>NC_044575.1:49531443-52260609 GCF_901933205.1 Camarhynchus parvulus | reverse complement strand
TAGCACTTTTCTCCTTTTTTTAGTTTTTCCCCCCCGAGAGCGGAGCGCGCGCCGCTGTCTGTCAGGGGCCGGGCCCGTGCGGGCGGTGCTGCCGGGGCCGGGCCGGGCCCGCGCTCGGCGCCGCCGCCGTCCCTGTGACCAGAGCGCCCCCTGCCGGCGCCGCGGTCCCGCCGGGACGGAGCGGCCCGAGCCGAGCCCGAGCCCCGCGGGGCCGCGCCGGGTGACGCCGCCGCTTCCCCGGAGATGCCAACGCGGCTCCTGGGCCCCTTCCCCGCCACCGCGCGAGTGGGTGCTGGTGGCGCGTGGGGTGGGGTCTGTGGTGAAGAGGGCATCGCCCAGCACAACGAGTGGGGAAACACATCTATATGGGGGTAAAAAATAATCCCGCCCCAGCAGGCATCTTTCCGCCACCGCTTAAACTTTTCTGGCTCTCCTGGCACGCGTGTGAAGCGCCCCACCGGCCCCATCCCTAAGGGTGCATGCCCTGGGGCGTTGGGCGACAAGCACAGCCCCGCACCGCGGGCAGAGAGAGCCCCCTGCACTGTGATCGCTGCCCCCGCCCGCCCGGACCGCCCCCCGGCAGCCCGGGAAAAGTTGGGGTGCGGGACTAAAGCGGAGACACGGGGGACACGGGCTGGTACCCGGGGGCTGCCCTGTGCCCCTCTTGGGGCTGGCGGGGAACCGGGACTGGCACAGACACACGCACCAGGGCGCCGCGCCCCCGCTCCCTTCTCCCGCCTGCTCGGGGTAATGCTGCTGCTCTCCGGGAAGTTGCTCCGAAATTTCCTGTGCCCAAACAACGTCTGCAAAACCCTCCCGCGGCTCCAAGGCTCGGGTTGGACGGGGCGGGGGGTAAAGGGGTGGGCTCCCCGGCCGACGCTGGGCTGAGCCGCGCTACGGGGCTGAGCAATTTCCTTTTCTTAGTAAGTACAAAACCCTCCCAGAAATAGCGGGACGCGGTGCCACCACTCGCCATCTGAAACCGGGGTCACATAAGGTGCCGCGGTCCCCGCGGGGAAGCCCCAGGAGGGGTCCGGCAGCGCGGCGCTCCCGCGCCCCTCCGCGCCGCTCCGCGGAGCCGCCAGGACTGTTCGTGGTGCTGAAACCTGCCCGACACCGCCGCCCGCAACTTCGCACCGCTAAGTTTGACACCCCCTTCCCGTGAGCCGGCCCTCGACCCCCTCCCGGGCCCCAGCTGCCCCGGACCCCGGCAAGATCCCCTTACCCTGGCTTTCCTCCGCAGGAGGTGGCTGGTGAAGCCGAAGATGATCTCCGAGTCCAAGCACAAGGCTCCTATCTCCAAGAGGCTGGGATTTTTCCTCGTGGCGTTGGAGGCATCGGGCGATTTTTGAAAAGCCATAGTTTGGGGTTTGAAATATTCCTGCTCCCTGAGCGGAGGCGATGTATTTGTATACACACACGCACACAGAGGGGAAAAAAAAAAAAAAAAAGGATAAAATAGCAAACACCTCCCACCCCTTAAAAAAAAAAAAAAAAAAAAAAAAAAAGCCAAGCGCGGGTGAGTTACTCCGTCATCTGCCAGGATGCGCCGCCGGGGTGAGGTAGCCGGTAGCCAGCAGCCGGGCAGAGCCGCCACTCTCCCTGCCGCTCTCCGCCGCTCTCTCTCCTCCCGTTTTATCCCCCTCTCAGCGCACCTTGCCTGACGAGCGAGCGCGGGCGCGGAGCCCTCAGCGCCCCGCAGGCGCCGGGGCCGCGGCCGGGGCCGCCGCTGCGCGGGGTGCGCGGGGCCGGCAGCGCGCTGCTCCCCCGCCGCCGGCCATCAGCTCGCCCAGCGAGGGGGCTCCCACTGCCCGCTGGCCAGGAACCCGCGCTACGAGCCTCCTGCCTCCCCCCATCCACTGCTGGGTGGGTTTAGTGGCTGGGTTGGTGGGTTGTTTTTTCCCTCCTCCTTCTCCTCCTCCTCCTCCGGGGTGAGCGCAAGGAGGGAAAAGCTGCCAGTGAAAGTCCGTTTAGGAGGGAAGAAAGACACGCACAAAAAGAAAGGAAAAAAAATAAGGGAAGGTTAAAAAAAGGAAAGCCTGAGGGAGCAGAGTAAAGCACTTTCCGGAAGGGATGCGGTCTTTCACTCCTCCAAAAAGCTTCCCCCTCTTTTCTCCCTACTGCTTAAGTGTATTTGCAGTGGGTGCGGACGGCAGGAGGGAGCGAGCTCCTCCTCATCGAGGGGCCGAGACACAGGTGCCCGATGGCTGCTCCCGGATCGGGCAGCTCTCCCTGCAGGCCGCCTTTCCCAGCCTGGGGACGGGCAGGGCTCGGGGGTCCCCGCCGAGGCGCGGCCCATCCCGGCGGGCGGGCGGGATGGATGGAAGAGGGGAGGGGGCTCCGGGCAAAGCGCTAATCCCTTCCCGCGTACTTTCCCGCTAAACAAATAATCCCCCCCTGACAAAAGCATTATCCCGCTTCATATGGCCTGCAGTGAAAGGGTGGTGAATAATCCATTTATCACGGCTCCGCGCCGCCCGCCCCGCCCGGACACCGGCTGCTGCTGCGCGGGGGCGGGGGGCAGCCGGGCCCGGCTCCCACCGCGGCTCCGGCCGGGCAGGGCTGAGCTCCTGCCCCGCAACCTGGCCCCGGCCGGAGCCCCGCACGGCGGGACGGAGCTACGGGACATGGCGGCTGCTGGGGAGCAGGGAGGGAGGGGGGAAAGGAGGGATAGAAATTAAGAAAGGGAAGGGAAATTGAGGGAAGGGAGGAGGGGGGGAGGGAGAATGAGGAAATAGAGGAATATAAGAGAAGAGACCAAAGAGAGAAGTCTTAAGTCTCTATGGCCATGAAAGGACACTGTAGTTTATTCTGAATTTGCTCAGTTATCTGTTCTGGGCTTCCCAGCTGATGATAATTCTGTGTGTTAGATGAAGAAAGTGGGTTAATGGGTGTCTCTGTAGGATGGAGGTGTACAGATGTAAGAGGCAGGCACTAAAGCAGTGCTGGGAGGGAGAAGAGGAGGGTGGGAGTGGTGAGATGCTTACAGCAAAGGTGCAAGGATTTGTTTGGCCCCTCACTGCATTCCTTCCTGATGTCCAACTATCAGACCAGAGACATGCCAGTGTGTTAGCTGGTCCCTTAACCCATCTGGGAATTGTGTCTGCAGGGACTCAATCCCTGGGCCACCTTGCCCAGACTCACTCTCTCACCCCCCACCAGCCCTGTCTCAGCCTCCTGCCTTGCTGTGCACCACTATGCATTCGTCTTCCACCACCCTCCCCTGCACAAGTGGGATGTTCCCCAGCCACAGAAGATCCCCGTGCTTGGAAGGTCTCACATTACCAAGGGAGTAGGAATAGGTGGGTGAAAAGGACTGCAGAAGGAAAAACTACTCAAGCAAAATGGTGGTATGGACATCAACAGTCCAGGTAAAAAGTGTCCCCACCCAGGCACTCAGTTCAGATGTTCAGCATGAGGTAGAACAGTGCCCATCACCAGAACCAGAAGCATGAAATGTCATTTCCCAGTCGCTGGAGTCTTTCCCACCTTGGTTTGGAAACATTCAATAGCAGAGAAAAACTCAGCCAGGTCAGGAAGGCTTGTTGCCTGCTCTGGAGAAGGCCTGAGGCATCTGTCTCCATCCCCTCCATTTTCAGACCAACCAAATTTAAGCACTCACACCATGCTCAAAGACAGCCCAGGCCTTCCCTGTCCTCATGCCACCTACAACCCACCATGGCTTCCCTCCCCAGCACAGTTTATCCCTCTTCCCTGACTCTTGGCAAAGTTCCTAGGAAGGTCTGGGTCTAAAATATGCCCTGAATGTCAGGCACTGAGGGTCCCTGTGCAACCCCAACCTCTCCCCTAATCCTGGAGAGTCTCCCTTTAATCACCCCTATTAAAGCAAATATCTGCCCACCTCACTGCCCTCAGGTGTCTTGCCGATAAACAAGCTGAAGGGAAAGTTATTACCTTTTATTCATGGTGTCTAAACTAAAGTGAAACATCAACAGGGTGACTGTACATAATAATATACTAGATAAAGTCCATTTTTCTTGGGCCCTCTGAAAGCGATCCCTGAGCATTAAAACGGGTCTCTTAATAAATATCTTATCTCCCTGCCACAGAGCCCTGGCTGCAGATAACCAGACAGCCATTACTGTACCTCTGAAATAACCCCTTTTCCATCAGGGCCACTTCAAACAGGCTTCTCTTTAAAGACCCCCGCCTCTTCCCCCAGGGGAGGTGGGAAAAGGCTTGAACCTCCCTGGGTGGGGGATTTCATCCAAGTCCCCAAGCACAGTGTGGGGTTACTGCATTGCAATGCATTCCCTTCCACAAATAACCACAGAGCAAGGCATTCTGCCTGCTAGCCATGAGCCTAAATGCATCCACCTTGTGCCCTGCTTTGGGGTGAGCAGTGCTGGGCTCCCACAGTTCTGCTCTCCTGGGCCTGCTCTGCAAGCACAGAGAAAGCAGGGCAGGAGAGGAGGGATGTGGCAGGCAGCTCCCACCTCTAGGGAAACTGCCTTCCCGCTGTGTGCATCCCAGGCTGCAAGGTGATGCTGTACAGGTTGCACTGGAGCCCTTTATTAATACACCATACAGGTGATAGTGGATTTATTAAGTATATTGCTGTGATTTCACATTTAATTTACTAAGAATACAATGGTTTGGGCTAGAGGACCCAAGGGAAATCTAGGCAAGAGTGAGCAAAAATCCATGAAATTCAATGTAGCACACTAATCATGGAGGCATTATAGTATTAATTGCTATAATGATATACTTCTAATCCTATCTTACACTGCACCACATAATTTCATTGGGTAAGAGAGGAAAGGAATTAAATTTAGTTCAATACAGGCAGGCATGTAACTTAATAGAGTAGTTTGACTCCAGCACACTCTGGGGTTTAGGGCTGATGTCACATAACGTGGTCAGCACCAGGGGAGAAGGATGGCACAAGACTTTTGACACCCTCACTGAAATCTGGAAGCAATATGGAAAAATGTTAGATATCTGCTTTTTGAGAGGCAACCTGGCCATATAAAGGATAATTAGAATTCCTTGCAAAGATGATTTATCATGTCTATCATTGTGCTTGAAAAGGCTAGGTCACCCATGAATGCTGATGAAATTTCAAAGATCTACTCTCCAAGGACTTTCTGCATCTGCTGCCCTCTGAGATGGGGAAATAGCCCAGGGCAAGCTTCTCATTAATACAGCAGCAAAATATAAGCATTTTGTCCAACATAACATTTTTCCTCAGTATTATACCTGACACGATCAGACCTTTAAATAACGTGGTAATAGGGCTCACTTTAAAATTCATGTACTTGATGTTGTGCCCCCCCTTTCCTGTTCTCCCTCCCTTCCCCCAGTTTCAGCTGGGTAGTACCTCTCTCTAACAAGCCAGCGTTCTGACCCGAAACACACTTTCTCCCGTAACTAATATTGTATGAGGTGGGCGGAGGTGGTAAAAGTAGCTTTTGATCTTGTTTGTATAATATGCAAGAGGACATCAAAGCAAGGGAAGAGGAGGAGGGAGAGAAAGGAAAGCAGAGCAGGAATAACCCTAGTCAGTGTAACACCAAATAGCTCATGAATAGCTAAATAAAACATAATTAGGAAAACACGATAAATGAGTGGTTCTTTAAAGAGAGCGATGGCGAAGCGGGCTGGGACGGTGGCCAGAGGAGGCGGGCACAGCCCGATTCAAAGCCGGCCCCGAGGCAAACCAAGCGGGAATTTGGAGAGGGCAGCAGGACCCCTCGGGGACCCCCTTCCCTCCGCCCCGGAGGCGGCTTCCCCCGGCCCCGTCCCTCTCGGGGATCCCGTGGGGCAGCCGGGGGGCTTCGGGGTGTCTGGCCCCGCTCCCTGCGGCTAAAGGGGAGCTGTTTCCCCGCGGGGCGCTGCAGGTTTCGGGGCGTTCCCGGGCGCTCTCCACCGCGGGCTGCCCGGGGGGGGGCTGGGAGCCGCGGGGGCGCCCGTTTGTTTTGGATTGGTTTGTTTGTTTGCTGTGTGGCCTCCCCTTTATGTTGATCAGGCCGGCTCTGGGTTTAATTGATCTGCGGGGCGGGCGGCCGAGACCATCAAGGGAAACTTCAGCCCTTGCAGACTGCGGAGAAAATAATGATGGTATCGGTGAAACCGGCGTGAGAGGCAGACACAGCCCCCCGCCTTCCCCCGCGAGTGTTCGCACGCAGGTGGGGACGCGGCTGCCCCGGAGGAGCCGGGGATGCTCGGCTGAAGCTGCAGGGCTGGACCGGCTACCTGGGACACCCCTGGGCACGGGGGGAGGGTGTTTGGAGAAGCCCCCGGCCCTCTCCCGGTCACCAGTTAGGAGGATGCCAGTACCAGGTCCGGGGGGACGCTGCAATGGCTCAGCAGTGACTCCGCAGGCGGGATATGCCTGCACCAGAAGGGGCGGGGGGAACACACGGAGAGGAGTGGCTGAATTCACCCCCAGAGGCAGATTTCCTCTCTGTCCCCGAGGTGAGTCGGGCTAGCCAACTCTGTCCTGCCTCTGGGTAGCTCTCCTTCCAGCTCTGCGCTTGGATGCCTCTTTCTGGAGCTCTGCCCATCTGCTCATCACTGCTCAACAGTGCTTCTCACAACACCTGTTGTCCTGCAGGGCCCAGCCCAGCCTACAGAACCCCTTTTCAGTTCCCACCACAGTAACGGGCTCCCTGCCATGCCAAGACCGTGTCCCATCTGCACTTAGGGCAATGCAGGCCTCAACATGGGTCTCACAAGTCTGGAGCAAAGCAGGGGCTTCAGTAAGCACCAGCTTGTGCTTGCATCATAGGCTGGGTAAAACAGCTTGGTGCAAGGGCTCTCCTGTCCCTGCCTCAGCTCAGAGCTCATCTTGGGTCTGCTTTGTCTTGCTCTCTTGCCTCTTCGTGACCCTGCTCTCCAACGGGAGATGGAAAACCCTCCTGTAAACAACTGGTGAAGGTCAGGGGAAGGAAAGCCTGACACCACTTAATGAAAGACAGTTACAGACAATCTTTTGCTCAGTTGTCCGTGTCTGGGAGGCGTGGGGATCTCTGTGTTCAAGCTTTTTAATTTCCATTCTAATTTGCAAGTCATAAAGAGAGACAGTATGCCGTCCATGGTCTCACGTTTAATTTCTTGTCACCCTAATCATGCCAGTTTAACCCTCACTTGCTTGCCTACGTGTTTGTTATGCTCAGCCCTAGCTGCCATCTCCTCTGTGAAACAGCCTCCCCAGGCACATTAGTAGTGTCCTGCTTGCACTGTAGATTTGGGGTTCTAATACTGTTCCAATGACATCTGCCCAGATGCCACAGCCCGAAGGAAGAGTGGAAAACACAGAAACAAAAAACAAAACAAAAAATCCCGAAGCCCACAACTGCCTCCTTTTCAATGTTTGGTTGGGTGGTTTTTAAAGGGGAAGGTAGGAGTGAGGATTGCTTTTTCCGTGCTCTGCCTGCCACTTTAGAATCGCCTTTTCCCCCGGTGCGGGACACGCTCAAGGGGAGTCTCCGGCACGGCTGTGCAGTACAGGAGGTGAGCACAGAGGCTGGTCCCCTTCCGTGCTGCCGGCAGGGACGGGACGCCCGCGGCGTCTCCCGGGGCTGGAGCGGGGTTCAGCACCCTGGAGAGCGGCCCCGCTCCGGCCCTGCGCGGCGCCCGCTCCCCCTGCGGGGGAACCGAGGAGATGCGAGCATCACTCCGCCTCGGCGAGGGACAGATGTCAAAGGGAAAAGAAATTTTGTCAGCAGCTGGGCTCTGTGGCTCAGCGTCCTTGTGGCTTTGGCACAGGGATCGCGGGGCTGCGAGGGGTTGGTGATGAGGGAGGCTCCCGCAGAAGTGGAGCTCAGAGGATTGTTCTGCTCCGCCCCGTGACAGGTTTGGGTTACCGAGCCCGCGCCAGCGAGAGAAGCGAGGAAAATCACCTGTTCCTTAAACAAGGAAGCAGCCCCGCGCTGCCCAGCTCCAGGGTGCCACGGGCTAACTCGGCTTTGCTGGAGGGGCGTGAACTGGCATTGACCAAGCGTCCTCCTTCTCTTCCTCCTCCTTACATTATCATAGTGACTCTGGAGGGCCGGGAGACTCTCCTGTGGGGCTGTGAGAATCCTTGGCAACAAACGGGAGCTAGGGAAGGCTTCATGCAGGCGGGAGGGGCAAAGAAAAAGGGAACAAACCAGCGCTGACTTCTGGCCCTAATCAAAGAGTTCCCCATCTCCCCAGTAGGGCGCACATAGAGGCATTCCCAGGGACAATCTGCTTTGTGCCAAAAGACTCCCTTTAAAAGCGAGCATCCACACAACCATATTTCCATCAAAGGTAAAATAGCATCACAACAAACATGAGAATATCCAAGGAGGCGCAGCAGAAAGATTCAGATTTGCTGGCCATGCATAGTCTGGAAGTGAAGCTTCCTCCCCTCCCTTATCCTCTCCTACACAATGAAGATTATATCCCAAGCAACAAAGTAAAAAAATGTGCTACAGAGAGCTCGGTGTCCTCTCACCTTGTATCTTTTCTCAGGTCACATTAGTGGAGCTTACTTACTGGAGAAATTGCTGATTTTATTTCCTACACCACATCAAGTCTTGAGTGCATTTTTCTAACGGCCACAACCAAAGCCAAGGTTGCTTATTAATCCTTTAACCAAGGATTTAACCAAGCAGAGAGACTCAATTTCCCAAATAGAATTTTAAAATATATTTATTTGAAAAGAGAAAATTGTGTCTCTCAGCTGAAAAGAGGCTGGTTTGCCAGTGAGAGGCACAGAACAGGGCAGGTGATTATATTTCATCAACCGGGTGGCTCCTCAGAGCAGATACCACTTGCTGCAACAGGCAGGAACTTTTTGATTGAAAGACAGTTGTTACTATGATATTTTTTTGAAAAATCTCTTTGCCAGGATTTTTCTCCCGGAAAGATGAGAAGCTTCAGCTTCTCCTTGTTTTGTTATTTTGGAATGTGATTTGGAAAATTGTTTATTTAGTATGTGAATTGTTTTTAATTAATAGCCAATCACAGCCAGCTGTGTCAGACTCTCTGAGTCAGTCACGGATTTTTCTTTTTGTCTGACTTTCTGATGTATTTTTTTCCTTTCTTTAGTATAATTTTAGAATATAATGTCATAATAAAATAATATATAACATATAATATATAACATATAATATATAACACGTAACACGTAATATCAGCCTTCTGAGAACATGAAGTCAAATTCTCATCTCTCATCTCGTCCTGAGGACCCAACAACGCCACAGACAGTGGCAATCCTGAGAACTACACCGGAGGCACTGGATTCCCAAACCCAGGGAAAGACACGTACCAGCGAGTAGCCATCCATCCATCCGTCCATGCATCCGTCCGTCCGTGCGTCCCCCCGCGGCCGCTGCGGGGCGCTCCCGGCAGGTGGCGCTGCCCCGCCAGGAACCGGCGGGAGGCGCCGAGCGGGGCGCGGGCGCTCGGGGCTCCGGGACACGGCACGAGGGACACCGGGAATGCCGGCATGGCACCGCGGGGGGACACCGGGAATGCCGGCATGGCACTGCGGGAACGCAGCCGTGAGCTCTGCCCGTTAGAAAAGGTCTTCACGAAAAGCACATTTCGCAGAATCACAGAACGGTTTGGGTCGGAAGCGGCCAGCGGAGGCCATCTGGTCCAACCTCCCTGATCAGGCAGGGCTCCTTGGAGCAAGTTACTCCACTCTGTGTCCAGACAGCTTTTGAGTATTTCCAGTGAGGGGGGTTCCACAAACTTTCTCAGAAGTCTGTTCCAGTGCTCAGTCACTTGCACAGTAAGGAAGTTATTCCTCAAATTCAGGTGGCAGTTCCTGCATTCCAGTTTCTGCCCACTGCACCTCATCCTATGGCTCAGCAGTACCAAGAAGAGCCTGGCTACATCCTCTTGGTACCCTCCCTTCAGATATTTACAAACATTGGTGAGGTCCCTTCTCAGTCATTCCTTCTTGAAGTTAAACCAGCCCAGCCCCCTCAGCCTTTCCTCATAAGAGAGATGCTCCGGTCCTTTAAACACTGTCATTGCTCTCCATTGGATTCACTCCAGGAGCTCCATGGCTCCCTCATACTGAGGAACCCAGAACTGGACACAGCAGCACATTCTGTGCCACTGATCACATACCTCTGAGACCTGCCATTTAGCCAGTTCTCAATCCACAATGGCACAATAAATTAACAGCAGATCATCAATTGTTCTTTCCCTCCCCAATTCACCCCACCCCATCCTGTGTGAAGGTGCTTTGCAAAGGAAGTTTTAAAATCAAGTGGCTAGATTTATTAATTAATCAATTAATTGATTTATCTTCTTCAGAAAAACCTTCTTTTTCAAGTTATTAATCTTTGGCACTCAATTTTTTGTCTTTTCTCTGTCCTAGGATAGAAAGGGTGAAGACCTGAATCACTGTCAGGGTGGTGACAGCCTGAGAAAGAAAAGGAGAATTGATGCAGTTTTCTGTGAAACAAGGCAGAAAGGGGGTGTGAGAGAATCAGTCTTGCACATGGAAAACATTGCTGGAGAGCCTATGACACAAAAAGTGATGACAGGTTCTTGCAAAATATGACAGTTAAACTACAAATGGTTTCCTAAACTGGAAAAGCACTCCCTCTGTACCATTCTGACCCAGACATTTTCAGGCTACAAATACTCTACTGGCACATGAGGCTCCTATAGCCTTACCAATGTATCTCTGGGCCATCTCAGCCAGGAGTCAGCATAGATGGGGGAAATGAAGTGCAGGACCAGCTACAGCCACTGGCAAAGCAAGCAGTTGTCTAGAGCAGCAGGCAACCAGACATGGCCAAATGACCACGAGCTCCAGTGCCTCTATTCCCTTTGCCAACGCTCTAGAAAGCCAGGCCAGAAGGTGAGGACCCTGCTGTGGAAAAAGAGAAGGTCTTTTTGGCCCTCATACAGGCACATTTCCACCACAACTGTAGGGACACCAAGCTAGAATGGCCTCCCCAGTATTTTTCTTTCCTATTGCAGAAGACACCTGGCCAATATCCTTATTTGTAGGACAATGTATCAAATTTTGGTTCTTTTTCCTGCATAGCTGAGAAGCTTTCAGCCAGCTCTGCTAAACACATCGAGACAAAACAGTCCATCACATAACAGATGCAAATTGATCATTCAAACAAAGGAAAAGTTTGTTTCCAGTGGGGAAGGACAGAATTCAGACACATCTCCAAAAGACTAAAACAATAACTGGGAGAGGCAATCTCCCTGGTTCACTGATTCTGCTAACTAAACTCTAACTGGGTCTAACCTGGAAAATCTAGCAAGAGATTTGAGCAACAAAGGTTACCTTCTCCTCTGGTGATCCTTCTGGCAGGTGGGAATGGAGGAAGAGGCTAGAGTGGAATGGGATTTGGGGAATGTAGTCACAGGAGGAAGAGGCATGAAGATGAAAGGCGACAAAAGGGAAAAAAGAAAGAGACAGCAAGCAAGCAAAGACAAAGGGCAAAAAGTTAGCATCCCCACACAGAGGAAGGTGCCTCACTGGGGGAGAGAGATAAACTTTTGTTGGAAAAGACCCCAAAATAAATGAACACCTAAGACACTTTATTTTCTAACCCTTTGCTAACAGATTCATCCTAAATCCCATACCAGGGCATTCATCCCCTTCTTGTCTTCCTTTCACATCTCTCATCAAGCACAAGCTGAGTGCAGCACAATAAACACATTGCCTGGCTGCTTTCCTAGGCCAGCACCTCCCCACACCAATCCTGCAGTGAGATACCCATCCACCCACTGCCAGGCCACCATTTATCTGCTCCACAAACAGCAAGAGCTTTCAGCTGCTCTGGCAACACAGCAGCTCTCCTGGCCCCACAGTAACCTATTATTTTCAGCTCCTTAATAGATCTTGCTCAATTTCCAGTACACAGTCAGGAACAAGCCCAGTTTACACAAGGGTGCACATACTCTCCCAGACTCCCAACCTTTCAGGAGTCATTCACACCTATTGGGATGGTCACAACAGTAAACTCTTTGGTTATACTGCTTATTTACCTTGGCAAAGATGATGATAGTTTCCATTTTATCAACTTCAGGGACCCAAGAGTCATGATTGAAAGCACTCAAATGAAAGATCTCAGGCATCCAGATTAGAGCCTACAGCACTGGGACTTCAATGGTTCCATCTTCTCTCCAGCTGGAAGAAATAGGGTGACACAGCACATGCTACCACCAAATAGCCCTTTCCTGCTTCCTTTTTTAACTAACAACCCACATACGAGAAGGAAAGGCACAGGAGTGGATGGTTTGCCATTACAATTAAGTCAGCTCATAGTCTGGGGTTTTTTCCTTAACTGCCTCAGTTATATGGCTGCTGGCACAGCTGAATGTGGCAAAGCAGCTACAGGGACACAGGGCCCAAGGTGTCTCTTCTTGTTTCTGAGTGAACTTCTGTCCCAGGACAGAGCAGCTGCTACCAGCAGCAAAGGGTAGCCCTTGCACAATGCTCAGCCACGCTGAAAAGCTGGCCCTTAAAGGAAGATGGGGAGCAACTTTATTATTATTATTATTATCATTACATTTAGAAAGTTTCTCAAGAGACATTATATAAAAAAGCTGACTATAATCTTTTTGCTCTTTCTGGAACTTGTGGTACATGGAAGATTATTGATAGGTGCTCTCAGTAGAAAGCCGCCTGAAGCCAGGTTGGTTCTTTCTTTCTGTCAAAAAAATAGTTTTATGCAAATACATTCTGGATTTGTTTCTTTTGATCAATAAATAATAAGTAATAATAATAATAAATAACTTTGTGGAGCCATGTCCACAGGCTGTGTGGTAGAAACACTGTTCACTGATCACTACAGCATTACTAAATAGCATCTAAAGTCACAGTTGTATGGTTCAGACTGACTCCAGCCCAGATGTGATGAGTATTAGACAGCCCATGAATAATGGAAATGCCTGTGTTCCTGGATGCTGACATCAGCTCCTGGAGGCTGAAAGATGCAGTATCTTCCATGTTGACTTTCTAGACCACTTAAAATTAAGTCTAAATACTAATTTGGGAGCTTAGTTTAGTCTTTGGGTCTGGAAAGGCAGAGGCTGGCCTCTCCTGGAATATTAGGTCCTTAATACACAGTCTGCACAAACATTAAAATCCAGTGCTTGTCTTCAAAGTAGTGTGGTCACTCTGTTTTTTTCTTTAAACCCTCATTACCAAATGGAATGCATGAGAAGAGCCAGGAAAAATATGTTTGTATTTACTAGGGAAAGAAAAATAGAGAGGGAAGACGTGAACAACATTATTATATGTGATGAATCTCCTGCTTATTTTAGAGAGTCTGGAAATTGCCTCATTTTTTCAATTGGACCACATGTCCTTGTTAAAGATATGTTCCACCCTAAACCATAAATATTCCAAGGGCATCCTATTAGCAGTGTTATGAAAGAGAAGGAACTAGATTATCCCAATGGAAGGCATTCACACTGCTTCTTGACATGCATTTGATGTAAGCAGATCTTCTACACTCCCTCCATAGCAAAGGAGATTCTGTGCAGGAGCCTTCCTACAAGCCCTGTGTCCTCCTTTGGAGATGTCTGGGAAGATAAGCCTCTCCCACATGCCATCTAAAATTGGTGTCATGTGACTATCCTCTTCTGGCCTTACAAACCTCGAGTCTATGAAAACAATAAAACACTATTCTTTATTTGACATAAGCACAAAACAGCCTTTTATGACTGTGCGTCTGAATCTCGTTAGAGAGAGCCTGGGATGCTTTGGCCTTTAGTACTGGCACTGTGCTGCTCAGGTACAAAGCCAAAAGTGGTCCCAAAGAAACCTGCACAGCTCTGCTGAGTCCACACCAAGCTGTGTGAATGTGGCACAGCAGAGCATGGCCTGGTGAGGCAAGTTTACATACAGGCTGCAGTGAGGGGGGAAGGATCAAACTGAAATAAAAACCCTGTCTGACCTCCTCTAAATTCTAAATCACCTTTTGGATCTTATCCATCTCTTGGGGAGAATAAAGGGAACATGATTCACAAAAGTCATCATAGTCCTGAGGAAGCTGATCTTCAGGGAAGAAAAATCCAGAAGGAAGCTCTAGACATTGGAAAGAGAAAGGCTGTGTTGCACAGAGCCACTTATTCCTGCTACAAATCCACCTTTGCCTGGAACCAGGTACTTATGAATTCTGTCCCCAGGCAACAGAGATGTCAAGGGAACTCCTTTTCCTATCTCTTGCTGCCAGAATTTACACTGCCCTTCTCAACAGCTCACCAAAAGTAATTTTTCCATGTGTCAATTGGTCTTCACAAGCCTTCTGACCTGGTAGTAGATCAACAAAACACAGACTGGGCAAGTCAGAATTTGGGATTGGAAATCTCTGGTTTTACCAGAAATGACAAATCCACAGATCACTGTAGCAGTTTTAGCATCTTCTGCCTGTTTATTCTGTTCCATCAGTGTACACAAATAACTGGTGTTTTTCTGGGTTTAAGCCCATGTGAAAGAGAAAAGATTTGGCTTTCTGTTTGGATGTCATAATATTAATAGAGAACATCTTTAGAGGCTTATTACAATGCAATATTGCTGATTCCAAGTGTTAGGAAAATGAAAGAAAAAAAGAGGACATAATGAATCATTCATCCCCACCCTTCAACAAAAATCACGAGAGTAAAAATGGCTTTAATTCCATTTGTTTACCAGTTTCTGAGCATTTCTGTGTCGTCAGATTACTATTTCAGACTCTTCTGCCACAATGGGAGCTAGGAACTGTCTTAAATAAAGATTCTCATTGTCTAAATCACACAAATCCTGAAGCTGCAGCCTTTGGGGAAAAAACATCTAACAAAAATAAGCTAAGAAGGTAGTTGGGATGAAAATATCAGAGCAATTAATGAACCATCAACACTGAGCAGGTTCATAAGGTTGGCTGTGCTGCAAAACCCAGAAAAGATTACATTTGCTAGAACAGATTTAAAATGCCTGAAGTGAAAAAAGGACCAACATACTACATTTTGGGTATTAACCTAGATCAACTATGGACAATGTTCCTAGGGGGAAAAAAATTATCAGACAAAACACACTCCCAAAAAACCAGTTGGGGCTTTGTTTTCATGCCAGCTCTCCCAGTTCAGATATCTTATGGAGTCAGGAAAAAGCTACAGGCAGGAATAGCTCTGTGTAAGGCTCTCAAAATGTGGTAACTAAACATTATTATAAATTTATTTCATCTTGACACCAAAGCCAGCTCTACAGCTGTTTTATGATACTGTGAAGGTTAAACTACTATGGAACAAGTACTCCTGCATGTGGCTACTATAAAAGTGTCACTGAATTATTTCTAATTTTAGTGCCTGTTGTTCTAAAAATTGCTTCCCTCTGCACTCCAAGAAGCAAGAAAAAAGGTGATTCACATAAACCTAGGCAGCTGAGGATACTAGACGGACATAACTGATGGAGCAGAGCAGCTACAGGGTTCATACTGGACTTAGGCTGAGGAGGGACTCTCAGGGGGTTTAAGCTGCCATGACCCTCAATGTGTAAATCTTGATTTAGTGATGCTGCCCCACTTTCTGGCAAACTAAGAGAAAAAGGTACTTTTAGGGCAGAATGAGACTCCCTTAGTTCAGCCACTCAGCCTAAGATGATGAGTTGAATCACACCTGAGAATAGCCATTTGTCTGCACCAACCATATAATTTGTTTGGGCAAGTAGAAATTTTATTTACTTTATTTTTTCATGTATTATTCAAGTGCCCAATAATGGGTAAATTGGCAGAACACTACTCCAGCTAGAAATACAGCTACACCTCCACCTCAGGGGACTCAAGTATGTCACCAAAAAGGAGGGGAAGAAAACAAGCTCAAACAGTAGATATTATACCTTGCCAATATGCTTGGCAGAAATTATTGCTCTCAAAAGCCATTCCTTTACTGGTATTCCCAAATACCATTAAAAAAAAATAAAACCACCCAAAAAAACCCCCAAAACCATTGTCTGTGAGCTGGATCTATGTAAGACATAAAAGAGATAACATGAAGCCATGGAAGCTAAAGGGAGATGTAAATCACTGGTCTCTGTCAGTGAGATGATCACCAGCACTCACAACATCACAGAATTGTTTAGGATGGAAAAGACTTTGAGGCCATTAAGTCCAACTGTTAACCCAGCACCACCTCTCTCACCCGGGACTCCCACAAACACTGTAGCAACTGAAAAATTTTATTCTCAGAAACTGCTGGATACCACGAATAGCCTTTAAATGGGCATCATGTGAATTCTAAATAACAGGTTTTCAGTTTTTAGTTAAAGAACCAAAATCAAACCAGTTAGCAAAGAATTCATGCCTTCATTGTTACAAAGCACAGACTTTGTCACCCCATTTATCTTATGGGGATGCTATTACTGTTGATATGGGCAATTAACTGTATTTGGAAAATACATTTTTCAAAAATTATCTGCATTTTCCATCATCAGTTTTGAGCAGAAAATTACTCACAGGGAGAAATAATTTCAAGACCTGCACCTGAGTTGGGGTAAGTTGTTACAGCTAAACAGAAATAGAAGATCATACACCAATTTACACAGGCTGAAACATTAATTCATGCCTAGAGGATTGGAAGCTTCCAGAAGTGAGTGAGCTTTCTGTGTCCCCCAGGTCAATAAAGCAAGCGGTGAGATCAGGCCTAAGAATTTTTGATACTTAAAAGTAGTAGATGTGTGGTCTCTCAGCATGAAAATTATTGTGTGAACAACACTGCAAGTACAATCCCAGGAATTAAACATAAAGCCCCCTACCACCCGTGAATGCTTACTACTGATATCTATATATACACTGTTTATTTGGTATCAGTTTTTCATAAAACAACTTTTACTGTTAAAGAGCTCTAGAAATGCAACTACCTTGTTCAGAGATGCAACTCTTCTTGCTCAAGAACGTAAGTATGATACCCAAGTATGGTGCCTAGGACGCCCTGATTACCGCATTACTCAACAGCCAGTAGCACCAGTATCTAGATTGCTTCTGTGCAGAAGGGCATTCTTCAGTAGATTACCAAGGAAGGTGTGTTCCAGGTTGCTCTTTCTTAATTCAAATGTGCGTTTGATTTGAATGTGTACTTTACTCGGTGTTGCTACCTGAATCTCTGACCAATCAGCATCCCACCCAATGCATTCGTGTGTGCACTGAAACTCCTGGATGCTGCCAAAGCATTAAGCAGCCTACAAAAAGGGTGGGGAGGGAGGAATGTGCTTCTACTTCCTCTTCTTGGGTAGAGCAGACAGTAAGAAAGACAATCCTTAGTCCAGAGGTTAGTCCAAAACCAGAAGGTTTAATCCACCTATCCTTCCAGTCTGGTCATAATACCTTTGCTAGTCATTTTAAAAGGGAGTAAAAAATTAAATGTTATTATCCAAAGGCCAAGATTTCAGTGATAAGCAACTGAAATTTTGTCTGGGACTTTAATAGTAAGAGCTAAAAGCATGCTCTGCAACTGCGGGGCAACATTTTACTAAGTTTGGCAGAAAAGTCTCCTCCCTTCTTCCCCTCAGGCTTCTGCTTAGCTTAGACAATATCACAAGGAAGGGCTGCTTGCCCAGAGGTTTTCATTGCGAATTTGTTGGGGACTTTTGTTTGTTTGTTTGTTCATCCACATGGCTTACTGCCAGCTTATGAAAACTACAAGCCTGTCATCAGGAGTTCACCCGGTCTGAGAGAGGAAAAACAATGGTTAGAAGTCAACCTGATACCATACCTTAAAAATGTCACAGAATCAAACACACGTGGAAGAGACATTTCAGTAATGTTGTGACACTCCCCAGTTTCAGCAATGGACTACAATGAAACATCAGTTTGTGTAAGCAATCAGGAGAGGTTTGTCTTGACATGGACAACCCAGTATACAAGACATTAAGATCTTGTCTTTGTGTAAGCACAACCTCCCCCACAGGTCTGCATGATTAACAATATCCTTAAAAAAACAAAACTCTTTCCTTATCAAACAAGTTTCTTCCAAACTTTTCCAGGGCACATTGCACTCAGACACAGGAAGAAAAAAAACTTGAATCATGTTAAGCTGTGCTAAGAGCGAAGAGGATTCCCTCAAAAGAGGAAATTCTACTTTGTACAGCTCGTATTCCTGCTGAAGCCAGTGGACAACTTGGATAGAGCCAGCTGAGAGGATCTTACTTATCAACAGCAGATAGGCAGGAGAGAAAAACCACTGGGTCAAATCCCAGCTAGGGTAAATCAGTGTAACTCCACGGAAGTTAAGAGGGCTGTGCCGATTCAAGCCAGCTGTGGATCTAACTCACAGTGTGTTTTGCAAGTCCATTTTCAACTCTTCAGGGCTCTGCTCTGTTTAAACATCCAGAACACCCACTGAAATTAATGAGAACTGTGTGTGCAGAACACTAGTATTACTTTTTAACTATTTGGGAGGTGCTCAGGCACTGTGATAATGAGCACCATATATTAGAACCCAGACAGAATGGTATTGAATCATCAGACCCTTAAGTGGGACAGGTCATTAATCTTTTCCTTGGGAGAGCATTTCAATTTTTGCCTTGGCAAATGAGGATTCATCATTAATAGATGTGGGGGTTCTACGTTTGCCAAGTCCCAGACGAAGTGTGTTTTTCCATTTGCCTTGGGCTTGTGTAAGCTTGCCTAAGGAGGCCAGCCTTGCAGTTTGAGAAACACTGCTAGCAGCCACCATACCCTCATTCCCAGCTAAATTAAACCCTATTATGCTGTAATTAACCTTGCCTAACTTGTTCTGAGTTAAAGCAGCAGGTAAAAATCACGCTTTTACTAGGCTGTACCCAAGAAGCATTTTTACGTATCAGACTTGCCTACTCTTCAAGTATTTCCAGCTACTCTTGGAAGCTCTTCTCCTGAAGATCACAGCCCAACTGCAGACATCAGAATTCTTCTTGACTTCAGTGAGGGCAGAATCCCCTGCAAATTTACTCGTGCACCTCATGTTCATGCCAGATGGCACATTTCTGGAGGACACGGGAATTCCACAGAGGTGATGGCAAGAATATGCGTATACAAATTTTTAGGTTTTAAGGTTTAAAACATACACATAGGCAGGCCACTAAGTTTTCTTGGTCAAATTTAAAGCAGTAAAATTCCATTTTATGAATTAGTCTACTGCCCTTTTTATTTAACTGCAAGTTAAGAAAAATAAAAAGAAACCTATTACATTTCTAGTTTCAATTTGATACTTGGGATATGGGTGAGGAGAATGAGCACAAGGTAAGAAGAACCTCTCATTTACAAAGCTAAAGTGGCTGCTACACTTCTATAAGAAAAATAAATTGTTGCAAGAATTGCAGTTTTCAGACTTCTTTGTTTCCTCTCCTCTTTAAAAAAAATGAAAGTTCTTCAGCTGTATTTTGAAAGATCCAGGATTTTCTCTAAGGTCGATTTGATTAAGTCCATAGACCTTCAAGCCAGGCCATCATTGCCAGTTCTAAGAGCAGAAATCCTCTGAAGTAATTCAACCAAGTTAGGACAGAAAGTCAAGATAGGACGGAAAGTCCAGATGTCCTTTAGCAGCCTGCAGTAAGTGTAAATACAGAAAATACAGTATAAAACAGCACAAGAGAAAGGCTATGCTGCCCTAAGCAAAAGGGCACTCAAAGACAAAGAAGTGCTATCATTGAATACATCTTGCATATTATTACCAGTGGAAAGGTGGGAAGCCTCTGGAGAATGCAGCCTAGAGAGTAAATCTGATTTTTTTTTTTAATCTGTGCATCTGAGTGTATGGTGCAGATAAAGGAGAGAACAGATGGTTATGCAGTAAGTGCATCAGCCTGCCTCTAGCACAGCCAGATGACAGCAGCTGCAGCAGCAGCAGTATTTATCCTACCTGCTCCTTTTAAGTTATTAAACTCTTCAGTTCCCACAGGACACGCAATAATATTTTTTTTTTTAAGCACTTGCCCTGTCTTTGCTCACTCCGCCATCCCTGGAGCGGGACCCGCGGCCGGCGGCGGGTGCTGGCTCCGGCCCTCCCTCTCCTCGCCGCCCGTCCCAGGGGCTGCGGGGCCGGGCCGTTCCCGCCGGCTCCCGGCTCTGGCTCCGGCTCCGGCTCCGGCTCCTCCTCCCGGGGCCGGCCCGGCGGCTCCCCCGCTCCGGCTCACTCCGCCGCGGGCACTGCAGGTCTCCGCCGCTGCCGGCCGATGCCCGGGCCTCGCTGGTCAAGTGGTCCTAAACATTTCACAATTATGCTAGAGAACTGTTGAACTGTTAAGAACCACTGCACCAAGGAGGCTGAGGGTCCGCGGGGAGCGCAGCGGGGCGGGGGCGCGCTGCCCGCCCGCTCCTGCCCCGGGCTTGGCTCTTCCTTTCGCCGCGGCGGACCTGGGGACGAGACAGAACACACGGGACTGGCGGGCGAGCGGCGACAGCGCCCGGGGACAGCGCCCGGCCCGGCCCCGCACGCCCGCCCCGCGCTCCTCGCTCAGCGCCGCCACTTACTGATGGCCACCGTCCCGCGAGCATCCCCGGCCTTGCGCTGGGGCTGGGAGAGCTTGACGGCAACACGCTCTCTTTACAACGTGGAAAGAAAAAGAAAACAAACCAAAAAAACAACAAAATTCCCCAAAACAACAAACCAACCAAAAAAAACAAAAAAGAAAAAAAAAGTTTAAAAAGAACAAACGAAACAAAACCAGCCGTTCTCGTGAGGGGCCGCAGCTCGGCGGCAGGCCGGGCCGGGCGCCCGCGGCCGCTCCCCGCCACCCATGTGCCGCGGCCGCCCCTCTGCCGCGCCTGGCCGTGCGGAGCCCTTTTATACCCGCGCGGTACCTCGCGGTGATGAGCCGTCCCCTGCGCGGCAGCCAGGAATGCTGCCCTCGCCCCTCACACGACCAGTTTTTCCAGGCTGCCTTCGCACTGACGGGGCGGTTTTGTTTCCAGCCATCATCTGGGGCGGCCGAACGTCAGCAGGTAGAGAAGGACAAACCTGTTCCGAGGCGGCGCGTTTCCTCCCTCCCTCTCTCCTCCCGCCGCCCTCCTGCCCTCCGCCCTGCCACCGGGGGAAACTGCTCGACAGGTTTCGCCGAAGCTGGAGGTGGCTCCGGGGGTGAGTAAGAGACTCCACCCTGCGCCCTCCCGACAGGCGCTGCCGCTGACGGGCCGCCTGCCCTCGCACCCTTGCCGGCCCCCCTCGCCTGGCTGGCAGCCCTGAAAAACAAAACAACAAAACAAAACAAAAAAGCCTTAAACCGGCACGTCACGTTCTCCGGGGGATTTCACCGCCGCACTGTGAACGCCCGGCCTGGCCCGGGATCCGTGCTTGTGGCGTCGCGCCTGGCGAGCGTGGCCGCTTCCCGCCCGGCCGGCTCCCCGCAGGCCTGAGGTCTGCTCTCCTGCCTGCCCTCCGCGGCATTCTGAGCCGGGTTTCTGCTCTTTCCCCCCGGCCAATATTCTCTGAGATAGGAAGGAAATCTATAAAAGCCCTCAGACATCCCTGGGTGAGCTGGCAGCGTTGCCATGTGCTGCCCAGCCCTCCTGAAGGGTAGCACAGGTACCCATTTCTAATCTGGAATGTTTGTTGTCAGATTGACTGTCTTGAGTATACTTTGAGGGAATTTTTTGTAAATGACACGAGAAAACACCTGCTGTGTGTGAGTGACTGGGTTTGCCCTGTTTTCCCCCAGTATCCCCACAGCACTGCTGATGTTTCCTCAGGTGCCTTGAGTAGCCCCCATTGGAGAACACCAGACCTTGCCAGTGGTCACTTTCTGCTCCTGAATGTTCCTGACCTTGGTTTCAGAAAGGAAGGACTAAGAAGCCAGAACTGAAAAATATGGAAAAGGTTCTGATGTTCAGAGGTGTTGGACAGCCAACAGGGAAGGAGGACACCCTGAACTTAGACAAGCTAGCAATGAAATCCAGTTCACGGAGGTTTCGAGCCATGTTGTTGGGGTGAGCTGCAAGGCCCTCACACCCTGTAACCTTAGGGTGGGGATTAATAACCCCACAGTGTAACCCCACAGTTGGCTTCCCCATGGTGGCAGTGGGGATGCTGGTTGCTGGTGGTGCCAGGCTGCCTGCACTGCCTGACCACATGCTACTCTCTCCAGCCAGCCAGGAGACACCATTTCAGAAAGATGGGGATGGTAAACCTTGCTCTGCCAGTGACTCAGCCTCCGGCCTCAGCCAAGTCACTTTACCACACCTTGAGAGGGAGATAATGCTTACCTACCTCATCTTATGAGGCTTCACTAATGTTTATATAGTGCTTTGAATGTTTAAAGAACTGAGTGCTGTTTATGCATTTTGGTGTTCCAGATCCTATGATCTTTGGCCCTTTAAAAATACATAGGAGACTCAAGCGGTCCCAGAGGAAATGTCCTTACAGGAGACATCCCAGAGCAGCAGAGCAGGGAGAAGGCCTTGTGGCTGTGCACAGCTCATGTGAACGTGGTGCTGCACCAGAAGCTGGAGTGCTGGAACCAGAACAGGTTGCTCTAGAGCCTATGCAAACCTCATGCTGAGGAAGCTCCCTGGATTCAGGCTGGAGGTGTTTCAGTCTGCTTTGGTAAAGCCAGCTCCTGCTTTTCTTCTCTGCCCTCTCACACTCAAACCCAGAGCTTAATTTTGTGCCTCCTTCCAGATAGCCCAAGCCATAGGGGGTTTCTGGACCTTCTCTTTCTCCCAAAAGGATATTTGCTTGCCTTGGATAGAGAAGAGTGCACTATTTGTGTGTTCACTCACAGGACACCTCTGTCCTTGGCATCCGTGGAGATCTGTGGAAGCGAGACTGCTCTTTACACCCTGTAAGAAGAGGCATTTGTGCTATGGCACAGTGTTCTAGGTCATCCACTCCTGCCAGTGATGTGTACAGCATGTGCAACATGACTGCATGGGCTGTATTTTATATATAATCCTTCATGGACTGCACTGGCAACTCTCACCTCCCTCTGACAAACACAAGCTCACACCCACACCCACAGCTCCACAATACCACCCAGCTAAATAATAACCTGACTGTCCATACTGGCTTGGTTCAAGAGTCCTTTTCAGCCAAACCAGTCAGAACCTGCTCCTGCACTGGTGAGATATATAATCCCCAGGGATCTCATTGCTGTTCTGGTCCTGGGTCAGACACACATGGCAGATGGCCCCTGAAGGACTCTGAGCAATAAGGGGGGACCTGTCTGAGGCAACCAGGCTTCTCTGAGGTACCAGAACCTGTATGGTCTTTAGGCAGGATGAACCACCTCCTGCTTTCAACTTCTTTTCAATAAATGTCAGTGGTTTTACAGTGAATGGGTAAACATACCTTTAATTTAATTATATAAGCATTTAGTAGGTTCTGTTTCTCACCCATACTCTCAACTATGGAAGTAAGAAAGTTAACATCCTGCTTCCTCCTTTCACTAGGTAGAATCTCAGAGAACAGGCTGAAGGCTTTGAAAGGTAGAAGAGTAGAGGTGCCCAAAAGTGGAAATGGACGGGGTGCACTAGCCAAGGCATGAGCAATGTGGTGTCCTTCCTCTGTGAAAGGTGATTGAAGCATTAAAATAAAGGAATTGGTTCTGAAATTAGATAGGGAGGGAAATAAGGAGTATTAGAAGGAATTGTAATTAGTTCATTGTTTCTACTGATGGTTAAACTAAGTATGGTTTATATCAGTGGGACCCAAATGGAAAGGACTGTGGTACCCCCCAGCAAGGCCTCCCACACTGGGTGCTGAAAGCTCTCTGACTGCACCAACACTCCTGAAACCTGGAGGAGCAGCACACTGTAACGTGGAACATGATGGCTTGAGCCCCTTGGGCAGCAGGCAGGGTTTTCTTGGATGGGGAAAGCAAATACCAGTCACCTTATGGTGTCAAAGAGAGAGGGCAGCACAAAAGGAGACAACGCCAGGGGTGATTGCAGGAGACAAAGAGCTGGTCTGGGAGGAAGTGAAGATGAAGGGCAAGCTTGTGGGAGGACATAAAAGGCTGTGCTGTTTGCATGGCAGAATATGGAAGATCATGAACGCTTGGTAATGAGAGGAGGATTATATTTCAGGGAGGTTCTACTTTGAAAAAATGGAGTTACGAAAAATGACTGGAAGGTGCTATCATTATTACCAGTCAGTATCCCCACTCTTCTTTGGCAAAAGCTCCCAATACTTTCCTGTGAGTTCCTTATTCCACAGGTAACATTATGGAAGGGCATAGGACAACCCAAAGTATTATTCCTTGTATGTTTTATCTGACAATTCTGGACTTAAATCCAGCACTAAAACTAAGCATGGACATGGAGCTTGTCTCTGCTTATTGTTTCTATGTTCCTCATTATTTCCTCACCAATTTTCTACTCTTACTCATTAATGCTCACCTAAAATTAGGCTGGAAGTTTCTTAAAGAAAAACCCAGAATCTGACATGTCCTGGAAAGTACTTTTAATATTTTTGGGTCTGGTAAACAGGGGAAAAAAAATAAATCACTGCTAGTGGATTTTCTCCCACCTTAGGAAATCAGCATTCCATATGTTCATAGCAAACAGTGATGGGGCAACTTCATGTTTACTTTATTTGGTTTAAACTCATTTGTCAATACAGCAGCCCACTGTGTGTCACATGTGAGCATAATAATAGCTTGATACTAACTTGATTTGCAGTAATAAACACCCTGAGAGATGGCCTAATGCCTCCTCATATAAATAGGAAGCCTTTTGAGATTACTGCCTAAATAACATCAAGTGATTTATAGATAAATGGATGAGGTGGGATGTTTTTCCAACCAAGAACTTTTATAAAGATTGTGGGTTTGCCATTCAGTGGGTAGATTAATAAAGAAGTGTTAGAAATAAAAATATGGCTAGCAGCTTCTTACAAGGCCAAGAATTCACATTTTATTGGAAATGCCACTATTGTGTGCACAAAATTTTGATTAAATCCAAAGTTACCAGTTTAGCAGGAGAGAGATTTCTATCTCAAATGCTTTATCTAAGCATGCATTTCAATGTCCCTGAGCACTCCAGAGGTTACATACCAATTTAATGTGTAATACTGCTTTTCACCATTTTCCTTATTCAGACTTAACATCTTGTTCATTCCAGAAGCTAACTGTGTAAATTACATTATACAAATAAATGTAGTTTTTCCCTTTTTGGGAAATTTTTTCAAGTCAAGTAGCACAATAGCAAGCAGCAGATTACAAATTTTCTGGTTTCTATTTCAAATTTTCAGTTTAACTGTTAAACACATCAGTTCTTCTAATAACAAGTCTAGAATAAGGAGACCTCAAGGCTTTGCACAGTTCCAGGCTGGTTCTGTGGATACAATTTCCTGTGCTTCAGCAGCTGCAAAAAGAAAAATATGTGAAGAGCAATGGTTGTGCTGCAGAGATGGTGTGTGAGCTGTCAGGCAGATGTGTCCTGGGAGATCCATCCATCCCTGCATGGAGACCCCGGCAGGAAGGAGAAGCTTCAACTCTGGCCCTAAAAAACATCAGGAAAAGCACATTGCAAAAACAAGGAGGTACTTCTGCAGCCCTGGTGCAGATTATACTTTGCCTTGACTTTCCACTGCCAGTTCAGGAGTCCCAGCAGCGTGTTGAGATGACAGCTGAAGGTCACATGATCACAGAATAGTCAGGGTTGGAAGGGACATCTGGAGATCATCCAGTCCAACCCTCTGCCTAGGCAGGGTCACCTGGAGCAGGTGACACAGGAACATACCCAGGTGGGTTTTGAATGTCTCCAGACAGGGAAACCTCTCTGGGCAGCTGTTCCACAGCTCTGCCATCTTCAATGTAAAGAAGTTCTTCCCCATGTTGAGGTGAAACTTTTTGTGTTTTATTTTATGGCCTTTGCTCCTGTTGCTGGGTACCACTAAAGAGAGTCTGGCACCATCCTCTGACACCTTTGAGACATTGGTATGGATTAATGAGATCTCCTCTGAATTTTCTCTAAAGTAAACAGGCCCAGCTTCCTCAGTCAGCTCATGACAGAGATGCTCCAGTGTTCTGATGGACCCTCTGCAGTAGCTCCTTGTCTGTCTCCTTCTGTGGAGTCCAGAACTGGACACAGAGATGAGAAATGAGTCCACTGAGTCCTCTTTTGCAATCAGCTCTCTCTGTAGCATTTCAAACTTCAGTGGTCTCATGGTTACTTTTTTATCTCCTCACAATCAATTCTCCTTTCTCTCTCTCTCTCTCTCCCTCTTTTTAGCTGACTTTCATTAAATGCCAGCCACCTTTTACTCTACCATGAAGTTTCAGGCTAAACCCTGGGAGCTAACACTTGAAATCCCTCACTTTTTCTGAACATTTCAGCCAAGCAATTCCTATTTAAGATTAGCTGCTATGCATTGAGTCTGCTTCAATAACTTTATAATTGATTGCAAAGCTTAATTGTGATAGCCATCACAAACCTTGTAGCAGCTTGATTTTTCTTGTTCACCAACCAGCTGTTTTTCAGAGTTGGCAGGATTACGTGTCCTGTCCCATAAAACCATGAGAAAGGAAGTGATTACTAATTATTTGACCATCTATCAAGATTTCCTAGGCTTTTGCTGGTTCAGGCTGTTGAACATACAGAGTCAGAGTGTGACTTTGCACTGACGTAGCATGATAATTTTTAGCAACATCTTGCATTTCTGGTTTTCTGTCCTTGGAATATAGAAGTTTCCAAACAACAGTGGTGAATGGTGACATAGCTGTGGGCAGAGAGCTTGGTCAAAGTGGTCCAAGTAAATAAACTGACTTATTTCACATCACACTCTTGTCAGACAGAGAGATAACAGGCCAATTGTCTGTGCCCTGAAGCCCTGGAGCTCTACAGGATTCAACAAAGATCTTTGCTGGATGCCTCAAGGGTGCTGGAATCCTGTCATCCCAATCTGACCCTTCAGTGGCAATAAGAAATTCACATGTGCCACAGAAAGAATTGAATGCATTGAAATCCCAACTTTACTGGGCCCTGGTCACAAAGATCCATTCCAAAACAGACCCAGGAAGGAAGCCACACCCCCTGGAAGATGCAAGTGTAATTATTCATGCACAGACAATCCTCATCAGAGAATGTCCCCAGCACAGCAGCTTCTTGCATGACAGGATTAATTGACAAGTGTCTGTTCTAATTGTGATAACTTCATATCTCTCAGCAAACGATTGCTGTTAAGATTCCTTTTTTCTCACCCTGAAATTCTTTTCTTTCTACTGAATTGCCAGGATTGTCATTTCCCTTCTATGCTAATAATTAATCATTTCATGTAGAAATAATCAGCTGGTGTAAACAAACATAATTGGCATTCTCTTGCCGCTTTCTCAACACCTTTTACTGCATGGAGTCTCATCTAATTTCACTTTTAAGCGCTTAAAACCAGGATTTGGGACTGTTGAACACCAAGCACAAGAGCCTAATGGGATCTGCAACAGTGGCACTGGAGGAGAAGCACATTAATTATGCACATAAACATGTAATAATGAGGCTTATCTGTACTCAGAAGTACCACTGAGGATACTTAGCAGGCAGCTTTGGCCAGGCAATATCTCCCCTGGCCACCATTCTTCTGATCCCATGTGGAAGCTGAGGAGATGTGAAGGAATACTGTGGCTTGAGAGAGTGGTTATTTATTGCTGCGGTATTTACTGCTGCTGCAAGACAGGGAATGATATCTCAGCCTTTTCCTGCCTCGTTGTGCAACGTGCCACGCATCAGGTCGCGCAATGCCGAGGCCGGGCAGGGCCTGCCTACGGAGGAGGCTGCGGAGCAGAGCTGCAGGATGTTGTTGGTTGGCACCTTCCCATGGATTCCCTGTGATGTGCAGCATCCTGGAGTGGGAGGGAGGTGCTGGTGTGAAGCTCAGAACGCCGGTGGGAGTGCACAAGATATGCATGGGCTGAGCGTGTCCCAACAGGAGAGCCCTGGCAGGGCAGGCTGAGGGGGAAGGGGGCACAGCCTCTGCCCTGCCAGCCTGTGAGGAGCTGGGCCCCCCTTGTTACAACCTCCTGGTATATCAGTGGCAGATTTGGACATCAAGGACCAAATCATTTGCCCCTGAGATTTGAATCAACTCTTCCCAAATGGAGCCACATTAAGCAGTGCTGTTAGTGTGGTTCACACTAGACATTTTGCTGCCATGGTTCAGGATTCTTGTCTCAGCTACAATTTTGAGACACAGGCTTCTGCCTCTTCCCATTCAGCTGATCACAGGTAAACAAATGTATGTATAATGAAGTCTCTAAAGTAATTTCCAGATAGACACTTTGCAAAATAATAAATCTGGTAGTACGAGATTTTATTCTGACTCATGGACTATCTAAGATGGCAACATTTGAGTCCCACAGATTCATTTGTATGGGACTTTACATATCTTATAAGCGTTCTACATTTGTAGCTTTTCCAAAAGAGCCACTAAAATTAAAGTGCTGCTAGAAGCATGCAATCAAACACCAGTGTGTCATAAAACACTGTTAAAGAATCATGGAAGACTAGTCTTACTAGTCTAGAAGATGATTATACTGCTGATAGAGTCCACTTGGAAGACACAAACATATCAGCTGTGCTTCTGATAATATATGCTGCACACATTTGATCAGTTCTTTATAAATTTCTTGTTTTCACCCACCATGCAATTACTTCAGGTTTATCTCAGTGATCTAACAAATTGCGTTGCTGGGAACTGAAAGGATTTTGTTTCTTAACAGCTGTAATAGGTCCTATGGAGGGATGAGCATTGGTGCCTGGAGAAGGTGATTACCCCTGTGGATGCATTTGATCACTCTTTGGGTCCCTTAGTGCTTTGTGTAAGTGGAATTGGGCTCACCTTTGTCTTCTGTGCACCAGGGATGCATTTCCCTCCCTACTTATCTCACTACTTGAACAAGCCTTAAAAATGGAGGAATCTTCTAACTAGATCACAATCCTTTTGGAAGAATTCCAGTTGATCACACTGTTCAGAAGACTGCAAATAAAGGAACTCTGATTGAAGGAGGGGTTTAATTCCAGATGAGAGATTTCATTCTCACTCACTGCTGAACAGCAAAATCCCTGTATGAGGCAACTGAGACATGCTACAGTATAGTAATTCTAAGATGTGCAAAACTGGAGATATTTAGCTTTTTAAGTAGAAGGAACAGATACTGAAGGCTTGTTGGACATGATTAATTCAGCAAGTACTGATCAGAGAGAGTCAGTCTGTCCGGGGGTCAGGCAAACTTGTCAGATGTCAACAGTTTATTATGTCAACATTCAGTAGGAGAGCAAGCACATGCTGATTTTTCAAATAATTAACAGTGCCCTTCCATGACAAAAGTTTTATAAGAGACTCCCCAAACAGAAACTTCATATTTTCAGCCATCAGTAGAAAAGAAAGTCATTGCATTCAGGAAAGAAAAGCTGTAGCTCAAATCAGACAGGAACTTGGACATGTTAGTTGTGCAAATCTCTGCTTTCTGCAGTGTTAAGAGAAGTGCTGACATAGGCCAAGTAGTCCCTATCCCTTGGCAGTATTAGCTGGATCATTAGGAAAAAGAAACAAAGTGGAAGCTGGGTGTTGTCTTTCAAGTGAGGAAAGCTGTAGAATTGATGTAATGTTTGACTTTTAGAGGAGGCATTCAATGTCTCCTCCATGGAGAGGAGCAGAGCTTCCAACACCAGCATTCATTCCCAGAACGTCACTGCAACTTAAAACATTCAACACTGGAAATAAATCCAACATTTGTGCAGCAGTTACAAGTGTCACATTATTGATTGTGCCTTTATGCTGTTCGATGGTCACTGCTGGAACTTTGTACAACAGGATGGTCCAGACCCTCAGGAGCCTCTCTGACACTCACACAGGTGCAGGCTGGGAGCTTGTGCACTTCCTACTGTGGCATTTGACCCAGTGGTGATTCTACAGGGCAAGGAAAACTACAGCCTGACCACTTGCATTATTACTCTGAGGCTGGAAAAGAATGGGAGCCACTGCCATTTCCTAGCACAAAATAAAATGCCACTTTATATTCCAATTAAAAACTGATAGTAAATAATACCTCAAGCTTTTCTGCCCAAAAAAAAGTCCAACTCAAAACCCAAAAGTAGCTTTATCCAGCTTCCACCATGCTATTTCAATGTGTACTGTGTATAAAATACCAAGCAGAGATCTGCAGCTGATCCTCAACAGTGCCAGATCTCCCAAACTGCAGCTGGAGGTAGCTGTGGAAGGGTACATGCACATTATGGATGTCTGGAGCTGCTTGAGGAGTTATGAGATGTACCCACAGTTAGTGCTGGCAATGGAATGAGTGTGTTTGCAATACCCATAGATAGCCCTGTATGGCTGCTTAATCTGCAACCTTTTGCTGAGCAGAAGCTTGCTGGAGAAAAAGAAGAGTGTATGGGATCTTTTAAGGAATGGTCTGAAGGAGAAAAATTAGGATGTTTCAAAAAACTAAGCTGCCTCTGGGATGTCTAGCATAATTCAACTAATGAAAGACACTGTCTTCTGCTTACAGTAACTGAAACAAATAGGTGGAAACAAATAGGATCGATTTTATTCCTTACTAATATTTAGATTTTACTTTTGAGCAATAACTATGCAAAACTTAAGAGTTACTACACACAAATAGATTCATCATAAGACTGGGAGTTATCACAGAGAGTATAATTATGATTATTAAATCCAGCATGAAGCAAAGGGTGTAGTAGAAGAACAAGACAACACAGGATCTCCAAAGTGTTACTGAAGTTCATCTCCAACATTGAGTCAAGAGCTGAAGTTTCTGGCCTTGGTTGGGTGATTCTTGCCACAGTACCTTACACATTTAAGTTATGTCAAGTTTCTCTTATAGTCATTTGTTAATGTTAACATCATTTCCTGAATGAAATTCTGATATATATAAAAGAGATCCAGTTCTTTCTCACATAAACATTAAATTTGTATTCATATGTCTGCCATTAAAACACACTGGTTTATTTATGAGGCAAATCACAAATTTTCTAGAAAGTTGCAGGAACGCTCTTAGATAAGATGATATATTAACAGGATACATATATTTCTGTAAAGATTTGTCAGAAAGTAGCTAATACTGCTTTGTTCTTAATTTAAACATGACCCAAACCATTTCATTTTAGCTTTATGAGCTTCTAACTAAAAGAGTTCTTACTGGATCACATCTCAAAATGTTGTACTTAGTGTCTTTAACTGGCTTATATGCAGGACCAAAATGGTTGGCTATTTTCTTCCCTCTCCTTCAGTTTTACTGTTGAGACCTATTATTTCAGTAGTTCACATCAGAATATAATTTTTTGTTCAAAAGAAAAAGTATTTTTTGTACTGCAGACGGATATTTTAGAAATATAAGATGTTTTATTTAGAAATTTTTCTGTAGATCAGATGAGCCTTTATTGAAAAGTATGAAGAAAATATTGATGCTTTTGTCTGTGCCATAGTCATTTTGGTACAGCAATAAAGAATGGGTGCTGTTGTGAACAAATGATGGCATCTGAGAAAAATTAAAAAATAGAAAATATTCTAATGCCAGGAAAGTCAGTTGTGGAGAAGTTTATTAAGGGATTTCCTGGTTTGGTGCATCAACACTTAGACTATTGGAGAGGCAAGATAATAGTTCTGAACACCATAGGAAGAAGAGTCTGTGCATGATTTTACTCCTGATTGTAAAAATTTTCACAAACAATACTTTGCTACATACATCATCAACTTTATGTATTTACAAATAAGATGCCAAAAATACTACAAATTTGATGCCTGATTTTGATGTTAGATCTCATTTATTTAATTCTGTATTCATTTTATTCAATCTAAAGCATGTTCATTGCTATGTAATATCAATTATTTAATAATGAGACAGCTTAGTTGTGATTTTTGTGACCACAGTGAAGATGTGCACTATTCTTCACATTAATCAAGTATTTTTACCATTTTGTTTTTAACTGGAGTGTATACAGCATTTTCTCAGACTGCATGCACAGCTCCCTTGTTTTGGTGTGATCTGACATGCAGTATACCTTGGGAATCTTTTAATACCAGCAGGCTCAGCAAGTAATCGTTTCTCCATGATAAGAATAGCTGTGGGAAGGTTGAGTAGTATAAAAAGGAGAAAGAAAAAACTATCTGCACTTCAAAGATTCCCTTCAGATGCAACAGATAGAAAATCCACACAGATTACTGCAGAAGCTGTAGGTGAAATTAAAAGTTGCCATCTCCAATATATGCATTTGCCTGAAGTATTCCCTATGTTTGCATATACTAGGGCAGACACAGCTGTAAACGTACATATTGCCCTTCTTTATTTAGTCGGCAAGAGTTGGGACTTTAAACTTGGGGTCTGCTAACAGTGAGATCCCATTTACAGTCCAAAGAATTATGTGTCCAGCATGTAGCAATCTTGATTATATTCCGGTCAGGATGTGGGAAAGATGCTATTAGAAACAAAACAATCAATTCACTCAGGCAGTCCCACAAACATGCTTTATGGCATCTGCCTCCTACTCATTTCAAGTGAGGGTTTATAGTGACACATTGGTGAAGATTAGTACACAACTGCAGGCAGATGCCCATGACTGATTCAATTGTTTGCACTGACACTCACAATTGCTGTAATTGCAGCTGGAGTGATAAAAGTCATTGCAAAAAAACAGACAAAGTGAAATCAACATTGTTCCTCAGAGATTTTATTAGCTGAAACCCAGAAATGCACAATCCACTGTTTTTGCTTGGTATGAATTCACCACAGCATTTCCATTTGCTCTGCCTGCAATACTGTCCTCCGTGGTTTAATGTAAGAACATTCAAAAGGCCTCTTTAAAATCAGAACTTGTAGCAGGAACAGCCATGCATTCCAGCCTCACTCACTTAAAATAATTTATTTCCAGTAAAGTGATTAAAAAATAAAGGCAGCAAATGATTTTTAGACAATCAGTGCGATCCTAAATAAAGAATCTTTCTAAGCTGCAGCCTTCCTGTATGCCCCAAGCAGCACCACCATTGTTTCTTTCCTCTCTTCCTCCCATAATGGCTTAACACCATGAATGCTTCAAGCTGGTATTCTTGATGAGGAGTGACCATCTTCTACAGCCCCTGGAGAAAGAGAGAATGGATGTTTAGACCCAGGCAGTATCCAAAGCCTTCCTGAGAACAGATCCCCCTGTAGCCTGCCAAGCCAGTTCTCATGCAGTGCTGAAGACTTCCTTCAGACCGCCTACACTGCTGGTGGTTCAGTCCAAAGGAATTATGAGATGATCCATGGAGGAGTTGAGGATTTAACACATTCACTCCTCACTTACAAAAGAAAAGTGATTTTTGCAAAACTATTTCAATGAAAATGGAAATCCCTTTGTAGCATAAGTCATATTCTAAAGGTATTTTAGCATTGCCATCCTGACTGCTGGAAAACTTCCATTTCAATGCTCAAGATTGTGATTGCATCTAATCCTTCTATATCAGGTAAAACCAAAGAAAACCCCAAAACTTCCATGGAAAGCAAAGAAATCTGCCTGATTGCATCCTTCATTAATTTATACAAAGAAATCTGCCTGATTGCATCCTTCATTAATTTATACAAGTATAGAGAAAATAAAAAATTGCAGTTGCAGTCCCCTCTAACATCTCTCAAATGGGATATACAAGTGGTCAGATACCCATTGATGCAGCAAAACCTTTAACTACATTTTGTGCTAATTTTAAGAAATAAAGGAGATCATCTCCTCCCAATATTTAAATTTGGATTAGACTTGTCAATATATTGGAGATATCTAAATCAACAATGTATTGCATCAGAAAGGAGCTCTGAGAAATGAAAGGCAAGTGTTTTAAATGTTTCCAGTTACGGCACAGCACTGGAGAAGGTCAAATGCCCCAACTAGTTCCCTTTAGAGGGACTTGCCAGATCTGATGCTCTGAGCATGAGGCACACACACCCAGGGCCAGGGACACACACTGGGGATGATGGCAGCACAGAAGGGATTCATGTCAGGCACAACCAGGCAGCTGCCCCCTGGCCTGAGGAAGAGGGAGGCTGTGGCACTGCCCTGTGCTGGGCCCAGAGCAGGAGCAGCCCTGGGCACAGCTCTCTGTGACAGAGCTGTCTGCAGTCCTCCTGTGCAGTACAGCTAACTCTGCTCTGTGACAAAGGTGAATTTCCCGTGTGGTTGACGATGTTACACCAGGAGATTGTCCAGTTTAGGGTGCTCCATTGAAAGCCAGAAGGAGAGGGCAGGTGGAGGTGCTGCAGGTGGCACAGTGGCCCCTCCTGCATGGCTGTGGTGGCTGTGCAGCTGTCCTGGGGAAGGGAACACTTCTGTGCTGGGACACAGCACCCTGAGAGCCAGGCCTGGCCAACGTGCCTGATAAAAGGCATTTCCTCTCCAAAGCAGACAAGACAGAGGAGCCTTTTATTGCAACAGGCTGATGAAACATCACATTGTTGCTTTCAGTGGTTTTATTTTAGTAGCTTTTATATTCCCAACCAAGTTCAGAACTTCACTGTGGAATGCACAAAAAAGCATTTCCAGGTTCAGGCAGAAAGAATAATAAACATTAGCCCCACTCTACAAAGAAGGATTTAAGTAGTCAGAGTCACATCAGGAACCAAGACAGGGACAGCAGATGAACCCAGTTGTCCCAGGGTGTACTTGGGCTTAAATACAAGATCCCTCTTCATGCTTGTGCTGATGATACATTTCAGAACTCCAGCTCCTGAGAACAAAATCTTACCTTTCTTACTGCTTTTGTCTAAGGAAGTCAAGAACCTCCTTCTGTCCTGTAGCCTCTGCCTGTAAGTAGAAACATGAATAAATTCTGTCATCCTGTGCACCAGGACATGCAAATACTCACTTGTGGGAATTAAAACTATGTTAACACAAGATCATTAAAATCCAATTTAAATTTTAATTCCTCCAACATAGATGAGAAAATTCTCACTCCAACTATTTACTACTTCACAACAGCACCAGATTTGAATTTGTAACAAATTCTAATCCAGTTTATAGTCAACATATATTTTTCCCAAATAAATATTTTCCAAGAGCACGTGTTATTACTCAGCTAGCACACCAAGGGAGCACAGCTGTATGGACACTTACTACTTGTAGGGGATTCCTGCCATCATAACCAGTCTGCTCCAGGTCTGCACCAGCCAGGTACCAGGCATACAGCCCATCCAAATCACCTTTAGCTGTAAGGCTGGAAAAAGAATAATTAATATTGGTTCGAAATCTTCCAGTTAATTTCAGTGAGCTCCTGGGACCCATCAATGAGCTCAGCAGGTGAAGGCTGAACCAGGCTCAACATGGTTGCCTGGGTAGAGAGGTGAGGAACAGTATTACAACAGCTTTGAATAGCTGAGCAAGCAACACAGCTTGATGAATCAGTTCCTTAAATTATTAGGGCTGTGCTATAAGTACTTACAACAGGCTAGTTTCACATAGTGGGTGTGACTATGACCAAAGGGGAAAAAAAAGTCACGCAGTTTCATATTTCACAACACAATATTTATCTCATGAAATGAGTTGGGGAGAGGGCAATGGCTAAATCAAGATGCAGCTGAGTGAGAGCACAAGCAGATGTGCCAGCAATCCACAGGACTTATTTAAAACCCCTGAGAAACCCCCTTCACAGAGTTTGCATAACTGTGCTTGCTATTAGTAGTTAGACATTAAGTTCATTTATGTCATCTTATCTGGACAGTAACACAGCTATATTTGAGTTTCACAAAACACTTTGTCGGATTTAAATGGGCAGCGAACAGAAAAAAAAAATTATGACCTCTGCCTGCCACATATAACAAGCAATAGAAAGGATCAGAATGAATCCTATACAAATAAGTTAGTTAAAGTTTTCAGAGGAATGCACACCAGATTATTTCTTTGCACACCTGCTGGTAGTCGCATCCACAATACTTAAAGTTGATTTTGAACTCTCATTTTGGTAAAAGGGCTAAGAGCATATGCAAAATCATGCCAGTCTGTACCAAGCCTGAAGACAGGCTGAACAGAGGGGAAGGTTGGGAGTATGACCTTCAGACTTTCCAGGATACCAGCATTTCTGAGGCTTCAGACCTAAGCTTGCCCGTGAGCCTGCAGATTGTTTCAGCAGAACCCTGCTGATAATCATCAAGTGAGGTTGAATCTCATTAAGAGAGGGGAAGCTTCCCCAACATTGTTAAGTTCAGAGTATTCTGCCTTAACGAGAGCTTGCTGTGGGTGACAAACACTGAGCTGGCAGCAGGGATGGAGATGGTGATGAACTCCTGGGGGTGATGGCCAAGCCAGACAGACCTGGTGAAAAGTGGAGAAGGCTCAAGATGCAAGGGGCAGTCATGGAAGAAACCATGAAAGCAGGGCTGCAACATTCACCTCTCTGCTAGGTTGAAATCAATTCTGTTGTTGATTAAATCACTTAAGTACCTGAAAATATGTTTTCAGGGGAGTGGACACCTCTAACTGCAGCAATCCCAGAGGCTGGGCATGAAAAGGGAAAGCAAATGGTCTCTGTGTTCCTCCATGCAAGCCCCAGGTGACCCACGGGGGCTGGGGGGACAGCTGATGGGGGGGACAATGAAGTGGTAGTGGGGTACTAAGAGGTTTAACAGTGCTTCAGTCTGGCATCATGAAGGAAAGGATCAATAAATCATTAATGAAAACTGCCCTCACAAAAGAAAAGGCCCCTCAGAAGCAATAAGGAAACAGAGGAAAGCAAAGGAGGTCCAACAGGAAGTTCAGGGGGAGGTTGGTAAGGAAACTGCAGGAAAGAGGTGGGCATTAGTAAAGAAAAAGTGTAAGCATTAGTAAAGCAAAGAAATTGCTTAGCAGCCACTTCTGAAACACATGAATTATCTTTATTTACAAAGCCTAGTCTCTCGCTGTTAACACTGTAAGGTCACAGGTTAGAGGAAGAAACAAAAAGCCTACCTAGAGAGTTATGAGCATCACCAACACTGGACAGGACAGCACACTGTATTTGCTAAACAGAATCACATCATTCAGTCATGTGTGAAGTGGAAACCACTTTGGTCAAAGACTTTCAGAAATATTACCAACCCACACACCCAGGGCACCTCAGCTACATCTCTGTAAGCAACAAACAAGGACAGCTGTGCTAACTCGAAAATTAACTGCCTATTAACAGCACCCATTCAGGAAGAGCAACTTAACCCTCGCTGCAGAGGGCAAAACTGTGGTCTCCTTTCGTGACATTGGAGCAATCCAAATACACAGAAGTATCTTCAATTTTGCAGCAGCCATTTACTGATCAGTGAGAACTTTATTCTATGGGGACTGTGACCAGAGTACAAAGGGTGATGCAGCTTGTGAGAAAATGTAGATACCAGTCTAAACAGAAGATACCTACTATTTAGTAGATTGGTTAGCATCATGAGCACCACAAAACATTTTCTCCAAATCCAGATTTCCATAGTCAAGCCACAGACATCTGGATTACCTTTATACACAGTAAGTGTTAAAATATATACAGAGGACTTCTCAATTTGCACTACAGGAACCCTGACTCAGTATTTATCTCACAGATATTTATGCCAGCAATTCCAACTACAAGTGCAACCTCCAAGCAGCAAGTCCATCACTGTTATATAATGGAATGGAACAAAGATATCTTCAATATACACTCACCATGATGTTTAAAACCTGCTTTGTTGATAAAGAACTATCTACCACAGTTTACTAAACTCTGATACCTTTGACAGCTGATAATCCCAGGCATCCTGCCTATCAGTACTCTTGCATTCAGAAAAATGATTATGTATCCAGTTCACAGTTTCAGCAGGGCTAATGTACCATGATGATGACAGAGCTAAGATCAAGAATAGTGACAGTGCTGTCTGTGCCTACAATCACACCAACATCAAGCTGCAATTTAAGGGGTGCTCTGTTACTGCCAGGAGCAAAGCTTGTCAGGGCTCAGAGGGTTTGTAAGGACAAGGACCAATGCAGTTGTACATTTGGGAATTAAAAAGTACAGTGAAATGACACCTTGGGGTTCCTTGCTGCCTCTTCATGTACTGGGATTTCATCCTTCCTTGGGACACAAAGCTGTGCTTTATCAGCAATTCTCCTTTCCCCATGTCTATATAAAGTAATCAGGACAGACTTTCTTTTTTCAGGTATGTCAGCAACCTGACAGAAGAGAAAAATCTTTTTCTTCTTTTTTTTCCTTTTAAGATGAAGATCCAAAGGGGGGGGGGGGAAAGTCCAGCACAAGGCATGGATTGCTCTGTCCTGAACAGCTTTGGGAGTGCTGTTCTTAGCTTGTGTCTCCACATCTCTCTCAGCTCAGACAGACTTCTTTGAGAGACAGCAAGCAGTAGAAGCTTGGTTCTTATTCCTGCAGAGGGATATTTACCCTTCCTTCCCCAGCCTTACCCCCTCTTTATGTTAAATTGAAGAGGCATCTTATTCTGAAAGGTGGTGATTTTGAAAGGCTGTATCTTTGTATATATCCTATTCACATATCATTTTATGAAATCTCAGAATATGAGAAAGCTGGTTTGGCTTTGTGCCATTGTTTAATTTTGTGAAGTACAGACTTGAAGTACCTCAATTCTATACAAGCTTTTTCACTGTAAAAAACAAACACACATCAACTGTTTACCAACTCCAGAAGTCCAGAAGCTTTCAGAATAAGAGTGTCCCAATTTATCTTATCATGGTTTGGTTTTTCAGACAGATGACAATACTACTGCAATATGAGAAGATATTCTGACATTTTTAACAGATTACTAACACTGAGATCTCATTTCCAAACAAAGCCTTGAACCAGATACCAAACATCAACAAAGTGATTTTAAAACCAGACTAACACCTCTCACTTTAAAAAAGACACCAGCAAATGAAACCATGAAAGATTTAATAACTATGTGCATCTCTACTTCCTACACAAGAGTTCCCACTGATACTCTCAACCCTCAGTTTTGGCTGGTACTCCATTCTCTCTCAAATATCACCAGTGCCAAAGGAACACATTTATTTTCATTTTATCTCTATAACCTTCCAAGTGAACTATTCTATTCTATTCTAAAATCACGAATCTAAACAGAGGGAGGCTGAGGAGACTATTCATGGTCTTTCATAACAGTCTGTTTGAGGACTGGTAGGAGCAGAGGGAAAGCATGCTTATAGTTTAATTCAGACAGAACTGCATGGGGGAGAAAGTTAGCTAAGTGCAGAAACACAGAGCTTATCAGAAAGCAAGCAGCTTTATCCTTCTAAACCCTAAGAACTTGACATATTGCCTTGGTGACAAATTCAGACTTGTAGAAATTGCAGCTTAAGGCACATTACAAGATAGAAGAAACATAGGAAAATAGTTCAAATTAGATAGAAGGGAGTTGTTATAAAGGGAGATGTTATAAACAGCTGGTTCTATAAACAGCTTGACCATGTAGCCATGTTGTCTGCCATGAAGGTGCCAGTGCCTGCAAAGAGGGGCTTAAAACAAGAGAGAGGACAGAGAAGTGAGCCAGAGCATTCTAGAAAAATGAGTGTATCACTAAGGTCATCTGAGGACACTGTGGAAATATCAGAGACAAACACTAGCACCTCAGATTTAGTAACTTATAGGTAGCTGAGTAACACTGTGGAAAAAGTCCACTTTGTTAGAAATGGGTATGCCAGACCCTCTAAACAGCAGAGCAAATGAAGAGCTTCAGCTCTGCAGGAGCAGGGTATGAGCAGCCACTTCAGCACTGTCTTGAACCCAGACCACTGCCTGGCTCTGCTGCTGGTGCAGGCCATGCAGATCCAGGTGTACAATGGATCCCTAAAAAGCTGTAACAAACTGCATGAGAATCCCGTTTTGTTATTTTGTGTGAAGAACCCTTTTCCTCTTCTTGGTTTGTGCTTTTTTTGTTTGTTTTGGACATATTACTGCCAGGTCAGCTAGCCAAACTGGTTCTGCACGTGCCACCTGAAAGAGGCCAGCTTATTTGCAGAGGAATGTCATTCCCTAAACCTTTTTTGGCAGAGGCAAACTGCACAAACCAAAGGTTTAATTCTGTCCTATCACTTGCAGTGCCCTGTGAAGTGCATATTTTGACTCTATGGTGAAAGTCTTATTAGCCAGTCTCCTCTGAGCATGTTATGACAATGGAAACACTCCAGACAGTGTTCCTTAATTCCAGAATTACTCAAAGGACAGACTCCAGTCTCCACACAGAACACACATAAGCTTCACCTTGACCTTGTTTGGTGGACATTGTACAGCACTGACCAGTCCCTGCAAGTCTCATGATTTCCTGCCAAGTCCTGATATAAAGGCCAGTGCTCAGAGGTTTTTTGTTTGTTTTTCAAAAGAAGAGAGAAGAGGAAATTAAGTAAAAATTACAAGTAATTTTTGGAAATACATGGAACCTTCTCACAATTTTCAGAGTAATTTGTAATTCAGGACCAGTACTTGAAAAAATGGAATCTAACATCAATTTCTTTTTGTAACACACATCCACATTGCTATATACTGAAAGTAGCTGTATGGAAAGCCAGCTCTAAGAGAATTTTATCCTCTTAAAATTAACTATACTGATGGTGAGCAGCAGTTCACAAGTTTTGAGGTTAAACCTATTTGTCTATTTGATTTAGTTATTTTTAAGAACAATACTATGTACTAATTAGAATAGAAGCCATTCCAAAGCAAGTGAAAAGTGGACTTTAAGAATGGTGATTTGTGCAGCTTTATTTTTAAAGAGAGATGTTAGAAAATCCCACCTTGAACAGCTTTTTTTCACCTTTCCTCAATAAGAGAATTTGGGGGGAAATGGGGTATTTATTTGCTTCCAGCTCACTTATCCCCACAGTCCTCTCTCCCTTGGAACTGTCTTGAGTTATTGGTGCTTTGAAACAGAGTTGATTCTTCATTCCATCACTTCACTTGTTGCCTTATTATTCATCTGTCACAGAAAGAACTCCCTCATGTGCCAGGGACCCAACTGTTTATTGAAAGTTCTCCATTTTTGAGTCTCATCTGAAAAACCATCCCACTCCACACCCATTTTAGGGCCACCTCATAGATCACATTTACCTGCAGAGAATTGTTCCAACATCCTCCAAGTCATGGCTTGACAGGTGTGCTCCTGTTTCTCGTAACAAGTTAATCACTGGTATGTGCCTTTATGAGAGGAATAGAAGAAAATGAGAAAGTGACTTGACCTTGAAAGTGACATTTTCCCCCTGAATCCAACATTGTCATATACACACACAGTCAGGGAAAGTTCTCACATTCTCCCTTCCACAATCACAGAACCAATGAATCTTTTTCAAGATGACAGATGCAGTAGACAGAGCTTCCCTCCCTCTCAAAAACTCATTCGCACACTAAGCTCAAGGAAGTGTTAAGTTCAGCTCTATAAAGGAAAGGGATGCATACCCTGCTCTTCCAAGAGTTCTTAGTGTCTTAACCTTAGTGCTAGTTTAATTTAACAGTAGAAATATTAGTAACTGAAATACATGCAAATAGGGAGAATATTTATTACATAGCATCATTCCTGTATTTTAAAGAATACAATGCCCGTACATATTAGTCTTAAATAAAACATCGTGTCTTGCAGATAAGCAATGAATCTTTATGTTAATGGAGAAGCTAATCAGATTTTTAGGGCTTCAAAATGATGGTAAGTATTCTTAAAAACCTCTGTGAAAAGCACATTTTTTCCTAACTTCCTCCCCCCAATACATTTATTATTGATTTCTACTTGGAGATTTTAGGAGGTCTACCTTGTCCTTTCCTTTGAGATAAAGGGACAAATGGCACTGCCAGCCAACACCTACACCTTAGTCAGATGCTTAAGAAACTCTGTGCAAAGGCTGCTCTCTAAAGGTACTATTGTGGGTAGAAAATAACATGACAAGTAAAACATCTGCAAAATACATTTTTCATAATTAACCTAGTGGAAGATTTAGAACTAGGTTTGAAAAGGAGATGAGAGAATGCTCCTTTGTTAAACAATTGATCTAGTTTCCAAATCAAAACACAGTTTTTTTTCCTCCAGAAAGAGCATGATAATCCAGTAGATCAGGAATAGTTTCATAGTTCCTCTTTTAAGTAAATTGCTATAATATAACACTTCAAAATAAAGAGGTAGGCTTATCATTTAATAGGAAATACATGAGTTTTTCCAGCCAATAACCTAAAAGATCATCTGTAGTAATTAAAAATAAAAAATAAGCTCACATACACTTTTTGCTTAATCACTTGGTGGTAGCCATGGGCCTTTCCATTTTTGAATTGGACTAAACTACTTATCTAATCCCTCTGCCTGTTTTTAGGAAACTCCATCTTCAATCAGAAGTTACTTTACAGTTATCCATATAAAGCCTATGTAAGCTTATATGTTCCATATAAGAGCTTTAGCTTCTAAACTAACCAAAGAACTGTACATGTGCTCTAGGAATCATCTCACTTTTCCAAACACAGGTTATTGACCCTAGGAGAGTTTATTTTTTTTTAATTATACTTTGTTCCAGTTGACAGCCAAAAAAAATTATCTTCCTTTGCTTCATAGCAAAGCATTGCTGGGACAGCACATGCCTCAAGTTTGCTCAGTTATCTAAAATATTTCCTCAGGTGGGTTCCTTACGACATGGCTCGTCATCCACAAGCATCTCCTTGAGCCAGCAAATAATGGCATGCTCTCCTACTCCTCAATCCATGGTAAGGCATGAATTCTACATGGATGAATATTTTAGTTTTTAGTCTTAATCCAAACAGTAATTAGCTGAAATGAAATTTGACCTGAAATAGATTAAAGTAGAACATGTCTGTTCACTCAGGCTCTCATTGGGTACTGAACAGAACATGGGGAGTGTCTGTTTACTCTCCAAGGACTGCCCTGGAGTGTTCTTCATTTCCCACCTTATACAGGAAATCTCAGCATGAAATGAGCATTTTTTAAAACAAAAGCTTTGCTACGGGACAGCACTAAAAGATAAAAGGCTGCAAAGCATGCAATGTGCAGCCTCAGTGTGCTCCACCTGTGAGGTCTGTATCTCTAGATACCAGCAAAAAAAGACAGATTTTTCTCTTCCTGTTGTAACTATTTACTCCTTACAGGTGGGAAGAATCTCTCCAGACAGCCCTTCACACCCGTCACACCACACAGCCATTCCTGCTCTGAGTGGGGCTCTGTAAATATCTGGTACAGACAGATTTGGGATCATTTACCCTGCTCATTTAATACAGCAAATTTAAACAAGGAAAAAATAAAAGTAGTTTGAAATAAATTAAGTTTGTAAGCATTGTAACTGATAGTGTTTACAATAAATGCTTACAATAAAGCATTTCTAAACAGAAGTAAAATGTCCTGATGAATCATTCAAAGTCACATTTCTTTTTTCTTGGAAAAATGGGAAGAAGTGCTGTGCTCTACTGCTTGTTAAAGACAGGGCAAGGGAGAGGAAGACTAGGGACAAATAGTAATGCAAAGTTTAAAAGTGTCAGATTTAGTAGTGTGGCTGTGAAGTCCAAGAAAGCAAACAGACCACCTGTGACATTCCCACCACTCAACATGGAAACTATGTGGGAGGCAAGGCTCTGCAGCGTGTTCCTGCCTGCAGCCGAGCGCCATCGACATTCTGAGCAAACCTCAGCCTCTCCTGAGCACCACTTCTGCTGCCTTGTACCCACCACTAGGGCACTGCTCATATCTCAAGAGGCTGGCTGTGAATTTTCTGATACTGTTATGTCTTAGGCACAGGAGAGGTATTTGTCTTTAGAAATTGTTTCCTTAAGTGCTGCTCTCCTGTGGCTTTACAAAAGCCTCACAAGGGTCACAGTTGAGCTGATCTGAAGTTCAGGTGATGTCATGAGCCATGAACTTCTTGGGAACGGATCAAGTGCAATTCCTGTTCTAAGGTGACAGCACAAAACCAAAAACAGAAGAACTGCTGGACAGTCAAAGCTCAGGGTGCAGAGGGATGGCAACCTCCCCATGTCAGCCCTGGCTTGCACAGCTCCATGCTCACTTCAGCCCCACCTGATAATGCTTAGCAAAAAATAAATGCATAACATTGTCACCTGTGAGCTGTTCCTGACCCTCCCTTTTCTTACTGTGTTCTGTCACCAAACCACGGCTCTTGGTCAGACACAGGCTGTAGAAACAATGTTATTCTGCATGTTACTTGAGATAGCTTTTTAGTAGTATCAGTTATTCATCCCTCTCTGAAAGAAAAAACAAGAAGGCAAAAGGTGTTTCTAGTGTCTCCTACCTGCTAGGTTCCATTGTTGATGACACTGGACATTAAAACTCGAGTGTATACTACTATTTTTAATATATTTGTAGCAGAATATCTGATTTGGTGCAGTCTTCAACATTCAGCAGTATGAGCAAAGTTTGAGTTCCAGGTAAAGACATCCACACTCTTACCAGTTCTTGAGGGCTCTGGATTCACAGGAATCCAGGTTCTGTACAGTACCTGTCATCCCAGGCCCTCACCTGGCAGACACTTATTAAAAGTGAATCAACTTCAAAAGGGATGAATCATACATGTGAAATTAACACACATGTAAGAGTTTGCAGGACTGGGGCCTTAGGCTGCACACCTTCCACCAACTCTCGTTAAAGAAATGCAGGTGTAATGTATATCCAAACTTGACTGGCTTCATTCTTTTTCATGTTTGCTCCCCTAGCAACCAGAATGGTTATGGCAGGATCAGTTTAGTTTCACTTATTTGGTTTTCTGCATGGTATCAGTGGGAATTTTGTGCTCAAACACTGTAAGGACAGACTACAGTGTGCTTCTTGGAGTCAAGGATACATAGATTTTCTCTCTGCCTTAGATTTCCTGATGTAAATGTAACCTTTCAAAATATCAAGTATTTAAATTCATATTTACGTGGGAGGTAATTTTACTACCTCTAATCTGATGTTCTCACAGCACTATATGAGCAACTCCCCATTTTCAACCTTTTACCACTGCTCTACAAGTAAATGGAAGCACTTTTACTACTTAAAATATACACAATTTTTATTCAAGACATTTTCCTGCTGAGAGAGTTTCTGTTATTAAAAAAATATTATTCTATTGTTTTGAAAATTAATTATCCCTTGAGGGTGCTGTAAGAAATTAAAGGAATGCTACTTATTTTGATATGTCAAACAACTGGCCTAGATTAACAGTGGTCTGTTTAGCTTCATGCATAAAGTCAGAGTGACTACAGGCATATTGCAGAGTTACAAATGAAAAAGCAGAAATGCAGTAGTTTATTTCTTATTTAGAATGAAACAAAGAAAGAGTCACTTAAAGTCAAAAAATGTAAGAGCCTATCATTGACATATATCAAGTCAGTGGACTATCAGCTGACAGTACTATGTTAAGAAGCTTTTAAGAGGAGACATAACTCCTGGTCATCTTTACAAATTAATAAATGGAAGAGAGAAATCAGTCATCATTATACAGGTTTGCATGCTGGTTAAAAGGCAAGCCACTGAGAAATGTTACATAAAAGACTGGAAGAAAGCTATTTTTAAGATGAGTGGATACTGTATTGCAGTTAAATGCCAATTAAACAAATATTAATTCTCAGAAAATGGGATTAAGCTGATGCAATGTTCAGTAAAATTGAGAAAGTTACAATATTAAAACAGTTTAAAGCATTGACTACTCATTATCATCAGTTTTCCCCCCCTTCCCTCTCTGCCACTTTCTATCAGAATAATCTCTTCACTTTCAGCTTGCAAGTGTTTAATAAATAGAATTTAAATACTTCTGTAGCAGAAATCTTTTTAGTGGGTATCTAATTACACACATATACAGCTGTCTGCTCTTTAGCATTCTCCTTTGTATGCTTACCAGTGTGAAATGCAGTGTGAGTACACAGCAAATCATAAATACACATTTATGAGATTAGTTCTAAGTCAACTCTTCCTCTCATTCCAACAGTAGAAACAAAAAGAGAAACTGAAAACAGTTATGGTGCAGTTTCCTTTTACAATTCCCTGCATCAAACTGGGTGTGCAGTTTTAGAGAGCTTAAGAGTCATAGCAGGAGTCTAATATAGGAGTGGCAATTCTAAGGAATCCAAACAACAAGCTCATGTGAAATTCCTCAGGCGGTAGATGGGTGCGGTAAAAAAAGTAGGTGCCTGATTTGCAGGAACATCTAATAGTATCTAATGCTTTAGCATTTTCTCACATTGGACCAGAGCCACCTCTATTCAACTCCAAGGTTATTTGTTTGATTTGCTGTTGGGCTTGTTTTTGCTTTAAGACTGCAGAGCTTATATATTCATGAGGTAAAGCAGCAGGCACAGAGCAGTTTGGGACCATGCAGGAGGAATGGCAATAGCACAGCGCAGCCACACCGCAGTCCAGCTCATAACCAGAGAGCTGCTGAGCTTCTGCAGCTGCTCTTGGAAACAGAAGAAGCCTTCAAGTTATTCCTGAAGCCCATGGTAATCCAGGACTGCCAGACCTCCCAGGGAGCTAACTGCAGCTTGACAGACCAGGTGAACCTGTCAACATTAGAAAGCTGTAGGAATATCTGGGGACATTCACCCAGAAATACCATGAAAATTCAATCCATCTGAGCTCTTTTACAGAAAAAAATGACTCTTCTCCTGCCATGATACAGACTGAATGTGAGATAAGGAGCTGAAAGTGGATCAAAGACAAGGAGAGATCATGGTGCGCAGCTTCTAACATGCTGGAAGACCAATGGCTCTATGAATCCCCAGGCTATACAAACTAAATCTTAGAAAATTAAATTCTGATTACTGATAACTTTTATATTCTGTGATATGGCCATTCCTTAGGACTACACAACATGGAAGAGACCAGTAAAGAGCAAGTCCATGACTACCATTCAAGAACTGCTGACATTCATAAGAGCAGGAAGAGGAAATCCACAAAGCAGGCAGAACCATGCAACCATCCCATATAATTATGAGTGGGTGGAAGAGGAAAATCAAAAAACCAGTCATCCAGCAAGAGACTCAGGAAAGCACTGGTGGAAGGAGAAGATTAAAACATGTCAACCTACTGGTATATTTTGTGCCAACTGAAACAGTCTGGTCTTGATGAGAAAGGGAAGGGCAGAAAGAGAACAGACAGCCCATGGTCCTGCACTCTCACTTCTGACAATCAAAAGGACTGATCAGTTTGGCTCTGTTTTATAAGAAAGCTTCACAATAAAGAGTGGAGCCCTGAAATTATGGACAAAGTCTTGGCAGGAGGACAGCAATAATTACCTTATGCTAAAATTCTGCATGCATACCAAGTTGTTTGCTTTCATTCTACATTATTCAAAAAATCTTTTCATTTGGGCTAGTCACATCCTTTGAAATAAGCAGATATGTGTTATTTTAACTGCTGTCATTTACACATGACTGCTGAGACCAGACAAGACCAGAACACAGGATGGATGGAGTTGAAATCAAAAATGGCAGAAGGTTTATAAACCTTATATGGAGGAGCACATGAATTGTTACCTGAACTTGATGGCATTCATCAGTGGGGTAGATCCATATCTGTCTCTGGCATAAACAGTTGCACCAGACATCAACAAATACTCAACTAAGGGCAGGTGCCCTTCTGAGGCTGCAATGTGCAGGGGAGTTCGGCCGTCGTAGTCTCCACAGCTCAGATTTCCACCCTACAAAAGGACACATCCTTCACATGCCAAAAAGATAATGGCTGCACATCAAACTGTTGTAAACATCACACAGTAGCATGTATGCATCACATTTTAATTCTGCCACCAAATAGTTAAGCCTGTCAAACATAAAGTTTATCTTGCAGCATTGTTTTAGTGCCAATAAAGATATTTATTCCACCTCCCGCATGTTTCCCACTGAAATATATTCTTTATTACTGCACACCATACAGCAGCTTTGTGCCTGTAGACTGCTAATTGTTCTTGTCTTAGTTAATTCCTACTTTCAAGATATATTTATCGTTTCTTGAGGCCCATTATCAAAATCTCAATAGTAGGGTAAACCAAGGCAAAGAGGGGGGAAAAAAAGAAAAGAGATGACAGGGAAATGCCTGTTTCTTCTTTGGGTATAACCCAAGTCAGAGGTCTGGGGAGAGACAGAAATTCTGAATTAGCACTGCACTATGTTTTGCTTAAATATAATTTTCAAGTTCTTTTTTTATTCCTGACAGATTTACATCCAAAAGGTGGATACTATGAATATGCATAAACAAAGTTAAGCAAAAAGAAAGCAGCACAAATAATTTTAAAGTGTTCCAAAGTTAGCAGATAAGAACTTGCATTTTAATCTACCGGTATTTTCACAGTTCAAAAGAAAATGTAAACAGCTGAAAACCAGAGAAGGACAAGAACATACCAGTTCTGAAAGGCAAAGACCAAGAAGTCTAAAAACCATTTGTAACTGTCATAGCACCTTGACTCTAAAACTTAGGTTGTCACTTTCCATGAGTATGGCTTCCTATCATCAATTACAGTTTTATTTTAAAATTAATGTTTTGTACACATTGTTCATTCTACATTACCATTTCTGCTATGGCTCTTAGTGCATCTATGTCACCCAGTTTAGCTGCAGCACAAGCCAAAGGTGGGATTAATGCATCTCGTACAGCTTCTAACTCCTGAGAAACAAATAAAATTAAACATTTAATATCAGCCTCGCTTCTAATGCAATTGACACCCAAGTTGTAAAAACACTGCCCTTGCTTTCATGTAAAGTTTCCAAATTAGTTATTTGTATATTTAGAAATGGTAGCATTTATTTCTTGGAAGGAAAGAAGTCTTGTGTTTATCTTACATTTTGTCAGTCTCACATCCATAAGATTTATACTCCTCTCTGGCAAAACTACAATGTACCTGATATCTTTATAAACCATTTAAGGTGCACAAACTAATTGCCATCTCTGTACTGCCATAGCTACACATCAGTACAGTAGGAGAAACAGTGCTGGGGGGAGTTGGAAAAGACCATATCCTCAAGACTGGATCAATTTTATTAATGTTATCCCTCAGATATTTGTGTAACCTGTACTTTCAAACCTACACTGACAAGCCTCCTAGGCCCCCTGAATATTCTCCCATTTCTCATGCTTACTAAAGAAGAATTCAGTATTCATTAGTTAATAAAAATCCCATCCTCCCTGTACCTAAGTCAAGAGAAAAGTGGGTATTTGTATAACCAGTACTTTATTATCTAATTTATATTTATATTATATTTTCTAATTGGGCAGGACTACACATCACAAATTACACTGGTGTAATGCTTCCTTAGTATCAGCTTTCTATGACTGCATGTACAATTAAGCTGTTTTACCCATTATTATTTGGATTGCTCCAAACTGTCAATACATTTGACCACAAAAATATAAAGTAATTCTTCATATCATTGATACCCTGAATTAGAGCATCTGTCTGAGCCTTGTTATTGCAACCAGTCAGCCAAGAAAGTAATCCCAAGAAGGGGCTACAAAGTAGGGGGGGGAAACATTAATATGTTTTTAATTAAAAACATTTTAGTTATAGAATTGTCATTGTGTCCTTTCTCCCTAACTCCATATTCCAATTTTCTTTCAGCTTTGCTGTTCATCTTTAATCTAGGCTTATTTAACTCAATTTACAGCTTTACATGATACTAATTTTAAATATTTAAGTATATACCTCCTTGCTGCTGATACTTAGAGATTTGGCAATCACTTGAATAAACTTGCTATCTCTCAAAGAGATCTTGGCTCCTGTGGGTACAACAGTCATTTCTCCTCTTAGATTCTCACTCAGCATCTAAAAAGCAAGCAATCAAACCCTTTGTTAGCAGAGGAAAAAAATGGTGGTAGTCTAATAAAAAAATCCTTATAATCAAGTTAGAAAACTGTTTGGAGGAATTATGGAAACTAATTGAATGCAGACAAAAGATTAAAGAAATAGTTACTGTCCCATGCAGACTGCACATTTAAAAAGACAAAGGAGGGAGAGAGACAGGCAAACAAAACTTTCTTCCAAAGCAAAGAAAACCAAAATAAGCACATAACAAAACACCCCAAATTTTAGAATATGCGGACAAAAGTTCCCTAGTGGGGTAAGCTGCAGCCTGCTTAAAAACACAAAGATAATGAGTAATGAGCAGAGTGAGGCTTCAGACCAGAATATTCTGAAATGCTGCTGCCTCTTGCCAGCATTCACAAACCTCAGGACTCCTACACAGACTGTGTACATAGACCTCAAAACAAAGCCCAGTGCTGCCTGTAGACAGTCATGTATTTCCATGGGTTTTCAAACAGCTCCATTAGCCCTGATTTTGTTACAATTTGGACATAGATCCAGCTTTGAATGCAGAAAATCTACAGTAGTAGTAGTCATTCAGTATCCAAACAGGCATGTAACAGTTTGCAGGATGGGTGCCTCCAATATAACTGGGAAAAAACCCCAGATCAAAATGTAAAAAGGTCAGCCAAGTCATGTGTAGAAAGCACTTGAATAGGGCAATAAAGAAATGAAAATACTCTAAATGACAGACTTTGGGAAACTTGGAGAACACAGATAGAAGCCAGCCATCAAGAAAAAGCAACTAGTTTCCTCAATTCTGACCATTTTACACACTGGCACTCTTTCAGGAAAGGTTGCTGATGCAGCTATAAAGCACATAGTTATTTCAATTAGAATTTTAAAAAGCAGGATTGTGAAAGTTTGCAAGAAACAGATGTGATGTTGGCAGGAGGAATGCCCCAGGTTTACTTATGTCTAGGCATGCCCTTTATTAAAAAAAACCCTCCAAGAGCTGACAACACTATAGCTGTCTGCTGGAAGAGTCCCATATACATGTAAGTCAGAGAATACCAAGTGCTTTGGCACACTTTTAGAATTTGACAGGTTGAGATCATTGCTTTACACAGGTAACCTTAGCAATTGGCACCTGTGCTAAATGCACCCAGTGCAAAACCCTGTGTGCTTATTCAGTCCTACCAGCTCTTCAGACATTTGTATGTGTCTGGGGGCACATTCCTTGCTCTTCATGTTGAAAAAGAATCCTAAAATAACCACGCCAGCTTCAGGAGAGCTTCTGTCTCTTGGGAGACTATTGTTTGGTGATATGTTTAGCTGAAGATATTGCCACAGACAACATATTTCCAGGCTTTCTTCTTCTCCTGGTCTCTATAACTCATTCCTGCCCAGGCAATGCAGCATGCTGTTCCCTTAGTTGTGCCAGCACAATTGTTTGTGGGTCTGTACAATGATTCAAATGAGGAAACCAATCCTGCATAACTCAAAGAAATTGCTATAGTTATTTTGTTTTTCATACCATATAAAGGAGGTCCAGCACACCACCACACAAAAACTGCGTAGCACAACCAAAGGGCAGCACATGAAAATACAGAATTATCTTGTGACATGGTACCTAAAACACCTTATCATCAAATCCTCACCTGAGTAAGTCAGCTATCTCACTTCAGCAAACTGGATGTCAAATTAAGTTTTAACTCACACACCCAGGCAAGACTGGGAAGGTTTCTCCTGTCCCAGGTCAAATAATCTGCTGTGCAAGAAGATTAAAGCGAGCATTAAAAAAAAACCAAGGTAGTGCATGTGTGTTCCAGGGTCAGTGAGTATGCCAAAGGGGTCTCAGTGAAGAGCTGGGGTTTCTGAAGTGCAAATGTGTAGGTACACAGTTTGTGGTAATTGGGAGTGGGGCTGGGCCAAGCCTCATTCCCAATGAGGATGAAGAAAGCAGGTGAGCAGCATTGACAGCAATGAGCATGGGAGTGCCCAGGGGCACTGACCAACCACAAAGGGAACAGAGGGCACACAGATGCAGTGCATGAACCATGGGGGGGATAAAAGGCTGGGCTAAAGAACAAGAAGGATGGCTGCTTTAAGCTTTCTGAAATTGTATGGTGATACTTTGTGTGTTATGGCCCTCTCAGCTCCACCACAAATGTACAAACACATCCAATACCCGGGCTCCTCACAGCACTGTGTCACCTGCCAGGCATGTCCTTGTACAGAGCATGTTCTGGGCATCCTCACCAAATACACACACAGTTCCTCCTCCTCCTCTCATTTCTCAGCTTTAGCAAACAACTGCAAGCTCAGAGGCTGAAACTGTGTCTAAGCACAGCAAGTGGTACTTTCAGCCACTGCACTTAGCATCACAGGTATCCAAATATGTTTGTCTCAAGTGTTGCTACTGGTTGGAAGATGTGGAGCATGAAATAATGATCAGGTTTGTTATGGTTTTAATAAAAACAAAGCACCATCATGAGATACACATGTCCCTGCAGTGTTAAGTCTGGAGAGTGACTCATCATGATGTCATCTCCCAAAGTGTCAGGATTAAGATTTCACTACAATACAAGCACAGATATTCATGCATTCCTGCAGAATGCTGCTCCCTTATCTAATTCAGAGCTATATGCTCCCTGTAAAAAAGGAACACAATAAACAGCTATGTAACCTGCAGGAAAAAAAAACCTTGATTAAGCAACCAATGAACAGTAAGAACATTTTTAAAGGGACTCTGATTTTAAAAAGAGTTACAACTGGTTCTAGAATAATCCTCTACTTTTATGTATTATAAAGTGTATCTCCTCTTAGAGAAATAAAATCTAATACTGTTATGAGTAATGCTGTAAAGGAAGAGGCTGTAGGCAATATTTATTTTCAGAATAAGCTTTGTGTGATTGAGTCTGGGATGAAATCTTCACCACACTAAGATCAGTGACAAGATCTTTGCTGACTTCAGTAGGGTTGGGATTCTGTCTCCCATAAGATCTTCCACAAAGAGTTTTCAGTACAGAAGTGTCCAAGCTAGGCTACTAACATTTAAAGATGGCATTTTTATGGCTCAGTTATGGTCTTCACCTGACTTAGGCAGAGAATTCTTTTCTCTCCCTATCTTCATACACTTGTTTGCTTAATAGTACTTTCCATAAGAAAAATAAAAAAAAAAAAACCAAAACAAAACAAAAAACAAACAAACAAAAAAAAAACCAAAAAAAACCAAAAACAACCAAAAAAAAAAAAAACACAAAAAAACACCAAAACAAAACATGGGCTGTTCACATTACAGTTCTGGAACCAACTGCTTTTAAATGCAAGAGAAGCTCAAGGCATGAAGCTAAGCAGAAGTTAGCACAGTAGATGTGAAATTTAGAGTCTTTCAAGGTCACACTGAAATATTTACCTGCCTCTTCTCCTCCCAGCTAAGGTTTCCCTTGCTGAGCGTGTATGACAGTTTAGTTAGGGCTGCCTCTGGTGTCATATCACCTCCAGGAATTACTCCAGCATCAGCAAGAGTCTGAATAAAAGGGAACAATGATTCTAATTAGCATAGCATTCAGAAATGCCTGCACATACAGAAAAGGTGTTTGGAAGATGAGTAGCTACACAGAATGCAGTGTGCAGCCAAGCCTCCACTCTCTTGCTCCTCCTACTGCCACTGTAATTTTTGTACTTTTAGTTATCAAATACCAAGCAAATACTAGAGCAACCTGAATAAAGATGACTTTTACTTTAAATTCCTTTTCCTGCAATAGCACTGAAGAATTCCACCAAATGCTTGCCACGGTCGCTTACCATGCTAAAAGGGAAAGGTTACAGGTCCGTATCAGCTATCTGCAGAGTTGTCAGATTGCCTTTATTGAAAAGCTGCAGTTACTCTGTTTTAACCCAGTGGCATTTTGAACACTGCCAAGTAGGCTGTTCTCACACAGACATATTTACCATTCTTTCATGGGGCATTACTTTGGATGAATTCCAGCACTACAGCGTGCTCACAGCAGGAGTGCTTTCAGATTCTTGCAGGCTGTGCTAGCAGTGTATGATTTAGAAGATAAAACTAAAATATGTAATTTACACAGCTCTGACAAGAACAACTGAAAAGATGACCTTTTAACTTATCTTTCTGGTAGTTAAAAAATAAAATGTGTGAACAAAAGCAAAAAGAAGAAGGATCTTTGCTATGATCAGCAAGCCTTGTAAGTATACAAGACAGCAAAGACAAAGGAGATTTCAGATCTCTTGTCATTAAACTGTACCTGGGCAAATCACAGATCACCTTCTTTGCCATAATGTAATGCCTCACAGTAAAGCATCTTGAACTAGGTTCTTTGCACTGCATTTTCCTTTTAAATACCTTGTATACAAGCTTCAGCTTCAAAACTTGTTGTGGCTTAACTAATATTTTCAGCAAGATTCAGAGCCTAATTAGCTCATTAACCACCTCCAGGAGATCCAGAGTAACATTTTTTTAAAGTCCCATGGGAAACCATATACAGAGAAGGTGAGAAATACTTTCTATCCTGCAGAGCTAGCCTAAGAACAGTTAGGGCTTTTTCAGTGGCTTTGTGAAAGAGGAGGAGGAAGGGATTTCCCAGCTTCTTTCCTATACCTAAAGTCCCCTCAGTTACAAGTTTCTACTGTGTAGATGGATCAGAGGCCAGACATTCAGTTAATTAAAACAAACGCTTCAAGGGAGGCCAGGGACTCAGCTGACCTACCTGACTAGCTCAAATGAGTAAAAACTGGCACAGCCATATGCAAAGACTTTTGAAACATTTCATTTAAAGAAAAATCAAAGTAAAATTAACCTTACAGCAACTTTACAGAATTCACTTATGATACTTCCTTCACTTAACAGTTCCTCATGAAAAGGAGAAGGCATGGAAAGAACAAGTGTGAAGTAATTTTGTAGGACTTGCCTTGGTCAGTGTTCTCCTCACAAGATGCCAAGAAAACAGGGCAGCCTCCAACAACTGATGCTGAAGCAACATAGTACAAACTCCATACAAAAAATGGAAGCCAGAAGGGAACACATTTCTACACAGTCTTAAAGTGGTTCAATAATACATGTGCAGAATCTTCTAATTCAGTATATCAACAGTCTGGATCAGAGTGCAAAAAACCATTTTAAGTGTCTACTTGGAGAATCTTTTAACCAAAGCATAGGAAAGGGGTTTTCCTCTTCTTTCCATAAATGTTAGCAGTTCATTTCAAGCAGAAGAGCACATAAAACCTAGGGTTCATTTTCATGTTGTTTTTCAAATATAAATTTGATGTCTTTTATTGGCTTAACTGCTTTTTCCCTTCTGAGTGAGCTGTTCTATATAATCTGCATATTCCTACAGTATTTGCTACAAAGCATGAGATCTTTGCAAAAGTCATTAATTCTCAAAACATCTCCATAAAGTTATGCAAAAGTTTTACCAACATCCAAATAATTGCCCATATCAGAAAATAGCAAGTTTGGATACTAAGGAGGTATAAAGAAAGTCTTACAATATCCATTTATATTGGATACTCAAAACAGTCCTTGTGCAAATATTATCTAAAGCTGTGTCAAAACCAAAGCTAAAACAGGCAGGTTTCAGCACCAGACCAGGGTATTTAGGTTTGCCAGGCAGTCAAAGGAGAGGGCTGGCTCTGCCAGACAGGTGGTTGCTCCCAACAAAACCAGGTGTCCAAGGCAGAGGGATGAGTCACTCTCTGGTAGTGCTTCTTGGCTCTTTAATATCTGGTCCTTTTCTAAAGGCCAGTTAAACCAGCTTCTCTCACACTAATACATGCAGCACATATTCTTATACAGCTTTGTGCTCTTATTAGTCCCAGTGATGTCGTGTTTTGGTACACAACCTGTGGTAGAAACACACTACAAAATTCCCTGAATATTAACAGTATGGACACAAAACCTACTTTAAGCCAACCCTCGTGGGTTAAACTAAACTGATTTCCATTCTTCAATACAGACAATTCCTTAGATACTGTTCTCCAATCTCACAGTACAGTTGTACTTCCAGTCAAATAAAGAACTGGGATTTGGAATATTGCTTGCATCTACAGGCTTTCTTCATGCTCCTACATTGTAGCTAAGCAACTGTTACCCTATCAAATACTACTCTATTTGATCATCTGACCCCTAAGCTAGCTTTTAGCTCAATGGAATGCCTCTGAGAGAGATACTACAGATCTAATGCAAAGTATCCTGGAGTGCTGCACATGACAGGAGTGAGCAATCACTAATTTGGGATTTGAGCTGCCTGTTTTGACTATTCAGACCAGGAGTAACAGGATATTGTTTGTAGATATGTGTTTAAATGCTTCCGGCTTAAAATTTTTCAGATGTAGTTATTTTATGAGCAACAACTTTATAGTTAATAAACCTGGTTTTATATGCTGGAACTAGTGGAAGTTTAAAGCCAGTATCAGCGGGATGTTTGTTTCCCACAGCAGTGGGGAATGAAGTGGTTGCACACCTCTCACCTGCCCTGTAGCATAGACTGTTTTAACAGCCCCACGCAAGCACTGTGTGCAGTTCAGAATCACCACTTTGCGTTCAGCTGCTTTCCTCAGCTCTTCCAGCAAATCTTCTCTCTTGTCTGGAGCATTGCCACTGCCATAAGTTTCGAGTACTATGCCCTCAATGGGAGGCTGAAGAAATGCTCTTACCTGGTTAAAAACAAGACAGGGAACAGAGACAAAAGGGATGTTTAGGTCATCCTTAAAATTTGCACGTATGGCACAGCATTTTTAAAAGTGGTCTATTCCTGCTATAGTCTTACAGACTCTCATGCCTTACAGTCTTCTTACACCCTTCTGTGCTTCCCTTTTGCAATAACTGAGACTGTGCAATAAGCTTTTTAAAAATGAGACTTTTCCTCTCTGGCTTCCTTTAAAATTTCTGGAGGGTTAGATTTTAAAATAAACCATCTTGTACAGTCATTAGCTGATGTGAAAAAAAGATGCTATTGATCAAGTGCCATTAACAGGCTGTACTGTTGCACCACTGTTTGGTGCAACAAAAAGGTACAGTTACACTTATGAAATAAATGTTGAATTGTTAACTGAGATTAGAACTCCACAACCCTGCCCAGATTTTTTTGCTTTAGCAACGTTTAGTTAACTAACGTCTGCCTAAGAGACAGAGTGTTTCATCTTTGAGGAAAGAACATTCTAATAAAGCATAAAGTTTTTTAACCCCAAACCAAACTGATTTAACTCAGAGACACTCTTATATTCTGGGCCAGTTGACACTGAAGTAGATATTGTGCCTCACTGTAAGAGAATGCTGTCAGAGAATGCCTAGCAAAGTCCTCTTCCTAGAAAGATGTATTTTCAACAACCTAGATATTTCCTTGCTGATCACATATGCTAAATGCAATACACTGTAAACCCCCATGAGGCTAACTATGCAGTTGGTGTTTTATTGCAAATATACCACCCCTCTGTCTTTCCATCTGTTCATATTCACCTAAAAAGAATAGTGATATAATTGGGGAGTGCTGCTTAAACTACTGGATTCAATTTAAGAAGGCAAGAGCCACAAAAGACCTGTCAATTTAATGGAACTAATATTAGACAAAAACTTAAAGACTAATTTACCTAAAATCACAGCCTGCAAAATAATTTCTAAAGGCGAAAAAATTGCACTTCTCATTTTCAGCAGCAAAATCCCCCTTTTCATTTTCAGCTCTGTATGAATGCTGAGGGTCATGTGAACCATCACTGTGAGACAAAATGAACCTTGAAAAAAAAAAGAGTTGTAGAAATAATCACACTCCACCCACTACATTGTCTATTCTTTGACAAGATGTCTATTCTTTGACAAGATATCTATTAATAGGCCTCAATATGCACCAGGATAATATTTTCCTAGTCACTGTAGCTTGCACCTGTCTAGAAAACCACACTTGACCTATTTATGAGTCCTGATAAGAAATTAATTTTAAGTTCCAGAGCCCAGGCAGTTTATACAAAAGATATTTGAAAAGCTTTTATCATTTATGGCATATGAAAATAGTCTTTGAATGCCCTGATATTTAAAAAAAATGCTTATCAGAAGACGACAGATTCTTTTATTCCCTCCAAACCCCAACCACTGCTCCCAACAATGCAACTTTCCTACAAGTATTTGAACATCACTTCAGCTATTTCCAAAGTGAAGTGGGGACACTTACAGCAGCAGCTGTGATTCCTGGGAAGATCCTCAGAAGTCCAACATTCCTGTTCATATTGGTGTGAACTCGGAATTTCTTTTTGGTATTGGCTCTCCAAACCGTTTCCCAGTTTACTGTTAAGAGAAGTGGCCTTTTTAATTTAATATTAAGACATGCTATTAAGTACTTGTAGCACTTGATTCTTACAACTCTGTTTTTAAAATTGTTCTTAGGCAGGGAATTCATGAAAGACAACACACTTTTTAAAGAGGAAATGAAAGCCCATTTAAGAAATAAGAATTAGCAGCTGGTCTGACATAGGTGAGATATTTACTTGTCATACACTGACCTGAACTTCACTGTTATGTAGTTGGCCTGATACAAGCCTGGATTCATGTTTGAAAAACAGACCTTGATCTTCTCAGATGTAAGAGATGACAAAAGCAGTTACTGTTGCTGCTAATCGCCTCCAGAGTTTATTAGGTAGTTATTAATGGTTAAATAAAATAGCAAGGATTCAATTAACTCTGATTATACATTTAGAGCCAGAAGCCAGCTGTTTAACTAATAGTTTGTTGGTGTTGCATTATTAGAAGCCAAGTCATGCATTATTGATTTCAAAATTTTACTACTTCAATGTAGGAGTGCAGCATTGGTAACGCTGACGGCTCCTACAAGGCAGTGGAAGAGGTTTAACAAACAGCAGCCAACAGCTCAGAGCATTGTGCTTCCATGAAGATAGATCATGCTGTAAAACTGCCTGCTTTCCCTTCATGAGCTAAGCTTTTGAGATTTTGGAGAAACTCCCAAGCAGCAAGACAAATAAAAGATCTGCGTGCATAATACTGACTTGCTCTCAGCCATGCAGAGTTACTCACACCAATTACGGTTGCAATTTCTTGCAATCAGCAGACAGCCACTTCCAAAAAAAAATATAAAAACCAAGAATAAATGTAAAAGCCTCAACTGAAGCCTGGTCTATTGCCACACTATCAGAGATACTAAAAACTACACAATCCATTAAGTCAGGACAAAAAATAGCATTCTTCTATAAGACTCTATGAACTTTTCTTCCCTGTCAGCAACTAGAGTCTCTTCTTTCTAAAAACTGCCATAAGCCATTAACCAGGTCACAAGCAGGTGGCTTGGCATTTTTATATCCATCCAGTCACACTTCAGCATATGGATTCCTACTGCCCTGGAAGTTGGAGAATAGAAATATAAACCATTTCCACAGCTTCTTTCTTTCTGATAAGCTGTCCAGCATGATTCTGAAATCACCTGGCTGGACTTGGTAGCTATCCAAGTAGCTCTCAAAGGCGTCCAAGAGCTTTCCAGAGCCATTTAGAGACTTTAGGAGGAATCCAGGGAAGTGCAGATCCTGTGCATTTGTTCTGTATGAGGTTCATGGGCCTGGCTAACCACTTTCAACATGAGCACTGTGCTTTAAGAAGCAGTACTGTTTAGCAATAAATCCATTCCTTAAGCCTTCTAAAAATAGGTTAACTCTTTAAAATCAGCCTCCTCTATAAGAAGGGATGGCAATAAAATTGTATCACAGCTTGCTTTTCTTTTATCCTCCATAAGGTAGGAGTCCCTGCCAAAACTTCACAAATGCATTCTACTACGTTTGGCAACTGTGAGCATCCCTGATGCCTGCAACCAACTTGAAGAATGAACTGAGGAAACCTGCCTTGGCATGGAGCACTAACACACTGCCAAAAACAGAAGACCAAAGAAAGAGATCAGAGGACAGGTTCAGAAGTCAGACCTACACCAGGCCTATACCTGTACTCTTGGAGTACGCTCTACCAAATAACATCTCCAAGATAAATTTAATGCATGCAGACATAGTATAGTGATGTAATTCCAAATTATATTAAAAAGAAGATAAAGATTGCCCTTCCCCTGAGTTAACATTCGCTTGGTCATGAACCTCATCAGCCTACATAACGTGTTTGGTGCTGCAGACTCCACAGATGTCAGTTTTCCATTTGCCAAACAAGTCTAAAAGGCAGAACAAAAGGCAAATGTATGCAAGAGCCAAAGACAAACAAATATACATAGAAGACCAACTTCATCTCAGATTTACTCAGAACTGCTGTAAGTGAGGCAGGACACCATGCAGGGGAAAAAAGAAATTAGAACACATCCTTTGCATCCTCCATCTCAAAGTCTACATCTCCAAAAAGAAACATTATTTATGTCACATAGGTAAGTTCAAGCATCTTCATTGTACTGAATAAACCAGCTGTCTTGCTGTGTCATGTCACACAGCAGTCTTATTTTTTTGTTAAGTCAAGAGCCCAAGAACATAAGAATAACTAACAGTTCTTAAGTAAGAAACTCATATACAAGCAAGTGAAGTGCAAAAAGCTGCATCTCTTGGTGTTCACAACTCTTTTTTATCTTATGGATAAGAGTGATTAATTAGGGATACTCAGTTTTGGCACAGCACGGAAAACAGTAACCTGCTCTGACTTGGGTGGCCTTTGCTTGTGAAGAGTTTAACTGATACAGCACAATGCCTCATGTAAATGTGGAAGCAAAAGTGAGGAACAAACACAAGCTAGCTACTGGTGTGGCACAGCAGAAAGAACGTTCCTGAAGCAGTATACATAAAATAAAGAAGTAATGGCTATTTACAGACTATATTCACAATGGTTTGGGATAGATTGCTCTATTCAGGGAGAATGCATTCAAGATATTAAGGACTTCTGTTTACTCTTCCAAACCAAACCATCACATAAACAATAGTCTGATATTTCCAATCTCCCCCTCCATACCAAACACTAAAGCCTCTTATCCTAGGGTGACTTTATGATGTTTGTATCATACTGCCAAATTACTGCCAAAAAATTACATTCCTATCTTATGCAGCTTTATTCACACACATACACAAAATATGATGATTCGGTTAGTGCAAAAAACCCTCAACCTGACTTAAAATAAAAGTAACTCTACACAGATCAGAAAGCAGAAAATCCCCCTGCTGTTAACACAGCGCAGGTTTCAACTTATAACAGGAGAGCAGCAACTCAGAGTGACACCTCCCTTAGGAGTGGTGACTGAATTCCAAGTTATGAAATCAAACAAGAAATACAGCTTTTCTTGATTGCAGAGCTGCAGACAAACAGCAGTGCTCTCTTCTCATCTCTCTCTGCAGGGCTATGGGTGAGCCCTACCATTATATAAACTGCCCCAGAGTTCACTGTGATCAGCAGCAGCAGCTGAGCAGTGGGGAGCACAGGCCAAGTCATGGCTGCAAACTGCTGCAGGAGGCAAACGAGCACAGACCCCCATTCTTGGCAGTTTGTTATAAAACAGTCAACATACATCTTTGGGAATTAGTATTTCAACTGACTGGTGTCATTGCAACAACCAAGATGCCTGCTTAGAAGGGAGCAGGGATGGGGACCAAAAGCACTCCAGTGAAGAGAGCTGGGATATGCCTTCATACATAAATGACCTGGGCTTTCTATATAAGTAACCAACCAAGATGCACACTGTGCCAGTGACTAATAGCTTCTCTCTAATGAGATTTGTGGGTAGATGAGCCCAAAAGGGCCTTCTGGCTGTCTGCTGCTGTGCCACATCTGCTCACACAATCCCACAGGCTCTGTCCCCTGCACAGGTTGTCTTTCATTGTATGGTCCCACACATGTGCACCACTCCAGAAGTTACATGCATGTGGGATGAAATAATTCCAGCCACAGAAACAAAGCAAGTTTCATGTGTGCTTCATTAGAATAATCAAGAATAAAGCAATCAATTACAAAATATACTGAGAATCTTTACAGATCTCAAGAGAAATAGTCTTACTTGTCTCTCCTGTTTTCAAAACATGGGGAGAAATCAGGTAATGTATTTTAACTGATAAGCTTTGAGATTTTAGAAATATTTCTTATTGTTTCCATACTGTCCATTTCATACAGAGATTTCTGATTCTGCTGCAAAAGTATTTCCCATCAGCACTAGGTTTCTTACTCAGGAGTGGGCTAGAATTTTTTCATTTCTTACAGGATTTTCCTGTGCTAAGTTGAAAGGCCTAAGGAAGTTGATACACTTGCTCATCTAGAACTGGGTAACAAAACTCCTAGGCATTGCTAACACGGCTAAGGATCTGGCTGAGAACACAGCCAGTTACAGGATTAAAAATCCACTGGGAGCATAATCTAAAAAGGGAACAGGATAAGAAATGGATATCAGAAATGTAGCAGAGAACTAGAAGGGTAAGGAAGGGAAGAGGAAGAAGCTTCTCTCTCTCCTCTCTAGCTCTGAGGTAGACTGTTACCTTTATATGCTTTGCTGAGCCATGAACAGAATGTCTTATTCCTGTACACCAACCCATTATCCCACTTTGCTCCCCATTTCCTCCATCCTGCCATCTCTCCCCTTCTGCTTCCCTGGAATTTTCATTCCCAGCTTTGTTAGAACCAGGGAGCCTGAGGAAGAGTTTCTGCACATGGCCTACTCCTCCTGGCATCCTCATGCTGCTCTCTATAATGCTGAATCAGTCAGAGTCAGCCCTGTCTACAGGAGGATTAAGACATATTATATAAAGTCATTTGGAAAAAAAAAAAAGTTAAAAGATGCTAGATTTGTTTGGTTTGTTTTTAAAAGCCCAAGTGGTTCCTTGTCTCCAAGAAAGCTTCATACAAGGACTGTACAAGCAAACTCGAGGGAGACAGAGATGTTTCAAACAATTACTTTGGACAGAATAAAGCAGCACCAGTAGATTGCCCTTACTATAAACTATGTTCTTTCAAAATGAAACAATCCTTCAATAGTGACACCGTCATCTTGGATAAATGACGCTACTCTAACTGGGTAATCAACTGAGGCAAATAAAAATAGAGCCTATCACACCATCAGTTTTTAAATCAGAAATCCCCACTGATCCCAATGAGGCATTTACTGAAAAGATAATGGGTCCCAATATGGGCCAAGGGAAGTGCTTAATAACGTTCTCATTTTTCTACTCTAGACAAGGAATCACAAAACAATTCATTCAAATCCAAGAGAGGAATAGCATGCAATTTGCAGCTTGATTTCATTATTGATCAGTCAGTAAACGGAATTGATTCATAACCTGTTTGATGCAGTTCATAAAAACCCAAGAAAGAAGATTCTCCCCAATTTACTGCAACAATCAACTGACAGCACTTTTGCTGATTTCAGAGACATCCTATTTGACACAGCACAACAGTGGCAGACTCTCTGCCTGAGAGATGTCTTACAGGCAACTACAGTATTTCACAGGTTTCCTCAGTTTGTATCTGGCTGTGGCAAACTTCGATCCTGCAACTTTGTTAAGTGACTCCCAGTCATTAGGTGGAAGGGAGAAGTTTATTTTTCCAGATTGCAGAGTGCCTTTCTCTAGAAGTAGAATCCATTCAGAATGGCACATTACATGGCACAGGGCTAGGTCTCCTACTGCCACTAACGGCACTTGGCTGAAGAATTCAGGAACTGTTCCCATTTTTTTTCTAATAATGGAGACTGTCACCCAGTCTACTCCTTTTTAATACCTATTCTATACAAAAGCAGCTCACATGTTTTTTAGTATATTTTCTGGCAGCTCCTCATTTGGCTAGATTCCAAATGTGTCACTCTTCTCCAAAGAAAGGGTGTCATTTATCCAAGAACATTTAAGAACTTTGCAAATGGGTACTGAAACCTTCAGGCAGTTTTTCCCCTTCTTAAGAAACAGACATAAAAATTACAGGGAGCCTGTAATTTGGGGGAAAAAACACTTTTTAGGTCTGCTGCTATCAGTGTGTTTGCAGTTCAGGCAGGTCCTAAATATCCAGTAAAACATCTTGCACAATGACATGCAACAGAGAATCTGTTGAAGCTGGAAGTACTCTGCAATGACTTTTTTTCCCTATTTCAGAGCACAGCATGGTCATTAACGAGATGAAACTCTTTGTTCTTTCAGTCCAAACTCCCTCATTTTATCTTTGGAGCAAGCTTTTTTCTGACACAGGGGCAAACTTCCCTCTGGTTAATCTGGATCTTTAGTCAAAGTCAGCCTGGCTCACATCTATATTCAAGAGATAAATGCAGTTGAGTCACAAAGTCTCAGCCTTACTAATATTTAAACAGATTCAGAGCAGATGAAGTGAAGTCAAGCTAGAGGACTTTCAAAGATATTTGACTTTAAAAAAGACGTTTCAACTACACAAGCACAGGTTCCTTTCAGCTACAGTTCTATTGCATGCGGCATAAATTACACGGCTTAAGAGATGATGTTGCTTACTTGTAATATCAACCTCAGCATTTGCAAGTGGAGGCAGGTTAGGTGAGGAAAAGGCATTGAAACTCCCAGCATCCACCTTAGTCACCCTATTTCCCCTGTACAGTTTATTATAAAAATACAGGCACACCTGCAAGACAAGTAAAGAAACAGGTCCATGAATAAGCCAGTAATTAAAAGATGCAGTAGATAAATACTGTAATCCGTCTTTATAAAGTGTTTTCTAAATCTTTAAAGCAACTCGGAGGCTAGTAGATGTTTACAAGTCTAACCCTTTCAAAAAGTGTTGGCACTTGTGTCACACATTGGTTTAAGAATTTAAGAATAAAATTAAGTTCAAGTTAAGAGCTAACTAGTTTCATAATCCTCTCATGAGGCTTACTCTAGGAGACAGCAAATTTGCCTGAGTCCGCTTCAGAGATGGAAGAAAAAAACAGTGTGAGCTTTTTAATAAATTCATCAGTTATGTATAAATCCAGTGTCCAAAACATAACAAAAGGCCTGGTGAAAATGAGGATAACTTCCAAGAGTTACCACACATAAATAATTATGTTCCTTCTCAAGTCTACTGAAGTTTGTCAATTTGAAGGAAAAGAGATACCTCAAAGCTGTTATCGGTTATGAAGATCTTGGCCAGTCAGCTGTTGCTGTTGTCTTACAAGAACTGGCTTTGGAAGCATGGCAGAAGTAAAATAAGGTGTAACCTGACCCATTTTCTCTCTGAGGTTTGAGCTGCACAGCACAAATAGCATGGCCCTGAGACTATGGAGGTACCTCCATGTTCACCAGGTGGATCACTCTAGACACTTCAGTCTTCAGGAACACAGCTAGAAGACACTCCTACCAGTTCCATAGTGACTGGAGAAGTTCAAAGTAACATTCAGTTAAAAAACAGACTAACAGGTACATTTCAGACTTGAGAGTCTTTCTGGGTTGTGTATGGGCAAATGGAATATGACCAATGTGAGAACAGCACGTGGTTTGCCATGCAAGCACTGTTACCTCAGTTGAAATCCATTCATCTTCCTGATTAAGTGCAATTCCTTACTGCCTACTAGATATTTAGTGAGTGTTTGTGTCCTGGCTAGAGGGAGAAATGCAGCTTCTTAGATGGTCTTCCCAGCAAACAGACCTCAGGAATCACGAACTGCCCAGCCATCAGCAGCGCCCCCAGAAGGTTGTCTCGGCCGTCATTCTGCAGCTCATAAATGGGCACCTGAAGAGCAGAGACTGGAATTACACCCTGGCCCTTATGTAAAGCCTACACAGCAGAAAAAATGAGTCCAACTTATGCAATACAAATACATGAATAATTTATGTAACAATGATTTATGACAAAAAAAGTTTTCCTTCTTCACCCAAACTATTTTAGACTGCAGCAGATGGCGAGACTTCTCTCTCTGCTTAACAGAATTTTGTAATTTAAGTGCTTAAAAATTAATACAGAGATTTTTCTAATGTGATTAAGAATATTAACACTGGTTCAAAAAAAAAAAAAACAAACTAGCAAGTAGGCATAGTTGAAAGTGACTGAGCATAGGAGAAGTGATGATAGAGAGAAAAAGCAACACCCCCAGAACATACAGAACTGTCACTATGGGCTTCACAACAGCTCTCTTGCACCATCTTCCCTCATAGTATAGTAAAACTGAGCCAGCAGGTTATTACTGACAGAAGAGGGCAAGATAAAAAACAGAAGTTTAGTCTGCTGAGTGATGATTTCCATGCCTTTTCAGACTGCCTCCTTATTATTGCTTCTTTCAGCAATTATTAAAAAAGAAAATCACGTGCTCCCTTGCTGGATCATATGTCAGATAGATCTCCAAGCAATAAAATCAAAAAGAAAGCAAAACCTTGACTGATGTATCACGACTAGGCTGCTCCACGTCAAGACAGCAAGTGGGAGCCTACTCCTTCCTAGACTTTTGTATTTTGATTTCAAATAGACCACATGTGAAAGGGAAGTTATGAGACTGGGGAGGGGAATTTTACAATGTGATGTTTCATCTTTCCTTTGTGATTAGAGCAGTATTTTACACTCAAGCAAGCTATTCTAGTAAGACAACCCCTCCCCCTCAGACAATATGCAAAGGGCTGATCTCCAGCTAAGAGAATGAAAATGTAGTCTTTAGAGAAAAGGAAACAGACCATATTAGATGCTTTGTGGAACAGAAATGATCAAAAATGCATCTAATGATCTAAGTTTATTTTTTTAATTATAAAGAATGCAACAATGAGTAATGTAAGTTGAGATAACAACTGATGAAGTAAAAAATACTAAGCTTCAGGGCTTTTAAAGAAAAGAAGACAGCTGACAACCAGTGGCCACCTGAGGCTGGAAAAGTGCTTCTCATATAAACCGATTAATACACAATGGCCAATGACAGGCTCTTAGGTTTTTCTCTGAAGCATCTGGCCCCAGCCATAATGAACTCCTGGTCTGATTTGGTAAAGAGTTGTGAAGTCATTAATGATAAAATTATGGGGCAGATCCTCAGCTGGTGAGCAATCATTTCTCACTCATTTCTGTCAGCATTGTGACCATCCACCCTGGCCAGGGGCCTGGCCTGAACTGCTAAGCTGTACAGTGATAATCAGCATACAGCCAAGTTCTGCATATAAAAACCAAAAATGAGGATTCCTGCTTCAAGTTCAAATTAATTCCATTACCTGAGATCCTGTCAGAACAATAGTTTTGCCCAAGTTCTCACACATGAAGGACAGGGCTGAAGCTGTGTACGCCATGGTGTCAGTACCATGCAGGATCACAAAGCCATCGTACTTCTCATAGTGCTCCTGCAGGTGGAGAGAGTTTTCACACTGTTAAAGAAATGCCCTGGCACCAGCAGGTGAGGTACACAGGGCACTACTTTCACTGATGCAGGCAACAGCACAATGCCTTATAGGGTACTGCACATAACTCCTCCTAAACTTACCCTGTTTCCAGTCTAAATACAATTAAGGGTTAATCGGACACTGAGCACTAGAGCCAGTAATTCTGATTATGGAACAGTCAAAGAGATTCTTCTGTGTATACATATTAATGCAGCGTTTTTAAACCAGAAGACTCCTAATTAAGAAAAGCTTAGCAATGGCTTTAAACAGGAATGTTAACATATGCAAATTAGTCGTATAGTCTGATGTCTTGTTGCCGCTTTTACTTCAGGGATTACACCATTTACAGGAACAGATTAGGCAAACCAGGGCTATCATAATATAGGGGAAAAACCAATCCGTTTAATCCATGGCAGACAGGCAAACTACCAGTGTCAGAGTGCCCTCTTCTGATGGAAAGCCATGCTTTCCACAGCAGAACCTGGAGAAGAGGCTTCTTGTTCATTAATGGACCATCACCTGCTGGTTTTTGAGAATGCTCTTACACTATTAGGCACATGCACTATCAAAATCAATTTTATAAAAATTTTAATCTACATGCAATTCCACACAAGGGGTGGGTTTGTTGTTGTTTTTTTTTTTATGCAAAGCCATGAATCACATTATTCATCCTGTGACAATAGTTATCTGCTGGCTTTTGGAAGAAAAAGGAATTGGTTCAGTTACTTGAAGAATGATGCACATAGCAAACACTGCAGAGAGAGATGCTGATGTCTCTGATGTAACTTGGTAACATGGAAAGGATTACACAGAACTCTAAGCAGATATATGATGTACATGGGGAGGAAAAAAGAGGTTTAAACAAGAATTCTTTTTAATTACACTCCTTATGTTACACTAGGCACACACACTTGGTACCTCCTGATAATAAGGTCATGTCCAAATTCATTTGTAGGTTCCTACTTGTCCTTTTGCTATTTCTTCACTGATACATGTCTGTCTACCTGTTGCTACCTAGTGGAAGTTTCAGGGGGTTTCTGCTTATCTCTAACAACTGAGCCAACACAACTGCCAGTGCTGCAAGGTCTTTCTGTGGGCCAAACTACAATGTGATGCAAAAACCATGCTGCAGCCATTCACCAAGGCAGCAACAAGGTAAGGAGGCTTCAAGAATGGCCAAGAAATAGCCACCTGTCCTCTCTAAATCAGTACACTGATAATGGAAAAGATCAGGTTGCCAATTAAGGAGATATCCCACAGAAACATCTTGGAATGTTTAGCCTGGAAAATCATCATCATGTTAGAGCTGTGGCAGGCAAGTGTCCAAGATGAACACCAAGTGGCAGTGTCTGTACACAACCTGGACAGTTGAAAAGGGTTTCTTTTTCTGCCTTCTCAGCAATCTTCATTTGGATTACACAAACTGGGCATACAAAGAACCTGTGTACAAGGAAAAAACATACTTTTTTTGTAATAAAAACTAATATGCCAGCAAGGGAAAAAGGTAAATGCTCTCCTGTTCAGCATGGGATTGCTGCCTTCTCTTGGCCCTGGGCTTTTCCCAACTGCACTCCTGCTTCATCCTAGAGACTTTCCATGTACACACCAGCTCCATCTCTTCTTTTCCTGGGCAAGATGCATTTGATAGGACACGTAATCTCCCAAGTTTGGTGGCTCCAGGATGCTGAACCTTCAGCAGCATTCCCTGCATTATTGAACTGTTCACAGCCATTGCTAAGCATGGTGGAAGAAGGGGATTTACACTATAAAGCTCACTATCACAGAGTGGGAAAGCAGTATCTTCCTAGCCCCACAGTTATTTATTTCTGTCAGCTATGGATGAATTCCTGGTGTGAAGCATTTGAAGTGTTTTGCAGTTTTGCTTTTTTTAAAAGCACACAGCTAAGTTCAGACAGGGGACAGGAGCATAGAAATGCTGATTTTTTTTTTTTTAATTCTAGAGAAGGATGTAATGAGTTTATCTATTTATGCAGAAATATCTAAGGCTTTAAACATTTTCCCCTGTGGAAAACCTACCCATGGTAGCAATTTTTTCTACTGGTTGCAAAGCTAAAGCTAGTCCAGTCCATATGTGCCCAGAGTAAGAAATGCATAAAGATATTAAATCATTTTCTATGTCAATAGCCAACTATTAAGCTATTTGAACACTCAAATGATGTGTAACTAAGCAACCTTCAGCTAAGTACCCACACCTAAGGATTTTATTCAACATTTTTGGACAGTGAATTTAAGTCAATGTTTTAGGACACATCAACCTACATATGACATACCTTATTCAATCACAGCTGCAAATTTATTTTATTGTATGGAATTATGGCATGGCTCATCCTTGGAAGAACGACATAACTTTAAGGATTTGACAACATTTTCAAATGAAATAAAAATTCTGCAAACATTGCAAGCACAGTACTTCTTACTTTGCAAGTCACTAATTAAGGTACTTTACATTTAAAGAAACAAATACATATGTAAAATGCTACTGAATTGTTTTATCTTCCTAAGTATACTAGATATACTGCTGGTTTTGTTTAAGTGAAAAATGAATTTATATCCCAAACCTCAAGTTTTTTGCAATTTTGGCCCAGTCATCTGGTGTCATGTTGGAAGAATCAAGCAGTGGTGAGAGCTCAAGGATTGTGTAAAAAATTCTCTTGTTTTGCTTGGAGAGACTATGAAGAAAGAGAATTGAAAAAAGAATCTTAGTGTTAATATCAACTCATCCGTTTCTGATTTTTACTTTATATCAGTAGTTTTCACACTTTTCCTTCCCATCCCCCAAATCTAGGTGAAAAATCTGGAAATTAAATTCCAAGTTTAGAAGCCCATGGCTTGATGTAGTTTAAAGCATAAATACCTAAATTTACCTTAATAATAAATACAACCTGGGAGGCAGACATGGGTGGTTTCTGGGCTGTGAGTGCACATTGCTGGGTCATGTCCAGCCTCTCATCCACCAGCAACTCCAAGTCCTTCTGGGCAGGGCCGCTCTCCATCTGTTCATCCCAGCCTGGATGGATACCAGGGTGCCCTGACCCAGGTGCAGCACCAGCACTTGGTCTTGTTAAACCTCATGAGATTCACATGGGCCCAGTTCTTGAGCTTGCCCAGGTCCCTCTGCATGGAATCCCACTCTTCAGGTGTGTCAACAGCACCACTCAGCTTGGTGTCATCTACAGGTTTGCTGAGGCTGCCCCCGATCCCTCCATCCCTGTCACTAATGGAGATATTAAATAACACTGGTCCCAATACAGACCCCTGAGAAATACCACTTGTGTCTGATGTCCATCATGACTCTGAGCCATTGACCACCACCTTCTGCCTGTAACCATCCAATCAATTCCTCATCCACTGAACAGTCCACCCATCAAACCCATCTCTCTACAATTTAGAGAGAAGGATGTTGTAGGGGACCACATCAAAAGTTTCACAGGAAGTCCCAGTAAGCTGTGCTAGTTGAAATCATCTTCCTGTCCTCCATGATCTTTAGCACAGCTTCTAGAAAGATCTGTTTTGTGACTTTCTCTCCCCTTCCCAGAGGGGAGGTTGACAGATCAGTGGGTTCCATGATCTTATTTTCTATCATTTTTGAAGTTGGGTGCAGTATTTCCCTTTTTCAAGTCACCTGAGACTTCTAATAAAATCTGTAGACTCATTCCCCCTATGAAGCCTAAGACTGCTGCATACAGCAGAGAGAGCATTTAAACAATGTGTTTAAACTGACATCCTGTACCTATGAAGTCAGACTTCACATGAAAAACTGCCTTGCTGGATATCACACTTACACATGCTAAGAGTAACTGTGGAAGTCAGCTGAAAATCTGTGACACGAAAGCTCTCCTGAGAATGTGCTGTTTGAATAAAACATGACATCCTGATACCAGAAACCAGCCCTGTCTTCAACTTCTGATGCCTCTCTCTAAAAAGAGATCATGTCATTCCTCTTCCATTGACGTTACACACCGATACACAAAGTTCACACAAATTTCTCCCCTCAGGAAGTCACAATATTTCTCAACCACCTAGTTAAAATATCACTTGGCTAGCACAAAAGACAAGATGGCAAACTGCCAAAACTAACCTCCAGAAACAACACTCAGCTGTGCCACAAAAACAAGACAAATTTAGTTTTTAAACCTCAGGGTTTTTTTATGTGAATGATTGTTTTAAGCTTTTCTGGTTTTCATGGAAAGATGTGCCAAGAGAAGTATATTCAGGACTCATACAGGTATATTAGTCTAGTTTTGTTATGTTTCTAATCCCTTAAGTATTTAAAAGTTATTCAAGCACCATGTCATAATACAGCTCCATTTTTCTTAGGGTAAGCATCATATTTAACACAAAATGTATATTCATATAAGTACTACTGCACCCAGGTGTCCATTAGTTTTTTCCTTTACTCCTTTTCCTGCTATCTGCCTTTTAAGGGGTTACTTTTAAAAGTTTTATAGAGACCTCAATACAAAGTAGAAAAAAATTCATAAACCTTTAATTTTCTTTGAATATCCTGGTTTTCTCCACAAAGATTAATGAGTATCCATTTTTACTCATACAGAAAACTAGCTATGGTCCCATTTATTTTTTAACAACTGTGTAAAATCATCCTTTGTGCAAAGTTAGCATGTTTACAGGGGTACAGTCATTCATCACAGCTAGGGAATATTTCATATTATCATACTGCCCTCTAAATAAAACCTATAAGCTTATTAACCATTGCCCAACAGTTAAGAAGCAGTGCAGATTAATTATAAGCCCCTTGCTTATCATCATAATGTTGCATAAATTTGGGAAAAACAATCAGCTTTTAGGGCTTTTAAAAACAGAAGGCCTGCAGAACTAAGAGCATGAGGCCTATTCACAGATGCATTAATTACATTTTTCAGACATATGCTGAAGATGATTCACATGGAGCTGTATATAGTTTTCATAGTTTATGTAGAATACTTGTATGTTTGCACAGCAGCAAATTAATATTAAAAAAAATAAATCCAGGAATAGACTGTCCAGAATGGTTAGTTGTTGCCTATTTTAAAAGTTATTTCTCAAGCAGTTCTAAGGAACTTCATTGCAAATATATCCAAACACACATTTTCTATCACATCAAACATGTGGTGGACTTTTTTCTTTTAAACTAATATAAGCATTTTTGCTAATCTCATTATAGATTCTTCATGTCAAATGTCTAGAGATGCAATTACCTGAAAAAGAAGCAGATACTTGCTGACCCTTCTGTACTTACGGGAGCACCAGTGTGTTCTCTGGGAATCCATGGCAGTTGTTCAGCTTTGTTTCCCGGGCGTACGCCTCATCGTGCAGCATCGGCATCGTTTTCAAACTGCTTACTAATTTATTGGCCTCAGGAGCAAGCCCTTAAAAACAAAGAATGAAGGAAGTGAATAAAGGAGCAGGGATGGAAGGAAACAAGTGGCACAGTAAGGAGAGAAGAAGACAAGTTACACAGCAGATTGCCCATCCTTCCAAATTATACAGTCTATTGCCAGTTTAAAACTGTGAAAAATGAACATAACTAATAAATATTCATGCAGCTATTCTTTTCTTGACTTGAAATAGATAAATCCTTTATTTAAGAGAAATAGCGTTTCAAATCTCCTCCACATCAAACATTTGTGCTTTTACCTATTTTTCATTGTTGCTTGTCTGCAAATACTTATCAGAAGCAGGGACAGGAAGCCAATTTGCAACTGTAACAGAAAGCTACCATTCTGTCACATTTGCCAGAGCTATTACTACTATTACTACTTAGTAATAGTAGTAAAAGGCTTTAAAGCACCCAGTTGTGATATATACTAGGTACTTTCCACTAGCAGGTTTAAGACTGAACATCTGAACTGACAAAAGGTAAAAAGGTGCCTAAACCTCTGAATAGAAAACATTGAAAGCATGGATGCATCTCAAACTCTGCTCTCCCTCTCCCTGCCTGTGATGAGGTCTGTCTGTGGCAGGGACCCTAAAACAGCTGCTGTTTAAACTAGCCTAAGAACACATTTAGTGTTTGGTGCACCTGCAGGTGTCCTGGTTGCAAGCAGGTATTTCAAAGGGAATCCGCATGTTGTTCTTTGTTAGCCAGAAAGGCACATAATGTTGTGATGTTACAGTCCTCAGCATCACAGAACTGAGTTCTCCTGTGAACCCAACCTGCAACTCATCTTCCAATACCCCGTTTCAGGAATGACAGCGACAGTCCTGGCATCCAGAATCAGAAGCCACCCTGGTTTTCTGAAGTCTGACTTCTTGAGACAGTTTTCTTACAAGGAAATTCCAACAGAGGTACTTCCTTCTGGACTTCAAGATTTTAGTGTCAAGTTCAGTTTAATCTCAGTTTTATATCACCAGTTTATATGGCAAACAAACCATTAAACCTCATTATTCTACTTCTGTTAGTTCTAGTTATTTCTAATTTGAGGCCAGGGAATTCTCTCCTATTTTCTACTTCTGTTTATTTAAACATGATTGTCATCCAAGTTAGCACTTCTAATTCTTTTTGGTTCACCTTCAAACAGCATGGTTTATTTCAAATACTCAAAAGCCAGAGAATATTTTCAATAGTATTTCTAGCTTTTTCCATTTCCTTTCCAAGCTGATGGAAAAATCCTTAAGAACTCCCTGATCTCCCTCCTGGCTTGCCTTAAATTAAGAAGCGGGCCTCTTCATAGCCAACTTCCTCACAGGACAGCAACAGCATTTGAGTGGATTTCTTTGGATTACTGCCAGAATACTTTGTTTTACAAAATATACTTAAAACACTTTCAAGCCTTGGATGTTTCATTCATTCAGCTATAATCCCTGCTTTTCCTGTTAAGGATGTTCCTAGCTTAGTCACAAATGGCCACTTCTGCTGTGCCTGGGCATTGAGTCATTTTGGCTCGAAAATGCAGCCCAGTTTCAAGCGTTTCCTGGGTGTTTTCTGATTATTCTTCTCTTTGCCCAGTGTTCATCTTGCTCTGAATATTGACAGCGGATTAGACTGTTTATTTTTTGTATTTGCCACAGGAACTGGAGAGCTGATGTAAGTTAATGTTCTTTAATCCCTTCTCTATAAACAGCAGTTCCTCATCTCTTAATCACAAATCTGTCAGGATTTTTCTGTAATTGCTTGCACTGAATGTAAACTTTTTTTTAAGGCATTCTGCAGATGTATCCAAGATGACCCACTTACCACCCAGACAGCCCCTCACATGCATCCACGTCTAGCAGTGGTTTCTGCTTTACAGCTTCAATAAGCAAACACGGGGGAACTCAAGTGCAATGGTTTTAAGAACACTTCTACTTTACTACACATGGAAAACAGCTTTTGTGAGCCAAGCTTGTTGACAAAGTATTTGAAACAACTTCACCCCTGCAGAGAAGAGGCAGGCTGTGTGACTTGTCCAAATAGCTTTCATCACCTTCTGTCCTGTCCCTTGTCAGCTGGCCAGCCCTGGCATCACAGAGCAGGTGGACAAAGGCACAATGGCAAACAGGCACCTGCGGCCAAGGAGTACAATCAAGGTTTTGTCTCACCTACAGTCCAGGACTCTGCTTTTCACTCTGGTGCTATAGATAACACAGTTATAGCTACCTGCCAAACAAGATATCCTGCAACCTGTGCTGCTGCAGAGAACAGGGAGCAAAAATATTAATTGCAGCAGCTACGTTACTTGGAGCTTTCACAAGTGAGGTACAAAGATTTCAAACAGGAAAAGGTTTGGACTACAGCAGCCAGTTCTTTGGCAATCTAGTATGTCTAAAAAAGACATATAAATAACTAAGTAACTAAAGTAGACTATTCCAAGATAGGTAATCTTTTTAAGGGTATTTAGCTTAGCTCTACTTGGATTTTTGGATTTTGGGGTTTTTTTTCCTTATTACAGGTAAAAGCTAGGAAAGAGACCTAGCCCACATGCCCAAGGAAAAGATCTTCCTGAAGGCAGCTTGATGGAAAGATCACTATCACAGCAACCTCACTCTGGAGTGCAGTAAGGTTCTCTTTCTGAAATGAGCTACTGATAAGCCAAAAGAAACTAATGTAGGAGGAAATAAGTAGGAGTAAGAAACTTTAAAAATGCACTGAAGTGGCTTGAGAGCAAAAACATGAATACTGAGAGAGTCTGCACCTGAGCCTCGTTGTCATCCAAGTCACATAAACTGAAACAACTATTCATCCTCTGAAAATGACTCCTGCACAGGTAACGTAGGTGTGCAGAAATTCCAACAGGAACTTCCAAGACGTGCTGGAGTTGCCAGATGAGCTACTTCTCTTCACCATGCTTGAAGTAAAGCACTTGTAGTTCTAGGAAGGGGTGTAAACAGGCACTTTCCATCCACTGATAAATAAAAGAAGTGAGCATCTATTGTATCTTCCCTTGAAGCATGCTGCCTTTCCCATGCCCTTTCACTAGCTTCTGTCTGAACACTAAAGACTGCCAAATATTCTGAAAGAGGTACTCTGGCTGCTCTGCAGCTAGATGCGGGTATGAAAAGCAGGTCAAAACCCCCCACAGGATGCAGCAAGTCAGCATCATTGGATCACAACTGTTAGATTGTTTGCACATGCTGTAATGATTGACACTTGTTAAGCAAAAGGAAAAAAAACAAGATGAGAAGAGGTTATAAAGCTCATTCATAAAAGAATGAGACACGTGATTATAATTTATTCATTTAAAAGAGGCATTTAGAAAGCTGAGGCAATAAAAGTAGGAAATTGTTTTAGTATAAACAATGCAAACGGAGAAAGGCAAGTCAGCACATGGCTTTGAAATATGGACTTTTTTTTTACAACTTTGACAGATTAAAAACAAAGATGACAGCCATAAAAAATAAAGAACACCTTATAGCATCTTTACTACAATAATAAGGATCAGCCAATCACCATCTCCTGAGAAGAAAGGACATGTATTGGAAAAAAATCAAGTCTAGGAAGCTCCAAGGTGAAACCCCAAGTGTTTTAATCCTACAATAAGAAGCAGAGACAGTATTTCAGGCAGGGACACAAAACTCTGTTGTAGGCATCACAAGTACCCATGCTTTTGAATCGAGACAGACACAAGCTGTGGAAACCCTGGGATGTTCCACTGCCTTCCAAGAAAATGAGGAAAGAAATTAAACAGGTATTAACCAAAATGGGACTGTTTCCCTCTCACTCCCACTCCTTATGTTACCTTGTTTCCCTTTAATCCGACACTGGCAAGCACACAGATCTACAGCAAGTCCGACCGGACTGAAATCCATTTTTTCCCCAGACACATCAATGGGTTGATGTTTCTCTTATCCCTTGGGATCTGTGCCTACTGAGTGATGATCAAGGAGTGCTTAGGTGCCACTCCAAACAGTTGCTGGACTGGGGGCCTGTGCAAGTGTCTGCTGAGTTTGGGCACCTATCTGCTGATATTTAGGGGCACCTAAAAACACACAGCATATACTTGTAGGCACCTAAGAAGCCTTCAGATAAAACGCAGGCGTTATACTGATACATCTCAGTGTTCAGTTTTGGATGTAAACATTTTCCAGCTGCAGGGAGAGAGTTTGGCATATCTATCAAGTCTCCCCCTCCCTCGGTAAGGTAAGGCAAGGCAGAACTCTTCGGTGATTTCATGAAAGAAGCCAAGGGCTGGTGGGAGAGCAGCAGAAACCTCTCCCAAGACTGACAATGCATCCGATCTCGCCCATCCTGACACCTGGCAGCTGGCACACTTGCATCCGCTGCGCCTGCCAGGTCACCACTGGAAAATCCTCGTCACGGCCGCCAGCTCCAGCGGCCCACGCTCTTCCCAGCAGGAATGCCAGGCGCACGCTCTCTGGGCGGCCGGTGACAGCGGCTCATTTAGGGCTAAAAACAGCCTGCATGACTAGTACGACGAAGCCGGTTTCATTTTCAGCGCGCAAGGTAGGGCAGAAAGGACTCACGCTGCAGGAAACACGTTGTCCTCTGCCAAAAGCCGCTGCCGCTCGCTGTGACGCTCACAAGGATGCCCATCAGCTGAGCTACCGGGTGATCCAGCTGATGGGAGCCGGGGATTAGAGGGAGCCGCTCACAGCAGCGATGCTGCACTGCACACCGCGCCGGGTCCCCGCGGTCGCGCCGCGCCGAGGCAGCCCCGGCCGCATCCCCACGGCCAGCCCCGCTCCCCACGGCCAGCCCGACACCCCTGCCGCCGGCTCTCACCCTTGACGTCCTGCACCATGCCGATGGTGCCGCCCGTGTTGATGACCAGCACCCGCGCCTCGGCCTTGGCGGAGGGGGCCGGGGGGCAGCCGGGGCGCTCCTGGGGCCCGGGCCCGGCCAGGGCTCTGCGCAGGGAGCGCGGCTGTCCCGCCGCCACCTCCATCCCGCGTCGCAGGATCCGCTACCTCCCGTCCGCCCGGACAACGGGGAGTTTTAAAGGGCGGGAGGGCGGGGGCGGGGCCGCCGCTTCCCGCTGCCCCGGGGGCGGGCAGAGCCGCCGTGCCGGCCCGCCCGAGCGCGGGGAGCGGCCGTGAGGGGCAGCGGCCGTGAGGGGCAGCCCCGGCACCGCCCCCTGCACTTTGCGCTGCGGGCAGCGCCGACCCGGGCGGATGGCAAAGCCCTTCATGCTTGAAGGAGAAGCCAAGAGCAGTGGCGCGTTCTGGGCCCGGGGAGGAGAGAGGGGACACAGGGCTCAGGGGCAGCCCGGCGAGAGCACCTGCGTCGTCCTCTTTTTCCTCATTTCCTCTTTTTCCTTCATGGGGAAGAAGGTGGGAACTGCTCCGGCTTACCTGGCCTCAGAGGCGACTCCTGCCCACCCAGCGTCTCCCAAGACAGGCAGCGTGGCACGGGCAGCGCCCCTGCCCCCTCCATTCCAGCGTTCTAATCCGCACCCTCAGCTTCCATCCAGATGGATTCCTTTGAGGATCGGGTAGGAAATCAGCTGTGAGGAGGCTGAAGTTGTTTTCAAGGAGATCTGATAAATCTTTAGGTCTGATGTCATAAGATTTGTTATTACTGCTGTCATAAGATTTGTTATGACTGTTGTTATAACTGTAAAGCGAAATCAGCAAATGAAACCCAGTGAGCCAGTTACTGGGAGCAGTAGCTGCTGGGCAGCAGCCTGAGCTGAGAAGTCGCTGCTGCACAAGTACCTTGAGGCTAAACGTGTCACTCAAGTGCCTGAGTTACTCAGTACGTCAGAGGAGGAACATACTTCCTGTAGGAACGTGGTAGAGTTGTTTTGGCTCCCGGTCATATGAACTTAGTTTGTACCCTCCACTGCACCTTCTAAATGAAATGAAGGTAAAAATAGGGATTGTGGGATAGTCCAAGCAATTTCTTCTACTTCCAATTCCTGTGACTCCAACAGAAATAAATTTTATGTTCTCCCCTGAAATTGTCAATCTCTCTCTTGGTCGGAGTGGCCCAAAACGTGGCACAGAATTCCAAATGTGGTCCCACAAGTGCAGAGTAGAGGGCAGTAATCATTCCCCTGTTGTTTGCTGGCTCTAATTGTCCTGCTAGTGCAGCTCAGCCTTTGCTTTCATCGCTGCAAGGACCCTTTGCTGTCTCATATATGACTTGTCCATAGGAACCCCAAACCCTTTTTGCAGAGCTGCTACTTACATTTTTTTATTTATACTGTAGGCTATTGAACAAAACCCAGCAGTGTCTGAAGGCAGAAACAAACAGTGTAGTAATTCCAGCTGCTGGAGTACACTGTGTGTATTGACACATCCACAACGAAATTTTCTAAGTAAACAGACAAACACTGCGGATCTGCTGCAGGGAAACACTTTTTTCAAAAGAATGAAAAAATTACATCTAATTACTGTTACATATCAAAGAAACACATTCCACTTCCTTCATACATTTCTGGCACAGATCTCAAAGCATCTTCATTCATTGTACTCTTTTCCCTGTGCTACTCAGAGGAAGAAAAGGAATCAAGATCACATGAACAGAATGTGATGAAGAGTTTTAAACTCTACAGAAAGGTCATTTTAGGTTTTGCGGGACTCCCTCCAGAAAGATCAAAACTGAAGTTCCATTTGAGTAGGATTACTAGAGTTGTTGAGAAATTTAACACTTTCTTTCACAGAATAATCAGCTTTTGAAAATGTTTCTGGCAAAAAAAAAGTTATTTTCCTTTTTTTTTTTAACATTACACACTGTTGATTTATTTTGTTTTTTTCAATAAAAAATATTTTTTCATTCTAAAAAATCAAAACTATATGCTATTAACTGCATACACCTGATAATCACTTTATATGTTAGAATACAGAATTCTGAATGGCATCCTTGGATTAGAGAAGTGATCCCAAGTAAATTACGCAATGATGTCCAGAAATTACTCCTTGCACAAACAGAAGGGTGAAGGACAAAAGACCAAGTGGTAGCACCTCCAGAGAAACCAGTAACAGAATTCATGGGAATAACACCCGAATAAGAGATATTGACAATAGAAAAAGAAACCCAATGGAGATGCTCAGAGAGCTGCAGCACATGCACATCCCTGGAATGATGCAACAGGCAGCAGATTGCCTGAGGGCAAAGAACTCAAGCTTAGAATTCATTTCCAGGGAAGAACTGATTGCAGCATTTCTAATAGCTCAACAACAGACCCAGGCTGTGCATCCCAGAACATAAGCTTGGAATCAACAAAAGTACCTCTGAAAACATAACTGGCAAGGCTACATCCAAAAAGTGATTTCCTTGCAAGCAGAGAAAAATGATGGCCTTGGATGACTTACTGGCCATGAGTTCTGGGCTTGCAGCAATTTTAAAGCAGGGAGTTTTGGAACCTGAATAGCAAAGTGGCATTTTACAGAGGAAGGTGGTATTTAATGTTCTGTACCTCACAGCATCCCATACATGAGAAGGAACATTGATGGCACTTGCTGGAAAGAGTTTCTGCCCTCACAGCCCATTTGTTGAGGTCTCCAACAGCTGGATAGCAGCCCTAAAGTCTGTCAGGATGACCTTTCTGATATATTTAACTGGTGTTCATGAAGGCAATGGACTCTCTGTATCTGCTGAATGAGCTCAGACCTCCTTTTAAGAATTCAGTGTCAATTTCTACACCAGTGGAAACAGCAGCAAGAAGGAAAGGAGCAAGCCAGAAGAAAACCTGTTCCCTCTTTTCCTCTGCCTGCTGCAGGTAGAATAATTCTGCGTTAAGCAAGGTAAGTCATGCACATACATCAAGATGGGAGGAAATATCATCTACCTGGGAGGGCATTTGGGAGCTGGAATGGTTTTTGGTTGTGCTGTGGGTAGATGGTGGCAGAGATAATGTTTGAATACAGAGGAGTGTTGAAGACCAGGAAGATGATGAAAAACAAAGAAAGCTGCAAGAAAGTATCACTTTGTTCCTGAGCTGATACTTGAAACAGGTGAAGGGGGAAGGAAGGTCAGGATTGGACAGAGATTGACCCTGTAGCAAAGCTTCAAAGTTCTGCTTAGGGCCTTCATCATTAAGGGCCACCCATAAAGCACCCTGGAAGAGGCTGGAAGAGGAGCTGGGGAACAGAAATGAAACTGCTGAGGGTCTCAGGAGAGGGAGAGTCTTCCAAGGCAGGTGGTGCCTGGAGTGCCCAGACTCTTTCAGAGCTTCAGCCTCTGTCTTTCCTTCTTTTCAAAGTGCCAGCAACCTACACCCAGCGTCTGTCAGCTGCACCAGCTGATACCCCCTGGGCACAGAGGTTACCAAAAGATGAGGGGAATATCACCCCTGGTTCCTCAACTGATTTTTGGCAGTGCTGCAGAGCACTTGCTCTGTTCTTCCAGGAGAATCACATTGTCAGGATGAACAGCAAAAGGGAAAAGGATATAACACAGTTGGGAATTTCACCATTCCTTCCCCAAAAAGGGTGTGTGTAGGGATTAGGGTGCTTTGAATGAACCCAGCTGAGTGCTGCTGAGCCTGTGCCCACTTGCACTGTGGCAGCTGTGCTCTCTGCAGGGAGTGCAAGTGGGGAAATCAAGGTGAGAGTGCATGTCAGTGTGAAGTGATCCATTTCCAGAAAAGACAGGACTGTCCTTCTTTAGCTGGGTGGAGTCTTAGAAGGTACAGATGAGTGCATGTAGATCCTGCTTTGACCTTTCCTAGCAGTGTTGTGTTGCTGTTGGCATCTATTCCAAAATCTTGCCCGTAGATTTTACAAGAGCTTTTGTTTACAGTGCAAAGAGAGAACTGAATTACCAGGAAAAGGAAGGCCAGAGATGGAACTTGAGTCATGAAGGGATGGGGACTTGATGGGCCACAGTGAGTGCAGTCCCAACAGGCTCTGCCTTGCTTGACCCGTGGTCAGGTGTCCCAGGCTCATTTACAGTGACCACCTCCTGCTGCAGAACTCTGACATGCCCAGAGTGAGACCTGGGTGAGACACAGGGCTGTTAAAGAGTCACACAGCCTGAGCGAACAGAATTGTCTTGGAGAAACTACAGCAAAGCTGCAGCTTGCTAACCAGAGGTGAGACCCTCTTCTCTGAACCCAGGATTTGTGGAGTTTGTTAGATCTTGAGAACAGAAAACATTGTTGTGTGTGACCAGTTGTGAGATCCAACACACAGTCTTCCTGCAGGCATTCTGGAAGCTCTGGTGAGCCTTTATTTATGTTGTTTCACAACAACTGAGGTGACTGCCTAGCTAGATCATCCATCAAAAATAATGAACCTCTTAAGAAACCTCCCTATATTTTTTGACCCATTTTTGAGGATCACCTTCTCTGATCTCAACAACTGTCCCTTCCAACAAGGAAGAGATCAAGCAGAGGTAGGAGGCCTGCATGGATGAACAAGGAAGTCCAGGTAAGAATGAAGCATAAAAAGTGTTCAAGAGTGGAAGAAGAGACAGGTGCCCCAGGAGGAATTGACAGATACTGTCAGAATACACAGGTATGTTGTTATGAAAGGCAAGGCCCACCTGAAATTGAATTTACAGAGGGACGTGAAGGTTCAACAAGAAAGGTTTCAAAGGTAACTAAGCAGCCAAAGGGTGACTAGGGGAAAAGGTGGGGCCAAGGCAGGACACTTGGTCACAAAGGACATGGGAAAGCTGACAATGCCACCTTGGTCTCAGTTTTCACTGGCTGTATTTGCCTTTAGGAACCCCAGGCACTTGAGGTCATTGTAAAATGCAGGGCAAGGAAGACTTCCTGACACTGGAAAAGGTTCAGGTTAGGGAATATTTAAATAAACCAGACCCTGACAGGTCCCTGGAACCTGATGGGTGGCACTCACATGAGCTGAGGGAACTGGTTGATGGAATTTGAGGACACTTGATAACCTTTGAAAGGTTGTGGCAATGAATAGGAAGGTTCTTGAGGAGAGGAAGAAAGCAAATGTCACTTCTAACTTCAAGAATGGGAAGACAGATGAGGAGATAGAAAACTAGAGGCTGGTCAGCCTCACCTGAGTCCCTGGAAGTGGTGGAGCAAATAGATCTGGAAGCTATTTCCAGACACATGAAGGTCAAACAGGCAGTCAGGAGTAGTCACCACAAATTTCCACAGATTTATCACACTTGATCAACCTGGCAGCCTTCTCTGACTATGCAACTGGCTCAGTGGTGAAGAGAGAGCAGTGTTAATATCTAATCAAGATATTGGGTCTTTGTACTGGAAAAATACCCAAGCAACATTCTACTTTATATACTCAACTAAATGGCTAATTTGTAGGTTTTTTTTTTTGGCACTCACATGTCAATTAATATACCTGAGAGGAAAGATTAATCTTTTTAACTGAATTCAGTTACCTAGAAGACAGACATCTAGTTGCAAAAGAATAGTTTAGTACTTAGTGGTTAATAATAATATAGTAACAATCAGAGTTTCCTGAGAGGCATGGTGCACATCCAGCATTCACAATTGTTCACCATGAGCTAAAAAAAGACTTTTTGTTTGATTTTAGGGTTTTTTTTAGTTCTTCTGGTTTGATCTGCTGACAGAGAATACCCAGGTCAGAGTTCATGCTGTGCCATAAGTTCTCAGCCTGCAGCCCCACAAGTCATGGATTACAGTGATAAGGGATACAAGGATGGGAAGCAGATGCTGTTAAACTTTTACACTGGGCTGCACAAGCTTAACTCCCCTTTCTTTGAGGGGTGGATGGGACCAAAACATTTCTGCCCAGCCTCAAGGGCCCACTGAGATGGCAATGGCATGGACTTATTTCTGTGCTAAAAGGCAGTGAATCCACTGGAATTGCATTTCTGACACAGGTGTCAAGTCTCATAGAAACACTCAGTTGCTGAAACATCAGTGCAAATGCTGAGACAAATCCTAACAGGACATTAAGTGGTAGCAGAATTACAAGATGCACCACTTTGCAAGAGAGGCTGGCCACCCCTGCTTTTTTCTTCAGGCTTCAGATTGTTAATCCTTGCCATTTTTTAGTTCTGCCAGAAAACGGAGGGCTGGGCTCTGTGCAGCCCTGGTGACCATTCTGGGAACAGGGAAATCACATCTCAAAGCTGGCTGTGTTGGCTGGGGAGGCACTGGGAAGGCCTTGTGACCATGTGACCAAAAAAATTTCCTGTCTCAGCCTTGGAATTGTAGCTCTAGAGAAACCACCCGTGACACAAAACATGCCACTGAGATGACACAGAACGTGCCACTCCACACCAGGCAAGCCAGGAGAAGCAGTGAAGTGACTCAGCAAGGAGAAATTTCCTGTTACCTCTCTTTCACCTCTGGGCTGTGAGCTGGCAACAGATGCTGCAGCTGGTACTCGGGAGCACAGCCTGGCACCAGGCTGTAGGCACTGGCAAGGGCAGGCTGAGAATGGCCTGAGGCAAAGTAAGAGAAGTGATCTGGCATCAAGAGGGAAAACACCACTGGAAGAAGGCAGTGTACCTGAGCACTGAAGTGCAGCATGAGCCTCAGGCCACACAGAGACTGCAGGCAAGATAAACTTGGAATGCTGTTTAAAGCTTTAGGAAATGAAACAAAACTTATAAAACCCATTCTGACATACAAGTAGAAAACAGCAACAAGTGCCAGGAGTTTGAGTTAATAAAGCACGTGCTGTGATCAGCCTCAGGGAGGACACGAGATTGTGGTGTGACCCACACAGCAGCTTATCAGCAGGAAGCGAGGGTTGAGGACAGAAACCTGCAGACTGATGAGGTCAAAACAGTCCACCTGCAGCACTTCTGGCCCAAGAGGAAGTTCTGGATGTGTGAAGCTTGTAATAGGTTTTGAACAGCAGGTCAGAAATGTCTTCCTTAGAGTTTTCCTAGCAGTATGATGGCCAGGCTGCACTAGCAAACCTGCACTGAGGTGGTTTGGAGAAGACACTGCTCTCCACAGGAGAGAGTTTTCATCCACTGAGGTCTACATCACTGGTCCAATTCCGCTGACTCCACTGGGATTTTTGGGATTGTCTTTTATTCAACACCACTCCCCCAAAACAATAAGAATGCTGTAGCCTCTGGCCTGTTTCCTTGGTTCTGCAGCCTGCTTAGCTCACTCCTCACTCATCAACTCCAAAAACCTGGCTGCTGTGCCCTTGGGCACAGTGATCTCACCTTGCTGATGTTCTTCCTCCCTGCTCTGGGGAAATCACACCCAAGGAACAGACTGGGAGGCAGTGTTCCTTTTCTTCTATTCATAGCTGTCTTAATCACACTTTTTATTTTTCCCTGTGTGGTGTTCATTATGCTGGTTCATGAGTTTCTTAGCTCAGCAATTCTGCACACTGTTCAAACTCAGTCAAAATACCAACCTAAATAACTCAGTGTACTGGCTGAGCTTAAGTTACAATAACAATTATTAGAACAATATGACAGCCATCACACCAAGCTGTTAAGAACTGGGAGTAAGCAGGGAGCCAGAAAGTTGCTTTGCTGCTCTAAGATCTCCTCGCTTGTTTAGCAAGTAATTTTTCAACTGTCTTGTATCTCACAAATTCTGTGAAACAGAAGGGCTGCACTGTCAAATGTGGCTTCTTTGCTATATCCAAGGGAATGATAAGAACCTTCCTATGAACTGCAATAAAAGCAGAATTGCTAATTTCAAGTTCTCTCCTACCTCACATCAATTTTTCCTGACACTAAATGACAGAAAACCACACGGCAGCCACCTTTGTAGTTTAGTCCTAGACAAATTTCCCTCAGCCTCTAACATTCTTTCAATATCTATGAGAAAACCAAACAAGTCAAAGGTTATTTTTCTGTAAATGCCTGCTAGTGCCAAAAGTTCTCCAGCCCAAAGGTTCCTTTTTATTCCAATCCTATAAACCACTAATCCACAAAAAGCTAAAATACACAATATATCTCCTTTTAATCTCCAGCACTAAATAAAAAAGAACAAAAGCACTGAAGACCATGTCCAGTATCTCGAATACTTTGCTATTCTGGCCAAGTCTTCTACTATCAGATCACATTACACGCATCAAACAGTAATGCATATGATGGAACTGCACAGACAATCCTTCCTGTGTTTAGAGAGACTGTAAATAAAAATTTATATAACAAAAATACTTTATTGCAAACTATATACACTTAACTGCTTCTTGGAGCAGATAATGTGGCCCTAAATAATTATCTCCCTATGTTTCAAAAAAAAATTGTCGCAGCTTTTTATTTACTTCAGACAAAAACTAGTTCAGATTATTTTAAAACTAGTTATTGAAATGATCCTGACCTGGGAAAGCTTTTATCAAAAGGGAGCCAACTCAAGTTGACTGCAGGTCAATACTTAGCATGAAATAAATACAGGAGCTGGGTGAAACTGCCCTAGAAGAGCTAAATTAAATGTAACTAGATTTATAGTTGTCAAACAATCACATGAGACTATATTGTTATAGCAGAGAAACAGAAGAAAAAAATTAAGAACTGCCTCAGTTCAAATAAATTGAAAAAGAGTAACTTGAAAACTGGCTGCAGTAAAATTAATACAAATATTTGCGTTTTAATATGAAAATAAAGATAATAACATCAGGGAATATTTTCTCACACATAAGCACAGAGGAAGGATACAAGAAAGTCCTTTCTCTTCTGATTCCAGTCTGGGGTATGATGCTTTTCAACACTGTTGCTGTACACTCAGCTCTAGATGGATTGTTCTGCTATTGTTCCTGTCCTTCAGCTGAAAGCATCCATTTGAAATGTGAAATGTTCCTTCCAGAAGCACTCACACACCCTCTGGAAGCTCCTAAGGTACCAAGGACTGTGCTTCCCTTCCTCATCCTGCAGCACTGACATCCTATGTCACCATAAATGTATTAGCTTCAGAAATGTCACCATCACCATAAATGTATTAGCTTCAGAAACTACCCTCATTTTAGGGATTGCCAGCAGCAGCAATCACTTTGTGTTTTTCCCAGTGTATTTTCTACCTGCTTTTCTTTTATAAATAAAATGCAAGCAATACCTATTCCTTAGAGAACATGTAAAATAATCAGATGTAAAGTGTTCCTGTTCAGTCCCCATCTTACCTTTCAGGTGGGCAGGAGGAGGGTGTTTGCACAACTGCTGTCAAGACCAAGTGAAAGTCGTTCAAGACAGAGCTAACATCTTCAACTAGAGAGGAACTCCCTGCAGCTATGTTCTGTGATCTCTTGAAATATGTGCTGTGGAAGATACTGTCTGCATCAAGAATTTTAATAAAATCTTATCTACTTTCCTGTCTTTTAAAAGTGGCCTTTCTGCCCTGATTAAAGATAGATGAAGAAAACCCCAGGTACATACGTATCCTCTGTGCTGATCCTGATTATTCACTCTATATTTTTGCTATTAAGAGACCAAAAAGAGAAGAGTAAGCTTTGTAAATGTTGAAATACTGCCAACAGCTGTACCCTTCCTTCTTCAAGCACACAGAGAAAGGTACCCCTGGGTGCTGTATGCTGTGTTTAGGAAGAAAACAAAATGAGAGAAGTGAAATACTTAAAACTCCCCCATGGTTCCCCACATGGCATGAAGAACAAACACAGGAGTTTGTGGAGCCCCTGGGGCTCATCCCTCTGACTGGCCCAGAGAGAAGACAAGTTTCATAAGCATGACATGAAAGTCATGAACTCATCTCACCATGAGTGAGGAAGTTTTGATTGCAGTTTTTCAGAGCAAAAACCAGCCTCTGCAGTTTTTGTAGCACAGAAGGAAATGAATTCCAGCATTTCAACCACACACTTCACCTCCTTCCTTCCCCGAACCAAGTGGCAGCCCCACTTCTCTGTTTCCCCAGGGTGCCTCCCTGTGAGGGAGGGAATTGCTGGGGTGAAGGAGTGAAGGCCATGAGCCCTCAGGACAGCTCATGGTGTGTGCAGCTCACTCCTGGCCAGCTCACCTCAGCCCACTGCCCTCTGACCAGTCTGATGGCAGAAGCAGCAGAGAGCACCAGTACCCCTCACTGAGCAGCAGCACCCAAGCTCAGCCCTCTGAGCCCTTGCCCTGAGAGAGAGAAACATCCACAAGTTCATCCATGTGCCAAGAAACATCTGCCAGGATTTCCCCATCACTCACAGCCATGTTAAGGGGGCGACTCCCCTCTCTTGAAGGGGGGATCACTAGGAAGGTCCTGTCCTTGTCCTGCAGCTCTCTCAGCAGAGGGAACAGCCACCTCTGTTTCCCCAAGGCATTTAAGTCACAGATCTGGGAGATTAGACTGACAGTCCTTGTGCTTGAGTGAAAGCTAAATATAGGAGCATCAGACAGGGATGACAAATACACCTACCCATGTAGCTCAGTGAGTAAGAAAAGAGCAATTTATCTTCTACAGATTCACCAGATCAGCTCAGAGCTTGCCTCTTCCCTCAACACTCCTTTGGAGGATTGATGTATATCTCAGACATACAGTCTTTGCCTCAGGTTTCTTTATTTACCTCTTTGGAGTTTCATCTGCTTTTCTCAAGGTTCTTCTACAGAAAAAAAAAAACTCCAAGTCAAACTATACACTGATGGTGGATTTTTATTTTTCTGTTCAGCTCTATCCCTTTCTATGAGGTAGATAAACCCTGCTCTGTGTTACTCTGGTCCTTGAAAAACATGCCAACAACTTTGCAAGGCCAGTGTAACTCCTGCAGAGTCTATGCCAACACCAGTATCCTGCTTTAAAACATGATCCATAATTTATCCTAATTCATATGGCTGTTTTTCTAACACTTCCATTTAGACTGGCATTGAATTTAACCTGTTGAGACTGTACTTACTGTGGCCTATAAGGTCATCATCCCTTCATTACTCAAGTTCCATCTCTGGACTTCCTTTCCCTGGTAACTCAGTTTCCTCTTTGCACTGTAAAATGCACGGTGCAAGTTTTCAGAATAGGTAGTTCAACAACGGCACAACACAACACTGCTAGGAAAGGTCAAAGCTTCTACAGGATCTACATGCACTCATCTGTACCTCCTAAAATTCCACCCAGCTAAAGGAGGACAGTCCTGTTTTCTGTGGAAATGGATCACTTCACACTGACATGCACGCTCACCTTGATTTCCCCACTTGCACTCCCTGCAGAGAGCACAGCTGCCACAGTGCAAGTGGGCACAGGCTCAGCAGCACTCAGCTGGGTTCATTCAAAGCACCCTAATCCCTACACACACCCTTTTTGGGGAAGGAATGGTGAAATTTCCAACTGTGTTATATCCTTTTCCCTTTTGCTGTTCATCCTGACAATGTGATTCTCCTGGAAGAACAGAGCAAGTGCTCTGCAGCACTGCCAAGAATCAGTTAAGGAACCACAGGTGACTTCTTGGTAAAAGGATTCATGAACAGTATTTTCCACTTAGCGTACCTGTCATAAGGAAACACTTTGGCAAGGATAAAAATAGACATTCTTTCAGTATATTTTTTGAGATTCTGGAATTCAGTAAGACAGGGAGTTCAAGTTCTTCAATTTAAACAGTTATTAAAGGATCTATCTTCCCTGGAGTTCTAGTTAATTTTTCTATTTGTTTAAATATTTGATATCCACCAGAGCCCACAGCAGTAAATTCCAAAATTAATTACGTGGAATGGCAAAAAAGCTCCTTTTGATTTAAAACTGCTACCAGGTATCATTGCACCTGTGGAGGAAATTATGAACAATAGTCAATGCACATTGTTTCAGATTCTAGAAGCACCTGTCAGTCCATTTTGTCACTTTATCATTATTACTGGAGGAATTTAAGAGCATTAATCTGATCATTTAGAGATTTAAGTATTTCCACCAATACTGTATTGTAGAAATACAGTAAATTGTGGTAACTGAAGTCTCATTCTGCTCAGTGTTGGTGAGCACCTGGAGATAAAGCAAATCTTGACAAGTAGTCATGGCCTTTTTTCTTATGAAGTAGCCCCCAAAAGCCACAAAGCTGAGTGGGATCAGGTTCATAGCCACAAAGATGCTGCTACCTCACAATCCTTCTTTCTCCAGTGTGACATACTATTACCCTTTGAGAGGGAAATCCTGAAGCTACTTACCTTAAACTTGTTCAAGTGACTTTGCAATGCTGTTGAAGCCTAAATCAAACTATAAAATACAAACTATAAAATAAATAATTTTTAAATGTTAGTATTGTATATATCCATCTGCAAATAAACATCATCACCCAGCAAGGCTGACTTGAAAGATGCTGAGCTTCCTTCAGGGCTCTTCTGTCCTGCATCACAGCAGCCCCCACCTGGTGGCAGCACAGTCACACACACAGACCCACACATGGGAGAAACAGAGTTTTAAAATTTAAAAAAAATAAAAAATGCCTGTTGCTTATGTGGAATTAATTCCTTTATTTTTCTCATGCCTTTGTGTGTTGCCAAGTTTCCTCGTCCTACGGAAAGTCCCATCGTTAATAGACAAAAGCAAGATTTGAAATCCTGCTTGATTCACTTGCCCCTGAAGGTGTTTAACAGGAACACTTAATTGATGTACCACACTTGGCTGAGAAACACTCCTGTCTAAGCCACTTGAGATGCAATTTTTCTGTTAGACTCTCTCACTAACTATTCTAATTCCCAAGGATCACTAAAATGGGCCTAAGAAAGTAATGCTCTAATAAACCACTGAAATTGCCTGTTAGACAGTCATCCCTCTGTTTAATTATAGCTTAAAATAATTTCTTATTCTAAGCATCCCCTTATTTTCCAAAAATCTGTCACTTCTTTATTGTGACCACTGATTCTCTGTCCTTCAGAGGATGACTGAAGGACATGACCTTCAAATCACACAGTGAACAGTGAAAATGAATACCCTTCCATATATTGTTTCTGTATTGATGTATTTCATGAATGCAATCATATACCTTTAATAACTAAATTTAGCTTTTATTAAGCATGAACACCCAAAGGAAGAGACAAAACCATTTTATTTAATTTCTGCATTTTATTCCGAAACCACTGACCTCACTTTTAGGGCTAAAGATCTCCCAGGTATAAGTAAGTTGAAAGGATGAAACAAAGTGCCATGAATCAGTAATACAAAAGCATTCTTCTGCCATACAGGAATACAAATCATTTTATGTTCTGCTGCACAAAAAAATTAACAAAAAAATTGTATCCAGTATATGAAGATAAAGTTTGGATTGGAACATAATTTAGATCATCAGTTTCTTCTGACCTCTTATTTCTTGTTTAAGGAAAACCGCAACTCCCTTTGTTGCTTTTTTTTAAGAACTAATAAAAAAGAAAACAGGAAAATGCAATTTGCAATTACAGACAAAAAAAAGTCATGCCCTTTCATTTATGAGTTTTTAGACCGAAAACGAACAACTAAGCCTAGATTTGCTTCATCTTTCATGTACCTTGTGATAAACCTGTTCAGAAGTACTATTAAAATGAAAATTGCATTCTGATTTACATCAGTTTCTTGTATGATTGAACTTTGCTCCAGGCTAGCAAACCTCAGTTTTTTCAGAAACACAGGAACATTTTCCAAACTGTATTTCAGGACACTTGTACTCATCTTAAGGAACAGTCTTGCAAAACATGCATACAAGACAGAACTAATTTTTAGACTAATAATACCTCATCCTCTGAAAGACTTCTAGAAATACTTAATCATTCAACAAAACAAGCTTGTGGAGCTGATAAACAAGATTTCCTCTTTCATGCTGCTTTTCAGACTCGTCAATAATACACTGAGATTCCACCTAGCCAAAAGAAGCAAGATGAAAGTCAGAATACATTCTTAATGTTTTCCTATATAACACAGCTAAGAAAATGTCTTGAAGAGTTCTGAGTTTTAAATCATGCAGGAATTTCAGTTCCATGCCACACACTGCAACAAAAGAGCCAGGGCTACAAAATCTCATGGTTTGCCATGATTTTAGAACACTATTTCACAGTCAATTGCAAAGCATTACAGGCAGTATTTTATGATATAAGATGTCCTGGGATTCTTCAGAGGCAGTGGAGAAAATCCTGATTCAAGGCCTACACATTAGCTTGTTATAAAAGATAAACACCAGCAGAAGGATTTTATCTTCCTAAATCCAAGGATAACTGGATTTGAAATATGAAAATAGAAACACTTTGGCCTAAGGCAGTATATCAAACACACTCTAAAAAAATGCCTTTTAGAAATAAGTGCCCTTGGTGTTTGTTCTCTGTTGTCCCTCTCTTCAGGGGTGACCCAAACCCCTCCTTTACAGGCTGCAGGGTGGGAGAGGCACAGGGAGGGTGTGTGTAGCACTTTTATTCCTGCACTCACTAATTCCTCATCCACTTTTAAATTAAGAAACTCTACTTGTTCTTCAGGAAATCCAGTGGCCTTCCGAGGCCCTTACAGAAAGAAAGGTAAGATTTCTAATGGAGTAGGAAGTTAGAAGAGTTCTCTCATGAAACTCTCCTGGGTCAAAACTGCCCTCCTGTCTGACCCCACCACATTTGTTCCAAAACAAGCCACGTTTCTGTCTGCCTAGAAAGGAAAAGCCACCTCAAACCACAGCAACCCAAAACAAAACTAAAATGCACTGCATTCAGGAAAATGTAGCTACAGCTGCTTAATAGAAAGAATAGAAAATTTTAACTTCCAACAAATGTGAAGTTACCTTTACAATCTCTATCACCTTAAAACCATGAAGAGTTCTGTTTAAAAATACTAAATGTTTATATACACAAAATTAAAAAAACAAGCCACCCAACAACTAAACAAACTCTACAAAAACAGGGTATCAACAGCCATAAGTGATTACATAAATAAAAGTTTTTATGCTTTAATTTAACCCTACAGTGCTTTTGGTATTTTCTAATTTAATAACCACAGAAGTTCTCCCTCTCAACACTCTTAACTAACTGTACTGGAGTACTCAAACACCCCAAAAAATCAACCAACCAACAAAAAAAACCCAAAAAACCCACAAAAACAAAACACCAAAAATAAAACCAAAAACAAATAAATGAAAAAATCAAACCAAACCAAAAGAAAAAATAAAAAAACCCACCCCACCCCACAACAACTTTGAAATTTATACCTTACCTGATTCCATGCATACGGCTTGTCATACCAGGTAGGATCAATTATGTCTCGAGGCTTTGATTTGCAGATTAAACTGAAATTACATAAATACAGCCTTGAGAAATACACTTGTATTTGGTTAATTACCAAGACAAAGGATTTTTTTGTATGAGATACAACCAGGTATTTACAAGGTGTCTGTGCTAAAGGGAATCTTAAATTTCCCTCTTAATCTAGTCTGATTTTTCACTTCTCTGTACTTTGCCCATCCAGTGGAGTAAGTCAAAATAGAAATTTTCACAGGGACGTATTACATATCAGAATGTATCTTCTTCTAAGGAAGATAATGAGATTCTTTTTTTATAAAGCACTAGAATTTGCAACTGTAATTTATTCCTTACATTTTATGTATGCTTACTCACTAGAATGTATAATACAGCTATTTTTAGGGTATTTTGTTTTGCATGACAACTCAATTACTATAGATTGTCTGTCTGCTCCGGTTATTTCCTCAAGCTGTGCAAAGTACAACAGTAGTAGACATTAATTAATTCTGTCTAGATGTGTTTTTCAAAAACTGATTTTAGTCTTAAGTAGTGGTGACATGTTGTAAATACAATTAGCTTTTGAAAAATGGAAAACAGTTATGAAAGATTGTTCAGGCTAAATTTTTACCTATGTAATTGAATTAATAAATGTTTTTTCCAAAACACAGAAAGTACAATTGGAAAAAAAAATCAAAACCAAGAAAGATTTTATGCAAGGGAAAAGAAGAAATCATTACAATAATCAGACCATTCATTAGTTCAAATAAAAACACACAAGAATAATATAAAAAAAATTAAATAAAAATACATGTAGAATGGTTGGAAGACAACCAATAAATATACAAAAATTTTAGGAGAGAAAAGGCTACCACAGAAAGGTAGAAAATCCTGAAGACAAAAAGCCTGGGGCAGATGACTGACCGAGTCAGGCAGTTGGCGCTGACTGAGCTGGGAACACATCAGTGCCCAGGACCTGTGCCAAGGTCTGACCCTTCCCCTCCCAGCTGGCTGGAGATGTCTGAACAATCAGCCCAAAATAGGTGCCCAAAGTGTAGCAAGTATTCACATGTCTGAACAAACAGCAGTGACATTTTAGTGCCTTCAATTTAGCATGTAAGTGTTGATGTCCCAGCATGAGCTGTTACTGTCACAGTCACCTCCAGACAGGGGCTGTGGCTTTGCCTCTTTCTGCCTATCCACATTCCTTGACTTCTCCATTGCTTGTGTTCTTTAAATTTCCTTTGTAGTGCCTCAAAAGGTAAGGCTGACTTGTTAATTTATTATGGAATGCACCCAAATTTTATTTGGAGTTTTGGAAATAGGAAGTATGGGTGTTTACTTTTAACTTAAGGCAATTTATTAGGGTTTTTTCCACAGATAAGAGAGCAGGTACTTTCAAAACCAAGGAAGACCTGAAAAATCAGCATGAACAGCTGCTCTGATAATCATTCTGATAACCCTGGGTAAGAGCAGGGTTCTGATCTTTATCAGCACGATGAACTGCCTAACTTTGACATCATGCAGTTACTTCAGCAAAGCTCTATTGGCAAAAAAAAGGTCTTACTTCTTACAGATGAGGCTGGTAAAAGTTATGTTATGGCCTCTGGGCCAGAACTCTTTTTAAGATAGTTTACTGGAAAGCCAGGTCAGGATGAGAAAATTCTCTTTGTGATACAGACACAGCACTAAAATTCTGCTAAGTGTACAAACAAGGGAAGATTTTTCACATTATGCTCAGCAGCAACAGACAGAAGGAGCTGTTCTGGGATATTTCACTGCACTCCTTCTCCCCAAACTACAAGCTGAAAAATTCTCAGCCTGGCTGCACTGAATCACAATGGTCTTTTCAGAACCTGCTTCACTTCCAAGAAGAAGGGAGGCTTGCAGGGGAAGAAAGGCAGGCGGGCCCTGCTTCAGCTCCTAAATTTGCCTGAGACTTCCAAGTCACTTGGCCAACACCTGTTCTGCACAGGTCTGCTGAGGGAGGAGAGGCAGCATACATGATTCAAATTTAATGTACAGGAAGAAAGAATTCTAAATACTTCTGCACTGTTATGCCATAAGACTCCATTAGCTTTGTCCTGGGTGCAAAAAACAAGCATACATAAGAGCTGATATCCTGCAGAACAGGTTTTACAGTCTAGGTTTTATGACTCTTAAGTGATTTGGCTTCCCTGAAGAATCAGTGCTTCCACAAGAAGTCTAAGGTTTTTTAGTATACTGCTTTATAAATAAACAAAATAAATGAAATGCATCATTAAAGAGCATATACTGTTTTTCCAAAGCCTAACCTGAGCTATGCTTCAAACAATCACTCATTTTTGCTGAGACTGTGAAACAGAAGATCTTATTTCTACAAAATGATTACCAGAGAAGCTTCTGACGAATATCCTCCTGCAGCTGTGCCACTTGCTCCTGTCCAGAATGCAATGCTTGCTCACAGAGCAGCTTATTCATGGCTGTCCTCAGACTGTTTATCTGTAGAACACCAGATACAGAATATAAAGCACTTTAAACCAGAGCAAGGTCTGTATCATATTACACTGACATGAAGGTGGTTGTGGCATCCACATCACTGAACTTCAAATGGAATAGTACTTCTATAAGTAAAAACATCTGAAGTTTCAGAAATGCTTCTTCCTGCAGCTGCACCTCTGGTGGTCAGTGATGTTAATATTTCAGCCACCTGCTATCACAATTTTTAAGGTTCCTCAGATATGCCATAAAACATACAGGCACCACTTGCCTGGACTTTTTCCAAAGTAGAATTCCTTCTGTGAATGTTTTAAGCATTTCCTCTCTCTGTCCATAATTTTTCACATACACAGCAGCTTGGTGTTACCACTCTGGCTAAGGCATCATGAATACAGCCAGCACACCCATATCAGTGCTTTCAGAAAGCAACAGCTCACAGATGTGTGCACCAGCATGTCCACTGTGTCCTTGGAGAGCCTTCAGGAACCACCCCAAGGACCTGCTTCACACACAGACCTAACCAGGGCATGTCCTTCACTGTCCCAGGCATGTGTCACACACAGCCACTGTCCTGCACTGCACAGGTTATGTACATGCCTCCCTCTGACACACCTCACTCTCTGAGCTCCAGAAGGCAGTAATGAGGAATTTGTTTGGCTGATCTGCTCTGAGATGCATCTCAATACAGATGACTTATCAGAGCTCTAAAATCAAACTGAAGCCTGCAAAGCAGCAGTGCTCTGCTTGTCAATAGAAGCCATGACAACCCTAAGAAGAAAACTAGTAAGCACTGACTTCCACTTAGTGCAAAATTGATGATTATATTTTGAAAAGTGTGTAGCATTCTGGAGTATCTTATTAGTTCCGAGTGTAGGGAAGGGGCAACTGCTTCTCCTGATAAAAATTTAAGATTATAAAAAAGGAGCACATCGAAAAATCCAGACAAACAAAACTGAAAAAAATCCCAACAAACAAACAAAAACTACAAAAAATCCAAACCCTACAGTCCAAACAAGCTTTTCTATTAACACTAAGAGTTAACAAGCTCAGATGCACTGACTTCTACTGAATTCCCATTGTAGTGAAAATTCTTACTCAAGTTTTACCTCTGTTATGTCTTCCAGTCCAAAATGCACATCAAATATCAACTCCATATCATTTTCTGGAAACAGTGGAGCCCCAGATGTCTGACTCCAACCCAAACCACACAGAACACCAGTAAAATACTTTCCACTTTTATCAACTCTACATGAAAAAGAAAGAAAACAGTTTCACCAAGAGATGAAGAAACGAAACTCTTATGAAGACAGACTTAAATGAATTTGTCTAAGCCATGCAAAGCAAGACATGTGTTTGAAAGAAGTTAAAACAATTGAGAGGCATTCACACTCAGTCATACTGCTTTTTAAAATATACAGTGATGATACAAAACTGAAGATCTGGTTATAAAAACATATCCTCATAAAACTTACCAAAAAATCATACATAAGCAAAATAAAGGAAAGCAAGCTACACTATTTTGAAATGAAAGTTTGCAAATACCAGAAGTTAAAGAAAACACAAGAGTGATGCAACTGACAGAGCTCAGCTTTTACAAAAAATTATGCAAGTTCCTCTCCTCATGTAGATTTAACATTCCCAGTTTACCATTCCATCTTCCCAGGCTTCCAGCACAACTGGCAGGAGCTGTAATGCCTTATCATGAGAAGAGACTCTGCAGCACCAATTCCTAAGTACATGAACAAGTTATTTTACCTACCTACTTTACTAAAACTCAAAAAAAATACCAGGAAGAGAATACATAACATGCTAAAAGCAAATAAATAACATCTGTCAAAAATTTGTGAGGATCCTAAAGAAAATAATAAAAGAACCACCACTTTGAAATGCACAAATACCTGAGTTCTATTGCAGGAGCAAACAGCATACTGAGGAGTGCAAGCAGGCCATGAATAGGAGGCATCAAAGATGTTTCCCCTAAAATCACAGACCCTGGCACAAAAAGAAAAAAAAATTCAAATAACTAAGGAGCATTTAATAAAAATGAAACCTCAAAAAGATGTAACACAGAACTACAGTGACATATTTACTCATAGAGCTACTCATAAAAACCAGCAGTCTAGAGAAATCATCAAAATGTTTTTATTAGGCATTACCAGCTGCAGTTACTGATATATCAGTGGCCACCAAGAGCTGCTGAAAGGGATCTTCTGCACCATCATGGACAACAATGGAGTTTATGCTCTCCTTATGTATGAAAACATTTCTGGGGAAGAAATATTTTCGACAATAAAAAACTCCAAAACTCATAAAAACATGTAAGTAAAAACACGTTTTAAATTCACAACAAAACTCAGAGCAGATGCTTACTATTAGCATCTATTAGATTTAAATGACAGTTAATAAATAATCTCTCTATGAGACAATAATGAACCTTAAAACTACTCTAAGATTTTAAATACAATAGCATGTGTATTAATGCAATTTAAGCTTGACTCCTTCAGTCTTTGCAACGAATAACAATTTGGAAAAAAATCTGTAGGAGTAACAAGGTGGTTTTTGCCTAGTTTATTTATTGAAAATAAAAGGTAAGAACATGACTATACTTCCCCCTAAGCCTTCTCATACCTGAATTGGGATATTTTGGTCAGACTGTAGCATTTCAACTGGTAAGGACTGAATGGACCAAAAACTGTTACCTTCAAAAAAAGGGAGAGAGAGACATTCTAGTTGGCCAGCACCTGGATCTCTTCAAATCTAAATGCTTTATAAATTAAAGCTAAGCACATTTCAGCATGTACTGAGCAACACTGAGCTGCTAAACTGGTAATACAACACTTCCATTTCACTCATCTAAAGCAAACTTTGCTTGCTGAGGCACTTAACTAAAATTATCTATTTTCACAGGTGCTGCAGATTCATGACTGTCCTCTTGCTTAAAAACACAAGTTCAGACTTCATAGATCACTGAAGAAAATCAGGTAATTTTATTTACATGATGAGGTCTTTAATCTTGAAAATATCTCACTTTATGAAGTGGGCAGTTAAACAGGATTGCTCCTGGGGATAAATGGAGCATGATTAGGTGCTTGAAAGCCTGAAATTTTGTCACATCTGAAATGGAAAAATAATCAGAATGTAGATGAGGCCTAACTTGTAATCACAATGCAGAACAGGACACATATCTTCCTGTTTTATATTCCAACTCAGTAGTGACTAGATAGTTCAAAACACATTTCTGAATTTGGCACTGGCATAGGAAAAGCATCATTACCATCAGTCACTGGAGCATTCACTGATGCACGTATCCCAGCTGCTTACCTATCATTAGCTGATGAAGAATCAAACACTGTGTACAGTAAAAAGCATGTTTAGATTTTCTGAAAGACTGATAGGGTTGTAAACTTGCTCTTTTGCTATATAATGAAGACTACCATGTAGGGAAACATTGCATTCAGCTGTTCAGTTTTATCTCTGTTCTGCCTGAGTTCAAAGGGCTGCCTTATTAGAAGAGCAGGATCACTTAGCTCTCAGGCTGTACTTCAAAACTCTCTTCAAAGCTGCAGCAGACCAGTCTGAAACAGTGGTCACACTATGGCTTTCCACCAACAGAAAGCAAAATGATGAAATGCCCTATGAAATGCATCAAATAGAGCTTCATTATTTGTGGTACTTTCAGTCCTCATCTCCATTCTAACAATGTGAGAAGCAGAGTCATGTGATGACAGGCCAAAACCACCACTCAAGTTACCTTGTGGGTTGGTGCATCAGATTTCTTTTCAGAAAAGCAATTCAACAATCTTTCAATCAGATGCTTTTCTTCCTGTCTTGCAGATATGGGCATCTGCTCTTCTTTCTTTGCTCCGTCCAAAAATAATTCCTTGAGCAAATCATGGTTTTGCTACAAAATAATGGAAGTGTAAAAGCCTTGAACAATTATTTCTTCAAAATTTTACAAAGAAGGTCCTACACAAAGAAATACATACATACAAAGACAAAAAAATATGTTCTGATGACCTTTCAGATTATATGAAACACCAAAACAGAAGCAAGTTAAAACTATGAAGCCGTTACAGTTTCTCTGAGTTTCAAGTAAGACTGGAGCAGTTCAAGTGAGGAAATAATTTCCCAGGAAACATATTTTCAAGAAGAGGTCTCAAAGCAGCAATGCTCTTGGCCAACAGCTCAATATGCATTATGCACACATATCAAAATACACTGCCCTATTCAAGTATTAACCTTGCCACTAGTCAACAGCTGCAGCTCAGCTTCTCAGGACAGCCAGAACTGAAATGAATCAGAGCAAGCCAAGCAGCAGCAGCTCAGTCAGGACATACCTGTGACTCGTGTGACTCCTCAGCCAGCTCAGCGTGGCTCTCCTCGATGAGCACATCCCGAATGTTCACCAGCCCCCGGCGGCCCGAGTGCCGGAACACGTCCACGTGCAGGACGCCGTGCACCAGGGAATAAACCTCCACCAGCAGAGTGCAGCCACTGACCAGAGAGGCAAATCTCTGGCTGGCACTGCAGCTCCACGGCTCCCCACACACCAAGGATCTGGCAGAGGGACACATCTTGCAGATCTTGAACTCTAAAGCCTAGAGCAGAAACATGGGAAACAGCGCTCGCCTGACCAGAGAACCAGCAAGGAAATATTTCACTCAGCAACTTATGTTACCTCCTACAGCTGCTGTAAAGCTACTGGCATAACTCCTGCTCCATCACTGCCAACACTGACAGCTCGTATCTCTTCAATATAGTACAGAGTTGCTAAGGAATCAGAGTAAACAGTGCATAAAGGATAATTCGGTAGCAATTCACTATTCACAATGAAATCTTAGGAGAACAGAAATGTCTTCTCTGGAAAAAACTTTAGTCTACAATTGTTTTGAACTACAGTAACTGAAAACTTGGTAAGATCACTATGGCTCCTCTGTCCCTGGCAGGAAAGAGTAATTAAGTTCCCATCACTCCCTGTAATTATGTCTTTGAATGAATTTAAAGCAGAAACCCTGGGTTTTTTTCTAGCTAGTCATTAAAAGATCAGTCCTGAAGAAGAAATACATTTCCATTTAGTATGTGTGCAGAAAATATGAAAAAGGATGCTTCTTACCAAAATTATTTTTTTATATCAATTACTAAAGAAAACCAAACAAAATTAGCCCTGTCAAGATCTAATCTTATTTCTGCTGGTCTGTTTCTCATTTTCATCATTAAATGCTTCTGAAAATACAATTAGTATGACACAACTGTTACTATTAGCTTAAAACTATCTGAGTGAGCACTGAAAAACTGAATGACAATTAAAGTATAGTTTCTTTATTTGTAAACATAGCTCAAGAGAATTATTTCTCTGAAAAAACAGCTACAGAATCCCTCTAATGTGTATCAGAAGATCACTAGATCCATAACACTCATATGGAATAATCAGGAGAATTCTGTGTGAAAAGATCCCAGGAAAGCCAGCAGTTCAGAGAGCAGCAAAGCAGCAGGAAAAAAACCCACAGCCTTACAAAATTAGAATGTCTCTACAATTAAATACAACATAGTTCAATTACACACAAGAATTTCTGCTCTGTAAATAAATACACCTCTGGAATTTTATTAGTGAAGGTGATTTGAAGGTACTTCCATCAGCAAAGTATGTATTATTTAAATATTATTCTGAAAAGCATCCTGACTTGAAGTTCACTCCTGTTTGCCAGGCCAGACACAAAAACATCCAGCAAGCCACAGCCAACACATCACCCCTACCTGGAAAGGAAGCCCTTGAAGACACCTTGGAATCTCTTTCAGCTTATTTAAAGGCACTTCTGATCTATTGCCATAATCCACAAAAAAAACCTGGAAAAAGAATCAAGAGTATTTGCAAAGATTCCACAACACTAAAAGTGCTACCTTCGGTGGCAAGAAAAGGCATGACTTGAGTTTAAAAATTACAGTACAACACAAATGTTATCAAGTCACATGGAAGCAAATTCAAAGTCTAGAAAGCATGCAAATGAAGCCATGTCAAAAAGAACATGTCAAATTCTATCACATCTCTTATTTGATCCCTTGGTGTAAATATCTGCTTGTAACACAAACAATTCACTAAATCTAGAAAAGGCAAGGTTCTCTGAAAGACTCCAAATTCCTTCCCCTCATTCAGATCTGTGTAACCTTACTCCTTCAGTGAGAGGTACTACCAAAAACTGCTTTTAGCTAAGCTAATGTGAACGTGTATTCAGTAACTGTTTATAAATTCAAATGAGAAAGTGATGAGATTAGCACTACTATTCACTCGTTTTTCATGACTTTAAATCATGACAATATTCAGTACTAACTCTATAGTGGTGACACCCAGACAGGTTAAGAAATAAATGGAATTCAAAGGCCAATCTTAGAAAAAAAATTAAATCTGTCTTAAAACTGCTGAAAAATACTGGTCTGAAAAATCAATACCAATCTTGGACTGTGGCACTAATTTCCATTACTCACATCAGCACAAAGAGCCAAAATATTCAGATTAATTTGTTGATGATATAGAACTCAGCAGCATTAACACCATTCCAAAAAAAGCCACCTTTTCAGATGCACCGGAGGTTTTACTCTTTATTTTACTTCATTCTGCAATAGCTTCTCCATTTAATACTAAAAATTCCTATGTTCTGGAAAAGAAACGAATTCATGTATTCTGGCCAGAGTGATTTGTAGAAAAAAATCAATAAAAAACAGGCAGCAAAGCTCCAAGACTGTTAACCCAATTACATGCTACCAACTCAATGTGACACAGCACGTTACCTCAGCAAGATCCCCATGAATATACAGAACATGAGCTCTGTAGTATCCTCTTTTTCCCAGATATGTGAATGGCGCCAGACAAAGCACATCGACACATGGAGGCACTGCTAAATCCATCAGGTTCTGATAGTCAATTTCAGCACTTAGAGCTCGGAGTACAGCTGTGTTTTTTTCATCTGTTCTGTAACCCCAGAAGTGTCCAACTTCTACTACCTGCAAGAATAAAAATTACACAGTAACGAATTTCATATTATTCTTCTACATCAAATACAAACCACATATGTGCAAAATACATGAAAACACTCCTACTCCTGACACAACAGTTCACACACACTGCAACAATGTAGTGAAGCATTTCTGTCTCGTAATTTGGGTTTTATTGAAAATGGGTTTTTTCCTGCGCTACTGCAACACACTTTTCATTTAAACAGATTCTGAGACAAGCATTACTAAAATACAGGGACTGGTTTCATTTTCCTAAACCAAGTTAACATACAGAAAATACAAGACAGACAGTTGACTAATAAAAATCTCTGCACCTGTCTAGTGACAGAATACCAGTCAGCTACATGTGCCAGTGTTGTACACGGGTCACTGTTCCGATGAGCCACACCTTAGGGAACTGGTGAGAACATACACCTATTTAAAGCTAATTAAATAAAGCAAGTCATCTTTTGAAATGTCTATTCAGACTTTATATTGAATGCTTGTGATAAAAAACAATCCTTATTTACAATAACTAAAGCTCACATACTAAAACAGAAGTAGCACAGCCAGCCAAGTGACTGCAATGGGTCTGATCAAATTCATAAACATTTTTAATCCAAGAGATTTAGCTGACTAAAAGGAGGAAAATATTCTTTTCTCCACTGGCAAAACATGCCACTACTAACAAGAGCTGTTTAAATACTTTATCTTATCATTTCCCCTAGCTCAGATTTTTATTATTTCTATTGGTTTATTATTTCTATTGGTTTGATTTTTATTATTTCTATTTCAGCAGCATATACATTGCTATTGCTCTAGCAATACTAATGAAGATGATTAGCAAAACTAATGAAGATGATAGCTAACACAAGATTTAAAAATCTTAGCTTCAGATTTCAGATATATTTGTATATACATAGGATTTCCCCTAATACACTTCAATGTATGATTTCTTCTGAATGAGCATATACTACCACTACTTAATCTCATTTATCATATGCACATTTTCAGAAGAAAACTGGCAGTTAATAACCAAGTAAATGGCCCAAATACTTTCTGATTTTCATTTTTATAGTTTACAGAAGTATTTTACCTCTTCCATTAATCATCTTTATATTTATGTCTACTTTCAGCTAATATTTACTGCCAGCAAATCCCACAAATTTTGTGAAGTGCAAACATGTGAGTACTGTTTAACAAAGAACTACTAAAAATAAGACCAAGAATATTCCCCACGCTTCTTACAGACACCTCTGCATTAAAAATATTATCAGTACCCAATTCTTTAACATAAGCTTGTCAGATATTAATCTCTGCTAAGCTATCTAGGTACTAATTATTAGATATTACCTACTTATATATAACATTCCTACCTCTGTTACCCTGATGGACAGAAAACGACTTGGGATCATCTTTGACATTTGTAAATCACCAAATAAGATTTTCACAGGCTCCACTGTCTGCTTCTGACAATCCACATTTACTCTAAAATGGAATGAAGATGCTAAATACTTCACTCACAAGGGAAAACTCAAGAGGATGAATTTTTTTGCTTTCATCTGCTTCCCAAGGTATCCCCAGGGCACATTTATGTTCTTAATGACTTTTATTTAGAAATACATTAATTCAATTAGAATGCAAAATGACCACAAAGAACCAAATTACTGCAGAGTAACTTTTCAACTGCAATATAACCAAACACAGAAAGATACATACCAGGGCACAACTCTGCCATCACTTTATTAGAAATTGAAAAAAATTAGGGTTAAGTAGTGAGGCTTTTCGTGATGGCATTTTCTTCTAAGCTTATTTTTTAAAAACACAGTAGAAAAACCACAAACATAAATTCAGCAAATTTTATATATATATATGAAAAATAAAACATTCCTTTTACTTGACAAAAGATTAGAACTTTTAAGTCTTTCAGCCTACAAGACTTTAGCTCCTCAAGAACCAATTTTCACAAAGATTTCAAATGCTGTTTTGGGCAGAGTGAAGGTGCTAAAATATTGTATTAAAAGCTAAGTACAATCAACTGGAAGTAAAATACTCACCTGTACTTTAATCTTCTCAATTCATTCCTGCCTTCCTATTCTAGATTTCTTACTTTTAAACACTGAAATGGCTGCAGACTAATCAGGAGCTAGGCAGAATGCCATTTTATCAGGTTACTTATATGACCTGAAGCTCAGAAGCACAGCAGAGAATAACACCAGAACAAACATGACAGATTTTCTGAGCAAAAGCATGTGTGGACCAAAGAGACTCAAAACATTGCATTTCTCAGCGTTATTTCCTATTACATTGTAACACCTCATGCCCTTATGTTCCCCCACTTTTGTTAAGCTCTGTCTCTCTGCCTTTCTTTTTTGTCCCTAAATGTTACTCCTCATTTACTTGGGTTATTGCAATCCCCACATTGTCTCTGTCAGAACAGAAGTAACTGTGTACATCCCTATTTTCAGATGTCAAAGGACTAGAACTTTGGGGGGGGAAGATGACTGCATATTTGGAATTCTCTTTATCTATAAAGAAATATTTAAAACAATCACCTTATTCCTAGCCCTGCAAAATCATTCTGCTTAGACAAGGTTTACATCTGTTTTTTGAACCTAACATTTCTTCCTTGATGACAATTCCAAGGAAATTCCCACTGAATCCAGCAAACCTTATTTTGCTGCAAAGAAACACATTTTACATATGCAATACAATTACCTTATAAATTCCAAACCTACAGCTCCTGCACCTTGCACTTGTCTTTTGATATCCTCGGGATGATGAACACACAGCTCAAAAGGAATCTTCAGCTGTGACATCTTGACTGCCAGGTACACTTCAGGGAGAACTTTAAAAACCTCCTTTGGATTACGGGAGAACTCCACAAAAGCCCTGCTTACCAAAAAAAAAAAAAAAAAAATAAAATATTTTTTTTCTCCCTGTCTTTATCTTAGCAGACCAGCAAACAGTAAAAGGTAGGTTCCTCACAGGCTCTGCTTTTATGTACCTTAAAACTTTAATTATCATGATGGTGATAAGAAAACTTTCTAACATTATCACCAGCACATGCCAAATTTAATGCAATAGGATATGAAAATATATGTGAATAAGGAAGGCATTAAAGGTTGGAAAAGGAGTAAGAAGGGTTACATGAATTCAACTTTAGGCAGTCACAGGCTGAAATTAGTCACATTATCAGCTCAAAAAAGCCATCAGACTGTACAAATGAGCTAAATTCAGCATAACAGACAGAAATAAATACAGACAGATGAGTTGCAATTAAGGCCCACTGTTAGAGAACAGAAGAGACAAACCAGAAGGCTCTACCTCAGCTAGCTTATCTACTGTTATTCCAACCAAAGACCATCAGAATTCAAAACCACCTTTTCAACTTTTACTGATATATTAAAGGTAAGTTACTGATTCCAAAGAAAGAATAAATTAACTAAATTTGTCAGTACAGCACTGCAAAAGAAATTGATTACTGGATTTGTAACTGAGAACACAAGGCAGGATATTTTATTTTACACTCACCTTGATCCATTGTAGGAAATAGATTTTACCTGCCCACACTGTCTAAGCAGTGACTGCAACTGTTTATGGTATATATATCCATAGGGAGGAATGTTCTTCAGCTGTAAAGAAAAAGATGTTAAATTTGGATACCTTCAATTGCTTTAATTTTCAAGCTCACCCAAATAGTTAGCTTTCTCCTTCACCTGAGCTGCAATAATTACATACAATCTGAACTCCAACAAATTCCCAAGTGCCAGATACTACAGTACATTTAAGAATCTCAAAAGACAATAAAAAGCACTGTTTTGCTGCTAATAATGCCCTACTACTTCAAACCAGTAGACAAACTATAAATGAAGCAAATTAATTTGTAATTATATATATTAATCTGATGCTTGTTACAAAAAGCTGTCTAGTGTCTCTTGATTTTGCTTGTAACAGAAAAGACCAGAATGCTATGATTCTTTTTCCACAGTGGGGAACCATACCTTGTACAGTATGCACTGCCTGGGAAGCTGAAGGACCTACAGCTCCTGCATATCCTAACAGTCCTACCACATACTGAATTTGAGCTATGCTGGGACAGCTTGCACAGCTGGAAAGCTCTCTCACATGGATATAAACCTCTTAGGGATGGCAAAGAGCAATCTCCTCATCTTCCTCTTGCAGAGGTGTAACTCCAGTGTAAGTTTTCATGACTATTAACATGAAATTACAGTCATGCGTCCATTTCACTAACTTTTTCTTAATAGTATCTCATGAGATGTCTTGATTTAATACAGAATCATGAACTCCTAAGTACTTTGAGACTTTGAACTATTTTGTCAGAACTTATGCAACTGTCTATTCTTTTCTTCGGCTCTTACAACTTTAGACAGGAAAAAACAGATTATTTTTTCACAATGTTCCTATGACTTGCAGTTATAGCACTAAGATCAGCTGCTGGTCAAAACCACGGTCTAGGTCAGACTGCAGAAACTGCCTCAAGGGAAGATAATTTAGAGAGACCAGGGAGTGGGAGATTTCATTGTCTTTTGTATCTTCAGCACACCATTAGGAGCAGTATATGGCTGTAAGAACCTCTCCAAGTGAGAGCCTGAGGAACTTGCAGCATTTGTGCCCAAGATGATCATTTACACCGATGAAGACACAGCAGCTACTTCTTCCAAAGTAACAAGCAGCTGATGTAAGAGCTCATCAAGAGTTAAATACATTAAAAGAAAGTAGCTCTTTTAATCTATCAATTTAACGTTAATCAATGCTGCTCTGGCAAGACTAGTATTTATTCCACAAGACTGAGTCTATTGTGCTATTTTGCTTCAATATCCTTAAACTGTATGGAGCACAAAAAATCTCTTGTCAACAAGATTTTCTGACTCTCTCCTTTTTTTATCTATTGTCTCTTGTGACAGTAAAGTCTATTCTTTGAGGCTTCCTGGTAGATTTGGTTTCTTTAAGCACAGGTCATGGCTGTTTTACAGCGTAATACCTACTTCAGATACATCAAACATTTTCTTAGTTTAGACTGCACAATTTTGCAAAATCAACACAGCCATTTTAAACTTGCACATATGCAATCAGCTGAAAAGCAATTTTAGAAGATAACAAAAGCCAGTGTAACACCTGAGTAACCTTAAAGCAACAAGCACATATGCCATGCACTAACAAGCAGGAGATTACAAAAAGTAACACTGAAGTTGCAACCCTACATTAACTTAAGTACTCAGTAAAAAGTACCCTTGATAGTTTTGTTCTATTTTTCCAATATTTTTTTTAGTTTGATGAAAGTTGTTTGCCTCTGCAAGACTAGCAATCAAATTCATAGAGGCAGTTCTCAGGAATTCTTTGAAAATTGCCCACCTACACCATTGTTTATTGTATTGAAAGAAAGGAAGGTGGGACCCACCAAGGAAGGATCAGAGTAGGTAATTATTTCTCTCCTTGCCCAAGTCAGAACAGAACTTGAAAAAAGCACCCAAACACTTAATATTTCTGTTACTTGATTCTTAATTAAGTCATTCAACTTCTTAACATACCATCACAGTTGTTTTTGGATCCTTGCCAGCAAGATCTTTCATGGCAATTTCTCCATTACATTTTCCAAAAGTACAGTAGTTTGGATAGAAAGCACCAGCTATTACCACCTGAAATGAAGAAAATACTTTGTGATACACAGCAGATTGTATTCAGTTTCTTGAAATGAGATACACTGGCAACATATAGAGAGACAACAGATCTTCATATTAGTATTTTTTCCCATCTCTGTTCAGGAATCACCAGAACTGGAGACGAAACACAAATTCTTAAAAACAGATTTTTGTGAAAAGAGTTCAATTTCTGGAACAATTCTACAACATTAATGCTTTTGTATGCAGACTTGCTCTATTCTGTTGGTTGTTAGTTCTGATTTCAAGAGCCCAAATTTAAACAAATTCACACAAAACAGCTACAGGTAAATTGCTCAGTTTTCAAGCTGTATCTTAAAATGTTCAACAATTGAGCTCCAAGAAGCTCACTGCTTACACAGTTAAACCAACTGCCACTGAAATGATAAATACGTCTGTGAAAATAAAAGCACTGCTCATCAGTCCAAATAAGACAAGTAATTTAACTGGAAATTAGACAAAGTTAAAATAGCTAGATATAAAATTCCCTGCACCCCCTCCCCACTAACTAACCAAGCCAGTGTTCAAATAAAACACCTCAAACAAGGGATAATATAATGTTCAATTAACTAACATTACCTGTCCTTCTGCATTGCCAATACACTGCCAAAATAGTTACTTTTTTTTCTACCCAAAATTGCTACATCCACATAGAATTTTGGAAAACTAGTGTAATACTACTTCATCAATATTATGAATTGAAAATAGTGAAAATTGGTATGAAGACTGAACTGCAATTTTTGTAAATAGCACCTCTTTATGACAGTAAAGCATTACCTGCAAGATGAAGCGTTGTTTGCACACATATTCCTCGTCCATCGGAGATGGCTGAGCTTTAACATGCATGTTAAATGCACTGACTCTCTTTTTCAAGTTGTGAAATAACTCTGCCACCTGAAATTTGATCTCTAAGTTACACTTAAAATGGATCAAACCCAGCCACAAACTGAAATAAAATCTGTTAGTTAAAGTCTGAAATAACTGGGCCAACTCCCTTCCCTTTTCAGGTGACTGGTAAGCATTTCACCAATATACTGCTCAGCACCTTTATGTTGGAAAATAATTTCAGTACTGTGACTCAAATTGTTTTCCCAAAATCTCCTTATAAAGAACAACTCTGTACTCACAAATCATATCATGCATATATTATACAGAACAAAATCAGGAAAAGAACTGAATTAACCATTTACAAGATTATATTCTCTATTTAAAACATTTTAGGTTTGTAACTTAGGGGGTAAAAATCTTGCTAGCAACCTGGAATTCTGCACCCAACTGCAGCAGTGACCATGCTGCACCCTCACTTTAGCAGACAACTCTGATTACTGTGAGAGAGATCAAACTTATGCCCCCCAGCAGAACATATTTCAGCTTTTCCTATCTTCAGCATTTCCAATAAACTCCCACAAGCAACCACTGGTCCTCCAACCACACAGAGTGAATGCCTTCACTCTCCCAAACCATTCTGGAGCAGATGTACAAAGCACTGTCCACACAGCTTTTCTGTAGCTACATTTCCCTTTCCTTTCAGCTGCTGGCTATTCTAGCACACTACCAGAACAACCATTGCCAGAAAGGAACCCCTGGGACTGACTCAGTTCTGCAAAGCCACTTCCACACAAGGGATTATGAAATTAGGATCTTTAGGTGCAGCAAATAAAAGCCCCCAGATATTACTAAGTGTTAAGTAAAGGTGACCATTCTAAACTCGTGTATTATGCCATGCACAACCTCTTCCAGCATTATCTGAAACTGAGAGGCTGCCATGTGAGACTGATCATTCCACTGTCCAGCTTCACAAAATTTGCTCTTCTCTCTTTTTTGTTGTTATCACATTTCCAAGTCATAAAACTATTGTCATTTCTTATCCAGATGGTTGTTCACTATCAAATTCTATTTTTATTTCCTGTGCTTTTTGAGCACAGGCCCTGCATTGCTCATGCCAAAGGTATGAACTGGTGAAATAATGGCCAAGGCCATTCTGCTGATCAATTAGTCAGAAATCTTATTTATTTTCCCCTCAATATATCAAATTAAGCTTGAAGCCCACTGTGAGGCAGAGTTTTCATTAATTGCTGCAGTAATCTAAGCAACAAAGCCCCACAGGTTCTCAAGTTCAGGCCTCACTATGTAACTGTATTTGCTTAGAGTCTTCCCAACCAGAAAACAGAAGATATTTAACAACAGACAGCAGTCACACCACAACCAGTGATCTGAGGAACCTCTAAAATTAGCAAATAATACTGCAGGTTTCTTAAAAATATGTTAAGCAGTTAATAATTTAACCACTCTGTTTATCCTACCAGAATTCCTTTCAACTAAATTCATAGTTCATTTTAAGAAAATACACATCTATATGTATGGAAAGATATGTAACACAGAAGTTTAACCAAGATTTTAACATTTACAGAGAATGAGGAAAGTCCTTCTGCTTATAAAAACTGCTACCTATTTAAATCTTACCTCTTTGATCTTGTTTATATGAACACAATTAGATCGACCCCACTCAAGCTCTTCCTGAAAAAGAAAGTTAGAACTTTTTTCTTCTACTGCTAGTAAACTTTACCTCACGTTCTTCTGCATGGACACAAATAATAGTTACATATAGCAAGAGAAGAATTTAATCACATTTCACAGCCTTGCATTCATACTGAGTATTGTGACATGCATGAAAATGTAAGACAGTTATGTGTTTGACTAAAACTATATTTTGTTTATCACCAATGCAGCTGTGGGTCATCCAACCTTCCCATTATCAACCCACAAGTCCAACTGCTCTGTGCTGCTACTAAAGAATCTACTTTAACATTCACACCTAGAGAATCACAGGAATGCTACTGTTTAGGAAAACCTGCAAGATTCTCAAGTCCAACCCTTAACCCAGCACTGCTTTGTCCACAACAAAACCATGTCCCCAAGTGCCACACCCACATGGCATTTGAAGAAATCCATGGACAGTGACTCCACTACATCTCCGGGCAGCCTGCTGCAATGTTTTCAGTGAAAAACATTTTCCTAATTCCAACCTAAACCTCTCCTTGGTACAACTTGAGGCCATTTTCTCTGCTTCTATCACCTGGGAGAAGAGGCCAACCCCCAACTCAACATAACAGGCAACTGTAGAGTGATAAAGTTTTATTGCTGTACAATACTGCCTCTACTGCCTCTTTTCAGGCAGTTGTAGAACAATAAAGTCTCCCCTGAGCCCTCTTTCTCCAGACTAAAAACTCCCAGTTCCCTCAACAGCTCCTCTCTCTGGAAGTTTGTGCTCCAGACCCTTCCCAGCTCCACTGCCCTTCTCTGGACATGCTCCAGCACCTCGGTGTCCTCCAGTATTTTCTACACAGGACTCAAAGTGCGGCCTTCACCAGTGCCAAGCACAGGGGGGAAAAAAAATCATTGCCCTGGTCCTGCTGGCCACATGACTGCTGATACAAGCCAGGATGCCACTGGACTTCTTGGCAATCTGGGAACACTTACAAAAAGCTCAGAACTTCTTTCTTTGCATGCACATCTTTATCAAACATCCTGGCTACTTGTAACTCAGTGTATGTTATGCACTGGTGATCATAAAAGATACTACACTCTAAAAGAACAAGGGAAATAAAAAAGGTTTCATCTCGTACACACAAAAGGAGGACCGGAGGCAGTTACTGAGGGCATGCTACTGGTTTTTGTGACTGATGCACTTAAACATCTTCCATCTTTCAGGGTTTTCTGAGGGCACAGAAATCTGTGTATGTAAAAAAAGAGAGATACTTATGCACAATAAAAGTATTTCTTTCAACTACAGCTCAATTTCCCTTTTTAGGCTGGATTTCAAACCCTCTGGGCACTGTTGATTCATCTGTGGAAGGAGGTAACATAGGGGATTGTCTTCAAGTAACTCTGCACTAGATTCAAATGCTCATTTTCTCTCAAAGCCTAGCCTATTTATGCATGAAAAATCATAATTATTATAAATAAACATTGCTAGCAAAACCTTCTCCTTTTTCATATTTACTATGGAAAAAAAAATACTCCAGCACTTAAGTCACCAACCTTGAATAGAGAAGAAGAAAAAGTTTAACTAACCTTGGGATTTCTCAGCTTTCCTTTTTCTTTGCAGGCCTGCCATGCCTAAGGAAAAAGTGGTGTAGCATTCAGATACAAAATGTAATGCTTCAGTAATAATTATTACAAATACTAATGTGACATTTAAAACTATAAACTTTTTTTTTCATATCAACACTGAAGGTGATTTTTAACAACATTTTTTATGAGAGGAAATGGATGGAGTGTTAAAGTACATGCAAACATCCACAAATTATTACAACAACTGTATGCTGTAATTGGACACTAAAAAAGCAGGTTACTTTCAAAACCATTTTTTTTTCTCCTTGCTTTGGGACAAAAGCAATGAAATTACTGATTCAGGTAAGTTCTGATGCAAATGCCTCCCAGAAAACAGGGCTGGAAGAAAAATTTAAATACCCAGCATATTAATGAAAATTACTTCATTATTAGGCAGCTTATGACAGATGCCTGCAGAATTCATTTCTAGTTTGACAGCAAGTCACCTCATAATACAATAATCCAGCTTACTGGGGACACTGAATACATGCAAGGTTGAACAGCCAGACTGCATTTCCCTACCCTGATAGAAAAGAAGGAATCTAATCTGAACCAAGGAGTCTGGAAACAAACTTTCCTGAATTTATCCATTCTTTTCTGATACTCAGCCATTCAAAACAAAGCTTTCACATCACTCACACACAGAGACATTTCACTGGAAGCTTTGTCTGAATGTTCCTGTTTATTCTCCAGGATAACAAACTGTTTTACAGAAACAGCATCTTCAGATGAACAGGTGATAATTACCAGGTGACACAAGGGAAATACATAACAGGATTTAGGGAATTCAGAAAACATTGATTTTGAGCCTCAGGATTAGTGGATACATGTGCCATACATGCCCATGTGTACTTCAAAAAATTCTAACAGCAGAGTAGAAAAGAAAACAAGTCAGTTTTGACCGAAGGGCAACATGCTCAAAAAAAGGAGAATAAATTAAATCAGCAGCTGAAGATTTTGGACTCTCCAGAAGATTAAAAAACACATCAGAGCATGCATTACAGAAATAGCAGGTTCTTCAAGCAGAAGCTTTGCTGTGCTGTACCAGCTCTGCCTCTAAGTGGAGGAACTGACCCCTGTCCACGGTACTGAGCCACCAAGCAGCCAAGAGTACCAAAAAATAACATTTGCACAAAACCATCCCAAAGCCAAAGCTAAGAAGTTTGGAGAAAGGTCACCAAACTCATTCTGATGTAGAATTTACCAGTCTAAACTGTCCTTGGTTAAAAACAATCTACAAACATCACCACATCTCTGGCATTTCATTTCTGGCTATTGAGTAGAGACGATTGAAACTTTACACAGTTGGACCAGGACTGCAAAAAACATCAATATGTAGCTATCAGTAATGTGAAGTTTTAACAACTGCTAAGTAAAAATGCTGCACTGATCCTACAAAAGTGAGAACCTTCATGCTGGTCTATCAGATTTCACTGTAATCTAAGCTGGAACAAAAGACTTACCCTAAATGCATTCAGAATTGCAATACAGTCACTCCTACTATTCCCAGCAAAAAACATTTTTTTCCTGTCAATATGAACAAAAACTATTAGCAACAATATGTCTTTCAAATATTACATGTATTACACAGCTCAGAAACACCCTCCATGTCTCTAATAAACATGATCAATACACTTATTGTAATTACTTGTTCTAATGCATGTCTCCTTGCTGAAGGAGATGCTCTGTATGAGCAGGATAATAATAAGTAATTGTCCTTGCTATTTAAAGAACCATTTTAATAGACACTGCCACATGAGAAAGGCAAAGCTGAAGAACCAGGCCCTGTGCTCAGCAGATGGTGAGTTAGGCTCTGTGGTTTATGTTCCCAAATAAATAGATTCCAGTGTCAGCTACTTGGAAAACCTTCTTTTTGCACTGTTTGGCATTTTAACAGAAAATCAGACATATGAGATGGAAACATATTAAGCCATCAACTCTGCCTTCTGCTCTCAAATGTAGTTAGAAAGTTATGAAACATCTGGGGCACTACCTGTATGCATCAACATGCTTTTTGAAAGGTACTGCAAAAAAATTCCGTGAAGACAGTGCTGCAGCTACAACAAAAACAAACCAAAATTAAAACCTGCAAATCATCTGCTTCTAGAGAAATGTCTCACATGTTTTCTTTCAGTTACCTATAATAAGGCATTCCTCTAAGCAACCAAAGACATGCCCAAGGACTATCAATTTTCCAAGATGCAGGTCCAGTGGCAACTGTGTCAATACCGTTCCTAAGAAAGTTAGCTCACCATCATGCAGATCTTCTTCTGTTTGCGGAGAGGTTGTAAGTGCTCCCAGCTAGAGAAATTAAAATGTATTCACTTATAAAAGCTGACTAAGTACATCTAAGACAATTTTTAAAGCCTGGCACTTTTGAAAACAAAGCTGCTACATATACTGGATATAAAGGCAAGCTACAAATGATGCAAATATTTATTTCTTATGCACTTTGGAAAAGAAAAAAGTTTAATGCGATGAGGATTCTCCCTTATTGTTTTAATTGAAAATCCGAATCACTATCCTCCTTGTACAGGTGAGAGAGATATGTTGAGGCTGACCTCTATAAATCATACATTTTAAGAGTCTGATTTTTTACTTATTCATAAACAGTGTTGCTTACAAAGTTTTTTTTTGGTCTATTTCTCTGTTCTTTCTCACCACAGATGCCAGTCCTCAAAGAGTAGCATTACTCTCTGGCGAAATTACAATTGTGCTTTAAAGATATAACTACAGAAATTATGCTTAAAAGGATGGAAATCCAACAACAGACCAAGGCATGAGAGACTCTCCAGACACAGTTCATATCTGAGGCTCCAGTTAAGACTACTACTACCTTAAATACAAAGAAAACTTCTGCAGCACATTCCTATTACCCTGATTTTAATAACATTAAAAGGAAGCCTACCTCTTTCAGCTGAACTATTGTACGTTCAATGTCACCCACACTGGGTGGAGAAAGAGCTGTTGCCAGCAAGGCTTTTGGTTCCCCCATATCAAGCTTCTTTAATTTTAAGACTGTAGATCCTAATGGGCAATGCTGAAGCGAAGACAAGATTATTGTTACTCTCCCCTCATGGGAAGTGTGACAAAGTGTTTTACATGAAAAAGTAAGTTTACAATTTAGCAAAATCTGCAGTTAATTGTGTAAACAAGCGTTTGTTTTCTTTTGAGTGGATTACTTATTTCTAATCCACATCGATTTTACTGCTATAATTTATCTCCTTCTATAAGGAAACTATGTGGAATGATCTTTGTCAAATAGTTAACAAGTTGAATTCTAGTCACTGCTATTAGTTATTAGTAACTATTCCAATCATCTTCAGAGAAAGTAAAGCAAAGCTTCTCTGCTATGACTACAGGAATTAAAGAAAACTGAATCATCAACCCAACAGCCTTACCAGCATCTCAGGTTCTGACTTCTCTGGAATACAGTCTGCCCAGAAGTCCTTGCGTATGAGCCTGTAACAGTAGCCTTTGGAAACACGTCCAGCACGACCTTCACACAAAAGAACAAATCACCAATTTGTAAATTGCACAAGTTTTTTCCAAACCCATCCATCTACAAACCCTGTGGGTAGCTGAGCAGCACACGACAGCTGATGCTGCAGGCTGAGCAGTGTTCTGCTCTCTTGCAGCAGACAGGCCCAGAGGACACAGAAGGGTAGGACAAAAAAATTTTGCCTTCATAGGAGCAGTAACTAACAAAAGAATTACATAACTATTACACTCAAATATCTCTTTCACATAACTGCCCTCAAATCAACAGCCATTTTTCTCAGGTGAACAGGCATTTCCTATTTGACTCTATAGCTAGAAAATCATCTTCAATATAAACAACTTTTAAACTACAATGATAAACAGCAAAATGTCTTTATGATCTACTATTCACAGAAAACACAATGACTCAGAAGTCTATCTTCACAAATCCAAACACCATTCCATTTAACCAGCTAAATGCTACTCCTCTCTGTGGGATACTCCACTACAGAATCAGACCACATTTTTAAGCCACATGCACAACAAGCCCAAGTCTTCTACACAGAATGCTACTTCTACTGGTTGTACATTGGCTGGTTGCTGTGACCTTTGCTGACCTGGAACCAAATGGAAATAAATCTGTATATTGGGGTTCACAGGTTCACAGTGAGGTCCTGAAAGGGTGTGGCTATTGTGGTGGCTTCTGTAAGAAGCTGCTGGAAACTTCCCCCATATCTGACACTGCAAGAGTGGGAGGAAGAAGCAGCAGCAGAGAGAATGCGAGATGAACCAACACAATCCCCAATTTCCACCCCAGGGTACCACTAGGCCAGAGAAGGCAGACAAACTGGGAGTGAGTCCAAGCCTGGGAATGAGTGGAGGGAAGCTGTTTAAGATTTGGCTTTATTTCTCATTATCCAAGACTGATTTGTTTGGTAATAAATGAAACTAATTTCCCCAAGCTGAGTCTGTTTTGCCTGTGATGGTAATTGTTAAGTGATCTCCCTGTCTTCATCTCAACCCCTGAGCCTTCTGTCACCATTTTTCTTCCTGTCCAGTTGAGGAGAGGGGAGTGATAGAACAGCTTTGGTGAGCATTTGGCACACAGCTGTAATTGTAAAGACCTTGTAATACTTAAAAATTACAGTATTTTTAGACCTGAAGATATCTATTAATTTATTTAGTATTATTTTTGACTGAAACTGAAAAGATTTTGATATTTAAGAGGATTGTCTTACTAGAAGAGACAATACAGAATCTTATTTATCCTTGTGCTATGAACATTGGCGTAAACTAGAAACACAGCTGTGGATATTTCAACTCATTAATAGTGACATATACACATGAAAGCTCCTTTTACTGCTGCAGCTCACAAGCAGTTCATAAATACCTAGCAGTACATATCCCCCCTTTTCAAAAATGGTCTGTGATAAAGAAATTGCTATTAAATACCAAAGAATCCATGGTCTATGAATTTTAATACTTTTCAGTAAGATACAAAACACTTCTCTGCAAATATACTTGAGGAAAAGAAAAAAAATCATTCATACAGAGTTGTTTAATCCCATTTTTATACCCTGACATGGTAAAGACTTATCAAGTATTAATGGCCAAAATAATCTGTTCTTTTTACTATTAATACAAGAAAAACCAACAAAGAATTGTTCATTAAGGTCAGCTTCTAAAATTCCTTTGCATTACCTATTGTCATCTCACCTTTTCTTTGATTACAGTTTGTCTTAGATGCCCAGCAAAGCCTCAAATTTTGGTAATTAGTTTCCTTATCGCAAAACAGAATTTTAGTCAAGCAGAAATCTATCACTGCAAGTAAGAAAAAAATTCCTCATGGCAGTAGAAAGAAATACACAAGAATAATCTGTATTATCAGAAAAGTCTGAATAACTTGAATAGCAATAAAACAAACATCAGATTTATAAACAGTCAGACCCAAGATATTCTGAATACTAAACAAATTGCTAACAGATCTTACTATAGCAATAATAAAACATTGTAGATGACAATCATTAAAAGGCAATCATTTCTGCATTTAGAAACTTTGTATGAAAATTTGCTTAAACTGATGCAATTATTTCGAAACACAGTCAGAATGTGATTAAAAAACCTTAACTTGTGACATGAGGTCTGGCTCTGCTTGTTACTGTATTTAAAATTACCCCTTAATGAAGACTTAATCCAACCTCCCACTCAGCAGCTCTATATGTTCAAATATTCAGATTTCTCTGTTGTGAAAGAAATAATTCAACACGCCAACAGCAGTGTTTGAACAGTGACATATTCTGGAGACCAAACCCAGCACAAGTATTGAAAATATTACAAACACAGTGTATAGAGAATTAGAGGATTTAGACAACTTACCATACTTAACATCAGGAACTGTTACAGAGCTCTCAGCTACATTGGTAGCTAGAATAACCTGAGTTTTGAAGCAAAAAATGAGCAAGGAATGCATAAACAAAAAATTACTTACTTTAATGTTTCTACATGAAAAACCCAACTTGCTATGAAGAAATATAAATGTAATGGCAACACAGCATTTCTGCTCTGCACAGTAAAAAAAGCAGTACCATGCAAGGACAATACAAAACCCGTTGTATTTTTTTGTTCTGAGCTCAAAAAAGCATAATATAGTGTAGCATTAGGACAGTGTAGAGGAGGAATGGAAATATTTCCTCGTGCCTTTGCCATAAGGAAAGATCACACTATTGGCAGCAATACTCTCTTAGTAACAGCAGATGGAGAAAACCAAGGCAGCAGTGACAATGTGAGGCACAAGGTGGGACACTCTCCCATACTGGGGCACTGCTTTGCTATTCAGGGCCACCAGCAGCCCCCTCCTGTTTCCTGTTGTGTAGGTGCAAGAATCAACATGCACAAACCATTCTGAAGGATAAAAACAGCAGCAGGCAATAGTTTAAGGGTAACTTCCTCAAGTTAATGCACCTCTCTTGAGGACTGCATAACAGTTCTAAAACCAGCTTGGTAAGAAAGGCCATCACGTTACACACTGAAAAACTGAAGTACTTTGTCCTCATAAAATGGTTTGAGTTAGAACAGCTAATATTACTTAAATACATTATTATTTGCTATTACTACTCTAGCAAAACATTTCATATGCTTTAAAAAAGTAATGATTTAAAAATATTTACTTTTCTGTAGCCAGGAACTGTAGCTGAAAATACTTTACTTTGCTCCTCCAATGTTGCACGTGCATGAAGTGGGTACACTTGCCACCTAAAAAATATATTCGTGAAATATTTACTGATGCAAGAATATTAAAGTTGATTACATTTCTGTGCTAAACCCGCTTATGCACTTAAAACTCATACAGCTGAAAGACTCACATTCAGGTTTAACTGAATTGAAACAAATGTGGTCTAACTCACCTTTGATATTTATCTGAGAGGCATGAGTGCATGTATCTTATTTCACCTAAACCTAGGGAAAAAGTAATCATGAGTTTAATTTTTCATTTAGTCATTAGGAACAATTCAAAAATATCAACTGTTAACTGTCTGTCATTATTACCTCTTTTTTACCATAAAATAAAATGGCAGAAGAATTAAACAGCAAATATAATAATAAATCTCTGAAAACCAGTGAGTTAATTTTTGAAGAACCATTTGGCATTAATTTTACACTTAATAAAGATATAAAGGCCATTTGACAACATTCCATTATTAGTCCTTGTTTCAGTTTCTTACAACTGACAACACATGCTGAGTATCTGTCTGGTCTAGGCTAGAATTGGGTATTTCAGCCAAAACAAGTTCTTTCGAAGAGCAGAGCCAAAGTAAAAAAAACCAAAACAATCTATTTCTGTCCTAGCCATCTCACCTTTGGCCATTCCAGTGCCCACTTTCTGAGGCATGCATTTCACATCAGCCAGGGGAAATCTTATGACCAAGGGATTTTTTCTATTTCCCTGAATACCTCCACAGACATAAACCTTTCTGAGAAACTTAGTTTATTCTTATTGAGACTTCAATTCCAAATGCCTCATTTTCAAAAACCTGTCCCACAGTGGACTTCCATGGAGATTGTTTTTAAAATTAAAAACAACTGAAAGAAGCTTGATTCATGTTTGGCAGAGCATACTCTGCATCATCACTGTTAACAGTAATTATTAATCAGTCTAATAATTACTGACTAGACACAGCAGGCAGTATCTGCTGACCAGTTTCAGAAGTGACAAAAGCTGATTGACCACGACACCTACAGAACACAAGGATCCCACCAGGAGACAAAGGTCTCAGAATGAAAGGGGAACTAGTAACACAAACCAGTCTGGCAAACATACAAGAAAAGTAGGGAGAGCTGGGCATGGTGAAGTGCAGAAGAAAATATGGAACAGACAAAAAATGAGATCAACACCAGCAGAACAGATAAAATTAGATCTTTTGGAACATATTCATGCATGTATGTTAAGAGAATTACAGTTTAACATGGCACTTTGTATCACCTCTAACCTACAGAGAGGTGAGTTCTGGAACCAAAGGAGAGGTGAGTACTAAAGAATACTTACCTAAAAAGAATCAGACTTGGTAGCATTACCAAAAGAAATTAAGCAGTGAACAAGACAGGCAATTACAAGGGAAAACATGGCATCCTACTTGAGACAGCTGCAGCTCCTTTTGGAATCAGATTCTACCCCATCATTGAGCTCCACAAAGACAGTGGGCAAAAATCACTTAACAGCATCCTCAGCACAGCACTGCTCTTTCTGGCTGCTGCTGAACACTCAACTTCACAAGTCAGTGGGAGTGTTATTTTTAAGGTTCAAAATGCTATGCAATCATTAGCACTCACAAAAAACCAAAGCATCTCAAATCAACATCCTAAATGTGGATGTTAAATGTGTAAAAATAACCCAGAGCTCTGCCTCAGCTGCTGTGCTGTAAACTGAGGGCTCGCCTCCCCTTTTCTCCAGTTCTGTATAAAACATTTGTGAGGAAAATTATAAGGGGTGTTTGCTAATCCTTTGTTCTGGATCAGTGTTGAGTATCCAGTTTAAAACCAGACAAGGTCAAACACTGAACAAATAAAACACAAACTTGAGTGTATCAGTTTATTACCACATGGGTTTTCACAAATTTACCAAATGTATTTTTAAAAAAACCAACACACAAAAGCCAAACCAAAAAACCAAAACCAAACCAAAAAACACCAACTCAAGGTGAAAGATAAAGATTTAGGATTTGAAAATGCTAAGGAGGAGTAATTCCAGACTGACATGAAGCCTCAGATGTACTGAGAAAGCCTGAAAACACCAGACAAACATCAATATCAAGAGGCCAGAGGCAACAGATATGGTCTCCCTGCTTTATTAATCACAAACTGGAACGGGCATTACATTGAAACAATGAAGTAATTCCTTCCACACATTAATTTTATAGTGAAGGTAATTCCAAGAAACACAGCTCTAATGCCTTTTAGCTAGTGGGGAACACTCCAAGGAAAGCTGCTCTGCAAGTGCAACGTGTCTTTCAGCTGGTGTGCTGGGCCTCCAGCCCCAGCCCTGGCATGCCTATTCCTAAACTCAACACAGCAGGGAGATGACATTCATCAACATTTTACAGAATACAGACTTCACTGTGTCCAAGGGACAGCTGCCCTGGACTTCAATGTGACTCTCCACTTGAACATAACCAAATCTTTTCCAAGTTTTCAACTAACATGTTGAATGTTAGTTCAGCTTATGAAGTAAAAGAATACTTGAAACCACCAGGTAACAGATTTATGATGTTCAGGAAAACTACCTGCAGGTCAGTTACACTGCCTCTAAAATCGAGCAAGTGAGTTTAAATAAGAATGGTAGTCAAAACAAAAGTCTACAATAATTTCTGTGCAAGGCAACTTAGGTTTTGCTCTCTACAGAAGATTACATGTATAGCCAGTTTTCTGATCAATAACCTCTACATCATCATGTGTACTTTTGAGCATGCCAACCACATAAACCAATGTACATGGGAAGAAAAACAGGAATTTGAGCTTTTACAACAATTTGCAGATAAGGAAAAGTCTCAAAGAATCCTAGGAGTTTCATACAATAATAATTGCACTAAAAAATTTAGCAACTGCACTTCTGTAGTTTAACTACAGACTTGATTTTATTATTTTTAAAATACATAACATCTTAATTTTTGACTGACAGCTTTTCCAATTATTGCCACAATTAAACCAGTTTCCAAGAAAAAATGCCCAAAGAGACCTAATTTAAGTATATGTTTAATAAATCCCTGAAAGAAGTGCCAGCAGGAAGCTCATTAGATGACAAATAACAAAAAAGAAAGATATTAAGACATATATTCACCTGGTAAAAACACGAGCACACTGCCACGTTCCAATGTACCACTGAAATTCTTTTTCTCCCTAACAAGAAAACACAGCCTCATTAGTTTTACAGTCTCAATCTACCTCATTACCCCAGGTTATTTTATTCTGGAAGAACAAGCAGAATTGCACACTTTTTGTAACATGCATTATTTAAACTTCCTGAAGAAATGAAATTTCAACCATTATTTGCAACTATCCTTTCTGAAAAATGCAAGATATAAACACTAGAACCAGAGCAATAAATTTAGTGTTTTTCTTCAAAACTATGACAAGACAGAAACTTTCTCATTCCACAATGAAAATAATCAGAATTAGGTCACTTAACACACAGTGTTAGACAAAAATGGTAGAAGTAACTTTATTACATTTTCAGATGTAATATTACATCTTCAGATACTAAACATCAATTTACAAAACACAGAGCAGTAAAATCCATTATTTACTTATTTCACATGACATTAAGGCATTAAACAGCCAGTGAAAATTAATGCCTAGCTTTTAGCCTTTTTTTCCCATGAAGTAATGTATGGTTTATGTTCCATTATAAAATAGTATCATTTATATTTATATAATTCTTGATCTAAGTACTCCTCAGCTCTGGTCTACAGTAAAGAATATATTTTCCATACGACATGGCTGCCCTGAATAGTCACTCACGCTTCAGGGCATGAAGTGCACTTTAGGAACACTGGGTACAAATCAAACAAGTATGTAAAATAAAGGCAGAGAGGCAAATAAAAATTAAGTTTCCACTAATAACTATGGACTCTGCTGTTGCTTAATTAGCTTCTCATTTCCCCAAGAGCCACTGATTCCAGATCTTGAACTGCATCTTACCCACTGCTCCTCTTTTCCAGCTCATCAAATGACTGAATCAGAGACACTGCCACTTGATACATTTTCTGTTCTATCACTGGCTCACCAAGGCTCTGACGATGAAACTGTTTGGAGAAGGAGGTAATGAGGTTAACACAGTATAACTGGCGACAAGACTGTAGTTCACACATGTATTTCTATTTCTCAAACGCTTGCAATTCAAACTGATCCAGCACAGAACTTCATCTGATGCACTCATTACCTTCCAAACAGACATTTTTCTTCAAGCATCCTACAATTTTAATGTGGAAGAAATACTTCTGATTAAGCACCAGCCCATTCTCCATTCATTTGCAAAACATGCTCCTTATCCTGAAGTGTCAAGCACATGGGAACTGACCAGAACTCTTGGGAACAGGATGACAGGGAAGAATTTATGTAGGGAAGGCAGAGTGCTTCTCACAGCTGCTATTACACAGATCTCTCTACCTGCCTACACATAAACCATGTACCTCTTTCTCCTTTAAATTGTTTTTGTATTTAATGGGTTTTGTGGTTTTGGTCACATTCTATCAAAGAATTACTGTTTTGTTGTACTCAACAGAACCATGGTGATTCTGTCTACATTGTTTTCCAGCATTCTGTACAAACTCAAGGCTTTAGTATTCAAGAACACAAACCATCAAGTCTTCAGAGCAGACAGTAACTTAATCACTCTTCAGTTTTATGCTTAATGAACTAGATCTGCTATAAAAAGGTCTATAGCATTATATGTTTTTCTCTTGTAGGGAAAACGGCTTTTGATCATTGCTCACCTTTCATTCTCAGAGTTTCTTCTCACTCTAGTGCAAACTCTTTACTGAACCAAGTGTTTCAGAGAACTAAAATCACAGCCCACTTAGCTATCTAAGCTATTAAAATGGAATTAGTAATTTTTCTACCAGTTGCCCATTGTAAGGGAGCTCATAACAATCACAAATCACAGCTCCAAGCACCAATCTGGAAACACTGACTGACATCAGTATTTGCTACTCCAACCTCAGTCCTCAACTTGATTAACGCAGGAGAAACCATAAAAATGCTTGACTGTTCTCTTCAAAGTGATTTTTGCCCTAATATATGTGAAAAATCTAAGCAAGTTATCTCTTCTGGGCTGCTCCAACATAAGATTTAAGCAAGGATAATAAAAACCAAAAAATAACTGTCAAATTTGTCTTTTCAATTTTGTTACGGACTGTACCTTTAGTACTCTCTAACAGGACAAGGCTTCCACATCACTCCTAATAAAAGGTAACAATGTGACAAACAGCAAATCCAAACCCCAGTCAGACCTGACTGAAATAATACAATATCATGAGAACAGCTTTTGACAGCAGTTCACTACCTTCCACCAGGACTCTGACTCTAGTTCCACGGACATGAAGGAGTTTTTACCTTTGCAAGCCAAAAATGGGTTGCATTTTTGCGTTTTGCTTCATTTCTTAAATTTGAATTTCATATCTCTACCACTATCCAGAAGGAAAGGCAAATATTTATACATCCAGCTTTAAAATTGCCTATAGATAGAGCCTTCATGCATTTTTCATGAAACCTGTGTTTCAATGATTCCTTGGGGCTTAGAGGTCACTGGTATGACAAAATCATTATTCTGTTAAACATCCAGAACAACGTGTTTACCAAGCTCATTATGCCACAAGAAAAATAAACTAGTTTTCTGTAAGCCTATGCTCACAAATTAAGCAGCACACCTATAAATGACCCAGTATCTGGGCAATGGTAAGCCAGGGCTACACTGAAAAATGTTTCTCCCTTTTATTCTTTTCTACAAATGAAGTAATTCAAGTAGAAAGCTTTATCTCTGATTCAGCTAGATGTCTGTCTAGCCTCAGCAGAGGGTTGACTGCAAACATGCATACAAAAGAAAAAACAATGACTGGCATTTTTGTTCATCTTCCAAATCACAACAGCATCAATGAACTGACAAATTATTCAAGTCAAAACTACCCCTAAAAAACTTTATTTTCAAGCACGGTTTTAAAACATTATCACATGCAGAAATTAGTTATGTATTAAAGCCAAGAGGTCTGCAGGATTCATGGAAGAATTCTACATCTCTACAGTAACATCCAATTATTTTAATATTTTTTGAGAAGGGATGAAGATTCACACCTCACAGCCAAGAGACAATTACAAACAACTAAACTGATTTTGACTGAGATGCTTTAAGAAATTATTGAAGATTTATGTAGTTTTACAGTTGTAATTTTAAAATCAAAAGTAAACTTAGAAAAATTCTGTTTATCTAAAGAGCAATGACTGCATTTGTTTTTAACTGCTGTGTTCCTTTATGTAAATTTTACAGGCTTTTATAGGTGAAAATAAAACATCAGGAATGAAAGCCTGAAGCCTGTACCTCAGGCAGTGATGTAATTGATTTAGATTTTAGCATTATGAAAGATGTGCCTCAGCCTCCATATGGCAGCATTAACTCGTTAACTGTCTTAATACTCACATTTTACTTTCATTTTATTAGGATGTTCCACAAACCATCTTAGACCTTCCACATTTTAATTTTTTAATTGTAACTAGTATTCGGAGAAAATCTTCACACACAACACCATAAGGAACAAGATCCAGACCAAGAATCAGTGCTTTAAAATTCAATTTCATCCTTTTTTAATATAGATATTAAAAAAAAAAAGAAAATCAAGAGCACTTATGTGCTTCTATTGTTGCCCTAAGTCACAAGAAACATCCTGGACAAACATACTCTCCTCTTCTTGCTGTAAAACAGAATGGCTACAGACAGAACAACACAAGATAAAGAATCAGATGAAAACTTTAAATAAAAACACAGAAAAAATAAAAAGGACTAAGCACTGAAAGCAGTTCCTTTGTTCGTGATCTCTGAGGTGAAAGGTGTGCAAGTTGACATTCAGCTCCGAGTGCAGATATGACAAATCAAATTTGACTGAAGGAAACTTATTACTCAATTTCCTGGCTATCTTTTTGTTGTCATCATCAAAAATCTTTTACAAAGCCCCATGTATTACATAATCTCCTCCCTATTATCTGTCTGACTGTGATACTAATGCATAAATGCTGATGGGCCAACTGCATATAAGCTGCTGAGTTTGTTTCTTTGTTTGCCTTAGAACTTCAATGGTTGACAGCCTTTTATTTTACCTTGCCTGTGTTAAAGCATAACCAATGCCAATATGTACACATATTGCTTATGTGTACAGCATAAGCAATTATTTTCTTCGGGGCTTCCTGTTTTATTTCACTATTTTATTTTCTGTAGAACTGATGGATGAAAGCTAAATAATAACAGAGTGTTCCCCCCCACTGGTACTTTTTAAGTGCATGCCCCATCCCCTTCATTGTAATAACACTGGAATAGTGTTCTGCATTATCAAAACTGACCAATAATTACACCCACATCCCAGTTATTTTTAGACTGGGTATCATAATACAGCCTGAGTGCATTTGTTGTACTCTGCTTTAACCTGTTTATTTTGCCTTGAACCATAATATTGAAAGAGCTCACTCAAGTGAATTCCTACACAGCTGTTTTTCAAATGCAAAACAAACTCCTATTATAAAACCACAGAAACCAGATCACACATTTACATTCATTCCTTCATTATCTGATGTCTACAGAGATACCTGCTATAATGTCAGAAACTCTAAAAACAAAATATACAAAATACATTCTGTGCAGTTTATAAGCTAGATTGATAAAACAAACATATCTTCAACCAGCACCTACTCTCCTCAGGCATCAAAGAAGCAGTTCTCCAGCACAGCCCTCCAGGAATCTGAGAGGTATCAGTTATTTTAACATGTTTTCATTACTCAAAATTACCCATCTGCCATGGTGGCTTACATGGTTACAACAGAAAAAGGTTCAAAACTACTGCATAACATCTCTGGCACTATTAAAAAAAAAAAGAAAAGAACCAGGACAGAAAAATAGGAAAGTCTCAGTTGATAGAGAAGTCAATTTGATAACATCAAAGTTGTAATCAAAAATTGTTTTCTCTTCATTTCATAGCACTTTCTGCCTTTGATACATAACAACAACATGAACCAACCCAGGAAATATTCCCTGATTTTTTCAGCTATAGTCAAACAGGTCTGTAAATCTATTTATGTTACTTTCCACACACTCTTTTACACTGTTCATTTTGAATGCAACTATCGAACAAAATGCCTCATCCTACTGAAACATTTCTGTTTCATGGAAGAAACTAGTCTGCTCATAAGAAGACTCCTGTTTTACCATCATCTATTAATTCTTACCTAGAATTGCAGTATAAAAGCGGCCATATGTCATTTTATCACACAGTTTTCAATTGACTATTCCAATTTCTTACTATGTTGAAAGAAATGAAATTATATTTACAATACCTGTAAATCAAAAATGTCCTTCAAATCATCAAGATAATATTCTTCAACTGCAAAAGGTCTGCCTTCCACCTTAAATATGCAGACTGGATTCAAACCATTATGAACTGGAAGTGCAAAGTAATCAGCTAATTCTTTAGAGTTGATGGAAGCAGACATCAATATAAGCTGTTAAAAAAAATGTACAGCAGATGTAAAGCAGTAAATTTAACACAAATTGTCCTGTTACATGGGACTCTCCATTTCCTCCTCATGTAAATGATCTAATTCTGGTTACTACAGATATGTAACCTAAGTACATTTAAGACAATCACATTAAATGCTTAAGATACCCTAATCAGCACGTGGAGAGAGGCAAGCACCTGTAAGAGAATGGCTCAAACTAAAATGCCTAGGGCAGACAACATGGTGAAAATTCAACCCAAACCACACAGTTACTCTTGATAAAGATCTCACCACCACCCAAACCAGAAATGCTGTAAAACACAAAAGCATCCCCCTTACAAAATGACAGGAAGACAAACTAATGAAGAGGGCATTGTACCACTGTGCTCAGGCACAAGGAACACAGGGAAAGGGCAGGCTAAACCACGAAGTTTTCCAACATGATCCTCAAAGGAGAAATTTGAAAGGACATAATTCTGCAAATATATGAAATCTGCCCCACTACAGCATGGACTGCCTCATGGCTCAACAGATAGTGACTCACCTATGCCAGGGCAATAGGCTAAATGTAACCTTTTCTGAAGGTACAGAAATAAAATCCAATCTAAATGTGCAGTTACAGGCAAGGAATATTAAACTACCCCTTCTTCTAGACAATCTTTGTATCTGGACTCTAATCTGTGTGGAATTCTTCCAAAGTGGAAAGAAGTGACAGATTCTTTACAGAGTGCCTGAAGGGTCACATAACTAAACCAAGAGCTGATGCGCTCCTGAAGCAAAAATTCAACATGCACGAATCACCAACGTGGCAGATGAACACATCAGAATAGATGGTAATCAAAGAAGACAGCTCAAGATCAAGGAGTCCAAAATCACTTGTACAACACAGATATGTCCAAAGACCCACTAGATGATACCAAGAACTGTTACTAGTCACTATGGAAACTGCACTGTTTAGTTTGACCCAATAGAGCCACTCTTAGTCTCAGGTTTTCTTTCAAAAGCCTATCCCAGCAAGATCAACCTCAGAACAATCCAGCTTCTGCTCTGTGATCTCAAAATAATAATCTGCAGCAGCCACCTGCCAGAAAATCCACATAATTTAAACCGGTTAGTTCAGCACGTAGATCTTGTCCTCAGTACATCAGAATCACTCAGCTAACTCCTGTTAGTTGATGCAATGTTGAATTATCTGCTGCTTCTGAGGTCTGCAACTTCCAAACCAGGGAATAAACAGCTCATATGCATTTCATACCACTCTGAGTTAAAAATGTTTCATGTCCTCTCTTAAATAGGGCTCCTTGCACCCTTTTGTTTCGTGAATCCAGGGACAACGGGAAGAGAACCTCACATTTTCCAAATGAATTTTTCACATGAAAGCTCCCTTGCTTTACAGTTTTTTCAGAAGGGGATGAAAAGGAATGAAGTAGGAGACACTGGGCTTAGTATATAAATTCAAACTGAATAGCCCATTCCACTCGGCTCAAGGCCAGCAAGTGAGATCAAGAGTTCCCCCTTCTTCAACATAAAAAAATTCAAAGGGACAGCCCTCCACTCTCTCAAATATAGGTCTCTCTCAGATTTGTACAATATTAAAAAAATGTCATCTGCAGAAACAACTGCAGAGAACAATATAAAGGGGATAAAATTTTCCAGTGACAATTTCAAGAGACTGAAATGGAACTATAGAGAAAAATGAAAAATTTGTCAGGAACCTCTTAAAGAAAAATGTTGTCTAACAGAAAAGATGACAGGGCCTGTAGGGATTACTGCCATTGAAACCAATCCAATAATCAGAATAAAGGGCAAACTTCTCACAAACTCAGTTTGATCAAATTATTGCTCTTCTCAGTAGGCAGAGCCAAGTGCTAAAAAAGGCTGAATAGTTTCACATAACTGTCTCTACATCTAAACACAAGAATTTTCTCTAAAATCTAAATCAGCATGAAAAGGGATAAAAAGTGAAAGATGTAAAGTGCACAGTCATGTCCTATGCCAAATAAAAGAGCACTTTCAGTGACAGCATGTTTGGAAGACCTAAAGACCCAGTTTGAATCAATGTGATGGACTGCACAAAAGAACACATCATTCCTTCCAATGGCAACAAAATCAGCCAACCTAGACTTTATTTTGAACAGGAAAAAATCACATTGAAGCACTTAAGAGACATGCAGTCTCACAAAGTATCTGCAGTCCCAAACAGCTGCACAGAAAGACACTGAGTTATCTTAACTCCCATCACTTTATTTCTTAATTTCTAACATTTCAAGAGTTCATTGCTTTGAGACCCCCAAAGACTAAATGTGTCATGCTGAATATCTGTGAACTCTGCTTTAGCACAAAGAAGAATTGCCCAACATGCAATGCATGTTGAAAAATCTCAGCCAAATTTTACTATCAGCTCTGCCCTGAAATTACAGTACAGCATTTCTGGTCTTTTGCTATTTCTTCAGATATGTTGTCCCACTTAAACAAAAAGGTTCAGTATTTCCAGGAGTTAATGCTACCATTTTAACCAAGAATAAGCACTGCCCTCAATACCCAATATGTAATTCTAGTCAAATATCCTTCGTGCATTTTTAGCCTTAAGCAGGCTTTAGAAACTAATGCATTTTAACATGAGGGGGATAAAAAAGAGAAGTCTCTCAGAACACATTACAGCAGCCAGGAAAAGAATGCCTCTTAGCTCACTTACTTATGAGGAGTGGCAAACTAAAAAATATTTTGGTAAAAAATAATAACATAGCAATTTGTAGTAAATTCTTTAAAATAGGGCCTTCATAGATAAAAGACATGCAAAAATTTTCCGGCAAGAAAAAGAAGAATTCAGTTTGAACCCACCTTCACAGACTGTGAATTTGTATACAACAGTTTACGGGTCACCAAGAGCAAGAAATCAATTTCTTCTGTACGCTCATGCACCTGGAAGACATTATCCACAATTTAATTTTCATTAATTCATCCTCTTCCTTTTGACAATCTCTTACTTTCCTACTCAATTTTATGCTTTATTTTTGTAACTTGGAATAACAATACATTTTCATAGAAGAAAGCACACACCTTTTGAGCAAGGCATGCTAAGAACACTTTAAAATCCCAACAAGAGTCTTCAGATGACTACAGATCACTTTGTGCAAATCATGTCACTCTGAAGTTAAGAAAATCTGGAATAATGACTAGAAAATCAACCTTGAGCTCTAACCACTGGTTGTACTAGAGTTGACAGTAATAGATGAAATCTATGATACTGATGCTGGGTAAATAAACTATACTCTTAAGATCCCAAATGATCTAGGGGTTGTTTTGGTTTGTCTGAAACCTAAGCAAATCAAATAGATGTGCCTGATTCCCAATGGCTTCCAGCTATGATCCAATATACAACTGCTTTCTAAAACATTCATTTACACACAATTCTTTATATATCCTAGCACCCAAGCCTTCTGCTTGCTCCTTACAGTTCAGCAAATGCTTCTTCCCAAATTACCCATGATGACCATATCCCTTTCTTGAATTACAGTTTAAATATTCTAAATGCAGGAGCTTTTTTAGGAGTTCAGCCTTCACAAGTCAACACTCATGTTCTGGAAGCTAATTAGCATATTCTAGTATAATGTAAAGATAAGACTTATATTCAATGCTGTCCCATTACAAAAACTAATTTAGCTAAGGTAGTTTTTAGGCTGACAGTAAGGTCTTCCTGTGAGAAGTCAAGACTTTTGGTCCTAGTTAAAGTATGGTCCTAAATGTCTGCAGTACACTGAGAGGGACAAGGCCTGCAATTTAAAATATTGTGGAGAACATTCAGTTGTTATAAACAGTGACTGTGGACTCAAGATCACATTCTCTGTAGTAGGTATGGGGGGAAAGGTGACATATGGGCAACAGGAGGGACCAGAACCCTGGCTGGGGAAGAAGAAACCAGACACAGTCTTGACAGAGGGATGGTGCTGAAAGAAGTGGTACAAGTCAATAACATCAGTTCAAATTACAGCACCTAAGAAAGCAAAGTCTGAAAAACCTCTGCATAAACCCATTCTCCTGTGTAAGGGGCCAGAAAACTCTATTCATTCATTTTCATATGTAATGAATAAATCTTAAAACTGAAGGAACAGTAACACTTTATGTGTACACTTTCTATGGTTCAGCTCTTGAATCTACATTTAACCTGAATTTCCTTACTAAAGGAAATGTTATGGTTTCCAACACTCTGCTAATACACTGGAGGGCTCAAATCTTTTCCATGATACAATTCCTCAGGCTTTGGGGGTTTTTTGTTCTTTTTCTGTTTGAATGAAGTATTAAATTTTCCTTATACAAAAATGTAACTACTTGCTCAATCTTTTCCAGGTTTCCAGTGTACCATCTCAAGTGCAGTCACGACAGCCTTGTTACTGTAACAGTCTAATGGTACACTAACTGCTGCCTCCCTGATCCTCAAATACTCGAGAACTAAAGTCGCTCTCAGCTATGTTGCCAGTCACAGGATAAAAATTTAAAATGGCATTTATAAAAAATACAAGCTAAAACAAAACACACCAAAAACCAACCAACCAAAAAAAAAAAAAAACCAACCCAAAAAACACACGCAAAAACCAACAAACCAAAAACCCTCCAGCAAAAAAAAAATCCAAACCCCTAAATCTTCTTCTGCATCCCTACATCCCAAGATGCTGTACATCCTACATGAGATTTACATTCATGATTTGTGACAGCACAATTTCCATCTGACTATGATTAAAAGTCAATACTGCTTTCCATATAAAAGAAGCATATACACATGTAAAAATAGACAAATTACAAGTGTATTTTCTTTAGCTTCTTAGTGAAGTGACAGCAAAAATAATGAATCCTCATGAGTGAGCTGTACCCACAACCAGGAGACAGAACTTTCAGAGAGATATTTTTCAGGACACCCCTGAAGAACAAAGACTTTTTAATATCCAAGTGAGTAAAGAGTAGCTGCCTCCTCCTGACAGGCCTAGCTGGACATGTTCTTGAATTCCACAAGACTGATTTCAAAAAACATTTCAAGGCGCCTACATTAAAAATTAAGGACTCCCAAAAATCCTCCCCACACCCTCAATTCCAAACGTGGTGCTCAAAGGAACATTGACAAGCCTATTTCAGCAAGTGTTACATTAGACAACTTATATAAAATATCTTTAAAAGTAGATGTCTGCATTTCTCTTTTCTTGCGTGGTAAGAGAAAAAAGAGGTTTTATTATTATGAAAATTAAACTTACTTCCAGAAACTTACTTCATCAATGAAAATGTGTGTGAACTGAGTTAGACTCCTGGCAGAAACGATTTTCTGAAGAAGAACTCCAGTTGTCATATACAGCAACCTCGTCTCCTTGGTCGAAACGTTCTCTAAACTTAACTAACAGCAGTAAGAAAAATACATACTAGCTGGAAATTTATTTATTGTAGTTACAGAAGCATGCACATGAAAGAACTCCAAAATCAAACACACTGTAAGCCATCAAAATTATTTACTCCCACTTGCAGAAGTCTCCATACAAAAGTGTTCTTACCAGAACCAATTAACTGCTTTTTCTTTGGGAGAAATTTCAAAAAAAATTTAAACTCTGAAGTTTTATGAACAAAATTCCTTGCTGGGAACTTTAGACTGAGAATTCTTCAAAAACTTCTAAAGGTACATGCATACACCATCCTTTCCATTGATATAAACAGCAAGAAAAACATTTTGCCAAAATGTAGGACAGGAAAGGAAAGAGTTTTAAATTATCACCAAGATCAGGCAACTTTTCCTGAGAGAAAGGTTCTACAACCCAGTATGGAAGAGATTTTTGATTTCTAATGTACTTGTGTACCTTTAGCTATCTCAAGTGTAACCTGCCAAGGCAGGCAGAGCTGTGAGCACCATGTGCAGCTTTGGATCAGCCCAGAGCAGACACAAGGGCACTCCACCATTTCCCTCTGTTTCTGCTCAGCTCACACAAGTGCTGGTGAGACAAGCACAGCACATCCACACATTCTGTCCTGAAGACAGTCTGGAAGCACAGTATCATTTTAAGTCTTTGAGACTTAATAGCCTAATGAATCAATTTAGCAATTTAATAACAAATTAATTTAAGGTATCAAAAATCACAAAGGCTTTACATATAAATTACTTTGAAACAAACAACATACATAACTGTCTTGGTTTTTGCTGGGATAGAGGTCATTTCTTAGTAGCTAGTACAGTGCTGTGGTTTTGGGATTTAGTATGAGAATAATGTTGATAACACTGTGGTGTTTTGGTTACTGCTGTCATGTTTATGATGTGGCACAGAAGAAAACAGATATGGGATAAGAGATGAAGCAGAAGCCTGACATGTAAGAGTTCATGTTATGAACAGCTCTGTCACTCAGTTAAAAATAAAACCCCTCCAGAGCTGAAAACTATCCAAAATTAGATTTAGGGATAACAAAGAACACCTACCAAACCTAAAAGTCACCATTTGCAGCATATTAGGAAGTAACCTAAAGCTGCAGATCTATGAAGAACAGAAGAAACCTCTAAACGCATGCTAGCAAACATATACATATTACCCTAAGTAGAAGAAAGGAAGGAAGAAACAAGAAATAGAATTAAGCAGAGTGGAAGAAGAGCCCAGCAAACACTGCTCTGAACAAAGGACTCCAGAAGCAGAGAATTCTCCATGAACTCTCCCACTGTCAACAGCAGTGTGAACCCACTGGCCTGAGGAACCAGAGCAGCTCATCCAGAGACAGCTGTGGTCAACCCAACAATGAAACCACCATCACAGCAGCTTAGTGGGGCTACTGACAAGCAGCTGATCAAAGCACCAGGACCTGTGTCAAAAGAGGAATGTGGCATGAAATTTAAACAGAGGGACAGAACTAGGCTTGAAACTGAGTTGAACAAAGTAGAAGGAAGAGACAGATTTAAGAGGAAAAACTAGTTTGAGTTTTTCACATGCTAAAAAAGAACAACAGATTGTTTACAAAAAAACCTGGTCATAAATGCATTAAAGTGCTGACAGAGCTGACAAGTAAATGTGGTAAAGTCAGAGACAGTATATTACTTAAGGAGCTAAAAGGAAAAATGACATAACATAGTTCTCCTGCAACAACTTCAGTGATTAATAATGTAGACATGTCTGATGCAGACACATATTTTCTGTTCAAGTCCCATCAGAATTTACAGTTGTTCAAATGTACAAGTTGATTTAATTACAAGCATTTAGCAGGAGACAGATAAAAAACAGCAATTCCACTTTAAAAGCAGATTCACTAACATTTCTTCAGTATGCTAGATATGTTTAAAAGTAATCAAGGAATAATATACAGTACTTTTCAATGCATTTTTAAATACAGTTTGGATTTCTTCATACCTGGTATCCTACAAATCCACCAAGTGTCCATGATCTTTCCTTGCTAATCCACCTGGCAAGGCTGCTGGCGCTGATTTTCCGAGGCTGGGTAACAGCAATGTTGCAGGGCATAGACCGGGTCATGCAATAATCCAAAACATACTGTGGAATCTGGGTGCTCTTTCCACTGCCAGTTGCTCCTTCCACAACCACAACTGAATTGTTTTGTATGAGAGACACTATCTGAAACAATTTTTCAAGAAAACTCGTAAGTATATGGTTTTGAAAGACATAAAGAACTCAAATATATAAACATATAAAAGAACTCAAAACAGATCTCAAACAGATTTGAAATATCAACAGCTTCCAAGCCACAAAGCAAGTTTCTTTAGAACACTGTGCCATCTTTTCTATCAGAGATAACGGGAATCCTACAGTGCATGAGAAGATGACAGAAAAGAACATGGGCACACACCCATGTACATATTTTACATGAATACCTATAAAGTGTAACAGCAACATTTCTTCCTCTAAGAAACTGGATGCAATGGTTTTGTAAAAAACCCGGAAGTTTTGTACAGTGTTTAAAACAGGAACGGAAATTACCTTTCAAAAAACAACAGAAACAAACTAACAAAAAAAACCACCCCAAAGCAACAACAGAACATTATTTTCAGCTTTATTCCATGAGAGAAAGTAAACTGACATTACCTTTTCCCTGTGTTTGGCTGTAGGCATATCCAAATATTTACACTTACTTATTGGTACAGAAATTGAATCACTTGATTCACATTGAGACAATGAAGTACCTGGGCATAAAAATAAACAAGAGTAACATTTCAATAGAGAAAGGAAAAGACCAGCAGGAGATTATGATGACAGTATTTGGAAGCCTAACTTCTCTAAAATGTGAACGACATACTTGAAGTATTAATAAAATAATTTTTTTTGTATTAGTAGACTGAAGAGATTTTCTGTATTTATGCAACTGCTGCTTTACTGGAAGCAACTCTGAAAAACATGGCTTCTATGTTGAAACCACCACCAGTGGAAAGGATGTATACAACTCTATAAGTTTGTCTCTTAATTTAAAAAACTGGATTTTTGCAGTTTGCATTACAACTGCCAATTCTATCTGAATACCCAAGAATTTTTTACAATACTGAAAAAAATATGCCTTATTCATGTACCCATGTTGATTCCCTAAAGTCTACTGGATTCACAGTACAAAATAACCTGTAATAATTTGACATGAATACCATTATATTTCTACCACTTGGCCACTAAAATATGCTAAGCACCATAATGACCTGTCAGTGTGATACTACGCTCTGCAGTCTCTTGGCAGAAGTCCCCATTAGCACTGGGTAATACAGAACAAAAATCTTACAGTGCCAGCCTGAGTTTCTGCTCAGAGGTCTACAGTCAGTTTGACCATGCAGAACAAAAGAACAGGTCTGGAGGTGCAGAAGGAGAAAACCCAGACAAGACCGTGGTAAACAGCAATTTTGCAAGTTACAATTAAACAAACAGTTTAAATATTCATAGCATAACGAAATCAAAAATAGGAATGCTTTCCTTTTCCAATGGGTTTCACCAGGTATTACAGTGAAATGGATATTTACATACAGGTAATAAAACCCTATACTTCTTTTTATGTCATTTTTTTCTCTAAGAAATAGAGTAGTGAGACAGAATTCTATTATTCTTTCTACAAAGGCAGTAATTACTTTAAAATAAAGGCTACAGCCTAAATACTTGACTGCAGTTACAGCTATCTTTCTCTGGAAAAGTAACAATCTCACACAGCAGTGAAGCAGAAGCAGGCAGAACAGCATCTTAGCTCTGTGCCATACCTCGATGTGTTCCCAAATTGTATCCAAGTGTCAAGGAATACAAATTAAGTTATTCTACCACTAAAAAAAGCCCAAAAGCTGGACAGCTCACTATGACAGTTTCATAAGGCACTAAATAACACAGTTCTCCTAAAGCCACATTCTGCAACAGGAAAAATTCTTTTACCTGGACTCTGTAATGCAACAGTGAAAGGTGATCACTGCTCAGGGATCTACTTAGCACCACTAAACACAAACAAAACCAGAACTTGATAGCAGCACCCCTTTGAAATATTAACTGTCCTTTCTAAAATACTTTTGGTCAAGGTTCTAAATATATTCCCCAGAAAAATGCATATATATAGCATTCTGCCACAGCAGCACTGCACAAAGGCTGCCTGGCTTCCCTCTGGCACAAACATGTCACAACTGAGACATCCACAGCTGTGTGTGATTTGACCAATGCTGGAAGAAACCTCAAGCTGCCAGGGAACAGATCCCAGCAGCAGCAGATTCCTGCTAAAGCAGTATCACCTTCCCACCTCTATCAGGTTTTCAAAGAAACAACTGCAATTTTGAAATGTTAAAACGTTAAAAGATGAAAGCAATTTTTAATAGTGCTTATAAGTAAGGAGGGAGGTACAAACAATTCAAAAGGTAGAATTCATGTAATAATCCTCTGTAATGCAGTACAAACTCCAGTGTATTAGTAAGAAATCATTAAATTAATAATTTTATTTTAAAAACACAAAGAAACAAACCAGGAGCAAAGAAACAGCTACCAGTATTCACGTACCTGCTGAAAAACAATTTAATTAATTTGGTATGTATATTTTTTTTTCACTGATAAAACATACATTTTTTTAATATTGCTTTTTATATAACATTTCTAGAACAGCAACATCTTAATCTCTCCTAAGAACAACCATCTTGAAAAAAAAAGATAACAGAAGTAAATGGTGATCCAATATTGGCCACAATCACCACACAGAATTTATGAACTGACAGCCATACAAGCATCTAGCAGATGCTGCAAGTACTGAACACTCTATGGTTTGGTTTTTTACTCTTCAAGACATCCCTCAAAGAGAAAGAAACATTAGTTTGTTTGGGGAACTACAATAGCTGTGAGACTTCTGTCTGCAGAGACGGAACAATTTTGGGCCTCAGCAAAATGGCAGCTTGAGATGAACACTGACATGACCCAAGCAGCAATGAAAATGTCTCACCCTAACAAACTGAGGATAAACTCCATCTAAAATCTATTATGATCCTTAGTAAAAAACAAAACAAAATTGAGATGGGGAACAACTATTCTAAAAGACCTTAACAATTTCATCTTTATTTTTTAAACATGAAAGTTGTTCTGAACCATGAAGACCAGCTGCAGAAGAGAACATTACAATGTACACTCCAATGAAAGGCTGTTCTACTGATTTAAATAACCATTCAGCTGGAGACTCCATACCATACAGTGTAATTACCTTTAAATGTTTGACTTTGCTTGGGGTTTTTTCTTTGTTATTTTTCATATCCAATATGTAATAAATCCCCCAACGATAACTAGTCTTCAGAAAAGCTGGTCATTCCTGCCAATACAGACACACCTAAAAATTCAGCCACAGGTCTACAGAACTATCAGCAAGGGAGGCTTTTTCAATTTTTTTGCTTTTACTTTCTAAAAACATTATTAGGACTGGGAAAACTGACCCAACCAGTGCCTATGTGTCAGGCATCATGCTCTAACCTGCACCTTGGATTCTGACATAGAATGCAAGATGCTTCCAACCTGAAAACAGTAAATTGAGGAAGCAGGGAACTGCCACCCATGCTGGCTTAGGACAAACAAAATATTTCAGTGTATAAGAAGCATTAATGCCAGTCCAGAACAATTAATTTCTCTATTCAGAGTTGGTACAAAAAAGAAACAGAAAACTCAGTTATGGGAAAGATTAATTGGCCTGCTCACTTCCCTTTCAATTATTATGAAAGTCCTGTAGAGATGACAATGACTAAAACAGTCCAGTGCCCATGGAAAGAGCAATTTTTCAGTATCTTAGTATTACAGCCCATACAGCAGATGTACTCCCTCTGGTACCAGTTTCCTGAACTGAATTTGAAGAGATCCTTTAACATAAGATTAGATTTTTATATTGACCAGTTCTGGGGGAAGAGTTTGTACAGGTGTATCTTGCTATCTCTGCCACTAAGCAATTAAAATGAGATGGTTAAAATAAAATATAACTGAAAGTACTGGTTAGATGGATCAAATGAGATGCTTATTAAATCACTGATCATTCTTCTGCTGAGCCACAAAGACACAGTTATTACAGTTTGCAAGGAAGCTCATAGGAAAGGAAAGCCACAGGTAACAACTGCCTCCTGCACTGAGCCAAAAAGCAAAAGGACTTCCCAGAACATGGTGCTAACTCAGTCAAATACCAAGTACACAAAGATGCTGCTGATTGACCTTAATTCAGAGAATTCCTAAGAAAATACTTGTCTGGTGAGATTTCTTTACTGCAATCCTCTTCAACTTGCACATATCTTATATAAAAAAGGTTTTGGGGTGAGGATCTGTGCTATGATTCACTTTCCTAGCATGCATCTGTTCTGAATTTAAAATCTATAACGTACTTAAAAATTCAGTTTCTTATATATCAGAAAGAGTGTTTAAATTTATTCTTCTCTGAAAGAAATTACTTCAGGTGGGACCTGGAAGACCTCCAAAAGATATCCATTTATAGGCATGAAAATCATGAAGACAGAGGGAGAAAAAAAATGCTGCCATCCACAAAGCTTCATGAAAATAAGGATTTTAGCAGTTTTCTGAAGTGCCAAGCTCTAGTCTGTACAGTTCAGAATTCCTAAATTTGGAAAAAGGTATTTTCTACAAGATGAGTAAAGTGGTAAGCATCCTATACACCCAGCTCTGGCAGGTTTCCCTCTGCACAACACTCCATGACCTCACTGAATCAAAAGTGTGTGAAGGCTGGAAGAGCCAGTACCAAATGTGAAAAAAGCCTGGTGGGACAGGGAAGAACTGCTAATGCTCTACTTGTTTTGGCTAACAGTTAGGAAAAATAATTTTCTTCTGCTTTTATTTAATCACTTAACTTCCTTTGCACAGCAGTATCATTTCTACCATGCTCTGCAGAAGCCAGAACTCTAAATGCAGTTCCCTGATGATCTGTTTCCCCAACACAGAAGCAGATCAGGCATTTCTGTTTGTCATCTCAGTATGAAAGCATATGCTCTTTGAAAGAAATTGGAAAGCACAGGATTTAAACTCAATAGAACTTCATCAAATAGCAAGGCACAAGCAGTACAAACACAAGCAGTTTCAATAACTGCAAGATTTAAAACAGGCTATCAATTTGCACAGAAAATATTGCCTACAGTCAGAACAGCAACTCAGAGAAAGAAGCTACAAAAGGGGTACCAATTCAGAACCTTCAGAAAAAATCAGTTTCTCATTTCCATGTTGTGAAGGTTGTTTCTTGACTAAATTTGTATTCAACACAGCTCAACTCACAGGTCCTGGTCTAGATAAGTCCTTGATCATTTATGACAGTTCCCCTGTTCTTGAGGAAAACAAACTCTCAGATCAATATAGCTGATAGTTACAAATACATCTCAAAGCTCTCAAAATCTGAATGACAAGCATACTACATTAAAGCAGTCTCAAATGTAGAACAACATACACATTTATAAGCTATAAAATTAACAGTACAATTCTTATGCTCACTTACTGAGCTCTTTTATTCTACTATACTAACAGTATTTCTGAGTCTGCTTGTAAGTCAAAGTTAAGGGCAGTAAAAAGCAGGATTTTCTGAAGCTTTTATGTGATTCTACATCTAGGTGGGATTTGGCAGCTCAGCCTCAGAATGCCTTAGGAATGTTCCAGTCCTGTCACTATCCAGTTTGCTTGGAGTCTGCCATGGGATCACACACTGCTGGCAGCAGAGCACTGATGAGAGCAGGCAGCCATCAACACTGCACAGAACAGCTCCTGAAGCAACTGAGAGTCCAGACAATGAGACAGACAAAGAACAGAACAGGGGGAAGGAAGGGGCGGGGGGGGCAAGAAACTGAGGAAAATATCTAATGCATTAATAATTAGAGATTATGTAATATGTCAATAGTTTAGTAATGTTTATGGTTGTTTGCTAACTAGATGCTGTTTCAGTAAGTTACAACTGAAAGGCAAGAGTAAATACTAGAAGGCAAAATTTCAAGGACAAATATTTTAGGGTAGACCAAGAGAAAATAGGTATTTATAAAATAAAGTATCAGAATGACTACACAGAAAAATTTCCTGAAAAGCCTAAGTTATAATCCTGTTTCTTTTACAGAGGGAACACTGCTAGCATCAGTCCCATTCAAAGTCATGCAGGCCACCAGTGCTGCTAAAGCTGCTAGTCTATTTTACACACAATTCTGATTCAGTAGGCAAAAGACACTGAATGAGCTATGGTATTTCCCTGCATTAATCAATATCACTGTATTATTAAAGAAACATCTACAGAACTTAATCTTACTCAACTTGTTGCTGTCTCTTTTGCTCGTAAAGCACACGAAGAACTAGGGAAATGTCATTCCTGAATGACAACACCGGAAGCTCCTTCCAGTCTCTTTATTCCCCCATTTCCACCTTTTAATACTTCCTCTCTCACAAACTTTAAGTAACATCAAGGGAACAAGAGAGTATTTTGTCGTTAGGATGGAAAACAAGGTGCACTGCACATGGTGAACTAGCCAAGTGTCCCTGCTGCATCTGAGCTGATGACAAATCCCACAAGTGGCTCCATCAGCCTGAGTTCCAGAGGCCAGAGAATTTGCAGATGCACTGAAAGACAGTAATTTCTAGAAAATTTCTCCATTTGTCATATTTTGGTATGCCAGCAAAGGTATACAGAAAGTATTAAGAGAATGACATACAAAACAAATAAAACATAAATGTCCTTTTCTCAGGAAATCAGCTACATTAACAAATCTGGAAATTAGGAGGCACATAAGAGTTTGAAGCTGAGTTGCCCTGACAAGTGAGTCAGCCTCACAGTGCTTTTACCAGAGCTCCTAGGAAAGAAGTGCAATTGAAATTCTCTGTAAAGGCAGCTCAAAGCAACAATCAAGTACACAGAGAAATACGAATAGAAAATGAGAAAACAGAACAAGGGCTTGAATCTAATGAATGGTATCTTGTCCTTGCAGATTCATTTTAATCCTATATCTGCATTTATCAATACAACAAGCCAGATGTATGAACACTTACCTATGCAACAGCATTACACATTGTAGTTTACAGAAAATAAGTTGACTTTTTAATACCATGCTTTATCTGTAACAAACTAATGCACATACATCAATAAACAAACAAGTACATTCAATTTAGAGAGGGAGATAGCATAAAGACAACAGGGAGAAAAAGGACAGGTATATCTGAGTTTATAATAGGAATGAAATACTTTTATTTCTTTTTTTTACCTGGTTTATAGACAAGTTGATAATTTCCATCTACATTCAGCTCTTGTTCCTCTGCTTGTCTGTATTTTTTAGCATATTCATTTCCAATGTTCTCTGAGATAGGCAGTCTGAAGAGGAAAGAAATGATAAATCAGTAAGTGCTTCCTAATACAAGTCTTTGGGATTTCTGGAAATAACAGCATTATACAGGAAGTTCTCCATGCCATGCAGGAACTACCTCAATGAACAAACTTCAGGAAAAAAATCAGTCTATGCATTTAGATACTAGCCTGAGGAAAATGCCACGTTGCATCTTTTTGTTTAGACCCAAAAAGACTGAGCTCCCAAAATATCATCCTGTAAGGCTTCAATACCTACCAATTTCTCTTCTAAAGAAACACTACAATTTCCTCTGAACAAAGATGAAATAGCTCTGTTTCTTCAATTATTGACACATACAATTAGGAAAATGCATGTAATTCTTGCATGATTCCCTTGAGATAGGGGAAGTGGACAGGAGGAAACACAAACATCTCACTGCTTTTAAGAAAAAAGTTTTGACAGTAAGCCTAGAAATGATGGTGGTCAGTGAAAAAAATTAACATTCGTTGAATAATCACTGAATTTTATAGAAATCTGTTACACACAAGAAACGTTAATCACTATATAAATGTAATGAAATGAAATTTTTAGAAGTCTCTTTTACATAAACAGTTTGAAGAAATTCACATGAAATTCACTAGTGAATAAAGTAACATGTAAACAATGATTGCACTGTTATTAAATCACAGGTGAACTTAAACATAGAAAAGCTTTGAAAACATCAAAAGTGATTTTTTCAAAATAAAGCAGAAACTACAGTTTTGCACATTAACTTCAACTCTGGGCCCTGTGCAAGTCTTACCTATGCAGCGATTCCTGAAGGCACAGCAGATCTAAGTTTTATGAAAGAATAGTGTTGTGGAAGTGTTTATTTCTTGACCCAAAAAATAGGCAATGTCCTCAGAAACAGTGACACTGAAAACTACATGAGATTTTTAACATGGCACTACATCACACAGCCCTCAACAGAGGCAAACTCCCAAGATTTTGATGCCACTGAGCACTCACCTTCCCTGCCAAGGCAAACTCTGTCAGCTTGGCTCTGCTACAGACAATTCACTCAGCCCAGTTCAGAACAGAACACCAAGTATTTATCACCTACTGTTGCCAACAAACTAGGAGATATAGCTTCTGATCCAATTTTAACAATATTTTAGGCATAGAGCTACAGCAATTTCCCCCAGACCTCAAGTATTTCTTAATGCAAGGTTCAGCAGAACTGTATCCATCTGTACAATGCCTACATGAGCAACAGCTGCCTATATCCAACTTTATCACTCAAACCCTTCTAAAACACTCCTCAAAAGGTATGAATCTGTGAAAATATGCAGAAATATTCATACACAGGATGTCTGACTGTTTGCGATGTAGGTTATTCCACCGAGTGTATATTAAACACAAATAAAACCAAAAAATTCAATGATGTTAACAAAGTCGAGCATGCAGTAGCTGAAAATACCATAATGAAGCCTGGCTGCACAATCTCACTTGGGCAGCATTGTATGCACATACTACACAGATTTTTACTGATATAACCAATTATTTTTTCACTTCCATAAACCTGCAGCCTCACAAATTCTGAAAATAAAACCTGGTTATGCAGTAAATGCAACTTGTCCTTAGGTTCTCCACGAGGAGAAAAGCCATCCAGAGCAAGCAGGCAGTGCTGTCACAGAGGAGCAGGTACTGCTTGACCGTCAGAGCCTGGAGCAACAACAAGCAAATCACCAACAGCAAACTCCCACTGAGGAGCTAAGGCTGGGAAAGGCAGGACTGTGCTCCTTGCTTGCAGTTAAACCCTGCAGATGCATTCAGCATCTAAGCAGGAGCTGAAATCAGTTAAGGAACAGATAAGGAACAGTAATAACTACATAAATAAACAAAAAAACTTATTAATTATATCTCTTGGAATTTTAAGAGTCTTAAGCATTTCAAGACAGGCTCCCAGAAATGTTTATGTATATATACATGTGTGTGAGCCTTCAACCTTTGCCTGTACAGCTTGAGGAAAATGAGTACAGCATGACCTCAGTAATTTGCAAGAAAAGATTAATTTTTTTTGTTTGGACAGCTGAATATTTTATTTCAAGAACTGGGTTTTCTGTCTTCAGAAAACAGCATGCAGTAAATGAACCTCAGGCTACACAATGAATAAACAAGATATTTAATAGCCAGTCATTAGGAATAAACATTGTGCACTTCATGTACCAAATCAGGCTCCAGTCTTGAGGAAAATCATATGCAACTGGAAAATTACATATGGGAAGATGAAATGAACAAATAAGCTTCTCTATACCATTTATTGATGTTTTAATGATGTACTTTTCTGCATTAATAAAATTAAAAGCTTACAGAATAATAGGGGGTTTTAGGCAAAATGGAAAAAAAATTATTATAAAGCCCCCTGGAGCTCTCCTAAATCACCAGAATGATACAGTCCTTCCAAGTAATCATTAATACACCATTAGTGGGAGGCATCATCCTATATACCTGGATAAACAGAAAGAAATTTCCCTTAGGTGGAATTCTAATGATTTTCAGCAAAATTTGCTGACAGCAGAAGAACAACAAGATCCAGAAATTCAAATCCATTCCAGGCTAGAAAACAGCAATGGAAACGAAGGGAATTTTCTGGATTCTATTTATGAACCACCTGTCTGTCCCATACACCAGTTATTTCTTCCCCATTTCTATTCCTTCTGACAGCCAAAACCCACCTTCAGTACACCTGCCATGTTATAATACATTTTCCTCAGGATTTCCAGAGTCCAGCCTTTTCAACTGCACATCCAAACCAGTCAAAACTCCACCAAATTAAGAAGCAGTAAAAGGCATTTTTGTGACTAACACAATCACAGAAATTTGAAGTCTGAAGGAAATGTAGGAGATTTTAAATATTCTGGGTTTTCTTCCTTGTCCCTCATTTTAAAAAGTAGGTGAATCTTTGATCTTTTTCATACCAAGGGCGTATTTCATCCTCAAAAGCAGCCAGATTTCTGCTGGCAGAACCTGCAAATGTGTGACATTCTGTTCACCCCAAGTGGAAGAAGGCAGACAGAATTATAAAGCACTGAGAACACAATCAATCACTGACTTCACTCAACAAGTAACTCCTGCTACATCCTCAGATTTACCCATGTAGGTGTGTACATTTCAAGACCTACCTATTTTCAGAAACACTCTTAGAAGCAGCAGACAGGACTTGAAGCCTGACAAGCAGTGGCCAGCAGCATCCCTTCCATCAAGACAAAAGGTACATGCCTCTTCTTGGAAAAGAATTAACACTGCCTTATGAGGTAGCAGGATTCATTCTTTATTCTTTCTTCATTCTAACTACTATAACATTTTTCTGAAATGTGAGTGGTCTTGGTACACAAGCCCAGCCAAACTAATTTTGAGCAATTGATTGAAACAAGGTATTTTTAAACACAAAATTAAATACAGCTGTCACTTCATGGGAATGAATAGAAGGGAAACAACCACAGTTTAACACCAAAAATTGTTGACACATTCAATTGTAAATGCTTTCAAATACACCAAGGGTGCCTTTCTTTACACAAATTGAGTTAGAGAAAGGTCTTTCTTCAAGCTACAAAATGACTTCTAGTAAGTCAGCAAGGCATCATAACAGAGTATACTGAGTAAATATTTGTATTTGAGCACTTGAAATAATAACTAAAGCATTTTTGCATACACTTAGCTGCCAAAAATAGAATCAATTGCCCAATCTCACCTTAACTCTGACAGGTAATTTGTTTGGCACTTTCCAATGACACACATGAACTGCAATGCCAATGCCTACAATGAACATAGTTAACACTTCTAGAAGAAATGCTTAAAAAAGGTTTTATTAAACAAACAGACACATACAGTCTTATTTAAAAAAAAAATTAAAATTGCTTATGCAGCACACCTTACTGCATAAAGGAAACACCCAAGCATGCAATGAAACTCTAAGGGTTAAGATGCTTATCTAACTTCAAAAAAAATTCTATTAATTTTGAGGTAGAAGGTTCTTCTCAAGGCCACGTAATTTCTAGAACATGTCCATCTTAGAGACAAAAATGAAAGTATCTTGGGACTGAGTTTTAAAAAATTCTTACAGATGTACTCTCCGCTTATTTATGTTCTGCCTCATTTAACACAAAAAATCCTGCGCACATGGGACTAGAAGTTGAACATAAAGCTAGTGTCACCCATTTCACAGATCACAAGAGAAGGACTGCCCCAAGTCATGGCTTCTGTCACGCACACAAACTATTCACCTATTTACAGATCTTTGGGGGGGGGGAGGAAATCAGTTGAAAAAACACTTAGCCTCATAACGTACAGAGCAATATTTTGCTGTACAATTTTAGTAAGATATATACAGTAGACTGTTTCAAAGCTCCTCTTCTGAAACTAAAGTAATGTGACACTTTACATAACTGAACATTTGCCATGACAGTAAATAACCTTCCACTGGGTTTACTGCAGGACATACTAAAAATTACCTTCCTTTCAGCTGGAAGCTGGCTTTCTATACAAAAGGTTGGTTCTACCTGCAGAAATACACTAACTTCAATGAAATCATGTACTGTCATTCAAAAACCATGTTTCAGCTGCAAAAAGAGACTATTAATAGAATTCAGAATAAATGTAACATATTAAAAACTAAAATACAGATTTCACAAAGTCACTACGTATTATTTCAAGAATTTAAGAATCAGTTAAGTGCATGCTTTTTTCCCCCAGTAAGAGAACTTCTCTAAAATATAATTTGCTAGAATTAGTGATAAAGTCTTCATATTTAAGCCTTTTAAAAGGCTTGCACAGCTCTTCCTCAGGTGTAATTCAGATTGCCTGTTTTAAAACCTTAACTAGCTGGAGAGTGGGGGAAAGAGGGAGGGAGAACATTAAAACAACTTTGTAAAATTCTAAAAAACTCAAATGCTAATATTTGGATTTGGATAGACTGTGGAAACTCAGTAACTCAGAAATATTTCACATATGTCAAACTAATAGCTCTGCCCCTTATCCACAGTTAAAATCCAAGAAACATAAAAAGCATAAATGCCCGGATAAAACAGCCCAAATCCTCCAATTTACTGTCTTCTACCCTGGGATCTTATGTCAGTGGGATGAACTGCTGGGCTTCAAAGAACTGGACTCTTCTAGGAGATGAGCTGCTGATGAGCTTCTCTTCCTGCATTTGGTTACCAACTTGGTAAAATCCATATTAAACGAATCTCTGAGAAAAATAAAATGCAAGTAAGAGACTGCTCTGAATTTAGAAGAATGCTCTTGAAGATTAGTATTAAAAGCAGGACTGCCTCAATTTCAAATTGATGCCTGTAACTCCCCTGCCTGTTAGTGATGTGTCATCAGCATCAGAGACATTAATGCTACAGATAGCCCAAGTGAAAGAAATCAGCTTCAAATATTTCCTGTTTTTATTCATCTCAGCACCAGGATGCAATGATAGCTTACAGAAACTTCTGTCAGCTAACACTGCTGAAAGAAAATTATTCTGCTGTTCACTGTCACAGCTAAAGACCAAACAAGGAGTCTTACCAAGAGGCCTCTTGTGTAGGCTCATGGCAAATTTTGCTCATAACTGTTAAAAAAACAAAAGGAGCAGTCAAATGCTGGGTCAAGTGGTCAGAAGAGGTAGACTCACCATCTGTCTGCTGCCCAAAACAGCCGGAGTGAGTTGTTCTGTCAAGTCAAAAGAAAAATACACTACCAAGTTGATTAAACCCATAGAGTAGCACTGCATTATAAATGAAAGGAAACCGTCCAACCTGCTAACTGTGGATAAATTATTTTTAAAATCTCTCTCTGCCCAGATGATGGGAGCATTTGCAACTTTTCTTTGTGACTGTTCTGGACCTGGCTGGGATAGGGTTTTTTTCTTCATAGCAGCACTATGATGCTGTTTTACAATTGTGACCAGATCAGTACTTTTGAAGATAAATGTTTTAGTTACTCCTAAACAGCATTTGCACAGCATCCAGGACCTTTCTGTTTCTCACACTACATCCTCCCCTGCTCCCCATAAATAGGCTGGTGGGTGCACAAGGGTTTGGGAGGGGGCACAACCAGGAAGGCAACACAGACCAGAGAGATGCCATTTAGTGTCGTGCTCAGCAACAAAAAGGGAGAAGAGTGGGGTTTCAGTTCAGCTTGCCATCTGTTGTTCAGAACTTGGTTGGGCATTGGTCTGCCTATGAGAGGAGATGTGGGGCTGCCTCTGCATCACTTTTTTTTTTTTTGTTTTCTTTCTCTCTTGTTCCACTTTTTAAGCTTTTATTTTGAACCCAAGTTTTTTTTCTTTTATGTCCCACTCCTCACTCCCTATTTCCCTGAGGAGGAACAGCAGGTAAGCAAGGGCCTGTGTGGTGCTTAGGTGTCTACTGGGCTTAACCTCCAGCAATCACCAGCCCTTCACAAAAATCTGTGGCAGCAAACCACAGTATATGATTATCATCAACAGATCTCGGGAAGAATTATGGAACATGCAACATTACTCCAACATGTTGAAAGGTTAGCTAGGTAGCAATGCTTATGATCTGCTACTAGCACTTTTAGTCAAGTAAGAATTTCTCAATGTCACATTGAGTCTCATTCATAAAGAGAGCTGTACTTCTTGCTTCTTTTAACTACTATAGTCAACAGCATCCCACATGGTACAGATGGCATAAAATTTTCCAAGAGAAAGAATAAGCTTCTCCTCCAACCATTCTCACCATTTATCATGCCTGGATGTTCACGTCAGTGTAATATTCAGTTAAATGGAGCTGGTTTTGAACAAAATGCTCTTCAGCACCAACATCTACTCAAACTGGCTTTGTCAAAAAAAACCCACCAAATTTAAAAGCAATACTTCTAAGGTACATCTTCATTTTCAACTTCTCCCTCACATTCGTGATGTCAAACAGGAGGAAAGCAACAAGGAATTCCCCAAACAGATGAGATCAGAGTATCAGATATTTTCAGATTAATAATTAGAGCCATGAACCATACTTCCACTCCTTCACACCAAGCCACCCACATGGCAGAACAAAACCACTCCAAAAATGAGGGCTCTTCCAGGAATGCTGGGTTTGGTTGCAGCTTTTCAATACAAACCATACCCAGAACACACCAATCACTGTGGGTGCAAATGTTACCTTAGGAGGAATTCTTTTAACATGACAGGTACTAACCTCACACTGAAAATCCTTTCACCTCAAATAAGAACGAATACCAGACTCCCTAAATACACCTTGGAAAATTAAGAAGCAAATAGAACTGCGTCTAATTTATATTCAGGGTAAAAGAAAGCAACAGAATAAAGCCAGCACATTACTACAGGAGCTGTTCTGCCACACACACCAGGGGGAACACTCCTTGTTCTGACTGGGGATGCACAGAGTTGACCACTGAGACATAATTAAGTTACTAATAAAGACAAACTTCACCTTGCCTTCAGGGAACAGACCCACTATCAGCCAAAGTCAAGCCAAAATTTTCACCCTGACACACCACTTTAGGTCCAGGAGTACATTTAGAGACAACAGGGTAGAATTTTGACTCTTAAAGTTTCCTGGATTAACCATGGGCTAGAAACTGCATAAACTATTGCTCGACTTTGAGGTCCAGTTTCCACAGCCGGCCCCACATAAGCAGTCATCTCTTCACACACCTGAAGGGCATACAAAAGTAGAAGCAACAGAAATTTTTAGCTTCAATGCTCTCCTACCAATGGCAAGAGACACATGATCCTCAGGACCCTGCCTTGAATCTTCAATGATGCAACCAAAGATTAGATTGAAAAATAAAAGTTGTAGGTTTCTCATTTAATTGCTTTGCACACCTTCCAGTATGCATCTCTAATCTGCAAAGACATGATAATGGTTTTACACTGTACAGCAGTTTACTTGCAGATTGATACAGTGGAAAAAAGTGGTGACATGTTAACTGTGCTGTAAAGGAGGTGGCAAGGAGCATTTTAATTTTATCTGAAAATCTGTCAGGACAGTTCTGTCATCATAAACCTAGCTCTCTTCCTTTTTCATAGTACCACATTCAATGCAATGTGAAAACCTTCCAGCTGAAGAGGATTAATACTGACATTTGAATTTTTCCAATGTATAGGTAGTATCAGCTTTAATAACAGCCATACACGTCATCCTTTATGTTGTATGACATCTAGAACAAATTTAGAGAACCTTTGTTCTCCCAACTGCTCAACACACCCATGGAGGGAGAAAAGTAGGAGATGAAAAATACTTAAGAGGGGTACAGACAGTGGTTAGAACAAGGGCAAGAAGAAAGGCAGTGTTTCTTATACCATGGCTACTGCTTAGATTAATAGGAAGAGACCGGATAACTGGAACGGAAAATGGCTCCTTCAGCGACCTTTAGTGTGCACAGCGCCATCCCCGAGAATGAACCTTAAAAATGGATATGATCAAAACATTCATCAAGGAAACAAAGAGCAGGCAGCTGACAGCCACTTGAGAGAGAAGCAATGTCTATGGTAAGACTTACAATTCTGGGCTTTTTAGATCAGTTTGACCTCAATTTGCATCTCCTTATCATTCTATTCCTTTAATTAGATTACAGTGTCTTTCATGGCAAACTGTAGGTGTTACAGTCTGGCTTCTTTAAACACATTTGAAATGTTAATTAAAAATGCTAACAGCTATGCACAGTAATGAAAATGTATAGAACCATGAGACTGATGAAATTCAGCTGGAAGAAACATTTAATGTAGCGACAAAATCCTGAGCAACTGTCAAATACCTCTTTTCTGTCAACACTCACTTAACAAAAGCTTTAGATGATCTTTACTAGAGAAAAACTATTCTTAGCTGTTTAAAAATGACAGCAGAACAGCCTGATCCCCTCTAATGGGAGATAAGTCTTCCAGCATCTCAATGGCCTGAAAGTTTAGTTTGATGATAAAAGCAACATAGTTATTTTTAGCACTCTACGGGCATAAAAATACAGCTCTAAACTGTGACCTACAGCTATGCACAGCCAAGCATCACATCATACGACAGCCTTAACTTTAGCTACAAGCACGTCTGTAGTTGCTTCAGACTATCATTATTCATCTCACTACCAACAATACATTTGGATGGATTTAGCAACAAGCATTTGAAATTGTTACCATCTTTTTTCAAATTGCTGCCATCGGCAGAACTCAATTCAAAGGTAGGAGATCTTAATGGACTTGGGAGAAAGTATTTGAGAGACCATGTTAGGTTAAATGGATTACTGCTTCTCTCCAGTACAGAGGATGAAAAAGAACCTTAAAAGCAGAAAAACTTAAACTGTCATATTCAGTACAGAAAGTCATTTTTTCTGGGCACAGTTTGAGTAAATGAAAAAAAAAAAGAGAAAATAAGAAAAAGAGAAAAAAACCCTTGTTTTCTTCCAGCAGTACTAAGAACCTGCAAACGGGATATGCTAGAATAAGAGACCTTCAAGCAAACTCACCTGAAACAACACTGTTCACAGACAACTGCAAAGGTAATTTATGTTATTTTATTCTAATTTGCATGCTTGTGTGTGCATGATTTGTGACAAAGTGCAAATCAGAAGTCTATTCTACCAGATCTCTGCCTCCAGATTATGTGAACAATAATTTAAAGATTTAAAATAAAAATTGATACATAAGTTGTAAAACCAGATCAAGCAGACTTCTAGCACTTAACTACTAATTATAATTAATTAGTAGTTAATTAAAAATTAATTTCATTTTTAAACATATACACATGTATTGAAAAGTTCAAATTTTTGGGGTTTGTGTTTTGTTGAGATGGAGTGCTCTTATTTAGTTGGCTTTTTGTGAGGTTTGAGGGGTTTTTTGTTATCTTGTGTGATGGGGTTTAGGGGTTTCCTCCCTGCTTGTTTTTTAAATCATGTACACTACAGATAAAATATGAAATATTTCCAAGGTGACAGATATGTACTTTCAAATGCTGTAAATCCCACAGAGTATGTTAACCCAGAAAAGAGTCAGAAAATATTGTAAGGTGCAAGACTTGTAGTATTTCATTATGGCCTGGTGATTTTGTGCAGCAACCTATTCTAATCATTAATTAAGTTTCATTCAACCATTCAGTTCCTAAGAAAGAAGTCTACAGGTAAAAAGAACTAATCAGTTAGACAGACAAGCAAAATTATTTTTTTTCCTCTCCCCAGCTTAAAAATGCCACTTTTTGGCTGGATGAAATGGTCAAAAACTGATTCCTTCAAATCCACAAGATGTCCTGGATCAGAAGTAGTTACAAAAACCCTGCTGAGGGAGTTGAAATGGCACCTGAAAGAGCGTGAAAGATTAGTGCAAGAGATTGAAAATGAACAAAAAGTCCAGAAACCTGGCATGGATTACAACTGGCTCAAGAACTACCAAAACCCTCAAGCAACAATTCCAGCTACTGAGCAACGGCAGCTTGAAGTTCTGTGCTCTCAAATCCAGCCCTGCCAAACAGGAACTGTTCTCAGCAGGTAATTGTTTCGTATTTCCCTGACTCCAAGTTCTCTATCACAAGTTAAGATGTTTCTCTACCTAATCAAAGTTTGTATTTGGCTCTGCTCTTCCTAAATAGCAATGACCAGCAACTGGAGAGAATTTTTACAGTTGTTTTAGAAATTACATCTTCACTTTAATATGCTGCACTTGAAGGAAGTTTTAAATCTAGATTTTCCTGGTCTAATGCAAACAAAGGAAATCTCGTATGACCTTTCAATACTTCCCATTTTTCCTGTTACTTATCCCTACTACTTATTAAATAGCAATCCAGTAACTAAAAATCAAAAAAAAGGACTAATGAAATGCACCATTATGCAGAAATCCAGCCTTACTGTCTACAATACCAGAAAGCTTCTAAAAACTTGAAAATCAATGTAAATTAAAAAAAAAAATTAAAAAATCCCTCCATGCATTTTATGAAGAAAAATTCTCCTACGCCTGCATTTTAAGTACATTTTCTAGGGACTCAGAAACGACAGAACAAGTCCATTTGCCTTTTAAAGCCCAGAATACACCTAAGGGCAAAGTCAGTTTAAATCAAGTTACTCAGATGGGCCAAAGAAGAAAAAAAAAAATTAAAAAAAAAGCCTAACCAATTACAACTGCTTTCAATCCACAATAGCTGGAACACATCCAGTGCATTGTTAGAGCTCTTTTCCTCTTACAATCTTCTGGGGGAGGTAAGTGGGGAAATGTGGCAGCAAGGAAAAAATGACACTAGAGCTCAAATAATTTCCTCCTTCCCCACCCCCAAATGACCAGAGAGGAAAGAGAAAAGTTTTCAGTGCCGATGATTAGATTTCAATTTTTGTTTTTTTCTAGATTTCGGGAAGTTTTGGCAGAAAATGATGTTTTGCCGTGGGAAATAGTCTACATATTCAAGCAAGTTTTAAAAGATTTTCTTACTACTATTGAGAGAGAAAACCAAGCAGAGCAGCTGGTAGATGCATGGAATACAAATTGCCCTGAACATTTTAGTCTGCGTGGTGACAGCTCCAACAAGTCGGACAAGGATGAAATCCCCACGGTTTCAAGTTATGTCGACAAAAACACACAAAGCATGTTTCCCACCTTCTCTCACAGAATCTGGAATCTACCCTATTACTACCCATCAAGTTAAGTTAGTTAGTGTTACTTTCAAAAAGTTATGTAGCCATCCACATTCCTTTGTTGTAATTGCCATCAAGACACACAGGAGTAAGAAATGTGACATCCTCCCCTTTTTATTCCAAGTTTAGAAATTAAAATCCTTTGTAATAGCTGGTATGCAGTGACTTAGGTATCAACTCACCTTTTACCTTTATAGTTTCTTAGAGCTGTTGTGTTTGAAGCCACCTTTTAAAATAAATGTAGAGGTTTCTGAAAAAAAATCTGAGGCAGTTTAATTATCAGCCATATAGAGCTAGAAGTACTTAAACAACAACGAAAAAAGATTGCTTTGCATATTTTGAAACAGCATCAATGCACAAAGTGCTAGACAAAAACTTCTGTGTTTGTCACATAGCTTTTAGGCTGTATGGGAACTTTATACCGTGTAAAAGAAATGGTTTAATATAACATCAGTTAAATAAACTGGCAAATACTTTTTGGAGCTGAATAATTATTTCTTAACTTCAAGCATAATTGCATGTAAAGACTGACAGAACTCAACTACATGTACTATTTCTATGGTTTTTTTCTAAGCTATACTCTGCACGTGCTGAAGTATGTGGAGGACAGCCAAACAAAACCACTAGATATTTAACAGCATTTAACAACTAGCTCTCTATTCTTTAAAAAAATTAATGAATTATTTAATTTCTAATAGCCATTTTCCATTTGACTTACTTGTTCTGAAACCCAAATTCTGCGTTAAACCCTTAATATTTTGATCAAATCAGATGGTACCTCTAGAATAGCCAAGGAGTCAACAGATCATTTCCAACACACAAGGTGTTCCTTCTAAATTTACACATAACAAAATCTAATGTTTCTCAGCCACCATAATCTATCACTGTGGGTTCACCAAGTTTTACAAGATTAATCACATATACAACAGTCACGGTCACAGCAGGCAATTAGAGCAGAAAATCAATGAAAACATATGCCAGAACTCAGTTGGCTACATTTCCAATTGCGCTCCCATCACTGTAACAAGTTTTTACACGTTTCATATAATGTCTTTTTATCTGTATTTGCTCTTGATCTGTCTGCTGGATCAGAAAAAATGGGCAAGACTCACATGGCCCAATTCACAGAATACACTATTCCATAAACAAAACTGCTTTCTCTGGTATTATCTTCAAACATACTGAAGAAGCCAATCAGATTTCATCAAGTTGGTAACACAACTTTAAGGCATCTTAAGCTCCACAGCTGTATTCCTCATTCCAGAAAAAAATGTACTAATAATGCAACATAAATTGGATGAACAAATGGCATAATCATTTACTAAACACTTTTAAATCTTTTTGAAATGGTTTTAAAAAGTCTTTGAAAAGCTTATGATATAGAGAACATTTCATGTAGAAAAATAAAACATAATATTCATAGAAGATAAAACAATCAGAACTCCTAATCCACATAAAGGAAAAAGCACCAGAGGACTAGAGCAAAAAATTTCCAACAGGTCTAAAACAATAAAAGCTGCAGCTCAATTCCAAAAGTAACTAGCCCCTCCACCTTGCATGAACTAAATACACAAAGCTTCACAAGGACATGCAAACTTCTTATATCTGCACTCAGAGCTGCTATAAACTCTTTGCCCTCTTCTTGTCAGTTTGAGGATTAATAACAAACACTGTGCTAAACTTACTCTGCCCTACTGATGCAGCACAAGGAGTTGGAGATGCTTCTCCTGCAGTTCTAATCTAATCCCTGCATGAGGGCAGCAAGAGATTCAAAAAAAGATTTTTCCACAGTGATAAAATTCTCACAAGTATTAAATGTCAAGGAAGGGGGGTAAGAGGTACTGAGTATTTAAAAGGTATTGGCAGGATTACTTTGAGAATTAACATTCATAATGCTGGTTTCAGATAGCTTTGAAGTGGTCAAATGTGCAAAATTCCTGCAATGGCAATTCATGTAAGTTTATTTCTTAAAATGGTATCCTCACAGCTGTCTATCTGAAAAATAGGTAAAAAAACTCTCAAAATGTAGTTTCCAAGTTTTCACTTATGGAAATTGGAAGGCCAGTAATATGGAAGATCCACTTACCTTAACAATCACCGAAAATGAGCAGGGAAAATAAATAAACACAAGAAGATAACCCCAGATACAACTTACCCATTACCCACGCCCTGCAAATTTCAATTTCATTTTAACATGAGCAAATGCATTTTTCCAAGTTCAGAAAGAGGGACCATCAACTATGCCATATTCTAAAAGGCAGTTGCTGCACAAAAGCTTAAAAATATAGGTAGGCATCATAGCCAATTCAGTGTTAAATCCCTATATGGTGCCAGGGAAATGCACAGAAAGGCTCACCTACTTTTATATGCATGTTTTAATCAGATTACTGCATCCAGTTCTAGTGTCCATATTTGGGGGGAAAGGGAGAAGGAGAAAGTAAAGGAGAACTGTAGAAGGTACAGGAAAAAAATATCCAAAGGCTGAGAAATTGCCATCATCTAAGGACTCACTTTGGCTATTTTTTCAAATATTGAAATGTGGGGAACTTTGTGGAGTACAAGCACTTCCTCCTGACCAAATTGTTATATACTCTCTCTAGTTAAAAAGCAAAGAAAAGCATAGAAAAAGCAATGGGGTAAGGGCAAGAAGCCAAACTAAAAATGTTAAATATATTTTAAAGAAATTTGTTAGATTTACCACAACATGCTGCCAAGAAAATCTGTTCTTCAGCTCACCAGCTGACACAAGGCATTTGCTAGAATTATGCTTACCCTTAGAATTCAGCTACCTCAGAGAGGAGTAACATTGCTGGAAGACCAGTCACCACTACCCTGTGGGAGATCACTGTCCAAGCAACTGCTTCTTTAAGTATTTTATATTTATGCCCTACACAGTTTGCATAAGGTGTTCTAAAACTACACTGCCCCTTACACGGAGCCAGCAGGTATTTCTGCAATAGGCAGGCAGCCAACACAAACCACCCTGGTGACAGGAAGGTGAGTGGCAGCAATTCCAAAGGACAGCAGTGTCTCCCACCTGCACAAACATCAAGCAAAGCAAACAGCATGTAGTATTTCCAGCCAGTAATTCAGCTTCAAAAAGATGCTAACTTGGTGAAATCGACACCTATGAGATGTAAGAAATAAAAGAGATAATAAGCACCTTTCACACACCTAAGCCTTTAACTTAAGTCTTAATGTGAACACAATTGTGCTGATACCAAGGAAGGATTTAAAGGTCTGAATTTCTTTTCTTTCAGTAAAACACAATAAAACGAATTTAAAAGTTAATCAATGATCTGTTTAAGTACAGAAATTCCAGTGAGATTTTATGCAGTTTCTATTTCTGCTACCTTTCCCCAACAACCTCAATTACTAATACTACTATTCTAGAGGTAGTTCAGGAAGCAAAACAATCTTAAAACCTTGGAGAATGAGGCATCATCGGTATAGACATTCCACAGTCTTTTTCGGGGAGACACGATTAAACAATCCTAATAACGTTTTTGTAAAGTATTATTACACACACTCTTGTGCAATAACACAACTGTTATTACCAATCTGGTATCAAACCCACACATTCTTACACATAAATTTGGACAAAAGTGGTAGGTAGACAAGTGTCCACCAGTAATTGTATATCCAGCTTCAAATAAACACAAATAAGCATTTCAAAAATCTGAATAACTTTAGTTTTGACTTTCCCAAGAAACAAAAAAAGAGTTTTGAAGGAAATGGACAATTATGCTACAAGCAGCCTCAACAAATGAAGAAAAGTTCTTTTGTTTTCAGCTCCTCAAACTCTTTCTGACGAAGTCAGTGAATAAAATACAAGCATTTCCTTTGAAATGCTTGAATCTAAACCACTCAAATCTAAACCTCCTATAGAGACTTCAGGTTTTGCAAAAACACTCCAAATGTTAGCACATTCCCAGAGCTGTGAAACCAAAGTATGCATGAAAACAAAACACACCTAAGCAAACACAGCTTCTCATAGAGATTCCTTCCATTTTGTGGCGGGACAGACACACACCTATCATCTATGCTCAAAGGTTTTATGGCTATTGTTAAGAAATTCTGTCCACACTTACATAAATGGTCATTTAAGATGCATATCGCTTCTGTCCCACTCAGATATGGGGAAAAAAAATTACACAAGCAAACCTGTAAAAATAATTTTTTCCATACTAACACAGCTGTCAAACTCACAATCAGGTTATCTGCTAAGACTTGTGAGTGGAAAGAGCTTTCTGTTCAACCAAAAATAAAGATATGCCTCTGCCTAGTCACACAAGGCTTGATCAATCGTGCTTATTCCTCCTGTGTACAGAAAATACACAAAATAGATCTTGTAGCTTAGTACTCAGTTGGGTTAAAGAGTCAAACACTTAATAAATACCACAGAAACGTTACTATCACCTAAATAAAGACCGAAAAGTCACAAACATCTTGTTTGTACTGACTTGAAGCATCACATTCACAGAAGTAACATAAAATAACTGTAAAATTTTGTCTGGCCACTTCTGGAAAATTTTAACTACTTGCACAAAGCCCAGTAGCTCTTATTCAGTGATTCAGAGCTTGGTAATGGCAGCACCTTTACACTGAGAGTTAAAAAGGAATAATAGATATTTTGAGGTGCCAATTTTGTCCTTTACTTGAAGCAAAGACAGGAACACTGCTAGCCTGAACAGCCTCTGCTGAAATATCAGACTACCTGATAGCAAGATGTTATGCAAAAAGTTTGTTCTTTCTCAGCTGCCAATGTACCTCTACTGCTGTGCAACGCACACAGAAAAATAAAACCCGAAACGCTCGCTCTGGAGTATATGCACAGCTCATCTTGGAAATACTATATGGAAGTGCATACAAAACACTTCTCTACAGCAACCACAGATACACTACCACACCTGCTCTGAATGCCAAGGTTAGTATGTGCTGCTACAGTCCAGGTAACAGCCAGGGCAAAGTAGTTTTAGGATTTCAATATCCAGACTCCAGTGAAAAGCAAATGTACCTGGCTGCTGTGCAAACACACATAGACTTCTTGTTGCCTGTAAACTCTGCCATCTGAGAATAACCCATAAGGAACAATATGTCAATATACCTCTGATTTGCTTTACTCTAGTAACTTAAATGCTTCCTTAGGTGACGACAGCAATGAACTCGTGAATCTCATTTATCACTTCCCACTGATAAAATTTTAAGCTAATGCACCTGAATCAGAATAAACAGAGTCCCTTCTAGTACAGTTCTACGTTTTTTTTCAACAGGACTAGGTATAGCTGTGCACCAGTGCTAATGCACTTCAGAGAAAGCAAACCCTACACGCAACCCATCTAGTGATAACGGAGACAACAGACCTAAGCAGCAAATCAGAAAACAACATTAAATACTAAGCGCACAAAAACTCATCCGCCACAAACGCTACCGGGGGTGTTAGGCTGGAATCCAACAGCTTCACAGCCTGGGCCCACCAGAGCAGGGGAGCCAGAGGCAGCTGCCCTGGCTCTGGGGAATGCCCGGGACACCCAGCACAGAGGAGCGAGGGAGGCCATCAGGAGCAGCGGCCGAGCGCCCCGCACTCACCCCGCAGCCGCCAGTGGTTCCTGTGCGGGATGGCGGGGAGAAGCGCCAAGGCGGCCGACCCGCGCCTCCTCGCCCAGGAGCTCGACGGCGGTGACGGCCCCGCCGACGGTGAACCAGTCCCGGCTCCGGCCTTCGGAGACGTTCCGCAGCATGGCGAGGATGGCGGCCCAGGCACGAGGTCCCCGCCGCCGCCCTTCCCAGCCCAGCCCGGGCACACCCTGCTGGGACCGGCACCGCCCCGGCCCGGCGGGAGCGCTCCCGGCCGCGGGCTGCCTTCCCTTCGCACGTGATTCACCTAGAGCTGCGCGCCGAATTCACCTAAACGGACCCCCAACATTTATTAAAGCCTTCCTTGGAAAGGCAGGACATACAGACGCAGACCAGAAGTATACAGCAGGGTCGAACACTAAGGCCTGCCATCCCTACTGGATAAATTTCAAAGAAGAATAGGAATTAAGATAAACGTGTCTGTTGAACTTCCCTTTCGTCCTGTCATCCTCTCTTCTGAAATAACTAAAACATCTGCGTGTAATTTGTTAAGTCAGATAAATAATGAAAACCAATCTGAACACAGGGTAGACCCTTACTTTCTCTAATAGGATTTATCGTCTCCACACTGAGTACCTGATCCAGTGCAGGCATTTGGCTGCTTTAGAACTGTTCCTCTCAAGTAAACACAAATCTAGGGTATATGTAGAGACATATGTATACCACAGCCTCTGGCTGCTTAATGTATCAGCCTCAAAATCCTAAATTAAAGAAAAAAGGGGATTTTCCTCACTAAATTTTCAAGAGGTTTTTAAAGTTTTAAATGAAAATATACGCAGTATTTTGACATAAGTTATGCTCCTATATTAAACGCAAAAAACACCATGTAAGATCCGAGCAGTCTTGTTTGCCCTGTGTGACAAAGCTCATATGTAGCAAATCTATACACCTGCAGATTATGTAAATCACTCATAGGGAAAGTAAATACAGTCTGTGATCCCACTAAAGCATTTTAACGCACACGATAAAGGTCGGAGCTCTACTTTCCTTTCACAGCCTCAGGAAGCCTGGGCGATCATTCCCCCCTCACCCCACAGAACAATGCCTGAGCACAACTCTGGAATTCCAGTCGCCCCGTCCTTCCCGCACCTGGAGGAAACGTGCAAAGCACATGAGTGCTTCAGACTTCATCCTTATGGCCCAGCGGGTGCCTCCTACTCCTCCAGAACAAGCTGTTCCCTGAGGGACATAGGGAACTGCATAGACTGTGACAGGCTCTTCCCGGCATTGTCCTGGCATGGCACCTGCTGCGCTTGCTCTTGGGCAGCAGGACTGAGGTGAAGATCTGCACTGGAAGAGCATTGCCAGCAGATCGATGGAGGTGGTCCAGCCCCTCTGTTCAGCCTAGGGGAGGGGAATGTGGAGTTTTGTGTCCAGTTCTGTGCTCCTCAATACAAGGGACGTGGAGCTCCTGGAGCAGGTCCAGTAGAGGACAACAGACAATGACTGGGAGCCTGGAGCATCTCCTTTATGAGAAAAGGCTGAAAGAACTGGCCCTGTCCAGCCTCGAGAAGAGACGACTGAGAGGAGACTTCGTCAGTGTATATAAATATCTAAAGGAAGTGTGGCAAGAGGATGGAGCCAGGCTCTTCTCGGTGGAACCGAGCGATAGAACAAGAGGCAGAGGGCAGAAACTGATGCACAGGAAGTTCCACATGAACATGAGGAAGAACTTCACTGTGCATGACCATGCACTGGAACAGGTTGCCCGGAGAAGGTGTGGACTCTCCCTCACTGGAGATATTAGAGAACTATCTGGATGCAATCCTGTGCCACGTGCTCTGTGATGACCCCGCTCGGGCAGGGAGGTTGTTCCAGGTGCCTCACTGCGGTCCCTTCCCGCCTGACCTATTCCGTGATTCCGAGGGCAGCGGGGCTGGCACAGCCGCGGTGTGAGGGCGCTCCGGTCCTCCGCGGCCATAGGGGGCGCTGCTGTCGCCGCCCGCCGCGCGTCCCTTCCCGGCGCACCCTGCGGCGGCAGCGGACCCATCCTCGTTCCCGAGTGTGACCTTCGCCGCTCCCCTGGCACGGTAGGTCTGGGCCTGCCGAGCCCCGGCTGGGTCCTGGCGGGCACCGCTCGGGGGTGTCTCGGGTAGGCGCAGCGCTGGTTCAGCCTGGGAAGGGAAGGGAAGAAGGGAGAAAGGGAGCGCGGCCCGTGGCGCTGGGTCTTTGCCGTTACCCTCCCGCCTCCGTGCAGCCCTCGGGGCTCGGGCAGGTGCCCCGGGCTGCGGCGGGTTGTGGCGGGGAGGCCAAGGAGACGGCAAACACACCGTTGTTCCGGGTAGATAGCAGGGAAAAAAATTACTCAGAACGATGTCGCGGCCGCACAGGCCCTAGGGAAAGGTCTCTGCCGGGCCTTGGCGCGGTGTTAAGTGGAAACAGCGCTGCTTGTTCCCTGTGTTCTGTAGCGGTGGGGAAATCTTTCCTGCCTGATCTCTTCAGTCTCCTTGTTTGTTAGTATATCTTGATATTCTGCTATAACAGAATAACTGTCTGTGTTCCACTGTTCATCAGAAACTACACACGCTGGAAATTTAGGTGAGCAGTGTCCTTAGCGCAGTGTCATTAATAGTGTTGGTGAAAGCACAAAGGTGTTTCAGGAACTTTTGCCACAATCATAAATTATTGAAATGATCGTCCATAAACAAATGTAAATGTGGGTTTATCTGTAATTATATACGAATCGCCTCAAAGTTGCTTTAATTCTTTAGAAACACGTGGATTTTTCCAGTTGTCTTGACAGGGGCTGCCCTTCCACCCTCTCTTCTTAGAGAGGCAATGCTTTACCAGACAATGCTTTACATTTAATAATGGCAGATAAGTGAGCATTACCTCAGAGAAGTTAACTCTGCTTTTCTTTCCTGGCTCTCTGGTTTACCATATGCTGTGTATAGCTGACTTTATTGGGTTGTAATAAGCGTCAATAGTGACTATTGAGTGTGCATAAAACATGGGGTATCTCAGTGCAGTGTGGTGCAGATGTGAAATAACATTTATGGGAGTTAGGGTAAGCTTTCTTTTAAAACCTCCTACAGTTTTCTCTTTGTCTAACAAAGCTGCATGGAAAGGAAAAAACTGCCAACACTGACAGGCTTCTTGCTCTTGGGGCATATTTTGAAAGTCAAATAGTCATGATAAAGCATGAATTCATTAGCTTAACATCATTTATGTTGCTATTTTGAGTAGAAATTAACATGCTGGAAGAGACAGCTGCGAGGGAGGGAAGGTAAATTGGTAGTGCAAGGATGGAGCCTCTCTGGCTTGTCTGGAATGAGATTTCCTCCTAAGGGAATCTGGAAACTTTAGGAAAAAACTGTCACTGATAGGCAGAGACAAATCTATCTGTTGCTGCTCTGTAAATCTTCTGTTGACTCATCTTTTAACCCTTTCATCTTTTTTTTTTTTGTGTTAGCCCGTAAATTGTAACCTTAACTTTGAATTTTCATTTCTTTGCTTTGGAATAAGTAATTCGGCATGCTTGGGGATTTTTCTAACCTGTAAACTGCTGCTGATATGCATCAGGAGTGTGTGTGTACATGTAAAGATAGATGAATATATATATGTATGTCTGTATGTATGTTAAAAATCCAGCAGGTAAGAATACATTGCAAAAGTTAAAATGACAACACTTTTTATAAATTTCAGATGGTGCAGGCCATGATTCCAAAGGCATTGAAACCCATGACATTCTACTTTTCTACTGTGTATCAAGAAATATGGGTTGGTGTAGCATTAACAACTTATGCCTACTACAAGATTTCCTATGGGGGTAAGTCACACATAATAATCTTTTTTTATACAAGAGAATATCCACAGCTGGAATCAAGTCATTGAAAATAGCCAGCAAGTAGGAAATTAACATTCTTCCTTAGGGTCAGGTCTTTGCTATAATAATTTAGGTGTTTTAAATGCTGATTGTAGATGGTTGCACAAAAATACTCAAATGTCAGTGTAACTGTGCTTACATTATGAAGATTAGGTAATGTAGGTATTGGTTTTTAAAATGCAGATCTAACTTATTTGTGATTTGAAAAAAAAGTTGTTTTAAAATGGTTCTCTCACACGAATGTGAAAGTGTATTTTGGGCTGATGGCATCTCAAAATGAGAGCTACATCACTGAACATGAGAATGTGTGTTACTTGGTGACACTGGATGACTTTCTCAGAGAAAGAAACAGAAAATCTAATGTAAAAATAATAAATGTGAATGGGCCAGGTCCCTTAAACAAGAAGGGTACAAGAGATTATGGTGTCTTAAAGGGCCTGTTTGTCAATTTAGGCTATGCTTGATAAATCCCAAACCCTTTACTGGGTGTTGTAAACAATGAAGTGTTGTAAGTTATAGGATAAAGGAGCCCCTTGCTGTGGGAGCAGCAGAGATACTACCTCAGTATTTCTCTAGCTTTGTCCAAATAATGTGTAGCATTCCAAAACTGATACACTGCACTTAAAAGTTTAAGTAAATATAAGTGGTTGATCTTAATGGCTACTTAATGACTATTAAGTAAATATGAGTAGTTGAGGTGGACAGGAAGGAAAAAAAGTTTAGCTTCAACCTTTTATTTCAAGGAGAGTTCAAAATGGACAGACTGTTTCAAACTTGTCTTCATGTCATGCTATGTTAATTCATGACCTAGTGTAGATTTTTGAGGGCCAAGAAACCTGTATAAATGGCAACTGTATGCTAAGCTTTATTTGAAAGGGAAAATAGTTTTTGATAGCTGTAGCCCTTTCTGCACGTTGGGGGATAATTTTGCAAATAATATATGGAATTGCAGGAGAGTGTGTTGTAGGATAAATCAGATTGGAAGGGACCTCTTGAGCTCACCTGGTCCAAACCAGTGCTTGAAGCAGTTAGATCAGGTTGCTTATTACCTTACTCATAATTTAAGTATTTCCAAGGATGGAGATTGTACAATCTTTTATAACAGTCTTCCTTATAAAGAATTTTTTTTCATCATTGTGACCCAGTGTTTTAGGAGTTTAGGAGAACAATTCCAACGGTAATGTAAAATACAAAGGAAAATTTTAAAGCCAACATTTCACTTCAGTTTACATCCATATCTTGTGTGTGTATATACCCATATATTATGTGAAATAGTAAAATTCTATAAAAGTTTATTTTGAATTATAATAGAAATCTTGATAACTATAATTTCTAAATGCACGGAGTGTTGGTTAATTAAAAACAAACAACTTGTAAAAATCAGTATAAAGTTTGCAGAAATGTACCATGGAAAGTACATATTGTGCACTTTCAATTTTTGTTTAACCTAATAATAAGCTAATTAAAATTTACCTTTGAAAAGTAAATAGGAAATATAATTTTAACTGTCATTGTTCAGCTTATTTTTTTTCTTTTTTTTCCCAGGCAAAAAATCATCAGGAAATAGTAAGTATTAGCTATCTAATACCTTGATATAATTTCTAAATAAGTACAGTAAAAATTAGTTCCAAATATTCTACATTAGATAAATTTGGGGCTTAAGTTACAGGTTTAGCAAATGTTTAAAGACTACTTCAAAATAAGTAATTTTGGTTGTGTTGATAATTTTATATCCTAGAAACAACTGTGGATCTGCACATAAATAATCTTTTGCGTAGGTTTTAGGAGTAAAATGGAAATTCTATACCTTGACTGTGTGGGCAAGGAATTTTTTCAAATAATAGTAACAGCCATTTAATGGAATTACTTAAATCAGCATGATATCAAGAGTACCTGCTATTTAGCTATCAAGAAACTAGAAAGTATGAACTTGTGATTTGGATTTGTATCTTTATAAAGTAGTGTTTAGATATTTATGGACAGTTTGTTCTGAAATCACACTGGAGTTTATTTTTTCATGACCTGCTGTATCTCAGTTCACTTTCTGCACCATGAGAGAGAACCCATTTGCTCACAGTTGAATCTGTACATGCAAACATTATTTACATTTTGAAATGTGCAATAAAAGAAAATACTGCCTAGTACTAGACTTAGAATAATAGTGTAAATAAACTTCAGTTCTGGAAGAACCATAACAAAACCAAAGAAGAATGGGTGTTGACTGTAATGGGGCTTTAAAACTTGCAAAAGAGAAATTTTAGTATTTGCTATATTTACTTATGTACATATTCTGAGGGTAGTGTTTTATTTGAATAGCCAATTCTTGTGCTCAGATGTAAGTACACTTGTCAGTTCTAGGACCTGCACTACATTCCTGAATTGATTTGCTTTACTGTTTGAACAGCCTAAATTGTGTCTTTGTTTCAGAGTCCTCTGACCATCATTAAAGATCTCCTCTGTTCCTGGAATATGAATTTGGTGGTTCATCATTTCTACTGCAAATGAAGGGAGTTACAACCATAGGGAAATGAATACTAGAACTGTACCTGATCCATCTGCTGTAATTGGAAAAAGAATAAATCCATTGAGCAAAAAGTAATTAAAGATCTTGGACAATATGTGCTGGAGTGCAGTGCTAACCTAATTTTTAGAATAAGCTTCTACAGTTCTAAGTACCATGTTAAACTTTTTCAACAGTATTTTAAAAGGGACTGAATCTTTATAACTAAACTTCTTAATAGAATTAGATTCCTTTTCCCCTCCCCCTAGTAATAGCTCTTTTGGCTATTTACTTCAAAACTCATTTAATAGGATGCCAAGCATGAGGACTTCAACCTCAGCTTTTTGTCAACTTGTGGTGCAGTAATCAAGAGTACCAAAAATTATATTTTAACTCTTACATTTCTAAAGAGTTTTTAGTTCTGCAGGGTTTAAAAGCAAATGTTACATTGTTATGAAAACACCATGCAAAATGTTACAGATATTTTTTAAAGGTGCATGATTGACAACTATTTTTTTTGTCCTTCATATTCAAGAGAGCTAAGGAATTATTTTGAAAGGCTTTTTGTTTAGTCACAAGTTTTGCAAAGGAATAAGTAATAGCATGCCCATATTGTATAAGAAAACTGATATTACATGGACTTCCATTTGCCATTGGAACTTACCTCAGAAAAGCTCAAAATTTAAAGGGAATAATGAAATCACACACTGGCAGTTGGTATGAGCACAAACATTTAACTGGTTTCAAAGAGTTTTCCTTTTTACTGAAAGTGTAGAAGTAATACTTGTGTTATTAGGATGGGTATTAGTGGTTTTTGCAGATAGCTGTTAGAACTCCACAGCAAGTGTATTTTGATACTGTAGGAACATATGCTATCCTATGAAAATCAGTGTTCAGAACTGTGCATACTGAACTCTGTACCAAGAATACATAGTGTGTAAAACCAAAACTGGACTTCATGTCATGTTTTGTTTAAATTTAGCCTAATCTGCCTTTGAGAAGATTAAGATGCTTAAGTCATTTTAATGACTTAATGCTTACGTACATCTTTTTAACTACTTCACTGAAACATCTTAAATCTTTCAGCTTGATTAAAATTTTGCTTTTCAATCTTCTGACTGCAGTATCTGGCCATAGCTTAAATGTTTTATATTCAAATACTCAGAACTTGGTAACCTTACCTGCTGATGGTAAACATTCCAAACACTGTTGCCTTTAATTTCTTCGAAATTTATACTTATGCTTAATAGCTGTACATACTGAGGAAAATTTACAGTCTTATTTCTCTGAGAGCTTTTTTTTAAAGAAGGCAAGTTTAGCACCACTGACTTGAAAAGGTGACATCCGTCCCTCATGTATTTTTGATATTTCTTCCACCTTCCACAGTTTTCTTTGTTACACCTTTTCTTGATCTGTTTTAGCTGATTTCCTTAATCATTTCTATATGGGTTTTCTGTTTCCTCACCACAGAAAAATGAATGAGAAATCGAAAGAACTCCTAGATTTTTTACATAAAATCAAAAGCATCCAACAGAAGGGAATAGACAATAAAAACTAGAAGAAAATGGAACTTAAATGAACAGATATTAAGCCAGTGGTAATTACAGGGTGAGTGAGTTGTGGTATACTTAATAAGCAGTTCAGATTGAAAATTTATGCCAAGTAAGGAGCTATAAGAGCATTTGTAATGCAAATTTATGATCACTAAGTTATAGTTCCTAAGATACCACACATACTTCAAATGACTTGCTTTAGGAATTTTCAATTACAGAGCTCAGGCAGACATATCAGGAAAAAATATTAATCACTGCAAGATTTGCTTCACCTTAGCCAGACCATTGTCACTGAGGTACATCAACATGCTCTTCTGATCTCCTGGCTTGGAAGCCAAGAGGAGCTTCTGCTGACCTGCCCTTGGAGCACACTTCACTGCCCTTCTAGGTAAACTTCACCTGCTTCAAGTCCTAACTCTTCTTTCTATCTGACTTGCTTTATATTCTAGTAGGGAAAGAAAGTACATATGGGCAGCAGTGTCTGCATTATAAAAATGATAATTTCTACTGAAACAATGCCATATGCAACTGGTTCTTCCATTGCTTCTTCTCTGTCAGGAATTTCTATGAAGGCTACAGAATATTCCCTCCTTTGTGATCCTTAACACAAATATCTGCAAAAGATAGGGGAAGTAAGACTGCTGTTGATGTTTAAATAGTTGTTTTGTTTTGTTTTGTTTTTTTAATTGAGTAGCATACAGAAGGGGGAAATTCAGTCAGTGGCTTGACTCGAAAGCAGAAATCAACACACCCATAACATGTAAACCTGTAGTACTGTCTCTATACTTCCTGCTTCTCTATGCTGAAGTAATGTAAAACACAACAGAGGAAAGCAAACTAAGGCATTTTAAGAGCCATTTCATATCTGCAGTGAGGTGTGGAAAGAGTAATCAATTTTCATTGCAGCACTAGCACCTGGAGCACAGCCCTAGGTAGACAAACATTTCAAGGAGTACCCACCCTTGAAGTGAATACTCTTATTTTAGAATATGTGCCTTTCTTCTTTTTTAGTAATTTAACTAAGGTGATTTCTAAAGCTAACTTAAAAATATTTTCTTGTTCCAGGTAAGTGTCTAAACAGACAATACTCAGCTCCTGAACAAATTCATTTGCTATGCAAATGACTGTGTAAGATCAGGACATTAATCCATGGATGTAATATTCAACATGATTCACAACTAAACACTGGTGAGGGATATGCTTACTGCACATTGATGGATCATGTTGCTTTCCTTCAGCTGCTGCCTCTTTATATTGCTGACATTTCTAAAACAGGATTGCATTTAAACTTTATGTAGTAAAATAGTTAAGCAACTGCATTCTTAATTTGTTGCCTGTGATGAGGCATCAGCAGTGACAAAACCTGTTCACTACCTTTACCATGTTAGTGGAACAACAAACATCTTTAGGGGTTGAAGAACCTCATCCAATTACTGCAGCATCCTTTTGACTAAGTTTTGTGGTGGCACTGGTAACTTTTTTTTTTTTAATAATCAATACAGAACATGAAAGCTCAGCAGTAGGAAACTGTATTAATGATGACAATGCTAATGCAAGATGTTGTCTTACAGTACAAGTACTTCTGTATTTGCCTTTCCATGCTGAGTCTTACCTATAACTGGGATACATTTATACATTTTGGAGCTTGGAAATTTCTAGAACATTTCAAGTTCTGTTCTACAATTAGGAATCTCCGAGTTTCTCCTGCATGTTAATAAGGTATGATAGAATACTCTAGGGGAGCAGCAAAATACAGTCAGAGCCAAGGAAACATTAGTCACAAGGCCCAACCTACTTAACCTCCTTAATGGCTAACTTGGAAAAAACCCAAATGTGTATTCATGTTAATTGGGAGGATGAGTAAAGCTGCAGGAAATGATCCAAAGTAACTAAAACAGCTGAACAAGTCTCCTGTTTATCTGATTCATGATAGCAATCCAGTGTTTCTCGTACAAAACCAATACAGAGCTGGTATGTTCGTGTGTCTTGTACTTTGAGTCCTTAAGGAAGCAACAGTCAGGTGCTTGTTAGACACAGGTGCTTGTGTGTGACATCACCACCAGCTGGCTGAACTGAAACAGAGGAAATCAATGTGTGAAACTTCTATTGTTTCATTCAAAGAAATCTGTGAAGTTACTAGGAAGGAAAGAATAGTGAGATGCAAAGTCCCCGAGGCATTAAATATGTTAACAATTCATTAAATGGAGGAACAAGAAGTGACACGGTAGTGCTTGAACAGCAGACTCTTCAAACTACAATTCCATGACCTTTAGTAACTAACATTTAGCAGCTAATGTTTTTAAGAACATAGAGCCACATGGCTGATTTGGTAATTTATTAAAATCTGATAAATAAGACAGTCTTATGTAGTCTACTCCACTGCTGCAGGCAAAGTAACTTGGAAACAATTATTCTGTCCTAACCCAAAATGAAATGACCACCACAAGAATGGATGATTTAGAGGTTTTAATTAAATTCTGTCTTCAGTTGTGGTTTAACAGTATGAGTACTCTGGCAGCTACACCAGCTTGTAGAGTTTGCACCCTTACACTGCAGTGCCTTGCTCCTCATAGTTGTATTGATACAGTTATTTGTGAATAAGATCAGGTGATTTTGCATAATTTTATGGGCTTTCCCCCCTATAAAATAACAAAACAGGCACTTGTTGGGTTTTTTTTTTCCATTTTAATATGGACCCATCCGATTCCATTTACAGCAAAGCTGCTTTATAACTAGATGAAAGCGCAGCAGTTGAGGGGGGAGGGAGGAGAGTTGCAGAAAAAGGGCAGAAGAATCAGAATTTCTGAGCTCCCATTTACTCAGCCAAGTTCCCAAAGTCGTTGTGTCCCTCATAACAAGGCAATGCAAGGTTCCTCCTCATCCACAACGCACATGATCAAAGCACTGTCACTCCTGGAAGAACTGTCATCAGTGTCAACAGCTGGAGCAATAAAAAGAATGCACAACTCCACCCTGCACAGAAATCAGGAATGTCAGCTTGTGCTGCAGCAAAGGCAGAGCCTTGCTTCCTTCCTCTGGGACAGCACATTGCTTTCTTGAGTTTATACTATCACTTAATTAATTGGGACAAATGGACAAACAAATAGGGAACAGGGAGAACCACTGGATGATGATACCCTAATGCTCAGTACTAGCAGGAAGAATACTTTTACTTATAAAGGATAAAATTGGTAGTGGTTCATCAAATTATATTATTGGTTGTCATCAAATGAAAATATGCTTAATTATTATGGCCTTCTAAAGGATCATAAAGGAATGGTTTTTAATTGACATGACCTTTAACTTTTATATCCATATCATGACAGTACCTTCAGTGGTCTGCTGGGAGAGACAATAGAGATTTCTTCAGAGCTAATGAAGTGTGTTTGGTAGGAAATGATAATGGGGATTATGTGGGTGGTAGAAGTAAGAGCTGTATACTGAATGAATCCCATCTGTGGTGACTGCTGCCTACACAGATTTTTTTCTGCAGTATTAGTTGTAGTCTTCATTTCTTGTTTTAACCTGTTGTGTTTAGCATGCTTTTGATAATATTAAGAATTGCTGCAATTAAGGGGGAATTCTTCAGGTATGAAGTACAAGCTGTTGTGAGGTATTTCATATGGAATGCTATGTAAACAAGCAAACTGGCAACAACTAAACTGAAAAGAAGCAGAGCATTATGGGAGGAAAAAGGAAGGATTAATAAAGTGGACTAGAATGTGAACAGGCATTTGATAGAAGACCAAGAATACAGGGACCTCCCTTTTGGGGGAGGTTTAACCAAAAGCATTTTCACTTTTATAATTAACTCTTTTTTTATTTTGTACATACATATATATGTCTCAAGAGATGCTTTTTTCAGCACTATTATTGACCATGATGCTTCAGGTATACCTTTTAATTTAGTGCAGTTGTACAGAGAAATAGCCTTGTTTAAATTCTCTTAAACCTGACATTACAATTCTCTCCTTATAACCCTGATGTTGTATTCCACATATTACATACAGCTTGAAAAGAAAATTCTTCTGGTCTCAGTTAGGATCTCTAGGCACTTCTTTAAAATAATTAGCTAAAATTTCAATTCTGCATTTCTTTCAGTAAGCTAAGAATTTGAGTCATACCAGTTTTAACAAAGGACCTGACTCTTGGTTTAAGTAAACACCAAGATATAATACTGTTCAGCATACTTTGATTTTAGTAATTCTTCTGGAGTAATGCAACTAGAAAAGGAATCTTGCAAAAACTATTTTTACTTTGCTTTCAAATTATGTATTCTTATTAATGCTAACTATCACACCTCTTTTTAAATTAAGGCTAGTACATTAAACATGTACTCAGACCTTTCTAGAAGGAAGAAAGGCAGAAGGCAAGAAAAAAAAATTATTCCCATAGGAACTGGAAGAAATAAAAAAAAGATTGCAGTACCTTGTACTGTAGCTTGTCCATTTACAGAACAGAAACACTGGTTTTGAATTTGAGACATAAACAGTAGACAAACTTTAAAGTAGTATCTAATCATCCCCCAGCAAGTAGGTTATTATTGGGTGTACTCCTCCATGATGCACACACTCCTTTCCAGCCTTCTAAATATTCTCAGGTTCAGCTGCATATTATGGTATCTTCTTTGAATAAGTCAACCTAAAATAGATTCTAAACACATACCAGTGATACATTTTCTTCTGTCACTATTTCTAGAGCTTTTCACTGAATATTTTCAATAAGGTTCCATCAATGCCCTACACAATTCATCTGCTTCTGCTGTTGACATTCTTCTGTTTATGCAGCTAAGAACTGTAGTAAACCTTGTTGTAGGATCACAGTAGTAAAAAAAAATTATTCAGAAATGTATTTCTGGAAGATTACAAAACAGGGCACTTGGAAACAGAATCAGCTTGTCTCATTAATGTTCCCTGGCCTAGAATATTGTTGCTTTATGTGGAAAAGTAGTATTTACTGAAACAGAAGGGATGAACCTTAACATCAATAAGGCACAAACCCATTATTTTCATAGCATGCAAAAATCATAATTGCAAATGTTAGATTACATCTGCTGGTCAGATTACCTGAGTGCAGATGTTCTTCTATTAAAATGCACTACTGAAATAGTGTTTGTGACTGAAAAACTCAGATTCACAATAAATTGTATATACCTGTATAGAAGACAGCCATGCTCTGTAATCAAATTTCAGTAATCAAAAAGCCCAAAAAGTGGTAATTTAAGGTGGTGTTTATGTATATATACACATATCTATATGTGTATCTCTATCTATACAGATACATATGTGAGAGAGAGTGCAGAAATGTTTTCCATAGAGATGCATGTTAAATCAGAACCTGTTTCACATCTGCAATGGTGTTTTATTTAACAGATTTAATACTCTTAGTCTCTTAAGAGGAGACTTACCTTGTGTATTCTAATCTGTAAAATCTGTGATAAGTACATACATAAAAAAAGGTAAAGAATGTTATTTCCAGCAGTGTAGTCTTAATAACGTAGTTGTTTAAATACTAAGTAGAAACAGATTTTTTTTAAATACACATTTAATTTGGTTTATAATTTTTTTCTCCTACTCTAAATGAGCATTCTTCTGCTCAGAGGCATGTTTTCCTCTCTCAGCTTCCTTTGCGCATCGCTTTGTCAGTAACTGCTAGAAAATACCTTTCAGTACATCCCAGACTTCAGAATTGAGCAGAGGACTTGCCCAATCTGCCCTTCCAAGCTGCAGTCCTTCAAGTCCACCCATGACCAGGTTCAACAGCAGGAGCTTCATTACATGATACCCCCTTCATGTTTGTTCTTACGAGATCTGTTTACCTCAAGAAAGGTAACTAAGAAAAGGACAAATTCTAGTAGAAGATGCACATTTCAAATTAAGCATTACTGGGTTTGAATATCGCAGTAATACAAATCTAATACGAAAACAAACCTGCATCTGATACAGCAGTAAACATAAAAAAGGAGATTGGTTTCAATTATATTTAATAAGTAGTTGGCCATCTAAAACAAAGGAATTATATGGTTAATAGAAAAGTTGAAGACTAAAAAACCAAAATTTTTGCAGCATGAGGGAAAAACTAATCATGTATCACAGAATTCTGCATTAGCCTGTTAGCTGAAAGAAAAAGTATTTGAAATGCCTTCACACAGAAACTGTAAAAAACACTTAAGTGGTTTTTTAAGTGTAAAAAACACAGCTAAGTCATAGAAGAGATACGTGAGAACAATTTTAGTCTTACACTAACAAATTAAAAAGCTAGGCCTAATCTTAAAACATGGTCTATCATTTTCCCCTCACATTAACCAAGTGGTACACCCAAAACACAATAGCACATAAAAAAAAGAGGACTAAAGAGTGCAGGATTGACTGTCCCTAATTAATGTTTCAACTAATGACCCATCATCTGGCTCATCTCAGATACTTGCACTTATCATTGAAAATTTCAAAAAAACGGATTTTTATAAATAAACATCATGAGAGGGTTGGCTATAAAGCCTAAAAGTACAAGCAGAGAGAAACCTCCCAGGACACTGAAGTTTTTGTTTTCTCCACCTCTTTGCATATGGTTAATGGCTTCCTTGTTATAAATTACAGAGGAGCAGAACAAGATTTTCCATCTCTAAAGATGGTGGCATGTCATTTTACAGGACTCTGTCTTCTGTAGCTACAATATAAACCAATTCCTTTTAGTGCAATAATTTTATGAGAGTGGACAGCAGCACAGTCCCAATGAGACCACAGCATTTTGCACTAAGTACGTGCTTTTGCATCATGTGTATTGGATTAAGTATACAATTTCTGTTATTGTTTAAAGAAATTACCTCTAATCCAGCAAATGCAGGGCTGGAACACATGACATACCAGACACCCAAATCCCAGGAAGTGCACACAGCTATGCCACACACACATAATGCTTCACTCCTGCTTTAATTGTGACACTTCTCAGAATGATGCACTGAGTGCTGGGCTATGGAAACTTCAGATCATGAGTCACCTAGTCCAGCATACATTACCTTAGAATATTACAAGGCAGTGATGAAAAAGTATCTTTCTCCTGTTCACGTGTCTTAAATGCTGTATACCAAACAGACATCAAAGTGTTTCCTTTAGGTTATTATTTGTAGTTTATTTATCTCTGAACAGGTTTGGTGGGGTTTGAAATGCCTTGGCTGTATGTGAATTCAAGCATGCAGCATATGAGTATTGTTCACTAGGAGCACTTTATGGCTGCAGCCTTAGGAAGCCAATGTGATTCTGGAATGAAAGGCTATTTAAGGCCACAGTAACAAATTAATATACCTTAATATACCTACATATACACTCCTACTTTACACTGTCATTCAGTAAAGATTTAAGGCTCCTGCTGTGAAACTCCCCATGAAACATTCAGTGTTTTTGTTTGCATCATCTGTTACACAGCACTGCACTGTAGCCACCCCATGAACTGCCTGTCAAGTTAAAAGTACTTCTGTCATTCAGTTTCTTAAATTGCTGACTTACTCCGAGTGAGCTCCTCCTGCATTACAGCAAATGTAAAATACCATTTTTGAAAAGAGAGTCGTATTCTGGTAATCCACTTAGTCATTTAGCAAAGAGACATCATTTTCTTTAAATACGTGCAAAAAACCACCAGTGCTCCTACCCATACTCATTTTTAGAGATTTTATTCTGCCAGTTATGAGTGAACCCATGTGAACTGTAGCCATCTAGAAGGCTGCTCCCCAATCAGAGCTAGTCATCCAGGCTCCATCCTAAATCAATACAGAGATAGGCACCTTCAAAGACCAGGAGATTTAGATAGTGGGATGAGTATCTCGAGGTGAATGAATTACCTGCAGAACTGCCTCTCTCCCCTCCCCATCCTGATTATCTGTAGAAGCAGCCTCAATGAGTGATTGAAATGACACACCTAACTCCTACCTTAGTAAAGTTGGATAAGATGGATCCCACCCTAAGTGTTTGACCTCTGACACTGTTGCTGGCTATAAATAGCAGTATCTGTTATTTAAAATAATACCACATGAAAAGAAAAAAAGTGTTACATTAATTCAAAATTATTTTCCTGTGACACCTCCAAAGCGTGAAAACATTTTCCTATGCTCTGGAAAAGCATCTTAACAAGTAAATGCAAAACTGGAGAACACTTGGATCTCAGAAGGTAGGAAAGCTCATTTTCCTCCTTTTGTCTATAGAAAAGGAGAGATTCAGACATACTAGTTTTTAAAATTTTAAAAACATCTACCTTTGAAAATCTTGCTAGAAGATACTTAGAAAACACAAGCAGCATTCAGAATTCCAGCAGGAGTGCTCCTGAAAATTTTATTAGTCTGCCACCTTTATCTTTGGGACTCTCTGCTTGTCCTAAGAAAAATAATGATCAAATAAAAGGTCTGGAAATTTATTAACAGAAGTTAAAACCCCTTTTTCCAATAAACCCAGGTTAAATACACACCATGTTTTGGTCATTTTTTTCTATGTACCCATAAATTCCAAATGTTTTAGCAAAACAATAAGTGACAGTTTATGCATTTCAATCAAATTTCAGTTTCTAGGTAAATACAACTTCTGCACATCTCAAAAACTCACCATACCAGAACCAATAAGCAGTAATTGTTCATTTTTTATGTATTATCAGTTAAAAAAAGGTATGTTAATCTACAGTGGTTTCAATTTGTAAAGTTTAATAGAATTGCTGAGGTTTTTTAAGAACCAAGAGAAGAGTAAAAGATATTTGTATAACATATTTTAATATTTATATTTACACCAACAAATAAGCACAAACCCTTTCCTTAGAAAGAGGTCAACAAAATTAGAACACCTTTCACAAAGGAAGCAGATAATTTGGATTTAGTACCTCTGGCTTTATCTGCTTCCATAACCAAATTCTCTTCCCTTATCTTCTTAGGCATTCCCCAAATACTGACTGCTTTCTTGCAACCTCAGTTATCCCAGAAAGGCAACTGAGTTGTAGATATCACTGGCCCCTTGGGCCAAGCACCATAATTTCTACAAAATTGGACCAGTCATTTGCTATGGATATGCATGGACAATGGGGGGAAAAAATCTACATTATTATAAGTGACCCTTTTTTTGCTCACAGTAAACAGATTTCTGGTTAAAAGTTGGAATCAGAAAATTTTATATTGGCTGTTTTGTCTCTTGACTGCTAAGAGAGTGGTTCCCAAAAAGATTTTTCTGTGGGAGAAGTGTTAAATAACTTCCCATGCCACAGGTAGAGTTGTAAGTATTGCACTTGGTAAATATTGGTTAATATTTTTTTCTTTCTGCATTTCTATAGAAAAATTGAGATGGGAAGAATTGAGACAAGTGATGTTTTAAAGGGAAGCAGAAATAGGAGTAGGAGCAGACTTGCATATAAAGTACATACTCTACCTTTTGAAGACATTTCCTCCCAGCCCTCAGTATCCAGTCTGTCTGGTTGCTTCACTGGCTGAACCTTCATCTGCCAAAAGCAACAGAATGACAAACTTTTATACTACAGGCCATTATTCTAGCAGAGGAGTTGCATGGAGGAGTGTCTGCATCCCCAGCAATTGTCTACATCATATTCTCCCACTTTTCATTTTGTAGGTATTCCTGCTGTTACAGTAATAGTGGGAAAAGTAATAGTGGGATAATATTTACAGTATTTTATTTTTATTCATTTAATGCAGGGAAACGTCAACTATCAATTATATCTGGAAAAAAATTATAGACCATTGTTTGAGAATTGCTGGCAATGAAAATTAACCTAGTCAATGAGAAAGACTAATTTTTATAGAACAAGGGTGACAAAAGGTGCACAAATCCCTCAGTGTTAGAATTTTAAAATTTCTAATTTTAAAATGAGAATTACTTAAGTAGTAAGAGGACAAATAAATTTCTATTCACTCCTATTATTTTGTGGATTAAAGTTCAATATGAATTTGATGAGGATAAATCATTCCCCCCTTTTTTAAGATAGATGACTATGAGCATTTCAGAGCCTGTTTTATTCAAGCCAGCCTAGTTGCAGGGATAATGCTCTTCTGAGTAGATCTTGGAGTTCTGTATGGGGTTTGAGTAACCTATTTCCAAAGCTCTGTGTGTGAGGTGGCATCACAGTCTACAAGAACCTGAGGATGATATTGGTGTGATTGCCAGCAAGTAGCACTCCAACTGGTACTTGCAAAATAACATTAAACTGGCAAAGTACTATCTTGTGATGCCAATAGATTTTCCTTGTTAGGACTATTTTAGTAAAAGAGGCAGAGGCTTTGACCTGTCAAAAAGCTGACACCAGAGCCTGCAAATGCACTGAGAAGGATACACAGTGAAATCTTAAGCATGTATATATTAAGATAATTTACACAATTATCTGTTACAGAATCTTACATGAATAGGTTATGCTTACCATACAGGCTCATACATTAATGTGAGATTATTATGCTATTACCATTTACCTTCAAAGACTTACACAAACGTTATCTAAGCTCCTCAAAAACTTGCCAAGCTAACATTTTTTTCCACTCCTAGCTGAGATCTGTCACGGTGTTCTGCAAATAAAGTAACAAAGACTGGAAACCAGCCATTTTTCAGAAGCAGTTGGAGCGCTGGGTAGGTCCATGTATGCTGTAGATTAGGATTGAAGACTCCCAGCAATATGAAATTTGTCTACATCGCATGTGTTGCAGTACTAACATATGGTGATGTTTTGACTTCTAGATGAGCTTGGCTTCTTCCAAGCTGTTAACTTTCATTTTGCCGTTGTAACTCTACAGAATGAGAGACTAGAAAATGAAGGAAACTGAACCTTACTTTCAAACACGAGACCAGATCTCATGAGTCTGACATCACGACAAAAATACCTTTCCCCTCCTGCTACTAAGCGGAGTTTTGTACATCAGATTTCACAAGGAAGGGACGGTGGAAGGAAGGTGACGCTATAGGCATGACACTATCCAAGGTGTGTTTCGGACCAGGACAAGCGGCCGGGAAGCGACCTCAGCTCAGAGGCACGAGAGACCACCGACCCCCGTGTTACTGCCCAGCTCCCCCCCGCACGCCCAGCGGGCCGCGGGCAGCTCCAGCGGCCGGGCCGGGTGGAGCCGCCCCGCATTCCCCGCATTCCGGGCGCACAGAGCGCCCGGGGACGCGGCCCCTTCCTCCACCGCCCGAGCCCGGCAGCAATGGGCCGCGGGCAGCCCGCCCAGAGGAGGCGGCGCCCGCCGGGGCCCTGCCCGGGGGCAGGGCGGCAGAGCGCCGGGAGGAGGAGGCCGAGCGGGGGAGAACCGGCGTGGTGAACCTCACGCTGAGCACGGCGCTGCGGGAGCGAGAGGGTCCCGGCGGGGACGGGAGTCGAGCGCGGGTGCCGGTCCCGCATTCCCGGCCCGGCCCCGCGGTCACGTGCGGCCCCGCTGCGCCTCCCCGCGCGGCCCCGCCCCGGCAAGGAGGCGGTGGCGGGGGTTAACCCGTGGCGGGGCGGCGCGGGCGGAGCGGAGCCGAGTAGAGCAGAGCAGGAAGCGCCCGAGGAGGGAGGCGGGAGAGGCGGCCGCGCTCCGGAGGAGGAGGAAGGGGGTTGGGAGCCCGGCCGCCGTCGCCGCCTTCGCCTCTTCCTTCCGCCCGCTGCGCGGAGCGAGGCGCGCGGGAGGCACCTGTCACAGCCGCCAGGGCGAGCGCGGCGTCCTCCGCGGTGAGAGGCGGCGGCGGCAGCGGCAGCAGGAGAGGCCCGGCACAGCTCAGCGGGCCCGGCGCGGAGAAGGCTGCGGAGATGATGCCGGTGAGTGAGAACGGGGAGAGTTCGCGTCGTCGCTCCCCGGCCTGGCGCCGCGCTGCCGGGCGCTGGGACGCCTCGCCGTTTCCTGCGGGGCTGCCGGCGGCGGATGGAGTGCGCGGCGCCGCCGTCATCCCCGGGCCAGCCGGGACAGAGGGCTGCGGGGCTGCGGGGACGTCGGCGGGCTCCGTGCCGGGGGTGGGGCCGCCGGTCACGGCCGTCCCCGGCTGTGGGGGGGCACGACCTGCCTCCACCCGCGGGGGCTGCACCGGCCGTGACAGGTCGGGGCCGCGTCCCCCCGGGCTGTGGCGGAGCGGCGCCTCACGCACCACGGCGGGGAGCGCGGGGGTCGCCTCCGGGTCGCTGCCGGCCGGCGAGGCCCGCCGTGAGGCGTGGGGGGTGCGCTGTGTTTGGGTGAGTGGGTGTGCGGGCGGTGTGTCTGTTTGTTTCGGGGTTTTCCACCCAAATCCCGATTCCTCGCCGCCCGGGTGCGGGGAAGGGCTGAACCGTCCCGGGGCAGGCGGCTCCGGCCCTCCTGCCGGGGTCAAGCGAGCGCAGGCGGCAGCACCGTGTCAGCCTGGCTCCCTCCTCGGTTCCTGTCACCGCTTTTGTGAAACCGTCGCTTATTTATTGAAGACAAACCCTTTCTTTTTCCTGCAAGCAACCTTGATTGTCTTCTGTGACAGAATCCCTGTCCGTTTCCTGCCCCCCGCTTCCCTCCCTTGTCGCTGTGGGCTGATGCAGTGGTCAGAAGAGAGTTGTTCCTGATGACTGTTCGTTTTATGACAAGATCCTCTGGGACGGAGTAATAAACAATCACATTCCTTTTGTTGATTTCTTTCAAACTCTATTTGATCTCAAATGTGGCTTTATGAGTTACTCCAATATAAGGGGCTATCTCCCATGTTTCCTCTAATTCTAGTAGAAATTAGCTTTTTATTTACAGTTCCTCTGCAGTGTTTGCAGCCGAAGCACTGCAGCAGAATGTTTCTCTGTGAGAACATTAAAGACATCTTTAACAAGATTTTATGGCTCTAAATTTGTTTCGTGGCTGAGAGGAGAAAATAAATAGCTCCAACTGGGTGTAAAATTTCAGATTGAAGAGCACAGGTAGTGGTTAAAAGCCAGGTATTATGACAAGCTTTTTAACATCATGTGCACTTTTAACTTCCAGCTGCTGAGTGCCAAAATACTCTATTGATACGGATGAGAATTGCAGTGCACTGGGCGTGTTAGAAACCCGCAACAAAGTTCATGGAGTTAGACTTGTGCCATGAACTTATGGATGTTAGCATGTAGAAACAAAAACAAGGTGACAGCTTCATCTTCCATCTCAGCTTTGGTTATGCTTTACATTCATGAAATTCCTATTGAAAACCCTGCATGCCAATGACATGCTAAGTCAGAACAAACGTATTTGCTTCCCATTACTAACCTATGTGTGGGTTTCAGGTTAGCGTCATAACTTGGGTAGTGCAGGGATTGACTTCTTAGAAAGTTTCTTTTTACCTATTTGGATGTTTCTGCCAGTGTCTTGTGTTACCTCCTTGCTTGTTCAAATGTGGTGGTTGTTTATATTTATTGGAGGGTGGTTGAAGATTCAGACTTTTTACTGTGTTTTTGAAACACACTTCAAAGCATTTTTAACTGACAGATGAATTTTAATAAAAACAAATTACCTTGCTACAGGAGTAGTAAGTAGTCTTGCAGATGAGAGCTTACTGAGTCCAAGTCCTAAAATAATAAATACTTCATTGTTCTAAAGCCATTTTAGATGCTGTTATGGACAGTCTATCAGTCAGGCATATGCATATGTAAATAAATATATATATTTAAATGGACTTGTAACAGTGCCTTCAGTATTCCAGTTTTTCTCCCAGCTAGACTACAAGGGTGAAAAAACCCAACTCCATTTACTGGACTCATCAATATATAATATCCAAATAATGTGAACATGTGGTTGTAGAACTGGACCAAGTGTTTTAGATTTTTACTCATTTTTTTGTATTTTGAGAATGGAAAAGTTAGATCACTAAGTTTTTACCTTAGAGAATTCCTTGACTTCATAGTCATGGAAGCTTTTTTTTCCCCCCAAACCTGTTGGGTTTTTGTTTGTGGGTATTTTGGGCTTTGGGGTTTTTTCTATAATTAGCAAAAGCATAAACTAGCAAGAGGAGAGATTTTAATAACTACTAGACTTACCTACTTGTTACAACAGTTCATCACCATAGTTAAAACCAAATGTTAAACTTTTGTAGTTTCTAAAGATTCACATTTATTAGACTTGTAGTAATTGATTTGGGCCACTTTTGCATTGGTAATTTTTTTGGCATTTGTACAACCATTTATAAGTCCCTGTTTTTCTTCTTTGGTGTCTGTTGTGATTTTTTTTCCTCCCCTCACATGGGGAACAGTTTTACTTCTCAGAGGTTTTTATCAATTACAGTTTCTTTTGTGAGTGGGATACTTCCCACTCTGTTCTTCAGCATCCTTTTCTTAGAAGGATTTTATTCATTATCTTTTTTCATATTGCTTATTCTGGTTCTGAAAAATACAGAATAACTGTTCTTGGTCCTGAACACAGTTGGGCTTGAAGAAGAATTAATGATTTAGACTCATTATTTTCTCACCTGGGTTTTTTTTCCCTTTGCTTTGCTGACAAGACATATCAATCATGAACCCTTTCATTGCCTTCAGGACATAAGGACTATGTGTATGGTGAGCTTATGATGCTACACTGAATATCACCTCTGTTCCTATAAGTATGCCTTGATTAGAGGGATATTTTTTCTCTGAAAAGTAAAGGTTAGGCTTTCTTGCATTCTTGGAATAAAGCATGCAAACACAGAACTATCAAGTGGTATCCCTTCAAAGAGGAAATTTTTTGGGTTAAAACAACTACAGTTACATTTATTTGCAAAATTATTGTGGATAAAGCTCCTTTTTCAGCCACAAAATCTACAACATGATTGGAGGAACCTAGTTATGTATATTTTGGTCTATTTGCCCCAATAGAGAGGCTTTTATGTGTGGTACTTTAGGGTTTGTGTTTGAAAGAGTGTTCCCTTAAATAATGCAATTAATGCTTTTTTTCTTGCATGATAGTTCCAGAATTACCTCTTTTGTCAAGTATTAGCATTTTTCTTGGGCACGAGGGTGCACACAAGGAAAAGTCACCAATGAGGAGCGCAGTTTTCCCACTTACAAAGAAATACAATGCAATAAAGAACTGATACATTGGAGAAGCGTGTGACACTTTCCTCTTTTTGCCTTAATTTTGGGTATAATTCTTTCCCAGCATGTGAAGAGGTAACACCACACTAAAGAACTGTGTAGAGTTTGTATACCTACAGTAATGTGATAAGACAGGTGATGGTGGGTGCTGTGTAAGAAATTGTGATAGATTGAATCTTTTAGGAGGAAGAGTTGGTATTGCATGTTCTCCTAGTAGAGCTTTTCTGGGTTTGCCTTTAACTCATGAATATCAGTGAGGTTGCAGTCATCTTTCACATTTTTGAAAGCATCTGGGAGGAACCTTACGGGACTTTGTGTGAGGTTAGAGTTGCTGGACACATCCTTGTGTAGGATCAGGTAGTTGTGATGGTTGTTTCACAGAAGGGAGAGTGAAAAGTCTGGAGTGTTTAGTGGATTTTTTTTTTTTTTTTTCTAGTTAGTTTTGTGGGACACTGCAGGTCTTCTCTGAAGATGCCCATGACTAATGCATATCTTATGTGAGACTAGAGAATTTATACAGAAGCTCCTGAGCTATGAAGATGAATACTATGATAAAATACAAAGATGGATATCCGCAGGAGTTATTTTTCAATTAAGCTGGTGAATTAAGAAAAAGTGGGGGGTTTGGTAGACTTTTTGTTTGGTTTTTTTTTTGTTTTAAAATGAGCATACCATTGTCCTGTGTTTGGTCTAAAACATTTCCCAGAAAGTCCAAAGTGGGCATTGATTATTATATTGCTTATAATTTAAAACCAAAATATTCTTTAATCAGTGTCCCCTGTTCTCTTTCCATAGGAAGGTCGCTACTGATATAATTAAACATCGTAGAGGAAGATGTGTCACTTTAATACATTTAAATCAATACTATGAATTTTCATTATTGTAATATGAGCAATTTTCAGTGATATGGAGATAAAATATATTGTGATTAATTCAGAACTGTATAGTTCTCGGTGATACTGATATCCTGGTTTGCTGAATAAATCTGAACTGACTGTAGAGAATAATTTGCATGTTTATCAGCCATTATTAATGGAGTTATTTATTGCAACAAAGCTTAAAGGCCATTTCATGTTTTTTTGGATCATGTCACTATTTTTTTAGGTTGACAGAATATGGCCTATTCTGTGGTAAAAATAAGTTCATCAGCTTCACCATGTCAACAAATGTACTATACACATGCTAGTCTGATAATAGAATATTTAAATATATTTATTAGATATGTGTGGGTCTATGAAATATGTGAGAAATAGAGGGAAAGGATCCTCTCTCATATGCTAACATAGACGAGTTTGTTGTCCATTGCAGACTTCAGAGAAAATAACGTTTGACAACAAAATTCCATTCCACCAGATTGATTTTTCTAACAAAGCCAAGTTTCATATGAAATACATTATTTAAAAAAGCCTTGCTAATTCAGATATTTGTACTCAGATGCGTACAGCTGTGGAGCAGCCCCCATTATGCCAAGAGCTGCCCATAGACTGAAAAAAGGCAGTGCTTTTTTGTAAAGAATTTGAAGTCTAGTGCTTGATATTAAAATCAGTGCTCATGTTTATTATCTTCTTAAATGTCTGGCGGGGGGGGTGTTTCAATAATGTCTTTGTAAACTACAGGCATATTTGAAAATAAAAAATCTTTGCAGGGAATAGAGGTTTGAAGAAGGAAACAAATTATTGCCTGATTTGGGGAGTGGGGGGAAGGCGTCTTGCTCCCTTTCCCTCATGACTCACTGTTGGAATTTACAAGTCTTATGTGTTTGTCTAAATTAAAAGCTTAGTATTACCATACATTAATTACTAGTACAAGATAGCTCAAAATACTTAACCTCTTAAATGAATGTGCTAGCCTGGGATATAGGAGGTTCATTTCTGGCTTTGTATCAGACCCCAACAAAAGGAGATGATACAATTTTTTTCTTAAATTGAAAAATTATTTTATTATGTGATCCGAAATATCTTTGAAATCTTTCTGCATTTATGAACAGTTTTTCTGTCAGCCTTGAATCTGGTGTCTCATTTGTTCTTAAATTGTGGTAAGATTTTTAAGTAAACAAATATTCTGAGATACGAATTTTAACACTTCAGGCTGGTACATTTTTCTGGGAGTTGGGAAATCTGCCATTATCATCTATTAAACTTGAAAGCATGTAATAATCTTGAATGTGTTAGGCAATTTATCAGTGGAGTGTGCTCAATGTTTTGAGGTTCTGGAAGCAATTTTTTTATGACAGACAATAATAGAATTATATTGTGCAATAATAGACACCATCCTTCAGAAGCAGATTTGTGTGTCAAAGGCAACAATGGTACCTGGAGGACAAAGCATAAATTCTGTAATAACTCAAAGGACCAGCAAGAATATGAACTGCTTAGTGGAGGAACAAAAAATGTTTTGAACTTCAAATTTTACCTGGATTTTAGGTCACCCTTTTATTTTTCTTAGATCATGCTAGGAAGCAAGTACATGTGCTATACTGGAGAGCAGGTTTATCATTGTGGTGCAGTAGGATGTTGGAGCAGCTGAATTCCTTTCTGGGCTGAGGTTTCACAATGGGGATGAGCTGGGTTAACCATTTCCTGCGGCTCTGGAAGAGGCTGCTTCCTCTTCCTTGCTGCCCATTCCCACCATTGGCTGTGAATGGACTGCCCTGCTTGTCTCAGCAAACCCATCCAGCTCACAAAACATGTAACAACAGCTGTACCCAAAGAGAATTGAAGAGATTTATGTACACATGTGAATATATGTGAGTATATGCAAGTACATGTGTGTGTGTATTGCACTGACTGTTGTCTTGTCCATCTTGGTACAGGAGGGAGCACACTGTGTGTGTAAGATTGATACCAGAGAAGGGGATGGGCAAGTGGAATCTCTCTCTTCAAGTATTTTTGTTTATTCAGTTTAGTTTATTGTGGAGCTCTACCCCAGGCAATTTTGAGCAGGTGAGTAGAGCAGTGAGGTGAAACTAAAGTCTCTGCAGTGCAGTAACGTTGTTACTTCAGAGATAAGTTATGGTTTCACCAGTTTCCACATCTTTATTGCATACCCAGTAACACTACATTTTCTCTGAAATGGGAAAAAGTAAGGGATATTGGTTTTTTGGTAAAATATGTGGTCTTTGAGGAAATCTTGAGAAACAAATATAAGGTTGGGACACAAAAAAAATGGAAAACCAATAAAATTTAACTGGCAGTTGCTAGTCTGTCATCATTTCCCACCCCTCACATTGCATTCCTTCTGATTTCTGCCCATTATTTCCTTATTCTCTAGATTCATAGTGTATTCTAGCCTAGTTCTTTGCTAGTGGAAGTACAATTAAGATTTTTTAGTTTCCAGTTCACTGCTTTGCTTAGCAGCAGAATTCTATTTATGTGTGAAGAGTGTAGCTATAAAATACTTTATTTAAGGAATTTCAACTCCAGCAGGAAGCAATCTCATCTAAACTTGCATATGTTGCAGACACTGTATTTAACCCATGTGTCCTTATGTCTGTTTGACAAAAGAATTTCAGTGTTCGCATGATTAAACTTTTGTTTATAAATTGAGAATGGGGGAAGAAACGGAGGCTTCAGTTTTGTGTAAGTGAAATGGATGTAACTGCAGGGGTTGCTGAAGTCCTGCATCCCTGCTGCCCCCTCCCTTGTATTGGCTCTCTCTGATATTTATCTGTTTCTGTGCTGAGCTGTTTGCAAACTCAGCAGGAAGTTGTTTGCCTTTACTTTTTCTTTTATTCCTTTGTTTCTTTTTTTTTCCCCTGCCAGGATACTTCTCTGCCATCTGAGCACACTGAAACTGACTCAGTGCAGGGTCAGATAAGCACTGGAACCAGCCCAAGAAAGGGCAGAAGTGTGTAGATTGCAGGAAGGATGTAATCAGTTTTATCAGTTTACGTTTGGATCTTGTAGCTTGAAACTCCATGATGGTGAATGAATATGGATGGGGAGATGGATTCATACCAAAAGAATCTAGATCTATGTCCAAAATGGCAAACAACATAACTTCCTTGCTCTCTGATGTCAGAACAAGTAAACAGTGAGTTTCTAAGGTCTCTGCCAGGCTAATCTAGGAGAGTCTCTCCAGTCCCAAATCCCATGCTCATAAGCACTATGCATTGACTAGCATCTGAATTAATTCTGTGTTCTAATCTCTTGGGAGCCAGTTGGACACTGGGAGACCAGTGAGCCTTGTTCTCCTTAAATCCAGAATGTGTCTGTTCAGACCTACTAAGGTGAATAGTTGAGAATTGTTGAAAGTTCCTGTATTAGATGAAAAAAGTAGACAGAGTTGCATTAACATGTGGAGGAAATTCTTGCCTGCATTGCTCTCTGGTGTTTAAAGAAACAGAGTGGTTTGAGACTGGCAAGGTTTACCACAGCCATTAAGTACAGGCTTATCTGCTTAATTTTTTTTCATTTTCAGTTTCTCTAAGAAGCTAGGCAACGTCTTAGTTTATAGTAACAGGTACAGTTTAAGTTGAGAAGACATACTTTGAACGCATTTTTGCATGAGAAAATCCTTTTTTAGTCCTGTTTCCTAATGCAATTTGTCTAATTTATGTTTCGAGACAGTACTGCACCTGTTGGTATTCTTACTGCTGCTCTGCAGATGATACTTTCAACATACTAATGGTACTTTCAACATAATTCAACTTTTTATTTTCTTACCTCCTCCCCCCATGCTTACTACTTTATAACAAACATGCTTCAGAAAGGGTATCTGACTATTTTCTGAAATCTTAACCAGGGTGGTGGTCAAAATCTGTCCTGAATTCTACCTAGGCAGAGGGGTTTTCAAATTACTTAAATCCCAAACATTGTCATAATATATCTTTAATAAATTTTACTGATATCCCAGTCACTTCCTTTGGAGAGATAAAATGTAAGGAGAGATATTTTCACATTGTTATGGTATAAATGATATCTGTAAAATGGTTGACAGGCTGTTAGTGTTTCATAGAGAGAATAATGTGATAGCCAGAGCATAAACCACGTGATGGTATGGACGGTATAGGAAACTAGAACCCCTAACAAGTTTAAACAGTTACCAGTGGTTATTTGACTGAAACTGTTACCCACTGACAGCTTAAGTAACTTGTTTGGGCATCTGACAAAGCATCTGTGAAGCCACTGCTTACAATTTTTATACTACATGGGTATGTTAGCTACCTGACTTATTCAAATGTATATGTCAAAGTAGTTAAACCTGGTTCTTAAAGTTGCTCTTCAGATCTATCCACAAAGAAGTGGTTAAATTTTGCTGCTGCGTATTTAAAATGCAAGTTCTTGGAATTGAAATTTTGAATGATTTTTCAGGCTAGTGAATGGGTTAATTACTGTTCAGGCACCAAACAGTTGGAGTGTAGGTATGTTTTGGGAGATGACTGAGTTCTTGAAACAGTGTCTTGTAAAAATAAACTATGAAACTCTTCTCTGTGTGCCGCTTCATCTCTGCTTGCAGCTCTGAATGTCTCAGCATGCCTGATGCTTAATTTCCTAATGTACTGTTTTATTGTCCCAAGTCATCTAAGTTTCAGTCAATTTTAGCTGCAAGTCTGAATCACATACTTCTGGTTGTGGAAAAAAGATCTGTAATGGTTGACCTCCTTTACCCTTCTAAATCATATCAGGTTCAATGCAATTATTTTAAAACCATATCACATGGATTTGAGTCTATTCTAGCCCATGCCACTTGGAAATCTTTTCAGTCCATTTTCTGAATAGTTTTTTTGGTCTACTAATAGTACAGTGTAGCTGTCACTTTATTATTGTTTATTAACAGTTCAGCAAAGGCTTGTTGGATATGGGAAGGTGCTATACACATACAGGCTTTACATTCAAACAAATAAATTTCAAGTCTTATTTGCAGTGCTCTCTTCCTGCCAAATTCCTGGCTGCAGTACTTTATTTTTACCTTTTCCCCTCACCCCCAGATGTTGGAGAGCAATAGTATTTGTTTTTGTCAGAGTGATAGGAGGTAAAGTTGTGAAGGAGGTTAAATCAGTTTAAATTCTGATAAACTGTTCTGTTTTCCCCAGTGTGATTTTGAAATCCAATTCAATACTTATATTGAAATAATTTAATTTATGTATCAAGTATTTTAGTTTTGCTCATTTTCAGCTAAACAAAGTGCTTTTGAATTGGATCCACTTTCATGAGTACCAACTCATATTTTGATAGAGGAATTCTTGTATTCATGGTTCAAAATTATAACCTGAAAAAGCACTTTAAGGGACATAAAAGACATACTGCATCAGAGAATTTATTGTACAGTGTTTCTAATATGGTATTTTTGTGTTTCTGGGTGTTTTATAACATTCAACCTGACAAATCTTTGTGATTTGAGTCTTCAAGGCATTACTGGATTACCCCCATTTGCTGCTGCTCCCTTCCCCCATCCATCTGAAGCTGCCAAATACTGCTCAGTTCTGAAGAACTGAGAGGCTTTGACACAAAATTACAAGGAAGCTTGATCTGGAGCCTGCGTGTAGTTGCCTTTATCTTTTCTGAGCAGGAAAAAGCTTTTGGTCAGCTTTTTCTTATCTCTCCAATGATTTAGAAATTTTTCAAGCACTGAGGTTTCAACAGCCTCTTTTCTTCCAGTGCTCAGGGATGGCTGTTCTGATGTGTCTGAATTCCTCCCCCACCACACCTGAAGTTGGGACCAAAGTCTTTCAGTGATTTTTCTTGTTAATTAGTGCAGTTTTCTTATGAGACAAGATGTGTTCAAAGATGTGAAAGAAAGCAAAAATATGAATGTTTTCATGTAGATTTGCATGTTTTTATATACACATTCATATATGTAGTCATAATGGAATAAACAGTCTGGGTTTCCTGTGGGCTTAGGGGTGCTGCTGTGTTTCTAACACCTTTTGGAGAACAGATTGTAAAATCCCTTCCATTCATTCCAGCCTCATATGGGAAAAGCAAAAAGCCCCAAAACTCATTCTCTGTGTAGGTTATTGAGTGTACAGTTGTTTGTAGTGGAACATCATGTTTTTACCTCATGCAATAGGCTTAAGAAATGCATAAACTTGGTTGTCAGTTTACTGAAGTGGAAGTGATATGTAAACCTAGATACCTGTCTCATTAAGTGTTATTAATTTATCTGTGAAAATACTGATTTTGTTGGTATTGTTGATAGGGTTTTGTTTTTATGTTTGCTTGTTTTCCCAGTATGATTCATGGATTTTTACTTGGTCCTACTGTAGAAACAGAAAGAGAATGCATAGAAAAAAACCCCAAGGTGTTTGGGTTTTTAAAGTCTTGGATGCAAATTCTAAGAAGTTTATTTTAATCTGGACGTAATATTAAAGTGTCTGTTTAGATTAATTTTCCACAAATATGGAAAAGCTTAGCTTAGAGAGCCTCTGTGCAATCATGCATATTTGTAGTTAAGCACGCTTGAATAAATTGTACGTTTGCACATTCAGCATTTACAATATGGCTTATATAGCAAGAGGAGAGAAGTGACAATAGTGAAAGAGTAAAATAGGCTGGCAAAGTGACACAGAAGTTATTAAAACAAATAAGCCTTAATTTAAAGTTATTGCTTCCCTTCATGCAGTATATTCCTTCTGAACTCTTGCTTTTCTTACTTGTTCATTACTTCTCTAAGTGTTCTTAGCTGCTCACACCTATCAGTTTTAATCTCTAGCTTTATATTCAATAGTTTTCCATTTTGTACAAGCATTTGATGCAAAATTGTATACATTTTAGAGAATTAGACTTCAGAATTTTCCTTTATATCGTTTTTTCCTACATCATTCCATGTCGTTTTCAGAGATCACGAGTGTGTTAATATTGAAGTGCTTTAGTGGGATCACAGGCTGCAATTACTTTCCTGGTGAGTGATTTACATAGTCTGCAGGTGTATAGATTTGCTACATATGAGTTTGTCATACAGGGCAAGACTTCTTGGATCTTAAATGGGATTTTTTTTTTTTGCATTTAATGTAGGAAAACAGCTTATGTCAGTGAAATAGTGCATGTATCTTACCTCCTTCATTTAGAACATTCAAAACTTCTTGACATTTTAGTGAGGAAAATCCCCTTCTTTCTTTAATTTAGGACTTTGAGGCTGATATGTTAAGCAACCAGAGACTGGTATTCTTATCTCTCTACATATAGCCTAGATTTGTATTTACCTGTCTGACAGTAAGAGTTCTAAAGCAGCCAAATGCCTGCCCTGGATCAGGTACTCAGTGGGGAGATGATACTTTCACAGAACATGGGGGGCTACTCTGTGTTTGTATTGGTTTTATTATTTATCTGATTTAACAAATTACACACAGATGTTTTCAGTTATTTCAGGAGGGAACGACAGGATGAAAGGGAAATTCAGTGACGCATGTTTATTTTAGTTCCTATTCTTCTTTTGAAAGAATCCAGTTATCCAATAGGTATGACAGGCTTTAGTGTTTGATCCTCCCATATACTGCTGTTCTGCATGTCTGTCTTGCCTTCCTAAGTAAGGCTTTTATAAATTTGGGGGGCAATTTAGAAGAATTCAGACCATAGCCATGGTTGAAAGAATGGCACAGTATGTCTTAAAACAGGCCCAGCTTTTCCTCTCAAATATTTATTCATGTGATAGTTTGTTTTTCTGGCAGATCAAGATACAATCTGGTTTTGGAGAACAACCAGATTAGATGTTTTTCCATCCTTCCTAAAACAAAACAACCCTTCCCTTTTTAAGAAATAACCTTGAGTTTCTCATTTATTTAAAATGTTCTTAGTTGCTAACTGGTTAATTTTTTTTAAGTTGCAGCATTTTAAACATCTGACACTATTCTATCAATGATATTCTCAATAAATCTCTCAACATGATACATGTTTGCTGTGCAGGAAGGAAGAATACTGCATGGGATCAGAATGTTTTTGTTAGTGACACAATGCATTATGGAGGGACAGTCCTGATTCTGAATGTCAAAGCACATCAAATAAAGTATCTCATTAGCTTTGTCTGCTCTGCTGCTGCTGGTAGGGAAGGGTAAAGTAAAAATGCTGTGGCTCACAAGCAAAGTTGAGAGCTCCACACTTTTCTGTTCTTGCAGTTAGTGTGCAAGGTGCTACACAAAATGTGGCTCATAGCTCTGAGAGAGGTGGGTTGTCTGGTTCTGCTGATATTTCATAGTGTGGGTCAGCTTGTTTGGGTTCGTTTTTGTTTTGTTTTTACCCTTGGGTCCCTCCTCTCTCCATTTGCTCTAGGAAGGGAAGGATCAGGCTGCAGAATTGTGCTTTGCTTCTGCAGTTGTAGAGTAAGGGCTAAAAGCCTTGTTGGTGCTGTGGCACTGCCTGTTCCCCACGCCCGATCCTGTATGGTGCTGACAGGAAGGATGATAAACATTTGCTGTCCCTTGACATGATGAGACAGTCAGAAGCATAGTTTACAGTATATTCTCTGCTGCTTGAATTATGTCCAGCAAGAAGACAGACTTTGCCAAGAATGGAGTAGTGCCTGAACTATTGTATTTTTAGGTATAAATATATGGTGGTGTTGTTTTTAAGCTGGTTGTTCCACTTAAAATATTTTTGATTTAAAAAAATGTGTCATGGAAATGTCTTTTGACAATTGTTAGGATCATTTGCTCTTAGGACTTCTGCTCCTGTCATTGCCCCTTCAACAGGAAAATCACTTCTGTGTCTTTTGAGACAGTCAGAGCCTTACATGTAAATTTATTTAATCTAAATACTTACTGTTTGTCATTATTATAATAGCAACAAAGACTACTATTGCACAATGAGAGGACAGCAGAACTCCCGTACTGCAACCTTGCCTAATTAGGTGAAACTTGATCTAGCCTATCTTGTTCCTGTCACAACTGTGGCCTGTCTTGTTTCTTTAGAACATCTTATCACTGCTCGTCATTACTGCCTGAATTCATGTGCCAGTAGACCAAAAATACTCCATTTAAGTAGTTTTTCACTGTAGTTGTTGCACAGAAACTGTTATTAGGTTTTAGCTTTACACAACATTTTTATATTCACTGCTATTTACAACTGTCCACATGAAGAATATTTTAAGGATGGTTCTTCAGAATATTGTAAAAGCATCAAAAGGGAAATCTTGGCTACCGAAAAAGACTGGACTTAAATCTAAACAGTGGACCAAGGACAGAATTATAAAAAAGAAGGTGGGACAACATTGTTTTTTGTTTATTTGCTGTAATCTTAAGCAGTTTTGGATTTCTTTTTGTAAAATCAAACAGTGACTCTTTATAATGGATCAGAGTGTGTGTGTGTGTGAGAGGGAGATTTTTACTTGAACATCAAGAATTTTAGCCTTATATGACTTTCTTCTGTGTATAAAATGCCTGAATTTTTAGTTTTACATTGCATAGCCTGATTTATTATTATTATTAGTTTTTGATTCAACCAAAGTGGACTTCTGAGTCTAAAACAATAGCTTTTAATTTTTAAATCTGCCACCTAAAAACTAAAGAAATGTTTTGGAAAGAGTTATTCCACTCTGATAGAAGGAAAATTCTGCTGGTTTGCCTGTTGAATCCCCAAGGATGTATTCACTTTTCATTTGCTATTTTTTACCAAGCCTGATAACATCTTTACATCTAAGATTGAATGGCTGGTATTCCCTGAAAGCAATGCACTAAACAATCAGTATTTTATTAATACTTCCTGCTTAGTGGAAGAAAGCTATGGTAGCACTTTCTGCATTCACACTATTGAAAATAAAGAAGAAAGAATAATGCTGGTTCCTTTTACAACACTACATTTGGTTGTGTGTCTATAGATTTTGTAGAAGTTGTTCCTTGTTTGTAAAATGATAAAATTATGATCAGTGCTGCAAATCACCTTTATTATTTGACAGAAAGCATGATCTTTAGTAAAAATACCATGTTGATTGGTTTTGTTTTGGTTTGTGGTTTAGATGTTTTGGTTTGATGGGGTGTCTTTTCGTATTTTGCTGAACAGTTTGTAAAAGAAAAGATACAAATGCCTGTCTTTGTATCCAATCTTTTTCCATGGGATGATTTTTCAATGCAGTAGGTAGGTCAGGCTTTTCTGGAATTCAGTGGATTTTGGATGACTTTGCTGTAGTTGTTGACAAGGTCGAACACAAGACTGTAGAAACATCAGCACCTCCCTGTCCTTAACCTTGCCCAAAATATTTTTAATAATTTGAGAACATTTGGTTCTATGGTACAAATTCACTGGGACACTTCTGTTAAATGCGGATTTTGAAGATTGTTTTCTTTCAGGAAAATTGACTCAAACCCTCACGCTGAGCTCTGCTCCTCACCTTTGCCTGGTGTTGTCAGACTGAGCTTTCTTTCTAAGTAAATTGCAGTGTTGCCAATTCCAATATACAAAAAAACTTGGATGGGACTTTGCTCCATATCCCCACCTAATAAAAGTAAAATACTATTTTTTTTGTCTCTCTTATCTATCATCTGGTTCTCGAGTCTTGGTGGAGGTTGTCCTTTTGTGTGGAGTTTGGGGTGTTTTTTGTGTGTGTGGTTTTTTCTGGTTTGGATTTGCAAGTGGGGGGGTTTTTTGTTTGCGTTTGTGTGTGGTTCTTTGGTTTGGGTGGGTTTATTTTTTTTTAAACCTTTCATTTTAGTGAACACAACTTTTTTTTTTTCACCTGACTTTCCAGCTGAGATTATTATGTAATAAAAGGATCTCCGAAACTGAGTCATCTTGAATTAATTTAGTTTTGGTTTTAATTTATTGCCAGTTCACCCGTGTGTACTGCGAATTTTACAGCACTACAGTTATGTTGTTCTTCAGGCACATCTTCCTTAATGATTTGGAGAATAAAATATTTAAGAGTATTTTTAACATGTTATTCATATCTCATCAGCTGATGAAATGGAATGGGCAGCTTATATTTTAGGACTGTTTTAGCAAACTTGTGATGCATTTGAGGTGGGGCATACTGGTTACCCTGTCAGATGTGAAAGATCTCTGAACATCAGAACTAAGTGATATGTGGGATGCTGTGCAATGAGATGCAGTTGTAGTGCCACAGTGGTTCCTCCCTCCTTTTCTGAGGTGCTGTGAGGCCACACCTGACCTTGTACTGGGGATCCCACATAGCTCTGAACCTTTGGTTTGGAGGACCCTGACCTGAAGATGTGAAGAATAGTGAACTATGAGCATCATGTTCATATTTTATTAAATAGAGATGGTGGAGTTTATGGACAGTTGGAAAGATCACTGCACCACTGCAGCCTTGTTTTGATCTGGAGTCATGCTGTCCTCCAGCCTTCTGACCTTTCCTGTGTATTAGTAATATTTTGTGCATTTGCAAATGCAGCAACTGCTGCAGTTTCCGAGAGTTTAGTAGGAATCCATTATTTAAGGAATTCTCATAGTTATAGGCCTTATTTAAGGAATTCTCATATTTACAGGCCTTATCAACTTCTGAAATTCTTTGTTATAGCTGGACTATTTTCTAGTTTCTTAAATAGATTAGATTTTTTTTTTTACTTTTTAATTCATCAGCATAAAATTTCGACAGCTGATTTTATTGGTTTGTTTCAAGGTACTTTACATAAATCTCATTGAAATTAGGCAGGTAGTATTAGATGAGATTTTTCCTTTGAAGATTCACAGATAAAAAATATTCCAGAAGATAGGGTATCCTTAATGAAGACAGCAATTATAAAAAAGACCTCTGGAACTTCTTCAGGGCTGCTTGATTTGAAGATCAGTCTTCTGCTCTTGGTTGATAAGACCCTTTTGCAATAATCCTGTAAGGAATCATATAATGCTGATTTGCAAGGTGAGAACTTAAGAATTTAATTGTCATGAACATTGTAAGCATCAGCTGATCAGAGCAGAAAATCTTTCAGGAAGAGTCTCCAGCTTCCACCTTTTAATAATAATTGTGTATCTTGTGAAAAGATAGCATGTGGCCCACTGTCTTTTAAACCGTGAAAGAAAGCAAAATCTCAGAGCTTTGTTTTGGGGAGGATAAAAATCCATTTTTAATCTGTGTTGCCTGATGGAGAAATGTTATCAGGCAGAACTTGTTAGTTTGCCTAGAATTATCCCCGTGTTCCAAAGTCTCTTACGTGGTAACCGGTGTCTTGACAGTCCTTTGGTAGAATTATTTGCGTCGAGGAGCAACAACAAGATGTCTTGCTGTTCCTCCAGATGTAGCAATTTAGGAATCAAGCCAAAAGATAATATGATGCAGGGATGTTGAACTCATTCTGTAGCAAGTGCCAAATTATATTTTCCACTAGAAAACATCACAAGAGGCATGTTTTATAGATTTCTCTAACTTCAGGCTTTGTTGCTTTAGCTGATGATGATAAATATTGCACTTGGACAGATATTCTTCTAAAATAGCAGTTTTATATGTAATGCAATCTCTTTATTTTTTTACTTTGTCCCTTTTAAGCTATATTCATTTTCCCCTGCTGTAGCCACACGTTTACTGCGCACCTTTTAAATTTTATGTAAATCTCAGCTTCCGCTTGATTTTGGCAGAGCTGTCTGAATCTAAAGCAAGGCATTTCAATGTTTTAACAAATAACAAACAGCTTCCCTAAAGATAATGTCTAGAGATCTGGCAGTGGGTTCACTCCCATGGATTGACTCTGACTTCTTACATAGCAAAATGTAGTCTAAAATCTGATACAGGATTATAATGCCTAAGTGATGTCACTCTTCTGTCCCAGGCAGATGCTAGAAACTTACTGTTTGTTAGATCAGTTGTTTTTTTTAGTCCTGTTGATATCTTGCTTCTCACAGCCTGTAGTCTGTGGGTTGTTTTCGTTGTTTACACTAGTGAACTCTTAGTTGCTATTGTTTTCAGTAGGTATTGTTTTCCTAGAGCTCTGGAAGTCTTTCATTTTACTGCTGTGAACCTTTCATTTAACAGTTTGTGGATCTGTCTTGCAGATCATAGTTGCTGTCTCCTTCCTTTAGCAAAAATGCTGGTTTGTTTCCCTGCCCTGCAGGAGTAAGGGGCTTCAGATTGCAGATCTACAGTGATGCTGTAGCTCTTTTTCTGTCGAAGAAAAGAAAGTGTCTTAAGTATCCCCTCAGCAAATAAGTACCAGGCAGGTCTAAGTAGGAATAACCTGAGTCTTGTTGAACACCTGTTGTTGCATATGGCAGCTCATGAAGGTAGCAAAGGCAACAATCCTGGAAATCCTGAGAGGAAATCTCTGTGGTTCTGTCAGTTCTTTAAGCCTTCACAACATGTAGGCCCTAAACAAGATTTCCCTACATTTTATAAGATTTTCTTTTAACTCTATACTTCTACATTTCTAAAATAGGAGTTAAACTCCTCTATAAGAGGAGTTAAATACTTAACTAAAATTATTCTTGTGCTTCAGCAAGAGAAATAATTTTATGCACAGCTATTGTCTGACAAGTTCCTGGTTGTGCTTTCTGTGGGCAGGTTGTCTAGTGCAGAGCATGGTGAAGGTGGATCTCAACATGGATTTTTTTTTTCCCAGTGATAGCAAAATAGCAAGTTAATGTAACTAGCATATGAGCTGATGCAAAAAAAAAGATTTTGTGAGATAAGTATATTGAAGTATACATTTAGGCAACATGAACTTTTCAGATTTGATCAAAATCAAAAGTGTTGACCATAAATAATATGACCTTGTTCATATTTTTGAGTAACTGCATGAATGCTTGAGTTTACCAATAGTAAAATTTATGGTTTTAATGTTTGTTAGTAGCCCACAGCTTAATACTTTACATTTTTTGTGTCTGAGATTCACTCCCAGTTTTGTGGGTTCTTTTGCAGGCCATATGGAGGCAGTTGGCTTTAGATTTGAAAGTGTAGTAAGAAACTATTGGTTTCACAAGTCTACATTTTGGCAGAAAATTTTGCTCATTTTTTTATTCTGTGCAAGCTGAAGTCTGTTGGTTGCACTGCCTTTGTGAATTTTACTAATACAGTCAAAAGCATCACTGGGCTTTAAATTTTGTCCTGAACTGTAAGTTTACACAGCTTGAATGTGAGTAGGATGTGAGGAAAGCTGTTTAGAAATATGGAAATTGATTGCAGTAATTTCTCATCCCATATATGGGGAACAGATACAAGATGATGTTAGAGTAAAGAAAACTTCTGGTGAAAAGCACAGTAATTGATAATAAATTTGCTGTATGTCCTGATACTTTTATTTGAATTAAGGCTTGCAAGCATACTGCAAAAATTTCTTCAGCAGACTTATTTTTAAAAATAACAGCTTCATTCTGAAGATAAATAATTATTGGAAAAAGCATGCTGGTGAATAACTTACTGGTTAGATGGATTTGAAATGTTTCTTATTAATACAGAGAAGTTAAATTGTTTAATCTTACTACTATTTTTCTGGGGTTTCCACATAATAACAGCAGAGATTTATTTGGAATTTGTTTCCTCTGAAATCCCAATAGTATAAAGAAATACTTGTGACTTCAGTCAAGAAAGGATCTTTAGATGGCTTTAATTCAAACAGCTCTGTGGTTATAATTTCATACTCTGTGGGTTTTCTTAATGTAATTGCCTAAAGTTTTACCTAATTAAGTCTGTAATCATAAAAAGGGCTGTGTTCCTACTGCAACAAAAATGAAAACTCTGCTTTAATGCTTGAAATGTACAACTGCAACTTCTACAACTGTAGCTGATGGAAGTTTTATATAATAGCATGAATCCCAGGCAAGCAAACTGCATGAGAAAATTGATAACTTGTAACTTTTTTTTCTGACCGTTCTGCATGCAAAGTTGTGCATATTAATATATCTCATCACCAAAGGGATGATTTTTATAAGTATTCACTTTTTGCTTGCCTCTCATTCTACAATTTTTCTAGTAGCTGAAATTCCTAGTCTTACTCAAAGTTCTTATTTGATTGATGGGACTAGGACATTTCAGTAAGATATGGGCTTGGAATTTCCACTTAAAACTCTATTATAGCAGCAAACTCCTGAGACTCCTGAGTTAGCAAAATCAAGGACAAAAGTTGTTAAAATTCTTGGGACATGCTGAGGTCTCTGCTATTCTAGAGAAATTAACTTGGAACAAGTCTTGTCTTCACTGATTGTTCTCATCTCGTAGTTGTAGGCGCCGCTGAAAGCTCTGAAATGGCAAAGCACTACAAGATCATGAATGAATGTTTTGGAACTCTTTGTTAGGGGAAAATGCATGGTGAGAAGATAATGCCTTCCAGTTCCTGTGAAACAGAAGGATTGAAGTTGACATTTCTATCAGAAAGTGTTTTGTACTTTAAGTTCATTGTGTGTCAGCCTTGTATTTCAAATGTCTGTTCAGTGATCTGCTAGAAAAGAAGGGTTTTTTATTTGTTTTTTTCTTGTTCATGTACACAGTGAAAGTTCTAAGTTGGTTTAAAGTTGAAAAAAAAAAGCAAAGTGAGATTCTAACATGACTAAACAGTAATATGTGACTTTAGCCATATTAAATATCTGGTATATTTTTAAATTGCAGTCATATGTTGGATAATTCTTAAATTGACAAAAGTTTTTCAAAAACTTCTGTATTATCTGCTCTACCTTTAATATCATGTGGGCATTCTAAATTTGAGTCATAAGAGTAATAGCACAAAGAGAAAAATTCATGGTTTTCATTTTCTTGCTATGTAGGAGTGTTTTTTCTTAAGCTTTGGTTTTTGCTGGAGTGATCTTGCTTCTAAACTTTCTATATGTGTCTTTTTTGAATTATGGACATAAAATTACATGCAGGAAAAGCCCATCTTTGGAAACATGGGCTTAAGTTAAAAAACGGTTATATGGAAAATAAAAAGCCAGCTGAATAGTTTGCCATTGTCAGCCACAGAACTCACTTCCTTTTTTTGTAGTAGAATACATCAATATTATTCTAAGAAAATAATATTAAACTTGTTTTCAATTCTAATGTTTCAGCATATTCTGAAATAATACTTGTCTGATTCATTTCTGATAGCTTAAATACCTCAGTTTGGTGTGAGTAGGATATCAGGAAATGCCTACTTATCTGGACTTTGTTATTTTTACAGTAAATATCATCAGCTGCCTGACTTAGTGAATTGGCTTGGGCATAAGGCAATGGAGGTGTGGGTGTACAATTTTTCTTCTCAAGCTGCAGTGTTTTGGGTCTTGGTAGCATGAGGTAATAGTTGAGATGTAGTTCTTGTCTCCACAAAAATTGTTAAAGAGGATTTACTTAACTGTATATTTTTTAATTCACTAGCTGAAGATGAAAAAAAGGTTGGGTTTTTCAGTAAGGTTTTAGAAAAATGGTGAAGCAAAGACTTTGTTGGCTTTCTAGATCATACCTTAACTAAGAATCAACATGCTACATCAGCTGTCTTTGGGGTGGCAGTCTAGTTTTATTGCAGTCATAAGTAATTGCACACTGTACTAGGGTAGTGTAACTTAAATAGCAAAACACAAGTAGAGAGGTCAAGGTGGATTCTAGGACAGCCAGACCAAGCTCATTAAGAAGAAAGGCCATCAGACCCATTTGAAAGATTATTTTTTTCTGTATATTCATGTGTAAGGTATTTAGTTGTGACTTGTGGGATCTCTGCTCTGGTAGACAAGTTAATGTATCTCTTTGGCACAGCTCTTGGAATCTTGGTTAGGGATGAAGAAAGCAATGAACTGAAAAGTTACAGAAGTCTAAGGAGACAAAACAATATTTATCACCTGTTTGGCAGCACTGTTCAGCATATTAGTGACTTAGACTTGTGTCTGATGTGTTCTTTTAGGCAGAACAGCAAAGGAGGGTCTCCAAGGAAAATAAAATGAGGTTGCTTTGCACGTGCATATAAGGCATGGTGAACAACACTGAAGAAACCATTAAAACACCTATTAGTGTTAGGCACATGGAGAGTAGAAACAGGGGTAAAGGGCCAGTTTGACGTAAATTTCTTGATAGAGAGTGAAAAGTGATAAGAAGATTGAAAGTGAAAACAAATAAATTGTGCTTATCAGGACTGACACAGAAATGCAGCTGGGTAAAGGCTATAGGCATGAAGTGTGACTTTTGTTGTGACAGTTGGCACGAGTGAAAAAGGCACACCAGCGAAAAGCTGGAAAACATTTTTTGCAAGTTTGAGAACTGAGAGCATTAGCTGGACCACTTTATGGAAAAAACACCTTTTTGTTTTACATATGGTACAGGAAAAGTAGAGATAGATCTGAGACAGAAGACTGAGAAAATGGTTTGTATCAAAGATGTCTATCCTGCAGCTCAGGGTGATTGGGTACCTGTGTGTTATGATGAATGAAATCTCGGGAATCATTGGAGAAACGTGCCTAAGAACTGTGTTACAGCCTTGTAGAACTTGAATTGAGAGCTAAGCATTCATAAAAGTCAATTGAAGATTGCCAACATTTCAGTTTCCTTAGCAGGAGATCAGGTCTAGGTAGATAAAACTGTCATCTGTGTGAGTGATGCCTATTGAAATTTTTGTAGGTAACATTATTCAACTGTAGAAAGAGGTGAGATAATAAGCAAGGAAAATGTTCTTGTAGGTTTATCCCTGTTTCTGTCTCCTTGAGAAACTGCAGGGATGATGAAATGTGTCCTTTAAATAATACCTGAAGTATGGTTTGAAGGGGGAATGGATGAAGGGGAGAGACCATGCTAAGAGGAATGTGTGCAAGTGTTAGACAGGGATCAGTTTGACAGAGAAGATTCAGTTGTGGTACTGATTCCAAGTCCTAGGAGGAGGTCATCTGTCAGCTGGGAAGTGAGAAGACAGTAGTTTGGAAGCCAGCTTGGGAGGCTTGCTGTAGCTTATTTGGTGTGAAAAAGACCTGAAGTGTGATGGGATACACTAGAATTTGCATGAAGGTTAAAAAACCAAAAAAACTGAGTGAAAATAAATGAGAATTTGTGAAAGTTGGATTCAAACCATTGGTTTGGTAGCAGGAGCCATAGAGGCAAGTTACAGGTAATAGCCATGTGTGTGGTGAGAAGGAAGAAGGGTAAAGTTTGGAGCGTGATGTTTATTGTGGAAAAGACATGATTTAGAATCTCTGAGATGATTTGCTTGTGTTAAGTTGATCCTGTTGTGTGACATTGTGTTCACATATTAAAAACCGTGAATTGAGAGATGATCAAAGAAATGGTTATGGTCACAATTTTACAAGATAGGTTTTATTCAGCTGCTCCTATTTAGAAATCAATTTAAAATGAGAAATCAAAGATTTTATCAGTTCTTTTGTGTCCTAATCTTTGGTTAAGAATGCTTTTTTTAGTGTAACTGGTTTACTTCAGTAGGTTATACTTGGGTATTTCACATGTATTTCACTTGCATTCCTCAGCAGCAAATTTCCAGACTCCATCAATGCTTGTTTGTATTTATTTTATCACCCTGTAGTACCTCTGATTCTTCCCCATTCCCACCACAAACAGGGACATGTATGACATTGACTTGAAATTGTAATTAATATTGCAATATATATATAATTAACATTGTAATAATGTTCAATATTTAAAGTCTTGCCGTGTATGTTTCAGAATATTTGTTTTGCAGCACAGTGTTTCAGTTCCTTTAGTATTACTCAACCTGTTGAAAACAAATCCTTACTTAATCAAGTTTCTTTGAGGAGTGTTACACCAGTTGTTGGCTACATCACCTTGCTTCCTCATTAGTGAGATACCTTTCCCTGGGCTGAAACTGTGCCACCCAGCTTTGCAGAGGACAATACCGATGCCCTCTGAGCTGAGGGAGTCAAGTGGTGTGATTGAGGTACAGCCAACTTTGTCCTGGTATTGCCAAGGGGACTGTGCGTTCATGTAGTGCTTGAGATTGGAATTTTTGGAGGAGTGACTGAGATAAATAGGATAACTCACATCGACAAGGCTTTCCTTTCTCTTTCAGTTTGTCTGCAGAAGCAGATATATCATCTTGAAGACATAAAACAAGTTTTCTGGGCTAGTGTTACTTTTACAGCAATAAGGAAATCAAAACCTGGAAACCATGTAAAGTCACATGATGTTAAGACATTCTGTATATCCTTTCATACCAAGAAAACAGGTCTTTCACATGATTCTGAGGCAGTAAAGCCAGGGTCACCTGGTATTCTCAAAAAATTTCAGAAGTTTGGGTTTTGTTCTGAAACTCCTATCGAGTGCTATGAGGAAACTGGAATACTGGCACTAATAACTTTGTTAAACTGGTGTTATTTAATTTAAGTTACTTAATTTACTTACATATTACATGTTCTTTAAATTTAACTGTAGAGGGAAAAGGAGGAAAAAATGTGTTTTCTATTTCCCCTGTGGCTAAAAGAACTATGGGGTTTAAATGGTGGGAAGGAAAACTTAAACTAGGCTTTAAGAAACTTCCTCTTGCGACAGGAATCCTGGATTTCTGGGCTGGATGGCTTAGGGAAGTGGTGGAATTTCCATCATGAAAGGCTTTTCAGAACAGGTTAGACAAGCATCTCTGCAGAATAATGCAGGTATAGTTTATCCTGCCTGAGGCCAAGAGACTGCATTAGGTGACCTCTTAAGGTTGCTTCTAAGCCTCTTGGTTTATGTTCATGTATGTGACTCTTTCTTCTTAAATACGAGGTCAAATTCCACTAATAGATTCAACATCAGTCACTTGTTATATGACCACAGTCACTGAATATTGAGACTGTCTGAATCTTCTGTTGGGGGAACAATAAAGTTTTGAGCTTTTTACAGTAGCTGGTTACAGGCACATTCATTATTATCTGTTGGCTGCATCCTGTAGCTTCCTCCAGCTTGTATTACAGCTTTTACCATGGCTTCCTTTATGCTGCTGTTGGAAAAACTCGGGTGAATTCTGGTATTTTTTCAGTTCTGGTTGACTGCTTCTTGTGTTGAAGTGTAGGTACTTGAAAACTTCAGGACACAGCATGCAAACTTGGCAGGCTGAGGGAGAGTAGAAACCTGGACTGAAATAGCCTGGAGGACTGACGAGACTGAGAGCTTGAAGCCTGGGCTTTCTTGGAATTTGTCCTGTGTCTATTTCTAAAGTAGACAGACTGCTCTTACTCAGTATCTAGCTGTTATTAATGTCAGTCTCCAGTCTGGCTGATGCATGTGTCCCACAGGTAAAAGTATCATGAATGTTTTTAAGAGTTGCGTATGCAAATTGGAACACAACTTTTATTTACCTGGAGAGTGCTCATTTAATGAGGAGCTGTTATTAGTTTCAATGTGTGATGCCACATTTTATTTATGGGAAAGATCTGCAGAACTTTCATTGCAGGTGAAGTTACTAACTTTATCATGTTCTTTAGGGACACTTACTGTTAGGGTATTTTTTGCCTTCCAAAACATGATGTTCTTCTCTCTTTTCTATCCACCTTTTACAGAACAGTGTTGTCACTACAGATGGGAATTAAGGTACAGAGAGAATGTATACAATGATTCATTTAATTTTAGGCAGGAGCTTAGGGTAAGGTGTCTTTCAGAATATTTAATGCATTTTAGGAATACTTGTCTTTGATTACATCCTGAAGCTTCTGGTTACTTTGCCAAAGTGTGAATTTATTTTCAACATTTAAATGCTATGATTTCAAGCAGCTAACGCAGCTGAAACTTGTTCCTTTCTTCCCAACCTTATTTTCAGACAGAATTAAACCATTTCAACTCAAGCTTTTATTAAAAAAATTGTCAATTCAATGTACTGTCAAAAAAATTAACACAAAGGACTAAATCTTTGTCAAAGTTACAGGAAACTGAAAACAACTTTGGAATGTAGTAACCAATACTAGGCATACATTTTCACTTACAGAGGGGGTAAAAAAATTTACCCATAATCTTTTTTATGTCTCTCCTTTTTTTTAATAGTCTGCTGCTTTTCTTTTTATTTCTTTCAGATGATATTAACTGTGTTTCTGAGCAACAATGAACAGATTCTGACAGAAGTTCCAATTACACCAGAAACAACCTGTCGCGATGTAGTGGAGTTCTGCAAAGAGCCTGGAGAAGGGAGCTGCCATCTGGCTGAAGTATGGCGTGGAAATGGTAAGTGAAATGTTCACTGGAAATGGAGTTTAATATGTGCATCAATTATAAAAAAAGAGTGACTTCTCAATACTAATGATTTCAATTACATATTGTACTCTTTTTTTTTTTTCTTCTTGTCTAGTAGACTTTGATGCAAAGGATGGTAATTCAAATAACTGTAGAGATTAATGCAATTCTTGAGTCTTCTCTGTTTTCTTCCTCAGCATGAGGCATTTGATAAAATGCATGTGTAAGCCCTGTTAGTGTTCTGTATTTGTTTTTCTAATAGGATGGAGGGTATTTAAATGACAGTAGGGAATCTCATGATGATGTTTTTTCAGTCAGTGGGTGCAGATCACCACCTGCATTCTTTCCAGTCCTATTTCCTCATTGCTAACATGTGAACACTAGCTGAAATTTAAGAAAGGGTGTAGATTATTTTTTTCCTCTGTATCATGAATAGCAGATGTTCTGCAGACAGTGTTATGGCAGAATGGGACATAGTTAGTATCTCTCACCTCTTCATGAACATTTCCTCTCAAAGATTTGCCAGCCTCTCTTGGAGCAGGTAGTAGTGTCCATATCCTATTTGTGTTGCAATTATTATTTCACAGAATCATAAGGCGGGCAGTTCTTTTCAGGAATGTGTCAAAATCCATGCACAGTAGATTCTGTTTTTAAATGGATTCTTGTAATTGCATGTAGTACAAACTTCCAGGTTGTTTATCAGTGTATGGATGGAAGCAGAATTGGTCGATGGGATAACAGACATGTTCATAGAATCACAGAATAGGACCATAGAAGGGTTGGCATTGGGAAGGACCTTACAGATCTTCTAGTTCCAGTGCCCCATTCTTTTCTCTTAGTTATTAAAGTGACTCCTATTTAATGTAATTTGTTCTGTATAAAGGCTGATGAGGTCATAACTTGATACTGAATTCTTCAATTTTGTATAGAGGTGTTTTATTTTGACTGGGGCCTGTTTTGCCAGACAGACACAACAGGCACTATTCAGATGCCTCTGGAACTTTTACCTATTGGCAGTCCATAATATTTTCCTCTTAGGAAAACTATGCCTCATCTTTTTCTAAACTGTTCTAAGACTTTGTAAAAGGAAAAGGTACCTGAAGAAGTCATTTCCTACCTGAGTGGAAACTCAGAGTTTAGGCAAGAGTGAACAGGGGAAAGGTTTAGAATTCTATGCCTGCAATTCTAGGAATACAAATTCCATACACACTCAGTTAGAAAACTTGTCTTTAAGAGTAGGACTTGAAGAATGGTTAAAACTTCTTCAAACTGGAAATTTAGGTTATGGAGTCTATGATGCCAAGTGCATCACAGATTTCTAAAATGGATCTGCAGACTTCAACTACACTCAGGTATTCCTAATATTTTCCAATCCCTTGTCAGTGAAAGTGTCATATGTGGTATTGCTTATTCTTTTGCTTTCACAATACTTTGAAGGTGTACTTCTTTAAAAATGTAGGAAAGAATGTTGTCAACTAGCTTTAAAGGGTGACTGGAAACTGGAAAAGTGATCCACAGCATCTTCCTGGAACACTTAAACCTTGCAAACCTTGGACCTTAGAAGTACAGGTTTTCTATGATAACTTTTAAGATCAAGAAATAAAGTATTACACCCACAGATAAAATATTTTCTCAAAGTGTTAGATATTGTAAGCTACAAGCTTCTATAAAGTGGGAAATAGAGTTTATCCATGAATAGAAGGACTAAGACTAAATTTTGTGTATCTGCCCTGAGAATTATCTTTGTTTGATCCTATTAAAATCAGTGGAGATCTTGATATTACTGTGAATAGAATAAGGAGATGTCTGATTTTAGCTTGTTGTTTTCTGTTAATTTTGTTAAATTCCTGTTTATCTCACACAGTTTTCTGAAGGGGATATCTACATACAGACACTTAAGTGAAGGAGCAGAGGCCTGCCCAGAGCTTCTACCTGTTGTTAGCTCTGAGCTTCTAGTAAAACTCACATGAAGGTGCTTTCACAAAGGTAGCTTTACTTGCTAAATTCCCAAGGTGATAACTGTATAGATCTATTCCACTGAAAGTGTAGAACAGAAAATACTGGGGAGAATGAAAGAAAAAATAAAATACTCGCTTATGTTTCTGGGTCTTTGACTTGTAGTGTCAGCAAAAATGATATCCTGCACATTGGTTTTAAGGCTCTCTGATGGGACTTTCAGCACAAATGTTTATTTCATTGTTCTGAAATGTAGGATGCTGTTAGAAAATCTGTGACCTCAGCTTCTTGACCCAAAGTCTAGGGTGAATAGATTTCTCAGTGGAACGACCTGGGCATATATATGATAATTTTTCTTACTGCTTCTTCTGAGAGCTAAATTGAACTCTTTCCACTGAATTTTTTTAAAGAATTTTGCCTGGAGCGGAGATCTGATTTAGAAAACAAGAGTCTGAACAGTTAAATGCGACAGTTACAACAACCAACTTTAAACTATGGTTCTGAGTGGGAAGTGTGAGGCAATTTGCAGTAAAACTGCTGCATGTTGTGCCAGTGGAAAAGCATATTTTATCTCTTTTATTACACTGTCTCTGATCCCTCACCCTTATCCTCAAGAGATCTGCAAGTGTTCTTTCAGAGGACATTTTGGAAAGTAAAATTCAAAACAAAAGTTAATACACCAAATCATGGGCTGAAAAAACACGTTAGATTTAGTCAGACACTGTAAGTGGTCTGTTTTCCTGGCAGTCTCTCCCTGTGGCACAAATGACAAATTACAACTCCCTCCATAAGAGTGAGTCTGCATGGCCTCTTGTGAACATGCTTAACTCCTCTGCTCTACAGGTAGCCACAGCTTCTTTTAGGCAGCCCAGCTGAATAATGCATGTCTATTCAAATTCAAAGCATTGGGGCTTGTGGACTGTAATCTTATCATCAGGTACAAATAACAGTTTGCATGCCCAAAAGCCTTTCTAAACTGCATTGCTCTAGCAAAAGACTGTCTATTTCAATAGTCTTCCTGTTTTGAATGCGTATGTACAAGTAGATGATAAACACTTGATTTTATTTTTAGAGGATGAGAGACCAATTTTCTTCTAGAAAAATGTTACTAATTCCAAAAATTATGTAAGATTTCTACAGTGCAGAGGAAGATTACAATAGTTTAGCTGTTGGAAAACATATTGGTTTATTTATTATTGTAGCTTTCGTTTCTTTGCTTTTGTGTTACGCAGAAATGGTTGAGGGCTTCACAAGAGTTGTAAAATAGTTTAGGTGTTGTTTGCATTAGAGTTAAGAAACTGATTCTTCTCAGAGCTGCATGGCCTAAGCATTTCATTTATTCACATTTGATTTTGGTGCTTCATTTTCTGTTCCCTCTCCTTTCCAGTTTCTTGACATGAGTAGTAGTTGAAAAAGTCACTAGGGTTTTTGCCTGATATATCAGGCTGTGTTAGTTTGGAGCTTACTCTTTTTGCAAGGATTTCTCATGCTGCAACAGGAGACAAACCCAGAATGTTCTTCCTCATTCCCCTGTTATTGCAAATAGCAGTCAGTAAGGAGGGTCAAAGACAGGTGTGAGGCCAGGAACTTGTGGTATGTTTCAAGAGAGAATTGATTACAACCTTTAAATCCACCCAGTACTTAATTTTTCAGTTCATTTACACCTGGAATGCCCTTCAGCAACTGGTCATAACATTCCTCAGTGTGGTGGTAACGTAGGAGGCAAGAGAGTGTGAAAGAAATAGTTTCTTACTCTGAGTATACTCCTGCAAACCTGAGCAGGGAAAAATTCATTCCAGATATCACAACTCCCCTGTGGAGAAAATCCATTTTATTTTATTCTGGTTTCATGTAGAGAAGACATAAATGTGTTTATTTCACATAGCAGGATCCTTGAAATCAGGATAAAAACAGAATTTGAAGACTGAAACTTACTTTTAAGTAGTGGATTTGTAGCTCCACTAGAAGAATTTTGCAACTCTTTTCTGAAACATTGGTGCAGTATCTGTGTTTCAGATTGACAGAGTGTTTTGTTTTGGAATATTTAAAACTAGCCCATCCTCAAAACTTTTACTTGAAAGGAGTATAGCTCATTTCTCAAAAATATTTTAGAATCTTGATCCAACTTAAAATTGAAGGCAGTTTTTTCAGGTAAGTATGGATGTATGCATTTATCATAGTTTTCTGATTTGTTATTCAAGAAAACAAATGTTCTCTAGATAATTTTTAATGTATTGCTAAAGTATAGGAATCCAGCCTTTTTGTTATTACTCTACACCCATTTTCCTATTTAATGTTTTCTTCACACTCTCAGAATGCTCTCTTCTATTTAATTTTTTAAAAATTATAATAAAGTTTGAAATAGTTTTGAGAAACCAGTTACTGACAAATATTTCTGAAGCTATAACAACTAGGAAAAGTTTAACTGTAGTGTTTCTCTTTGATTTGATTTGGTTTTGGTTCTTAAAGAACAGGGATTTTCAGAAAATATCTCTTGTACTATTATACTACAAATATAAAATCATGCTTTCTTCTTGCGCTTCTTATAGATTTAAAGGATATAAATTGTAGGAAGGAATGGGGATTTCAATTCTTACCATGTCTTGTGTCAAGTGTTAATGTCCATTTCTTCTTCCTCTTCATTTCTGAATTTGTTTAGTGTAGCCAGGTTGCACAGAATGATTAGTGCTGCTCCATCTTTTCATTGTTTCAGTGATGATGATGATGCTGTTACTACTTTAACCTGTTTTCTGTCTACTTCAGGATAACATCCCAAACTGGTTTTGTGAAAGAACTGCTAAACTAGTAGAAAACATCTTTGGCATTTCTTTCCATTGTCACTGTTTGAAATATATTAGTCTTAATTATTGAAGGTGCATTATGTAAATGACACCTCTTTGACTGGCTCCTGGGATCAGGCCTTGCTTTTACTGGGAGACCAGCTCAACCAGGAGTGAAGCTGCAGCTACTCTTCACCATTCTATAATTAGTCCAGCCCTGTTACAGCTGGGTTTGCCTAGCAATTTTTCTGTTTGGGAGAAATTCCTAAAGATTCATATCTTGTGTTCTAAAGTCTCTGAACTAAACCACTTAAATATTTTTACATTCAGTGATCTTTAGAAGACTCATGCTGCAATTTTAGTGGATATGCTTCAAAGCACTTGAAACTTCACTTTACTTTAGAAGTTGAAAAACCTGAAAATCATACTTTTAAAATTCCTTTTCAAGAACTGAGCAGTAATAAGCTACTGACCTTATTCTTGTGTGCTTAAACATTATTGACAATGTTTCTACGGCACCGCTTGAGTGATGGACAGAAGAGGTGAAGCAAATCAGCCATTTTTTAAATGTAGTCATTGGTTTGGTTTGGAGGGGGTGTGGTTGTTTTTTAAGATAAATAACCAGTCACCTGATGAATATGATTAGCTTGGGGTTTGAATGACCCTTCCCCACTGAAAGCAGCTAAATCTAACTGCTAAATTGTGTTAATCACATACCTACTTGACATGACATATTTTGACAAAAGTTTATTGTTTTAAATGTATTGTAAAATAATTGATTAAATTGTATTGGTTTTTAACAATTAAGTATCTGAAGAGTATCGAGATGTGTACATCTATGTAGTTCATAATGTATATAAATTTAGGTACATTTCATTATATAAAGGTATATTTGTGAATTGGTTTTTCCAAGCCTTTCCCAAGATTGTTCTTATATCTTTGAATCATTTTGTCTTCTCATGTCAAATGAGTGAAGTGTGAAATGGATAACAAACTTAGAGGTACTTTTCCCTGTAGGAGATAGTGTGGTTTGGGTTTTGGAGGCCAAAAGTATTTTGCTTTTAACAACAAAGTATAGTATATAATATAATACAATTTTATTCTGCTTAGAAGATGTATTTTGGTACCTTAGCTAGTATTAGATCTTAAAATGGGGATTTTATTATCTTAATAAAAACAACTGGTAATAAATGCAAGTGTAATTATGGAAGTGAAAAACTTGTCTTCTTAAATGTATTTTCATTTTGAAATACTAAATATATAGTGTGCAGTCTCTTACTAACAATATGTATGATCAGTTTAGAAGAAATAATTACTGTATGCAAATGTTTTCTCGGGGAGAAGCAAAGAGACTGACTGTTGCATAGAACTTAGTCTTTATTTGTTCAAAGAGTTGCCAGTAATTCCACATATACTGGAAGTTAGTGTCTGGCAAAGTGTATTAGAGTGGGAGTACCTGCTCAAGTACTTAGGAGATTAAATGTCAATATAACGATAAGGCTTTTTGTCTGTGTGGAAACCCAGAGGTTCAAATTGAATGAATCATTTTAATAATAGAACAAATGGCCCATTTGGTGTTGATGGGGAGCAAAGTTGGTATTTCCTAAATTAGGGTTCCTAAACACTGGTGTGGATTTGCAGGCTGGTTCTGTACTCCTGTGGAGCAGTGAGCTGTGTTACAGTAACAAGCCAGCTTTTAATACCATACATCCACTTGGTGCCTGTTTCTTAGACTTCAAGTAAGGCAAAATACATCAGATAGGTTGAATTCCTACCAAAAAGGACATTCTGACTATTAGTGAGAGTTCTGTATAACCCTGCTTGGTTTTAAGGAGTTGTGATGAGGTTTTTTTGGCCTTGTACTTGTAGAGCGCCCCATACCCTTTGACCACATGATGTATGACCACCTGCAGAAGTGGGGGCCCCGCAGGGAAGAGGTGAAATTTTTTCTTCGTCATGAAGAGTCACCAGCTGAAAGCAATGAACAGAGTAAGTACATTTATCCTGTAGTGTTTTGACTGAAACAGATTTTAAAAGATATCTGAAGTGTTTGATTTTCAGTTCCTTCAGTGAACCTCAGTGGTTATATGTAATACAACTTACTTGTGCCAAAGCCATTTTAAACATTCCTCAGAGGCACCTTGTTGTTCTTAGGCACCAATTCTCTTCTTTAGAATAATTTTTAGCAGTCTGTTGAGTAATAGCAAGATATGTTTGTTTTCTGCTTAATTTGAATCCAAAAAAGTTGATGGATATTAGAGACTTGATGTAGTTTTTTCTTATGGAAAGTCCCTACATTTTGAGAGGGTAGAATGGTTCTTTTTTCTTCCTTCAGTTGCACAGAGAAAGACTTGGTAAACTCCTTTGCCTTCTTTAAAAACTCAGATCTATTTTACAGACATCACTGGCAGAGGTTTCAGTGCCTTTGCTTTCTCAGTACTTCATGTAGGTATATTTAATAGTTGTGAAAATCTGCATCTTGAAAAATTGCTGGTCTGCTTGATTCTATAGGAGAAGTGTTTATATGAAGCAATGTCCTATGAAGTGGGGTTTCTTAAAAGACTAGAATAAAAAAATACAAGTGTTTTAGCTTTCTGAACTTACTGGTGTAGACTGTACTTAATCTATGAGACGAGTTTTGAGAGTGTAGACTTAATGGCTGTCAGACTGTCTGAAGGACAGGAAAGGTGTCTCAGTGAGGTGTGTTTGCATGCCCAGATTATCCTGACTCATTCAACTAATCTGACTACTTTTAACAACAGGATTTCAAGTCTTTGCTGAGTCCTTATTGCTTTCAGCTGAGGCTTCTTCTCTTATTTTTAAGTGATTCCTGCTTGTTTTGAATGCAGAAGTAGCAGACCCAAAAATGTGTGGGAGATTTGTATTAATTAGGTACTTTGTAAAATAGTCTGTTATCCTTTGGGCAATACAAGTGTAAAGTATGTTAAGAAATTTAAGATACACTTAAATCAAAAGAATTTCAATGTAGAAGGAAAGCATTGCTCCTGAACCATGCTTGCAAGGCTTTTGAATCCATCATTGAGCTATGGATAGATTTCTAGATTAAAGTTGTTTATAAGTTAGACATTAGAAAAACTTCCTCTACCATCTTAATTTATAATGTATTCAGGTGAGCTACTGCTTCTTATGGACACAAAATATAAAACTTGAGTACATTGCTCTTCATGACATTTTGCCTAAAGAGAAGTGAGGAAAATAGAGCTGCATGTCTGTACTTCTAACTGAGGAATTCTGTGAAGTAAAGGCTTTATTTCTGCTGATTCACTCCTTACAAAAAGTAACTTTACTAAGAAAGAGTTGGAACTAACAGAATAAAAATTCACAGGTAAAAGTTTGATACAAATTCTTGAACAGAATTCTCAGAACATAATGAGAACAGACTCAAGAGTAAAATGCATTTGTGTTGAAAACTGAGCTTTGCACTAAGAATGATGCTTTACTTTTAGGTGGACGTCAAGCCCAAAATCAAAGAAATGGTATAAATATACCTGTGGAGAAACGAACAGAGAATGGGGTATGTAATACATCTTAAAGGCTTGGATCAACACCACTCAAACACTTTGTGTTTTAAAAATTATTACTTTTCAAGGTGTGTTATGATGGGAACTGGGAAAAATATATTGATCTTGGTTTTGTTTTGATTTTGTTAGAAAATTAATGGGACAATGTGTCTTTTTCATCAACTACTCTGAATTTTCTGTCTGGAAAGAAATTACATGATGTGAGACGCTCTGGAGACTTATTAATTCATGTTCTAGTCTGTTGTATTCATTCTGTGTGAAGTAAAAACAAGCTGCATTATACTTGCACACTTATATTGCCTGTCCACGTATCTTTTTTCTGATTTATCTCACCGGGACTGATTCATGCCATATTGTTATATGTTGAAACATGAGGATGTATCTATGAATTGGGATTATTCAGATGCTGGTAGAAGAGCTTGCATACCCCTCAGAGCCATCATTTTATACTGGCTTTAAGCACTTGATTCATTTATACACATTGAGGTTTTTTAACTAATATATTACTGGGTTTCTAATTAAAAATACAAATTTCATACCATAGGCAACCTGTGATTCCTGGCTTGAACATTTTTCTCTTTTATACATAAAACATAGTATATCTCTTTCAAAATTAACATGGCTTAAAAGTCTTCTACTCCTGAGCTGAAACTCTTATTACTTTCTTCTCTCTTGTCTCATCTTCAATACACATGAAGATTCTACAAAGCATAGTCTGTTCTTGTTTTTTCAGGACCATTCTTCTGCCTTTACCAAGACACTCCAGCTGTAGTTAGCCATTTTAAAACATTTTAAAATTTCAATAAACATGTTTGAACTCACTAGTTCATAGTTATATTATCTCAATAAAGCACTGCCACTTTTTACAAATGTGCGTATGGTTCTTTCTCAGAGTAAAATAATACTTAAAGCTTAAAAGCAAACAAATCAGTTTTTTCAAGCTGAGAATCTTAAAACCAATTGTGCAGATTCAACAGTTCTGTGTTTGTATATTGCCTGATAATTAACGTTTAAAATTCACACATTCTCCCATGTAGCAACAGAGTTGTTCAGTCATTTTGCAGCTCTTTGCAGCTTGTTTTGTGTATAGCATGTGGACCTAGGGGAAGGAATTTTTTCCCTATTCACAACAGTTAATCATGTATTGCTTTCCTTTTCTGTAGAGAGCACTGGCTGATACCCTCTGCTGCATGGATCCGTTTATCCTGCTGCCATTGTCATATTGACAATGTAGTGAGATCATGGTGCTCTAAAGTGCTGGGGGAACATAACCCTTTCATGACCTCCCCTGATCTACTCCTCTATGTGGGTTGTAGCTCAGATACTACATTTGAGATGTAGTATATTTGGAAATTAGGACTGGCATGTGCAGAATGCCTTACAGTCTCACTTCTTGCCAGGGCTAAGCTCTATGATAGCATGGTTTTGTATTGAATTGAATTTGCTGTGAGTTTTAGGGGTAAAGCTCAGACTTGATAACTTGAATAACATTTTTATCTTCATTCCATTCAGGACACTTATTTTTCTTTTTTTTTTAATCCCAAAAATTGGCCACAAAATTAAAATTTGTTGGGTAACTGATCACTTTAAAAAGGACTTTTACCAGGTGTAGTATAAATAAAGTGCATTATAATACCAGGTTTATGAAAATAGAAGAAAGACTAAAACCTGAGGGTGTTATAGTAATGTAAAATTGTAGTGGGTTTTATGCTAAAAATGGTACAAATTAGGTTTTGGAAGTGTTTAAAACTAAGATTTTCAATTGTGCTAAGTTTTAAATCAGAGGGGGAGGGGGAAAAAGAGGTGGCATCAGGATCAAGGATTTAATCAGCTTACACTTACGTAATGCATTAGGCTTATTCATTGTTGCTGGCAATGCTGAATGTTAGGTGGCCCTAAAATCAACACAAACCAATGGAACATTGAAGACAGCTCAGATTTTACCAAGTACTCTGCATTCAGGTATATTTTTATTATGTGTACCTGCTTTAAGGAAATAGTTGATTTCTTGCTTAATATTGGGTAGAGCTTTAAGTGTGATATGCATAGAAAACTTTAAGATGAATGTTAGTTTAATTGATTGAACCAATAGTCTTGGAAAAAATTATGGGCAATCAATCCAGTTAAATTTACATGATTCTATTTATTGGCATTTTGTCATATGCAGTAAGATCTTTTTGTTGTTGTTCTTTGAAACTATATCTGCAATTACTTAAATAATGGTTATCTTCAAATCACATTATGTAAATGCTTAAATTTCATTAGATTATTTTTCAAGTTAAAAATAGAGTAGGCTAAGTCTCTTCCAGCAGTGTAACATTTGTTGTAAAAGAATACTTACCTGTAAGCATTCATCTGGGAGCTTTGCATTCTGCATAACAAAGTCTAAAAGAAAAACTCACTGAAATTTTGTGAACTGGCAAGTGCTCTTATTCCAGAGGTGACCTTTTGGGGTTTGCTTTTTGTTTACAACTTTCTTTCTTAGAAGTGGAATTGTGCTGTAGTCGGGACCTGATCTTTCTGCCAGTACACAAAGGTACAGATGAGTGAAGATCGGACTTACGTAACTAAACATTTCCTTTTGCCAGAGAGATTGGACAGTGTCTCAGGAGGGATTCTCTGCTCTGAGAACAGCTGCCTCTTCCTCTGCTTCTTTTCTTTAGCTTGTGTAACTGAGCCAATTGGAGCTGAACACAAGTTGTAACAAGGGGAATTCTAAATAAATAAGGGAAATAAATGTTTTATCATTGAGGGTAACAGATATTCCACAGACTCCTCAGAGTCTGTGGAATTTTGATCTAGCTGAATAAAGTCCTGAGCAGTCTGAATTGCTCCAGTCAGGGCTTATTGAACTAGATGACTTCCAGAGGCTTCTTTCTACCTAAATCATCCTTTGATTCTGTGATTGGTGGCCGTGAAAAAGTGGTCATCCAAATGCTGGGTCTTGCTTGCTTTCAGATGTGCTGGCATGATCCAAGCATCATTCCATAGAAGCAGCAGCAGTCTGTGAACAGTGAGGCAGAGCAAATATAGGTGAAACCACTGGGGGTCAGTGGCAGACTGGAGAGGGACTGGGGAGCCCCATCCCGGCTGAGCTGCCGGCCCTCAGCAGTGGATCAGATGCTGCTCTCCCAGAAAGAGCACCGACTGGATAATAACAGTTGTCCAGGTGAAAAGGTAATCAGATAACCCAGAAATTTCTTGGAGATGAGAAAACAGGAAAACAGATGTAGTTCGGGGGAGAAAAAAGGATGTGGTACAGGAACATGACAGAAGTCAAATGTATTAGACTGAATAAAAGTAGATTAGTGTAATGAGAACAGTCTGTATATGAGGAAATACTCATTTGCTGTAGTTGCTTATATAAAAATAATAATATATTTCAAATATAAACTATTTTATACATAATAATTTACTTGGGGAGCATGAAATCTTAGTTTGTGGTCTCTGGTGCCAATTTTTTAAACTTATTTTTGCTGTTTCTAAAATTGCCTCCCTGATTTAGAGAGAATGATATCAATAAGCCTTTTTCTTAATGGATGTTGACTGGAGCCTTTGCCAAGAAATACAAAATGGAACCTCATTTTATCTCACTACAGAATTTGTGTTAACATTAGTATAAAGGAAATTTGTGTAGAGGAAGAAAACTTGACCATCATCCCAAACCAGAGACACACTCCTGCAAATTTTCTTAGTATTGAAGCTGTGACCAGTAGATAAAGTTGAGTGTTAAAAGTTTTGTGCTGATTAGATAACAGAACTCATGCTCGCTATTTCTGTTAAAGTGTCTCAAATCAAGCTTTTAGCAAAAATTACAACAGGTAGTCCAGCTGTTTTGCTATCAGGAGAATCTTATACTGAGGGAGTTCTTGAGGAAATTCCATTAACAGATGTGTTAGAACTTCTACATATGTGTATCCACAGGGCAGTTTTTTGTAGCACTGATTTAATTTCAAATAGTCTATGGTTGCTGATGGAGTCTCTATATTCTACTCCATCATGACAGCAGGAAAGCTACACTGCTTTTGAGTACCTGTGGTGTGACTTTTCCCATTCTGTGCTTAGAGATTGGATAGATTTACAAATGGGGCCAAAATCCCTGAATAGAATTACAAATTGTTCATTAGTTTTAACCATTTCATCCATATGAGCATGACCAGATAAAAAGGCATTAAACATCTAAAGTACATTGTGTTATGGGGGGGGGCACTTACAAGTATTCTTGCTCAAGATATAACAAATCTAATTGTGAGGGAAAAGGCAAACAGGTCACATTTTTAACAGAAGTAATAAACTCAGATGAGAAATACATTATGTGTATTTGCTTGAAGTTTCCCATTTGAACTATTGAAGGATAAAGAGCTTAGTCTGGATAGAAGTTGTTCTTCAAAGCTGAGCTTCAAATTCAATTTAATATAAGCTTGTAAGTATTAAGCACTCTGTTTATAACATTTAACAGTGTGCTTGGAAGGGGCTGCCATTCACATAAGGCAGGTTTTAATCAAATTTGTTTAAAATGAACAAAAAACTATGTCATTCTTGAAATTTAGATTTAGGTGTCTCATAGCAAAGTCAAAGCAAACAATTCCATTAAAAGATTATTTTAAACAATTTAGGCACAAACAATTCTAACAGTGTGCAGAAAAGTTTTTTTTTCCTGAAGAAATATTAATGTAAGCTTCCTGGAACCTTTTGACCTTCTAATAAAAGGGTAATTAAATCAGATTCAAGTTTTCCTGGTTTTCTGCTGCAAATTTCTCTGTTGCTTTTGTTAAAGAGACAAAAACTTGTCTGTTACTCCTGCTGTCAGACATGTTCCCTTTTATAAGTTATAGATTCTGAAAATTGTTTCTCTTAGAGAGGGAATACTTGCTGCCTCTGCAGCAACCTTTTGCACCATCAAATTCCTAGTTCAGTTTCTAGCTCAGAGAATAGAGTTTGGATTCTCCACAGACTGATAGAATTCTTAAAGTCTGTCTGAAGCATTTTCCAGACAGCTGGCAGTATGTTGCTCTTCAAAAAAAATAGAAAAACTAATCCAACTAAAGGATTTAAGAGAAAAAAATTAAATTAGGAAGCAGAAAAAAAATAAAGTCTAAAGCTAATTTTAATGCATACAAATAGCTTTTGAATTCTTGCCAGACTAGAAATCTGAGTATTTTCACACCTCAGTAAAGGGTGGTTATGTAGAGGAGCATCTCTATAAGACTAATAATTGTGTGATCTTCTAGAAAGTATTCCTGTGAAGCTGTAGGGAATTCAAATGCTCTTGACCTCATACCTCCCTCTGAGGCCTTTTTTAAACATTTTGGGCAGAATCACATCTTTCTTGGATTTGGAATAAAAACAGCATTTTGACTTGTCCTGTGCAATCTCAAATATATTGCAGTCCATAATGGACAAAGTTACTGTATGTTTAGATTTTGTGAGAATAATTTCATAGGTTTCATTCCACTTACTCTGTGATTATTTTCCTATTACAATTTTAATTATGTTAGGATTAATTTATGACTAATACTCACTTTTAACATCTGACTTAGTTTGGTTTGATGAGTCTAAGAGTTATTTGACTAGTTGGGACCAGGGAGGGTTCTTGGAACCCACGTGGAACCTTGTGAAAGGACTGTTTCCCTCCTTGTCTTCTCCATGTAGTTATGTAATTTTTAATCTCTGTCACTCCAGATATCAGATATCTATCTAGGTGGCTGTGGATATGAGGGTCACAGTATCCAGACTTGCATCATACAGACGTTTGCACACACTTATTTGCAGTGTACAGATTTTGTAGTTCTGCTGCTTCTCTGGGCCATCAGAGAGAGTTCTGTTCAACAAGTTACAGGAACTGAGTATGTGGTTTTCTTGTTCAGAACAACCGAGAGATGTGTTCCCATTTTACAGAGGAAAAAATACCTAAACTGTACCACTTACTGAATCTCTACCTCTGGTTCCTGTTTTTGCAGATCTAGCTTTGCTTTTCTTCACTCATGGCTTTGCAGTTTTACAGCAATACTTAGCTGCAGATATCCATGGCAGGGGGAGGAGCAGAAGTCTGTATGTTTGTTTAAACTCTAACTATGGTATTTATTTTCCTATGTTTGTGTTGTGGACATGGAGCAATACAATTCACTCTTTTCCCTGGATTTCTAAATAAATGAAGCATGTGAAGAATTGCTTCCAGTTGTCACTGCACATAGAGATCCTGAGCTGCTTGGCTGTTACATAAAGTTAGAACAATTGAGAATGAGTGTTTCAGCTGATGTATAACGTTATATACATAAACGCAAATGTAAATGTAGTAAAAGTTTACTTTAAGTAAATGTTACTTAAAGACTTGTTATTTTTCTGAAGTGTTGCTGTGCAGCCCTTACACCTGCGCTGTACACTTCAATGCCCTTTGTCACAGCTGTATCCTTTTGCAGTCACATTAGTATCATTTTTAGTTAAACCAAATATTTTAGTATCAAGTTATTTTAAGGAATTTGGAACTTGTCTTTTGCTTTATTTCTGTAGATCGTTATAGGAGACTGCTTATGAAATTCACTGTGTGGCTCTGAGAGCTTAAATGTGAAAGCTTGAAAGTTTGGGCTGTTGCTCTGACTCTTAACAGCTTTCAGTTCAGAGCAGGAGACTCTACTGGTCCATGCAAGGCCAGCTATTAATTTTCAGTCCAGATTTAGAGCTCTGTCTTTTATGTAGCTGTGTCATTTGCAGATCAGTGTTTTCTCTCATCTTTTCCATGGTCTCTGTGGTGTTTCTCATGCAGTGCTGCTGTGGCCTCCTTTCTCTGACACACCTTTCCATGTTCACTGACTTGCTCATTTAGTTTCCTGTCCATCTTGCCTCTGGACACCAGGCATACCTATTTCCCACCTGCATGTTTTTCCCAGGCGAGTGAACCTTTCTATTTCTCTGTTGTTTCTGCGGCTGCCTCCAGATCTAATGGTTGCTAAGTTTGTTCCCCCTGAAGTCTTCCTCGGATCAAAGCCGAGAAAAATGAAAATCCCTCTGGCTAATTTAGGAGCAAGGGAGTTAAACTTGTTCTTCTTCTTGTATTCCTAGTGGATGATCGTACTCTACAGCTCATACCTTTACTTACTTGCTAAAAATAAGCCTGCTCTTAATTCAGCTGGAATAGTCATTGTATTGTGCTTGGACATAGAGTTCTTCACTGTTCTTATGGAGACCCATTTGACTGGATCTCTTGTATAAGTGCAGTGAATCATGCTCGAATTACTTTCTTGAAAGGAGGAAGAGAGGGTGAACTTGCATGGCATTCGTGAGTTTGACAAGGTAAATTATAGCTTTTAATGTTTTGGGGTTTTATCTTCTACAGTATTCTATGTAGATACATAAGAAATTGTTAATGGGGTTTAGTATTTTCTGTAATGTTTAATATTTAAAAATCCTTAGGTCTGGGTTTTAGCTTATTCCAGTCTTCTCTGGCTTGCAGATTCTTGATTTATGCTTTTTCACACATGCTTTAGCTTTATTGCTGGCTCATATATTCATCTTGTTGCATGCAAGATTTAAGAAAAATCTGAATTATGTAGGGAAAAGCAAATAGCAAACACTGGAAAGGTTATTTGCATAAAATTGTGGTATCTCTTATGACTCTGCCTTTAATCTTAGTCAGTCTCTGTTAATAAAGAAACTCTTTGTTAAGTTTCAGGTGGTATGATTTGCTATCACTTTAAATGGTAAAATTACATACAAAAAGCAATGATTTTTGTGATTTCTTTGGTATTCAGTCCAGCATCGGTAATGGTAATACTACAGAAATACAAGGGAACAAATAATCCATGTGTTTTTCAAGCTAAATTGTCTATACTCTTACACTTTCAGTTTAACCTGATAACTGTGAAAGAACTGTATATTGCTCAACATTTTCCATTGAATATGAAAAGTGCAATGAATCAAGCTGATTATAGTTGACAGCTGGCTTGATCTTGCCGTGATTAGGTCTTTTACTGCTGGCAAAATCCACTAGCCTTTTCCGTTAGCTGATTGCTGATGAATGCAGAGAGACAGCTTTTCATATCGATAAAGAGTTTGGGGAAACCTGCATCCCATATGGAGAAAGATTAAAAGGCATCCTACCTACTATTGATTGCACTGAGCCAAACAGCCATGCAGGAACTCGTAAGATATACAGGGTTGTTGTTTTGGCTTGCTCACAACAACTGTTAAACCAGTAGTGTAGACAGAAAAGAGCAGAAAGATGGAGCTGAAACGTGTTGAAGCATCGGAAATGTTTACAGCTGACGGGCAGTGCTGCGAAATAAAGATGTGCTCTCTTGCAATTAGATGGGAAAATAGTGAACAGGTAATTAATTACTTTTCAAAATTTGTTTTGCACTTTGGTGGGCATGTTATTTAAGTGCTGTGCAGCTTTTGCACTTCAATTTAAATGATTTTGGGTTTAGTTGTCACATGACCAGAATGCAGACCAGCTTGGGTTTTGTAAGACTTTATCTCTGAATTGAAATTCTTTATCCAGCTTTCTTACATGCATTTACTATCTTTCTTATGTTTTAAGACTTTATCAAAAGCTCATTACCTCAAAATGTCATAGTCAACTTTTGCTTTTAACAGTTTGCTTTTATGGGAAGTACAAGTTGTACGCTAAGGTCACAATACATCTTTCAGTTACAGGATACTTATTTTCTGTGCTTTTGTGTTTTAAAAATGTTTCATTACACTATTCTCATATGAACAGTATTACATCACAGAAAAACTTCGTATTGAAATAATTAAGGGCAGAATAAACACTGAATTGGTGCTAAACACAGTATTCAGACTAACAGTAACTGCATCTTAATCATGCAATCCTATCAGAATAAGCTGTTGCTCTTAGAAAAGACCCATGCAAATATAATTCCCAGACCATTTCTGAAGGATCTAGACAGTGTATTTTCAATGTATATTGTAACTTGTCTATGACTCAGAATCACTATGAGTAAAAGGATCCGTGTTGTAAAAAGGTCTGAGATTTTGTGCACAACTCATATTTCAACAAGAATGCGTAATCTCTTTTAAGATGCTTTTTTTCAGGAGTATAAGGTTGATGTTTAATTAAAAATCAGCTACTGGGTATTTTAGACAAATCTAAAATTAATATAAACATACTTAAGATTTCTGTGGCTGTTTAAAAGTGTCTGCAAGGACAAGGAAGAAAGTAGTGCTTTAAATAAACAAGTTTCAGATGCTACTTTCCTAGTAGTAATTTATAAGCAGTCTATTTCAGATGTAGCAGATGTTCAATATATGCTTAAATCAATTTCTAATTTTGAAAATCTATTCTAACATTGTTTTCATTTTTGTTAAGTTCTGTCTTTTCATAGCTGTTCTGCTTAAAATAGCAGCTTCACTAAGAAAGTAATATGGGAAAACAGGAAATCTGGAGTCTGTAGCTTATACTGAGTAGACTTTAAACATTTTCTTATGGAGTGACTCACAAGCATGAACAAATTGGAGGAATTACTAACAAGACAGTGTAGACTGAGAGAGGTTAAGATTTTTGTCAGCTATAGATAATGTGACATTTTTCAGCAAACTGTGATGCAGTTGAAGCAACATTATTGTAAGAAGCTGTTAGTGTCTTTATTTGCATGACACAATAATATTTTATAATAGGATTTTGGGGTAAAATTACCCAATTCTGTTTGTGATGTTAATTGCAGGATTATTTTATTATCATGAGATAGTACATGCTAGTTAGATTTTCTTTAATTCCCAATATTATGGGTGTCTTTTCTGGGTTTAATTAGCTCGTTCATTTCCATTAAGCTAAAAAAAGGCACGTGCTATTGTCATTGGATTCTTTAAAATGGATTTCTGCTATCGGCATGTTTCTGACCCAATTAAAAAAAATGCAAGGCTGAGCTGTGGATAAAGCCACTAAACTGGAAATAATGTCATCCATGTCGAGATCAGCAAAACTCTAATTTAGTTTAAATAAAAACAGATACTTTCTTTTGTATTTTTATAGCATTACACATGAGTTTAGACAAAGGATTTTCAAGTAATTTGTTGTGTGTTTCACTTAGATCAGGTTTTATGGAAAATGTGGTCATTTTCCATATGACCACATTTAATTTGATGATATATAGGGTCAATATATTTCAGAAATTTACAGAGGTCTGAATCACTAATCTTCAGTAGATGCTCCATCTCCTCCTATAGACCTCAGAGAGCAAAAGGAGGCCACATATTTTTCATGTAAGACCTATCTGATGCAGGAGTGGCTTAATAAACTCAGATATCTTCCATTTGTTTTCCTCATCACTACTATTGTGCCAAGGACAGGTACCCTAGGTGTGTGTTGGATATTCTCACCAGCGACCCTTAAGGCTTTGTTGCCAACTGGGCTTTTTAGAGCATCCCCCAAAATTTGTTATTTTGAATGCAGCTTAAGCCAAAGACGGAACATGTCTGGGCTTCTGCTGCTCATGTCCAGGTTAGCATTGGAGAATTAGGAAATCCTTTGGTAGATTCAGCAGGCAAAGCAAGCTGTTCCTTTCTCTCCTGCTCTAGCAGTTTGGAGTTCTTCAGCCAGAGCTGTTATTCCTTTGCTGTAAATGCCACACAGGGGAGGAAATGCAGGGATGGCCCACAGCGGTGAGAGCACCCTGGTTTGGAGAGGCTGAGAATTGTCAGAGCATCAATCCCTATCTGGAATTCAGTGGCTGGAGAGCACTCCAACCTACCCCTTTTCATTTAATAGTTGTCATTCTGCTTTGTTCTGGGAAAATGCTCATTTATATAATACACTTCACTCCCTTTTGCCCACATGCTCGTATACCTAGTTCCAGATCTGCCAGTTCTGTTTGTCACGTAGCTCTGTAGATTTCCAGGATTTGACAGCTCTGCAAAGGTAAAATCCCTGGTCTGGAGATAAATTTTGTATTCCCTCCTACGCTCTAGTAAGTAAGAGCAACTTAAAACTGCTGTGGATTATGAAAAGCTGAGTCTTTCACTATGTGCAGTAAAACCTAAGTATTTACTGTGCCTTTCCATGTAGCCATTTTAAACCTTCTCAGGAGCAACTTGCAGCATCTTTCTCACCTGTGCTGTGCTCTCCTGTTAGGGTGGTGAAGATGTTTTCTTTTTGCCATGGCAGAATTGTCTGTCTCCTCAATGAAGCCCACATGAGGGACATAAATTCTTTCACAAGCTCAAAGTTGTTGCTTTTTGGAATTTTTCTCTCTCTTGCAGTTTCTGCCTCTGATAGTACTGTGGTTTTGGTTTGGTCATGGGTGTGTGTCCCCAGCCCCTCAGTCTTTGATATGCTAATGTTTACCCCATTGAGGTAAAGAGTGTTTCTTTCACATTTTTTCTCCTTGAGGATATGGTTACCTTCACAAGAAGGAAGGTATGGAGGTCTTCAGAGAAGTCCTTTTGGTTTGGTTTTGTTGTGGTTTTTTGGTTTGGGTGGTTGTTTGGTTTTGGGGTTTTTTTGGTTTTTTATTTTGGTTTTTTTTTTTTGGTTTTGCTATAAAGGTCATTTGGCCAAAATCTTCCTTATCTGTATAACAGTTTTAGAGTGTCAACCTATGTAAAGAATAAACAGTGGAGCTGGGCTGCAGGTGTGGTATCTGCTGCTTTGTTTTCAGTAGCTGCTCTGTATTGACTTTTTAATAAATTGGTTGAATACTGACAGAATGACAATATTGGTTTAATAAAGATGGTTGAAAGTAGTGCAACACAAGCAAAAACTTTCTGTGTTGCCATTTTGATGGGCAAAGCCAGAACCAGCTCTTCTGTGCTCCACAGTAGAAGCTAAGGCACAGACTTTTTAAACTCTGTGTGCTGGTTGTTCACATTTTAAGTGGCATTGACCTTGGCAGTTGGTGGTTTAACCTCAGATTAATTTCTGGCTGTGACAAGAGAGGAACAGAGTGGTGGAACAAAGTACAAGAAGAGAACTACTAAATGAGGGAGAAAGGATAGAGATGATGGGGGGGAATGATAGGAAGAAGACTGGAAAATATGTGAGAGTTTATAGAACACGATTGAGTGTACAAGAATATGCACAGGAGAAGGTGGAGCTTGCCCAGTTTCAGGAAGCTTGAGTTACTTGAACCTGTGGTTCCCCATGCAGGGTTTGGGAAGGGAACTTCAGAAGATTGTGTGGGAGATGGGTGTGAACTAAAAAGAAGGAATAAATAGATAAGGGACGTTAATGACATGGTGGTTCTTGCGAACCTAGAAAAAGATCCGAAGAGATAGTATGCAGGAAATGATTAGTAAGTTCTTGTATTACTCTGCTTTGCTTTTTCAATTAGCTGGTTACATTATGCTTTACTGGCTGGGTGTTGCTGAACCAAAGCATGAGACCACCAGTCCTTATAGTGGCCTGTAAAGCTTTTGAATATTTGGTTTTTCCTTTAAAGCTCTTCTAGAATCATAACAGTCTCAGGTGTGGATTTAGTGTATGTTTTATTTTTATTTTCAAAGTAACTGTTCTTACTAGTGCAAATTTAGAAGATTATCAGAAATAAGTATCTTCATGGGTTAAGCGTGGAGGCAAAAAAGATGCATTAAAATCAGACCACATCCCAATTAATCATCTTTTAAAAAATAATTTATTCAAAAGGCTGGTCTCATGGGGTTTTTATTTTAATATTGACATAATTAGATTCTTCTTAAAAGAGAGTTTTCTGTTGGGAGTAAAGACAAAAAACCACTGGAATCTGCCCTTATTGCTTCCATCCCTTGACTACAGTACATCCTGCTTGTCGAAAAAGTATTTTAAGTTCAGGTGGAATTTTTCATTTACCATTGTGAGTTGCCAAGGAGTAAGCAATTCATAATAGCCCAGAAGTATGTAGGCTGAGGAGTTTGTGATATTAAACAGCATAGAAAGGAGGGAGGAATAAGAAAATAAATTTTTAGAGTGACAAGACTAATATGTAGAAATAAATATTAAAGGAGTTTTGTTTCCTTAATTAAATGCCTAAGTTATGATTTGTTTTGAGGCTGCTTGTAAACTGGTTCCCAAACTGTTTAATTACTATTGTACTATTCATCTCACCTGTCTCAAAAATATTAATCATCAAATGGTAAAATATTAGCTTGTAGTAGGAGGGTGATGTCAGAAGCTGAAACTCGAGTTCATTACAAATGCTATCTTTCATCATGCCCTTTTAAAGTGCATGTCAAATAACATAAGTATAATTTTTTAAGATCCCCATCAATATTAAGAAATTGGTGAATATAGGTGTAAATTATTCTTGCCCATGTGAGACATACACAATACTTCCTCAGTGCCTAATAATGCAGTGTTTGCTCTATGGCATTTCATTTAGGAGTTCATCCCTGTGTAAATGCTGCTGTGAATCAATGAAAAGAAATTTACAATTCAGCAAAACTGTCTGCTTTGATGTATCACCATGTAGCAAATGAATCTGTGGAATCTGGAGGAGTAGGTATTTGTAGTGGCTTTTTAGTACCTCCTTCAGAATTCAGTTCTGGAGGAGGTCTGGTTCCCTTGCTGCAGGAGAAAGGAGGAGGTCTGGACCATAAATGTGATAGGCTCGTGTTTGTTAGAAGAGGTGAGTGTCTTGACTTGGTGGATGGAATTGGTAATAACTGCTAGGAGCGGCACAAATGTAAGAATCTGGGAGACCAGCAGCCTCGTTAAGGAGCTGAAAGCACAGAGCTGTCTTTGCCTGGCGTAGCCTGAGGTTCTGGAGAAGAACTGAGACAGGCTTTTTCTCTGTGGGATGTTTGCATACACATTATTACAAGCAGACTCAACTAATATGAAGTGCTCTGAACTAATCAATTTAACCAGATCTTGGCAAGAGAAGGATTCAGTGGTTTTCTTGCTGTTTCAAAAATGAAGCTGTGCTGATTTGGAGACCTGAAACCAGCAACAGTTTCTCTGAAAAGAACTGATTTGATATTGAAGAGGACTTCTGTTCATGCTGTTTGCTGCTTTTGCCATGTGGATGAAAAGGAGAAAACGGCGAGTGAAGTTGCAGGTTCAAGGCTGTGTTTCCTCAGCTATTTTTTTTTCCCTAAGTATAGTGTAGCTCTTGAAGTGAAAGCGTATTAGTATTCAGTGAGGTGAACTTTAAAAGATTTCTCATAGGGTGTTTATATTTAAATGGTTAATTATCACTGTTTCCCATGTTCTTGTGCTTTGCCATTTATAGAAAGTTTTTAGACATTAGACTTTCTAAATTGAACATTTTACAATAGTTAATAGCTTCTTCAAGGAGATGCTAATATCTGCATTAATCTGATAATTAATCTTCTATATTTTACATGATACAAAATAATACAGTACTTTTGCCAGGTATTATGAGAGAGACTTCCAAATATGTCCGTTTGGAACAGTAAAAATTCTGAGCTCTTGGATTAAACTGGATTGGGATTTTTTTGTTAGTTTCTGGTGCTTTTACAAACCAGTTTCTTACTGTCATTGTGCTTTCCAGGCTACATTATCCATTTAGAAAATATTTAATTTTCATGTGGTGAAATGGCTTTTTTACTTTGAAATGCTCACAATCCCTGTACAGATATCACTTTTCGAGTCTGGATATATTTTTAACAAGACCACTTAGTGGAATAAAACTTCTCTGTGTTTCTTGGACAGTGTTATACTCAAAATTTCTACTGGAAGTACAATGGGCTATTAATGTTTTTACCTTCCAACTGGTAATTAAAGCAGAAAGAAAAGAAGCATTGGGAAAACTGTGCATTGTCTGATGCATGTTGCATATTTCTGAAAAAGCACATATGTGTATTGAGAAAATACTATTAATTCAGACACACTCCCCTTTTAACTTTTAAAATCAGTGATCCAGGAAAGCCATGATGCCATTCTGAGCCCCTTGTAAGAATTGCCTGCAGAGCCCAGCAGAAGCAGATATAGAAGTTTGTTTTTCTCATAGTTGGTCATGCCAACTGAAGTCAGCAGAGCCTGAAGGTGTTTGGGAGCAGCATCTGGTTTTCTTAAGTTAAGCACATTTTGGTTTGTGAATGGCACTTGGAGAAGCTTCATTACTTTCTTAGCCAATTAGTGCCTTTCAGTCAGTAATTAATAATAAAATATCTCTCTCGGTGGCCACAAGTGAGTACAAGTTACTTGCCCTGAAAGAATATTGGGAAGGACTCTTCTCTTCATAAGTCATGCTAATAAAAAAAAGTACACACTAGTAAGTTCTAATTTTTCCTTGTGTTGAAATAGAAAATTATTATCTTGAGTGGACTTCACCTCTCTTAATTACTGCTCTACTCTAAAAATTTTTCATTAGTGGTGACTAGTAAGAGGAATTTCAGTTGTTATTTCCAGTAAGCATTATAATTTCACTTCATAACTTATTCTGTGGGAAATGTTCAAACAGGGACAATAACCTTATCTAAACATTTTAGCTGACATGTCAATGTCATGGGTCCAAGATGGAGCAGCTTTAAAAGTGAACCAAATCTGGCTCATTTTCATGATTGGTGTTTGTCTTATTTGAAGAATTATATGCAGCAACATGAAATATTAATCCAGGTAGCAAAAAAAATTCAGTTACTTTAAAACAAATAGTATTTTAATTTCCTAAATGAAGCTTAAAGAAACTTTTGTATTGTACATTGATTGGAAAATTGATACTTATGTAGGAGTGTGATGTAGAAATATGAAAAAAGCCAAAGTGCCTGAGATAATGCGGTCTCAAAAAGAAGTTTCTGAGAGTAAAGTGCAAGTACTGCAGGCTAGACATGCTGGGTATCAGTAGGGTGGGCCCAGAAAAGCAGAGCAGCTAAATCAGTTTTCCTATGGGGTCAGGTGTGATCAGATCCATAATCTGATGTGTGATCTATTTTGGGCACTGGGGAGTTGTTTTGGTTTGGGGTTTTTTTTCTGTATGTCTGTAAAATGTTTAAACCTCATTCCATTTTATAAGCATTTGAAACAGTATTATTTATCAATATATCCCAAATATTTAATTATCTTTTCTTTTTTTGGCAGTGTTGGCTGTATTGTGGGTAGCAAGTGATGTAGTTTTTGTTTGGTTTACTAATAGCGTAGTCATGTAATTTGGTGAAAAAATTACATTGTTTACTGAATTATTAGAGTAATCCAGCTTTTAATTGATCCTATAAATTAACTGAATTATTTGTAAATACTTTGAAACACATATTGGGCTATTCTGAACTTTGCAGCATAATTTTTCAAAGACTGATATTTTCTTTCTGTGGAAATTCTGAAGTTGTGGTTAAACCCTGCAATTCTAAGGTTAGGAGTTTTGGTTTTCTGAATAGCAAATGTCAGCTTCTGGAATTTTCTTGAAACATTTCACTCTCTTTCTTGAGGTTGCATACAAAAAGTGTAGTTGAAGTTATTTGGTCTATAAATGTAAATCGTATTTGTTGATAGAATTATAGATATATTGAACCAATGCATTCATGTTTTAAAACATTTGAAATTCAGACATACACATGGTATGAATTTTAAAGAATTTTCATCATTTGTGTCTCCATCCTAATTTTTTAGCTTCTGTTAGTTTTGAAATGCAAAAGGAGTGAGCCTTGCTAATACTTTGCATTTCATTCCAAGTAATAGTCCACTTACTTATCGAAAGGGAATCGGCTTTACTTTTCTTCACTTGTACAGATTGTTTTTCACAGTTCCTTACCCTGAATGAGCCCAGTATATCAGAATTTTCACCATCTTTGCATGTGATCTTAGTGACCCTTTATCTAAGGGTTCTCATGTGGTCTTGTCCTGTGCCAGGTCAATAATGTGAACCAGCAGTAAAGCTGCCTAGGCAGTTGTGCTGAAAATACTGGGAAAGGAAAGCAGCTTCACATTCTCCTACTGCCTAAAATGCTGCTTGTATGTGTGTTACCATGTTTGCCTTACCAGGACTGTGTGCCATTGCTACCAAACATCTGAACAGAGAGGAGTTAAATGTAGGATAAGGCTCTTTTTTTCTCCTCTTGTTTGTTTTGTCTCTTAGTGCTCTCATCTGCTTCCACTTTCCTACTTTTTGCCCTTTCTGCCCCTCTGCATGGTCTGTGTCCCTCCTTTCTGCTCTGATATTCCTCACTCTTTCACAGGTGCCCATCATTCCTCTTTCTCTGAGGACTTGGGAGGAGCCTTTACCTTCCACTGATGAGTGGGGATTTAGGTTTTCAGCTCAGAATGCTCTGATACATATCAGCACATTCATGGAACATTTTCTGTTCTGCAGGTTGGGAATCCACGTGTGGAGCTCACTCTTTCTGAACTGCAAGATATGGCTGCCCGACAACAGCAACAGATTGAAAATCAACAGCAAATGTTGGTTGCTAAGGTAATAATTATATACAGAGCATTTTTTTTCAATATATGCAAGCTTAAGTTTCATGGATAGAGAAAAACACGCTAAGTTATTTCAGTTAAGCTCAAGAAATTGCTTGAGAAATCCATCATTTTACCAGAATAATCTTAGCCTAGGCAGTGCACAGTCTTTTGGCATAAATACTGCTACAGCAACCTGTGTAATATGTCTTTATGAAAATATTGCTAGGGTATGTTTACCTCTGTGTGGCCCCCTTCATGATCTGTGGCAGAACAGACTTGACTCCGTGCTCATCTTTAGCGGCTGATTCAATAGAGTAATTGTGGGGTGGGGTGAGAATATGCCAAATTCATAAAAATTTGTGTATTGCATTTCCATGTCTCAGAGACAGAAGAATCTAAGTATGTTTGAAGAGTGGGGAGGGGATTTAATGGTTTTGACATTGTTGTTGATGTTGTTTGAAGTATTATACAGCATGCCTTTGATGCTTGGAATACCTAAGAGTCAACCTACTGATTCTGTTGTTCTTTCTTGATGGAAATAATACTAAAAAAAATTCTTTTCCTTGTGCACCCAGCAGAAAAATTATTATTTAGAAGTGGAATATTTTCTTACAGTAGGTCATCTTGCTTAAAATGGTCTGTTGGGCATACTTTGTCATCTTTGGGAAGCTGGGTAACAGCACTGGAAATTTATTTTGCCAACAGCAAGAAAACTGTTAATAGTGACAGAAAACAAATGCCAGAGGAAGCATCACAGATGTATTTAAATGAGTGTTCAGACTAGGGCTGTATTCACATATCTATGTAAATATGTTATTTTTTGTCTAAAAAAAATCTTGAATCTCTGCTCTGAAACAGGTTTATTAATTGATGTTAAAGAGGTTTTCCTAGGGCTGGTACATATTTCAATGAAACACAACATTTTTTGATTTGTGAAGTAGAAAACCTGATCAAAATTACAGGGTTTTCTAAGCTAATGTTTTGGGGTTTTTTTTTTTAATAAATGGGTAACAGATTTCTCTTGTTTAAAACCTCCTTTTGTCAGGAGCAACGTTTGCGTTACCTGAAGCAGCAAGAACGTCGGCAGCAGCAATCTGTTTCTGAGAGTGAAAAGCTCCAAAAACTTAAAGAACGTGTTGAAACCCAAGAGACAAAGCTGAAAAAAATCCGTGCCATGAGAGGACAAGTGGACTACAGCAAGATGATGAATGGGAATTTGTGTATGTGGAATTCTTAATTTATTTACTGTTCACTGCATGACTAACAAATAATGCTATATTTTAAATCACTATAGCATTGGTGCAGGTTTTCTGCTACATTTTTTTGTTTTATGGAGATTCTGTGTTTCCATGACATTTGTATGCAACAGAACTTTTTGTTAGTTCTGTATAGTCAAACATAGTCAGACAAAGTATTCTCTAACCATTAGGAAATCTTATGACTGTTAGTAAATTTGCAATACAACTATTTTATATGTATTTCAGATATAGAGCTAGTATGGTGCGTTTATTAATGCTTGTAGAATTAAAAAAATTACAACTTCTGCTTTATTTAGTTGGTTTTTGTTATTTTTATCTTGTTATTTTTAGCAACTGAAATTGAGCATATAAGTGCCATGTTCCAGGAGAAGCAGCAGGAACTGCAAGCTGCAGTGTTAAAAGTGGATCAACTCACTCAGCAACTGGAGGATTTAAGGAAAGGGAAACTGAATGGGTTTCAGTCTTACAATGGACAAATGACAGGGCCTGCAGCAGTAGAATTGAAAAAGTTGTATCAAGAACTACAGGTAAGTAACAAAAACATGCTATTTGAATTACAACTGTAGGTTTTAAAAGTTTTGTTACTGCTCTTATGAGTGGCAATTTGGTTCTGTGACACCTTATAAAAGTAGTCTGTTGGAATGCTGTTCATGTGTGAGGTTGTAGTTGGCATATAGCCTTTTTTCAGAAAGAACTTCATTAGTGTTAAAAACTATTTAGTTTCTTATACACATAATGATACAAAGTGTGCAGGTGTTTTGAAGGGAGTTTCTCAGGCCCTAGTACTGAAATACTGAAAGTCTGCATAATTTATTATTTGTTTTAATCTCTCTCAAAAACTTTTGTGAAACTAATCTTGGTACTTTTCTATTTTGCACTGATCTGGGTATAGCAAGCTCACTTACGTGTTATCTTAACTTGGAGACATGACTGTAATTTTAGAAGTGTATTGTAAAAATATACCTATATTTGTCTGGTGTAAATAAACAAAATACATAGGAATTAAATAGCACATTTTAATAGAGTAATTAAAAATGCAAGCTGCACTAGATAAGGCAACATAATTGTAGTATATTCACACAGTATTCCCTGCATCAATATTTTATATCTCCTGCAAGAAGATTGTTATATCTAGAGTGTAGCTCTCGCATGAGTAGTTAAGCATCTAGTTTACGTTGAAATTTTGTCAAATTGTGTGCTAATGTATCAGGATTTTGAGGGCTTTTTTATTTACTCATGGGCTTTATTGTGATCAAGGTAACAGGTCTAATATATTTCATATTTTAAAATTAATTTAAATTTTAAAATTAGTCTCATTTATTTAGATGGGCAAATACTGCAGAACTTAATTAATCCTGTTTTCATGCATTAGGAATAAGTCCTTTTTTTCTCTTTTTACCCCTTCCCCCTTTGTACAAGGCATATCTGCTTTTGAGTTTTTCTAAGTGCAAAGATGCTCAATAGATGAAGATTTCTCTCTTGTGCTTTGCAGTGATCCCGCATGTGTTTATCAAGACTTAAATTTGCCTCAGGTGTTTTTTACTTGTAACGTTACCATGAAAATAAGAACACTGAGACAACGTCTGAGTTATTGAAGGTGTGAAAAAATGCCAACAGCAAAGCAAGAGAAATAATTATAAAGTGTGTCATGGTTGATTTAAACCATAAAAGTAATCCACTTCATAATGTACTGGAAAACTGCTGTGAAGATTTCAGTTTAATCCCCATGCAGAGAGGAAAATCTGTGCAGAGCCCCTGCACTAGCAGTTCAGTTAACACCCCTTCCAGACATCACAAAGTCTCATGTGGATCTGGAAACAGAATCAATAGCATAATTTCTGTTACAAGTTTTGTATCACTTAGTTTTTGTGATAGACAAACTGTCTTGGGTAAGCATGACTTTAAACAAACATTTTCTGCGATTTAGTTCTTCACAGTAGAATTTTCTGAAGTGTCTTTCTGCCTAATTCCACAATCCATTTTCTATAAATGGGATGCAGTCTGTATGTATTTAATAGGCATCCACTAGCTTTTTTAGGATATTTTTTCACTGTTTTCTTCTAAGAGTTGTTCATGATTGCAAATGCTAACTTGACAGGATGTGCAGAACCATAGAGACACCAGAACAAGTTGTTGATCCAAATTCCTTTGGGTTTTTTTAACACTGCATTACAACCATCTTGCCAAGAGACAGAACGAGAACTGTTCTAACAAGGGGGGTTTTATTTTTTTTCTTTTTGAAGATCCGTAACAGGCTTAATCAGGAGCAGAACTCCAAGCTCCAGCAGCAGAAAGAACTCCTGAACAAGCGCAATATGGAGGTGGCCATGATGGACAAGAGAATCAACGAGCTGCGCGAACGACTGTACAAGAAAAAAGTTGAGGCACGTCAAAAAGAAAACATTCCTGTAAGATAAACTGTTAAAAGGGCCACACTTCAGTTTATCAAGGGCCTATAAAAACTACATAGAATCTCCCTTTTTCCCACTCAAGTAATACAGTTACCTATGATAAAAGTAGCAGGTCTCTTATAACTATTTTAAGGTTTCTCATAGGTATCCAAAAACTGTAAGACAGAATATGTTTTCTTTTATTTTTCTTTATGGCACAGATGATACTACATTAAAAATCAGAAAAGTTTATATTTCTAGGAAGGAAAGTATGACTATGTGCTTAAAAGCATTTTAAAAACATTAAAAGCATGAATGCATTAGAAAATTGAGTTTTATAAAATACTTACCTTCCAGTATGGAAAATGGATAAAAATATAAACCATTTGATAAAGTTAGGCTTAATAGTTGTCTGGAGCTTCAGAAAGATTTTAAGAGATGAATTCTGGATTTCCATATGTATTATTAGCTGGAGGTATTGCTTTAAAAAGACCCAACTCATACATATTTGATCATTTAAGAACTCATTTTAGACCATTTGCTTGAGAAAGGCACAGTGGAAGAGGCTTTACAGAGATATAGGTATCTACAAGAGATGTATGTGCTGTGACTAAAAAATTTAAGTTTTGAGGTGTTGATTTTAAGGAACAAAATTTGTGCTTTCTACCATGTTTTTTTCCTCTTTTTGTAGAAGCATAGAGTATAATAACTTAATTGTAAGGTGTCCTAGCTAGAGTGCATGGTTCTAGATAATTAAGTTTAGACCTCCCTGTTCATGTAGAAAGGCCTGGATTAAATGGACATTCACGTGTCAATTTGTCTGATCGTTTTCAGTTGAATCGAATTAATGGAACTTCATCACCCCAGTCATCCCTGAGTGCTTCAGGAAGGGTGGCAGCAGTAGGACCTTACATCCAAGTTCCAAGTGCTGGCACTTATGCTGTACCAGTAGATCCAGTTAAGCCACAGTCTCTCACCATTGCTCCCAACTCAACACACGGAAGATCAAAATCTGGTAAGTACTTGTGTGATGTTTATTAATACATATGGTTTGAAAAGGGGCAATAAAGAAAAGGAGTCATTTTAAGAGACCCAGTGTTGGCATAATTGGTGTAGGGGAGGAGGCAAGTTTCAGGTGTGTTAATACTGTTCCGTGAACTGAACATCAGTTATTTGATCTGTGGCATTTATGCTTCTTTCCATGATTTTTTCTTAGGAAATTGAGTGTTTTCTTTGAAATTTTACTCACTGGTACATCCCTAAAAGGGGCACATTTTCTTCACAGATTCTACGTTGTGTCTTTAATAGCTTTTTCAATCAGTTTGTGTGTTTGAATATAATAATGAAATCAACTTTGTGGAAAACTGTATTATAAATAACTATTTACACTATGTTGCTTTTTGTCAAGTAAAACAAAGCTGATGAATAAATAATAAGAATAATACTTCTCAGAAGGAGACTGAATAGGAAAGTAGAAAAAAACTATGAGAGGTTTTTGCTCCATCTAGGATGTGGGAATTTGTGGTCTTTGAAGCATTTCTGAAATGGAATAACCATAACATTGATGCTGTTTACTTGTTTGTGCCTATTTAGTGAAGAAGCTGCCCCTCCAGAACTCCCCAGAACTTTGTGTCCAAAATTGGCTCTCATGTCTCCCACCATTAATAATTCCATCGAAAATTTTCAAATACAATTATTATTTAATTTGTGTTGGAGGCTGGAGGAAGCAGGTCATATTTATGCCTTAAGTTCTCAGTTCCAGCAAATCTCACCTGTTTGCTCATACCTTAGAAAAATCATAGTTCTTAAGAAATGATAAGCTAGGAAAATATACATAATACAAATAAAAATGCATGATCCCATTGGTCTAACCATAGGACTTATTTTACCTGGTCTCCTAGGAGAGATCAAAAAGAGGATAAGGAATGACTAGGAGACAAAGCTGTTGCAATATTCACATATTGGTGTTGGCGTTCAGGGACTTTAAATATTCCAGCAAAATTTGCATCATGATTTCCAGATGGGGAAGAAGAGATGAGAGAAGACAATCTGAACCTCTCTGTAGGAAAGAATGTCAGAAATGCCCCCCCTACAAAAAAGCCCCAAGGTCAGAAAGTAAAACTGGCCAAATAGAACTTAAAAAAAAGACTCCAGTATTTCCCATTGATGTTAGTGTTTTAGCAATACCTTTATCAGCTAAAAGTATTCAAAATCTGTGCAAACCCCATCACTGTGGTTTTGTGGAAAGTCTCAAGAAGATGGAATGAGTTAATTGTGGGGATGAAGGTACAGATTTGCAACAGTTTTGTTTTCAGATTTGTGGATCCTTCTTCTACATATGGAAAAGGACCGTTCCTAACTTTTAAGTTTACTAAGTAAAACCCACGATTTTGTAATATCAACCTCCCAGAATATACATACGCACTTCTAGACCTACCTTGGAACTTTTAATATTATAAAAGTAATTATTCTGCCTTAGGACTGACTTTGTATTTATTATTTTGAATATACTTGAATGAAGTTCTGTAAAATAGATTTATGTAAGGAAAAGCGTACATGCTCCCAGGAAGAAAAGAAATTGAGAATTTATTTCAACTGTCATGCTTTTATTTCTCATTATCTGAGTGTTCCTGTTCTAATGTTCTCCATTGTCATTGTTATAATTTTTCCACCACTTTTTTTCTTTCTTTTTCTGTGTAACTGGATCTGCCTTGGTGCGTCCGGTAGAGACAGACTGTGGGTGTGTGAAAAAATCTCCAGACACCTGGAAGGTTTCTGATTTAGACATAATAGTGGATCCTATTCTGTCACCTCCCACTTCTCTTCAGTCTGCTGTTCACAATGTCATCCGCCTGGCACCTACTCTGTTTGACACCCAGCACTGTGAGTCCGTAGAAGATCTCTGGCTAGCTAAGAACTCAGTTTTTAATATGGTCATCTGAGCTCTTGCACACAGATGCATATTAAACAGCATCTTTAGAACTTGTGTTGTGGTCTGGCGTGTAGATGATGCTGTTGAAATGTAAATTGGTTGAGAAGTTGCTTTTCATCTTTGAAGGAAACAGATTTGCAGCAAATTCATCCCAGGAGTACTGGAGTAGTGTATCAGGGTTGAGTTTTCTTCTCTGAAAAACCTCAAAATTTTCTCAATGTTAGAAATTTCTGGCAATCACTAAAGGATTTTAGTATATTTTGGATTGGATAGATGCATAAAATACATCTTAATTGAGTTACTTAATTTGAGGTTTAGTTTGAGTTACTTTGTGGGAAACCTCAAGTTTCTGTGTTGCACTGACCCCAAAGTTGGGATAAAAGCTCACTCTGCCCAAGTCAATACCCAGAGTCTTGCTGCCTTCCATTGGAATTGGAGCATGCTTCAATTGCTGTAGTAAGTAACCTGGATCCAGACCTACAAAAAATTTAGGGAAAGTCAGAAAATGCACAAAACCTTTTGTGTCTGTGTGTCACTGTCTTATTTCTGTAAATGCACAATGGCCTGGTGAGAGTTGAAATGCACTGGGTGTTATGTTTGCAGGTACAAGCAAGAGGGTGCATTTGGAGGGGTAGATGGAGCCAGTTGGCGCTGGGGTGGCTGAGAGCAGGAGGGTGTTGGCATCACATCCCCCTAGATTGGGTTGCTCAAAGCCTCATCCAGCCTGGCCTTGCACACCACCTCCAGGGGTGGGACATCCACAACTTCTCTGGAGAATTTGTGCCACTGACTCCCCACCCTCACAGTGTAGGTCAGAGAAAGGAGAGAGAGTCTGAATTTACTTCCAGTCTGTTACCTCAGAATCTGGGGATAAACATGCTGCTTACAATAAGTTTTTGTGTATCTGTCTTTCTAATAGAAAAGTGTTGAATTTGCAGGTAAGATGTTTAAATGTGTCATGTCTTTTACTGTTATTTCTGTAACTGCTTTCCTCATAACTAACTTACAGATCCATATGCTTTCATATTTAGCATGAATCAATTATTATGCCTCTCACTGATCTTCAAAACAAAGGTTTTATTGAACTGTAACCTTACTGGAGGTATAGAATGTCTTGTGTATTTTGTACAGTAAGCATTAATTCAGTGCGTAGTTGAAAAATTATTTAGGGCCTAAGTGTTTAGACACCTTTTTGGTCTCACTCTTGATAACCAGATGATTAGAAACAATAACAAACAAAACCCACAACATTTTCAGCTCATGGATAATGCCAATATTAAAACTGGGCCTCATTACTTTACTTCCCGGCAGCTTGCAAGGGTGAAAAGTGATTTCTGGACTATATACTGTATTCTCAGTGTAAAAATATGCAAGTGTTAATCCTGTTTTGAAAGATACTCAAAAAAGAGGGTAAGGCTCATGAATAGAAAGTAGAGTGGTGATGGAAAATTCACTCTCGTTAGAATGTTCCTATACAGCTTATTTTGAGACTATCTATTATACTAGACAGAGAATTCTAGAAATAGTCCTGCTGATTCTATTTTCCAGAGCCTTAGAACTGAAATAGGAAACTTGGCCTCTAAATACCTGATTTTCATTTGTTACTGTATTACTGTGGGGTCCAGAAATCTCATTCAATCTCCACAATCCCCCTCCATTTTAGCTCCTATCCTGTAGTAAAGTCAATTACATGTTGTACATCACCTTTACACATTTAAGTGCTCCACTACAACAATTACAAGCCATAGGGATGGAGGAATGATCTCCAGTCTCCTTGCAGGAAGACATGCCTGATGTTTAATCTTTTAAAGGCAAATCAAATCCTTAGGATCTACCATAAGATTTATTTAGTTACTATAAACTATATCTAATTATTAGGCTACTTAAACTCTTTTGCTTACTTAGAGAACTGAAACTAAATAGTCCCACACAGTTAATAAAGTGACATCAATGCATCTAGGACTTCATTAAGGATTTGTTGCTTCAGTTTATATGGAGCTGTGCATGATTTTTTGCATATGATGAAGATAAACCCATGACTTGCTTCTTCACACTGTGAGTTAAAGTTGTCAGCTGACTTTATAAATTTATTTAATATTCAATCTCTGGGGCAATTCTAATCGGGTGAGTATGTTGAGGAAAAATAAAAGGTGAGTTAACCACCACTTCCAGCAAAGGAATGTGTGCTTTTGTTCCACCCTGCTGTTGAAGGGAGTTTTTACATCCTGTTATGGGTGAATGAATCTGGTAACCATAGTTTAAATTTGGAGTAAGTCCACTCAGGGCTTACATAGACTTAACATTTACTGTAGTTTGACTTTGTCTCTGGATAGCACCCAAAGAATTGTGTTGATGAAGTGTTTCTGTGCGGATTGTTACTCTGAATTTGTTTGCTTTCTAATAGCAGAATGTGCAACACTCAAGCCAAAATTTTGATCACATTTTTTCTGTAGAAACTTTCAGTGCAATTTGAATATTAAAGGGTTGTGAACAGCACATTCTGTGCAGTGATTTGGCTTCCAGTATTGATTTCTGAATCAAATATTAATAATGATTTATCTCTCTTCTAGAATAAAACTAATTCCACTGTAATCTAAGATATTTTATTTCACATGTTGTTTTGCTTGTTTGCAATGCTAGTATGGATTATCTTAAATCTAGTATTTTTGTCTGTTTTCAAGCTAATGATGGAAATTGGCCGATACTTAAACAGAGCTCAGCCCCTGTGGTAAAACCCCCTCAGATCTCCAACACAGACTGGAAAGAATCAAGCATGGATACTGCTTTAAAACAAGGAACTATATCCAGCCAGCCTTTGCCAACTTCAGTATTAGGAAGTACTGATAAGCTGGTGGGTTTCGTCTGTAATATATTTATAGATCTGCTTTACTGAAATTATCAACCTTTGGCTTTCATAGCTGAACTCACTTCAATTACACATTCCATTTCCCTTCTGCTATTTATTTAAAAAGTCATAAAGAAAATTATATTTTTTCTGTTCCTTCCTGTTTTTATCACATTAAAATGTGTGGGTTTCTTTCAACTTCAGTACTTTGTATTCCTTCCTGTTCTTTTACATATCTAGCCTCCCCTTTTCCCTCGTTGCTTCTCCTAATCCTCTCCCCCCTCCTTCATCTTTTTCTAATTCATATCTTTGTTAGTCTTTTTCCTTTGTATAGATTATTACTTTTTCAGTGTACTCTTTTTCTCAAAAATCTCACAAAATAAGTAATTAAATCCATCCTTCAGTGAGACTACTAGTGGTATCTTTCTTCACTGTTGTAATAGTACTTTATGAATTCTTTAAAACTATAATCTTTAAAAAATAAGGACTTGGTCTTTTAGTTGTTTTGGTAAACTCTGACAGTAGGTGTTGTCAAGATCAAGTAGACACTGAAATCTGGAACTTAGAACAAGTTAATCAGGCTTTGCATGTATGCAAATAGTTTTAAATTGATATGAATGTGTTACAGCTGAAAGTGCCTTTCAACAGTGGCCTTTGTCTGAGGTATGATGAGATCCTCAGATAAACTCAGGTAGAATCATATCTAGTGATAAAGGAACACGAATTGTTTATGTTGACTCTTTTTCTGTCCCACAAGATTGTATGGTATGTTGAAAAAGGAATGTTCTTGCTCAGAAGTACTTAATTAAATTATATATGTACTATTTATTGTTCTTACACAGGGTCTTGACCTGGGGAAGGTGCCACCAACAGTTCCTGGTGTAAGCAAGCAGCTGCCTCAGAACTATGGGACCTATCCAAGCCCAGTTCCCTTAGGAACAGGTTCTACAAACTCTCTAGAAAGAAGGAAGGATGGCAGCCTGCCCAGGCCTGGCACCAGTATAGCAAATCGGCAGAGGCCGGTTCCGCTTCCGCCGCCCAGCAACGTGCACCAGCCCAGCTCCTCTCAGCAGATCCAGCAGAGAATTTCTGTCCCTCCCAGTCCCACGTATCAACCCTCTGGTCCCCCCTTGTTCCCAGGAGGAGAGGGCAGGCCAGAACTGCCTTTGACTGTGGCAATCAGACCTTTTCTTGCTGATAAAGGATCCAGACCTCAGTCTCCCAGAAAAGGGCCACAGACAGTGAACTCCAGTTCCATCTACTCAGTGTATCTTCAGCAAGCAACACCACCAAAGAATTACCAACAAGCTGTGTACAATACTTTAAATAAGTCAGTAAAAGCAGGTAGAATATATTTTGCTTTTTTTTTTTCTTTGAAATACATTAAGATCTACTTGTTTGTTTTAGTTGACTTCCCATATCAGTTTGGAAAACTTGTCTAAATCTGTGAGGAAAGTAGTTTCTGTCTATGCAGCATAGCAGAAAAATAATTCAGTATATTTTTGAGGTTATCAATAAGTATGCATTGATTTACCTTTTATTTTAAAACAACATGCAATTGGAACAATATAGCCTGGATACTTTATCAATACTTTGATAAATAAGTTGAAAAACCAGTGTCTAGATAAGAGTTTTGCTTCTCTTACTGTTTCCTCATGAAAGAGGAAAAACATTCCAGATGTTCTTTGTAGCTTATAATTGTAAGCATCAGCATCACCAACAAGTAAGTATTTATTTCTGTTTTGACAGTCCCCAGAACAATATTTTTTTTCTTTCTGTATTAGTGTCAAACAAGTATCAATAGTATCAATAGTTTATTTATAAATATTTTATTACGTAATTTAAGAACAGCTCTTCACTGTTTTCCATCTTTTTTCTTCAGTTTATGGAAAGCCTGTATTACAGTCTGGTTCAACCTCTCCCTCACCCTTGCCATTCCTTCATGGCTCTTTGCCTGCCCAGTCTCCCTCACAGCCACAATCTCAGCCTCAGACCGAGGTCACTGAAAAAGATCCAGAGCTGGAAAATGCTCCACCACCCAGTGAAAACAGCAATGTGGAAAACATTCCCCGTCCTCTCAGTCCTACAAAGCTCACCCCTATCGTGCACTCGCCCCTCCGCTATCAGAGTGATGCTGACCTGGAGGCTCTGAGGAGGAAATTGGCCAATGCTCCGAGGCCGTTAAAGAAACGCAGCTCCATCACTGAGCCAGAGGGCCCGAGTGGACCGAATATACAGAAATTATTGTACCAGCGCTTTAACACCCTGGCTGGAGGGATAGAAAGTGCTCCTTTTTATCAGCCAAGCAATCCACAGGACTTCATAGGCAACTTAGCTGACGTTGATAACGGGAACGCCAGCACCAATGGCAATATTGAAGAACCAATCCCCGTGCAACCTACGGTTCCTGTCCCTGATGAACCACCCCCCTCGTCAGATGCCAATGACAATGAGTTACCTTCTCCTGCTACCGAGGAGTTGATAAGCACTGAAACCACAAATCAAACACCTGAGACAACTGAAGACAACAACAACAACCTTTCTATAGTTCCTTCTACTGAGCAGTCACCCAGTCCCACGCCAGAGGTCAGTTCTCCAGTAGAAGATGAAGCTCCTTTGCCACCTGCTCTTCCTCCTCCACTTCCTCCAGTAAGTAACAAAGCAAAAGAACAACTTTGTGAACTACAGAATTAGCTTTGTGCTTAAGCATAACTGGAACATGGTAAGTTTGTGCTCAGCGGTATCTTTGCACTTGAAGTCTCGTGATACTAAAAGGAAAGAAAGCCAGGGGAGTTCCAGGGAGAATTCTGATGGATTCGTTTCTTTGCTGCTCTAGCTGCTTAATAAGGAAAATACACAAACGGGTAACAGGAGGTTGTGTATGTGTATGTGTTTTTCAACTTTCTGGAGGTTCTTGTTGTAGAACTAATTCTGGAATTGGAGATTCCGTTAATTATTTTTTTTTAATTTGTTCAGTCCTTCAAAGATAGCTTACCATTAGTTTCACACAAATAGTTAGGTCAGTGGGAAGGTTTTTAATTTGCAGACAAGCTGAAATAGCTGTTCTGGGGAAACTGCTCTCCTTTTCCCCTCTCAGAAGAGATGGAACAGGACTAACTCCAGCAGCAGCATAGCTGGCTTGTGATAGCAGAAATGTTCTTCTAATGGGCTTGTCACATACTTTGAATTGCTTTCAAAGTCCATCCTCCAGCTGCACTAAAATATTTTAAATACTTGCCATTACCAAAATCTACACATTTGGGGAATTGAAAATACACCAAAAAAAAGGATTTTATTCTTTGTTGTTGTGATATCACTCACTCTTTGAAACCAAGGTTCATCCTCACTTTTAGATTTAGGTAGGAGCCTTGCATTCTTCTGAGAATTCGACTGCGGTGGGCACAAGGCTTTGTATGGTTTTCCATGAGCATAAGGGCCAGGAGACTTCTGGGAGAATGGGATATGCTAGCAACTAATATTATTCATAATGTGAAGGGTTTATTTTCCAAACTGAAATAACCATCCTATATAGGACCATAAGTGAAAACAGATCCTACAGAGCTAGAGACTAAAAGCATTCTATAAAAGCTGTAGTTAATAATAGATTATTTTTTCCACTGCAAGTGACAAGGACACATGTAAGGGATTCAGAATATTCTCAAAACACATTTAAATGTGCTTCAGATCTTGAAAATGCTGCTTCTGATAATACCTGCTAGAAGAATGTAATATAAAATAGCTTCATGTTCTGTACTTTTCACTCCTACAGCAAAACTGCCGACTTGCCAGGTCTGACTTACAACAGAGACTCCTGCTAATTCAAAGCATTGATTCCTCTAAGTACAGACTCTGGCTTAATTGTGTGGTGCTTTCCAGGCTAAGCAAAAGTTTTCAGTGTTTTAGATAATCCACCAGTAATATGCACAGCTTATATTAGATACAATTAAGATGATGATGCTTAAAACACTGACTTAAGTACTTCATGCCCTGTACTCACTATCTTTAATTAGAAGCTTTGAAACTATATTGGCTTGCTTTTTCATGTTTTTAACTGCATAAAATGTAGTAATGTATCAAGCCTTTTATTTAGAGACATAAATAGAAATGATTTCATAGCTCTAAATATCATTTAAGGAAGATGAGATTCATAAATGAATCATTTTTTCTACTTGTACAACCTGAAATGATGCCTTTTAACCTTCTTCTTTATTCAGACAAAACGTACCAACTTGAAGAAACCCAACTCAGAAAGAACAGGCCATGGTTTGAGAGTGAAGTTCAATCCCTTAGCTCTCCTCCTAGATGCTTCTTTGGAGGGTGAATTTGATCTGGTACAACGAATCATATATGAGGTAAGCTTTTAAACAATGGCAACCTCATGCAATATTCAAGAAAAAGAAAGTGCTAAACTATTTTATGTTTTCAACAGGTTGATGATCCCAGTAAACCAAATGATGAAGGCATTACACCTTTACATAATGCAGTGTGTGCTGGTCATCACCACATTGTGAAGTTCCTGCTCGATTTTGGTGTAAATGTAAATGCAGCAGATAGTGATGGCTGGTAAGTGTCATAATTTTTAACCTGGTATCTGGGAGAAGCACCATTTAGATGCACATTCAAAATTTAATTGAAGCCTGTTCTGGGAACAATTTCCTTCCTCTTTATCCCCATCAAATGAGTACTCTCTAAGCTGTTGGTGGAGATGAACTCAAATGCAAGGTTACAGCGTGTTCAGCTCCCAAGCAAGCACACTTAAACCATAAATTAGATTACAGTTTGTGATAATTAGTGGTAGAGTTGCATTTCTTGTTCAGATGCTGAAATAATTAAACTATAAATAACAAATGACAAAAGTTATTTTGCTTAAGTTTCTTCATCAAAGATACCACTACAGATGTTGGTGCTCTTGAAGAATCTCACCTTACAGGTAGCTGTAGCATTCCTGAAGTCTTTTTGAGGGGTGGGAATGTGAATCCTCAACTTTGTTTTACCTTTCAGGTTTCCTTGTATTAGAAAATACCCTTTCACACCCATCAGCTTTGTAAGCTGTGAAAATTATTAGTTTTGCTATCATCTGTTTCATTATGCTTGGCTTTACTGGAGCCAGGTAAATCCTGAAATCCACCCTAGCTGCTTGACAGGTTTTAGACAATGCACACACATCCTTTAAACATAAAGAAAAATTTCCTTTTAAAACAGACAGGCTGTAAAGGGCAAGATGAAAGTTGGGATTCATGGAAACTTCTTTTTTCACATGTACATTTTTTTGCTTTATTTCAGGACACCCTTGCATTGTGCAGCTTCTTGCAATAGTGTTCATCTCTGTAAACTACTGGTTGAATCTGGGGCAGCTATTTTTGCTTCAACTATAAGTGATATAGAAACTGCTGCAGACAAGTGTGAGGAGATGGAAGAAGGTTATATTCAGTGTTCCCAGTTTTTGTATGGTAAGCTGTGACACCACATCTTTCTTAAGATTCATCCTGATTTATTCCTCTGATCTGTGTGAAACATCTCCTTAGGCCCCAGACTGGATATGGCCCATCAGGTCCCTGTGCTTTCTAGGTGTTAAAACCAGCATCACCTTTTCACTGTGATGTTGGTCTTAGTCCTTCTGGCCTTCTGGTCCTTAGTCCTTCTGTGAATTACTTCACAGGCTCCTTCAAATGTTAAGATTTTTAAAGTTTTAATTTGGCTTCATTTCAGGAAATGCTTCTACAGGGAGGTTTTGACCATAACAGTGAGTTGTCAAGTGTTTTGACAGAGAGACTCCTAACTTCCTGATGCACAGGCTGTCGACTGAATTCTAGTAGTAGGAACAGCCTTTTATTTCCCACAAAATTATATTAAGAGTTGGTGTTTCCAAGGCATTTTGACAAGGCAGCATGTTTCTGTGTAGGGGTGCTGTGCTCTGATTTTCATCCCTATGCTGAAATTCAGAGCTATCTATCATCACCTGAGATCTATACCCAAATTTCTAGCAGATCACACAAAGCAAGAAATATGCTTTATGAATAATTAATTTACAGGAGTGTTTGGTTATTAAAATATATTTTGCAAGAAGAGAACTTCAATGGAGCAGACAAATTTTTAATTTCCATCAGAGGATTTAAGCTTGATTAAGGCTCTGTTGGATCTGACATTGTGTGAGTTCTGAAAGCCTCAAGTGTCCCTGTAGAAGGCCTGCTGTAGGAAGCAGTTTCCACTGTACATATAATAAAAGAGAAAAACCTCATTCTCTAAATTATTCTGTAAGATTTTGTTTTATCATGCAGTTAAATTTCTGACAGCATTTCATCATGGGAATGCTGGAAACTGTTAATGAAATGTTATTAACAGGAGTCTGATATTTGGGCCACTGTGTCAATAGTAAAAATCTCAGAGGAAAAAAAGAGGCTATTTTACCATCTGATGTTGTTAACAGGAGTGCAGGAGAAGCTGGGAGTGATGAATAAAGGGGTGGTGTATGCTCTGTGGGATTATGAAGCCCAGAACAATGACGAGCTGTCATTCCACGAGGGCGATGCCATCACTATCCTGAGGCGCAAGGATGACAATGAAACAGAGTGGTGGTGGGCCCGCCTCAATGACAAGGAAGGCTATGTGCCTAAAAACCTCCTCGGGGTAAGTTCTTTTACCTCTCCCTTCTATTTGTCACCTGCACGTGAAGTAGGAACAAAAGATGGATCTTTAGTCAGAATCCCTCTGTGCACCATCCACAGCACTATGAAGTGGTATAAAGCAGATTATTCTCTCTGGCCTCTGTGCCATTGTAAACTAACAGGAGAGGCTACTGTTAGACTGGTGCTGGTTGTCATTGAGCAAGTTAGTATATTTAATGTAGTTTAGGCTTTAATGAGACTTTTTTCTCCTCCTTGGCTAAAATATAGAGCCCTTATGGAAAATATGGTGGCTCTATTAGGCAGCTTGAAGACTTGCTCCAGAAAGTTCTTTGGGAAGGTTTTTAATACCTGGCACAAGATAAGAACATAGGTGTGTGTGAGTTTAAAACACAAAAGAGCCTTGAAGATGACAACTGTGGGCACATTGTTTATGCTGCTCAGACAGATGGAACACTGTCAGGAGAGGCCAGGAATGTAAAGTGACTAAGTAGAGAGCTACTGAGGACAAAATGCATAAGAGAACCTTGCAGAGCAGGAAATAAGCTCTCTGGAGTGCTCAACAGGGAATTTTTGTACTTATGTAAAAGCATCCTTTGTCTGTTCTGGATCTTGAGCTAAATGCACCATGTCATTTTCAGAGCAGCCATGTTGCTGCCATTGGCAGGAGTAAATCAGCCCTTTTCCTCCTGCTTCTTGTTTTTCAGGAGTGGCCTAAGAACACTCTCAAGCTTACAAAAACCCCACCCCCCAAAACACTTCATCACCCAGTTCTGCCTAATAAGTTCTGCCTAAAGTACCCCTTTAGTTATAAATTATTTAAGTTTGTATTAACCATGCAAAGCCTAATACTGTTATTCTGTTTTTTTAGTTATATCCACGAATAAAACCTCGACAGCGAACCCTTGCTTGAGTTCAGTTGTACAACAGTGCAGTACCATGCTGGTAACTGGAAACTTAGAACATACACTGGAGCCATCATTTTTGGTCATTTCACACAGAGAAATAAAACTATGATATTTAGTTTTAATGGTGCTTTCTCTTGTTAAATGGACAGCATCCCCGATTTCCAAGATCTGCGGTTTGTAAACGAGGATTGTTTGTGTGACCAGCACTGAGGAGGAGAGCGATGCCTCTGCTACCGCCAGTGCTGCGCCAGCGCTCGTCTCACGCGGTGTTTTCAGTCAGAGTTCCGTGGTGGGAGCTTCCTTGTGTTCCATGTTCAGAAGTGTCATTTGCAGAGTGCAGATGCACTGTCCAGTTTGCTCTAACCCCCCACAGCAACTGTCCCATGTCGGGATTTTGGGTATTTCTGTTCCATACCAGTGAATGTTGAGTTCTCATTACCGATCAACTCTTTGGGTTCTAGGACACAAGATCTTCACCTGTTACATGCATAATTAAGTAGTTACCAAAGCTTGGTGAAGGCTAGGATTTTAGGTGTCAACACAGTAAACACTTAAATCCTAGTCTGGACAACCCCAACAAAAGCTTTACCTAGTCTAGCATCTTGCAGTATTTGCATTTAGAATCAAGCTAGAGAACTAACAAAAACCAACAGTATTTGTACACTTCTCAAAGTCCCTACACAATATTTCACTTGGTGTTTTATTTTCTTATTATTCAGCCTACAGCACCGGTGTTACCTCTACGAATGTAAAGGTTCCCCTACTAACCCCCCGAGCTCGTCCAGCCTGGACACAACAGTTAGTACTGAAGTTGCAGCAGCTTAAGGGATTTGTATGTCTGCAGGGATGAAAGTGCAATAGTTGAAAAGGGTAAGAGTCTGGTAAGGGTTATACTGTGTCACCTGAAGTCTGCCTGAGTCAGTCTAGAAGAAAATATGAAGGACTGGATAGAAGTAGAGAAAGAGGGTCGTGTAGATGCCAAGTTGAGGAGAAGAAAGAAACAAGGTTTAGAGAAGGATTTAAGAAAGGCAATAGCTTATTTGAGGACAGTTTCTGTGGTTCTTGGCAGCCTACAACTGCTGCCAAGGCAAGTTATGCAATAACCTGTTCCACTACATTGTAGTTTCAAGCAAAAAAGAAAACCCCCACAAACAGGCACTTCACTGGAATTTTAATTGTACATGATTTTATATACCAAAAGTATATTTTGAATTTCCCGTTATAAGTTTTAGCCATATTTCTTGTAATTTTCTCCCATTTAACAGTATGCAATTTGATTAATTCTTCATGTACAAGTTCTGTGTATAATTTATATATCCATTTCTGCAGTGCTGTAACTTGCTTTTACCACAGGTCAGCATTAACTGTATATATTGTGGTGAAAAGTGAAAGGGTATTATTGTTGAAGAATTTGCTACATGAATGTGATGATTTCAAGAGCCTATGATACACTAATTCAGAGAACATGTAAATGTGCACAATAAAGTACTGCTAAGGCATGGCTGCATTCTCCACTCTCTTTATAGAGGTCTCGACAGCAGATGTGGCTTTGGTCAGAGTCTGCATGAAAACACTAATTGTAGCTTGCCAAGGTTACAGCTGTCAACCCACCTTTCCTCCTTGTTTTATCAGCTCTTCACTGAAGATGTGCTTACACACTAGTATCCCAGTATTCCAACTGGGAAAAGTTAATTTAGAACTAAAGTTAGTGTTTTCTTTGGAAAAAGTGAAAATGTTCACAGTTCAGAGACCATGGTGGCCATTACTAAAGAAGTTGTATATTACGAAATTAAATGACACCTCTTTTTTTAAATAAGTGAATTAATTTATTCATATTTGTACATTAAATTGTATACAATTTCAGATAGCATTACAGTTAGATTAACAAAAGCTCGTTACCAAAAAAGAAAATACAAAACTAAAAATTATTCTGGAAGCTTATTACAGAAGTGAAGTTTCATGATCAAGTTCATACAAGTCAAATTTGGTGGTATTCGATGAAAAATTTAGATGTTTAAAATTAAATGTTTAAAAAAACCCACGTGATTTCTATAAAATCATATCTAAGGCAGACTTTTTTTTTGTACATTGATTTTAAACATTTGGATAGAGGGAAAAACCTGAGATCTATACCCAAAAGCTATTCTCTGCAGAAGAGACATACACATTTGTTTGCTTCCTGTAGCAAACAGTATATATAATGGTTACTATAAAAGTTGTGCTGTACATTAGCTGTAGTGCAGGTCACTTTCATATTAAGTGCCAGTAAAGGCTTAGCAAAATATACAAAGTCTTAAAAGGTGAGGCTGTTTAAAGCATTAACTGTATACATATTGCACACTACCGTGAATACTCATGGTTCAAAAAAATACTCACATTGCATTTGCCAGTTCTTACATAATGAACCACGCTGGAATGAGAGAGAGTCAAGAACAGCAACTATTTCCAGCTGTCAAATCAGCACAAAGTGAGAGGCAGGTCTGTGGAGGCTGGTGTCTGTGTGTGCCCTCAGGAGGCCACAGCTGCAGTTCTCACTGGTCCCGAGACTCATAGAGAAGTTTTGTTGCCTAACAGAAAGGGAAAATGTCAGTGTTAACTGAAGTTTCGCTTGCAGCCACCTTATCTGCTTCCCACCCCTCCAAAAAACCTCCTTTGAATCCAGGGCTTTAAATTCTTCCTCCGTTTTCCTCCATCTGAGGCCTGTACTAGCATTCAGGAAGTGCTGAATGCACTTGCATGGTGATAGAAGTTTGAGCACACTGTGCTGAGCAGAGTAAAGGTTGGGGTAGGGGCACCTGGGGAGTTCTAAAATGGCAATAAAGCAGTAAAAAGCCACAAACCTGCCCATACACATTATAAATGACAGTTCTGATCAGCAATCCATCAGGTGACTGGTTGGAATGTGGCTTTGGTTTTTTCCCACCGTAACTCTGATTTAGCAAATATCAACCTTCAGTTTCATTACCATACAGGGCCTAGCACCAAAAGATTAGTCTTCCATTTCCAAAAATCAACAGCTTCCTTGAACCTTCATGAAGTAGTAAAAACAATTAGCTGAACTTAGAGTCAAATGAGTATTTCATAGTGCACATTCCTCAGCCAGTAACAAAATCCAAGGAAGTTTAAAGCCAAATTCTTAGTTCTTTTCATCTAACATATATGAGATCTTGGGAAACCCTTCAGAGTGCACAAATTCTTCAGGTCTCTGAGCAGAAAGCTAAAGTCATGTTCATTACACCCAGCCATAGCTTCTGTTTTCTAAGTGACAAGGCCCTGAAATCCTTGATAAAAAAATTATAGAAATACTCCTAAGGCTGAATGCTCTCTGTGGTGCTGCTGAACACCCTAGGTAAAGATTTTCTTCAGCTTGTCTAAGTATTGGCTGCTTTGCTTACCTTATGCATAGCTGCCAGCCAGGCTGCTGAGAGCTTCTTGTTACAGCTGAAGTCTTCACCAGCAGTAAACTTCATCTGCATCACCTCCTCTGACCCTGGGACCTTGTACTGCAGGATCATTCCTATGGCACGAGTGTTGCCTCCTGAAAAGAGAAATAACATCTGGAACAGCAGCAGGTTTTACCAACTAAGTAACACAACATTTTCCAGCTCATGACTATGTTTGGAGAAATGTGCTCATTGCTCAGTGCAAAGCACAAGCAGCTGCTGGATCTGAGGAGCTCAATGACTACGGCTCGTAGTGCCAGGCAATGGAACCTGCAGCCTCATACTGCTTCATTCTCTCTGCCAAGCACCAAGGCAGAACCTGCATCAGCCTTCAGGTAAAGCCACACACCTGGAGCACCCTCATGATTTACTAGCACCATGTTAAGACATTGTTACCACAGTTTCATCCAGCAGCCTGCAGTCTGTAGGCTTAGGGTCCAATCAAACTGATGGCAAAGCAGGGTCCTGCTGGATACAGTCTGACACAGCAGGCAGCAGTCCCTCCAAACCTGGCAAAGGTTGGAATGATGCTTACATAAGGTTACAGAACAGCTGGCAACATCATTTACTTCCTGAAGGAAATTGGTGCCAAAAACGCTGCTCTGCCAAGAGTGCAGTAAGCAAGGTGTTTGTATCTCTTACTGAGGCTGCAGAGATGAAGATAAACCAAAGCAAAAAATACAGACATTTAACAAGAACTTTTAGAATGACATATTGCTGTCATTACTTCCTGCAGCAGTGGAGCATAAACTAAGCCCTAGGAACAGCACTAGAATACACAGGACACTTCTTACAAAGCTCTTTTTAGAAGTGTCTGCATGAGAGGGCCCCTGGAGGCTCTTACTGCAATATCTGAGAAGCCAAAACAAATCACAATCTAAGCCAAACTCAATCTAGTTAGTGCTGTTAATGCACCTAACCCAATCAGAAGCCCACAACAGGGTTTATAAAAGAGCTATTTTCTACTCTCCTAGGATAACTGGAAATTCAACTTCATCAATTGCTTCTCTGCACCTACTGGTCAGAATAATGGATTAAGGATCTACTGAAAGATAAACCACTGGAAATCACACACCCACAGCCTTGACCAGTTTGCCCATATCTGGCATTACTAAGACAGACACACCTTGCACAACAAAGAGGCCTTTCTTTTAAAGTTGTGTAAAAGCAAGCCAATAATTAACAGTTTCAGTGCAAAGCCTTTCCAGACAGCACACAGGGAGTATATTCATTTCTAGTATGCTCAATTCAGCAACCTGCTGAAGCAAGTGATCTGTAACACTGTGTACTATGGCAGATAGCATTTCTCATCTCTCCTTCTCCCAGCATGGACAACAGCACTTCGGTCTAAAGAACGCCTTGAGTACTTTAGTTCTCCTCCAGAGTGTTACAAAACATTCACTCTTGGTTTATTAAACAGACATATGGGAAGGAACAGATACATGTCAGATTCAAACATAACTCAAGTTGAACAGCAATTATGCATCAAGCAAATAATCAGCACTGCAGAGAAGAAAGAGGTGAGGGGCCATGACATGCTTGGGTGAGTCATGCTGAAAGGCACTGCAGATACCTTCAGTAACAGGCTGGCTCTCCAGGAGGCTGGTGTAAGTGTGAATATCTTTTTCTACCATCAACAAGGAAGGCAGGCAGAAAAGAGATAAAGCAATCAGAAGAGTAGTGAACAAGGAATTACAGGAGCATTAAGTGACTCAGCAATATACCTGGGTGATTAAATACCAAGGTAAGTTTATTCAAGTTAACATGCTGTACTGACTGAATAATGCACAGATGGGCTGTGCAATTAGAAAAACCCAGCAGTGACAGAAGTGTTGATAAAGAACAATTATTGAAATTCCTGACCTTGTTTGTTCTCATTTCAGACAATTCATATTCAGGTTCATCCTGAAATACTCTAAAATCTGGTAAGAGATGGGGCAGTTAAGTTGCTGCACTCCAATTTAGATGTTACCAGTTTCATGTGGCCACCCCTTTGTCTTGAATGAAATTAAGAAAGGATAGTTGAATTATTTACTCTCCCTCCCCCATTTCATTCTGTTAAAAATGTTTGAACCAGTCAAGGCAAAATCCCAGCTGGATTCTGAAATGGAAGCTACCAAAGACTAACAGCTCCCTCCTATGAGCTCTTAAATCAGTAAATATTTGCACATACCCAAGAGAACAGGTGACAACCACCTTTACTCAGGTTTATTGAGAGGCTCTCCCACATTAAGGCTGTGGGGGAACTTCTCCATCTTTAGATGTTCCCCCAAATCCCAGCAGCCACATGGGACAGGGTCTCACAGACTGTGCTCTATTCTGAGAGCAGTTGTAACCAACACAGTTACACACTGAGTGCACTGTCTAGCTCAGTAACTGCAGCTTCATTTTTTTTTTTCTTAATAGTTCATTTATATTAAAAGAAAAAATTACCTCCAGGAGTGAATCCCTCTGTAAGTATCTGAACAGTTGAAATCTGTATAATTTCAATTTCATAATGGCTGTCTCCATCCAAAACCAGGTATCTACATAACAGAAGAAAAAGGGTTTTTTCACTTTTCTTTTCAACAATATCAAGTCCAAATCAGAGGAAAAAAATTAAACAGTCTCTCAGTGACATTGTTTATCTGTTCTTTGGGGTGAGGAGGGATAGAAATCAAGCAGAAAATACTACTTTTCATTGAAATTTCACCCTTCCAAGACATTCTGATCCACTCTGTTAGTAAATTCAAGCAAACATTCCAGTATTGTTGGATCTACCCTTTCAGTCTGATTACTCTCTCCAGTATCCTCAGGGCATGTTACTCTCCTATTTTTTTAGGTTATGTAAGAATAGAGCTATAAGTGCAACAATGCTATAGTTTACAAGTGCAGTTTCTATCAATCTTTCTCACCTCTGGTTGTTGGAAAGTCGACAAACCATGAGCTCAGATTTATCAGATGTTCCCAGAGTTACAAAGAATGTAGCACCTGGAAAGAAATGGTTTAGTATTCTAATACAGAATTCAAGAAGCAACATTCAAGTATCAGAAAGAGCAGCTAACTTTTACTTACTAATGCACTGAATTGAGTGAAATAGGAGAATAACTGAAATATCAAACTGATTAACATCAGCAAAACACTCAAGTATAAAAAGCTGATCTTTAATTATCATGTTCTGACTTACAGGACCTTTCACACATGCTATGCCATTTCTCCCATGTGTAGAAATGCAGATGATATCCAAGAGGAAGCTTTTAAAAATGAGAAGAGATTTGGAGGTGGCAAAGACAGGCAATTAAAGACCCTCTGTCATCACTGTAACAAAATGATTATTTCTGTATTAAAAAACCTCAATTTAATAGCAGGATGTGACCTTCAGTTCTGTGCTTAAGAAACTGTAAAGACATCTCCTTTTCATTACTGAAGGCTGGCTCAGTCTTATTGTGAGGTCAATGAACTTCAGTTTTCATGTTGATTCTTCCCCCTCTAAACTGCTTTGGCAAGGGGAAAGTCACTGTTGCTCCACTGGAGAAGTGACTCAGAACTCCAAGCAGCCCTACATGCCCGACCCCTTTGCTTCCTCCTCATGTTCCCTGTGTTACCCAATCCCAATACTGCTGGCCTGGGAAATGAAGAAAACAACATCCAGCCCTGCCCAATGGTCTGCAATCCATCCTCATAACCTGAACCATGCAGCCCTGGAGTTTCACCTCCTTACTTCACAGTTCACCCAGGCTCACTGACCCCCAGCACAGAGCCTGTGCTGCTGAAGTGAGACAGAGACAGCAGCACCAAGGCTGGAGAAGGACATTACAGCCACCACCACCACCTCTCTGACCACCATCTGTGGCTCTACAGCAAGTCAAGAACAACTTCAGAACATGAAAGCAAACAGGATTAGCTTTAAAAAAAACTCTTCAGTTTAAAAGATGTGATTTAAAATCTCGTCTACGCCCTCATGGTAAAGCAGAGTGAAGAATGATTTATATGCTCCAGGATGAGCACACTCCCTTCTGAACCCAGATCTCCCCAGGAACATCTGGGGCTTAGCTTACCCATTATATGCATACTGGCATCATGCTGAGAGATCATCAAAAGGCACTGAAGGATGAGTTTAAAAACTGAAGTTTCAGCTTTCTAAATGTAATTGGAACATGAATTACTGTATTGTGTGAAGGTTTAAACCTATGGAAAATTGAATACTCATGATGATCTGCCACCAACCACAGCTGTAGGCCATGGACAAGATCAAAGCTCCCAGATGAAGCTTGAAACAAGCACTCTATCTTGTTTGAAAATGTTAGAATATTCTCTAAAGTATTTTTCATCCTTATTTAATGTAACGGGAATATGGTTGAAAGATGCATTATTTCAAGGAAAATGCCAACTGCACACTCATCTGTTCTCACAGGTATTAAAAATTGAGCTTTAATTAAATCACTCTTCATCAAAACCAAGAAGTACAAACTGAGAGGTGCAAACACTGACTACGAAGTGTGAACCTCTCTCTGAATAAACCCCTAACACAAAATCATTAACTGCAAAGCAAGAGGCGCAACAAAGAGGAAACAAAACCACAGCTTGTTGGATAAGAAGCACTGCTCTTGCTGTTCACTGGAATTTGAATAAACACAACCAGGACCTTGGGTGCTTACCATTCATGAGCACTTTGAGCTGTTTGTCGTAGAACTCGGTCTCCTTCTGCGAGACCAGGGCGCACTCGGCGCACTGCCGCACGGGGTCCACGAAGCACATGCGAGGCAGAGGCACTTTCTTACTGCAGCACTTGTCACAGAAACACTTCCCACACCTTCGGCAGTGATGCTAAAAGCACGAGAGAACACCTCCTTTACTTATTTACTAAGGAAACTAAGAGGTTTCTACAAGTTTCTCAGGTGTAAGCTGAGGGACAGTTAGAAGAAATGAACTGTTAGACAGGAATGAACTGGCAGGCAGGAATCTCTGAAGGTTGGACACAAAGGACTGAGTATAATATGAACAGCAGCACTCTAAGCCTTTGCTGGCACTCTCTAAAGATGCTTCTGGAGCAGAAAAGAGGGTCTTCTGATTTCCAGAAAATCCTTCACCTCCCTGTCAATAAAAACCCATGAGAAGAGTGGTTTCCAGGTCCCTTCGCACTTCTGGCAAAAGATCTTGAAGAACTTCAACTGAAGCTTCTATTCTTCTTCAACTGAAGTTTTTATTCTTCTTCAACTGAAAATACTATTATTCTCTTTTAAAACTTAATTATCTCTTTTAAAACTTATTCTCTTATTCCCATGGGAAAAATATAAAAATCTTCATACCTAGAACCTAAAGCTGTTCTTTTTATCAGAAGTATCAGGCAGCACAGCACAAATCCAGTGAAGTTGTGAAACCAGAACGAGTACTGCAGTGTGTTTCACAGCCCCTAAATCTGCAACCAGTGGCCTGTGCTCCAGATCAGGGGTGTGACAGTGCCAGCAGATCTTCCTGATGCAGGTTCTCATGACAGAACAAGTACTCCCAGGCAAGCAGGAACTCATCTGTGGCTCAAAGCAAGCCTGAAAGTTTGATACAAGGAACTGATAACACTGCACTTTTGGTCAGTGTTAGGCTTTCCTTCCAAATGTTCTGCAAAATTCTCTGGAGTACCTATTTCCCAGGGCTACCTCCAATTGCTCCCCACACCTAACACAAGGGAAACACAGCAGCTTGTCATCTGGTATAACATATGAGTGTGTCTGGTTAAAAATTTCTCCTTCCCTCTCCCTCCAAACAATTAAATTAAAAAACATGAACTATGTCACGGCACTACAAGTCACACTTTCACATCTTTCTTCACTTTTGTAAGCCTATGCTAACAAAGTGTCAATGTAATTATACAAAGGAATGATGTTCCCTCCTAAAAATCACTGCTGGCCTTCTTTGGGAGGGTGCTTTGCAGAATTCCCCATGTCACACTCTCCATGCATACCAGTCTGTGTTCCACAGTGACCTCTTACCATTAATAACAGAACTTAGTGTTTTCTCTTCATCCAGTGAGCCTAATTATGTAGTTTACACTTTCTACTTTAACTGGAATTTCTCTCTTCCAAACTCAAGACAAATCCTGGTTTACTTTTCAAAATATGACAATTTTAGTATTTTGCAACACTTACTGCTTCATATTTTATTAATTTATCTTACCTTTCTAGTTATGAAGTCAAATTTTGTATCACACTGCATACATCTTGGGCACTAGAAAACAGTACAAATTAAGATTAGTCTACAATTTTTTAAACCTTTAATTCTACCACCATATACAAAGAATGAGCTTCATATTATGCCCCACAAAGAAACACCTCCAACAAATTTCCATCTCTTATCTTTTCACCATGAATAGCTTTCATTTAATACTGATGTAGCAAAATAATGTCATCTCCATTTGCAAGACAAAAAAAAAAAAAGCTGCCAAACTTCCCCCTAATGAATAGTGCATCCTGCCAGCAGGCAAAAGTACATCTCAGAATTATTTACCATTCAAACATTGATAATGTTTGGCTATCTAGACAGTCCCATATTCCAGAGTCAACTGGTTTTCTGTAAGTTGTCCTCACTTTACTCTACTACCATGCTCTGCTGACTCGCCAAAACATTGTTTACACAATTTAATGCTCTCAATACTCACACATTTTTGAAACATGCTAAGAGATACTTGGTTTTCTTCCAAGCCACCAAGACCTAATGCTTATTCCAGCTACAAAAAGTCACTTCCTGAAATATCTGTTTTCTAAAACAAACTTACACCCACACTCCTTTCAAAAAAATGACAGAAAAAAATTGAAGGAGTTTCTCCCTTCCAGCTAAGTAGAGTTTAAGGGGTGACAGTTTTGACTGTGTTAACAACCAGAAGTGATCAGTGGCTGCTGGACAATCAAATTTTTCTGTATAGAAAGTCACTTACCAAAAGGTTGATACTCAACCCTTAGGTCACTGGATTTTCAACACAACTTTACATATTTTTATCTACCATATCAAACCCCAGTGTCTGAGGCTTATAATGCAATTTTTGCAATATTTACTTGCAAATATTAATGCAAAATTATGCCTGCCTTACTCAGGAGAACATGGTTAGATCCTGTACTAGGTTATATAACTCTAGAACCTGCAACTCCTCAAACCAGACTATCTCAGACTACAGCAGAATGTCCTCTTCACCACATGCCCTGAGCTGAGCAGGGGCTATTTGCTAAGTACACAGTAATCACCCTTTGCCTTTAATTAACATATTTCAATACTTAACCCTTTTTCTTCTATAAATCCCCTCAGGTTACAACAGCTTCTATTCAGGGACTTTTGCTCCAGCAGATACTCAATCACTGTCACAAATCCAACAGCTGCAGCCAAGAAAATGTTACAGCAGCTAAATTAAAAATTCTCCAGAAATTTTTCATGTCCTTTTGGAGTGCAAGCTTCTTAATAATTGGTAATAGTTTATATAAAAGGCTGTGCTGTCTAAACAGACATTTAACACATCAGACAGTAATGGCAGTCACTGTAGTGGAAGGTAAACACCTACTTGCAGAATTTGTTACAACAAGCTGTTTCTAAATCCCACACAGAAGAGCAGTGGAAGTGTTCCTGAATTGCTTTAACTAACACTGAACTCAGGCATCCAAACACATCTTTTCACAATGGCTGCAGAAAAGGCTATTTCAACACTCACTGATAAATAATGTCAGCATGAAGCAATTCCAGCACACACCAGGTTTCACCTCTGTAACAAGTAGAACTCCACAGCTAATGTCATCTTCTGTTCTACCTGGTTTTAATTTTTGACATGTAGTTTAATAGCTTGTCTGGGAGCTGGACCTGGCAATGATTTTGATATGCCTTGAATTTACCTGAGTTCTAATTAGTTTTCTTAATGAAAATATTTGGGAGCTTTTTGGTTGGGTTTTGGTGGTGGTAGGGTTTTTTTAGTTGGCCTGGGCTGGGGTTTTTAATTTGTTTTTTGCCAAAATGCAGAAAGCACAAGTCACAAGCTAGAGGAGAAAAAATCAAACCCAAACTCTTCTTAATACTGTTCTACACATATTTTATAGAGAATGCTAGGCTAAACATAAAAGTGGTTTTTAGGAAGGAACAGAATTATCCATCCTCTTATTTAACACAAGCTATAGAAAAATATTTCTGAATTCCAGACTCATGATGACAGCCCTGCCTGATATAAACAGCAATCCTCAATAAATCACAAGTCAAGTAGCACATGGCAGCTGGCATTGCAAAATGGGATTTTCTCAGGAAAATGTTCTGACACAAGCAAGCTCAAGATACTGCTCCTTCAAGGTATTTCTGCTTTAAGTAACCAGAACGGAGTGAACCATTTGCATAATGTCCCTTTCTGCTTTGCCTGGGACAAGATATTTATTGAGAACATCCTGAAAGGTGAATTTTTCCTATTCATCCATACACTGACATAATTAGAGAGCAACTAGCATTGAATTAAATTTATTGCTTGGAGGAGTTTTATCACATTAACAGAGAAGGAAGCACAGTGTCCAAGTTACTTCTCATGTCTTCAAATAAAAAGATGTGAAGCAAGAAATTAAGTAAGAATTCATGTCAGAAGTACATTCATTTCACGTGCAGTCAACCACCAATGCCAGTATCAGCTTACTTCATCTAAAAAGAGGAAAATGGAAGAACACCCAACAGCTGTTGGATCTTGGCATTAATTTAAAAATACCAAGAGCTGGTTCATTGCAAACTTCTCGTGGGTTTGCTCAAGTGTGAGAACTTATTTCCATAATCCCACAGATCCAGCCAGAGGTGAGAATCCCATGGATGGCCAGGAATCTATAGTTACACTTCACATGCTTTATTTGTATAAATAATAACAGAGTGATTCAAGAAGGGATGCATGGGAACCCCTGGCTGAGCTCCCTAACACAGTGAACCTCTGCAAAGGAGGAAATTCAGGAAATCCCACCTGGAGCACAGCTGGCCAGAGGGGGAAAGGGCAGGATGCCAACCCAGGGCAGGCAGAGCTCAGGTGCTCTGACACTGCCTGAGCCTGGCTTTGGCCAGGAGGGCTCAGCTCCCTCCTGCAGCCAGGGAGGGAACCCTCCCAGCACAGCTGTCAGCTCCTCTGCAGCACACAGTGCTCCTCAGCCACGGAAACATCTGCTACACAGCTGGATATCACAAGGTTTGGCCACCTCTGCAGGCAAACTGACACATCTTACTCAATTTCTAGTCCAAGCTTTCCTTAGCAGAAATATCATCAATTGAGCTCTGCTGGTGATTAACAAAGAAATTCTGAGTCAGAGAAGGCACATGCACAGACCAACACTCTAAATTCTGTCCTGAGTTCAATGATGCTCAGCACAGACTTTCATAAATCCCCCTGAACTCATTACCTCTATTACAAATAAGATTACTTTAAAAAGTAAACTTTTCAGTAGTCCTGCTCCAGCCTTGCATTTCAAATTCCTCATAGTTACTGATATTTTAAGACTGTATATTCTCGTGATAAAAAAATTTAAAACTTAATTGTATTTCAATGCTGTACAAGCTGCACAAAACTACCAACTGCCATAATTCTTAGGTGGTCTTAATTTAAAAAAATAAGCCAGTTGACTCTTCTTGCATAAGAAAAATAAAACTACTGGATTTGTGAGTGTTACTGGCTGCACAGCAAAAGCCAATGGATTTGAAAAGCCAGATCAGAATTTGCTAATACCACTCAAGGTCTTGTCTTGGACATAGAAACTTCATTTTTAATTATGTCTGACATGGTAACAAGAGCGGTATTCTCACCTAATTCTTTGCCTTGATAACCCTGTATCTTTAAATTTAATTGTTCTTAACAAAAACATGGGATTTATAAGCTTCCCTGTGTATCACATACCTGCTTTATTTAAGGCAAAAGTTTGCAACATATTAGGCAATTGTTAACTAAAGGGATGTCAGAACTCTAACATACTTCCAGAAATCTAGTAAATTTTTTTTTCTAGTAAAAAAAAAAAATATTTCCAGAAATCTAGTGAAATAACTAACCACAAAATAACAATTCATAGTCCTAACCTTGCATTAACAAATGCATTTTAAACATTTACCTCTATCACACTTCCTCTCAATAGCAAATATCACGGAGCACATTCAGTCACAATTCAACACCCTCAGCCTATAGATCTGCAGATTACAGGGAAAAGCTGAATTTTAAGGAGAACGAATACCTTCAGCAGAACTATAATAAAAAAATCAAACTAACAACACACATCAGACTGATGTATATAAAATATACAGATTTAATTCTCTCTATATATCTAACAAGTTGAAATAGATCCTACCACAGTCCCCAAACAATCTTTAGTTGAATTACACAGAACTTTCTGCCTGAAGAGATACGAGGCAGAGGGAGAAGTTTTGCTCTCCATTCCTGACCGAAGGAGGACTCGGTGTTCCCAGGCAGAACAGACCCAGCACGTCCGGATCTGCCCCAGAACGCTCTGCTGGGTGACCCCGGCTGAAATCCGCACTAAAATAAATCTGCATTCCGCTCACATTTAAATGCACTGGCGTGTGTCCCCGCCACAGAACGCTGGCAATAAATAAATAAACCAACAATGGATTCTATGTTGTATGTGCATCTGGATGCAGCGACTGGCAACAATCAACTCTCGTTACGTGAAATTAAAAGTATCACCATCACTGAGCTGTTTACTCGGTAAGTATTTAAAAGCAAAGTTGACTGAAACAGACTGAGCTGTTCAGTGTCTGTTTAACACCACGAACACTCACACCAGGAGCCAGAAGGGCTGATCTACCTCAGCCCCATTGCTTCAATAATTTATACAGTTAGTTTTAAACTAGAACGACCTTTATAAGCATTGAAAGCAACACTGCAGAGTTCGCTACACTTTTCATCACCAACTGCTCGCGAATTTTCGCGCCGAGGCCGCACAGCGCTGAGGAGCGAGTGACAGCCCCGTCCCTGCGTCCTTTAACCCATCAACCCAAGGGAAGGGAAAGAGCGGAGGGAAAGGGAAGAAGAAACAGGGGGAAGGGAAGCGCGGCTCCCCTGCCGCCGGCGGTACCTCCTTATCGGGGACCCAGGGCGGCTCGTCCAGGCCGAAGGGGCTGCGGGCGGCGCGGTGCTCGGGCACCATGCGCAGCCCGCTGGGGGAGCGCACCAGCTTCTTCGCGTCGCCGCCCGACATCTTCCCCCGCGCGCCGCCGCCGCCAAGGGACGGCCGCGCCGCCACCCAATGGCCGCGCGGCGCTGCGCGACGGACACGGCACCCAACCAATGGGAAGCAGGACTCTCCGGCCCCGCCCACGCCCTCAGGGTTTGCCAGCCAATCCTGTGCTCCCAGGGGCGCTAGTCCCGCCTCCTTCGTGCCCCGCAACCCGGAAGCGAAGGACTGCGTCGCCGAGTTCCAGGAAGCGGCGCACCGAGCACTCACCGCCGCGAGGGGCGGCTCCGCAGAGAGCCCCCGGTCGCTGCCGCAGCGCCCGCCCGAGGCTCTGAGCCAGCCCGGCCCCGCCGCTCCGGGCCGGCCCAGCGGGAGGGGATGGAGCTGCGCCCTGCCATTGGCTGTCCCGCTGGGGCAGTCACTGGAGGGAGCTCTGATTGGCCTGCGGCGGACAGGCTGCTCGCTGATTGGCTGCGCGGGCGGCGGGAGATTCGTGACGGTGTGAGGGCCCTGTGGCTACCTGAGGGCCCTGTGGCGGCGCCGCGCTCTGTCCGGCCCTGTGTCCGGCTGTCCGTGTGTCTGTCCCTGTGTCCGGCTGTCCGCCTCTCGCTCCCCCGGCCGCTGCCGGCCCCTCGGGAGACCCCTGGCTGCACCGTGACCCGCTCCCCGTGTTTCGTTCTCCTCCGGGCCTCTTCCATGGAGCGGCTCCGTGTGAGCGGAGAGCGCGCAATGCTTTGGAGGCCTTCAGTCGAGGGCCGTCGTAACCATGATTGATGTCAGTAAGTTTCGGCTTTAAACCTCAGAATGTTCCTTTAAATGGATGTTACTTAAAAGTAACTTGCCTCTTCTTTAGATTTATTCTATTATTAGCACCTATCACAACCTCTCCCCCCCGTGTTGAAAAAGGGATTGTTCATAAAGTCATGTATGCTCATATAAATACTTGCTGCCTGCTGCAATCCTTCATAAATTTATCAGAATAATGCTAAGAACCTCTTCTAGGCAGCCATGGGGCTTAAATTGTTGTGGTTTTGACCGAATTATTAAAAGAGCTGTTTAATGTTGTCACAAGTAGCAAACAGATTTGAACGATTTAATATTAAATTTCCTTTTAGCTAATAAATGTAAATGTATAGCTAAATAAATTACTGTCCATGCGTGAATAATTCTGGGTCATCCTAAACTGCTCGTGTGTGAGATTTTTTTCTATTACAAAATGAAAGCCTCGTGTGGTGTCTGACAGGGTAGGAATAAATGACTGTCCAGCTTGCTTGTGAGCTGCACATAGAGCAAAAGCACTATGCAGAATTACAGGCAATTAAAACTAGCAGGATTATTGGTTGAATTCTTTAATAGGATAGATGTAAACAGCCATCAGAGAAGACTTCTGCCGAAGGGCTGGATTAGAGAATAGCCAGGGTTGGAAGGGAGCTCCGGAGATCATCCAGCCCAACCCCCCTGCCCAGGCAGGCTCACCTAAAGCAGTGACACAGGAATGAGTCCATGTGAGTTTGGAATGTCTCTGTGGCCTTCCTGGGCATTTGTTCCAGTGCTCTGCCACCCTCGGTGTAAGAGCTCTTCTTCACCTGAAGGTGAAGCTGAAGAGAGTTTGGCTCCATCCTCCTGGCACCACCTTTGGATTGTGATATGCATTGATGGGATCCCCTCTCTGTTTTCTCCAGGCTCTCCTCAGCCAAGAGATGCTCCAGACCCCTCTTCACCTCTGTGGCCTCTGCTGGGCCCTCTGCAGTAGCTCCTTGTGTTTCTTGTACTGGGGAGCCCAGAACTGAGCTCAGCACTCCTGATGTGGCCTCACTTAGGGCTGATAGAGGGGGAGGGTCACCTCCCTCAGCCTGCTGGCCACACTCTTCCCAAGTAAAATAATATCAATATATAAAATAATAATAACAGCAATAATTCTTATAATAACATAATAACCCCAGAATAATTGCTACTTCTCTAAGATAACTGATAAATGTATTGTTAAAAATAGGAAGAAAAACAAATGTTCTGGAAACTTTTGACACTGATTTATGCCTATTTTTTTCTTGCCTGTGTCTGTGATAAAAGCCACTTTAATCACAGATAATTATGGGATGTGCTGCTCATTGCTGTGCTGTGTCAGGAGATGGATTGGGACCAGTTTGACTTGAACCCTAGAACAATTGCTGCCCTGAAAAAAGGTAATTTAATTTGCCATTGTCTCTAACAGATCACAGTGACATCCTTGACATAATTGTGTGTTTGTGGGTATAAGCAGGCAGATGGACACTAACATTTCAGAACTGTAATTATGAAATAATTTCATAAAGAAGTTTTCTGAGTAATTAAAAGTGTTGGGTTTTTCCCGTGCTTCAATAATAAATTTCCAAACAATTTTACAGCTTGTGTTGGTACATTCCATGTGAGTGTTGCCTGCCCACCATAAAAGAATTCAGCATAGATAAACCTCAAGTAAATGAGACTTACAAACTGGGAAAACTTTGCTGTGTAAGTCAGCCAAAAGTATTTATAAAAATTCCTCTTGTTTCAGCTGACATAAAATCAGTAAAAGAGATTTTAAACCTGTCTGGAGCAGACTTGCAGAGATTGCTGAAGCTCTCCAGTGCAGACATCCAGTGCCTGCTGAAAACAGTCTCTCACACACTCAGGAGGAACAGCATGCTCACAGGTAATGCAGTCAGGGCATAAAAAATCTTCTAGCTAAAGTTCAAAATAACTGTCACTGGGAGAAAATATGGTTCTGGTTCCTCAATGACACAGGAATGTGGGTTTAAAATGAGAATGGAAGTGTTTTCATTGTGCTGTAGTGAATTATTTAACTGTGCTAAGGACAGCTCCCCTGGGGGTAAATGGAAGTGAATGGGTGACATTTTCAGGATTGAACCTGCTTGAAACAGGACAAAGTGTTTCTCCAGTCTGAAACACTTAAATACAGGAACAAAATATTTCCTTTTTCTTTCACACTATCTTCTTCTCTCTCACTATTCTCCTTTTGGACTAAGACTAGTTGAAAAATTTATATTGTATATTAAAAGCTTCATAAACTGCTTTGTCATAAACACCTCATTCCAAAACAAGTAGGACCTAATAGCTCCTCCTGTACAAATTCTTAATGACAACTCTGTATTTAAAACCTATTTTCTTGTGATTGCATGTGTCTTCAGGCTTTGACCAGATGCCTGCTGTGCTGTTTTGTAATCTGCTATTTCTATTTCCATAATTGCTGTGCTAGAACCTTTGCTGTGAAAATCCTTTCTGAGTGTAACTTTCCTCAGAGACACCTTAGAGGCAGAGAAAGGAAAAAAAGAGTTTGAGAGGAGGAGAGAACTCAGTGTAAATTATCAATCTTTGTCCAGATACTCAGCAGAAGTCTGATGTCGAGAGAGAGGTGGGGAACACCAGGCTGAATTAGGGAAATTCTCCATCAACAATGCAAGCATCCCTTGCAGGAATAAAGCTTGTGTACAGCATCTATTTTGTATCATTGTGTGTTGGAAAAATAATAAATGAAACTACCTTTTTCTTTTTTTTTTTTTCCTTTTTAATCATTAAAAACCACTCCCAAACCCTGCAGCACTTCAGCTCTACCAAGATAAAGAACATTTCACCTCCCAGCACCAGAAGCTGAGCCTGGGATGTCCAGTGCTGGACAGCTTGTTAAAAGGAGGCATTCCTTTGGTGGGAATCACAGAGCTGGCTGGGGAGAGTTCTGCTGGGAAGACTCAGATTAGTTTGCAGCTGTGCCTGTGTGTGCAGTACCCTTACAAGTATGGTGGCTTAGAGTCTGGTAAGTGCTGAACTGTAAACCTGGGTTCAGTTCCCATCTGAGGGAATACACTGTCCTCAGGAACCTCATCAAAGCAGGAGCACAGGCTCAGTGCATGGCTAACTTCAGCAGGAGGCCAGTTAGTGACTAATGGGTGTTTACAGAGGGAAAAGCTGTGCACATCCTGCAGCACAACTTAACTTAATTCACAATTCCTGTTGGCTGTTGTTTGCCTGTCTGCCACTCTGGGTTCAACTCAACAGACTCAAACAATGTAAGAGAAGTGGTGCTGTCGTGAGAGCTCGTTGGCTCCTCAGGTCAGCAGAACAGCTCAGCAGATCACTTTCTACAAACATCTTGGGTCTATGGTACACATTCCCTAGCTGTGGATTTCAAATTTCAAAGATTATTTGTTTTGATGATTTGTTTTGTAAATCAGTAGTTGTACTGATTTACAGAGTAAAATCGATGGAAATGTAATTGAAGAAAGGTAACATTGTTTTGTACCTGTGATTTTCCTGGGTTTACCAAAGTATGCAGGTTTATTCTTTGATTTGAGTATGGTTTTTTTACCCTTCTGTCATATTAATCTAACTCCCAATTTTTATTTTTTTTTACTGTTGCTGCCATAGGAAGGGAGGAAGCCTGTGTCACTTCTGAGGATTCTGGTAGTCTGCCTTAGGTGTGTTTTACCTGTGACCTTGCTGCTCCTTCCACACAGCACTGGCTTTATCTGGCTCAGTGGCTCCTTGTGGGGAAACCTACTAATTTCTTGAACTAGCTCCACCCATGTGGAAAAATCATGGACTGTACAAACTGAGATCTTGCTTAAAGGGCTGTGAGTAGCCCATGACTTACATTACATGATGTCATTAATCAGAGCAGAAACAATTATATTTTGTTCTGTTCCTTTGTGTGCTGCTGCTAACTGCTGCACATAGTTTAAATACATTTTTATCCATGCTCCAGCATTTCTTCCTGTTTGTGTTGAAATCAAGGAACAGAGCAAGGTGCCCAACACCCTACTGGCACTCTTGTGTTGAGCCTCCCATGAGAAATACAGCATTTAAAGCTTAGGTTAAATATGAGGAGTTTTATCCTTCAGGAAACTTGAGGAGAACAGCAATGCTTAGAAACTCTCACAGAACTCTGCACTACCAGTGGAAGATTTTGCTACTGGTTTAAAATTATCTCTGTATTATTCTTATCCCTGCATTGTATTTTTTTTACTGATTGGAAACTTCCCTTCTCATAAGTGGTGATGTTGAAATACATTTCTTTAAACAGTTACTTCATTAAATTTAGTGCTAGTCTTATTTGTAATTCTCAGGGCAAGGAGGTTGGCAGCAAAGAAATGCTGAAAGTAAACAAAGGCCTCCTTTGCCTCCAGGATATCTTTCTGCTGTTCTAGGAATGCCAGTTGTGTTCAGTTGTGTTGGCTGAATTTATTTTATATGCCCATATTCATAAGTAATATGTGAATATAATTGAACAAATTAATATCCTTATTAGAATTCTGGATTAGAAAATAATGTTTGCTACTGATTCTTGGTAACAAACTGGTTTGGTGCCTGACAGATTATGATCATAGGAATCAAATTTTTTTCTTTTTGAGGTTGGGGGGTTTTAGTGAGTTTTATTCCTGTTTGGGTGATTTTTGCTGGTATTTTTTTTGTCAATGACCAGCATAACACATTTATTGGCCTGAGTAACAGATTTGATGAAATTGCTGATTTCTGTTTGGGTTTTGTTGGACTTGTGACTGTGTTTTCAGTGTCCTGAATGTTGCAATAACTATGGATCAAAATACAATTATTTAATCAATGGAGCATCAATCTATCTAGAAATGCAAATCTGCATCTGGAAGAACCCCAGTGACTCTGAAATCTGAAGAAATTGACAGTCCACCCTTTTTAAGTAAACCAAGGAGAGGACAAGTGACCTCCTGCTTAAGGCAGGTCTGGTTTTCAGAAAGCAGATGATTTCTCTGTGAGCCCAGAATTCATGGTAGAGAAATCTCTGTCTTTCAGCATTAAAGCAGCACTGTGCAAAAGGCAGTCAGCTTAAATAAGCATGGTAGCTGAGAAGGCCAGAAAGTTTTACTTAGGAGCTGTTGTCTCAATACAAGTGAGCACAGGTTTTCAGCGTGAAATTCATAGTGCTGTGTTTTGGATTTCTGACTGAAGCAGGCAGACTGTGCAGTGTCACTCTGTGGGTTGGATAAAGTGTGATACTCCTGATCCCAAGGGCGGGTGATCAGGTGCTCCTCAGCTGTGCACAGTGAGTGTCACCCAGTGGAGAGTACAAAATCCACTTGTCCCAGCTGGTGCTGAAGAAAGGACCAGGCATCTGCAGGAGAGTCACAGAAGTGGAATTTTTGTTCATCACTGATTCAACATGGTTACAAAATAACCAAACAAACATGAATTTCCAGGTCTGTATGTGTAGCTTTTAAATGCAGAATGTCTGATGTAATTTGTGTGCTGTTAAGAAAACTGTGTGTGAAAGGGCCCTGTGGTTTCCTTGGCTACAGGAGCTGTCTACATTTGTACAGAAGATGTTTTCCCAAGCAAACGTTTGCAGCAGCTCATAGACCAACAGCATAAGCTGCGTGCAGATGTTCCAGCTGAAATCATACAGAAGATCAGATTTGGAAACAATATTTTTGTTGAGCAGGCAGCAGACCTGGTAAGTAATAGCACAAAGAATGTTTCTAAGTCTCTTGATCAATATGGATTTGAGGCAGTATTTTACTGTTAAGGTCATTAGTGGAAGAGCAGCAATTAATTACAGTGTCATGTCCTGATTGTTTCAGTGAGAGCCACTCCTTCCCCAGCTAGGCTGAGAAAGTTGGGGCTGTTCAGCCTGGAGAATAAAAGGTCCCTCCTATGGGGACCTCATAGGAGCCTTCCAGTGTCTGAAGAAGCTGCAGGGGAGCTGGAGAGGGACCCTCTGTCAGGACATGTGGACAGGGCAAGGGTCCAAACTGAAAGAGGGGAAATTTAGACATTAGGAAGAAATTCTTTACTGTGAGGGTGCTGAGATACTGGAAGAGGTTGCTCAGAGAAACTGTGGATGCCCCATCCCTGGCAGTGTTTAAGGCCAGGCTGGATGTGGCTCTGAGCATCCTGGTCTGGTGGGAGGTGTCCTGCCCATGGCAGGGGGTTGGGACTGGATGATTTTGAAGGTCCATTCCAACCCCTTAACATTAAATAACTCTATAAAAACAGAACAGTTTAGGAGTGTAGTACTACACCTTTGAGATTTAAAAGTATCAGTGAAGTCAGAGCTGCGGGTAAATGCAGGTTGCAGTTTTGTCTCTTCCTCGGTAAAACCACCAGATGTGGTTACTGGTGAGACTCAGAGATCCACCAGCTGCCTTCATGATTCAGAACTCCCTGAGCTCGTGCTGCAGTGTAGTTCAGCCTCCTGATGTCCAGCAGGGTTCTTTGCCCCGTGTCACTGTCCCTGTGTGTGTGGCAGGACACGTTCCAGCAGTGCCTGACGAGGAGGCTGTCCCTGCTGCTGGCGCGGGGCATGGCGCGCCTCGTGCTCATCGACTCCATGGCCGCGCTGTTCCGCGCAGAGTTTGGCCCGGCTGACGCTGCCCTGAAGGCTCGATACCTGCAGGCCTTTGGGGCTCAGCTGCACAGCTTGAGCACCAGGTTCAGGACTCCCATCGTGTGCATTAACCAGGTATGGTATCCCATTGCTTCTTATCTGTTTAATAAATGGCTGGTGGGCGATGGAACAATCCGTGTAAATGCAGATTTCATGGTGCTGTATTTACACCGTAGCTGACTGTTAATGACTGATGGAAACTGAAGCTTCCTTAAACTGATGTACTTTAGTAAATGTTAACTACTCAAAGTTTATTATTTAAACTTTTATAGGCTGTTAGTAGGGGGGATAGAATATAAGAAAATAAAGGTAGTATAGAAAGTAATCTTACCCCTAAGGAGTTGCAGCTGAGCCAATTACAGAGATTAGGAACAAGCCTGACTTTAACAGGCCACAGCTGTAGCCAATGAGAAGAGTACTATAAAAGAGTGGGTTGGGTGGGAGGAGAATTGGAGTCAGTTGGCTGTTTTGTGAAGAAGGAAGAGGCAATGCTTAGAGGAGCTGCCTACAAGAAGCATTAAGGAAGTATGAAACCCTTGCAATAAGGAGACAATGATATGGAACCTTTGCAATATGACAAAAGTTAATGTTCTCAAAAGTTGTCCACTAAAGCTGACAGAAATAGATATGTATAGCAACTGCAGAGGGCATCAAAGCAAAATAACAGAGTTCTTTCTTATCACTGGCTTCAAATGCCATTGTCAGGAGGATTGCTCTGGGAGCTCTGCAGGCAGTTACATCTCAGGAGACAGTGAAGCGCCAGAGACTTTGCTGCATTTCTGTGGAACTCAGCACTTTTGTGTGATTGCTGAGATTACTGAAGCACTAAAGTGCATGCACTGACTTGAGCTGGACCAAAACAAGCTTACAATGATACTGGTCACAAAGAGTATTCTTTTGAGAGAACAAGGCAAGACACTGCTCTTAGTCTGCTCACAATATAAAGGGGCATCTGAATGCCAGAGGTGAAGCAGTCACACTCCACTGTGGCCTGGGGAAGGGGTAAGTCAATGTGCAGGCAGGCCACTGAGAAGCTTCAAAGGTAGTGAAATCATTGAGAACAGGGCACTTTTGAGATCTGGGCTTTTGTACTTTTTATCTCCAGCTACAGCACTGGAACAGTTTTGTGAATGTGGGGGATTTGTTTGTGGTTTGGGTTTATTTTTTAACAAATAAGGCCTCCATCTAGTAGTAATTTAATTAATGTAAGCTGTACCTTGCTAAGTAGTTCTAACACTATAAACTCAGCTTGTGATTCCCAAATCTATTTTAGTTTGCCTTGAAAGAATAAGTGTTTTCTAACTTGGCTTAATATATGCTCTGATAACTTGGATTTTCTTGCCTTGGTTCCCTTCCCTGCCCTCCTGCTTGCTGGATACAAACCCAGAACCCAGGTCAGCTGCAAATCTGTTTTTGTGCTTCAGGTGACGGATGCAGTGAGCGAGTCGGAAGCTGCTCAGTGCAGTTGCAGGTGAGTCACCCACACAGAGTGACAATGTCAAACACAGCAGCTCTGAACCATTCTGATCTTTGTCACCCCAGGGTAGGCTACAAGATCATGTGAGGAGCACTGGGGCATTTACCCAGCAATGCTGGATTTGCTGGAGATCAGCACTAGCTCGTGCTGTGAAGGGGAAGAAACTGTCTTACACCTTTATGTTGTAATCCCTGATCACAAGTTAGCAGGAAAAATTCCCTGGAGTTAATGGCCTGAGTACCTGCTGACACGAGAGTGTTTCTGCATCTTTCTCTGATGTAACTGCATACACCTCCTGTCTGCTTAAAAAATACAGCAGCCAAACCCTAGCAGCTGGCTTTGTTAGTGAGCTAAGAAAAATCCCAAAATAGTATCTTCTGACACCAAGATATAACAGGATTCAAATGTATGTATTTGTTGTTTGAATCCTAGCTATAACCTTGATTTACTGCATAAGTTGGGTGCTACATAAATGAGTGTTTGTGAGAAGTTCACTTTGTCCTTCAGATTCTGGAACTGACACAGAACAAGGATGAGGTTCAATTATTATTTTTGCCTGGTCATCTTGTATTTATTTTACTGAAGAAATTGCGCTTTTTCCAGGAAAAAAAATGGTTTTAAACCTTGAGTTGAAAATCACACATATGCACCCAACATCTCTAAACATACCTGCAAATGGAATCCAAGGCCAACAGTTACACACTTCAAATATTAAAAGTTCAACCACTTTTCTCGTGTGGTTTCCCTGTTGCAAGAGAGGCCTGTCCAGATGGAGGCAGGTATTCCCCCTAGCTGTAGTTGAAAGAATCACAGCTGTTCTGTATAGAATCACTTCTCCAGCTGTTTCCTTGCCACGGGGAGAACCTGAGTTTTGTGGGTAAACCCTGTCACCTCTGTCTTCAAAGACCCATAGTTTTCAATATATGTTAGAGAAACAGTAAATGATGCCTTCTAGCGCAGTTTTGTTCCAATAGAAAGTATTTCCTATGAAATCCATGCATGCAGAAATGTGTAATGCTTCCCTTCCAGGGCAGTGGGCAGCAGAGTCACTCCAGCCCTTGGAATAACCTGGTCCAACCAGCTGCTGATGAGGCTGATGGCCCGGCGGCTGTGGCTGCCCGGCCACTCCCCTGCAGCGGCAGCACCCGGAGCTGGCAGCAGGAGGACTTTAAGTGTTGTTTTTGCTCCCCATCTCCCTCCATCCTTTTGCTACTATACAGTACAGCTGGAAGGTGTAAAAGGAATAAAGTAACACTTTTGCATAGTAAAGCCTCCTGCTCCAAAAATGTACCAGGACTTTGCTTCAGGAGAATTACTGGTGAAATGCAATTGTTCCTAGATGAGAGAAACTGATGGTGAGGTACATGAACAATGGTATGGCTACATTTAGCCTTGTCTGCTTTGTGCAAGGTGATCTTTTTACTCTTGGATACTCAGCTTTTCCTTGTGAGATGAGTATCCTGAAGGTTCTGAAGAAAAGGGAAGCTGTGGGCAGGTGGAGGCTGCACAGTGGAGTGGGATGTAGCAATCCCCACGATGGGGGAGATCTGATGTCTAATTTTATTTTAGTAGCATGCTCATCTAGAAACAGCATTTATTGTAGTTTTGTACCCTGTTTCCAGACCCAACAGGCCTTGAAATTCAACCACTTTATGTTGCCTGCTGGTGGTTCTGGGTCTCATGCTGCCAATTAAGATAGCCATTCTTTGTCACAAAGCAGCTGTCCTATTTTAAAATCATTTGTTATTAAGATTTTAAAGAAAATAATCCCATAAAGGTACTTTAACATATTACTCTAAGAATTAAAATTGCACTGCCTTTGTACTAGATGAGTGTATCTAGCTTCACAGCACTCCTTAAAATGTTTTAATGGTTCATTTCCATTATTTTCCTGCTTTCTAGTCCCTTCCCTTCATAGCAAAAGCCTCTTTAGTCTCTTTTATTTGAAGGACAGCAAACCACATCCCCCATCCCCTTGTTCTCTTTGCCCATTGCAGAAGCTGTGTAGCCTCAGGGCAAGCTCTCTGTGTTCTCCCTGATGCTCTGCCCTGCTCTGTGTTTTGCTAAATCAGCATTCTTCATGGGCTGCTGGATTGCTGCCTCTCATGTCCTGTGTCCCTGCTGCTGGGCTCTCAGCTCAGCCATGATCCTGAAGGGCACCTTCAGCTCTTTTCATCCAGTCAGCTGCTATTGCTCTTCTGAGGTGATTTTTGTTGTTCAGTTACAACATCACATGGGCTTTCTTCCTGTCTTTGTGCTATTTGTCTCATTTTTCTGCTGTCCGCAGCTCACTGCCATGGCATCCACTCTTCCTATGGCTGAATTTTTCCTTTGCTCTGTTCCATGTGAAAGCAAGCCAGGTGGAGTTACACTGTCCAGAGGCCTCTGTTGTGTGGGTGCCTGCTCCCATCAGTGAGTGATGCTCATTTGTATCACACACTCATCAAGCTCTCACCTTTCCCCTCCTCCTGCTGGCCCCAACAGGAACTCCACATGTTTCTATGGGGTGACATTGCTCAGGTCTCTTTTGGCCAGGAACCCTGTGTTTGTGAAAAGCTGCCTCCTCTGCCTGTCCCCAGTCACACTCCTTCAGGACATTCATCCTCTTTCCATGTGGAAGCATGCAGCTGGGTAGCTGAAAGCTTTGTCTGGCTGTAAACTGCCTCAGCTGAACTGTGGCAGATTTCTCAAGGGACAACTGAGTGTGACTCAAGGAGAAGAGACCCTGAGTGACTGCCTGGGGAAGTTCCAGAGGAGAACAGGCACAGCTTGAAGCTGAAGGAAAGAGATTGTAAGCAAGCAGAAAGGATGAGTTGCTTCCAGTGCCCTCTGTAACCCCTTCAGATGTCTCAGGGGCCCTTGTGCAAATAGCACAAGTTGTGTCTAAATCATTTTTCTAAAATGTCTTAATTCTCTGTATTTGGAACACAGCTTCTTTTAATAAAATCTAACCATGAAGCTTAGAAACCTTTGTGTCCTCTAAGGAAAAAGTGACAAGCAGGGCCACCTCTTCCCTAAAACCCTTACTCCTTCTGTGCCTCCTCCCTAACAACCTCAATAAAGGTCAACTAATGCAGCACAGGTGACACTCCAGTCCTCTTCTGTTCCTGCCCTGTGCATCTGGGCTGGAACTGCAGCCAAGGCAGTGATCATCCCATTGTGTGACTGGGAAAGGCAGCCACACAGAGATGCAGCTGATTCACAGAGTCATCAAACCCTACCTGCATTTTCATGTACAAAGAGCCACATCAAATGCTGGGCTCCAATCCCAGGAGTTTGCCTTGCTGTGAGCAATGTCCAGAACTGTGTGAAACCCCCAAAGGCTCAGTCATATTTTGATATTTTGATCAAAATATGAGTCAGGGGTATTTTGATCGCTCTTTTTTGCAACTTGCAAATGCTTGCTGGAACAGCCCTGAAGCGTTATAAGTCACAGATGGGTCTGCAATCAAAGTTCTAGTTTACCTTGTGAAAAACATTTTTACCAACAAACAGAAATAACATTTTGCCTGCTCAAGTGTTGTGTCATTACCCCATTGGTTTGTTGGTTATTTCTCTCCAGCTGAGGCAGAGTACATTACTGTTTGTCTCCTGCCTCACAAGCACACACAAACCCTGCAATCTCAAATGCAGCTGAGCCCCACTGAGGCTCACAGCCAACACTCAATCACTCCAGCTCCAGCCCCCTCCCTCAGTCCCACCCCCAGCACAGCCCAGGATGTCTACCTGACCCAAGGGCAGCTTTGGGGCTGCAAACCCTCACAGGAACCCACCACAGCAGCTGTTGAAGCCTTGTGTCAAATGTGCTGAAATGTGCTTAAGTTTTTAATAAAAGCAAATTAAGAACCTTCCCTTTATAGAGCTTTATTCATCTTTGGGTTTCACAACTGAGATTTGTATTCTATACAAGGGAAAAAAATGGAAGTAGTTTTTACAAAGAAGATTTACAGTCTAGAATGTATTAAGTCTTTATCCTGCAAGACTACTTAATATTCTTCTACACTTTGAAAAGAAATGTTAAATAACACTTGAGAAACTATGGTTCCCTAAATATTTCTCATTTACAAGCAGATGTAACCAAGGAAGTGTTGCAACTTCACTGTGAGCACAAGCACCCTCCCAGCGTGGGCCTTTGGACCTCTACCAGACCCCCACACTCTGTTTGGCTTCTTGCTTTGTTGTTTCAGGTTTTTAACAACTGACCTTAACTATTCAGGGTACTGGCACAATTGTGAATGGTTTTAGGGGAAAAAAACAATCCAATGCAGATGTTTGATACTCCTCAATTCTAAATATTTACACACACACCCCCCCTGTGTACTTCTGTAAATCCATGACAATGAAACTAAACTTGTCAGCATCACATCTGTTAACATTTATTCTCTCAGAACAGACTAACATGACCAAAAATGCCACTCTCTTGGCAGCCTTCAGACACAACATGTGACCTACATAACAAAAACTAACTATCATCAACTACTGTAAACACAACTGTCAATGCAGCACTGCACACACCTTTTATTAGATATTTACAACAGAATCATATCATCTGCAAAATCTCTGGATTTGAATTATACAATTTAAGTACAAATACTTCTCAAGCTCATAACCATTTTAATTTACTAATTCAGGAGTGCTTGGGGGATGAAGGTGTCATTTACTGTAAGTACTAAATGTAGATAACTGACTCCTTTTGCATTGTGTAAGTGCAGGCACACCACAGCAACAGGTCAGTTACTCCTCCAGAAGAGGAGCAAATCATGAAACAATTCGTTTTACAAGACTATTCAGTAAGATCTAAACTCAAGACCAAATATTGCCAATATAGCACACAGCCAGAGACAGAAGGGCAACAGGTACCTTTCTATCAGGAACAATTCCATGTACAATTCATCCCCCATCCTGCTGTACCCCAGACTCACCACTGTTTGTGGGAGAATCTGAGGCCCAATGTGGAGTCCTCATTACCTTTTTATTCAAGTTCACCCTTAAAATTTTAGTCAAGGACAAAAATGCCAGATTAAAAACAGAACTGCACTACCAAGGTTGCAGTTTTCCTAGCAAGATGTCTGTCAGTTCTGAAGGTCTTTTCTAGTTTTCTATTTCATCAGAGCTGTTGATTTAATCTGGTGCTGAAGACATCCTAGAATTATACAACTGGATATTCTGGATATATTCTTTATGCCGATTCTTAGCTATAACTACAACCTTACAAAAGGAAATCCAGAAAGAAAATCTTGCATAAAAATGAACTGAGAAGGCTGTCTGAAATACAAATGTACATAAACCATGTCCTGACAGTAACTCGCCCATGTTTCAAACACAGGGAATGTTGACTTTGATTTGGCTTGTGTTTTTTAAAAGCTCTCAAACTGCTAACAGCTCACTGGCTCCTAACAGTAAGGACTTGGCTACTATTCTCAGGGATTATAGACTGAAGAAGTCTTGAAATTTGTTTCTTCTCAGAAAAAAAAATGAACCTCTTATTAAATATAAAAGTTGTTTAATATGCATTAGCTCAACAACTTAACCTTCCATCACACTTTAAAATACTACATAAAGGATTAGAACATTTAGAAGCACAGTATTAGTAATGCCACCACCAGCAAGATCTTGACCAGGAAATTTCCCTCACCACAGTCTTGCACTTTCAAACTTACTGTACATTGTCATTTGGCATGGTTACATAATTTATTGCTTATTTACACAGGGCTGGGGGCTTGAGAGATTGTAAAAAATCATTGTGTTTCAAAGCTGAATGTGGGAATCACATCTTTCAGTTTACGTAACTCCTTACTACCAAAACAGTTTTGTGTCTGAATAGTTCTGTGGGGTTTTTTTGGAAGCCAGACTCCAGTGGAGGGGGGGCTGCACATGGGCACCCCTGGCCTGACACGGCTCTTTGAGCAAAGCCAGCTCAGCCTGCCTCTGTGCAGAGAGCCCAGTTAGCCAGCAGGGGCACAGAGCACGCTTTACTTTAGGGGGAAAAATAAGTATATATATTACATTTTTTTTAATATAAAAAGCTCTTAATAAAAAGATTAAAACTCAAGAGTCAACATTATATGAGTATCTATTGTTAAGATAAACGAGCAACAACCTGTTCCTGCTCGAGTTCATTAAGGAATTGCACTATGTGCTAAAACTTCTACAAAATTATTAGCAGCATTGTCTCTCACCATTCCTACACTGTCTCTAAAGCAGGTGCACCATGCACAGCTTCCTTTGCAGAGATGCTCAGACGGTACCTCCTGGTAAACATTGTTAAGTGCATTACACAGACAACTTCTGCATCAGTTATTGTTACCAACTTAAAACCAGGTGCAAACCCAGTCAAAAACTCCTACTAAGTACTAATTCTAATTACTTTTCACAGCCTGTTCAAATACTCCAACTTTCCTATGTTCCTATATTTTAACTTCTTCAGTTGGTGCTGACTCTGAATGAATTTTCCAGCTTTTCCCAAAGTTAATTTTGTTCAACATTTTCCAACTCACAACTATGACCACAAATACATTTTTACACACACTGCTTGTTTTCTTTTTACTTTCTTATCCAGCTTCACACAAATAGGAATTTTTACAAAAGATGAACAAAATTACATGCTTTACAGAAAAGCAAAAGGAAATCCTAAGGTCTATAAAATCCTTAAAACATACATACATACTTGTTCCAGCAGCAGTCCTGTATACAGACAGCATATATATATTGACCTATAACATGGATATGTGGTCACACAGGTCACTTACAGCCTCTGAGTACTTCCATGAGGGCCCTTAGCAGGGAGTGGTCCTTGCAGAGCAGCCACTCCACAGTGTGACATCCTGGCGTGCAGTGCCTGCTTCTGCTGTCACCAGCTGGTGTGGAAAAAGGCAGGATTTGGAATCAGCATAAGGAAATGTTGGGCACTTTCAGCAAACAGAGAATGGGATTGTGAATTCCAGTGGACAAGCAAGAAAGTCAACCTGAGGCTCGATGCTCCCCTGAAAGCAGCAGCAGCTGCTCTGGGACAGTTGCAGTCCAAAACTTGTATTCTTCAATCACACAAAGTAAAGTTTTTTTTTCCATTTCTCCTGATGTACACAAACCATCCTATATCCATTGACTATTGTGCCCTAAGACTTATAATATCAGAAGTTATGGTCACAGGTGTTGCTATTTATTCTATCTAAATGTAACTCACCCCGGCCATCACTTCTGTAAGATTTAATAGCTCAGTCTAGTGGTTAAGTCAGTCATGTCTAAGTGCTGTTTTGCTAGCCAAGGCTTCTACCGTTACAAGAATCAGCGGTGCAAGGGCAAACTCCACCACTACAGAATGCTGAACTGGAATTTCTACAGTAATGTACATAAATTTATCAATTTCTCATTCCAGCACTGTATGGATATACTGCCACACAGTTTGCTCATATTTTCCAACATCATTGCATTTTGGTACACACTGAATGTGTTTGTTTTCTTACTCTTTTTTTTTTTTTGGCTGCTGTAATAGTCAGATCTATTAAAGGAATTTATGTAAGTAGCATGAACGGGGGCAGTGCAATGAGCAATACCTATCTACAGTTTTCCCTTAGAAGAAAACACTCATTAATGCTGTGTTTAAAACTGTCCCTATTTAAAAAGTAAAAACAGCAGTCCATTGGAAAAAAACCAACAACATCTACAAACTAGGTGTTCCTATGGACAAGGATGAGGAACCAAAGCTTTGAAGGTCTCAGTGCTTCTTTATTCACAAGGAATATTAGCTAGCTTCTGTCCCAGCTCTCAGTGTGCCAGATCAGAATGACTGACACTCAGAGCTCGCGAGTCTGTCAGACAATTATTTCGTTCCTGCATGAAGGGGAAAAAAACAAACAAAGAAATTAAGCAGATGTCCAGATAGTTCAAGCAAACAAACAAAGTACCAGTTTTAACAAATGGGAACAAACTTAGGGAACTACTGAGAACCATTCATGCTGGATAGGGGGATGCTTTCCAGAGTCCAATAAACATCTTTTCCCCCAATTTTTAACTAACAATACTATAAAGCATAAGCACCCTTACAATCCAGCCTAAGCCTTCCCAGAAATGCAAGAGCCCATTTATGGGAATTGCCATGGGTATGGGATAGCGGAGGGACCACAAAAGTTCACAAGAAGAAAGAACTGATTTTACTATGGCTCTTTGACACCCTTGGCACTGCTGCTGCAGAGAATTGTGCTTTACCCTGGACTGGTTTTGGCTGAACCTCACCCTGAGCAAAGTTTTGCTCACACTTCCAACCACAGAGAACTCTGCAGCACATTCATCAGGATCACACAGCTCCACCACCTTTACTCCACTGGGGAGCACAACAAGAGCCACAGCTGGGGCCTTCCTGCTGCTACTTTAGGAGATGGTGATGAAGATCCTCACCTACCATTTTGTTAGTAGAGAAGCAATTTTATCTTCCTAAAATTAGTAGCAGTTACTGTGTTAGTAAAACACACAGCAGTGTTTAGAAGAACATTGCTCACTCATTTGACAATTTAAACAGTGATTTGTTAGGTAAATACAGGCAATGAGGAGTAGCACTTGGGCACACCATGAACAGTTAAGCAAAATAAGTTTTTATATTAGCAGAAGCACAACATAGATCAGACAAACTTTTGAGACTGCTCCTGTGCCACCTCAGAAACAACTGAAGTGTTTAAGGGCACCTGGTAACATACAGCAATTACAATGACAGGGCTCTTTACAATAAATGGGCTGAATTTAAAAAATACTGAAAATATTGGGCTTTAACAGTTCTTGCATTTTAAGTTGCTTTTACAAGAATGTAATATTCCATAAGTTTTATATCCACTGTAATAGAAGTCCAAAGCCAGAGACTGCTTGGTATCATACCAGCCAATGCTCTTTCCTGGCTAGACTTGAACCCTTTCTTAAAATTAATCATAATTTACATAAGTGTCAGAGAATGATGCCTTAAGCACAGCCTTCAAACACCTTACTGAAGTAGTATCTTACAATCACTGCAAGGTTGTTGGGTTATTATTTATCACACTCTTTTTATCCCAAACCCTACTAACAGTATTTATTTTTGTAAGAGTATTGTAGGGCTTCTTACTTGAAAATGATCTTCAGTAGCCTTGCCACCCATGTTAAGAACATTCAGAGAACTGGCACGCTTCATGCTGCAACCAGGACAGTGAACATGCAAGGATAAACTGATCAGAATGGCTGAAAACTACAGCTCTAAAAACACAAGTACAACAACGAGCAATGCACAGCGAAGGGAGTTGGAACAATGCCTCAAAACTGATCTGAGGCACAGCCTTTAAGGTAACAACTACAGAAGTTCAAACATATTTGCACTCACTTCTAATTACATATAAACCCCCCCAAAATTACAAGCTCCTGGCAGCTTAAACATTTCAGGCAACTGATTTAACTCAAAATCTCAATTTTTAAGGCACATCAAGTTAATATAGTGACTTACAATGTAATGTGACTTACACATTAATTATCAGTTTCAATTTTGTGTGGCTTCTTATAAAAGCACCAAAACATTCAAACAGTTTAGGAAAAAACATCTGAAAAACGAGTTTGTGGTGTAGGCAGCATTTACCATGAAAAAGCTACAACAGAAGTTAGTTTTGGTACTTTCTGCCTCATTTAGCCAAGTCTTCAAAATAAATTTTTTAAAGCATTGTAAAATGTTTTAAGTATTTCAAAGTGAAAGGAAATAAGATGGGTTGCTGCTGTTAACTTTGGTTGTGCTTTTGGCTTTACAACACTCCAAGCAGTGGTAACAAGCACCCTGGAATACAGTATGGAAAGCAATGGAAAAGGGGAAAAAATTCATCACCTACCCAGGAGCTAATACAGTCAAAATATCACTGCATTAACTGCACTATCTGCTGCTGTTTCAAATGAGGATTAATTTGTAGGTAAATAATTTACCTGTATTTCTCAAATATACACAAAATTTAACAAAAAGTATTTTCAAGTTTTTGCATCATGAAATTCATGATCAGCCCTAGGATTCCTATCATGAGATGTCTGATGTCCTTTAAACCAGTGCGTCCACTCCTCAGAATATTCTGCTTTTGCTCTGATTTTCCATCTCTTTACCTATTTCAGAACTAAATGAGGGCTTTGAATACATATTTGATGAACTGGTCACAAGCCAGTGAGCCCCAACCCTGCAGTGCTGCCTGCAGCTTGGGACAACTGGCTAAAGCAAACTTTCCAATGCCTTCCAGTAACATGGAAAGGTTTATCCATACAGATCACATTAGGTATTAACCAGATTTCCTTCCTACTGAAGCAACACTGCTCACAGTCAAAGCACAAGTTTGAAATGCTTTGGTAAAGCAAAAGCTGAGCAGGACAATGAACCAAAACACGAGGCAGCAGCTTCCACACAACACAGCCTGGCTGGTTCTCCCAGCACTAAATCTGGGTGTTTCCAAAGCCAGAAGCACAGAATTTACAATATTTGACATGAGTGTTAGCAACAACAAAGCAAGGACTCATGCATGGTGTACACCTCTCATTTATTCAAGGAAACAGGTACAACAGGGGTTATATATGGAAGTCAAAGGAAGTTAATCTGTAAAACAAACAAAATGTTACAGAAAACTCTCCAAAAGAGCACAAAGGTTTATGGAAAACATTCCAGGGAAACAGAAAATCCAGCAGTAAAAGTTCACACGGGTATTTTAGGTTCTTGCTCAAGTGCCAATTAAAAAAAATTATTAATACCTGAGATACTACTTTGTTTGTGGGTTTGTCCTTTATTTGTTTGGGTTTGTTTAATTCACTTTTAAGTCTGGCAATTGCACTTTTAGTTCCCTCCATGTTACAAACATGACTCCACAAAGAACATGCAGATATTTTTTTAGTGCATAAATAATAGCAATAATGAAAGCTTGTTTTTTCCTTTTAGATTAGAAATCTTAACTGTTCTGCTGTGTGGTCAATATTTTTGAAGTGAAAAAAAAATAAAGAACACTAAATAATCAAAGTTAAATTATTACAGAACTGAATTCTCTAAAGAACTGATACCTTGCTTCAGGTATTGCATGTTTCAAAGACCAGTTTTAAGATAATTATTTGTCAAAAAGGCATCTGCAGGATTGTAAAGAAACAATTTCCCTGATGAGTTTTCCATTTCATTCTCTTCAACCTTCTGTATCAAGTAACAACATGGACACTAAGTTCTTCCTTCATCCTGTGAGTCATTGTTATTCAAGTATTTCTCCCTCAGTGCTCACACCAGCACTGTCAATTGCTATTTAGAGAAGCAGAGTATAAACAAGAGGTGTAAATGAAGTTCAAAATAAAGCCTTCCTTGAGACACAGGCAGGGAATGCACTGGTAAGGAGGGAGGCACAGAAGTGTTCTGGCTGAAGTGGCTGCCTTCACAGCAAGAAGATTTATATGTGTGCTATGTCTGTATTGAAATATTCAGCTGTCAAACACACTAAAACCCAAAGGTCTGCATGGTGACAACTGAATATGCCTTTTGCTACATTCAGAAGAAGAAAAAAAATTCTATTCACTAAAGTTTCTTCATAACATGAAATCAAAATGATTTCTTGGAATATCAATATGTAAGCTATGCTTTATGACCTACAAAGCTGGTGTTTAATACCAGAAATTTCTGCATTTGTTATTAAAACCAGCTAATATAAATCAGGATTCTAAAACTCTATTATTACAAGAACAGAAACTATAGTATTTATTGTTCTATATACTGAAAGTGCCTATCTACAGAAAAGCCTGGCAATGTAATACACTTATTGTAAGTTTTAAGAATAAATTATTCCTTGAGAACTATGGTGACATCTAAAAACAAGATGATTTTGTCAGAAAGGGAAAGCAAGGAAGATACTGCTTTGCTTTCAATTTTGTTCCACATTAATGCCTTTATCTGAGGCAATCTCATCTGGTGCTGCAGAGCCCAGGGTGTACCTCGTGTTAGCCTGGGGAGAGGACTCTGCTCAGGTAACACAACTCAGGTGCAGACAGTCACAAGGCAAGTGAGTTCTCACAGGCACTGCAAAGCCAAATATCTTCAGTTCTATGTCAGCATCACTTTCTACACCTATAAACATGGAGTTACTTTACCTGCAGAAAGAGCTAGCTATAAATACTACAGAGAATAAGGAATAAACCTCCTGGCTTTTGTGAAACTGAAAGCCTTTCCACATCTCACAAAAATGAGGAGAAAATGCAAATTTAGCTATGGAGAAATCTATCTATTCATACAACAATATACCTGAACTATGATGTATGAACTCTGGACAGAACTGAATAGAAACAGAAAACCAATGTATAAATCTGCTAATACTGAAGAGAAAGAAGGAAATCTCCCTTTTATTCTATTTTGGCTTGCCTTTGTTTGTTTTCCCTAAAGCATTTTACATTTACACATTTCATTCTTCTAATCTCGTGCTTTCCATAGTTTATTCCCAACCTCTTATCTCAGAAAATAGTTCTTAATGATGGATCAAAAAATGCAAAGGAATTTTGGCCTTCAATTCTATTCAATGCCTTAAACATCAAGTGTTTGGCAGTGAAATTTTAAGTAACAACTCCAAAATTCAGATCAGGCTGAATTTGAAACAGATATGCAAGGAAGATAATTCTACATGTACTGCTGCTGTACCTAATGTTTTACAGCCATAAAAAAAATAAAACAGAACTTCACTGGAGCACTTCCAGAAACACAGTGAGACCCTGCCTCCAGGTCACTGTCTTAAGTAATACCATCATCATCATCATCATCTACATTACTCAGATTCAGCTGCTCCATCAGAAGCTACCCCAAGTTCTTCAATATGACTGTTTTAAAGCCCAAGTTCACACTGTCAGTTTCCTGTCAACTGAATGACTTCCAGTTTTTCACCACAAGGACAAAAGCCCTGTAAAATTGACTGCAATTATGTTGGGGGTGAGGGGAACACCCAGAACTATGAAAAGCAGCAGGTACATTTTAACATTTCAACTTCTCTGCAGCAGCCAATAAGTGATGAATGATTTTATGGATTTATTAGAAATATTACATTCAAATTCATCATCATATGGCAAGTTGGGAAGAGTGAGCAGTCACACTCAGTAAATGTGGATTTTTACCAGATTTCATTGGAGCCAAAATGTTAGTAAGATGCACAACTAGGCTCAAGTTTTTCAACATTCTCCTCTGCTCTCTGACATCTGAGTCTTCCCAAAACAGAAACCAAGAGGGGCTGCAGTTGGTAATTCTCTTTATGTTCACAGCAACATATAAAGTTATATCAAGAATATATCAAGATACTAAGCTATATCAAGGATGTTAGTTGCAGGTTTAGTGTATTCACGATTTACTGTAAAAACCAGTAAAATTTATTATTCTCCACTGCTGTGTGAAAATAATAGTTTTGCAGGTAACTAACATTTATCAGTAGTTCTATGAAGCTTTTCTAATCTTCAAGTAGGTAAAGCAGCAAAAAAAAAAAAAAAGAATTAATAGAGTTAATTCTTACAAGCAAATAGAAATCCTCAGACGTTACAGAACTTACAATGGAAGTTGAAGAGGTTATTTCCTATTTTATTTTTCTTTAAGATATAGCTGTGTCTATGCAGTTAGCTAAGCAGGGAAGGGAGCACTGCCCTAGGAGCTCCCCTGGGCTCCAGTGGGGCACAGAGCAAGGGACAGAGCACAGCCAAGAGTGGATAAGGAATTACCCTGGGTTCTTTGGTTCACTGTCCCGGGCATTTCCTCCCTTCAGTTTCCTAACCAGCTTCTCACTGCTGCGCCTAAGCGAGGCTCGGAGCTTGCTAAAGGAGCCACTGCGCTTTAGGGATCCAGTGCCATCCTGAAAGAAATGGAACACATGTGAAACTGCAGGAGCTGCTGCCCTCCCCCAAGCCTGCCCTCAAAACATCTCAGGGATGAATTATTACTTTTTAATTGCTATTAATATATGCTTATACTATATACATTTACCTAAATATGTAATTCCATACAGCTACAACTTTACCAAAGCAAAAGGGTTCCTTCCAAAGTGCAACAAAGATTTCTAAATGTGAAGACATGCCCAAGCCACAATTCTTCATTAATAAAGCCCCACCACAGTAGTCCAACAATTCACCACCACCATTTCATATGAGCACACCATGGTTAACAGAGTACAAGCCCCAAGCAAAAGCATTCCATCAGTCTAAGAAAAAAACATGTTTTGTTCTTTCTACATATCTACATTACTTGCAAACATGTTTAATTAACCCTAAAATCCTTAAACAAAAATATTTCTGATCAGAAATACTTATAGTCAAATTCTTGTGCTTCGTTTTTAATTTTTACCAAAGAAGCAAACCATAATAAAATTAATTTTTCATATATTGCATTCATGTTTTGCACTGCTGTGCTGAGCCAGAGTGACCACAATTCTATTTTTAAATGTTTTTGCTCTTACAAAACCCCAACAGTTTAGTAAGATTAGAAATGACCACTTCCTACTCCTCAGAAAACCTATGTGATTATGAAAGAAGAATTGAAAAAGAAAAAAGTACTACTAAGCAAAGACAGACACCTGAGTTGGAGTGAGTTTATTAGAAGTTAGAAAGACAAATACACAAATCACTGAACACCAAGATTAGTAGAGAAAAGCATAATTGCCAAAATCTCACACAAAGACTAAACAGCAATGCTACTTTAGAATAATTGTAAGTGAAGACATCCAGAGTTCCATATTGATGTTAACCATATAATAGGTCTCTAAATACATTTTAAAGCACTTGGAGAACATGCTTTACTTGTACGGGTTTGGTTTTTCTCCTGTAAAGATCACCATCATGCCATTTCAATAATACCATGTGTGATACTTTTAACTACCTTTATTCCATAGTGAACAGCTACTTATAAAGGTCATTGTTACTTGTTTGGTTTTTTTTTTACTAATGTATTACACAGCAAATGGTTGTAATAACATTTGGTATGACTAGATACATATCTGGCAAAGCTACACAGGTACAGAAATAGAAAACCAAAAAACAACACCAGCACTGAAGGAATGGCCAGTTTACAGGGAAGTGTAGCTCTGACAAGAATCTTAAGGGGTTTGCTAAAACACAGCAGTCAGTACTGAAGAGAGAAGTTAAAGCTTGAAGATGGTGCACGCCCGTCATGCAGGAGACAGTATAAGAATCACAAAAGGCATCTAGGCCTGTCAGAAATGGAGAGAGAAAAACTGAATGAAACTGTTGGGAAAAATTCAACAGTTTTCAATTTTGAACAGTTAGTTTACAGTATTTCTAGGTCATGTTCAAAGCCTTTTTTTTCCAGAGTCACTATTTGGACAGCCCTTAAGTACAAAGTGCAGGCCCTTGCAGTTACCAGAACCTACATCGTTATCATCTTTATGCAGTTTCACCTACATCACTGAGATGGGACTGACAAATGATCATGACTGATGCTGTGCATTCAAGTTAGAATTTGTATAAAATACAAAACACCTTTAACAAGAAATAGCTTTGCTATTACATTTCATAAACAAAAAAGAAGGATTTTTTTTCAGCTGACATTAACACAAAAAAAAAGGAAAAAAAAAAAGAAAAAATAATAGAGCAAAGTGCATTCATTTCAGCTTTAACTTCTGTCAAGAATTTTCCTTGAAACAAAAGTGCAAGAAGAAAGAGGTCTTCACCTAACCTCCAGACAAAATTCTCATCATTCCCTTAAGGAACTAGAATCCAGCTGGCCTGGGTCAGTTCACTTTCACAAGTATTTTTAGAACTTATCTGTGTTTGTGTCTATATATATAATCCAAGTGGAATTTTCTCTACTGTCCCTAATGCAGTGAGGGGCAGCTGAAACAATGTACCTTTAAAATAAACTGTGGTTCAACTTGAACACTTTTTATTCTCTGTACAAGTACAAAGACCATTACTGATAGGTTCATGATATCTGTCTTGAGAGCCTTTGCCTATAGCAACTGGAATGAATAGTAATTAAAAATATCCTTGGAAATGGAAAAATGCCCTGCTACCAAGTGATCAGAAGATCTAAATCATACTGAGTATTTATGTTTCAAACTAAATTGCATATGTTGTTCACACTTGAAGACAGACTTCAGCTTTGCAGGATTGAATAAACTGAATCTAAATTCCAGCTAGGAGTATTAGAGCAGTGAAAAGGCTAATTATTCCTGTGGTTGCAATCAGGAATCCTAGAGTAGTGAAAATGATCCAAAGGCAAGACAAATTTGGTAGGTATGGAGTATAACTCTATACAGTAAACCTAACTAGAAAAGTAGGAACAAGTAGACAAGCTTTTGGGTACTTCAAATCAAAATTAAAATATCAAACTCCAAAGTTAAACACTGACTTCTTGATTAACAAAACATTCTAAAATATGAGCTCAGGATAAAAAAAAATCCATTCCTGATTCCAGAGGAAACAAAAACCAAACTCACAAGCTGTTTTTATGGCAAAGTTTAATTGCCAATTTTTACATCATTCAGAACGAGAATCACCTTATTACTGCTGCTTACCATCACCATCTCCTGTACTTTGTCTGCCACAACATCCCTCTTCTGGCACTTATTTAAACAAGAATAACTCTTGTCTGTGGCACGAAATCCATAGTTTTCCCTTCACACCTGGAAGTGCACTTACATGCCCAACAGCCTGTCTCTCTGAAGCATATGGATTAGAGTTATGAAAAGATAATTCCTCACACTACAAACATTATAATAAGTAGCACAAAGATTTTCATCTGTCTTGCAGTAGGCTGCCAGATCAGTTAAAAAATGCCAGTTACAGGTACTCACTGTTATTTTTTATAGTAAGAGATCCAAATCTGGGCCTTCCCACCTTACATTTTTAAGAACAAGTACTTCCTTGCATTTTCAAGTATCTTCTGTTCACTTTAAGGCATGAACTTTAAAAGTGACATGTAAAGATGCACTATAACACCTCACTGAAATGTGTCTGTTTTAATCATTACTGGCTGATTTTTACTTCAATAGATATTTCAGTTCTTTTGTAAGAGTGTAAAATATTACATCAAAGCCTACAATGCTTATTATGGATTACATTACATATGGAAGGCCCTTAATTACATCTTCTGACAGAATTTTGTTGAGTTTGTCCCTTTACATACTCCACCTATTCTCTCAGAGTCAGCTTGACCACTTCAAAAGAATTTAAATGGAAAAGGCCTCTCTTCAGGTTCTGCAGATACAAATAAAAGATCCTACACCACTTTATGAATCAGAGTATTTTGTCTGGAGGGAACACAGAAGGGTAAAAAAACTACACAATATAAAGAAGAGGAAAGAACATCAGTGAGATAGAAACACTTGCAGGGGGAGGGAGAGAGAGTTGCCCACTTCACATAGAACATGTCATACAAAATATCTTCTCTCAAGAGGGGGGAAAAAGAAATGACAAAGATGAGAATGAAGCAATGCCACTTCAGCACACTAAAAATGAAGTTTGCTTACCCTCAGATGTCAAAATTTAATTTTTCAGACAAGCAAATTTTATCACTTAGTTTGATTGACCTAGAAATATTGACCTAGAAATACTGTCTATTGCTTTTCCCCAGGAGGCCCTTTCCATCCAAACCCTGCATGCATTAATGTCTAAAGCAGAAAAAAGTTTAATTCATTTAGAATATACAGTCATGCAAAGTATAGTGAAAATTAAGGGAGGAGTACAGTACACAGTTCTAATGTTGAATGGGCAAAATGAGAATTAAAAAGAGAGTTATTCAACCTGACTTTGGCTTTATTAATGATGCAGTATTAATTCACAATAGATGCTGATTGACTGTCTTGGCACTGAGAACACAAATGCCAAGAAAACAGTAATAAAGAGACAAAAGCAAAGATGGAAAGAACAGTCTCCTTTAAGACTAAAGCACTACATGTTTTCTCAAGGTTGCTTTGGAATGCTAAGCTTTGTCTCATGTGGCTTACAAAAAGATGGGGAGAAAAAGATTGCTATTGTAAGAGAAATGAAGCTTCAGAACACTCAGTATTGCAAAGTAGGCTACTTCCCCTCCCACACAGCAAAAGCAACACCACTTTTATAATCTAAGAGTATTTTCAGCAGAACTTGCAGCTGGGAGTTAGTGCAATATGTATCCCATTGCCAGCAATGGGATAAAGCATGGGAAAGCTGGTGACAGAAGCAAACTACATAAGCCAGGTAATAACTGAAAGCTTGCACTGTCCTTCAAATTAAAGGAAAACAATGGTTAGAAAAATGCACATGTAATCACCTTATATATATATATATATATATATAAAAATATATATGTTTTTACTTTATGACAATCAGTGTAACAGAGTGAAGCCAATATATGGGAAACAAATAGGAACAAGCCCTGGCTCCAGACAAATTTTAATATGGGAAAGTAATGAAGTCACCATAACATTATTATATGATGGCACTGCCTCTTAAAATGGACTGTACAGCAGTTTGGAAAGCTGTGTTCCTTCCTCCAGCAAGCTGGGTAAGGAGGAGATTAGAATTATTTTAGTGTTAGACTGGTCATTTTAATTTACTCTGAAACTGCTAACACTCAGTATTTTTCCATAGCAAATGTTTTTTGTGATTCCAACTGATGGATTATTTTTTAAATAAACATTTAGATTACAAGCAAATATGGCACCAAAAGGAAAAAAGCAAAAGTGAGTTAATTGCAAGAATTTTTCTACCAGTAAAACAAACCACTGACAAGCAATTGTACACCAGACCACAACCAGGACACTCAATCAGCATTACACAACTTGGCCTTAGATACAACTGCTTGGGATTCCTGCAGAAATATCACCATTCAGGACAGCAACAGAAAGGATGTCTTAAAACTTTTAAATATGATGAGTTTTTTTAGCATTATGATAGACAAAATGTTATTATTAATTTCTTAATTGTTTCTGCAAAATTAAAAACCACGAGGTAGATGAAGCAGGAAACTCCTGAGAGCACAGCAGGCTGGTGAGCTGTTAGGGGATGATCTCTAGGCTACTCTGTCCAACTGTGTACTGTACTTACCCCGTTCCACTCTACGCTCATACTCACTTCCTCGCCGCCATCAGGGCCACTCTCGTACTTTACCACGTCCACGTTGAGGCTCTCCCTGCTGCGCCGCTTCTCCATGCTCTCAGGGTCATTCAGCACCTCGGCCACTCTCTGTTTGTGAACATTGTCAAGACCCTGAGAATTTGATAGAATGGGAAGAGGCTTTATCTTGTTACAAGCTCTGTTAAGCTACAACTTACACACGACAGCTGCGCCGAGCAAGGAGTAAAACCAACCCACAATTCCATCAGTCTGATTCTGCTTCCAGAGAGCAGCTGAGCTGCCCTTCCTAAATTGCAAGGATCAACACAGCATCAAGTGAACTTGAGAATTCCTGACTTGTCCTTCTTTTCTTCCTTTCTTATCACTTGCCTAAGCCTTGTGGTGTTCATGTCACTTACCTGAAGCAATCTGGCAATATTTAAGCAATTTATAGATCTGGCAATATTTAAGCAATTTATAGATCTATAAATTAAGCAATTTATAGATCTGGCAATATTTAAGCAATTTATAGATCATGAACCATCAATGTAATTCTCAAATTTTCCACCCATCAAATGGTGCAATTTTCACCTGCCTTTGGAGAGGTGTCTGAACCTCTAGTACCTCAGAAACAGGTTGTGTTATTTATAAATACTGACATAGAACGCTTGGCATTAATGTAATTTTCTTTCAGAAAGAAATTACATAGAATAGAAACTTGAAATAAACATACTAAATATATGATCAATATATTTACTTTGTGTTAAAATATATATTGTGTATCAATTATAAAATAATCCTTTTAATATCTAAAGTACCTCCTACGAAAACCCTGCACTAATGCCAAAATCTTTAACACAGAAACTAGAAAATACCAAAACTCAAATCATATTTATTTTCAGTTTTTTCTTCTTTATAATAAACCTACTTCATATCATAACCAGTATTTGCTGACAAGAAGAGATCCCAGATGAATGCCTTACACTTTACAAAATATTCTGCATCTTCCACAGTACAGCACTAGCAGCAAATGCAGCAGGGATGTGTGTGGCAAATCCATAAAGCCAACCACAACACAGAAAGTGAAAAGGATGCCAAAGTTCTTAAAAGTGCATCAATAAGCATGAAAGTTGTTTTAGTGGCATGGAGATGTCAGTTTCTTGTTCCCATGTAACTGTTTTTCCCTAGGTGAAGAGCATTACTCGAATGACCCAGAATAAAGAGGCAGTGTTAAATGCTGCTGCAACACAGCATTGTCTCCTACACATCTAAGTCTAGGGGTTTGTACACTGCCATACATTATGGCTTAATGGAAGAGGTGGTATATGATGCACAGTGAAATTCTGAAGTATCCTTAAAAATAAACAGTCAGCAGCAAGCTTCTAGAAAAAAAATACAAGTCTTATTTATTCTCATATTAAAAAAAGGAAATTAAAATTGAACATTCATGATGCTTGTATTTTCTTACTTTGCTTTCTGTTTTAACACCAACTGACAACCCAAGTTTTCTTGTCCAGTCTTAGACACTTTTAAAAGTGTCTTGTAAGTGTCACTCATCAAACCATCCAAAAGGGAAAGAAAAAAAAAGCCAATAAACCCCCCACAAACCCAAACTCTCTTCTACCTTTTAAGAGAAGGGAGAAAGGGTTACTTGAAGAGTAGATCTGAGAGCACAAAGAGAGTACATTAAAATAAAGTCCTCACTGAAACTGTAATATCTATCTCATTAGTTTACAGAAGTAACAAAAGGTTTCTGTTAGTCAGTTGTATGCAGCAACTGAACATTTTTAATTCTGACAGCTCCTTATTAAAAATAGAACAGCATGACTGGCAAAGGAGATTTCCAGCAGAACCTCCCCATTTTCCCCCAGCTACAGTCTGTTTCCCAGGACAAGCAGCCAATTAATTGAGCACTGCTGGCTAACACAATGTTTTGTGCTCTTTCATTTTCCACATAATTTCACCTCCAGTTTGAATCATGTCCCCAGTACATGGTGCCACTGCCCTAACAATTAACCAAACTGCAAGTGTTAAGATGTATCAGTTTATCACCAGCTCAGTCTGAAATTAGAGGGTGACCAGGCACTGAAATTTTCTATATTCTGCATACAGCAAGTTGAAAATCTGCATGACCACGATGCAGAAAGATCATTCAGGTGAATTTTCATACTTGCCTGTTTACGAGATCTCATTGCTGCCTCTTCTAATGTTTCAGCAGCTTCAAATTTGCCCTGTCGTCTGTAAAGTGCCCCAAGGTTCTTTAAAGTAGTTGTTACTGTTGGACTATTGAAAGAGAAGAAAAACAACTCTATGTAAAATATATATTCATACACTAAACTCTTCTCAATTCACTAATAAAAGCTTAAATTAACACAGTGTTTATCATATTTTGTAATAATTTATTCTCGCTTGAAATGCACTGAACTGTACTTCATGTACACACAATAACCTGCTGACCCCTTTCAAAGTGGATCAATGTCTCTGTGACTAGCCAACATCCCTGAAACTGGAATGCCAATACCTTGTGCTCCTCAGCTGCACCTCAAGGTGAAAATTTAGCTCTAGAGGAGCGTATCCAACTGAATAATTGTGCAGCTTCCAAAAAAAAAAGCTTATTCATGCATAGACTATTAGAGAGACCACATGTAGCATGTGTTAGTCACAAAAGCAATTAACAGCTGCTTTCATCAGCTTTTACTTAACACCTATTTGCAGTTTCTGTGCATTCCAATTTGCTTGAACAACAAAAGCAAAAAAATTGCCCATTTCATTAACAAGTCTCACAAAAAAGACATTTTTGTTTCAATGGCACAAAATTAGCTCAATCATAGTATTTTTGAGTTAAGTTTTGCTCCACTAACAACAGAGAAAAGATCTTCTCATGCATTAGAATGAACAAGTATATGAAAAACAAACCAATAAAATGTATTGTACACACAACTCAGGATGGAGAAAAAAAGAGATTTTAACAGTAAAAGGGCTCTGGTTTTTGTTGAACATGAGCATTAAAATACTCAATAAACCAAAAATTTTCACTGACTATCAGTACTAGTTGCAGGTTTTTTCATACACTGCACCACCTACATGTTAAAAAAGCTGCAGTAATGGAACAAAATTCGAGAAAAAAAACCAAACCAAAACAAAATTTCAACTATAATCCTGCAGGGGCAGGGAGGGCAGATGTGCCAGGGAGTGGAACAGAGGGAAAGGTGACCCACGCTGCCACCTGAAGGACTGCCTAGAACACAAATGGGGCAATTTCATGTCACTGGATCTAACCAGCCTCAGGACATGAAAAGTGCTGTTGTATTCCTGAAAACCAATTTTGAGCCTGGAATGTTTAGTACTTTCACTTTTATAGTCCTAACCAAGGAGTTGCTTTGGTTCCATTTTTAAAAAAGCTTTAATCTGAGACAGTGAGTATTAAAGAGTTGTTTGTCCTGTGAAGGAGTTACTCACCTATCAACTTTGCAAGCTTTGTACCAGCCCCCATACTCTCCAAAAGATGTGCCATCTTTTTGCTTTCCCTAGAACAAAGGAATAGTTGAAAAAATATCTGATTTGAAACCTAAACAAATATAAGCTCCAAAAAATATTTACAACAACAGTCTTACTTTGCATTCTTCCCTCTCCTCTGCATGCATCCAGATAGGCTTATTTTCATCTGGTGAAACAAGAAAAGTATTTTATAGAAGAACAAAACTACAAGGTATTGATTGTTGGATATTCACTACTCTGAAATGAAGCTGAGAACCAGGGAATTATACTATTGTTGCAAAAAAAACTTACTGTCCATACTAGAAGCAGTAGATAAATAAATACACAGCTCTTTTACAGTTTTACAATTCTGTCTCTTTTTCTTATCTGAACTTAGAAACAGTTACTTCTGAGAAGCTTTGAAGTAAGTATACACTGCCACCCATTTGTCATGTGTCTAGTTCTGTGCTAGAAAACATGAATTTATTTCTTTTATCCTAACAACTACTTTGTCATCTACTAAGTGGTGCATATGCCACTGTCATGGAATGCAGTGAAAATGCTTTAGTGGGATTCTTGGTTTATAAAATGTACATGACATCACTGAACAGTGTAATTCTCAATTTAAAGGTATTTTCTCCATTCTTTAAATATGTTAATGTAGAGCTTGCATTAACAATGTCTTTATTTATGCCACTAAAATCCTGCATTGACTTTTTCCTGTGACTGGAAAGTGATGTACATTTTTCTGCCTCTATAAAAATACCAAAGTTGCGTTTAGTGGGGTGTAAGATAAATTAGGCTAGAAACAATATCCATAAAACATAAACCCACTAAGTCTACCTCATGTTTTTGAATCAAATGTTTGCTGCTGTATCTAAAAGCTTTCTTATAATGAATGTACTTCCCACACATCTATCAGTTCACCTTTTAAGTCCACCTAAAGCAGACAACAATTATAATCAGGACACTATTGACTTCTTGCAAATTTTATTCCATAACTACAAAAATAAAACATAAATTCAAATCTAGGGACTCAGTTTCTTACCATCTACAGAGCCAAACTCCCGTTCATGAGCACGAGTCAGAATCTCTTTGTATAAAGTTTCCGCTTGCTTAAACTTGCCCTGTTTTAGATAGCAGGATGCCTAAAAACAAAATACCCCCAAAATATATCAGCACATTGCTTTATTTGTCTTTACAAACAAGAAATACAATACACTGTGGATAGAAGTGCACTTCAATTGTCTCAGGTCTACTTTGGGAAAGGCTTACCAGATTGTTCTTTGTTTTCGCAACATTTGGATCATCTGGTCCCAGCTTAGTTTGGTAGATTTCAAGTGCTCTCTGATAGTAATATTCAACCTCCTCATATTTACCCTGGTTCTGGCATAGCAAAGCCAAGTTATTTAACTGCTTGGCAACATCAGGGTGATCTTTTCCCAGGACCTGGAAATGAAATGCATTGTATTAAAACATTCTCTAATCATCACGTCAGGGTCTAGAAATAAATAATTTAGAAATATCCTGTTAGTTTTATTCCCCCTCAATTCAACAAAAGCAAAAGCTGCATTTCAAAGATATGAAAATGACTCAATTCTATTGCAAACTGAGAATGATGCATAACAATCCATAAGAGGAACAAAGTGAGTAGGAAAACAACATTATAGGGAAATTATTATTTATATAAACCAGAAGATGCAATCTCATGTACTAAAATAAATACCCACATAGAGAATAATCAACTTAAAAATTTTAGCTAAGTTTCATTTTTTAATTCCAATTCTCTTGTCAAATCAAAGATTATTTAGCTATCAAAGGGGAAGGAAAAAGATAAAGAAGGTTTCTCACAAAATACAGAATTTAGCATATACCCAGAGTGCTCCAGCAATTCCGTAGCACTACTGCAATTTCCTACTGTTTTCAATTTCAGACACTCCTAACTACTAGGCATTGTTAACTCTGGGGTTTATCTGACAGATCTACCCAACCAAAGCATAAAAAAGTAAGCATTTAACTTTGCTTTCTCCTTCCCAAAGTCCCTTTAGAGGCTCTGTATTTGTCACTCATACCTTTTCTCTGATTTCCAGAGCTCGCTTACACAACGGTTCTGCTTCTTTGTACTTTCCTCGTTTACCATAGAGTACTGCAAGATTGTTAAGAGTTGCTGCCACCTGTCAAAAGCAGAGAAACATTAAGTGCACTGAAATCTGCTGATACAAATACTTGACAAATGAGCACATCTGCAAGGCGTCAATATTATTAAATTTTCCATGCACAGGGTATACCTCTTGAAGTTTGGAAGTGAAGAAATAATTATTATTAAATGCATACATGTACAACACAGGAAAGAAAAACATAAATCATGAAGCAATTTTGCTTCCTTTGTGGAAATGTCATTTAGTGCACACAGCTTCACATGTTCTTCTCTTACAAGGGTACCTCTCACATCTACACTTTGAGCTGCGCTGTGTCCCACAGGTCACGGAAGTATCACATGAATTTCCCAAATGCTTGATTTACATTTCATTTACAAGCAGCAGTAAATGAAAACCAGAAGCGCCCCTTCAATCTCAGTATAATAAAGAGATTTGAATAAGTAAAAATTTTTCTTCATAAATTGATTTCCCACATAAAGAAACAGCACTAAATAGAACGTGGCCTCCTACCTGTACTGTTTAAAGACAAGCCAGGTCTTAAAACCTTTCCTGTTGAGTTTGACATTAGAATTAGTTGAAAAAAAGTTGAGTGAAAAGCAAACTAAAATGATGATATTGCATGTATACAAACCGCTGGATGATCTTTGCCCAAAGTCTTTTCACGGATGGCCAAGGCATCATTCAGGAGATTTGCTGCATCTTTGTATTTGTTCTGGTCTCTGAATTGTAAAGAGATGTAAATTACACTAGGGATTCAGGAATGAAAAATCATAACAATTAAGCTGAGTTCACTACTGACCTAAAGATGCTACTATAAAAGAATAATTGAGAATATATTAATAAATTAGGAAGCAGAACCCTGAAGCCTGTAAATAGTTTAGTAGTTGAGGACCATACTGAGCATTTACCATTTCTAGATTGATGTCCAATTTCTACCTCTAGATTACCTTTAAGTGGGTAATCAAGATATGCCCTGTCAGTAGACAAAAAAAAAAAAAACAACCAAAAAACCAAAAACAAAAATCAAAACCAGCTTCATTCCCAAGGCAAAGGTATAGGCAAAAATACAGCAGCTTGTTTGACTTTTAAGTACAGGGAGACATACAAATATTTTAGGAACTTCTTGAGGGTTTTAATAATAATTTTTAAAAGGAAAATAGAACAGGGAAAAAAATCTAGTCCGAATGTTAAAAGGTTGTAGCCAAATAACTAAGTATTTATTTCACTGGTATTTATGTCAGCATACCAACCTGTACACCAAAGCAAGTATGTTCAACATAGTGGCAACATCAGGATGGTCATGACCTGAAGTCTTCTCCAGATCTTCAAGAGCTTGTTTGCAGAGAGGTACAGCAACCTCGTATCTACCTTGGGAAGCATACTGGATAACAAGATTATGTAGGGTCCGTAATCTTGCTGGAATTTCATAGCCACCTTGTTGGGCAGCAGCTGCTGCACTGCTGTGCTGCTGTTGTACTGAAAGAAATCCACAAAATTTCAACTTGTGTAAAAGATGACTGTAAATAAAACATCTCACTTGAGTGCTCAGTGGCACAAAATGATACTCACTGAATTTTATTTCTTCAATACACAGAATTAGCATTAGAGCATACTTCACAGCAGTCAGGCTGTCTTCAACAGTGACAGTGGAAGTATGACTGTTTTATTCCTCATATCCTGTCCAGTATTGTATTACTATTATTTTTATAGTTCTCATAGCTCAAAGGGCTAAATGTAATAAACTAATGAGGAAAGCAGGAAACTATTTTGGCTCAGCAAACCATTCTCAAGATGATATAATAATTTTGCACTTACAAATATTGCTGTTTTCATATGGAAAGGAACACTAACATACATAAGCTGAGTATCTGCAGAAAAGCTTTTTCCTTTATTCTTCTTCTCTAAACATACAAATTTTTTTTGTTTCCCTTTGTTTGCTATGCCAAGGAGCACTTAAGATTAGCACATAAAGGACTGAAACACCTTGGATGCCAGAAATAATAGCTGCAAGACAAAAGGCCCTGAGTCAAAGTCAATCTTTAAGTTTTACCCACCAACCCTCAAGCTTAGCCACTTATTTTCCTAACCTTTGGTTGTTGCAACTCTCACTCTCCTACTGCCCCCAAGAATGTACTACTCCTTTTCTTTTCACCTGACCAATTTCCAAGATTTAGAATATTCTGTCTTGTTCATTTTCATTAAACTCTAGAGAACAAGTTTATTGTTCTCTGAGCCTGATTTTATTCTCTCCTTTCTATTAAGCAAAAACCACTCTCACAGAAAGTGGAAGCATTTTTATGCCAGCGGAATCACACAAGTCCAAGCCTATACCCAGAGTTACTGCCTGCCAAAGCACTGAAGAATTTCAGCATTTTTTTGGAAGGTCAGAGAAATCACTGACATGTCAACTTTGTATTTTGTAAAGTGAAGTAAGGGAGCTTTGCCTCTCAACCTTCCAACTACAACATTCTAGGGAAGCAAGGATGAGCTAGGAAGGAGCTCATGATCAACACTGACCTACTGCAAACCCTTCAAACCTTCCCTTCAGTGCTGGCTATGGATAGCTTTACTGTGTTGAATGCAGTGTACTGTGTATGCTTGCCTACAAAGGAAAGCTGAGATTGCTGATTGCAAAGGTGGGTCCCTTCAGACATTTTCCCTCAAGTCATTTGTCTGGTAAAAACCATTCTGCTCCCACCACACTGCACTGACTCCACACCAATATGTTCTGTTAACAAACGTACAAAAAACACATTGCACTAAGCAGAACTTACTTATCTACCAAGAGCTTTTTTCAATCACACTACCAAACATCTGCCTCAAATTCCACAGCATATCCCTCAGTCCTGCTCACCTGAAGACAAACAATGCTTCCACAATTAGTACTAAAACCAATGCAGACAACCTTGGCAAAGGACAAAAGACTATGTGAAAAAGATTTAATACTGAAACCTGCCACAAAAATCTCAAATCAGATCATTAAAAAGGTCATTAACAGAATCCACTATCTGGTCAGCATCTGCCTCAGTCATTTGCAACTAACCATTCTGAGGCCCCAAAGAAGGATAACAGGAGAAGTTCTGAATTTAAATCAGTCTGAACTTTACAGCAGCTAGTAAACTCTAAAAAACCTAGGCCCCAGTTCTGTACACACCAATGTACAGAATTTATATCAATTATTGGATTCCTTATTCTAGCAGAGGCATTCACCTCTCCAGCTGTGTAGCAGTGGAGTGGTGAAGCAAGCATTTTTTTAAAGTGCATCTTTATATTCTGCACTGCAGAAACACACCAACAATGTAACCTGAAGTACACTTACTTCCTTGTCCTTGGTCATCTTCATCGTTGGGAAAGAGATCATCCAAAGGCTCTTTGGTGGAATCTGAATCTTTATCCTCCTATAGAACAAGCCCAAAGCCAACAAATTAAATCTAAGGCATAAGAGGACAGGCCAGTTAACCAGCAATGTTAAAGGAAAACCCCACATTCAGAATTGACAAGAATAACATTTCTCACTGAAGTTTTATAAAGGTAGGTCTTATATTTTAATGTATTTACACACTGTCCCAAAACAATACAGGACACCTTCAGAAGGGCCAAGAATAGAAATGAGGTCTCCTAGATTTCAGTCTCAATTTAAGCACACAAGAACACATTTGCCATTCTCACAGAGGCACTAGGTCTCATGAAAGTACCCACTGAAGAGTAAGCACTGCTCAGTACAGAACTGTCCATGGTACCTTTCTTAGCCATAAACACAGTTAGAGTTGGGCAAGGGAGAGGAATAAGGAGACCTCAATTTCTGACTACTCAACTTCTGTACAAATAATTAGATTTTGCAACTATAATCTGGAATGTTCAAAAATCAAAAAACAAAACAAGAACACTTGAAAGGAAGTTCATTTCCTATAGTCTCCATCTGGAACCATATTAATTTCTACACAATCCATCAGTTTAAAATTATTTTAAGCATCCAAATATAATTTCAAATATAAAATGAAGAGACAGATCAGTCCTGTTTCCTAAATGTTCAGTCTACAAAACATAAATAGTTGAAGTTCTCAGAAAGGATGAGCTCAGTAAGGAGAAAACCCTGAGGCAGAACACATTCTTATTTTTCTGTCTCTCCAATCAACACTTTTTTCCACAGATGAGAAAAAGCCAACTGCAGCTGCTGGCATTCAAATTCAATGATGGCAGAGCAAGGGCACTGTAAAACCAGCAAACTGATGGGACTACATCTCAGACAAGATGTTCATAATGTTAAGTGTTGATTCCAACCTCATACTGAGTCTATACAACTATTTCAAAGGCTAGAAACAGAGACTCTCCATACGGTTAGCAAAACTATAAAGATGCTTGGCTTACTTGGACTCTATTTGTTAATTAAATTTCAAATAATGGAGCTACTTAATTCATCTGCAGGGTAAAGTCTGACAACACAGCACATCAAAATCTCAATATTCCCTCCTCTGCCCCTTTTCTGAACAGCCTTCACTGGCAAATCCATCCACAAATACCAAGTAAGGGGACAGCACTGAAAAATTCCAGGGTGCAACTGACCAAAACAACTCTCACCATGTACAATATTTTTAAAAGGATTAGTCAAGCAGTAAGTTAAGCATGACTAAATCACACCCATTTTCAACCATTAAAATTGCTGAAACATTTCAACCATTAAAATTGCTGAAAAACTGCACTTTCCAAGACACCACTGAGAAGATCTGAACACACAAAATTAGATCCTTCTCTTCAGTGCCACCTAACCTAAGGAACCAAAAGGAAATTATAAAATTAATGGCAAATAAATCAGACATCTGTTTAAGTAGTAAGTTCCTTCTGTAAATTAAAGTTGTGTCCATTTTCTCTCTGAATTGAAGAATATGTAACACAATGGGCTTGTATACGTGCAAATGATCACAGTGTCTGGCAGATGGCCCTGAAAGGGATTCAATAACATCTTATCCTTGTGTAAATTCTCAACAGATACAAAAGCTACACAGTGATTTCACAAGACAAAAATTAAGTATTTTTCCTGCAGTCAAAATAAGCCAAGTCCTCTAGGTATGTAAAATGTCTCACAGCTTAGATTTCTCACTTATTTTTACTGCTAAGTTTATAGAGGTGAGATTTTTGCTTTGGTCCAGTTCTTCACATTTCTAAGCTACTAAATGAGTATTTATCAATTCTGTTTCTCATGTATTTTATTATCTGTATACAGTAAAATATATACTCTCTTAAAATAAGAATGAGCTCTCAGACTCATTTTGCAAACTATGTGACACTAGTACAAGGTAGTAGTTTAATGACAAATATTTCTAAGGGACAAGTAAAATACATCTGTTATTTTTTGTTAAACAGGCAGATTACAACACATGTAAATGCAAGGTGCTTTTACTGTTTTACTATGGAGATACTTACTGATGGTGAAATATCATCATCATATTTTTTTAATTGATTCATGAATTCTAGATGTTTCTTTTCCTCCTCCAGCTGAGCCACAGACTGCTCACTCTTCTGCAGTTTCTGCTGCGTATTGGCGAGTTCATCCCGTAGCCACTGATTCTCCTGGCACAGCCGGCGAACCTGAGCCCGCAGTTTCTGCTTCTCTGATTCCACTGCATTTAAGTGATTTGACAAAGCCATCATTACCTGAAAAGCAGAATGTGTCACATGGCATACTTCCCCTAGAATGCAGTCCTGTTCATAACATACAAGGCTTTCATTATTTAAACCTACGTCAGCTGTGCAATCTGGTAAACATTCCTATTTCTCTTTGTTTTTGACATGGTTCTCACTTGTCCTCTAAACCTTTTTACCATTCAGAATGATTTGGGCTGGAAGGGGCCTCTGAGATCACCTCTTTCCAGCCCCCTGTCATGGGCAGGGACACCTTTCCACTAGACCAGGTTGCTCAAAGCCCCATCCAACCTGGCCTTGAACACTTCCAGGGACAGGGCACATGTTCCCCTACCTCACCACCCTGACAGGGAAGAATTTCCTCCTAAATCCAATCTAAACCTACTTTCTTTCAGTTTGAAGCCATTCTGCCTTGTCCTATCACTACATGACCTTTGAAAGTGCCTCTTCAGCTGTCTTGTAATCCCTTCTAGCCCTGGAAGGGGCTGTAAGATTTCCCTGCAGCCTTCTCTTCTCCACCTCTCTCAGCCTATCTCCAGCCCCAGTTATCACCCTGTGCCTCCTCTGGACTTGCTCCAACAGGTCCCTGTCCTTCCCTTGCTGGGGTCCCAACCTAGAGGAACTCTTTACTAAATAATTGTTTGCCATGATGCTATCAGAAGTTAAAATTGTTTCAGAATTCCCTGAACATTAAATATAATCTTAAAATACATGAAAAATTTGAACTAGATTACTGAACTGGAAATCTTTGTTCCACTAACATAAAATGGAGCAGTAATATATTCAACTTGCAGGATCACAAAAATCACCTAAGAACTAACACAGAGTTCTAATTTAGCACCTTCCAGACAAAAAAGGGATTTGTATACATTCTTACACCTCCTAAAGATGAACACCTCAGCATAATGGTAACACTTCAAAGGGATAATTATTTGACTGAGACCTGCATGTGCAACTGAACACACAATTTATAGATGCATTTTATAGTACTAACCATAAGCTTGAGTGTGCAGACTTCCAAACACAGTCACATTGAGGGCAAAAAATACAACACCCATAAAAGCAGCTTACTTGGACTGGGTTTTCTTTTTGCTGAGCAAAGTTAAATGAAAAAGGAGCTTATTAAGTGAAAGCCAAACACTACCAGCAAAAGATATTTCCCCTTCACTGTTTATGCAATCTCCCACTGACACATGTAGAACAGCTGGCAGCAGTCCCAGGATGCACACCTTGCCAGAATGGACCACTGGTGAGAGTACAAACCTTTCAGATCTGTTAGACATCCCCAAGTTACCAGTATTTCATCTCCTCAAGTTCATGGTTTTTTTAAAAACAAAGTTATCTTTCAGTGGATTTAAACTAAGTATTTCATGTGACACAGATGGTGTTCTTAGCTGAAATTCCAGGTGTCAAAATGTTCATCAAGGCTTTAGAAACTAATTTTTCCAATAATGGTAAGGAAAACTCCAGGTATAATTTCCTAATACCAGTCTGAAACTCCAGACTTCAGCACCTATCTAATTACATATTAAAAATTATTCTAACATTTTTAATTATTTGGTCAATTCAAACAGTGGCATTTATATAATGAGAAAGCATATTTAGGAAAATTGTGATAATTGGGTCAACATATTCAACCACTGAAGAAGCTACAATGGCAAACTAAAATATTTTGTAATCTTACTCACTAGAATAAACTGAAACAAAAGTCTGATTACTTTTTTAGCAAAGTTAGTTTCATTTTCATGGAAATAACATCACCAGACCTACATGCATGCCACAAAAAAATACCTATTTCCATGTCTTAAATTTAAAAATTGAAAAAAAAATACTACATTGTTACAACTCAAAGCATTCAGGAAGGGTAGCCTTATCAGGTCTGAGAGCAGCAGTGAAGTGTAATTGGCTCCCTAACAAAGGCAGCAAATGCAGACTGTTTGGCTCCTCACCACTGCAGTTCACAAAGTACCATGGGAGGCAAACAAGGCAGGAACATCAGCAACTGAGGCTCCTGATAGAGTAAAATTCAGAACTGGCTTCTCAGAGTCCAAATACTACACAGAAGTTACTCATTCACTTGCACATCTTCTACAAACAACCATTAAAGGTACCTCAACTACTGCAATTTTACTCCATGTATCTTCTAGCATTTTCCTCCTACACAAGATATCAAAGAATATACAACATGTACACTAAGGCCTGACAGTTTGTCCAGGGCTTCTACATTCCCCTGTCTGATAACCCACATTTCATTCTCTCAGCCTCAATTCACCGTGATCCAATGCACACAACTTCCAGATCAGCACACAATAACAGCTCAGTCCAGAAGAGAAGTCTGAGCACAGTTACAGACCAACAGAAAGCCTATTAATGTAGAACTAACTCATTGGCATTTTCAACTCTTTTGCAAACACTCTCCTATTTTACAGGGATGACTGTCATATCACATCATTTCAGGTTTTTGACTTAGTACAAAATATCATAAAGTTGTACTGTAAATATAGTCCTGACAACCCAATAAACATACAACTTTTCACTTATCTTCTGTGGATGGTATCTTCATCAACTAAGAGTCCATAGAACTTAGCTCAGAGTCCTCTCTTTAATGTATCAGTTTGTTCAGATTCTGTACTCAGGTCTTAAACTTTAAAATGCTTTTAGTTTCAATTTTGGTTTAGTAAAATGTTCAATAAACATTAGAGATTCTTAAGCTCTAAAAGCATCATGTGCTACTATAAAAAATATGAGTCAAGGGAATATAAACATGAATTTAAGGCTACACCAAAGCTCAAAGGCTGGAGCAAATACATTTATTATATGTATGTTTGTTTGAGACCTTTCTATGACATCTTTTAGAGTTAAAATGCCACTGCTCAGATCTTGAGCTGTTTGAACATTACCTGCCTAATGCCTGATGTGGAAAGTCTAAACAGAAAATGTTTAGACTGAATGCCAGTGATGTCAAGTGGAATATCACTGATGTCAAGTGGAGCCCAGTCATGAGTTTCAGTGCTTTAATACAAATCCCATAATTAGTTCTGTAACACAGCATGATGTACAGTAACTACCTCTATTAATTACAGCAGCTTTTGTCCATTATATCCAAGAATAATATAAATGTTCCAGCATATTACTAATATCTGGGGAGAAATGTCTGAAATGCTTCATTTTTACCACAACTTTACCTGTGCTTCACTAAGGCCAAGCTCCAGCATTTCCAGTGACTTTCGAATCATGTTTGATTTTTCTTCAACCAGATTAGTTTCATCATCTTTCTTCAAACATTTCAAAGTTTCAAGTAAGCTCTGTAAAATTGAATTGTGTTCATTCTTCAGTGCCTCTAGTCCATTAATCACTTGCTTAGTTTTGGCAATAATTTCATCTTGAGTAAGCTTCTCCAACTTCTCTTCCTTTAAATACACCATTGTGGACATGTTTTCATACATTCTGAAATGGAAGAGTATGCTAGTTAATACAAAAAGAAAAATAAAATAAGCATATAAGTGAATAAAGTCTGAAAGGTATATTCAGAATACAATCATATTTGTGCACAATTTTTATAATGTTTCATGTCCTGAGTTTGAACAGTTTCAATTTCCAGATTTAATATTAACACTCAATGATAAACCGAAAAACAACATATAATGAAACTCAGACTATGACGTGGCAACAGAATTTGTAGCAACTACTGAGGAACAGGGCTGCACCTCCAGGATTCTGTTTGTGAAAAAGCAAAGTAGGTGGTGTATAAAATACACACTAAAATAAATATAGCTATTTGCAGATGCCACTGATCTGTAGTTCTCTAAAAAAAACCCACAAAATGGAGCTTGTAGAATTTGAAGAAATATCACATAGCCTTCTGAAAGAGTTCATCAGTCAGTCATGAGAAAAGTCATCTTTCTCCCACAAAAAGGTAAAATCAGCCTCATCCTTTCCCAAGGACTACAAAAGCTCTTACTACTATGTATTTTGAACATCACAACTACCCCGAGGACACCTTTAATTTATTATTTTAACTCCACACTTAACACATAGATATTCAATTGCCTACAGGTCTAGATGCAGCTGTTTTGATGAAGATGGAACACCTGTCTCATGCCAGAAAAAACAGTCTGTATAGTATAACCCTTGCAGCAAGAAAAATTCCACTGTGCTATTTTATCAGTATCTAAAGCATTACACATAAATAGTAAATTTCTGGACCTCAACACCTCTACCAAATGCAAATTAAGACCTAAAAAAGCTTAGAAACTCACATTCTCTTATTATCACACATGCTGTTACTGAACTGACAAACAAGTTTAACAATGTAAAAATGTAAAAAGAAGACACACAAACCATTCGACCCTTTTTAATGTCACCAGAAAAATGTTCTATAATGAAAACAAAGACTTGAGAAATTACTCCTCTACAGCTCAGCTATTTAAATCTTTGATTGAACCAGGAAGTATAAACTAGAATAAAATAGGAAAGATTCTTCAAAAGCAATAAATGATCCCATCTATGTGAAGACACCTGGGTGAGCATTGACAAACTAACATTTAAAATGAATTAAAAAGGTATTAAAACTTTGTACTACAAAAGCTAGTCTAATTTTAGGAGAAAGCAAAAAAAAAGAACCAGTGAAGTCTGGAATTAAAACTGCTGTAAGAAGATGCACATATGCACATCATGTCAACAGCCAAAGGATGTACTCTTATGCTTTTGTATTTTATTAAAAATGAAAGGCTGCTCTTTCTTATATGTGCTCAAATTATCCTCTCTGTAATGATGTCCTGCAATACAATACCCAAAAGGCACAGCCTTGTTACCAAACAAAAGGTGTAGATGACAGTAGGATTTTTTTGTAATAATCTGAAAACACAGAATTTGGGGAAGCCTGAACTTGGTTTTACCCAGATTTAATACAGTAACTTCATATTCACAAATAAATCAAAATGAAACATATAAATGTGTATAAAGCAACTAATCGAGCATGGCATAAGAAATTAACCTATGAAGACCTGATGAGGAGAATGATATTTACACATTTCCCATTTCTAACCTGAAAACTATGACCGGGAATGCTTAAACAGATAGTCTTAAAGCACAGACTCTCTGAAGTTGTGTAGAAAAATGAACTGCAATTTAATGTGGACCAAATTTGCAAATAAATGCTTCTAACACATGCTTCTAACACACAGTCATATAGGAAAATGTTATAGATTATACTAACTTCAGCACACAACCCTAATTAGCCTTGGCACACTTTCACAGCCTCAATTAACAATTTCCATCCTGAATGCACAGAACTGAACCTTTGATTGTAAGGAAGTAAAACCAGCAGAGACATCTAATGAAGTGACTATTTGTGTATCTTTTGTGACCAGAGATAGCAGCAATTCCCTCTGCATGCCTCAATATTCTGTCATTTTACAGCAAAATGAAAAGCAGATGTTTGCATACATATATGTAATGCACACATAGATACTGTCTTAAAAAATTACACATTTTAAACACTTCAGTAGAAATAAAATTAATTCTAAGTGATGAATACAGATAAATTAACACTCAAAATTAACAGATAAATTAACAGGCCCATAGTACTGGCTCAATACACTAAAGCTGCAACTAAGGATGGCTAAGCCAGCACAGCAGCTTTTGAAGAGAGGAGAAGCAGGTTTAAACATGATGGGGCAAAACCACACTAAAACCATCCCAGCAGCAGACCTGCTTTATGAATACATTCCCTCTGTCTCAATCCAGTGTGCCAGATTTTTTAGCTGCCTCATTCCAACCCAAATGTAGCTAAAAGCTTCCATTGCCTCTGCACTACCAGCACAAGGGATCTGCTGGTGCTGGAGCCAAGCCAAAAGCTGCATCAAGACAGAGGGGCATAAAGGTCTGCAGCCTGCCAGAGGGATTCTCAAGTCTCCTCTAGTGAACACTGTTAGAACTCCAATCTCTCCCAATGACAGGAAAGGAATCAATATTTTGGGTTAAGTTTTGAGGGGTGTCTGTTGGTGTTCAGAGTTTTATAGATTGTGCTTGGGAGAATAATTTAGAAAACAGGAGGATAACAAACATATAATTTGTCCTGCTATCAAATCTGACTCTGCAGGAGTGAAATTTCTTAATAAATATCTAATAGCCTTTAAGGGCAGTAAGTGAAGGTGTGGTGCTCTCATGATTTTTTTAAAAATGTATTTTACAAAAGATCATTGCCTGTTCACCAATCAAGCCCATATTTGAATACATAATCATATAACTGGGGAGGGTTTTGTAAAGGGCAAGGACTTGGATTCAGTGATCCCTGTGAGTCCCTTCCAACTCAGCATATTCTGTGATTCTGTAAATTAGATTTGAATGTCCTGAGGCAGCAAATGCCACACAGGAAGCAAACAAATGAAGTTTGTATGCAGGATGTATACAGAGGAAAGGAGACAAAACCTAGCCAGACTATTGTCACTTCTCAACAAATGTTAACTCTTTCTTCCTATACATTTCCCTACAGAAAAAAAAATGGTGTAGGCAAAGGCTTCTCAAGCTCCTGTAAGTTTTGTCCTGCACTTCACTGCACTGCAAATTTTACCTGGGCAGGAATTCTAGATTCAAATACTAGTTTTTAGCTCAGTATACAACTGAAAACAAAGCAAAGAATTAAGATGTACAAAGGTTTATAAAACAGAATTTTGGATGAGAAAAAAAAAATGCAATGCAGCCAGAGTTACAGACTCACTAGCCGGCTTAAGAAATTTACCATTATATTAAGTATGTGTCTGTGTAGATCTTGAATATTATCCTCCTTCTTTGTTTGTGATAATATTGACTATGCTGAAGTCCAAAAGTCACTTAATGCTTTCCAACTTCTAGAAAAATCAAGTCACTGCCTTAGAATACACCAAAGTCAGTTAATTTTGACAGAACATAAAAAGCCCTGCAACTAAAGAGGTTTCCACATTTTGTAACATTTTGTAACATAAACTCAAAACAAAGAAATTGACTGAGAACAGCAAGAGTCTGAACCAAAGGAAGCACAAAGAAAGCAAGGCCAAACCTTTCAGTCTGTAACCACTGGGATAATCTCATCATGTACAAACAACTTAAGTGGCTGCTATCTTTAATCAGTTTAAGTATTTTGTTATTCATAAAACTTTCAAACCAACTACACTAGTAATGCTGACATCACAGATTTCTGCCTGAATTCTTCCACAGACATACACATATCACAGCCAGCTACTAAGCTCTCCAGCTCATATTTAAAGATCTCTTACAGAGCTTTTCCTACCCAGCTGATTTTAAAGAAGAGTCATTTTCCTGCAGATCACTTCAAAATATTCTTGTGCCAAAACATGTATGAATCCCTCTTTGCATAAGAAAACTTATCAAGGAAGAATTTCATTCTAAAAACCCACAACATTTTTTTTCCTTGCCTAAAGATTAGCATGGATCCTAAAAACAAATAAATAAAACCATTCTAATTTTTCTTCCTTGGTCTGAATCCCTAAGGACTTCCCCTCTCTGTATTGATATTTTTATTATTTAATGAGTTTCAAGTACTAAAAGCTTGGAAGATAAATTTTTAATGTACTTAGTGTCTGATCAAAATTGTTGCAAAATATAATTTTAAATAAATATATTATAAAACCCCCCAAGTCTAAACTGCTTTGTCAAGCGAAATTCTCCCTAAACTTTTTCTCTGAATGTACAGCTAACAGGCAGCATAGCTGAAAATGAATGTGTTCATTCACTTTCAAATAATTCAAATAATGTGTTTGCGTATAAAAAAGAGTAAATCATCTTCCCAACAGTAAAAGCTGCTGCAAGACTGGCTCAAGCCATACCTAGGGGCTCTGTCACCTACATGCACTGCAAATTCCACAAAGTTACAGTGAAAAGTTAAACTAATTTGAGCTTTTTGTATCTCTAATAGGAACTTAACAGTTCACAGTTTCCTAACAATAATCAGTCTATTCAAGGCTTTTAACCCTAATTTCACTCTTAGTTCCTCCTAATTAAATGGCAAGGTTCAGCACCCTACATCTGCCATGTACTTGCTTCAATTTTGTATGAGCTGCAAATTACAAGTCATTAATTCCCTGCTCAGAGCAAGAACACGTCTCATCACATCATGGAAGGCACCATCTTCAAATACTACGAGCTGCTTTAACTGCTCATCTTCATAATGTGGAAAACTGCCTGCTCAAACAACCATCAAAACATTACAGGCTGTTCCAAGCACAAAAACTAAGCAACAAAGGCAAGAGATGAAAAACAGTTTGGGAAGGACTTAGTAGTGTGTCAAACACTGCATCAGCCGCACCCCTACTGCAGGCAGCTCAACAACAGCAGAAATGACAAGGCTGAATCACTCATGGATGCATTTCATACACTGAGAAAGGTATTTGTAAAAGCACTCACATAACAAACACTCAATTTGGACTATATTGCTGTTATGGCTTTCAGTCAGACTCTTCAAGTCTGAAAGAACAATGATTATCTGTTGTTTTTTTCCAAATTTAAGATGTTAAATTTCTCTTTACCTGTGAGACTATTTCTGCTGTCACAAGTCATATTCCCATAAGGAATATTTATAATCTTTCTCTTTTTGTCTGATTTGCCTTCCATTTACTTGAAATGGTCCCTTATAGTCAGGAATTTTGTTCCATTACATGATCTCTGAACTCCCAGAGGAAAGTAGCTTTTCCCTCTTGACATATTCAGGACTGCAGCTTCCCTGACAGTGCTAGTCATCACTCTTCCCATCATCTATATTTGAATCTGCATAAAATAGAAAATCTGGAACTGCACCTGCAAACAGTGTCCTGGTGGAGGTCAGACTTAAGGCACGCTGGCTGACCCAGTTCTATAAACAGAACACTGCTGCACTTCTGCACTGCCTCGGGTTTCCAAATGCGTGAGCTCAGAAAGCACCTTCAGCATTTAACACACAGGTACACCAGCTGCCTTAAAAATAACTCGGGGAGGACAATTAGCAGCACATTCTGGAGGCTGTAAATCACTGACCAGAAGCAGGTAAGAGGATGGAGCTGCACACAACCTAGCAACCAGTATTAAGCTACAGAGAAACTCCCCCTTCCCAAGGGGAGTCACTTTTTCTACCAATTACCAGGTAGTAAGTATTTAAATTTAAAACCATCTTTCTGTGCTCCTCCTGCCAGCCTTCAATTCAGAGCTAGCCCTGAATGCAGAAGTCTGCCCTACCACTTGGTTTAAAGTGAAGGTATGCTAGGTAAATAAATGTCCTGTAAAAAGGACACTTGTAGTTCTTTAATGTCAAGGGCACATATCCCAAGAAAAGCTCAGAATCACATCTGGAATTTGACCTAAAGCCTTAACATCACAAAATGTCTGTGCTGGTAAATAAACTGGAGAAACACTCAACCTTTGCAAAGTTTTGGCATTTCTAAAGGCGAGCCCAGAGGTGTCTGAAGAAATGCACAGGACATGAATAATAAGCAAATAATAAGCAAAGGACAGACTGACTAAAAGGAGTAAAACAAAAACAACCCTTGAATACGGGCAGAAATCTCCACATCTCCAAAAAGGCTGCTGCTTTTCTCTTATGGCTGCCAGGAGCAGCCTACTCTCCACATGGCAGCAGTGGGAAGAGGCTGTGGTGGCCTCACATTCTACCCCTGCATCACAGCAGCATCCATCTCTGAAAAACACTGCCAGCCTCTAGAAAACCTCAATGGCTACCAATAAGCCCATGCACTGCATTCAACTATGTTCAAGTGAAGAGGATTATGTACTTGTTTAGCTGAAGAACACAGTCACTGTACATCTACCTTGATAAATCTTGGAATGTTTTAATGTTGGGGCCTGTTATTAAAAAATTTAAAAATCATACCTTTCAGGGGAAATCTTTAGATTCTTTGGAAAATGAAAAAATTATTACAGAGAAACTCAGACTAACAAACCATATTTGCTAACAAAAAAGAGATGATGGCAAAAATAGCTCCTATAAAACCCTTACCAAGGGTGAAGCTGACGATTCTCTTTGAGAAAGCACAAGCTAAGATGATTTGCACTGCTGAGAAAGTACAAGCTAGGAAGATTTGCTCTGCTGCACAGTCCTTTGATTTAGATTTCTGTAGCATGCTACTTCAACACTAATGAACACTTTCTTAGCAATCATACCTAGATTCTTAAAGGTAACAAATTTAATACTATTTTGAAAAAATACTTTTGCACATTTCAAAGACAGCTGGCAAAAATGCCTTGAGAGTTATTTCAGTCCTCAGCCTTCTTTCTTCTGTAGCAAGCAAACTATTTCCATGGAATTTATTACTTCCTGCTGAAATAGTTAACTGAGTTAAAAATCAGTATACAGTGTAAAAGTATTCAGTGACATAAAAGCTTTCTTTAACTACACAGATTATTCTCCCTCTTAAAGAAAAGATTATGGTGTCAATCCCTTGACCGTGCTGCACTGAATAAACACTGGCTACTAGCTAGCATTTCAATTATCATGATACAGCAAATCTGTATCCTTTTAACTGCAGACAATCCAGATGACCTGCCCATCTAATTCCAAAATCTCTTTTAGACTCAAACTTAGCTGGAATTCCATAATGCTGCAGGCCAAATCCCATCTTGCTTTTCCTGTTCACATACTGCAGCAGACTGAGACCCTCAGATGGTGTGACTCCCCTTACACATTATTATACCCATTCCAATTATTGGTGTGAAAGGAATCAAGGGAAAGTATCCTCTTTTTTGCACATCTCATCAACTGCATTTTACCTTTCCAAAGGCCTAAAAATATAGTGATTGGAACACAGACTGGCAACATATCCTAAAATCACTGTAGATTCTCTGAGAAGTGCTAGATACTACAATTGGTCTGGATGTATTATAAACATGTAAGAGAAAAATTAATTCTCTGTACACATACCCAAGCCCTTCTAATACCTCAGATTTTAAATGAAACTAGATGGATATTAAGACCCTTCTATGCATTTGGTATCACATCACAGATTACTCTTTGTCAAAGCTGAAACAAGTGCAAAAGCAATCTGACAGAAGTGTGTGTCTAAGGCAGTTCCACAGAGCCAGTCAGGAATCCAGAGGAGCTACACCAAAAGCCAGACTTTCAAGAAGGTACAGCTTATAAAACTCTTTGTTAATCAAGGCTGCTATCATCTGTTACATGCTGATGGTACATAACTTCCTTACTCAAAATCTGAAACAGCCCAGCGGCAAGATCCAAACTCCATTCTTTTCCAGAATAATAAAACTGAACACAATCCTCTTCTGCTGTTTGGTAGTGTTGGGTGAAACCTGTTTTTTTTTAATTTTAGTTATGTCCATGGAATCTCTGAAGGCAGGCAAACTGCAGATCTCCAAGTCTCCTACCCCTTGGAGCAAGGGAGTTGTCTCCCTTCTGTACTGCTGTTGTGTCAACAGAAGCAGCGTCTGTTGGTCTCCTGCAAAGCCAGCACTTCCTCAGCTTCTGTGAGCACTACTAAAACACTTTCAAGCAGCCACCAGTGGATGTTGAGAAAGGAGGGTGTTTTCCCTCCCTAAAACACTGACACAACATCCCAGTTTAGGCCACAGGAGATGTGCCTTCTCCTGTGAGACATGACACCAAAGCCCACCTCACTGGATCACTTTAACAAAAAGACCATGACTGTACTAAGAGCAGTTACATAAAGACAGAATAAACTTACTTAAATGAATCAGAAGGCAGAGGTGTAACAACTTAGAGAGTAGTTATAATTACCTTTAATTATTAAAAAGTCTTGTCACAAGAATCAAAGATACATCAGGGGAAATCTACGCTAATTGTTCAAAAATTGTATTGTAGTTTAGTATTTTGTAGTTACAAGGACATGCTTCATAAATTATCTACTTTAAGTGGATTGAAAGGAAATTTTGACTGTATTTTAAAATAAATACTGTCAAGAAAGTCTGAGTAACAGATCCATCATCACTTATCAAATTACACAGTTTTTCCCCTCAATATTCCAACAACCTGTATTGATTTTTGTGTGAAAATAGCACTTGGCTCTCCATGGACTGGCCACCTTGTGCAAACAGGTCTTCAATGAATTTTGATAAATGTTTTGATAAGGCTGGTTCTTGCTGGTGTAAGAGACTTTGAGACTGGAACAGGGTTAGGGCACATAGCATAAGAGGAAATACAGCAGCATCAAAAGCTACCTGTCTTGCAATTTGAAGCTTTCAATAGTGTAGACAAAGCCTACTTTTCAGCTTGACTCTAGTCCTTTCATTTTGCATTGTTATTTTTGGACAAAAACTGCTTTATTGACTAATCAAAGTAAGCATCCATTTATGTTATCTATTTATCCAATCTCTAAACAGCACTTAAGTAGAAGCACAGGAATGTTCCCATCAAATCAGTCTTCCAGAATACATTAGAAATGCTATCAGCTTCCACTTGCAAACATCACTTCTATTATCTTAACCAAATCTACTTTTTATAGCATACCCATAAAGATCTGGAAAATGCATTCAGGAAGGGCAGAGAAGGCCACAGCTTGCCTCATATCACTGGATCCACGTGGGAAGCTCTGCTGACAATTTGCTCTGAGTACTGACTACAATGCTCTTACATGCTTGACGGCATTGAAGAAAAGGGTTATTTGGACTGAAACAAGAAAAAAAGCTATTTCTTCTCCAGGCATAAAAGGAACATCCACTAACAGTGTTTCAGCACACAGCAACCTTTAGGTTTAACAAATCCTTACATCGGGTTTTGAAACTATTTAATAGTTCACATTAAGATGCACAAACTGTGCAGTGTCTCTTCAAGCTTTAGGGAAAGTATCTTCCTCCTGCTTATCCTTCAATAATTAAAAAAATAAATGCAAAACCACTAAAAAGACAGAAAAAGTTTCACAGTTAAACTGTTCAGGCATAATCCTTAATATTGAGAAAGAATCAATGCTAACCCATTCAATATTACATTAAAACCAATACTTTCAATGGCAACTACCAGTTATGAGAATTTTTTTACACCTTACATATTTAAGTTCATAGAAAGGACAGCAAATGATACAACCATCTAGAAAAACAACTGCTTATCACTCACTGATTCTTACCTACGACTGCAGAAAGCTGACTTAGCTGTAAGTTTGGAAATAATTTCCTTGTTAAGTACTCCATAATCTGGAGGCCTTATTCTGATATTTTGAACTCTCCTGGGTCAGGAGGTGCTGAGCAATAGAGCAGGCCCTAACCCAGCACTTCACAAAGGCACCTTAACATTCTGTGCACTCACACCTGAGACCAAACCATAGTTCCAACTCCTTCTCTAGTGATCTTTTACATTCCTGATTTACCTTAGCTAGTGCTGGGCACAGAGTGTCCCTTTGGGACTCCTGAAATCCTCACTGTGGTCACACCACTCACGTGACAGTTCCCCCCACCCTGCTGCAGGACACCGCTCTTCTGGTGGACTGACACAGAACAAGAGCACACTAACTGGAAAATAAACACAGAGGCTAAAAGTTTCATTTGAATATTGTTTTTTAAACCATCTCACTTGGATAATCTGTTTTGAAAGCATGCCCCTCCCGAGGATGGCAGAACAGTGGCCCCTAAAACAACCACACCATTAAAAGCACCGTATCATGCGCTTGCAAGCACCGCTCCATGTGCAGCCACACTACAGGCTGCAATGCAAAATAGGAAAAGAAAAAACAGAAGTCAGCAAGCATATTTTCAAGCTACTTGTTATCCTAACAAATGGGTGTGGATCAAGATTCAATGGCCACACAAAGTACAAGCAGTCGCTGTAATTCAAACCCCACTGACTGCTGCCTTTAAAACTGGGCTGTGCATCTTTGCTCTCCACCTGCATTCAGCACAAATTTCAAACCCAAGATATTTTTCTTTAGTTAAACAGTGTATTCCAATAGCAGTATTTTAAGTGTGGGCTAAAAATCAACATGCAGAATATGATTTTTTTCTTAAAACTCCAGGGAGAGGAATTGATACTAATTGAATAAAAAGTACTTAAAAGCAAAGTAATTGATTCATTAATCTGCCTTTATCTATTTTCTGAACAATGGAAAGATGTATTTAAGTAACAGCAAATTACTGAGACTCTGAGACAAAGGCAACCTGTGGTGCCTCTTGTCTTTTTCAAAAGGTATGAATGGATAACAAATTCTTTAAAAATTAGGACATCTGGCTATGACACCTGTAAGTACCACAGGAAAACATTACACCTCATCTCTGTATGATTTCTTAAGCCCTTGGGAGTGCCTACCAAGGACCAGTATTATGTGTTTCAGAATGCTCCCAGACCAGAATCTTATTAAGCAATTTTATTACATCCTCTCTGTTAAACACAATCTGCCTTACCACAGCCATAGTCCTCAGGTTCACACATCTGATCTTCCCAAAATACAACATTCCTCAAAATTAACATGTCTTTCTGGGGATTCATTCCCTTATACCTCTAGTAAGACCTCCAGGTCACTATCATGTAAGCTAACACACTGCCAAACATCAGCATGACTTCTGCACCCCTCCATGTTTCAATACAGTAATATTCACTATGCTGAATGCTACTATACTGAATTGGGCCACTACATCCAAGGAAATGGTAAATACAAAGTTCAGCACATTCTTTTATTTTCCACACATTATTGCCTTCTATGTCCAGAAGAATTTAGAGACTGAATCCTCTGGTCTGGCTTCCTGCAAACACCTGACCCTGAGCACTCTTTCACTCACCAAGGCTATGGCTACACATCATAACTTGGCAGTGCTCCTCATCCAGCCACACACTTCTTCCACATCCCTGTCCATAATAAATCAAAATAAAGATATGTGCCTTTTACTAGATTATTTTACTGTCAGAAGTGAGGGGACAGAAAAGAAAAAAGGTTCAGGCCAACCAAAATACACTTATTTCCCCAGGCTGCCATGCAGCAAGCTGTGTTGATGGAATGAGGAAAAGGGAACAAGCAGCAGGACTGTGGAACTACATAAACCAGCACTGAGATTGAAGAACTTTCATCTACATCCTTAGAGATCAATTATATATTCCTATTCCGTCAACAGAAATATTATAGAAGGTTGTAGTGCCCCTCCCAGCTCAAAACTATAACCTCCCCTGTGTCCTCACACATTACCATCCCACTAGTTGGATTAATCTGACTACACTCTGCCACTGTGAGGGAGAGATGAATCCACTTCTTTCATCAATCCTCCTCCCTTTAAATACACACTAAATGTGACTGGGAGCTGGGGGAGAGCAGGATGGATCATCCAGTTTAAGCACATGAAGAAATGAAACATTAAAGGTGGGGATATACTAAAATCCACTCATGGCAAAGACAGGAGGGATGACAGAGTAACTAACAGCAGCTTCTCTGAAATGGAAGCTGCTCAAGCCAGAAGAGAAAGACAAAACTGTGCCTTTCCCACACTATTCAGGCTGACATTGTTTGATAAAGGAACATCCATAAAAGCACTAAATCTTAAGACAATATTCTATTTAGAAAATCAAAAACAAAGCAGCAGAACCACACCAACACATACCCTGCTCCTCCCTGCCAGTCCCTAATCTGTATGACATGGTTTGCAAATCATTTAGCTACTGTCATCTGGAAGGAACAAACTCAGGATACAGTGCAGAAATGCAGTTCCTTCAATCCTTTCCAAAGCTTAAACCACCACCCTCTGCACTGAGGCATGGCTCGCAAGTTTGAACCATAGCACTTTGACAGTATTCTTAATTTTTTGTTAACAGTAACTAATTAACTACTAGATACAAACACAGATAAGAATGAAGATAATAATTTACCTGGTAATCCTGAAAAATATATGTATTGTCCTTTAAAAAGACTAACTTGTAGATATAACTTTTTAGATAGTATCGGAAAGTTGGTTTATGTCAGACATTTCTTGAACTTTTGAACATAACTGCAGCGTTAACTTTTGAAATGGTTTGCTGTGGTACATCCCATAGTAAATGTAATATAATTAGCCACCCCCCCCCCAACCCTACAGGTATGTAAGGAAGCCAGTACTACCCACTAGATTGATGACATCCTTTGTTCTAGTCACTTTAAATTTAATAAAATCAGCTAGGTTTCTGACATAGTCCCAGGAAGAAAATCTAAACATGATGAATTTGGTTCATGGTGGGTATTTACAAAATAATCAAAATATGAAACTGCTCACTTTTAAGTCTACCCACAAAAGATATTTTACTGCTTTCACTTGTAAGGAAGACTTGATATTGAGAAACCATGTACAAAATATGTCCATTTAAGCAAACAGACAACAAGCATATTGGAAATATAAGGTGGCATGAGCCCATATTCCTCATTTTCAGCAAGAAACACGACCAACAATAACTATTTGACAAACTAAATTCATTTTAATTCTACATACAAGCCAAATGCCAAAATACAGCTTCCAGAGTAAAGATTGTTTCTTACTGCAGTTAAATAGCAGCATCCCTGGGAGATAAGCTGGATTCAAAGAAACAAACAGTGATTAAATCAACACACAGATACTATTACTTGCATCTGTTTTCTTAGCTGACTGAATCTGAAGAAACTGTCAATTATCAGAGACTGCCTTTACACATTTAAAGAAATTAGCATATCTAATGTTAATTTAGTGTTCATTCTTTGTTCACATTCCCAAATATATTATGGGCACAAGAAGCATACATACAACCTTCAGTCCTCGTGCTTGTCCTTTCAGTATGGCCTCTTATTATTAAGTATGTTAATTGTCTAGAACAAAAAGCCCCATGTATAGTGTCATCTCATGCCTGGTGACTACAAAACACCTCATATAGAACCCTCTGGAAGTAATTCCTGTATCACTGAAAGAATCTGCAATTCTGGCTCTAATCCTCGTAACGAAGTGCCCAATTTAAATCCCGGAAGATGACGACAACAAATATCTCAGCAAATCCAAGTCACAAAAAGGGCACCTTTCTCTGGTCAGGCATTTATTTAGTAATTTTCAAAGGAACCACATTTCCTTCTACATCCTACTTTCAGAAAGGAAAATGTTTCATTAAATCAAACACTGGGAAGACTTTATTACCTCAAGAACACCTGAAGCTGACTGTGACACAGGGTAACTGCTACAACCAGTTCTATTTTGAAGCCAAACAGGAATCTTTTTAGAGTGAACAAGGTGTCTCTGGCTGGTACTTGGGTGCAACAAATACATTTTAGACATCATGTTCGTCATGCGTTTGCTTGAAGGAAAATCAGAGTTAACATTGAAATGTTTTTCTAAACTTTGGTCAAGGTAAACACTGTGCTCTTGTAAAACAATTAGAAATACTTTGGAAACATGAAATATTATGAAGGTTGAATTAGGAGAAAGCCTGTGGCTACCCACTTTATTGCCATGATGATGGAACTGGTCCATTTTTACAACAGTTGTGTCATACTGAACAACATCCTGGAGGCATACTGACTACAAAAAATGTTAATATAACTAGACCTAGCGTGCTTGTCCCCATCACTGTCTGCGACTCTGCTCTTCAACACTGAATACACTTTGCTTTGCACACAGAGTACACTTTGATTATTTATCAATTTACCCAGATTTCTGTATTTATTACTCCTCTTATAAAAACTTTATTTTACAAGTATTTGTAAATTGAGTTTTAAAATAATCATGAGCTATGCAACTGGAGAGATGCTATTAATCCCAGAGTAAATTCAACTGCACGTCTGCCAGAGAAGTCAAACAGAAGAAGAGATGAAAGAGTAACTGCACAAGCCCACATTTCAAGAGAAACAGAAGCTGCATTAAATGGACTCAGAACTGAATATAAGGCTACAGTTTTCCCCAAATTCCCAACTAAGTAAGAGGCATGTGCAGGTATGTGTGCATACACAAAAAATACAGAGAGAGAGATATGGGCACTGTATGAGCAGCACATGAGCGAGACGTTTCTGACATTAGCATGGCAAGTTCTGCATAAACACAGGAAGCAGCAACTGTCCTTATATGCCTTAAATGTCTGTAGAGTATATTTTGTTCTATGTTAAAAACATTTAGATTGACTCCTGCATATTTAATTACAAATTATGTATGTGGGTCCTCTGTTGTCAAACACAGACCTTTTAAAAAAATCCATTTTCATTAATAAGGCATTACTAACCATTTCATAGGAATTTGACAAACAATTCATGAAGCTACTTCACAGGACCTTTGGGGGGTAACCTTATACTCTTTTTTAGTTATATATAGTAGCAAGTAAAGAGAATCTATGCTCAAATTGCTGTTAGAATTTCTGATTACTGGAACTGTCCAGCTCCATCATCATCCTTCAGAAACATGAAGGTTGCCAAACTTTAACTGCAACGTGATGCAGAAGTGATACTGCATTGGTGAGCGAGTTTCAGGAATGGACAATTTAAAGTCCCTGCATTTACCCACATGCTTCTCCATTATGTGAAATGTCTACCTAAATGGAACTGCTAGAGTCCTCCATAGCTGTTCTAATTTCATGGAAAAGGTCCTCCTAAACCATGTGGTCACAAAAATAATTGCGCAAGTGACTTACGAGGTCTTCTGCTCAGCCTCACCAGATGGATCAGCTTTCTCTCTGCTGCCAGTAAATGCTGAATGTGTAACTTCCAATTGTATCTGTAATCCTAGGGTTATAACATCCTCTATCATGTTTCGCTGAAGCTTTGGAATTCATACTCAATTAAAATAAAGCTATTTTCCAAAAGAGTTTTAAATCAACTGTGCATTCTAAAAAGTGTTGCGTTCAGTTTTGTTGGGCTTTTTTCTTTTTTTTAATCAAAATGCTAATCTGTCTAAAACCTCAACAGTTCCTCTTTAGCTTCTAACGGACACACTTTGTGCATAAGTTTCCTATTCAAGTAATGAGCAAATGCAAAAGTGGAAGTGAAAGAGACAATTACTTTGCAGAGCAATTGTTGTTAAACCTTCTGTCAAGCACAACACAGGTAAAAATGTTTTAGTTTCTTGTATTTTTATGTGTAAACATGAAAGCATACTATATGAATGACACTGGCTCATAATTTTGCTGTTTAAAGTAAACTATAAAAACAGACTTTTGCTTTTTCCTAGCCAGTTTTGTTGTCTGAGTCTGTATTCTGACTTCATGACCAGCATCTTGAGTACTGATATTACTTTTACATCATACCCACTAATGGAAATCACTAATACAAGGAAAAAAAAAAGCACCATCATTGATTTAGCCACCTTCAAAAGCCACACAAGAGTATTATACTAGGTGATACCACCTTGGCCATTAAAATGTGCTTCAATATGCTTATAACACAGAATTCAATAAAGTGTCAAGAAGTTTCCTTATTCTGATTACACACAACTGCTATGCAGATCTACAAATATGACATCTCATTACTTAAAAATATCAGAAAGAAGAAAGCAAAATAAGTAAGGTTTTAAAGTGTCCTTCTAATCAATCTCTGCTCTAAAGATACAATTAGTTATCAATCAAATCAATTATGTATTTTTGCTAGAATAACGTGTTTCTAACCAACGCTTTCCTTATTCTGGAGGTGCAGAAATCCGGGCAAGACCTAAGTCTATGAATCGCCTCGGACTACAGCCCGGCAGGTGACCTACAATGTATAAATCCGGTCACTATGTACAAAGCCCAAAGACCTGTCCTAGCCTCGCCTTCCAGCAGCAGTTCCGCCCTGGCAGCGGCGCAGCCCCAGCGCCGGGGGAGCGCAGACAAAGCGCCGCACGCCCGGAGCCGCAGGCCGGAGCCTCCCCAGCCCTCTCTGCCCGCTCCCTCCCAGGGCGGCGCCCGCCGCAGCACCGGGGGGAGCCGGCAGAGGAAAGGGGGACAAAGCCGAGCCGATCCCCATCCCGAGGCACGTACCCCTGCCCGCAGCCGAGCGCCGAGCGCAACTGACAAAACGCCCGAAAAAAGCCTCCCCCAAAAGCCACCCCGCCCTGGGCGCGGAAAGGACGGGGCCGGCTGTCAGCGGCGGCGCTGCGGGGGGACCGGGCGGCCCGCGCAGCCTTTTGTTGTTTGCGCAGCGGCGGATGAGAAGGGAGAGGAGCTGAACACCCCACGCACCCACAGCCAAACACACACGCCCCGGGTCCCGGCCCGCCGGCCCCGGCCCGGCCGGCTCCCCCCGCTCACCGCTCGGTGCTGCAGCTCGGGCGATGTGCGCAGCGCTCGCTGGGGCGGCGGGGGCCGCGCAGCCCGGGGCGGGGAGGCGGCCGGAGGAGGATGTCAGCGATGGGCGGGCGAAAGGGAGGAAGGAAAAGGGTTTTTGGGGGGGAGAGAGGACCGGAGAGAGGGAGGGAAGGCGAGGAAGAAGCGAGTCAGCACCACGGCGGACCCAGTGCTTCCCGCAAGGCGCTGGCAGGGCCGCGGTGGTCGGCGCCGGCGGAGCGGGCGCTGACAGCTGCCGGCAGCCGCCACCACCGCCCCGGCTGGCTGCTGCGGCTGCGGCCGCCGCCCCTGTCCCGCCCCGCGCTCCCCTCCCTCCTTCCCTCCCGCCCCGCCTGACATGGCGGCGCCCCCCCCTTCTCCCACAAGCGCCCGCGCGCCCTTCTCCCCCACCGCCCCCCCTCATGGCGTCAGCCCTCCCCGGGAGCGGGCAGCGCCGGGCGGGATGCTCTGAGGGAGCTCAGGGCTTCAGGTGCATCCCCGAGGCTGCCGGTGCGGGCCGCGCTAAACCCTGCTAAAATTTGCCTCGTCCGCCTCGAGTGGATGTCAGTGGAGAGCAGATCCCGTCGGTTCCTCAGGGCGCCCGCGGTGACACTGGGGCGGCTTCGCTCCAAGGGGCCACCACTGCTGATGCTCCTGGCGCTGGTTTGACCTACTGTGGTGAAGAAGTTCAGGGTTATGGTGACTGTAGGACTTGTGAAACTGATGCTCCCATCTCAGTTGGATGCCTCTGGGAAAATCTTCCACTCCCTTTAAAAAGGACATTGAGGAGCTGGAGTGTGTCCAGCAAAGGGCAGCAATGCTCGTGAAAGGTCTAGAAAACGTGTCTTATGAGGAATGGCTGAGGGACCTGAGTTGGTTTAGTTTCAAGAAGAGGAGGCTCAGGAGGAACTTCATCACTCCCTGGAATCACACCCAGGGAGGTGGTGGAGCCACCACCCTGGAGGTGCTCAAGAGGCACCTGGATGTGGCACTGGGCAGTGTGGTTCAGTGGCCATGGGGTTACAGGGGCAGTGCTGGGTGGATGGTTGGACTGGATAATCTTGAAGGTCTCTTCCAACCATGACTTCATGAAATGCGCTTGAAAATCTCCGCAGTGTGCAGCAGCTCATGGAGCAAGTCACAGAGAAATCGGCTGAAGGACGAGTTCTGTGTTGAAGGTTGGCCCCACACAGAGCTCAGTGTGTTGTTAATATATTTCAATGCCCTTGTCTTTGTTCTGCATGGAAGTAAGTGCAAGACCCCTACTCTTACAAAGGTTTACATATGAAATGTAAGTCTTTCATGAGAACTCAGTGACACTTGTCACAATAACTATTTCTTTGCAGCTTCCAATTTCATTCCCACTCTCGTTAGAGAGGAAGGAACAGCCACTGTATTTTCTTTATGTTATGTTCCACTAGGTAGAAGTTAAGCCCAGACAGGAAAGATGGAAGGAATTGAGGTATAAGATAGAAAAAAAAATGAAAAAGAACAATTTAAAACAACAACAACAACAAACAAACAAACAAACAAAAAACCCACAACCAAAATCCCAAAAAACCAAACACCAAAAACATTAAATATAGCAAAGCAGTAAAATGTACATTGTAAATCATCAGGGATTAGTGACAACCCATTGTTATATTGTGATTGTTATATTGATTATCACCTGGGCTCCACATAGAATAGAATAGCATTGTTCAGTTGGAGAGGACCTGCAATGATCATTTAGTCCCTGCAGTATGTACAGGGTATGAATCATAACCTAATAGAAGAACAGAGGTATAGTGGTAAATCAAAGTATGCAGCCTCACCTAAGTGGTAATATTTAAAATATTCAAGGAAAGCAGAGCTTATGTATGTTTGCCCTCATGTACAATGCTGAGCAAGTCTACAGAATAGCAGATGTGAGAACAAGAGTTGGGTGACAAAGCAAGGTTCCTAAGAATAAGCAGGAAGTCGGAAGAGGAATAAAAGCTAATGTTGTTGTCAAAGAGGCAGAAGAACAGGAAGAGTCACAGAAGCCCACCAGACACAAAGAAAAGTTAGGGGAACGTGGACAGTCTTCAGGCTGTAAATACAGAGAATCATTCTGGATTTGAAAAGCTGAGGGAAATAAAGTATACTTACTGAATTCCACTCTCTGGTTGATCTCTTACACAGATCAAGCTGTCCAGCAAAACCCAGTTTTGATACAAGTATTTCCAAGCAGCAGTTTCTTGCGTTCTTAATCTCCATTTAAAACTTTTCTCTGGCAATTTTATATTAATGGTTTAATTAACCACATTCTAGTTTTGACAGGCAATACAACCTAATTATAACAATGTGAAATATCTCTTTGCACAGTAGTATGAAAGGGAAAAAAAGATTGAAGGGCATTCCTTTACACAAACTACATTTTAAAGAGTTATGCCAATTGGTTCACAGGTTCAGAGTATTCTCATGAATATGCAAGAGATTTAATTAAAAATAGAACATGCCCTAATTACATAATTATGCAAGAGAACTGATTCAAAGGAACCACTCCTGCCTTTTGAATAAACAATATTCATTGCTTTCTTCCTATCACACATTTGCTTTAAAAGATTTCCTGCAATTAGCTGCTTACCCTAGGGATGTGAGCATCTCTGAACAAAGCAACTACTCCAGCTATGACCCTGATTCATAATATGCTGGCTAATCAAGTATTTGCATCCTGGCAACTTCCCACATAAACAGCACACACTATAAGCTCCCTCCTGCAGGAAGGTTGATTAACTCAATGGAGCTATAGTGCGGTGTTACTCCTCTGTTTATGGCACACAGCAGAAGTTAGACACAGGAGAGACTTGGTGAAGATGATTTTTCCTCAAGCTACTGCCTGACCTGAAATATCCAAAGAGTTCCTCTTCATTTGGATCTTGTTTTTCCTGTCTCATCTACATGAGAATTATCCAGGTTCATCTAGCAGTTAAAACTATTCACTGCCCACATTTCCATTTTCTCTTAAGGAACTAGTTATGCTGCATGCCCTGATATTTTGATTAAATTATCAAGACATGCTGTCTCTAGTATAATACAGAATCACAGAATCAATTAGGTTGGAAAAGACCTCTGAGATCATCAAGTCCAACCTATGGCCTAACACCACCATGTCAACTAGACCATGGCACTAAGTGCCATGTCCAGTCTTTGCTTAAACACTTCCAAGGATGGTGGCTCCTATGACCCTTTGCCTATCACCAGCAAGGTCACCATGGTTTTCTGCAGACTTCTGAGTGCATATCAAAACAAAACCCCATAACACATTATTTACAATGATGGATTCTTTAGTCTCAATATACCAATTTCCCTCTTCCCCTGGAAGAGAGAGGAAGGTTTGTAATTCACAGTGGGAGTGCAAAAAGCAAACAGTTCAACTGACGCAGCACAAAGCCCGGTGGTTTTTGAAGTGCAACAGTGTGAGAAATACACACAGTGAACTGAGGTCAGCTTAACTGACATCCACAAATGGGGCAAGCCTCTAAAGAAATTCAGGTTCACTTCATTTAAGAAGTGTGAGTCATTTTATTTTAGCATTTGTGATGGGTTGATGCTGGCCAAATGCCACCAGCACACTATTGTACTAAAAAAATATATCCTTCTTTATATATCTTAGAGAATCTTTCTACCAAAAGAATTTTTTTTTCAATCTAAACTTATAGTCTATAAAATCTATTACTTCATTTTAGAAATATGGCCACAATAAAGTACTATACTGGAGTAATTTCAACTGCTGCTAAAGTGCTGTTTAAAAGCATCCTGGCAATAATAAATATTGAAAGGCCAGATTCAGCAACCTATCTGGTTTTTTATCACAACAGCTTGACAGTTGCATATGTTTTAGTTTGTATTTCCTAAAATAACATCCTTTATGGAAAAGAGGAACATAAAAACCAGACTCAGAAGTGTCAAGCACTGAGTCCTAGGCACAATTTTAGCCCAACTCTGTTGTTCATATGTGCAGTTACTGCATGCAGAGCTACCTTTTTGTCAGGGAGTTTAGGCACTTTGGGGTAAAAGGACTGTGTTTTGCTTTGCTTGACTCATTGTCAAATGCCTGAACTTACCATTGGGAACCCACTGTCAGGCAAGGCATTAATTCTAAGTAAAATAAACACTGATCATGATCCTGCTTCCCAAGTCAATAAGCTTTATTTACATGCAAGTGAATTCTTCTTTTTCAGAGTCACAAGGATTTCTAGGAAGCTGTAACAAATGGAAGCCAGTTTGCTTTTCCCTGCTGTTTTCTCTCCACAGAGAAATAACAAGGAAATAAAGCGTGCAGTGTTAATTCAAAACTTAACAGTTAATTTCTGTTATATGTTTTAAAACAGAGCAGGATACTTGCACTGGATATTTTGTTAACAAGATATTTTTTTAACTCTCAATTATTACAGAGCTGTGCTGCTACTAAAGAACATAACATACTGAATGAAAGATTTAGGCAGCACATTCAATTAGCTTTACAACAATTCTGTTATGAAAAACAGACTTCTAAATCTCAGGTAATACCGTTCAAATAACCACTGGAAAGCTAAAGAATTTGCATGTCAGTATCAATGTGAACAGAGAGAAAAATACTAGAAAGTTTCAGCAACACAGGTGTATTTATATTTCCCAACTTCCACTGTTCTCTTCAAAGTAGTAAGTGATCAAGGTGCTAAGGATTCTACCCTTTGACAAGTTCTAATACTCTGTGCTATATGAGTTTACAGACACTGTCAGTACTCTCCAAGATCCTACTTTAAACATCAAAATTCTGAACAGGTTAAGGATTCACAGAGGAGTGCTTGTGATGATAATTAGACTTGTATTTTTACTCCTTGCATTCAAGGAATAAGTTGCCACCTCTACGAGGGAATGTTTACACCACTACACTCACTATTCTTCACCAGCAATTTCTGTTCTGCCTTCTGTGATACCTCTCATTTCATTGAAAGATGGAGCAACTTTCTTCCTCACTTGTTTTCATTTTCCATAGCAGCTGATGGTTGACTACCAGCACCTTTCTAGCTTGGAAATATTCCCTTCTCCATATTCACTCTGCATGACTTCTAGTGCTTATGCATGAAGAAAGATAACATCCTATTTAGGTTCCTCCTTTCCTTCCTCCATACTTTCACTACTCAGTGAGTTTATTCTCCCCTGGGGTTTCAGTTGTTCATTCAAGGTTATGAGGATTATTAATCTCTGCCTATGAGTCACAGGAAGTTACATTTATTTCTGTATTCACCCACCTCAGCCACTGAACCATTGCAGAAGTGTATTTGGTCCTCCAGAGGAAATAAAATACATGCTGTGGCTGGAATGTCACACTTGGCCACTACTGGAACAATAACATTCAGTCTGTGGTACAATACTTCCTGTTCACCCTCATATGTCCTTACTTCCCAACTATGACTCAGCTCCCTTTTTTACCTTTATATTGGGATTAGGCCTAGTATTGATGGGAAAAAAGTTTATTCTGCAAACACAACAAACAGACTCTTCCAAACACAACATCATGTGTCTTTGTTCAAACCCAGGAACATGCAGGTAAAAGCAGGGGGAAAAAGGATCACCTTTACTGATTTCTAAGTGTCTGCTTTCTTACTGCTTCCATTATCCCCTTCCCTTCTTAGAACACCAGCTCTTAATTACCTCTGTGGTTTGTCAGCATTCCTTTAGAGATCTCCTAATTCATCCAGTTTGCCTGCCAGATTACTTGAATTAGATTAGGTGAGACTCTTTCCTTGGTAATTTCAGTAGCCATTTTAGGATCCTCAGCAAAGGATACTTATAGATAACCTTTTTTTCATTAAATCCTCCAGAGTTTCATTATGAAAAATGCTTTTTCCTAAAACAACCAACCTGTGAGGGCTGTAATTTCAGTGACACACTAGTGTAAATCTGGGATAATTTCATTAAGCAGTATGAGATTTTTCTTATTTTGAGAAGTGAATCTTTGAAAATGTAGGAAAAGCACTAATTTTTTTCTAATCAACATCAGACAGAGGCACAGACTAGAATATAAACTTACCTCAGCACCAGGAAAACTGGTGCTTCCTCACACAGATATAGGAGATCTCTTTATTCTCACTGAGGTTCCTACATGCATTTAGAGAAGAAGGAAGCTGTGATTTTTCAGATGCTGCTTTTTATTAAAACTTATGCATAAAAGCTAATCACAAGAAATGCTAATGCCAGTATATGGCTGTATGTGACCTTTTCCAAGTAGAAATTTGCACCTACTGATGAAAAAAGGACAACTAAATCTCCAAAGTCTCAAAGCCATTACAGATAACCACCTAATCTGGTCTTTTTCTAAATGTAATTATCAAAGTCCATTGAAAACCAAGCAGGCATCTTGCCCTTCCTGCCCAAGAACATCACTCCTTCACTGTGCATTCTCAAGGGTAATATATACATACAGATATTGTGCCAAATTGTGTTATTTTTTTCCTTGCTCTTTTCCCTGGCTAGTGATTGTCCCCATTTCTCTATGTGTTTGCATTTCTAAGGAAGTCCTCACATATAGCACTTCTTTTTTATATGTTTAATTAAATTATTGTATAAAAAGAAGATTCTTTCTGCTTAACTCTCTTAGCTGCTTCTTCCTCCACTCACCTGTGCAGCAGATTCTGCACACCTTTCTCCCCTCATGACCATCAATTTGCTTGGCTAAACAAACTGAACTCTTAATCTCTTTAAAAGAGATTCTACATCTCCCTGATTATTCAATTTGCCCTTCTCTGCTCCTATTTGCTTCATCTTCCTTGAGCCTAAAGAGCTGCAATTCTTTGTGCCATGGTCACTATCCAAAATCTTTGTTCCCAAGTCAGATTTACCAGTAAACCTCCCTTACATTTGATGTATTCCTTTTCTGCACATGGCACAGTATTTGCCAAAATTTTTTACTCCTTTCTTCTGTTAAATGCTTTTCTCTCTTCCTTAGCTAATGCTCTATATGGAATTATACCAAGTTCACTTGGCATTCAAGGTTGATTGGAATTTCTCATTTTTTATGAGAGGCCATTGTACATCCACTTTTCTTTGTTGGAGTCTGTCTTAAGTTTGTGTTAAGAGGGTATTTCAGGGGCAGTACCCAGCTGCACTAGACTGGGGACTTCATGGTAATACAGTTTGCCCCAAGGGAAAGGGAAATGGAAACGCTTCTGCTGTGTGACAATAGTTTCTGTCATTTCTGTGCCAATGACCAATTATGTCTGTACAGAAAATGGCTTCTCTGAATGTGCCTGTGGCAAGATGGATGGTAGACAGGACCTGGGGCTGAGAAGGGCAGAGTCACTCTAAAAATCAATAGCAAACAGAACTGTCTGTGCTAGATATTTTGTTCCTCATCCTGTCTCCTGGGAAACAGAGCAGATGCAGGATAAGGACAGATGATCTCCCTCCATGGGGCCCATCTCTAACCCAGCCTACCCACACTCTGTGTGCCCCCTGCATTTAGGGGATGTGGAAGGAGGCCTTAGAAAGCAGCCTTGTAGGTGTCTATTTCTGAAGAAAGCAATTCCTCCTGCACCTGTGTGGAGGGTTTTTATTCACCAGTATAGGTGTAAAAAAAACCAGTGAGGGGATGCTATTAGTTTGACAAGTTTGGCAGACACTGCTGCATCACATCATGTTCTGAAGGTTTTCCTTGTGCCAAAGACTAGATTCAGTTTAGGTAATTTATGCAGCAACTGGCTAAGAAGGCAGTTACCTCATTGGTATGTAGGTCATTACAGATATTCTGAGGCTACAATTTTACTTTAGAGGACAATTATAAATAAGAATTTAAAGAAAGACTCCTTAGCCTTTGACTTTGGTGGCCAGCTGGGCATAGGAAAATTCATGGAGTAGAGCTTGTAGTAATTTCTTTGAAGGAAAAAAATCCATGCTGCCATGGTTATCTATGACAGCATTGCCACCTAAAAGACCTGGACTGTTGGAGGTGTTTTGATTACAGAGAGCAGTTCACTCTGCCACACCAATTAACTACAGCCTCCTGGGAAAGTCCTGGGGAATTGCTGAAACATACCATATGCATGGCATTTAGATTTTGAATCCATGTATTTTAACATAAGATTATTCCTTGATGTCTAAAATAATTATTTTAATGAAAGCTCAAATTGAACTATATTGAAATAGTAGAATATATTGAAATTGTTTCAAAGACATATATAGTGCAGTTTTTTATCAAAGTCTACCTATTGAAGATAATGTGGCTGCAAACAGGAACTGACACATGCCTCACTTAAAACTAAGACAAAGCTGAGAACAAGTGATAAATATAAATTAGCCATGAAAGTGAAATGTACTGCCTACACAGTGTTACACTTCATATTACATGCTGAAGGGCCACAAAGTACACCATCACCATATGTTTGAAAGCTGCCATGACTCACACAGAAGAGGCTGATGAGTAACAGTATCTTCCTTCCCCAGTGTATAGCACTGACCAGAAATCTCCCCTGTAAATGGTTCCATTGTGGGCAGCAGCTGAACGTGCCCCCCATCCTGGTAATTAACTACATAACTGTAAAATGGTGCTGCCAGGTTTATCATGAACCAATGCAGAAAGCACTCTAAATTCCTTAAAAGGATGGTTCACACATTTGTCATTTCCCATCCCACTCATTTTGCAGCCAAAAGAGGCTAGAATGCTGTGTTAACCATATTTGTCATTAATTTCACTTATTTTCTATCTCTTTTTAGTTATGAATTCTGAATGAATATTCATATGAACACTCATATGAATTTGGTTGTGAATTTTTGGTTATGAATTCTGTTGGGTAGTGCCCAAAACCAAACTCCATACTGTAAACAAGTGAGATTGCTTTTCTAATTTACATGTAAACATGTAGTAGCTATAAATACTAAAATGACTTAGTCAATTACATACAAAATTGAACATTAAGTGCTAGATGGCTGTTTGATAATACCTATAAATTATAGACTCAAGTCAGTAACTAATAAGCTGCTTTGTTCCTTTTAGAGAAACTGTGAACCTCATGATTTAAAAGCCTGAGAAAAAATATTCCTGAGATGGAGAAGTGCTCTACACAGTGGCAGCTCTACAGCCACATTGTCCCAGCACCAGCCTGGGTGTCTCAGTCCTGTGGTGCTCAGATTTAGGGCTGAGATAACCTGCTAACTTAGACATGCCCAGCAAGCCCTCAGGTGTCCCAGAATAGAGCCCTTTTTGCCCAGCAGCAGAACAGCACCAGGGGAGAGGTACCAAACAAAATTAATTTTGAGCATCTCTTCTCAATTCAAGTTGCTCTATTATATCCTATGGCAGAACTGATTTTTTTTCTTTGAAGTGAGCTGGATTTCTTCCTTGGCACAAATTGGCACCTGTGGCTATTTACTCATATGTCAGCTTAGTATTTTGTTCTGTTTTCCATGGTGGAATTTTTCATGAGGCCTGAGGAAACTGGAGGTTTTCCAGACATGACAGTAAAAGTGAAATGCTACTTTGGTAAATGTGAAAAGAAGATTGATAAATTCAGAAGACATTTTCTTACATATTCATTGGAACTTAGTTTCCATTTTGTCTTCCATTCTTATAAAATTTTGAACAAATAAGTGTTTTCTCCTAAGTATTTATTGTACAGTTACTAAGGTCAGAACTGACTTGACTTTGTTTGTTGCAGAATATTTATGCTATGTCATACCAGCTATTTTCTATATGACACTCCAGAGTAATACAACCACTTGGAAAGCAATCAAGGCAGTGAGACTCTTTTGATATTTGAAATTCATGGATTTTGTCTTCTTAAATAGCCTTAACTACAAAGTCTGTTTTGCAAAACAACACATACCCCCTCTGCTCTCTCCCAAGAATTTAGACTTTTAATTATTTGAGTCATTCCAGGAATTAAAGTCTGTAGCTTTTCCTTTAAAAACAGCCAGTGTATGCTACACCCCAATCATGATTTTTCCATGGCAAGGATTTCTTACAATTTGTCAACAGGAAGTTCTTTTACAATGAGATATGAATAGTGACCTGAATTTCTTATGATTCTGAAACTTGTGTTTTGCCTGTTAATGTGTTTTGGCTCAGCTGATGGAAGTATCACAGCCAAGTCTGCAGCTGAATCATATCAGTGGGTTCTTTGGAGGCAGCAGTGTGAGCAGAGCACTGCTGAATGCCAGAAAGCCTTGCATGGCAGGGGGCTGCTGCAAACTCATGCCACACATGGTCCATCACAGTGGCTTCAGGGCTGCTCTGGCTTAGGCTGGTGGTGCTCGTTGCCTCTTGGCAGCCTCAGGAGATGCATACAGACATTTTTGCTGCCTCCTGCTGTCTCAAGCAGTCACAACACACCTGGGACCACCCTAAGGATGAGAATCTGCATAGACCAGCAAGCAAAATCACTGTGCCTATCCCTGCAAATTATAAGAAACTCAATTAAATGGGTATTTGGTGTGAACCACAAGCCACAAACACAGGCCAATGTATGAAATGGACCATGTCTTCTAGAACAGATTTTGACTACAAATAAGTCACTACATAGTGATACTTCTTCTGAGTAAGATCAGACTTGAAAAGGGATCATGTCTTTTTCTGCCTTTACTATTTCTAGCCCAATGTACTACTCTTGCACTTCCACAGCATCTGCTGTTTGAATATATCAGTCAAGTAAATCTTGACACAATACTTGGGTAAATCTTAATCCATTAATGCATGCAAAGCCAAGGCACAAAGAAGTGATTTATATAATTGTGAATACTAATGAGTATGTGCTTCAAGATGATTACATTCCATGCACTTATAAGCTCTTCTGAAGACACAAACTGTTAAGAAATAAAATGAGCTTTGTTTCCCTTACTAGTTTGTTTTTTTGGTTTTTTTTGAGAAATAAACTTGAATATTCAATTATGGGTTTATTATTCTGTGAATCAGTTTACAGTGATCAGCGGATATAATTTTTAGTATGAAAATGTTATTTGTGCATATTACAGTTCCAGGCATATATTATCCTTTCATGAAAACATTTCAATCTTGAAGTCTTTATGCAAAAGATTGGCCTGTGGGCTCTGCACAGGATGTAAATTAAGTTCTTGTTTGGCTAAATCTGATTACCCTGTAGGGTACCAATCTCGCTTAGTGACAGTGGAAGCTAAAAATTGCAAGCAGGACAGTCCACTTGAAATGGGGCCAGGAAGGGTCAGTTTCTAAACAGCAAATCTGAAGTTTGAACTAGATTTCAATAGCATGCCTAAGAATTTTCAGTTAAACATAGAAGCTATCTCCTCCATAGCTGCTATCATTGCTTTTAAATATCATAATGGAATTGAGAAAAGCTCTTTTTTTTTAAGTACAAGTCTTTATTAATCATATGTAAAGATGCTGCAATCACTTTGAACCCAGCCTTTAGTCAGTCTGCAGCTTAATTCCCATTTGACACTTCCTCTTTCTTCTCTCGTATTCTATCAAAATTAATGGTCCAACAGAGAAATTCAGTGAATAGCAAAATGCCACACAGACTATCAAAAAAAAACCACCTCAAGTTAATACAAACTAAAACTATTTGCATATTACCAAAATACTGTTGCTTTATTGTGGACTTACTGAGCACATGAGAGAGACTAAAAAGACACATGCTGACACTACTGAATATGAACTACTGCTGTTCCTTCTGACAGGATTAGCTAAATACTTAAATGATAAGAACACTCCCCTGTATTTTTCCTATATTCAGAAGATGCGCACAGAAAAGTCACTCTTTGATCTATTTCACCAGCTTCAGTTACTGTAGCAGACTTTTGTATACATAAAAATTTTATTTTTAGTAGTCTTTGGCATCTCCTTAGCTTTCCTTTGATGTCTAAAGGTTTTATGATCAATAATATCTAAAAGCAGCTGGTGTTATTGCAATTGCTCTGAGTCAAGGATAAAACCCAACAAAAGTAATGCAACACTGGTGAAAATGATATGGCTTTTGGCTGTTCAGAAAATGTAATTATCTCAGTAAATGCATGTGGTTTTTAGTAATGAGATTCAAAATTTCAGACAGATTAATTTTAATAACATCTTTTCACAGTGGTTCTATTAGATATTATGAATCTATTTAAATCAGACCTCAACACTTACCAAATAGATAAATACCTCACTCCCTCAATAGGTTTTAGATGAAGGGACTCAGCACTCCACACAGAATCCTAATGAATTTGTAGCGGGAAAAGGATAAAACCAGGGCTGGAGATAGCCCGGGGCAACATGCCAGTGTCTGAGGGATGGTGTGCTGGGGAGGTCCTTTCATCTGTTGTCTCATGGAGACTGGGGATGGATTTCCATGTGGCAGCAGTGACACGAGGGACATTGATGTGTTGAAAACCACAGAAGTGCCTGAGAATGACCACATGGAAGGTCCTGCTTGACTGACCCAATGTCCTTCCTGACCTGCAGAGAGGATGAGGGGAAGGCTGTGGATGTTGCCTTCTAGACATCAGTAAAGCTTTGACAGTGTTTTCCACAGTATTCTCCCAGAGAAATTGGCTGCTCATGGCTTGGATGGGTGCACTCTTCACTGTTAAAAACTGTCTGGATGGCTGAGCCCAGAGTGCTGGTGAATGGTGCTGCATCCATTTAGCACCCTGTCACAAGCAGCGTTCCCTAGGGAGCGGTGTGGGGCCAATTCTGTTCAATATCTTTATCAATGGCCAGGATGAGGGGATCCAGGACACCCTCAGTCTGCAGAGGACACCAAGCTGGGCAGGAGTGTGATCTGCTGGAGGGCTCTGGACAGGCTGGATTAATGGCCAAGGCCAATGGTGTGAGGATCAACAAGGGCAAGCTGAGGTCCTGTCAGCAGTGTCCGACCATGAGGCAGGAGTGTGCCCAGGTGGCCAAGAAGGCCAAAGCCATCCTGGCCTGTGTCAGCAATGGTGTGGCCAGCAGGAGCAGGGCAATGACCACTCCCCTGTACTCAGCACTGGTGAGGCCACAGCTCAGCTGCTGGGTGCAGTTCTGGGCCCCTCAGTTCAGGAAGGACAGGGAGGTCACTGCTGGAATGTTCCTGCTCTCTGCAACCACCCCAGAGGAGGTTCTGGAGAGGTGAGAGTTGGTCTCTCAAGTCACAAGCAACGGAGAGGAAATGGCTGCAAGTTGCACCAGTGGAAGTTGAGATATGAGGAATAATTTCTTCACCAGAAGGGTTGTCAGACAGCTGAACAGGCTGCTCAGGGAGGTGGTTGAGTCACTGTCCCTTGAGGTATTTAAAAGACAAAGCAGATCACAGCTTAATCCTAGCATGGTCCAGTGTATACTGATACTGCTTTTGGGTGACAAACACTAAAATTACATGTTCAGAAAACAGTTTTAACTGTGAATTTACAGAAGCACGATCGAAACCTTCCATTTGAATTCCCACAGCTCCCCCATGCCAAATAACACATATCTGCATGATGAGGCACATTAACTCATCTGACATCGAACAGTTTTTTCCTTGGATTAGTCTGAGTAGTGAATCAATTTCCTGATCTGGTTCAGCAGGCAGACACAAAAATGTCTATGTTAATGGAAGTGAGCAGCTCAGAAAATGAAAATGCTTTTGATTGACCTCTACCCATTTAAAGCATATGTGAAACTACCTTAGGGATGTTATACACAGGCTGTCAGAACATATGACCATTAACCACCAGTCCACTGGGGCTCTGGTCTCTCCCTTTCTGGGGTATTTTCTTGTATTATCCAATTATTGTTTTACATCAGAACTACCTATTAAAATGTGCATTCACATTGTGGTCAAAGCTTACATACTGTAAGATATGATTTACTGTAAAGCCCTGAAGAATTATACAACATACCCACTATAGTCTATTTCAAAAATTTATTTTCCTAAACATGGTATTTTATAAATTTTTAATATATTCCCTTTACAGTAACTAATGCAGTGTAACATTCACAAATATTTTCAAAGTGTTGGTTATTACCTCAGCAAACACCATTAATGACTGTTTTCATTCACTAATAATATGTAAAATCACAATTCAGTGGCCACTTTAGCCTGATAATATCATAGTTGTATGAAACACTGTGATCTGCTACCTGTATCAGTCATTTATTTCATTTTGTAGAAAATTATCATAGCTGATGTGGACAAAGCTCTTTTTGCTCCAGTTGAAAAAAGTCTGTGAACAAACCATGTCACATTTGGATATGAAAAATAGGTCAATGGCTACTGAGATGATGCTTCCAAAAGCAGAACCTTCCCTACAGCACAGCTTTAGGAAAACACTTCATCTGACAGCATACATTCTATTTAGCAGAATCCTCTTAGTAGGTACTGGATAAAAAAAAAGTAATTTAACTGTATAAATGGACAAAGAGAAGATAGTGAGGAATGAAACTTCTTTTAATTTAAAAATGGCATCATATTTTAGGACTTCACTTGAACCAAGCTCCTTCCAATTGTTGTTACCTACCTGGAGGCCACAAAAACAACCCTCAGACAAGCTATTTTCAGTGCTTTGGAGAAGCTGGTGAGAAGAGCACATTTTTTGGGAAGAAATGAACCAGGAGAAAGCAGTGCATACTTGTAGTAATGTCGTTCTTCATGCAGGAGTTACCAGTTTCATCTTCTACCAAGATTAAATGACAGGCAGCACATTTGTTAAATTGCTCAGCAACTAAAACATTTACCAATCATGGATCAGAGGAGCTCTTGTCCAAGGGAAGCACATTTCTTTTAACTAAAAAAACGAAAATCTAAGAAGATTCTATTGCATAGCACTTTATATGAAATCATATCTTAAATCTTTATAAAAAATAGCAGATAATCACACTGAAGAGAGGATTATTCTAAACTGATTGTCTATATACTCTCAATTCAAACTTGCTCCTTTTACCTATATTGTATTACTTCTGGATAGCTACTGCCCCAGACAGGCAACTGCTGCAAAATGAGGAATTTTTGTCTTTATATACCAACATAGTTAGTGGAGACATCATTCTGAGACCAGAGTTCAGGTGCAGCACACAATCTCATATTATTTAGCAGCCATAACTCTATAGTAAAAACAGGACACTCATTACCCATTCCATCTGACATGAACAAGGAACAGCTTTTAAAAGTTTTCTTTGTTGTGTTTCAGTGGAGAAATATTTTAGAAATTCTTGAAACAAAGGGTAAAGGAAATCTACATACTGATTATAAATTAAGACCAGTGTTGACTTTTATTGACATATTTTAACGAACAAATTCAAGTAATTATTGCATCAATCATTCAGATTCTGAACATTACTAAAAACCACAAGTTTATAACATGTAGTGTTGCATTCTTCATGGAGCTGTGATTACTGTTCTACATTTTTCTTTCTCCGACGAAGCCACCTCAGAGCTCTCACCAGTGCAACTTGTCCCATGAGGAATGTGATCCTAAAGTTATGTTTATACCAATCTCTAGGATTCCAAAGCCAAGAAAATCATCAGCACACAGAAGAACAGGGAAAAGATACACAATTATATTAAAATATCCTTTGGCAATGACGAATGCTATTTCATTGATGACCTGCATTTTCTGTTCTTTGTGGTAACCCTTTTCCTGCCTAATAAGAGTTGAATAACCTATGAAAAAGTCTATGTGTATATCCACCTTTGGGAACAGATTACACATGGATTACAGGGTTGCAACTGCACTTGGAACCAGGTGAGATAAAATAGTTAAAACCATGTTTCAGAAGTAAAGCAAATCGCCAAGCTATCTGGACTACCTGCCAGTGCTGTGCTTCAGTTAAATTTGTTTGTGTGTGGATAAAGATGTCTGTGTTAAAAGGGCAGAATTGGTCTCATACAAGGATGGCAAAAAATAAAATCAAACCACACTTCAAAGGCTAATTGTATAACCTAACAGTACTCTTCTACTGCAGTATCTTTTAAAGATAATGCCTTTAATATTGTCAGTTAGTCTTTATATCTTTAAAAAATTTAATTTTTATTAATCATGCATGGCTTCTGGAACCAATTAAAATTATTCACAGTATAGTCTGCATCAGCCCTTTTTAACCTCTGCAAACTTGCTTCAAGTTCTTTGCCCCTGTTACAAATTAAAATAATATTAAATTTTTTTTTCTAGTTTCTAACAAGGATCTCACTTCCATGTAGTAAAATGCTCACAAGAAGCAATAGGATACATAGAATTCTGTAACTAGAACACTGGGATTTAGGTCTTCTCCTGAGATGTCTGGGGCAAACCTTGCATGCACAAATCTAACATAAGCCTGAGATACCAGCCTCTCAGTGAGGACAGCAGCCAAATTCACAATGACAGGCAGCACTGAGTTACCCCTTCAATTGTCATGTTAAATAAAAGTATCATGCTAGCATTGCCACTGTTTCTTTTCCCCTTTCACGTTTAATTTCCTATATCCTCCTTGAATTTTTTTCCAAAACTAAACTCTATTTCCAGTTTAAATACCCTGAACTAAATATTCAAGGCATCTATGCACAGTCATTGCTTCAATTTTAACTACATTTTAGAAGTTGCAACACTTCAGCTGCCAGTTTTCAGGCCAGCTGGCAATACTGCAAAAGAACATACAGCTAAATGCACAAACAGATTTTTATAAATATGACCCCTCAAAATTAGACTGCCAGTAAAAAGCTCTGCTGTTTTCAGGGCTGTGCAGTTCCACTTTGAAACTACAACAATGCAGCCAACACAACCTGATTTTCCAAGCCAGCAGCAAGGAAGGTCATGTTTAAGCACAAAGCCTGAATTTTCTTCTCCTGAAGATGGGACACTATCCTAAGGTCACTGCAACAATGCCAACTGGTAACCAGTTCTAAGATGAACTATTTGCATTCCCACTTATCAATTATAGGCAATGTATTGACAATCCTTTCACTAAAAACAATTTCTTACTTTGCATCTTTTCATGCTGTTGCTTTGGATTATGGTGAGGTTCCCCCCTGCCCCTCCATGGGCAAGATAAGATGTACATATTTAAATATTTGTTAGTTAAATTGTTCTTACGGGGTTTTACAGTGTTTTATGGTTTATGCACAATATACAAAAAACTTTAAGCCACCATTGGTTACAGATCAGTTACAGTGATGGCAGAACTCTCACTGGCATCACACCATGAGGAACACAGTCACACCTGATATTTGAGCCAAATAATCTCCCAATCCAGTACAGAGAGGAAACTGCAGTTGTGCTTTCTCATTCAGTGGTCAGCATTCCTGGATTAAGTGCTGTCTTCCTTCACTTTCCCATTCCTCCCTCATTTCTAGCCCTTTTTCAAGTGTGCACAGCTACCTGCAGGGGTATGTGTGTCTGCAAGTCATTTTTCACCCCTTTCAGATCCCCAGTCCAGTTTATTGAGTTGTTGTACACACAGTAACACTGAAACAAGGCAGGAAATGCTCTGAAGAGTTGGATGTGGGTTTCCCAAGCTGTAGCTGAGGTTCTACCCAGGACAGGTGATCAATTTTTGCCTTGTCAAACTCAAAATCTGGTCACTTTTTTACTAGAGACTTCCAAAATAGCAGACCCAGGATTATTAAACATTACTCCCATTAAATGATTTTCCTTTGAGATAAATCACATTTACTTGTCCTTATTTAACAGTCAGCTAGAATCTGTTACACAGACCTTTCAAGTGGTCTATTTGCATATTTATCAGTTTCAATTAGCAGCATGAAAAGACCTGTGCCCTAGGATAATAAAGTGTGCCTGATCTTGTCTCTTTAAATCTCAGTCTTGAGCTTATCTTTCCACTAAAACATCAATAAGCAGCAGCAGAACTCAAATGATAATGCAAACTTGTCAAATGGTAATAACAGCATTAAAAAACAATTTTCCAGAATTACAGGGGTTTGTGCTGTTTTACCAATTACAGAAAAAAAAGTTCAAATTTTAAACTTGATCTTATACCTTTCACTTAAACTGTAATGTATAATGGTCAACATAAATACCTTCTACATACCTGTTGTACTGCAAATGCTTTTTTAAATTTTTACTTAGAAAGTCCTTGTAAAAGTCAGCCATTTCTTCTGCATTCAGCGTTGCTTTTTGACCTGAAAATAGGTTTGGGTGTAACAAAATCAAGGCAATTCTTTGGATCAAAACACTGGGTTCAGATGCTAGGTCTAACCCCTTGCTCCTACAAGCTTTCTGTGTAAAGCTGAACAAGTTAATGCCTTTAGCTTTCAATCTTATAAAATTTATCTAGAGAGCACAGATTAAAAATACTGATCATCTTGAAGCTGGCATAGTTCTTAAACCCCTATTACTTGTGGAAGTAATAAAATTTATCAGCTCTTAGACTATTTAGGGAACCAGTGAACCCCTATGAAAATGTGCATAGATCTCGGAGTATCTTCCTTTGAATAAAATAATTTCTCACAGGGCTGAAGTCTAAAGAGTACCAATAAGAGCATTTAGTAACTTAATTTTCCTCCCTAAAGCAAGTCCATAAATATCAAAAGAACACTATCCACAACTGACATGGTACTTTCAGATGTAATTATTTTTCTATTAATGTTAATAAATTCCAAGTAACTTTAGGCAAAAAGTTTATGTTCTGAGATATGAGACTTCCAAACAATCTAGAAGGCAATTATTTTGAGAACAAAAGATGATTTTGAATATGTCACTCATAACCAGAATACAAAAGGTCCAGGAAGACCTGTGGCTACAGCACAAGATGTCTAATCCTGAGAACCAGCAAATATTCTCAACTCTACCAGACAATTCCTACACAACCCTTCTGGCACAAAATGTCCCTAAAATGACAGTCAAATTTCAATGCCCCAGGGAACATGGATATGATGAGGGAAATGGAATTGCAATATTCAACTTGCTACGCTTCCAAAATGCATTTTAAGGCTTTTGAGATTGACCACAGAAATGGAAATTATTGATTGGTTCTATTCGTCATTATTAAAAAAAACTAACATACCACAATGTATTAACATACTATGGGATTAACTATAAAACCATTTGAAAACTGCCAGGTTAATACTTACAGTTAATTTGTTTCTTCATACTGGTATCAGCAAAACTGATTCATTACACAGGAAAGTAAGTTTTGTTCCAACTGTTTGCATAAATTTTTATTTTTACAAACATTCACAGCTGTATTATAGAATAGCTGACCAAAGGCATGCAGTTGATATAGATTTATTTTTAATGGAAGTATGTGGTCACTCTCTTTTACTTCTAGAGTATAAAAGCAAAACAAAAACTCCAACAAAACAGCAATATAAAAGAAGTGGGTTTGAAACAACATAAACCTTAATTAAAATTACTTCTCAAGCACACACTGATCACCAGAATACAAACAGAAAAGAAAAATAATGGTCTGTGACATACAGAACGTCAGAGCAGATGCTTCACTGAACTCAAACAGATCATTATTCTGTGAACAAAGTGTTCAACCTCATACTACAATGCCCAATTCACTATTATTATGAAGGCATTTTGTTTTCATTTTCACACAATGAATTAGAGGGACAACTATTTTACAGCAACTGTGCCCAGGCAGAGACAGGCAGATAGCAGCTGCCTTACTCTCCCTCAAGGAAAAATATTGTATTCACTGAACACACCATGGACCTGAAGCCAAAGACTGTGAATTTATCCACCCAACCATAACATGCACTTGAGGCAAATGCTCTGTATGTTTATATCAAGCAGCTCACTGGCTTAGGAGGTGTGAAAGTAAGAAGTCCCTTCCTCCTCAGGCTACACAATTATTATATTACTGGGCTAGGATTTCAGCACATTCCCTCTGGCTGCAGAGAAGGAATTAGGGGCAGAACAGTGCAACAGATGATCTGAGCCCCACATGCATGTCTCTGAAAAGCTCCTTGTCTCTTTTATTATCACACTCCTGAAAACACTTCTAAACCCTACCCCTAAGATTTACTTGTGATGGAACACAAAGAGCATAAACTAACAAAATTCAAAGTTACACAGAATTCAGAATGCATCCTAAATTATTAACAAAGATCTCACTAACCTGATTCATCTCTCATTTCCAGACCCTTGGCTTTCAGTCTTGAATAAATAAATTCTTCTTTTTCCTAAAACATGTTTTTCCACATTAGAATGGGATGCAGTCAGTCCTTGAAGTTAACCATTGGTTTTAATTACATAGCAATGTGGTGTTCAACACCCTTTGAAATAACTAGCAATACTTGTTATACTTGGAAGTGTCAACTGAACAGTTTTCTTAGTCTAGTGAGTTAAACTGGTCACTTAGATCCTGCTACCTGCATGCATCAATTAATTCATGCAAGCCTCCTACTGATAATGCATAAAACTGATTTGGGGAGAAAAGCTACAGCCAAACTTCAGTGTTGTTTGACAGAAGTCAAACTTCCAGATTATAAAACAAACTGTGGAAATGTGCTGTACTGTATGAGATTTTGAGCATAGAGGAAAACATGCAGCCTAAAAAATTAAAATTATTTAGACACAGTAATAATTTGAGTTTTACAGACTTAAAAACAGTTCTGTGGAATTAAAAAAAAAACAAGCTTCAATCTTTGCTGGGATCTTTGCAAGTTTTGAGATGTTTAATATCATAAACAATGTTGAATTACTGAACTGTTACTGTTTGTCCAAAAATGCCACATTGGCTGGAGATGCTAAAATCAGGAGACAGACTCACTTGAGCCTTGGTGGGATATGCTGCCAGTGAAATGGGACATATCATTTACCCTCATTTAGCCTTGGTAATTACACCAAATTTCTCTCACTTATGACAAGAGAAAAACCAGCCATGAAATAATTTTCAACAGCTGCTCTAGCCACAGACAGGCCCAGCATGTAGGACAGCTAAAACTTTATACTTTCAGTGCAAGACAGGATAAAGGCAAACACCCCATGCCACTAGGCAGCAATAAAACACGTGGCATTTTTAGTTTTGCGCATCATTTAAATAAATGAACGACAAAACCATCATGTCCTCCGTGACCCTGAGCCCACTAACAGCGGGCAGAAGCGAGCCCCCGGGTTTCGGCCAGGCAGAAAAGCAGCAGCAGCAGCGGGTGCGGGCCCGGCTCGCTCACCTGGCGGAAGGCGCGGTTGTGCCGTGCCCAGAAGCGCTGGTTGCTGGCCTGCGCCTCCTGGCGCGCCTCCCGCAGGCGCCGCTCCAGCGCCGACTCCTCGGGGGGCACGTAGAAGACGACGGGGCGCAGGTTGGAGTGCTTGTCCGGGGGCCCGATCCAGTCCCTGCGAGAGTGCGCGGGGGGACGGAAACCCAGGCCCTGCGAAACAAACACAATGCGTTACCAGCACCGCTGCAGAGCTTCTGAAGGACCTCGCAATTTGGAATAAATTCCCAAACGCCACGGAGCATGCAAGCACAGCAAGTTCACAAATAAAGCACATTTATTTACTGTGATCAGGTATTTTTTAAAGTTTTTTGTTTGTTTTCATTTTTCTACTGCTGACACTCTGTTAAAATATTTCACGGACAGAACCAGCAAGCATCCAAGTTTTTTGCGGCGCTGATCTCTGCCCTCTGGCGACCAGTGCCAGCACCCGAGGGAACAGCGTGAAGCTGTGTCAGGGGAAGTTCAGGCTGGATATTAAAGGCTCTTCACCCAGAGGGCTGAGGGTCACTGGAACGGACTCCCAAGGATGGGGTCACGGCCCCAAACATAACAAGCTCAAAGAGCTTTTGGACAACTCTCTCAGTGGTGCGATTCTTAGGGACTGTTCTGTGCAGGGCCACGAATCGGATTTCGGTGATCCTTGTGGGGGCCTAGAAATTCATATTTTATAATTCTGCGATTCTAAGTTCTCCTCAGCCCGGCGTCCTTCCTGCATCCCTGTGCCCACACACAGGCGTGCGCTTGCCCCAGCCGGGTCCGGAACACCTGGGGTTAGCCCGCAGCCCAGACCTCAGCGCCCCTCCAACACCCAACACCGGGGGCCTCGGCAAACACATAAAAACCAGAGGCCGCGGGGATCGCGGTTTGCTCCGGCTGCCCCCGCCCCGCCAGCGTTACCGGGAGGCAGCCGGAGCGCTCCCCACTCGGCTCCGCGGGGGCGGCAGCCCTCGAGGCTCCCACCGCGGCCCCCGCAGGAGCCGCCGCCCCCCGCCGGGTTTACCACGCTGTCCGGCCGCTCCCCGCGCTCAGCCGCGCGGCCGCTGCCGGAGGAGGCGGAGGAGGAAGCGGAGGCGAGGGGGTGGTGGCGGTAACAGCCACCGGCCCGCAGCACCCGGGCGGCCGCCATGGCCCGGCGCTTTACGGCGCTGCCGCGCGGGGGCTGCGGGCGGGGCGGGGCCAGGTCGGGGCCGGGCCCGGGCCCGCCTCGGCCTCCGCCTCCGCCTCCCTCTGCGCGGCCGGGCTGGGCGGGGCTCGGGCGGTTCGCGGCGCTCGGCCCGTGGCGCAGCGCCGGGCCGGGCAGCGGGTCCTCGCCGGGCGGCGGGTGAGTGAGTGAGTGACTGCGGCGGGTCGCGGGCGCCGCGCGGGTTCGCTGCGGGGCCGGTGGGGACGAGCCTCCCGCAGGTGCCTCGGCGGCGGCCCGGTGTCATTTCCTCTTCGCGCTGCGCCGGGCCCCACCGCGGGGGAGGCGGGAGGTTGCGACCATGGCGGGGGCGACGAGTTCAAGGAGGCAGCAAGGTATGTGCGGGGACGGAGCGCTGCCCCGCGGCTGTGGCGCCCGAGGGGGTCGGGTTCGGCCGCTGTTCTCCCCTCGCTCCGGGTTCTCCCCTGGGCTGCGGGTGCCCTGTTTGTTCTGCGGCGGCTTCGGCTGCAGAGCAGGTGGGGAAGGCTGGGGGTGAGCAGCCTAGAGCTGGGCGTGCGGCAGCTAAAGCGTCGCCCCTGCGGCCCGACCGGCAGAAAGGTGTAAAAAATTAAAGGGTTATGAAATATCAGCTGAGCGGGTTATTCGTATTGGTGAAGGTACTTGAAATAGCTGTAGTGCTGAAGTGTTTCAGAATGTAGAAGTTGCAATGTGTGCTTGTGTAGGACTTATGCAAGTCTTGTTCTCGTTTTCCTTGTAGTTCGTCAGAAGCTGGACGGAGGAAGAGGAATGGATATGGGTAACCAACACCCATCCGTGAAACGGTTACATGAAATACAGAAAGAAGTCAAAGAGATCGAACAGCAAGTGGCTGTCTTCAGCGGTCTGTCTACCGACCGAGATTACAAGGAATTGGAAAGAAACCTTACGAAACAGCTTTTTGAGATCGATTCTGTAGACACCGAAGGGAAGGGGGATATTCAGCAGGCCAGGAAGCGAGCTGCCCAGGAAACTGAGAGGCTGCTGAAGGAACTGGAACAAAATGCAAACCATCCGCGCAGACTGGAAATAGAGGCTTTATTCAAAGAGGCACAGGCTCTTGTGGAACGTGAGATCACACCTTTTTACGAAGGAGGAAACGGTATAAGTGATGAATTTGAAGAAGGAATTCAGGACATTGTGCTGAGGCTTACCCAGGTGAAAACCGGAGGGAAAATTTCTCTACGCAAAGCAAGATACCGCACTCTGACAAAGATATGTACTGTTCAGGAGATTATAGAGAATGCTGTAAAGAAACAGCTGTCCCTGCCACTCTCTAATGATGTTCATCCTTCTGTCTCCAAAATTAACTCTGTAATGTGTGAGGTGAACAAAGCCAGAGGAACTCTCATTGCACTTCTAATGGGAGTGAGTAGTAATGACACCTGCAGGCATCTGTCCTGTGTGCTCACAGGCCTCATTGCTGATTTGGATGCTTTAGATGTCTGTGGTCGCACGGAAATAAGAAACTACAGAAAGGAGGTAGTAGAAGAGATCAATAAATTGCAGAAATACCTGGACTTGGATGAAGAAGCAAATTCTACTCATGCTTATGATTTGGCAAAAAATCAGTCAATTCTAAAAATAGAAGAGATCCGTAAGAAGATGAAGGAAGTTCATTCCTTACTTCTAAAAACAGAGAATGCCTCTGATTTGTATCTGGGATTGAAAGCAGAGTTGCAGGGACTAATTGCCCACCTAGATGAAGTGAGTCCCGGAAAAAATCCCTGTATTAGAGAGGCCAGGAGAAGAGCAGTAATTGAAGTTCAGACTCTTATAACATATATTGATTTGAATGAAGCGCTGGAAAAAAGGCAGAAGTATCCGGATCAAACTGCTGTTGAACATCGGTGTCATAAAGCAGTTTGGACTGTACTTGGAAACTTGTCTCAAATACAGAAAGAGGTGATTTCATTTGATGGAAACAGAACAGACAAAAATTACATGAGACTGGAAGAACTTCTTACAAAACAGCTTCTAGCCCTGGATGCTGTTGATCCGCAAGGTGACGAGCGGTGTAAGGCTGCCAGGAAGCAGGCAGTAAAGCTTGCACAGAATATTCTTTACTATCTGGACATGAAAACAGATGAATGGGAATACTGAAACAGCCATGGCCTGACACAGAAGAACATTTTCCCCTTTGGCACCTTATGAAGATCATTGGCAGCACATAATAAAGTATTCTGTGCCTGCTGAAATCATGGAAATTGCATAAGCAGTTGACTTGGCTATATGTCTGCTATCCCACGCAGTCACCCACTTGCCATGGCAACTGTCAGTACACCATCAGCAATTCTGGTCACTGATATAAGCAAAGAAGTGCAATTCTCTGAAGGAATAGCTTAATACTTGATCGAATAGCTTCTTTTTTTTTTTTCTTCTCTTTTTCTTTCTTGTTTTTATTTCAGTAGCCTTGTGCAATGTTCAGTGAATGCAGGTTTTTCAGAGACACAGAAAACATTGTTCCTTATGGTACAATACTGGCAAAACTAAGGAGACTGAACACAAAAATTAGTATTCAGGCATGAGGCTCCATCCAGCAACTTCACAGCAGTCTGGATGTCCTGTTAATGTGCTGTCGTGACTTAAAGTACTAAGGGCAAAAAGCCTGCTGGCTTTTGGATTGTACTTGATTTATTCCATCCATCATAGCATCTAGATATCTCAGTTAATGGAGCTATAATGCCAGCTGCAAATTAGCATTTACATAGGCAAAGCCAATTATGTCAATTTTTGTAATACCTGAGCCCTTTGATTTGCAAAACCAGGTCTTTTGTTGGTGGAAATTCTTTCAAGTTATTGCTTTAATAAGGTACTGAGACTTGGAGAGGAAAATCTGTACATTTATACCAAACAGATAAAGGGGATTTTGAGGATTTCAAACTGCCATCCATAAACTCTTGAAAACTGCACTGAACTTTCTTTGGTGGCTGCTTAGGTGTCTTTTTAAACTCTGCTGTTTTGTCTGGTTTTCACATTTGGCAAAAACATAAGCAGACTTCACTTTGAAGTGAAATGTGCATTTTGGAATTATTTTTGTAAAATTAGGTAGCCGGCTATAAAGATGTTCCTGTTGATGTAAGTATCTGCTACCTGGTCAGGTGTGGCTTCGAGCATGTCTTGGAAAGACTTGTGGCAAATGTCTCTCTTTGCAACTCATTCACTTGTTTCAGAAGCTTCATAAATAAGCTTGCTTGTACTGTTGTATGCACCTACCTTTTTATTTGTGGCTGCTAGTGCCAATCACATTTCTACTATAGCATGTTTTTTGGCATTTTTTGAGAGCATGGCATTAAAATGATTTGAGTATATACAGATATATAAAGAATATAGGTATATATAAAGGTAAAATCAGTTGTGGATAATTTGCACTCAGCTCTTTCAGGATGAACTAAGGAATTAGTGTTCTATAGATGATGATTTGCACCACTTTAAGGAGTAAAAACCGTTTCAGATGTTACAATAAATATTTTTAAGATCTATTTTTGACTGAGTAGAGAAGACAGTACTGTCTGTGAGAGACAAGTGCCTTTATGACACTGCTATCTTGCACCGTCATATGTAGATATAGGAACTCTTTACTGGCAGCTTGATACATTTGTAATCTTTGCAAACTGGATTTTTCAGGTATATATCTAATTCTACTGTAGTATATGTCAAGCGAACACAATACAATAGGTGACAGTTGCCCTATAGAGTCCTGAGAATGAGTATCAAATTTGGGAAATACATATTCTGCTTAAAAACTAAAGCATTGGTGTGGAGGTGGGGGACTTTGGGCAGGTCTTCTGTGCCTACTGCTACGAGAATAATGTTTGTTCATAACATACTATGAGATGTTGATTGAAGGCTGCATACCTTCAGAGTGTGAATAGATTTTGTTTGTGATTGTGCAGGTGATTGCTTTGCAAATCTGCTTGCCAAAACCGACATAATTGAGTACAGTGCCTAAGGCACGATTTGGCAATGACAATGTTTGTTGGAGGATTCTTCCTGCTCCTTCAGAGACACAACCCCATGGAATTTAACTCTCCTTCACTAAAAAAAAAAATTCCCCTAATTAAAATTCCAGACTCTGTTTGAATATTATGTGGCTAACTCAGAATATTAATAATGCTATACACCTGAATTATTTTACTAATTTCAAGTTCTCTACATGTTTGAATTGCAAGTTGTGATTTGCACTTACATTTTTAGGAAAGATAAGGATTTGATATTGTAATGATGTTAATAATTTTTCTTTAGTATTACTGTTGGGTCTGCAGTGGTTACTTGTAGTTTGTTTGAACAATTTAGTGTCTGTGTTCTCTGGCAGATACGTGTAGTTTTATAAGTGTTTGAGCCTCTTATGTAAAAATGAGTAAGTATAGTTATCAGATCTGTCCTATTTTAAATGTGTCTTTTAGTTTTCCTGGACGGATTGTTATACCTGCATCTCTAAGAATGCAAATATGTAATGATAGTGTAATTTGGCTGACTGAGTCCAGTAGCAGGATGTTATGTGGATTAAGCTTTTTTTCCTTTGTTCTGTACTCTGATAAATTGACTATTTAAATTTTGTGGTATAATCCTCATCTGGAATGGGTTTAATTCACAGTTTCTGCATGAATGAAAGTAATAAAATATATGTGCTTAACAAGAAAAAAAGGCAAAACAAAAAAAAGCCAAAAACCAAAAAATAAAAATGCACAGGTTTCTCAAAAATTTGCTTTTATGCTGAAGAATGTAATTTCTCTGTTTTTCATATCCAGAGATCGAGAGACACAACTTTTCTTTCCAATGCAGCAGGCTAAAATAATCATCAAAATGTAAATGGACCAAATGGCAAGAGCCTGCATTTTAGTGCTGTATTAAAATAGAATAACTTTTCTATGTGCTGCGTTACGTACCTTAGAGCAAAATAATCGAGTGGATATTCTGGGGGAGAGGTAATCCTGCATCATGATTCCTATTTGTTAACCAAATTTCTTTTTAAACCAGTTTTCTTTAGTTGCTTCAGTATTTATTTTTTGTTGTTTGCCACTCAGAGTGGTTTTTCTGTGATTTTTCTGGATTCCTATATCACAGAAATCCAAATCTTTGGAGAAGATTTTTGTTAAGTACAATTCTTACCTTTTAAATTTAACAGAAGTCAGTGTCTGTGCTCTGTACCTGTCTTCAGCTATTGCTGTGTAGGAGTTGACATTTGTGTTCACAGATCCAAGATTAAATATTGCAGTGTTAAATTCTTGATTATTAATACAAATACATTACTGCTTTTACTAGGTATTCATTTGAATGTTTCGCCCTGATGCCTTTCTCTATTTATTTTTGAATGTGAGTTATCAGAATGTAAATTATTTTTGTCTTAGAACAAGTGTTTTTATTAAACATAAAGACAGAAAGCTCTTTTTTTCCCCCCTCCTTCTTGAAAAGTTTGCTTTTTCACTGCTGTATTGATTAAAATAAAGTTCTTTATGTGGATACCACTCCTACTTGCTAAATCTGGTGCCTGTTGGTTTCTCTGCATTCCTCAGCAGCAGCTTTGCAGCCTGCAGGGTTGCACTTGGCTGATGACTGCAGCAGGGCTGGTGGCAGTGTGCAGATCTTGCCACTTTGCCTTTGGAGGATGCTGCCTGAGCAGATGAGCTGGTGAAACTGATGGAGTGATTCTCTTCGTGCAAAGTCAGCGTGGATGGGTCCCAGAGCCTTTAGCAGGAGCTCAGCTGGGCTGGTTTTAGGCTGTGCACGAGACAGGTTCCCTGCTTGCTCTGCTGGCTCCCTGTGGTTTTTTGGAGGTGCAGTGAGCCACGTTACCAGCTCGCTGCTGATGAAAATTGGGAATTCTCTCTCTGCCCAGAAAACTGCCGGCTTTGTGCAGTTTCTGCTGCTTGGCCAACTCCAGTGAGCTGATTGAATCCAATAAAATGGGAGAAAACAAACAACAAAAATGGAGGAGGGAATTTAATGAACCAAACTGGCTTTTAGAAATGCACGTGGGCTAGAGCTGCTGTGAAATGCAGGGGTGGGTGGTGCAGCCATGGGCTAGGGAGCAAATGGTAAGAATTCTGGTAGCAGCAAGTCATTAGATCAACTTATAGTTAAATAACTGAAGGAGGAAGAAGGAAAGTGTCAACTATCGACTCCTACAAAGGAGTAGGAATTTTCTGCTTCGCTAATGGGATGTGATGAAGGCAATACAAATGAATCATGTATGGAAAATAAACCAGTAGCTTTCAACTGCACTTTCATGATCATGTCACAAGTGATCATAGGATCCTTTTAGAATTGGTAAGGTTAGAGAAGACTGCCAAGGTCTGGTTTTGTAGCTTTGTACAAAGTACAATCATGTCAAAGTACTACACAGGCTCTGGAAAAGCCTTACCCAGGAAATACTGGATAAGAGTAGGATTTATAAAGGTTGAATGTTCCCATAGGTAACAACTTCACCGTATCTTCTTTCTCTTTTAACAATAGACCTTATTTGAAGGAAATCTATTCTTCAAAGACCAGTAAATCCTCTGGGCCATGGCTCTAGATGCTGTTCAGCCAGCTGCTGACCAGTTTGTCTTGATTGCCTGTTTACTTGTCAAAGAGAACCTTGTAAGAATATTTTGTGTGTGTGTTTTGGTGCCAGAAATGGTTCAACTGGAAAAACACCATATTTTATTATATTATTATATTTATTTTAGGTGTATCCTCTACTTTGGAGAATTCTCAGCTCAGAATTTAAGGAGTGGAAGGACATTAGTACTGAGCTCATGGATTGAAGGCCTGGGGGTTCAAGCTGGCTGCCAGTAGGAGACATTTAAATGGCAGGATCCAGGAAAACATTCCTGCTAGAGGAGACTGCTAGCAGAGACATGACCAAATGTTTTTCAGAGCTGTGTGTCTGTTCCTCTGCTGCTGCTGAGCTTTCATTGAGAAAGTGGATTCTTAGGGGAATATTCCCTGAAACACTCTCGGGCTTTTTGTTTTAGATTAAACGGAGAAATTACGTTTAAAGCTTTTGCGGAGCTGTGGTGGGGCTGACCTGGGTATCATTCTGATTTGCTACATGGAACAACAATGTCCACGATGCTTTCAGTTATATGGGTAGGCATGTACATGTCAGCTAAAAGCTGGTCATTAGCTGAAGAAGCTGAGAATGAGCTGTGCTTTTGTTGAAGGCTTTGCACAACACCCACCCTTTCTCTACACAGCCTTTGGTTCTGGGGACTGCCAAACACAGATGATTGCATGAGTTGCACTGCTTGACAGCTCAAAAAATAATAAGGACCTTTTCTAAGGCTGCAAACTCTTCCTACAGGACATAAATTGTTGCAGAGTTTGCCATTAGAAAAGTACAATGAGTTTCTTAATTGGGCCATTTCTCCTCAATTAGTTTTGCCAGACAAACTTCTGTGCCACAGGAGTTCCTTGTGAAACCTGTATTTCAGGCAGCTAATCAAAAGCATCTCATGAGGGAGGAAACACCATGATGGAGTGCAACATCCTTAGTAAGGTCCAGTGCATTTATCCCAAACCAATCTGTGATCGTGGCCACCAAGAGTCCAACCCAAAGAAGCAGAGAGACAAGAAAGGCTGGAGGAAAACAAAACTAAGAACTAGTATAGTTGTCAGGTTGGACCAACTTAATTTAGTTTTATGACAAGAAAAGCAAGCAAAGCAAAGCTCCCTTTTGGCTGGGTGCAGTTGTACCTTGTCTACACCCTGCAGTTCCACATTGTTTTTCACCCTAAGTCACCCTAAGTGCTCCTCCAGGGCACGATGTAGGTGATGGGGGTTAGCCTTGGAGTGCCCTCGGGCAAGAGGGCCCCACCTATCTCCAGGGATACCATAATTACCTTCATTCTCTCTGAAATGTGTGGTCGTGGCAACTCCTAGCACATAGATACCAGCATGGCTTGCATAAGGCAGTGTGCAACGTGAAGGTTATACCTTGTAATAAACCAGTAATTGGAAGGGGTTGTGTAATAACTGCTAGCAAGTCTGAGTAAGATAACTTTTGTGTGTTTATGCTGAATTTATTAGGTTTTTAAAGAAAATTCTTCATAACGTTTCATTCAAATCAACCTGGAGCCTGTGATCAAGTGTCTCTTGCTTACCTTCCAGATGGCCCATGTTAGTACCACATGAAAAGGATGAAGAGCTCCATTGTCAATGGATATTTATGAATGGCCTCTGCTCACTTTCAGACAGGCAGTGAAACCCAGATTTTCCAAAACACTCAGCATCCAAAGTTCCCACTGTGACAAGTAAGGGCGTGTTTTGAAAAGGAGCCTGTCCACAGACCCAAACACTGTCATTTCTTGTCACAGACAACCACAGGATCATCCCTGCAGCTAATCAAGAAGCCACTTTAAATGGCTTTGCCTCATTTCTCCAGTGAAAGGTTGTTCCAAAGCATCGTTGCTGTGAGGGCTGAGTAACCTTCTAATTTCCAGCATAAACATATTCATGAGAAGCTTTTCATCTCCCCTAGCATGTAGTCTGCAATATATTTATAGGCCACAGCTGAATTGCCTCTCAGCTCTGGATTTGCTTGGCTACCAAGCAAATACACCCAAACAGGCTGAGCTCCTTTGAAAATCTCTATTCTCTGAATCCAAAACAAATTATAAGTAGCACTTTGCATTTTTTTCAGGAGTTTTTCCAGTTCTGACAAAAAACTTCCAACTTGGAGTCCATACATGTACACTGTTGGATGTATTGTTTCAAAGGAAATAGAAAAGAAATTTTAGTATTAGCTCTGTAGCACTGCAATTGTGAATTACTTATTTTCAGTACTTTCTTCATGGCATTATCTTCATGCCCAGCTTGCTTTGCCATTTGAATATTGTAGCAATGGATAGTTTTGAGTGCAGAAGAGGATTAGAAACATTTTCAACCTCTGCTATGTTGGAGTGGTTTTGCATCAATAGTAGGTGTGTTGTTGTTTGAAGGAACTATGTGTGAGTGGTTTTTATATCAGAATCTCTCACCATTTCACTCGACTGGAAATGTGAGTTTACTTAGGCTAGTGCAATAGATTAAATAGATTAAAAGGTTCTTCGGGGAGAGTCCACTCCATTTCATGGCAAAGTTCTTTGAAATCATCAATTAAAACAGGAGACTGCTTAGTAAGTGTGGCCATAGTGTAGTAGAATGATTTACATTGCTGTCATGTATAGATATGTTCAAATTTTCAGTATTAAGTGTACTAAAATCTTAAGAAAAAATATCAAATAAACTCAAAAACATCCTACTGTGCATATATACACAAGTGAACATTCATATGAGAGTTGTGCACTGTGGTTTTCAACCTTTTTCAAGCTATAAACTCAAAAAAATTCATGTGGCTAATTAAAATCTGCTGACCACTGTTGCCTTTTGGGAGCTTCTGAAAGTGCCAGGGGTCACAAAGAGTCTGCAGGATGCTTACTGGAAAGATTACTGCCATGCAGTAAAGCCAGTGGCTGTTTCAGAAAGCCTCAGAATAGCCTCATTTCAACTCAGTGTTTTGGAACATTTCTCAGCATCCCTGTTTTCAAAGCAGAAGCCAATTTATTGTCTCCTTTGTATCTACAGAGCTATTGTGTTTCTGCTGTATTTGTCTCTGTCTTTTCATTTATAACCATTAATTCAGTTTTGTGGCAAATTTCATCATATCTGGTCCATCTTGTTCTTCCCAAGCACGAGCTTCTTCCCAAGTTAATAATTATTTTGTGGGCATTGTTTCCACCACTTCACTGATGGCTGAGTTATTTCTCTGTCCTGGTGCAAACCTCACAGCTGACATTTAGGGTGCATTTCTTTGGGAAAGATAAATTTTCCTCACTTGGTCAGACCTGGAGACACTGAAAAAATACATGTTCTCCACATGAGTTACTGTGTTATGGATCTCTGGGACTCAGGTCCTGGTAGTTGAGAATAAACTGTTTGAGTTACAAGCCAGCTGGGAGGATTTTAATGAGCTTCATTCCTTGTACAGAAAAAGAGACTGTTAGGAGGTTGCAGCAACAAATGAGAAACCATGAGGAGGTAGAAGAACAGCCAACAAGGTGACTGAAAATACCAATATTGCTGATATACTCAGCTGATGGGAGGTAGGAGACAAAATGGAGAATGGCATGGGGCTGCAGCAGGCAGCATGACAGCAGGGCAGGGCAGGTCCTGAGACAAAATCCAGGCTCTGCCAGGAGTCCAGATCACCAGGCAAGGCTGGTGCTAAAGCAAGTCTGAGGGCAGGCCAGGAACACAGCCAGAGACTTGGGGTCAGGGCCCCAGCTCCAAATAATCAAGGATACCAATCAAAGGTGCCAATGTTTTAGACAGACTCTGCTAAGCAGTTAGGGGACCACAGGATAAGGTTAAACCACAGGAAATCTGGTTAAACCATGGGAAATTTGGTTAAACCATAGGAAATTTGGTGTTGGTCTCAGGTCATAAGGATGCATTCCTTTATAAATCCAGAGAGCAAAGTCAGCTGCTGAATATGTCAAGGACCTGAGTGTGGAAAAGGTCTGGACCTTCAGCAAGTGTGCAATTTCTGATCACATGATACAAATTTAGCCACACACCTGTACATCCAAAGCTCATGATGCAATTGCATTCTGACTTCCTTACTATGGGATGATGCTATTTGGGGGGATGATTTATGGGATGATGCTATTTGGGGGGATGATTTATAGGATGATGCTATTTGGGATGATGATTTATAGGATGAAGCTGTATGACTGAGGACTAGCAGATGCAATATTTGTATTTAATGCAAGGCCAGTTGATCTTGACTCCCTGAAGCTGTACAGAGCTTCATGTGGAAATCTGAGTGGTCACTTCCAGTACCCATTTCAGTTTTGACACTACCTCACAGAGAGCTTTCTGGAGTGTTTCTAGCTATCCCTGTGGTATGGACATAAAGATGATGAAGATATTCCTATAATGCACCAGAGACAATATCTCCATTACAGAAAGGGAAATACTATTGTCATTGCACAGGGGGGAAAGGAACAACCCCCTTTGAGATATCATACTCCCTTTTGGTCATTCCCACTCAGGGAGGATTAATGACCACAAGAGAGGCAAACACAAACCAGAAGAATGAAGAGCCTGCTTTAGTGGAATGCAGTAAAAGAGCTGGGGTTTGTAGCCCAGGAAAATGAAAACTGAGGAAAAAAATTTAAGATTGTTTTCTCTCAATGGGTCAAGTATCAAAGAGGAAAGAACAATTACTTAAGCTAATGGATGGTGTGGGCAAAGATACAAATAGATGGAAATGAGCCAGGCTGAAAATGGGGAAAAAAGACAGTTTCTGAAGGAAGCTATATGAGATGTTGCATTGACTTGATTACCCCAAAGATACCCTGAGTCCTTGAGTATCTGCCTTCTTAAGTCTTCTGCGGATGTGCTAGTATATGTCACGTATTTCTATTTAGCTTACCCTGCTTTGGAAATAATGCCCATTTCAGAGTAGCCGTAAGGAAATTATATAATTTCCTGCAAATAATATAAATCCTACTCTGAGAATACCATGACTAGTTTCATCACAGCCTCAGCAGATTTCGCTGACATTGGTGAGTTTGATTTCAGAGCACCCACGGGGAGTGCTGAGGGCTGTTATTATTCCTTGTTCCTAATTGGCTTTGGAGACAGTTGGTGGGAGAGGCTGCACCATACCCAGTATGCAGGCTGTTAAAATTTAGATGATCATCTCTCAGATGCCTTCACTGTCTGTGTGGGAGTGCACTTTTCAGGAGCCCACGGCCACCAAATGAAGGCATTTTTTTCATAGGAAGCTGGGAAGCAGAAGTCTGGCAGACATTAAATCACAGAATTAGTGACTTAGACCCCAAAAGAATTAGCAACCTGGGAGGGATGTAAGGAGAGCATTTAATGAAAACATTTGCATTAAGAGAGGATTTATATCGACAGATCATGAGTGACCAATATCTGTGTAACCTTCTCACAGAATCCACATACTCTGCTGGCAGTCTGTTCTAGCTCTTTACTTCTTTAATTAGCAAGTTTTTTCCTAACAGCTTGACTCTTCATCTAAAGATTTAAATAGTGCTGATTTTTTTTCTCCTTACTCTATCTTCATAAGTCTGGAGAGTAAGTAATGGTTAGTAATAAATAACTAATCCTTTATTATTCACAGAAAATAGCTGTTTCCTCAGCTCTCCTTTTAGCAATTGCTTTTATAGACTAAGCACCCAAAGAGCTTCAGTGTTCCATCACAGAATAACCCCATGTTATTTACATTTCTATTGGTGAGATGTCTCTCCCATATATGCTCACTATTTCTTGAAGTGCTATTCCCAAAAATGGACACAGGACTGCAGCTGGGGAGTCATTGACAATTAGTAGCATGGCATAATTGCCTTTCATATTTTAGCTATTACAGACCTATAAATACAGCCAAGAACCCCATCCTTGCAAGAGCATCACGGAGTTGAGTCACATTCAGCACAGGATCCTGCATAAGCCCAGACCTGTCTGATCTCTCCCATCACATGCAGGACTCCTGGCACTGGTTCCTGCCTCTGGCCTGCCCACAGAAGGGTGAGAGCTGTGCTGGGCACATTTCAGCTTTTTGGTCTGAAACCTCCCAAACATCTTCTGAAGAAAAAGAACTGCTCGGAGAGCTCTAACAGGGAATTTAAAGAGGTGTCCATAGTCACTAGAAACTTCATTTTGCTAAACCTTCTCCTTATTCCCACACCCTTCCTTAGTGTTACATGTTCAGCTGCTGAAAATAGGAGTGCCTTCTGCTTTCTGGCATGCTCATCTGCTCCTGCAATCCAGAGCACTCTCCTGGGGTTTTATAGGCTTGTGTAGCTCTTTGGCAATGGACACATTCTCTTCCACATAGTCTGGATTATGGCAGACAGGGAACTGTATCACTTGCATTAGTGATTGCCAGGCTGTGTTTTAAGGAGAAGCTTTCTCTGTGTACTCTGTATTTCAGATCTGTGTTCTAGCTTGGAAGGGAATGATATTTAAAAGGAAAAAGATAGATGTAGGTGGCAATCATTATTACAGGTATGGGATAATCTGTTGCTATCTGGCCCTGAGCTGCTGGTTCCTGGGTTAATGATGAGATATTTGTACTTGTTCAATACCCAGCACAGTGAGGAATTAGACTGGTGACCCTAGGGAGGAGGTGGATGTCTGTGCATGACTTCAGTACCTGCCTCAGTCTGAACTGAGTTTCCAGCCTGACTTCAGTGTCCTGCCACAGCTCCAACCCTGGCTGTGTCTGCGTAGAGGACAGACACAGATAAGCCACCATGGCAGAGATAAGCCACCACAGCTGTCAGCAGAGCAGCCCCTTCCCACAGGTCAAGCAGTTCACAGACCACTGAACCTGTTTCCAGTATGATTTTTGAATGTGAATATTGGGATGTCAGCTTTGGTCTCTCCAAGGCCTTTCCATGGGATTCTCACTTTCCTGCTCAAACACCTGCTCTGCAATTCCCACTTGTGATTGCCAGACTCTCCCTCACATGAATTCATGTCGTAGTAAGAAGCTCCTTCCCTCCTCCCACTGTGGATGCAAAGGGCATCAGCCCACCTGGAGAAACACAGGACTAAAAAGGCAACCCCAGCTCTTTTTGAGACTCAAACTGAGGAGACTTTGTGCAGGCAAAAGCCTCTGACTGTGGATGAAAGCAACCCCTTCCCTCACATCAAAGAGTTAAAACACTTCACTTGTTTACAACAGGCGCTTGGATGTTTCCAGGCATTGTATGAGCTGCTGGGTGTGTTGGGAGTGTCTGCTGTCTGCCTGGACCATTGTTCTTCAAGGCAGCACATCACTCTGCTCTAGGATATCTCATCTCTCCTCCTCCCTGTAGGTGGAAAACCCACCCTGACAACACCTTGCAGTGTTTTGTGCTGCTCCTTGATTTTCCTTCTGATTTGGTATTTGCTGTGACCTTTAAATCTCACCAGGATGGCTCTACTTTGAAGCCACATGGTCCCTCGGTCGAGGTGTCACTGCAGTTTGGTGGAAATAGGTTTTTATGGGAAGGAAGGGGGAGGCACAGCAGCAATTTTCTATTTCTGGACATTGCTCCAGATCCTGCAGCCTTGCAGGGTGTGAGAAATTCCATTTCTTCTCTGCTTACCCATTTTGTCTGACATGGTCCTGTGCTTGGGCACTAGACTTGTGCCTGGTCCCCTAAATCTCATGAGGGTCATGAAAGAAACAGGGCACAACCTAATCTGCTGCTTTCTGTCTATAACAGGAGTGCATGACGCACTTCTCAAAATAAGCTGCAGTACTCATTGGCTGCTGTGCTGTCACAGGGTGCAGAACAGGAAAAGCAGTTCCTCAGCTTTCAGCAGGGCTTTTATTGCCAACCTGACTTGTCACTTTTCTAACTGAAAGCAGCAGGGCTTTTATTTCTTTGTTGGCTTCACCTTTTTGCAAAACAACTTGTAGAAGAAGTAAAACAAACATGGCATTTTGGCAGCATGGGAAGTCAGAGGGATTATTGCTTGTGGATTTGTAGGGAACAAGACTCAGCTCCCTCACTTGTCTAAAGAACCCTGACTTTCATCCCTAAACACATGGTTCTCCAAAGTTATCTGGAATGCAGTCTTGCAAAATCCTCAGCCTCTGCTCACTTCAAGTGGCCTGGCCTGTGCAGAGAGAGGAGAACCTGTCTGCTCACAGTGCCAAGACAGCACTGGCAGATGTTTAGAGGGTGCAGATATGTCTTCAGCCACAGGTGTTAAATTCCTGAAGGGGTGAGGCTGTGAGGGGGCTGATAAATGGCTCAGACAGGACACTGCAGCTGGTCTCATCATGTGCCCAGTCAAGAAAAGATTGTGATTTTCCAAAATTGAAACACTAAAGTGGAAGAAGATGCATGTGTCTGCATTTTTCAGACTGACTATATTTCTTAAATACAACTCAACAACATAAATGCTGTCATGAAGGATTTTTTTTAAAACCCTTCACAAATGTAAACATTAGGAGAAGCACTAAACAACTCAGTGAGCAGAAGGAGCTTTAGGTTAGAAGAGCTCCTTTCAGAAAATACCATGACACTAGTGCTTAGCTAGCTTTTTTTTTTTGTCTCTCTGTTGTTTCTGGCTTATAAATGCAAACTCTGTTACTTCAGCCAGCAAAGTCATTTGAAAGTGCAAACCCATGCAAGGGAGATGGCATGAAAGGCCAGATGGTAACAGCATTATAACCTGCTTAGCAGAACAAACACTGCCTGGGACTGTGAGCTTTTACCTCAGGGTCAATATGAACCCAACCTAAGCCAGCTCTTACTGACCAAGAACACCCTATTTTGATGATAAAATGATAGGAGATTTGCCTTGCAACAACAACAAAAATAAATATAAGCATGGCCAGAAGAGAAATGGGCCATAGGAAGTCTCAGTCAAAAATTTGATTCTGGCTTTGTGCTTGGTGTGTACTTGTGAATCACAGTGTGCTGACCCCAGGGCTTCTTTCTTCCACTCCTGCTGGTTTAGCATATGGAGAAGGGCAGCAGTTCCAAGAATTGCTGTCCATCTTGTTTGTATAGCAGGGTAAGCAAATGAAGGCAATGGGAGGCCCTTGGTGGCGTGATAGACAGTGGGACACACCCAGGGCACCCTTCCAGCTCCCGGGCTCTATCACAGGCAAACAGCTCCAGAGCTCTTGCTGTGAGCACAGCCCCTTCCCATGAGATCAGCCAGAGTGGGGCACGGGCTCATGCCTGGGCACACAGCTCAGCCCTGGGCACACAGCTCAGCCCTGGCCAGGCACTGCTGAGCCCCTCCAAGGACCAGAGCCAACGCTCACAGCCCTGCACAGCTCTGGCTGGCTCTGTGGGGATTGCTGCCTGCTCACCCAGGCTGTGGCAAACTCCACTTCTCTCACATGCCCTCCTTTAACTCATCAAGCCTCCTCCCAAAATACTCCCATCACCCTGGTCTCAAGCCTCCCTGCCAGCTGCAGTGTCCCACCCAGGATTGCTGACAACCAAGTTTGTCCTTGTGCTGGCTTTGTCCTTTAGATTCAAAATCACATCCTCCCCAGGTCACTTTGCATTTATGTGGCAGCCTGTCCCAGCACAGTCTGTGCTGGGTTTCCTTGGGGTCTTTGTCTTCAGGCATGTGGGCACATTTCAGCAGCCTGCACGTTCCTCAATAAACAACTTTCTCACTGTTTCTCCAAAGGTCTCTCAAGTCTCACCAGAAAGAGCTTTATCTGTGCACTAATTCATTCCTGGCTACTTTGCCTACTGTGATCTCTGCTCCATCTGTGTGAGTTCAGGCTGTATCACAGTGGCCACTCACACCGAGGTGTTCCTGCCCTCCACTGCATCCCCTCTGCCCTGGGAGAGCCCCAGCCTTGCCAAAAACCAGCCTGGCTGCGCACAATGCCCAGGGCACTGAGAAAAGTAAATCCTCTTGCTCCTCCACAGGAGGCTGGAACAGTGCCCACTTTCTCTGGAGATGCTGAATCTAAGCAGGTAGGTGTGAGAGGTGCAGATGCTCTCACAGGAATGTTTTGTCAAGAACCAGCCCTGCTGTCTGGAGACGGCGCCAGAGTGTTGTGTTTGCTGTTTCTGACTCAAAGAAAGGAATAAAAATAGGCTTGAACAGGGCTTACCATAGAGGGTGTACTGCTGTCACACTGGTACCAGCACACGGCACTGCTTAATCTTCATTTACCTTTGTTGATATTGCATTCCCTAATTTTTTACCCCACCAATGTCCAGTCCCTCTAGCCCAGTATTTAATGCTTGAAGCATGGATTTTTCTTCTGACCTTCTTCACAGCACAGAGCGCACATACCTGGTACCTTCCTAATGAGGTGAATCCAAATTTAGAAGCATTGCCTTGTGAAGCAAATGACTTTTCATTTGACGAGAAGCACCTGGCTGAATAGCTGAGTGCTGGTTTCCTTCTAGACCTTTCTCAGAAGCAAAAAGCAGCTGTTATCCTTCTGCTGAGTAGTCTCAAACAATATAAAAAATCTGGTAGTTATCAATCTCCTGTAGTTAACTCCACAAATTTTGCCAGTAAGCAGTAGAATTTTTTTTAACGTCCCTGAATAAAAGCTAGGAAGGGAGGCAGCAATTTTCCATCTCTCTGCCAACACTGATCTGCCTCAGGGACTTGGCAGGACAAGTGACAGGCGGCCTGACAGGCCTGTCTGCAAACAACAGGAGATGGTAGAAGGTCATTTAACACATTAGCTCCACCTGGGAGGAGAGAGGGCTGCACTCACACTCCTGCTGCGGGCACCAAGTGGTTGTGGCTCCGGGCTCAAGAGGGAAATCCACATTCCCTGCATAGCCAGGGAGCTTCTGAGAGCTCTGGTGTGAGATAGAGCAGTGTGGAAGTGGGCAGGCATGGCATGGCAGATAACCACTGGTTCACTTGTTTCCAGGAGTGGTTTCTGCAATGCCATGGTCCTTGTGCCCCGGGTTTTAATTCTCTGAGTGATGGGTCCTTTCACTGTGCAAGCTGTGGCTCCATCTGCAGTCACAAAGCCAGCTGAGGATTTGTGCTTTTGAGTACAGGTAAGGGAGACTGACTGAATGGAGAGAGAGAGCAGAGCATTGTTTGTGTAGCTGGGATGGACAGGAAGAAGAAGACATCTGGCAAATGTCAGGGGAGAATGATGAGGATGAACAACCAGGTAAAGCCAGGAAGAAATTAACAGGCTCCTCCTGGATTTTTCCCCATGGCTGAAATCTGAAAGCATTCACATTTTTCATGTTTTTCTAAAGAATAAACTAAAGGAATTTGGTACCTGTTCTCTGCTTTACATGTATTCAATTATTTTTTGCACATTCAGCTGCTAACAAACCAGCCAAGGCTCAGCCTGGTGGCCCTGCCTGCCTCCCTGAGGACAGCAGCAGTGGCAGCCAGAGCAGAAAACAGCTGCCTGCTCTCCTTTGCACTTCTGCAAAGCATTTTTGTAACAGGACAAACATGTATTCATTATTTTTTGCACATCAGCTGCTAACAAACCAGCCAAGCTCACTGGTGCCTGCCTGCCTCCCTGAGGACAGCAGCAGTGGCAGCCAGAGCAGAAAACAGCTGCCTGCTCTCCTTTGCACTTCTGCATTCAAGGGTTTCAAAGCATTTTTGTACACAGGGCACAGCCATCACCTCTCTTTTCCAAGAAGAAAACCACAATGAAAGGAGAGGAAGTGATGGGTGCAAGCTGATATGGGTGGCTCCATGACCCTTCAGCCCAAAGAGGATGGGGGATGTTCCAGGGGCTTCCAGGGACCTGGGACATCCATCTCTCCTGGGGTGGGCTATCCACTGCAGATGGCCTTTTCTGTTGGTCTCTGCAATGAGAAAGGGACTCAGAAACACCAGCTCTGTACAAAATAAAAGTTTAGCTCCATGCCCTGCGCTGCCCCAATACATTTTTGTTTTCCTGAACCCACTGCTGGCATTTTCTGCACTGTGCTTCCCATGAGGAAGTCCACACATGTCTTTGAGGTTAAGTTCACTTATTATCCACTGTGTTTTCCACCCTAAGAGCTTTCTATCTCCAAACCCCTAAGGAAAAGTTTTGCAGCAATTCCTTAGTACTGCAAGCCACAAATGTAATGTCTCCTCTGGTTTTGAGACAATGCCCTGTAACTGCTCAGGAGTCTTTAATTAAGCAGCCCAATCAGTGGCAGACATGACAGATGCTTTTCAGCAGTGTTTAATCAAGGTATTTAGGCCCATTAGACTCACAGACAAGCAAGCCAGCACCCCACTGCAACCCTGGGTCCCTCATCCACCTGCCTCTGTCCCCTCCAGTGTTTCCACCTCCTCCCACAGTCCTTTTGAGCAACATGGGATGTTACGTGTGCCCCAGCAGCCTCAAATGGAGGGACTGAGTCCCAGGCACTGGGTGAGCTCACCCCTGCCTTGGCGGCCTTGAGATGCCTGAAAGAAGGAGCACAACTGTCCATACCTCAGCCCATGTAGACTTTGTACAGGTTATCAGCTCTTCCACTGATATTCCAGAATTGAGGATTAGCAGGGAGCTTGCTGCAGTTGTTTATGAACATGCTCTGTGGGTGCATTAACACTCCTGCAGCCAGGGATTGCCTCTGCAGGCTGCCTCTGCCACCAGCAGCTCCTGGAGGCATCTCCCTCATTTCTGTTTCACCTCCATGGAAGTCAGGGCTGTGATTGCAGAGATGGCTTGTGGCTGTTTGTGTGAGCTCATGGGAAGAAGTGCAGTCAGTTATAAAGAGCCCATGGGAAGAAGTGCAGTCAGTTATAAAGCCAGAACTTGCAGGGCTGCTGCTGGTTTGGGTTCCACGAAGGACACGGGGTTTCAGCTTTGGCAGGTTTGTTTCCAACGTTGCATTGATGAGGAGCAAACACAAGCCCTCAGCCAGTCTGTGTCCATGTGAGCAGAGATGTCAGGGCACATAGGTTCCTCTCCCTTCCTTTCCCTATTAAAACCTCAATATTTTTGAAGAAGAACAAGGAGTCAGTGGGTGGCTCTGCTGGTCATGCTCTTCTCAGAGGTGTAAGAAACTCTGGTGCATTGCCAAATGCTTTGGTGACCTAGGTGAGGGAGGGTGGTGACCATGAGGTATCAGCTGGAGGCTGATGTGTCCCAGTACCTCCTGAAGATTTTTGCTCACTGGGGAAGCTGGGCTGCTCCATTCCCATTTAATGAAACTCTGGCCATGACACACAGCCCATTTATTTCCCTTATTGGTAACTCTATGTGAGGCAGCACGTCACGAGCTTGAGTCCCAGCAGATACCTGTCCACATCACAAGTCAAGAATAATTCTCTGCTGCTGGGGTTAGAGGCAGAGACTTTGGTTTGGGCGGCTCAGGAGTCACACCAAAGTGCTGCAGCACTCCCTCTGGTTTTCACAGTCTGTGAATCATATCTGGCATCATGATAGTAATTTAAATAGGGTTATGGGGGCAGACAGTGGGTGCTGTTAGCCCGGATCTTCTATGATCCTGGGGGACCCCAGTGGCAGCAGAATTGGGGAGAGGTCCAATCTTCCCTGCTTTGGGTCAACCATCATCCTTAAGGAGCTCTGAGTGTCTTTTCAGGCATGTCCCTGTGCCCCTCCACAGGCCATCCCTGAGGTTTTCAGACCTTGAAGGGCTTTGCAGTGCAAGCAGTTAACTCTGAGTAGCTGTAAAATCAGGCAACTATAAAGTGAAAATTGAGCAGAAAAAAGGTGTTAGGTCAGGAGTTTTCCAATCCAAACTGGTCAAAACATGCAGCAGAGATCTACTGTGCAAAAGGAATTGTTTTCAGAGGGCCAGGTGTTCACAGGCTGCAATGACAAAGCAGAAATAACTTAGATAATAAATGTAAAATTGACCTGAAGAAAAACTTGGGAGTGTTTTCTGTAAGAGAATGGAGAGAAGGTGTCTCCTGGAAATTTGTATTTTGTCCATCTCAGAGGGACTTTAGGAAAGCAGTTGAAACCAAAAGCCATCTGAGCACAAGAAAGGTCCACACAGACCCAGCAAGAGCTGCGTTTTGGCCCATCTGTATGAGCTGACAGATGCAGTTAATAAAATATTTTGCCTTTGGATGTTCAGAAGGGAATAATTTCTGATGTATAGACTGGAGGAAGGTTTTGTGGGAAAGCTAGCACGATGAGTAAGAAATGTGCCAACATTTAATGGTGATTTTCAAAAGGAAAGGGTGTGCTGTATGGTCCCCAAACTTTGTTTTGTCAGCTGGATTTGAAACACTGTGTTTGCTCAGTGGTAATGGCCTCTGGGAGTTTCCTGTAATGTGGGACAGCACACAGGCACATTGGTCAGCCTCAGCCAGAGGAGCTCCCCAAAGGCTGATGCTGCAGGACTTGGCCTGACATCACTGCTGGGTGAATCAGCAACTCAGTGGCTGCAGCCTCCCCATGGAAGGAGAGGCAATGCTAAATTTATGGGCTGCTGGTCAGAGCCAGAGGGTGTCTCCTTGTCTGCATCATAGAAACGGGGAATGATCTAAGTGCAAGGGACCCCTGGAGGTCGTTTCCCCCAACCTCCTGCCCAAAACAGGCCTGACTGAACTCAGATCCAGGTGCTCAAGGCATTTTCCAAATGAGTTTTCTCCAGGGATGAAGAGTCCACCTGTTTCCATTCCTCTGCTTTACTGTCCCACTACTGTCATGGTGAAATATTTTTTGTTATAAATCAGCTTGGATCGATATCTTCAACTGTTATAAAGAATGCTGCCTCTTCTCTTTTTCTGTAGAGAGTGTGAGATCTTAGAAGGATTTGTGTTTTACCCCCCAAGGATTAAAATAAAGTGAGATTGTCCTTGATGTGGGTTTCCTACAAGCAGTAGCATAATGAATGCTTATTTTGAAATCTTATCTGATCATGCCCTAGGAGAGGAGTGAGAGACACTGTTTTAAAGACTAAATATAGTTATTTAAAAAACAATGATGAGCTTCTTTCTTGCTTCCTTCTGGGGAAGATAAAACCGTGGCTTACTGTGTTTAAGCTTTGCCTGCAGTTTCTCCTGAGAACCAGAGATATGTAGGAGCACAAAGCAATATTTCAGTCATTCTTATTTTGTATTCTGGCAGCAGCCTCTGCAGCTGTTCAGGTACAAAGTCAAACCTCAGGCTGCATTGTGACTTGACAGGTGCTGGCCCATGCAGGTGGCAAAGTGGAATCACTCTACACTAAAACTGGGTGTCCAGCAGAACGAGATAATTTTTTAGTAGAAGTCAGTTGAATTGTGCCTCTCTCTGGAAGAAGACCTGGACATCCCCTCCCCAGAAAGCAAATTCATGGCTGCTGTCCTCAGTGGGAAGAGCAAATGCTCTCCTTCCCCCTGTCAAAACCTGCAGATGCGTGCAAGGGAAGGTGTGGGCATGGCCCTGTTTCCACCAGGCATTCAAGGACAAGATCTCACTTCTGTATGGAGTGCTGAAGGAAGAAAGAGGCTCCTGCTGACTTGGCAGAGGTCAGGCAGCAATGTCATGTTTTCTCTCCAGTGTCAATAGAAAGGAATCAGATCCAGGCTGCAGCTCAGTAGATGTGACCTGGCTCACCCAGTGTAGGCTTCCAGAAGAATTTATCCTCAGCTGCAAACCTGGGGGATTTTAGAAGGCAGAATGAGGTATTAACTGATGGAGTCTCTATTTAATCCACAAATGTGGATTTTGAGGCATCTTTTGAAATCCATAGGACCCCGGTTCTCTGAAGCTTGGAACTGTCTCCTTCCTATCTGGAGGTAACCTGGAGCTGTGAATGATCTCCCAGGATCTTCCCTGGATGTGGGGTGTCCCTCACCTCAGTTCAATCCCTGGCCCACTGAGCCCCACTGATGGCCACAGGGTGTGCCCCAAATGCACCCACTGAAGATCCAGAGTGGACCAAAGTCTACTTTATCAGACTGGAGGGAATGTAACACCGAGGATGCACCTTCCAGAGCAAAGGAGCATTTGCAAATAAGCAGAATACTTTTCTTATTACTTAGGAAAACAGTGATGAGCCCAGGGATGGCCTTGTTCCATTTTGGAGGCAGCTGGATGAGGAAAAAGCAGGGCTCAGCCATCAGGTGGCACTCTGAGCATGCTGTTCAGCAGAGCTGTCACTCACCGTGTTCCTGGGATGGAGGAAATTCCTTCAATTCAAGAATATGACATAAGTTTCATGAGCTGTGATTCATTTCAGGTTAACTCCCTTTCTTTATTCCTGCAAAATTAATCATCCAGCTACTGCATTGTTTTAGTGCACAAGAGTCCAAGAAGAGAAGTACAGAAACTACATATTTTCCTAATGGTTTTTAATCTAAATATTTATTATGTGGCTTAATATTTTTGCCAAAGTAGAATAATTCCACTATTTGTCCTCCTGTAGTAAACTAGCATATCTTGGCATCTGTTCTGCGCTTGTGCCTTTGTCTTAATCTCCTATCATCAAGCTGATCTCAAAATAGGAACCTGAATTAATGATCTCCATTTTTTTTTTACATAAATCCTTTCTTAACCTTCTCAGCCATTTAACGGCATTTGCAGTCTCTGCTATTGTTCTGTATGAGGCTTCACTTGGGAAGAATTTCACTTGAGAGCATTTTTTCTCTAGAATTACACATCTAGATTAAAACATAATATTTCAAATGCCTTCCTGGTTTGTTCCTTGACCATTTTTTAGCAGTAGAGCATTTTTAACTTTGATATACCAGCAGCCGTTTATTATTAGTGCGCTGCTTCTACATTAGTGCTTCTACAGGAAAAATTGTAGTGACAGCAATTGAAGGGTGAAATGAAAGGACTCGTGGTTAGCACTGCAGAACAGCACTGCAGACTATAAAAAATTTCTGTTCTGCTGCTTGAAGCCAGGATTTTGTAACTGGCATCAATGGGAGGGAGATCAGGCTCTGTAGCAGATGGCAAATACTACTCACACGCAGGAGACAGCAGGGCTGAATGGTTTTTGCACAATATTCTCCCCTTCTGCCCAGCATATTTATAAAACATATTTTTTAACTTTTCTGACCTACTCACCACAGAAAACAATTTAATTCCTTGCTCCTGAGTCATCTGACCCTGATATTTAGTGTATTCCCTGCCATTCATGGCTCCCATCCCCGGAGCCGTGAACAAAGCCATGCTTGTTACAGGGAAAAGCATGAGCTCATCCATTGTAATCACCCGGCTGCTTTAGCTGCTGCTCCAAAGGAGGTTTTATGGCAATTTCTGAACGCCTGCAGACAAGCCAGCACTGGATAAACTTTGGTTGAATCTTCAGGGAGCAAAACTGAGTGGATTAAGTGCTCGTAGCTGCTGTAAGAATAGGTTTTCTGAATGCAGGGAAGCCCCGGTTATTCAGATAATGCAGTGGGGTTCCAGCTCCAAACACCTCCTGGAGGCTCAGGGAAGCAAGGTCCCAGTGCAGGCTTCAGCCCGTAACCCAGATAACCCTTCGATCCTGGCATTCAGGGCTTCAGGGAAACAAAGGTGAGAAAATGAGAAATGCAAGTAAGTAATTTTGAAAGTGCGAAGAAAAGGACTTGTTGAAGCTTAAGTTTGCCAAAAATAGCAGTGAAACAACTTCATTTTATGCAGATGAGTTATAATCACATGTAAATTGCATTTTTTTTTCATTTGGATTCACTGTAGCTTTCAATTTAGAGGTCCCTGAAGTTCCATAATCTCTCCTCCAGCTTTGGCTCCAAGGAAGAAGTCTTTGCTAAAATTATTCATGTGATGCCTGGCTCCTGAAAAATCGATCAGCCCAAACCTTTTGTGCATTAACTACCTGAAAGGGCTTGAAAGATAAACAGAGGGCACTGTCCTGTAGTCATTCACTGCAAAGAACAGAGATAACGAGCTTGTAGGAGTTTTCCCACTGCACACCTGGGTACAATGAAGCAGCTGCAGCTCTGCCTCCATACCATCTCTTCATTACCTCATAGGTTAAAGAATAGACTGAATTTTTAGTAATACATAATCTAATTAAGTTACATAATCAAGTTAAGAGAGAAGTTCAATGTTGAAGCTCAAGAAGAAGCCCAAGAAATTTTCACAGGTTGTGGGACCTTGAGGCATTGCTTTGCTCCTCTGGACATAATTTTCCCCAACCATTACAAATTAATGTGTTGTTTCATTTTTGGCATCACAGTCTGCTAGTGACAGAGAAAGGGCTGCTATAGCTTGTTTGGGGTTTCCTACATCTGACTTGTCTCTGTTAACAGAGAGACTTAAAAGGTGTGCAGACCATTCCCCCCCTTCTTTGTAATTAGTTGTTAAATTTCCCCATAACTGAGGTGAGCCCACAAAAAAAGTCACAGATGCCAAAGTCTTCACCCTTTTCTGATTTCCATTTTATTCCATGAGCCTGGCTTTGAATCTAAAAATTAGGAGCTCAGACTCTCCTCTTAATGTTGTGAGGGCAGTAATCCCTTTACATAACAGGGGAAATGGCATAATTCTGCCAGACAGGCTGCAGACTCAGTGGGGAGCAAAGCATTCAGACCATTATCTATTGTTTTCCTATCCTGACTCATCTCAAGTAATTTTTTCTATGGTTTCTTCTGATTTTCAAATATAAAGTAATTCTGATTTAATTTTTTTTTCTCCTGGCCACACATCTGTCTTTTATAATAAGCGCAGGTTTTTATTCAGCTGATGCACTCATTATTGGTGCCCTGAGAGAGATTCACACTGGAATTGAAGATGAAGTGGAAAATAGAGCTACAGCAAAAAGTACAGTAGCTTGAACCTAGCTCATGACCTTTTAAGTCTTATGGGTTAGCTCTGTGCTACACATTGTGATAACGTGGAATTTCCTGGCTTTAGCTAAGAGATACTCAGCTCTCTTTGCTCCAAAGTGCAAAGCATTTACTGCCAAAGAAAAGGGAAAATCTTCCTTGCCATATGCCAGCCTGGTGAGCCATTTATATTTTCCCCAGCAAGATGGCCACGTACGTATTTGATTGTAATTTTTTTATGTTAAACCATATATTATGTAACATGCAGTCAAGAACACCAAAACAATGAAATCTTAGAGTACCCAGAAAAGTAAATAACTGCTTGTAACATTACCAATTTACAGGTGGTAGGGAGGGATAGAAGCACAGAGGGATTTATGTGACTCAGACGTCACAAAATCCAGGTCTGCCAGAGCCAGAGATATCCTCTCTCACAGTCTCATGTTTTAATCCCCAGTCCTTCTTTCCTTCCATTAAGATAAAATATGTTTCCCTAATCCACAATAGGGCTTTTCAGGTAAGCCCTGAATCACTAGAATTCTCTGAAGCTTCCTCTGAAAAAAGCAGGGTGTTCAGCTAGCACTCATGAATATTTTAGCTGATGCCATTATTTTTTTAATACAATAAATATTACAGGGGAGAGCAGAGAGGCAGTGAAACTGCATTGGGAATAACAGTGAATGGAGACAAAGAATTCAGGGCAAGCAGCCCCTTGTTGGTCCTGCCTGTTTACCAAAGCATCTTTTGGTGTGATCACCTGTGTCTGTGTTTTTAAGTCACTCACAGTGCCTGTGCTGTGCAGAGAGATTCAAATTCCCTGTGCATGGCCTGGCAGGGTCCCTGTCCTCTCCTCACGTCACCAGCCACCTCTAGGTGATCTGCCACCACCTTCCTCACCGCCCTGCTCCCAAAGGGAGGGTGGAAACAGCCAACAAAATTTTCCACAGAGATGCTATTCATGAAAATATTTTTGCACGCGCTGCTTTGCAGCCTGTGAGCTGCAGTTTTGATTTTCCTGGGAAGAAAGCCTATTAAGCTGCCTTTCTGCAGGATTGCCATAGCAACCCTTGCACAATGCCAGTGGCCCAGATTCCCTTCAGCCCTTCTCTCTCAACTGACAGCAGTGATTTTAATGCTCCTTGAACCAAATCTTTGCATGCAGAGACTGCTTTGGGAAAAAAAAAAAGGCTTTTAATCAGGACTAGTTGTTCTCTTTTCTCTTTCCTTTCTTCCTGGGAAGCAGTGGGAAAACCTTTAGCATGGTGTCCCTCTTGGCCCCTTAAAATCACAGCCGGATAGTGACCACAAAGCAGTGCCATGTTCAGCATCATTCAGAGTTGTGGGACACAGTGGGATGATTCTTGCACGAGATTGCTTTTTACAATATTTACATCTCCAGGCAGCGATGCTGGGAGCACATCAGGGAAATAGAAACGAAGCAATCACAGGAGCAAGGCAAATTCCCAGTTAAGTGTGAGAGCAGGGCTGGGACTTGGAGCAGCAGCTCTCTGTGAAACAGGCCAGGCTGCTCTGCTCATTTTAAGCATCCCAAAGAGGCCAAGATGTGATTACTGCCAGGTCTGGGAGCTGTAGTAGGGTCCCCCAGTGACACTTGGTAGGGCATAATGCCACAGTCAAGGCTGGCTTGTGGTGAAAGCTGGTGACAAGGGAGATGGGGAAGCAGAGCCAGCACCTGAGGATGCAGCTCAGAGCCAGCTCCCTGCAGGGTGAAGCCACTTTCCATCTGACCACAGGCACAGCACGCCCCGGGTGCCCAGAGCTGCCAGCGAGCCAACACATGGGCAGGCACTTAGACACAGCTCAGGCAGGAAAAGAAATAAATGTCACTGAGTCTGACTGATGAAACCCATGCTTTATGGGAAGCAATGCCTGACCAGAGCTGATGCTGGGCTGCCACAGCCCTCAGGCACCCCTTTCTCTTGCCACTGTCCCTGTCATCTCCCCTTTCCTCCTGCCTGCCCTCAGAGGGGCCCTGTGGTTCATTGCCCATGGCAATGTCATGGAGATGGTGACAAGGTGTGGGTAGCCTGGGGAAGGTCCCTGGGGGTGAAACACCAGGTCAGATGCTGTGCACTGAGCTGCAGCATCCCAGGGTGCTGCCCACAGCTGCAGAGGGAGCCTGGGGTGCAAGCCCCACCACATGCACCTTCTGCAAGGGGAAATAAATCAAAGCTATACGTGTAATGTCATTCCTGCTACCAGACAGACTCCAACCCCTTCCTCTCAAGTGCTCATTGCATCCACTGGCAGCATTCCCCAGCTGCATCCCTGTTTGCTGTAAGCATCTGGCCCTCAGCAAACACAGTTGGCTGCACATTTACCTGCAGTGCTTAGTGCTTCTGGCTTCAAAGTCTGTGCAAACATTAGAAACAGAGGGAGCTCCTCAGCCACTGAATCCAGCCCTGGGCTATCTCAGGTAACCATGTCATGTGTGCTAACTAATCCTCCCAGCAAAGCCCAGATGGAGGGATGAGCTGCCTCAGTCTGTCTGGGGAAGGGAACCAAAGAGCAGTGAGCAGCTGAGACCTGCAGGGACTCATCTCCTCCCCATCTGATCCTGCCCTGGTCAGTAAATGTGAGTGCTTACTGCCCAGACAGGGTTCATGTCATCGGTCCAAGCAAATGGAGCATGGACACAGAAGTGATGACGAGTGGAAACATGCTTTAGGGGAGAGATAGAGGCCAAGCTCTTGTCTGCACGAAACTAAAGAAGCTTTGGGAGCTGCCCCAGACTGAGAAAGCTGAGCTCTCTCTGCATCCCATGTCTCCCTGTGGATGCTGGATTGGCCTGCTTCCATCCTGCTGTGCTGTTTAGTGCTGGTGTCCTGCTGCCCACCCTCCCCTGATGCCTTTTTGGGATGAGGATGCCAGGCTGCCCCAAAGCTGACCTCTCTGTGCAGCCACATCCTCACATAAATCCTCCCTTGGCAAGGGCAGCCTCCCTTTTGGCGCCTGGGAGAAATAATCTCCCTAAAACAGGAGCCTGCAAAGAGGCTTGCAGGAGCAGAGGTGATGCAGCAAATTCCCCTCAGCTGTAAATGTATTTATATCCCCTCCCATCCACTTGTGGTGAAAAGCCCCTTACCAGTGTTGTGGACGGGAAGGAAACCATGTTTGCATTAATCTGCACTTTTTCCAGCTGGTGGTTTTATGGTTTGTGGGATCTGTCTTTCCCAGCAATCCTCTGAGCTGCTTCAGTGCTGGGAGGGTGGGAGAAGGGACAAAATTCTCCTTTGCTGGTTTTCCCCTGGGGGGGCAGAGGGACTGGGCATCCTCACCATTGCCCCTCTGAGCAACACTGAGGGAGAAGGATGGGATGGATTGGACAGTTTGGGGCAATTTTTATGGTCTTACATAGACTTAGAAGCTTACAAGCTTGTCATTAAATTTGCCTCATATATCTGCCACTCATTCTGCCTGGGTGAATTATAAACAGTATCTTATTATTTCTTAGGAAAAAAAAAAGGAGGAAAAAGAAATTCCAGAGTTCCTATAGGGTTTTACTTAGTATAAATATAACCTTTCCTCCTTCACAAAGATAACAGCCTGCCCAAAATGAATTTTTACAGGATTATTTGCCACTGTGGGAGCCAGGCTGGGTCCCAGTTTGACCAGTCACATTATCTGTGTGCCCATGTGGGGCTGGAGGAGCTGAGAGCAGGCAGAGCTCCTGGCTCAGCTGCTTCACTGCCCTCACTCAGCAGCTCTCAAAGACAGAACAGCACAAATATTTGTGGGTGAAATAGGAAATAAATCGTGTATTTTGCTGGAGGACTGGTGGCATTTGTTTTATCATGCTATGCCTGCAAATGTTTGTAAACACTGCATCAAGTTGCCACACTACAGCAAAGATTAGGATTCAGCACTTTAAAGCCAGTGTCGAGGCTTGAGATAAGTCTCTTTTAAATGAGGTATTTAAGGACCACTCATACTCCAAAAAGGATGGTTTGGATAAGTGAGTCTGTCCATGTTTTCACTCTGAACAGGCCACAGCTAAGGGCAGTGAGGGAGATGCACAGCCTCCTGAATGTCTGGTTCCAACCAGGGGCACACAGATGCCATCTCCCCAGAAAACACAAGTTTCTGCCATTGCTCTTCATGGGGCTCATGCCACAGACCAGGCTGAGTTCATGGCCTCACACTGAAATCAAGGTTTTTAAGCAAAAACTAGGTTAGAAATTCAAGAAGCTGGAGAAAGTCCATACAAATCCAGCACCCTAATTTTTCTCCTGCAACAGATTATAAATCCTGAGGTTTATAAGCCAGGCTACAGCTTGAAATCCCATTTTTCCAGGCTGCTTGTCCCACTGGTGATGTGGAATTTCCAGCCCTGCTCCTTCACATGCTGCTGGTCCCCTTCCTGCTCCCATATGTGCCCCACAAGGCTGCATCCCTCAGCTGCTGCTGGGGCTCAGTAGAGATGGAAAACTGCCAGAAAGACAGGGAGTCAGCTCCATGGATATGTGAAAAAATGAACTACTGCATATGTCTAACCACTTGCACATTGGAGAGGAGGCAATAGCCCTTCCTTGGATAACCTTTCCACAGGGTGTGGTGTTCCATAGCTTGGAGCAGGCATGCCTAAGGGAGCAGAGAATCTCCTTCCCAAACCTCTCCTGAACTGGTGTTTGCCCAACATTCTGCTGGAAAAGGTGCTGAGCTCATCCTCTGCTGGGAATACTCCTGGAAACTGGCAGGCTCATGCCATGTCCCCTCTGCCAGGCCCTGACCCTCTCACAGCAGCAGCAGAGGGACCACTGGGTTTATTAGGGCAAAGTCCCCCAGAGCCATTGAGCATCTCCTTTGTGTATGTCCAGCCATCCCATCTGGAGCTCCAAGAACTGGTGCAAAGATGCTGGGCTGGCACTGCAACCTGCAGGGTGATAGGCCCTCATAAATACTGTTGGTCTAAGCTGTGAGGGTCTGTCTGTGTTTCTTTTTATTGTGGAATAAAGCTGAGCAAGCTGAGAGCCTGAGTCACATGGGTGTGTAACTCTACCAGCAGTTTTTATGAGACTGAGCCTTTTGGCAAGGAGCTCCCCTCAACTGCTTGCTTGACCCAACTGAACTGTACCTGGCACAGAGGTTGTCAGAAAATCCTAGTCCTCCATGATAAAGTCAATGCTTGAGATACAGCTACCCACCTCTCATCTCCCTGATTTATGACACACATAAACCATGAGATTATTAATTTTGTCTGATTTACTTACTTATGTAAAAGGTGCCATGTACTCAGAATCTGATTGTCATGTGGGCCCTGGCTTTACCTATAGGCTGAGGGTCTCACCCCTCTGCCTCATCTGGGAATTTTCTGTTACTGCCAAATCTGTCCCTATGTATTTTATTTTCCCCTTTAAAGCTGGCAAAGCCTAACTTCACTGTTTGTTTGGGTTTTGGTTTTCCTTTCTTTTTCTTTTTTGTCATAAGTACTGAAAAACAGGCAGGAGGTCTGTTTATGGCTTCTTGTTGGCCTTTAATGAAATACTTCACATTTTATGCCCCATTTTTTTCTGCTAGCACTGCCTAGTGAAGCTTGCTTTAGTACTCCCAGCTGTACTGCATGGTTAATCTGTGAATGATTCTAGAAGAGCCATGGAAGATGAGAAATATTTCTATTCCCTGACTGGGACCTGCAGCATTTTGCCTGATTTCCCTGTAAGACATCTCCTTTGTCTTGCCTGCATCCAGGACAGTGCCTGATCCAAGCACACACTATAATTTGTGTCCTGTTGGAGCATGTTCCCAGAAAAAGCCCTACATGAGTCACATCACTCTCCCAAACTCCCTGCCTGCTGCCAAGAGGTCCAGCTGCATGAGGAGGCAGCACAAACTGTCACATGGGGATCTTTTTGACAGTGGTGTCCTGTGAGCCTTGTGCTTGTCAGAGGCTCCCAGGCTGTGCTGCCTGGCTTGCAGCAAGGCTGCCTTTGCTGTAGGAGATGTGTGGGAACGAATTCCCTTGGGGTCACCTTCATCTGCAGCAGAAAACCAGGCAGATGGGGCCTGAGGGAAGCATTTCCATAATGAAACAGAGAGGCAGAGTGCTTCCAAGGATGGCAGGAGTTTCCTTGTATTAATAACATTCTTCAGTAACAAGCACTTTGGATAATCTTTTCTCACTAGCTACTCTCCCCTGAAGTCCCTTCATTCAGTTGTAGTGCATCCCCTTTGATGCACTTGAGTTTTCTCACAGCCTCATTCAGAATTTTTGTGTATTTCAGCTCCTCTGTGGACTCATTAATAGTTTCTGCAGCTCCAGCATGGCTGTTAGTGGTGCAGGTGTGTTCCATCACATCCATCAGTGGCTGCAGATGTTGAGTTCAGCCTCAGTTACACTCAGGCTGTTGTTTTCCCCACGAGATGAACTGAAACAAATATGACACACTTGAGGTGCAGGGTAAGGAACGGGAAGAAGGCAAGAGTGGGAGGAAACAGGCAAGTGGTTTAATATCTTTCAAATGGTTCATTTTCTGTCATTTAAAGTACAAGGACTAATGCACAGTAGGAAATGTCCTTATTCCAGCAATATTTCTTGACCACTCACTGTCAGAAGCCTGCAATGTGCCATGTCCTTCCATGTATGTGCAGGTTTTACATGGAGTGGTAATGTCCTACTGCTTAGTTTTCCAATGGTAAACCACACCCTAGGGGTAAAACATTTGGCTTCTGGTCCTTGTAAGTGTGAGGAGGAGAATGCCCACCTATGTAAATCACTTTGTTGCCTACACTGGAGCTGGCCTGTGTTAATCTCCACCCCAAAGTAACCCAGACCACTGGAGGAGATCGATGCCATCTCATTAGTTTGCCCTGTTTTGTGTTTTTGTGCACTTTGCTGCCACAGACTCTTTGGAGAGTCATGAAACTCCTACAGAACACAAGAATGACAGTAAAGACTCTGGTTTGTTCATTGTGCTGTTGTCTGCAGACAGCTAGAAGTGATGAGACTGACTTGACAATCACAAATTCTGAAATAATATGTATTTTTTCACATGTTTTACTCCTCTACTTGGAGTCTCCAACTACAACCACATATTCAAATTTTTTCAGCAAGAAGGGTGCAGTTAAAAAGGGAAAAAGAGGGATGGGATAATTTTCAAGAGGTGAAACATGTAGGAAAAGAGCAACTACTGTAAGCATTGAAAATCCAAGCGGTAATAGTGCTTTAAAAACAGTTTTGGAATTTAATTTAATTTAATTTTAAACTCTGTTTCACTCCTTGTCTTCTGCCTTTACCTAATTTTTAATCTGAGCTAACTCTGCTGTTGCTAAGACTTCCAGGACAGAAATCCGTGTTTCTAAGGGCCATTCCAGTTGACACAGCAGGACTCCAGCTGAAAACTAATGTGAAGCGAAGGTTGGCTCTGGAGGACACCCTGGTGCTCATTGCCATGCCCTTGGCCCTGGGTCACAGAGCTCAGCCCGAGTATAAGGGTTGCGATTGTGCTGCTGCGGTGGGTGGCAGAGACAGCCTGTTCCTATGGCCAGGGGCAGGGATGGGGGCCGAGGGGGCCGGGGGAGGAGAACTTCATTTGCCGCTGCTCCCACGGCTCTTAATTGCAGCGGCACACACGGTGCTAAGCCGCTGAATCGCCTTTGCCCGGCCGGGAAACGCAGCATGTGAAACAATTCCGTGTGTCATTGTGTCACCCAGCATGTGAAACAATTCCGCGTGTCATTGTGCGCTCGCCCCGCTCGCTGCCGAGCCGCGCACACACAATGCGGGCAATAAAGCAAATATCGCCGCTGCTCCGAGAGCCACCGGGCCTGCCTCGGCCCGAGGGAGGTGCAGGGATCGCGGTGGTGGAAATCAGCCCACGTTGGCCACGTTGCATGCTGTGTTTGTCCTCCTTAGGGCACAACCTCCGTGGGGAAGCTGTTCCGCCAGCTGTGGGTGAACATCTGGGCCGTGCGGCGCTCGGAGCCGGGGGTGGCACACGCGGGAGCCACCAAGAGTGGGGACAATTCCCCTCGGATTTTACAGTTCCCAACTCCTGAACACCGACTTTTTGCAGAGAACCTGTAGTTTGCTTGTTTATGTATCTAGCTCATCCTGTGACTTCCAAGGAACGGTTTCCTTGTCCTTATGCTAATTCAAGCCCTGCTGAATAAAGAGGCTTTTTTCCCCCTCATCCCGTCCTGCGAGAGGTCATCTTTATTCAAGAGCCATGAATGATGTGCGCGGGGTACTAATCGCGCACAAAGCGCCCCGTCCCGAGCCAGCCAAGCGTACAGCTGTCCTTTTGTTCACAGCGATGGAGAGGGAACCTAAAAAGTGCTCCTGCTCCAGGGACAATAGCAGCGGCTCGAGAGACGCCTGAGATTTGGCAGGGCCCCTTTTTCCTGGCGCTAAAAGGGCCTTTATTAAACATAAATCACGTCAGCTGCTACCGCAGCCCTTTCTCAGCTTATAAAAGATTCTCCTTTACTGCTTAAATGACACGATGGAAAGGAATTGCTCCAAAATACCCCAAAGACCAAAGCAGTGGAGCAGGTTGGGGACAAATGACACTTCTGACTGTTTAATTGTAATGCTCATCTGTCGCTGTTACAGCGATGCTTGCAGCTGTGTTCGTTTTTTAAGCTGGCTGATGATTCAATGTGCTTTATTGATTTTGAGTTGTCTTGAAATGTCATGAGGTCACAAGGACAAATTTCATACCTGTGAGTTATGAAGAATAACATGGAGACCTTCAAGCCCTGGGATAAATATGCTGCCATATGTTATCCCTGGGAAAGTGTGATGCCTCGGGCATAACAACCAAGTGTAGAGCATCTCTGCAAAGAGTGTCATACCTCTGTCAGGGGAATAATTATTTGACTTTCTTACTCAGTGATGTATGACCCGACTGCAGCATTTCCCTGGGCTGGGGAGCAATCGTTCTTTCTTCTTCCCCTTGTAAATAAAAGGGCATTCTGAGTATAAGGAACAGAATCACTCATGGAAAAAAGGGCAGCTTCAGGTAGTTCTGTTGGCAATTCCTGTCCCTCACTGGGCAGTGGGTGCTTCTGGGCAAGGAGATGTCACTGGGAGCGCAAGACATGGTAACCACTGAAGCTTTGGGCAAGATGAGGATGTGTCAGGAGGAGTTTGATGTCCCTCTGGAATTTCGGGCAACTGGATGCTGGTTGTGACTGGCATTGAGTAATGCATAACTTAAAGTCTTACTTGGAGGGCTCCCTTCAAGGTATAATTGTCTGGGCTTATCTTCTGCTTCTCACACAGAGAAGTACCAGCCAAACCCAGGCAGTTACCAGCTATGCACTCTGTCTATAAACATGCATATCCATCTGCTGTTTAAATTTGCACTTTAATAGCAGTGCTAGATCATTCAGAGCATGCCTCAACATCCCTCCTCCCCTCCTGCTTGCATTCACCTTTGTTTCCCTTGAGTTGACACACCTGGCTGGGCAGCTCTCTTGCTTGCCATGGACAGCTGTCACAGGGATGGCATTTCTGTCCCACAGGGTCCCCTGCCCCTGTTGGGCTCGCTGTCATTCAGTGTCTCACAAAGTCTTGCATGCCAGGCATGGCAGGGCTGCACAGCCGTGGGATCAGTCCATGCCTCTGCACTGCACACTGGAACAGGTAATTCCATGGGTGGCGTTAGTCCCCTGGCTCAGTATCAGTGCCATGCTCCATGATCATCACCCTGTGGAGTCAGGGAAAGCATTTAGAGGCTTCCACAGGTGAGGTCCTGCTGGCACTGGGTAACAAGCAGAACTCTTTATTTATATAATGAGCTCCTTTCTCATGTTTTCAATGCATTCTCAGGTTTTGACAAGGATCCCCACCAATCTCCCAAGGATTCACAAATAACTGAGCCTACAGCTTTATGCATCACGTCACAGCTCCTCTCTGCAGAGTAAGACATTGCTCCAACCACCCCAATCACCAGGTTTGCAAAAAACTGTGTTGACTGTTCCATATTTTCCAGGCTGCATTTAGGTCTGATTTGTTCCTGCCATATTTTATTGCAAGTTATTCAAGTCAGTGAAGAGTTGCTTAGTTTGCAGTAGCAATAACTTTGGCCCTGAATCTGCAACAATTTATTCCCATTTAAAAAAAGCAAAGGTATTGTCTGCACACTACAGGGACATTCACAGAGAGTATAAAGTCTCTTATGCAGTGCCTCTTGCTCCTTGAATTTGATATTTGCCTCTTGAAGTTTTGGGTGACATAGCACTCAAATGAAGATTATTCAGAAAGACACATTTTTCCTGACATGAGTAATAGGCTGGAAAAAGAGCTAATGGAGTGTTAGTAACCCAGAGACCAGTCATTGCATTGCTATCTTCACAAAACTCATCTGTATGAAATGCTCATCTTTTTTAAAGGTGCCATGAAACCTCAGTTTTCTCCTAAATAATATATCTCAGAATTTACATATGTTAATAGTATATTTATTATTATTATTTATATACTTATTTATACATTATTTATCTCAGAATTCTTATGTATATATAAAGATATTTAGATTATATATATATTTGTATGTCAATTCATATGTCTTATATAAAGCTGAAGTATCAAAGCTTAATTTACCCAAGTAAAATTTAATGGAGTTGATGGCAAGGAAAGGCAGAGAGAAAGCAGTGTATTAATTGCTTTGGATCTTCAGATTTATTATTTCTGACTTGCTGCAGACCAGAATAAAATTCATAATAGCACAGGTAAATCATTCTGTTTACACTGAGAAGAATTAAACAGTTTTTAAATGCATTTATTTCCTTTGGAATACTTTTTCAATTGCTAGGACGCCCTGACTTGAGTTTCAAATATCTTTCAGTCACTCGTTAAACAGAAGAAGAAGGACAACAAATGTCAAAGTGAAAATGTGCAGAGGATGGGGAGATGATTCAGCCTCACTGATCACTATTTGCCATGGCAATTTGCTTTATAAGTTGCAGATGTAAGTTTCAGCAAAGCAGGATCATCTTGGACTGTTTTTCCTTTTGTGCCTTAGTGTCTCCACCAGTTAAAAAACTTTGCTAGGGCTGAATATGTAACTTGTGGTTAGCCCCACAAACACAAAGGCAGATTCTCATTTTGGTTGGTGAGCACCAAATTTAGCCTAAGTGTGGCCACTCACTCCTGCATTCAGCACTCACCCTGGAAACATCTGAGTTGTTGGAAGCACGGGGGACTTGGCAGATCTTCCTTGTTTGGGTCCCCTCTGACTGCAGATGTCTGCATGTGTTGTGTTCATTTGCAGGAACACACCCAGGGCCACTGAGCTCTCTTCCCAAGAGTCACAGCCTCAGGAGCTGGCCTGGGGCACTGACACTGGTGGCTTGGCACTGTGACTCCAAGCAAGTTCTTGGGAATTTAGTACCCTGTCTCACTTCCAATGGAATGCACAGCTTTTTGCATGTGGAAGTATGAGATGTGCTCTCAGAGATTGCTTGAGCCAGTAGAGCACAGGTGCTCCCAGAAAGCTCGTGGGGTGGGGGTGGACAGGGCTCACTGCTTTTTGGGGAAGGATTGCCCTTGGCTGCATGTGCAGTGCTGAAATATCAGAGCATCAGTTTTTCTGAGACACAGTCATCCAGTTATTGGTTAATGAAAGCTTAATACTGCAAAAAGGTGATCACAGATCAATAAATGGTATGTCCCTTGTGAGGTCCTGATGAACAGGTGTGTGTCTGAGAGGGTGCATAAATTCTGACAGTGGCCTAAAAAGTGATAGGAAACAATAAAGGATTCACTATCTATTATTTTTGCTCTTATTGTACCAAAGGATGTAGGTTCAGATCCCTGAAATTTATGCCACCAGTACCTCATCCTAGTGAAAAGGAGAACTGATTTTTGCCTGCTACCAGAGCACATCCCTTTCTAGATATAAACTCACTACCCAAAGGTCTACTTTGATCTGCACTTAGGTGCGCTGTATTCTTCTGCTGTCTCCTGAAGTGCTCCTGATAATTTGGGTCTTTCTTTAGCCTTTAGCCCCAGAATAACTGAATTATGGACACAAAATTACCTGGCCTTGCAGAGGAATGTGCTCCCATTGATTTTCTTTCCACTCAACTGTTATGAAGCTCCATTAATCCTGGCAAACTTCTTAAACCATTTTCCCAGTCCCAGTAGCACAGGCTTGATTGGCATTTCTGCAAAAAAAAAAAAAAGGGGATCTGAATGTGAAATCCTCGTTTTTTTAGCAGCGCCATTCACACATGGGAGCTGCCAGATGGCTGTGCTCTCCTAGGCCAGCCCATTGAGGAAGCAGGAAAGCGGCACACGACACTCTGGCGACTGTGGGCTTGCGGGTGTGTGGGCCAAAGGAGGCAAATCCCACCTCCTCCCTGCTTCAGGAGGCAAATCCCACCTCCTCCCTGCTCCAGGACACGCCATCAGCAGCTGACTCCTGCCTCTGCATGTCAGCCCTGCCTCTGGGCTGCAAGCAGTGAGTTTGCCAGTGAGCTCTGGAGACAGAGCTGTCTCAGAGCGTTGATGATACCAATGAGCGTGGTGGAGAAGGGATGTCAGAGCCTGGATTAGGAGCAGAGCAGCTGGAAGGGGGTTGGCAGGGGCTGGGGGCTCATCAGAGTAGCACAGGAGGGTGCCCCACTCATTTAACAGCTGCAGAAATTCCAAGGAGCTGTTTTCTCCCCTGTCAGAGCCCAGGAGCTCATCGTGCCTCCTGAAAGGCTGGGGTGTGCAAGCTGGCACTGGAAAGGGGAGCAAGGCTGTCTTATGGAGCCAGCTGAAGAAACAGGAAGGGGTTTTGAGCTGGTGACTGGGACTTTTCAGAGTACTGTAGGGCAATATTCAGCATCCAGTGTCTTGTTCCCCATCTAACAGATCAAAGTAATCAGCATGAATTCAGACAGCACCATTTATAGTTCAATCTATCACAGAAACTAGATCCTTTATCAGCAATCCCTGCTGTCTGCAGGTGAAGGCACCAACTTCAGTCACAGTAGAAGTGCTGCCTCCATTTGCCTCAGCCCTCCCCACTGCCCTTGCTTGCAATGGTTGCTATTTTTATCCTCTGTAAAAACAGTACAATCAACTCTCTCTGCTACCAAAGAAGCTCTGGTGGATAATTTAATACCAAACACTGAGATGATTAGGGGTGCAGGGCGGCTTTATTACAGTCAGAGAGAAGCTGAACAGGCGAAGGTTGTGCTGCAATCTCTCTGAAATCTCCCAAAAATAGCAATGTGGAAAGCCCACGGGGGGAAAGCTCTGCGGAAGTGTCAAATGCTGAAAGAACCTGGTGGCTCAGGGGAAAAGAGAAGTTCCTGAGAATGGGGGCTGTTCACCCATTAAACCCCAGCCTGAAACACAGGCTGGCTTCTGGTGCGGCCAAACAAAACATGAGGTGGCTGTTCAGGCTGTCAATGAGTCAAACAAATCAGGCCATGCCTTTAATTACACCCACTGCTGTTGGACCAAAAGAGGAGTAAACAAGTCTACTTTCCCCACAGGAGGAAAGACACAACGTCTTTGAAGCTCTCTTGATGTCAGAGGTCATCTGTTTTACTTTTTTTTCAACAGTGGCTCTACTTGTTGTTCACCTCCCTGTATTGTTGGAGGAAAGGGACTCACCAGGTCTTGCACAGGAGCACGTGTTGTAGCAGACTGTATTTTCTCTTGTTACAGCAGACTGTATTTTCTCTTGTTATAGCAGACTGTATTTTCTCTGACAGCTTCTGCTGACTGGAAGGTGCCCTCATGCTGAGCTGTGCACGCAGTTAACATGGCAGAACTCCTTTTGAGTGGGGTAGATCTACTCTCTTGCAGATGTGCTGGTATAAATACATCTGTATTGGGATAGCTACCCATGTAGATAAATTAAATTAATCATCTTGTCTAAAATAGATATACTCGTTATACCAGAACAATTTATGCACTAAAGGAATTAGTCATATAACTATATACAGTAATTGAAATGGGATTTACCAGCTAGTGGGATGAATATTTATTCTTATGCATACAGAAGTAAGTACAGGTTTATTATTAATCTGTCCTATGTAGCAGACACAGTATAGACCCATATGGCTAGCAGCATGAATCTTGTAGCAGTGAACTTCCTATATAGTTTGTTTCCAGGATGTATCAATTAAAAAAACAAAACAAAACAACACCTTTCAAAAATAATTATGGCAGGACAAAAAGTGCCAGTGCCCTGTTAAACAGCTGTCTTGAAATAATTATGGCCAGAGCTGGGTTACAATCCTTCCTCCTGTCCAAACCCCCTCTGGCTTTGAGATTTCAGTCATACCAGTATGGCAAAGAAAAACCTTTCTCTTCTCTGGTGGCTCATGTGAAGTCCACCTACACCAGCTAACAGAGTGGCTTCTTAGTGGGAAGCCCTATTTAAACTTGAGACAGACCATCCTGGCACTGTGGGAGAACACCCATGCTGGGTTTCCCTGTCCATCTTCCTGATGCTCTGGGCACAGTTCCTTGCCCCTGGTCCTTTGCAGGGGGGTGGCACAAGGGAGACACGAGGGATTGCCCTCAGCATTGATGGGTCCCAGTCCTGGGGCCAGGGCAAACTCATTTCTTTTCTCTTGGGCGTGCTGAGGAGCAGAGAGCAGCGAGCATTAATGCTGAGTTGAGCATTCACATTTCCACTCCTACCACCTTAATCATACACTGATACCCCCCCAGCCTTGGGGCTTACCAGATCTGGCCTTTGCTAGCATTTTGCTAGAGCCCAGTAACAAGAGTTCTATTTTGTCTGGCAGGGCTCATTTCAAAGAGGCCTGGTCCCTGGAGAGGCAGCTGACATTCTCTTTCTTCATTTCATCCTGCCAGCTGTCTTCTCAGTTCTGTCTTTAGACCTGTCTTTGTTCCTGGGCAGAAATACTTGTGCAGGTCAGCACTGTGCTTTCATTCAGTAGCAAGCAAAGGAATTTTTCAATGGCATAATGTTAGCCTATTTTAATCCCTGCATAAATTCACTCTCCTATAGCCTGGATACATTTAATTTAATGACAACATTGAGCCACATCAAGAAAACAAATGGAAGTGGGAGGAGTAACAAAAAGTCCCAAACCTTTTCTTTTGGCTGTCTCAGACTGCAAAGTGGATGAAGAATGCAGAAATACACTTTACACTGCACCACCTTGGCGACTTTTCCAGGCCAGCAGAGCAGTTACTCAGTAGCTGCTATTTCAGTTCCTAGCTCAGCCACAGATGTCACTACCAAGATAAATTTTCTGCCTTTTGCTGGGAGTTGCTGACGTAAGGAATAAGATGCCTGGTTGCAGAATCCAACCTTGTGTCTCCCAAACCAACATGGAATGATGCAATGGTTCTCTGAGTGTTTGGCAGTTCACCAACACCAGCAGGTTTTCCAAGTATGAATGTCAACCAAAAAAGACTTCTTCCTGGCTAAAAAAAAATCTCTCTCAGAGCCATCTCCATCTCTGCTTCCCCAAGGTCCCAATTACAGCCATGTAAGAAACTCTCATCTCCCTTTCCTCTGCTTGCAGCCATGTCTTTGTGGTGTGGGTGGAATTGCTCTTTGTAGGTAGCAGTGCCCCGGGGCTTCGTTCTGTGAATCTCACTACAGCAGCCACCTCTTCTTATCTGCCAATCAAGGTATTCTCCCACTAGTCATTTTATAATCTACCATGTAATACTTCACAATCTACTGTAGGGTAGACTTTTGACAAGATATTTCATGTTTTTTCAGAGTAAATGCACACTAAGCTCATTTAATCTAAAATTCATGCAGTTTCCAAAATTTCCTGTGCTCCCTGTATCCTCTTTATAAAAATACTCGATTTTCCTCCTGCAGCTTGGATTCTAACAGGACTTTATTTTATTCCTCTACGTTTTCTCTTCCTTAACTGAAAGTTGCTACCAGCTTCTCCAGAAGACAAGGGCAAAATTGTGATGGACTTCAGCAGGTGAAAGGCTGGGTCTTAACTACCACACTCATCTACCAGAAATGAGACCAGCATCACCTCCATAGGGTATGAGGGCACCTTCAAAACACATTATCCACCGTAAAAAACAGTCCATCCAGCAGCACAGCTGCAGGCAGACCACTCACTCAGCAGCAGACTGAGTTACCAGAAATCACATTTGTGCGTTACCACACTCACCCTGAGCTTTACACATTAGTCCTGGCAAATGCTGAGAAAAGAATCATAGAGTGAAAATCATCTTGTCATTCCAAATGGACATGCTCCATGCCAGCAAGTGAGGGGTTTGGTGGCTGCAAATATAATGTCACTGGGGGGAATTCTTATGTCCTGACTGGTTGAGAGAGTTTTGGTGACAGCAGCATTTTGCTGAACACAGCTCCTACAGTGTGGCTCCCTGTGAGCAGCCTGAACATTCCCGGGTGCCTCTCCCGCTGCTGTAACTCCCCAGCACCACAGCTGAGGGCTCAGCTTGGTGCCAGCACCTCACTGCCACTGGGGTGAGTGATGCTTTAGAGGTGTGTATTTCTCCATCCCTGCAGAGCAGTAAAATCAAGCATGTGGGCTTGCCCCAGGGTTTCTGCAGCTGGGCTCAACTGGTCCCATCTGTCACCAGCAGCCGTGTTAGACACGCAGTGTGCCTTGCTGCAGGGTAAGCCCTGGTGTCAAGGGCCTGGGCTGCAGCTGCTGCACACCCAGATGCCCCCAGATCTCAGGTATCACTAGGGGATTTTGTGGGGGTAAAGGGATACACTGACCAAATTCCTTGCCCCTCATTCCTCCTTTTGTTTTCACAGAATATGCTGAACTGGAAGGGACCATTCAGGATCATCACGTCCAGCTCCTGACCCTGAGCAGGACACCCCAAGAATCTCACCATGTGCCTGAGAACATTGTCCAGATGCTTCTTGACCTCTGTCAGGGATGGTGCTGTGACCACTTCCCTGGGGAGTTTATTCCAGTGCCCAGCCACCCTTTGCATGAACAACCTTTTGATACCCAACAGAAACCCACCCAACTCAGCTTCATGCTGTTTCTTCTGGTCGTCTCCCTGAAGAGATTGATATCTGACCCCTTGCTGCCCTTGTGAGGGTGTTGAAGGCCACAATGAGCTCTCTCCTCTTCTCCAAGCTGAACAGACCAAGTGACTTCAGCTATTCCTCATAAAGATTCCCCTCCAGACCCTTCACCATCCTCATGGCCTCCTTTGGAAGCTCTGTAATAGCTTTATGCCTTTCTTATATTGTGGTGCCCAAAACTGCTCCCAGCCCTCGAGGTGAGGCAGCCCCAGAGCAGAGCAGGACAATCCCCTCCCTTGCCCAGCTGGCCATGCTGGGCCTGATCCCCCCTAGGCCAGGGTTGGCCCTCCTGGCTGCCAGGGCACTGCTGGCTCTTGTTCAACCTGCCATCCTGCCATCAACTAGGACACCCAGATCCCTTCCACAGCTCTGCTCTCCAGTCTCTCATGCCCCAGTCTGTACACACAGCCAGGCTTGCTCTGTCTCAGGTGCAGAATCCAGCACTAACCCTTGTTAAACTTCGTGCAGTTGGTGATTGCCCATCTCTAACTTGTCAAGGCCTCCCTGCCCTCGAAGGAGCCAACAGCTCCTCCCAATTTAGTGTTGGCAAACTTACTTATTATTCCTTCCAATCCTGCATCCAAGTTGTTAATGAACATTTTGAGTAATTTTGTTGGAATTACTTCTTCCTCGCGTTCTGAGGAAGCCTCTGCTCTGTGGTAGATGCTCAGGACATCGAGCTGACACATAGGCAGTGAATGACCCAGAATTTTGTGAGGCCACCATGATTTTGCAGATTTTTCCTACCAGGAGGTTTTTGTGAGGAGTGAAACGTGTGGGAATGGTGAGCCCACAGCAGGGGGCAGTGCTCTATGGAAAATCCATCCTCCGTCCTTCAGCCATTTTGAGCATGGAAACCGTGACATTACAGGGCCTGGCCTAGCAGCCTGGAGCCTCTTTAACATCCCTCTTACTCCCTGTCCAGGGGGATTGCCATCGAGAGAGGCTTGTACTCTCTCTGCACAGCTCAGGCTTTGTTTCTATCTCAGTCACACACTTGGTTTTGAGGTTGAAGAACATTATCAGATGTTTCAGTGTTTAAATCCATGTGTGTGTTTGTATCTGGTGTTTCTTTGGGCCATTCCTAGAAAGAAAACTCAAAAGGCCAAGGCACCTCCAGAGCACCCTGAGAAATGAGCCCTTGGCAGCTGGCCTGTCTTTATCAGCCATTGTTCAGGAGTCACATGCTACCCCAAGAGGGGCCATTTTAATTAAACTTGAGACTACTGCCAGCCTTTCTCCTGGCCTCCAGCGTCAGCCCTTTTCCTGTGTTTACTGCAGACACATCCTGCCTGGAACTCTATCCAAACACAACAGCATGTTGCAAATAAACACTCAGCACTGAACTCCAAGCCTTTTCTTCTCCCTGTGCTCGTCCCAGGAGGCAGTGGCTGTGCTATGGGATGACAGATCATGTCCAGGAGGGAGCAGGGACAGGTGGCCCTGGTGAGCCGAGTTGCAGCTCACTCCTGCAATTTAAACCAACTCAAAGATTTGCTGAAGGTCTGCTGCTGCAATTTAGGGTAGAAAGTGGTTGTTTTCTCATTGTTTTGGACCACGTTGCCACGGGGAGCTCAGCTGGAGCATAGTAAGGAGCTCTCTGTTCCCTCTCCATCTCCTCTTGCCTTCTCTGGCATGCAAAGGTCTCAAGGGGACACCATGTGTGAACCTTCACAGTGCTTCCTGCAAATGTCAGGGCAGTGAGATGATTTTCGTATCTAATCTGTATCTGTGTACTTGCTTAGACTTGTAATATGTGCAAGAGAATGAGACTGCTCCTGCTGGTCCTGCCCATCCCACCCAGGATGCAGGGACCTCTGCTCCCTCTCCTGCTGCTGACATTTCCCTGGAAACCACAGAACTGGCATTCAGGGTTTGAAAAGGATTGCAGGTCCTTGAAGAATCCTTTGACACCATAGGCTTTGTCTCCTTCCTCCCCAGAGGTCCCTGAAGCCACCAGAAGAGGCATGGTGGAGCTGCCCAAGCCTTCAAGGGCCTCACAATGTTGGCCCTGTGCTTTGCTTTTAGTGATCTCTGCTCCCTGGCTTATCCCCTGATCCCTTTCTCCTCCCCTGTCTGAGTGCTTCTCTGGCTTTCCCAAGAACTATGCCAAGATGCTAATTACATTCCTCATGTTCCTGTGTTTCCATTAATGGCTGAGGACTTGGACCCATTCCTCTTTCCTTCTCTCCTCCCAGCATACCTGTCCCTGGCCCAGAGATGGTCCTGTCCCAGCAAAGAGGGTGGCTGAGGGTGCCACATGGGATGGGTCAGGACTCTGAAATCCAAGTGAGCAGAGAGGAGACAGCCTGCACATTGCCCAAACACAAATGTGAAGGGTGGGACTTGTCACCCCAAGGTTACACAGGCTCAAGAAGCAATTAGACAAACTCACTGAAGGCAAATATGCCCAGGGCTACTAAACACACAGACATGACCCCTAAATGAGAATGTCCCTGAGCTGTGGGTTGCAGGGCCAGGTGAATGTTCTGGGAATGGAGCCCATAGTTTAGCTCTGCTGGTAGCTCTTCTCAGTGCTGCACCAGCAAGTGCTTTGCAAAGTCAGAAAAATCATATGAGACCATAAATTCTCTTCCACAGGAAATTCTCTCAAAATATCCCCTGCCATATTCCCACTTGCTTGCTTCCAGGTTTTCAAAATATGGGAGCTAATCATCCACGACAGGGAGCAGGAAACTGGCTTCACCTTGTGAATGGTGTACCAAGGTGGCAATGGTTTATCTGGCAAAAGAGAGCTCGTGCAGATGGCTGCCTCTCAGTCCCTCTGTCCACAGATGCAGGGTGCACCATTTTAGCACCAGGAATCCTCCTGGTTCACTGGCTGTATCCAAATAGAAGCTTTTGATATCCAAAAAGAAGGCTTTGCAGTGACATGCTGGAAGCCACACAGGACTTGATGGGAAGCTCCCCCAGTGAATCTCAGACCCCAGCATTGCTGCTCAGTCTGCTGCTGTTCATCCAGGAGCTGCTGCTGCCCATCTTGCTGCACCCACGCTGTGCCCTGTGCAGGCTGGGCTCCTGCCCCATATTCATTATCAGCATCAGGCTGCAGCCTTGGGGTGCTGTGGGGTTCCTGAGCCTCCCCTTGACTGTGCACCCTCAGAGGGGCAGTTCTGGGTCCCAAATTGTGTCTATATAGAGGAGGGGGCAGCCCTGGGAGAGCTGCCACTGCATCACACCAGTCCCTCAAGACAGACTGCACCAGATCTGCTTAAAGCGACAGTCACCCTCAGGCTGTGCAGTCAGAAAAGGCTCGGGGAGCTGTTGTGCAAAGCTGACCTAATTTACAGCTTTCAATGCTATTCTAGTAGTTTGGGATGTAGTGAAAAGGAACCTGGCATCTATCCTCATTTAATACACATCTCAGCCTGACTTTGGAATGTCCTACTGAAAGTGCAGCCAAGGGAAACTTTTTTTTTTAACAGACCAACAGCCAAGGGGGGAGTAAAAAGTAGAGAAGAGAGAGTGAGAAAGAAAGCAACAAACAGCAACCAAGGATTTGGGGACTGCAAATAGCTTCATGAATAATACTATCCCCTGGAAATCAAGTGGCTGGAAACACTTGCCTGACCCAATATGCAAATCTGTCCTGGGAGGGGATGGGGCAGACGGGATTTCTCACACCCAGCACCGGGCTGCTGCAGGGGGGACTCAATCCTCAAGGGATGGGCACAGCCAGAGATCTTCACCATGTCTGCCACCTTTGGGGATGCCCCTAGGAATGAGGTCAGGTAATTTTGGTGAAAACTGGGTGGATGCTTTGAGGAGGAAGGGAATGCATGTGGTGGGTGAAGGTCAGCACTTGCCAAGTAGAGCACAGAGCACCTTGTGGTGGGAGCCCCTGTGTGCCCACACATAAGTGTGGATGGGGCTTCAGGGACAGACAGGGATCCCTTGCAACCCCCTTGGGGGATGTGGACCTTTTCTGAGAGCAGCAAAGAGCCTGGCATGGCTGTGTTGGCACTGTGACTCCAGCACCTGTCCTGCAGCACATGAAGGGCGGGTGCTTCTCCCTCTGCCCTGCCAAGGCAGCTCCAACCAGCCCAGTCAGGAACACTCTGCAGCCAACACACCTCTGTTTACAAAGTGTTCATGGATAAAGGCCCTGGGAGGGCACCAAGGGAGGCAACAGATCCCGAGGAAGGCAAAGGGCATTTGCTCGCCTTGCCCTTGTCAGGCTGTGGCACGGAGGGGCCTTTGCAGCGTGTCCCTGGACAGAGGAAGGGCTGTCCCTGCTCTGTCCCTCCTCTGTCCCTCCTCCTGACTCCATGGTGATCCTGAGGGATGTGGCTGCTGCATCCAGGCCCCTCTGTTCCCAGGAGCCTGAGACCCAGACAAGGACTGTGCTTTTTACCTGGCAGTTTCTCCAGAAATCTTCACGTGTGCTTGACTTGGCTCTCCAGGGCAGAGAGGTCCAAAATCAGAGTGGCTTTTGTGAGTAGAGGTTATTAGGTTCCAATGACACATAATGTATCTCCAGACATTTCCTCATCCCAGTGCACACAGGTGTACAGCATTCCCAGGACACAGTGTTTCACAGTGGCTGCCTGCTCTCAGTGACACACAGGGACTGGCATGCTGGCCTGGCACAGGAGGTAGAAACCACAATAAATGTGTCCTGGCAGAGGTGTTTGCACAAAGCTGGCATTTTTGCCCTCAGAGCCCAGACACATGTGGTCATACTGTGGTTCATCAATGCTCTCACTGTGCCATTTCAGATCCCTTCCTGGGGTGGGTCTGCTCCCAATGGCTTGTGTTGCGCTGAAGACTTTTCCTTCATTTCTAACAGGAAGATTCTTCCCTTTTTCTCATGATCCTCTTTTGACTTCCTACCCTTTCCCCTCCTTGGATAACCTTGTAACTTTTTAAATATGGAATTATTGCCTCTCTTCATGGCATGGAGTTCAGGGATCACTGCTTTTTGTTTTCATTTGACATATCATTACCGGTTCTGCACTTTTTATGTTTATTTGGGGAGTTGTCCCCATGGATGTTACAGTGGCTCAATCCAGCTGCCTCTGGTGCAAATAACTGAGAGCATCCCTTTAGCATCAACACCCCTTTAAAGTATTTGGCGCTGGAGAGTTAATAGAGCTCCCAGACCCGTGATACATCTTGTCAGTCTCACATGAGAGGCCAGGACATTGAACTTGAGCACAAGGTGCTGGGATTTAAATCAAAATTAATTTGTGTAGCACATTGGTGCCTGCAGTGCACCTGGTAAAGCTGGAGCCAGCAGACACCATCAGCAATTTGCTGAGGTGCAGCTCATTGACCTCTCTCCAGATGGACCCACAGTGGTCATTCCTCCTTTGGTACAAGGAACAATTGCAAAACTTCTAAAGACTGAGCTCTGATCACTGCACACTGGCTCACCCTTTTGTATGCCCAGGGAATTTGCAGAGATTTTGCAAAGGCTCCCTTGGGTGTTGAGGTATGGCTGGGACTAACCTGCATCAGTTGTGCTGCCTGGGTAGGTTCTATGCTCTCACCAGAGCCTCTGTGCTTTGGTCTGCAAATTCACAAGTGGCAGAAACCAGCCCTTAAGCTACAGAGAGCTGTACTTGAGCTCCTTCCTGAGCCAGTTCTGTAGTGTTTGCTCTTCATTTGTCTAGGATGGACTTTTTAATTTTAATCACTGGTCACACAGCAGAGCCTGAAGGGACTGTTATGTAGGGTTAAATAGAAAAGCTTCTCCATAATTACAGTGAAATTGCTAATATGAGGGTCAGTTTTAACACAAGCTTTAATTTTAACCACAATTGGTTTGAAGACTGACAGACACAAAATGGATCCAAGCCCGTTTGGATTCTGATGTGAATTCTGCCCTGTGGTAGGACAAACAATTGGCAGAGCTCAACATCTCCAGGTGTAATGAAATTTGATTTTCTTGATACCGCGGCTGAAAATCCGACTCTGGTCTTTGCAGCACAGGTGTTGCTGGCCCTGGGAATGTTTTCCTGGGTGTAGCTGTGTGGAATGGGTCTGGGTGAGGCTTTCAGCATAGTCTGAGCGTGGTTTGCAGCATTGCACAAGGTTTGCAACACAGGCTACAAGGCCAGGAGCAACTGACCTCATGTATGGCTCCCTTCTCAACCAGTTCCATAGTGTTGTTCTCTATTTGTCTAGGATGGACTTTAATTTAGTCACTGGTGTATAGTTCCACGTGTCTCCTCTAAGTAAGGGGGAGATTTATAACTCCATCAAAATAAATACCCCAGGATAAAGATGTCCAGACCCAAGCACACTTCTAGGGATGTAGGGGATAGCTGTTTTCTTCCACCATCTTCTCTCCTTGCTGCTTCCACTTTTCCTCTTGTGCCAGTCAAGTGAGGAGGTTTAAGGAGATGCACAATCTGAAAAACTCATCCCACAAGGAAAAGGAGAATATCTGGTTCCTCCACATACCTGGAGAAACCCCAGTGCTTCATTGAAGGTGAGGGTAGGTGGGACCACCATTTTCAGCTTTGTAATCAGCCTAGTTGTATTGTCCTGGTGGTTTCCTTTAAATTCCATTGCTTTCCCCCCTCCCAGGGACCATCCTGTCATTTTGTACGTGCCACCAAAATATAGAGAGGCAGGTTCCAGAAGGCAAAAGACAGGTAGCATCAAATGACTTGAGAAAACAGACTAGGATTTTTGGAGCATGTGCTGTGATAGGAATCTTCTTCACCTGCTATTGGGAAGAAGATACTTCAGTAGCTGTGGATATAAATAGCATTTATCAGGCAGTGAAAGGGAAAGAAAGGCTTGGGTAATTACAAGAAGAAATGCCTAGGGAAAGATGGTTTTTTAAAGAGCAATTAAATCAGCTCCCATGCAGCTGGTAAAGGTAGGAGATGTTTGGCAGCAGGGTACAGAACAGCCAGGTCTAAGAAAGGTCTTTCAGTAAAGGTCAGATAAGAGCAGGGGCTGGGAGCTTGTGCAGATATTGGACAAAAAAATCAGAAGTAAAGAAAGATGATTGTGACTTTAATAACTGAGCTGGGATTTCTCTGACTGAGGAACAAGAGCCTGAATTTCTTTCAGCTAAGGGCTATTTTTTCACAAACACCATTTTTATTGTACCTTCACCTTCCAAAGATGGGCAGCAGATAATAGAAAAGCACAATTTCTCTGATGATTGTACTTCCTCTTGATTTCTTAATTTAAAAGAGAGATCTTGGGAGTGACTTGAATGCCAACAGGCCTCTGCAGTGTGCAAAGATCCTTGGCATCAGCAGACTTGTGCTCAGGATGAGGCTGGGAATAGGGCAGGGGGCAGGTGCAGTGGTGATAGAGAAATGTGCTGCCGCATCCTTTCAAACAACAACAGAAAGAAAGTTCACATGAACAGGCAGATGACAATGAAACCAGTGGAACTACAACCATGAAATCAGTAGAGGCCCAGGTTATTAATTCAGCATAAACCACATGGCCAATCATTTGTTTGACTGTTCAGATTGACTGAGCTTACCTCGGTTCTGCCGAACTTCCCAGTTTTGCCCCTATTGAAAAAGGGGACAGGAAATATTTTCTTAGAAAAAGGACAACCTGCAAACACACGGCTCTCACTCAGGCAGCTGTGGCTCAGTTTATCATATGTGGGATTACATTTGGCTCACACAGTGCTCAGATAAGTGCTCTGTGTTGCTTGAAATGTCAGCAAGGTCGCCCAAGGTGCTGGATGTGACTGGAAGGAGAGCTGATAGTGCAGGGCCAGGCTGTTACCTCTGCTGCTCCTGCTGCCTGGAGGGATGCTTTCTGTGTTTTGGCTGTGCCAGTGATTTGTTGCAGTGCACATGCTGCGCTTCAGAGAACAAAATGGTAACGTGGCTGCACAGATTACTTATCTGCCAATAAACCTCTCGTGATGAAAATTCAGGGAGTGGAACATTGCTGATCATGTGAGAGTGAGCGAGCAAATGCAAATATCTCTGGAAAAAAATACATTCAGGGCCAATATAGTAGCAGAATTGTTGGTCACTTAGCTCTGCCCTAGAACAGTTTACTCCCAGCTTTTTTTGGTTTTAGTGACAATGAAGGACAAATTACAGCTGCATCATGTGAGAAAGAATTATTTAACGGTGCTGCAGTGTGTTTTACATTAACTGTTGGGAGGCTGATGCTTAGTGGCCAAGACTCTGGTGCATTTTGAAGTCCCACAGTATGAGCAACATGAGGGAAATAAAATTTCCCTGAGATCCAGAGTGAAGGATTAAGTCCTTAACAAAACTTTGCCCCTCCTCTCTGGCCCTGCTGCACTTAAGTAACAGGGCCAAGACAAAAGCAGCAAATAACAATGAAACTTTTCTCAATTCTTAAAAAGTGGATTTTTCAGAAATGGTTCTGGTACCTAGCTCTGGTCCTTGCTTGCTTCTTTGGAAAGCCAGTCCAAATAATCCTGTTCCTTCTAGACAAAGGGCCCTGCCTGTTTTCTGTTGCCCATAGAGATGGACTTTTCTTGAGCTGGGGACAATTCCATCTGCAGCGCCAAGCTCTCAGCCTCAGCTCCCTGTGACTGGTCTGACGTGCACTGTGGAAAATGATGGGGATCTCAGGGTTAAAACAAGTTAGGATCACTATTTTTTTTAGTAAGGCAAACAATTCCAGGGCTGTGGTGCCTAGGAGAAGCTCTGCCTCTTTCCATTCTGGGTGCTCAGGCAGCACTCAGGCCTGCCAGGCATTTTTTCCCTTTCTGAGCTAGACACTACTCTGCAGAAGTAAACTTGAAGAGCAGAAGGAAACTCTGCATTTCTTGGTATAAAATTCCATGGTAAAAGTTCTTATTGGTCTCACTGCATCTTGGGGTCTGCTATGAACTGGGCTTTTGAAGCCTCAATTCTCCTTGCAGGAGGTCGGACCCTCAGTGCTGCAAAGGTTTCAAGCCAGAGAGCTTGGTCACTCACTCTTGCCCTCTGCTTACAGCCAGAGGCAGCTGATGTTGGACACATCCTGGTTTCCTTCTTTGGTTCCTGACTCCCAGGCCTGTGGGGAGGGCTCAAGTGTTGCTGTATTTAATGACATTTTTATGTGTGTTTGATTTTGATCAGTATTTGTCCTTTTGGAGTGCCTAACAGCTTCCACAAGCCCAATCTGTAGCCATGGCGTTTGTTGGTACCAGGCTGGTCCCAGTAGATACAAATTAGCTGATAAAGTTAACAGCCCACCTCCATCCCAGATAATTTTTTTTCTGCAGAGTAGCTGTGAGATACAATCTCCTCTCCTCTTCCCTTCCTTCTTTTTTACTTTTTCTTTGTTTTCTCTTTTTTGTGTGTGGTTTGCACATCTGAGATTCCGAGGGAAGGCTGGTCCAACCCCATCTAAGCCCGTAGCAATGAGCAATGTATCTGTGTTCCTGGGGAGAGCATTGGGATGCAATGGGATGTGCTGATGCCTTGAGCCCCCTGAAAGCTGACCTGTTCAGGCCTCATGCAAGGAGGGTGATTACCAAGAGCACCAGTAGAATTTCCTGCTCACAAGATAACATTATGGATCATGCCCTGGATTCTTTAAAGCCTTTAATTGCTCTTCTCACTGCTGTTCAGTGACATCATGGAAGATTTTCTAAAGCTTCCAGCCTCCCCCATGTACACACGCCCACATAACTTCCTTGAAAATGTGGGGCCAGCCAGCACCCATCATTACTGAGAGTAAGGACCCTTTGCATCCTGTGGTCCAGCCTAACACCTGCTCTGAACACACGTGGAAACTGGAAGGCAAAAAAGGGAAGTATATAAAGGAAAATCAGAAATACCAGGAAAGCCTCAGGGGCTGTATCGAGGCATTCAGTTCCAATTTAGTACAAATTCACAGGGCTGGATGACAGTGACACCAGAGTGACGGACTGTGATTTTCCTGGCTCTGTTTGTCTGCCACCTCCTCTGGGCACAAGCGAGTGAGAGGAGCTAATGAGGTCCAGACAGATCCAAGTTGGAAGAACACACAGTCTGCTTCTCAGAAGGATTAAGAATTAAAGAGCCACTGTCAGGTCCCATAAGTGTAAGCACGAGGTACAAACCCCAGCAGCCCTGAGCTGCTGAAGCTGAAAGAGCTCATTGCGTTCTTCACGGCAGGACACAAAGGGCATCAGTCCAACAGTGCCTGCAGAACAAGAGCTGGCACTGTGTCAGGAGGAGGGGCTCTGCCAGGCAGGTTCTTGCAACAGGTTGGAAATGCAGTGATTGCCAGAGGTGGATCAGCACCTATTTACCCAGGGGACAGCTTCAGCCTGAATGTCCTGGTGCCACACTGTTCTCTGAATGTACAGCTTTGTTGTACTGACCTGGTCCAAAGTGCGTCTTGGAACGCAGTAGGCAGCAAGGAGCAGAGGTGTTTTTGGAGAAGTTGTCCCAGCTGTGGTCCATGTGTGTCCCGAGTCACCCTGCTCTGAACCTGGAAATCTGAGTCAACGGTCCCACTTCCCTGCTGGGCCAGGAGGGTTTGAATCAGATCCCAGCAGTGTGAATCAGCACTGGAATGAGCCCTTCTCCTGAGTGTCAGGAGGCTCTGAATCAGGTCCTGGATGAGTCCTTTCCTTCCACATATGGAGAACCTGAGGCAGGGTCCAGGCTGATGCTCCTGCTCCAGAGTGGAGGGCGTTTATAGAGCATGATGGTGAGAGTCCCTGTCTGGCAGAACAAGAAGGAAAACCATTGCATGGTTTGATTAAAAACTGCCTGAATGTCTTTATTCTTTGCCAATTTGCTGCAATATCACAAGGCCCTCTGAAGTGGAGACAAGAGAGAGCAACACAAAGACCAGTAATGAATACTGGACCAGTAATGATGATTGTGTTGGAGAAAGGGTACTAAATAGGACATTGCAGTCTCCTCACAGGGTTGTCCTGATTCCAGAGAGGACATCTAGCAGTCTTCAGCCCACTACAGAGCCTCTTGCCTCACTGCCTCTGTGTGTAATGCAGCCAAGCACAGCTCATGAGGGCTTTTACTTAGCTTTTGAGGATTCTTGCCTAAAAGTGGGAGTTCCTGTGTGCTGAGCAGAGAATGGTCACTTACCAGGCAACTTGGAAAAAGACCAAATCCAGATGAGTACCAGTGCAGAAAAGGAGGCACTATCCATATTTTGTAGAATGACCATTGACATTGTCCAAAGTCACCCAAGGGCACAATGTTGCCAGCAGAGCTTCAGGCTCAAATTTCATACTGCTTTTGAAGCTTTGTTTTGCTGACAAAGGCATTCTCCCTCCCTGTCAGGGAATAAGGGATGCTTTCTTCAGCTTTACACATTTCTGCACACATTCACTTCCATGCTTTGATTCATTGGCTTGTTAGTGATGGGAGTAATGAGAGCGGGCTGCATGTGCTCTTCTGCACTCCTTATCTTCTTTATTATTGTCCTTGACACTAATAGTGCTCTTGGGCTGGGATGGGGATGATTCATGTGACACATTTTATCATCTGAGAATGGAGTTTACAAGGTGTTTTTTCTTCTAAGCAGTCCTGTGGTAGCATCTCTCAAACTTTTGTTGTACCTAAGTGCTGCTGCAGTGGAGTATTGCTGTCGTGTGACCCATCCAGGGAGGTGGTTTGTTACAAGAGAAGATGGAGGAAGAGGGAAAAAACTTGTGAAAGGTGTGGGCTGGGTCCATTTGTGCGTGGGACAGGACAACATGGACAGCCAGTCACTGCTGACAGCTGATCACTGGCAGAAATGGGGGCATCAGCCAGGATTGCCCGAATATTTTGTCTCCATCTTGGCAGCTGCAAATGTGACAGCTGGGTGCCTCCTCCCCACTTCCAGTGTCAAGGCACAAGATATTGGATCACATTTGGAGAAGGAGGATGGAGAATGGTGTTTTTTTAGGAGGAGACATGTTATGGTTGGAGACAAGACTGATTAATACCTGGCAGGAATGAAAGGATATTTTGAAGTATCTGTGTAACCTTCTGTTTCCTTTATTCTTTTCCTACAATATTTTCCCTTTCTATGACTTGAATTGCTTTGTGTTATATCTACTTCAGTTCTGCTTTAGGACCCCTGGTAATCCCTCTGCTGACTTGGAAGGAATTTCTCATCTAACTGTCTGTGGGGTCTGCAGGAGAATTGTCATGCTGCATTTGGATGATCAGAGCATAAATATTGAATTAAAAATAAAATAATAACTAAGTGGCATCTGCCCCTAGAGGGTTTTCCCAGCTCCCATCACTGGGCACAGAAACCAGTTTGGTCTTGCAGTTAAGTCTGTACACCCAGAGACAAAGTGGCTGTGCCATGGCCTTTTTATGCCACATCTGGCATGTCCCAGAGCATGCAGCTCCTCCAGCTCTGAGGAGTTGGTCTGGCACTTCAAAAGCCCCAGAAGGGGTAGCTTATGTCCCTGTTGTTCACCTAAAGCCAGGTTCATGCCTGATGATGTTCATCACAGTGGCATTAAATGGCATGGAAACATCTGCTCAGGAGCTGAGGCCAGACGGGAGCGTGGTGACCCAGACACTGACTGATGGGAGCTTTGGCAGGGACTGAGCCATCTAAAAGGGTTCCATCGTGGCAGAATAAATTAAAAACTGATTTCTACCACATTTTTCTCCCACCAACTCTTTTCCAAGCAGTTATTGGTTGTGCCAGCAGTGGAATTAACTGCTTTTATTTAGGTTGCCCTTTAAAGACCCACTTGGTACATCTGCTTGATTGCCAAGTTACAACAGGAGGCAACTTCACAGTCTGGACCACAACTTTGAATTTAACTGCAGTAGCCAACACTCAGGATTGCTTTTGTTTTATTGTAGTCTTGTGGTATTGTCCAAGTGCAAAATGCTGGTAAGAAGAGTAATAATCCCTCTAGTTTCCAAAGGGATGGCTGGCAGGAGCAAAACAACATTAGTTTGTATCCAAAGAATCCTGATAGAGGAGGCTGGGAGGGCAGGAAAAAGGGGATGCTTATTGCATCTGAGCAATGTTTGCAGCTCTGACAATAGCTATGGGTCTGGAGGCTTTGGGGTGCTGCTCAAGGCCAGAATGAAATTCCTGGCTCCTGCTGATGAGCTGCACAGCAGGCAACAGGTGGGAAGGATGGAGCAACTTGGCACCATCTGTCATGATGGAGAGGAGACCAGCTCCTCCCCCCTTCTGAAGGGGCAGCAGCTCCATCCTGCAGGTCCAAGGGCTACCAGCTGTGGCTGTGGTCACCTGGGGTTTGGTTCACTTCGATGTCTTGGCTTGCAGAGCACCACGCTGATGTGCTTCTGCCATGCCATGGGCCTTCCCGGGACTGTGGCCTGCCTGTGGGATGCTGTGGGGCTGGGACATGCCAGCCAGTGGCAGACCCTCCCAGGTGCTGGGAGTGGGGACAGGCTGCAGGCACGCAGCCCTGGCCAGGGAGAGGTGTCCTGGAGGCGTGAGTCCAGCCAGGGGAGGAGACAGCCCAGCCACGGGAGCAGTGGCTGCTCCTGCGTGTGGTTTGCTTTCTCTCCTCTCACAACCCCTTTGCTTTGGGAGGCAGAGTGTGTGTGCCAATGGCAAGCTGACAAGTGAATCAGTGCATATGTGCCATCAGCAGTGCTGGGGGAAGGAAACAGGGATTTATCCTCCCCCCATTGCTTTAGACAATGCTTCCGCTGGCAGCCTGAGCTCCGGTTAAGGACATTTATTGATTGTTTCTCTGGTTTACTACTGGCTGCCCAGGGAGCAAATAACAACATTTTAAATGAACAGGCTGAAATATGGCAAGGCAGGAGCTGACAGGCAGTGATTAAGCAGCTCTCTGATCTGGAGGAGGGTGAGAAACAAATGCCAGTATATATAGATGTATGACGGCTAATATAGCAGGGGAGAGAATTAACTCATTGGAGGAAGGTGGAAGATCTTTCTGCTACTCTTCTTCCTGTCTGATGATTAAGCTGCTAAACTCGAGGTTGCCAGAGGGAGAAATTATCCCAAATACATTTTTAAAAGGCTGCTGCCTTTTAGAGCACTGTGTATCCGTGTTCCCACAGCACCCACAGAAACGAGGGGCTGATTCAAAGGCTGCTGAAGTCAATGGGAGGGTGCCAGTGATGTCTGTGGGTGTAGGTCTGACCTCCCAATGCTGAGAATGGTTTCATTGAGAAAAACACTTGAAACATGGCACCCTTAAAAACTGATCCACAAATTATGGTCATAAGAAAGGAAGCATTGCTGGTGACCTTCTGTAGCAAGCACCCTGGATCGCAGACATGCAATTTGTATCACACACTTTTACATTATTTTGCTAATCTCAAGAGTTTAAGGGAGTAAAGCCACATTTTCCCCCCACCCCACTTTTGAAGTGGCACATAATGGCTATGTTGGAGGGTCCACTGAGTGGTGGTCTGTAAAGCATATTGCTCAATGGTCATTTGTGCTTAATGGTTCATTCCTTAGAGTTAGAACAAATAACTTTTCAGGTGGAAGGAGTCCAGCTGCTGTTCTGCACGGTACCATGTGCTACCACTGTGTCACCTCGAGCTCAGGTTCCCTAATCAATATGTCTGGTGCTGCAAGGGCATTATCTGCTGATAAGAAATATTTGTATAAGACAGCTTGAATTTCTTAAAAATATATCTATAACTTATATAAGAGGAACTAAGTTCCTGGAAAATATTGGCAGAGAACTGGAGAGATAGCACAGTTCCTCTGAGACCTGCCATCAGCCTTTAATCTCCCTCTATCACCATTTTTGTATTGCCATTTGCAATGGGACTGAAAGGCATTTCAAAGGGCTCAGGTGGTAAAGAGCTGACTCCAAGCTCCAAATCCATGGCTGAAGGTTACAGGCAGAGGTGGGGCCAGCAGTGGCAGGTCTGACAAATGCGTTGAAAGTCAGGTGCTCACTGTGCCATTGCTTTGCTAGACATGAGCTCAAAAGCCCTTGAAGGTCACTGGGTGAGTTTCATAGCAGGCTGATGGGAAAAGACTGTCAGCAAATCAGGCTTTCACCAAATGCAACGTTACTGTAGAATCAAAGTCCTCTTTGTTTAACAAGGACAACAGGTTTATAAAGATCTTATCATTGCCAGATATTACTGTTGCTCTGCAAAACAGCAGGGTGCCTGAGAACACAGGAGGGACATTATATCATCTTAAAACCTGTAATTAAAAAATAGTTCTTGTTTGGAAAAAAAAATTAACAAGAGAATGTCAATTCTTCAGTTTTTTGCAGGCAGGCAGAATTGAGAGATATCCTGCAAGATGTCCATGTTGTGTTGTGTCAGGCTGGACTTTAGGAGAAAAAGTTTGAGAGAAAGCTCAAGAAAGGTGCATGTATGACTCAACTTCCCTGAGTGTGTTTTCTGGATGTCCCACAGGACCAAGTGGTTTCCACTGAAAACACAAGCTGGCTTTGACTTTTGTCTCTGGGCATTTTCTTTTCTTCTCATTAAAATTAACTTTCCCCACTGACACTTTCTCCTTGTTGCCACTTCGTGGGTTGTTGGACTTTCCTCAGGGAGAAGCAGCTGCAAGACCATATCATGTATTCTCCATAACATGGACTTTGAAGGAAAGTGGGAGGAAAAAGAGTTGCAGATTTGGAGAGATGCAAAAGACACATTTAAAACTGTTAAGGAAATGGCAAGTTTTTAAAAACAAGGCATTTTTATGAATAAGAAAAGCTCATTAAGGATTTTTAAACATTGCCAGCTCCAAGGAAGGGGCATTTTCATTTACCTTCGTGTGTGAGGGAGAACTTTTTGAGACTCTTGATATTTACATTGAGAACAGGCTATATCTTGTGACAATCTGGAGAAAAATGACAGAACACTTTCTCTGCTATAGGGAAGCATTGCCCCTGTGTAACCCGGGCCTGTGGGATGCAGGTGAGAGGAGATGCCCCAGGGCTGCATCACATTAATCCCTCCATGATATGTGCTACCACAAGCTCATCTGGCTCCCTGATGGTGCGTGTTGAAGCTGAATTTGGCTACTGCAACTCTACTCCAGAGACCTCCAAACACTTTGCTCTCTTATTAGATGAAGAGTACAGGGTCTTTATTTTGTGCAGAGATGGGGCTGAATTATATTGGAACTTTCCCTGGCTTTCAGAAATATAAACTGTAGACCTGAATGATGTAATTATGAGACATCTTTGTTTCTGTGTACATAAGCATTCTAAAAGACATAAATTTACTGGATAAACCCCTAATAAGCTGACTTTATAAAGCACCCTTCACTTTGCTTTTAGCATATAATCGATCATCGTGTCCATACAGCCTTCGTGTCCATAGGGAGTAGAAAGTAATATTATAAACAAGCATGTTAGAAGGCTTTACATGAATAATAAAAGAACAGTAGAGCACCAAGGGCAGAGCCAGCAGCAGTGCCTGGCTCTGTTCTGGCTGACTGCAGAACCCTTGCTTGTGACAGTGCTGTGCTGGACCCCAGTGACCCATCCAAGGTCAGACACAGTCACAGAGACACTGGCCCTGCTCCATCAGCTGAAGCTTTCCTGTAGGTAATCACCTTTTCCTTGATTTCTTTGTTTTGAATTTGCAAGAATCTGCCCTGCTTATGGAGGGATTCATTCCCCAGAGAGAGGCAGGGGCAGTCTCCCTGCCTGTGCACCAAATCCACACTGGTGTTCCTGGAGTTAGCATTTCCTCAGTGACAGGCCTGACTGGGAGGAGGAGGAGGACTGGCAGAGAAGTGGAAAGACTAATTTCAGCAAGGAACATGGAAAAAGCCTTCCCAGTTCTGGGGTGTGAGTTTCTGAGATTGCCTCCTCCCTCCTCGTGAGCTCCTGGTGAGAGATGTGGAGGCAGCATGGTTCCTCCAGAGGGACAACATCCCTTCCCTGCAGTGTCCCACCAGGTGACAGGGACATATGGGCACAGAGCACATGTGCTCCTCCTGCTTCTGCAGCTCACAGCAGCATTGCCCCTGGGAACATCCACCTCAGGGGGGAACTTTCTGTTGCTTTGCAAGTGCAGACTGATGGCTGAGTGGGATTGTTTGTGGTGCAGGTACAACTGATTTGTTTTCCCCAAATAAAAGTTTTAATGAAAGAAAACCCCACCCATAATTGATGTCTGAATTTGCAACACATGATCTAGGCAGGTGAAGTTGTACAGGTGATTCTGGAGATAAAGCAAAGGCTGCATGGCCTTGGCACATGCCAAAGTGCCAGTGTGCCTTTTGGGGCATAAACCAGACTTTCCTGTGCCTTCCAAGATGTGCAATGCCATGAAATGAGAAAGTGCTGCTGCTGCTGCTGTGAGAGCACTTTGCACAGCTCCTGCTCTCAGGCATCAGCTCCAACGCCACCACACAGCCTGAGAGCTGCCTGAGGAAGGGGAAGGGATTTAAACTGACACATTAAAGAGACCAAAATGAAAAGTTGTGGGTGCAATTGGGAATAAATGCTTCAGAGCTGCTAGAGCTTGCGCTCGAAAATAGCGCAGAGGAGGGGGGTTTAAGCCCTGCACAGTACTTCCAAGTAGCCCTTTGGATAAATTGACACAAATTCCAGAGGGATTTTAACTACTAGGACAAAGATCCAGAGCCTCTGCTCTGCCTGTGCACAGGCTTTAACCATGTAATGGAAAAAGCCTGATTTCAGTTCCTTGGGGCAGGGACAGGAATTTGGGAAGGGAGCATGCTTACAATGTGCGTGCTTGCACAAGCTTTATTAGGATTACTTTTAGGAGTATTTATTGTACCTGGCCAAAAGAGTATGAGCAATACAAGCTCCCTTCAAATATGAGATTACATAATTTTGTGAGAAAGTACAAAATAATATGTACCTAGTGAAAGGCTGTGGAAGAGGGTTAAGTTTTATTTTGTCTTTGGCTTGTTTTTCCTGTTAAATAAATAATACTGCAGTTAAAGCTTCATTTGCGGAGAAATGTGGTTTTGTTTTGAAACAAACTTTAGGCTGCATCATGAGGAAAGCATCTCCCAAATGCTTCTCTTTTTGTGAGGTGGTGGTGAGGGATGAGCTAGGAAAGTGAAGCAGATGTTATTAGGATTCAGTTTGTTCCTGCTGACTCTGCCCAGCTCCTGTGCTGCAGCACAAAGCTGCTCTGCTCTGAACTGTGGGAAGGCACAAAGCCTCCCTGAGCAGGTTTACTCCAAGGTCCTCAGGAGGTGAAAGAGGAATTTGTCCTTTTGCTGGCAAAACCCACTGCTTACTCTGTTGCCCCAACAGTTCCCTATCTGTAGTTAAATTCCCTACAAGGCTGTTCCATCACCCACAGCCTGTGCCCCTCAGCCCAGCGCTCCCCAGGCGCTGGTGCAGTCCCAGAATTCAGACTCCAGCACTGTCACATTTGTCATATGGTCCTGAGGCTGTCTTGCTTCTTTCATCTGTGTTTCAAAGATAATGAGCCAAACACATTTCTGATGTCATTGGTTTAAACTTCCTCATTAATTCTAATTGCACTGGTAGGGCAACAGGCTCTAATTGCATTGGCCATGGGAATGGGGGCTCTGAGCAGAGACATGGCAGCTCCCTGCTCTTGGAAGCCAAGGAAGGAAGGCTTTAGGTGGTGATGACAAGGGGAAATCATTAGAGCCAACTTATGTCCAGGTATCTCCCAGGTAAGCTCAGAAGGTGACACAGTCTGGGGTGTTTATCAGATCAGATCAAAGAGCAGAGTCTGCCCAGCCCATTCAACCCCCATGGACAGTTTAATAAACTCAGTGCCAAGAAATGCAGCTGAGAGACCTGCCATGAAACTGATAAAACTGCTACCAGTGAAGTCAGGAGGACATCCTGATTGTGTGTGACTAACCAGGCAGGAAAGTAAAAACACCTCCTTAAGGCAGGTAGGAATTAATGATGTCAATTTATGCACAACAGGTTTAATCCCAGAGAGACCTTGCTGAGTTTGTCTGTGTTATTCCATCAAGCCTGGGAAAGGAGCATCCTTCTTCCAGCCCAGCACTGAACCCACTTTTCCAGTGCCTGTTTTTAGCCTCTTGCCTGTCAGTGGCAGTTTTTGGACAGGGTTTGAATTATGGGGCCATTCCTGTCCCCTCATTGAGTGAACGCTGCTGTCACAGGCAGACAGCTGCTTTTACCTCTTCTGTGAAATTCTGTGAATTCTGGAGCCTGTTCAAGACTGAACAAATCAACAGGGACTTTCCATTGTTTGCAGTGAGCTTTGGAGCAGCTGTTATTGTTCTTCATCATCTGCTGGAACATTTCTAATCGAGTTATTGTTGTCTCCTGAGGAAACTTTTAGAAGACTTTCAGAAACCTTCACATATTGGCAAAGCAAGTTTTTGGTTTCATTCCCAGGGCAATAGTCAGGCTTTTTCCTTTTTACTGACGTCATGGCTTTTGGATGTGCTCAGACTCACTCGTGGGTGAATTCAATATTCATCTTCGCAGCTTCTGCTACTTTTTCCTTTTTATCCCACGGTGGTTTATAGCCCCTAGTTCTTACAGAACCATGTTTAATTTCCACAAAAGAGTGAACTAAAGACAGAACTAAAGACAGAAAAAGCAGAGACATGAATTTATTATTGAAATACTTAGGAAAAAACCCCAAAATGCTGCTGCTTATTATCCCAATGTCTTTTTGTTGTTGTTTTTGGGTTTGTTTTTTAATCCTTTTCCTTTGCAAACACATATTTTAATCCTTCTGACACATATGTCCATCTGTAGCCATTTTTCTTGTATGTCTGGGGTTTGCCTCTCTCTTGTTGTGTGAAGACTGATGGGCATTGTCAGCTTTTTCCAAAGCTGTGGGTTTAGAAATCCAGAAATCTACTAATTAGTTCATGTTTAATCTGCGTGATCTGCAAGAGCAGTTCTGAAGCCTTGTAGATTTGTTCCAGCACAGTCAAATTATGCTGATTAGATTGGTAAAAGGCCAAAAAAAAAGAGGCATAAATAGCAATTATTTTAAATAAATTCCAAGCACATAAAGACTGATTTTAGCCTGGGCTGTTGAAAATTTTTGTGCAAATTGTAGTGTGTGTTTATTGCTTTTTTTTTTTTCCAAAAGAAGTGGAAGAGTTGGACCTATAGTTGTCATAATTACACTGAAATATGAGCAGTGAAACAGATAAACCCCACAGCTGCATGGTGCCTTGCAGGGGAGAGCACCGTCACCAGTGTTTGCTGTGTCACCTGTTCCCAAGGCAGTGCTGCCTCTTAAAAGTCCTAGTAAAATCCCTCTGCCTGCCAACGAGCTGCTGCTGCTGAACTGTGTTGCCTCCCAAGGACACTGGAGCTGCCAGGAAGGGGAATGGGGCTGCTCCTGCTGCGGCCACAGAGCCCAACCCCTGGAACAGGCAATGGGCTGGGAGGGGCAGTGGCAGGACAGGGAGGGGTGCCCAGCTCTCCACCAGCCATGGCACCCCAAGCTGCCACCTGGCAGTGCCCTTGGCAGCACCTTCCTGGCACTCCAGTGGCCCTCGTTTTTGGGGTGTAATGGTGCTCAAATAAGGAATTTCAAAGTCTTACTCTCTGGTCCATCCCAGATTCAAGCATGGAGCCAGGAGGTTTAGCTGCCCAGGCTGCACTGTAGGTAGGAGGCTTCTTCCATCATCAGTCTGCACTTGCTAAACAGCAACATGCACACACAGAGGATAAATACAGGGTAGAAAATAAGTCAAGTGTAATTTGAATGTTTATGGACACAGCTGAGCAAGCCCTCTGCTTTTCAAAGGCTTTCAAATGTTTAGGAAACAAAGTAATAATGATCTTACAAGTGGGCAAATGTACTGTTAAGAACCACTAAAGTTTTGCAAGATGAATCTTATTATGTGGTTGAGAATACAACTGGAACTTGACTCTGACTTGCAGCAAGCAGCCATTACATGTTTTGGGAAGTGTTATGGAGCTTTAGACCACCACTGGCAGGACAGTGGGACATTGGAGTAAATGGGAATGACCTCCTAGATTAGCTCTGCTTAGTCACGCTCTGCAAGGAGGTTTCAAACAGCTCCTGTGAAAAGGAACAAGCCTGTACTCCCCTCAGAGCATGACAGTGCTCCTCTCTGGTGTTCCTCAGTTGGAGCAGCCAGCTGAGCACAGAGCTCCTCTGCCCTGGTGCTGCAGCCCCAGTGACCATCAGCTCACAGCTCCGCACAGGGCTGTCCCTGGTACCCCTTTGCATTTATCTGCCTGAGTTCCACCTGCACTTTACTGCCCAGTCTGTCATCAGGCAGGACTCGCCCATGAAGTTCCTTATAACCTGTCCCCATGCTCAGTGCCATAAATAACTGTGCAATATCAGCAGACTCCCCTGACAAAGTGCTCAGCCCTTTTTCCAGGTCATTTATAACAACACTGAGCTGCACAAGCACCAGCACAGACACCAGGACGCCACTGGTGACCTCCAGACTCCTGTGAGACCCAGCTAGGACCTCAACCCTCTGTCCCTTATCCCTGAACTCATTACTCAGCCTTATTTATCCTACAACTAATGGCTTCAGAAAGGGCCTTAATTCTATTAGATTCCCTAGCTTTTTGCATGGGTTGCTCTGCAGCCTTACTCATGATCTTTTAATATTATTTTGGGCTGTATAATTGAATTCAACCACTCTTAGGTTTTCTGCAACAAAGTGGGGCAGGCATGGAGGAAAACACTGACTGTGCTTTGAGCAATTAGCAGTCTTTGTGGTGTTGTTGCTTTGGTGATTTTTACTTGAGAAAGTATTCTGTAAAAGTGCAACAAAATGTGACTGTTTTCTGCTAGTGTGACTGCTTTGGATCCAGACTATACAAAACCAGTGCCATGTTTCAGCTGGTGGGGGAAGAGCATAGGATCTATCTATAGTCACTGATCCTTCTAATTCACAGGGAATTTGGGAGGTTTTTTCAGCTCTGATAAAACTAATGCAGCACATAAGCCTCTTTGAGTCACCCTCTCTGCTATAAGAACTACCATAAACAGCTGATTTCTATGAGGCAGATGTATTTATAGGCTTGGGATAGAATGTAGATTTTAAAATGCCACTTTTCTACTTCAAAGAGATTGTCTTACATTTTTAATCTGTATAAAATTAATGCAGCTAATTAATGAAAATGGCTACAGAGTAAAATGAATTAAAGTTTCAGAAGATCATTAAGCATTGATATGACTGCATGCTCTGATTTGGTAATGAGTTGTGACATGAGTCAAGACATTATCTAACTGTATTTGCATCCAGGTACTGTAAGAACTTGTGGGCACTGGGGTGCTGCCATGTGAGAGTTTTGCTCTGGAGGAGATTCTTGCTGAGCATTAGGAGAGCACTGTTATTTAAGAAGGAGCTGTGAGGAGATCTGGAGCATCAGGTCCTGTTTTCCATTCTGCCACTGCCTTGCACAATCCCCTCATGCCTTTGAAAGGAGCACGGTGCTGGGTGATTCCCAAAGAAACCTCCACAACCAGGGCCCAGGTGATCAAGGGAGTTGTGCTGAAATCCCACCAAAATAAATAAGAAAATCAGTAGGAGCTGGGGCATGAAATCCCTTTACCTTCTTTGAGAAACTGCTCTTTCTTCAGGCAGCCTGCAGCTCCCTAACGTGGAGGTGCCACCACGCTCTCACAACAGCCGCAGGTATTTCCAATCTCCTGCCACAGCCATTCTGCAAATCCCTTCCCTCTCTTAGTAAATGTTTGCAGGATCAAAGTCAAACTGCATGATAAATGAGGAACTGTTTCCTTATGAAACAGAAATCCTGTCTCACACAGAGATTTACCATGAGGAAGAACTGCAGTTTCTATTCCTACCTAAGGCCGCTGCACCTTGACTCTTAGACTACAGCTCTGTCAGAAGTGGCACAGAAGTGGCAGGTGCAAAGGCACTTATTCTGAGGGGAACTGAGTCCTTGTGTTCCCTTGGGGACAGAAGATGCTCCCAGGGATAATGCTCAAGGCCCAGCACTGTCCCTGAGGTGGAGGAAGCCCTGGGCCTGCTGTGGTGCCACACGGTCGTGCACAGGTCACACTTTGCTGGTGGCTTTGACAAGGTCACACTTTGCTGGTGGCCTTCTCAGCTGTGACAGGTTCATGTGTTCAGCCCACCTGGGCCTCTTGGTGCTGCTCTAATGCCAGCAGTGCACAGGGCTGGCTTTAATGCCTTCAGAGGGACAGCCATTTATAGTCCATGTTAAAAACCTAAAGGAGCCCAGTGCTGCCATCCTGGCTCTGACATGTGTCTGCAGGCTGGTGATCAGCTGTAACCATGAAAAACCTGCACACTCTGCTGCAAAAGGGCACTTCCCTCTCTCTTTAAAGGGCTGCTAAGATCAGTGAGGAAATGTCAGCAATGAAGGATCCTCCTGGGAACACTGGGTGGTAAAAACTGGAAGTCAGCCTCCTGTCTGGAAAGATTGATGTGCTTGTGGGTTCTGTATTCCACTCAAATATTATCCATTTTCTTACATGTTTCAATCTTATCCGACAGAGGACACAAAAACACATCAAGAGAACATGCAGAAACTGTAGCTAGTTTCTTAGCTAAATCTGATTTTTCAACATAGGCAATCAAATCTCTCTCTTACTCAATTCTCTTGCCCAGTAATGTCCTTAAATGGGTGATTCTTTATTGTATAATACATAACTACATTGTGTATTTTGCTGACATAATTTGAACCATACTGAGCTCCTCTAACAGTGTGACATGATGCACCTGTAAACCAACAGGCTGAGCTGACTGCAGCCTTCTTTCCATCTCCCTCCCTCCTTTCCACTCCATCAGCTGTAGATCCCACCCTACATCCCTTGTTAGAACAGCCTGATTGAACTGACATCCTCACTAATGAGCATTTCTGAGCCACAGCTTTCAAGAGGAGAATCTGGAATTTCCTGGGAAATTGCCTCTTTATTGCAAAAGGCCAGGAAAGGAAGAGCTTTCTCCTAGAAATCATTCTCCACCTTACTACTGCTCCTTCCTCTGCTTCCTCCAAGCAGATTTGGTTCTCAAATCCAGCTGATTCCTACAAATAATGTGTCCCTTGATTCTTTAATTATTCTGAAATAGTACTTTATGGACAATTTCTAAGGGGAGGGGGGACCAGTGTAAAAAGTATCAGAGCCTACAATTTTAACATCTTCCTCACCCTTCAAGTGGAAACTTCTGGCTCAGAATATTTTGACATCACAAACTTTCATTCCACATCCCCAGGGACCAGCCACGCTGAATTGCAGACACATAGTAGGCAAAACTACTGCAAATGTATTTTTGACTCAGGTTAGGAGGGGGGAATACAGCTCTCCCGAAGCAACATGAGGGAGAGGAAAATCCCACTGCAGACTTCCCCTTCCCTCACAGTGCCTAATACAAAGGGAGGTTGCTAAAGCAACAGTTTTCTCTGAGCTGGCTAGACCTAGTCATGCACAGGGCTTCATGGTGAATCAGGATCAGCTTTCAGAAAGAGATGGAAAAGGCTCCTTCTTCTCCTTACGTAGGTTTGACTGCTCAGCTTGCACCTCTGGCAGCAGAAGCTCTGAATGCACTCAGTCCTGGTCTCTGACATATCCTGCTGCTATCTGGAGCCCTGGGGAGAGCTCCACAGCTCCACTGGAAGCACTCATGCAGATTGCCCTCTTAACAACTGTAAAGGAAGATGAAATTTAGCATCAACCCACTCAGGCCCCACCAAAATAACTTCAGGCTGAGGTTGCAGCAGCTCCAACCTGCTGCTCTCTGCAGGTGCCTGGTCAGGAGCACCCAGCTGTACCTGCAGGTCCTGATGGGGTGGCAAAATACAGCCCTTGTCCTGCACTCCAGTAAAGAGGAGAGGAAAATGCTCTGCCCAAAGCCTGGCTGTGCAATCTCAGGGGGCTTGGAGCAGCAGGAAGAGCTGGTGCATGCTGTTGGAATGGCTGTTGGCTTTGGGTCTGAGGGCAGCAGCAGAGATGATGCGAAGGGACCACTCACAGCAAGGGGAAGCCCAGTTGTGGGCAGTCGACCTTAGCAGCCAGGGGGAAGCACAAGGCACAGTGAGATGCCCACAGGACTGTTCCCAGCTGGCTTTGTGGTTGTTCCTATCAGCAGCATATCAGCCAGTTTACCTCAGAGTTCAAACCTGCTGCCCTGCAGCAGAAAACAACAGCCTGCAAAAGGACACAGATCTCCTGGGTGAGATATGCAGGCAAAGGGTTGGATACCAGTGAGGAGAATTATTTTTATTTCACTATTTAATTCAAGGTTTTTCTGTTCCCTGTGTTGGTGCTGATGCAGATTCATTCCAGTTCAGAAGCTGTCACATAGGGAGAAAGGAAATAGCACAGTCTGGCTCCCCTCTTTTGGCATCTAAACATCATTCCTCAGGAGCACTCAAGAGGCCAAGCAGCATGTAAATGCTTTCCCTCATGGTGACACAGACAGAACTTTCTGGTACTCCAGCAACCCCTTTCCTCCCTTTGACTGGTCCCAGCTGCACGTACCTTTGGTGTAACATCATGGTTATGCAATGCTGACTCTCTCACTCTGCTCTTATCATGCCTCTCTCCTACTTGTGCAAGCAGAAGCTGAGACCGAGTCCAACAATGGCCTCCAAGAGCTCAGGCATTTCCCAACCCTCCTTCTCAGAGCCTGCTCTGCTCCCACTGGCACAGACGTGAGCTGGGACCACCAAACACCCCTGAACTGCAGCCCAGGAGGGCACAGCTCTCCAGTATCTGACCAGAGCAAACCTGGGAAGGCATGAACACCCAGGCTGCCCAGTGCACTCCTGAAGCCAAGTGATGCAGCCCCTGCAGGGATGAGCACTCATTCCCAAGTACATCACTGCAGCTCTGGCCCTCCCTCGTTTCTGGGTCACCATGACATCCTGCTCACCAGGACTAATGGAGCACAGATGGACTCTCAAGGGAGAGAGTGGGAACCAGAACCCTCATCTCTGGAACACTTCCCAGGAAGAACCATCTCCTCACCATCACGTATCCCAAAGTACCTAAGGAGAAGGCAGAGCAGGATATGCAGCAGAAGAGTGAGTTCCTAGAATTTTTGCCACTTTATCCCTTTAAGGTTCTCAAGCAGGATTTATGATCATCTTCAGAGAAGAGTGTTGTGCTAACAGGTAGGCAGGAAACAACCACAGTGAGATGCAGATCTGTGAGGCTTTAATTAAAGCACAGGTAAACTGTGAACAGCAGCAGAGCTCTGAGTGTTTCTTATGCCACTCATCTTAGTCACTGCTGTGTGCCTTGTGGGCTGCCAGTGTCACAGCCTGCTCTCCATGGCAGCCTGCAGGGTACAGGGCACAGCAGCACCTGGCTGGTGTGCAGGGCTGTGTCCTGGTGCTCATCCATGACTGAGGGATCTTGGTGCATGGCAGCAGTGAAAAAGTCCACCTGAACATGTGACTGAACTCCACCAGGGCAGGAAGCAGTATTTTGTTCCATACTGGATACTAAAATGTATTCAGAAGAGAAATGACTCTCTAAAAGTATGGCCCAGGCAGATTCCCCAGCGTGGAGGGAAAGACCCATCTTTCTGATCTCCCACTTTTGGCAGGGAGTGCAGCCAGAATGTAGGACACAGGTGACCAGAAGCAGCATTAAACAGTGGGGGTCTGGCAGCACAGTACTGTCCACATTGGACAGTGTGGGATCCTCCCTGTGACCCTGACAACAAAGCAGCAGCAGGAAGTGGTGCAGTGCTGCTGGCCAGGGCTGCCATCAGCAACAAAAACACAGAAAGCCTTTTAAATATTGCAAAGACAGAAATGAAATCCTTCTCTTCTATGCAATGCTTGCCCTTCCTCAGCAGAGGTCAAATCAATATGGGACCAAGCAAAGTCAATGGTTTATTTCAAGGGGTTTTGAATTGGGCTTTGCAGGCAAAAATGCATCAGCCTTGTTTTAAACTCCAGGAAGACACATTGGTATTTCCATTCCACATCTATTTGTAGCACAGAAAAGTGACTTTGTTCCTTTTTAGTCCTGTTTAGATGTTACATTACTTTAAAATAAGGTCTGTCTGGAAAGACCAATCAAGTCTGGGTCTGGAATTGTCCCTGCAGAAGCTTGGGGAACCCCCCTGTTAGTGAATGAGGATGACCTTGAAGGAAGTTAAGGAGAATCTTATGGTTGTAATTCCCCATCCTTTCTTCTGAAGTCTGGCAGTAGCTGTGCTGTGCTGCTGGGTGGTGATCCCAGCACACACAAATACACACAAACCCACACACACTCACACACATGTTCTAACACAACCACCAAACCTCACACACCATGTCAGCAGCTCAGCCTGGAGAACAAGAACAGCAGCAGAAAGGGAACTTTCCCATAATTTCTGGGGAAATACTGCAGTTGTAGGCCAACTTACATAACTGATTTAGCTGAACAGAATTGCTTTCTGCCTTTAATCTGCTCAACAGTTTATCTTTGCAGCCGTGATCGGTTGAGCTCTCTTTAAACCGTTATGGATTAGCGTTCTGCTGAACCACGTTAAAAGCTTAGCTTTGTTTATTTTTGTCAAGAAAGGGGGAGGGATATCAGGTTAAATGTTCAGGCAGCACTTTATGAATGGCTGCTTCTCTTGCACAACAATCAATATGCTCAGGTACTGAAAGCAAGGCACAGCTAAATGCTTTGAGTGGCAGCACTAGTTGCTGGAATAGGAATATTTGTGAATTTACTATTAAAAATAAAATAAGAAAAAAAGAAGGAACTTTAATAAATTTTCATTATTATTTTAATCTATAAATACAAAATGTAATCCAGCATTCAAACAGTTCCTCACACCCACCAGCTCTGTATGGAAGACCAAAGAGTAAATGATCTGAAAACTTAATTAATAAGGTTGGTTGAGGATTTTACTAAGTTTGCATTATTGATGTAATTTGGAGACAGAAATCCTGCCAAAAGCAATCTTTCTGTCATTCAGCTGCAGGAAAACAATACACCATAATGGAAACAAACCACCAAACAACTGGAACCTCATCCACACCACTTACAAAGAGGTGGTCAGATAGTATTAGCCAGCTGTTCAGTTAATTTTCACAGTAGATTCATCAACTATAAAAGTGGCTGTTCTATTAGAACATGACCGTATGGATCCAGGTTCAAATTTCTACTACAAAATGATGAGCACAATATACCAATTTAAATTAAATCCAACAATTACCACACTTCTTTGACCTCTGTGTAGTCAAAATGATTTGCAGATGCCAGCCTGGAATGGAGTAAGAGGTTGTGTTCCTGAGTGTTGCCAATAGTCCTCTGGAACACTATTCCACGGAAACACTGATTCTGTGAATAGTTGTGCTGGCAACCCTGTAATCTTGGAACTTTCTTATCTAAAATGGAGGAAGTAGGCACTTGCACATTCTTCAGAGCAACACAGACATTGGAGAAGTTAAAAGAATAGTGTCCAGTGGTGCTAGAAAAAATAAAAACATAAACCTGGGAAAGTAATTCAGAAAAAAAGGAGGAAAAAATCCAACGTATTTGTAATTTGTCTGTTGTTTGTTTTGCTTACTTATGAGAGACCTTAATCCTGCACATTCCAGTGAATGGCCATTTGCTATTAATTTATCTTCTTTCTGACAGCAAGTGGAGCACCATTCCAGAGTTTCAACATTCCCTTGATGCTGCTCTGCTAAATGCTTGTGTGCTATTTAAACAAAGCATATTCCAACCAAATCTGACTATATATGGAATTCCCTGACAAGTAAAACTTTGGATGCCATACTTAAAAGAGCCATGAAAACAGAATACACACAAACTCCACTCCAGACTGCACAAACTGGGCATGTACTACAGCAGGCTCTTGGTGGCAAAGGTCAGGTACCCAGTGTGCCCAACCACCTCCCTCAGTGGCACACCACTCTTGAACTGCACAGTCCCTTGCTGCAGATCAGCACACGAGCTGCCTTGATGTGATGGGCTGCTGCTGTCAAAGCCAGTGCTAGAATTATCCTCAGCTGCTTTTCCAAGGTCAGGGATTTGCAGGCTAACTGTCCTTACATTGTACACTCGGAGCAGAATTTCCAAGGTGTTAATCTCTGTAAAACCAGATTCTTCCATGGCCAGGCAGGTTCTTTGAACTTGTTCAATGCAGGGGGAGAAAGAGCAGATGCGGCCACCTGCAAAATAAGACAGGTAGTGGAAAAGAGGGCAAAAGCCAAAATGAAGCACTTTTCATCTTTTTTCAAATTCTCCCAGATGCCCATAGAATTACTATTATACAGACAAAGTGAAAACATTCTTCAAGAAAATCTTCACATGGCAACTTTGTTGGATTAAAGTGTCAGCACAAAATCAAACAGTGACAACTCCACAGGATGCTTCAGACCCTTTGAAAACAACAGCAACTTCATTCATCTTCCACATCCAATGCTGCCCTCCACATTTGCTCACAGCAAAACTGTTAAAGTTGGTCCCTTTAGAGCAGCAACTCTTTTGGAATCACTCTCCACTGTTCTGGACTGAGCACCAAACTGCAGCTGGCACGTACACAAAGCCAGAAGTCATTCTCCACACACTGCCCAGGGCTGGAGCCCCAGCACTGCACACGCCCCTGACAAAGAGGCTGTGTTTAGCTGGGGACGATGGTATGCATGCACAGAATAAAGGCAGCTCTCCAGGCCATAGATGGAGTGCTGTTAAGGCTTTGCCCTTTTAGTCAAGCTGACTAGCATGTCTCCTGAGCATTGAAGTTTACTGGATATCACATCGTGCAGGCTTACAGCAAAATGTTGTAAAACTCAAGGACGGGACTTTTAAGTGATAAACTAACACTTGTCTCCTTGTCTATGCACAGTTCTGATTTTTGATTCTTAATACGGGCTATTAATAGGCCCCCTACACCTTTCTAAGTGCTACAATGTCACCTTAACAGCTGAGAATAGAATGATTCAGATTTACTCTGAAAAGCCGCAGCCAAATCAGATCAAAGAATTATAAGGACACTGTCTGCCATAAGGCCAGGGCATGTGCTTTCACCCAGGACACAGTGTCCCCCAAGGCAACTGCCCTTCCTGAAAAGCTTTTGTGCAGGAGGAAGGAACACTGGGCAATGCAGCTTCAGCTCTTGTTTCATTTATTGCAATTAGATGAAGATGCCTGCTGACCTGATTTGCATTCCTCCCCAGTCCTCTCCTGGGCTCCAGTCAAACCTTCCAATACCAGCCATCTAAGCAGTTAAAGAACCCGTGCAAGCCAGAGCAAAGCATCCTGCTAAAAATAGAGGCAATGCTAGGACTACATGAAGCCTGCTTTATCTCAAACTCCGCTTTTTTTTTTTCCTTTTTCGTTTCTAAAGTCAGATCTCTAAAAAAAGAAAGCATCAGGTCTGAAAGCGTCACTGTAGCACTCCAGTTACTGTGCAGCAATGATGTGCTGGTACTGCCTGGGGAAGAACACTTTCCACAACCATTAATCCACCATACGCTAAGCAGGATTTAATTTTAGTCCTCAAATAAAGTCTCTGCACCAAGGGGTTCTTATCATGAATCTTCAGAACAAAGTACCTTGGACAAGTACTTCCCTGGAGTGACAATTAAAACCAAAATCTAATAATCACCTGCAAAACTAATGCTGGTATGTGTCTTTATGAACCAAGTCCGTTGATGCTGATTTAATTGCACGCCCAGTCCATTAACTCCCATGAAATTAGATTTGTATGTTCATCAGGATGGCCAGCACTACCTGGCCTGAATCTGACAGCTAATCTTTTCTGCCCAAAGAACTTACACACTCTACTCTATGGTTGCAGATGTAAAACAGAAAAGCTCAGGAAAAAAATTCTGTTACATAATAAGAAAGCTACTATGATGCACACATGTTACAAAGAAAGAATTTATATTCTTATTGTGTAGGGAACTGAACAAATGTCTGACTTAACTAAATGTCAGCTCACAATAACTCTTTGTCTGCAAAGCAAGAATCTGAGAGACCAGAGACTACTACTTCATTCAGGCTTTTTGGTTTTGAGGTTTTATATTGCAATAAAGAAAGCAAAATATATTTACATTTACAGTAAGTCTGTTCTTATTTATTCCGACTCTAAGGGTTGAAGATACGTTTAGGCTTTTGAAGTCACATGCTCTGGATTTACAGTCAAAAACTCAAAGCCTGCACACAGCTGTTGCCATACAAGCTGCAAAGCCACCTACGGTTCTTGTCAAGCCTTCAATTAAAGGCAGAGCACCCTTCCTCTTGCCTGGGGCTGGTCAGCTGAGCACAGCACGTCAACACCAAACTTGGTGAAGATTTATCAGGCTGCCTCCTCACAACTGCTGGGGGAAGTAGGGTTACAGAAAACAGGCTTTCAAGCTGTTTAATAAGGAAGAAAGCTCTTGCTTGCAGTAGCAAATATCCAGAAGGCAAGCACAAAAAATATTACTTTACTTCCTGCACTGCTGGAAGTTTCTCAGGTGTGAAAGATGAGAAAACAGTGAACTGCTGGTATTCCATCTACCTGAGACCATCCAATGGGTTTTAATAGTTCTGTCAATTTTGTTTTCCCCTTTCATGCCTATATTTCTCGTTATCTTTATACATCCCTCCCAAATAAATACACCTACAAAAGGCTTAGAAGCAAACTCATCAAGCATCTGTCCTTACAGATCGTAACAAGTGGGAGAGGAGTCCCCTCTGCTTTTTCCTGTACCATCAGGCAGGCCAGATCTGACTTGCAGCTACAGGCTGGAATTATGTGATTAAGCAGCTATTAGGAGTGAAGATTGGAAAGCTACAGTTAGCAGAAGGCTGGAAGGCAAAAATGAAACTGCAGTTGCAGACTGCGAGAGGCTGTCTGAAATAGAAACATTTGGAAGTTTCAATTCCTGTGGTGTGTTTAGACCAGCAAAAAAGAAAGTAGAAAACCAGCACTCAGAAGGATGTGCTTATCTGTCCCAGGAGCAGAGACATTGTCATCTTGAACAGAGCAGATGCTTCTGAATTCTGCACTCTGAGGGCTGCCCTCTGTACCCAGCTGGACTACCAGCTAGGCAACACCCCTTCTGTCACAATCACCAAACAAATATAAATCTAGATTTCAGCATTCACAGTTCTCAGACTCTTTGAGAGCCCTCTTGTCCTTTAGACACCAAGAGGCTTCTAGGGTTTAAAGGACTTGAATATGCACTGCTTTGTCTTGCCCTGCCAAGGATTCCTTAGTGAATGAAGAAAAGACATGAACTCCCCCCCTCTCCTCCCTGGGGCACATTGCTCTGTCTGTGGATCACAAAGGGATGGACTAGACTAGAGAGCAGTGAAAACATCTGAATGGAAACTTTTTTGTACAAATTGGGTTTGTGTTCTTTCAGAGCTCTCCTTCAAGGAGAGCTACCGTTCCTAAATTTGGTTAATGAGATCTGTGTGTCATCATAAATTGATATAGTAATTATGAGAGATTAATCCTGTTCACATTGGGAAGCTGTGTGAGCTTTTTGATCTCAAGCGCTGTCTAAAAATGTGTTTATTCATGTATAATGCATCTGACAAGTGCTACAGTTGAGGAGAAGAGAATAATGAGACTGTATGAAAGACTTAAGTTTTTTTCTACCTTCAGTTTTACAGGGAGTGAGTTAGTTTGAAGCATTAATGGAGAGGTTAAATGTCCTGAATCCATAACCTGGAACAAGCCCACACAGTCCTGGCAGTCATTGTAACCAGCAACAGGGTTGAGAGGACATGAAAATGGAAGTACAACTCTGACTGGAATGATTAGAAAAGTGAGCTTAAGGGAAGAGAGAAGCGGAAGATTTTCATCCACACAGTACTGTACATTTTCAACAGACTTTATCTAATTGGTAATTGAGGGACCCACCATTGCATCTCTACAAGAAGCCAGTGCCTCAAAAGTTGCCAGAATATTCCTGTGCAACTCTAACAAACAATTTTGTTTATGGTTTGTCTGAGCAAGAACTAACATCTCTACCAGTTCTGTTTAGCGATTAAGTGCATTAGGTTTCAAGTGTGGAAAATCTCAGTGCTATTATTGACAAGAACTCCAGGGTGTGCTTATGATACAGAAAACAAGTCCAAGAAATGTGCTCTTATTTTTGTAGGTTATTGTATGTGTTACAAGTGCTCTGAGAGGTTCTTTCATCATTTCAGTATTATTCAGATGATGCACATGTAGCGCAGCACCATTAAGTTTTAGGGAAAATGGCCAGTAATTTTTAGAATGATTCTGTGACATAAAGAATACAGCACAACGTTTTTAACTCTAGCAAGAGAACACAGCTTGGGTTTGGGACTTCAATGCATTGTCATAACTGGAAGATTACATTACAAAGATCTCAAGGAAGAAAAAAAAAACCACACAGGCATTATCATTGTGTAGGGGTGAGGCAGGAGAGTCACTGAGCAGCATCACTGTGGCATTTACTCTGTGACTAAAATATTGTCTCTGCAAAAGGGGACAGAATGTCCTTTAAGTGCGTGTGCTCGTGGGCGATTTGATGTAGCTTCCCTGACAAGTGAAATTAGAGGATTTGGCTGTTGGAAGAAATTAAATGATGTTTCTTGATTCAGAGAAGAGAATTTTCTCCAAATCACTTGCCAGCTCATTAATAGGAGCTTGATGTGATTTTCTGCAAATGTGACCTTAACCTCTGCACTTGTAGGTGCATCATTCAAAAGGAATTTATTCCTGCTCATTATTATGGGCTGGTAAAAGCATGTAACAAGGAAATTAAAGAATCAGTCGGCTCCATACTGGGGAAGAAAACCTAACAACTTTCTTTAGTGATCCTTTAATCTCAAACTATTTCCTTCATACTGTGTCAAAGCCAGTAGCTTTGGCTGTCCAGTGAGGATTTTGATGCAGGAATCCTTCTGCTTGACTCTCTACACGTGAAAGAATCACTTGTATTTCAGGCAGGCCCACTGTGTGCACCAGACCTACCAAGCCCTGACAGACCCAAGCTAGGGATGAATTAGGAGTCCAAGTCCTTCACATGGTGAGGGACAGAAGCTGTGCCTCAAAGCCATACCTGGGTAGTTTAAAACTGGGATCATGAATAACCTCTGGAGCTCAAGGAAAATAGCCAGTGAGGCTTCCTACATGGACATGGAAGTGCAGAGGCCCAAAGAGGGAGATGTTCAAAGTGAACTTTATCTGCAGAGTTTTGGGGGGAGAATTAACAGCACCATGTTACCTGATTTAGCTGTTTTCAAGGATCACAGTTTGATAAACTCACAGTTTAGGGGCTTTACGATGCTTCAGAGGGAATGGAAAATCTGAATTAAAGAGTAAAATCTTTAAAGAAAGAAAGGAAATAAAAGAGAGGTGGTTTTAATAATTTTGTGACTCAGACTGTTAAACACCATAAGGAGCAACTTAAAATATAAGAGGCTAATCCACCCTAATACATGGCTGTAATTTTCCATCCCCCTACCTGAAAATTTAAAATCTGTATGAAAATTATTGTACCAGTGGGTTTCTCCCTCATCTTCCACAGCTTTGGAAGAAATAGACAGTATTTATGAGAGTAGAGTAGGTGGGTGCAGAATTATATTCAAAGCACTACAGTATTCAGCTGAGAAATGACTGTGAGTCAAAAGTTTCAGGGCATTTAAGAACTGTAGAATATTGAGGATATTTTTGTTACCTCATAATTTTCTCATTTTCCAAATTTTTAAAATTTTAGCCTGAAGGGGTTAACATCAACTTTGCAAAAACCACCAAGGTCAGATATTGGGAACAGCAGCTATGACAACAGAAAAGCATTAATCAGCAGATGCTGCAGAAGAAAAACAGTGCAGGTCTGGAAATGAAAGGAAGTTCTGCAGTGCAGCAGTGCCTCAGAGATGCCACAAGCAGCTTTTCTGCTGGAAGTGTGACTGGTGACATCAGCACAAAAGGATGCAGCTGAGATGCAAACCTGAAGCATCACCAGAGAACAAGAACCTTCCAGTCACAAAGCTACTGTGCCATTCTATTTGTTCAGCTCTTCAGAGGCTGGCAGTGCTTTAAAGGGGAGGCCAAGCTGCTCCAAGCAGTGCATTTACAGCATCCTGCAAGGCATAACGTCAGTGATAATTGCACTCTGCAAACAGGATCATTAACACTCAGCCTACTAAGAGCAGCAACTATTCAGGACCTTGAGCTGAAGTGGAAGAGAAAACACTGATCTGATAAGGTTTTGTTAAGGCTGAGAACTCTCCCATATCTCCTCAGTTGAACTCTGTTGTGAGTATTGAGGTTTTAAGGAAGAGAGTAGCTAATGCTATATATAGAATTTGCTTTGTTCTCATTTAATTCAAAGTACCTTAAGACTTCAGGGACTAAATTACCACTATCTGGCAGTACAGCTGTGACATTTGCAGGGCACATCACAACAAAACCCACAGTGTGAATGGTTCAAATGTGACCCTGTCTTGAGAGAGAGGGTGTGGACAGAAAAGAGTAGAACTCATTTCCTGCAGTGATGCTTTATCACTACACCAACCCTGGAATGGGGTTCAATAACAGCAGAATGTGCACAGGCTGTACTGCAGAAGAGGTTTAACTCTTTGAAAACAAAACAAAGGAGCACTATTAAATTATCTGCCTGTGGTAGGGAAAGGGAAGCAGCTACAGATAACCTTCTGCCATATTTTAGATTTAACAGCAGTAAAAAAACCACAACAAAACTACCCACATGACTCAGGATAAAACAGGAAAGTGTCTAAGTTTTTACATTTTACTACTACAATCAATTATATTTTATATGAAAACTGGGTTTTGTTTATATGCAAAATAGCAAAATTTAGAAAATGCACCCAGTTAGTCAGGTATGAAGTTGCCCAAAAGAGGAGCCTTAGATCAGTACCAGATCTCAGACATGGGAGGCTCGTTGCAGCAAAAACTGCAGCAAGGATCAGCAACTTCCCCTTTTGAGTGGCTCATAAAGTGAATGACGCCACTCCACAAACACAAAAATGTGGGATTTTGAAGTATTATTTATACTGCCTAAGCAGATGTAACCTTGTAGCATAGCACAGAAAAGCATAGCCAGATGGTATGGCCGGTTTGGGACTATATTACATTTTCTAGGATTTCAAATGCTGGAGTGAGACAAGGATTCAAAACTTGGAACTGTTCAAGCAGCCCTGCTTAGTATTCTAAGCATGCACCACTTAAATAATTCAAATTGGACTGCGCAATGCAGCGCCTTCTAAGCTGGGAAGTCAGCTGAGTGTTGTGCTCACTAGATTAGATAATTTGAGCATGGGAAGGGCATTGTACAGTGCAGTGATTTTCTTCCCCCCCAGGACACACTGGAAAGCTGCTACAAACTGAGCTGTAACCATTGCAGGTACAGAGTGCTAACAAGGCTGACTCTATTTATTCACTTTTTAAAGGAAGTGTGTTTAGTGGGTATCACAAAGCTTTCTAGAAAATTATCAGTAGTAGCTGAGCCCAACAGCAGGGCTGGTCCTGACTCAGCAAGGCAGTGCACATTCAGTGACCTTAAAGAACAAGCTTCAATCTTGTGATTTCAAGAAGACTTTGCAATTCACTTGCAAAATGAATTTATATATTTTAACAAAGAACTGGGCCTTGGCACATAATCAAGTTTTTTTAAACTCATGTCCCAGCATGGACACTGTTCAGCACTCCATGCTCTCTTGATTAGAGAAGTCACTTTTGTAGATGGAAGCAATTTGGCAAAAGTTAATTCAGATCCACACAATTATGAAATTAATTAAAACTTATTCCAGGATCAAAGAATTATTTATTCACTGAAGCTTATTTTTTGATAGGGAAAAGAGGTATAATAAAGTGATGAAATCTGTGCAAAATCTCAACATCAGTTCTCACTTGCTGTCACAATCCCAGAGTAACTGGCATAAGCTAGAACATCCTTTATGTTCCATTCCCACTGCATCCAATGGCAAACTTCTCACTAGTTCCAATCACAAAGATTTAGGACATAAACTGACAAGCTTATTTAAGTGTAACCACATATTTTTTAACATTACCATTGGGGTGCTCTGTTAAATGGGTACAAATCTGCAATGATTGATGTGAACTGAGGCTGAACACCTTTTATACAAACACCTTTCCACTGAATTGCCAAAGAAATTTGCTTTCAGCATTTATTGTTATTTCTGCCTCCCACACACCTCAGATCTAGCAAAATGCACTTGAGAATGGTTCAAAGGAGTTTTTATAAACTGCCCATGCTAATTGTAGCAGTTCTCACAGGCCTGCAGGAAAAAATTGTTCTTCTCCTTTCAAATCTTCCACTGTAAATTGAAGACGCCTTTTGAAGGTTTTATAGCCTTAGAAATGCCTGGAGATTGACATTTGAGAACAGTGATCACACAAGGGAAGGGAGCACATCTAGTGTATGGCTCAAAGGCAGAGATATGTGCACAGTGCTTCCTGAACAGAAAGAGAAAAAATGCAGTTACCTTCAGCTTTTAAAGCCGACTTGGCATGTCCTATGGCTTCCCATGGAGATGGAATATCTAGGAACACGGCATCTGCAATGTTGGAGACCCCAAAGCCATTTTTGCAGACATCCTGGTTGGTCACAGTGACCAGGTGCTCCACCCCGTGCTCCCGAAACTCCTCCCGCGCCTTCTCAGCCCTTTGCTGGTGGAACTCCACTGTGTACAGGTGCCCGGTGGGAGCCACTGTCCTGATGAGAGCATGGGAGAGGGAGCCACTGCCTGTACCTAGGAAAGACAAACAACTCATGAAATTGGGTTTGTCAGGGGCAAACATCAGAACTAAAGACTTCTGCATTCATCTTCCTGCTTGGAACACTCGTTCAAAACTCAAATGAACACAAACCACTTGTTCAGCTCCTGAAAGAGAACAGTCCTTCCTGCACAAGAAGAGAGGGACTAGGTGTCCTAGGAAACAGTCTTCTGGGTCCTCAAAGCATTCATTACAAAATCTGGCAAACCCAGGATCTGTCCTATCTCCCTGGAGGAGGAAACTAATGTCAAGGGTCAGCTATAGCCCTAACAACTGCTACTAGAGAACATGAGGAAGTAAATGCAACAGGAAAAATTCAGGGAAATTAACTGGAGAGGTTTTTTTCAAAGTGTCAGACTCTTATAGGGTGAAAAGAGATTAAGACAAATTTTAACGGATTTTCAAAACCTTATACTTTACTAAACAAAGAAAAGATGTTGGTATGGGTTTGTGCTTGAAAATCCTATTAATATCCATGCAAACAAATGGCCTTCAGGATATAGTTTGCTTTGCACAGATCTCTTAAGAGACATCCTCAACTCCCACTGGAATTATTACCCCAAACCAAGGCCTCCTGGCTCCTGGCAGCCACACTGATCAAACAGCTGTTTTCACAGGTCACTTACACACATACTCACCTACACAAGCTTAACTTAGTCTAACAAAATCTATCAATTGTAGGTAACTACAATTACCACATACAAGACAAGCAGGGACTGACAATACAAAGATATTTTTTTCTTGTTTTAGTTTGATAATTTAGGAAACTTACATTAAATGATCCATTGGCATATTAAATAGATGGATGACTAATAACAAAGATTTTCACTTCAGAAAACACCCATATACCAATTCCCATTGCAAATTAGTCACTCAAGTGGCATTTAATGGAGTAATCCCCCAAATTCAAAACCCCACAGCAAGCCCGAATTCTCTGTGTTTATTGATTCATAATCCTGTGCTTAAAACACATTTCTCCTGTAGAAATAAAATCTATTTCTAGCTATTTTCAATGACTGTCCAGCCTGAGGCAAGTCCTTTCAGCTAGCATAAATCTTAAAAAAAACATATAAAGGACAGAATCTGAAGTACAGCAGCTCAGAAACAAGTAGAAAGGAAATTAATTAGGGGGCACAGGGGCTGGTACAGCCGCTTAATTGGTGCAGTACTTTCCATAATCAGCCAGGAAGTCTGAGTTCACCGGCAGATCCCAGGTTCTTGCCCTCTAGTCACATAAGGGGAGGAACACTGCTGTGGCACTGTATTTAATCCGACAGCTCTGAAAGGGGGCACATTCAGACTGTAAACAGAGCTCAGGGCCCGTGTTTGCCAGCGGATCAGGCGGCTGCACGGCGGGATCGGCACCGGTCCCCTGCTCCCCTGGGAGAGAGAGGGCTCTGACCCCAGCGGGCACACGGGCACCCGCCGCAGCTTCAGCACGGCACAGCACACAGGGAGGGATGGAGGGGCCGCAGATTTTAGCACTGGCTTCAGAGGGGTCCAAGACAAGAGAGAAACATTTACACACATGCATTTTATAAAGTGAAAGTACAGGCATTCAAGGTGGTATTAAAATAAAACAAAGAAAAAGCAAAACACACCTACACGTGCATACGGCAAAAGCCATCCTGTCACAGCACTCGAAGGATCTAAATGTCAAAGTGAACTTTTCCCTGGTCAAAGGAGTAACGGTAGCACAGAAGCCATGTGGTTGTGAAAACTCGATGTATGTGCATAACAAAGAAATAGTATTCCATTGATAGGTTTTTAATGACAAAAGCAGGGGACTATTGCTCCCAGGATGCTAAAGACTGAAATTCTGCCTTTGCATTTCATGCCAAAAGGGAGGATTACACTACTGAGAACTATTGTAAAATGAGGAAATTTAATTATTGTACCTCTCAAATGTGTAGTGCTGCACACTTTCTGCATCTCTCCCTGCTAATCTGAAAGACTGAACAAGCCTGGGCTGTAAGCAGAAGAGCGAGGCAGCTTGTGCATGTATCCAGTTTCCTTGTTCATATTCTTTTACATTTTTAATCACTTTCCTTTTAAATCTGCTCTTAAAAACACCACAGAAGATACCGTTTGTCTCTTCCATAGGAAAACTCATTAAGATTTTTTGGCTTCTTTTCCAAAACTCTTCTTTTATTCACAAACACTCCAAGCCAAACCCTGAACTAAAACCAAGATATTGGAAGTCACAACTTGCAGGCGTATTACAGACAGAGCTTTTGTTAAACAAGGTTGCCAGGAATTATTTATTGTTGACTGGCAACCACAAACATGAGAACAATACATATGTATCACATTTTAACATATCAAATTCCATCACATTAGTATTATTAATGGGAGTATTTCTGAAGATGCTGCCTGTCTTCTCTGTGACAACACTCTCAAAACTGCAGGAAACAAGATGGTTATGAATCACCCACTATTGTAAAAATCTCTCCTAGAAAATATATTCTGAACCCAGACATGTGACATGATGATGACCCTTAACTCTCATGTGCCCAATAGATCAGCACATTTGATGTGATCCATTAATATGAGTCTGGCATGAGTCCAGACCTACCACAAGCCCTAAAGCCCAATCAGCACTGTCTGCACAAGGCAGAGGTTCAACCCTCTGTTTTTGTGATGTTGTAAAGGAGAAATAAATTTTTATATCCACCTTCTTCCCCACAAAGGTGCAACATTCAACATTTTTGTCCTCCTGCAACCATCTCAATTTCTTTTTGTCCTTATTTCAAAATCACTACTAAAAAGCAAAATATGACTCAAAGAGTCTTAGGCACCAGTTTGGAGTACGTTCTAGTTTTGTACAGGTTTCCTTGGGAAATGAAATGTATCCTAGCATGATACAGTATCAGTTAGGGCAGCAACAAAACCTGAGGAGTACTACTGCAAGCATAGTAGAATGCTACCAAACCAGAAATAGCATACTTGAATTACCTGTATACAAATTACCTGAACCAAAAAACTGGATACTCAAAAATTAACATTTTGTATCAGAAGAGGCAAGATCAGAACTGGAAAAACTCCAGTGGATTTTCTTTTTCACAGAGGTGCAGTGAAATGTCTGTGTTCCTGATATGCCCTAGAAAGCAGAAGGTAAGACAACTAGAAAAATTAACTTTTAATTTTTACACCAGGATGCTCCCTTTCTGACAGCCTGCACAATAAATAGCCTTATAAACTGTTTGCTCTCTACCACAGGACAATGCCCACTTGACTACCATGTTTTAATCATGAATGGACTCTACAGAAGAGAAGTAAAACAACAACAATGCAAACTGTACTGATGACAACCTTAACAGCACAGCTGCTGCTTTAGAGCTCATTTAGGTGAGCACTTATGTCATTGCTAATTTTCACTTGGAAAATGTGATGCTCCTTTACATTGACTGTTCTGTGATCTCAAGCATCTTAGTCAAAAAGCAGACATCTGCATTGCAGGCATTTAATGAGACACTGCAGGGGCCCCAATATGCCACACTCAAGGCTCAACATCTGAGGAGGCAGCATTGTGCAGGATCAGCACAGAGTGAACCAGGAATGGGCTCCACTTCAGTCCAGAGGCAGGAATTAATCTCCTGTGTTACACCCATGATTTAGGTAATGGCTAATGGCCCTGCACACTAATGCAGTATTCTTTCCTTCTTCTTGAGCTCAAGCACATGACATTCTCCTTCTCTGATACATATAAGGTCTAGGGGAGTGGTTTTGCCCCTCTCCCAAAACAAGCAGAATACTGCAGTTTCAGGATTTCAGTCCTAGCAAGTGGACATCTGTATAAAACACTCTAGCTCAGCACCTACTGATTGCTCCTTCTGATTTGGAGACAAGCAAGTATTGATGAGATGAACTTTTCAACTGCCCTGACTTCCAAGAGATCTGTTCTTCTCACTCTCTGCTTATTCAAGTGACAGGGTTTCCACAGAGAAGCCTCCACACACCTCAGCCATCTTGAAACAATGACCATGGTAAAACAACTTCTCACCTTCTCAAAAGTTGAAGTGGACAATATCTGAGCTGTTCAAAAATAAAGCACGTTATTTCAGCACAGAATACTGCCAAGATTGAGAGTCACCACAGCATCACAGCACTTAACTGATATAAGATACAAAGTACATTTTACACTGTTTTCTGTTAGTCTGGTTTCCTTATTGCAAAGGGTATTTGTCTAATCTCCTGGAATCCTACCCATGCCATAAATATAAGTGACCTGATTCTGTGCTCCACTACATTTTCTCTTTGCAGGCTATTACTTGGCTTGTCTTCCCTAGAAGTTTCTCAACGTGGTGCTTCTTCTTAAAAAAGGAGCTACAAATTGTCATTTAGAATTTATAGATGTGTACAGCTGTGTGTAAGCAAAAGCATTTTGGAATAAAGCTGAATAAGCTCTTAAGTGCATAAAAAGGTTCATATTGCTTGGAAACAGGAAAAAAAAAGAAAAGCATGCAAAGTGCTATTTACTACTGGGTCTCTAAAATATCTAGTAACATTTTAGGAGAGCTTAAGCTTCTGATGCATAATTTGGCTACCTAAGATATTCTGAAATGCGTAAATACAACAAAACAATGACAGTGTTGCTCTATTTGTCTCCTAGCTACACCACTTAGTCCTAGCAAATAGTAAGATAGGTCATGAATCAGCCATGAGAACGGAAGGAGCCTCAAAACCAAGGGAAAATTAACCTTAAGACAGAGCTAACAACTCCACAGCTAAAATTTGTCAAGAAACAGAAAGACTGAACAGAAAGACTGCTCACTCTACATGACAAGTTTGTGTAATGACTTATAATGAATACATGAAAAGATGTTAAGCATTTGATGGAAATTAACCCAAATATCTTCCTGGGAAGATAGTCAAGGGTCATAATCACAGTAACAGAGGTAAGACACAGGAGGAGCAGGGACAGACAGAAGGAAGAGACGGAGGGAGAGAATTTCAAGGAGTTGAACTGATGGATGAAAGAGAAAACACCTAATAAAAAAAGTTCACTTTGCAGTCAAGAAGTTCCCATGACAGAAAATTAGCTTATCTGCCTATGTGTCATGGACACCATGCTGAAGCAGGCATTTTAATTCTAGGCAGCAGGCTGGAGGTCAGAGAGGGCCACTGCTCACTGACAAGACTGAGAAGCTGAGGGAAGGGTAGTAGGGAGGTTTTCAAGGCTGGCACTGCCTACAAAAGAATATGAAGAATTGATTTTTCTTTAGAGATTCAAGAGAAGAAATACATTTTCCTTATAGATTCAAAAGTCTGAATTTTTTAGGAAGGAATCTTCTACAGAATGGACACAATATGGTTAACAACAGGGTTAGGTTCAGAGCTGCACAAGAAGCGTACTTGGTGGTCAGGTGAAATTACAAGATCAAAGTGAGTCCAGAAAGTCTGAAAACAAATACTTTGGGGTATGAACAGCATTCCTCATCAGCTAATGACAGCCACAAGTCTGAATACATTACAGTGATGCCTCATGTGGTCAGAGATTTGGTTCATAGAATCATCACAGACTCACAGAATGGTTTGGAATTAACGATGTTTGAAGATTCTTTAGTTCCAACCCACCTGTCTGGGGCAGGGACACCTTTCCACTAGACCAGGTTGCTCAAAACCCATCCAGTCTGGGCTTCAACACCGCCAGGGATGGGGCATCCACTGCTTTTCTGGGCAGTCTGTGCCAGGGCTTCAGCACCTTCACAGTAATGGGTCTCCTCCTAACACATCTTTCAATTTAAACCTATTACCCCTTGTCCTATCACCTCATGCCCTTGTATAATTCCTTCTCCCCAGCTCTCTTGCAGCTCCTTTAGGTATTGGAAGATGCTATAAGATCTCCCGGGAGCCTTCTCTTCTCCAGGCTGAACAAGTCCAGCCTGTCTCCATAGGGAAAATGCTCCAGCCCCCTGCTCATCCTCATGGCCTCCTCTGGACTTGTTCCAATGGATCCACATCTTTACTACCGCCCCTCTGTTGGGGCCCCAGCACCAGTTCAGTGCTTTGGTGTGGCAAGAAATGTTGTGGTTTATGACATTTGTACTGATGAGGCCTCCCTAATACTTCAAGAGGTGCTATACAAGGATCAGGGTTTCTAATTCTTCTCCCACTCTAACCTGAACAGCTGCTAAAAGGTAGATAAGGGAGACATTATAAAACACAGACATAATTAGTTTGGGCACATTCCAGAATCGAATTAACTTTGATCTGTACTTTACACTAAAAACAGAGCTGCAAACAATTTAGATGTACTTATGACACAAAAATAATGAAGACAGGAGCAGTATTTGTCAAAAAGTCTATAAGCACTTCAGAAGAGTCATAAGCATACAGCTGACTTGCTGGGACTCCACAATAAACTCTTAATCATTTATTAAGTATCCATTAATCATTAAGTCCTCATTAATTTTTTATGGGTGTACTCTTTAACAAAATCTATACCCAGGCTGTGAGTCTGAAAATTTCATAATTGTTTTTGAGAAGCTCTAGGGTAAGGCTGGGTGGCAGCTCCTATTACTCCTTCTCTGAGAAACCATGAGAACCCAGAACACTGCTCTCAGCCTTCAGAAATCCAGTCCCTCAGCTCAGAAACCCTTTGCTGTGCAGCAATGAATAGGGTTTAGCAATTTTTAATTTGGGATTTAGCTGAAGGGAAACAAAAAATCCAATTAACGTTTTTGCTCACGTGAGTCTGATTTTGTGAATGCTGAAGGATCACTGGGATGGTGGTTAAAGCACTTTTGACTAAATTATGTTTTGTCTAAATATTATACACCATTGAAGCCAAAATATTTCTGAGATTTATCAGATTAAATGAGATTTCACATGCTGTACTATTAAGACAGGCACTCTTTTACATCTCACCATGGAGAGAGACCAGTAAAAAGCCTTGGTGTGGGGACTGGAAAGAAAAGGATTTTGCTTGGAAAAAATATTTTAAAGGTTTCATATTGGTTCCAGTATAGTATTAAAAATAAACGTGAACCCTTCAAAACCAGTTGTCAAATGGAACTATCCTACAGAGAGCCTAGCCTGGGAAGTTGGTGATTTGGAGAGTGGGGTGAGACAGAAGAGAAAGATTTAGCCTTTTCCTTTATCTAGGCATTGCTGCACATGCAATAAACACAAATGGGATTATTAGTTACCTGACAGGAATGAAACTTTCATACTATTGGGCCACTCACAGCAGATATTTAAGCAGCTATTTTGAGTACCATAATTTTGGAAAGATAAGGCTGTTAAAAACTGTATCCAAGTGTGGAATTTCTTAGAGAAGGGACCAATATTTTAAAAAGATCTTAGCTCTAGTAACAGTTTTAAAACTCAACATACCTTTATAAATTAGAAATTAGCAGAAGACAGAAAAAGGATCATATTCCTACACCTCTGTCATGAAACATCAGGTAGATGCAGAGTGTCCTTGTAGCCTCCTCAACAGAGCATGCCTGGGTCATTTTAATTATGCATGTGCTGCTGACAAGCTTGCTCTTTATGTGTTTATTTAAGATCATTAAACATAGTAAAAACTATATTAATATGTTTGTATCTTTTAGGACAAATAATGACTAATCAATTTAAACTATATAATTAATCCTTCTGGTTATTCTACTCCATTTTTATAATCACATGCAGAAGATTATTTACATTCACAGTATTTCAACACGACACAGAGGGTATTTCCTCTTACTTTTTCAATCACTTCTTCTCACAGTTAAGGAGACCAATTCAAAATTCTGCTAGCTTACAATGGCTAAATCCAGGACACACCTCTACAGCTGAGTTCGTAAGACAAGAGGAAAAGAGCTCAGCATGTTGTACAGAGCCTGCTTTGCCAATTCATACAGCAACTGTATATCTAAGTTCAAATAACAAAAAATGTAGACCTCTGTGCTAATTAATGCTTAAAATACTCCTAAATTTGGCACCAGCAGGAAGCAGACTCAAGTTTTACATACCAGATTTCCTGTCTTGTTTCTACTCATCACCATTGGGCTGGTTCTGTCTAGCCCACACAAGGCTGATCTAGAGCTAATGACTTTGGATCACTAAACACCACAGAATTTAGGATGGCACCAAAGCAGGCTACATCACCACAAAGCAGGCACTACATCAGGCTACATCTCCACACTGCAGGCTCCAGTTGTCAATACCTGTCAAGTTTTTAATTCACAGTAAATCTGCAGTAAGGTCTCTTGCTTCAAGGTTAGCCAGATGGATTTATTGTAGTATTCTTTCTTCTTTCCTTTCTTTGTGAACAGTGAACCTTGCAAGCAATGCAAGCATAGCTATAGCTGTAAAAGTGTTCACTTTGCCTGGAAAGCTGAAGTTGCAATACAATGTCAGTACAAACATTAACATGAACCTGGGGACAGCTTCCCCTTAGCAAAAAGGATTGATTTGTGGCTATGACTTTTGACTCACAACATTTTTGGAAATCATCAAGTGCTTCCATTTCTTAGCTGTTAAGCAAGAGATTAAACATTTTCATCCTCTCTAAGCACCTTTGACACTACTGAAAATATTTTATATACAGCTCTGTACATTTGACTAGTCTGAGTGAGACAGGACATGGAGCAATTCCAACGTCTTCCCCCTGCCCCCCAAATAACTTTCTGTTTACTTTTCCCATCCTGTCTAAACATAGCAGGGAGGGGAAGAGCTGATGAATACAGAAACTTCCCATGACAAAACTAAAAACGTCTGATCATCCTGCAAACCAAATCAAACTCACAGGACCCAGCTATTTTCACAGTATCAGAGGTTTCTGCACAGGGCTTTGCCTGCTTCGAGTGCTGCTGTACAGCAAGCAGCTAAACACACTGCCTGCTTCTCAACTGGGTGCAGAGATAAGTGCTGTCTCAGTTGTGTTGGAAAGTGGTCATTATGCCTGAAAAGCTGCCCAAAATTATGCATGAGTGGGAACAGGAAACGGTAAATGTAAGAAAGCACAGTGCATCACAGTCCTATCATGCTGATCCTTTGCCATATCTATGCTTGAGAGGGAGGTGTAGGAAACTGCTCCAAAAAATGCTCCAACAGCCAGAAAAAACAAGGACAAACTACCTCAGCTGCTATTTCTCCAAACTACAGAGATTCTCTCAAATGAAGCAAGCCTCATACTGCAAGTAGCAATAAAGTTATGAAGACATTATTATAAACTCTATGTAACCAAGATAATATTTATGTAAATTTTCACTCCTTACTGCCAAATTAAGCAAAATCATGAAAGCTGTAATAAATTTAACCAAGTTTAGAAATAAAACACAGCCCTGTGATGAACACATCATCCATTGTATTTAATCAGTGATTTTGCATAAGAATGAAATTTCTGTACTTACACGGTGCCATATATAAATACTGCCAATTTATTTCTCTTATTAGTTCAACACCCTATCACCAGAATCTCTTTCACCAGTTTATCCTAACTACATCCTCTGAAGCTGCAAATTCAAAGCCTGAATCTTGATTTAAATCAGGTATTTACAAACGTTTTTTAAGTACTTAACAACAGTTTTAGAAAAGGGAAATGAAAATGTTTACATGCTCAGAGGTATACCCACATAAATTAGGCTGCATGCCGAGGTAGCACCAATTTTTCAAGAAACAGTTGATAACGTGTGCACATGATATAGAATTCTTCAACATGTGGGTAGGGAAAATTGTATCACAGTGGGAAGAAAGTGCAACTTTTTGCAAAATATAAAGAAAACCCTGTTTTTCTCATGAAAGTGTTGGTGTTAGTTCTTAATAAAGGATTTCAACATAGTAATTATTACCTGATTCACATACTATAGAGCCTGGCTTCAGTTCCAACATCATGGTGATTATGGAGATGTCAGTGGAATACAGAATCTGCGTCCTGTGCGGGAGATTCATGGTCCACAGTTCTGGAGTTGGATGAAGAATGAACACCCATCCTCCTTTACTGCAGGTCACTTTGGAGCCATACTTCTTGCCTATGAGGTCTGTGGAATGCCTGATGACCCCATACTTAGTCTGTGTTACAGAGCCATGCTGCACCTTCACAGGAAACATGGACTCGTGGCCCAGGAACACAATAGCTGTGTCACCATCCTTTATCGTATCTCCATATTCCACAAAACTCATGGTCACAATCTTGTAGCTGGCTGATGATTGTCACCTAGGGAAGAATAAATATGTCAGGAGAGTTTCACAGGACCATGGTGGAGCTGAACCTACAGATATAACACCAAGTCATTTTATTTTCTCTAATAAAGAACAAAACCGCACTGTGTAAATAAGATGCTGCAAGAGACTCCCAGGCAGTTTAGGGAGCTGCTCTCCACTGTAGTCTTGATCCAATTACAATCAATGGAAGGATCCCACACATTTGAAAATAACAAGTATTTTTCTTTGTTTATGGTACCTTTTAAAGAAAAATTGGGAAAATACGTTGTAATTTACTCAGCCTGCTCCAAAATGCTACTGCAGGTTAGTACCAATTTCAGCTCCCTGTCCCCGAGCACTCATAGCACGTTATTAAGTTTAACTTCTATTCCCATCTTCTTGTTTATTTTTTGATGACTTACAACACAAAGACATTCTGCTACTTGCATGGACCTCAATCACCAGCTATTAGGACCACTAACAAAAGTATCCTTGAAAGTTTTCCAAATGAACGTTTAGAGATAGGCTAAGGGCATTAATTTATGCATAAACTTGACTAACTACATGGAAAAAGAATATTGTGGCCTTTAATTTGCCATTGGGGGTGCAAAGTAATTGTCTGGGAAGTGATCTCTGCTCCAGCTAAATGTAAACAACTACTTGCAAGCTAATGCCAACAGCTGAATCACTTCAGCCCCATGGTCTCAGAGCTGTTTTAGAGAATTACAATTAAATTTTGATGGCTTTGAGAAGACAATCTAGAAATCAGAAGGTGGGTTACAATGAAACCTGACATTGCCTTTCAGATAAAGCAGCTAACTGTCTAAGCTGCAGGTTGATCAGTTCAGGCAAGAATTGCTTAATGAAGAAACATGGATCCCAAAGTTAGAAATTAAAGCCTATGACAGAAGGCTTTGAAAGTCAGATTTATGGTATACCATCCCAGGCAGAACCAAAACCAGTGTTACTTTTAGTTTCAGAACAATTACTTAATTCCAGCACTTTTGTGTTGAATGTTTAAGAGTTTGGTCCTGCTTCATCATTTCAATTAAAAACATTCAGTTCTCAAAGTGTAGTCTGGTGTCTGTAGTCTGGTTCCTGCCTGGAGCTCCATGTAGCTCAACTTGCTGTTAAGCAGCTAGATTTATCATTTTTCCACTGCAGTCACTGAGGTTGATAAACAGATGTGCTTGTGGCTGAAACTTCCAAAGCTTATGACATGATTATTGCATAAGGTGTTCAGATGCCAAGGCAGAGGAGGCTTGTCTGGACATCTGGTGAAATAGTAAGAGCATCCCATGAATTCAGAAATGTATAGATAAAGGACTTTGTGAGATAGAACAAATGCTGTCTTTTATAGCTTGCACCCTATGATTATGTTCATGTCTTAATCTTTCAAAAATGATACTCAGAGTTCTCACTCCAGATACTTTCAATGCAGTGCAGTTTTCAGGTCTCACAAGCGTCATCTGAAAGGACCTCGAACGGAATCCATTTCTTTCACAGTATTTACTGCAGTTACACCCATGTGCAAAAGAATCCTGTAGCAAGCCTGCAGGAACACTGAGTGAATTCCTCTCCCTTTGAATACACCAACCAGCTGGTTGCCAACTTCCTTGCCTTCCTTTGAGCCACTACACTTACCGCAGCTAAGAGTCACAGCAGTGAATCACAGAATCTTTAAGGCCGGAAGGGACCTTTAAGATCAGCAAGTCCATATCAGTGCAAGCTGACATCCCAAGTGACCCATCCCTTAGGCCTCACCTGCTACATTATTTTCATACAATTGGGGTATAATTAGCGTCTGTGAGGAATTTTGAAAGTTTCTTTGCTTCGCCCACTTGTCAAGGAGTACAGTGAGCTACCACCACTTTCAGTATTCTCCATTGCCTGGCAGTGCAGAGGCTCCCACACTGTTACATTTTCCCCCAGGCAGCTCGCAGGGGATTGCTGTAGCACCGCAGCCGCGGTGTCCTGAGGCGGTGTCCCCCGACACGGGGTCAGGACTTCTCTCTGGGTTTGCCATGGCTGCAGCGACCTAAACCCAACGCCCCAGGGGATCCCACACAGCCTCACAAACAAAAGCACTAACACGATTCTGGGTTCCCTTCAATCACCACGCAGACACACATCTCTCTTCCCTGAGCAGCTCCCACAGGGACCTGGTAGGCTGCCCCTGCCCCCTCCTGAAGCCCGGCTGCTCGGCACGGGGAACCTCCGGCAGGCACAGCCCCCTCGCTGCCCAGGCACACGCAGGCTGGGGAGCCGCTCCGTGCACCCGCTCAGAGGTGACCCCGATACCAGGCTGCCTTCAGTCCCCTTCCGTATCCCGAGAGCGGTAAAGCGGCTCCTGCACCCCGGCAGCGCATCGGACCCGGGAACCTCAGCTGCGGGCAGGTGAGAAGCACGGGCTGGGCACAGAAGGGGTGAGAGGCGGCATTCGCCTGCGGGAGAGCAGTGTTAACCCGTAACGGCCCCGGGCGGCCGCTCCGCGGGGCAGGAACGCCCTGGCCCCGGCGCCCCGCATCCCCGCAGGGACGGTTCTCCCCGTGCCCCGAGCCTTTTACCTCCCCAAGCCCGGCCCGGCCCGGCTCTCCTCACACGCGGAGCCACCCAGCGCCTTCTTCCGCCTCGGTCGCAGGCTGCTGACGCTCCCACCGCCTCCGCCCCCGCCAGCCCTGCCTGGAGCCGGCAGTCGCCGCCGCTTGTGCCCGGCGCGATCAGACCTAGTTCCTGCAGCCCTACTGAGGCGCCTGTTTCTCTCAGCCCGTCATGCCCACGGCTCCATCAAGGCGCCCGCTCCCCTAAGCCCGTCATGCGCACAGTCCCATCGAAGCATCCATCCCCCTGAGCACACCCGTGCCCTCAGCCCCTTCGAGGCGCCTGTCCCCCGCAGTCCCCTGCTGACCGCCCCCGCCCCGTCCTCTCCGCGGTCCTTGCTGGGTCCTGAGCAGTGGGGACAATCACTGACCACCCTCAGCAGCCCCCGGGCAACCCGTGGGGTGCTCCTGCCTCGGCAGCTGCCCTGTCAGGGAAAGTGACGAGTCCCAGTGCATCACTGGGAACAGCTGCAATGGGGACTGATAGCCCCAGTAGGAACATGGCGTTCATCACCCACTGAACGTGTGGGGTGTCTCGAGGGTCACCGCCAGCAGGGCTGGAGCCCCTTCCCCAGGGAATGACTGCTATTGGCAGACCTGGGCCTTGCCTCCATGGCCCCCAGGCAGACAGCTTCCAGAAAGTTCTGCATGCCCTTCCCCCAGGGCAGCCTCAGGGAAAGGCAGCTCAAGGCCAACCAAGCTCTTCACAGGGGTTTCATAAGGCTGCAGGAGAAACCACACTGTGGGCTCAGAAGCAGCAGAATTGTTATCTAACCCCCTAACAGCATGGTACTAACTCCTACTTCTGTCTCGTGTTTAGGATCGAAGTGATGTGGAGAACCCTGCCTGCCCTGTGGTACGGGGGCTGTAGTCAGGAGGCAAGGAGGAGCAAAGGAGGAGAATGTTGCCTCATCTTCTGCTCACAACAAGCCCAGGCCACCTGGCATGGGAGCGGTATGGGCATAGCAGGGAGCATGTGAATCACCTTGGACGTGCAGGTAGTGTTCCCAGCTAAATCAGATAATGCTCTGTACTGTGGTGCATTCACCAGTAACCTGTAATACACAATAATGGAGAAAAAGTCATCCTTTCACAATCACAAACCCAGTAACGGAGAGCTGTTTAGATGATGATCTGTGATTTTTTAAATTAATGTGGTTACACCAAGAATAAGGGAATTTTTTCCCATTACCTTCAGTGAGAACATATTTTTTGTTATGGTGTTGACCTGCCCATAGCATAATTGCAGTAGTCTTTGTTAGTTATGAAACTCTTCTCCATCTAATCTAAACATAATGTATGCAGTTTCAGAGGTTTCTTAAACTGCAAACTCCTACTCAGCTGTTTTTCTGACTGGCAATCATGGCTCTACTGTGCCTTTATATTTGCACCCACTTTGTTTAATTTTCTGTAATTTTTAGTGTCATTGGTTATATTTGTCATTGTTTATGTTCTCATGTCCTTTCTTTCCCATGATGGGCTGCTGTTCAGATCACTGTGGGCCTGACTGTGTGCAAGATTGAGACACTCAGCAACTCCTCATTTCCATAGGCACTCAGCTCACTGGAAACAATCGGTAATTTTCAACAGCCTGCCTAAGCAGTGAGAAAAAAAACACACCAAGGATAATAACTAAGCAAATACATTTTAAGTGATAAATGGGAAGAGAAGTTTCATTTGACAAGTTAAGCAGATGGAGCTATGGCCAATTTCTTTAATCTACTGGTACATGAGATCTACATGAGTTGTAGATTAGGAATTGGAAACAATTCAGTTGTTCACAGCAAACCACTTTCTCTTGTTGTCTCCTAATTTGGAATATTGTTCTATAGTTCCAAGATGATGTTTATCCCCTAATTCTTCAGGTTCATATTATGTTCACGCAAGTAATTTCAGAAGACACATTCACTAGGTAACACCCATCTCCTCTTGCACTTGCACACCACACAACATTTATAATTAAGCCTCTTAGGAAGTTAGCTGCATGGCCCTTGATTAACTTCCCTTAATTCTTCATTGTTAAAGCTCAGTGCGAAGATCTCTGGAGTAATCAGCCCACCTTTCCAACTGGAAATGTAGCATATAAATCAGTATTCACTAAGATACCATCCCAGCATGGAAAGTGAGTATTGGTGCCCTTATCACAGTCTAACAGGCCATACAGGCTTATCCAAAGCGAGTGTTTCCCAGCAGATGAGGCAGATAAAGCGGGTGATCAGAGGCTGTTGACACAGGGCACAGCATCTGTAATTAAGTCACTAGGGAAGCTGGCACGGAATGCTGTGACAAAGATAGGATCCAATTTACACACAGCTTTCAGCAAATCTTTAAATGCTGTCTGAGTAAAACCCAGCCACTTCTGACTTACTGCGTGCTAGAAATTTGTCAAATAAATAGTGGTGAGAAAAGGGGGGTAGAGGATGCATTGTTTGTCAAACGTGTAAATTGGGTATATTTTCATGATTTTGTGTTCCTGACTCTTTCCATGTCACTCAAGTTCTGTGAAGAAGAGGTGTGTGTTTGTGTTAGAAGTGCTGTAATGTTTGGCACACTGAGCCTTCTACCTGCTCACCATGACTGGTATTCCCTGTTCTGCAAGACTGGGAGAAAAAGAGCATATGCAATGAAACGGATCCTTGGGTTTTGGATCTTGGGGTGACCTTGACTCCAGAAATCTCCTGAACAATTAAACTACAGAACAGTTGATTGCTTCTTTTTTTGTGTGGCAATAGATTATGGAATAAGATAAAATGAGCCTTCAGAACCTGGCTTTTTTTTTTCTTTTTGTGGAGAATACCGCCACAAAAATATGCCATAATGTAAGAAAATGGGTTTAGTATATTCCTGTTTCAAATTAAGAATAAAATATTTGTGGTTTACATTAAAAAAAATCCAAAATCAGAATGATGTTTGTAGCTGAGGTAATCCAGTAATATTACATTTATATTGTAATTTATTGAGGACTCTAGGTACAATTTTACACTTATAATAATTTAATAGTTGTCTAGCCATGCATTATTTGCAATTTACACTATTCTGAAACATGAGCATTGTGTGAAACTGTTAATGCATAGGGGAAGACTTTGTGAGGTTAAAAGTGCAGAGGAGACCAAGAGAGAGGATTTGTTCTTTGATCCGGAAGCTGAGACTGGACTTGCACAGATGCTGAGCCCTTGGCTTCTCCTGGAGATCTGTATACTCAGCATCTCAGTCTACCAGACCTGGAATAACTCGGAAATCTGGATGGCAGCCAAACACAGCACATTTTTATTTGAAGCAGTCTAGGCTTTTTATTTTGCAATGATTTCCTCTATATGTATATTATTATTTTTAAGTCCTAAACAGTTCTGTAAAGTGCACATGCTTCTTGTTGTTAGGGTGAGGGTACTGGTCATGGTGCTGAAAGGATTGTGATGGGGAAAGAGTTTCAGGTGATGTCTCCTGACATTCACAGCTCATGTCAAGGAAAGCAACTCTGGAACTCAGATCTGCACACTCATGGATAAATACACTCTGTTTGGACAGGAGGATAAACATGGGTTCTGCTGTGAGAAACACGTCAGAGAAAGATAAAGATACTATTATGTAAAGGTGAAAGTAAATCAAGATACTCATTCAGATTGTTAACATATTGCAATTTCTGCAAACAGCAGGATTCTCAGCTGCATCTTTGCTTTGGGACAAACTTGCTCATTCCTACAAAGACCAGTGGAAGTCACTATTTTTGTGAATTTCAGGTGAGCTTTAGATAGGTCAGATCCCAGAGTTCCTGTGCCTGTCTTTAGCAGGAAATCACCCTCTCTCCAATAAAAGCTGAAGAATTTTTTTTTTTTGGCACATGACAAGAGCAGAGGATTCACTGCGATTTACACCATCACTCTACTTCCTTTCGAATTAAACTGTAAAACGAGCCCACGGTTTCGCAGGTGCTGGAGGCGAGGTGCAGGTCCTCCCTCTGCAGAACCGGGCTGCCGGGGGCTGCGTGCCACATCCGCAGCCGCCTCAGGGCTTTCTGCCAGCTCGGGGCACTTGCAGCTCACCAGGCTCCCAGCACGGCCAGTCCGCACGCCACATAACCCTTACTTTGGGGTGATGCATTATCAGACCCGCGTTTGAACCCCGACTAAGGTGTTGGCAAAGGTGTGAAGCCTCCGACCAGCCACGCTGGTGTGCGCTGGCACGCCCCAGCCAGTGGCACACGAGATGGACTCCTGCCCTCACGCCGGCGCTAACGGACGCGCCGGGGCCGCCTCAGCGCCGCGGGAGCGGCCCGCAGCGTCCCACCACCCACAACCGACCTCCCCGACGCCGAGCAAAATGGCGGCGAGCGCGGGCCCGGCCGGCGGCGCAGCACCCGCCCCGCCCGCCGCTGCGCGGCCCAATGGAATGAATGGGCTATAAATAACGGCCAATGGGGGTGCGGGCTTGCACTCTATATAAAAGACGCGCGGCGGGGCTGCTGGAGCTTCACTCGGACTCGGGCGGTGTAGTACGCGGAGCGTCGCGGAGGTTCTTGCTGTAGCTGCGAAGCCCGCGGTAAGTCCCGGGGCAGCCGAGCCGTTCTGCAGCCTTTAAACAAAGGATTTTAATTTTTTTCCTTTTTTTTTTTTTTTTTTTCCTTTTTTTTTTTCCTCCCCCGCTGTGTGGGGTGGAGCCGGTCCGGCTGAGGAGGAGCGCGAGGGGCGGCGCGGGGCAGGGGCGCAGCCGGTGCGGGGGGCGCGGGGAGCGGCGCAGGTGCTCGCCGGGCCTGGTTGGGCTCTAAAACCAGATTAACCCGGTATTTAGCAGGGTAGTTACATACGCTCGCCCCGTCCAGGTCCCTTGAGGGAGCTGTCTGTTGTGTAAGGGCTTGTTGGATGCTGCCCTCCCCTCCCCGGTCGGGGGGCAGCCGGGTGTCCGCGGACGCGGAGGGCGCCGTCGCTCCTCCGGCTCCCCTCGCCTTTCAGCGGCGAGAGGAGGCGCGGCCGCGCGCCGAGGGTGCGGCGGTGCCGCCCCGCTCACCTGCCGGCCGGCCCGGGGTCCCGGCGGGGCCGAGCACCCCCCGCTTGGCGGCGGCCCGGCCGCTCCCCGAGCCCCGGAGCCGCGCGGGGTCCGCCCGCTGTGCAGCGGCCGCTCTGTGCGACCTTGGGCGCGTCCCCTCACCCGGGCGGCGCCCCGGAGGCGGGAGAACCTGTGCCCCTGCGGCCGGGATGGTGGGGACGGGGCAAGGCTACTGGAGGTGAAGAACTTACTTTCTTTGCTCCTCCTCGGCGCCTGTGGAAGGTGGTGTAGCCGCAGAGGTGTGAAGGGCGCGGGTGGAACGTGAGCCAAGGTGACCTTTTGGGTGCCTGGCGTTCCCCCGGGCGGTTCGGAGGCTGCCAAACCCCCAGTGAAAGGCTTCCCGTCTTTCTCCCCTAGTGACTGCGGTAGGGTCAGCCATGCCCTTCTCAAACAGCCACAACCTCCTGAAGATGAAGTACAAGCCTGAGGATGAGTACCCTGACCTGAAAGCTCACAACAATCACATGGCTAAGGTGCTGACCCCGGACCTGTACCAGAAATTGAGGGATAAACAGACTCCCAGTGGATTTACCCTGGATGATTGTATCCAGACTGGGGTTGACAACCCAGGTAATGGGATCGTTAGGTCTGCATAATGATCTGTTCTCCCTCCTGACTGGAAGTGCTTCTTGACAATGCTTGAGAACCCAAAGTTCTCAAGCTACTGAGGGACAAATCCAAAGCATCAAGAGACTGCTCTAAAGGCATGGCTCTGTTGGGAGGCCATGTTTCCATCAAGCTATGTTTCATGCTGTGATCTGACACACCAATTCCCAGACACTTATTATGTAACTGCTCTGCTAAATACTTTCAATCTGGAGAGAAAAAAAAAGTTAAACCAAATGCATTCTAATTATAACTCATCTGAGGAGGGGGGGGAAAAAAAGATTACCTGACAATCTCGGTCTCTTCCTATTCCAAACTGGTTACATGATGTTTTCTAGCACTTCTATGAAAAAGGGGGAGCAGATGTGTTTACATGTTAACATTACAGTATTTATTTTTACTCTAGCAATATCAAAATGGCCCAACTAAATAATCAGAGACTGCCTCCTGATGAGGAGTATCCGGACCTGAGCACCCACAACAACCACATGGCCAAAGTTCTAACCCTGGAATTATACGAGAAACTGAGAGACAGAGTCACGCCCAGTGGCTTCACCCTGGATGATGTCATTCAGACTGGGGTTGATAATCCTGGTAAAATGCATTGAGAATATTCCGTGTGAACCAGCTGAAGTAACTGGTGCTTTTGAATATGGTGACTTAAAACTAATCTTGTGGAGGTGGCATTTATGAGCAGACTACAGAAATGTAGCTCTGTAGCAGAAGGAGCAAAAAGCAAAGCATGCTTGCTTGCAGCAAAGCATGATTGTTTAGACATAAAGTTCTATGCAGTGATCTAAATTAGCTAGTCAAATTAGATGTGCTGTGCAAATTTGTCCTAAACCAAGCTTGACAAATGAGCCTGGTTTAATGACAATAGCTATGGGTTTCCATAGCACTGCATTTGACGAACTGAATGAAGTGTAAAATGTAGGGTCTCTCCAAATGTTTCTATGTAAGAATGAACTTCTGAGTGACTAGACTTGCCACTAAAGAACTTGCCTGGTTAGTGCTGCACTGGAGTACAGCCAAATGTCACCCAAACTTAGCTCTTCTGACTTTATTACCACTCCAGGCCATCCCTTCATAATGACAGTAGGATGTGTGGCTGGTGATGAAGAATCCTATGAAGTGTTCAAGGAGCTCTTTGATCCAGTTATTGAAGACAGGCATGGTGGCTACAAACCAAGTGATCAGCACAAGACTGACCTGAATGCTGATAACCTGCAGGTATAAAGTTTTGATCAATTACAGATTATTGGTCTGAGGACTGTGAAGTTGTTGGCAGCTGCCTAAGCTGGTTGCTCAGGCTCTGTCCCCTTGCTTCCACTGAGCACGGACACTTGGGCTGTGAGTCTGGTGCAATCAGCCTGAAGAGCTTGCTGCTGTGGGATGTCAGTGGCTGGGCAGCTTGTGTGCAGCAGGAGCTTTTCTCAGGTGCTGCTGCAGTGAGGGTTGTGCCAAACACCTTCAGTGTGTGTTTCCGTGAGCTGTGGGCTCTAACAGTCAACCTAAACAACACTGCCCTGGAAGTTGAGGACTATCATAAAATTTGAATACTTTCTTCTGTCTGATCTTGGATCTTAATTACCAGCTGATGGTGTCATGCCATTGAATAAATATTTTTACAGCTAGGAGTAAGGATTCTTAATAATTTTACGGATTTTAAAGGTTACTGTTAGCTAAACTCTGGGACTTCCTAACTCCATATTGATTCGCTAGCCATAAATCATTGAAAATAAAGACACTTGGGAGAACAGTAAAGAATAATTCTCATACCTGAGGAAGGTTTTTGCCTCATGTTGATGTCTCTAGATTGCAAATCTGTAAGGGATAACAGAAGTCCAGACCACAGTCTGAAACAGACATGGAACTGATGTTCTGGTCATATCCCTGTCTTCTAGGACTACTTAGTATCTGTAGCCTTGACCTCAGAGCAAGAGTTGTGTTACACAGATACTTGATGTGATGCTGAAGAGAATTGCCCTGAAGTGAGGCAGTGGCTTACAGGCCAAGGAGTCACTGCCTCAGGTGTAAAGTGCATTCTTAAATGCATGGAGGCTACATGTGTTTAGGTGTCTTGGTAACAGGGTTTTACTTGCTGGTTTGCTCACCTTGCAGGGAGGTGATGACCTGGATCCCAATTACGTGCTGAGTTCCCGTGTCAGAACTGGCAGGAGCATCCGTGGGTTCTGCCTTCCCCCACACTGCAGTCGAGGAGAGAGGCGCGCCATCGAGAAGCTCTCTGTTGAAGGTAAGGTGAGAGCTGGGTGCACCAGGGCCGTTCTGTCCTTTGTGCAAGAGGTGCTCTTTGCAGTTTGAAAATGGAGGCACTTGGCAAAAGGCACCTCCCTGGAGACTTAGTCTGAACATGGAGCTTTCCCTGGAAAAGGCTCATTGCTTTAGAGCTGCCTCAGCATTGCAGCTTGTAGCTGACAGCGAGAGCACATGGCAGAGGGAAGTTGGACTGCATTAAAGTTGACCTCTGCTGATCTCAAAAACTTCTGTGTGTGTGGGGAAAGAGGTTGGTTCATCAGGGCTCAAACCTGAAATGTAACAGGTATGTAGCAACTACAGGGCTTGAGTCATGGGGTGCAGTATTTTGTGGCTGCATTTAATTGACTTTCATTAATGTTCAGCTTGCTTAGAGATGTAGTCTTGTTCCAAATCTGCAGCTGAATAGAATAAGCACTGGTTTTCAGTGAAGCTCTTCAGCTGTTTTTTTTTCCTATGGCCTCCCAGTGCTCAAGGTGCAGTTCTGGAGGCTGAGTGTGTAATTGTTTCAAAATTTCTCAAGGGCAGGGTAACAGTCCTTGACTAGAATAATACTGCTTGTTATATTCATAACCTTGGTTCTCCTTGGAAGAAAAGCAGTCTCCGTTTGTAGAGTTCAGCAGCAGTAATGATTCTATACTGCATGTAAGGGAACAAAGGCTACTTGTATAAGCCTGGAAGGTGCAGACAAATCATCTGATACTGCCTCAGGTTCTGCCACAAGGGCACTGCCATTGCAGATGAAAGCAAGGGAGGAACCAGACCCAGCAGATCAAACATTGCCATACTTTGTGTGTGGTCTCCAAAGTGCTGGGAAAGTGTAGAACTTTCAGTCCCATTCTAAAAGAGTCTCTCTCTTTCAGCTCTGGGTAGTCTGGATGGTGATCTCAAGGGGAAGTACTATGCTCTGAGGAACATGACTGATGCAGAGCAGCAGCAGCTGATTGATGACCACTTCTTGTTTGACAAGCCAGTTTCTCCTCTTCTGTTGGCATCTGGGATGGCACGAGACTGGCCTGATGCCAGGGGTATCTGGTGAGTATGTCTGTGAGGAAGCAGTCATAGAAGTTAAAATCTTGCTGTTTCAGTGGTGACTTGTACTGTTGGGCAAAGTAGTAACTTCTCACCTTATATTACTGTATTTGATGAGAAATTTCTACAGAGAACTTGCAGTTAACCACCATAATTTGGACAAGTATTCTTGTGCTGGTAAGAACAAGCCAGCTTGGCTAGCCCAGAACCAGAGCCTGCATGGGTTAGTGAGCTACCATGCAAAAACTGAAGCAGCTTATGGAAGTGGATCACTTGTAAAGGAGCAGATGTGCCACTACAGTCAGCTCTTCCCACAAGAGTTGAGAGTAACTTGTGGTACAAACCATAGCATTTTCTTAGCTCAGGGTTGATCTTGGATGCGTGGTGACTCCCCTGGGTTACTCCCCAGTGAGTTGCTTGCAGAAACTCACTGGTGCTGGGCTGGTATGGTTTTATCTGTGCTAGTGAGGAGATCTCCCCCCTGTCCCCAGAGACTTAGTGACAGGAATTGACTGATGCAGAGGTGTGGAATAGAAGGATTCTGCTTGTTTTAAATGTAGGTCACCTACATAAAACTGCATCTCAGGAGCTTCTGCAGCATAATTAACTTGCTCCCTTGTAAGCTAAGGGCTAGGTTTTTATCAACAGGAATGCTCCAATCTTATTACTGCAGCTGTTTCAGTACAACCCAGAGGAAGCATGCTTTGTTTCTGTAGGTCACCTTTAAGATTGCATCATCTACCTGCAGATTGCCAGCACCAGATAGTGCTGTCATCTGAGCATGACTAATCTACAGACTTGAAGTGTGTAATGTCTTAGTGTTGTCTGCATAAATAACTTTCCTTGGGTACTAGCTAATTTTTGATCCTAATCAAGTTCAGAAATTACTAGCAAGATAAACACGGATGATAGTACTTGCTGTCAGCTGCAAGCTGGGGCAGGAGGAGCCCATTGTTCAGAGGATTTTTATATAGCATCTCTGAAGAGCCCTGATCTAAAGTTCATAGTGAAAGTAAGGTACAAAGTGCAGTTTGACATAAATCTGACAAAATACTGCTAAAAAGGCTTGTTATGCATGGTGTCATTATGAACATTATTGTACAGGACTCCCTCAAGGTCTACTGATCACCTTTCACATTGCTGAGCAGAAATACCTTAATTTGTAAACTGGAGCCAGAAGTGAGCTGGGGGATGAGGGGGTTTTAGGTTTTGATACTGTAAGACTAGGTAATGCCATGTTATTACTCACTCTGTAAAGGCCAATTCAAATTACCTCTTGAAAAGAGCAGGGTAACAACTACCGGCTTAACTCAGGTCCTGTGTGGGCAAAAGAAGGAAGATCAGTCTTGTTGAAGCAGCTAAGTGAGTATCTTGAACTAAAAACTGCAGTGATGAGCAATTTGGGGCCATCTTCAAAATGTGAGGTGGGCAAGACAGCAAGCTGATTGCTTTGTCTCCTAGGCACAATGATAACAAGACTTTCCTTGTTTGGATCAATGAGGAGGATCACCTTAGAGTTATTTCCATGCAGAAAGGTGGCAACATGAAGGAAGTATTCAGCCGCTTCTGTACTGGACTAACAAAGGTAAATCACCATTGTCTGGGCTGTAGGTTCAAATGGCAAATGGTTGTCTGGTTAGATCTGAGAATGCAGCTTTCAAGCCTCCTCTGGAGTCCTCCGTGGTTGTGTTTCACAGCCTGGATCTCTGAAAACACCCTGATGAGATCCAGAGCTGTGAGGGTTCCAAAACAGGTGTTTTGGCAAAAAGCCTTGTAGCTGTGCAATCTAGAATGTTTGCTTAATGTGGTGGCACCCTTATCCAAACTGTATTTTAAAGAATTTCTGCATAGTTCTCTAAAGCTTTGAGACACCTTGGGGAGGAGGAGAAATTGCTTGAATGTGCTTGGGCAAAGCTGGACTCAAGTTCTCTATGTCTAGTCTTGATAGAAGCTTGAGCTTTACTGGCCCCTTTCCTGATCCTGAGATGTGCCAGCTTGACATGGAGTAAATCCAGCTTCCCAACAGATAGTGACATAAGGAGTGTAGCTTTTCAACTTAGCCTGTCTCACTGCTAGGAGCAAGATGAAGGCCTTAAAAGCCCCTTGTTGGTGGCCATTTTTTCCATAGGGAGGAGGCTTATGTGGCTGAAATTTCTGTTCTGGGTGTTGTGGCTGTTGCTGAGTGACTGAAGCTGCAAGTAAGCACTAATGGATGTTCTGCAATCTTAAGGTAGAGAACAATCTCTAAACATTCATTCTTTCTATTTATAGATAGAAAGTCTCTTCAAGGCCAAAAACTACGAGTTCATGTGGAATCCACACTTGGGCTACATCCTGACATGCCCATCCAACCTTGGAACAGGGCTCCGTGCTGGTGTGCACATCAAGCTCCCACACCTTGGGAAACATGAGAAGTTTGGAGAAGTCCTCAAGAGACTTCGGCTGCAGAAACGAGGCACAGGTGAGAGTTGATAATAACACTGTTGGGCTGGGTCAGTCTGCCCTAGGACACCAGCAAAAGCCTAGTTATGGCCAGAGCCATCTCTTGGTTCACACTGTCAGTGCCTGTCGCAGCACCCAAAAGGAACCCTTTTAAAGCCCATGTAGAGAAAAACATTTTCAAATTTTATAGCGGAGGAGTTGAGGATGCCAGTGCTCTACTTAGTTTGTACTTTGTCTGGCTATCTAGTTAATGTCCTCTGTGTCATTTTGAGCACCAGGTAAGGTGGACCTGGGACAGCTGTTCCTGTTCATAAGCAAGGGTGGGAATCCTGGTTTAACCTATGGCTAGGAGATGGCTCCAGCGGGTACTTGTGACCTCAGGTTAGATTGCTCATGGGTCAGAAGAATAAAGAGCTGGCCTAATTGCATGTTCTGTGGTTCATGTTGGCAGTTACACAGGGCTTTATCTTCCCGCATGTGGGACGAGGCACCAGTGGCAGCTTGTAGAGAATGGTCCTGCTGTGTCCCTGCCTCAAGCTAGTGAGGGAGGAAAGTCAGACTTGTCTGCTGTGGCTGAGGTCAATGTTGTAACTGAATCTCTTGCTGCAGGTGGTGTGGACACAGCTGCTGTTGGAGGAGTGTTTGATGTCTCCAATGCTGATCGTCTTGGCTTCTCTGAGGTGGAGCTGGTGCAGATGGTGGTGGATGGAGTGAAGCTTCTCATTGAAATGGAGAAACGCCTTGAAAAAGGCCAGTCCATTGATGACCTCATGCCAGCTCAGAAATAAAGCACTTTATTTTCATGCTTCCTAACTTATTGGATGAATAATAAAATGTCACTCCAATTCAAACCCTTGGGGTCAGAGCCCACTTAGTTACACTGTAGAGAAGTCTTCCATCCATCTGTGTTAGAGTTTATTTTTTGATGGTTGAGATGTTGCTGAAAATGAAATGAAATAAACTATTGTTTGGCCTGAGATGTCTTAGATATGTTAACTGAATGTCTTTGAGATTTAAGTGGCTTGGTTTTCATAGTTATGTTAGGTGGTCTGGTCTTGTGTGCAAGCACATCCTCCTAGGTGTGCTGCTGCAGACCAGCTGAGTTGAAATGTTGTTAAAGCAGTTTCAGAAGTTGAACCTCTTAACTTGATTGTAGTTGCTGTAAATTTGAGAACTAATGTTAAACATGAGTCACTGCAAACATGCCCTACCTCCAAGGCTTTGACTTGTGCATCTGCTCATGCCAACTGTAAACTCAATCCTGAGTACTGCAAGCCAGGCTGGTTCCTGTGAGGGAGGGGAGACATGGCTGGGATCAGAGGGCTGCTGCTCTCTCAGATGGGCCCTCAGGGGTGCAGGGCAAGGCTCTGAGGTCAGACTCCAGTCCATGGTATTAGTGACCCTGAGCTGCTTTGTGGGGAGGAGCTTGTCTTCAACCTAGCTAGTGTAAACAACAACACTTTTGAGTGTATGGGATGAAGTGAAACCTAGATTAATTCAGCCCATGCTTCTCAAGTGCTTTCAGCTCAGCCAGGGGAGAGATGGGAGCTGGAAGCTGCCACTTACAGGAAAATGCCGGCTAATGAGCTTTAGTCAGCTGACTCTTGCTGGCCCCTGCACCGGTTGCCCCATGAACCTAAAACTGAGCAGTACAGTCAATTAAAACATGCTAAATAGTTTTTCCAAATTGGGCCTGGCTTGCAAGCTCAGGTAGTTCTCTGGATATGAGCTCAAGATTGCATCAAGTAGGTCTGTTCTCCAGAATGGCTGTACACGTGTGCTCGCTGTGTGGAAGCATCACATTATTAACATACAGGAGCAGCATTTCCCACAAGTATTGCTAACTGGGAGCATCAGACCCTTGGGAAGAGCAGCCTTTGCAGCTCATGCAGATGCACCTGCTCAGCAGCTCTACCCACTGCTAAAACACAGCTTTGATGGAGGGAGTGTGATGAGAGGTTGATGCAGAGCTCCTTGGCGTGCAGCTTTATATAGGTTTGTGTAGATAACTGAAGCTTTCTTTTGTAAAGGCTGTGATATTTCTAAGGCTGTGATTGCAGGCTGTCATTTAGCTGAAGAGATGATTCCAGCTGGGGTAAGCTAATTTAATTTTGGTGAGAAAAGGCTGAGTGAACATTTCAGATAAGATTTTTTTTTTCTTTTAATACAGCTTTGTATGTGTTTCAAAGTTAATTGGGAGGGGGAGAGGAGATCATATGTAAGAGTTTTGTTCTGTACTGGGCGTTCCTATATTTGAGTTAATCAGCACAGGAGTTTTCTGTACAAAGCATGTGAGAGCAGGGAAGAGAAAATGGTGCGAGAGACAACCGGTTGGTTCTGTATATTCTTTAGATCCCCCATGCTGTGCTTCATGTCACTGTTCACAGACGCTTGGCAAATAGCTGGTTTTGCTTCTTGTAATCAGAGAGTGTTCATTTAGTGGTGCCTCTCCTCAACACAGCGTTGTTACTGCGCTCACAGCAATTACCTAATGAAAGGAGTTGCCTGAAAACTTGTCTATTTTTTTCTAGCTATATCAGCTGGACTAATAAAAACATTTCTCTCTCTATGCATCTTGTTTCTCCTATGTTCTTAACCCATCAGAGCTGTTACATTTGTCTGCTTTCAGCCCCTGAGTCCCTGCAGTCTGAGACAGCACCTGTAGCTGGCTAAACAATTGTGCTCAAAGCAGCAAGCCAGTCTTTAATGCCTGCATCCAGCTAGAAAATATTTCTTTTTAATTGGTTTTCTTTCCCACGCACTACCTTTGCTGTGTTCCCTCGTGTTGCTGCCATGCGACCATGCTTTTGTTTCAGCTTGTACAAAGCAAAGCAATTGCAAGTATCTCAGAGAAAGAATGTGTCCTGGCAAAAGGTGGATACTGTGACCAACCCCAGGTGGGACCTTCTAAAAACCTCTGATCAAGAGAGAGATTAAAGCTCCTGCCCCCTCACCTTAAAAGCTTTGATTTGATCTTTGGCATTACTTACCCTTGTGCCCTGGGTGCCCATCATGGATTGTATGGAGCAGCTGCTTGCTTGTTTGTGCTCTGGGCACTGAAAATGGTGCCAGGTGCTGGCAGGCTGCCATGGGACAGGAGAGGAGAGGAAGGTTATCAGTCAGTGCTGTGCTTTATCCAGGGAACCTGCATTAACCACCTGTGTCCTGTAGCTTTTAGGAAGGAGCCGTGTGGCTCCTGCTCTCGTCACCCCCCACGGTGATGGCAGCGTCCTCACCAGGCCTGGAATGGGGACTGCTCTGTTGGTCCCAGCAGTGCTGGGGGAGGAGAGGGGCCAGGAGCCCTTTGGGCCATCTTTGGGCTTTCCTGTGACATTTCAGCTGAGCTTTTCTCCCCTGTAGACTGGAGAGCAGGGATGATTGCTGCCATCCTGCTGCAAGGCAGCCCCTTGTGTTGTCCTGTTTCCTGCTCCTCCAGGCTGGCACATTGTCCCTTCGGTGCTGCGAGACATGCACCACTTTTATAATGTTCTAAAGAGAAATTTCTGTTTGTCATTACACTTTCCTCCTGTTTCTGCTTCCCTCAGGGAGCAGCTGCCCAGCCCTGGCTGGTGGGGTGCCAAGCCTTGCCTCTGGACACGTGTGGCACAGGCAGCAGGCTGCCTGCTGGCACCCCAGAGTCCTTGCTCAAGAAATGAATCTCTTTGGGAAACCATTTGCCTCTCATGTTACACTCACTGGCAGCTTAAATGCTCCTTATCCCACTTCCGTGCTATCTACTGGAAAATGATTCATGGTGTCTCACCCTCCTGTGGACTCAGCACCACAGCCCTGGCGGGGGAGGCTCCCAGCCCTCAGAGCAGGCTCCAGCTCCCCACACGCTCCCTTGTGCCTCCAGCCAGGCCAGGGACAGGGTGGCTGCTCCCCGAGCAGCTCCAGCTCCTCCAGGGAGGCTCCTGCTTCCCAGGACAAGGTGGCCAAACCGTGTCCCTGCTCTCTCACAAAAAGAAGGGATGGAGCAAGGTGGTTTTACCTGCTGGATGCCTGGTGAGTGCTCTGCCTGGGGCACAGGAGGCTCCTGCTCCAGTCCGGCTCTCCGCTGAGGATTCTTGCTCAGCTCCAACCACAGCCCCTAGGGCAGGGCAACACTTTCTTCCAGCTTTCCATTTTGCTCAGCATCCATTGCTAGGCCAAGAAGGAAAACGAAGGTGCTATTGCCTAATGTCTCCAGCACTCACCTGGGAGGGTTTAGGCTCCAGCCTGTCCTCAGATGAGCATTACCATATTTTTACGCAACATGGAATAACTTGAGCAGAAGACTTTGAGTGATCTTTGTTCTTTTCTCCACCCACCCACCCACACACAAAAAATGTGGTAGTGTGGTAGGCAAGGCACTCTTCTAAGGATGGAGATGGCATCACAGGCTTTTCATCTCCTGTTTGCTTTGCTTTTCCCCTGGGGAAGCAGGAGGCCAGCAGGCTCCTTTGGCTGCTCCACATTCCTCTGGCTAGTCTGCCTTCCCTCCTCCTAAAAAAACATAGTTACAAAGCTGGAAATAGCCTGGGTGACATTTTCTCCAGCTCTCCCCTAGTGGGACAGGGCACTTCCCCACCATCATGGGGTTTTGTTGGGTTTTATTTGTCTGCAGTGGAGGGGAGCCCTAATCACAATTGGGCCTCTTGCATTGCTTGACCCTCTTCCCCTGGTTATGACATTTTAGATTTATTTTCTTACACAGAAATCACACAAGCCCCTGACCAGCTGCTGTTCAAGGCCCATGTGGCCCACTTGCCCTGGACTCCCAATCCCCACGCACCTCACTGGCCACAAGCCACAGGCCAGAGGCGAGGGCTGCCCAAGGTGTCACTCCTGAACCACTGGGCTTCCCCCACCTTTTGGAACACCATCTGGGCAGGTTTTTTTTGTCCAAATGCTGCATAGAGCCAGGCTGAGTGTGCCAGGTGAGAAGTAGTACCTGCTACACCCACAGTGTGAGTCTAGTGATCAAATTGGCAGCGTGAGCTCAGCCTGGGATTGACAATTAGCAGGGAAATTCTGCAGTATCAGACAGGGTAAAAATAAACTCAGATGCATCCAAACCTACCAAAGATTTTTGTTTTTCTCCTTCAGCCAGTGAGTAAGACTCTGAGAAACCATTTATATATATGTACATATATATATGTGTATATATATATATGAATTAAACTTTTAAAAGGGCAGAATGCCTCATGTTCAACACCCAGGAAAATGGGTAGAAAAATGTTAACACTGAAATTTTTAATGAATGTGCAAAGTTCAGCTAAAAATACACAAGAATGGGCAACCCTGAACTTTCTTCAATGCAATTTCAGAATAAAATCAAAAGTGAAGTTTAATTTACCATATGCATGCAAGCTCCAGATCTTTGCAAGGACCTCAGCCTTTCCCTGTGTTTTGTGCAGGTGGGTGTGAGGTTTGGCTGACAGCTGCAGTCTGGTTGCTTTTTCCACATCCATTATTGATGACCAGGGAGTGAAACTGAGAATAACCTGGAAGACCTTGGAAGTGTCAGCAGCAGTGCCTTATTGTGATGGTGTTTGATGGTAGCACTCAAGCACAGCAAAGCTTTCCTGGATTACATGGGAAAGAGCGAGACTGGAAAATTACTGAATTAACTCACCTGAAACCCCATGCCTGGTCCAGCAGAGCAGTGAGCACATTCACCAAGGGCAGGTTTGCTGGGGTGTGGATAGTGTCTGTCTGCAGTTCAAATGTGCTGCACATCCAAACTGCAGTGCAGCTGGAGGGTTCTCTCTAGTGCCAGCTCTGCCCGTGGGAGCTGATGGAGGTTGGGCACTGTCTTTGGCACAGGGGTGACTCGTTCTGCTGTGCTGTCTCAGCTGGCCAGGGACAGGCTGGAGGCAGTGAGGTACAAACCAGGTGGCTTTGGGGCACAGCTGGTGAAGCCATTTCGGGCAGGGAACCTGGTGTTTCACTGAGGCCTTGTGGTTTGCCCACAGAAACTGGCCCTTCTCCCTGCAGGCTGTGCTGAAATCCCCTGAATCATCACTAATCCCTGCTGGGGCTGCCAGTGCTCCCAGGCTGCCATTACCAGGAGCTGGCACTGCCATCCTGTGCTGGCACTGCTGACCCAGAGCCCGTGCTGGAGCCAGGGACTGCACCTGTCCAGGTGGGCAGGAGAGGAGAGGTCCCCAGGGGGAATGGACACAGGAGGGCCATGGAACCCCTCTGCTCCATTAGAGTGGGCTGTGCTCAGCAGAGGACAATGAGATAGCTTTGTCTTGGATTGTTGCTGTAACAGCCTCCAAGCTGGAACTTGTCTGGGAGAGATGGCTCCAGAAATACTTGTGGGAATATGCATGACATGGGGATTGCAATGGATGGCCCCAGAGTTTCAGCTCCTCTCTATGGGAGAGTCATGGCTGGCTTTTTTTCCTGTTGTTTCTTTTTTTTTAATAAGCCATTATTTTAAGGGAAAACGGCATTGATCATCTTGAGGATGCTCTTTCCCTTGTGGTTGGAATGGGTACCTACCTCCTTCCCTCTGACTCTGGCATGTCCCCCCTTTGCCCCTGTCAGTGCCCCTTCCCCTCCTCCAGCTGGTGGGTGGCACAGGGTGCTCTCTGATCCTGCCAAGGCTAGTGTGGCCCCCAAACTTTGCACTTGCCTAAAGGCAGGAAGGGCCATGAGAAATCAAACAGCTCAGCTGTTTTCTACTGCTGAGAGCTTCAGGAGAGGCTTGAGGGTTTCTTACAGCTGTCCTGGAGGCAAAGGAGAGCTGAGGAGGGAATGCAAGGTCACATGTGCAGGGGCTGCAGAGTGCCCAGCTGCCCCAGTGCTCAGCTCTTGTGCCCATCTGGGCACATCCCAGATCTGCCCGTCTCTCCAGAGGCTGATCCCAGCCCTTGGTACTGCTCACAGCATCCCTCACTGTCCATGCTTCCCAATTCCTAACTCTTTTTGAAGCCCTATCCCAGCAGCAGGAGGTAAGTGCTGGGGATGGACACACCTGCACACAGCCCCAGAAGCCGTGGCCAGAGTCCCCAGCCAGTGGTGGCTGTACAGACTGCTTCTCACTGCAGCCACCTCCTGACTGCATTAGGTGGAGAGCCAGGTGGATGATCATCAGTACGGCTGCTCCAGCCAGCCCTGGGCAGGGCTGTGTGAGAGGCACCTAATGCAGCAGCTGCTGGGAATCACACTTTGCACCTGAGCAGCATCCACCTTGTGCAGCAGCTGAGCTTCCCACTGCCCATGTACTGCTGTGCTTGCTCCAGCCCATTCCCTGGGCTGCTGAAGTGGAGCAGGGCTCACCCGGGCACCAGGCTGAGCCAGCAAGCAGGGACTGGCCAGCACAGTGCCCCAGGTTCTGTGTTTTCTGTTACTTGGTTTGGCTTTTTTTCTGCGTGTGTTTTTTTGTTTTTTTTTTTTTGCAATGAACTCTGTACTTTGCAGAGACTTGTCAGCAGGACAGAGACCTTGCAGCTTATGTGGGGGGAGCCTCAGATTGCAGGCAGCAGCCTGGGTCACTGCTGAGCTGAAACAGGGCTGAGGACAACCTCAGCATGGCATGGAGACAATCCATCTCTGCCAGACCTGTCCTTTGCTGCAGGGCAGCACCTCTGGCTGAGTGTGTCAGTGGGGAAGGGTCCCTGTGGCAGCATGGGGCTGTGCCCTGGCTTATGTGCATCATCTCCTGGCAGTGACCTAAATTTTGGACAGAACCAGGCCCCAGTCCCATTGGGAATCATCAGTCTGGCTGCACCCATGGAGCATCCAGCCTCTCTCCCTGCTGGCAGTCACAGGTGCTTGGCAGCATTTTGTGCTAGTGGTCACTTGTGTCCTCACACCAGCAGCAGGACTGCATGTTTTGGGGTGCAGCCCTCAGCTGCTACCCACTGTCAGAAAGAGACAGTGTCCCTCTCCTCTCCTGGGGGTACCAGGATGTTTCCAGGGGCAGAACAGCCCTCCCAGCTCCCTTCTGCTCCCTGGGAATGCCTTGAACTCAGGTGGCCCCACTGCTTGGGTGTGACACCTCAGAACATGTGTCTGAGAAAACCCTTGCATGTGGTATAAGATGCAGCTTTAAAGGCAGACTGAAGCTGTATTTTGTTTTTCCTCACAAGGAATAAAGAACTGTCCCTGTAACAGTATTTATGAGAAATTACATCAAGCAGTGGGTCAGCTGAAGTGGCAGATGGCCAGTGTATCTTTTCCAAATACTTTTATATAAATCAGTGCCCAAGCCAGCAATGACATGTTTTTGTGGTTGGTGCATGGTCTCCATCATCCTGGACTTTCCTGGGGTATCTGTACAACCTTCTTCTCTTTTAAGATAACTTCCACAGCCACTGACATGGCCACAATGGAGATTATTTTCATGCTACTTAGTTCAAGAATGAAGCTTCCACCAAGAGCAACTTCCCTGGAGAGCCATCATCTTCTATAGGAGTTATTTAAGTGCTCACCTGACTTGTCTTTCAACTCAGTTTATTCACTTCCAGTTAAAGCCAGCCCTGAGCAGGGACCACCAAAACCAGAGATTAGATTATCTGAAAGGGATTTGGAATAAATGCATCAAAAAGATACAGAGAAACAATAAAATACATTTAGAAACGCAAGAGCTGTTTGAGGCTCAATGGGCATTGGAATGCTTATTAAAATGACTCAGAAAACTAGCAAGTGAGGTAAAACAATTTTTAAGATACTAAGAAACGTCTACCAGCAAGGGGGGAAACTGTGGTTTGGCAGCACTTTTAGTCCCATGACACTTCCAAACTCAAACCTCCACCATTAAACTTTACTAATCCTCCCTTCTGACTTCTGTGTGGGTCATTTAGAATTACTCAATACTGAGCTCAGGGGAAAACCTAATAAGCCAACCACTAATCTTTGAATTTGGCATAACAATTCTCTCCTTGCTATTTCTCAACATGTTTGGTCTTGTCCTGCCACCCCACTGAGAAAGCCCTGGAGTGCTGGCAGAGGTGGCCAGTCCAGGCTCACACTGGCACCCAGGGCACGGTGGCCATGGCCAAGGGGCTGCAGCTTCCAAAGGAACTGTTCAGGGAGACATTTTGGGACTTGGAAATGAACCTCTCAGAACGGGCAACCTGTGGTGAGAGACTACAGACAAGCCACACTGAGACTAGGATCTTTGGAAAGTAACACAAGGAAATTAGAGATGTATATATTTGTTTTAAGCAATGGCACTATCCTCAGCATGAAGCTAAAACATGTTTTAGATGCAGATGAAAGCTTGACAGCATTTTCTCTCCTTTCCAAAAAAGCCTCCTGACACACCCCCAGGTGCTGACCCAGGTGAAGGGAATCCCAAAGTCTGTCTTGGAAAAGAAAACAAGATTGCTCCTTCAGCTTATGCCAGGCTTAGTACTAACAGTACTTTGTGATTCTGTAATGTTGCATTTAGCAAAGCATCATTCAGGCTTTTAACCAGGCCTTGGAGAGTATCTTAGCCCCATCTCACAGCAGGGAGGAAGCTGCTTTGCTGAGGCTGGGGACTGGGTGACAAAGGTGGCTCTTGGACATGATCTTCTGCTGTGGACATGATCTTCTGCTATGCTGCTCACCCTCTCCAGAGATGAAGGTTAACCTGGTCACTCTCCTTCTTCTCCAGATGGAACATAGAGAAAGGTAAAAAATCCTGGTTTGAGATACAGAACCCTCCTTTAGTGGAGTGTCTCGCTCACATACAAACTCACCCACAGTGCTGGGCAAGGATTTCAACCAAGTATTTTTGTCCCAACTAGCTGGATTTTATTTATGCCTCTTTTAGCCTGTTCCTTCCTCAAGATTAAAATAAAAACAACAACAAAAGTAAAAATAAAGTACAAAGGTCTCGAGAGAGATCAACCTTTCATCTCCCTGCTGCCTTTCCTGCAGAAATAGAAAATTCCTGCAGAATTTCTCTTGGGAATGGAAAAGACTGTAAAAATCATGGTATGAAAGGTGAAAAGCCTTGTGGTCCACTCGCAGCTGGACACCTTGGTCAGTCCCACAGGTCAGCTCCCACCAGCATGAGGAGAGCATCACAGGGACCCCATCCTGCAGCCCAGCTCAGGACAGATTCCTGTGCCAGCCCAGGAGCTGGCAGCAATATTGCCCTGCTAGAGAGGTGGCTGAACCCTTGTCTCAGCCCCCAGCCTCACTGTTTCGGGCAGGGGGCTTTATCCACCAGGCTGTGCCCGTTTTGGGGGTGGGACCCTTTGTGGGACCCCTACCTTGGGGTGTTGGCGGTGGCAGGACGGGGCTTTGCTCCCCCAGGAGGGCTCAGAGGCCTTGGGAGGCAGCGGGAGAGGCTGCAGAGAGCAGGGCCACAGCAAGGGCCCGCCCAAAGGAGCCCCGAGAAAGAAAGGGGTTGGGGCGGGGGAAGAGGAAAGCAGGGAAAAGCTGGGGAGAAACCGAGCGGGGTCAGAAAGCCAAGGCCAGGGCTGAGCTGCCGTGGCAGGCTGCGTTCCCCGTGTTCTCATGGAAACGGGAGCGGTGCCCTCCCGCCTGGCTGTTTCCTCAGGTTATTTTTAAAGGCAGCTCCTGCGTACGCAGAGCAGCCCCTTCCCGGGAGGAGCAGGGAGTGCCGGGGCACAGGAGGGAGAGCATTATCTAATCTGTTCGGCGGGGGAGCCCCATAAATGGCAGCACCAGCAAAGCCGGGAGGCTCCTGGGCCTGCTCCAGGTCCAAGTCACAGCCAGCGGAGCCCAGGAGCAGAGCTGCTGCCTTTCGACTTCCCCTCTACACTGAGCAGGCCAAGCATCCTCTAAATAAAAAGCCTCCCTTGGCCTCTGTGTAGGAAACAGCCGCATTTCGAGCAGCTGGGTCGAGCAAGAGATTTCCAAATGAGGGCATGGCAGCCCCGCCGCGGCCCCGGCGCTGCCTGTGGAGGCTCCGCCGCTCCCTGCACTGCAAACTGCGCTGCCTGCTCCTATTAAAGGACATTGTTCAATCTCCAGCCGGGTGATGCTCACGCAGGCTGGAAACTGCAGGCCAGGAGAAATCCTTGGCAAGTGTCATTAGGATGGCAGGTCTGTTTTGGGGTGCCAAACAGGCCTGGTGGTGCGGCTACAGCCGAGCTGAGCCCCTATCCCGCTGCCTGTGTGGGGCTGCACCCCCTGACCTGCCCTGCCCTGGGACAGACCCACGCTGGTGTGGGATTATGAGTCCTGCAGCTCTGAGGGATGCTCTGTGAGCCTGGATGTCACTCTGCAGGTGACAAGACCATGTGTCAGGAGAGAGGGACATGGCCCTCTGAGGTCTGGCAGGACAAGATCCGCCATGGGGGTGACAGGTCAGGTGAGCACCCACCAGACACATTGAGGGGTCAGATCACGCAGGTGCACCAGGAACCCCAGCACCTGGCTGGATTTGGGATGGGCTCAGCCTGGGCTGGGCTCAGCCTGGGCTTGGCTCAGGCTGGGCTGGGCAGGCTGGGCTCAGGGACTCTGGGCTGGGCAGGTGAAAGCTGCCTGCGCCGTGGGCCATGATCAAACAGTGCCAGCAGGAAGGGCACAGTCCTTCACTGACCATGATTTGTGACCTCCAATTTCGCTGCTTTCAGCCCAGGCTGACCTCACAGCAGCAGGTTGTGGACAGGATTCCACTTCCCTTTGAGGCTCTGTTTCCAGGTATTCACCTGCAGGTCACACACCTGACGCCACCATGAGTTACTGCAATTTGTGACTGACCCATTTTAAATCACAAATGGTCCCTACTGTCACCTCAGAGTCCACCAAGCTGAGTGTGGCCAAACCTGACACGATGTGTCCTGCAAAGCATTAGGGTTTCTGCTGTCTTCACCTCACTGAGGTGGAGCTTGGCTCAGAGGTTCACAAAAGCCGTAGCTGATGCTGTCCAGGAGCAGTGAAAGGGGCAAAGAGCTCCCTTGCTTTTTCCTACTCACACACCAAGGCATCAAACTTTGCCTTTAGTCCAGGCACAGCCAGCTCTGTGTGCACTAAGCCACCTCCATCCCTCCTGTATCCTCCTCCTCCCAGCTCCCCAAAGGCAGGGAGGGGTGCTCATCACAGGAGCAGATGACTTTTTCCACAGAAACAGATGCCTGCTTCAGCCAACACATTGTCTTTGTGTTGAGCTCAATCCCACCTATTCTGATTGTTGCTGTTGTTATTATTTCCATAATTGGTTTTCCTCCAGACTTCTGGCTCCAGGAACAAATTACTTCAGTCCTGCCCACTCCCAGGGCTGTGAGGCTTCAAAAGATGTCTGAAAGACCTGTCCTTCCTGGTGACAAGTGCTCCTTCCTTTGTATTCTCCGGGGGCAATGTCTGCAGCATGTCACAGGTAGGGAGGAGCTGCCAAGAGAGCAGGACCATGGCAGGAGGGCTGGAGTTCTGGCTGCCAGGCCAGGAACAGCTCGGGATGGGGCAGGAGGGGCAGGGGTGATGCTCCTGGCTAGCACCAAACCATGTGCTAGCTTCACTTTGCTAAAGGAGAAAGCTTTTCTTGAATTCAAGCATAAGACAGTCTGAGCAGGTGCCTGTGCTCGAGATTTTTATGGATCACTGCAGGCTGAGAGGTTCACCAAACAGCCTGCTGCTTCCTTCAGCAGTGGAAGTGAGGCAGTCACAGTTACCCATCCAGGGAGACTTCGGCATGCATCCCCCAGCTCCCTCCATGGGACATGCTCAGGATTCCCCAGGTCCAGCTGACACAGGCAGCCACCCCAGCCATAGCCAGGGCTGTCAATGAGATGCACAGTCCTTTTCAGCAGCCTCAAACAGACACCAGCTCTGTACAGTGAAGATCCAAGGGACTTTCTGGCTCCCCAGAGACGTTACTGGCTGACGCTCGGAGCTGACTGAATACTTATGACCTCCAGGAAGGACAGCAGTAGCTTGAACACAGGACAAGTAACCACAGGGCTGTGGTATTGTGCTTCCTCTTAGTTCTTTGCTGAGCCTTGTGACTATAAAACAAACCTGAAGGTCCTCTTTGCACACTGTGAATCCCTTCTCCACGAGAGAAAATTTCAGGAAGGTTCTCACAGCACTGTGAAAACGTATCACCTCACTTTGCCAAGAAGAAAATTTGGGACCTTCTCAAACTACTCCACTTCCATTTACCAACAGAGTGCTTTTGTTGTCCTACACGTCAGCGCGGCGGCCAGACAGAGATCTAACTTGAGCCTTGGGAAAGTCTGACTCCTACTCTTCCTGCCTTGTGACAGACACTTGTTCGAGCTGCACCACTCCCTCTGAGTGAGAGAGCAGGACCTTCCCTTCCTCTTTCACACAGGCACCAGTCTTGGCCATGTGGAAGAGCAGCAGAAAGAATCCAGCCAGCCAAAGAAGAAGTTGGTTTAGCAACTAGACAAGAAACCAGGGCTCAGAAGTGTCCTGGCCCCAACCCAGTGTGTATTCAGACCAGAACAGAGAAATGAAACCAGCTGAGACAGGAAGAGACTTTTTGCTATCATCAGGCAGAGTTTTGTCCTTCATTCCCCAGCTCACCCCTGCCTGGGGCAGCTGCCACCCCTGCCAGCCAGAGCTCTGGGATACAGGGTAACACAGCAGCAGACCGGGGTGCTCTTCTATGGAAAATCCCACCTGGAGAGGGATGTGCCAGGGGGGCTTTTGTTTCTTGTGCTGCTTCCAGGACTGCCATGCTGGACCCTTGCTGCAGGCAGGGGTGACCACTGTGACCACACTCTGGCAGCGGGTCCCTGTTATAAGCACTGGGAGGAGGAACAAGAGACTGTCCCAAAAACTGACCCAATCCTCCAGCAATGCCTGGGAGAAGTGTGCCAAGGGAAGGAGCTGCTGCTACTCTCTTTTCAAATCCATAGATCTATTCCACCTGCTTGAAAATAGAAGCCAAGATTAGATCAGCCCAACCTTTCCTCCTCTAGATTTACCTCCATTTCTGCTCAGTCTCCTGCCTCAGGACATGGCCTATTTAGGGACCCCCATCACCCACAGAGACAGATTTTAGTACCTTTCCCTAAATCTCAGCACACTCTAGGATTTTCCTCATGGCAGCTGGTGAGTGGGATTGCTGGCAGCCCTTTTTGTCTCGGTGGCATCAAGGCTGAGCAGGGCTGTGTTCTAGCTCCTACTGGGTTTAACACCTCATTTCCTTTGCTGTCTGCCCCAGAAACATGAGGAAAGGAGGCTCTGTGCCCTTCAGGCTCAACAGCAAGTTGTACAGCACCACAAGCACCAGCAGCTGTGGGCTGAAGAACTGGTCTGGGAGCCCAGGTTTGCTGGTGACTGCAAACTCTTTGCACATGCACTGATTTCTAAATGAGGACAAGCAGCTCATTGGGTATTCCCAAGCTGCATAAATTGGGTCTATGAGCTAAATAAGCTGCTCATAGAGTCACAGAATGATTTGGGTTGGAAGGGACCTTAAAGACCATTTAGTTCCACCTCCCCTTCCATGGAAAGGGATACCTTCCATTAGACCAGGCTGCTCAAAGCTTCATCCAAGCTGGCCTTGAACTGTTCCAGAGACAGGGCATCCACAACTGGAGATGGCAACCTTTTCCATGGGCAATCTGTTTTTATGCCCCTTGCAGCAGAAGCCAGGCTGCAGGGTGCTCTGCAGCCAGGTGGGTGTTCAGTCCCCTTTGAGAAGAGCTTGAGGCTCAGTTCTCAGCTTGAATGTTGTGCCAGCCTTGGTTAGTCACCATCAGGTCTGGGGGTGCCTCCTCTTCTGCATTGCACTTCCACACCTACAGCCTGGCTGTGAGGCATCCAGAAAATCCTCCAGCATAGCCAGTGTAACAGGTGCAATCAGCATAACCACAAATTTCAATGCAGCACTGTGCTGATCCAGAGCTTTACTTCCAGGCTTTTGGTTTTTCCTTTAGCAGCATGTCTATCTTTGGTTCAGTCCCAATTTAGGAGTTGTTTTCATCCCCTGCCTTCCCTGAACTCTGCTGTTAGATCAATGAAACTCAGCTTTGCAATGAAATGTGGAATGCTACTGCTCCCGAGACAGAAAAATGGGGAAGGCATCATCTGAGTGACAAAAAAAGGCAAGGATGAAGCATTCTTTATTCTTACATGTTGTTGGAGGACAGAAGGGGAGGGTAAGGTAGAGGTAATAGTAAGTTATTGAGAAGTGCTGGATGCTGGTTAAATAAACAGCATGTGTCTGTCCCTATAAACCTTGGCTCTCGTCCCTCTGCTTTATTTTTATCCTTGATGAATGCCTTTGTCACTGCCTTTACTTCTACTGCTTTGCAAAGGTGGTTCCACAATTCCCCATTCCTTCAGCAGAATTAGCCAGACATAAGACCATTTTTTTTCCTGACTATTTTGCATCATGCAACGCCCACCCTGGCAGACCCAGCTCATAATGTCAGCAGTAGACAGAAAATTGGAGAAGCATCTTTGATATTTTAAACTACCCAAGTTATTTGGTGCACAAAGCAGAGCTCAGCTCCCCTTTGCACCCAGCAGAATTCTCCCCTGTTCCATCAGGATTCACCCTGAGTGCAGCTCTGACCTAAAAAGTGACCTTTAAAGATGAGATGCCTCTTGGCCAGCAGCTCTGGTCCCTGCTGTGAACTGTCGCAGTTTTTGGGCTGGTTTCCCAGAGAAACAAGCCTCATGTGGCCACACACTGTGTGTGAGAGCTTGGGCTCAGTCTGTGCCTCCTGGAGCTGTGGCACCTGCAAGTGAGCAAGGCAGAAGGGTCAGAGAGGAACCTCCCTGCTTGTGCCCTGAGAGGAATGAGCCCCTCCATGCAGCTCCTGTGGGCTGCAGCTTCACTCCAGGAGCTGTTTGTTCCAGCAGACTGTGAGACAAACTGGGAAACAGTGCACTGAGCTCCAGACTCAAAGCCACACAAGCAAGGGGCCCTTTGAAGTGGTGCTCACTGAGCTCCTCTTCTGTCACTAGTAAGCTCCCACCATGTCTCCCTTTTCACCTTGCAGTATTTATTTCCATGTCTGAGTGGAGCTAAAGGGCAACCAGGAAGAAAAATGGATGTGGTTTCCCACAGCAACATGGCCAGGACAAGCTTTTCCTCCTGCTTGTGGCAGCCTTGCAGTGAGAGCAGGCTGCTCCCTGACAGCCCCAAGAGCAGGACAGCCCTGCCCCATCCATGAGGACCCAGAGGCCTCCCAGCCCCTCTGGGGTGTTCTGTGCTCCTTGCCCATCTCTGCCCCCTGCATTACAGAATACACCCAATAAAGAGTGCTCTGGTGAGGTGGTTGATTCCCTAATGAGAGGTCTGGAAAACACCCAGGAACTGAAGCCATCCAGAACTCATGTCTCTCTTTCCCCCTATCCTAGAGACTGCTCTAAATTCTAGATTCATTACAGCCTTGGCTTTAATTGAGCTAAGCCATCCTGCAGGTCTGGATTCACTTCAGCCACTGAGCACTGAGATCCCATTGCTCTTGCCATGCTCTGCACCACAGAGCAGCATGGGATGCTTCAGGGACCCCAGAGCACTTGGACTCTTTCTCCAGCCAGAAAAGCACTCACAGATCTGGTCTGTAGACTCATGGAGCTCTGACACCACAGGAGACCTTAAAAAGGGACTGTCCCTTGAAGCAAGACTTAGCTCAGAAGGGTTCAGCCAAGGCTTGTCTCTGGAGATAAGGAGTAAGCAACAAGTTTTGAAAGCCAAGGATAAAGAGGTTCATCACAGGGTCAGTTAGATAAAACCACTAAAATATATTTGACCTAACAAAGTGACTCTGGTGGCTGCTCCCAGATCAGTGATGAGGAACAGGACTTCCCAACTCTGCTTTTGCTGCCCCCGCTGCTGTCACACACAGCGGGGTGAACCCTGTGCACGCCTCTCACCACAACCAACACTCCAGGAATTGCCTTGAGAGGCTCAGAAAAGGGCTCAGCAGCAGCCCATGGTTCTGGGACTGCAGGAAGGAGGGGATGAGACACAGGACTCCTTCACAGAACAAGCACCAAGGAGCCTGAAATAAACAGCTTCCCCATTCCCACTTGCCAAGTCCAAACACCCCAGTGATAAATATTAGTACCAGTCACTATTAATCCCACAACAGCAAAACTTGGATTACAGTACAAGTGAAAGCTGGAGCAAAATATGCAATTTGAAAAAATCTCCTGAGCAAATAAGGAAGTTTCACTTCTTGCCTACTTGAAGCACATGTGACATGATTTGTTTGAAGAATAAAATAGACTGCAGGCATGGAAAATGCCAGGCATAAAGCTTTAGAGAGTTACTAATACTGTGGAATATAAATGACAAGCAATCCCAGATTATTTTAGAAAAGGCTGGCTGCAATTTACAGCCTTGATTAGACTGATTACTAAAGGATGAACAGCAAAATAACTTCAGTAATTAAATTTCTGAAGAGGAAACTGAAGGTTCTTACTCGTAAAATGAGCTGCAAATGAATTTAAATATTCAATATGACTTTTGCTCTTCTCAGCAGAAGAGCATGCTGCCTGACATGGTCGTTTTCTAGGAAAGGAGACTGAACAAGGCTTAACAAAGAAATGAAAAAGGGCTTTGTAGCCCCATAGCTTTTCCATGGGAAAGGTAAAGACCATTGGAACTGCACTTCAGCTCAGAAAGCAATGCAACTGAATAAAAAAATAGAAGTATCATTAGGTTGTGTTTCAAGGTGAAAAATACAGTTTCCATCAATACCTTGTGGTCAGTTTCCTGCCGTAATTAAGTGAAAGTTGTCCGAGCAGATGGTAACACCGATAACTGATGTGAAATCGCAGGGAGGGAGTGATCCATGGAGGTTTTTTTCTAAATAAATTCCAGGAGAACTCCAACCCGAGCAGTTTCTGCGTTTGGGAGACATCCTGTGGCCGCTGCAGACACTGCACGTCCTTCTGCAGCTCGCCTTGCCGCGCAGAGGGGATCGACCGACCATCCATCCATCCATCCATCCATCCATCCATCCATCCATCCATCCATCCATCCATCCATCCATCCATCCATCCATCCATCCATCCATCCATCCATCCATCCATCCATCCATCCATCCATCCATCCATCCATCCATCCATCCATCCATCCATCCATCCATCCATCCATCCCTGACATTTCAGCAGGCACACCCCACCACCAGCCCCTGCTCCTCTGGGCACCACAGACACTGGATCGTTGTGACAATGCCTCCCAGCTCCTATCAGTGTGTTTTTCCCATCCATGTGGGAACACGTGTGAAAACACTTCATTTCATCCCTTTGACTGTGTGAGCCAGGGGAGGAAATTATTCCATGCTCAGAGGCTTTGCTGTTTGCTGCTGTTTGTGGTGCTCACGCTGAGGTCTTGGTAAGAGGCACCTCCAAGAAAACAGGATTATACCTCAAGACAGGAGAATGATTGAAAACCACGTGATTGAAATGCCAGTAGAATTTTGCTTTCTGATTTTGCATCCCCATATGTTTTAACAGAATTATTTTCGTGGTGAGCTGTTTTGTTATCTGATTTTATTCACCTAATACATTCAATGTGATCAGCAACTACAAGGAAACATGAACTGTACAAATATTTTGGTTTTATGCCCTGAATTTTTTAAGGATGTTAAATGATAACATAAGGGTATAAATGGAATGAGAACTGCAACATATCTATGCCTTGAAACTCCATGCTGTGGTTCCCACAGCAACCATAACCATGGCCACTTCTCATGGATTTTACATCCCAGTCTGACGTTGTTCCAAGTGCTCAGCACACATAAGCAAAAACCAAGCAAAAGCATTTTCCCCCCTGCAATAAACATCTTACCTGCTAGATCACAACCACTACAAGGTGTTCATGGCACTCCTAGGTGAAGGTGAACACCCAACAGCTGACAATTAATGCCCTGAATGTGGCTTCTGTGCAGAGATACTTGCAAGATTCATAGCGTTTGTATTGACACCCTTCTGTTTTCTGTTAGTGCTGGAACAAGAGCCTGGTGTTTGTACCAAAGGTTAAAGCATTCTTAGAAGGCTAAAAGAGAACAGTTAAGGGTCTTTCAAATTCCTTTGTTTTGAATACCAAACTATTTCAATTTCAGAAGCACTGAGTGGTTAAGAGACTGTTCCTCCATGGTTTTGCTCTTTTTATCCAGCCCCTTTGCTGGTAGGCAGTACCTGGTAATGCACTAAAAAGAGACTGGCAGAAACAGGAACATGAAAACCATCAAGTTATCCAAGTTTACTGGTTTGCCTTTTTCTTAAAGGCAAAAATTTTAAAAATTAAACTTTTTCTTGCTCTTAAGTTCGCCAGAAGTAAGGAGCACACACAGAGACAGCAATTCCAACATCCCCCTTGTTCTTGGCTTTCTTTAAGCATTTACTGCTATTGCAATGCAGATTCTGATTGGTCTTGGGTATGAAAAAGTTGAACTTCTAACATATTATTAATTTCTCTAGGTTGAACTTTATCCAAAGCTCACACCCCTTCCTGCTGGATAACAGTTTATTCTACGAAGTGATGGAGTAATTGTCAGTGGTGAAATCAATGAAATGATTCACTGCTACTGGAGGGGAAAAACTCCAATCAAAGGTGCAATTTTCAAAACTCCACCTCATCAGAATGTCAAATCAGGGGTTTAATTGGCAGCACCAGTGACCTGTAATAACAGGAGCCTGTCTTTACTGGAAAGCTCCAGGACTTTTCTGTGAAAACTTACAGAAATGAGTAGTATTGACAGTTACAAGCCTATATATTTAAAATTAAATGTTAATGCACAGTGGTACCAGCTTTCCAAAACTGTATTTATTCCTAAACATCTGCAGTGTAAATCAGAAACCAAAATGTCACATTAGTATGACCCCCCACCCCCACCCCAGATGGCAGAAATACCATCAACTACTGAAATTGTCTAAATACTTAACACTTTAGGTTACTAAGAAAAGATGTGGTCTTAGCACAGCAAGAAACACCCAACCAGCCCCTCCCTGAAATACAGAGAGTGACACTGGCTCAAGGGGCCTCTGCCCACACCCAGGGGGTACCTGAGCCCTCTGGGGACAGTGGCCACTGTGACTGAGCAGGGTCCAGCCCAGGGGGCACACACTGCTGCTCCAGGGCTGCACAAGGAGAACAGCTCTCTGGGCTGGCTGCAGGCCTAATTAAATTGCAATCCACAACATGGTCTGTGACACAGCAGCTGTGGGAAATACTGATTAAAAGCAACTACACATTATCCCAACGGGCCCACGTATAGCTGAGCTTTTAACTGAATTGGAGACAGCTCTTATTTAAATTCCAGATATGCCACAGTCTTTCCATATGACTGGGAGGACTACTGAACCCTGTACTTCATTCCTGCAACATAAATGTGTGGATATTAATTCCATATTTTTATAAATAATCTAATTTATCTTGACACAAACTTCTGTAATTGAAAAAAAAAAGGATACAGTATCATGCTATATTTGATCTTGAAGCCTCAGTGTAATGCAAGAAAAAAAGCTAAACCTTGCCCAAATCTGTATTGTAAGTCTTTAAATCCCCAAAGACTGGACCAGATGCTGTTGCTTGAAAAGAAGTAGTGTGCAAAACATTTAGCCCAGCAGAACTAGCTGTTCCTCCAGCCTACCTATCTACTTCTCAATATGGTCACGGACCTCAGGTCCTGTAAAGAGGTCAAATAAACTGAAATGTTTCAGAAATCCTAAGTACAGGGAAGGTCTGCATAAGAAAAAGTGTATCTGAATTTGTTCCTGCTCAGTGTTCATTGTTTTATGTATGTATCTTTAAATGCTTTTATTTGATAAAGTAAAACCCCACAACCCAAACTCTTAACACATTTTTCTCTGCCAGATCCAGCAATCAGATGATGTCATCAGTGCAGGCTGACACAGGTTTCAGCGATGCAAACCTTCAGCCATGAGCCCATTACAATCAGCCCCTAACACAGCACTTGGACCACACGTTCCAGGACTCAGCCATGTCACGAAATAAGAAAAAAAAAAAAAAACAAACCAGCTTCTTGGTTGCTGTTCAGGTGTCTGATAACACCGAGACCTGCTGCTGCCTCCTCACCACACAGTGACCTCTGATTATTTTTAAAACTTGCCCCTTAAGGTGAGAAAAACCAGGTGTGGTTCTGCAGAGTCCCATCAGCAGTGGTGCCTGCAAACCTACAGAGATTCCCAAGAAATATGAACAGGTAAAAAGCCTGTGCTGGGGAAGCAATTCATCTTTGGTTCGGAGAGCTGAAGAAAGAATTTTCTTTCCCAGGCAGCTCCCAAAGGCTTGAACACCAAGCATGTAGGGTGCTAAATAGTCTCACACAAGGTAATTTTACAAGGCATTTGGGAAGGAAGCTGTTAAAAATATTTTTCTGATCATAATAAGTGATTTTTTTTATACCTCAAATAAAGATTTACTGAAAGAACCTTTTGAGAACACTTTAAGAAAAATACCAAAGTACAAACTTTAAATATCCAAAGTATGATACTGGTGCACTTTTTAGAAACACTTACATACTTAACAGGTGAAGTAGGAAGAGAGTATTTCAGAAAACATTTAATATGAAACCTTTTGGAACTTCCATCGAATACAGATTTACATAATTTATCAGAACACTTTTTCAGTTCAGACAACAAAGTGCACTGCCAGGTGAAAAAAATACATTTGGAGGAGTGCTTAAAATGTAGGGAGTGAAAGGATAGGTGACCATTCACCTGAGAAAGTACAATGACTGCCCTGAAATGTCTTATTGCTATTACAAAATGGAGTTTTCATGGAAAAAACCCATACTGAGCAGCACAGGCATGGGCAGAGCACTGAAAGCCAACTGAACTCCGGTAGCACCTGGAGTTCTCAAGCCATGGCATGATACAGAATATACAGAGAATAAAATGCAAATTCAGGAATATTTACTACATTTAACAACTATGATTACCCTTTAAACTAGCATAATCAATACCAATGCTTAGGGGGGAAAGAGAGGGGAAATCTGCTGCCTTCACAGACTACAGATCACAAGAACTAACTTGCAAAATATTAAGGACTTTGCATTTTCACCTCGGGTCAAATCTGAACTGTGTACTATGAGTAACTATTAGCTCACTGCAAATTTAAAATGCAAATTTAGGCTCCAGTTTAAAGCACATGTTAAGTACATGCGTAAGTGCTTCACTGAAATATAACCACAAAACATTAATACAAAAAGTCAAGTAGATAATGCAGGGTATTATCTACACAAGTCCTCGATGAAATAAACGGAGTATCAGTAGGAAAACACATGTGAAGAAATCTCCTCGTTCTAGTTTGCAAAATCAAATCCCTTTCACTGCCGGGATGGTTAAAAAGTGGGGGCTGTCCCAGAGCAGCTCCATGTCCTACCCAAAGCTAGCTGGCCATCAGAGTTCATCGGGGCAGGTGCCACACTGCACGGGGACAGGGACAGGGGACTCCCTTGGCAGCATGGGGACACAGACACGCTGGCACAGAGCCATCCACAGCAGCACAGCCCGAGCCAAGGGGCAACACGCTGGGAGAGCTGCAAGGAAAAGCTTCAACTGCTCCTGCCTCTGGCTGTAGTTTGGCAAGCTGGACTTCGGACAGAGCAGATCAGGAGCCAATGTGATTCGCACTTTTGGGTTTCAGTGCTGAGGGTGCCCAGGAGGTGAGGGACAGCACTGCCCAATGTGCAGCAAGGCCTCGGAGCTGGCAGAGAATGGCCATGATTTGGGAGTTCCTTTGTGCTTTGTATCTGACCTAGTCTAACGTGGCAAACTCGCGCTGAAAGAAAACCACTACTCAGCAATTAGCACCTCCTTTTACACTGCCTCATTCCCTAGAGGAACAACAGAGAAACGTTCTTAGCTGCGATCAATACTCGTAAGCCAAAAGGACAAAGATACAGTTTTAGTAGTTTAGCAGAAGCAGAAGAATGGAAGCGTTTACCCAAATATTAATGCACAAATTAACTACATTATTAAAATTTGATTCAGACAAATAATAAATAGGTGGGCAAAATATAATGCAAGACTTACTCAGTAGAAGTGAATTTTTAATCATCTCATGAGATCTACTTAGAAAACAGGACTAATAATGTTCACAACCATAAATCCAAACCCTTCACACACTTTTTTCTTAACACAGCAGTGAACTGTAAACCTGCGTTTACTGGTTAATGCTTCAGTCATTTTAAATATTAACTCAAGTGTTTCCTCCTTGGCCATTTCAATTTTTAGCACCAAAATTAGCCCAAAAAGAGGTACTGGTACAGCTCGATGTTGTAAATGAATCGTTTACATATAATACTTTATATATTATACACACATACTGTACATTCACACATCCACACAAACAGGAGGCATATTTAAATGAATATATTCTGTGTTTCAATTTGTTGTCAAAGACTTAGGAGCAATGGAAATAAAGCAGAAGGGGTAATATTTTACATAGTAGGCAACTTTAATGCTGTAGTGCACTTATAAAAAAGTCCAACTCTCCCTCCCAGCTCAGCAGCTTTTTTTTAATATCACTATTCAGAAGGATGCAGAAGTTATTGCCTAAATGTTATTCTATACATTTCCATCGGAATTCTCAAAAACACTTTAAATTGCTAACTAATTTACAACTCAACTATTTTTTTTTCTTGTTACAGCTTTAACTCATTGGCAATTTTGGAAGCAATGTTTTTGAAAGCTATGGATGTTCCCGATATCCGCTTAAAGCGAACTCCGTTCAGGGACAGTCTTGGCAGTTTACACACCTCCATCTCCCACTGGACGAGGTTTTCTGCGTGCCCATCTCCATGGACACAGAAAAGCAAGAAACGCTCTCTTTGTTCATAGTCACAATTATTGGCATCCAGGACCTTTCGGATTTCCCTCATCATGTCATTGGGATCCATGGAGCTGGTGGTTTTCATGCTCCAGGTAAAACGCAGCGACCGAGGCTTGGCTTCCTTGTTCTCGTCCTTCTGATCCACGGCTACATTGCGGCTGAAAGACAGGAATTCCCGAGTGAGCAGGGCCAGCCACCCTCCCCAGGGCCACCTTAGTGAAGCCACCACTCAACCCACACCAGAGCAGCACTGGAGGCTCTGGCTGTGGCCAAGCCCTGCTCCCCCAGCTGCTGGACACACACACACAGGGAAAGCTGTAGCTGCTGGGGCTGGAACGAAGGTATGGCACTCACTGGGACACAACTGGCACTCACTGGATTCAGGAGCACGGGGACAATGACCTTCTGGAGGCAGAACTACATGCAGAACCTACAACTCGATTTTAAGGCAGGTTCTGCTCAAAACTCTACTCTTGGGCCACGCGGGCAGCTGAAACACCAGCTCTGTGCTAGAAGTTTCTGGAACATGGAAATAACAGCTCCCTGTGTCAGGAGGCGCTCACCCAGGCCCTGGGAGGTGCCCACTTACACAGAATGGGGTGAGCCCATGCACAAAGGTGCTGGGTGTTCCTCTGCACCTCCTCCCGGGCAGCAGCCAGGAGACAGAGCCCTGGGAGGGCCCCTGGAGCCCCACAGCAGCTGGCTGCAAGCAGAAGGAAAGACAGCAGGACCAGGGTCACCCACCTGCTGCCCAGGGTCACCCTGAGCCCCCAGACCTGGGCTGGCTCAGTTCCACTCTGGCCTTCCTGCTGGGGCGTGTTTGAGATGATCCCTAGGGACACACCCTGGGGGCTGCTCAGAGAGGAGATGCCTCCTCCTGAGCTGGTCAGTAATTCATTAAATACCAACCACTGACAGAGGCAAAGTGATGGAATCCTCTGCAGCTACAAGCTCTGCAGTTAAGTGCCTCTGAGGGGGATGTGCATAAAGAGAGCTGGAAGTCACTATTAGACACCTCTTCAACACAGTTTGTAAAGATGGTGAGAGGGTGCCATTGCTGCCACACTTTTAAGAGATGAAGCACAAAATATTGAAGGTGTGTTTCCCAAATCTGCAACTTTTTTTTTTTTTTTAATAAAAGCGCTTTTCTTTTGGTATGGATAAGTAAAGTTAAACAGGACAAAGGAAAGAAATGTTCCAGAAATTTCTAGTTTGCAATCATCCTTCTATTTAAATTAACATCAGTAGTCATGCAGCTAAAGAATAAGGAACTACATTTGGACCTCCAGGGACAAAATACAGATTTGCTTTGTGAATATTTGTACACTGCCAGTCACCTCTTCAAATTTAATTAAATATATTGACTGTCATACTTAACTATTAGCTAACCTGACTGGCCCCCAACCATGCAGTTTAGGTCTCATGTTGAGCCTCCATATTAAGCCAAGCTGCTCTTTGAAAGAGATGGCAATGGTTACACCACATTTTATTTCTACTACTATTTAGCAGGCAGTTATGAAAAAGTTAAATAAAAAGTGATAGCAAGGCCACAACTAAATAAATATATTTCTCAAATATAACCTATTTCATAATTCTTCTATTAAAAGATTTCTTGTGACTGTGAGAATCATAAGACTATGCAATGTGATTTGCCAGATGTTACAAAATTCATCACACAAATTAAACAGTATTTTGTTTAAAGGTTTTAATTTAATAGGGCTGTAAAGGGCCAGGGAAAACCAATTTTTATTCAATGCTCATTTTATTTTTGGAAGCTTTTTCTACTTGAAAACAGTCGGCAAACCCAGCAGTTTGATAATTTCTAATATTTTTTGATATGTTGATTTTGTAAGAAGAGTATAACATGAAAAATATTAAACTACCTGTGATTTTGGAGATGAGAAATATCTTATCACCTTTCAGTGGTTATTCCACACATTTACAGCCTCACTAGAGACCACTCATCTACACATCTACACAACAACAGCAAATTACAATGACTAAAATGCAAAAAAAAAACACACAAGGAAAAAGGCAACAGGAAAGATGAAATTTTAGAACCAAGTCAGTCAGTGCTTTAATAGCTGTTTTGCAGACAGAAATGCTTCTTTGTTTAGTTCCAGTGACTTACATGAATAAAAAAAGCTGCTGCCTGAAGCCACTATGCCACATAATCAAGGGAAGAAAGGTTCAGACTCACCTAAGTAACGTTTTAAACAAAAATTTTACCCTCACCTTGAGCCCTCAAATCTCCCGTTCCTCTCATATTCAGTCGGGAGCCTCAATGAAAAGAATGCAGAAGCAAAAGGAAGTGGGAAAGAGAAGACAAATCTTACACTACAATATATATAATATCTGAGTAGTTGCTAAAAGATACTGCAATCATACCAAAGGTATGTTAAAATACAAAACAACAAAGATGTAAAGAACTTGGTAGGTCAGGACAAACACAGAAAGTAACATACTGTCACACCAAATGGAAGTCTATAAACTTCCATTTTTAAAGTTTTTAAACAGACCAAAACTAATTTTAACAGTACATGTTTATATATTAAATCTGTAGAACTCATGGAATAAATCTTCTAAAAGCAGAAAATGTGAAACTGAAGTTACAAAGCATATTGAAGTGACTGTATTATTTACTAAGTACCTCCTAAAAGAGAAATAACTCCCAAGTATTTTTAGGCTAATGTTATTTAAGTTTTATTTGGAATAAAGTATGTATTTGAAAAAATCCCCATAACTATTTACAGGCAAGTCTGATGGCCTTGTGTATTTGCATGCTCATCAGATCTGCCTGTTCAAACAATACCAAAATACCTTCATGCAAAAGAAGAAGATGCATATACATTTTAGCAGAACTTTAAGAGCCAAATCCAAGATTTCTCAAGCTGTGGTAACTCCATCCCAGTAATTCCACACTGATGCATCTTCCCCACCCAAGAACAAGCTTAAGCTTTCTTCCTTCTCACAGTGCTTAAGGCGACACTGCTGGTCACTACCATCTATTGAAAGCCCAGGGTCAAGAAGAATGAAGGGGAAAATTATCCTTCTCTACCGTCCCACTGATGAAGAAGGATGGTTCAATGTATCAGCATTAACTCTGCTCAGGGGGATGCTGCCTGTACACTGCTTTCATCCAGACCAAGGCAGTGCATGGCTTCCCTGAGTAACACAAACACTGCAGTTTGGGTGGCAGGTGTCTAGGGACAGGAAGGTAAGACAGTAACCTTATTTCTGATGCAGAGAGATATTTATATCAGGGTGTGTGGGGTGTTACAAGGCGTGATTTCCTCCTTTCCTTCCTTTTGAGAGCTCTGGTGAGGGATCAGCCTTGCAAGGTGACTCTTGGCAGTCCGTGTCACAGGGGACCAGGAGCTGTGCTGGCACTGTGAGGGGCAGGGAGGCAGCACTGGCTGCATGGGCCACAGAACCAGCCCAAAATCAACTCAGGCTACTGCAAAGCAACTGCACTTAACAGGGTGCAGAGCTGCTCAGCTGAGAGCTGCTGCTCATGGCAGCATCCAAGCAGGACCCTGCTCTCTGAGGTACCACACTGCTTGTGGTACAACAGGGACAATGTCAGAGGCAAATGCACAGCTGTAAGCAAAAAAGATACAGAAAAAATGAGAAGAAGACAATTGGAAGTCCCAGAGCAAAGTGGGAAGTTATTGAATTGATTTTCATGAGATCTTGTGCTGCTAGTCTATGGTGGATATAAGAGAAATTGGAAAAACATTTTTCATGCCTGTATATACCAAGAGCATGAAGTCATGCCCTATGAGAGCTCTGCAGGACCAAAAAAGGGGCAGGTAGGAACCACCACATAGACCAACTGAACAGATTCTCCCTTTTCAGATGATTATTTTACTGGGCAAAGCAACCAACAAATTAGAAAACACTCCTCAACTGAAAAGTTAAGAGTACTTAAACTTCAGAGAGCTTTCTGTGCTCCTAGGAAGTGGAAGATGGCAGCTTTAAGAGCTGCAAACATTTACAGATTTTTGTGGGGTTTTTGATATTTTGTTTTGAAGCTTGCCAAAGGTTGTAGAAAATGGGAGCACAACCAGTTTCCCCAACAATGAACAGCCTTACTGTTGCTGGAATCTGTCCAGAAAAGTCTGTAAGGAAAAATCCCTAGTGATGTTCTGACAGCTTTTCAGTTTGAAATTAAGCCAAAGTGTTCAGTCTGTAAACCACAGGACTCTAAATCTAAGAAAGGTCATTATTTAGAATATACCTGCCACTCTGAAATAATAAACATTCTCATAGAAGCCTCTCAGAAAACCCTCACTTTGCTCAGTTTTTCCATGCATCAAAGTTCCATTCATTGAGCAGCAGGAGCTGCATGAAGTGACACAGAACCTCAAATATGAGCCATCATGCCAAGCTTAGGAGAGCTGTGCCAGTCTCTCAAGGTGCTCCTTCCTTCATGACAGACATGGTTATGGTCCAGCTCTACAGCCCAGCACTGCTGCTCTGGGAACAGGCACTGACTGTACTGCCAGGATTGTTCTGCTTGGGCTTTGTGAGTCAGAGGCAGCCCTGAGGCCTCCTCAATTGCTAAAACAATCTTCACTTCTGTGCTAGTTTATGCTCTTAAATTTTCTGCTTTTGCTTGTGTTTTACATAAACTGATTTTATGGACCAAGATGCTTCTTGGTCTTGAGAATGGAACAAATACATAGACAAGTTCTGTTCTCATTTGTCATGCCATGCTTACACATTATCTACCTTATGGTCTATGAAGGGCTTTCACAAATCTGATTGTTTCCACACATCTGTCCCAGATTATGCTGTGTTTCCTGTTCTTTACATCTTTGTATGCTGTTTTAAATATCCAAGTAAACACAAAGAAAACTGTCTAAAAAGATATTGAAAATCAACAAAAAGTGCAAGATGATAAAATAAGATCAATTTATGGAAACAGAGAAATGATGCTGCAATAAAATCCAGAACATTGAGTCATTTTTGCTGTCAGAGAAAAAAAAAAGTTAAGACTTCCACAATATGCAGATTGGCAAAGACAGTGCATAGTACAAGATAGATATATATATATACTCACACATATATATATATTTGATACCTCTGTGTACTGAGCACAGTATTAAAACTCAGCAGTTTAACAAGGAGTGACTGATCATCTACTTTCATTCAGCTCCCTAGAACTGATGTTGTGGCACTATGTATACATGCTACTGGGCTACTGTAGTTCTTTTAGAAACTACAAAGACAGTGAGTTCAGGTAGGATTCATAGCAATTATATCCAGGAGAAACTGCTAAAAAGCCCCAGCATTTTCAGTTTTTGTACCTATATACAGATCAGGTATGGAAGGACACCACACACTCTTAAAACAGAATTTAAAAAGCACATTGCTCCTGTGCTGGTTGTGTAAGACTTTACAAATTTCTTATTCAAAAAGACACATTAATGGAAGCTGTAGCAGATATTTCCACCATGGTCTAAGACTCCTGGTCTCAAGTCAAAGGCAATTTTTTTAAAAATTACCTAAAAATTACCTGAAATCTCAAATTTAAACAGTAACCTTTCTAGCTTAAAACTGTACCCATATTAGCATTTTCCATCTTTCTTCAGAACAAATGTAGATGCATCCAGCTGCAGAGGGCTGCACAGATCACAGTTTTTTGTTTTAGAAGTGGGCTGCACCCACAGCTGATGATGCAAACTGGGTTAAAGCCACTGTCCCTGCTCAGTTCCAGCTGTAGGCTGAGTTGCATGGTTTCTTTCCTTACCTAAGTTGTTGCATTTTCTCAAGTCAGCTGTGACAATGCCAGCCAAGCCAAGCAACACCAGTTCCAAACATGGACATGTTTGGAAGAGCACTGATTATCATCACCATGGCATGGAATTTACTCAGTTCATCAGGTAGGGTACTTTCAGCCTTGCACTGTACATAATAAATCCACATTCAGGCAGCAATTTACTTATGTCAGGACTCCCTAATCTAAGCATTTCCTTGAAATGGTCTAAAACTCCAAATTACAGTCACAAGCAGAGCCTTGTATTCTGAAGGTTAAAACAGATGCCTGGTTTCTGGCCCCATCTCCCTGGTTTTGATCAGTAGTAGGAAACTGGAAGTACCACCCTTTAAGAAGTTCCAAGATGTGGTACAACGAAACAGGCTATTACGAAACTCTTCCGGAAAATTGACCTGCACATCAAAATTTTATAAGCAATTTTCATGAATCATAATGGATTAATGAGAAATATAGCAGCTTGATTCATTCCCAAATTGCAAAACTAAATTCAATCCTTCGGCTTGAAATGTGAATCAGACTTCTGAGCTTTTCCCTTTTGTTGATAAATTTGCATAAATGTTGTACTTTTTGTTGAGAACTGAAGAGCTCTATTTGCACTTCAGCTGCAATTCACTCCAACAAATGCACCCCATTTTAAAATAAATATACAGCTATTGAATCTTCATTCAATCTTCCACACAAAACTTCAACTCACAGCTGTGCTCAGCTGCAGGCAATGCTTCAAATCTTTTTTTCTCTTCAATATCATAAAACAGAGAGATAACAAATTTAACAACACTTACCTTAGTTTGCTTGCAACCTTATGTTTTGTTTATACTTTCATCATTGTTATCAAACACCTCATTCTTCAAACATAAGCATGCTAAGTGTATTAGTACAGAGAACAGAATTACTTTGGCACTACCAACTCTATCAAAGAAAGAAGAATTCACAAGGCATGCTTAGCATCTTGTTATACAACACAGATGGTGCCACAGATTCTTAGGTATCATCATGAGTTAATGGATTTACTCTATGCTTTCCTCTGAAGAAAGAAAGTATTTAGTTCTCAGCAGGAAGTTTAGTTTTCAGAAAACCAAGGCTAGAAAAGCCAAATCTTTTGTTAATTGCAGGAGCCACTTTTTTTTAAATATAAATAAATCCTACCTTTTGATAAACCTGAATGACATGTTTCTAAAAGAAATTAAGCCAAAATAATAATTAACAAAAAAATTTGTACAAAATAAACTGAAAAAGGCATTTAGAGCGAAACATGCAAAAATATCTCATTTTAAATGCACAATTAAATTACACTTCAATACATTCTCAGATTAGGCAGATGATTTAGGGGCTGAAGAGTCAAATTCCTGGCACTGTTACTTTCAATTTTTTTCTGGGAAATATGTAACCAGTATTTCCTATGAATTAAAATATGTACTGGTGTCAAAACACTTTAGAACTCAAAATCTGCAAGGTCAGGTAAAAATATGTATGGATTTTCTTCATATATTTACCATGGAAAGCAAAAATCAGTAACACTACCATAATTCTATCTTGAGTATCTTCAGTATTAGTTTTCTTCCTTTCTTCATAACATTAGGTCAGCCATGTTGTGCTAGAAACTACCTTAAATATTTAGCTGTTTTAGTGGCAAAAGCTGTAATAATTGCCTACACTAGAGCATAAGTAGTTCATAACCAAAACACTTCTGGTTCCCCATAGAGAATGCTACAATAAATTAATGAGTAATAAGGTTTAAAAAAAATCTATTTAACAGGAAGAAACATAACCATGTCCTTCAGTGGCACTATCTACCTCCTCAGTAGTTTGTACAGCACTGAATATAACAGAGCCCCAGCTGCAAGAGATCCTCCAAGAGCAAACTAATCATCTGTAACTGCGCTATTGTGTTACAATTGCATGTAATTTAATCAAGTCCAGATGGAATTTAAACTACTGTCAAAAGTCGGGGGGGAAGACTTCTTCAAGAAAACCACACTGCACTGCAAAAGATGAACCTCTGAGGTAATGACAGAAGTTTGAATGCTGCCTAAACAACTGACTGAAAAGTTTGCATGTTCACAGTTTGAGCGTCCACGTTTGGAACGTCAAATGGAAAATTAAGTAAGGATATTACAAACAAAAGTACAGAAAGAAAGACATGCCAAAAGGATGTGGCTGATTAAGACTTCACTTGACATAAAGCAGATGGCTTAACACTTAAAAAATATTCAAATTAAACTTCTCTCTCTCTCAACATAAAAAGAAGGGGGAAAACCCAAACCAAATCTCCTACAGCACAGTTTTTCCCAGAGAAGTGTTACCTGGCAGAGAACTGAGCAAATTAAAACATTTATCAAAGGCTAGACTCTCATGTTCTTGTTTTGCCAAGAAGCAACTTCTACATTTTTAAAGAAATTCACTCTCTAAACTCAAATCAGCCATTTGTGAAAAACTGGAGTGTGGCTTAGCATTATTTTGTAGGAATGGGAGACTGCAAATGTGATACTGAGAGGGAGGCATCCATAGCCATAAAGTAGACAGGAAGGAAATGGCTTGCTGCTGACGTGGCATAAGCTTAAAACAAAAGCTAGCAGGCCAAGATCAGAATGATCTTGTCCAAAAAACTTCACCTGATAAGGAGTGTACAAAAGCTTGATGATTATCTTACAGCAAAGACAAACAAGCCCTCAATTCTGCAAATGCAAGTTGTGGAGATCAATGGTCTGAAGTATGTGGTATGGGAACTGACAGGTTTTAAATAGAGAAAGAAAAAAAAATTCAATTTTAGGGTTTGTAGTAACTAATCTAAATCATACATGGATTTGAAACTAGAAGTTCAGTTAGAATAAAATTGTTAGTGCAGGAGCAAGACCTGCTGAAGCATGGCCTTGGCTGGACCACCACACCTTCACACCTAATGCAGAATCTGCACATCAACTAAAGGCCAAAGTAGGAATAAATATTTTTAGGTTTGGCCAGACTCCTGCCTAGACTGAAACACTAATACTGCCATTATTTTAAGATGGCCTGTGACAGCACTACTGCCAACAGAAGCTTTTGTCTCCTGCCACTACTGCTTCACCTGTGATATTTCTATTTCTGTGTTGCCAGCAAGGTTATGCTGGAAACACTGATGGGAAACACAACTTGAGCTTCTAATGCTACGTCAAATATCTAGACTGGGCTCCTAGTTTATGCCATCTACTGAGCAGCTTTTCAACTGAGCTGAAATGTTTCATCTCTGCAGACATGAGGCTGAAGAGCATAGAAGAAACAGCACAGACCAAACTATCTCATATTTAATCCTATTTGACTCGGCTCCCAAAAAAAATGGCTTCTGTAACAAAATAGACCTAATGAAAAAAATCACAAACAACTGCATTTTAAGTTGCAGAACTTCAGCCATTAACCAGTGAATGTGGACAAAAATTGCTTAAGTTATGATGTATTCCTACTACAAAAAGGAAATAAAAGACAGACACGCTGCACTGGCACTTGAAGAGGCTTACCTTCTGGTTAGTTTGGAAGTGAGTTTGCTGAAGAGGTTGGTGGAGCCGCGGGCGCGGGTCTGCGAGAGCGGCGTGGCCTCGTGGGACAGGCTGGGCGAGGCGGGCGGGCCGTTGTAGGTGGCGGTGCGGCGCTCGCGCAGCTGCCCGTGGAACGTGCTGCGGCTGGCCGTCCCTCTGGGGAAACGAACACGGTCAGGGGTGCTCGCACTGCTAATGCTGTGGGTGGAAGCAACGGGAGTTCTCTGATCGGGAATAGCGCTAGGGCAGAAAACAAAACAAAGAAACCAACGCTAGAACGCCTTCGCACGGGCACTGCGGCTCAGCAGGAAACACAAAACGCTACGGTCTACGGTAAAGCGTAAGCACACACTTTGATATAGGCCCAGGTTGGAAATACCAACGTTATAACAGCACCATATGGAATCAAAATTCATAAGAAGTTAGGATTAAGAGGCTGCCGAAACAGAAACCTACATAGGCAGAAAAGTGCAACAGGAGTATCCTGGAAGAGACCAGATAAACCAGGCCTACGGTGTTTTGCTGAGAAGACTGATAAAAGAATAGACCGGTAAAGTTTCCTCCCAGGAAAGAGAATAGGTAACTTTAATGTCTCTCCCTCCACGTTCTGTACATACATCTTTGAAAGTCTTGCTAATTTGAAAGTATCCTACACAAAATTAATTTGAAAGTATCCTACACAAAATTCTCTACAAGCGAACTGCTCCAAGTAGTGAAGTCCTTCGGGATACACAGTTAAAGTCTCCCACAAACTTTGACAATAGGGAATGTCCAATACTCCTAACAATAGGAAAAAATTAAGGTTCATTATTGCAGGATTATGTCACAGACAGCCTGACACACCACAAGACAAATGTAAACGAGACTAAAAAAATGAGGAAACACACATCTTGTGGGCAAAATATACTAGAACAATCTAGGACTAAAATTCCACAGCACAAAGTTAAGAAGCAGTGGGTATAAGTTAGTGTCACAACGATTTCTGGTTCTTACATAGGCCTGAAGTTATCTGCGCCATTGTCTATTGGAGGCAACATCATCTTCGTGTGCACAGAGGCTGACATGGACATCGACTTCTGATGTCGCAGCCGAACACTGGAGAAGGATGTGGTACAAACTGAAGCAGGGCTAGCTGCGTAAGCGAACATTTCTGTCAGGCTGCGAGGGGGTTTGGGTTCAGGCAGAGGCAGAAAGAAGAGCATGATGGACCAACAACAAACTACTGCATAAAAAAAAAAGCAAACTTTTCCTTCTATTAACTGGTTTATCAAAAAACACGAATTCAAACAGCCCTCCTCTTCTAGGTAACAGCAGTAACTGCCCTACACTCCCCTTAAAAAGCATCCTTACTTACATGGTACTGGACATGTCTAAAAGATCCCCTTAAAAAGCATCCTTACTTACATGGCATTGCACACCTCTATGTGCCCATGCTCTTACCATTAGCATTAGTTTGCAGTGATAGCCTCCTTGATGTGCAATAGCCTCCTTGATGTACAGAACCTAATAACTCAGAATTCTATGCCAAAGCTCTATGATAAAGCACTGATGTAACTTGTATTGCTCTTAACAGTAAACTGCATTAAAACCCCCACCAAATGCACTTTCCAAAAGACTCATGATAGCTCCATTACTACAGCAAAATCCTTTGTTTTCAGAATGTTAAAAGAAATTAGTGAAAGCTGGGCAAGCTGTTAAATCTACATCAGATAACTGAGAGACTTCACAGGTACAATCAAAGCCAAAAATACCATGATCTTTAACAACTCCAGAGAAGCCAAAAGAAAAAGGCTGCTAATAATGAACCTGTACGTGTAGTAGGCACTGAACATGCTTGCTGCTCCCTGAAGAAACAAGAATGACTGTTGAAGAGCATCTTGTATTGCTTTGACCATGAACATTAAATTTTCCAAATTACCATTCAGGCTTTGAAGGAAAGTATAGAGCACTGTCTTAGCAGAATGGCCAGTAAGCTGCCAGCTGCATGGTATGTTCAAATAGGAACATTAAATTTATTTATTTATTTGGGCCAAAATACTCCTTGCAGCCTTCACATTATCTAGTAATGATAAGGATAGGAGAGAAGTGAGAAGCCACAAGATGTTCTGGGCCTTTCAGACTACACTACCACCTCATTCACCTGAAGTTTGCTTTAAAAGTAAGACAGCTATAATTCAGAAATTTTGCTCGAGGTTAAGAAATCAATAATTCTCAGTGACAGTTTCATGACACTGCATGCTCACTTCCAAGTTACTTCTTGGTTAGACACAAAATCTCAAATCCTGTTACTGAATTCTGGTACAGCAGACTCTGGAGAGAAGAATGTCAGTGCAGCTACAAGTGTCAGCTTCCCCCTTCTCAGGCTTGGCTCCCAAAGCACCAGTGCAAAGCACCACACAGCTCAGACATCTGAACTGTTAGCTAAAATGCTTAGCAAAACATACTTGGTTTTGGTTTGTTTTTAACTTTTCAGGATCTGAAAAACTTCATCTGAGTCACACATGCATCTCAACAATGTTGGATCCATCAGGATGACAACTAAAGCACTACTTAAAATGAAGCCTTCGATACAGGCCCAGCATCTACATTACCCCAGGGTTTTAAGGAATATTCAGAAAATGAACATTCATCTCAAAACTAATACCCTGAAGTCACAAAACTGGTCACTAGTCTCTCAAGCTCTTCCAGCTCATTTCCTCTATATTTACTGCAAAAGATAAAGAATCTAGTTTTACAACACAAGACCCAAGTTTTTAGTCACCTGCCTCCAAAGATGTGACATCTAAAGGTATCAATAAAGGACCTTCTCCTCCTCTGATGCTTTGCTAGAAATCAGCTTCTTTGGATTACTAGCCTGGGAACACAGGAACAGTGAACTAACAATCACCAATTAGTGCCAAGGCTTATTAAAAATCTGAAGCTATTGTAAATCATTTGTGTTACAAATGATTTAAAGCAATTGCCTATCATTATGAAGAGTGCTTCATGAGTCCCCAAGTGCGTTAATTAATGCTCAGGCTTTGGAGGAAAGCCAAAGTAGTTGTCTCCAGCAGAACGCCTGTGTCAGCCACACAATGTATTAAAGAGAGATGGGAGACTCAGAACTCTTTGCTTCTACCAGTCTGGCATGAGTCCTCAAGACTACTGTCTCCAACATCAGATCTACTGACTATTGATTCTTTAAAGGTTTCATACTTTCAGAAATAATGCCTTCTTAGAATTCAATGTGCAAGATAAAAGCAGAATAACCAATGTTTTAACACTTTCTCTACAGAAAAAATAGAGATTTTAAATGCGTGCATCTTGCCTTTTATGGTAAGTCTCCCAAGTTTTCACTGAGTCAGTCAGTATCTCAGTAGCTATGGAAAATCTAAAATCTAATCTGTAATAAACCAATTACAGCAATTACTCTAGCCTGTAACATTCACCACCAAAAGACATTTCAAAAGCACAGAAGTAACTTCTAACTAAACCTTGGATATGTACAAAGCCCAGGTTCAACTTCAGATCTTGCTTTACAGAAGAAAAAAGAACAAGTTTCTAGAGTTACTTTCTGCCAAGCTGAGAGTACAGTTGCATTAAAGATTAATTCTGAAGAGCCAGTTCCATCAATCACCATGTTGATTTTTCCTGCATTAAAGGTCCCTGCACTTTATGTGACCAGTCAATGCTTTATTCAGTTACAGCAACAAAATACATTCAGATGCAAATTCTGAATTCTGTGCCAAATCACAGTAATTCTGAAACTGTGTCAAAATGATCATGCAGTTTAGCATTGAAGCATTTCAGACAATGAAAGGTCTCCAACTGTAATACAATTAGCAATGCATTCTCATTACTTTTTCTGGTTTTAACCTCTATAAAAAGTAATTAATGTAATAATCATAAAATGCATGATAAAAGCTATAAAGACATTTTTTACCTGTGCAAATATAATTCAGACATTTTAAATGACCCAAATAAGGATAGTTTATAGAAAAAGCAAATGATGTTTAAATATCATATTTACAATAAAAGGTAAATTACACAAGGATAACTAATTATGAATATAAACCACAACTAATATAGTTGTCAAGTGCTACTCAATCTTAACTTGGAGTTTAAGGTCTATATGTGACAAACCAGAAAACATCAGTTTCCTGAGAAACTGGAAGCTGAGGAAATAAAATTATTTCATAAGATAGCTCTTTATGAGTATGAACTTACTCCAAATTAAGGCAACATCTAAATCTCAAGCATTCCTAGTAAACAGTATCTAGTAGCTTTTAAAAATGTAATAAAGAAACTGTAGGCAAGATATTAGTTTAAGGATGAACAGAAATGGTATTAAACCAAGTAATCAAGTAATAAAAATTTATCGAAACTATTACAGACAGAAAGATTAACTTTTTCAAAGAGTGGAAAGAAAAAAGCTATTAACATATCAAATCAGAGAAAGGATGGTGACCTTTACCCTAAACAATTTGGTAACATTAACAAGGGGTAACCAGTGAAGGCTGAGACAGGCACACTAAGGGACAGCACCGAAGAGCTGGGCTGTACTTCACAAAACAGGTGACTGCAGGCCCAGCTGGCCAATTACACTTCTGGCAATCTTCAAACTTACACCTGACTCCTCCCTTAAGCACTTTCCATTTGCAGAAAGCTAGGAGGAAGAGACAGGGTCAAAATCATGCTCTTTATCCCTAGGCTCCAGGAATTAAACAGGGAATAGACAGGCTTTCCAGTCAACATCACAATTGCTCATCAACTCCCAAAAGGAGGGAAAAAAATTTGTGCAAAAACACAAGTTAGAAAATAGGTATTTTCTTCCCACCCTTTACAAAATATCATATTAGGAAGGGCTGGAGAAAATTGGGAAGCACAGTAGAGGGGTTCACATTCTTTTAAGTACCAGCTATCTGAGTGCTCTCCTGGCAAGGGTTAGCTACTTAATTGTTACCATCTTCTGACAGCAGTAAAATTCTGACAAGAAGGGCTGGAAATTAAAACACCTCAGCCAGGCAGGAAATTTGGTGGTGCTCCTCCCAGCTGCTACTCTATACCTGATATTTTTGTTCACTATAATATTATTTCTGACAGCTCTTCTCAGTCTTCACAGGCTGGCAGTAGATGTGACCACAGTGCCAACACATACAGTGGTTAGCTCCAGTTCCACTGTATGCTCTACTCAGGCCTTCATTCAGCAAATTAAAAAGAAATGTGCTATTTCTCTGACTGTTTTCACTCAGAATATGGAGACAGCCTGAGGAGGGAAGTAGCTGATTTCTGTGAAGCCTGGGAAACAATTAGACTGCCAGAGTATCACCAAGGAACAGTTAGTCCCAGACAATGGTGGATCATCATTTCATCTTCGCTGAGAAAAAATTACCTTTTCCCTGAGACTTTGCAACAAAAATGGTACTTCAAATAATTCCAGTGAAGCAAGTTTAGAGTGAAATATAAAAAGAGAATGGCTCAAGATTGTAGTCTGACACTGAACAAGGCTCTTCTGCAAGCATATGCTGTTTGGCCACAAGAGTTCAAAACACATTTAAGATGAAGCTGCTATAAATATTTCATGTATTTAACCAGAAATTAGAAACTTCCTTTTACATTTTAAGTATAAAGACTATAAAATTAAATATAGGAAAAAACCCCAAGCCCCAACATACTTACAGGTGCTCCATAACCAAAGATATGTACTCACCTTTCATTATGCATTACATTAGAATACCACTTATTTTTAAATTAGGCATTAGAATTTTTTTTGGAAAGGTGAAGACAAGTGACATACACCATAGGAAGACATTTCATATACCTGTTTTCCTTGCCATTTTGTATCACTGAATGCCTATCAGCAGTGGTTCTTTCACTACAAACATAAGTGTTGCGGCGTGTCATTGCTCCAGGGGTAGTATTATTCTACAATTAAAAAACACAGGTTTGTTATTCCCCACAGAAGGCTTTTCTGAAGCTAGTCTGCATATAATAGAAGGCTTTTTACTTAATGCTAGTTCTACACAGCTCTAAAACTTAAAATAATTCTAACAAGTTGTTCTTGTATTTCATACTGATGGCTCAGAATTAATATTCCTTAAAGGTTTTAATTACAAATGTTCTGAATTACAAATTCTGAGTATATACAGCATTCTTCTACATCTGCATAGCCTGTGTCTTTATAGCCTATTTTTAAAATACTTTACCACTTGTAGCTTGGAGAATTTTCCTTTAAGTTAAAATCATGTCCTTAAACAAGACAGGAAAAGCAAAGACTTAACAAACAAATGTGGCAAAATTCAGTGGGAAGATAAACACGGACTTTTAAATATTAAGATACTATGAAACACTAGACAAGTTTTAAAAACAGGGAAGAATAAGAGACAAATTGCAGAGAATTTTAGTAAGACATTTTTTAAAATACACATTTCAATACAAGCATAATACATTGAGGACAAGAGAACCAGGGGGACTTAAACTACAGACCTTACTTTAGAGGGGAGAAAAGAAATAGAATTACTTTGCCTCTGTCTTTACAGAGAAAGAGGGTGGAGATATGCCCAAGTTGGCGGTCAATTTTCCAGGAACGACTGAGAAGCTACAGGTAATTCACAGATAACAGAATTATAAAAAGTTAGATGCAATTACTGTAGGAAAAGCAGGGTGGTCCAGACAAACATGCACCCCCAGGTCGTAGAGGAAGTAAAAGCTGGCAAGCCTTTGTATTTTTTTCTCCCCACCCCAAGAACAAAACACAGGAAACTGCAAATGGTTGAAAAAGTAGAAAAAAAACTTGAAAAGTTTTCTTGAAAGAAAAGGATCACGGGGCAAAGCAGGAAGCAAAAAAGGCTATAAACTTCAAACATCACTGCTGGGGAAAGTCTTGGAGGAGGTCAGCTTAAGGGAATGACCGGTCAGCACCTGGATAAGCACATGTTGAGTAAGGAGGGCCACTAAGAATCAGGCAGGGGACTTCATGCTCAACTAACCTTTTGGAGCTCTTTGAAGAATTATGCTATGACGGACAAGGGAAACTCAGCGGATTTTAAAATAGCATTAAGAAAAGGTTTCGCATAAACGGTCACAGGAGAGAATCATGGCAAGAAGGATTAAAAAAAAAAGAAAGGAAAAACTAGTTCAAGCACAAAAGCAGAGTAGCCAAACCTTTGCTGTTTCCGAACCTGAAATAAAACTGTTAAAGTGGAGTATTCTCAATAAATACCAAAAGCTCCTCCAGTGCCTTAAGGCAAAATATCTGCTATCTAGGGAGTCTCAAGCAACACATTCCCTGAGCTATTTAACCTTGAAGCCATCTTGTCTAAGGGACTGCTGACCTGTTTGTTACACATCTTTTTACACAAATGTACAGTGTAGTGCACAAGCTCCTGGTGTTAAAAAGTACAAAGGATATTTTAGATTGGCAGAACAATTAATTAACATGTTAGATGCATGCAGCTGTCTAAAGGGTTCCCAAGTATTATTCACTAGATATTCCTTACGGATAAGCACGTGGCAAGCATCACATGCCTTCCTGGCCCTTTCCTTGTGCTTTATTCCTTATACATCCCTTGTCTTCATATACATTTATTTATTTTTAAAAACCCCACCACCAATTCTTCCACTTTGACATTTATCACTGTATAAACTCCTCTCTCTTTACTAAACATGTCAGCAATGAAAGCTGTGCACCTAAGGTGAGGTTTTGTTTATCTGCTCTTGGGAGGCCACATTGTGCAGGACACTTCCTGGAGGCCTCACAAACCAATGGTACAGCAAAATATTGCTTATCAGTATTTGCAGATCATTTTGTTCTGTGTTCTGAACATACTAGAGGATGAAGCACCTAAAACATCCAACACTGGTCTTCTGGTGGGAAATAAGCGCAATAATCAGTGGCTTCCTTCTTTCCACCTGCTCCCTTTGAACATGAAATATTGGTTTCCCTTGAGAAAACACCACATAACATTACAATGTATTGTCATGTGGCACATCTGGAAAGACAAGATGGCAATCTCTGTGCTAGATCAGACTTTTAAGACTATGCATTTTCAGGTTTGGGAGTTTTGGTATTCATATCTGAAATCAGAGGACTGCAAGGACATGCTCTCCCAGCTCATTCTGAAACGCTAAGATGGAAGCATCAGTATACATTTTTTCCTGTTTGACTCAGATTTCAGAGGTTAGAGGAAGAGATTTAAGCACTTCAAGGTTTCAAATTTCAGTTTTGGCAAGAATAGTCTTGGTATTGGGGCCCTTACACTTTCTAGTGTATGACCTTTCACGATTCATCAAGGAAGCTCTTCAGCTGTGACTTTTTGTTCAGCCAATCTCTAGACTGTTAATCTCTGGACATGACTAAATAGCACAGGTGCACAGCACTGGAAACTGGTGAGAGCAGCATTCCCTGATGGAATGGCAACTCCCAGGGTCAGGGGTAGCTGCCTAAGTTTGCCTTCATGGCATTGTCAGCCTTCTTTGCAGGAGGAGCTGACACAGCCCAGCAGATGTTGAGACTTGTGAGCACATGCACAAGGTCCAGTCACTGCACAAAGGATGAATTTGTGGTACAGAGTCCTCCTCTTTTCCTAGAGAGAGTCTTGTGTGCACTGCTCAGGCAGGCTATTTCCCATTAAGAGACACCAGGGGAAGGACTGAAGAAAAACTTTAATAAAAAGCTTCTGACTTACAACAGTGAACCAATGTATTTAGTTAAGAGCACTAGTATGGTTTTTGGTCCTGGATGACTTTTCAAATGTACCACCTATTCTCCTCTTCCAGTTTTCTCAAAGCTATTCTCAGGATTCTGGGACAGCTTTACTACAACATTAAGGAAAAAATCCAAAGCTCTAAGAAACAAACAAGGAATTATTAAAACATAGATATACCAGTTCCTGCTAACTATCCAACGTCTGTAGCAGGTTTTCATTATTAATGTGGTATTTGCCCAAAGAGCTTGAAGATTTTTGATCTGTACTTGTCCAGCTTGCAGAACAATTTTGTTTACAGGAGTTTAAACACTCTTATCAACTTTAGAAGCACAGCTTGGAGCCCCTCACTCCAGTCCCAGACTCAGCTATCTGCTGTCCAAGCACAATTCTTATCCTTAAGTGCAGGCTTTTATGCTAGGTTACTCAATAATAGCAGCACACACCTGACTAAGGGTCTCCAGCAAGGACTGGTTCTACTGCTTTTGTTGTTCTGTGAAAATGTTAATTGTTTTTATAGGATATTTTTACATCTCTGCAGTGCTTTTCCATCATATTACAGATTTCAGGACTTCAGTGCTCAGTAAAACGAAACTCTCTTCACCTCAAACTTTTTTCAGCCTCAGGACAATATGATAACTCCTGTGTTTTTTTCCTTCTGGATGCATGCCAACACTGTAAGAAACAGAATTCCCTACTCAGCTGCAGGAAATGACTAAAAAATCATTTTTTGAGTGCTTCCCTTCATTCCCAATAACCAGAAAGCCAAAGTGTCATCTTTGCAGTCTTTTGCAGGGGGGAGAAAAAGGAAAGGGAAAAAAAAGGGTTTGAACTGTTTGGTGTGAAGAGCTATAAACAGAGACAATTTTAAACACTAATTATTGAGTGGCAACACAAGTCCGATTTCCTGTTCACCACCTGGTATCACTGCTAGTAAAAGATCAGCTGGACCAGTTGCACACTGAGTCAGGGAAGCATTGTCTGGTTATGAGCAGAAATTTCATTTCAGGTACAGTAGTAAGAAATTTGAAAAAAGCCTACTGGAATAAATCCCCAATATTTGGGAGTGGCACAGAATAGAAGATGAAAAGATACTGAATGTAAAGTGTGTTGTAACTGTGACATAAATCTTTTGAACAAGGCACCATACAATATCAAGTGAAGCCTAAAGTAGGACAAAAACTGATTTGATTATCCTACTATTTTGAGATTCAATAGCTAAGAACTGTGTTTTAAGAGAAAACCAAATCTGAATGGTTTCTGGACTGATCAAGAACAAAGGGAAACTGTGGAGGACCACAAAAACAAAAAGGGTCCCCCAAAATTCTGAATTCTTGTTCACATTTATGAATAACAGCTGCTACAGTAGAAGATGTGTTTTTCCAAGGAAACTCTTGGGCTGATATCCTTGAGTCAAGTCACTACTAGCCACTGAGTCAACTGACAATACAGGGCCAATAAAGTAAAACAAGTTTCATTTCACTTCTTTTGCTTCACTGTCCTGCAGCTCAGGAAGTTATGTTCTCATTTGCTGTAACTAATGGTGCTAATTATTATGACCAAAGAACTGTGACAGCTTTGTGGGATGAGTTTAAAAAAATAAAAGTTCTGTTGCAAGTTGAACAAGTTAAATAAAGGACTGAGAAATTTTTCTTCTGAAAAGCAAGAAGTTTTTCAATACAAAATCCCAAAGTTTTAGAAATTAAATGTCACATGACTGAAGCATTATGTGAAAACAGATTTCCAACTTTGCTTTGAGGGAGGAACCACAGAGAACACAAGTTAAAGCCAAAATTAATAAAGGATTTTCTTTCTTTTGGCACACTGCCTGTTGCTAAACCATGAACATTTACTATCTTGCTCCTTTGTATATTTTTATTGTTGTTGTTGTGGTTTAGAGGCAGGTGGGGGAAGCCCACAAGGACAAAAGCCAGCAACACTCCTTTTGAATACAGGCTGAAATACATCTTTGAAGGGTTTTTAGAATTACATTTCTTTGATATTCTTAACAACATAACTATGACTTAAAACAGTAATGTTTGAGGACAAAGATTAGGTGGCTCCTTATACACATGAAACTATGAAACAGGATAACAAAAATAGAGATCTCATTCTTCTGTACAGAGGCCACAGAGGACTGGTTGGTGATACCAGGAGTAACAGAACTACCTTTTTTTTGTTTTACTTTTTCTTAATACCCAAATCACATCTGTTTACTAAGACCTACTAATGCTAATTATGAATACTGACTACTTCAAGACTATTAAGAGGTAACTTGAATAGCTGACACTGCAAGAGAAAAATACCTACATTTACTCTTGATAAACGAAAAGTAAAATCAGCACCATTGAAAAAATCACACATTTAACACTTTTTTACACCTCAAAAAAATTAAAGGTTTTGATAAATAAACATTTCTACTTACACTAGGGACAGCTGAACTTTTCTTACGTTCAGGAATATCAGCCTTATTGGGATTGCTGGCATTCCCAAGCATTGGGCTAGCTGGTGCAATTCCTCTTCCTGCAACAGCACTACTGCTGGATTTTCTTGACTGAATTCCTTCCTCTTTGAGGTCACTGTCTGTGGTACTAGTCTGGCTTCTTTTAGGATATGCCACTACTGAGGGGATGGATGGTCCAGCTTCAAAAACAAAAGAAACAGGAAAAGGATTTTTCTTCTCAGAAGTTCGGTGACTATTTTTTATCACACATGAGAACCAACACAGTTAACACTGGGAACCAGAGTTGCAAAAAGATAATGAAATGATTGAAATAGATGTTAATTTTGGGAAACAGTAGAATATTGTGAAAAACAAAAACCTTGTAAGGTGAAGGTACACTTGATTTCCATGAAAGTTCCAAGAATTTCATTAAGGTTTCTCATTTGGCTTGCTAGAAAAATACTTTAGAGACATCTTAAAGACTTAACAAGCAACTGACTCATTCAAACCAGAGCATCCCTCATTAGCACAGAGCTGCCATGTGCAGCTCAAGCCAATTTCCTGAGACAGGCAGGTGGTGACACAGCCTGGGGACACAGCAGCACTGGTGGCTGCTGCTCTGTGCTTCTGCACAAGTGGCAGTGGCTCAGCCTCCCCAAATGTGCCACGAACACACAACTGCTCCCACACCTGAGAATGAGGAAGCCCCTTCAACAGTGCCAAGCTCCCTCCTGCTTTAACAGCCTCCTGGACACTGGGTAAAGTCTGTGGGGTGTGTCAGGATTGTGTTCTCTGACATCTCACACCTCGGATGTTACCTCTGTAACATCAAGTTACATCAACTTCTTAGTTAAATGTTTTAGTAAGAATTAATCAAAAAGTGTATGTATGTATATACACAGACATAAAGAATACATATAAATGCAGAAACATATAAATATATAATATGTGGCTAAAATATGTTTTACAGGTATCGAAAACCCCAGTAACTGGCATCCCAGAAGACTCCCCAAACAAAGCAACCTCTGAATGCAGAGAATGCCTAAACTGGGATTCCTTTCATGAGTTAAGTGTCTGAGCAGGAGGATGTTTAAGACATTTAGAAAATCCTAATCTACTACATTGCACTCTCATTAAGCAGAAAAGTTGTAAGTTTGTCAGAGTCATTGTTCTTCAGAAATTGAATTCCTGGGGGACAACCAAGTGACACTAGCCTCAGGAAACAGGAAACCAGAAATATTGGCAAACTGACATTTCTTCAAGTTTTAGACACAAGCTGACCTACTAGTGTCAAAAGAAAACAAAAGCTGAACAGACATACAAGAGCATGGGGGAGGAGTGCTGTGCTTTTCATGAAAAAGGGGGTTGCAACATTCTCTTCAATTTGTGTAACAAGATTTTGCCAGCACAGTCAGGAATTTATGAGACAACACAAGGCAGAACAAGAGAATTAAGTTGGTGTATTCAGTGCTCCTCTAAAAGCTCTTTTGAAGGTTTTATAACAAAACCAATTTAAAAAAATAAATTATTCACTAAAATATTTAAGCACCATGCTGTGAACTATGCTGTTGTCATCCTCCTTACAGTTGGGGGATGGTGACAAATTCAGAAACTGAGCAGAAGTGGAAGCCACTGTACTCTGCAAGGCTGAAAATGAGAAAAGCTCACCGTGATCACTGTACCGCCGCTGCTTCTGGCTGGAAGATACGCTTCTCTGAACTTTGTGATGAGGAGATTGTCCAGTGCTATTATTAAGATCACTACTTGGCCTAACTTTGGCAAGTGAAAGATTGCTGCTGGAGCTTGAATCACTTGCATCCAACTACAATACAAATGAGAGTGTGAAAATGAGAAGTTCGGACAAAACAAATTAAAACATCCCCACCACATTCTGGGAGCAGGAACAGGGGGGTGAAAGGTGGCTCTGCTAGATGGGAAATTACTGATGGCATGGGCAGCTGCTTAGAGGTCCCACCTTCTTTAAGGTTGTTGTACAACTGTCTTAGGTAAAACTCAGTGGAATTTGCAGCTCCTCAAAGGATAATCAGTAAAGAAAATCCATTTGTCCTTTCAGAACTCTCCCCTCAGTTCTCCAAGATTTTAACAGGAAGAGAGGATACACTTCGTAGAGGCCATCACACCAACTCCTCCAGCAGAGGAACCAAGAGCAGCTTGCTGATGCTCAGCCCTCTCAGCACGGTATGGAAAGGTAATGTACTATGCAAGAACTCTTTCAGGTTGGTCAGTCCTGCTCCTTGGTTCTCTTAAAATAGTTACAGCTGGCACTTTCACACCTGAGCTCCTAGACTAGCCAGGACAGTGACTGCTGAGCAAACAGGGCAGTTCTGGAGAGCCTAAAGGCAAGAGTTCACTGGCTCAAAATCAGGTGAGACCAAATCTGCTTAATTTGGACTGCTGATGAGTAGAACAATATGACTTTAAGTGCAAAGGATTTTTGTGCAGGAATGCAGTGCCTACAGTAACTGACTTAATTTTTGCTTCTAACTCTGCTAAGAACACTTTCTGATTTGCTTCTTCACAGTTTTAAGAATGGTTCTTACCTCTGATGACTTCCTTCCTAGCAGTAAGTATGTAGCTGTGATTTCATCATACTTCATTTTACTAAGGGATTCTTGAATCTCTTCTTGAGAATATCCCATTCCTACCATAATATCTAAAACCAAGCAGACATTCTGTAAGTAACTGAAACTCTGATGTTCAGGATCGCTGAGTGTTCAAAAAAAAGGATGGAACATTTAAAAAATTAAAACAGAATTATTAATTTTAAGAACATAAACCTGATCAAGTACCAGTTTTAAAAGATTAGTTACTTTTTCCAAATATCAAACAAATACAGAGTGGTGGTGGAGAAAAAAAAAACCAACCCTCCCACATCCCATGCAAACAGTACTGTGGTTCTGGAAAGTAACCAATTACCTATTCTTTTCTGGTCCGAGATGTCTAGTTCTGGTTCAACAAAAGGTTTAAGTTCATCCTCCTCATGCCCTGCATTGATCCACCTGTCCTTCATAATTTGCTATGAAAAAAAAAAAAGTTTTGTTAGTACAGTACACTTAGCAGCAAAGAAAAAAAGCTGTGAGAAGAACAACAACTTTATGCAACAAACACTAAGGTCTTTCCTAGTTTTTATTTTCCAGAACATTTCCAGCAACTATTGCTTTGCTCCAGTGAGAAGAATCATCAAGCCAAGCTTCTCCCCACAGTCAGCTGTATTCCAGCTCACAGCTGAGAGCTAAAAGCCTGCAATGCAGACCAGGAGTAATGTGACAACTTTGATATGGCTTGGAATTCCAAGCTCCACCAATAGAATTCCATGGAAGCCCTGTTTTGGTCTTTACTCCTCCATGAGGGTACAAAAGGCAACTACAGGAGCCAATACCTCCAGCTCACAACTGAACATGTGGAAAACAATGTGATGGATCATCCATTAATGCAGGAATCCACAAGCTAACCATCAAGAAAACTTACATGACATAGAAAGTGTTGTGACACACTGAGTTTGAAAGTAACTGGAGACAGGTGTATCACAACCCCAGTAAACAATATCTGTGAAGAGTCATCTGCTTTCACCAACAATCCCACTTCCACCCCAAATATGCATAGGAACAGCATGGAAATAATAAATTACAACTCAAAAATGCACTTTGCAAAATTTGATGCACCTCATTTGTGCAGTTACCTCTAGAGTGCCTCTTTTTGTTGGGTTTAGCACCAGGAAACGTTTGAGGAGGTTTTCACAGTCTGTGGACATGTAGAAAGGAATCCTGTATTTTCCCCTTAGCACTCTTTCTCTAAGTTCCTTGGCAACAGAACAAGAACAGACAGTAAGTTGTAAGCAGCAAGTCACTTAAAATATTAGATAAAATATTAGATAAACATGGCCAACATAGGCCACAAAAACCTACCTTTAAGTTCTGTCCATCGAAGGGAAGAGATCCACTCACGAGAGTATAAAGAATAACACCTAAACTCCAAACATCTACTTCAGGTCCATCATATTTCTTCCCTTGAAAGAGCTCTGGAGCAGCATATGGTGGGCTGCCACAAAAGGTGTCCAGTTTATTTCCAACTGTAAACTCATTGCTAAAACCAAAGTCAGCTATTTTAATGTTCATATCTGCATCTAGCAATAGATTTTCAGCCTGGAAGAGAAAGAATGGTTTGTAGATGAATAAAATACTTGATTTAAAATGCTGTTGGTTGCTTTTACTCATTCTTAAAAGACAAGAAGCTGAAATACCCATTAACATTCCCTTCCCTGCAAGGTTTTTAGGTGTGCTTTAGCCAATCATTAGCATGTCCTGCTTTAAAAATCTCTGTACAATGGCTTCAGACTACGGGAGCTGTTTCACTGCCTGAAAACTTGTTACCATGTTTTTCTCCACAGAAATGTATCTTACATTTTGATCTATTCAGATGAAAATAAGATATAGTCTCACTATCCATGCTTATTAGCATGGTATTCTTGCAATAGTTTGGTAAACATTATCTTTAAAGTGCTTTCAATTGTTTTTTTTTTTTTAATGGTGGTATTGTTTTTTGTCTTTTTTAAGTTAAAAAGCTATGACAAGTTGAACAAATTACGTAGCAGTACTATTAATATAAAAAGCACAGTTTAAAGAAGAGATATGCTGTTTCATGCCAAGCTACAAAGAAGCCACACTTCAGTTTCATTATCACTACTGCTAATTCATTCTGCTCAACATCAATTATTGTCATATCTCTATCAAACTACCACTTAAAAAAAAATATTTCTCATCTAACACTGACCTGCATCACATCTGAATGCGACCACCTGGGGAGAGGTTATCTTTCAGCAGCCATTAAATGTTTGCATTTAAAAGCTTTATAAATCCTCTTCCTTTTATTTAAACTGGTTCTAAGCTGCAAATATTTCTCAAGACTCACTATAACATATGTAAATAAATAAATAAATAAATCAGAAAGCTCAGTATAAACTGTATTTTATCAACAATAAAGGTCACACCCACAAGTACAGAAGCTGACACACATACACTGCACACACTTTTTCCTACTCACCTTGAGATCTCTATGAACAATATGCTTTTGATGGCAATACTGCACTGCAGATACTATCTGGATAGAAAACAAGCCAAATTATGTAAGTGACATCTCAAAGAAACAGGAGCTTTAATCAAAGATTTCAACATTTATTACTGAAGTTGACATGAAGTTATCCAGTCAGAGCTACATATCCAACTCCTACAGTGACCAGTATATTTGGGAAAAAGCTGCTGAATAACTTCAATGTTATTTGATCTATTTGCTTTCTCCTATACTTGAACCAGGATTTTGTTTTTCCTGTGGGGCTAATTATAGACCAGTAGAAGCAATGACTTTCAGAAAGGTTACTGAAGTATTTCCATTCCAATACTGTATACAGCTATAAAAGCTTTCCCCTTAGACTGAGGTTTTCCAGGCCCTCTCTAAAGGTGATTTTTCATGCCATGCCAGAGAGAAAAGGGTAAGAAATGGGCTTTGATTACTTGAGAAACTACTGGGAAACAGCCTGTTTGTCAAAATTTATGCAATGAGAAGCAATTAGGCATCTGACAGAGATCTGCTGTCTAAGTGCATATGGTTAAGTGTATTTTGTATACCATAGCAAGCTCAATGGAAAACTCTCTTGTGTCTCTCAAGTGTAATGGAAAAATTTCTTCCATGATAATTTCCAAATATCATAAAGATTTTCCTGCTTTATATAGCAAATCATATAAGCTATTTACACAGTGCAATGTACATTGCTTTTCAGAGTCACAAGCATTGCTGCAGAACTTCACATGTATGGAAAAGGAAAAGCTGGATAAAGTATTATTCTTACACGACCACAAATGCAGTCAAATGCATTTTGTCATGCATGCATGGTCAGAATTGAGGCAGATGTTATGATCTGTTAAAATAAGTGGAAGTGCACATAAAAATAGTAATTACATTTAAATAAATGTATTTTCAATCTTCTTTCAAGAGTAAGAAGACTTCCCCAGCAGAAAGATGAGGTACCATTACTGTTACAAGAAAATAACTCCTGATCTGATCAGCAGTTTAGTTAAGGATCCCCTGTACTGGTGAAGGAGTAAAGGTTCTCTCCTTCAGCATTTAGAGCACATGAAAGGTGTTGATAGGTTTTTGGTAGGTCAAATAACTGATGCACCAGTAAGTTTTGTATTTGAAACTTAAGCACCAAAGCGATCTTTGTGCCCTGTAATACCGAATCATGCCCATGCAAAATGTCACCTTAGAAACCAAGCAGACAGTGGAAAGCTGAAGTACTATTTCCATTTCCTACACCTTCATTCTGGTTTGCCTTTTTCCTTTATATGCTGGTTCCCTCTTTCAGACTCCAAGTTCAGCTTTTTCCAGTTACTGAAACTGCCAAAGTGCTCCCATGCCAACACTTGTCCCCTCCTTTTGGTTTCCCTTCCTTTTCCCTCTGCTACCATTACCTCAGCCCCAGTCACAAGCACACTCTGCAGGGGCTTCCAGTGCTGACAGCATGACAAACACCTCAGGCTTTATTCAGGATTGCAGAGACACAGCACTACCACCACTCACTCACTCCTGAACTGCTTTATTGTGTCTGCCTAAGAGCAGAAGGCTGAGCAGATGATCAATCAGTAGCTTCCTTTGGAGATGCTTTTGAACTCCTCTGCACTGCAACAGGATGGCACAGACACTGCAGAAGTGAGTCCAATCCATGTGAAGTGAAATAATCAAATGTGTAGGACATTAATAATTGAAGAACAGAACTGAATGAAAAATAGCACAAAGCATGGCTGCTCCAGACTGAAACCTTTGTCTTCCAGCTTCCATCACTGTTTCCATTGACAGCTCCCTCATTTCCTAACCTTCTTGTCTGAGGAATTTTCTGACACTTGGCAGGTGAAGAGAAGCATCTGAGCTTTTTGCTAGAAGTAACAATTGGAACACTGAAAAACTTTTCTAAAGAGTGATTTCAAAAATCTGTATAAATACAGGTTTTGAAGAAGTTCTCTCTAGGCAGAAGAACCATTCTCTAAAAGGATTAAATGACAAAAGGATGAATGACCTCTCAAGGCCCCTTCCATACTGCTAAGAGCATTTTGTGGCTTTACTGGAACACACCAATAAGATATATTTTGTGGATTTTATAATTTTCCAAGATCTGTACTAACATCTAACAGCATAAAGAATTCTAAACTGCTTCAGCAGGGAAACAGTGAGAACACTGAAAAAGGCCAGATCTTATTGCTTGCAGAAAAGAGCAGGAATTAATACACACAAATTTAACAAGACTTGCTGCTCTGCATCAGTTTTTTTTGTGGAAAAAGGATGAAACTGAACCAGAACTGCCTGGAAGTCTGTAATGGGGAAGAAGAATTAAGGTGACACTAAGAATGCAAAACATTCTGAATTTGAATTTCTCACACATGGCTACACAAAAGAAGTTTGAAATGCAGAACTGTGTAGCATAGTTGTATTCTTAGACTTTGTACCTTCTCCTGTATTCCTTGTCAAGTTCAACTGAAACAATATGATTGCTGTCTCTTATATTCTCTTTTCCTGCTAAAAAGCTTACATATGTTTAACAAAATGGACTAAAAACCATTTTTGTAAATCTTCAACAAGCAAAGAAGGGAGAATGACCAAATCCTGCTCTTTGCCTGCTAGAGAGGAAGCGTCTCCTCAGACAAAACACAAGTGTTTGATCCAGAACTCACATCTACTGGAAGAAGAAACATGATCTGAAAACAAGATATAATACAACCTATTGTAAGAACGAATCTCAATACCATGGCACAACTGTTTCTTCAGTTTAGAAGGAACCACTGTCTGCTAAAACAGTTAACAAATTAAAAAAAAAAAAAGAAGACTATTATGACATAAGTCTCTATCTAACAGAGAACAGCTGCACTGCATCAGATAAAAGGTCTGCAGAGCGCATTCTTCCTCCAACAATGACCAAAAGTGATACAGAGCTATTCCAGGACTACAGTAAGGTGAAATGAATAGTTTCATGACCTGTGATCCCAGCAAGATCTAATTTCCTTGTTTCCTTTGACACTGTCCCTCAGGCTGAGCTTTAGCATCTAATAAAATGCCAAGCTCTGATCAAAGTTACCTGACTTTCATCCAGCATGAATGCTTTTCTCTCTAGCTTAGCCCAATCAGCTTGTGCTACAGTTTCTCTCTTCTGCTTATTTCCAGGCTTCTCTCTTTTTCCCCAGGAACTGAAGCTTTTGAAGCTTTCAAGAACCTCCCTTCTTTGAGATCAAGGTCCTCTAAAACTGGTTGAGCTCAGCAGCCAGGAAATCAGCTGTTGGGGGAGGACAGAGCACAGCTGTCTGCACCAGGAGACTTGCATGAAAAAACTGAAAAGTGTATTCCAGTGCATACAAGTGAGGCCATCTATATATCTTTATAAACAGCATTTATTCTACTGAAATAAAAAAAAAAAACAAACCCCCAAAAAAAAACCCCAAAAAAACCAACTGAAAAATCATCAGGCTGAGAGTACATAAACCCAATTCTTGATAGGTCAAACACTCAGCTCAGCAGGTAACTCCCTTTTAAATTGTTTTCCTCCACATTTCTTTTTAAAAATGAAGATAAATATACCCTGTACTACCCACATTATCCCATAAAATTAGGCACTAAGTGTACCTGTAAAACATGTTTGACCTGTTTCTGTATGTTTTTACTTAAAGGGGAATAGAATTGTTAGAAAAAAATAGGTATTTATTGAAGAAGCATGTAATTTTAATGTAATTACTGCAAGATCTTTTTTCCACAAAGCTCCTGATGAAAGAAATTGAGGACTGAGAGCAGAGTCCATCAGCAGAAGTTTCCAATATTCACATCTGAGAGAGAACAGTCAATCCTCTCAAGTTGCTCTGAAGCTCTTCAAGTGACATTACAAAGGCAACAGGCAGAGATTTGGAAGAGATGGCTGGAGTGGGAATGGTTGTTTCACATCCCTACTGCCAACACAGCACAGAAGCACAAACCAGAAACCTTCAATCACAAAGGAAAAATCTCTACCTACCAAATTATGAAAGTGAAGACAGGAACTTTAAAAAGACACATAAGACTTTGTTGAAGAGTGAGAAAAGTTTTCCTTACTGTCAAGCTGTATAACTCCAGTAATCACAAATGCCTTCTGGGGAGATGAAGTCTATAGCTGTTTTTGGGTTGTTTTGCTTGTTTGGTGGTGGTGGTTTTGGTGTGGGTTTTTTCCCCCGCAAAAGATTAAAAAGGGTAAATACAAGATTTAATAAGATGAGAGAAAACAAAGCAAAATCATTAATTTGGTTCCTGGAAGGCTCATATCTTACATCAAATTTCTATTATGTATGGCTATACTTAAGTGAAACCATCAGAGCTTCCCCTTCCAACAGGGCAACATCACTGCCATGATCCAGCAGCTCCAAATCCCTACATACCATTCAAAAAACCACTCTTGTCCCTACTCATTATTTTCAAGTGCCATTAAGCTGGAGCATAATCTTGACATCTATTATTTGTCACAACATTACTGAGGCTATCCAAGTGACCAAAGGGAATAGAAATTTACAAATTTCAGCACAAGAGCAGAAAACAAGTATATAAGACTGGTCAGATCTGAAACTCCAGATGCTACAAGAGCAGACATTTGGGTTTAAATTAGTTATGCAAAAATATCTGGTTTTGTTCAGTACTGCTTGACTGTAGAATGGAAATGCTTTTTGCAGATCAATGAAATTCCAGGAGCTTGGCAGGGCTAGCTTATCCATCATAAAGCTAAACTAACAAGTCTAGACATTACTTTTCTGTGACTTTTTAGAACAACTATTAAACAGTATCTTTTCATGTAAGCAGATGAATGTGAATGGATCCCTACTACATGCACTGTCTGCAGTTTGGAACTGGCCTGTTAGTAGCCTGCTACATTTGAACAACTTCCAAAATGTCACAGACCTGCTGAGCTAAGGACATATGAAATCAGCCCAGAGGAAATGCATTTTGGAATGGAATACACTTCCAAACCAAGCAGTCTCTGTGTTCTGGCACTCCTGGACACCCTGGCACTCAGCACTAAGGAAACAGCACCACTGAACAGACTCTGACTCCTTCAAAGTACTGCTGTGACATAAGTTTTTTCTAACTCAGAGCTACAAGCCCACAGCATGCTGAACACTGCTGTAAGTCAAATGCAAAGGACAGCTGTTTTACTCATTTCACCATCAAAAACAGGGGTGAGGGGAAAGCTGACATATAGGAATGTTATACATACCTGTCTAAATTTAGCTCTAGCCTCCTTTTCCTTCATTCTTCCATGTGCAACCAGATAGTCAAACACCTCCCCTACAATTCAATAACAAGATACATTAATGCCAATTTCAGAATGTAGAGATTCTTCTCCAGCAGTTGCCCACAGCAGCTTCACTAGAATTACTGTACTTCAAGTTTATGATTACAGGACAGCTCAAGAGAACAAGGCACAACTGCTGTGCAATTTACTACACCATCCTCTCTTCTACAAGAAAATAATGAGTGACTGGATATACACAAAGGAAACCATTTCCTTCCAATTACTTAGGATAGAGACTGAGCAGCATACTTCTGTTTTGTAAACAAAGATAACATCTACCCCTTCACAGACTTTCTCACATGAGTTTCTTTTGCTTCAGAAAAAAAATAGTTTCTTATGTGAGAACAAGTGATGATATTCGTAAATGTCATCATTTGTATCATTGATGATATTTGTAAATGCCGTCAACCAACACTAGAATTTTAATTTGTGCATGTGTATAAAATGGTTCTAAACAAAATCCAAAACCTTAGCTTTAACCTAGGCTTGGAAGAGGTACCCACAAGGAGGGTTAAGAATGAGCACAGCAGGACACACTGATAAATCCCTCACACAACCATCACACCTGTAAAACACACAGAACAAGGCCACTGTTGTATGGCTGTGGATGACCAAAGATTACTGAAGATCTACTGTCTTTCAGTTTTTCCCCTCTTTAATCAATGCAGTCATTTTAGAGCACATCAATACAGATTACAATGTTTGAGCTTTAGGTGCAGGCCACTGGCCCATGAAACACTGACATGTTTGTGAAAACATGGGAGATTTTCTTTACTAAAAACCAACAGTCATGTACGTAAGAACTACAAACAGAATAATAACACAGCTTTAAAAAGTCCTCACTAGTATGCAAAAACCATAAAAACTTTAGAAGTGGTTCAAATATTTAAACATTCCCTACTGAGCAAGGAAACACGGTTTTGTAGACAGCCACCTCACAAGGGAAGAGCTGAGTAATATCATGTTTATTTTTTAAAAGACACAACTCCACCAGATTGCAATTAAAAAAAGGAGTCACACTGCAGGAAAAGCAACCACTGAGCCATCTGAGGGAATGTCAGGACTTCCCATAAAATAGTCTTCCCTCTGCAGTGTATTCTGCAACACCAAACTCAGGTAACTCTCCCAGCTGTATTTCACAGCTGTTTCTTAAAAAACCTTGAAGCAGCAAACCTGAACACTTCTTCATAATTCAGGGAAAAAGACACCACGGAAAGAATTATCCCTAATTTATGTGAAGTGCTGCAGCTGTAGCAATAATGTCTTTCATCCTGCAGCCAGAGTTCATGTGCAACATGATGACCTCTACCTCGATAAAGAGGAAATAGGGAAGCTGATGCCTGCCACTGTGACTGCCAGCCATTCGTGTCTTGCACAGCATGGCACATCAAAGGTACTGCTCTTGGCCTTTTAGACCAGTACAGTGCTTACCTCTCACTTATCACCTCAGGAAAGGTCCTCACTCCTTTAGAGAACCACTGGCCTTTCTACCTCCTAGAAGCCAATCACTAGATGGCAATAAGACTTCATTTTTAAGCCTAGTACTATCAAACAACACAGAGATGTCTCCTCAAACACTGTACTGGTCAATATTTTAATGGGATAATGCCCACTCTGTTCCTGTTTAAGCAAACCTTGGCTGAGCATTTAGGAAGCTGCCGGAAGAAAAGACAGGTGGGTAGAGAATCTTGCTTTATTTGTAGCAATTGATTAAACTTCATGTAATCTAATGTAAGAGTCTGAATTCAACACTGATTTTCTCTGAAAAAAGTCTATCTCCTTCCTGCCCCTAAAGAAAAGCCTCAACTGTTTGAGATTCCCAGATGCTGGTGCTCAAGGGTCACACTGACAAGCTGAGTGATATTAAGTTTTAGCCAGCAAGGAGTAACTTAAGCCTGAATACCTTAATTCTGGCTCTGGTGAAAATACCTGACACTGCACAATGTGCATTTTTCCATCCCCTCTAGAATCAGGAAGAGCATTTAAGCTCCTTCTAAAATGGCATAAGGCTAAGCCTAACAATTCATGACAGTAGAAGGCCTGTGATTAAGATATGTAAGATGTCATCAACATCTAAAAACAGAAGTTGCAGTGCTCATGCTTTTGAAAGCAACAATTAAAGAAACACAGAAATGTTTCATTTGAACATGATTTTACCAAATATCTTATACAAAACAGGACACCAGAGGTAGGGAACTGAATACAGTAAATTGAGAACATTAGTATTTGTTATGGGCAGGTACAATCAGTGGCTGAGAAAAGATTCCCAGTTAATTTGAGTTGGGAAAAAAAAGCAAATGTTACTAAGTTGTAGTAAGTTTAGAAGCTGGTTTTACAAGCTACATTTATTATTTATGTTGACCAAACAAGTCCCGGTGAATATTAAAGATTTTTGCTTAATATTTTACACTACCTTGACATAAGTATTTGCCGAAAAAGAAAGCAAAACTTTCAAGAAAACAAGTGCTTTCTCTCACTTGGCAATTTGCTTAGAGTGTCACTGCAGCAAAGAGGTACTTACCCCCACTTGCATATTCCATTATTAAATAGAGAGTTTTTTCAGTTTCAATGACTTCAAATAGCTTCACTAGAAAAGAAAGACATTTAGTCATCAGTTAACTAGCTGCAGAAGCATTATGTTAACACCCCACAGAATTCTGTGAGAGAAAAATGCCCAAACTGTTTGCCTGCCACTTGATAATATCAGACTGTTTACTCTAAAGAAGCTTTCTGTCTAATGCTCCTAAGTAGAAAATACTATAACACATTTGGTCAACTCATACAGAACAACATATTCTCAAGAACCAATACTTTGCTTCTTTTACATGGGAACATAACTGAACTAAGCAGAACATGCACAGATTTGAGCATCAGCAATAGCCACACATGTGCACTGAACTGACACATGTGGTGACAAATCAGTTACCAGCCTGCTGACAGCCCCATAGGAGTACCACATCATTTAAATATACAAACTTGAAAAAAATTCTTGACCACTTCTTGGTTTTGGTGTATATGCTAGCTTTTAATGAGAACCTGAATTTAGTCAAAAATCAATACTATACTCAAAAGGAGCAAATTTATCAGTTAGCTATGCAAATAACAGTTCTGTGCAATGGGATCACAATGTTTATTTTATTTTTTTAAACACACAGTTCTGAAATACCAGTTATTACTGCTATCTTAGAGTAAATTCACACTCCAGTGCAAAATAATCTTTTAAACTCATGCTACAGCAATCTTAACAGTGAAAAAGCTAAAACTTCTCCAGAGATAGAAATTATGTGAAAGAAATAAGATACCTATATTTGGATGATTTAAGATCTTCATTATTCTTACTTCTCTAAAGAGCTGAAATAAACATAAAAAGTGAAATAAGTTGATGAAATCACTTACAAACAGCCATTCTCTTTAAAGACTGAAGACTTTGATACAGTCATTTAAACGGAAAGGGCAAACATTATTAAACATTATCAATGAAGTTCATTAAATAGGCAATTTTTGAAGGGAAGAGTTAAATGCCTGCTTAACACCCCTCCCAAACAAATCAACCCTCAAAAACCTGCAAACACCCAGGAAGAACTCTAAACAGCTCAGGAAAGAAGTGACCTTAGCCCTGTGGTTTGCAGACTTGTGGGGTCAGAAGAGCACTGTGAGCCCACACAGCTTCCTGCTGGCCAGTACATCTCACACATCTTTCACTCCTTCACAAAAAGTACAGCTCCAGATTTTTGTGACTCCCCACCAGAACACCTTTAGAAGACCACTGCAGTATGTCACTGGTATGAATTCAGCATTCTTCAGTACTTTGTTAAAGCTCAAGAATTACTACAACAGCAGCTCACAGGTGAAACAACAGCTGTTTATATTGTGCAAAAACCATGTTATCCAACTATACCAAGGAGCAAGTTCTGCAGAGAGAAGGGAAGACAAGGGCACCCCTGAGCCCTTCAGAAGCATTGCTGCAAAGCAACTGAGGCACAGCAGTCCTGCTCTGCCAGCACAGCTCCCCTGACTCACTCCCAGACACAGCCTGGACAGCGCAGCACACTGAATGTACTGGCCAAAATTAACAGGGCAGAACACAAATGGTGCTTTCCTGACCCCATCTACTGCTTCCTTTCCTGCAAGTACTGCTGTTAACCCTGACTGACACACAAGGTACAGGAACGATTTAACAGAAATACCTCACAAAACACACAACTTCCCCATATAAAAGCACTGCATCTCTACTCACCCCAGCAGGATGGTGGTGAGGGACAACTGCCCATTTCAAGCTGCAGGATGACATTATATCCCCTGCCCTAAATCCAGAGATAGTGCACTGGCTGTAAGGATATTGTAATTTTTCATGTCCTGTCTGTCCCTGCCCTCCCACTGCCAATACTTGTGTGAAGAGGGCTTTGCTTGAGTAACTATTTCTGAAGATTTCAACTTTGCCTGTCACACAGAGCAAACTCCGTCCTTCTGCAACTTAATGAAAATATGGAGTGACATTTAACAAATTAGAAATGAAAGCAAAGTCATGACTGAACAGTTGTTCATTGTTTTCACCTCTCAAAACTCTTCTGCAAAAGACTATTGTAAGATACACATAAATTCATAACCACAATACTAAAAATGCCACAGGTGGTGTTTCTGCACTATAAAACACTGCTTTGAACAAAGCTGGTAAATAGCAGATTAATTAAAAGCAGTTCCAAGAAAAAATATTATTACAAAAAAACTTGAAGCACAAATACTCTTGTATTCAGAAAACCACAGAATTATCTTTTTATGCACTACATGTCAGCCAGGTGTGTAGCTGTTCTCCCTCTGCACCTCACCCATGCCAGCCCAAGACTGCAGAGGGCTGATGTTCTTCAGCGTCAATTATTTTCTAACAGGATGCTTCAAAAAGTGGGAGTAATCAAGAGGTTTTATTAGAAACCTAACACAAATTTCTACAGGAATATCAGTAACCTAGCATCATACTGAACTTCATGTAAAGAGACCAAAGCAGAATAGAAGTTCACAGCTCCAAGTGAATGCAAACATAGGAAAAAACCCAAGAGTTTTGTAGATATAGGATAGGGATAACAGTATAGTTAATTACAGTAAGGAAAAAAAAGTGTTGCTGAAGGATTTGGCTCAGGTCAGATTTCAGATAAAGTGAAGAAATTTAGTATGTCTACACATATTAGTAACAACTCAAAAACTTGTAGGTGTATTTACTCAGTAATAGCAAAAGAAAAGGTGAAACTTTGTAATTAGAAAAAAAAAAGGTGAAACATTAGAAATAAACAGAAAACAACCAAAGAGTAAACAAAACATAATCCTTGTGCCTTTGTGCTTTTTAATAAAAGAAAATGCAAGGGGTGGGTTTTAAATAAATCAATAGGACAAAGTCACAATTTGGAGACTGGCTGTTCTAACAATTCTCTGCTTTCTGATATTTCAGAATCACAGAATTTCTGAAATGCCAACATCTGGGGAGCAATCCTGACTGCACTGCCCAGGAGACCTTCTCCCTGCTACAGCACCAGCTGGGATTGGCACACCACCTGAACAGAGAAAAACCAAACAGTTTTCCAAATGCTTTTAATTATCTTGTTACCCAGGTCTGTGCCTGACACTTTGCTAGATGACAAGCTGCTTAAATGAAATCACGACTGATTGATCAAGTAAATTATTGGCCATGCAAAATAGTTTCAAAACCTCTGTGCACACGTTTTCTTTATCCTCTAGAGAGATAAAATTGCCTTCTTTTCTTTTTTAAACTATGTTATTTCTGGAGCTTTTTCATATGTAATCAGACAGGGTAGACTACATCATCTCTCTCTTGATCACCAGGAATTTAAAAGCAGTTGAATCTATAGTTATTTTTTTCTTGCTTTTCATTCATTTCAGCTAAATGGGTGTATAATATATTCTGAATACTCCATTAATACTTTTAATCACAGCTTATATAACTGAAAGGCTCTTATCAGTTGTTACAATTTCAAAGAGAGTTGGCTTAATTCACTCTCAATTGGTATCTGATACCTTCCACCCCCAATACCCAGATAAAGCCTCCTGGGTCACACCCTCACCAAAACACTGGTCCACAAAATGACTACTCTGCTTTGCTTTACTAACCCAAATGAAGCATGTCAAAAAGCAGCTTCTACTTCATGAGCCATTTGTTCAAGTGGGTGACTAGGAACAAGCTCTTTTAAAAAACACACTATTTCTGCCTCAGAGAAAATTAAAAATAAAAATACTTGAGAATAGGATACAACCACCACCAAATGTAATTTTAGTTAGATAAATGCACTTTAGACTGTGCATCCTTAGTCAGTTTATCTGTTATATGTCACATTTTGACACAGATGGGGATATCTGGGGAAATAGATATATTTATCTATAAATTCCTGACATCGTAATATGTATTATAGTCTATTTCTGACAGAGGAATAAAATGTACAACATCATACAAATTTCCCAAAGTATGCTGGATAAAGGTTTTACAGATTTCATTATGTGCATCAGCTTCTAGGAAATGACAGAGTAACTATCATCACACAATAAAATTCATTGCAAACAGCCAGGTATGATAAAACCTCACACCTCTGAGGTTCCCTGCCCACAGGAACACAGAACAAGGTGTAATATCAGAAAACGTAACACGAAGGTTCTCAATACAGAAACTTATTTTCTAAGTATTAGGAAATTACTTGTCATAATGAAACTATAAAGGCACACAAACAACTGAAAACAGTTCTCATCAGTTTAATTTCTAATACTGAGATCCAAAACTACTCCCAGCTTGTTGAACAGCTCATTTTCCGTCAACAGGAGCTCTACAAACGTTTCCAGGCAAAGACAAACATCCTTAGTCTGCCAAACAAATGGCTTTCAGCTTTGTTGTGGTCTGGTCCTTTGAGTGCAAGCCATGTCAGATACAGGAAAAGAATGCCATTTAATTAATGCTGTGAGCCAAAAAACTGAATAAAAACCCCCAACGAACCAGCAATGGAAGCTGGTTCTTTTAGGCTAACTCTCTGTGAACACAGCAAAAGACAGACTAGAAGTGCTCCCACAGTAGCTATCACAAGACTGTAACAAATTATTTAGTTAAAAAATACTGAAAAAGTTTGCTGAAAAGTGAGTCAGTGCCAGCTGCAGAGCACCAACCTCTCCTGGTCACCTTGTCCCTCAAAGGAGGAGGCTTTTCACAGGATGCTGTCCCAAGCCAGCTCAAGCCTGACCTGTGTATTAGGCTTCTCTTGGTAAGTGCTCACTGAAATATGCCCTACATCTAATGAAGAACCTCAAGCAAAAAGCCTTTACACAATACAAGTTTGCCTCAAACTAAGCACAACTTGGAAACAGAAAGCGATACTCATTACAAAGAGAAGAGACTGAGCATTTAAAATTCTTATTCTTTTCTTGAAGTTCTTAAAACACTGATTGACCCATGCTCAGAAAGGACATGAACCATGTTAAAATTGATGTTTAAGAACACTTAAATTCTTTAACAATAAGTATTGCCCAAGTAAGTGGCAAAACATCTGCACATAATGAACAAAAATATTTGGCTGAGGAGCCAAGTTCTAAAACAGGAAAATGAGAAATGATTTAGTACTATTACATGGGCTTGCTAAAAAAACCCTTGCATATAATGGCATTGGTAAATCAAAGGAAAAAAAAAACCCAAACTCTTTTATTTTTTGTCTAGGAGGAAGTGAACTCTGTAGCATCAGCACTTGTTTGCAGTGAGACCAATATCCACTGGAATGGCATACACAAGTCCATTTGTGGAGAACAGTGCTTATGACTAACACCGCCAGCATGGGAAAAAGCCTCTAAGAATTCCCTTTTCTTTCAAACCAGGGAAGTACCAGTTACAGCTTCCTCTTCACTAAGCAAGAGCAGCAGAGCAGTAATTAGGTCCTAAAACAACAGTAAAGAGTAGCTGCATGTGGCTGCCACAGAACTTCCTCAGCAGCAGACAAGAAACCCGACCCTTCAGAGCTGTGCTGCTGAGTGTCAGTACAGAGCTGTCAGGGAGGGCATACCAAGAATTACTGCTCCGGAAAGCAAAGCCTGTCCCTAACAAGGTTAACTTCTTCCTGGCAGCTGAAGTATCGATGTGCAAGATGGAACACAAAGAAATCAGAACTGGCAGCCTTTAATCACCATTTGTTTCCCCACCTAAGGATGACTCGGGCATGCAGCTACACCGCAGCTGAGACGCTGTACACCACACCCTCTTCTGGGCACAGCCCTTCCCTCCCCACCATACCTCAAATATTTTATCTCTCTCTGCAGAAGTGCAAGATCAGAAGCACTTCCATCTGAGCTTCCCCCGCATCCACAGGTCCTGTGTGCAGCTGTGAGGCTGAAGCGTTGCTGGCAGTGCTGGGGGAAGGGGCAAAGGCTTGCAACAAAAAAAGCCTTGGTCAGGCAAAGCTGGCAAGTTGTATGTTGGGCATTCACTCTGCTTCCTATGGCAAGCAGGAATTTAATTTTAATAAAGCTGCTTTCAGTTTTTGAATTGAAAACTGCTACACCTTACTAAATTCTTTTTGTGCTTGTATAATAAACGAGCTTAGAAAGAGAGCACATTTGCAATTTCACTCCACAAATTTGATCTGGCATCTGCCCTGCTATTTGGTACTATTCTTCCAGATTCCCAGTTAAGAAATCCAGTGGTACACAAGATCACACTACAAATCCCACTTCATAATCTAATTTTATAAATTGTAAATAAAAATTAAATTACAACAGAGATGGAGCCGTGAGTGGACACTGAGCCATCTGAAAGCCAGTAATTAAAGGACCATCATGCACACTTCCAGCTTGTAGCTTTTCCAGCTGAACACCTGTGACTTGTAAAAGGTTTGTATTGTATCCCCATATGAGCTCAAACGGGCATTAGAGCCCAATCTCAAGTAACGCCATTTGAAGGACTATGATTTTACATTTTTAACTGAAAACATGGCCTCTTAACTTCTCTCTGACCATTCTTCCCATGCCCTGGTATTTCCCATTTTTATCACACAGCTTTTGTTTCACTTTCAAGTGCTTCAAGCATTCAACCACTTTTATTTAGGCATTCCAAGTTGCAATCTGCCACAGAAATCTACTTTATCTAATCCATCATATTACCTAATTTGCACTTTATTTTCACCCTCCTTACCCAGAAACCACCAATAACCTCAGGGACTAAACTGAGAAAAATTCTGAGAAAAATGGAACCAGATTATCTACTTTTACCCTGTCTACAGAGTCATACAAAGCTGCCACCTGCTCAGATGATGGAGCCTTTCTTCTGCAGGTTATTCTTTGCCTCTCAATGAAACCATAAAATGTAAGAACTTGTGTGTTTTTCCAATTTACTTTTGCACCATTAATCTTGATAAAAAGTCTAGTCAAGTGATCTTTTTAGTATTTGCATAAAATACCAATGTGTATATTCTCCAGTTTACTCTAGTTACTCTCTTTCATTTTGTTTGCAGAAATATTTCAAGGGGTTTTTATCAAAGTATTCAAAAGTAAACAAAAAGCCTTTGACTGCAGAACTTAAAAGGACAGAGTTAGAGAAGTCCCAAGTAAAAGCAACATTTAAATGTACCTCCTGCATGGACTCCCAAACAGACTGGGTTGCCTAATGAAAGAGCAGGGTTTATCACTCTGTACTAAAAAGATAAGGTGATACAAGTGTAACAGCACATTAAACATTCAGAGCCAGAGGGAAGAAACCAGAATAGACATGGCCAAATTTGTTTCATACAACTGCATCACCTCTCCTGCTGCAAGCTACATGAAAGGCACAGATACTGCCTGGCCTTCAGTCCACAGGCAGTATTTTTAAGGCCAGTTTAGGAGGACAGAACATAAGTTTTGCATTTCTAAGTTTAACAAAGCAACCAGCACAAAGGAGACATGGGGGCATGACACCAAACCACAAGTCCTCTCTGCAGAGTCAGCTCTGCTTGGAAGACAAAGGAAGTGGCAAATACCACTGTTTTCTCAATTTACAGCTCCACACGAGTTCAGCTTGAACAACTGCAGGGCTGTCAGAAATATCTGTTACAAAACCAGTTATTAAATACAGTAGTCAGATGTGTGCAAAGGTATGCAATGCTTCAGATTCTCCAGCACAGGCATTCAGGGTTAATGGAAGGAGGTGGGGAAGCAAACAAGTTATAATAGAGTTGAAAGATTAAATCTAAAAACATACCTTTTGTAGACTAGTTGGGTTCAGCTGTGTTTTGTCAATTATTTTTATGGCAACCTAAAGGAAGAGTTCATGATCAGTATTTTCCATAGGAACAATACGACATTATTACAACATGCTCAAATCCAGTAACAGACATGGAAAACATGAAAATTACATAAAAAACGCTTAAGGTCCTTCTGCAAATTATACACTTGTATTTAAACTAGAAGCAGGAATGGAAAAACTCTGCTATTTTAAGGATATTAAGATGAGAAGCTTGCTGAGTGTTTGACTTGACATTAAGACCATCACAGTCATGACAGTGGAAGCTCCAGCAGCAGACAGTGCCCCAGTAGAGAGCAGTGTGCTTACAGATAATATTTACACAGTATAACTACACAACAGATTACACAGTAGTGACTGGGCATTGGCAGTTTCTAAAAGCAGAGATTTCAGAGCATATTGAAAGCATTTCCACACAAATTTGGCAAGAAGTAAGTTCATCTTTGGAATTTCACTAAATATTTGTGTCAATTTGTTCCCTGATGGGTATTTAAAAAAGCATCACTTGGAAATCAACAAAAACACGTTGGCTGTAGTACAACACTTTGGGTAAGTACATTCCTTGTTCTCCTTTTTTCAGTAAATGTTGCACAGAAATATTAAAGAAAATAATAAAAAATTCACACAATAAGCAGAAGAGAATTCCACACCACGCTAACTAGTCAGAACCTGAAGATTTGAAGCAATGAGTAGGCAACAGAAACTTCAGTGCAATGCAGTTTGGATACTGGACGAGGTAGAACAAGAAATGACAATCTTTCTAGAATTACATGCCAATTGGTATTTTTCCTTTCTAAATTAGAGACTGAACATACCAGAAGAAGCTCTACAGAAGGAGATGGTGCCTCTCAAAGAGGCAAGATGCTGCAGCTCAGCTGATTATAATACCTCACTGGTGCAAAGCAAAGGCTTTCAACTCCACTTCAATTTTTGGCTCAAACAGTAGATGCTGCTCCTTCCCATGCCACAGCTCCCATTTCCCTGCATCACTCTGAGCTATCTTTGTCACCTCATTAACTTGGGGTTGGTGACATATGGAATAAAGAATATCTTACATCAAAGCCAATTTATATCCCTACATTCAAGTGCAAAACCACAGGGATGGATTGTCACGATGGAGAGGGTAAGAGGGGAGCAGTGTTCAGCGCTTGGGTGCATCACAGAGTTATATAATGGATATGGTGTTTTCTGAAACTGATATTCAAGACTTATTTTGAGCTCTTCTAGCTGCAAGATACAATGAGACATGACTGAGAAGCCATCTAAGAATGTTTTTACTCTGGGGAGTGTTTTCTTCTAAGGCAAGCTACTGAAATTATAGATCACTGTTTCCTGAGGCAAAATTCCATTGCAAAACCTTGAGAAATCACTTCAAAAATACAAACAAGAGAGAAAGGCATTAAGCAATAGGTATTTTTTTATTGGCAGCTGTGTACAAAACCAAGAAAGATTTTTATCTCTACCTTTATGCCTGTTGTTAACTTTGTGACAATAGTTCAAAGTTACTTGCTTCCTGCAATCTCTTATAATTCTGGATTATGATGCTGGATTCTTATAATGCTGGATGTAGTGAGCACTGCCTTTGTCAACAGCAGATAATGTTATTTGAAAGTGACCTGGTGCCCCAAGACTACCCACAGCTGTTCACTTAGTAAGCACATTCCACAGAAAAGTTTGCATTTTTGTTCTGGGCTGTACCATTCTGGTGAATCTTTAAAAGATGTAAACTTTTTTTAACCCACCAAGCCTTAAGGTGCCATGTTACTGCAAAACCAGCTCACCTGAGCTCTGACACTGTCAAACAAATTCAGCCATGGAGATACAGGGAAGGTACAGACCTCAGTTTTCCAAAAGAGAGACTCTCAGGCCTGTTCAGTGCACTAATTATAGCCTTAAAGGCAGGGTGAATTTAGAGAATTCCTATCCACACGAACACTGAGAGCACAATGTGTTAACATGGGCTGTGAGAGCTTAAACCCATCATCAGAACAGGGAACAACTTCAGGTGCCTTGATAAGGTCTCCAAATCACAGACAAAGGCAGCTTGCCCTCAAGAGTAGTTCTGACAAGCCTGAGAAAGCTAAATGGAGAATTTTCTAAGTACAGTTAATAAAACATTAAATTGCCTTTTAAAGCAGAAACTTTGCTCTCTTTACATAAAGTGCATTTGGAATGGTTTCATGGTACTGTGAGCTAGGGCCAGGGCTGCAAAAATGCAAGTCCACCTACACTATGACACCACTGCCATGATATTCTGTGTGAAATTGTTAATAGAATTAAAACTGAGTTTGCTTCCACCATTCACAATAATGTGACTTCAAACATTCCTCCTACATGACTTGAATAAGGGAGTTAAAGAAATCAGAAGTTGGGACACTGAGCAAATTGGCCAAACTGCTACTATTCAGAATGCTTTCTCCCTCTTAAATTTCACTTTTTCCAAGAGAAGAACAGAAAGAAGATGACAATAGATTCCTTGGAGTCTTTCAGACTTGGCTTCTGAAAGAATTCAGCCTCACTGGGAAACTTCAGCTCCCTGGCTATTAACTGAACATGTCTTTAAAGAACAGAAGGGTCCAGAATAATTTTGGCCACCTCAGTAATAGCAGAAGGTAGTTTTATCTTTTAGATTCATTTTGGCAAGAATGGAAAACTTGTCAGAGGAAACACCTTTTGATAAAACTACAACAGCAAATACAAGGATTGCAGTCAAAGAATTAAGAAAAGCAGATTGACAATGTAGACTTGTGGTTTCAAAAGGGCAGACAGCCTACAAATAACACTCTCCTAGGCAGAGGACCAAGAAGGATGGTGTGTCCAAGCACCAGCTCTAATGCAGTGAAGCTGATCTCTGGCCACACACTCCTTGCAAGACAATTCAACCCCCTCAAATTAGGCTGATGTTCTGATCATTTCTTCCTTTCAGTAATTTGAAGATGGGCACTCATCATGCATCCTGCAGACACAATAAAAATGGAAATGAAAAAGAGTCCTACAACTTACTCCAGTTGGAAACATGAAATCTTCATCTCAAGGAACAGGAAAACTCCCAGGGAAGGACTCCAGATGCAAGGAGATGAGCAGCTACCCTAAAAGAATGCTTAAACAAACATATCCTCCTCCCAGGAAGTGACAGAAAAGTGCTGATCTGCTTCAAGATTTGGAAGCTACTCAGCACAGAGATATAAAGAAGGAATTGCCAAAAAGTGAACCTGACATGGTCACTTAAAAGGACATTCAGAACAGAGACACAGATAACAAGGAAAAGATAAGTGGGGTTCAAATACAGCAAGAACACAGCAGAGATGAAAACTCATTTAAGTGTAACTCCCAAAACTAAGCATTTAGTTCAGGTTTTACTACATAAGATGTAAAAAAGAACAGGAACAAAGACAGGACAGGCTGCAGGAGAAATAGTGTAAAGCAGGAAATCACAAATTCAGAAAGCTAAGTGCCATCTGGCTGAGGCCAGGCTGAGAATATGACCCTGGAATTCTTACAAGAAGCAGATTTTCAAAGGAGAAAGAAAAAAAAGCATTCTTGCAGCACAGGTTCCTAGCATCTACCAGGAACAGAACAGCAGAGCAGGGTTAAGAAATGAGGAGACAATTTTTTTTTCCAATTCATCATAAAATTCCTGAACTTGAAACTGGCAGAGAAAAACCAAGGAAAGAGAAGGTTTAAATGCAACATATTTTCCTACAGTTAACTGTACCCTATGGAAATACACAAGATATGACTACCTGGACTAATGAAAAGCCTCATCTTAGAGGCTGCATGGAAATTTTTCAACTAGATAAGCTGGAAAGTGCACAAAATTGTTTTTATTTTTTTCCTAAAAAAAGAAGCTAAAGAGATATTAAGTTGGAAATAAATGAGTAAGAGTTTTTCAAGGACAAGATTTTGGGGCCAATCTTGTTTAATATCTGTATCAGTGGCCTTGGCAGAGGCTGTCAAAGCATAATGATTAAATCTGTTGAAGGAGTTAAGAGGCACCATCAAACACAATGGAAAACCAATTTAAACAGCCTTGGAGATGAGTTAGCAATGAAACTGAGATTCAACATACAAGGTTGGTGCTGCTGCTGATCACAAGCAAAACACATCAATTTAACAGCCACGAGAAAGCTTAGCACAATCTGAAGATTGATCAGATAAATACTTCTGTAAGGGCAAGGGTGAAGTAATGACACTGGGGAAATTGCTATCCAGAATATTGGAAACAATTCTGGTCACAGACATCTAAAATTATAAATATTGTACAGTTTATCCAGCAAAAAGAAATTTTACTCATCTCCCTCTTAAGAAAAAAAAAGTTTTAAGTATCTTGAAGAAATTCCTATAAAATTAGCTTAATTGTTCCCTTCTAAGGAATGACACTCATTTCAATGGCCACAACCCAGAAAGTATTTATGTTCTGAATTGATAGAACTTCATCAATTCTGTGACAGTGGAAGCAACTTAGCACTCAAATCTTTCCAAATTTAGCCAAAAATTTTACACTGTCCCCTTTATTTGTTGAAATTTCGAACAAAAATAATGAACCAGAGGTCAACACAGTTATCTGCAAGTAAAGAAACATGTACTTCACTTTTTGCAAAGTGTGGCACATATCTATCTCCAAGTTCTATACCTATAATAAGAGCCAAGAAATACTAACCAAGCACTTGCATATCCCATCTCAAGTATCAGTAAAAAGAGGAGGGAACTTAAGTGGAAAGGAATTAATCAAAAACTTTCTCTACAAATGAGAACTAACTTTAACATCAGAAGACAATGGGAACTGTCAGCCCAAAAAAAAAAAATCTATCTCATAGCTCCTGCAAAACTATGTCCCCTCTCTTCTTCCCTCTGTTCCTGCTACTGAACCCTGTATTAGCTCAGGAAAGAGAAATTCCCTTAAAGCACTGAAGTCAGCAACACAGCTTCTGTAAAAGTCCTTGTTGGTATCAGCAAACATTCACTTCATCAGACAGGTTTGGCAAGAAAAGGTTAGCAAGGTGCTTCTCCCTCTTTCAGAACTTCAGAGTTGCTTTTAATAAAACAGCACCAAGAAACACCTTCTTGTAACAAGCAGACAGGACTATAGCTCACCAAACCAGAACCACCATTAAGTGCAAGTGATTAATTACATTGTAATAGCATGCAGAAAATAAATATGGAGCTGAGTTCAACTCCACGAAGAGATGCAAGAGAAAGCTGGTCTATACTGCACACATTGAACAAACTGTCACTGACACATAGACTATCCCTGAACAGACTGAAGCATCCTCCCAAAACCACTCAGCACTGCAGGGACCCTGGGATGATCCACCCTAGGATTCCTGGAAGATACATGGCTCTGGCAAGAAAATACTGCATTTGGAACATAATTATGACAACATTTAGTTCCCATGCCCGACTTCGCCTCCAATACAGCCCTGCAGTATAGAGATACTAAGAGGCAGTCCTTCCAACAAGCTTATTTAATTGCTGTATATTGATCTGGTTTTTGAAAATGGAGGATTTATCTAAGAATATTAAAAGCAAATTTTAACATAATTCAGCTGACTTGCCAAAAGTACAAGTTTAAGAGACCATTTTAAACAACCATTTAAGAAACCATTTCCAAGAGAAATTGTTTTGTAATCATTACTAAAAAAATAGTTTTCAATTTCTGCTTTTCTCTACATCAGAGCCAATATCTCTAGTAAAATGTGCTCTGTGTTCACCAACTTAGATGATGCTATTCCAAGAGAACCTTCACACCTACAGCAACTCACTGCTGTTTACACCCATACCACGTTACCTCTCTGCCAGTTAGGATGTGCCTTGCCAGCTTCACTTTTGCAAAATTCCCCTTTCCAATGGTTTTAAGGAGTCTGTAATTTCCAATATGTGGCTGCTCATCAGCACAGGAGGCTATGGAGTTCCTGCAGCGAGCTCCAGAGCGCCCAGTTCGAGAGGAAACTTCCTGCCGTCCGTCTCCATGGGACGTGTGCTGCAACAAAAACATACACACGGTAAGGCTGAGGAACACAGACAAAACACATCAATGAGGAGAAGCATACAGCATTCAAAAACATCAGCAATGCCTTTGAAGAAACCTTCAAAGGATCCAACTGAAACTTCAGACTCACAATGAACTTTGTTCTGATGGGGCAATAAAGTGGTGCCCAGTTCATGACACAGAATTCACCTCATCACCTGGTCAAGACAGTGGAACGTGACCTGCAGTGCAACAGCTGAGCACTTCAAAGTAACTTACATGGACTGCCACATCAGGCACAAAATATAGAGGTGTTTAATGTTATTTCCCATTTGCATAACTAGTGCAGGAAAGCCTTTGAAAAGGAAACATGAATACAGATTTTCCAAGATCACAAATTGTTAACCCTTATTGGACAACTTATACTAATTTAGAAAAAGGGTTTTTTTCTTTCCTGTGGTACTAAACTTGTGTTCCTACAGATCCACATGACTGCAAACACCCAGGATGACCTGGAGAACGAGGAAAGAAATCTTACCTAATATACTGAAACCTTGAATATTGATAAGCTGAAAGCAAGTTACAGAGATCTGAGACACTGTCTGCAATCTTTCAAGTTCCTTTCACTCTCATTTCCCTGAACAGCTACTGATTGCAAAAAGGAATGGTTATATATTACCTATAACAGTCTTTATTCATTAGATTACACGGTTAAGATTTAAGTATTTCTTCACTTCCTGATAGCCTGTTTATGAAAGAGTGGGTGCCCTCTTACATTCTTAACTCATGGCTGAGGTCCATACACCAACCACACTCAATAAAGTATTAGTTAGAAATGTTTAGGGGCCTCTAAATGTGGAACAAATATTTGACTCCACCAAAGATGACACATTAAATTCACAGTCATCACAGAAACCCCAGATCTTGCTCTTCTACTACCCCTCCTCTTGCTGAAACCCATTTGGGACAACCAAAAAACTGGCACAGAGCAACATTCAGTCTGCAAATCACTGTAGTGTGAGGATGAGATCATACCTCAAGAGCTAACAACCATGGTACAGGCACAAATGAACAAATCCATGCTTGCATGACACTTGGCAAGTTTCACTTGCCTGACGTAACCTTGTGACCATACACTCTCACATCTTGGGCTCCTTGATTTGTTAATTTGAGTGCAACAGTTGTGATCAAATTATTTTTAAAAACACTTTCATTTAAGAAATGCTACTGATAGGAGTCTACGGCAACTCCTGGAAAATTGTTTCAATAGTTACTATTTTAAAAACACACAATGTTTTAGTATCAATCTGGCTTTAGCTTCTCCTTACTGCCTGGCTACTGCATTGCCACAAGATTTGTACTTCCCATAGAGGTACTTCATTTTTCTGATCACAACACCCACTTCAGTAAGTAATATGTATATTGAGCTCCCTAAACAGGCTGCTGTATGAATAATTAAAGACAAGGAAACATTTCCTGTACTCCTGTTGAGAACCCTCCTCTATTCTTCCAACATCTTTTTGTGGGGTTCATGGTAGACATGGACCTACCATACCAAGAGTAGGTACAGCAGGACTAGCACAGAGGCTGCATCTTCTGTTCAACATCCCATTGATTTCACAGGGGTAGAATTAACCCTCTCTGCAGAAGACCATCTGTACCTGACCACCCAACACCAACCCTGATTTACTGCTTCTCATTCCTGGATCCTTACATGCATGATCACATTTGGCTGAAGTGAAATGCAAAGTTTCTTTTCATGCAGAATATCAAGTGTTCCTAATAAGAGGCCCATCCTGCCCTATTTCAGAGTCTAGCAATTTTATAACAGTTTTCAGGAGGAAGAGCACACGTTTTTTTCTAAACCACTAATAACTGGCACAAGAACAAGAAGCACATCCATAACAACATCCAGCAAAAATTCAAGGGTTGATAATAATTCAGTGTTCTCAATAATATCTTGAGACCTGCAACAACTGGGTGTTTATCAATCAGTAATTCTCAAGGAGAGGAAGGACGAGCAGTCAACAACTGAAGGACCTACTAAAGCCAGTGAAATCCTGTATTAACAATTTCAGTATTTTGCATGTCCTTAATGTCAGGCTGGTGCTGATTGTTCAGGCCACCTTAGCCACCCCTGTGTGCACTGGCACAGCAATGCCAATCCTCTGTATTTCCCTAAACTTTGACTTCTAACAAACCTTGCAACACACAATACAGAGAACTTCTCTGTCAGCTCCTTTCATACCTTTCAGTGTCAAATTATTCAGACCAGCTAGAAAAAAGCAGCAACTGCTGATTCTAGGTGCTAACATCCTCCTGCATTGCTACCCCTGGTGATCAGGGACCAGGATGTTCTGTACAGGGCCATAAGGATATTTCTTGGATATATTAGAGGAAGGTTCATTTGAGTTCAAGTACAGCATCCCAAGAATACAGCTGTACTACTTACACTGCACTTCACTGAGCTGATAACCTTCCTCAGAGAAAGAAGTGTATCAGAACTATTTAAACTAGAGCCCTTCCACACCTGGGCACTCAGCACAAGCTGGCTTCAGCAGGAGCCAGACTGCCTCCCAGCAGGGCTTGTTAGCTTAGGCTCTCCAGCAGACACATTCAACAACTTGAATTCAACAGCTTTTGAACCACGCAGCTGACTCTGAAAACACAGTAGTTGTACTGCCTTGTGCTTGAACAAAAACACTGTTAGTCCTGAGCTAGCCCAAGAAGCAGCTGAGATGTGGGCATCAGGCACGACGTAGTCACAAGCCAGAGAACAGGTTAGCCAAAATTGATCTGACTCATACCCTACTTCACATAAGCACTATCAGGAAAAGGAAAGGTTCTGTTATACTAACAAACTATACTCCACAGAGCAAACCACCCAGTAACTGTGTCTTAAGAGCTTCACTGTCCTCTTGTTGAGAAATGACTTACTGTGTCCTATAATTTTTTCATGTTTCCTAGCTTTGCATTTAAAGGGCAGCATGAAAAGCTGTGAACTGATTTGGACTAGGGTTGATAAACTGAATACAATCTCCTTGTATGGAGGTTTGCATTTCCACTCCAACCCAGATTATTTCTTTTCAAGAATATGACCTTTTTCAGCTGTGGGTTTTAAGTATCAAGCTGTGTGTTCCTAAGCAGTTCAGTTCTCTCCAAATGATTTGCTCAAAGCCATGTTTCTCTCTGTAGAAATCCAGCCATTTGCAACCATATCTAATTTGGACTATATTCCACTTCACATAAATAAATCTATCAGCAAGTCCTTCCTCTGTCAGTTACATTATTATACTGAACAGACAACAAGCTTTCTAAAAACCACAGAAAACAGATTGTCCATTTCAACATGGATTTTCTTCTGCATATGGAAAAGAAGAGCATAAACTCAAAACTGAGCGAAAGTGTTTCTCCCAGCCTAGTCATTTTCAAGAAGCCGTGACAGGCAGATGGAAAGCTAAATGGTGTAGGCAAAAAGCAAAATATAGGTGGTCCAACAAAAGTTCAAATCATGCATTGGCTTGTACAGCATCTGGCTGTGTTCAAGTACTTCCCAGGGCAGTTTCCTCAGCAAACAGGTTAACAGTGCCAATCTCAGCCCAGAGAAATGGCAATAGCATCTTCTGCTCTTCCAATTGAGATGAATGTCATTTATGTTTTCCCTCAAATCTCCAGATTTTGCCTTCCTCACTATACTGACCCCCCCAAAACTCTGTTCAATTTCAGGCTTCTTTTCCAGGTCCACATTTATATGGTTTCAAGAAGATGTGGGCTTTGTCTTAAAAACATAAAATTTAAAATCAGCATGTGTTCATTTCTAGTAAGTTTCCATATATTGTGGTAGGTGAGTTGTATTTCCTGGAGGTGTTTTCTGTGTAAGAATAACACTTGCTAATGAACTCACCAGGGCTAAGTGATTCCCAAAATATCAGTCTTCATGTAAAGCAAGACCATTACACTGTAGAGGGAAACTGAGGCAAGGAGATGAGGTACTTTGTGCAACTTCGGGTTTGCCAGTCACCACCTCTTTTAAAAAAAAAATTCCTGAAATCCACTCATGACAATAAAGCAATTTTTCCATATCTTGGCATGCACCAGGTTGCATTTAAAAATCTTTTAAATACTTTAAACGTTTGTTCTATTTTTGCACCATCCATTTTCAAGCTAACAGGACAACCTTTGTCATTAAAAAAAAACCCAAAACAAAACATTCTCCTCCTCCCCTCAGCCCCACCCTATCATTACTCAACCCAGAAGGAAATGAAGTAAAACATCTCCATTTGTGAGAGATCTTACTGCAAGGGAGGGACTGAACCCAAGACCAACTCCATTTGGAACACAACACAAAACCCACCTTTTCGCAAAAGCCTTCCCCCAATGATGAGCCGACATCCTTTCATAGCCAGATAATGATTAGCATGAAGAGAAAGAAAAAAGAAAAGGAAAAAAAGTAAAAAGCAAATGAAGTATGAGGGTGTCAACAACTGAAATCTTTTTGGTAGATGTTAGTTTTATCCAGCATCTGTATGGTTTCAGGTATCTTAACATTCAGAGAATTAGAAACACACAGGGCAGAGGATGACTAGTAGCAAAGCTCTTGAACTGCTTAAGAAGGCGCCAAAAGTTGAGGAAAAAACCTGAAAGAAACAGAATTTGATATCCATTCAAAGAGCTGAAAAACAGCACGAAATCAGAATGTCCAAGACCTGCAAAAATCCACGTTTAATCACAGTAAATAGGAAACTCTTTCTGAAATGTAGGGGACAAATGGCATCAACTTTTTAAAAGTATTTATTTAATTAAATAGTGAGAACTAGCTTATCATCAGCAAAAATGAACTAATAAAATTTAATCTTACTGAATTCTCCAGGAATGTTTATTACCTTAGCTGTTACCTAGCCTCTGCTTGAAATACTACAAAGTGATATTATAGAATTTCTTGGAAAGCTGTCAGATCAGTAACAATCATGACAGCCTTGTCTCATTCAGCTTTTTAAACTGTAATAAGAAAAAACTGTACTTAAAGCCTATACCTTATAATGTTAATAACATAAGCATTCCAGGACATTAATATTTGAGACACTAAATTGCTTCATTACCTTAACCTGGGCACACAATATATAAATAAATGGTAATTTCTGGCTTTGCACTTGCCACTAGCACTCTATGTACAGAAAAACTTAACAGGAATCATACCATAGTTTGTTTTTTTTAAAAAATCAAAAATATTTTAAATCAAACATGCAAATACAAAATATCACTGCAGCCCTTCCCAACAATGTGATGTGTTTTATTTCCCATTCTCATTAACATCTTTAAGAACACACAGACTGCTGAGTACTACTCAGTGTAAGAGCAAAAAGGCAGCCCTAAGGACATGCAGAGAGGTAGCATCTTACTGAGCACAGATATCCCTGAAACAGCACAGCAGGGCATCCTGCAACTGCTGACACAGGAATTCTGCTGGAAAGTCAAAACACAGACTTACGTTTCTGGCAGCCACCAAAGGGTGTCACAGCAAACACTCAACCACAATTGTTTATATACCAGTTACTGCTCTGGGATTCCCTAAATCATCATGTATTATAAGATATGATATTATTTTCCTAGATGATAAAACAGGAACACATCAGGTGAAGATGCCCTGTACTTGTTCTGATTTTACTTCCCTCCTACCAGCGACCAAGGCACAAATCAGGATATGGAGTGAGGTGGGTTTTGTCAAACCCAGTATGCATATGTTGATGCTTGCATAACCAATTATTTGGTTCCAACACATATAATTAAAAGGCAGTTTTTAGACTAGCTTGCTCCATAATCAGTCTTAAGGGTAAACAGTCATGGCTTCCATCTCGCAAAATTTTAAAGGGTCTCCTAAGAAGAAAAATGCTATCCACCTAAAATGGCACTGAAGTTATCAACCCATGAGGGCAGATTTATTCACTGATGTAGGCTACAGCCCAACCATTACGGATGTTGTGATTGAGTGGAACAACTGAAAGGGTCAGAATTCATCAAGGGAGACAAACAGACCTTCTAGAAATATAATATAGATGTTAAGGGAGAGAAAACACTAATTGGGATGCTTCCATTGTCAAAAGGGGAAGATTTCACTGTGCAGTTCTCAGCCTGTCACAGTGTTCATTCATGTAATTGGTATGACATTCATGAAAACGAGTGGCTCTTTTAATTAGGTCAGATCTGTCAAACCACTGGATTAAAGGGGGAACCTGGAGAGTAAACAGCCTTTAGCACATGGAAGCTATACCTCTGACACACATTCCTAATTCCTCCACACCTCAGTGGGGAAGGCAAAATAAAAGAAAAATAACAGGAGTAACACTCAGGACATGGCAGATCCAGCTCAAAGTGAGCACAGCAATGGAACAGCCTACACTGGGCAGCCTGGTGGAGGGGAACAGAAGGGACACAGGACACTTTCACCTGGCAGAGGGAACACTGCTACCCAAAGCAACACTAGCACACCCCTAATTCTGGCTACTGACCAGCAGTGGGAATTGCAGTGGGAATTGCGAGTGACAAGTGCAGCAGTGCCCTGAAGACCAGAGTGGGGAAGTGCTGACAGCCAAGCACCGACAGTCCTCAGCAAAGGCAGGATGCTCCCCCCACAGACACACAGGGTCTGGCTCAAGAGTCCTCCCATGCAAAACCACTACAGCCTCTGAGATGTGTTTGGCAGTATTTGGTTCATGCTCTATACAGCATATGAAAGAGAGTGAATCTGTAATTCCATGATTAGCACTGAACAACACAACAGTGAAGAAATCCTGCTTATATAATCAAAAAGGTAAGTCTGGTGCTGGTTAGAAAAGCTCTTTAAAAGCTCTTTTGTTGCTTCACATTATCAAGATCTGACATTCATCATATCTTTCCAGCCAAAGTTCCTTTACTGTTGATTAAAATGGATATTTATTGACATCAGCCTGGGGAATAATAGCTAAAGAGCCAACCATATTCTATTCTTCATCAACAATACTGCCAACTAAGTTGTTTCCAGAATCATCACTGTCAGTAATTACATGCTAAACAAAAAAGGAAAAACCCAACCACCTCACAGTTGGTTTTCAAAAACCACATTGAGCTTGCAGATAGAAAGCTTTAACCCTGCAGGAACAAATTTTATTTGAAAGTCAATTTCTGTTTATATGTATATATACACATATTGAGCTCAGCAACTCCCTGCTTTATGGGGCAAGAATTCCTCCTAACCCAAGGAGGGTTAGGGTTTCTTCCTCATCACAGGTGTACTCAGTATCTTTCAGGTTTAGATTTTAAGAGCAGTATGCTCTTTATCATACGTTCTAAAGAATTTTAGCGGCAGATGATCGCCACGCTAAGCAGAGCCAACCCTGATATGCCATGAGCCTAAAAAAAAAGTGACCTCCATTTTTGATCTGGCTGACACCCATGAGGCAGCATTACTTGACTGAGGAGAAGAGGAAGTTGCAGACACATGCTACTTATATATCATATGAAATGGAGATTGGGAGAGACAAATGCCTCCACTCTTTGAATTCCTTTGACTTGAGTCACCTGAGACATGTTGTCAACAGGAACTGTCCGCTTACATCAACATGAATATATCTTTTGGCTAGAACTAAAATGGAGAATCAAGCAGGTAAGGATACCAGGTGAGTGGGTAACAAAAGCTAGGAAGAAGACTGTGAAGTTCAGTGTACTAAATACTGTATTTACTCTCATTTATTTTCTTTCAGCAATTCCTGTAGCTATGTTGTTTTTCAGACTGCTACTTCTAAGCCCACAATATAAGCCTCATTTGGTGGTGCTAACAAATGAAGTCTAACTACGTAACATTTTCTGGAGTAAGGTCCTGCAACCTAGTTTTTCTAAGTTATTGAAAAAAATGTAAGAAAGGAAGAAAAAAAGATTATTTCCAGGAATAAAACATCCCAAATTACACTGTTGTAAATATGGGTCTGTTTGTAGTTGCAGCACAACTCAAGTTACCCTAGCCCTAGGGTGCTGTGCTATGACTGGCTTAATTCAAACCAAATCAAAACCACTAGGAAGCATTTCTAACCTTCCCCACCTGCACTGGACATTCTGTTTACAGCCACAGCATGGGGATAACTCCACTTTTCTTAAGTGTTTCTACCAGTGGGATCAGAGCTGACCAGACTCATCTCATAGCCCTGTGATAATCAGTGCTGGCACAAACGGCGGGTGGCAAGGGGCACCCGAGGCTGATGCCCCCAGCAGCCTCCCATCAGTGTGAGCTGACTGAAACCAAGTGATTAAACACCACAGCACAGGCTGCTCAGCACAGCTGAGAATTAAATGTCTCACTGCAAAAATGTGAAAATACTAGCAGTTGATGACTCGCAATGTCATGCAGCCTCACCAGGTATTTTCTGAGGACACGGTACCAGGCCTATCGAGCATCAGCATTTTTTTCTGCTCTGGGGAAATTTTGGCACTATAAAATACATGCCAGGTGAATTCCTAAAATATTTTTATTTCTAGTTATTTGTTATCTTTGCCCAATTTAATTCAAACCAGAATATTTGTTACAACTGGTGAAAAATAGGGAATAGTGTAGATGGTCCTGCAGAAGAAAATCTGTCAGAAGTCTTGGCCACAGGAACGCTTCTCTCCTCAGTCCCTTCTTTAAAAAAACCCACAGGATTTCATGCTACGGAAGAAAGCATTCAAATTACAGATCTATCTGTAATAGGAGAAGACTGATAAATAATATATAGAACAATGCAAGCTTGCATATTGTCTGCAAATGCTCTAATGCATTTCATAGTAAATTGGTAATAAACCAAGACATACTGCACTAACTTTCTCAGTAGCTCAAAATACATTTTTGTACCTAACTCTGCCTTTGCTAAATCTTTTTAAATAAAAAAAAAAAAAAAAACCAAAAAAACCCCAAAAACCAAAAAGGGGTGGTACTTCTGCTGCACAGAATCCTTTTGTGCAAGCACAGTTGCCATCATGCTGGCATTTTTCAATGGCAAAATTTTCACATTAGGCACAGTCATGGAGATAAGAGTATATTTTAGTCTTGCTTTTCCTCAAATTATTTAAATTTTTAATTCAGATTGGCCTGCAGAACCAACACATTCAAAAGAGTTACCCTTTCTTACCCCCCCAAAAAACCACAGCTGTGCAATGAACACAGAGGTTTTAATTAAACTCTTTAATGCAAGATTATTCTTTTCTATTTCATGCTGTTAAAAAAAGTAATCTTCCAACCTCCATACCACCTGTATTTCCTTGTTTCTATCTATAGTTTGCTATCATCTTCCCACTCTTTGAATATTTTTTTTAATGAATAGTTGTCCTACTCCTCACAATCTTGTTCCTTCTGCTCCTATTTCTTTGTCACTGGCTGTCCTCCATCCTGCCATATGCACATTCCTCTGTGACCCCTCTCATCTTTTGTTTTCCACCTTCTATCTTCCTTTTCCACTGTGTTTCCACACTCTATTTTCCTCCATCTTCTCTCCCTTCCTTCTTGTCACTAGTAAAACAGGTTTACTCATTCTTCTGTCACCTCAAGTCCTTCTTCTGTGTCTATCCTGTCTCCCAGATTTGCACGAAGGAGGTCTCTGCTGTCTCTGTTGCTTTCTTTCTCACATGCAGGGCATATTTTTGAAAAAGACAGAGAAGATCTGATCCTGTCCTGCACTTCTGTCCCCTAAGCAACCCCTGCTGCACAAGACATGGCCAGAGAGGAGCTGCTGTGTCTCTGCTCATGGCAGGCCAACAGCCAGCTTCCAACTGTCCAAGTGTGAAGTTCCTATGATCACAGATCATCTGGGATGCCTTTCCTCTCAAAACCAGGTGACTCGCAGCCAAATTCCTTAATCTCAAAGGCACTAAAGGCTTGGTAGCTCCGAGGAGCTTTTGGGGAAAGTCACTGTGACAGTATTTCCACTTCAACATGTCTTGATAAGAAGCCTTAGGAAAAAAAAATAAAAATCAAGTACTGGCAATTACATTTTTTTATTCAACAGGACCTGCCAACCACTAAATGTGGTTAACTGCAAGCACAGACAATGATAATTTACACTCACTGTCATTCTGGAGGCTAACTTCATTTTCAAAACTGCAAGTATAGGCATGGATAAGCTATGATCAGCACACTTCAACCAGATTCAACACCAGCCAAGCCTTTGTCAGCAGTGGTAATCTTCCAAGCAGAGAGAAGGCATTAATGGGGTCCACAACCATGGCCCAAAGGCTACCTGAATACCTTGGCACCTCCTAAGCCTCTTCAAAGAGCCCTCTGAATATTAACTAATTAGACTTCTCTTATGTGAAAGAGAATGAACCAAGGCTCAATTTACCTGCCAACATAATACACCCAGATTTGGGGTAAAGAACAGTTAGCTGAAGTATCAAAATAAAAGAGAGACCTGCCGTTCACAGCTGTAGGGGTAATCCAGAGACTAAATGTCAGATTTAAATTTAGTTTTTAAGCAAGGCGTAACAAAATAGAGTTTGGTAAATTTCTAGACAGCTGATGGCCAAAACATCAGAGAGCTTCCTGAGGAATATGGTATTGTACTGGGGAGGGCTTGGCTGACTGGATCCGGCGAGTACTTAGATTTATCACTCCCTGTCAACATCACTACCTACAGGTATTTCTGTGGACATCAGCACAGAATACAGCAACTTAAAAATATGCCTTATTCTAAACCTAAGGCAATTTATCTGCAAGCAAGACAATCCATGTATGTCAAATTATGAAGATAACTAAACAGAAGTGTCAGACCCATATTTTGAAGTGAGAATAAGGTGCCTTAAGTGGAAGACATGTAAAAACCTAACTTCAAGTGCTAGAACACACAGCTTGTGAATAATTATGTTTCCTCAAGCACATATTAAGTCTTTCCACTATTAAGTTATCCACAGTAGAGTTTGAATTAATTGGGGAATCTGATTTGAACACTTTCTAAAATGATTTACTGTGTGGCCTCCATACATACACATGGAGCTTGAAAAGTCCAGTCAGGTTTGGTATAGACTAAAATCATCCAAATAAACTCTGCACAGTATTTTGTGGAGTATGTTTCAACTGCAACTCTCCCCATGGCATAGGAAGGGCTGCATAATATTTTAATTATTTTCTTCCACAAGACAGGAAGCTCATTGAGATTTTACAACCAAATATGCTTAGCTGGCTTTTTGCTCAATACAGCCCTTAGCCTGCAGGTTGCATGTAGTGCTAAAGCAAATAAAGATCACAGAAGTTAGAAGTGCCTATTATGTCAATAAAATCTAAATCCCTAGTAATGCAGTAATTGTTCCATGCAGCATGTTTTCTAACGCTTTGTCTGGTCTTGTTTTAAACAATGGGGCTACCATCACTTTTCTCAGACTATTTATGGTCTGGAACAATCCAACAGTTTTTCCTGATCTTTAACCAAAGTTTCCACCTTTTATGCCAGTCCAAAACATAAGAAGCCCTCTCGAGAAAAAAAAAAAAAAGAAAAAAAAAGAAAAAAGCCTTTTCTGTCAAGCTTAGCATCTATCTTGTAAAGAATATCAGATGGCCTTCACAAAAAGCTGAATACAAAGTTCACCTATCAACTCATTTTAGACTACAGTGAGTGACAACTCCCTTCTGTTTATCATTTGGGGACATGTCAGAGCCTATGCAGAAAAATGGTTAGACAGGATACACCAGGATCAAATAAGTTTTAACTCAGGAGAAACACAGTTTCTATCTGCAGAAAGGGAGTCTGCTGCCGTGCTTCGTTTGTTGCTATATGCTCATGTGGTAGGACTAGCATATTTTTTTGTTCTTTCTTCCTTTAGCATACGACCTTTGTAACTGACTTAATATTGTAAATAAAGTGTCAATTCCTAAACCTTGGCTTTGTCAAGGTAAAAAAAAAAAAAAAAAGGAGGGGGTATTCGGTGTGAAGGGAACAGGCTCCCTTGCGCAAAGGGTAATTCCAATAAAGAAACCCTTTTAATGTCATCTGAACAGGTGACTAGCCTAACAGCGTCATTACCACCGAGAACCCTGCAAATTAAGCAGGGAAGAGGCCTATTATCTAGGTCACCTAGCCCACCCCTAGCCAAGCTGAATGATTCCCATCTGTTTACCAGAGGTTTATTCGGGTGCTTTGGCAGTAAGTTGGCATATCAGGAGAAGGCAGCAGCCCCCCAGCGCTCCCCTCCCCACCGCAGATCCCCGTTACCGACATAACCAACCCGATCCTCACACCACCCTGCGACACTCAAATAGTACCGGGGGAATTAAAGAGGGGACACCGGCTTTGGGAGGGGGAGGGATGCCCGCAAACGCCACGGAACCGGCGAACCGTGCTGTGGAGGGGTTAAAAAAATAATCAATTCAGAATAAATCGGCAATTTGGGCAGCGTACGGGCGGCGGGCGGCTGCTGACAGCGCCCCGCGGGGCGATGCCCGCGCGGCGGGGCCGGGCGGCGCGGGCCGGGCGCGGTGCGGTGGCGCGGCGAGTCCCCCGCGGCCGCGGTACTCACGTTCTCGGTGTCGCGCTCGTTCACCGTGGGCAATGGAGTCCGAGTGGACATTTTCCCTCACTCGGGCGGCCGCGGCGGCGGCGCGCACAGACACACACACGGGCCCCGGGCTGCGCGTCTGCTCCGAGATGGTGGTCGCAGGGAGCCACCATGAAGGACGAGGTGCCTGGCGGGGGGCGGCGTCGCGTCGGTGCCCCCCCACTAGATCCTCCTCGGGGAGCGGAGCGGCCTCGCCCCCTCCGAGTCCTTCGGGTTCATCCTACAGCCGGGGTCCGCAGGGGTCAGCAGCGGGCAGGGGGCCGCCTCATCCAGCGGGGAGGGGATGGAGCCGAGGGAAGGGATGGAGCCGGGGAAAGGGAGGCGGCGAGGGAGCGGCTCCGGGGGGGGGGTGAGCGCAGGGCGGGCGGGAGGAGGCGGCGGCAGGACGCCGCGCAGCCCGGCTTCTCTCCGCTGCCGCCGGGGCACGGCTAGCGCAGGCCCGCCGCCCGGGGGGCTGCCCTCTCCTTCCCCCGCCGCGGCCCCGCTTCACCGCGCCGCCGCTCGCATCGCGGCCCGCCCCAGGCTCCGAGAAGGCCGGCGCCGCGCGGGCTGCGGACGCTCGGTGGGTGCTTGCCCGCCGCTCCCTCCCTCCCTGCCTGCCCCCCGCCCGCCCCGCCGCCGCTCCCGGACGAGGCAAGATGGCCGCGCTGCTCCTCCGCGCCAGCCCAGCGCCGACATGAACCGGAAGGTCCCGCCCCCCGCCCGGCGTGTGCGGGGGCCTCGGGGCCGGGACCGGCCCTGCCCTCCGTGCCGGCCCCGCTGGCCTCGGGAGATCGGCCCCTGCCCTCCTGGAGATCGGCCCCGCTGTCCTCCGGGGATCGGCCCCTGCCCTCCGGGGATAGGAACAGCCCCGAGGCGGCACGGCTTGGGGCGGGGTTCGCTTTTGTGAGACCCCAGCTGGAGCACTGCATACAGTTCTGGTGTCCCCAATACAAGGAGGACATGGAGCAAGTCCAGAGGGGACCTTGAAGTTAAGGGGACTGGAGCATTTCCCCTACAAAGATGAAGAAGGTTGGGGCTTTTCAGCCAGGAGAAGAGAAAGTGGTGTGGGCACCTCAGCAACCTTCCCGTGTCTGTGAGGGTCTGCAGGGAAGCTAGAGAGGGACGCTCCATGAGGAGCTGTAGTGATAGGACAAACAGTAATGGGTACAGATTGAAAGAGGGGAAAATTCGATTAGATATTAGCAAGAAAATTTTTACCGTGAGGGTGGTGAGGCACCAGAACAGGTTACTCAGAGAAACTGTGGATGCCCCGTCCCTGCAGGGGTTGAAGCCCAGCCTGGACAGGGCTTTGAGCAACCTGGTCTGGTAGGACATGTCCCTGCCCATGGCAGGGGGTTGGCACTGAGTTCTTCCAACCCCTTAAAAGTCTCTGTTTCTGATTTTGTAAAGAGGCCCTCAGGGAGATGTGGCCTCCCCTCAGTTTGGGAGGAGATGTGGGGTGGGGAGCTCAGGTTTTGGGGAGCACTGTGGGGCAGAGGGGATGGTGCACAGAGTGGCTGGAGAAATGGCAGATCTCCCTACAGAGCCAGCCCTTGGCTGGGGAAGGGGACAGACCCCACTGCCCACTCACAGCCAGGAAAAGGGACACACACAAGTGTAGTCCAGGAGTGATGATCTGTGTTCAGGGTTCTGTCCTTGGGCCATCTGCCAAAGCATGTCCTTCCTTTTCTTGGGCTTTCCCAGCCCAGAGGATGGTGTGTGTTACAGAAGGGAGCTCACAGCTGGCGGGAGTCTGAGGCTGTTGTTGGCAGATCTCACCTGATGCCATCAGACACCCATACAGTGTTACAGCACTGTGTTTTCATCCAGCTTGATGCTTGGCTCATTTGTTGAAGGAGGGTGGAAGCCTGAGCTATCAAAACATTCTTTGTGTATCCAGTAGTTACTCTGCATAGTCCTTTTTAAGTCTATCAAGAAGATCTTGGTATAGTCATGAGTAGATCTAATTATGAATGAAAAACAAGTAAGAGAAATAACTTTTGTATATTCAGCATGTAGGTGGTTTAAAACCAAACCTATTTCTGTTTTTTGGGTTTTTGGGGTTTTTTTTTGGTGTTGTTTTTTTTTTTTTTTTAACTGAAAAAATATTAACCTCTGTAGAAAAATAGTGTTGGGTCTGGTGGGATTTGTAGAGACTTGGCATATCTGTGGATCTGGCAGCCTAGCAGTAACATTTTGTCTTTCTAAAGTAGAAAGACTAAACTAGACTTCTAAACTTTATGGCTCTCATAAATATTTGCCAGCTCAGCCCTGAAATCCATCCTACAATACAGGTGATATTTCCCTTGCTTTTAGAGACATGAACAAGGAAAGATGGCCTTTGAATGCCACCCAATAACGTTGTATGTCTTTTACTTCATCATCAGGACTACAAAATGCTCCACAATGTCTGACCTGCAGATTTTCTTCCTGACCTCTCATTAAGCTGATGTCTTGCTCTGTGTTAGTGACAGGAATTTTGGATTTCAGGACTCACCCCTTCCTTGTGCAAATGTTTGTATTTCTGTGTGTACATGCACATCCATGTGTGGTTTTGCTCAGACAATACATACTCATAGCAGAGTCACTCTCCCTGGGAAGCAGGCAGGACCCCGTGCACAGAGCAGGGAGTGGGATATGTCTATATCTGATTTGTCAAGGTCAGTCACAAAGTCTAAAGCAAAGCCAGGAAAAGTGTCCAGATCTCCTGACTCTGCTTTTGCCACAGGGCTGGTGCTTCATCTTTTTCTGTTTGGTTGCCAGTAGAATATGTTCTTTACGATGTGTTTGTAAAAAATTGTAATTGAGTTATGACGGAGTCAGAAAAAGGGCAGCAATTGGGCAGAGGTTTCTTTGGGTTGATACCCAGCCTGGAGCTCTCAGCCTGCACTCGTGGGCACTGCAGCCAGCATGGGGAGGCTGAGCTGCCCATGTTGGAGCTGTTGGCAGAGTGTGGGACGTACACGTAATGCTGTTTGCACCTAGGAGTGTGCCTGTCCTGATCCGTGCAAGTTCTGTGCACGGGCATGAAGAGGCATTAAAAGCAGCATTGTGTTTTACATACTTGCATTTCTGCTCTGTGGAAGCAGTAGTGACTCAGATAAAATCTGAGCTGTACAATGGTGGATAGTCAGATGGAAATCCTGGGCCTGTTGATACAGTAGGAGTTCCACTATTGCCCTTGATAAAGTCTACATTTAATACTTGCAGTCCGAATTTAAAGGGGCGGGGGAAAGGGCACAGGGAACGGGGGAGCTGTGGGGGATGACTGTATCTTTCAGAGTCATGTTTTTGATTGGCAAAGGGATTTTGAAGTAAGAACTTCTGAAGAAGTGCTTAAGACCACAAAAATAACAGTAGCTGATTTTGCTATTTTATTGCCATTAAATGACAACATTGATTAGAGCTGGTTTTACTGTGTAGCAAAACTTGCACAGGGAATGACAAACTGCATCGCAGGTGCTTTCTTCTGCATTTCATTGTTGCTATATTCTGCTTCTCCCATTTAAACAGATAAGTTAATTTCAAAATGTATTCATGTTCTTCTTAGAAATTGGGCCATAGAAAAAAGCTGATTGTATGGGTTTTGTCTTTCTTTGTTTTCCATAAATATTCTGTGTATTATCAGGTACTGCTTAAGCCACATTCACAAATCAGAAGGTAATTTCTTTTCCTATATAAAGGTTTTGAAAACTCAGAAAGCAGTCTGATAATCCTATAATGCTTTCTGGTTCTTGTGCTATCACTAGTAATGGTAGCAGTGATTTTGTAAGGGGGACTTCAATGATAGTGTTTGTATCTTACCAGAATAGGCTGCAATTTGTGTTTTGAGCTGTACTGGCTACAGTGCTAGCAGTTATAAAAACTTTTGGCAGTAGAGCTGGAGAATATGACTAAAAAACATACAGGAAGCAGATTCTGCCAGTTAAGGTAACTTTTTTATGTCACTCATTTGGCTGCCACCTCACAGAAAAAAACCAGTAAGATACAGAATGACATCACTGTGGTGAATAATTTAGAATTTTTTTCTTCTGGATATTAAAACCCACATTAAGAACCTCTTAACACTGCGCTGCACAGAGTAGAGTCCAACAGCATTTGCAGTCTGAGCAAAAAATGTTGGACTTGATTACAATTGCTGGGCAAAACATAAGGATTAAGTTTAATGTATTCATATGCACAGGTTTTGAGTCTTAATTCTGGAAGAAGGATTACAAATGCAGAACTGACTGAGGAATTTGTATTCCACTCACTTCTCTTTAAAGGCTGGGAACTGAAAGACATCAGTTGGTAGAGACAAGTGGAGAATCAGCTAATGTAATTGTTATAGGTGCTCTGTTGTGTTCTGCAGCTATGGCAGTGCTTACCAGCTGGAAACCTGCCCAGGTATTAAATCATTTTAGTTTATACAAAAATTCCAGTTTAGATTGATAGTCATTAACCCTGATGAAACTTTTTGATTTTTTCCTTAAGCCTTCGAAAAACCCATTTTAAAATATGTTACATACACTTGGATATAGATAGTATTATTCATTCTTATCCCAATGCCTTTTTTCCTTTTCTTGTAGAAATTCTAAGGTAATTAAGTGAAGTCTTTCACATGCAGAGAAAGATTTCCAGGAATGTTTTATCATTAGTGTTGTCTTTAGAACTGAAGTCATTCCTTGCGCTTGAAATCAGTATTTGTGTTTGGTTTTAAAATCTTAACTTCCAGGCAATACATAATCTTAACAGGGTTTTATGGTAGGAAAGCATATGACTTTTAAAATGTTAATGACAAAGCTATTGATAGAAAAGGACTGATTACTGTCTGCAACCTGAATCAATAGTCCGTGCTCAGTTATGATGAGGCCCAAGTGCAATCTCCTGCAAGGCCAGAGCAAAATGTGGTGTGAACAGCAGAGAAAACAGTGGAAAGGGAAAAGATCTTCCTTCTCAGCTTCATGTCAAACAGAGACTGAGATCTGAGAGGTAGGAGAAGGTTTTGTTTGTTGACTTCTCCCTTTGGTCCATACCAGTGCCTGGTGACAGCAAGTGGCCGTGGCACTGTGACTGCTCTGCATTGCTCAGAGGAGGAGAGGTTCAGGGGCTGGGCTGCAGCTGTGGGCAAACAGGAGCAAACAGTGGTGTTCCTGAACTGCAAGCCGCATTTAATTCCCTTCTTGCAGGGCAGGGCATGCTGTGCTTTGCCTGCAGAGCCATGCAGTGTGGTGCATGGCACATGAACCTTCATTGTAGGATCACTACCAAGTGCCTGAACTACACTAATTGTGGTGCCATTTGACACAAATGCCTGTATGGATCACGGCTCCAGGACAGAATCACAGTGCTGCAGAGAGCTGCTGAGAGCACTGCTCTCATGGCTTGGCACAAGGTCACTGTTAGAGAAGCAGAGGATTGAAAATACCTCCTTGGCTTTCCATGACCCTGGCACCATGTGGGTTACGAAGGCAAAGCAAAGGACAAGTAGCCAGTTGGTGGTGATGCTAGCTCTGAATTTGACTCTGTATGTTTGAAGCTAAAATAGGCGTTTTAAAGCAAGCCTCTTCCATTCTTAGCACATGACCCCACAAAAGCAACATCCTAGATGCTTTGCCATCTAAGTCAGGCATGTTACTGTGCCTCCTATGCCATTTCCTGTGTGGTTGATACTGAATCAATGACTCTATTCACAATGATGGGAAAAGAATAGATGACTCTTGAACATGTCACGTTTTCAAGTGCTGGTGAAGAATTGGTGTGCCCAAGCAATAGTGGGAAGTAAGTGTCTTGTATCAATAAAATAAATTCCAGGGCTTTTGGGTACAGGTTATCTTAAAAATTGGTATAGCCTACACTTGTTAAATCCACCTCATTCATACTAGAGTGTGTGTCAAGGTCCAGACATAGGCTGAGCTTCAGTATTTTCTGAAGGCACTTTAGGTGAAGACCCAGGTTGTTGCTCATACAGTCTCCAAAGTTTAGCAGAACCAAGCCCTGAAGTCCCTCTGTGTATTTCCCCAACATAACTTGTGTTTGATTTGGATTGTATTTTTTATTTAAATATTACCAGAGGCAAGGAATCAGTGAGCATTTAGAAAGACTGTCCATGTGATTGTTCCTCCTTGCTTTTAGAAACCTTTGCTTCTGTTCTGGGTATGCCTGTTAATGACATCTTCCAGCTATGGGAACTTTCCTGGTTTTGTGTCATGGATGGTCAGACTTTTACTCCAAATCAGGACCCAGCTCAGCCCACATCCATCTCTTCAAGAGACTAAAGAGATTGAAGTCTTGGGGTCTGTTATCAAAAGGCATCCTATTCAAACTTGTAAGCAGTAGCATGCATGTTTCCTCTGATTCATTTCTGCCTTATCCATTGGTTTGTGCTGTGGATACCAGATGTGAACATGGTTTTTCATCTGTAATAACATGAAACCCAAATACAGACATGATGTAGGTTATTTAGCTGATGCCAAAGAACCCATTCAGACCTCTCAGATACTGTAACTGAACTCTGGAAACTCACATTCAGCTGTATCTCATGTGCCCTTTTGGTATCTCTTATATTGAAACTACCTTTTATTATTATTATTCCTACAAGTGTGATTTTTAGTTTTGTCTCTTATATTGAAACTACCTTTTATTATTATTATTCCTACAAGTGTGATTTTTAGTTTTGATCATACACAAATATGTATTGTTCATCTGAATATAATTTTGTAAACTGTTCTGCTTTTACTGGTGACACATCCTTTTTTTTTTACCTTTTTTCTCTGTCTTGGTGTCATCCACAAACCTTATCAGCAATTCTTTTGTTTCTTTACAGTTCTTGATAAAATATCAGCTGGTGAAGATGAAGAACCAATTGTGCAGGGTTATGGGACCATATTGCATTTTCCTGATGTTAAAAAATTGTCAGTAAGTAATTGCCATCTTGAAAATTCACACAATGCACAGGCCATCCAGGGTGGGAAAGGAAAAATAAACAGCTCTGAGAAAACACAGCTGATTAATGAGGTCTTCCAGCAAGCAGAGGGAAGGGGTGCAAAGACTGAGGACTGAATAAGGGGTGGGACACTGAGCTGAAGGTCCCAGGGTGGCAGTGCCTGCTTCTCACAATGCCTCAAGCACCCTTCCAGGAACCCCATGGTGGTGTCTCAGAGATGATTAGTTAGACAACCAATTTGTATGTGTCACGTTGGCTTTGCATTGTTCCGGTTTCTTAATCACCATGTCTTGCTGCAGCAAGTTGAAGGCCTCAAAGAAATCCAAGTGTTTTACATCAGCTTTGTTGCATTTATCACTCACCCTTACAATCTCCTTGGTGAAAGATAACAAGTCAGTTTGAAAGGGTCTCTTTCCATAAACTCCTGTTGATTGGCATTAATGATATTTTCCTCCTTTGATTCTTTGTTAATCTGGATCCATATGAGTCATTCCATTATACTGCCGGGACTCGTGTCAGGAGACAGGCCTATAATTACATAGATCCTTCTCTCTACCTTTTCCAAAACCTTTTCCGACATTTGCTTTCCTTTGGAGCTTTCCCACTGCCCAGAAAGTTACTGAATATCACAGGCATCTGTATTGCTGTGCTTATGTGTTGATAATTACCCAGACAAAGTCAGCAACATTATATGTGCTACTGAAACAAGGGGAGACTGAACAATATACTATAATAACTCTATAATCATGAATAACCTTTGCGAAAGGAAAGAAGAAATATTTTATTTGCATGTTCATCCTGAGTTTCTGTGTCACAACCTAGTGTTATGGCTACAAAGGGTAGAAGGTCAATAGCTTCAAACTGAATTGGAAAAATATCACATTAATGCTGTTGCCCCAATCCTGATTATAATTCACATCACACAAGAACATAAAAACACTTTTGGAGGGAGAGGTGATGTTTTATCATCTAAGCATGGGACAATTTTCAAGATGCATAGAAGAGCAAGATAAATTAGAAGGAATGCTTTATTATTATCAAAATGAAAAGCAAGAATTAAGACTATCATAATTTCAAACACACACAAAAAATAAACTCAAATCCTTTATTCATCTGCATCTGTATTTATCTGAGCAGGCATCTGAAGTTGCTGTAGAGGGCCAGGTTCCCCCTGGCCGCCCCTGCAGCCAGCCTGGCTGGTGCTTCCCAGTGGGAAAGATGTACTCCCAGTTCAGGCTTTGGAGGAACAGGACGTCTTTGTCCCAAAATAGTCAGGGCACCAGCTCTGCTTCTTCCTGGCCAAGAGTGCCTGTCACAGCTTAGCCTTTTTTCACTGATGACAATAAACATTCTGGGATTAGGTCTGTGGTCTGTATGAATCACAGAGCTTTGTAGGACTCGATTCAAGTGCCTGGCACTATATAACCATAATAAATGAATAGTCCCTATTGGCAGTGGAGTCCATGCCTGCTGCAGGTATTCTGAGCAGAGAAAATCAAGCCTGTGATGTACAGCTGAAGAGTTTTCTCCATGTGTCATGGAGTTTCCCTTTGAATAACTCGCTTCAATTTTCTTTTCACGTTACACACCATCACATGATTTATAGGCAGGCATCTACCTACAACTACATAGCATTAATCACCTTTCACTGCTTTTATTCTCTTTTGCCCTTCTCTCTCTTAGCCCAGCACTTCTATGACTTTTTGGACCAAAGTCTCCTTTCACCATTCATAAAAATACCATCAGAGCAGCCACAGCTGTGAGCTGCTCTGAGCAGGGCAGGAGGGGAGCCCTGGGAACCCACTTGCCTGGGAAGTGCTGCTTTTCGGGGGCTCTGCACCCCTCCCTTGCCCTCAGTGAATGCCCACTTTACCACCTACCTTCTCCTTGGCCCCTTAGCTTGTCTGTCAGCAGAGTGATAATTCTTGCTGGCTGGATTTACCCTTGCAAATATAGGATCCCGTTGAGCTAATAAATACTTCCTGTCATTGCCTGGGGTTGCCAACAGTAACATTCCCTTCCCCATTTATAGGAGATGCTGAATATGGCATTGGTACTATTAACACCTTTAACATTTCTCCCATTAACATTTTCTGCCTGTAAAAGGATTTTCATATTTTCTGTTGGTTCTGGTTTTACTTTCTTTGGTGGCTACTGAAGCCTGGACCACCTGAGCTTCAAGGAATTAGACTTTTAAATTTGTTTTAAAACTTTTACAATAATCTTATATTTTTCAGTCTAACTTTGAAAAGCAAGATAATATTGGAGAGAAATATGGGTGTATGACTGAATGCTTTAGGAACCTTTTATATTTACCCTTTTTTTCCAGCAGCAATATGGAATCAAATACCCATGAAAAAGAGACACCAATAATTATTAATATAAGACTTTTCTGTAGAAAAAAGGGGAATAAAGGAGGGATGATTGAAAAAAGGGAAGATAATGGAAAGGAGAAGAATTAGCAGGTTTTTAAAGGTTCAGTAAATGCTTGCTCCTGTTTCCCAAACAGCTTTTCCTGAAAGCACTTCTGTGTGTCTACATTAGCAGATGAGATGGTTTTAACCCCAGTAAGCAGGGACGTGGGAGCAGTGCTGGTTCCTGCTGCCTTGTCCCAGGAGGGGAAGTGAAGGATGGCATTGGAGGAGCTGGGTGGGCTGTGGGAGGCTTCCCAGTGGGAGAGCAGGAAGGGAACACACATGTGGACATGAATGAAGAACTGACAGACTGGGAAGGCACATGGATCTGAGGTATGGGGAGAGAGATAGCAGCTGGAAAAACATGCAGACACTAACCCTGGGAGTAAATGTCTTCTCACAAAGAGGAGTGAACTCAGAGCTACATTAGGTCCCATACTGGGTGTGATCCTTTATGGTTTGAGTTCTTGTTTCCTCATCCTACTGGGCTTCAGTCAGTATTTCAGTTGGTTATTATGGGGCTGAGCCTCTAGGACACCCTTTAGGAGGAAGAAAACCATTTTGCCTTCTTATGTGAGGGAGATGATCTGTGAGGGCACTTGTCTCCAGTGGACACTGCTGATGGTCAGACACATCCATCACCTTTAGTCACCTGAGACCGAGCCTGGGCTCACCTGGGGCCAAAGTCTGACTGCAGTGAGTTGAGCAAGGATGTTTGGAGGACATTGAAGGCTCCTTTAGTGGGGCTGTCCATTAGAGAAAAACCTGCTGTTTCCACTGGGCTACATTTGCCGTTCAGTGCCACATCCTGCAGGCTTCTCCATGGCACTGTCCCATAGATTTCAGGACCTCTGGGGAGACCCAGCACAGACTGGGAGAGGACTCAGGAAATGCACTCTGTCCTCAAGAGACAGCAGTGTGGGGCAGGCACAGCCAATGCACCTTGGCAGTGCTGGCAAATGCTGTGTAAGCATACACACATACACACACACATACACACACATTTATATTTATATTCCTCTGTGTTTGCATGCATATAGCAGGAAATCTTTTGCTCCCCTCATAACAGACCCTCCTGGTATCTCTAAGCATGACACACGCTCCCCTTGGGAGTCCATGGAGGCTGTAATGTCTCACAGGGTAGGATTTATCTCCTTCTCTAACGCCTAGGGAAAAGACTAATACTATTTTCTAAAGTGCTGCATTGTTTTTGGGTTCATCTATATTGCTTTTAATATTTTATGTATGTGAATATGATGTACTGCAATGAAAACACCCTTATATCTTTTTCTAGTAAGTGCATCTTTCAGAACTAGAAATGATGTCAAATGATGGAGAGGAGCTCTGGGTCTGGAAGGCACAGGAAATGCATAAAAGATGAAGGCCTATTTATGTTTCTCACACGCACAAAAATCCCTCCAACCAAAAAAACAACCCACCTACATTAAAGGAACACTATTCAAGCTACAAAGAGAACCAGCCAGCATGTGGTATCTCAGTACTTGCACATTAGGATCCAGGCTTTAATTACAGGAGTTCATGCTGCTTTCCCAGAGACCCCTGCACACTCTCCCTGCACTGGGAGCAGAGCTGTGTGTGGGAGAGGAATTCCCTTTGCTGGGTTAGCTGGGTTACAGCAGGTACCTCTACCAGGAGCAATAGAAATGCAATATTAGCACAGCAGAACGGGCTGATTTCTTCTATGCTCAGCAGCTATGCTGCTTTAGGGCTCACACAGAGCTGCTTCAGGTATCTTTCTGAGCAGGATTGTGGCTCTGGTGTTGTTCTGCTGGTAGGAACCATCCATGTTGTGCATGGAGATGAGCCTGGGTGGGGAGCCTTGAGGAAACAGTGAAATGGGAAACCTGCAGAGGCAGCTTTGCTCATGCCCCTGGAGCAGCCTGCTGTGTGACCCCAGCTCTCTGAAGGTCACATGCTCACATCTGTGGGGCTGCTCCTGGGTTCCAGCAGAGCACATGGCAGTCCCCAGCAGGCCCACCTGGGAGGTGACAGGGCCAGCAGCACAGCCAGAGTACAGAGGCCACAGGGAGAAGTGTGTTGGGATCTAGCAGTGTGTTTGTCCCAGTGACTGCCATTCACAAAGTGTCAGCAATGTGAGACATGGGACCAGAAGGTTCCAGCTGATGATGGAGGAGAACCACAGGTGGGAACATGTGATTCTCCCCAGACATTGCTGAGGACACATCCTAATGGGGAGAAGGGGCTCCTCTTTCCTGCTGTCCCATGTCCTCTGAGGTCCACTCCTTCCTTTCCCCTAGCTCCTTATCCCAACTGGCCCCTCATCAGCCATCCCACCCATCTCAGACATTCCCCCTCTGTTCCCAGGATACCCACATCTCTTCTCTTTACCTCTTCATCCCAAAAGGTCAGGGACAAATCTGTCATCTCCCAGCCTCATCCTTGCCAAACTACCTTGCCTGAGATCTCCCGGTGTGGCAGCCAGCTGGCACCTCTAGGGCCAGCCCTGGTGGTTAGAGCCTGACAAAATCTGTCTGAAGCAGGTTTTACAGAAAGCAGCCCGTGCCATGGTGACATCAGGCAAGTTCCAGTGCTGCCATCAGCAGAGACACCCTGTGCCTGAGCAGCCTGTGAGGCTGGCAGAGGCAGGGCCTCTGTGTTCCTGCAGCCTCAGCTCCTGGTGCCCATGTGGTTGTGGCCATTGGAGGAATGCTTGAGGAGCATTCTGCCTTATTAATCAGGGAAAATAATTGGCTTGCTTCTCATGAATATCCCTCAGCTCCACCAGCTCTAGGCTTCATGGTGAGCCAGTTCTGGGAACCAATTCTGCAGTTAGGAGCAGACATTCCTGCCGAAGTCAGTGGCTTCTGCTTTCCATCAGGCAAGGTGCTGGCTCCAAAATTCCTTGCAGTTGTTGCCCTCTCTCCTGAGGAAGCTGAGTCCATGCATGGTTTTGTGGGCCTGTAAGCACTTCATAACTTAATAATAGGTCATATAGATTAATTTTTTTGCTCTGCCTTTACTCTTTAGAAAGATGGAAGTTGTTTTTTAAAAATAAAGCATTGCATATGTTGTATGTGGGAAGTGGTGATTTCTAGCTATGGACTGAGGAGGCAAAATTGTATAATTTATAACTGTATAAAAGATAATGAGTCTGATGCCTGTGTTACTGTGATTTTATACAAATCTAAAAGTGGAGTCCTGAAGCCAAGACTCAGCCCTAATGTTACCACTCCATTGCAGAGCTACCAGTAGAAAACAGATCCTTAGTTAAAGAAAAATTTCTTTAACTTTATTTTTCAGTTCAGCCTATGAGCCAGTAAATCCATTGCATGATTCAAACCTCTCACTTTTGCACCAGAAGATAGGCTGGGGTAGGTGTGGAGTCCTGGACAGGAATCAAGGACTGGCAAGACATCAGGAAAATACCTGCTCATCTGGACTGCCTCAGGGCAGCTACCCTCACTTGTCCCAGCTGATGAGCTGGCCCTGAAGTCACAAGGCAGCACCAAACCTGCAGCATGCTGTGCCTCTCATTTGTTTGACAGACATGAGTGCAAGGCAGGATGAAGTCTGAACTTTCTCAGCACTGTGAGTTCAGAGTAGCAGAGGTTGCTGCTGACTTGCTAATTCTCAGCCTTCCTCAAACATACCCACATTGCCATAATTCTGCTGCCTTGAGGAGCTGAGGTGTTTGAGCTGGGTTCACAGCACATGCATTCAAATACAGAATATGGGCAGGGTGAAAATCCAAACCAAACAAGAGCCACACAAAATGCCAAGGTACAGCTGTCCAGTTGTGCCCAGCAAGTGTAGACTCCAGCAACTGCAGAGTCTCAATAGGAGGGAAGCTGAGGCCCTCTGCCCTGTGCTGCTGGGGATGCTGTCCCAGGAGATGGCAAAACATGGCAGATTGGACAAGGAGCCCCAGGCAGGCTGCACCTCAGTACACAGGCACAGTCCCTCTCCTTCACAGCCTCTGACACAGACAGACACACAGGTGATTTGCCCCCATGGGCTTTTCCATCCTGACACCCTTGGGCTGTTCTGTCCCCACCCCACTGCTGGGAACGTTGTCTCCACTTCCAATGCAGCTGCCCCTGGGTGCTTGCACCCCTCGCTGCCTCTTGCTGGGCCCACAAGTTCCAGGAGCTCAAAGGCCTGATCCTCCTTTTGTGCCAGAGGGACAGTCAGTATCTCCACTGCTGGCTGCAAAGTCTATCCTGATGTTTCCATGCTTAAACAAGAGAAAGCTCAGGCTCCTTCACTGTAGGAAGAAGGCTCCCTGGACAAGGGAAGTAGATATCCCTATTTCTGTTCTCCTACCAATGAACACTTTAATTATGAGTACTAGCAGACCTTTCACTACAGCACACAACAGGGAAAACCATAGGTTTGGATGCCAACCAGAAATTTTCTAGTCTCACAAATTTCACACTTTTCATCTCCCTGACCATCCCTCCAGCTGCAGGACCAACACTGCAGCAGGACTCCTTCATCTCCATGTGTGAGAGGGATGGGATGGTCCGTCAGTGGGTTTGCCTTTCCCTGGGAAGGAAGATCTCTGGGGCCATGGCTTCCCATCCCAGAGCAGCTCCCCATCCTGGGGCATGAAGGAAGATCTCTGGGGCCATGGCTCCCATCCCAGAGCAGCTCCCCATCCGGGGGCATGAAGGAAGATCTCTGGGGCCATGGCTCCCATCCCAGAGCAGCTCCCCATCCGGGGGCATGAAGGAAGATCTCTGGGGCCATGGCTCCCATCCCAGAGCAGCTCCCCATCCCGGGCTGGCCGCTGCATGCCTTCCCAGTGAGGTTACACAACGGCTCTGGGGAATGGCGTGTTGGGACAAGGCGTGTGAGTCACCAAAGGTACCAGAGTCTTACATAACCCCAGCGTGCATTTTTGGAGTACACTTCATCTGAAGGGGTTGTCAGGAGCCCTGACTAAAGTGACAGCCTGGGAGGAGCAGGGCAGAATACTTCTGAATACTGAATACTACAGAATACTTCTGTTCCTTTTCCTCCACTCTTTATATTTGATCCTGCTGGTGAGACCTTCTCCAGATCCAGGAGGCTTTGGTCAGTCAGAGGACCAGGGCAGTCCTGGTGCGTCCCACAGTGTGTGACAGAATCTTCCCCAGGATGGGCTTCACTGCGGTGTTTTGGACAACCAAACCACCGACAAACGTCAGATCTACATAAACAGAATTAATTTACCTCTAAACCCTCTGTCTTCTGATTCTGACTTTGCCTTTTTCTCTATCAGCTGAGCCTGCACAACCCCGTTTTCCCCTCTCTGCTCTTCTCTGAGCTGGTATCATGAGCCTTTCCTTGGATTTCTGCCATCCCATCTGTACAAGGTCTGGGTCTAGTGGAGTACAGCAATACTGACAGGGCTGACAAGACATGTCTGAACCCCCTTGTACAGGACCCAGAAGGGTCTGCTGGGCAGAAGGACTTTGCTTGGCTCACGATTCATCCTCCTCACTGGCAAAGAGGGACACAGCCCAGCTTCCAGCCTGGGAGTGTGGCACACTCAGAGGTGTAGTTTGGGAGAGTGTAGGCGGGGATTAGAAGAGTTTCCAAGTGATGGGGTAAATTTCTGATTGCTCTAACTGTGAACTGAATACATCTTCCAGTTCCCACATCAAGTCTCATGGTGCAGCCAATATTTCATGTTTCAGGTTCAACTGAAGTTTCATCAGACAGCTCTTCTGGCTCCAGGACAGACTCTTTAGACAAATCCAGGACCAGAGGAGTGTGAAGGGTTATGGCATTGGCTTCTTGCGTAGGGGAGAAGGTGGCAAATGAAGGAATCTCTCGTTATGATTTGAATAATTTCTGCATAAACAAACCTTTAAGAAAGTCTTGGCTCCCTCCCAGCATGGAAGGGGAACACTGCCTGCAGCCTCTATATTATGGGCTCCCCTGATGGCTGAGGTTTCCTGCAGAGCAGCAGAGCAGGGCTGCTGTGGAGGCACCCAGCAGGGCCAGGGGCTGACTCACCAGCAGCCAGGAATGATGACACATGGACTGGGAAAAAAGGGCACAACTTGGAGCCGGACTTTCCCCAGAAGTGTCCCCTGTGCACGGGCTGGCATCTTTGCAGGGAAGCAGGGACTGGCCCCTGGCACAGCTCCCTCTTACCTTGCTGGGTTTTCTCTCTGTGGAAAAGTGTTTCAGGATAGAGCTTGGAGGCTGCATGTATCATGTAATGAATGGAGCACGTTCCCAGCAGATGCCTCTTCCAGACATGTCCTGGCTCATTCTGGGGCACCCTGTGCAGCACCTTTCCCCCACAATGCTCAAAGGCAGTGAGGAGACTGAGAGCTGCCTCTCTCAGGTGAAAAGCCCCTCTGCATCCAGTCAAAAGGACCCAGAGGTCTCCCACACACTTGAATGCCATGAACTCAAGTTCCTTGCCTGCATATCTCCATATTTCCCAAACACAGGCCAGCCCTGCAGGCATTACTCATTCTGGTGAGCTTGGAGGGGTCGGAGGGGTTATGTGAAAGAGCCATCAGCTTCCACAGCTGGAGGGAAATGATGCACTTGGCAGTGCACCCCATGGCTGCAGAATGAAATGTGAATGTGCACACCAGCCCTGAGCACCCCTGCTTCCCTGGCCAGCCTGGGCTTGGGAAGAAGCAGGGCTGAGAACTGACAACCTCCTCACTGTGATGGGGCTGCCTGGACGGAGCCTGAGGCTGCCTGGGGCTCAGATGGCAAAGTGCCACCACACCGCATGGGGCTGGTTGCTGTGGCTCTTGCCCCACACCACTGCTGAGCCAAGCAAACCCATCAGGGGAGTTGGCTGTTCGGGGTTTGCAAATTTTGACAGCCCAAGGTGTGTCCCAAAACAGGACAGCCAGGTGCTCCTGTACAGAGCAGGGAGGGATGGCTCCAGAGTCAGGGCTCCCCTTCCCTGTGAAGCAGCTAATCTTAACTGGGTACACGAGTGTCAACAGGTGCCATGGAGAGGAGAGGGACGAGGGGATATTGGTGCAGCTGGAGGAAGTATTTATAGCTGCTTTTTAAAAAACCCTGTATAGATCACATCTCTGTTAACGTATGTAACACAATCGGGAACCTGAGCTTTTCATGATCCCATGGCTGCAGGATTTCCTGTGGAATCCTCTATGGGCCACAAAAACAAGCTAAAAATAAATGCATTAAAAAGAGACACATACTGAAACATGTGCGTGCCTGTGCCTCCTCTCTGGCCATTGTGGCAAGCAGAGTAGGGAAGGAGACAGATCCTGGAAAACCCTCTGTAGTAACTCCTCTGGTGAGACACAGGCCCCAAAGGGCTCCAGGCAGGCAAAGGTGAGAGCACACACTGTTGGCAGGGGTTTCAGGAGTCCCAAACACAAGCAGAAGTTATGGAAAAGTTATCTATCAGAAGAGAGCAGAAACAGGTCGGGATTGCCCCAGCTGGAAAGCAAGCCTGGAGAGTCTGTCTCCTGTGCAGGCTGGTCCCCAGCTCCTTCCAGCAGCCACACAGCAGAGCCAACAGTTGCACAGCCCCAGGCACTGGAGGAGCAGACCTGCACATTTGGCACTCCCATGTATTTTAGGAAAAGGTGCAGAAGTTATATTCTCTTGTGCACTGAGAGATGGAAAAGCCTACCAGCTTTCATCCTTCACAGCTACTCAGCTCCTGTCAGGCTGGCCAGCAAAAGGCAAGAAGAGGGTTTTGGCACTGTTATGACGCTCATGGGCCAACCCCCACAGGTAGCCCCATCACTGCTCTGCAGGATCTCCCAAGCCCCCACTGGCACCATAGCTTGTCACTGCCACATCCCCACAGCCAGGCCCTGGGCACCAGCTCCATGAAATCATGGCTGAGACAGGATGCAGCTGAGCTCAGGAGGGAGCAGACAAGACCTGGAGATGGTGACAGCATCACCTGCAGCTCAGACTCTCACCCTCCCTTGGGCTCCCCAGGGTACCAGGACGCCTCCTCCCCTCCCCCGGTGCAAAGCCATCGCCTTGCTGCTGCTGCTGCTGCCGAATCCCGCATTCCTGACACCTGCATTCACTGTGTACGATCAGCCATTATCGGGATATGTTGCTAACAGCTTATCGAGCTAAAAAGGTGTTTGGAAGGGGGGTAGTGAGATTCCCTGCAGCTGAGCAAGATTTCTTGAGCTGGGCCCAAACTTCGTGCCCTCTAATTGTCCCAGGCTGTCCTTTCAGCAATTGCCCTGCAGGCAGCAGCGGTGGAAGGCGGCTCTCCCTGCAGATCTGTTCAGCCCTGCGGTGCTGCACGGCAGCTGCCTACCCCGCACACTCCCGGGGGCACTTCTGTCAGGAACATGAGCTCCTGGCTGTGTCTAGCCTCTGCTTTTTGTGCTATCCCTCCACACAGGGGTGCTCCATTCCCTGCCCCTTCTTGGAGCTGCCTCCTGCAGCCCTCACAGAGGCAAAAGCATCTACAGCAAGAGGAGAGGGGAGATATTCTGGTACCTCCCTGGCCCTCTCTCTTGCTAGGGGGGCAGGTAATGGGATTAGTGAGAGGGCACCTCAGTTGAACTGCTTTGGCATATGTTCCCTTCCCCCAGCACTCTGCTATTAGCTGCCAGAGATGAGAAGCTGCAATGTGCAGAAAGACAGCTGGAGGTGTCAAAGATGTCACCTGCAAGCTGCTCTTTGTGGGGATGGGGATAGGATGGTGATGGAGATGGGTGAGAGCAACCAGCTGGAGGAACCAGAGCAGCCTCATACCCCAGGGGAATGTGGTCTGGGTTGGGGCTGCTCAGGCTTCTCCCACCCTGCCCCACTCTGCATCCCCACCTGCAGCCCCTCTCCTGCTGCATCCCCGCCTCCAGCCCCACCCTACTCTGCATCCCCAGTGCTGCAGGGGAGTCTCTGGCCCTGTGGGAGTGCCTCTGTGGGCAGGAGCAGTGGGAGGGAAAGGGGCTGCTGCAGCACAAGCGCTGGGGGCTCTAAAAGGATTTCCTGCCATCAGCAGTAAAACTCCCTTCCCAATGGGGTGTCTTGTGCAGAACGAGCTACAGATGGAAGGGCTGACCTGTTTTGGGGTTTTTTTGGGGTAATTTTAAAGCAGCACCCAGGGAAAGGAGGCAGCCCATTGAAAGAGAAATAGTTTTAACTATTCTGTGTTGGGGGGAAAGAAGCACAGGGATAAAGGCTGTTGGTGTCTACCTCTGTTCACAGTGTTTGGAAGTCAGACCCTGTGTGCTTGGTTATTTCTGGATATACAAACTAGAGAAGAGCAGGAGAAGGCCCTTCATGTCTAGGCCAGCATCATCTCTCATTTTACATGCTTTAGCCTCTCTGGCTCTGATACATCCCCTGTCACAGCGTGTGCAGCCCTTCAAAGCACTTCTGCAAAGCTGCTTTTCCTGGCTTGTTGCTTTGACAGGTTTTCTTTCTATCACTTCCCTGGCTCTTCTTTCCTCCTTGCACTCAGGAAAAAGTGATCTGCCTTTTACAGGAAGGCCCTTTATAGCATTTTCACAACAAACCTGAACTGCCAGCCAGGGACTGAGTGCTCCTTTGTGTCCCAGCAAACAATCTTCTTCCTGCAGAGATATTTCTTCCTCACCAAAAAGGTTCTTCCAAATACCTCATCTTCTTTTCAGGCCTTCTTAAACAACCTTACATTAAACATTAAGCAAATTTAGACACTTGCAAAGTCCCACTTGCTGCTGCAGCTGTGACTCTCCAGTGGGTCTGCACCACCCCTCAGCCCCATACATGGCTGCCCCACACAGGCATGGCCTTTTTTGGGTTTTCCCCTCCTTCAGCACTTCTGGGAGTCTTGAGAAGCCTCAGGAGCTCCTTGAACCCACTTTGAAACCAAATCATCCCAGCCTCTGCCATCAGCCTTGTTGCATGTCCTGCTTTCTCAGCAACAAAATTGAGGTGAATCAGCCCCAAAACACCCTCCCACCCTGGGCTGATATGCTCAGAATAGCACAGCACTATAATATATCATACACTCAAAAAAGCACAGTGCTATTAATACAGAAGGGAAGGGGAAAGGATTGTTTTTCAGAGATGGATTTGGGGTTGTTTGAATAAAAAAGGCTTGGAGTCAGTGTATGGCATCATGGCTGCAGTGGAGGCAGACACATCAGTCAGACCTGTCCCTGTCCCAGGTGGATGGACTAGACAGAATCCAGTCCTCACAGGACCTCAAGGCTGGGGTTGTTTTTCTGTAGAGTTAACCATGAAGGCCCACAGCTCCTCTCTGCCCCCCAATAAAATCAAATTCCTATGGAGCTGGAAACCTTGATTAGCAGCCTGCTAGGAGAAACAAATCCCTGGGGTCTTACTGTATGTCCACAAGACACTGCTCCAGGGTAAATCTGTGCTTCATTTTGCTCTGCAAAAGACAGAAAGAACTGAGCTGAGCTGTCTTCAAGGAAGCCTACAGATTCACAGGAAAAACTAGGGGAAAAAAGGTAGTTTCTTTGGAAGTCATTTTCTCTTAAGAAGTTCTGTCTGCATTTTTTATTAATGATACAACACCCTGGATGTGTCAAAAAAATATGAGAATACATTTCCTGGTGGGGAGCTCCAACCTTGCAGAGTCAGGCAGTGCAGCTGGGCTGTCATTTGCTTCTTGGAATTTCATTTCCTAATCAACACATCCATGAAATGACTGTATTTTCAAAGCCTAGTTTCCAGAGCTGCTGTGATCAAAGACTGGGGAGGTGGGGAAGCAGGGAGGGGGAACCTGCCATCCCCATCAGCACCCCAGCACAGAGAAATTACCTGCCTGAGAAAGCCTAAACAAAGGATGGTTTAAGGCCCTGACCAGGCTTTAATGTTTCAGAGCCAAACAATAAAATTGGGATGCAGAGACTGAACTTTCATCATATTCCTGCTTTGGTGAAAAAAAAAAAAATCTACCTCTTAGAAATCTGGGGACCACCTTGAGATTTGCAGGATCTGGCTGTCCCCTGCTGGGGCAGGAGGGTGATGGAGAGCCCTGGAGCAGAGGGGAGGGGCCTGCAGGGACCCTCTGAGCCACCCTGTGCTGCTGAGGGTGACACCAGTCCCTGTCTTCACCCTGTCCCTGCAGGCGGATCCATCACCCTCATTCCTCACCTGCCTTTTTGCCTTTGGTGTCCAGCTGGTCCATGGAGAGACTTGTGGCCACCCAGCCTTTCTGTGAGCATCTGATCTTACAACTGTCAAGCAAGAGGAGCTCAAACACATTAAAAGTGCCCCAGTCTGACACAGGCAATCAGGTTTTTGCTTCTCTGACACCTGCAAGGCCATAAATTCCTGTCTGGCAGTCACCTTAAAGCCCTCCCAAAAGGAGCCTAAGCTTGTCTTTGAAGAATTTAGGAAGACTGGGAAAAAAAATTCTGTAAAAACACCCATACCCCTCAGGTGTCCTCATTTATCAGGAAAAGTGGATGTGCACTCCCTGATGATTTGCAGATGATTTTTGGATAGTGGTTTTGTCTGTCCTTTCACCCTGCCTGGCAGAGCTACATGGATGCAGCCAGATGCCAGCAGCAAGATTTTGGACAGCTCAGCCTCCACCAACCCATCCCACCACCCTGCACCACCTCCCTCACTGCCCAAGCAAAGCCAAGATGCTCAGCCCTGCTTCCCAGGACCAGCCTGAGGCAGGATTATGCGGGGAGCTCTCTCTTCCAGCACTTCTGATACTCTTGGCTGTTGTGCTTTTCATTTCAGTTTTGCTGTGAGCAACATGATCACAGAAAAATACCATCAGAGCAAAATGAAGAAAAAGAAATGGATTCTCAGATTCCCCCATTAGACTGCTGAGCAGGAGCTGGATGGTGTTTGCCATCAGTTTTATTTTCTCTGTGGCTCTCTGCAGCTCTGGGTATGTCCATGCTAACACAGCTCTTCAGAGGTGTTTAATTACAGAAATGCAGATGGAGGGGAGGCCATGGAGCTGCATGGTGAGTCACTGCTGTGTGAGAGAGGGCACCATCTTCTTCCCAGCACACATCCCCTGCTGGAGGAGGAAATCTGAACGGCCAAGATCGTCAGCAGGGCAGGGCAGGCATCCATGCAGGCAAAGCAGCAACTGGCTGTGTGTGCAGGATCTCCTCACATGACATTTGGGTGAGTGCAGCTGGTGAAATGGCTCATGCAAGGCTGTTACTGGGAATGAGTCAGGTAACACACAGATGTGGAGGTGAGGAGGTTTGTTCCTGCAGGTAAAAGTGCTGCTGAGGGTCAGCAGGCTGTAAGTGTGGCCTGAATATTTCCTCCAATGATGCCAAAGGCATCACTTTACCCTCAAAGCACATGTACTGAGATTACATGGACCAGGGTTTTAAGAGCATCCTGATGACGCAGGTTGGAGAATGTAAAAAAGCAAGCTCTCCCTGAGTGTGACATGGATGTACCCATGGACTGTGTGTGATGGAGAGACAGCTGCAGCTCTCTCTCTCTCTCTCTCTCTCTCTCTCTCTCTCGTATTTTCTTGACAGTGCTTTCAATAAAGCATTATTTTCACTACCCTCATGCCCTTCCCCATCACACAGCTCTCCACTGTTCCCTTCCAGAGAGAGACATCTCCCTCACTGCAATGACAGAGCCACCCTAGGGCAGAGATGACAAGGCACCCACTGTGCCACCTGCCTGTGCCAAGGCTCCACACACCTCTTGGGACCCTGCAGCAGCTGTGACCCCAGCAGGGGCAGGTGCAAGGCTGGGAACCCCCTTTCCATCCAGCACGAGAGTTTTCCACTCATTCTCCAAAAACGTGCATCAGACAACGTGAGGTCAGAGGGAGAAGTGCAACCCTGGCAGATCTGTAACCAGACAATATTCAGGAGGGTGAAAATTGGAAGGAGGAGGATTTTTGGTGCGGCCTTTTTTTTTTCCTTGTGCTTTTCTTTTTTAAATTATTTTTTTTCCTTGTCTTTATTTTTGGGATTTTTTGTTTGTTTGTTTTGTTTTTCTTTGGTTTATATTTTTACTCTCTTTTTCTCCCTTTCGTTCCCCCGGGTCTGTCCCCGCCTCGGGGCCGCTCTGGGCCGGGGCGGCGCCGCGGCGCCCCGGCGCGCGCGCGGCGGCCCGGGCGGCCACTGCGGTGCCGGGGCCGGGGCCGGGGCCGGGGGCCGGGGGGCCGGGGCCGGGGCCGGGGCCGGGGCCGGGGCCGGGGGGGTCCCTGAGCTGTATGAACGCCTCACAAGGACCCCGCAATCCCGGGAAGCCGCACTCCCGGCATCCCACAATCCCGGCATCCCGCACTCCCGGGATCCCGCACTACCGGCATCCCACAATCCCGGCATCCCACACTACCGGGATCCCCCACTCACAGCACCCCGCAATCCCGGCATCCCGCATTCCCGGTACTCCCCTCTCCCGGCACCCCGCAATCCCCGGCACCCCGCACTCTAGGATCCTGCAATCCCGGGATCCTGCTCTCCCGCCACCCCACATTCCCCGGCACCCCGCATTGCCTCGCCACTCTCCGCAGACGTGCCAGTGCCCGACCCCAGCTCCCCCTGATCCCGCAATCCCCACCACGATCTCGGCCACAATCCACGATCCCTGCGCCCCACGCAGCCCTGCCCCGCTGGGAGTGGCGGATGCTCGGGATCACAGGCGGCACCCAGGCCTGGTGGCGGGACAAAATGTGCCCCTGTGCCCTCGCCGTCCTGCCTGCCAGCCTGGGCTGTGTCCCAGCACGGCGCTGAGGGGCCGTGCATGTGTCACGGTGATGGGGGGAGCGAGGTCAGACCGGGCTGGGATCCCTCCTGCAGCCTGGGGACGTTCCTGGGGACATTCCTGGGGAATGGGTCTTTGCCAGTGTCATCAAACAGAATTTCGGGAGGAAAAGTATGTCACAGAAAATTGCCAGCACTGGTGGCTTCTGTGACACTTAGGTGTCTCCTCAGGGCATGGCCCTCGATGTCAGCCCTCTGACAGCTACAGGCCTCTCCCTTATAAACTCCAAATCCACCACAGCTGACCAGCCTAGACCAAGGCACAGGCTGTGTGACCCCACAGCAGAGCAAGGCCCATGGAGCAGGAAAGGCAGGAGACCTTCCTTCCCCTTACTCCTTGAAGGTTATCAGGTCAGGCCCTGAACAGCACCTGGCCTCTTTGCCCAGAGCTGAGAATGGGTTCATGGGAAAGGGGAAAGACAGGAAGGAGCCTGTCGTTCCCCATCACCCTCTGGCCTTCCGTGTGCAGGGCCGGGCAGGTTGGGTCATGAGTGCTCCTTCCCCATCCTGCACACATCTGCAGGTTTCCTGCAGAACAGGTTTTCTGGTATTAGCGATACCACTGCTTCTTTCTGTTTCCCAGTCGCACCCCACAGTGCTGAGGTGAAAAAAAAGGAACAAAGGCAGAGACAGTATCATAAAAGACTGTAAAAATAAAAAGAAACTGCAGCAGTCAGTGCCTTGCGTTAGTGAAGCTCTGCAGCTCCTCAGCGCACATCCCCGAACGCCCCCAGAAAGGCTCTCACAACAGACAGGTACATGCTCTCCCACTTTTCCTCCCACCAGGAACACTCAGTTCCCCTTCAGTGATTCAGATAAAACCACCCCCTTGCCCAGGAAAAGCCTTTTGGTGTTATAAACAGGAAGGCCTCACCGATCACCTCTCAATCCTCACCACCCACACACCACAGCCACCTTCACTTCCTGGCTTCCCTCTCGGTGACCCGGACCAGGATGCAGCCAGCCATGCCTGTGCTGCTGAGCCTGGCTTCCCTGCATCTCCCTCCCAGCCCACACACTCCTGTCCTCCCCCAGGAACAGGTCTGGGGCAGATGTTTCACCCAGGCACACAAACCTGGCCGTGCAAAACAGAGCACCGCCAGGTCCCCACAGGTGAGGAGGTGCACAGAGGCTGGTTACCCACTGCACAGCTCTGTGGGCTCCAGGAACACCTCTTACTTCCTACAGCATTTTTTTCCCCAAGTCAGATGCATTGCTCCCATCTTCTGGTATCAGGATTGACCAGGAGCTGGTTAGGAGGACTCATCACCCCTCCATCTCCTTGATTTTTAATCAGCATGAGTAGTGCACAGGTAATTATTTCTCTCTATATGTTACTGCTTTTTATGGTGGGGTTTTTTCATCCCTGGACTCCCCTTCAGCAAGTTGTGCTACTTGATAAATCTTTGGCTCCTTCATTGACTGCAAGGTGAAGGTGCTGTTCTTCAGTGACCTCTGTTGGGTGGGGTCCAACCCGCTTTCCTCACAGAGAGGTTTTCCCCTCCCTGTTTCTGTGCTGCTCCGCCTAAGCAGGGGTTTTGCTCTTTGGAGGTGGTGTGTTCCTGACAGCAGACTGAGTGGCTGTAGCTACCACGTTCATCTTGTGTAAACTGTTTCTTGGGATTTTGATGAAGTCCACCAACAGTCAAGGGTTTTTTAAATTTTCCTTAAAATTTCCCCTTCTGCATTCTGAACCATTTATAGGCATCTTTCAGCAGAATAAATCAAAACTACAATCTAGCCAAACCCGTTCATGGAGAAGGCATGGAAAATGCAAACTCCTGTATTAATTGTCAGCTGATAAATAAGAATCTAAAAGATACTGTTTAAAATCCCATTATTTCCACACAGAACAGTGTTTTTCTGTCATTGGAGCTGTGCTCCTGTTTGCAGTTTTGCCTGAGTTTGCCCACCATCCACAGCCATCCTGAGTTTCACAGCACATCCAGCTGGAACCACCAGTTCCTCTGGCCTGTGATACAGAATGTGAGCACAGGCTGGAGAAACAAAGGAGGCAGGAGATGGAAGCTTTTAAATCCAGTTTTCTCAACACCAGAGACTACCTTCAGTCTTTTCATTTAGTATTTTACTTCTTTATTTAGTATTTTACTTCTTTATTTAGTATTTTACTTCTTTATTTAGTATTTTACTTCTTTATTTAGTATTTTACTTCTTTATTTACTCTTTTTCTATGCGAACTACTCTGTTCACAATTTGCATACCTGTGACTTTGTCTGTAAGAGTGATAATTGATTAATAAATAATTTATTAACAACTCCCTGACAAGACAGGGATAGGATTCTCCTGGGAAAGTATACTTTCCTCATGTTTCTTTTAAAGATGTCAGATGTCTACCTTAATTGCACAGAATCAAAGCCAAACTCCATTGACGTCAATGCAGTTACTTGGGTTTTATTAATATCAGATAAATATAAAAAACAGTATCAAGCAAAAATTCACAGAGAATAATAAAACACCCACACAAACCTCCAGTTGAGTTGTTCCTGGTGCTGATACTTCCCTCAATTGGAATGTATGGCTGTAGTGCCTGTGACTCTGTGCTCAGAGCACTCCTTTGAATTGTCTCTTTTCCTCTCGAGAAAATAATGTGCAGAAAATGCCTCTAACACCACAGTAATGGGGTGAGAGCAGCACCAGAAAAACAGCTCCAGACTCAGAAAACATCAAGGACCTGGGAGCAGGAGTAGGCTCTGCAACCCCTTTCCCCTCCTTGCAGGTGCAGGACTGCCTGTGTTCAAGCTCAAATGCAGAGCAGCTGAGTAACCTTGGAGCTGAATGACGTGGAAAGAGTGGTGGGAGAAAGTCCTGAGAGAAAACACCTGGGGCCAAGGCATGCTGGCACTTGGGCAGGGTCCTTGTAAAGCCTGGTCAGCCCTGTGGGCAGGTCTGTGCCAGCCCTGAGCCTTGCTGGTCCCAGCCCTGCCTCACTGACCCTGCTGCCTAGCTTCACTCCAAACCTGTCCTGTCACAGCTGATCCCTCTGGCCAGCACTGGAAGCTGATGCCATCTCACCCACAGGACAACCAGGACTGTTAAATTAGCCACAACAAATTAGCTTAAAGAGCTGCAACTATTAAGTAAGCAATGACTTGGAAGCACATGCAAGGAGAAAAACTGATGTGCAGAAAAGATGGTTTAGCACTCATCCGGTTTCCCTGACACGAATTACAATCAGAAGAAGAGTTGCCTCTGAGTGAATCTGTTTCTTAGGTTCTTAACCCAAACGAACAAGATGTTTTTTGATTTTGCTCTGAAAAAAATGAAGTTCTAGAATTTTACTGAATAAAAGCAGCATCACCTGGGCACCAGGGCCATGCCCTTGATGCATGTCAGCTGCAATAGCTCTAAGGGAGCTGTGGAGATACCCTGGTACTGGTCTGCACCAGGGAAGGAAGGGAGATCCTGGGAAAGCTGCTTGCCAGTGGCTCCAGAACATCTCCTCAGCAATTCCAGGTCAAAAGACAGATTCTGACACCTCTGTGGCAGCAAGATGATCATTTACAAAATGAAAACGCCCACAGCCTGTCAAGCGTGTAAGTAACCCCAACAGCTCCAACGACTTTATAAACCTTCAGCTGGAATTTAACCATGCAGTGTTTCACAGATAAGGCTTAAAAGAGCATTGTTTCATTGTTTTCAAGCTTTTTTTTTTTTGTCTTTACTTCAGGGTTTTCTGTTCCAGAACTTCACGGTTCAGTGGTGTTACCGAATGCCAAGGAGTCAATCCTCAGTAACAGGCCTCTGAGGCTCTTTGGGACTAATTAGTTTGAGGAGAAAATAGCTGCCAGAGTTTGGAAAGACTAAGTGGGGATCAGCTACTTTTGTTCCATCTCTCCTTGCCATGTCCAGTCCCTGCTTTCACTGGAGCCCAGAGGTCCTGTGATCTTTATTACAACTTCGTAGCAGCTCACAGATGAAAGGACAGTTCATTACAGATCACTACATTAAATACTTTTCAGAGGTGCCTCTCCTTTTCAAATAGCAAGGTTCAGAACTTTCACAACTGGAAGACACCCACGTGCTAAGCATTATTTATTATCAACTTTTTAAACTCTGTGGTACATCTGGACAGCAACAAATCAACTGAGCTGTTTGACTTGGGTGGAGAACAGGATCTTTCCACAACTTCCTACCCCAAGGAACAGGGCAGATCTCAGTGGGGAGGAATGACAGCTTTGTGGCGATGTCTCCTCACATGAGTGGCCTGGCAAGAGGTGACCTCTGGGGGAGCACCACAGCACAGGTACACTGGCAAGGGAAGTCACTATCGCAGCAAGGTTAAACAAAGGCATTGAGCACATTTCTCTGCCTACTGCAATCCCTTCAAATCACTACAAGCCCAAGCTGTGCATGCTCAGGAGCAAAGAGCACATTTTTATCTAACAGATGTCCAACCAGATGCAACTGAGGAGGCACTGGGCTCTAATGACAGCTCATAGGTTTTAACAGATAAAAGTAAAACCAGGCAATTTTACTTCTTACATGCACAACAGCAGTCAGGATTTCAAACCCTGGTTGAAGCTGCTGAGCCCCAAGCAGAGCTGGCAGCTGAGCAGCTCCTTGTCATCCTTGCTGGATGAAGAGAAACCACTGCCAGAGGCTGCCAAACTGCAGCAAATCCCCCAATCTCAGGCTCCTGCAAGGAGATGAGGGTTTGAAAAGCTGAGGCTGATGGACCTCCCATGAGATCCTGCAGCTGCCCAATGCAGTGCTCACACTGGGGTTTTCAGCAGTCATGATACAGCACCAAGTGAAGGGAATCATCCAACGCTGTTTCCTTCCCCGGTGCCAGAATCTAACTTTGAAGCCAGCAGCAGGTTTTATCTGAACTCCAAGTTGCCTTTTGAAGATGCACTTGTTATTTTTAATCAGCAGAGGCAATACATTCAAAGGCTCATGAAACTTTTAAGTCAGACTTCCTTCCCTAAAGAAATAGTCACACAACCAACATTCACTTTTTATGAGCTGGTGGAATCATTGGTAAATGATCTGAGACAGAAACAGCACCAAGAACATGAAAACAGGGTCAGAAGTGTAACTCAGCACCAGGAATTTCACAGTGGCAGCCTCAGCACTTCTAGAAGCCACCACCATGACTGAATTAGGGTACCACTTTGTGACACACTGATCCACCTGTGGGTTACTACAGACAAGAATACCTCTCTTCCCTGCATACCCCCACCATGTTTTACAGCAAATCTACCATCCTATAGCTTTGGTATGACATCCTCACTTCACTGACCCTACAAAACACTTTTTTGGGTGATTTATTTCCTAGTTTTCCTGCAGGAAGGAACAGGTATGTCTTGCTAATCTTTACATCCTGGGGGGAAAAAGCCAAACACCCAGAGATTATCCCTATTGGTGGCAGCCTGCAATTGCCACCAAGTCTGCTCTGAAATGAGACTGACCACCCCTGAAATGGGACTTCACTGGTGTCACCAGTCAGAGCAGCCAACACCACAAAGAACCTACTTCAGGCAGAAACGTTCTGGTCATGAGAGTAACACTTATCCGGCTGTGCTCGCAACAGTTAAAGGAACCATGTGCCTGCACCAGATGTCTTCCTGAGGGAACACAGGCATTAGTAATCAATCTTCCAGGTTCCCAAACATGCATGAACATGGGTATTTCGGAAATACAAACCTGGTTTAAACCCAATGGAGAACAGATTTTCCTTCAGACAAAAGAAGCCAGGAATGAACCTGTCTCTAAATTAAAAATGGTGGGTTTGTATTACAGCAATAAAAACCACGTAAGGTAAAAGGGCACTTTGAAATGCTCCATGGCTTTACCCCATTGTTCCAGTGCTGTTTGCCACAGCTGCCAGTGCCACATGCAACACAAGACACTGCAGAACAGAACTGCAGCTCAAGGCACCCTTGCTGCAACTACCCAACACAATCTTTGCTTTTGTCCAAGTTATGCCAGAACAACCTGACTAGAAAAAGCAGCTCACTGTGCATGGCCGCCTTGATCTCTCTGAAGTCCCCATACTGAATCCAAAAAAAAAGCCCAAAACCCAAACCCACTCTCAATTTTCTTGGCAGGCAGCTGTGAAGGGCAACAAAACCCCCACCCTTAACTTGTGCCTGGCCATAACCTGTCATACACCATGTCATACCTGGCTCCTGATTTTGATGCACCAGTTTTTAATCTATCTTGCTTTTAAAGGAATCTGATTCCTCAACATTGGTAAAGACACTCACTTCCGGAGGTAAGCAGATGAACTTTGGGTATCTCTGTGCTCAGGGTGGCAGATCTCCTCCTCTGCCCCTCCCTCCCCAAATGAGGCTGGAGCTGGACACTGCTGGGCCTGTGCACAGCTGGACCCATGGCAACGAGAGCAGCACACATGAACTGCAGCAGTACCAGCTCCTGCTGCTTTAATCCTGGATTTGGAGCTGTTGAAAACCACAGGAAAGGAAAAAACCCAAGCCACAACCCAACTCATGTATGATTACAGCTGAAGTTTGTTTAAAAAAACCAAGCCTCCAAAGATCAGAATACAGACACAGCTGTCCTGCTTTAAGCAGCTGGCAGCTGCATACTGTTGATTCATGCCCAGGTTTCAAATCCCCACTGTTGGAATAGGGGAGTCTAGGGTTAAGGTGTTTTTTTTTTGTCTCATTCAAGAGATCGTCATTGTGTGATCAGCTTCACAATTTTAATTGAGCTGTGTAAATACTTACTTGGAAAAGCAGTAAGGGGGTTGAATCACAAATGAAGATTGACCAAAACCAAATCCTTTATTTCCACAACTGTATAAATGTGCTCCAAGTATGTGTCCAACACAAGTTAGAAAAACAAAATAGAACATGCCAGTTGCAAACTAGATCAGTTCACCGACGTGCTGACTCCTTGGTATTAGGCTTAGTTACACAAGACCAGTCACAGTAAAAAGATACATTTTAGAGTACAAAGTAGCAGGATGTTAAGCCATTTCAGCTTGTGCACATACAAGTCACACTTCTGGCAGAAAACGCAGAGAAGTTTGCATTATTATGCTGGAAGCTACGTTGCATCACTTTAAATGGCATCGATATCGATATCATCATCTTTATTGTTTGCAGGCTTCACAGTTTCAACTTTAGGTACACTGGCAGTTGTGGAGTACACCACCTGTGGAGACAAGACACTTCCTTTAATTACAGCACCTACTACTATTAAGCACTGGAGTAATTCCAACACCCCCACCGCCCAACCACCCTCCTGACCATGGCCACGAACCCCTGCTTTGTAAGGCAGAGCTGTGCATGTACATCTGGACGAAGCAGCATCTCCTACTCAGGAGCAGAATAATGCTGGGAGGAGAATAACCAACCAATCCCTGTCTAAAAACACTTCCAGCCACAGCCAGCTGGAGTGTAACCAACAGATTTTACCTAGGCCTAAACTGTGAGAAGATGGTGGTCAGTTATTCTTCCATCAGCTTATCTAACATACACATCCCCACTAACTCATCTACTACATGAGACACAATGCTTGGTACCTCCTGTCAACCTTGCACTACATGAGCTGCTACTGTCACTGTAGAATGGTAAAATCTTGGGCTACACCCAGGTGCAATTGCATTACAGTGATCTGATGTAGACATCTGACAACAATTAACAATACTTAAAGCATTGTAAATGGAGTGTTCCTCCTGTTCCTGCACAGTAATACCCCAAGTAATCCATTTCAGAGTGCACCAGGACAAGGTTACAAGACTTAGGCATGCAGGAACAGTGCAGCCTTGGAGCTGCTGACAGTAAATGAGCCTTTCCTACCTCTATGTTTTCGTCTTCATCCTCTTCTTCATTACCGGAAGATTCTTCTTCAGCTTCCTTTAGCCATTTAATAAATGGTTCTGCTTTGACACGGATTTCTTTGGCAAGCTCCTTTGAAACGTATTTCTTTGAGGCCTGAAAGATACTTTGTGTGAACACTGAAGGAGTTTACACCAGACTGTACCCAAATACTGCCTAAACTGGAACTCTGATCTCACCCACTGCCTTCCACAGCCCATTTTTGTAAAGGAGGTTTCTTGCTGCACAAGCTACAGTGGAATGGGGAAGCCAGATGCAATAGGCTACCTTCAGGTTTTTAATTGCTGCAGTACATTACATACTGCCCTTTACCTTTTCTGCCCAGCCAAGGATGACTTCTTCTTCCAGAAGATCTGCATCATACATTTCCTTCAAAATATGTGGTATTTTTGAAATAAGCTGAGACTGATGCATAGCTACCACACACTCGAAGCCATGGAGAAGGTACCTCTGAGCTTTCTTGTTGTTGTGGCAGAACTAGAATTGTGATAAAAGCAAAAGTGATTGAGTGAACTTCTTTACTCTCTCCAGACTGAACAGAGAGCAGAAGCAGCTCTATGAGATTGCAAAGTTTACAATAATTCATACTATCTCTTCCCAGCAGCTCCCCCTAGCTAAGGAGAAGTTTAAAAATAAAACACTACAAAAAGTCCTTCCCCATAGTACCAAGCAACTGCTACAAAAAACTCCAAACAGTTGTCACAATGAATGCAGAAAAGACTGCTTACACGAAGGAAGTGACGTCTGTATTTCCTGATTTGTTCACGAATCTTTTCGTCAAAAAGGACTTCAGTGAGAACAAGTGGGCCCATGGCCTTTACATCCAGTCTCTCTGCTTCTGCTACAATGTCTTTGTCAGAAGTATCGATGACACCTTCTTCCTTCTTTTTCTAGAGGGAAACAGGTACAGAGAGAAACGTTTTAATGCCACTTGAGGTCTGCATTAATGCTCCTTGCAATCGTCCCTTCCCACTGCTCACAGAGCCAGTACTTTGCAGAGGCTTGAGCAAGTTGCTTTTAGTTTCCTTACAAACATTTTGTATAATTACAGCTGAGTGATTACATCAAGCCAACAACCAGAGGATAGTTACCTTTACAAAATCAAATAGTAAGTTGACTCTCTCTTCTATGGTTCTTTCCAGGTCTTCACTAAGCGTGAGGTTCTTCGCATGGTCACTGATTTCATCCATTCTGCGCCTCTGGGCTTCTTCTGTTGTGTCCTCACCCCAGTCATCATCATCCTCCTCCTCCTATAACACAAAACCAAAACAAGAGATCCACACAATATTACTGCAGGCTAAGTATTACCTGAGGACAGAAATGATATGGACTCAATAGCATCATAAACTGAAGAAATGTTTATAGCACAATTTGCAAGTCAAAGATCATAGAGAAAGTGCAAAAATAGGGAATAAGTAATGGAAGCTAAACCTAATTCTATAGCCATCTGCAGGGCTACCTGAACTGCAGTTCAGCCATTCTACCCACTACACAGGAGACAATCCAGGTGCCTGAAGAGGAGTGATAAAGGATAGGCAGCTTTCACTTAGCAAGGAGCACAAACGCTGGTACTGATGAGCTGATAAAGCTGCTATAGAGGAAAATCAGGGACCCTTCTATTCCAGCACTAAGCTCTGGATACAGTAAGACTTTCAGCTGCCATGCTGACCAGCAAGGAATGCCAGTGACTTCAGAGGTTTAAATCTGAGCAACACACCACACACCCTTATCTCCCCACTTTCCCTTCTACTTACCACAACCTGTGGAGGAGTAATCTCCTCTGGTGGTGGGGGTGGAAGTGTCTCATTGCTGGACACAGAACCATTCTCTTTGTCCTTGCCTTTTCTGTTCTTCTTCTCCTTTTCTTTCTTTCCTGTACCAGTGTCACCACTTTCTGCAAGTGAATTTTAATGTTTTGTTCTATGAACTAGAGCAAACTAGAAAGTCCCTGTACCTCTGCCAAATCCCCAAGTGGGTTTGGATGCTTTCATTAGCTTCAACTTATGGGTAGTACCCATCCCCAAACACACTCAGGGTAGATGTACATTTGGTGGCAAAATTCCCAGCTGCAGTCAGTGTCTTGCTTGTCACCAAGATTGTCCAAGTCTATATAACAGGTGACCTCACAAAGCAGAGACCCCTGGAATAGGTTAGACTTTTCTATTATAGCAAGCTTAAATTGCAGCAGGCAACTAGATGCTTACTACAGAGTGTTGCTTGCACAGATTACAGTTTGTCTTTACTACAGTTTTTGCTTCCTACTCTCACATTTCATGCTGACCTAAAGGAACAACTGCCACGAGCTACTCTAACTACCTTCCTTCCTTTTAAGCTTTGTCCTGCACAGGCAAATCCAGCTTTTAACAAATAGGTCTACTTGGGAAGGACACATTGTAAGGAGCAAAGACATCCTTCAACCTGATCCCCAAACACACTCTAAGAGTATGCTGGTGCCTGTCTACATTTCAATTAGAAGTGAGCTGTTTATTTTCCTACTTCCATAACACCACTAATACAGAAGATCTCTTTATCCCCAGAAGTAAGGAAAGGCACTTACCAGGTGGGTTTTTGAGAATGAACGTGCAGAGTTTATGGTTTGTGTCAAGCATGCCTCGATAGCCACAGGCTTTGCAAGAGTTACCTATAGTTTGTTTCTTAGGATTGACATGCTGTAAAGAGAACAACCACAAGTTAATTTACTACTTACAGAACAACTGCATCAGAGCCCGATGTCTACATTTGAAGCCAGATTTTTAAATACTTTGTATCACCCTCTAAAGACAAAGTTTAGAAGCAACAATTTATCCCAGAATTTATGAACTGTAAGAAATGTAAAACCCTCCCAAAGGGTAAAAGAATGTCTATTTGATTTTCTGTTCATAGATACTGAAGTCTTTTACCTTTGCACCACTTTCACAAATGTCTAGCACAGTGTTTCCATAGTGTTACTGTTAATGCAGACATAGCACTCACCAGATCAGTTTCAGGATTCTCACACTCAGGACAGAGAACAAATTTTTTAATGAATCCATCCAACATGTCTTGCAGCTTATTCGCCTCATGAGATCCATTGACAATGTAACGGTCATTCTTAACATCAAACTGGGTCTGTGCTCCCAGCTCACAACCAAAAAATTTGGTAGGATCTGTAAAGGAAGAATTATAGTCACTACCACACTCCTATCTTTGTTGTGACTCTTTAAACAGCAAGTAAACAGGCTACTGTTTTTTTCTGTCCATTACTTAATCCTGAGATAATCACATTTTTTCTTACAAATCTTTAAAGAACAGTATTAATGCTTTACTAGCCAATTAACACTACCACTTCAAACAGAAAAGCATTACAAAATGCTGTGTCATTCCACAATATTACTTACACGTTGGAGGCCGATTAAGCGCCTTTGCAACGTCAACCATGTTGACTATAACCGTCTTTATTCCATTTCCTTTGCCCTCCACCTAAAGAAAACAGATAATACTTTAAGGTTAAATGCTGGCAACAGCTAAACCAGTGTGCATTTCCCATTTAACTACATCAAAATTCTGCTCAGAAGTGCATCTCCACCCGAGACTTAAGGTGCACTTAGTGTGGACTGAAGGAGCAGACCCCTCCCTGCCCTGAGTGGCCAAGCACTACCATGACCTCTCTTTTCCCTCCTGGGAGAACCAGCTATGGGAGAACACTCCCTGCTCCCAGCTGCTGCTTAGGAAGTTACCTTGGCAATCAGACGGGGCATTTTGTAGCGATAGAACTGATCTGAAACACTGCGGTTGACGTTGACAGACATTTTGCCTTATTAGTAGCTTTATCAATAAGATGAAGAGATCTTTGATTGCAGTTTTTTGGTATCTTCTGTCTGGAGAAGACGGGATGACATAAACGACTGCAAGAGTTCTCGGTCTCTGACATGAAAAAATTTTCGCCACTGAGGCTGTAAGGTTCTTGCTTGTACGCTATGTTTCCCCAATACAGGTACCAGTGGCTGCGCAACAGCTCTGCAAGTGTTAACACACAAAAAAATTAAGTTTACCTTAATGCACATCAATCCACTCTCGCTACAAAGCTATATAAGGGATGAAATCTAGACTGAGAAAAAGGGAAAAGTACATTTGTTAAGCTATAGTTTTCTTCAACCTATGGAACCAAAATCTATCCTTGGCTTGTACTGGCTAAAGAACTGTACCACAAAGCTTTTCACCCTCCCATACCACCCTAAAACCACTGAACAGCCTACAACTACTTTTTTATACAAGTAACTCCAGCAGGAGTTCTGGGATCACTAAGGTAGGGCACGCTCCTCAATTTATTATGCAGACCAGTGACTTGCACCATAAGTGTCACGTGGTATGGTTTCAGGCTGAAGGGCACGGGGAATCAGGAGAAAGATTTGGAAATCCATTTCAAATTCCACATCATAGCATCAACCTATCACAAACCAAAGTCTGCCAAAATGTTGTGAAATATAAGACGAAGCAGCAGCAATCTGTAGCCCAACATAGTTTCTACAAGGCTTACCAGTTTTTGGATCGGAGTGGAAAAGAGTTGAAAATTACGTAATTCTCCCTCTCAATTATGGATTCTCATAGCAGCTTCTGTTGAGTTCTGACTTAACAATAAGCCTGATAAAGTCTGACAGAAGTTGCTTCACTGTAGAAAGCCTAGCAATGCAGAGGTACAGAGCAGTGCGGCAGCTTTTCCAGTTAATTTTTTTCTTGGGGGAAAGGGAGGAGGGGGAGGAAGGGGAAGGAGGATGAATCCTATTATTAAAGTTGCCTTGAGCAGTATTTACATATTTAAATTAACACGTGCCTCTATAATCAGATCTAGGAGTACTTAAGCCACAACTGGTTGACTACACAGGCAACCCTGACTACAGAGCATGGCTATTCTGACACGTCATCATGTTGTTATCGTTAATGACAGAAGCGTTGACACATTAAAAAAGCCTTCTTAGTATTTATGTGGAACAGCGTGCCTATGGTGCAACACGATCCAAGTTCCTCTGGTCAGGTTTACAACTTCTTTACACAGTAAGAACATAGATCTCTACGTGCCTTGTGTTCTACATTAGCCCTGATACAACTTTACCCTTCCTCAGCAAAAACTACACCGCGGACTCCGTTTAAAACACACAATTTCCTTCCCCGGGATGCCTAACAAAAACCACCGCGTAGCCTGACCACGTGTTTGCAGAAACGCTGAGGAAGCAGCTCTCTCGACGACCGAGTTCCCCAGAAGGAGCGTACCGCTTTTCCTTCCTTCCAGAGTGCAGCACTTGTCTGCTGCAGGCTGAAGCTCCCTCTCCTGGTCCCTCCGACACCTCATCCCAAGCACCACCCCCCCATATGCCGTACACGGAGGAAAGAGCGGGAAGGCACACCGACCGCCTGCCGCGCAGCGCCGCGTCCCCGCCCCGCTCGCGGTGACTCAGAAATGCAGCAATTAAAGCACTGAGTCAGCGCCGGGAGCCACGGGGGAGTCACCGCCGGCCGCGCATGCGCCGCGCCGCGTTCGGGGGAGCTCCGCCGCCCCCCCCAGCCCGGGCCGCCCCCCCCAGCCCGGGCCGCCCCCCAGTGTCCCCCGGGGCCGCCCCTCGGGAGCGCGGCCGAGCGCCCCCCCGCCGTGGCCGGTGGGAACTGCGCCACCGCCCCCCGCCACAGCGCGGGAGGCGCGGCCCCGCCGCCGCCATCTTGTCTCGTCGCATGGCGGCGGCGAAATGAATATAAGTAAATAATTAAAAAAATAAAAGAAAAGCCTCGGCCTCCCAAAAAACAAACAACAGCCTCACAGCTGAAGGTCTGCTGCTTTTAGGGTTGAATTTTGCTGAGCGTTTTTATGTTGTTTGCTCCCCCAAACTCCCCCCACGCCCCGCACTGCTTCTCTTCCCCCTCCCGTCAGTTCAGGACGCTTCGTTACACAAAACCTCCGCAAATATCCACCGTTCACCGACCGCCTGAGGCCCCAGCACAGCACAAACCGCCCGCCCGCCCGTCCACCCCCCCGCTCCAACGCCCTAGCCCACTATTAGCACTCACCGTTTTCGTCCAATAAAGACATAAACCCAACGCTGCTCGCCCCGGGCTGCGACGAAGCCGATTGTGAGAGGAGAACAGGGCCGAGGGGGCGCTTATATCCAGACGAAGAGGGAGGCGGAGGCGGACGCCGCAGCCTCCGGGTCCCGGCGTCCTGGGGCGGGCGGTATCACCAGGGAGAGCGGTGCCGGGATATCTGCGAGCAAGATACAATCAGGAGCATCGTTACCGGCGGCACTTGTGAGGGAGAGGGAAGAGGAGGGGGGAGAAGAGGGAAGGGGGGAGGGAGAGGCGGCGAGAGGCGCGCAGCTGAGGCAGGAGGGGCCGGCGGACGGGACCCGGCAATGGCTGCCCCGTACTCACCTCTAGAATGTTCTCGCTCCGACTGAACAACGCCAGAGCTGGGATCAATCAGCCAGCGGTGCGCCCCGCCCCCCGCCATCGCCATTGGCTCACCGCTCGCCCCGCAGCGAAGCTATTGGCTAAGACCTCGCCGCTCCCTTCGTCTATTGGTCGAAGCTGCTATCAATCAAGGATTTGCCTCCCTCCCCCGTGCCCTCCCCCCGCCCGTGCCCCAAAGGACATCGCGTCTACAGCGACCGAGTCTCGCGAGAGAGTGCGGGGCGGGGGGGCCGAGGCCGGGCCGGTGCGGCGGGGCCGGCCATGAGGGGCCGGGGCTGAGGGGCCGGCGGCGGCTGAGGGGGCTCCCGGAGGCTGAGGGACCGGCAGGGGTTGAGGGGCCGGCGGGGGCTGAGGGGCCTCCCAGCTTCCCCCGGCCCCTCCGTCCTGCCCAGTGTGTCCAGACTCTGCCCCGGGGCGGGGAGAGCTACTCCCTGGAGGGCAGTGACCCAGTGCTTGACATCTCAGCAACTATGTTACAAGTAATAATACAAAGAATTTAAAGCAATTAAGTTGCTGAAGAAGTTGTGTTTTTCCTGCACAGCCGGCTTTTGGGGTGTGGGGAAGAGCCTGTGATTTAACTCCCGTGTCATAAAGGCTCAGCGTTGCGCGGCTCTGGGTGCCCGGGCTGCCTTACAAAGGATGACACAAGTGTCATATGCAAGTGCTCTGTTCTTAGTGGAAAATGTTGCCAGCCCTATGGAGCTGAATTGGGATCCTGAACGAAATGCATGTCTCGATTTATTTTCACGTACAAAGCAGAAAACTTGCATCCTTTCTTCCCTGTTTCTTGTTCTTTCCCATCTTCTTCCATCTACACTGCTCCAGTATCACAGGAATTATATGATTTGGATATTTTAGAGTGTCAATAATGTTCAAGTGGCAAAGAATTTTTTCCTGACTTTGTAAATTGAGTGGGCAACCAGCTCTGTTACCCCTATAAAGACTCCCCAGCACAGCAATGCTCCTCAGTTCCTGTCACTGCCTCACTGAGTAATGTTGTAAAGCTTCTTGATGGCTCTGTGGGAGTATAGAGGAAAAGAGAGGGAGTGACAATAAAACCAGTAGTGACATTAAATGATGTTGTATACTCTAAATCTCTTTCTGCCTAAAGTTAGTTTTGATGCGTAGTTTCCCGGCCTGACTTTGACATCACATTGGTGTGGTCAAAGGAGACATCCCTCCTGTTGAACCTTGAAGTACATGTTGAACATTTTTGGTCTGATGTGCAGAAGAACTGCACTCAGGAAGGGGGCTGATAAATGATGTTTTCTTAGAAGTCAGGAAAGCAGGACTACTGCCACTTCCAGTAGCACACAGTGGCAATAAACAAGCTTGTTTCTTCAGTTGGAGCAACCAGAGAAAAATGTGCACATCTTGGTGCTTTCCATCAAAACCCTCATTGTGGCAGCTGCCCTTGCTGTATGTCTCCTTTCAGTATGTGGAATAGCTGGTTGTTCTGGCCAGGACACTGTCCTGTAAAGCATCATGGAATGGTTTGGGTTGGAAGGGACTTCAAAGATCATCTAGTTGTAACCCTTCACCATGGGCAGGGACACCCTCCACCAGATCAGCCACATCCAACCTGGCCTTGGACACTTCCAGGGATGGAGGGTCCATCATGTAAGTTTGTCTTGGAATTCACTATCAGTATTTGAAAAAGGTAAAAATTCTTCAGGATATGTTAAATGTCTCCTTGAGAAATACACGGCAACACTTTCTGAAATGAGAGAGTGTGTTAGGGCAAAATAAGGAAGCATCTCCAAGGTATGTGAGCCTTGGCAGCTAACAAGAGGGGAAAAAAGTCATAAAAAAAGTGTGAGGCAAGAAAAGCACAGCAGAAAATCCTTTGCTGTAAAACTATATGGCACATATAACTTGCTAAATGCCTCCTGTCTGTGGCTTTAGCTCCGTGTTACAACACCTAGGGGTTAATAAATTACGAGTGTTAAAGTATACTGTTGCCAACACCACTTAGTGAGCCGCTGGGAGAGAGACCCTGGATTTGGTAGTATTTGACATTATGAAAAACTCTGAACTCTTACCATTAATAGCATAAAGAAAGATCATTGTAAAATATAGCATATAAATTGACAAAAGTTAAAGAGGTACCTTTTAAGATGGTGTTTGTTCTGCAAAAAGCAGGTCTCAACCAGGCGAAGTCACATGACATTCTCCTGAATTATGCAAATCAGACTAAAATTGTGGATTATTGACTTCATGGTGCCTAGTTGTTGATTTTTTTCCTCAGTAGAAAATTCATTAACATTGAATGTTGGATTCTAAATATTTTTTTACTGAATCTTAATATTTACAGTTTGTTCATTTTAATATTTCAGGGTATGGACAAGACAGAAAAATATTTTTTCTTCTCTGACTTTAAAATGTCACAGTTTCATGAATCCTGAAGTTCATAGTTCACATTGCTTGTGTGACCTTCAAAATACAGACTGCTTGTGTACTTTGCATTTTATTGACAGAAACTATGCAGGTTTTATATGTAATTTTGTAGATACGACATTTTAAACGACATTAGTAAGTCAGGTTTTGCAAATGGTTTCATGTCTAAGAATAGGAAATTTTCCACAGTTGAATTTAGGGTGCATTTCCTTATCGCAGAAATGTATTATTATTGCTGAGTTCAGCCTTGAACAAACCGAGTTTGTTCCATGTTGCCTTAGCTGGTTTTTATTAGAAATAACCAAGACTCAATGACTGTGACAATGCAGCAAAATCAAAACTCTATTGAAATTCTTAGCATATTTAACATCTTCAGAATTAGATTTGTAATCTGAACAGTTACAAAGTGTTCTTTTAATCCCTGATTGGCAGCTTGATGTCCTTCTGTGGTTTATTCAGAGAGTTTGTCCTCTCTCAGTGGTGTGGCTGGCTGCAAACAATCCTAATTCAGGGCCCTCCTGGTGACCTTGGCCTTGAAGGATGTTTTGTCTCTGCTGTGTTTTCTCCCCGTGGCTGGGTCAGAGCTCTGATTTTGCCCAGTGCAGGCAGGAACATTAGCACCTGAGTAAGGGATTCCTCCTCCTTGTGCCATCTTCATGGCTTTGGCTGTAATTTCAGGAGATGGGAGGAAGGCCAAGCTTATCTGTAGTTACGTGGAATAGAAATAGCCTTTCTTCCTCCTATCTTGGCAATGTGTAGAGAAAGTTTAATTATTTACATGTCAGGTTGGAATAGGTAACCTTTAGGAGAGGTGGGTCCAAAATCCATGGGGATTGACACGAGGCATTGATCAGTCACAAGGGCAGAGATTAATTCTGGTTTTACTGTTCAGGAGCTTCAGAGTCATTTCTGTCCAGCGCCTCACTGGCTGTCTTGGGGAGGTTCACTTTGTGAAATGTTTTTCTTTCCATGCTCTGTAGCACCATCATTCCTGTTAGTTATTATTAGTAGCTCAGGAATTAGTAAACAGAGAAAAACATGAGAGCAAGTGTGTGATGTTAAACACACATATAACCATTATTTATGGTAGTTACTTTTGTTGCTTATATTACTATGCAGAAATGCTAAAATCTCCCAGCTAGTGTTTGGGTCTGAGTGCTCTGAAAGGGCTCAGTGTCAGCTGACAGCATGAGCTCTGCCCCAGATCTGGTCCTGTTGCCAGTGAGGTTCCCTGTACCCTCCCTCTTTCTCTTCCAGTGTATGTCTGCTGATACAAGGGAGTCACCACAGCAAGGAGAGGCAAACAGCTTCTCTGCAGAGTACAAACCAGTGTTTGATAGCAGTGAAGTCCCTGCCTTGGAAACATATTTTTTCTCTGTGTGCCTCAGCAATCAGTAGAAATGCTGGTGATAGGAATCAGGGAAGCCAGGCTTTCTCAGTTTGTCTAGGTAGCAGCTTGGCTATGGGCCTAACTGGCAACCACTACCATTATCCAGCAGTTGCATGCCTGTGGCTGGCAAATCTGCCTGCTACATTTATATGGTTGCTGAAAGAAGTGGATGTGGAAGATAAGGAGTCCCTGGGAATACAACTTCCAGCTGAGAACCTGCTGTCAAAGCTACCTGCCTGTTCATAATGCCCATTAGTAACCACTGCATTTACATTTCCCTGCTTCTTGTCATAGTCAAGCTTCAGACATCAAGATCTGCCTGTGTGTTAAGTGAAATCTCTCTTCCGGTATCATTTTAGCAATCTGCACTTCTATTTTGTTAAAGGAATTGCTCAGGCCCTCTGCAGCTGTTGTGCTTTGCCAACACTTCCACAGATTAATCTCCCTTCATCCTTTTTCTTTGGCTTCTAATGGTTTGGCAACCAGTACTGTGATTATCAGTATAGATTTTCCAGCAGATTTAATTTTAAGTAGTAAAAAAAAGAGTCATGAATACTTAGTTACCTTTTGGCTTTCTACTTTTCCTAAGGGAAATGTATGGTAGCCCCTGGTATTGAGAGCTATCTCCAAACCTCCTCCCAGTCTGGGGACACCCTGGAGATCTTAGGTGCTCTCACAGCCCTTCTCTTGTGAGCTAAAATGTGGCTGCTGATCTTGTTTCTAGGGGTCTGCACTGCTGGGTGCAGCAAGTTTTGCTCATTTCTTCTGCCCATTTGAGCATGGAGGAGTTTCTTTGCTATAGAACAATACAAGGCATTGCTGGGAGAACTGACCTTTGGAGGCAGTACTGAGGCCCATGTAGGAATTAAATTTGTGGTTCTGCTGGCAGATCCAGGAAGAGGATAAGGCATCCCAGATGCTTGGGCTGAAACGAAAGGAGAGGCCAGTTTAGAAGGCAAAGGAAAATTTTATGTTCTCCAAAGCAAAATCCTTGAAGGTGCTGCTTGGCTGGTGCTGTGCATTTAGAAACAGACAGACACATCACAGAAAATATTTTTTTCTCCTAAATCTGATTTTAAATTCCTAAGAGTTGCCTCTCTTGCAACGTTGAAGGTATTTTTCAGGGAACTACAGGTCCTAGAGGATAATGTTGAATTTGTACATCATGGCTGAGAATTTACTGCTTGTTTGGTGTGTTTAACCAGCAGCTTGATTACAGCTGGTGCCAGCTTCTTAATAGAAACACAGGGATTACCTTTTGTAATGAAGCAAATAATACATGACTGCCATGCAGTGCCAAAGGCTTTGAATGCTTTGGTGGTTCGCAGCTCAAATATTTATATTACTAAAATAAATTGTTTGCCAAACTACAAAACAAAGCAGGGGAGTGGTACTTAAATAGGAAAATAGAGGCAAAATCTTTGTCCTATGGTTTGCCTATGCCAAGTGTTATGTATGCTTAGGGTATTACACAGGCTAGTAGCAATACTAAAATAGCTAATAACACACATGGTTTCCAAGAGTGCTGTAATAAATTAAGTCTGGTTTTGGCCAGTGGGGATTCTTTGACACCTAATAAAAGCTGACTTGAAGCTCTAATAATGTCCTACCTGTGAATGTCAGTGTGTTTGGAATTATGCAGGGGGTTCAGGAACAGGTAAATGGTGCTGAGGACATGGGCAGGTGCATACTCACACACAAACACACTCACCACCATTGCATAAAACTTGGTTGTTTAGGAAATGAGGCTAAAAATATCCTTGAATATGAATCCAGGTCAAACATGGTGTTGACTAAAAAGTCTAGCATGAATTTATTGACCTAATGTAGACTTCTGTTTTTTGAGAATGACCCAGGGGACACTGAAGGGAAAACATTTTTACAAGGATTTTACTGCATTAAGTTGTTTCTAAAATCAGTTTTTCAAAAATCTTAAGACACAGAGTTGGGCCAGTGGAGGCTCAAAGGCATAACGTAGGGTGAATTTTCCCTTGAAGCTCAAGGGTTTTATTTGAAGAAAAATCTTAACCAATCATAGTGGTTGTTTTTGAGCTTTTTACTTGGGATAGTCCTAGGTTACAAGCGTTCCTGAAACAGGGCTTTTCATAGAGTTGAAGTGATCTAAGATAAATGCTAATGATAACATGATTTGTGGCTACCACACTCATTTGGGAAACTGTGGCACCCACAACTGAATTACATTATCTGGTAGCTGTGAACATTTTGACACTGTAATTCTTTCAGAACTTGGATTGATTGTGTGCATGTAAGTGAGATCACATGTATGAAGCATTATTTGGCACTTTGTCCAATTTATATTTATTTCATCAGTGTCCTTAGGATGCCTTTTTCTTAAGCCTTATTTGCACAAGTAATTTCAAGTCCAGTAGCAGTGTCTGATGTAGACATGAGACATCTGAATAAGCTGCAACTTGTTGCACAGTTCTCCATGGATTTTGTATCTGCTATGTCTTCTTTGCAATAAAGGACACAAAGTAGGACTTCCTAAAGTTCCTCACAACTACTCCAACCTCTAAAAGATGAGATACTCAAAAAATACTCTGGTTGTTTTCAATGTTGTTTGCTGCATCTCACCCACAGTTAGTTTTTAATCATTCTCATGAATGATTTACTGTTCCCTTTCTATCATGTTACTTTTTCATTGTTGCCTCCAGCAGACAAAAAGCTTTCAAAGGGTTCTTTAGGGCTTAATATATTGTTTGTCCTAGATATTTGGCATGACTTATTCAGACATGTGTAATAAATACACAGCTCCTCTCATTTCTGATTGTTTGCACATCTAAAACATATCCTTGTACTAGCCCTTGTGAAGAAAATTAACTCTACCCCAGCTGAAACCAGCAGAGATGTTTGACAGATTAATGCATGACCAGATGATGGATGAGTAGCCTCTTCTAGAAGAAGTTAGGAAGGGTGTGTGGGTGCAGGTGATCTTGAGGGTCATGTGTAAATACATGTGAACTCATTCAAGCCTGTGGGGATGCAGCATTTTATACCAGTGGATAATGTGCTGGTTTAACTCAGACTTTATTACTGAGGCATCTTTCCTGGTACCAGCTTTGTGCACTTACCCCTGATTATGGATATAATGCTTCTGTCTTCAAAGACATATGCTTATAAAAGATTACTTTTTGTAATCAGATATCCAGTTCTTTTGATTGGTGGAACCTCATGTGGCTAAAGAAAGCCTTTACTTTCCCTGCTTGTTTGTTTTGGTTTTTTTTCCCTGATGCACTGAGACAAGAAGTACTGGTACAAGGGGTTTCAATAGTTTAGTTTATCTGCTCTGACGGTAAGTCTCTGTGTGGGTCTGTGTGCTCTGAAGGATGTTTACTAGCAGACAGTTGCTAAAACTTCTTTTTATTTTATAGATAAAAAACTGTGAATCTCAGTGCCGCTGCTGCTCCCGCAGAGATTTGCAGTAAACAGCTGAGTCATACAGATGAAGCCTGAAATTTCTTCTCTCACAGCTGTGATGGAGTCCCACTGAGTTCCTTTGCACAGAGCCCTGAGTTAGTGAGTTCTGTACCCTGAAAACCATTTGGGTGGGCAGGAGGGTGAACAGCTTGTCCCCTGCCCCTCGTCCAGCTCTGTGCTAGCTCTGGTGCTCAGGAGGCATATGCTGGGATGTGTGCAGGCAGATTGCTCACAGCTCACTCACATCCTGGAGCAGCAGGGAATCAGGAAAAGTAGTGGTGGGCTGCCAAGTCTCAGCCTGCTGGCCAGGTGGCTTGAGAGTCAGCACAAACCTGCTATAGAGTGAGCCACTCAGGACTTTACCCTAGCAGAGGTCTTAAAGGCAGCTCTGTAGCTGACTTTGGGTTGTGGCAGATTCACCTGATTTTTGCCTGTTTACCTATTGTGCCACAGATCTGCAAACAGTGTTGTGTTTCCCATACTGGTTCTAACCTATCTCAGTGTACCTCCTGAGAGATCTTTGGGAGACATTATGAGTGTTGGGGAGGTCTGTCAGTCCACCTCTGTGGACTCTGCACAGGGCTGTTGCACAAAAGGCTCCGCCAAAGACCTGCTAATGAGAACACACACATGAATCAAAGGAGAGTCAGTAGTCATGGGTTTCCCATGGCGGTCTCTTTCATAACTGATAACTGATGACTGCTTCTCAACAAGTATATAAAAATATCAGATAAAACAAATAGTCTTAAGCCTGTACTCAGGACCAGCTAAGCTTCAGCTATTTGCTCTGACGACTTTTGAAAGCTCATGGATTGCTTGTATGGGAGAGCTGTACCAGAGCTGAGAAAAGCTGTATATGTCTTAACTTGTGTTCTGTGCCTTTTATCTTGCCCATTTCCCACTGGCACTGACTGCATTTTAATCTTTTTAGGGGGCCTGTCATTGTGCTGTCCATGCTGCTAAGGCATGGACAGACAGTATTCTGTTCTTAAATCCTGCTTAGAAAATCTCTTCATAATATGTCCCTAGAAGAAATTTCTGGTTTGTTTATTTTGATTTGTCCTTTGGCTGTGGCTGGATGCCCAGTCATGGACCAGAATCAAACTGGCTGAGTACCAGCCCAGGGTAATTTGCAGCTCCTTGTAAGCAACTTCAGTTCATTTTGGCCATGCCTCTGCAGCATTTCCCAGAGCCAGTCATCTGTGCTTCAGCTGATCGGGGTGCAAGCTGAACTCTGACTTGCCTGGCTGAGCCTGCCAAGAAAAGCATTAGCTAAGCAGAAACAGTGTGTGGCTAGGGGCAAAGGTGAGCGTGCATTAAGTATCCACATCTTGATACCAAAAGGATGCAGCTACAATCTAAACAGGGTAAAGGGGGCCTGGCATACAGACAGCTGCCTGGGGTGACCCAGGAGTGCTGGCCACGGTGCTTGCTGAGAAAGGCCTCTTTGTCTCCCTGCATTAAGCCTGCCCATTCTGAGTGAGATGCAAAACAAACGCAAGAAACAAAACTACATGGCCTTGATGACATTTTGAGTGAGATGGAAAACAAATGCAAGAAACCAAACTACATGGCCTTGATGACATTCTTTTGTTTCTTGGCATTGGTTTGTTGTGCTTAGAAAGGCCTTGAATGTGTGTATCTCATCCCCGGGCAAAACAGAGATATTTGTGCAGCTGGATTGAAGTTCCCCTCTCTCTTATATACAGTCCAGGGGATGGAGAGGGTTTCTGAATGCTGGGCCACCAGGTGGGAGACAGGATACAGATGCTCAAGCTCTTCATCTGTGTTTAGGAAGGAGTGAGGAGCAAAGGTGGAGAGGAGACCTTTAACCATCACCTACCCCTTTATCACCAGCTGTTGTCTGCCAGTATTTGTATTGCTTCCCTCTTCCCATTTAGATTACAGTTTGACCAGTGTGACCTGGATTTTCAGACCTTATTTTAAACACAGCTAACACAAGTCTTGCTTTGGTTGAAGCTCTGCTGTGCCCATGAGTATCTCTCAAAGAGACAGGAGAATGTTTCTTATCAGTTTTAGAGAGATAGTCTTACCAAAGTTCTTGTACTTCACTTGTATATGTGCAGTTCCTTTTTGTTGTGACAAGGCTTTACCACTTTGATAAATTACTCCTGCCATAGGCTATAGATAACAAGATAAAATAGACTTCACTTCAAGTTACAACTGGTTTTCTTTTCAGACTGTCCTTCGTATCTATTTCTGCACTGACAAAATGGTCAGACTGTGGACCTTGAAGTTGTAAGGCTGTGAAAGATACCAGTTCTGTGCTTCCCTGAGCTTTGACAGCATTCAAAAGTTTAGATCTCCACCCTGACTTCCATAACTTCCATAACTACCAAATGCCTGTTTGGCAAAATATTTTTCTTGAATAGCACGTCCCATATCTGTATGCAGCTTGGCACTGTTTGGTGGGGCTGCTTTGCAGGAACAAAGAGCTTGCTGCTCCTGCAGTGGGTTCAGATCCAGCCAAGAGACATGTTGGGTGAGATAGCAAAGAGACATGTTGGGTGAGATAGCAAAGTCCTATAGCAGTCCTGGCTGCTGTTAGTGAAAGGCAATTCTAGCAAAGTAAATGTTTATTTCTTTTAGCTGTCCTTTACTTTGGTGTCTGGTAGTGACAACCTCTGAGTTGGCATGACAGTAGCTTTGGCCACTTTCGGAAATTTGGGGCTGTGTGGGCTCAAAACCTCTGCCTTTTCATGAGAAGGCTGAGATAAGCCCCACATCTAAATTTCCTGTGTCTTACACAGGAAAACTCCCATTTCCCGTTAACTAAGGAGCTTTAGAAGTTAAGCAACAATCAGACTCTCTTCTTTCTTTGTACCTCTCATGTTCGTTCCCATTTCAGCTCCCTAAGGGGAAAAGCAAATGTCATTTGCAGTTCACTGCTGTGTATTACATTTATTGCTCCTGTCTTGCTCTCTTTCAGAGCATGAACCCAACCAACCAACTTCTTATCAGTTTGACAGGCTGTGACTGTTGTCCTGGTGACCAGAGTAGTTGCACTATCATCATGTACAGAAGGCAGAGAAAGAGATGCCTCAATGTGTGGGAGTAGCTGTGCCCGCACATGACATGCCAGGAAGTCACTGGGATACGTGAAGATAAGATCCAAGTCTTGGGCTGTGTATGTGAGAGATGAAGCAAAAACAAAACGGAGAAGCTTGAGAAGTTAATAGCTGTGAGAGAAGAAATGGGGCTGTGTGTAGGAGTAGCAAATGCTCTGCTCTTCTCAGCATCTGATCTATGTGCCCATAACTCAGCGCAGTTGTATTTCAGAGATACTTGCCCGCCAGCCTGCTGTCTTTTTCTACCCACTCCATTTCCCCCATTTCTTACTCAGGTTTATGGGCATGAGAAAGAATAATGTTAGTAACACTTATGAGTCACGTTTTCCATCCAGACACACCATGCTTAACCCATTCATACACATGTCCTTGTACAGAGCTGACTCCAGTTCACTAATTACTCACATGAATCAATCAGACTGATTTTTGCAGTGCCCTGTCATAGATTATCTCCTAGGTGCTGACAGAAATCCCTGCTTTGAGCAGCATATGATCCAAATGGATGCCAAGGAAAAACAGATGGAAAGAGATGGGTAAGGGAGCACAAAGAAATAGTGAGACATCATTACTCAGCACATGGGCAACGGTGTCAGCACACCAGCTGCCTGATGCTTGGGACAGCTTTTGCAGGCTACGTGGTGTGTTCTTGTTTTAATGTTGGCTGGTTCATGTAAATGTCGTCAGCTTTCAGCCATTGAAGAAAATGGCATGGTGTAACCTAGATAAAGCAGATCCTGGCTTGTACAGGCTATAAGGTATTTAGGGGATAAGAATTTATTCAGGTCTTATCTTTCGCCTACAGGTGAAAGGATTGTAGGAAACCTGGAGTTTCTGTCCTGAGTGGGGACAGCTTTAACCTGCTGGGGTGAAAGTGGGGCTCGAGTTCCATGTGTGGTGCTGTAGCTGTGGTTGCTATGGGGAGGGAGTGTCTGGTTAATCCTCAACCCAGCTAATCTTCCATAGCTAATTGAGAATTGAATACATTTCATTTACTGTAAAATCTGGGCTTTCTGGACACTCATTACCAAGTATAACTCCACAGTCATCAGCTGAGTTCTGCACTAGAAGCAAAATCATCTAGAATGAAAGGAAGACATGTCTGATCTTCTGCCTGTCTTGTTTTGCTTGTATATCTATGCCCCCAGCATTGCCCTTGCCTGGGTTTGCTTATCTGTGACCTCCAGAGGCCTTGCAGCAGATAGGATGCTCTGCTAGACCTGCCAAATCTCTGCTCACATCTGTGTATTCCAAACAGCCTGCTTGGGGTGCATTTCAGCGGCACACATTGCAGGCAGGAGCTGATGCAGCAGACCTGTCTCCTCCAAGGCAATGCCTCAGGGCAGGCTCTGTTTCAGGGGTGGTCAATAGGGAGAAGGAATAGGTCTGTGAACAGCATTAGTCAGACCCTGTGCCAGGACTCATGGTGGGATGTGCCACATCTTCTGGCTGAAGGATCGGAGTTCTGATGACTAACGAGGAGAGGTTTAAATATACTGCAGGATGGAGCTTCTGTCATGTAAAATTCATGGTGCTGGCAGGCCATTCTTAATAAATAATTACCCTCTCTGAGGAAGACATGTCTTCATTTCATGCTTGTAAAAAACCAGAAAGGAAAAAGGGATATTTAAAGAATGAGTCTGATGTGATTTTGAACTTGCTCTCCCAGCAGCTTTGTACTGGAATGACACATGAACATTCCCATGAGGAAAGGTAGAGTGAGGGGAACATTATTTTGGTGAGAGGAGGAGACAACTGGTATTTTCTGTTTAGTAGGAATAGAGGAGTTTCATTTTGCACCTCTGCAACACCTTCAGCTTCTGGGGTGGCTCTGTGATCTTCAGAGACATCATGCACAGTGCTGGTGGGACGCAGAGCAGGCCTGCACCAGCTCTCCTGTTACAGCACAGCTGATAACCCAGCTCCCATTGCACCTTTCCTTCTGCTTTTTGTTGGCCTGTGACTATTGTCCTGCACTCATTGGTACTTCTTCTGTTACCAAGGTCAGACTGTTTTCCTTTGGGCTACTCATAACTTTCACGGGTGTTTTGAATACTGAAATTTCTAAGATACTCATGAAAGTCCTGTGTACCTTGAGCTAGTAAAACACGATTATGTAGCCCTTCCTTTGTAACATGAGTTCTTCCTCTTAAGGGAAGCCAGATAAACGAAGAAGAAGCTACTGTTTGTTGTTGTTACAAAGGGCTCTTGAGCTAAATGGGACTCTGGCACCAACCACCAACTGCATAATTTCAGGAATGTGACTGAAATGGCTGGAAATCTGGTTTTGCTGCTAATGAGTGCAGTGAATAATTGCTGCTTTCAGTTCTTTTTCAAGGCAAGATAATAAGATAGAGAATGCATGTGTCAGTGACTGATTAAGTATATGTGGATTAACTGATTCCCCCCAAAATATGCTTACAGAAAATTCAGTGCAACATCACATGCGAGCTATTGCAGGTTATAGGTAGCTGAAGTCATCTATATGTGAGTATTATATGAGGGATGGAAAAAAAAAGTTGGAAAATTTGGGGTGTAAGAATAATGTTTGTCCCAAACCAGTGGTTTCCCTGGGAGCAATACTAGAAATGTGGCATATCAATGTTAGATGATGGGGTAGTAAAGCATGGATAAACCTCCAGCCAGCTTGTATCAACCAGGTCATTCCAGCTTTCAGAATATGCCCCATGTTCTTAAAACACCCCTGAGCATCCCTGAGTGTCATTATTCCTCTCTGTCTCTTAGACTCAGAGTTGAGTTCCATGCTAGGCCATGTGCAACAAGGCCTGTCCTTTCCCTGTTAATTTGTGCTGCTTCTGTTTGCAGGAGAACCTGCTGTTGTCTCCCCTGCATGGAAGATGTAATTTGTGGAACTCCATCTGCATGCTGTACCTGATGCTCTGTGGCACCATGGTCTTGCTGGAGAAAGAGACGTTATTTAGGGTTTGGAAGGTGAGTTGGGTCTGCTCCAGTTGTCTTAGCCTGTGTTGCTTCTTTTGAAGTTCTTGTTTCCTTTTGTAGGTACCTGGATGGTACCAGCTGGTACCTGAGGGAGGCAGGATGCTTGGGATGGGAGCTTCAGGCTTGAGATCAATTTCAAAGGACAGATGAAAGTAACTTTAATGAATTGTAGTGTCTGGAATGTGTTGGTGGATTGCCAAAGAGGCACTTGAGACCCCCTTATTCTGGGGTAGCAGCTCTTGGGCAAGAGACAGAGACAGAAAAAGGTGTCAGCAAACACCAGACTCTCCCATCCAGCTCAACCTCTTCCCTTTTTCTGTGGCAGGAGAAGATTGTCCCCATGCTTTCATCCTTTCAGCAGCACATTCTCATGTTCCTTGTGCAGCTTTGAAACCAAGAAGTGTTTCCCAGATGTGCAGAAGTTCTGGGCTGGTGGGGGTGTTCTGGGGAGGTCGGCAAAAAGGATTCTATGTGGAACTTCCCTGCTGCTGAGGTGACTCACCCAAGCAAGCAATCTCTGCTGGTTCCCTTGCACAATCTGCAGCCCATCATGGCCATGAGCCATCAGCCATACTGCTGACCCCGTGCCCTCACAGATCATATACATCTGCTTTTTTCATAAGAGTGGAAAGTCAGAAGACCCTTGGGCCTGGAGATGGGTTCCTGACATTCTTTGTTGTGGTTAATTTCTGGAAATTCAGGCTGTGGTTCGTCTGTTCTGACATATGTATATCAGTACCTGAGCTACTCATTCTGAATTCCTTCTACTGCGAGGAAGAGAATGAGGCAGTGCTGGTGTGCTCCTTGACTGGCCTATTTTAGATATCTGCATTCATTTGAGAGGAAGGACCCTGCCCACTCCTGTGTATTTTTCGCTTATAGAAACAATCTGGATTATCCACAGAGATGTACACTTCTTCACACTGGCCACACAGTTAGTGGAAGGACTCACCTCCTCAGAATTTGAACAGTCTGATGACTTAAGCTCTGGGCACAAACTCTGGATTCCCCAGAGAGGCCAGGTGAAAGCCAGGCAAGTAGAGATCTGGACACAGAAGGTCCTGGCTGCAGGGGTACTCTCCCCTGGCTTGTTTGTCTGATGGATATCTCTCAGGGTTGTGACCACTAACCTGCTAAAGGAAAAGCTGGTGCAGGATTTTGGTTTTGACTTGTTTTGTTAGTGCCAAGGAGGTAAGAAGACCCCCCAGAAAATAAACTTGGATCTCTGGAGAGGTTTTCTCTTCACTGAACTGGGTGCTCCTGCTGAATTTTGTCTGATTGCTGAGATCCTGGGTATACACTTTCAGGAGTTGTGAAGATATGGATTTCCTATTATCCATCCAACTCTGCCTGATTCCCCATCTCCCACAACCCTCGACATTTTTTCTGCTCCATATCCTCATCCCTTGTTACCTGTGTCACTATCTTGCTTTTTCATATTCTCTGTGCTCTTGTCTGGTTCCATTTGCTCATTGCTGCCTGTGCTTTGTTTCACTGATGGCCAAGGCATGCAGCCTGCAAGGTCTCTCAGAAGTCTGAATATGCCTTTTAAAAAGAGGCCTAAGATTTCAGCAACCTACCCAAAGAACTAAAAAAACAAACCACTCCAAACAAGACAGACAGGAAAATATACAGTGGATCTTTCAGTGTGCTCATAAATAAAAGTCAGACAATCACATGCTTTTCTAAAAATAACAGCCTTAGCAAGTGTTTTGGTAGGAATAATACTGACCTAGTTTGCAGGTTGCCCACGTGCAAAACCAAAAAAGTTGCTGAGGAAAACCCATTGCCTGACAGAGAATTTGCATTTGCTGAACCAGATCTGAATTGAGAGGTTGTCAAACAGCTCTTATAGTCTGTTCTTTGGGCCATACTCTTAGGCAGATGGTGGGACTCTTGAGGATTTCCTGTGCAGGGCCAGAAACTGGACTCCTTGGAGGATGATCCTTGTGGGTCCCTTCCAAAATTCCATGATTCTGTGATTCTTGGTGGCCGCTCTGGAGGTTTCAGAGGAGAGGGGCTTGGGAAATGCTCACTGGCAGCATGGCCCACAGCAGTCACTTGCCTTCTGTGTGGGCTGGATGTGTAAGCTGCACCCATGTGGTACAGTCAGCAAGGGTCCACGTAAGCAGAAATCCTCTTTTGCAGCCTCAGTCTGGGATGTTCATGTCTGGAGAAGGGGCAGGATATCTCTGCAATCTGTGGACCTGAATTTGTGTATGTGAGTTTAGCTTTCTGTCTTTGTCTGTGGCACAAATTGAAACATTTTGGTGTTGAAGGAAATGACCCTTGACTGCCCAGCTCCTGACTGCCCCACAGACTCAGTCTGTGCCCCTGTCCTTGTCCCTGTGGCCAGGGCTGCAGCATAGCCCTAGAGCATGTTCTGTACCTTGGGGCATAAGAGAGAGTCATCCCTGTCTGCCAGCTCCTTCTCGTCCCTTCGGAGTGGATATTGTTCAGATCCTGGCCTGGACCTGGAACTGCTCTCTGTGGGCAGCTCAGCATCAGTGACAACCATGACAGCTGCCATCAAGGTAGCATCCCTCACAGTGATGGACACCCTTGGATTTCCTGGAACTCACCCTAGGAGATCACTGGTCTTTTGAGTATTATGGGTTAATATGCAAGATTACTGGGATGGGCATGTGCAGAGGCCTGATAGGATCTCAGGGAGATAAGGACAAAGTGGATCAGCAGCAAAGGCTGGATGAAAAGGTCCTTTCCCCAGGGCTGACCCATCATTCTGCCCCCCTGAGCCTACCATTATCTTCATATTATTGAGTGCCACAGGATGTGCTTCCCCTGTATTGGAGAACTGGCAGAAGCAGAAGTGTCCTGCATGGCCCACCAGCAGGACAGGGAATGCCTGTCTGAGGCCTCCCTGGGCCCCCAGGGATGATGATGTGCTGAGTGCGCAGCTGGGTCCCAGCACCCCCTGGCAGCGCAGGCTCAGCAGCCCTCTCTGGCCCATTTCCTCCTGCCTGGTGGGGTGTGAACCAGCAGCCCCTGATCCAGCACAGCCTCACTGCTCTGAGCTGCTGGGAAGCCACAGGTGCCTCAGGAACAGCAAGGTGGCCATGCTGCTGTGTGCTCCTGGTCTCCCTGCTGTGTGCTCCTGTCCTCCACAGCCTTGGTACATCACAGCCTCTCCATGAGCCTGGCTGCCTGGCCTGTCATCTGTGCTGCAAGGAGGTCTGTAGCGCTTTCCAGACTCTGAAATGAGAGCAGAAGTGTGTCAGGGAGTGTTCTGTGGAGATATTAATAAAGTTTTTAAGGCAAACGGATGCCATCGCTGTCCCTTAAGATCATATCCTCTTCCTTATTTTTCCCATCTCTCACGATAAGTGATACATGAATTTCTGACTCTGAGCAGCCTTGATGCTGGGAAATGCTCTCATTCAAGCAGAGAATCTAGGTCAGCTGCTCATAAGAATAGATCAAGCCTTCATTGAATGCAGTGGACAGACCTTCAGTTGGATGGGTTTTTCCCTAGCTTGTTTTGTTCACAGTGAGCTCCAGAAGTTCACAGGCATTTTGTGGACAGCAGCTATAGCATCCTGCCAGCAGGCTCAATGCAAGCATTACTGAATCAGTGCATCATAGGGGAAAATTAATACTATGAGGTACTAATTGTGATTTTTAATTTTTTTTTAACCTAAGATAGGGCCCTCAGTAATGAAGATTTGTATCTATGGTCAAGAGGAACTGATTTGTAAGAACATATATTATAAACATATATTATAAAATGAAGTTCGAACTTTTTCTCTGATTTCACACCTATAAATAACTGCTCTTACATATGGCATCTAATTATTTAATTGTATATGCAGATTAGAGAGTCATTTACATGCTGTCATCAATGACAGCAACTAATAGCACTGGCAGTTATTTCCAGGAACACATGGTAATGCCAAAGGTTTTAAATATTAGTCAGTACCTGCCATATACACCAATATCTCTCCCCATCTCTTCCTTTCAAAAATGTTAGAATAAATTAATAATCACAAGGTGCATCTGCTTCTTCTTGGAATTAGTTGCAGAAGATCTGTTATATAATATATTTTATAGAAAATTGCAATCCATCTTGGAGTTCCTGATTTCTATGGCTGTGATGGCTCCTTGAGACTGGGAAGGAAGAGGAAAGAAAATGTTAATATGTCTTTTCTCCATTTTATTTACATATGCAGAAGGTGGGGGGAAGGCAGTTGCAGACATGAAAGACTCAGGTCCCACTAGTATGAAGTGTGATCCATAGACATTTTTATCCAGAAGATATTTAGCCTTACTTTTGTGTAGACTAAATTGTTACCCATGGTAAGGTTAATAGGAACCAGGGATAGGGAGTGCCCAGTTCATCCTCTTGTCCTCATCAACAAAATCAGTGCAGTCATCTTTTTCCTAGTGTAAAACAGGTTTTGAGCATGCCAGCTTATATTTTTGCTACCATGTTGCATGTTTTGCCCACATGTGTAAGATGTACTGAACTGTGAAGAGTGGGGTAGCAGCCACTCTTCACTCAGTGGGTGAACATACACCCATTATTGGGCTTGGAAGCTTCACATTAAAACCTTGTGCAGAAAATACTTTTATTGACCCATTTATTCAAACAGACAAGCTCCAAGGCAGCTGCCTGAAAATCCAGTGATTCTGTGCTGTGTCAAGATCAGCTGTGTTAACTTGGTTTGCAGTTTGTGTGGATTTCAGAGGTTATTGACTCCAAGGCATTTGTTGTTGTGTAGTCATGGAGTGTACAAACACCACGCTGCACCACTCCTTCCTGCTCACTAAACAGATGTGTACAGTTAAGAGGCTGAATTTGAAACAAAAGGAATTTGTCAGTTACTTAAATCCTTTGTTGCCATGTGGCCTTAATGCTCTTTGTTAATTCATTTTCAAGAATGGCTCTTGGCTCTTGACAACCAGTAAATAACATATGCAGAAGATCTAAGGTCCTAACAGTGCAGATCATGTGCTTGTCCATGATGGGGAAAAAATAGCCATTCCTTTTTTTAGTTTGCTCAATAATTTAGAAACATCCTTCCAAGTCACCTAATTTTAGTTCCTCGAGGACCACATCTTCCTCCAGTGCAGGGAGAATCTTTCTGTGAGCGATGAAGGAGGCAGAGTGGCTGTGAAGGAGGCGGCAGGGGAACAGTGCCAGAGTGCTGGCAGTTGAGGCTGTGCTGCTCTCAGGAGCTGGGAGGTGTCTCTGGATCTTTATATAGCACTGCCTCTACTCCGCTGAGACGTGGGAGGCATTGGAAAGATGAGATACATCCTGATACTGACAGCAGATGCATGCATTACAAATACTCTTCCCTTTCCTTTACCTTGTCTGTTCCTGATGCTTCCCTCCCCAGGTTTTGCCCACCTCTTGTTTTCTTGGTATTTTTTTCATTCCTGTAAGACAGGAATGGGTCTGAAAATGTTGAAGACCCTCAGGCAGATTCCACATCATGAAACAGTGCTGAATTTTCTAGTGCCGTTTCTCTTCTAAATGCTTTTCTGGTTTTGGAAGAAAACTCAGTGATGTAGTGTAAATGTTTTATCACCATGTGTTTGGGAAGCCTGCTTTATTCAGCCTGAACTGATGCTAATAAAAATTTAATGCTTCCCTTTGTGCTCATGAAGAGTTCCTCCCCAGGGTATTTTTCTGAAGTAGTTTCAGAGGATGATTGGCTCTCTCCTAGGACTCTTTTGGGTGCCTCTTGCTGCAGCAAGTCCCTCACTGCAGCTAGCAATGTCCAGTGCTAAGATTGCAAAAATCTTTCAAAACAGACCTTTTAACAGTGTGATTTGGCATCTTGGATATCCTGAGCTTTACCAGGGCTAGTGGCTAAAACAGACTGCTGCTAAGTGTGGGGTGGGAAAGAAAATCTTGCTCAGGTTGTGCAGAAGTGACAACAGGAGACACCTTGTGCTGGGCATTTCTGAAGATTAAGTGTCTATACAAAAGCTGATCTCTTTTCTTCTACCTCCTCTCCTAAATAACCTGTTCAGCCATGAGGATGAGGGCCCTGAGTAGTGTTGTTGATATACCCCAACCCATACTAATAAATGTATTAATATATTGATATATGACTACATTACATATTTATATTCCTGCCTTAGTTTGTAGCCAGACACACTTGCAGTGGATGTTGAGAGGAGAATCATTAGAGTTTTGATATTTTGTCAATATTGAAGCGTGCCTGGGTCCTGTCAGAGGACTCAGGGTGTCCTGGCAGCTGATCTGTAGATATGATTTTTAGTCTCCAGATGGTGTCTGGCAGATGTGCCTGTGGAGCCATGTCAGTGCACTGGGGATGAAACACTGAAGACTGGAATTTGCACAATCACTGGCCTCTTGTGGCAGCAGAAGAAGCATATGATAATGTAATGTGGATTTTCAGTCCCAAATCTCTGCATATGCTGCTCTGTGTGGGGCTGTGGGTACAGATGTGTGTAGGAAGTTTCCTCTGAAATTGAACTTAAATTTTTTACTGCTGGAAAGAATTGATGTAAAAATGCACAGAGGAATCCTGTTTATCTAAGGCAAGTGAAGAGACTAAAATTTTTAGGCTTGTCTGTCCAAATGTAGATGGAATATTCATAATACAAACTTTCCCAAAAAATCCTTTGGAAAAAATAATGGATCATCTTGAAATGACACATGGTAGTGGCTGAGGTAGTGGCATATTAATCAATATCCATGATTAATTTTTTTAAAAACTCTTTCCATTCCTAGGAGACCAAGCAACATCTAAGTTGTAGATTTCCTCTGGCAAAGCTGTCCTTGGAGTTTTCCTTGGATAGCTCCAAGGATAACTTGAAATGATTAGAAATCAAGCTGCTGGGTGACAGCTCTTCAACGTGACCAGACTGGCTGCCTGCAGTGCTGTGGTGTTTTATGTGGCGGAAAACTTTGCTGAGGACTAAGCTGCCACTCTAAAAAAGTATTGTTTTATAGACTTGTTTATAGCAAGTCTTCTCTTGCTATGTGGATTAAGATATTCTCAATGCAAGGATTTTTAGGGCCACATCAACCCCTTCTATTGCCTGACTCTCTACAGTTCATCCTTACAATTTTGGGGATTGTGTGTTTTATTTATTATTACTACTTACTATTTTACTTACTACTTACTATTATTGCTATTACTATTTATTTACTATTATTACTACTATTGCCATTTTTGTCAAAAGAGGAAGCATCTTCCTTAAAGCCATGCTTGTTTCATTCTGAAAAGAAAAAACAGAATTAGGCAAAATCCCCAGGAATTAGCTAAAAATGTTCTAAAAGAACAGCAAAGTAGGTTACTAATTAAATGAAAATTGAGGTCAGTTCAAAATGGGGTTCTCACAATCAGAGGGAAAACAGAGGCAGTGAAAAATTTTATATCACATGCAACGTTATGTTTCAGTGTTCAGGGCAGGGGAAGGAGCAGTATCCAATTCTTTGGGGAACTTATTCTTTGGACTTTAGTGTGGTTGCTGAAAGTGCTGGGAACCATGCAGCGTCTCTGTCAACCCATCTGCTTGTCCACTCCTTGTAAACCAAATTCCTCCAGTTTCAGACAAATCCAGAGAAGGACAGAAGTTTCAGATCAACTCTTCCAAAATGGCATAAAAATCAGTGGCTGAGCAGAGAAAAGCTACTCAAGCAAACACACTCAGGAAGAGAAAGGAAGAAGCTTTCTTCTTTCCCTTTTGCTCCAAAATCGGTAGCAAGTTCAGGGTATCACAGATCTCAGGCAGTGAGAGGTTGCATCTTGGGGCTGGGAGTCACTCTAGGGAAGCAACTCTGTTCCATCTGTTGCTATAGGAGAGGCTGCCTGTATTAAATATTTGTGCTGCTTTATTTGCACAGGCACACAGGTTATCTGGAGAGTACAGGGGATTTGGTGAGCACCAAGGCAAGGAAACAGTGTTTGTGTACCTTCAGACTATGCTGCCAGGTGGAGCCTCTGATATCAAATAAAGGCTGAATTCATGCTGTGTTCTCTTCCTTAGAGGGGCACTGAAGGTCTATCCTCTCCTCAGATGTGTATGTTTATGAAGTGTGTAAGGATGAACTATTTTGTGCGAGACACCTTCTCTAAGTTTGGTTAAAACTGGCTTTAATACTGGTTAAAACTGATTTAAAATCCACTCTTACACATTAGGGCAGGGAATCACATGAATACAGAGATATATGCAACCTCTGGCTGTTTTTTTTTTTCCTTAGGAAATGGAGTTATCTTTAGGAAATAAGAATTAATGTATGCTTTTCACAGATGATAAACATCTGACTGTGCACAATAGGCAAAGTCACCTCTTGCACACGACTGTGATGGCAACACCAGCTGCAATGTCAAATGTGAGGGGTAGGTACTTTTGTTTCTTTGTTGGTTTGTTTGTTTTGTATCCCTCCAAAAAACCCTACCTTGCTTGGAATAGAGACTTGCTCTTCTTTGATTGCTGATTAAATCAAAGGTGCTGTGTGTGAGTGGAGGAGCACCTTGTCTGACTGCAATATAGCTTCACAGAGTGGTTTTGCATCCTAGGAAGCCAACATCTTTTTGTGCCATACTCTGCACATTTTATCATCATAATTAATATTCCTTTCTGCCATGTTTCACACCTTTGGTTCAAAGCACTGGAAAGTACCAGCATGTTCTGGAAACAAAAGAGGGAAGTGAAAAACCTCTCCAGATACTGCAATCCGTCTGCCTCTTAGGACCAAGTGTATTTCATATAACAGATGCTACTGAACACAAAGTTTCCATTGTCTATGCCTGACTGTGCTCATGTAATGCCCCTTTAAAGCAAGCAGAGGCATCACTGCAGTGCTGGAATTGGAATATTAATGTAATTGGACTCTTGTAAAGTCATTTAATTTGTAGTGCTAATAGTCTGACTTCATCTGATTAGCATCAAGACCAAACACCTATTGTTCAAGTCAGGCACACAATCCACTTGTTATGAAGAGATTTTATCTATATAGGCAGAAGAATTGGGAAATAGCAAGATAAAGAGTTAAGTCAACAGGGAAACAATATAAAAATTTCTCCAAGATGTTCACTTGTTTAATGTAAAATCCCAAAGACAAAGGAGTTACAGTTTTTCTGAGATAGGAAGACAGACTCTCAGTGATGTGGGGAGGCTGTGGACTTTTCTAGGAGCTCCAGGAAATGAGGGAAACTCCTGAATGCTGGGGATGTTCCTAGGAGACAAAAGGTTTCTCTTTCACAGTAAGCATAGTAAGGATCATGGCAGGGAAAATGACCCTGCTAGGAAAATCCCACTGTGGATAAATGGAGGCATTGAAACACCAGGAAGAAGGAGAGGGCTGGCTTCCAAGAAGTGGCTTTGGAGGAAGAAGAAAGTAATTTTGAACACCTGACAAAGGAGTTTGTTCAGAGGCAGAACTCTCCCTGTTCTTGGTCCTGTGTTCTTCTAGTTTCCTATTGCCCTTCTTTCCTTGGAATGGCTTCCCTTGGGTGGGCAGCTCAGGAGCCCATGGAAGGAGCAGATAAAATGTGGCTGTGCACCAGTTCCTTTGCCCAAACCAATGGGTTTGGACAGCAAACAATCCCCTTTGTATTATGTAAACTCTTTGTGAAAAACCTCTGTTCTAGTTTGATCTCAACACTTTATGTGAAGGCGTAGCTTCCCTGTGAGCTTTGCCTGTCTCAGCATAACAGCATCCATGGGAGCCCTGTGCTGGATGATTCCTAGAGACTCAAATCATCTCCATGTTTTAAGTGCAGAATTTCAGCCTAAGCAGTAACACAGCATTAGAGACAGAGGGGAGTGACCTGTACACCCTGTGTGTGCTGTTAAGGCACACAGAGAAGCAGAAAAGCAGGCTGCTGGTGGCCCCTGGGCAGCTCCCTTGTGCCATGTCCCCTCCTGCAAGGGTGCATTCCCCTCAGAGACAACATCCCTCAACCCAAAGCCATTGTGGGCAGGGGTGCAGAGTGGTGACAATGGATTGCTGGGGCATCACTTCCTGCTGCTGCTGGGCTCAGCACCTCGGTCAGAATGACCCTCTCCACCCTGCTGTCCCTTCACAGCCCTCCTGGCTGCCTGCTGCTGGAGGCCATGGCCTGCTCTGCCCCTGCTTGCCCTGGGTTGTGGGTGAGGGAAGGCAGGACACAGGAGCCATGGGCATTGTTGGTGCTGCAGTGCTCGGGTGGATTGTGCCCTGGGGCACTTTCATCCTGGGGAGTGCCTGACATTCCCTTGATTGAGTGGGTCAAGTGGTGCATGGAATAAGAGTTGGTCCTAGCCTCAGGATGTCAGTCCATCCCTGCAGTCACTCCCTGCTTTCCACAGGCTTGCATTGTATTCCCTTGAAAGAGGCTTTCTGGGAAAACACAGCAATTCCCACACATCATGCTGCCACAGTTTAGGGCATGATCTGCAATTGTGAGTGTGTTCAAAATCTGTGTACTGCAGGGAGTCTTGCCTTCAGGACTGGCACTTTGACATCTAATTTCCTTCCACAGAGAAGTCTAGGGAAATGTTTTTTGTTAGAGACAGGCTTGGAAAAATGCTGATGAAGTGAAACATAAACATATTGTGTTGGAATTTTCATGGGAAAATATTGCTGAAGGATTTCAGCACGCCTGGAATGCTTCTCTCAGTACTGACCCTCTTATTCTATTTTGTATTCATATACTGTGCAGCTATAACATTCCAAATGAAACATTGTGACTTCAGCCAATTAAAAATTAAGGTCAAAAATTAAAAATTAAGGTCAAAATGGAATGCATATAAAGCCTGTCAGTTTTCAACTTCATTCACGAGCTGGGAAAACACCGTATTTTGCAACCTCAGTATTTCCTACTGGCAGCAGCTCAAATGTGTGACCGCTGCTGGAATTTCTGTTTCTCTTTCCAAATGAAATGTATTTATTTCCTCCTCCCTATTGTTACTAATGAATCAAACAGCTTTGTGATAACATGCTGGTGGTATTCAACACTGATAAAAGAGCCAGAACAACATAACACTCACATGGTTTCCAAGAAGGAAACTAGTGGAATTTTACTATCATGAAAATGTAGAAAATCTTGGAAGATATTGCAGGCATTAAACTAAAAAATATGAATTAACATATTTGAAACATTCTAGATGACATGTGGAAAAATCACCCCTTAAATTCATACCCCTGAAATCATTGTGGCATAGTGCATGGTTTTGAATCAATGCAGCTTGTAATGATTAATACAAACTGTCCTCAGCTGAGGAAAATCCTCAAGTTTTTGATTTAATCTTCATAATAACGGAATGGAGAATTAAGCTCAGCTTGTAATTCTCTTGCAAGAAGGGCGTGGTAAGGACAGCATTTCAACTCCTCTCCAAGTTGTCACAGCAGTGTAGGGACTTTAAAAAAATCTATTGTAAATGCAAGCTCCTGGATTTAAAGAATACTTTCTGTGGAGGAATTTATTCTGTGGTTTATGGTCAGAACCTTAAGCAGCCTAATATGGACTTCATGCTAAGCAGAAAATCTCCTCCTTTTTCTTCACTTGTGGATATTGGCTGGTGAACAGATCCATATGTGTGCATACATGTATGGACACACACACACATGCTGGATTGCTGCAATGTTATGCTGTTTATATCCATGTGTGTGTTTATAAATTTAAAATAATACATAATAGTGTACATAGTTGCTGGAATATTGCACATTCCAGAAGGCTGAGGTTGCTCTTATCTCCTCTGAATGCTGTTATTAGAACATGGAAACCAACACTCATTCTCTGGGCCTTTACATCCCTGGTGGCTCACACTAGGCTTGCTGGGAGGTGAGGGAAAACTTGGCTCCAAACCCAGATGTGATCTCCCTGCCAAAGGAAAACTCGGGTGCAGCCTGGGCATGCAGGGTGGGTGGAAAAGGATGTGTGTTTCATAAAAGTTGGTACTAATCAACTCCCTTAAACTGATAGGATTGTCATCAAGATAACTGGCAGTGCAGGGATATTTTAATCATTTAGAAAATGCCAAAAATCCCCTTGGCTTTCCCCAGTGGTTGTGGTTAGATTATGTATGAGGTTTTTGACATTATTTACCCAGAAGAGGGAAGGATTACATAAGAGGCTGGAAGCCTATAAAAGTGCCCTCACTTGGCACAGACAGGAACCAGGTTAGATTTTTTCAAAGGCAGCTGAAGCCTGTAGCTGTGCAGAAAAAAAAATAATCAGAAGAAGAGAGAACTTCTCTGGGAGAAGACACTAAGATTACTTTGCATAGAACTATTTCTCATGTTTTCTTCTGATAGTAATCCCAGCTGGACAGAAAGAACCTGAGTCTGCTTGGATCATGCAGAAGAGAAAGCATTCCTGGGCAGCCTTTGTGAGAGGAGGCAACAAGAAGGGGGAGAAAATGGCTGGGGAAAATGCAAGAATACTGCCCAAGGCCACACATGAGGAGAGAAAGAAGCAGGAGGCAAAAAGGACAGGGAAATTGAAAACCTTGGCAGGCAAATTGCTGAAGACTGTGGTTGGTGGGAAGGAAACGGTGGAGAAGGCTGGTGTGGAGGATGTGGCGGGGAATTTGCTGAAGAGGCCAAGCAGTAGGAAAGGAGAGGAGAGAGGGACGCCTGCAGGTAACCTTGAAGTTATCTCTGGGTCCAGGCCTGGATCTTCTCTGCCCCTCCCATCCCAAAGGCTCTTGTTTTTCATCAACTTCTGGATTAGGTGCTTTCCACTCTCTTCCTCCCCATCCTTCACCTGAATTCTTGTCCCTTCTGAACTCTACACTTGCTACTCTGGGCAGTTCTGTATTTCACTTTTTATTTGCTCCACAAATTTCTCTTTACTGTTCTTATTTTTATCTCTGCAAAGACTCCTGATGTGTCTTGTGAGGAAGATGACGTATGTGTGACTGACACCCCAGCCATGTGACTGTGCTGTTCCTCCACAGATGGGAGGGGGAGGTGGGCTGCACACAGGCTGGTTGTGCCAATTAAACATTTCCCACGTGTTGTGTGCATCAAGGCAGGATGGGTGCAGCTTGTAGGCCCCTCCTGAATAACTTGCCAATTGCTTTGCTGAACATCCTTGTATCAACCCTTCTCCATTTCATGTCACGTTCCTCCCTCCAGTCCTGTTTGATTTAATTCTTACTTCACATTTGAGATGTTTTCATAGAGGAAGCTAGGAAGGATATAGGCAAAACATAGTAGAAGATCATACTCCTTTCATTCTTCACTCTACATCCAAAGTTGTATCCTGAATTATTTAAGTCCCACTGCTTCTGGCTTTACTTAACTTCCCCTGCATTCTCATCAAGTTCGATTTGTCCTCTGGGCTCTGCTCCAGATACCTTTGGCAAAGCTTAACCCTTTGTTGCTCAATCTTGTAATATGTAAAACACATGGAAAAAGCCCTGCAGCTCTGTGCATGTGTTGTGAGAGTACATTTAACTCTTGTTGGTTGACTGGATGTGCTAGGTAGGATACATTGGAAACAAGCAGCACTGAAAATCTTCCTTCCAAGGGAAGGAAGATTTGGTCCTGCCAGGGTTTCTGCAGAGGAGGCAGTGAATTCCTTCCAGGCTTGGCTTTCAGCTTTTGGCTTGTTCAGAAAACATCCCTTCTTTAACTCTTTTCTTCTGGACAGAAGGTACATTTCTTAAGGAAAGATTGTAATTAATGAACCTTGATTGCTCACATGAGGAGGTCTCTGGAACGATGGCAGAAAGCTGCAGATTAATCTGCAGGACTGGTTAACCTGGAGGAGAAAGGATGAAAGAAATTTAGAAATAAAAAGTGCTTGCCCTGAGGAAACTGAGAGGTGCTAGTGCTAGGCCTTAAGTGCTCTGATCTTGAGTAGATCCTGAGGAATTCTGGAATAGATATAAACTAGATACTTCATAACTTGGATATTAAAGTCCTATAGACAAGTGAACAAACAGCAAGTTGTGTTCTTACTGTGTTGCAGAGGAAACCATCTGCAGATTCATTGAGCAAGGAAAATTTTTGGAAGCTTGTGATCAAATTCATAATCTGGAGCATTCTGGAAATGATGGTATGGGAAAGTCTGAATCACTTTATGCACTGCTGGCTGAACGAATGTGGACTGTCGTGGGAGAAGCACTCAGTGGAAGTGACAGGATGCTCCTGGAGCCGTTGCAGTCAGTGGGGGAATCACTGAAGTGGGAGAAGCAGAAGGAAGCAGAACGGCTTGGCAACAGCCTAGAGACAGATTCTGTTTCCACCTGGAGCCCAAACTTCTGGAGAAAAGATCTGGAGGAAAAGCTAATGCAGTACATGACAGCCCAGATTCCCCTGTTTGCTTCCTCTGCTGACACAGATGAGACTGCACTAAAGCAGCACCTGAGTCACCTGGAAAGGACATTTCTCCCCAGCCTGGAGCACAGAAGTGATGTCTTTAAGGAAGCAGGACTGTTCATCACCTATGCCCGCTGCTGTCATGCCTCTCTGTGTTCTCACCTTGCCACACTTACTGACAGTAACTGTTTCAGCTTCAGCCAGAGCCTTTTAATTTATGGATGGATCATTAAAATGTACAAAAGGTATGTCTGAAGGGCTTTTTTTCCCTACACTTTTCTATATCTCTATTTTTTTTTCTTTCGGAGAACAGTCCCTGCTTCCTGATAACACAGTGATGATCAGGACTCTTGCTGAGTTTAGGTTTGCCCACTGTCTTTTTTATCTTCTGTGCTCTCAGAACCAGAGCCTTTTTTCATTGCAGTACTGCCTCTTTCTAAATCCTTAATACCAGATTCAGGGGTTTATCAGAGGTGGGCAGGTATTTTTCTGCTGGACTGCTGTTGGACATGCACAGTTTTCTGCTTTATTGAACAATTTCTTTCCTTGCATCAAGCCTTTTTTAACAAGGTCCCTAATACTCTAATTACCCCAGAGTAATTTTCCCTGGCCTTTAGGTCAGCATGGTGTTCTATGGATTTCTCTTGTTCTGCCCTCGATTCTCCCACTGCTTTATCTGGCTAGTAGTTTTCCCAGATGTTTTCTCTATTTCCTTCATTAGTGCTTGGATCACAGGAAAAACACGTAACAGATCATTAAATTCCTGCCCAAGTCTGGGGAAACAGATATGGCTTTCCCTCCGAAGAGTGGCACATCTGGGGCCCTTTGGACCAATGTGAATTCAAAGCCTATGGGTGTCATCAAAGTCTGAAACTTTCTTGTGATTTCTTTTTCCATGGTGGATGAGGCGTTTGATTCCCTGTGTCTGTGGTTTAATTGCTACTTTGCAGCTCCAATCTTCTTATGCTTAATAGTTCTCAGCCTTTTTGGATTATTTGATTGCTTTCATCCAAACCCACAGCTTCTCTATTCCTTGTATTAATTACACTTATAAACCCCTGATTAGCTCATTAGCAGTTCATCAGGTGGTTTCTTCCCCCAGCCAGCTGCTGAAGGAGGGAAGCTGTTTGGTGGGTACACACTGGCCATCATCAGGGACATGGTACATGTGGTCAGGAGGCATCCCTTTTGCTGCTGCTTTTAAAATGGTAAAACTTAGGAGTAATGGATTTATTAAATATTGAAAACTTTAATAAAAGTGGAGGTGAAAAATAATGTAATTTAATTATATAAAGAAAAGTCAAATATAGGAAAAATGTATTATATAAATGCAGAATCCCTTCAAGAAAAAAAAAACCCAAGCAGATAAGACAGTGACTCTATTAGTCAGATGATAGTGAAAAGACTAGAAATGAGGAGAGCAGAGATGCCAGACTTCAGCATTTGATTTTTCCTCTCTCTAAATACAGTTACAACCTCTATGAAAGCTCATGCATAGATGCAGTTGTCTTGATATATAGCTGCTTCTTATTCCATTCAGAAAGAGTATGTGACACTTGCAAAATTGTGCATCCATGCAAGTGTGCTTGGGAGATTCTGCCTGAGCTTAAGAAGGAATTGAGCAGCAGCAGTGAGGGGAGAGGGGAACAACAAGCAAAACCCTTAACTTGGGCAGCAAATGTAGGAAGAAGAAAAAGAAACAGCACAAAAGCAAAGATGGCCAAAGGCCATTGTCAAGATCATCTACTGTGCTGTGGCTGCCCAAGCTTGGCAAACACTGCTGAGTTCTTGCAGGGCACCCTTTTGCTTGGTGTGAGGCTGTGGTGCCAGGCAGGGGCGCCAGGCAGGCGATGCTGTGGACCCACGGGAAGCTCAGGGAGCTGCCCATCTGTCTGAGCTCTTGTTTCTGTACACAGAGGCAGCCAGGCATGTGAGAGACCCGGGCACAGCTTTTCCCTTGGTGCACAGTGCCTCGTGTGGATCCTTTTGAAGACTGAGGAAAAGTTGCTTGCAACCGCACGGGTAAGAACTCAGGAGTTTTACCCCAATCTGCCGGTTTTATTCCCGTGGTTTTAAATTAAGAGGTGCCCTTGTTAAACAGCCAGCCCTGCTCAGGCATGTGTGGGTCCCAAGGTCTCCATCTTGACTGAGTTTCATTGCAAAGCCCAGGTGTGAAGATCCACGACTGTCTGCTGCCAAAGGGAGGCTGCCTTGTCCTTGTTCCTTAGCAAGGAAATGCTGGGACTTTTGCAAATCTCTCTTCATCCCATTGCTGTATACTCAGAGAGCTGCAATCTGCTCTGCTCAGAAGCCCTTTTATCTGGAAGAAAGGGAGACTATGGGTGAAACCCACTTCCTTATTGAAGGCCATTTCAAAATGCTATTCATCTTCTCTCCATCTCTTAATGATCCCATCATGTGCAAAACTGGGGTTTTTCTACAACCCCTTTGCCTCAGCTGTGCAGGATATTGAGGCTGCTAAATTTGCCTGTGTGTGGATCCTCACAGTCCTCTCCAGCCTGTTGGACTGACACTGCCGATGTTAGAGCAAAGATTATTTCCAGAGCTCAGCACAAGAAAATGTGCAGCTGGTGCCCACCCAGCAGCCCTCCACAGAGAATCCTGTCTTTTGATCCCACAGGTGACCCCAGCCCTGCGGCTGCAGCATCTCTTTCTTTTCTCAGCAAAGTTCCCTCTTTGAAGAATTCTGTTGAGACATGTGGAATACAAATGAAGCAGGGAAGATGTGTTGTGGCAATGGGGAGTTCCAGAGGAAACCACGTTATTTGGAAAACTCAGCAGGGTCTCTTTTATTCAGTTAAACCTGAAATGCAACAGCAGGAGTTACCACACTCAGCTCTCTTGCTTTCCATTTCCACCAGCCCCTGGGGAGCAGAGGAGGGGAAATTCCATGGCAAACTGCTGAATCATCCCTGGGAAAGTACTCTAAATTGCAGAGATTTTCCTCAAGAATTATTCCCTGAAGAACAAGAAGGTAGTCACAAACATGGAAGTAGAAGTGCCAGCTGGTGACAATATGCTTAAAGCCTACTGGTTTCAGTATTTAAGTTCTTTATGGGCTGTTTTTAACCATTACCCTGGGGAAGACCATGTGTTCTCAAGCTCCTTTTTCAGCATTTGTTTCAATGAAGGAAGTGACTTAATTCAGGGCAGTGCCACTGAGGTTATCCTAGAGCAAGTCCCTGAGTCATTGACAAGCCCTCAAAGATGCTGAGTAACAGTGATGGGAAATTTAATTTTTTTTAGTTCCCTCTAATGTAATAGCTGAAGAATGCTTTTTCTTAACTGTGGGTTTTCTGTTTTCCTGATACACCATGTGCTGAGCTTTTGTGCCATGCTGCCCTGAGTTTTCACACCTCCTTGGATCCTGAAGTACCCCAGCTCTATGTGGTGCTGAGTTGTACAGAAAGAACAGAGCTGGAAGTGCTGGACAGTGTAGCACAGCATTTGTCCCAGCTCATTTCAAACCTGGCCAGCTTGGGTACAGCTCCAGACTCCAGCTAATGAGCTTAAGTGGACATAAGCTGACTCCATATGGAAAAATTATGGATGTCTCTTCAGCTCAGTGGCACAGCTTATAAAACCTGCTTTATCCCTCTATTTCTGCTTCTAGGATAATTCAGCCCTTCATTATGCTAATATACAGGCAGTTGTTGTTGAGCAAATATCCTGCTGTTATCTCTTGACAATTGTCATACATTATTGTGCCCAAATCACATGGTGTTTGTTTTGCCACTTCAATGGATGACTAAAATTTCAGAATGAGAAGATCCTGACCAGAATGAGCTATGGTCTGCTTTGCTTAGAAATACCTGGTTTATCTTTGGGTGTGGCAGCCTGATATTTGTGCAAACTAAAAGCACTTTAAACAGAAATGAGTGCTGAGAACTGTGAGCATATCAGAAGGTGCTGAACCCAAGATGCCACGTGGAGTTCAAAACCACTTTGAAACTCCAATGTGGGGAATTCAGTCAGCTCTGCATGCAGGCAGCATTTCCCTCAATCTGGACACACCTGGGGCAGGGGAGCTTTGTGCCTTTGAGGTTACAAAGCTGGTGAACTGAAAATGCTGTTGCCATCAATTGGGTTGCCAGTCTGTCACCTCTGCCCTTGCTGTACTGGGGAATTTGACAAGAGTGCAAGGCAGACCTTGCAGCATGGTGCCAGGGCTCATTCTCATGCTCATTTACACTGCCCTGCAAAGGATCACGGCTCTGTGTCTTCTCCCCACCACCTCTGTATTTTTTCAAATGGACAGAAGGAGGACCGAGAAGTTCATGTTCTGCAGTCAGCACAGGTGTACTGACCATCCATGGATCTGAAGCCTTGCAACATTTTTGTCGGACAGAAAGAAATAAGAAGTAAACTGGGCCTGTTTATTACAGCAGAAGTTTTGGTCCTCTCCTCATTGGAGCTTTGGTGCCTGACGTGCTGGTATCACTACAAGAGCTACAGACAAGCAGGCTGTTTCTAATGCAGACACATAATCTGATCCAAAACAACTAAGTGCTGTCCTCAACAAGTTATTAACTGCCTTGCAGTTCCTCACTAAGCTATGCTTTGTCCCATTGTGGGGGGCAGGCTTGAAGTGTTTGTGCAGCTCAGCAGGGATGTGCTATCTCAGCACATAGTGTTCACACATTTGCTCACAGTCAGGTGATGGCACTTGTGAGGAAAGAAATTTTTCTGGGTTGTTTACAACTGCTTATTTGTCTTTGATTAACACTTTTCAGTGAATATGGGAGAGCAGTTGTTTTGAATATACATTTGATGAAATTCTTCAGCTGACAGCCACAAATTTCCTAATTCATCAGGCAGAAAAGAACAAAGATCAAAATGGGAGATCAGACTTTATATTCCTTGGAGGAAGATTCAGAAATGAAAGAATAAATAAGCAAGCCAGATTTTTGAGTTTAAAGCTTCTATAAAGGTCAGATCATGTTTTAAGCAACAAGTCCTTTCTCTGCAGTGCTAGTTTTGTTTTTACAGCCATTCAAACTAGCACAAGCCAGCCAAGTCTTGGGAAATTTCCCATCGTGCAGCCTCATGGGGCCCATCTCACCATGACAGTAGCTCTAAACACTAAGCCTGCTTCTCTTTGCACTCACAAGTCCCTGGCTCAAGCAAGGGAATGGTTTTAATTAATGCTGGCTGGTTTCTCTGGATGCTGGTTGGAGAGAGGAAGGGTGGAAAATCTCAACTACAGTAGCTGGCAGCATGGAGATGTATCTAAGCATTGTTTTGCTGTGTGGGCGCCTTCATTTGAGCTAAGCTAACTAGGGAAGACTGTAGATAACCCAAGCTGACACTGGGATGAAAGAAAGCTGCAAATCACTTAAACTCAAACAAACAATGTAGAACAAAACAGAAAAATGTTATTAGGTCAGCTGGAAAATAGCCAGGCTTTGGAGGCTTTGGGTTAAAAGAGACAGCCAAAAAAAATGGAGGCAGGAATTCATCTACTCCAAATGGATAATGAGAGGCTGGGAAACCTAACACGCTATGAATGCCATTGTATCTTAACTGTACTTTTTAATTTCCTTTTATCATTTAGAAGGAAGTGGGGAAAGCACTGAAAGAAGCCTTTGATATTGGGAAAACCCCTTGGGCAGATGCTGCAGTCATTGAGGTAAACTGGGGGGAACTGAAAAGCTCCCAATCTTTGGGGCAGTCATGTTTTTGCACACAAACGTGGGTATTTGGCAAGACCCAGTTTTGCATGTCTCAGTCTAAGCTCAGTGGGTTAAAAGCCTGCAAGCTGGCTGCCATACTTAACCTGTTTTCGCCCTGGGCATACATAAAGAAAAAAATACCTCCTTACTAAACTAAGGATAAGCCTGAGCTGATTCAAGCTGAAGCTGCATTTTCATACATGCTCCTGGATCTTTATGTAACCTTTGGAAAGTGGTGGTGTGTGTTACCAGCCTGCTCAGTATGAGCTCTGCAGAGCACTTTTATAAAAGCAGGGAGAGCTGCTGAGCCATGGCAGTGCAGTCCCATGGCTGGCAGTGCAAGCTGCAGGCAGGCTGCTCCTGCTCATCCCTGCTGGGACTGCTGCCCTGGTGGGTCAGGCAGTGCTGGGGGCTCTGCAGAGCACAGCACAGGGCTCCAAGGGCACTGCAGGAGCACACCTGAGGAGCACACATACTGACACACTGCAGGAGCACACCCTGCTGACTCGTGAGCAGCATGTACTGTGGGCAGAGGGGGTGTGGATCACGACCTGCAGAAGGATTAAAATAAATCCTGGAGTTTATATGTGGGCTTAAGCGATGCTGGAGATCAGGGCCATGGCTGTGGGCTCTCATGACTGTATCTTTATTCTCTGCTTCCACCACCCCAGTGGCAGTCCCGTTTCAGGCCATGAGAGAGGCAAGTAGCTCCATGGTCCTTTGGAATGGCAACCTCGGGCATTGGAAGCATTGCAGATCAGCAGCAGCTGGTTTTCCTTGTGAGGATGCAGATTTAGCTGGCAAGCACTGGCTTTTCTGGCCCATCTCAGACCCAGGCAAATGCAGAGCTCACATCAGGGGCTGTTTCCTCCTTGCCTTGCCCTGTACCTGCTGGAGCCATGGAGCAGTGATGTGCCCAGTGATGTACCTGTGCTAGGGCGATGTTTAGCTATCAAGATGGTTTTTTTCCTGCCCCTGGCTCACACTGGAAAGTTTTCTAATGGGAACTAGGACAAGGCATGGTTTGAATCCCATAGTCCTCATATTTGTAACATCTGGCCATGCTTCAGCATGAGTGGATTCACTCTGTTGTGTATGCAACTGACAGGTTTGAACGCTCTGGGGTGGGTGATGGAAAAGCCTGGATTAATAGGAAAACCTTATCAAATTACCATCTCCTCAATTTTCTCAGGCTGACACTTAAACTTCAGATAGAAAATTATCAAGGTGTCATGGAAACTCATCATCTGTGGTTTTCTGACACTTTGGGGTGGCTTATTTTATCCAGCCCCTTTGGGTGAGCTTTTGCATCTGTTATGAGCAGTGGAAAAACCCATTCATGATGTGAGTCACCCTTTGTCTCTGGCTGATGAGCACTGTGAGGGCACAGCATATGGGTCCATCTGTCTCCTTTTATCCATCTGGCTCTCCTCCCCTTTGCAAGCTTTTGTTTCCACAGAGCAACTAATGGGCAGCATTAAGTTGCCACCTGCTCAAGCCAGCCCCATGTGGGGTGAATTTTGAGCTGTCTGGCACAGCCCACCTCCTGCAGACACCTGGGCCACCCAGCTGGGCTCAGTGGGGCAGGACATGTGCTGCAGGGTTTAACACACAGGGCTGTGTCGAGTGTGAGTTGTGGTGGCTGGGCAGGTGACACCTGCCCTCTTCAGGCATGCCATGTAGAGACCCTGGCAGAGGTGCAGGGCACACAGATAGGTCTGCATAACTTCTTTTTAGTGGCTGCACCCAAATTTATCTGCCAGGGTGAGTCAGGTAGAAGCACAGATGCTCCTGCAGATGGCAGGTCTATGTATGAGCTGAGCTGCCAGGCTGGATGTGGCCAGCAGATTACATCTGCAGGGACAGGCTTTTACCCAAGCTGACCACAACAAAAACAATGTGGCAAAGGTGTAGGATTGGGCATTACAATAAGGATGATGAAAAATACATTTATTTCCATGAGGATTCTCAAAACTGAAGCAGAAGTTGGTGCCTAGGGCAGAGGGATTTGCTGCAGGGTGAGCAGTGGGATGTATTCTGTTCACTGCATAGGGAACAAATTACTTTGGCCAGTTCTCCTCTCACACATTGAAATCCACAGATAATGACAGAGAAGACAGAGGCTGCCAGGCGTGTCAGCGAGAGCCTGGGTGAGAAGGTGGAAGCTGAGTGCCTGGAGGAGTGCCTGAGGTTCCTGGAGAGGTAGGAAGGATGCTGTTTTCCTCCTTGGTAGCATTCTTAATGCTCAAAAGAAAGAAATCCTGATGAAGCAGCTGGTGATGCTGTGTTCACCTGGATCTTAATGGCTGTTTCCCATTAAGCTGTTACTGACAACACAGCACTTCACTGCTGCTTGTGTGCTCGGTATTTGTAGTTGGACTAAAGCTGAGGGAACAAAGTGCATCTGGAGTAGCTGGGACAGGATAAAGCCTTTGGGGGAGATCTGGAGAGGCTCAGACCTTAAACACACTTGGGAAGAGGGGCAGCCAAGTGTCCAGTGCCCAGGCCTGGTCCTTCCTGACCTGGCTGTGCATCCCAGGCACAGTGCTTTCTGCTGGCTCTGTGGCAGGGTGGAGAGCTCTCCTCTGTCCTAGTTCTCTTAGCAAAATGAATGCCTTCTCATCTGGCTTCTCACCACTTCCTCTGGCTCCCTTCATCTGCTTTTTGTTCTTGGGTATTTCTCTCCCCATGTATCCCCCACAGCAGAAAATGCCAGGACTGCTGGTTTAGGTTGTATTTCAGATGGAGATTTGATTTAAGATCCTTGGCCCTCCACATGATGAGAGGAAAGAAATTCCTATAAAATGGAGTTGTGCAGAAGCCCTTTGTGAGACTGAGACTCACAAAGCAGTTCAGAGACCTTGTGAGTTATTCATATACACTGAGACTTTGTTCTGCACCTTTATTGACAAAGCCTGAGCTGCTTCCCAGAAGGAGGTGTTGCAAATCAACCTCCTGCCTCTTGGTCCCTGACAAAGGTACCCAGACAGCTCCAGGGCTCTCCGTGCTGTTCCTGTCTTTTCCTTCCCCCTTAGCTGGGCAGGACAGAGACTTGGTCATGTTGTAGATCCCACCTGGGGGATTGAAAAGACAAATGGGGTGAGATGAAAAGACAAATAATCACACAGTATTTCTTCAGTGTGCTGTTGCTGTTAGATGTTATGGAGCATGCCAGATTAAAGGTACTTCTTCCTGTTTTAATTTAGCTATGAAGATGAAGTAAGAAGTTTTATCCAGCTTGATGGCTGCCCACAGATCTACAGCAGCTTATGTATCCTGGAGAGTTGCTGCCTTCTCAGGTTAGAAAACAGGGCCTCATGACATGGGGAGCAAAATGAGTTTTCTGCTGGTCTGATCTCCTCCTGGCTCTGGTATGAGGCCAACCTGTGCACACCAGCCTTTAAACATGGAGGAAGCCAGCTGCTGTCAGCAAGACTCCTTCAGAGCTGCCCTGGCTGCCCCAGCAAGAGAGAGGCTGAGATGGGGGTTGTGACTGTGGCCAGAGTCACAGGGCTGTACTGCCACTTTTTGCCAGCTCCCAGGCCCTGCAGGTGGAGGGGTTGCAGCCATCTCCCCCTTCCTGCACTGAGCAGGAGGCAGCAGTGCTGTGTCATGTGTGGGGACACTATCCTGGCTAACCCCACTGTGGGTTGTGATGTCCTTCCTTTCCCTGGCCTGATCATCCTCCAGCAGGAAAGCTGCATAAAGGTTATGCTGAGATGTGTGTGCTACTGCACTTGGTAGGTGCAATCTCAAGTGCCTTGCTGAATGAAACCCCAAGGAATATGCCAGGCTCTCCCTGGGATTGCTAGGAGGGAGGGAAGCAGTAAAGCACAGAAGGGTGGAGGAGGATGTTTGCACCTACAAGCTAATTTCAGAAGCACTTGCAGCATCAGAGAAAACAAGGTTGCTTCTTTTCTTCCTGTGTAAAATTATCCAGGGATCTCTGGAGTCAGCAAAATGCCAAAATCCAACATATGCACAGTGATTACTTGACATCAGAGCCTTGTGTTGAGCCTAGGTAGCTGCTTTGTTTGTTGTATTTGCATGTTGCTGATGCTGGATCCTAGACTGAATACTTATGAGTCTCTTCTATGTAATCCTTCACAGCTTTACTGAGAATGAAGTTGTACACTGAGCCTTTCCACAATGTAGGATGTCTGGTTTCAAGCTGGTGATAATTTTAACCAGGATTTGCTGACTGGAAGATTGTTCTGATGGAAGATAATTATCTTGTATTTGTAGATTGTCAAAGGCACATGGGATGCTCACCCAGACTCTGTTTGTCAATGCTGCTTCATGCTTGCTCATTTTTGAAAACACTAGAATTTTTATTGATCTGATCTCACTGATGGGTATGAGTGGCATTTGTATGCACTGAGCTTTTGTGCCCCTGTGGCAGTGTCTTAACGAGCACACAAATGCAGGTCACTGAGCTAGCTTTGGACCTGAGCATGTGTCCATTCAATGACCCAGGCAGCTGTGTTGGTTGCAGTGGAAAGAGTTTTGATATGAGAGAACAGTGTGATTTGATCTGATCAATATTTTCCATATTAATTTTTTAAACAGAACTGTCTGGCATAAGCTAACATACATTTGCAGTGTCAGCACTGAGCAGAATGTTAAGGTGAATGGATATCTACACAGGATGGAAGATGACATTATGGAGCATTTTCTGCAGACCATCACCACGAAAGTCAAGGTATGGAAGACACATTTTAATTCTGACTCTTTGCAGACCATATGGCTGGCATGCACTTCCCTCTCATGTTCTGGTTTGGAAAAGGTGAAGCCATAGTTTGGCCTTCAAGCCTGGTATTCTCCTCTGCCTTGTCAGAATCTGTATGTGGACAGCTTCACATTTTCCAGTTTTGGGACCCAAGTTTCTCTGTTTGTACTGTTTACTGTTGTGCTGCCCAGACCCCAAAAAGTTGAATTTTGCCTGGTACCCATTAATTCCCAGCTGCTGGGCATCTTCCCAGGGTAGTGATAACTCACAGAGCCCAGGGCTGTGCTGGGTAATCAGGATGTAGAGAAGGCTGACCAGAAATGTGTCTCTCCCTTGAGATAAAGTCCCCTCCCTTCACACTTTCTATTATCAGTCTGTTAGCCCAGGCACCCTTCACCCTTGTGTCTGGAAAACACAGAATTCCAGGCTCCTGATAGTGTGTGATCCTGTGCATTTCCCTGGGAAGCTCCCCTGAGCATCTCCAGCCTCATTGCACAGCTCCCTTGGGCACGCTGGAGGCAGCAAAAGGAAAATGACAAGAGAAACTCTGGCTACACTGTGCAGTTTTGGTCTCAGAGCTCATTGCCAGCCTGTCCCATGGGCCCACACATCCGTGTGGGAACTGCGGGTGGTTCTGACAGAGCACCAGCAACCCTGGAGGGGGAACAGGAGGTCCAGGGCCCAGGTTTTCAGTCTTCCAGGTTTGGGCTTAAGAATTTAGTACATCCTTCCTGAGTCGGAATTGTTTCTTTCTTTCATGTTTTGATTTTCTTTGAAATAAAAACACAGGATGCTGCAGTTGGTGGAGAAGTCTGTTTCCAAGAGCAGAAAGAGCAAAGACACAATAATCTGTGTCTGTTGTTTGTTTGGTGTCTCTACATGTGGACCCTTTGACTCTGTCTGTTTCTTTTCCTCAGGGAACACTGAAGGACCACTTCAAAAGGTGTGACAGTGGTTTTGACCACATCCTTGAATCCTTAAAGCAAAACTTTTTGACCTTTGGAAAGAAAAAAACAGATTTATATGAGGTAAGAAATAAGTAAGAAAGTGAGAACAATATGTTATTCAGGAAATCATCTTACAAGAAAGATTGAGAGGGATTTTTTCCAAGGGCATGTAGCAAACGGACAAGGGGGAATGGATTCAAACTAAAAGAGACTAGGTTTAGATTAGATTTTAGGAGAAAGTTCTTTGCTGTGGGAGTGTTGAGGTGCTGGCAGAAGTTGCCCAGAGAAGCTGAGGATGCCCCATCTCTGGAAGTGTTGAAGGCCATGTTGGATGCGGTACTGAGCAACCTGTTGTGGTGGAAGGTGTCCCTGCTCATGGCAGGGGGGTTTGAACTAGATGATCTTTAAGGTATCTTCCAACCCAAACCATTCTGTTCTGTGAAATCACTAAAACTAGTAATTGAACATTTGGATTAGTAATTGAACCTTTGGATGGCACAGTACTAGAAAATTAATCTAAACTGCAGTTTTCTCTGTTGCCAAATGGGCTTTTAAGTATCTGGTGGTCTCAGTCCAATACCTCTATTCACCAGGGTTGGGTAGTGACAGCTGGAACCTTCCTGTAATTTCAGCAGAGAACCAACAAGTGAAGAAATGTGGAAACTGAATGTACCTCCCAAATACAGAGGGGAATTTGGGCTCCGTCCTCTCCTACCATTGCCCCAATGCCATTATATTGGAAATTTTTCCAGCTTCTAATGTGTTTCTACCTTATTTGTAAGGATTATTGATCCCTTTGATGTAGAGTGGACACAGAGGGGTGAAAAGTCCAAATTCTCAAAGGGCACAGCATCTCATGCAGAGAAATTGGCAAACAACCTCACAAAGTACCCAAGTTTTTTCACCTTTACAGTAGCCTAAACAACTTGTCTAGGATCTTACAACACCCTTGAGTCTATCTCTTCAGCAATGAGGTTGGTACCTGGGGAATCCTCTCTTTTGTGCAGGCTGGATTTGCTGCTGCTACATGTGCCATGTGTCCTCCTAAGCATGGGACTCCCAGGTCGGCAGTCTATTTGTCAGTGATGATTTTAATTAACATTTTGCAATATGGGAAAAGTAATGGAAGAGAAAAAACTAGGATCTATTCTGCTGTTGTTCAAAGCCTGTCACTGGACATTATGTCACATTAGTGCTGGGGCAAGCAGCAACTCGCTGTGCCAGAGCTCTCTGTCTCTTGCTTTGTCTGTTTTGGACAGAGCTGGGGATTTCCTGTACCTTTGGACTGCAGCCTAACCCTGCTCTAACAAAATGTGGTTTCTGTGCAGCAGCCCACCCCCCAGCAGAAATACTCCCTGTCCCTGTCAGGCGCTGCATGGCCTCTGCACTGGGGTTCCTCAGCTGGTATGGGAGCTAAGAGGGAGCTGCCCAGGTGACTTCTCTGTGCCCAGCAACAACTGTGTGCCCCAGGGCCCTGTGTCAAGTGTTAGATGCTGGAGGGAGGCTGCATCTGGCTTTGTCTGCAGCCCAAGATCTCCCCAGTGGTAATTTGTTAGCCAAGACAGTGCTGCTGCAGGTCTGGAGTGTGAGTGACCTCTGGCTCAGCTAACTGGTCTCATTGCTTTTGATTTGATGTCTCCACACTTACCATCAAGGTTTGTCATCCACATGCTGCTTGGAGATAGTCCAAGTGTTGGATCAAGCATTTTAAATTAATACTTAAGCAAAGAAATGGGCCAGCATGGGCAGAATATCTGCTGTGTGCCCTGGTACAGGTGTGGCTGAGCCTTGCTCAGTGCAGGGAAGTTAATCTGGGTATCTTTGCTCTGGAACAGGCCCTGGTCAAGGCTGTCAATGCCATCATTATTACAGAATACATGCAGGCCCTCCTGACCACTCCCAGGAAAACATCTGCTATGCAGAGGAGGAGGACTGTCAACAAGATAGAAGAAGATCATAGGATGATGCAAACCATCTTTAAAGAGTGCTTAGTAAGTCTTTGATATGGTTACAGTTTTGCTTTTTGTCATCAAGAACAATACCAGCAGAGGAAGAGACTCTGAAAACTGCAAAAAAGCTTAAGAGATTTTACCACAGGGGTATCAAGCTTCACTGAAATGACATTCAGATATGCTGACAGCTCTTCTGATCTGTCAGAAGCTGTTAGTTCATGGTTTTGAAATGTGTGACTGGAAGATGCAAGTTTTGCACTGCTGCCACTGACACAAGAATGAGGCGTGCTCCTCTGAGCTGGTGAGACAGCTCCAAAGCTGCCAGCTCCTCCATCAGGCCTCTGGCACCTGGCATGGGGTGGCAGTGCTTACCCTGAAGCCTCTGGAGTGATGAAGCAAACAGGCTGCTCCACATCTCCACACCTCCACCTGCTCTGTGGTTTGCCCTGTAAGGCTGTTCCTCCCTGGACATGGGGTGTGCATTGCCACCCCTCCATCCAGCCTCCTCCTTCCCCACAGGCCCTTCCCAGCCCCTCAGAGCTGGGATGATGGCTGTCTCAGCCATTTCCCTGTGCTGTGGCATTTCCTCATGGCAAAAACATGCTGATGCTGTTGCGGTTGCTGACGGCTGTGGGGAGGAACGAGTCTTCCTGCAGGGGTAAACACCTCACACCATTAGGAGGTGAAGGCACATTGCAGAACATTGGGTGTAAAAGCAGAGCCACACCTCTGAAGAAAAGTTGTGCAAAGTGCTGGTTCTGATTTGCAGAAACAACTTCAGAAGCTTTAAGAAGTCTCACCTCATAATCTGGTGTAATTGGCAGTGATGAACACAGCATCTGTAGGTGCCACCAGGCTGTCACATGAGTCCCTGGGTTACCCAAGGGCCAGGACTGCCCTGGCAGCAGCGTCCCCTCCTTCAGCTGGTGCAATTGGAGAATCACTGCTGTGCAATGTCCCTGGCATGGCTCATTAGCAGATGCAGGCTGAGGGTGTCCAGGCATGGTGTTCCATACGGGGCTGGGCTGAGCAGCACAGCAGTGGTTGCAAAGTCAGTCTGGTAACAGGACTCAGATGTGACAGCATATAAACCCCCTTGGCTGCACTGGTTTTAATGATTTCACAAATGCTGAGTCATTCTCACAACTTGCCTATTTAAGTGCTAGGGACTGAAAATCTATTTTCTCACAGATGACTCCCTTGCAAGCCATATGTCAGCAATTCTTACCTTGTCCAATGAATAAAATGAAATAAAAATGATTGTCTGTAGGCTTCTCTAAAATCCTCTCAGAGCCATTATAATTAATGCATTAGATTCATGGCAGAAAGCTGGGAGCTGCCAATGCTTTTAGCTGAATTCCCACCTCTCTTGGAGTGATCGATCACAGATGAATTAATGCTTTCAGCAATTGAGACATGGGGAATAGCAGGAGGGTTCTCTAATCTTAAATCTGAAGTTTACCAGAAATGCTGTGCTCAGCATCAGCTTTGGATGTAATGTGCATGGAACAGTGCAAAGGAAATAGAGGAAATCTAATTATCTGTTAAAAGCCTACATTAAGCTTGGGTGAAAAAGGACCGCATCTGGTTAGAACGTTTTTCCCAGTGTGCTCAGTGTGTGCACTTTCTTACTTGATGTGAGAGCACTGAAAGCCTTGGAGGTGAAACGCACAAGAGATTTGCAGGGGACAGCCTGCTCCTTAGTCATGAGGCTCACGGTTCTGCATGCCAAATATGAACTCTGCTGCAGACTGAATTTATCGTGCAGTTGTTGCACAGGCTGCACCTGCTCCCTGCCCTGCTCTGCCCTCTCTCTGGGGTCTTCCTTCCCCTCTCCTCTCAAAACACATTAGAAAATACCTTGCTTCTCTCCTAAGAGCAGTATGTGTCAAAGGCGCTTAAACACTGCTGACAAAACACCTCTTTTTTTCCCCTTTAGACTGCAGGCTGTTTACCTCTGACCTTGCCTGCCTATGCAGTGCTTAACTAAATCTGACGCCTTCAAATTAATTAGCATTTTGTAATAGTGAGCTTGCCAAGTATGAAGCTGTACAGTACCAGTGCCTCGGGAGCTGAGTACAGCTTGTGCCCTGAGCAGAGCTAGACATGCTGTGTGCCTGCACTGCAGGGGGAGAGGGGGAAGGCTGTCTTCAAATATTATTATTATTTTTAATTTATGTTCATTGCAGAGGAGCTGCATGGAGAATGTGACCAGCTGTTTCTAATGCCCCCTGCAGATCAGGGGAACCTGGGCTTCTCCTGCCCCAGTTTGGCAACCTGTTCTCCAGGTTTGCTTTGTCACAGTCTCTGTTGATGTGGTGGCATCAATAATTCAGGGAAGCAATTAAATTGCATTACTGCACTGATGGAAAATGTGAGCAAGACCTGAAGCTCTCTTCCTGGTGGTTCATCTGCATTCTGCTTCTCCAGCTCTGCTAAAAATGCTGTGTGTTTTTTGATGAGACTTTTTTCTCCTGTATGCTCCAGATTAGAGGGAGATCATTCTGTGCAACATCTACCAACCATGTCATGTTTTCTACACTGTCCAGCCCCGTTTCCCACCTTTTTCTATTAGAGGATCTGTGTCCTCTATGCTCTCCCTAAGGTTACTTTTCTGTCCCTGGGCTTGCTTTGGGGGCCAGAAATGCCAGCATGTTTGGCCAACAAGGCTTGTTTTCACACAGATCAAGCATAGGGCTGTGCTTACTTCCAGAGGCAAACCACATCCCACGAGGTGAAATGGCCCTGAAAGGACAGGGAGTTTATGCAAAAATGAGATACCTTTGCCAGCTTTGCCAAAGGAAGAGCAGGAGGGGATTCTGCACTGCTGAAGATGGTTGCCCAGCCACCCTGGAAGCAATCTGTGGCTACTCCCCAGGTTCTTTTCTGCTACCCTGGGGCAAAATCAGATTTCTACACATGCACAGACACTCCTGCAAAGGTCCTAACCCCCACAGAGAGATCCCCAGTCTGACATGAGTCCAGCTCTTAATGTGCTGTGCTGTTTCTCCTGCCCTGAACACAACATTGCTTTTCTCCCCAGGGTCCTGCAGCTGGTTCTCTCAAGGATCCCATAAAAGCAATTTTAGAGCTTGTTCAAACTTCTGATCCTGAGGGGATGAAGATAGCACTTCTGCCCATTCTAAAAGAATTTCCTGACCTCAGGTAATGTCTTTGATTGCTTTGACTTCTGTACTTTCTTACATGATTACTTGAAACCAGAAGACCTACAGCAATATTAGTCCTGTGATAATTTGCTCTGTATTGGGCCAGGCACAGTGACCCTTTGAATGCACTCACTGGTGCCTGGTTTATATCCTTGTCAGACATTAACTGCTGAAGTTGAAATTTCCTCCTGTAAAGGTGGAGGATGGATGAAATTGCTGGCAACAAAGCAGAAATGCTGTGGAAAAGTACTACCTTAATGCAGAATTTACAGGAGCACATGTGTCAAATGTAGGTTTCAAGAACATCCTTAATTTGGGCATTTCATAACTTCCAAACACTTGGCTTTTGGCTTCAACACTTCACCACACCTTCTATAACTATTTTCAGAAGTTTCTAGGTGTATTCAGAAAGAATATACACTTGTATTTCTTACAGAAAATTTAACAGAATTGAAACACAGGTTTTACTAGGAAGGAGAGAGCTAACTGCATTTTTTCCACAGCCTGTGGTTTACTGCATCTATCTTTTGTTCTGATGTGCTGTGCCTGTGTTTTTCCAACTTAACATGACTGCAGTGTAGAGCTCTCTGTCACAGGATGCTCTGAAGGCCAAAAGTGTGAATACCTTCCAATGTGGGGCCGACAATTTGTGGCAGATTACTTCAGTGCCTATTCAACATGACAGTCATCTGATAAACCTGCAGCAAGGGAAGTCTCTAGACTTCTGTAGAAAGGACTGCTGTAGGCAAAGAAAAAAAATAAAAAGAAAGACAAAGAGATTATGTTATGCTTCATCTGGTTTCTTACCTCTTTTTTACTTTACTACTTTTGAAGGTGCTATTGAGCTAAAAAGCTGCTTATCTGATACAGCATAGCAATGATATATATATGTGTGTATACATAGTATAGGAAGTGGGCATAGAAAGTTCTCAGAAGACCCAGATCTCAAAGGAGGTTATCCTGGTGTGAGTGGATGCACTGTTCTTGACTACAACAGATTTCTCTATCTCAAACTGTTTGGCTTGGATACATTTGCCTTATATCCAATACAGTACTTCCCTGCTCAGGGGAACAGTGCCCTGTAGAACACAAATGCCGTAACCTTCCAGATGAACAAGAATTAGCTCCATTTGAGGGGAGAAAAGATATTAGAAATGCCGCCAAATGGTCAAATGTAGAATTATCTGAAACCTGTTATGTTAGATACAGGTCTTTTTCTAGGAATAACCTAAGCTGAACGTTTTCAATACTTCACAGGAATGCTGTGTGCTCTGGGCTTGGGACCCATGAGCTCAGCCCTGTCCCACACAGCTCCTGGGATATGGCCTCCCCCTTAGATAACCAGACGGTGTCAGAAAGCAGCTTCCAGTCTTTGGTCTGCTCCAGCAAAACTGAGGATATAAAACAAATGTTGGGGTTTTTTTCTTGGCTCGTTTACTTATTGTCCTCTTGTCCTTTTGGAAAGGAAGGAACATCTGAGTGCAGTGCTGGACATCAAAGATTCGCTCAGCCGAGAAGACAGAGCTGCTCTCTTGAAGGCATTTCATGATAATTGCAGGGAATCGGAAACAGAAGCAAACTTGCTTTTTGCAGATATAGAAGTAAAACCTACAAAATGTGGACTCTGTTGCTGCCTCTGCTGTTAGCAAAGGTGGGTGTGTGTGAGTGTGCTTGTGTGTAAGGTGTACCTGCCCAGGCACAGTTCTTACAGGGAGGTGGAGCTGTAGCCTCACCTCCCCAAGGCCCTCATTGCTCCATGCACTGGCTCTACTTCCCTCTCTCTCCTTCAGACTTCCACACCCTGGAGGATCATGTTGGAGACAGTGCAGGTTACTGAATTCTTTGATGAGTGATTCAGGTTACAGCAGGGACAAAGGAGAAGACAGGGCTGGCTCTTCCTCCCCATCTTTCACTCCTGTCTGTGTCCCTGCAGCAAGGTCTCTGCAGCATCCCCTCCCTCCCAGCTCTTACCCTCTGCCTGGGCACGGTGTCCCAGGCAGGTGCTGTTGCCTCCTAGCAGGACAAGACAAGGAGGATCATCTCTGTGATCCTCCTGCTTCTCTGGTGCCAAGGGGAGGGATGTGTGAGCCCCACCACTGCCCCCTCCATGACAACTGCATTAATTCAACCAGGCTTGGCCCCATTTAGCTGACTGTGCTGTACTGTGCTGTGAGAGCCAGAGGCAAGTGTGCCCACTGTGTACTGGCAAAAGCAGCAGCTGATGGCAGAAGGGAGGAGGGTTAAAAACAGAGGGATGACTGGCACTGCAAGGAGTTAAATCCAATGGTGAGAATTCCCAAGACTCATTTGGGGTACTTGCAGTCACCTTTCAGTTTCCCAAGAGAATTGTTCATAATCACAAATAGGTATTTTTATTTTTTTGTGAGGAGGAGGGGGCCAAGTTGCAGCGGATTTCAAAGTTAAGCAGTTCCTCATGGATTTAAAATACTGCTTAGTGGAGAACATGCAGCTATTTTCTTCACTTTAAATAATTGACAACTTCTTGCTAGTCCAAAGTTATCCAGCTCCAGCTCAGAAATGGAGAATTTTGTTTTATGTTGGCCAGGTCAGAGCCCTCAGCTATCAGAAATTATCCTGCTCAGTCAATAACTACAGATTGTCAGCAGTTACCTTCTGTTGCATAAGCTGACTAGACTGAGGTTGAGAAGCACAGTCCCTTCCCTCCTCCCCTCTCAGGTGTCACTATTTATTTATAGTTACCCATGTTAGCAGATCAGCGATGAGGTATGCAGGACTCTGCCCTCCAGGCACAGGCAGACAGCAGGCTGCCCTGGTAGCAGGGAGAGAAAGCAATTAGAGAAACAATTAATAAGCACAAAAGCTTCCCCTCCTAATGAAAACTGATTCTGATATAATGAACTGGCTGTCAGCTACTCATGTTTATACCCTGCTTTAAAGAAATTATCCATAGTGTCACTTTTGCTTTAGTAAAGATATCAAGAAACAAGTTTTTAAAGCATTATAAGTCCCTGAATCTCCTGTTTGCTGGGTAAATAGCTCCCAAATGGAGCAGACCCAGCTGAGTCTGCAGAGTGGCGGACACACATGCCTAGCACAGTAAAGGTGAAATCAGTTATGGGATGTGCCACCTCCTCCTTCCATGCCAGCCCTGTGATTTTGCTGCCATGCTCTGGGGTGTGACCTGTGGGCTCTCTGAGAACCTGCTGCTTCCCCCTAGCCAAAAACACATTTCTCCCTCCTGTATATGGAGGTGGCAGGACTTTGGAAAAGCACTGGTTTTGGTTGTTTCATGTTAGCATGAAATGTCCTTCCAGAAGAGGAGTGAGAAGGTTTGGCTGGGGAGGGCAGGCAGCAGTGGGCTGCTGCCCATGGATTGCTTAGCCCAGGAAGTGAGGATTTCAGCAGGTAAGTGTGGATACAGCTTCATGCAAGAGTGTGCACAGGAAGGATGTTTCTGCTGTTTGACTCTTGCACATGTTCTGACGAGTGCTATTTAATTATCCAGCTTTTTTCTTGCCTTCCCTCAGGCCTGCTGGGAGAAACATGAGGTCTTGCTCTGCTGTGCCAGTGTCTGCAACCACAGCTCCTTGAAAGCTTCACATGCAGCTGGATACATGGAGAAGCCTGTCAGCCATGGAAGACAAAATTTCTGCACTTTTGCAGGAAAACCATGAGGCTCAAATCCCAATCTTATATGTAAAGTCCAGGAGGAAGTTGAATGGGATATGGTTGAAAGACATTTCTTCAAGATTTCCTAGAGATTGCCATTCAGCTGAGTCCTGGTGGTTATTCCCAGGATGTGGCAAGTGTGGAAGAGAGTTTTCCCTCACTGAATTCCTCTCTGTTTCCACCCTTTGTTCCATGAAATCTCTAATGAAACCAGGGACTGCTGCACCACATGGTGTCCCAGCATTGCAACCTCCCTCCTGAGGGATACAAGACCTCTGTTAGGGAATATTGCCTGGCTGATTGTGCTGGCAATGCCTGCAGGTCTGGGTGCCTCAGTTTAGCGCCCAAAGCCTGACCTGCACCAGGAGGCTGCAGACAGAGCTGCCTCTTCCCTCTCTCATGAAGGCTGTGACCTGCTTTGGGGGCAGCCTGCCATGGTGAGGTGTGGGATGGGGAGCTCCTCCTGTATGAATTTTACAGCTGGCTCAAGAGCATAGTCTTGCATTAATTTTTGTATCTCAGTTACTGGAAATTTCCTCTTGGAGACAGTGGAGAAAAGCTCATGGGAAGCAGGCAGTGAAAGGAGCTGTTTGTCCCAGCCTCTGGGCAAGGGCTTTGCTAGTTTTCAGATGTAAATACACAGTTCTGAAGGAAAACCACTGATTTTTCTTCCTGGTTATCTATGGACTGGTCACAGGCCCCAAGTGGGCCAGGCACTGTGGGCCAGTCACCCTCCCCTCCTGCTGAATTGCACAATTTTTCAGGGAAGGGATGTCAGACCCGGATGACAGACCCTATTGTGAGGGCAGGGTCAGGGTCAGCCTCTGCCAATGGGGATTTCAAGCAACAAGCCTTCCAGAGAAAGTAAATAAAACCGTCTCTGACATTTCCATCACTGTTGGGTTAAAAATAATCCTTCAGCATGTGGACAGCTCTGGCCATGCACATGTCGATGTTGATGTGTGTCTGTGCTGTTTGACATCTACAGCCACACAAGGGTGTGTTCTGCTTGGAACCAGCAGCTGGGAGCCCTGAGGGGCACCAGGCTTGCCATTTTTGTGTGCAGATCAATGAGGTTTTGTAGCAGCAAGTTTTTGCACCATGTGTGAAAACATCCACTCATGGAGAGACCAAATAAAGACTTGAGTTTGTCCATGAGATTTAATGAAGTTTTCCAGAGCCAGAGGGCCCAGGGATGTTGGCTGGGGGTGATGGGGAGAGGCAGGCTGGTGTGGAGGAAGATGGTGTGGGAGGGATGTCCTTAGGTACCCACAAATCACCTGTGGAGAGCAGATGGCGTATGGGGAGGTTCCCTAGAGGGGAGGCAGTGGCAAGGGAATGCTGGGTCGCTCCCTAGGACTGTCTGAGGTGATCAGGGAGGGGAGGAGAGGCTGCAGGGAAGGAGGATCAGGGATTTGCCTTGTTTAATGGAATGGATGAGGTATTTTAACCCACTTGATTGTGTGACCTGAACTTCCCAAGTGATCCAGCCTCCTCCTTTCTAGCTTTCACCCTAACCTGGGGTTAAAGCGCTTGTGTGGGATTTGTGCCACTCTCTGAAGAGGGCTGGGAAGCAGGGTCACACTCAGGATCCTCCTGCAGGATTATCTTGTGGCCTCGGGATGTGGGCAGGGACAGCCCTGTCATTGCCACCAGCCTGCCAGCGCCACCATGGATCTGTGCTATGCATCTCCCACTTGGCCTTTCTTCCAGTGACTCCACCTCTGTGAGCAGGACAGCATCACTCAGAGGGTCCCTGCACAAAGTCTCTCTCCCACCCCCTTTTCACTCAAGGTTTCACTGGGATCCCCTTGGCACAAGGGCTGTGACACTGCCATGCTCACCCATCACCCAGACACAGCAAGTTTGGGATGTGGGCAGGAAGGAGTGACAAGCTGCTCTGGCTCTTTTGGAAGCTGTGCTCCATCACCTCTCCAGCTCTGCTCTGGGCAGAAGGGCTCTGTGATGAGCAATGATTTGTCACCTGGGTGCCCCACACTGCTGGGGGCCAGGGTTTGGCTGGCTGCTTTGAAGTGCTGCTACAGGGCCTCACCAGAATTCCCCTCATTTGAGCTGCCATTTCTGAGGGTCACCTTCAGGCTTGATGCTGAGGGCAGTGGAAAGCAGATGCTCCTTAATTATGCTGCAAGGTCTGAGGAAAGACCTGACATTTGCTGAGGTGCTGCCTGTTCTTCCCTGGTTTATTTAGTGGCTTTGCCAAGGATGTGACAGGGAATGGAGGGCTTGATAGTGAAAACCACAGGTAATACTCTGGGACATGCTGAGCTCTGTTGGATATCAAATGTGCATGAGGAGAATCAATCCCTAAAACTGTGAGACCTCAGAGAAGGCAAACCTTCTGATGGCAAAATTAAATAGTAAATTGTGTTTTATTCCTGTTCCTCCCAAGAGGAGCCTGCCAGTGATGAGAAACTCGTATGTTAATCCCAATATTAATCAAAATAATTTGCACCCATCTTTGAGGCTTTCCTCTCCAGCACCCAGCTGGGAGTGATGCCTGGTCCACAGGTGGGGAAAGGGGGGGCTGTGTGTGGCAGGCAACATGGCAAAAGCCACCATAGGTTATTACTGTGGTCCCAGTTCATCACTGAAGGTTGATTATAAAGGCTGAAATGCCTTCCTGTACTGCAGCACCCCAGGGTCCACGAAGAAAAGACGAGGAGGAGGCGAGTGCTGAGGTCTCTGTAGAATGGAAGGGCTGGGCTGGATTCCCCAGTTTCCCCCGGCGGCCCTGGGAACACCCGGGCCGGGAAGGGTACACTCCTGGCGCCATCTAGCGGCACTGGGACATGGAAAGGGCCGTGGCTCTTTCATGTTTATTATTTGCCTTATTATTACAGGGCATTACACTCCTACGTGATGTGTCAATTGTGTGGGCTATGAGGGGCCCCTTAGCAGAGTATGAAACTTGCAGGACAACAAAATGCTGGGAACTCAAGCCTGCTCCAAAGTAGGATGCCCAGAGCACTTAGATGTGTCTGCCTGCCAGATAACCAGCAGGTTTATGGGAAGATTGTGAAAGACAATGATGAGCAGGATAGGTGGGGTGTGCCCTGTGCTTTACAGAAAGAGCTGGAGCTTGTGAGTGTGGAGAGGAGAGGTTGAGAGGCAGTGCTGCAGAGCCAGGACCCAAAGACCTGATTTTTTCCCACCCCACAGCAGCTGGGCTTCCTGCTGCAGCAAAGGGCTTTAGGATAAGGTTTTAATTGTCTGAATCTGACCTAAGGCCATATGGGCACCTGAAGATGGGTTTCTGCCCTCACTCTTGGGTGACTCCCTACCACTTCATCATATGGCTCCACTGACAGCAAATTAGCAGCCAAAAGAAATAATCCTGCATGTGTTTGCCTTTCCTATTTGCTTTTCAGGAACCCTGGTTCCACATCTGAGCTCCAGCTGCCAGCTTCACACCTTTTAACACTCCTGTCTCCTGTTGCTATCCTGCTTTTCAGCCTGGTCCCAGCTGCCATCCCCAAGCTGCCACTTGCTCCAGGGGCCGTGGTTGCCTGTGCTGTCCAGCTTGGCTCACACAGCCTGTGTGGGAGCATTGCCTACTGCCCCAATGGGCTGTTCTAAAAGCGGTGCCAGTCTGCCAGCAGTTTAAAAAAATGGACTGAGTTTAAAGCAGCTGCTGGGAAAACCCCTGTGTTTCAGGGCTGGGACAAAGTACTTGCAAGAGCAGACTGTCTGGAGCTGTTTGTTATATTGTATACCCTTGCAGGGTTTTGGAAAAATTATAAAGCCTATCTTGGTTCACAGATGAGTATTAGGTTTTTTTTTTTCTTCACTGTATTCTACTCTCTGAACTTCTCCACACTGGTCTTTTGTGCCTAACAAAGTGGGCTTGTGCTATGAGGAATGATGTCATTTTATTTCCTTCCAGGCTGCCCAGTGCTGAGAAAGATCCAAATTTTCATTCCCAGACACTTGCTGCGGTTGCTGCTGATGGTGCCACATGGGTCCACGGCCCATTGTGCCCATGTCTGCTGGGGTCTCATCCAGCATGGTCCAAACTTTGGAGGGAGAGGAGGATCCGGGAAAGGGGAGGCGGATAAGCCCAAACTGAGGTGTTGCAGCTCGGGCAGAACCTGGGGTGGATGTTAAATATGAGTTTTCACTGTGGGAGAGTGGGGAGAACCCTTCAGGGTGAGGCTGAGGGATGACCCCTTAGCCGTGCCGCTCCCCTGGCAGAGGGCCCGCGCTCAGGGAAGCCCCAGGCCCGGCCCGGCCGGTGCCCCCTCGGCAGCGAGGGGCTCTGACTGCCGCGGCCCGAGCCGAGCTGCGGACCCCGGGCTGCCTCCCTCGGGCTCCGAGCGCCGTGTGGAGCCGGGATCCGCCGCTAGATGGGAGCAAAACCTGCGGGAACGGCCGAGCCCACGCGTGGGGCCGCGGAGCGGAGCAGGCCCCTCAGGGCTGGCACGGCAGTGTTCCTCCTTCCAGGCACGGCCCAGTGCCAGGGCCTACTGTGGCCCTTTGGCAACTGATAGCTGATGCTCCTGAGCCCTGTCCCAGCGACTTTCAGCTTAAAAACTCAGGACAGCGGAGCTGGACTTGCTTGTGGAGAGAAATTTGCCTCCTCTTCGGACCATCGTGAGTCTTGTCCTAATACCCACATGGGCCCTGGGGTGGCTCCCTGGTCCCTCAGCCTGGGGGAGCTTCCTTTTTCTGTCATGTTTACACTTAGGTCTCCCATAAATTCCCACCCATTTACTTGTCTTTCCTCCCTAAGATGTCAGCCCTGGCAAAAGTGCTGTGCCCATCCCTGCTTTGCCTCCATCCCTGCCGTAGGGAAAGCCCTGCAGCCAAGGTCCCCTGCCTCGATGGGCTCTGGAGCTGCTGCAGCTGTCCTGGCTGTCCTGGCTCAGAGCACAGCAAGTGTCCCGAGGAGTCCCGGGGCAGGAGTTTGTGCTGCAAGGGGAGAATGCCACGAGGAACAGGGTGCACTGTGTCATAGCTCAAACCTGTGGTGGCTTCTTTACAGAGGTTGTCCTGGGCTAGTGGGGATGAGCCTTCTGCTGTTTCATGTCCTGCATGGTCATTGGTAACTGCCCTGTCAGCAGCGCTTTCTTGGCTCCTTCTTACACCAGACAAGCCCAGGCTGGTGGGCACAGGCCACAGAATCATAATCAAAAATAGTCATGCCTGAAATGTTTTCCCCAAGAGTGCCTGATAGCCACATGGACAGGGATTACTGTGGGCACAGTGGGAAATGTCTCTGCATACCCAACGCTTGTTGCAGGGAGGGAGGAGAAGTGGCAGTGACTGCCAAGTGCCCATGCCCTCTGAGGCTCAAGAAGCAGAGCTCTGGCATCATCTTCCCTACAGCTTACCTAAAAACCAGGACCCTGGAGGAATATGGAGTTGCCAGCAAACCTTGGACATTCCTAACATATGAGGAAGAGTTGAGTGGGTGGTTTCTGAGACTGATCAGGGAAGAACTGAAATCACAGGACAGAGCCTGGTATCAAAGCCATTGTGGAGCTGAATTTCCCTGAAGACTGCTTTTGCCTTCCTTGCTTTGCCTGCCCTGCTTTGCCTTGCCTTCCCTTCCCACTTCCCATTTCTTTCTGGAAGCAATTTTTAGTTATTTGAGGGCCAACATAGTAGTAGTCTAGGCCAAAGTAGTCTAGGCCTACTTTCTTTTCTAAATTGGTGTGGTTCTAAATTTTCTGTGTTGGTTCCTTCAGTGCTTTCTCAGACATCACATTTCTGGTCTGTCAGTCATTCTGCCTTTTGCCTTTTGGAATCTGGAATGCCGAGAATGGACACTGCACAAGCTCTGGCAATAACAGCTGGAGCAGGGGAGTTTCTTTCTGTGTTGTCCTGGTGTCCCTCCTTTTTGCATTTCCCAGTTGGAGGCTTCCTTTTTCACAGCAGTGTGCTGACACAGCCCGTTCATGACCTGTCATTACTGCAGAATGTGTTTGAATTTTTGCAGAGTTATTACTGAATGGGCAATTTCCTCCCTGTGTTTGTACAGTTGTTTACTTCTGTTGCATTGCCATATGCTGTTCTTGTTGCGCTTGAACTGCATCCTATTGTTTTTTTAATTTTCCTGGATAAATCTGAGATCAGATTTTGTCTCCTATTACTGGTCACCATGCTTGCAGTTCCTGGATATCTCATAAGCATTCTCTGCATTTCAGCATTCAAATCATTAATGATTCCGGCTCAGACAAGGCTTCTGTGGACTTGCACTCAATACCCCCTGTAGTTTTGCTCTGATCAGGGATCTCTATCCAGTTTTGTGTCTGCTTCCCAAAAGCTTTGCAAAAGCAGACCCCCAGCCCAAGGTCTCTATGCCCACAGAGGTGTGGTGCTTCCCAGACCTGTGCCAAGCCACAGTCAGCCCTCACTAATTTACATGAAGGGTACTTGTGACAGTGTTAAAAACTTTGTTAAAGTCAACAGCCCAAACATCCCACCTGACCATGAACAAGAAATTCCTTACTGTGAGGGTGACTAAGCACTGATTTTCAAAAGGAGCCTGGACCCAATCCAAGTACCATGAGTGACATGGTCCAGGTCCTGCTTGAGGAGGCAGATTGGACTGGATGACCTTCATGGTGCCTTCCAACGTTACCCATTCCATGATTCTGCAATCCACAGCTGCTCTGCTTTCAGGGGAGTGAAACTCCTGCCCTGGAGGGAAAGCAAATAGATTTAGGCAGAACAAATTTAATTTAAAACAGTCTTGATGTATTGTCTTGGTATCATTCTCATGCTGAAAACTCTTTAATTCTACTGATATTTTTCCAGGAAATGTTTTTGAAGATCAGCACTGCTTGCTCTTGCCTAGGGGAGCTGCCTCCCTCTCAGCCATTGAGGTGGATGGCTGCAGGAGGGCTTTTCCAAATACATTGTGCTGGGACAAGTTGGGTAGATGAAATCCACCTCTGGAAACCTCTGGTTTATTTAGGCTGCAATGGGGGCACAATTTGTTAGTATTATCTTATTTCATTTACTTTCTGGCATCATCATTGGCATTAGCAGCCCTCTCTGCACGTGTGACCTCCCCTGGGCTAGTGCAGCTTCTGGGGGCTGGGCAAGTGCTGAGGGGGATGGCAGAGCTTGCTTAAGCCAAGGCTGCTGCTGGAGCAGATGCACCTCTGAGCACTTAAAATTGTGTTCCTGTGGTGTTTCTCATGCCTCAGTACCAGCATCTGTGCTTCAGCTTTCCAGTTGCTCCCCAGATGCCTGTGCCACGGTTTTACATTCATCTCCTGGAATGTGAATAGCTTGTTTTTCTTCATGTAATTCCTTCTTGAACTTCAAGGGATTAAGGAATTTATGATTCAGCTGAATTCCCAACATGCTGCACATCCTCCTACCGCACTGGGAGGTTTCTTCATGCCTTTAATACTATGTTCTGAGGAGCTGCCTGCTCATCTAAATTCCTCTTTGCTCTTAGACCAACGTGCCCCAGGATCTTCCCTGTTTTATCTGTGTCTGTAATCTGCCCTCACTTCATTTTTCCTCTTCCTTCTGTTCTGAGAATTGACATTTCTCTGGTCTTCCAGTATCTGGTCCTGTTTTCCTCTGCCCAGAGCTGGATCCTTTCTCCCACCCACGAAGAGGGGATCAGAAAGCAGTAAAGTGTACTCAGTGCAGAGGTGAGGAGCACTTCCCAGGGTGTCTGTGGAGGCTCAGGCTCACAAGGGGCATCCTTAGAGTTGAAGCAGGGCAGCCCCAACTTACAGCTAAACTGAGCTTCTCTGAAAGGAGTGAGGGGGACAACAGCAGAGCAGGGGACCCTGGAAGGAAAGTGTGGTCTCTCCAAAAGGTCAGACTGGGGGATATAAGAGGTCTGAGGAGGAGGATAGCACAGAGGCTGAGGGCAGCCATGCCTCACCCACATGTGTGCCTCCAATGCTGACAGGCTCTGCCCAGCACATGTCTTTTTTGGGAATGGGGACTATCCTCAATGGGTGAACTCCAGATAAACCACTCCTGCAGCTGAGCTTCAGGCTGAAAAGTCTGTAGGATCCCTGGGGACAGTAAGGCACATGGCCCTGGGCATAGCTGTCACACACCAATGCTGTGCCTCAGTTTCCATTCTAAAGCTGCAGTGCTGGTACTGCATGTCCTGCCGTGTTTTGTCAGGTGTGTGCCCGCTGTGGGAAGGTGCAGGCGTTTGTCTGTCCTGTCTCACTGCAATGCCCTGCAGGCAAACCTAAGCTGGTTTCTGGCTCATTTGTGTCCCGGTCTTCAGCAGGCTCTGAGCTGGCAAACCCCTGAGGTTAAGCTGTTTGTTTAGGGCTGTCCCTCTCCAATGCCAGCAGAATTCTGGGGCTTTACCGAAGGGCTGTGAGGATGCAGGAAAAGAAGCGATTCTGGTAAATCATGTGCCTCAAGGATTTTGAAACTGTCCAGGCTGCCAGACATGACACAAGCTCAGATTTCAGCATGCTTTAAGCACCGTGTCAAAAGCAAGGCTGCAGCTACCAACAAAGGCTGAGCTTGGCCTGAGTCATTTGCTTGGAAAATCCAGATCCCAGTTCTTCCATTTGTGGACAAATAACAGAACACTGTCCTAGAGGAACAGCATCAGTATTTATGACACTGTTCTGGAGGAACAGCACTCTGGGTTCATTTAAATGCCATCTGATTTCTATTTTCATAAAAGCAGAGATGTTTATGTTAGCCTCAAATGATTTGCACAATGCTGGGCTGCTATGTTTTCAGCACTGATGAAATTTCCCTTTCACCTCAGAGAGGATGCAGATGGGTGCCTCTCTCCTGGCCATAAGTAAGGATTGGGGACAATTCCTGTGCTGGCCAGGTTCTCCTGGGACTGCCAGGCTCTGCCAGCACAGGCTGGGCAGCACTGCTGTGCCACTGATGTGCTGAGGCTTTGATACCAAGAGCAAAGGGTGTTCCCCAGCCTGGGCTGGCACTTCCAGCATCTCCCCCAGGGCTGTGCTTGGAGCTGATGCCAGGGAGCCTGGATACAAGGCCAGCAGCCTGTCCTCTCACAGCCACTGGCTTGGGGAAGGCACTGTTGTTGGCCAGAAGGATCTCCCCTGAAGTCTCCACTCCATGCCTGTGTGCAGGAGAGACGTCCCAGTAATGAATGTGTGGTCATTAAAGGGTGCAGGATGGGTCTAGATCATGAACAGAGGTTGCAGAAGCTGGGCTTACTTAACCTGGCAAAAAGGAAGATAAAGGACAATTTGACAGCAATCCACATGAAAGGTGGTTATGACGGTGACAGTCAAAATTTTCTCAGTATCAGCAGGTGATACACCAAGGGAAAATGGGCACAGGCTGCGGCTTAGAGAGCTCAGGTTAAACATGAAGGAAAAACTTCCCTAGGAGAGGATTCAGGCCAGAGAGGTGGCAGACTTGCTGCCTAAAGGTTGTTCAAGACTTCTCTAGGCAAAGACACAGGATGACCTGGGTTAGTGTTGGCAGTGGTCCAGTTTTGAATGGGAAGGTGGAGTGGAGCCCCCAGAGCCCCCTTCCAGCAGTGGTGTCATCCTGTGAGCCCCATGGCCAGGCCAGACTGACTTACAGCTTGTGTGAGTATTTATGTGGAATGCAGCATCACTTCGCTGACTGGAAATAAACAGGAGGTGAGGGCTCTGTGGGCTTTTGGCAAGTTTCTTCCCAAGCATGGTGCAACAGGGAGGTGGATGGAGCAGAGGGCTGGGGTGAAGGACACATCTGTAATTTTGTAACATTGACTTGTTGTACTAAGAGAAAGGGCAAACAAAGAGAGGGAAAATATAATAGACTACAGGTGTTTGCATCTCCTCAAAGGCAGGAGTTTTTTCTTCACCCCACACCATGTTGGACAGACAAAGTCCTACCAGGGACCAGATATGAGCAGAATAGAAGGACAGGAATTTCCTTGTGTCATTGAATGGTCCTTCCCAGTCTGAGACATGCTGGCATCAAGGACCTACATTTTTGTATTGCTTCCTGGGAAGCAAGGCCTCCCAAGAGGCTGTGGCAAGGCTGGAATTTCCCACAAGGCTCTGCTTTCTAAGTCATTGAACCAAGATGTGGTGCTTGCTTGGAATGTTTGTTCTTGTTGACATGACTGAAGAATAAACACATGTCCCAGCTGCTCACAAGGACATGAGGCAGAGCTCCAGGCTCCCATTAAGTCCAGAGCAAAAGATTTGGGAGTTTTTTATGAGGTAAAGTTGATTGGAATTAATAAATGCAATTTATGGGATTTATAAAGGGTCTCTTTTAAAGACATTTTCTATATTTAACATAGCATCATCTCTGTTTTGTTTTTCTACTGGGTGACAAGAAGAAAGAGAACAGAAGACAATTTTGGTGAAGAAATATGGGAAGACTGATTTACCAATGTGACTTCTTACACTGCTTTTGGAATTGAATATGAGGTTTGGCAATGTCTGAGGGTGACCTTCTACAGTGTCACTCCCTGCTTCTCTTGAATCTCTGGGCACTACATCAAAATTATTAAAATAAACTCAAATTCCAGATAGTATGGAGCCAAATGACCCAATCTGCAAATCTCAAACATTTTGGACATCTGGGAGCGGGGGCAGGATTGCAGCATGGCTCAAGCCAAGCAGCCCAGCATCCTCTCCATGCCAGTGTCAAGAATAGGTGCCCAGAGATAGCTGGAGTGGTAGGAGAGGCACAGTCCACCCTCTTATACTCTCCCATACCCCAACACTTTTCAGCTCACACATTTCCCGAGCCAGAGGAGTGTCTGTATTTGAGAACACTCAATGTTGTTTTGTTCCTTCTGTACCTTCTCCATCCCTGACTGTTCCTGCTTTCAGCTGAGCTTTTAGTAACCACAGCATCCTGCAGCAGGAGATGCTGCAGCCTAATTACACCTTGTGCAAAAAAAGCTTCAGTTTTCTGTTTTTGGGTTATGCACCTACTGTCTTCATCTGAAACCTCTTGTGTGGGAAGAGACAGTTTTCCTCTTTTCATCCTATTTAGTCTTCCAGTATTTCACAGCCTCCCATCCTCAGCTGGCCCATTTCCAGCCTGAGGAGTCCTGTCCTGCTCATGCAGAAGCTCTGCCATGTCTCTGGACTTTCTCCTCTGCTATCACATCTTCAAGGCAAAGGGACCCAAATGGCACAATTTCTGAGCTGGTGCTGCCATGAGTTTTTGTTATGACATGATTTTCTGCTCCAGATTTGTTCACTTTTCCCCCCTCTCTTAGTAACTCTTCACATTTAATTTGAGGTTTCTTCTCTCTTCCTTGCATTAGGTAACATTTCTACAGAGTTAGAAATGCTACCTAATGCCCAGGGTCTCATTTGGTTCCCCTGTTTTGTATGTAAAGCAAGAATTTGTTTCCCTTTACATAATCTCCTCTGCCACTTGAACACCTGTTTGCCAAGCATCATAAGGTCACCTTTACTGCCATGAGCCATTTGGTATCATCTGCAACAGCTGTCACCTGCCTGTCCACCTTGCCTAGGTTTCTGCAGACATCCCAGCACAACCCTGCATAGGAGAGCAGCCCTCCAATATGAAAATTGCACTGTATTTCCCATCTTTGCTCTGTTACTTGTCCTTGTGAGAACCTTTCACTTACCTATTGCTCCCCAGTTTCTCTCTGAGTCTATGGCAAGAACTTTCCAAATGCCTTTTGGAAACCTCAGTAGGCTACAGCCTGTGCTTCCTTGCTCTCCCCACAGAACCCCTGGGGGTTGCTGAGGTGCCAGGCTGGGCTGGTTCTTCCCTGGTGAATCACCATGAGACAGGCTGGTGACACCTGACACAGGGGGCCAGACTCTGTGGATGTCTTCCAGGTTATTTGAAGGCCTCCAAGAGCTGCCCTTGCTGCAGGGTCTGTGCCTGCCACCCTGCAGACCCTGCTCTGGAGGGAGCTGGCTGGTCCCTGCTCCAGTGGAGGACACTCCCTGGGCATGGAGCCACACTGCAACGGGGATACTGATGCTTTGTGCTCCTCCAAGGCTCACCAACAGATTTAAGCACTTCCCACTTGAATCTGCTCCAAAAGGAGACAGATCTGCCAGGTTTCCTAAGTCTTTGACACCCGTCTGTCCAAGCATATCACAGACCCGCTCTTTTTCCTTCCACACATTACATTTGAGCTTTGCACCTCAGGGCAGGTGGTTCTCTCCTTGCCATGCCCAGTGTTTTGAATTTTGTTTCATGAGAATGACAGAGCAGCAGATGGGGACTTGCTGGTGAGGCTGCTGCCTTACACCAGGGATGTCCCAGATGTGGTCTGGAGGACAGCCCATGGGGAGAACCCACAGCACCTATGACAGTGGCATTCCTCCTTCCTTCTGATGATCCTGGAGGTTGTTCACTCAGTTTGAAGCAGATAGGCTTTGAAGCTAAAGCTGTGAGTACAGAGAGGGTCCTCGGCTTTAGATCCTGTAGATGCTTTTTTCCAAATTCAGAAGTCAATATGTGAGGGGAACATTGTGGCAGCGAGTAAGCATGTCTGTGGAAATGACACACAGATGATAGCTAAGGAAAACAGATTTTTGGGGTTACTTAATGGTAAAACCAGTATTTTTTGTTGTGGTGGAGAAATGACCCATTTTTGAGTGGGAGGGAGTGCACATGTTTGGGGCTGCTGTTCATGTGACAGTCACCCTCTCTTGGTGTGTCCCATGTGGGGCTGGCCCCTGCTGTTGGTTTACAGCAGTGCAGAGCCCATGGGTTCCAGGGAGGCCTTCCAGAGTGAGATGCAGACAACTTTGAACATAGGAAAGTGATTTAAACTGCCAGATTTCCAGGAGTCGCCAGAAACAAAATTGTTCCAAAGCTGTAGAGTTTCTTTATGTGGGTCCTGAGGCTCTGAGCAGGAGTGGAGGTGGACAGCTGCCCTGGGGCATGGGATGGAATTTGGGTTATTTCCTCCAGGATGGCTTGGCTGTGATGTTCTCCTTGGCCAAGGACACAATGACCTTTCTACATCCCTTCCTTTCTATAAGGTAGTTAAAAACTTGCTTGTTCCAGCCTGCAAAAGCTAATTTACAAATGAAGTAAAAACCTCTAGGGCTGTGACACCCAGCCTTCAGCAAGACCAACACCTTTCTGGAATACACCAAGGAGTTCCAGGAAGAAAATTCTGCCTCAAAGCATTGACTTCCCAGAGCTAACCTTCTGTAGGAAAATACAGTGTTTCCAGACTAATAGCCTTCCATATTCTGGTCTTTTCCCAGCACAAATAGTTGCCCTGTATTTTCTGGCCAATTAACCTGTGTTCATTGAGATGCAGCTTGGCAGCATGAACAGACACGGTCAGGGAGAATGGAAAATTTTATGTTAAATCCTGTGGTAAGAATTCACTGACTTTATTCAAGGCTGGAAACTTTCAGATAGAAAAGTGAAACTGAAACGTGTGAAACAAGAGAAAAATTGGAGTTATTCACTGAGCAACAGGGGAAGTGTGGGGGAAGTGACCTGTTGTGGCAGAGCTGTGGTCTTGCTGCACCAACAAGATATTGCAGGATCTTTACATCTTCTCTGATTCCTGTGTCCATCATTTCTGTTATTCCCTGAATATGACTGTTTTTAGAGGTGAAGACTGGCACCAGAGACATGTGGGCCAGCAAGAGCAGAAGGCAAATATTATCTCTAGGTCCTGCTGCAAGGGTGGTGAGGTGTGTTTCATCATGCTGGAGCAAGAACGGCTCTTCCAGGTTGACTCTTCATTTTTCACACAGATCCCATCATGCATCTGGTCAGGGATGATGATAGAGGTGCTGGGAGGAGAGGAGATGAACAGGGATGGGGGCAGTGTATGATAACAGCATTGTCTGATGAGAGTCCTGGAATGGCTATGGTCCAGAACAACTGAAACCATCCATGAAGTGGGATTACAGTGCTTGGCACTATTCATGAGCTGTCTGTTCCTCATTTGCACTGCTGTCCCTGCCACATCAGTTTTGCAATAGTTGAAGAAAAAAGCAAACAAAACCCAGCCATTCATGGTGGTCAGGGAAGGAATGTGAGACTCAGAATTCCCACAGGGATGTTCCCTGCCTTGTCCATGCCCCAGCAACATGCAATGCTGGGACTTTCCAAGTCACATCTTGCATCTACTTGCTGGCACCTTTTGTATCACAGTGCCCCAGGTGTTGCACAGTAGATATCAGAAGGGAGGGTGGTGGGAGAGTTTGCTCCATTTCCAAACTTGTTGCCTTAGTCTGACTGAAAATCTAAGCTGGTCTGGTGGCCAAAAAGTTCCCAGGGACCTTTGGGCAGGGCTCAAAAACCAGCTGTGAGACTATGACTGGTCCTAGGGCCGGCCACATCTGTGTTTCATTCCTGCTCTGTGAAATGCAGAACAGCCCCTTTTCCCAGTGCACAGACAGAATAAGCACTTGTCACTGAGCTCTGATCCTGGGCACAAGGGACCATCTAAATAGACAGTTGGTCCAAGGAGGGCTGAGGGCAGGAACCTCTTCTCCCACTGAAACAGCAGTGGGGTTTGAGTTGGTGGGAGCAGAGTGTGATTTCTGCAGGACTATTGCTGTGCATCTGGTCTGAAAAAAAGGGTAGTCCACTTCTTGAAAAATGTTTTGACTTGGCTTGATTCCATTTATATTGGCAGTTGAAGCATGTTTCAGTGGTACCAGGCAAATCCTTTGCATTGGAGATATAGCAAAGCAAAGGCAGCACCTTGCAGCAAAGATTTTTAAGGCTAGTCCTGTCCAGATTATCTATGTGCTAAATCTAAGCAGAAAAAAATGACTCAAAATCACTTGTGTAGCTAAAACCAAGTATAGATATTTGTATTATATTGAGCCAACTTGCAAGTTCTAGACTGAACTATACAGGCTGTTTGCATCTGGTTTCCCCAGCCATTGTTAAAGAGACTTGAAGTTCTCTTGCCAATGTTTTCTTGAAATGAGGGATAAGTTAAAGCAAACAAACTCAAAGTGAAGCAAACACAATTCAACTGCGTGGAGAAAAGCCAATAAAAACAATGCTTATGTCCTTATTTTTGGCTTGACGTGGGCTGACCTATTTGACACACATTGTGACATCAGCTGGACTGGGACATGATGATATATGTGTGTACTGCTCAGAGACAATGGACAGCTCTGTGCTAAGAAGGGTGGCTTGGTTGGGGACCAAAATGGCCTCTTCCCCACAGAGATACCAGGCTAGAGAGTGTGTTGGGCAGGAAAGGAAAGTGAGACAGCAGAGGAAACATGAGACCAGGAGCTGAGCGGGCATGTGCATTCCTGGGCTGATGAAATTGCCATCTGTCTTGGTTCTCTGCAGGGTAAACACAGCGCCCACAATGCCAAGGAGGCTGAGGACAGCAATTGTGCAGCTGCTGGTCTGAGGGATGTTCAGCTGCCATGGGCTCCCTGTGCACCTCTGAGCTTTGCTTGTCCATCATGATCTCTCTAGGTAGATCTTAGGAGGAGTTTTTCAGCCAAATGTGCAATTGCTTCCTGGGCTCTGACTGCAGAGGTTTCCTCCTCTTCACATCTGAGCAGCAATATTGGGGATTTCAAAAGGTCACGTCACTGATGAATTATCTGTTTCCTCCATGTGATAAATGAGAAAGTTCAGTCTGCTTTCCAGAGCTACCGGATCCCCTCTAGGACCAACACTGTGTGTCCCTGACACTCAAGAGGCAACTTGGTGTTCACTTCTTCTTGCAGCAAGCCCCAGAGCAAAACACTCTCCAAGCTCCCCATAGCCAACCCTCCACGCTGCACAAACACAGTTAATTCCTTTGTTTCCTTTTCTTCTTGGCTTAGGTGGGTTCTTGTCAGAAGTAAGCGAGGTAGAAACATCCATCAGGACCCTATGGGGATGGAGGCTGCTGACCCCATGATCTCCAGTCCATCAGCTGATCCTGTGCCAGCAGGATCAATGCCCACTGGGAGGGGTTCCTTGGGACCCCAGCAGGCACAGCTCAGCATATTTCTGGCTTGGTGTAAGTCAGGGACATTTCTGCCCCAGCATTATGCAGTGCATGTGAACACTCTCTGGTTCTGTGGTCATCTCCTTCCTGCTTCCCCCTCAACTGATCTTATAACATGCAGCAGTTAGACAGTTTGGTCTGGCTATAAGAGCTGGTAAGTGATGCTTGATTGCTGTCATCTTATTGCAGGGGTTCCATACTACTGTCTCCTTATTGCCAAAGTTTCATACCTTCTTGGTGTTTCTTGTGAGCAGCTCCTCAGAGCACTGACTCTTCTTCACAAAGCAGCCAACTGACTCCAGTTCCCTTGTTAACCAGCTAACCCACTCTTATGTAACACTCTTCTTCTCACTGGTTACAGCTGTGGGCTGTTAAAGTCAGGCCTGTTCCTAATCTTTGATAATTGGCCCAGCTGCAACTCCTTAGGGGCAAGATTACTTTCTACATTATCTTTATTTTCTTATATTCTATCCCCCTACACTTGATGACGTTCATTAGTAGCATTATTTTAATTCAACTGCATGAAGGACAGATGGGAGAGCAGTCCTATGCTGAGAAACACATGCCTCTGCTTTAAGGACATGCTCTGATCTGGGTAGATCAGAGCTAGGAAAGAGCTCTGGCCAAGCAGCTCGAGAAGGGCCTCTGTTTTCTGGATGCTGTGACTGAAGGCAGGGCTGAGTTTAGGACAAGATGCTGTTTGTGGGACTGATCACTTACAGATTGGTGAAGGTGCATCTGCAGGGCTGTGGTTCCTGTGGCAGAGGGGCAGTAGAAGGCTGGGCAGGACACTCCTTGCTCCATGTTCTCCTGCTGTGTAGCTCAGTTTTGGCTTGTCGCGCACTGTTACCTGAATCTTCACCCTCAATAGAATTCTGACCTCGGACTGGCTTCTGCGTGCAGCACAGCTGTGGCTGACAGCACTGAAGCTTTGCAGGTTGATGAAGAAATCCTTTTTGGAAAAATAAACCTCTGCCTCACATTGTGGTTACACCACACCATTTCTTGCCATTCTTGGTAGTGTATAGGGGGAAGGAAATAACCCATTCTCCACTTGTGTTTTCCCAAGAGAAATGAAAATGCATTAAAGAGAACAGAAACACAGGAGGGTCAGACAGTCTGAGCATTGACAACATATCATCTGTCACTGCTGGTGCTCATGTGAGCTCTGGCAGCCGTTGCCTTGCCTACGGTTCCAGGGAAAGAGTGAATGCTTCCAGCTGATTGCATCGCTGCCAGATACAGACCCCCACGTCCTGGCTGCTCAGCATCTGACCTTGCACACTGTGTCTCCCTGGCTTTCACTCACAGTTCTGATGTCCCTCCCGTGGCTCTGCCTATGCTCTCCTGGACACTTTCCCCAGCTCATGTACTGGAGACCCACAGCCATGCCCCCAGGAGATACCTTTGCTGACCTCACGTGTCATGTTCTTGGCTAGGAGTGTCTGGGGGAGCTGGGTCACTGTGTTACAGTGCTTCAGCCCCTGAGTGTGGTTTTGTGGTGTCTTTGGAGATGGAATGCCATGGTCTGTTTGGGATAGCCCATTGCTACCCAGTCACCTCATGCTGCAGTCACCCAAACCAGGTTAACGTCAGTACAAGCACAGCCAGGTGTTCATAGTCTGTTCTTGCACCTGAGAGCTCCATGGCTTGTACTCATGAGAGATGGAAACGAAAGTACAAAAGGCTCTCCTGAGTCACAACCTGCATGAATGTTCTACCAGAGAGGCTTCCTGCCTCCTCCTGCTCCTATGCTGTAGTTTGTGCCCACCAGGAACCTCTGACAGAGGCAGTATTTAAAGAACTTTGCTCAGAGACCAGCTCTGGGTTCCCTTCCTGGTGCTGATGCTAGGTCACCCTTCCCTTCCTCAGCAGCCATCCTCCAGGGACATCCTCCCAGGATGTCCAGACATGTATCACCTTTCTCCTGAGAACTCTTCCAGTTCCCTCCTTAGTAAGGAGATGGACAACCACTTGCTTTCAGTGCTGGTTGTTTCCCATCTTACATACATAGGCAGAGACTTCCCTCCTACAGCGGCTGTCTGACAAACAGCTCTGCTGATAGGAGAGGCAACATTACCCCTGGCCCTGGTGACTTCTCAACCTGTCCTAAAGAAGAACAACTCTTGCACCAGACCTCACAGGCTGCCCCAATGACACACAGGTGAAACACCTAAAAAACCAACCATGTAGCTTATCACTGGCTCAAGAGAGCAGCCACCTCAGCTTCTGAGTGACTGACATCCACCTTGTCCTTTTGGGCATTTGTACAGCAAAAGCTTCAGAATGCAGAGAATTCAGAATTTCAAGACTGCCCATTTGACAGTCCTGAATACTGGAAGTAGTGATAGTAGAGATTGAAAGATGATAGCATGTTTTCTGGTTTTTGAGTAATTTTTTACATTAGGCAAGAGCTGCACATCAGGACCACTGAGGTTCTTGATGGCTCATGGACCTGGACAGAACAGAGAAGTCTTCTGTATGTTGTTTGCATTTCTGTCATAATATGTTAAAGCTCCTACAACACTGTGAACTGTGAGCTCTTATGGCCTGAATGTTCTGATATTTTCCTTGTAGAGAAAGTTAGCAGAAAGAATACTACCAAAACCCATGCTGGGACTCAGATATCTAAGGCCACACTATGGCAGAGCATGGGAACAGAAAGGGGATTTCACACATCAGCACAATCAGCTCTTGGGTCCCAGACTTCCCAGTTTGAGTTGCCAAACAAAATATCCTGATTAGCCCACTTCCTGTGGAGGAAGTCAATCTTCCAGAAAACTGTTATTTGAAGGGCTGAAACTGGGCAAAAGGCTATAGAGTGTCTGTAAGAAAAACAGTTGTGTGGCAGTGGCATGTGTGGGGGCGCTGTGTGCATGTGTGATGCACGAGCCTTTGACTAAGAAATTATCTATGTATTCATTACAACTCCAGTTTTCTGCTCTCAAAAATCTATAGATTGTATTGCCTCCATTTCTGCCAGGGAAGCACCCCTACAGAGGATATTTCTGTGTATAGAGAGGTAAACAGATTGCAGAAATCTGCTGTGTGTTGATTCTCTTCATGATGTTTTGCATATTACATGGAAGCATTGCTACTCATGTACTACTGGAAGCAAGAACTTGCTTTTCAATTCAAGCTATATTGAAATGTATGAAAATTGACAATTTATAATTTTGAATAATAAGCTGAAGTTTGCAGTATAGAGTTGTTCATATGAGATAGTAGAAAATTACAGTGGAAAGAATAACATCATATCTGGGTAGACACAGTGTTATTTTGTACAGAAATAGGCTTTTATACAAAGATAATGTTACATGAAGAGATAGGGTTCTGCCTGCAGTCTACAGGCAACATTGAAGGGAAGGTTTTGAGGGAGGTGGAGGGTAGAACTTGTCCTTTTCTTAAGTGTGGTTTCCACCCAAGAAAAGTTGGCTGAAGAGATTGTTCTGGACAATGCATGAATCTGGTCTTTCTTCAAAAGCTGCTATTGATTTCATGCTGTACGTGCTGATCTGACAAAACGTTCCCCAAGTAAATGCAATCTGAGCCCTTTGAGAGAAACTTCATAGAGAAATCAAATCAAACAAAAATGGGAGCTTGGGCAGTTCATGCATTCCACAGTAATACTTTAGTCTTAGTGATATTTTTAATGGACCTGAACGGGATGCTGAGCTGGACAGTTAAACAAAGACTTACAGAGGATTTTTGAACATGGCCAGAGGCATGGCAGACACCTGAAGGCTGCACTCCCACCTCAGTCTCTGCTTCTGCAGCCTCCTGTGTTTCCCTTACTGACATACAGCTAAGGTTATCTGGATTACTCCTCATGCTGGGGTTTTTTGCCAGCTCCAGGACTAACCTGAGGATCTCACCTGTGATATCTTCACAAGCTCCAAGGCTGCTCCAGCAGCAGGTCTAGCTCACACAGCATGTGCAAGAGTTTCCTCCCCTTTTTCAGTGACTCTTCCAGTAAATCTTACGAGGGGTCTTTTTGCATCCTGGTGGAGGAACACAATGCTGCTCAGTTCTGCTTTTTGCAAACCACCTGGGTCCAGGCAGGACAGCAATGACACCTCTGAATGCAGTGTGACCTCTTCAGGTGACATTCCCTTCACACCCACTTGCCTCAAAGCTGATGTGGTCCACGGTTGTGGTCAAGCACAACGTTGTCACAAGCAGGTGGCTGCCAGGATCCTGCTGAGCTGAATGCCTCTCTTGGGGCATGGGAAATACCTCTGGCAGGAGGAGTGGGTAGCTTCAGCCAAGGTTTTTGGTTCTGTGTAGCCCCATGCAGATTGTGAGGGGGCTGTGTCAAAATGAGTGAAGTTGGGGATGGGACCTGGGCTGAGACAAGGGATCTGCTGTGCCGCAGCATGAAGATGACAGTCTGTGTTCCACAGGTCAGATGGTTTTCACCACTTCTTACAGCCTTGGTGTAAAGGGGACAGCAATGAAACCAAGGAGCAGAAACAGCCCTCTAGTTCATATTGAACTAGGACATAGCACTGTTAACTTTATCCTAAACTGTGCACTTGGTTGAGCTCTCAGCTACACTGCTCTTGCCAGTGGGACTTGGGGGTTGGCTTCACGCCTTTGGGATAGAGCTCAAAATCTCTTGAAGACTCCAGGACCAATATTGTTCTACCTAAGGACTTGTTACAACCTCCTCCCATTTGAGAGGAGTACTTTTGAGTGCTCAGCTTTTCTGCTAAATAATAAGATTTCCTCTTTTATTAGTCCATTATGAGAGTTATTACAGCTCAAGTGCTCTGTCCTATTTGGATAAAAACTACTTAGATAAATAGCACTGAATTCCTTGACCTCAAATGATGTTTTTTTCTGGGCGCTGGTACATAATTTGCCCTTGTGTGTCCCATCTGCTGGAAGGTTGAGAGAACTGGGAGAATGTGGTCCCAGGGCCTCATTGGGTAGTGCTGGGAGACATCAGGAGACTTGTGAAGAGCTGAAAAAAGGAGCTGAATACCTGAGAGACACAGAGAAGAGATGAAAAATGTCACTGTAGGGAAGCCTCCAAACTGGTCAGTCCAAAAGGGGTTTTTAAAACCTGATTTCTAGAGGAGAAAGCCCCTGGTAGCAAGGAGAAATGGTGCCCAGCAGGTGTGAACATTCACTTCACAGTAACCTTAAAAACTTCATACTGCTTTAAAAAAACACAGTTAACTTTTCCTCTGTAACATGCCCCTGAACAGCCTTATGGGTGTGTCTGCTCCATTGCATTTCCTCTCTTTCCCCTTAGGAAGTGGGATTCACCTCTCTTCCCATTACTATGGATTTGTTTCTTTGCTAGGGTGGAAATCCATGTTTCCTGCATTGATGAGTAATTCTTGAAATCCCCTGACATTAGCTGCCATCTATTATTGTGGCTACAGGAAAGCTATTTTGTGTTTCAGGCATATCAGTGTGGTGGTGTTGCCACATCCTCTTCTAAGTCATGCAGGAAGGCAGCAATTACTCTTGTGGATTTCAATCTACAGCATGGGAAAGCATGATTTTGCTAGAGCCACGCTCAAGCTCACTTACCTCTAGTCCGTTCCCAAAACATCCTTCCTTCCTGGTGCTCCTGCCTGTTTAGTCCCCAGTACTGGCTTTTGACCCAAGCAGGAGGCAGGTGATGGAGCAGCAAGTGAAACCTTCCTGGGAGATGCCAGACTTGCAGCCCGTGTGCCCTAATTCCTGTTGGGAAGGAGGCTCTGCCATCCCACTCCTCACTGCAGCTGTGCCTTTCCTGTGGGATGCTCCATGCATTGCCAGGCTTCAGGTCTCTTCCCACTGGATTGGGGTTTCCAGGTTTTCTTCTATTAAAGTTTATATTAGCTATGCTAAAGGCAGGATTTGAAAATGGATGTTGGCAATTTGTTGCCACATCCTTGGTGAAGATGTGATTGCACATACATTTACATTTCCTGCTTTACAGCAATTAGCAGGTGAGGAATGTGTCACCCGGGCACGTCACTGAAGCCAGCACTGTTCACCTGGAAAACCCCACCCACCAAACCACTTTGCTCTAGTGTGTCTCTCTCTTAAAATCAGCACACCACCCAATCCTGTGGCCTTTAGTTCAGTGCTGTCATTTCTTAGTGGATTTTAGAGAGAGGATCCAGGCTCAAAGGGAAGGAATTGCTGACATTCTGGCTTCTTAACCCTTTATTTCCAGGTCAGCAGCTCCCAGAGTTTCTCATGAGGCTTTAACAAAACATTCCTGCTGGTTTTTTTTCTCCCCATCACACTCACACTTGAGTCTGTGATCTCTCTGGAGGTTTTGGCTTCCCCTGCAGAAAGGGCAGAGGTTCCCCAGGGGTCCCTGGGGACTCACACCACAGGTGCTCCTGCAGGAGCAGAGGAGGGAGTAATGCCTCAGACCATCCCCTGCTATGCTGTGGTTTGTGTCCTTTGCACTGCAGATTGCAAGTCTTCTGTCAAATGATGGAAGTGCCAGGTGCGATGGATGGGCAGGGAGCCAGGAGTGTTGTGAGTGTATGTCTGAGCTCAGTCTGTGCCCACTGTGGTTTCTGTTGTGCGCTGATGTGCTGGGGACACTGATGACAGCAAACAGGGAAAGCTGGTAATGCTACAGCAGCTGTGCTCAGGAACCAGCTTTCCTAACTGTTCTGTAAAATTGATCCTATTTTTTTAATCTTTGCAATCTGCTCTGCCTCCAAGCATCAGCAGAGGTTGCATGATAAAGAAAGTCGAGCCATGCTGACCTCAGAAAATTTTATTTACGTAGTTTTTAGAAGTGCTATTTATCATATTGAACTAACACTGTTATCAGAAGACATTTGTGCAACCTCCTGAAACTACCTGGCTGTGTGTAATATGCCACCTATAAATAAATGCCATTTTAAATGTCGAGTCATGCGGGAAGATAAATAAATTAGTTTCCTGGGCTCATTAGAGATGAAAGCTGGGGTTTTATAGCAGCATGAAGAGATTGCACAATGCACTTCCATATGGCTTATGAAATGTGTATGAAAACCATTTTCTCCTACCCATGCTAATTATGATATATAAATAGATACTGTTTCCCTTTGGGCACTTAGCTGGATTTTTTTTTTAAAGATCAGTGTAATCACTTGTATGATGCATTTCTGTAGGCCTTTAACAGATCTCTAAATCAAAATACATAATTTTATAGCAATAAAGTTACCTTTCACTAATTGGGAAAGAAAATGTTACCCAATAGGTGACAGTTGTCATAAGTGCTCAGCACAGTCAGAAGTCATTTTGGCATTTGCCTTTAAACTGTAGCTGAGACAAGTGTTTAAATAATAATTTTTTAACCCATATGTCTATATGAGTTTTGTGTGAGTGTGCTTAAGGAACGAGAGAGTGATTTGTGCTGCCTGTGGCCAGGCTGCAGACTAAAATCAAAGCACTGTTTTTCACTCGTGGCACAATTTTGCTGCAGGACCTGTTGGCAGAAGATTCCCCTGAGCATTTGCCACTGGCCACTGCTAGTGAGCAGCCCACTCTGCTCAGTGAATGTCTAACAGGGGCAGCAGCAATGCTTTTCCAGCCTGTCTATACAGGACTGGTTCCCCTACTTGGAACCAGTGGGTGATAATTCACCAGAGCAGGCTGGGAGAAATGGCCCTTTGAAGGACAACATAGCAGTGGCAACACAGTAAACTGTCACTTTTCTAGCATATTTGAATACTGTTTATTATAAACATTGCATATTAGTATCTCTAACTGAGAACAAATAAAATTGGATGCAAAAATACACTGGTGGTACATTGCATATACATATAAATATACATTATATAGTTTGCACAGTCATCAGGCATCTTCCTTCCAGACTGACTTTCTACAGACTGATGCTAAAAGTTCAAACAGAGGAGAACAGAAGGGAAAGGTCTCCAAATATACACAGTGCTGTTTTGGCAAGTGATTAAGTTCCCAAAAAAACTGTGCTGTAAGAAACAAAACACAGTTTCACAAGAGACTCATTTGTATTTTCACATCGTATCTACCTCACAGCACAAGGGGAAAAGAGTGAGCAAGACAATGGTGACACATACAGGGTGCTCAGTATGTATTGATGACATTTGAGACCAGTTCCACACCCCATTCAAAGCCTGTGTTGTTAATGGGGTCTGGAAGTCCTCTCCTTGGTAAGGAGGACTTCAGTAATATCCAAAGTGTTTTACCAGCTGCTGCTTAACCCAGACAATCCATTTCAATAGGCAGCTCGCTCCCAGCCTCTGTTTGAGGGGTCCCTCCATGCAAATGCACTGGATGGGGTCACTGCCAGGGGCCCAGGATCTCCCACCTCACAGAGGTGGAGGAAGCACACAATCCCCCAGGGCCCGTTCTCCAATGGAAACCCCAAGGCTCTGGGCAGTGCTGCTGCCCTGGGTCAGAGCCTGCAGCTGCTCCAAGGGGGCTGGCAGGAGCTGCTGAGCTGCAGCTCCTCCTCCCCAGGAACCTCGTGCCTCTCCCACCAGCCTAACACAGCTACCCTGCCTGGCTCTGAGGAAGGCAGATGGATTGCAAGCATGCTCACATGGGACTTTCCCAACATCTCGAGAGTTCATGGGATGCTACGCATCTCTAAATGTTGGTTTCAGTTTTTGTTTCCCTTAATTTCCTTAGAAGATATAAAGCTACATAGGTGGTGCCTGCTTGGTCTGTGATGTAGCCTTTGTGGCACCCTGAGAGGTAGATGGAGTGCAGAGCTCCAGGGCAGTGTCCAGGCAGAGAATGTGGTGGCACCAAGGAGACCTCAGAGGGAATCCATGATTGGTGGGAGGAGCAGCCCCAGTCTTTGTGGGCACTGCACCTCCCATGGGTGCACCCTGTGCCCAGCCCCACATGGAGGACAATGATTCCCACAGAGATGCTGAGCACCAGACTGGGACAAAGCACTTTCCATAGGAAAAGGTGGCAGTGTGTGCCATGCATTGCTCCAGGAGATGGTCTCCATCCCCAGCTCACCCCACAGTCCAGCACAGGGCAGTGCCAAGGCATGCCATGGTCTAGGACACGTTGATGCTGGAGAAGAGCGGGGCCCTGGGCTGTGTGGATGCTGTGCTGTCTGCCAAGTAGCCCAGGATGCTCTTGAGTTCACTGCGTGACAAATTGGCTTTGATGTGCAGGAATGCTTCCAGGTGCCTTTTGCTGTGGAAGAGAAATGGGCAGGTGTTATTTCCTCCCACACATCTCCACATGTCAGGGCCACTGCACCAGGATGTGCCTCCCAACCTGTGGCGTGTGCTGATGTCCCCTGTGAGTGCCAGCTTGGTACCTGGCAGTCCTACACAAGACCCTGAACTGTCCTGGGATGTTTGGGGTAGGGAAGGGAATCTCCAAGTTAAAGGAGAAAATCAGGCCAGAATTTGGAATATATCAACAGGCTTTTATTCATATCTTCCTTTGCTTTCTGATAGGACTGGGATGGCCACAGCCTGGAAGGCAGCTCCCACCCAGGTTTATAGGCTCAGGCTGTATGAACCTCACCTGTATTCATATTTGACTGCTTTCTGGCTCAATTAAAATTCTTTATGAGTACTAGCAAATCTGTTTCAGCATCTCTTACCGGATGTCTGGGTATGTTGTGGCAAGTGTTGCAACTTCAATTTTAATAGCACCTAAATCCTGAAGTCGGATTATTTCAGCCAGTTTGGGGAGTGCTGAATTCAGCCACGTGGCTTGAGATCCCTGCAAGAAGAAAAAGTGGTTAGCAGGACATCATGGGGGTGCAAAGTGCCCCCCACCCCAGGAGCTGCCCCCTGAGGCTGTTTCTTGGCAAGTGGAAAGGACACATCAGTGATTTTAGGTGCCTCATTGTTTTCAGTGCGGTTTCTGCCTCAGGCAGCCTTGGAAAAACTGGATTAGCTTTTTGATGGTTTTTAATCCTTTCACAAATGATGTGTGGTTTGCCATAAGACTGAGACTTCCACATCCACCTCAGCAGAGTCTATCTGCTCATTTCCTTTTCCTTGGGTTTCTGCACTGCCTGGTGTGTGTACCAAGGTCTTTAATCTCATGGGCCAGGTGAGTCACTGCCACGTGCTGCTCTGCCCCAGCTCCAAACACAACCCTGCCTTTGGCATCTCCAGGTATCGCCAAAATCGGGTAGAAGCCCCAGCTACAGCTTCTTCCTGACCATTGGAATTTCCAAGGTGCAGCTGCCTGACCTCCTACCCACTCTATGTGAAAGATTTGTTCCTTCTCCAGTCAAACATGCATGGGGTGATGGAAGACAGGTTTTGGCTTAGCTCTTAGTTTTTTTTTGCAGGCAAAATTAGAGGCATGGAAGGAGGGAGATGATCTCAAAAACCAGAGAGGGGTGTTCCAGCTGTGGCTCTCATTGAGAAATTCCATGCATACCACAGACCCCCACACTGCCTCCTTTAGCCCCTGGTTGACCTAAAAGCTGCAGCATCAGGGAAATCAAGGGTGAGAGGAAACCCAGACTCCATGCAAGCTGTACTGAAACCGGAAAAGATTATCTAAGTCTTTTGACCCTCTTAGTATAAACCTTCGAAAGGAAACTGCCTGTGGGACAAAGGAAGATGAAATCATGTCTCTCCAAGCAGGGAGGGGCAGGCTGCTTACAGGGAACCCTTTCTGCCTATAGGCATGTAGAGACCACTTTCTGCCTCAGGTCCTGCCTTCCAGGAAATTAAGCTGAGTTGAAAAGGTTAACAAAAGTTCCCAGAATTACTTTCCTGTTTTTCAGTGTGTCTGTGCCCTGTGCTGATGGGTTCATGGCAAGCACTCACGTACATTGCTGGTGCAGAAGGCTTCCAGGTCAGCAGCATTCTTGGAGATGTGTTGGGCCAGAGTTTGCTGCTGTGCTGGAGTTTTCAGGCTGACCTTCCTCTTCAGCAGCCTCACAATGTACTCTTTAACCAAACGGGTATGGATCTTCTCCACGATAGCCTGTTGGGAAGGAGAGGAGGCAATCATCATCCATCTCTCTTTTGCTTGGGGACATAACAAACCATGTGTGTGGATGGAGGACAAAACCATCCTGGGTGCTGTCAGCCATGCCCCACCAATGCCTGCAGCAGATTACACAGCAGGAACAGCCCTGGTTGCCAGCCTCCCAAGAACAGTTACAGCACATCCTAGATGCCGAGAATTTCTTTGTGCTCTAAAAGAATGGGAATTTCCAAATGTTTATTTCCTTCTGGGAAGAGTTTAAAGTGAAGAAAAGATCTCCATGTGGTAAAGGAGTAACAGTATTCCAGAGAAACAGGAATTCATGCTGTTCTTCCTGTTCTTCTCTCTAACACATAAAACATCATAATTTGTCCCAGCTACTAAAAAGACAAAGACAGGAAATCAAATATTGTCTTATATTATGATATTTCATATATAGTCCAGCACCAGGGAGGATGTGGTTCTGGCTCAGTTCTCTGGGATTTGTCCCATTTGCATCCACCTCCTCCAGCCCCTAGGGCAATCAAAGGAGCAATGAGACTGAACCATGCAACTGCATCTGTGTTTCAAGATTGCTAAACCAAATCTGTAATTAAAGCCACATGTTGGGTGGTCTCTAAAGCAGTTTCTCTGCATCAGAGGTGGTTTGCTCTGCAAACAGTGCAGCAGAGCTGCAGGAGTCTGCTTCTGTCAGAGGAGGGTGAGATTTATGTGCCTTATCTGGGTAAACTGCATGCTGATGGAAACCCTGCCTGAGAAGCTTCCTGATACCAGGCCAGCTCACCAGAGGTCAAGGCAGCTCAAGCCACAGAGGATCAGAGCTGAAAATGCAGCCCCAGCACCCCAGAATCCCTCCAATATTTCTCTTGGACTTACATGGTAAAACGGGTCCTTTAAGGTCTGGAAGTCTGAAATATGTTTGCTGGTGGTTTTAATGATCTCATTCATAATTTCACTGCTGGAATCCCACTTATTCTCTGTAAACTTCTTGTACATTGGCTGAAAAAAAGGAAAATCTGCTAAGTTACCTCAAACAACTTCTATGCACATGTATCTTTGTCATTCCTACATGTATCCCATGCAGTGAGAGCATGGTGTGTAGTCCTGTGCAGAGGTGTGTGGTGATGCCTTACAGGGACAGGGGAACAAAGGACTGTGTCCCCTTCTTGGCTCCTCATGGTTAAGAAGACCAAGGACTTGAAAGGTTAATATTGGAGGTGTTTTTTATTATTTCTGCTTTTTCTTTCCCCCTCACCATCTTGTCTGATTAAAGAATTATGGAACCATCAGGGGAAAAGAAATGAATCCTTATGAGATGCTCACAGTTTTTCTCAGCCACAGTAAATAAATATAAAAATGAAAAAAATTGCACCCCTGTTCTCTCGTGCCTTCCAAGAGGCTCTACAGAGAAAGCAGGAGAGATTGTGACTGAACATTCCTGACTCCTACGCTTCCTTTTCCTCCACCAAAATTGCTTAACTCAAAAAGATTGTGTTATATATATATAAACAAAAAAAAAAAAAAGGAAGCCAGAAGTACAGAAATGCCCTTCAGGTCACCTTTATGGGGAAGCCAAAAGCTGCGTAATTGCAGTTTATGCCATTAGTGATGTCTTCCTACAGTGTGGAGAGCAAATAGCTGCAGGTTGAGACTCTCCCTGCTGTAGCTGTTGTCTCAGATGCCATCAGCAGGTTTTATGTTCACCTGCACAGTCATGCCTATGTCACTGCACCCATTTTGCCTGCAGGCTCGAGGACCAGCTCAAGGAGAGCTTAGTGGGAGTTTTCCAGCAGCAGTGTGGGTTAGGATTGATCCTGTCCCTTCTGAACTTGGCTGGTTTGAATCAGAGATTAGAACAACAGATAGCATGGCAGGAGAACATGCCCTGCCCTGGTATCAGCTGAGCCATGGGGCAGGAGGATGTGGGGCACAGATATGGTACCTTCAGCTGGGCAAAGAGCTGTTGAAGCAGCACATCAAAGCCACTGTTTTCAATATCAGCAAGAGTGCTGAGGATATCAGCTTTACTGTCATCCTTTTCTGCCACATATTTCTCCGTGTAGTCTCTGAAAGAAAATACCAGTCAGGTCAGAACAGTCTGTCCTCAGAGGAAAGAGAGAGAAATTCAGAGGTCTACAAACCTTCTGCAGGCAGATGGACCTACCTCTGCTCACTCTGGAGTACCTCCCCTCTATACACTGCCTGCAGAGGAAAGAGCAAAACCTTTTCTTTTGGACCCTTACCTAAAATTCCAGCAGTTGTTAATATTTGCAATCACTATAGGCTTGTAGTATGTGTGCTTCTTGCTTTTCTCCTTGAAGTCTTCAAAGGCATCCCTGTAGCTGGAGGGGAGATGGGAAGAGGAGAGGTGGGTGAGTGGCTGCCCAGGTGCTGTGCCAGCCCCAGTGCCCACAGCCCTCCCCAGCTCACTCACCTCCTCAGGAAGGCTGGCAGCTCCTTCAGCAGCCGACGGGACAGCTCCTCACCCACAGCCTTGCTGATGTCCTCAGCTCGCTTCTGGCTGCTGTAGATACTCTAACAAGCGAGATCAATTTTAAATGTTGCCTGCTCCAAAAAGGTCAGGTTTTGGGTAAAAGAAGCTGCAGGTTTGCTGGGTAAAAGAAGCTGCAGATCCTTTGCTGAGAGCTGCACCCAGCTCTCCTGCATCTCCCCCTGCAACTGATCCAGGGACCACACAGAGCAGCTATACTTAGCTGAGAGGTTCAAAAGGAGCATGAAGAAAATCTAGAAAACAGCTGAGAAAGTAGGCAATTTCACACTTGTTTTTTTTTTTTTTTTTTTTTATGTCATTAGATTGCATTTAAATGAACAATTTAATCGAAACAACCTCAACACATGAGAGGTTTATTTTTTAAAAATAAACTCAACTAATCCTCTGCAGCCAGAGGACGGAAAGGGGCAGCTCTGCCTGTGGCACTTTCCCTGGGAGGAAGAAAGAGACTCCCCGTTTCTCAATCAACTGAGCTGGTGTCCTGTCTCTGATGCTGGGGATGCAGAAGAAATTGCACAGGAGAAGGAAGGGAGTTTTTCTTCCTGTTTTGCTTATAGAGGTGTTTGCCTCTGTCCCATGGAACAGCAAGCCCAAGACAGACCATGGTTTTGAGCTTCCCTGTACCACCCACCTCTGCTACCACTCTACACAAGTGACTTGGCCTTTTCCTTTTCTGCATTGACCATAGTTGGTCTCAAATCCTAAGCAGGTAAAGGATGCAATTGTTTATTTTTAATATAGCTCTGTATTACCTGGATAACAAATATTCCTAGCAGTTCACTCTGAAAATGCCCATTTAGCTTCTCTGGTTCCTTGTCTTCTTTCCATCTTTGGATTTCTTTATCTAGACATCTGCTCAGTGAATTTTTGACAGTAACCTTTAGGGAAGGAAGAACAATGGCATTTACTACAACATGGATGCAACAGCTCCTGCCTTATGCAGGTTTTACTCACCCACCCACCTTTTGCCTGGCTCAGCAGACCTTTTCCTCAGCCCTGGCTGGGATATAAAGGTTCCTTGTTAGGAAATGACTTGACCCATGACTTCACAGCAACAAGGACAACCCCCTCATGACACCTACACAATAGTAAGTTGAGTATTTTAAGGTGAGAGTGAAGATCCCGTCACACCTCCACATCTGGGGGATCAGGAGGGCAGGGATGGAGCAGTGGGTAGGAAGGTTGCAGCAGCTACATGTGCCAGAGCCCAAATTCCCCCAGTCACACACTGTGTGTGTCAGTCTCAGAGCCACCTGCTTTTGCAATCCTTTTTCATGAGCTTTTCTGACACCACACAAGTGCTGGAGAGGGAAACAAAGTGCTCTCAGGTTTTCTCTGCTCTGACCCCTCTGTGCTGCAGTGAGGCTTTGGAAATGGTCTGTGCAGTGTCTGGCACATACTGCTGATCCCCCAGTGTCCCGTTCATGCGCTTTGCAGACCTCACACCACCTCTCCCATATGCAAACCATCACAGACTACACTTAAACTTGGAACTCATCTTCTCATTTTCTGGGAATTCCAGCCCCAAATGCCAAGAGCACTAAGCTATGGGAATACTCTAGTAGTGGCTTCTTGTTTTCATTAAGGGAAGGGTGATACAAAAACCAGAGCAAGTTTTATCTTCTGGAGAGCAGGCAATTCTCCATCAAAGGAACAGATTTGTCAAGACCAGAACTCCATGCTCTGTGCTCACCCAAGGTCTGGCACCTCTGCAGATACCAGGAGTAATCCAAGATCCTTCAGAGACTCCTGTGAGAGGGACCGTAAGTCCCTCTGGAGATTTATCAGACAATGAGAAAGTTGCCCATAAAGATCTGTTGTTGGATGATTTTCCCCCTGTTGCTACCACATGATTTACAAGAACAGAGCAGTTCTTTTCTCATGGCTGCCAGGGCTAAGCAGAAGTTTGCTCTGCAAGTCCCATCTAGCAGAAAGGTGACCTGCTCCCCAAAAACAAACAAAAGCTTTTGCTTCTCCCTGAAAGGGTGTGTGGTTCATTGTTGAAGAAGTGCGTGTCCAGGACAAGTCACAACTTCTCTGAGGAGTCATAGGGAACAGTGAGGGGAAGAAAAGGAGTAACTGAACCTTTCTTACCTCTTCACTGTCAAGGTATTTATTTTCAAGCTTTTTGCTCAGACTTGAAGGCAAAAGGCTTCCAAGCTTAACTTTATCCAACTCCATGGCTAAAGCATGATCATTTCTCATGTCTCTGGAATGAAAAAAGCCAAACAATTGTATTTTCCAAGGGCAGTGTAATTTAAGACAGTTGTTGATGCAAATCACTAACACTTTTTGAGGGTATCAGTTGGAAAAAACAGATGGAAATGTACATTGTCCTCAGTCCAGACAGGACTTGGAGAAGCTGAATGGATATGTGCCAGGGGTGAGATCTGTGAGGGTGGGACCACAAGCAACCTTGTGAATGGAATCATGGTCTGTCAAACTCCTGAGTACCAGCCACTGTGCTCTGGTGGGGATGGGAGACCTGAAGCAAGCAGGGGAGTCTAGCCTCTGGACATGACCTCTCTCCATCCATACAGAGAGGTGAGCAGATGGAAAGCTGGTGTTTGATCGCTGGGAGGCGGTCCCTCAGCAGACACCTGGACGTGGCCTCTGGGAACACTCCCAAAGCAGCTGCTACCCTGGCCAACACTGTCCCCAGTGCTGGGCTGAGCCCTACTCCTCACAACTGCTCACTCCCAAACACAGGCTGGTTCAGACCTGAATATCCTGATCTAGAGCACAACACTGGCTGTGGAAAACTTCTGGGATCAACACTGAATCATTACACTCATCAGTGGAACACAAAAAGGATAAAGTGGAGCTGAATGACTTTGAAACAGAAGAAACATTGCTGGTGTCTTGACTGGTTTACACCTAAGAAGTGAAAGCCCTCAATTCTCCACTCAGTACTATTAGCCACAACAAGCAATGTTTTCAGTTCAGTAACATACTGAGTTTATGGGGACCCTTAGATTGTGTCCTCTCACAGGGGCACACCCCTGGCTCTCCTAAAGGTGAAGAAAACATAGACTGTGGGTAACACCTAAGCAACATCCTCCATGCCCAGGATAATTGCATCTCAGGTTGTTCTATTTGTTGTCTGCCCTCTGGTACAAAGGGCTGAGATTTCCAAATTTTCCAAGAGTGAGCCCAGGTCTGCAACTGGAATAGATATCAAGGCAATGAACCTGATCAATTTAACCCACAGATGAAGCCCTAAACATTTGTGTGTAGGTTGCCCAGCAGCCAAAATGGTGAAACAGCCCTTCATTTAGAGACTAGCAGCCTTGAGAGTGTCCCTTCTGGCTATTCTGGCAAGGACTGTAAATCAGCAGATCATCAGTAACACCAGTAACTTAGCCAGGTACTGGACTGCACTGCAGTAATACTAACTCATAAATCAAGCAAATGCCTGGGTTTGCAGCCAGTGAGCCTGTTTTGATTTCCAGGGGTAAACATGTATAAAAGCCCACTTACTTTGGATAGAAATTGTGCACCCACGAGAGAAGAAGGTAAATATCCTTGTCTTCCAGATGGGACTCAGCATTTTTCTTTGCCTGGGAGGCAAAATAATTGTGGTAGAGTTCTGCGTATATGCTGAACACATTAAACTCAGGAGGATAAAGCTTATTAATATACTTGGCAACCACTGTCAAATCTTCTTTCATTGTCTTTCCCATGTGCAGGAGGTTCTGGCCGACTGCAGAGAGGTTCTCAGTTCTAGGAGTACGGCTTGTGTCTTTCATTCGAGCCTCTACTGACTCCTTTACTGTAGCCATCCAGAGCTCTTTCCATTTTCTAGGTCTAAATTGCATATTTTGGTCAGGTGGATTCTCTGACATGTAGTTCTGATCTTCTTTCTCCTGTTCTTTCAGAGCCTCCACTGCCTGCTGTAGCAGATCTGGGTTTGTTTTTGCAAGCAGCACAGAATCCTTCAAGGTGCTGAAGACTTTGTGTTTCAGAACTTCATAGACAGACTCGATGTCCTTCTGACTGGTGTTCAGTTCCTCCTCACTTTTGCTAGACAGGCTTTTCTCCAGGGCAAACAGATGTTGAATGGCATCACAAAGCTTTTGCTCTCCAAGGAGATCCATGACTTGTTTGACTGGTGAAAACAGAACAGCCTTTCTTTAACCAAGAGTGAAGATTTAGACTTATGTTTTATAAAAATGATGGCTCTGGAATCTTTTAAAAAAATGCTTATACTTCTAAAATGCTACCTCTTGGGCTCCTACACCATATTGAAAGTCTGTTTAATTAAATATCAGATTATTTCTAGCTTGCCTTCAACTGGGGCAATGGAAATTTGAATACCCACCACCAGTGTGCTGCATATGGACAGCTATTCACAAGCCACCTATAATTGTTTCCAAAATTTAGTCTTGTGGAGTTAGTTGGTTATTGCTCGTCCCTCTTCCCATTAATTTGACCTCAAGTCAGAAGTACGGCATTAGAAATAATGTAGACGGAAAGATGTAACTAAAGATGTGCTGAAGGAAATACCACATGGGTTTTCCAGAAATAGATTTGGCACAACCTGACCTGTGAAATTGTTTGGGAGGACACATTTAGTAAGCAAGACAAATACAATTCAACTATCTTATCTGAACTACAGCCAGTTTCTTGAGACAGGGAAACCTGGCAAAATTATATCCCAAAATAAGATTTGTTAGTGTGTAATGGAGTACCCTGGGTGGAGAAAGCTTACATTATTCATGAAACTCATCTTACTTCATTTATCCTTAAAGATTGTGGCACAAAAACTGGGAGTGCCCTTTTGGCATCTGCTGATTGCACAAAGTTCAGAGACATTATCGAAACTGAGGGCTTGGTGTATTTTACAGGAACAATGGGATAACTTGAATAGTAAATGAGCTGAAATTTAATAGCACAAAACACCAGATACAAATCCCATAGAATAAAAGTTACTTAGCAACAAACATGATTTTCTGCTGCAAGCTGGATGTGAATCAGCTTGAGATGGAGGAAGAAGAGAGATGCCTGGAGAATTAGTAAATCCTTACTGGGAGGTGGTAGTGAACGTGTCAGTTATGACCCCAGGATGTACTCAGTGAGAAATATCCAGCTGAGATGGGAAAATAGGAATATATTGTGCCACACATTGGTGGTGTCTCATTTGGAATATTTTCTGCAATTCTGGTTGCTTAAAAAAAAAAAAAAGACATTGGGGACAGGGCAATGCAGCAGTAAGGACAAAAGTACAAAAGACCTGTTTTCAGCAGCAAATTCAAGGCCAAGAAGGAAAACCCACCAGTTAGGGAAAGCATTTGACACATGGAGAGAGAGATGACAATTAGACAGGTAAAAGCTTGTCTGGAAATGCAAAAATTTGTACTAAAACAAGACTTTGTAGGAGGAGATGGAGGAACAGAGCTGAGAGTTACACCTTGGTTTCTTACCCACCCACAGTTCTCTGTGCCCCCATGGGAAGCAGAAATAAGTTTGTTTTGGACAGAAAACCTGCAAATGGACAGCTGAACAGCTCCTCAAGGACTGTACCCTTGGTACTAAAAGACTAGGACTTGAGGTCATGTCTCCCTCAGCTCAATTTTCTCCAGGCTTCTTGGAAAAGTCACTTCAATCTATCAGCGCCTTTGTTTCCCTAGGGGACAACTCCCTGCCTCATACAGCCCCTCTAGAGGAAACTATGGCCCATGAAGTGGTGCAAGGAGGATGGAGGAGCACTTACCACTGGGTGGCTTGGTCTTTTTAACGATTTTAAATGCACTTTTAAGCATTCCCTTTATTCCTTTGTTCCCCTTCTCAGGGCTGTCCCCGGCAGAGATGCAGCTCTCATTGCTCGTGATGGAAGAGGCACGTGAAGCTCTGCAGGCTGCCTCTGGCCTTTCTCTCATCTTGTCTTGGTCCCTGGACCAGATCTCATCTGCAGAAGGTTCAGGACAGGCAGGGACTGGCTCAGCTACTGATGGTGAAGTGTTTTCAAATGGCCTGTTTGCATCAATGCAACCCTCCGATCCACTGCGTATTCCAAAAGGACTTTGGAAAAAAGGTAACATTTTCATCATTTTCCTTCTAGCCTGTAAATTTCAGGGGGAAAAAAAATCAGATTATAACAGTTAGGAAGAAAAATACCAAGGAGAAAGTGTGGCAAGGCATATGTGTGGGCAACATGGAGAATGTTACACATCTGGTATGAGTACAGGAGAATTCCTGAGCAACACCATCCAGCTAATGTCCAGTCCAAATTAGAAAAAAATCAAAGACCCATTTTGAGGATGATTCAGATGTCCTGATTTGAGACCTTGAGCTTGTCAGGCTCTCCCATGGGATGCTGTGTGACTATGGACATGAGCATGGATGGGCACATGAATGATGTGGGTGGGATAAATGTCCTGTGCCTTCAAAGCAACCACAAAGCTCTCATACTCTTACATGGCATCAGAATCAATTCCCACCTTACTCAGGGCCTTTTTTTCCTCATCTGTGCTCAAGGTAAGTGGGAACAAGTCACGAGGATCAGGGTAGTTTAGCCTTGTTTAAACAAACATGATCCTGCCAGAGTCCTGCATTACCACCAACACTCTTACACTACAAATAATTAACAACAGAAATTTGTTATTGTTACAACTTCTTCTCAGAATTCATGTTTAGAATTATGTTCCTCTATAATTCAATAGATTGCAAAATATTTATTTGCATAACTATAACCATTTTTATGATGATTATAATTATGCAATTATTGTAAATAAATAAAATGACTCATAGTTTCCAATCTTTATTCTAATAATGCTTTAAATAAAGCGACTTTCTAGGAGACTGAAGCACATCTGTATGAAGAACTCTCAGGCAAGTTTTGGTTTGCTTGTACTGAGTAATGGCAGAAAAATTAGACTTCAAACAAATGAAGAATTTGGCTTCAGTTATACAGCCACAATGTGGTGATCTTCAAATACCTCTGTTGAGTTTATAATGTTGATATGTCTTGTGCTGATACAAAATTTGATACTTATTTCTGGGAGAACTTGTTGGAAGACTGTGGCTTTTCATTCTAAGTTATACAGAGAGCAGTGAGAGCCTGGCTTTGCTGAGAGCTTTCCTTCTCCCTGCTTTGGATGCCAGGCCATGTGCAGGATTAGTAATGCTGTTACCCTCTAAACACAACAAATATGAAAACTCATTTGGGAAGGAGTTCTGCTTGTATGAGCAAGCAAAGGGGGCCTGAGCACCAGAACTCAGCTGACAGGAGTTACAGAATAGTCTGAGCAGAAAAGGACCCACAAGGATCACCAATTCTAACCCTAAAGTGAATAGCCCATACAGGGATTGAACCCACAACCAAAGGCATTATTAGCACCATACTCTCAACTAAGTGAGCTAATCCCAGGTTAGCCAGCAGCTGTGCCATGGCTGAATCTGTGCACACACATCTCCCTAGCACATGAACTGAGGAGGGGAGGGGGAAGGAAACCCCCTGCAGTTCACTCCAGCTATGCTAGTCAGGATGACCCACTAGAATCCTGAAAGCAGTGGGAAAAAAAAGTTCATTTTTGTTACATTTCCACCACAAAAATACCCAGAAAAACAACCAACCAACCCCAAAAATTCATGGCAACAGGCATGTTCTGCAAATGACTTGGACTTGCCCAGTTTTTGCAGAGCTCTTTTCATAACCTGCATTTCCCAACACAACACTGTGCTTACATTAATTCTGCCAAATCCCTTCCTTCCTGTTTGTTCAAGCACAGACTCATCTGAGTCCTTTCTCTCTCTCCTATTATTTCAAACAAAGCATTATTGGGGTTTTTTTTGTTTGTTTTCTAACCAAAGAAAGTACCTCATCCCTTCTAAAAGGCTAAGGTCTTTCATTTTGATGAATGATGATCACAGAGGTGGACTTTGAAGATTTGGTTCTTCTTCAATGCCAAGATAAATGCAATAGATCTTTGAAAAGCATTGAAGTGACACTACACATACAAGACTCCATAAGGGAATGATTTAGCTGGTTAGAATCTGAGTTTTTAACATCTGTCAGAACTTTGTCGTGGTAGTGCTCAAAAAAGCCAGACTCAAGCACCTAGGTAAGGCTGTCGATGCAAAAGCTGCCATGCTTTCACATTTGGCCAGCTTGAACTCTTGCCCAGGGATTATCATGTACCACTGCTGGTTGACCTGTGTTTGTATCTGAAGCAGGAAAAACCATTAAACCTCAGCTGCCACTTCTGCCTTGAAATGCAGCCCCAGTCTTAATGTCAAGGGGTACCAAACACTCCCTGTCCATCTCTTCTCATTATTGTTAGCTAACCAAGACCTTACTGTAAGAAATGCTTTTAAGAAACTTACAGAAAAAAAATGCCAACACTTTCTACAAGAAATACTGAGCTAAAAGGAGGTGGTCCTGGTTACATCTGGGGTGCACAGGCAGGAGATGCTGTGCTAGGACTGCACCTCCTGCCTCTGTCAGGACGTGCTCCTGCCCAACATAGCTTGGCTTTGGCTTCGACAGCTGCAGGCTGCTCCTCTATGCCTGTGCTCTTCTTACAAATCAAACCCTCTGCAAAGGAGTTTTAGCTGGCTTCAAATTTTTTAGCAGGAGAAATGCTAAATCATTTCCCAGAACTCAAATTCAGGTCTTAGGAAATGTAATGGTTTGAGGTCAAGAGTTGACATTGTTCCCAACTCAGTATTATTACTAATTTACTGTTATCATCGTCATCCTCATTATTGTTATGTGGCAACATGGTTTGTGCCAGGGGAGCCTTTAGCTCCAATTATTTCTGACACAGCATATTTAGCTTCTGGTTTCAAACCAGAAGAGCAGCACACCCCCTGCCACCGTGTCCAGATGCCCTGCAGCACTGGGACTGTGTGCTGTGACTGCTGGTGTGGCTGTGCTGGGATACAGCGAGCTCTCTGCTGATCACAACACCCACCTCTGAGTTGGAGCTTTTCTGGGATGGGCAGCAAGGGCAAGGGAAACACTTGGAGCAGAGTCAAGACACAGAAGGACCCAGCCTGGACTCTGGGCACAGTGGCTTCCCATTTTCTCCTTTTCCTCCTCAAAGGAAACAGCTTTCATGCAGAATGATCTCATTGGCCAGGGGCAGCTCATGGTGTGCCAGAGAGCACTCAGGGGAAGAGATTTATTAATTATCCCTATTCTCAATTTTTTTGCTGAACTTTTTCTTGACTTCTTTTTCCTGAGCTGCTGCCAGTATTAACAAGCATTTGTTTGGATTTTTGGTCCTCTCCAGCCTGCTGACATACTAGGTCATGAGGATTTGTATCTCATTTCAGTGAACATCTCCCATTCTCCCACAGCCTCTCAGAAATCCAGAGTTATCTAGCAAAGTTATCTGCCCACACAAAAGAATTGCACTGGGCCAAGCCATCTTTGAAGCAGCAGAGCAGTGCAGGCAGTTTGAGTTTAGTGTACCTCAGACCATGTGCTGACACATAAACAAACTGCTAATTCATCAAAGCAAAGAGTCCAAAAAGATGCCAGACTCAATCTCTGCAAGCTGGGAGCCCTCCTAGGAGGTGAGGGGTTTTTCCTACTATTTTTGTTATCTGGGTTAAGTACTGAATGGAGACACCACAAATCTGAGGGCTCCCACTTGGCTCTGCCTGGGAAATCACAGTCTACAGAAGAGTTGGGCCACACAGAGCTCCATCTTGACCCTCTACTATGCTGCTCACATCCATAGTCCCATCTGCAGACCCCTGTGAGACACCCACCACCCAATATGTGCTCCAGCAGTGTCCTGATGGTGGCCAAGTTCTGCTCCTAATGGGGAGCTGAACTCCAGTAAAGTTCCAGTAAACTTGTCTCCAGTAAAGAAGCCAAGGCAGGAGCAGAAACTCCCCAGAGGACTCGATCCATGTGCCTCAGCATCACCAGGCAGCCCTACAGGGCTGGGGGTGATGGGGAACCCAAGGGATTCAGGGGAATGGCAGTGGTAGAGCAGGGAAAGGACCCCAGGGCATCTCACCTGGCATGAGAGAGATGCTTTAAGCCAGCATAAAACCATGTGTAGATACAGTTGTGCAGTGCAGCGGTCATTTCCAAACGAGACTCTGATTTCCCTAAACTACTGACACACCTGAAAACCATCCAGTAAACCATCATCTCCTGTTGTTATTGAGAATCTTTCAAACAGAGAAAGAGAAAATTCTATATATACACTGTTGTTGGGAAAAAACAGAGAGAATGCACTGTATTACCCTAATTTTTTCTTCTTCCTTCAAGTCTGAGCAGCATAATTTTGAACTGTTGCTGCTGAAAGACCAACCAGATGCTGCTGTCTAGAGTTTTGTTTTCATAATAAAAACGTTTTTAGTTCCAAAGCCAAATCCTTCTTTAAGGCCTAGAGTTTCAAAGTTCACTGCTAGAGCTAACAGCGACTGAGAAGATAAATTCCCTGGGAGTTTCTCTCAGCACTTTCAAATTCTTTGGCTTTCCAGGCATCTTTTATAGAGAAGGTGAATGAAGCAAACCCAAACCTGAGCTCTCTGCTCCCTTGTGATTTGCTTTATCAGAGCTGAAAATCCTCAAAGTCCCTTGGTGGGGGGCAGGCAGCTGACACTTTGGGCAGTGTTTCTTCAGGTTTTCTGTCCTGAACTTGGGTGTCAAAGTGAGGCACCATGGCTTCTATGCTCCAGTCACAGAAGTCTCTTCTTCACTTTGCAGCAGCCTCAAAAAGAAATTCTACTTTGAACACACCAAGGATCCTAATCCTGGGGCTGAATTTTTCAATTTGTGCTGAGGAGCTGATGCAATGGATATGGGTCTGCTGCACAAAGACAGAAGGGTATTTCTATAGGATTTTCAATGCTCTGGGAAAAGGCAGGTCCTAGGAGCTGTGGGACATCCCTGACAAAGAAAAAGCAGTCACAAAAGGGCAAGCACGGCAATGCAGAATTGTGCCAGCTTGGCACAGTGACCCTGGCAGGGTGCAAGTCCCAGGGGCTGCCCAGGGCCATCCAGGGTCCAGGCTCTGAAATGGTGTTTTTTCAGTGCAGCCAAACTGAGAGAATCACAATCCAATTACTTTCCTGTGGTTTGGGGGAAAATCACTTCCTTTAAATAGAGACAAAGAAGAGAGGGCAGAAGTGCCACACTGGATCTGAAATCCAGCGCCAGATCTGCGTTTAGGACGCTTTGGTGCCTAATACCTTCATCTGGATTTTGGGAAAGGTGTTGGAAGGCAGAAGGGTAGGAAGGAGTTGTATGGTTTACAGTAGTCACTGCTTGAGCCTGTGCCCTGAAATTTAGGGGAAAAGCAGCACAAATCAGACCCAGCTGTCACAATGGAATTACCAGGCACATATCCTTGCGGTGCCCAGCCCTGGGATATGCCTGGTGCTCCTGTTCTGCCAGCAGTCCGATTTATTTCCCATTCTGATAATTCCAAGGTGGGGCTGAAACCCGTCCCTGTGCCCGGCAACCCATCCTCCGTGGGTGCCCCTCGTTCCCCACTCTCGAACCCAGCAGAGAGCCCCCGAGCTCCCCAGCAATGAGCCCGGAGCGGGGCAGCGGCTCGGGAGAAGCGGAGACGCCGGCGAGGGGAAGGGGAAGGGGAAGGGAAAGACCCGAGACTGACGGACTTACTGTGCGGCGGCTCCCGGGCGGCGGGGCTGGACGCGGGCCAGCAGCGCTGTCACTGTCACCGGCACTGTCACAGGGTCTGGGCCCGGGGCGGGGGCAGCCCGGCTATAAGGGGAGGAAAGCGGGGGCGGGACCAGCTGCTGGGAAACTCCAGTTGCACCTCCCCTCGAGAGAAGGGAACAGAGAAATCCCCTCCGCGGGGAAGCGGCCGGCAGCGGAGCGCCTGGTGCCGAGGGTCGGTCCGTGCGGAGGGACGGGCTGAGCCCGGCGCCCTGTCCCGACAGAGTGCTGGATGCCGGGCTTGGCTGAGTGATGTGTCCCATTGAGGACTTGGGAATGCGCCGTCAGGGATAGAGCAGGTGCCTCCAAAAATGCCGTGTTCTGCACCTGAGGTGGTTATCTCTGGGTGTGCAAGCAGCCTGGGGAATGAGGAAAGGGACCTGAGACGGCAAGTTGAACATGAGCCAACAGTGCCCTGGCAGCCAGGAGGGCCAGCCGGGGGGGGGAATCAAGCACAGCATCGGCAGCCGGGCAAGGGAGGGGATTGTCCTGCTCTGCTCTGCACTGGAGCAGCCTCACCTCGAGTGCTGGGGGCAGTTTTGGGTGCCACAATATAAGAAAGGCATAAAACTATTAGTGTCCAAAGGAGAGCAACAAAGATGGTGAAGGGTCTGGAGGGGAAGCCATATGTGGAGCAGTTGAGGTCACTAGACTTGTTCAGCCTGGAGAAGACAAGACTTAGGGAGACCTCATCACAGCCTACAGCCCCTTCAAAAAGGGAAAGAGATGGGGCAGGCACTGATCTCCTCCCGATGGCCACCACAGACAGGACCCACGGGAATGGCCTGAAGCTGTGTCAGGCAAGGTTTAGGTTGGAAATCAGGAACAGGTTCTTCACCCAGAGGGTGGCTGGACACTGAAACAGGATCCCCAGGGAAGTAGTCATGGTATCAAGCCTGCCAGAGTTCAAGAAGCATTTGGACAAGGCTCTCAGACACATGGTGTGACTTTTGAGGTTGTCCAGTGCAGAAATGGGTGTTGGACTTCATATATAGGTCCTCTCCAATCAGGATATTCCATGATCCTTGAAAGCTTTGCTTTGTGAGCAGGGCACTGCCACCAGCAGGCTGTTGGGGATGAGGTGCATGACTGAAAGCACAGCTACCTGTATCTGGGTCCTGCATTGTGCCTTCCCCAGAGCAGGGCTCACGGCACTTCCCATGGAAACATGAATACCCTCCAGCATCTTCAGAGTGGGGATTGACTCCCTGCCTAGAGACTGAAAAGGACAGGCTGCCTTCCTTACCCCAAAGCCTCTGAAAATCTGTGTTCCACTTGTGGATGGGAGACCTTCTTGAGCCTTTCAGTACTTGAAGGGGGCCTATAAGAAAGATGGGGACAAAGGTTTTAGCAGAGCCTGTTGCAATAGGACAAGGGGTAATGGTTTGGAGCTGAAGAAAGGTCAATTTAGATGATAGAAAAGGAAGATGTATTTTATGATGAGAGTGATAAAACACTGGAAGAGGTTGCCCAGAGAGGTGTGAGTTGCTCTCTCCCTGGACACATTCAAGGTCAAGTTGGAGAGGAATCTGAGCAACCTGATGTAGCTGAAGATGTCCCTGCTCATTGCAGGGAGGTTGGACTAGGCAACCTTTAAAGATCTCTTTTAACCCAAACTATTCCATGATTCTGTGACTTGTTTTCTGCTCCGGATTTCCAGCCACCAGCATCTCTGGCCATGGAGTGTGGTGTCCCTGTTACCTGGAGAAGCACGCTGCCACAGCAGGGGCTGGCTGGAGGGCCTGGGTGACAGCAATGGCTGTGGTGGGGCCTTTGCAGAGGGTTTGAAAGCTGTGAGGGCTGTGCTGTCCCTTGCTTAGATAGCTTCAATGGGAAACATCTTCTGCACATATCTGGATGAGATCTGGGTTGAAGCAGTTGCCCTGCAGGCAGAAAATCAAAATATTGTGGTCCTGCAGAGTCTACCCTTCCCCCTTTCCTGGGAAGCTGCTGTGGGGCAGGGAGTGGGGCAGGTAGAAAGTCCAAGTGCCTGGTTACTGTGCTTGGGAGAATTTCTGTTTTACATCTGATAGCTTTGATCTGATGCAAAATGTAAAAAATGGTCCGGGGATTTAAAGGTGAGTGTGAACAATGAACCTGGTGCTCCTGATGTCCACACTCAGCCCCTGTGTGGCCACAAAACTTTTGTAGGGGCTACTCAGGTCCTGTGTGGGGACATCCCCAGCAGCAGACATGCTCTGGGGCCATGGCTTGTGCTGGAAGGTGCCCAGTTGAGCTGGCACAGTGCTGGAGAGCAGATGCCTGTCCTGGTCTGTGCTTTTTGGCAGGCATCCTATCTGCTGGCACAGCCACTTTCCTCTCTGGCACTCTTTCCAAGAAGTCCATGGTAGCAGGGAAAAACCTCACCCTCAGCAATGTCTGCCAAGACAGGAAGCAGAAGCAGAGGGGCCACCCTGATGGGCAAACCCATGATCTTGAAAACACTGATTCATGTCATGCCAGCCTTTGGCTGTGCTGGGCAGAGGGTTCCCCTCTGGGATTGCCCCAGGGCTGGGTCCCCTTACTCCTTGACAACCAGTGACCAGGAATAACCATGGTCACAGGATGGAAATGGCGGGTGCCACATGAGCCTGAAAATCATTGGAAACAGTGCAAGATTTGGCCCTAGAGTGCTGAAACTTGCTCTGTATTTCATCACCTCCTCCAATGCCAGTGAGAAAGGGAGAAGAGGCAAGGTTTGATCATTGCAGTTAGAGCTGGTTTGGGGACAGCTGGAGGTGAGCTTGATGTTGCATCCAATGACCTTTTCATGCAGGAATATGGCTTGTGGGAGGAACCAGGGTGTCTGGTGTGGTCCAGGGGTTACACACACACATGCACATACACACACACACAGAGCTGTGGGCATGGCTGGGGAGGCAGTGTTTGTGACTGTCTGAAAGCAGAGCATGCTGTTCTGGATGCAGGAGGGAACCTGGGGCTGGTTCCTCACATCCTCAATTATGTGATCCCTGAAGGATGCAGGGATGTTTATCACAGATGTGCTGGGAATCTGCATTGGGAAGTGACTCAGTGACACATCTCAGATCCACTGAAACCTCTCTTTAAATATTCAGAGGGTCTTTGCACTTGGTTCAGACAAATGTTTTATCCCCAGATTACCCACTGGGGGCCCTGACTGTAGAAGACTCTTGCAGTTAGGGATGGGGGAAGTCAAGGGAGTCTGATGCTCACCTGGTATACATCTGCAGCAAATGTAGCTGCAGATTTGGGGGCATCCTGGGTTGTTTTCTTGAATAAATGTTTGTATAGAATGATTTATGCGGGATCCAAATTAGATTCATATAATGGGATCTGGTGCTGGGCTTCATCTCCATCTGTTTAAAGTTAATTTCAGTGGGGTCAGGGCATTTCTGCCAGCAGAGGGGGGAACAAAAAGCATCTTGTAATTTGGTTTTAAATTAAAAATTTAGAGTTTGGGTGTCATCCCCTGGCTGCCCTTGTTTGCCCAAACCAAATGTATCACAGCACTTTGACCTCCTGCTGTTCAGCAGCATGACATTGCTTGTCTGTGTAACCTGATTCCTGACACAAGTATCTTGTTCCTACTAAAATAATATTGGGTAGTGGGTAACCAAGTTAAATCAGGCTGCACATCTTCCAGTGCTGCACAGGAACTTTTCTGTGCTCTGTAAGTAGTCAGTGTATTGCACAGGGCTACACTGATATCTGTGTTTATAGTTCTCAGAAGTTAACTGAAGTCTGGGATCCCTGGAATCCAGGTGTTTACGCCTCACTTCTCTAATACAGAGGATATATTTCTCACCTGAAATTTACACTTAAAAGCAAGATATGCTTCAGAGATTTTTAACTTTATTTTGCAGCTGCTTGCTTACTTTTGAACAGTGACTTGCATAGGATTGTTTCCCCCTTCTCGGTTGAGCATCAAAGTCAATTTTACTGCCAGTCCTAATATCCAAATTTAGCTGAGCAGGAGCCTGCAAATGGGGTGTGTCTCTACTAGAAAAAGTTGTGAATTCTTTGCATTAGACAATGAAAGATCTACCTGTACAAATGAAGATACTATCAACAATAAGCATTTATAAGGAGATTATTTTTGAAGTGTGGTTTTAATTTCCTCTTTCAGGGTCCTGAAAAGCTATTATCCTCATTGTTAGCTAAAGGTGTGTCAAGAAGCAGATTGTCATGAGGGTAAAGATGTTCTTCCTGGAGTCCATTAATTCAATATGGTTATTCATTGAATGGTATTTGAGATTTTTGTTCAAACTTGCTTTATTACCTTTGTTACCAGACAGGGAAGATAGTAACATTCCTGTGGGATTTTCTATGAGTATAACTTATTTGCACTGAGCAATTCCAGCTGTGCACATTTCAGAGTAGAAAAGCAGTAGGTCTGGGTGCAGGTGGCTGGCAGCAGCTTTCTGAGTAAGCAGGCACTCCTTGCCACCTTCTGCTGGGAATATGTGGCTATCTCCTGGAGCTGGGGGGCACACAAAGCCGAAATAGAGGGGCCTGAGTTGGTGCTTGGAAGAGTCAGTAAATACTCTCAATGTGGAGATGGACTGAAAAATCAGGGTCAGGTAATACCCATCAGCTTTTCCACGTGGGATGGGGTGTGCAGCAGCTTGGGGAGGGAAATAGGGAAGGATGTCCCTAGGGTGGCTGACCTTCCTGCAGTGCTGGGGGAGGCATGTGAGGCAGCGTGGGGTGAGGGTTGCATGTGCTATGACACGAGCTGCTTGTAGCTCATTGCTTTTCATCCTCCTGTGCTGGGAAATAGCCTCTTTTATTTCTGTGCACTGTGGGATAATTTTATAGAAGTGGGATCACGTGCAGAAAGGGGTAGCAGAAGAGGATTTGGAGTCCTCATTAGAATGTGAGGTAAAAGACCAAGAAATTACACCTGCCGCATTTCTCTGTCTCTTTTCAAAACTTTATTAAGTTTTAGGTCAGTGAAAGAATGAAAGTTTGAATTCTGAAGGCTGGCTCAGCTCTGCAGACCAGAGCAATGTCAGCTAGGTCATGAAGGGGCCCAGGTCTTCTCTGTGAGTACAGAGACATGACAGGTCAGTAAGCTGTGGAGGAACTTGCTGGCTCCAAAGGCACTATCACTGCTCAGCAGCTGGGGCAGAGCAGCCAGTAAGTGGTTGGAGGTCTGGAGGAGGTGGATCCAGCTTTCAAGACTTTTGTGCATTTTAACTCTGATCACTTGGGTCAGCTTGCAACAATATTATTTCCAACTGATTGAGGTGTCTTCCTCTCCCCCGTTTGTGATGACTACAAGTAATGAAAAGGATTTTTTTTTCTCCATCAGCAACCAGGCTGAGAAGAGCTATGTGTATATACCAAATGCTGGCCTTACAGCACAGGGACAGGAGCAGAGCCTGGGCAATGGGCCTCTGAGTTCATCAGCAGATTGCATCACACAGTGTTTACCACTGAGGAGAAAGTTCCCATGATAGGCCATGCTTTGTGTAAGAGATATAACCAAGGAGTGGTGGGCAAAGATTGGATACCCAGGACTTCCCAGACAATAGCAGAAATCACTAGGATGAAGTTTCACTCTCTGTTCCAGTTTCAGTATGTGTCAGTGAAGTGAGAACCTCCTAGACTGAAGCTAACTGGACTTCCTCTAGGTGCCCAAGACGAAGGCAAGTGAGTGGAGAGCACCTCCTGGGGTCCAAGTCTGAAACCTTTCAATGTGAAGGGACTGTTGTTTCTAGCCAGTCTGAGACACCTGTGAGACCACAAGATACAACATCTCACTTTTCCTCTTATGTAATTGACTACTTCCTGGCCCCAAATGTTTGTTTTCATTGTTGTGCTTCACAACCCTTGATAATTATGCATGTGCTAAGTTATATGCTTTTAAGTACAACATCCTTTGGCTTTCAAAATTATCACAGAAGCACACCAAGGGATGGGTCTCTGTTCTCTTTGAAGCCTGCTTTTGGCCTTCTCCAAAGAATTCCATGTGAAGGCTATATTTTGTGGTAGGTGGGGAGCAAACTTTTCACTCACACCTGTGGACGCTCACTCTGAGGTTAAAGGGAACCTCAAGTTGGCCAATTCTAGTATTATGTTACTACTTGAAAGCAACATGTAAACCGAAGATCTTGAAGCCAACCAATATGAAATATTTAAGTATTAATGCACTTACCTAACCTAATGTTCTCAGATCCAAAAAGATTCCTTCCTCCTGCAAAATACTTTGTTCTTTCCAACGTGAACCCTATTGCCACAGGAAGAATCCTGACCTTGTGCTGAGAAGATTGATCTGGTCATGATTTTTTTGAATCCAGGTGTGAAAGACAAGCAGAACCATGTTCAGCAGAAGCATCCACGGCAGCCGTTTATCTTCATCCTCTTGTCATAGTTCTGCCTCTGTTGTCTTCCTCTTCAAGTGATGAAAACCTGTTTTTTCCTAGGTCTGTTTGAGGGAGGTTGGTGTTGGAGGTCTGACCTGCAGCAAAACTGTGATTTGATAACTTCAACAGTGTCAACCCCTCTGGGGAGCTTTTCTACCAGTAGTACCAGCCTCACACGATGATAGTTTTGTCTTCTCTGGTCATATCTGGACCAACAAAATCCCAGAGAACTTCCCTGATTTTTGTTTCTTCTGGCATTAGAGATACTACATGCCTGAGTAATGAGCCAGGAGCTCAAACCTGACAGGAATGTCCTAAACCTTCATCAAAGGAAGGGCTTGCATTCAAGCATGGTCTGCATCCCCATCCTGGTATTTCTGCTTGAGGAGTGGTCGTAGCTGAGGCTGCTGACACCTTTGCTGTGATATTCTGGTGGAGGAGGCATCTGTCCCTGAGGCTGCCCTGGCACCCTCCCCTGGCATTTGAGCGAGGGAGGTGTGCATTTCTGTGGTTGCTCTGACATGGAGAGGGAGGAGGGATTCATGTCAGAGATTTCTGGCCGGGGCAGCTGTCCCTGACATGCTCACAGTGGGCAGGAGACATCACGTGCTGGAAGGGAAATCCCCTTGACCTGGCAGCCCTGGCAGCCAGCTGTTCCCGGTTTGCTATCCCTGGACCTTCAGCCAGGCATCTTCATAGCCTGGGAAAAGTCACCCATGGGTCAGAGGGAGTGATATTGTCCCTGTGTTTGGTGCTGCTTGCACTCTGATGGGCAGCCTCAACATCTGGCATGTGATGACTTGGGGAGGAACAGCAGGTGCTGAGGGAAGGGCGCAGCTTTTTCCTTTTCACCTGAAAGAAACCAGAAGTGTTCTTCCTGTGTGGAAGTTCAGTGTTCTAAGCACAATTCACCCCAGGGGAGTGGAAACTCCTTCCTTCTGTCCTGTTCCTGTTGGGAAATGCAGGGCAAGTTGTGGGGTCACAGCATTGGCTTGGGGTTCAGAGCAGATCTGGAAGAGCTCTTGGCTGAGGCCATTGTGAGGGATTCACAACTGCCTGTAGCACAGATGTTCTGAAAAACATGGCTCCTTTGGAGATGGTTCAGGGATCTCTGACTGAAAAGCAGCATTATTTTTAGCATCCCATTTTAGAGGTACTCCAGTGTCCCATAGTCCTTTCTTTATATCAGCTTATGCTTGTTTCTTTCTATAAACACTGCTTCTCTGTTTATAGCTTCCTAATGCCTTTGAAGTTCAGCATGAAGACACAAGGGGCTCTGTGAAGCCAGAAAAATTTGTATGTGTGCTTCCAAGATGCAAGTTGCTTTTCTTACAGTGCTCCTGCATTAAACAGGGGTCTCTAAGTTGGGGATGCTTTTCACTTGTATGTCCTCAGGGGCTAGCATAGCCATGGGCTGAGAGAAGGCAAATGGGAACTGCCTCATCAGTTAAGCTACAAGAAATGGTGCAAGGAGCCACATCCTGAGCAGCATCAGACACTTGTGCTGTCTGCAATGTGCTCCAGATGTGATAGCACAGCTGGGCTGCACAGCACAGGGCTGGGTGTCGTGACAGAGCTGCTCTGTCAGCTGAGCTCAGGAACTGCCAAAACCACCCTGAGTGGTTTCCTGACACCCAGCAGCTCCCGGGGTGTGAGAGGAATGTCCTCATCCATATTTAAGAGCTGGGGCTGGGCCATGCCTGTCCTCACCAGTGCTCAGCTGGTGGATTCTATCCGGTCACCCACAGGTGTATCTGGGCTGGCACAGGGCTTGTGTGCAAGGGATGAGAGGGCTAATTTTAGATCAGGGAATGCAACACTGGAAAGGTCACTGGATGGGACCAAATCCCAACTGGTCCTCATGATGGCAGCAGGTGTTTAGGCCTGGTGGAACTAATCATGACCTCTTTTCACTGCAGTTGTTTTACCCTAACCCAGGTACCTCCCCTGGCCCAGGACTCTCTCCCTTGGGGCCTCTCTTTTTGCCCAGCAGGAAAGGCTGTCCATGAACTCCCCATCACAGGATGGTGGAAAGTACTGGGGGAAAGCACCCAGGAAACTGCAAAAACAGTATTTCTGTTTGAGGTCTTGACAGTGAAACACCAAGAAGTTCTTCTGTTTTGAACTTCCCTGTAAGTCCTCAAGGTTTTCCCCTTCCTGTTCCTGGCCTTTCTCCTGTGGCATTATGCTCATGTGCTCAGGCAAACTTAGGCTTGATAAGTGGTGCAGAGGGAAGTTTCCAGGGGAAATCCAAGTAGCCATGAGGACAGCCTGTGTTTCAAGCCCTCTGACTCAGCAAGGAGCTTATTGCTTATATTTCACTGTTGAAATCAACAGAGTTATTGCTGCCAAGTTTACTGACAGTAGAGAACAGCCCTTCATTTCTTTGTAAATAGGAACATATTTCTGAAGGAGATTTACAGTTCTGATGACTGAAATTCCCACTGATCAGGCAATGAAATGTTCCTTTTCTCAAAAAAACATCTGAAGAATCTTGTTGGATCTTCAGGGCAATAACCTTTTCTTTTGCCTTCCCTGCCTTGGCACAACCTGCACCATAGGGCTGGATAAGGTGCTTTGCTCCTAGGATTTTTCCCAATAGCACAATGGCCAGACATGGATTCTTCCTAAACCACTTCCTAAATGGATGAGTTGTCATAATTATTTTGAACATCACCTTCAGAGAAAAAAGGAAAATATATCTAAAGTAAATAAATGTGAGTGCTGGATAGGAAATCCGGTGCTGGGATGTAAACTCAATAATTTGGATGCACTATGTAAAGATAAGCAGCCCCATGTGTGTGTTTTTAACCCCTCCAGGCTTCTCTCTACCTGCATCAAAAAGAAGCTGTTTCACTCATCAGAGGTTGAAAGGGTTATATATATATATAACGTTATATATATTTATTTTTTTTAACTGAGGAAAATAATATTCCTTTGAGGGTTCTGTTTGGTACACCCCATGCAAGCATTTTCCCAGAAATACAGCTGGAACAGCAACAATGCAATTCATTTTTCTTGCTGTGACTAAAACAATGGCATCTAAATCCACACACCAAGGCTGAAGGTCGACTGATTGTGGAGACATAGTAGTTCTTGTTTTCAATGGATTGTGAATAACTTTGGGAAATGGAATAACATTGCTGTGAGTTGTCATGCCTGCCTACGGGCAGTTTTTTTAACTCAAGATTTTCTTCTGCTTTGGATGTTTAATAGAACAAAATTAGATATTCATCCAAGTATTCCCACCCTGTAGCAAGGCAAAGAAATCCTCTTTTTTAAAAAATTAATTCACTTAGGAGACACAACCTTGAGCTGTCTTAGTATTTAATCAGTTGCAAAAGGCATTTTGGTGGAAATGAGAAGTCCCAGACCCAAGGGTCAGGGCCAAAAGCAGAGGAAATTGTGCGTTCAGGTTTAGTCTCCTCCCTGCAGGCAATGCTGAAATGTCACATGTGGAATTCCATGTGGTGCTTCCAAATAACAGCTCCTTTCTGAGCTTGCTGGGAGAATATCTTACCACAGGCAAATCCAGCTGTTGAGCTGTTTGGGCTGTTGTTTCTCTCCATGTCTGCTCACAGACAGCGCTCCTGTCATCCCAGGAATGGTTTTTGTTTCAGAGAGTGACTAACAGCTGCCTAGCAAGGCACTGGGTGGATTCAGCCTTGAGATCACTGAGGGAAAGAGGCACCGTGGGCTTTTGCTGGTGCTTTGGAGGCTCAAGGCCCTTTTGTTTGAAGAGCTCTCAAGACGAAAGCATGAGCAATTCATTCCTGAGCTCCAGCTGGGGCTATGAGGAGAAGATGACAGTCCACGAGTGCATGACGTGCTTTTGGAGACGAAAGCCACCAGACTTTTGGCCTTGTGCTGCCTCATGAATCCCTGATGATTAATTCCATGATTGCCTCTTACCCATTCAATGAGTTTCTATTCATAGCACAGTTCTTTCAGGAAATATTTTTCCCCCAAGTTTTGGAAAAAAGTATTGAGAAGTTGTGAGCTCCTTCACTCAGGAAATGATCCCCAGCACTTTGTGCCTTGCTCAAGGTGCTAGACTTGTGGGATTAGTTTGATTTTCCCTTCATTTCAGTTCTGGGATTACCTATGATGTGCTTCACCAGGAAGTACTGTTGGATAGGAGCCACCTGGTCTTGTGGAAGGTGTCCCTGTTCATGGCAGGTGGGTTGGAATGAGTTGATCTTTGGCATCCCTTCCAGTTCTAACCATTCTATGATTCTGTAAAAGCCCCTGGTGGTGGGGATGACATGCTGTCCTCAGAAGTCCAGCCCTGCCAGCAGTAGTGGTGGTTTTGCTGCTAACTTGGGTCTACTTACTTCAGTAGAAGCTTCTCTATGCCTGACCCCCACAGAAAACTGAGAGGAGCACATTCTTTCCCTTTTGCAGCCATTTCTTAACCGACTGGAAGACATTTATCACATCTGTATTCTGGGCCTCCCCTGGAAATACTTCCTTAGTCCATAGACAGAAAAAAGTTGAAGGCCACTGCTCTTGCACTAACCAATATTAAGCAAAGCTCTCATTCTTTATGAATGCAGCTTGTGAAATCATTCCTTTTTTCTGGGCTTTCTTCTGATTCTCAGCCTCTCTTTCCCAGCTGCAGTTTGCCATGCCCTTCCCTGGGGCTGAGTGCAGCCCCCTTTCTGCCTTCTGGTTTGGTTTGCTTTCTCTGCACTTCTGCACTGTTCACACAAAAGCAGTTCTGTCTTGCCTGGCACCAGTCTCCTCACAGTCCTGGGAACCAAGGTATAATCCTGCATCCCCTAGCAAAGCCATGGCATGTCTCCAGTGCCACACTCATTATGGAGCTCAGGCAATGGGCCTGCTTGTGCTGCCAAGCACATTGCATGCCTGGCCAAACATAAACTATGCCTGGTCAGATGTCTTGGGACTTAGGTGTCATTTTAAATGTCAGACTTCAATCTGCCATTAACTCTGCCTCATTTAGAAAGAGCTGCAATCTCTGTTCAGCTTGCAGGAAAGCCTTACACTGAAAATTCAAGACTTTCAGGTACTATGAAGATGGCAGAAATACTACAACAGAGTTTTCTGTGCCTTACATATTCTTTTCTGGGAAAATGTATTCTAATGGTGTTGTATGAATTTACAAATACAAATTGAGAGTACTACACTAGAAGAGTATTTGCCGTGCTGTGTGTGACAGGGATCAAGGCAGGTAAAGTTCATGTGCTCAGTGTCCTCAAGCTGGGACTAGAGAAAGGTCTAGTAGTTTTTTAAAAGTTAATCCACTTTTGCTACCCATTAATGTACATCAGCCTTCACCTTTTCCCAGTACTGTCTTTTTGCTGTAACAGTGATAGCAAATAGTTTAAATCAATGCTCCAGCAACCTGACTGCTCTCTTGCTCAGGTTTTATGGGGGAAGTGGGCCAATCCCAGTAGTAATATCATGATGTCTTTAGCGGTATTACATAAAATTGTCCTCAAGGAATGGAGATGCACAGTGATGCTGAGCAGAGCATTCTGGTATCTGTCCAGTACCAAAGAACCAAAATGACTGGCTTTGGGGCAGTAAATCCAACCAAAACAAGATTTCATGGAGAAAGATGCAAAATACGGAAGATAAATGTTTGCTAACCTCTGGTGCTTGGGAGAAGAGTGATATCTAACTACTAAAGCAGTGAAGCCTAAAACTAATATAACTTTTCAGTCATCCCTGAGAAAATAATGCCCTGGCACCTCTTGTCATCCCAGCTGTGTGCTGGGGTGGTGTCAGGCCACATCACCAAGCCTGTAAAGTGGATGCAATACATCATTCCTCTTCTTACTGATCATCCGTAATATTTTAAACCAACTGAGAGATAATTTCTGAAAGATACCACATGACAGGGAGCTAAACATTATAGTGGCACTGCTCTAAAAGACTCTTTTCAGGAATATTTCGACTGATTGATTATGATCCCCAGCTGAGGGACAGCCTCCTGGGCATTCACTGCAGTGTCTTGGTACTCTTCCTTTCTTGCTTCAAGTGAGTCTCTTTCCCATACCTTTCTTCCAGGGAAGAACAACTTCACAGAGCAAAATTGGTGAAATGGTGGCATCTGATGGCTGGTCTCTGATGGCAAATGCCAGCTCATGCACCCTGACTGCTGTCACTGACCTTTGCTTTTCACTCCAAACCAGAAAAAACAGTATTGTGAAACATCAGAGACCTCTGAAACAAAAAAAAAAAAACATCTTTCACCACCCACACAGCACTGTCAGCTGTGCCAGATCTGTGCCTCGCCCCCCCAGATGCAACCTTCACTCCTGAGAAGCTAAGTCTGGAGAGAGTTTGGCTTTTTCATTTAGTTTGATGCTTTTGAGACAGCATTATACACCAGAGATGCATCTGCACATAGTAGCATGGGCCATTTGGGGTAAAAGTGAGAAGAGTGTCATGAAGGGAATGTAACTCTATGCTGGGATAGGAATAGGGATGATGGTGTTTTTCTTCACAGAGAAACAACAAGCAGAAGGAATTAATAGGGTAATAATTGAGCTTCTTGGCACTTTGCTATGAGAGACACATATTCCACGTTTAAAAGCCCTGGGAGGCCTTTATTCTTTTTTTTTTGGAATGTGAAATATGGCTGTAATGAACACTGAGTCTTCCACAGAAGACAGCTGGACAGCAGCAGCTCATTTTGGAAAGCACATCCCTTCCTTTTTCCTTGCTCAGCTGGCTCCAGGGTCTGCTCTGCAGCCCAGACCAAGCATCCCCCTGCCCAGAGGTACCCCTGCTCCTCACCTATCCTGGAGCCCCCTCTCCAACTTGCACAGCTGTTGGGGCAGGGCTGAACCATGGCCTTGCCATGATGGGGTTAACCTTAAGCTGCTTTGCTCAAGAGCAAGCAGCCAGAGAGCAGCAGCTCCCAGAGGAAGCTGGCTGTGTGCCTGGCACTCACAGGATGCCAGGCTGCAGGATCTGAGTGTCTCAGGAGAGGCTGTGACAAAAGGCAGACCATTGTGCCCAGCTTTCCTCCATGACTTCAGGGGAGCAACTTGCTTTTATTAGGAAACGGAAACCAAGCACCTTATCTAATCCCAGGGACAGGCAGCTGGGGCCTGAGGAAAGGCAGTTGCTTTGTGGAGATCTGCCAGTAAAATTATGAGATTGAAAACCCCAGTATACATTTAAATATTGCGCTTGTGAAAATGCCATGGTTGCCTTGCGTGAGGTGCTTGGATGAGAGATGCATATACGGTAAAGGGAAATTTCTGATGCACAAAATCTCTCACTGAGGCTTTTGTGCCTCACATCTGGCACTCCAGGAGTGCAGCTTTACAAGTCTCGGGCCTAGCTTGCAAACGTCGAAATCCTCTTTGTATCTCTCCCACTCAGTCAATCCTTCTAACAAGAAATGTAAGTCTCTCAGCACTGATGCCCTTCCCTGCTGCTGGGAGGGGGAATGTAGCTCACAGACCCATGGGGGATGTAATCACAGGGCTCCCTGCTTGCACCATGTCCCCAGGACAGGGGAGGGGAGCTCCGAAGTGTTCATGTGTTCTGCATACCTAAGGGAGACTCAGATGATATTTTACTTCTCCTTCTCCATAGCAAATACAGGGAGTCACCAAGCTGAGCGTTTGTGGGAATTGTCATGAGATGTATTGAAGAGTGATGCAGGGTAGAAATTCCGCCCAGGATTTCCTGCTCCAGGCCCTCAATTTATACCTGATATTTCAAAGCCATCTTTAGAAAAACACCTTATCTTGACTGTGGAGGTAACAAGTCTTCCTTAGAGAAATTTTCATATGATGATTGTGAATTAAAGGTGCACTCTGTGCTTCTTTATTCATCAGAACTTTTCCCTTGGTCTGTCACCAGTGCCTGCTGCTCACCCAGGCTGAAATTTATACTCGTGCAACCCAAAGCAAAGCAAACAAAAGAGACTCACTGCTGATGCCATAAGCTCTGCTGCCAGAAAAAAATAATGTTCCAGGCTATGCTATGTCCACATTTATCAGTTTAGTAGGTCATAAACCCATCTCTGTAAAGTCTTAGATTAAATCCTGTGGAGGGCAACCTAAAGGATAAATTGAATTAAATAAAATCAGATTTATAGAGCTTTAGGCTGCTGAATGCTTCTTTCAGTCTTCCCTGCAGATGCTGGATGTAATGCTTTGGATCCTTCATGGAGTTAACCCTGTAGTGATCCATGCCCATCAATGGGATGATGCTGGTTTATACCAGATGAGGATCTCATCTGTAGCACTGTCTGTCCACCTCACATTTGGTTTCATACTGCAGTCAGACTGTAACAGATTTCTTAAAATGCATTTAAACACTCAAGAAAATGGACTGGAGGCATGGTGGCACTTTCCCCAAGTCAAGGAGAACTTGGAGCCTACCCTCCACATGGCATATCCGATCCAGACATGCCCGTACACACAGAGATGTGATGGCATGAGCAGATCTTTACTCCAACAGGAGTTCTGCAAGGCAGCCCTTGACTGAGGAGAATCTGCTGAAAGGCCAGAGGGGCCATGGGGGCCACCCTGGAGGGGAGAGCTTTCCATGTGCTGCAGGTCCTGGCCATGGGGTTTGGTTACCCAGTGTTTTCCTCCCCAGGCAGGTCGTGGTTTTCGTGGTTTCTGGCCTCAGGTCACAGCGTCATGACCTTGTGTCATGCCAGCTCAGCCAGTTGATTTGTGGGGAAGGAAATAAAACTTGGCTCCTACCACATCCCTGCCCGAGCTCTGCCCCTCAGTTGCTCATGGGCACTAATTATGAGGGAGGCTCTTGCTCTGCTGCTGTATAATTATGCAGAGCACAGTCCAAGCCTTAATATAGCGCTGAGGCCTTAATATAGCCCTGAGTGAGCTGCTTTTGGTTTTCTCCTGTTCTTTGAAAATATATTTAATCTTATACCAAACAGTGGAGCAGCCTCCTAGCAGTAGAATCCATATGGAACATGAGGTGGACACCGTGCCTGGGCTGGAGCTGCTGCCCAGGAGCTCTAACAGGAGGTTGATGTCTTGGTGCATTTGTTGTCTTTGGATTTTGAACTCGGGGTAGCAAGTTCAGGAAACCACTCCTTTCTCCACAGCAGTCAAAAATTTGGGTTTGCAGAGGAGCAAGGTGGGTTAGCAGATTTTGGATCATGTGTAGAGGCAGTGTAGGAGAAGGCAGGATGCTGACTTTGTCCTGTGTTAGAAGCAGCTGCAGATTACTGGAACATCAATTTCAGCGAAGAGTGTGCCGCCCTTCCCTCTGTTGGAGCTCTCCTGTGCTTGGCACACTTGCTGCAAAATCGCCGCTCTCCTGGTGCGCCCTAGCCCCCGGAGCGCCAGGATGGCCAGGATGTGCTCCTTCCTGTAGAAACCAAACAAGACCTGGCTCAGATCTGGCCAGCAAAACCAGCCCAGAGCAAGTTGGTTGTTGTGAGCAACCAGCAGCTGTGCTGGAGACAGAGTAAGGCTCTAGCAAAGTGCCAGGGACCAACCCCTCACCACACTGGAGGAGCCACCAGGATGGGAGTCTGCAGCCTCTGGAGGTACCAAACCAGCGAGCAGCAGCTCCTGCCACACCACACTGATGGGACAGCCTCCTGCTGCTGGTGCTGCAGGGAATTTCCTCCTCTCTCTCCACACCCGTGATGCCCTTTGCGTGTTTTCCAGAGTGGCTGTGGACCTTTTGTGTAATGATTATTTTGAGATGACTAATGGAAGTGCTAATATTTAGGAAGCTGATAGACACTAATTAGATTAGAGCTGGAAAGCCAGCTTGGAAATATACTCTGTTCCAGTAATCTCAGTGTATACAAATTCAGCAAGGTCTCTGGGAGCTCAGGGGAAAAATTAACAGGGACCTGAACAGGAAGCAATGCAGGTCCAGCAGGTTCCGCCTTGTTTTCCAAACTTCATTGTTAAAATGATGTTACTCAATAATGGAAAAGCAGAAATTAAGTAAACCAAGAGGACAAGCCTTAAAACCTGGGTTGGGTCTGAGGCTAATGATGAAAAAGTAGCACAAATCACGGCCTTGTAAATGGCTTTTCTGACTGGAAATTTGTTTTCAAATAGCCGTCGTTGATGATTAGCCGTCATTTACCTCCCCCATCCTTCCCAGAACAGGCACTGCCTCTTTCATCTTAGTCTAGCCACTATGATTAAACCCTTATTGGGGTTTATTTATTTGTTTGGTTTTGTTTGGTTTTTTTTGTTTGTACCTATCATTTTTGTAAGATTGGTATGATAACCGAGGAAATTGCTCAGGAACAATTGTTCCTTTACATGTCCATGTCTTGAATTCCCCCACACAGATAAGCCTGAAGAATACCTGAATCACCCAAGTTAAATCTAGTTATGAAAAATTTTGAGCCTCAGTTTTGGGGAGAGGTGAATATATTTAACGTGATCTTTTTTCTCAATATTTGAAGATCCACTACAGTCTTCTAGCAATTAGTTAAATCTTATGGATTATTTTGATTGCATAAATGTCATCCAGTGCTGAAACTTTTGGTGTTTTTTGTTCAGGTTTTTTTCTTTTTTTCTGAAATTACTCTGATGAAATGGAATTTATTGCAGTCTGTACTACTGATACTCATTCTCAGTGGTTGAAAGAAGAGCTGTAGAAGAGAAGGTAACTTCTCATTTGCAGCTGCTTAGCCATGCACAGAGCTAGTCACTTTCTTTACTTTTCCAGGAGTTTTAAATTTTCCAGATGCAGCCTTGGAACAGAAAATGGAAAGTACAAAAGAAAGAATTTGTAATTTATTCCAAAATTTAATGGTTGTGTTGAGGCCATTTCAGAAATTGCAGCTGAACTGTGTCAATGGCTGCCACACTTTGAGGTCTGAGCCTGGGAACGGGAGACAAACTATTTGCTCCAAATCTGGACCCTGCAAATTGGCAAAGTGATACTGGTGACGTAGTGGAAAGCAAACTGGAGCTTCACTGTGAAATACGATTCATTTAGAGCAATAAAATGGAATTCAGTGATAGAATGCATGGGAATGGTTCAAAACTGTTTCAGGGGAGCTCTAGACTTGACATTATGAAGCATTTTCTAAATGAGGTGCTGGAGCAGGCTTGGACTGGATTATCACTGCAAGTCCCTTCCTAATAGACTGAAATAGTTCTATTCTATTCCATTCCATTCCATTCCATTCCATTCCATTCCATTCCATTCTAAAATGAAAAGGCTTTGAAGGTAATTTGTGTGCATTATATGATACAGCACACAGGGGGAAAAAAGAAAAAGTATGCAGCCCTAAAGAGAGAAAAATAAGTTGGGATTCCCACTGTTGCTGGCATCCTGATCTCTAATGTGTGGCTACTCACAAAGAGAAGCTGAAGGGCTCAGCCCAGGCACAGGAAAAGCTGGTGCTGTTTGGGATGGAGCCCAACAGTTCTGGCATCTGCCAATACACATACCTGATATCTGGATAGTCCTGGCACAGCTCCTTGACATATGCCTTGATCTTGTCTTTTTTCTTCTCCCCAATGATACTGGCAATGTGATATATGACAGGGAGGAGCCAGTCAGCTTTGGAGCCCTGTGGACAAAGAATCACACGGGGACATCAGGGACAGCAGCACCTGCTAAATGCCTTTTTCCCTGCAGGGAGAGCAGGGCAGTGGGATGTAGTGGAGTGACCAGGACTGGTGCAGGCAGGACAGGCTGCCTCAGGCAGGCAGCAGGGTGCTGGGTGGCAATGGCAGGGCACCACTGGGGGCTCTCCCAGACCTGACCCTGCACTTCCTGATTCCCACGAGCACCCAAGCAAGGCAGACCCCGAGCAGGGCATTGTGGCTGTGGTCCAGCATAGTAGTGGATGCCAGAGACTTCACCTCCTGCTGCCTGATAGTTTTATGTGCCTCATCTCTGAGATGGGATTTAGTGCCCTGGATACCTGACTTTCCAAAAATCCAATTAATTCAGCTTTGACTTCCCTGAAAATCCCAGACTGTTGCTGTGAGAGATGGAAATGTTAAAGGTTAACAACTCAACCAACTGCAATCATTGTTTTTGACCTACAGACCCCTAAACTGCAACAATCAAGTCTTGTTGCTGGATCTACAGGTGGTGATACCTTCCTCTCTGCTATCTGCTTTTATCCTTTCTTTCTTTTCCTTATATATTTTCTTAAGTGATATTTTTACACTTTTATAATGTTATATTACTAGAGGTAATAATGACCAAAATGGCTACATACCTCCTTTTTATTGTATTCAAATTGTTTTAAAATAAACCAGACATACACACACACATCCATTCATCATCTATCTATCTATCTATCTATCTATCTATCTATCTATCTATCTATCTATCTATCTATCTATCTATCTACATCTATATATCTCACACCAGTCATTCAGTGTTGTGCCACTCTAATCTGGCCCAAGGGATTTATTAACAGGAACCTCAGTTACCCCACCTTCATGGTTGGGTTGTAACAGTTGTCCTGTCACAAAACACTCAGACTGCCACCACTTTTTCCCCACACCCTGCTGTACACAGACTCTGTGCCCAGATGGAACTTCTCATGGGACTCAACTCCATGAGCTGTATCCAGGTCAGGGATCCTTTGGTGACAAAGTGCATCCCATGGCCTGAGGGAACAGGCCCAGGAAGAAGCTGCCACAGGATAAGTGTGATGAACCATGAGGACATGAACCACCCTATGCTGAGCTCCCTGGGAACACGTTAAAACACCAGGTGCTGCCATCAGAGAGCTGCTGGTTGAACGTACACAAGCTGCCAATGCAGAGAGGCTGCCCGGCTGGAAACCCACACCATGAACCTGCAGTAACTGTCCTGCTTGCTCTTTTTTCAGCACTTCTTTGTTTCTTGTGGCTTTGTCCTCCTCAAGAGGTGGTCTCTGCCTGGTCTCTGTGAAGCCAAGTGGGAAAATTGCACCTCTGGGAGTGGGGCAGCCAGGGAATGCCAGGAGACAACTTCCATACCTGATCAATGAGTTCATTGTGAATGATTGCAGCTTCCTGGCTCATCTTTCTGCTCACTTGCTGACATGTATCCTTGTTCATTTTCCATCTGGGTTTGATGATCTGTGTGACATATTCCTTCACCACGTATTTATGAACTTCATGTAGAAGCTCCTGGTTAAAAAGAAGCAAACCTCATGGGGTTTTTTGTCCATTCAAGACCAAGGCAGTGAGAGAGGGCAGGGAAAGCCCTCAGGTCTTTGGCAGAACCTGAGGGCATGGAGGAGGTACAGGAAGGCAGCACACCATCAGTATACACTCACTCATACCTGCAGCCCCCAGAGTTATAAAGAGAAACCACTGTTGCAGAGGAGTCTGCAGGTCTTACCACAGCCTGAAAATGATGGTGTGGCCTCTCAGCATTCCTGTGCCCAGGTGTGGGGGACTGCCTACCTGCCCCAGGGGCTCCCTCATGTGCTGCAGGTGCTCTGAGAACTGCGAGACTGCCGATGCCAGAGAGTCCGGCCTTTCCGTTGCCAAAATCCAGTTCTTGGTCAGGATTTTCTTAAGGAGTGGCTGAAAAAAGACCAACTCACTGATGGCACAGGTATGTTCAGAGTAGCTGGTGATGGCCTAGCTGAAGGCACCCAGCTATACACCTGATCTAGGCTTGAACTGAAAGCACAGAGCACCCCTCTGCATGAAGGCACACGAGGAGCAGGCTGGGTTTCTCTCTCCACCCCAGGCAATTCACACCCATGTCTCCCCTTCCTGGGTAGGCGTCCCAGTGCAGAGAGGAGAAGCATCACACCCTGAGCAGGAATTGTTTTGGCATTAAAGGCTTATTTAGGATACCTCATTTTCTTGCTCTGTGCCACCTTCTGATTCACCAACTCTATTTCTTTAGGTAAATAAATGTGTTTTTCTAATGTATTGGGGAAGAAAGAGATGAGAATGTTAATCACAAGCAACTCAGGCATGACTAGAACAGGCTGTGGTGGGCAACCATGCCAGTGTTACATGGAAACGAAAATTCCCTTAGTAGTGAATCTCTTGGAAATTAGCCCAGTAATCCATCACCTCTACAGCCTTCTCCATAAGGAAATGAAGTGTTTGTGTTCACAGTCCTTCCAGGAGGCTCTGTGTACTCCTGCAGACCTGTATGAAGTCTTGCTGGGATTTTCCTTCTGCTCCTTGCTCTGATGTGGTGGTGGGGGGAATGGCAGCTGGGAGCATCTCCAGCTTTATGCCTCATGGTTAGGGATGACATGGGACTGATGGCACTGTTTTCCATCTGTCCTGGGTACAAGGTACTCTGACTAAGTGTCCTTAACAGGTTATTTTCTTTTGTTGGGTCCCTAGAGCTAATGTACCTTCATATAGAAACAGCAATATCTGCTAAAGACTTCTGGCACCTGGGATACCCTTCCCTAAAGGTCAAATGCAAAATATCCTTTCTCTGGCATATCCCTTTTTCTCTTCCCAGCTCTCATGATCTCTGTCTTTAGACTCCTGGCAGTCTCCTTCCCAATTATCTCCCCCCTTGCTGTGCTCCAAGCCTGCCTGAGAGCTGTTTAGAAATGCTTTGACTCTGCCTCTCTCAGTTCTCACGACATTTCAGCTCTCTTGCTCAATGCCTTGGCTCAGGGCCTTTCCTTGTCTGCTGCTTAGGCTCCAAAACAAGATCTGCAGTCACTGGAAAGTCCCCTTGGCCAGGAGGGCTTGGCTTAGGTTGGAGAAATTCCATGATTGTCCTAGTTTCTGGAAGTTATGTTTGGGGATTTAGAAAGTGAATTAGGATAAGTGAGAAGGGGTGGGACCAAAGGCTTGTTTCCCCCATCTCTTCTATAATACCAGCTGGAGCTAGCAGACCCCAAGTGGCTGAGAGCAGAAAGGTTCATCTACAGCACCTGAGAAGCACAAACTTCATTGCAGCATGTTGCCTTTTACACCTCTTAACACAAGTCAAATTTTATCAGAGTTTTATCAGTTGACACAAGACCTTTAGCATTCTCATTCTAGAGCAATCAGTCTTTTGTCACCATGGAAACAGCCTGGAAATATCACCCTTACCAGAATGAATTTTGTCCTATCTGAAGAGGTTTCTGAGAGACTGTGATGGTAGATCTATGAATCAGTAAGTCAAAGTCCTGAAAAATCCAAATTATTTGATAAAAGGAAAAGTGTCCCATTGGTGGTGTTCAGATGGCCTCTCCCGTGCTTCACTTCAGATAAAATTTTCCCCACTGCTTTGCTTGAGAGACTGGAAGCTGCTAAATATCCTTTTCTTTTGATTGCTAGTAACAGCTCGAAAAATGTATCATTACTCCTAGCAAAAAATTGCCAGGATGCTGGAAGTGTTGCTTTTTAAGGGGGATTTCCACAGGTGTTAAATACATTTTGGAAGGACCATAATGTCATGTGCTGCAAAATGAGGTTTAGCTGGTGAGACAAGGGAAGGGCAATGACCCTCAGCGGCTGCACATAACCCTTATCATAAGGAAATAATGTGGCCAAGATCCTCTTACCTGTGTTTTTGTTCTTAATTTTGTTAAAAAAATATTTGTGAAGTTCCTTGTCAGAGCTGCCAAAATCTTCTGCAGTTCCTCAGTATCGACTTTAAATGCTGTTTCCAACCCTGACCTACAGAGAGACAGAGATCACCAATGAGTTAAGGTTAAAATGTAAACTATTACATGGCCCTAAGCATCTTATCTGGATTGGCATGTTGGATATTATTTTTAAATAAACTTGTGTTTCTATTACTTCCTCTTGGAAACACTTACTGAGTCCAAGTAATGGCTCTTTTTGCACAATCCTGTACACTGAAAATTATTCATAGATGAGTAACTGTGGTTAAAAACCCCCTCAGATTTCCTCATCAGGTGCAGTGACAGTGCAGCCATGCAGAGCAGTTGCATAGGCCAGTTGCTTTTTCACTTGAGCAACATCTCTGCAAAATGATTTCCAGGTACCTGGGAGAGAACTGGGGGCTGTGGGGGGAAAGTAAATAATAAAGCCAGAGAAGGGAAAGCTGCTGACCCCGTGTCCCCCAGAGCCTGTCTGATTCACTCCACACAATGTCCATCAGCATCAGCTGGATGGTAACGACAGGGATGGAAACCTGTGGAATTTCCTAAGGACAGTGCATACTTCTGCAATGTTTCACCTTACAAGAAAGAAAATTTCTGAGAGGTTAACGAAATTCCTTGCATGTGTGTGTGCTTTAGCAGCATTGTGACCTCCTGGCTTTCTTCTCACTTTCCATCCCTGTCCCACTGTAACATGCTCAGTGTTGGTAAGGAGGGGAACTGAGGCAGCACCACCACAAAAAAAAAAAGGCATCACCTGTGATGCCTTGAGCATCCCTGGATGTGCCACATCCACTGCTGTAACCACAGAGAACAGCAGGTTCCTGTCACTGCCCAGATTTATGTGTCTGATGCTGCCCTGGCCGGACTGCAAGGCACCCAACACCATCCCTGTCATCCCAGGCTGGAGCTCAGGACTGTAACTCTGATTGAACACCTGAAGTCTGGGTCCAGCATCCCAAGAAATTGTGCTGTTAGGACACCTACCTCTGCCCCACAAGTCATCACCCCAGGCTGATGAAGGTTTAATTGACTCAGGAATAAACTCATCACCCAAACACTGCCAGCTCCCTGCCTGGGGCTGGCGTCTCCCTTCAGCCCCTCTCCATTGCCCAGCAGGGAAGTGGCAGCAATGTCCCGCAGGGGCAGCAGGAGGCAGGGAAATCCATTTCCTCGGCGATGTGAGCATTGCTGGGGAGACCGTGCCATCTAGAGACTTGCTGGCGGTAGTGCTCGCTGCGGATGGAGCCGTCGGCTCCTGCGAGCCGCAGCACGAAATCCCCTCCATCCCCCGAGTAATTCTTGGCATATGCATCCCTGCCGGAGCGGTGCAGCAGCTGGGGCTGGAAATCACACCCCAGTCTTTCGGGCGGCCAGAGCCCACGCACTAATCCTGTGGTGTTCTGCCGGGCTGACAAACAAAAGCATCACATCTGCATAGCAAAGATGTTCCCAGATGCTGATGAGCCCCTGGACCTCAGCACGGGGCTGATGGACCAGACCCTGGGACATGCACTCACTGGCACCATCCTATTTATGGGGGAGTGCTGGATCTTTGACAGTCAGCCTGAGGATACCTGTTCTTCAGAGGCACTTTCCAACATGTGGCTTGAAGTAACTAATTCATACAAAGCTCTGGAAGTTCCAGATGCCAGCAGCAATGGCAGGCATTTATTTTTGGGTTGAGTGCTTTCATGGAACCTCCTCCAGCCCAGTGCCAAAGGCAGCCTTGAGGCCATGTTTCTGAATTTATTCTGCTAACCTCCAAAACAAAAAAAAAAAAACCTCCCCTGATGATGAAAAAGATGCTCTGAAAATGAGTTCAAAACTCTCATGCAAGCACTGCATCCATCCATAATTCTGTCTCTTCACACTTGCGGCTTTTATTTGCATCCCTTGGGGGAAATCCTCCCATGAGGATTTCCCTCCCTGGAGGCTGAGCACCCACCAGGGCACCTCAAGGAGAGCTTGGACTTTCCTTTCCAGATCCTGCAACCCCCCCAGACCCCAGAAAAGCAGCAGTTCAGCCCGGGGGGAGCAGACTTACACCAGGTCATGGAAGCTGTTGATGTAGGCAACAAGGTGGGGCACAAAGCTGGGGCTGTCCTGGGCAGTGCTCCACGCCATGAACTCCTGCTCAAACCTGTAGGAAAATACAGCCAGGTATCACTAACGGTGTGGCGCTGAGGATGCCTCATCTTCTGTGTACATGGTGGTGTCAGGAGACGCCCATGGCTGGCCCAACCTGTCCCCTCTGTATGCAGACAAGTTTTTTCCAGCTGTCATAACAAGTGTGTGCAGTGGAGGGAATAGATGGCAGATAATTGTGGGTTTAGGATGTGCTCGCTTGAGCAGGTACACAGCACTTTTGGAGAGATGCCAGGGATGTTGGGAGGCCAAATCTCTGACTTTTCTTCATGCTGAGGGTTTAATTGCAGGTGTGGTACACAGGCTTGTAAGTCTGAGCTTTAATTTTTCTGGCTTTTGGGGCAATATATTATGTGCCTTTTGAGAACACAGGGCTGATTTTATAACAGAAGATGTATAGGAATAGGGCAGCACACCTATCTTCCCTCCCCCCAAAACCTCACTATGGTTTTTAGGTAATTGGATTTTTTTTTTGTAGCACCAATTTCATGGGTTTGACAGCTGTTTCACAGCCAGATCCACGCTGAAGGCAGGAGGCTGTGTGCTCAGGCAGGCTTTGCCTGGTGGTCCCATTCTTTGTCAGGGTAAAGAAACCTGCTTGAGCTGGCCCCAGCCACTTGCATCTCAGGTTTGTTTAAGTGAAAGCTTAAGTTTCAGTGTTCCCTTAATCTGAGAGCCCTGTCTGCTACAGCTTGCATTTTATGCAGTTTTTGGTTTAAAAAAAATTAAAAATAAAGAAAAGGAAAAAAATAAAGAAAAAAATAAAAAGGAGAACAAAGAAAAGGGAAAAAGAAGAACAAAGGAAAAAAAAAGAAAAAGCATTATTTCAGCAATTTCATTTGGACACTGGGTAGATTTTAAGGGACTTGGGAGGCAGCCCAGCTGTGTGTCTTGCCAGGATATAGTAGAGAGGGTCTCATCAGCCCTTTCTTATGCTCATAGCCAGACAAAACCACTCAGCAGGACTCATCCCAGGATACCCTTTTGGGCAAACAGGCTTTTGGTTTGAGTGGTCCATAAATACTGCTTTCTCATGACTGAAGCTGCAAGTGACTAGTGTCCAATGTCACAAAAGTCCTGGCTGATGAGACTGCAGTGATCCCATCCCTTTCCAGGTAGCAGCTATTTCCCAGACCTTTGACATTAGATTTTTGGACTCACCGAGTCCCATCTGGGTCTATTTATGACTCCCTCCAAGCTGTTTTGCAGCTTGCTATTTACTGGGTTCACTGTGATCTCTAGTTCTCCCAGGAGCAGCCTTGTACCTGCTCAGTGCCAGTGTCTGGTCCAGTGCCTGGACCTCTTTCCTGCGTTTTTTACCAGTGTGGAACTCATTTAGAAAGAAAGTACTGCCCAGAGCAGTGATGACCTGGGTATGAATTCAAGCAGCTCTGCCATGCACAACTCAAGCATTTTTGTTTCCAGGCCTCCACTGATAGCTCCAGATGACTTCACGTGCTCCCCAATGATCTAGAAAAGGGAATGAAGAAACTCCAGTGAGTGGGACAAGCACTGGTGAAACATCCTTCCCAAAGACCTCAGGCAGCTTTGGCTGGTAAGAATGGCTCACCTAGCAAAGGGGCAAACAGCCAACTTGTTGCCAGGAGGTTTTCATTAATCTCTGGCAGTTTTAAAAATTATAATGCAGAATGGGCCAAGAAGCACCAAATGATTTGTGGTGTCATCATTCACCCCTAATGGCCTCATGCCCTTCTGCTGTCTGAGTGTGAGTTAGAGGCAATGTTGGCTGTAGCTCTGGGGTGTCCTGGTGTCATCCTCCTCTTTTGGGGGAAATTGCTGGAATTCCCCCAACCCTAAGCCCAAGGGGAGCTGAGCTGTCCCCATGTATGACCCCATGATAAGAGTGACTATAAGCCCCATTCTTGAGGGCCCACACAAGCCCCCTTCTCAGGAGTGATACCAGGGCAGCAACAGAGGGTCAGGCATCACCCTCAACTCTTGTTTGCACTGGAACCCCTCCCAGATTCCCATTCTCACAACCTCAGCTGCACTTCTGGACTGAGGTGTGTTGCAGTACTACTCTGGTGCTTCCTGTGGCTTCCTATCCATCTGCTAAATTATTTCAGACCTGCCTTCCCTGTGATCACATAATGTGTCATATTCCTCTATGGAAAAAGAGTCACATCAGTGGGCAAAACTCTTTGATTTTCTTTCTTTCTTTCTCTGTCCTTCTCTTTTTCTGTTAGTATTATTTAATTGAAGTGACTCAACCAATTGAGTGATGAGAATTAATCCAAACCCCTCCTGCCTTTATTACCCTGTAGTCCCTAAGCTAGTAGGGGCTTTTGTTTTTTGTACTGTTTAAATTGGAGTGGCTGTCACTGCCTACAGCCTTTCCCCAGCTTCCACAGCCCTGGGACAAAGTTGCTCTTTAAGCCAAAGGTTTTTTCAAAGAAATCTTTTCTTTCCACCTTTTTACCAATTCTCTTTCTTCTCCCTAATCAAAGAGGTTTAGGGACTTTAAAATCAGTTGCCTATTATGTTGCTGACACAATTGACTGCAGGTTTAATTCGCAGCTAGAAGGCAAGCGGGAGAGCTAGAAGTTGTAATAAACGGCATTTTCTGCTCTAATTTATTCTGCCAGTGTGTGACTTACATAAATTATCGCAGGAGGCGGTACCTCCACCCCAGAAGGAAACGATCCAGTTTCCCTGGAGCCACAGAGACACCTCCCCCCGCCATCCCCCCACTTTCCCCCAGCTAATTAAATACCGTTTGAATATCAAAAGAGACTGAGGTGTGGTAGAGGTTTTCCTTCTCTTCTAAATGAACTTCCTTCTCCCACTTCTCCGTGACCTCCAGTCTCAGGATGTTTCCAAAACAACTTTTGATTTTCTCCTAAATGTTAAACATAGGAAGGAAACATGCAGCTCAGGATAATGAAGCAAACACAAGTGCAGCACTTCGCTGCATTTTGCTCCATCAGCACACATGGCATGATAAGGTGAGCAGAGTCAGGCCTTGCTCCAGACCTCAGGAGAAACCAGGAACTGTGCTTTGTTTGTGTGCCAGGTACTCCCAAATCAAAGGAGAGTCATTCTCCTGGCATGGAAACAGTGGATCAGCTGTTTGTTTGATTGCAAAGTCCTCCAGCACATGGAACGCACCAGGTCAGGATTAAAGGTCAAACGAGTCCTTTCCAGGGTACAGCCAGTCAGGTAAGCAGCAGCGCTGTTCAGTTCTGGCTGATAAATCCATCTTGTTGCTGGTGAAACAAAGTAATCTTTCACCAGCGTGGTGGAGCAATACTGATTTCATTCAGCTGGGTACCTTGAGCTCACCTTGAGTTGTGCCCTGATTCAGAAATGATTTGCAACAAAATGTCTGAGCCCAGCAAAGAGCCTTAGACAGGGTGCCAGACAAGGACTGCAGAAAGACAACGGAAGGGGCTTCATCAGAGGACACAAACCATGAGTGTGTTCTCTGGTGGGGATGCCAAAGTCTGCCAATAGCACACCTCAGCTGGGCGGGAGGAGATCCCCCACAGGGACGAGCTGCTGGAATGCCTTTGCCCCTGACTTTGCAATGCAAAGTACAATCTGCTGAAGCCCAGCAATGATCTTTTATAAGTGTCTGCCATACTGAGTGGCTCTGGTACAGTCCTGTTGGCTCTGCTTGGGTGCCCAAGGTGGCATTCAGGAATTTTTTGCTTTAGAGTACAGGCCACTCTGTGTGGGGCCAGTAGGACTCAGCACCTGGTGGGGCTGGAAATCACTCCTCTTTGTCTGGGAGGCTGGGGCTCCTGTACCTTCCCTGGGGGGCACGTGGGGACTAGGTCAAAACTCTTACCTTTGCAGAAGCAATGTAGTCATTTTTTAGTTTATCCCAATCAGCTGGTGTTAACAGCAAGGGCAGGTTTTCTGTCTTAACCTCTGGTTTGAGCTCAGGATGACCCAGAAAGAATTCACTGGAAAGAATGAAATGAAAAATTGTAATGCCTCAGAGTGTGAATAAACTGATAGAATATTCATGCAGCATGAGCTACATAATTACTAAGCCATGAGAAATATACTTAAAGCTTAAATTGTGCCACTTGTTTTCAAGGTTTAACAAGAAAATCTTTCCTTTCTATTCAAAATCCTAATTATTCAAACCCAAAATGATCTAAGGTTCCAGCCCACTTCAGAAATCATGAGACTTCTGAGTTGTTTGGACATGAAAAGTGCTATGAGAATTTACTTTTTAAAATAAACAACGTGAAGCTGACTCATTTGACTAGAAGCTTGCAAAATGCCTTTCAGGGTAATTCCTGTAGTAGTGCATTGCTCTGGAGTTAGCCCATCTCCTGCCTCCCCTGCAGTGTCACATCACAGCTCATGCCAGCCTGTGTTTGTCCCTGTGCACTATCCTGATCCAGGGGAGGTGGCAGAGCAGGACCTGGAGGGCACTGCCATGCCTGGGACACAAGCCATGCTCCGCTGCAGATGGAAGTGGTGAGTGGACGTGGAGCTACAGTGTCTGACTCCAAAGAGGGCTCAGCTGACACCATACTTCGCTGCTCACTTTCCTCTGGACTGACATGTAATCAGGCCAGCTGATTAGCACAGAAGCAGGGGAATGGAGGGAGTGCCTGTGTTCCTCTCTCTGGAGCAGGAAAAATGTTATTAGGCTCTACAATTGAATGTGCTGCTCCTGCAACCTGCCACAGACTGTGGAGGCACCACATCTTACAGGGCAGTGAAGGTGGAAAAGAGAAAGAAGAAAAAATTCATGCTCTTGATGGTGGTGGGGCCTAAGTTTTGAGCTGTCATCTTGTTAATCAAGGAGCACGGCTGCAATGTCCTACACACAGCCTGCACATTTGCTCAGCCACCAAAAGGAGTTCCCATTGCCACACCAGCACTGAGCCCACAGCTGGGTTCAGATACAAGGACTGTAATGTACAAGGTCAGGCTGCTGCAGAGTGACTGCTCAGCATAAAATAAGTCCAGCCTGCTGGTAGTGTCCTGGAGTCAATGGTTCCGTGGTCATGGTTCAGAATTCCCAGAGATTAACATCTCCACACGTGGAGCATTGCACAACCCAGCTGCTCCTTTTAAAGGAGAACACAGATTTAAATATGGACTCTCCACCACAACTGAAAGGACAAATGTGTACTCAAGGGGCCTGTTCACACCTCTTTTTTTTTTTTCCATTTGTTTGAATTGTAACATCAAAATGAGTTTGGGTCGGTCAATCTCTTCCTTTTTGATTATTTATTCCAAGAGACAATGAAGTTTTTTTGAACGGGAAAATCATATGGAAATAGCCCAGAACAGCCAGGTGACTGCAAGCAGTGCCCAAAACAACTACAAACTCTCAATAAACCCTTTCACAGCAATTTAGAGAAATATGGCAGGGGCACTTTTCCTTGGTACAGAATCTGACTGCTGAAGCTCATTTTTTTCCTTGCTATCCTGCAATGCCAGGATGGGGCCATGCAGGAATTTCCCTTCAGATGAGATCTACAGGGATTTGTGATGCTGAGGGGGTTACATTATTATGGTGGGGTTTTAAGAGCAACTGGGTTAAGTTCACAGAAGAAACCTCTTGAGGGCTGTTCAAAACAAGGGCGACCTGCAATGGAAATGTTTCTTACCCAAAAGCTACCCCAGGCTAGGGGTGTTCTGGGCAGCAGTGTGCTGCTGCTTGCCTTGCTCTGTCACTGCCTCCTTCTGACCATTTTGATCCACTGTTTGGCTCAGTGCTGATACTCCTGCCTTCACTCCTTCTTTGTTTTATTTGAGGGCTGCCAATGGGTTTGTTTTTCTCCCTTCCTTGAACATCTGGTTCAGGCCATACCTGGAGGCCAGCTACCAGGACAGACACAATTTTGCTTTGACAGAGCTGTTTTCCCTATGCTTATTTTCCAGACCCCTGAACTGCAAGGAACTATGTCTTAAAGCCCTCCCATTCGACCAACAGACACATCTGAGACAGAGCCTTTGTTTTCATGTGTCTAATTACCTTTGATGATGACTTGACTCCTCTTTTAGAGGACTCTGACCCCATGCATGGGGGTTAATGTGGCCCATTTCCAAACGTATCACAATTTTAATTAAACAGGAAGAAGACATCCCCCACAGGCCCTTGCCTGTGCCTGGAAAAGTCACTGAACAGCCATTGGATCTTGCAAAATATATGCAGAAAGTAGCACATTTATCAGAGCAGGTTTATCAAATGCTGGGAGGAGCTTCCTGGCACATGGGAACTACAAGTGGGAGAGGGAGGGGAAAATGGGGTGATGTAGATCTGTGAAATGCAGTGAGTGCATAATCCACAGACCTTTGTCCCCCACCTATTAATAGATTTGCTATCTGGCTCCCCTGTAGTCACTGCATCTCTCTTGCTTGCTTGGAAAACTGAAAATGGCCTGGTGCTTTTGGAGTACCCCACAGCTCCACGGCTCCCTGTAGGAGGCAGAGGCATTGTGGCAAACACAGCAGCTCACCTGTGGTAGGTGTTGGCCACCCAGTTAAGCAAGGTGTAGAGCTCGTGGATGTCCAGTGGTCCCTGGGAGAGTTCTTGCAAATGTGAGGCAATAGCATTGTGAAAAGCTTCCACATATGTGTCACACACCTGGTACTCCTCTGGATAGCTTTTTTTTACTGATGACTTGATTTTCAGTAAATCTTCCTTCAGGTGTTCCTGGAGGAAATGTAAGTGGAGATCAAGCCAAGAAGTTTCTTCTTCCCTTGATGCCATGGGTGCCTTCAGGACTCTTTTTCTTGCACTCTCGTTGACAGCTTCCTTCCATTGCTCCCTCCACTTTCTGGGCCTGCCCAGCAAATCTGAGCCAGGATGAGCAGCATTGTCTGTGCTGGAATGAGCTGCTTCTTCAAGGGCAATTAAAGTCACCATGGAGGTCAGCATGGTATGCTGTAAAGTGGGATCCTCTAGCGTTTCCTCCACTATGGACTTGATTGCATTTGTGATGGAGTTATAAAGCAAATCCACATCCTTGGATTTCCGTACAAGCTCCTGGGGGTTATCGCTGTATTTCTCAGAATCCCGTTCAGAGATGGTCTCATCTTCCATTAGCTTGATACTTGCAAATGCTTCCAAAAGTTGTCTCTTCTGAATAAGTTCATTGATTTCCATTACTGCAGAAACAGGGGGAAGGGGTTGGGACAAAGCAGGCATTAGGTTACTGACAGGTTGGTAACAGGACAAGATGCCCAACAGGGACAGTAGTCAGGTCCCAGCAGTGCCTCTGAGACTGTCCCTGGGCCCCCCTGATCTCCTCAGCTCCTCTTGGACACAGGAGAGGAAAACAGTGGGAAAGCAATCACTGCAAATTGAGCCACATCCCCAAACAGCTGGTTACAGAGACAGGAAATACCAAAAAACCTGCTGATAGCGCTGCAGGAAGGCCTCAAGCAATGGCTGGTGAGCCTGTACAGAGGGACACTGGAGGCTCAGGCTGCATAAAACTCTGCCCCTCTGGCTCTGTCCCTCTGCTGGTGTGGAGATGAGGTGGAACTGGCAGCAGGAATTGTTCAGGATATGCCTTACCAGCAGGATTTCCTTTAGCATGGGTGTCCTTGTTTTCCTGCAGCCCACTGTGCTCAGCACAGCTCTGCTGCTGTGTTGGCCATAGTGGTGTAGCCCAGCTCAGACACCTCTGGCTGAAAGGGCATTTCAGTGTGCTGCCCAAGAGGGCAGGGAGAGTGCCCAGGGGTCTGGCAGGGGCAGTGGAGGGGAGCACAGCAGGACAGACCCCTTTGGGTGTCCTGAACTCTTAGGTCAGATCTCTCTCTCCATGGCTGAGTCCCAGCCTACCCACAAGCATGTCCTCAGAGATACCAGGGCCCTGAGAGAACCTCCTGTCTGTAAGCCCCGCAGTCAGGTGCCAAGCACTGTCTCACATCAGTGATGTTTTTTTCCCAAGTGCTGAGCACTGCTGTTCCTCAGAGGTTTGGGGAGTTGTGGACATTGTAGGGGCATCTAAACCTCTGGACCTGTGGTGCTCTGGTACTCAGGTCTCACATGGTTCTCCACTCCTTTGATTTTGGCACCCACTGCCAGAACGGGCTGGTGTTGGCTGGGGGGAAGTCACCCAATACTGCTCCTCCCAAAATGGCTGAGGTCTATTGAGTTTCCCACCTGTTTTGTAAAGTCTTGCTCATACAAGAACCACTGCCTATTTGCCAGTAAGATAAAAAGTATTTGCCATGTGTTGAGGAGATCCAAGAGCACTGTTAGCTTTTGAGAGAGCCCGGGAAGCTCTCACCCTCTCCATCTCCCTAACAGATGCTTTGAACAGGAGATCCCACTCTGACACTGGGCATAAGAAAAATACTAAAGAGAAGGGAAAGGGTGTCCCTTAGACATGTGTGGACACTGCTTCTGGCACATACACATACAAAATGATACAGAAAAATTGGAGAGCACTCAAAGAAGGACCAGTTCATAGCACATCATTTCTGTCCTTAGGCTTGTCTGCACACAGGTGTTATGCCATATGTACCAAGTAATCTTTGTAGCATAAGAGTATTTTTATGAAGACAGAAATATGCCAAAAAACCAAACTACTGATGCATCGCAGAACACATAGATCTTTGAGTGCCTACATGGTGCTACAGTTGCTTCTGCACTCAGAAAGGAGGGAAATTCTACCAATTAACTTACTCTCTTCTAGCTAAATTAATATAAAACTTGTGTTTACACAAACGCTTGCAGTGAGAGACTAGAGAAATACATTCTGTTCTGTTTATCAAAGTGAGAAAACACCATTTAATCACCGTCTAGGATAATTATACAGGGAGGTGATGTTGGGTGCTAAATGGATCTTTAATTCAGCAATACAAGATCAGCCAGCTGGTGGTTGAAGGAAGACAATTGAAAGGCAATTAACTATTATGCAGCTTAATGGTGCACGTGGTGGAATCTCCATCACTTGCCATATTATCTCAGGATGGGATGTGCTTCTGACAGAGCTGCTCTAGTCCAGGCCAAACACAAGCTATTGGGCAGAGAATGGGCCTTATTGGTGCTATTTCTCAGCTCGTTTATTTCTGGAGATCAGAAAGATTGTGATAACATTTTCTGCCACTCCTCATCTCTGACCCTTGGAGATCAGACCAGCCAAGTTTATAAGATGGGCTCAGATCCAGCTTACCAAGCTCACAATGTATCAATGTAGAGCGGTAAATCACTTCCCAGCACAGTAGAGCACATTACAGCAGTGAGGCAGTGTTAGCCCATGCATCTGATCCCTGTGGCACCCTATGCAGTGCACCAAGAATTTCCTTCTAGAAATTTAGGCTGAGGAAAGGCCAAGTCATGTTTCACCTCAGTCTATCTCCAGGTGAATGGATTGTAGCACCTCTGCCTTGAGAAGGTGGAGGACAGCAGCACTCAAACCATTATCAAAGCCATTGCAGTCTGCTCACACCTGGGGAAAGGTGAGAGCTGTGCTAAAGGGAATTGTTATAATTTGTCTGAGACCTATCTATAAAATTCTGACAAAACACATGACAGCAACCAGCCTGAGGAAGATCAAAATCAAATACTTGCAACACTGCTGTTGTGAGGACAGGGGGAAAGACAATGCAAGAGAGCAAAATATCTGTGGAAGTCTATTTGCAAGGCAATCTCTAAGATGAGGAACCAAAGTGGAGCTTCTAAGCCAAATCAGAGCCAAACCATCTTTCTTCCCCTCTAGGCCTTGCAGCACCCTACAGAGCACAGTAAATTAATGTTACATTTATCCTGCCAGGAAAATGGCACTGGTGGTTTTGTGTCTTACCTGAAAGAGGTTTTGCTTCAATGGGCTCACATTTTTCACCAACCTTCTCCATGCTATTACAGATTGTGGGTTTGTTCTCCTCATAGCTCCTGAGTGTTTGCAGAAACCTTTTTGCATTCCAAGTGCCAGTATCTTCCTTCCCTCTCTCTTTCTTCAGACTTCGTTTTGATTTCCGGATGCTCAACATTGTTTTAATGCCTCTTTCAAAGAACCCACTGTCCCTGCTCTGCCAATCTGAGCTGCTCAGTTCAGAAGTGACCTCCATCTTTTCCTCCCCTGGACTCTTCAGTGGAGAGGCTGGTTCTGAGGTCACACTCCTTGTGTCTAACTCCATATTTTCATTTATCTGGTCCTTCAACAGGAGGTTTACCAAACAGGTTGATGGCAATCACTGAAATGCACAAAACAGCAGAATTAGAGATGTCCTTAAGAGGGTATTACTATGTCTCCAAAGTCAGTCCTGGACTGAAAATCTGGCCCATTCCTTTCCTGTGCCTAAATACAAGGCCAGAGCAAGATGTTGTAGCCTGTAGCTGCTGAAACAATTTCTCTACCCACAGACAGCAGATGCTGGCCTCCACCTGGTGCTCTGGAAACCTTCATTTAACTCCATAAAACAGGCAAGTGTCAACTATTTCTCCAGCACCAAGGAATCGTGAGATATCAGAGATGTTGAAATTTGTGTAAACATACCATTTCAGTGAGTAACCAGATAGAGTTTTACTTTCCATTCTTCTAGGTGGATTTCCAGCCATGCAAGAATAATAATCTTCCTGAATCTCACTGGGTCGTTTCCACTTTCTGATGTGAATATGGCATCTTTGGGTTTTTTTGCTACTTCTGCCCTGCTCAAACCCTGAGCTGCTCCTGCTGCTGGGGGAGGCCCAGGGGTGAGTGGTTCCCAGCAGGTGTCTGAGCTCTGCTCTAGCCCCTTCCACCAAAGCCACAGCAGTCTCTGCACTCTGAATTGTCATGGTTACAGCACAGGAGGCAGTACAAGGCAGGAAGGGTTCTCATCACTCATCCTGCCTCAGAGCACTGCATCGCAGTGTGCCAAGGATGGGGATCTCCAGCATCAGACAAACTCTGCACAGGCCACAGGGCATGCTGCAGGAGATTCCAGATTTCTTGTCAGTGCTGCTGGGCTGCAGTCACAGCCTCTGCACTTGCTCAGTTTGCCCAGGTGTTTGGGAAGAGGGAGGAGAGAAGTTTTGCCTGCCCTCCCTTGCAGAGGGCTCCCAGACCAGCTAATACAGCCCATTCACAGAGCCATTGTACATTGCAGTGCCCTGAGAATGGAAAATGCCACATTTCTCCAGAGCAGGCTTAAGGCATCTGAGTGAACCGTTCAAATGATTAGAAACATGTATTGCTTGAGGTGACACAGGAACTGCCTGTCTTGGGTCTGTCCAGCCCACAGAAGCCAGAGATTGAAAAATAATTGCAGTCAATAGACATGTTGGGACTCTAGAAATAGATCTCATCCTTCCTCAGTCAGAGTTTTGCTCCCTTGTGCATGGTTATTTCACAGGCTGTGAAGTGCAGGGATGACATCTTCCCATGGGTTTGCTGAGCTGCTCACCCAGTGGGGCTCAGACCCCACCTCACACACTCTCACAGGAGGGAGTATTTAACCATTCACTGCCTTGCTCAGGAGCTCACCCATCACAGCCCACACAGAGGGTGGGAGGGAGAGGAGGGCACCCCAGTGCCCAGGGATTGCAGTGAAAGGAGGCTGAGATCTCAGTTCAGACTCTGTAGGGGGGTTCTGCAGACAGAGCGGAGCAGCAGCAGTGCTCAAAGGGGTGACCGACGTGGTGGAGAGAGCCAGGGGAAGAGGAATAAAAGGTGTGAGCCCATGAGAAAGGAAAGGAATACATACCCCAGTACTGACAGAAGTGATCCCCTCCACAGCAAGCTGGGATAGCACAGGTATGTTCCACAGAACCTTGGAGCAGCTCCGTGCTGCAGGAAATCCAGGACAGATGCAGGGCAGGTGAGCAGCACTGCAGGACAGAGCTCCGGGCCAGCTCAGCCACCTCAGCTGACTGAGGCACCATCCCTCACACAAGTGCTGGCCGAGGGGCTCCCTCTGGGAGTGGTGCTGCTCTCCATCCTCCTTTACCCTCTGAAAAAGGCTGTTGAAAGTGGGAAAAAACTCTGTCTGCTCCTGCCCAAGAGCTCCAGCACCTTCACTTGTTTGATCTCTGGAAAAGACTCAGCACTGTTTCACTTTCACTACACTCAGCATTTAAAAGAAGAGGTGGGGAAAAAAATTCCTGATTAATTATTACCCTACAAGGTGAGACAGGGCCTTTAGCCTGAGGTTCTACAATGGGGTTAGCTGCTGCATTGAGATGGCCTAGGGCAGTGAAGGGAAGGAGCATTTCATGATGAAGTCCTGTCCTGATGGGCTGAAGCCCCACATTATCTGGGTAGGGGGTTCAAAAGCAGCTCCAGAGCTCCTATGTGGAATGGCTGCATTTCACCCCCTTCTGCAGGTCAGAGTTTGTGCAGGTCACGGGTGGTTTGGTCCACAGGTGGTAATGATTGCCAGAGTTGGGTGAGGGACCGGGAGTAATGTGTCCCCTGGTTAAATATTTATATATTCACATCCTCACTTTGCCCTGGGGGTACTTATTTTCATGGGGTGCTAGCCCTGGATCTCTCCATTCTCAGAGCATCTGGGAACCTTAGAGGGACCTCAAAGCAAAAGAGCACAAAAAAGGGGCCTTGAAGGTTTAAACAACACTAAACACAGTCACTTGGTTTGTCATGGAGTTGTGTAAAATGATTTAACCCTGGGGCTCCTTTAGTGCCAAGATAGAGGCAAGTCAGGCTGCCAGGTGTCCAGGGTCCTGTGTTAAAGCAAAAGGGATATATCAGGAGGAGCCACCGTACCATGAGCAGTGCACACTTCTTTGCTTTAGAAGCTTGCCAGCATGCCACCTGTCCCTGTGATAAGGGACATAAAAGAGATTAGTGATTGATAGATGCAATAAATGGCATTTGGACTTTGTGCTGTGCAGAGGAAAATAGAGGGAGAGAGTGGAGGACAACAGTCTCCTCTACCTCTGGGAGAGACTGTGTGTCCAGGAGATGGAAAGTGTGTGGGGTGGGAATAATTATGATCATATTAAACAGGAAAGTGTGGCAGCATGGACTTGGTGTGAAATTGCCCTGATGGTGAGATGGGACTGGGCAGAGCATTGTTTGTGGCTGCCCCATGGTGCAGGGGGAGTCCTGCCTGAAGCTTCCCTCGGCCAGGCAGTCCAGTGCTGAGCTTTCTGTCCCTGGGCTCTTCAAAGTCATGTGTAAGCCAGAGACTGCCCTGCTGTACTGGAGAAAACCATTACTGATAATGCTTCTGCCACCTGGCAGGCTGACAATGTGAACAAAGGAATGAGCTATTTATTCAGACACAGGTTGAGGGGTGGAAAGCCCCTTTGGACACAAAGTCCAACTAAACCTCTTTCTATCCAGGTTTTAATTGCCTCATTCACAAAATATTTACATGGTGTTGGTTTGTACAGACAGGCTCACTGTGACTGGTGTGCTGCCAGAGCAGGCAGCAGGTCCAGCATGGATGGGGTCTGATCTGGGCCTCTCTGGGGGCTGTCAACTACCCCAAGACACAGCTAGCACCAGGGCCTGCTGGGATGTCAGACAGAATCCTGAGGGAGCTCTGAATCTCACAGTCTAGGTCACCTCTTTCCCTACAAGCCTTTCTGTTGCTCTCTCCTAGCAATAGCTCAAGGAACGCTCCTGTTCCTGGAAATGCCAACAGGGCAATGCTGTTTCTAGGTGTCTGTCCACACAAGGTCATGGGAAATGAAAATTATACTAGGTTTTGCAGTTGTTTTCCATTTTTCTTCAATTATGGCTTTGCAAAGTGTTCTGTCAAGTTGTAGAAGCATTAAAATCTGCAGGGGTGTTACTGTCTAACAGCTCCCTAATGCCCTGCACTCACAATCCGTGGTGAGGCTTTCAACTGCTGCTTTGCCTCCTGACCCTTTGGAATATTTGGTTTGGGGTTTATTTGATCCCTCATCTCTTCTCTGTGTCTTTTGCTCATATTTGTTGTCTTTCTCATTTCTTTTCCTGCAATAACAGCTGTGGAGCAGTGTAGCACTCCAGAGGTGCAGTGTTCCTTGGCAGAGGTGAGGGGCAGGGAGAGTGGTTTTGGGGAGTCCCGCAATTCCCTCCATAGCACTGAGGTTGTCATCAGCTCCAAAGACCAGGAGAAAAACATACTGCTGAGGCTCCAGGGGAATACTGACATGATGCATGGGCAGAAAGCTGCGCCAGATGCCCTCTCACAGCCTCAGCAACCCAACTGGCACAGCCCTGGTGGGGCATGCTGTGACCCACTCCTTTTCTGCAGCTTTCACTTGAAATCTCACCCTGTGTGGGTGGAAGAGACCCCAGAGCTGCAGTAATTTATTGCAGCAGTGAGGTTTGATATTTTTAACAGCATGGGCAATGATGGATGAGGCAAAGACATGCTTGGAGGCTGCACATGCCTCTGCAGTCATTTCCTCCTGAGGAGTGGTTTGCAAGGAAATGAGAGATATTGTTTCACCTGAAATATTTTCCTTTCTGCTTTTAGGTTGAGGGAGGTTTGAGCTTAAGCTGAAAAGTCCATTTGCAGGAAAGAAGCAGGTTGTGATTTAGAGGCTAGTTTTTACAGAAGGGATGTTGGCCCCCAGGTCTGAGTGGAAGAATTTGGAAGGTGCATTTCTGTGAAACACAGGAGTGTTACCACATCTGGGAGAGGATGTGGTCCAGACCTAAGGACCATGTCCTACACTGTTCCTGTGTAGCCATGGGAGGACACCACTTGAACTAGTACATATCACACCAGGGAACAAAATCACAAGTGCTCACCTTTGCAGAAAGGTGGCCTAGGAGGATTTTCCATGAAGGCTGCCACTTCTGTGGAAGTCCATCCTAGGTCCTTCTGAAAGTTAGACATCAAAGTTTTCCTTCCTCTTCTCCTAGAAAAGGTCTGAAACAGGCCTGTTCAAGCAGGATCTCTCGCATTGGTTTTCTTCTTTTGAAGTGAAATTGTTTTAACACCTTCAGCAAGCCGCCAGCCCCATGTGCTATGCCAGCTGTGCTGAAGCATGCCAGGACTCATGTAAGCCTAACAGGAATGGCAGGGCTGGGAGACAGGCTTTGCCACTCTCCTGATTCTTGCTGCAACAACCCCACAAGCACGTTTTGCCAGCAGGCACAGACCAGCCCTCACTGGCTCCAGAGCTGTGTGGTGCAGCCAGGGCTGGGGCAGTGCCTGTGTGCTCCTCCAGCCTGGCAGCAGCTGTGCTCCTGGGGATGCTCAGCTGGTGCATCAGGGATGCACTGTGGTGAGCATTTCCTTCTGCTTGTTTGTGACTGCTGTGAGCTGCTGGGTAGATGGATGGTAATTGCTAATAGCTGGCTGTGCAGGTTTGCACTGGTTTGCAGTGGGCATTAGCAAGGCCAGGTGGAGTCCATCAGCCCAGCCTCAAGACTGAAATGTCACAGCTTATTGGCTTCAGGTGGGAGCTGCTGTGTCCTACTGAGCAGGGTGCCCTCATCCCTCTCATCACAGGAGCTGCCAAAGCAGAACTCAAAGAGCAGAAGTTCTTTGTGCATGGCACTGACAGTGGATTATCTGTGATTGTGCTTCTGCTCTTACTTCACCCTATGCTTTGCCAAAACACCCGCCTGCCACCACAGCTTTTCACCGTGGTGCGACTCCACTGGCTTCAGTGGGATGGAGTCTGATGTCCAAAAGACCAAGGCGTAACTAGCCCCACTCCTGGAGATGGGGCATTGAACTAAACAGTGAAAATTTCCCCTTGGAGCTGGCTAGGGCTGAATGTTCCCAGTGGATAGCAGCCTTTGAGCAGGAATAAAGTCCTGCTGAGCAATTCAAGAAAAGTTAGACTACTCTGTCATTTAAATTAGGTGACTAAGAGCAGACCACTTCTGGAGCCAAGGCACCTGCCTGCTGTGCCTGTCACCACAGCTAGATGTCTGCTGTTGAAAATGTGTCATTGAGGCCAAGGACTGAGCTGGGAGCTCAGCACTGCCTCTGCTGCAGATGACAGGGAAGTTGCATAAAGCAGGAGCTTGTGCTTCTCCTTTGTGGGATTTTGCTTTACTGCACCAAAATTTCCACTCTACAGTGCTCAAAAACTTTGTCAAAGCCAGGTTAGCAGTTGTTTGCCACATTGCTGCAGGACATTCTAATGCACAAGGACCTTGAGAGAAATCAATGGAGCTTTGGGAGAAGCCTCTTTGCTATTTACCCAGCTGAACTTTCTCCAAGTTAATCCTAGGCTTGGTTTGATAGAGGGAGGAAAGGTGCTTATCTGAATAACACTTTGAGTCCCTGGCTTTCTTCCAGTGCTGAAGGGTTCTTGTATCACACCTTTTTATTGCCCACACCAGTGTGAGTTTTGGTGCCTATAGCAATGCCCCAGAGAAGGGAGAAGCAACTTTTCCTGAACATCTACCTGGATGAAGCCTGACCTCTGGAAATCTGAATTTTCTTTACCTTTGGTGGATGGGAAAAACTGAGAACTAGTGCTTTATTTAAATATATACTTCTGTACCATTTTTTTAAAATTAGTGTTTTTGAAGTTGCATTGAAGATGTTGTCACTGTAATCATTATATTTCTATAGAGATTATAATGACTCCTTTTGAAGAGTTAGTCAGTCAGTGCTTAATTCACATATCAATGACTCCATAAACCCTAAACCCATAAATCTGCTGAAACCGCTCAAATCTATTGTGCTAATGAATGCTTACAGAGGCTCATCATTGCAGAGATAATTCACTTAAGGAGCTGCCCCTGTGAGAGTGGGTGGTCAGTGATGGCAGAGGGGCCTCATCTCTGTGAGGCAGCTGAAGGTTTTATAACCCAGCTATGCTCACAGTGAACATTAGAGCCCAGACACTCTTTTTGGCTGATAGTCTCCAGACTATTTCATGTGCAGTCCATCATTCTGACCTTCAGAATCTTTCCCATCATGGAGAGAGCTGGGCATCATTTCTGTGTGATGGTGGGGTGGGTGGAACCTGCTGGTGCAGAAATCATGATGTCATTTTGTTCAGAGTGAACTGGTTAAGCCATAGCTGGTTATTAAGCCAACAAAGGCAGTAGCTCCTAACCAGTTATTAGAGTGTTTGCAAACCCTTGCTCCTGCTGCTGCAAAACACTGGGCACCTCTTCTGGCTTACTGGAATCTGTCTAATGACGCTATTGTAAACCAGTCCTAGGAGCTTGTCCTTTATTTTAATAAATGCATAATCTGTATGGAAAACTGGAGACCAGTAGAAAACAGTGCCAGAATCCCCTGGAGCAGCAGGAGTGTGGGCTGCTGCCAAGGAAATAGGTGGGAAACTGCATGTCCTCATGGCAGTCAAGTGATGCAGGTATATAATTTGAGTAGCCCCAAAGCAGTCGGCCCTGACAGGTGTCAATCCTGCTTGTCCTTTCAAGGGAGCCAGTTCACTGGCAGTGTTTTTCTTCCCCAGTCCAAGGGGATTTATATAGCCTTGTTTTGAAACCTTTTGGTGTGGGGGTCTATAATGGATCCCTAATTGCAGAAGCATAGCAGGTGCTGCTGCAAAAACACCATCTTCTTTTTTGTAGGGTCTTACTTGGTTTAAAACAGTGACAGGAACACTGAGCATTGCTTATATGTGCTTATATGCTTATATTGCTTATATGTGCTGGCAGACTATGTCCCCCCTCCTTGTGGCTCCTGCAGAAATGGGTGCAATGGCAGCACACGTGCCACTGGAGAGGCTGCCAGTGCCAGCCAGATGCCGTGTCTCCATCGAGTTCCAGCTGCAGGGACACAGGGGAAGCCCACTCGTGTGCAGGCACCCCCATGGGGACTGGCTGGCTTTTTGGGGCCATGGGCCACCCTGCTGCCGAACAGGGACTGGCTGCTTGTGGGGAGCGCGACCACCAGCACTGCCGTCCCTTGCGTGCTTCACGGCCCCCCTTCGCCCGCGGGCTCCCACGCATCTGTCCTCTCTGAGCAGCAGCAGCAGCCCGGTTCCTCCGCCATCGCTGCCGTGGCAAACACCCTGCAAGCCGCTCAGCCGGCCCTGCCTTCACATCCCCGGCCGTGCCTGCCTTTCCTCCGGGAGCAGCCCCGGGAGCCGGCGGCAGCGATGCCCTGGCCGCTGAGCCCCGCAGGCGGCGCCGGCTGTCGCACCAAACCGGGCTCCGGCGATGGGTTCCCGTGTGCCCCTTTAAGAAAGCCTATACATCCCATTTCCCCGGGGAAAAAAACAAGAAGGCAAGTGGAGCAGATGTAATTCTGCAGTGCTGGGCTGACTGTGTGAGTATGTCAGCGGGAGGCTGGGCTTTATCCAGGGTGAAACAAGGAGAAGCTGCCGGGAGTGCGCTTGCCTCCGCCGCGGGGTTCGTGCCGCTGGGAGGGCAGAGCTCCCACTGGGGTGTGTGGGTGTCCCGGCTCCCAGGGTGCTCCTGCAAAAACCTCGCAATGCTGCAGCCAGAACCTGAAAGTAAAAAATGTGCTTAATTGCTTCTATCTGCTTCAGCATCAAAAATCAGTGAGGCATTGTTGGACCTGGGGAGACAAAACCGACTTTCTTCCAACTTGGGAAACAAAGACTTCAGGTTTACTGTGTTTCCCTACCTCCACATGCCACTACATCACACAAATGCATGCTGTAGTTGTAACCTGTCTGCATGTGCTTGCAGAGAGATGGCTGTGTTCACACACGTGCCTATGCAGGAGACAGCAAAGGACCCCAGGATATCCCATCTCCCTTTATTCCAACTCTTGTGGTGAACATTTCACCCTCCTGTAGTGTCTCTCTCTGCTTCTTTCCTTCTGCAATGTTCTAGTTCCAGCAAAGTGAGGATTAAAGCACAAAATAATTTTTTATTTTAATCTCTGTATAGTGTTCATGAGACATCTTCTGCTTCTGCATCTGAGAGTCACTGAAGGTCAGTCTGACTTTGCCCAACAAATCTAGCAGGAATGGAAGCAAACCACGATACAAACTTAAGACTCAACTTTTCTCTGTGGAAAAGGGATGAAATCCAGCACTTGCAGAAGCACAAGAGTCAAAGGTATAGGTTGCAGAGACCCGCATTCCTCAGGGACCTGACAGCCCAAACCCTACTGCTCTCCTAGTCCTCGTGCCCAACAGTGCCTTGGACCACTCTGCTGAGGTGGGCTCAAACTTCAAGGCAACAGAGCCGTGGCTTTATCCCTGAGCTCACAGAAAATTCTTACAGGCAATTTTGTGAGGTTCCTGCGGTGTCAAACACGCTGTGGCACAGATGAGATGGAGCAATTGGCATCATCTGCACCACCTCCTAGCTGGGCAAACCCTGCCAACTTCTCTCCTCTTTCATCAGCAGATGTAGTTTAATTTGACCTAATGCTACTGACACTGTTTTGAGGACATTACGTGCCCTACAAGTCACAGCACAGCCTTGGTATGCAGAAAACTCTATTTCCCATCCCTCCTAGGACTGAGCCAAACTCGCCTCTGCAGAGCCAAGGGTGTGCTGGGAGTCTGGTGTGAGTTGGAAAGCTGGAAGATGGATGGAGCTCTCAGTGCTGTGTCAATGCAGCCCCCACAGCTGTGCCACCACGGAGCTGGGCTCTCCAGGGAGCTCTGTTCCCACTGCCTGGGCAGTGTCCTGGAGCCAGCTCTGCAGTTTATAGTGGTGCCTGTGTCCCTGCTGAGCACGTTGCTGTGGGCACAGCACCCATACCACCCCAGGGATGAGCCTGGGACTCTTGGCTGCTTCTCAATGCTGCCAGTGTCACACAGCTTTTCCATTGCCACTACAGGAAAGAAATAACAATTTAAAAAATAATTTTTCAGCTCATCAGAGGGGAGTGAGTTGAGCTCTCTGTCTGTTTTTATGGAGCCCCACATGAGTTGCTGGCTCCTGGTGGCTGTCAGCAGCATCCCTTCCCAGAGGGAGCTGTTCTCCTTTCTCCCTGCAGGGAAGCAGCAGCTCCTTCCTGAGCACCCAGCTGCTTCAAACACTCATCCCACGCACTGAGCAGCACTGCAGAGCTCTGCCTTGGCCATGCAGATGGACACCTTGGAGCTGGGCAGTCCCAGAGGGAGCAGCAGCACCCGTGCCAGGCTGGTGCCATGCCCAGGGACATCCTCTTGCCTGATTTCCCAGACCGGCAGCCACACTGAGGAATCTGATGGGTGAAAGGGAGAAATCAATTTATGATTCAACCAAATTTTAAATTTTTCAATGTTTCATTTTGTTTTATTGCTTTGTTTTGGTTCTTTTTAAGTGTTTTACATGAAATCTTGCCTGATCTTTCCTGCCTCCCTCCACTTTTTGCTTTCATTCTATGGTTAGAACTGGCCAGCAGGAGGTGGCAGGTGATGCCTGGTGTCCTCTCTGGTGTCCCCCTTTATGCAAGCACACCTTGGCAGCCAGACCCTCACCCAGATATGTACAAAGTTGCCCAGCCAGAGGTGGCTGCCTGGCCTCGCACCAGGGACTGCTTTGTTGGCTCCAAAAGGGATACTGGCACCAACCTCCCATGGCAGTGCCTGGCACGCATGCTGGAACCACAGAGCTTTGCTCTGAGTCAGGCTTCAGTCCTCTCTCAGGCAGGAATTTGGATTTTGGTCCATATCTAGCAGTTCTCCAGAACAGCAAACATAGATGTGTTTAAATTAACTAGATTCCAAGGGCACTGACTCTTCTGCATTGTTTTCTAATCAGCCATTTGAGACACATTTTCTTGGAAGGTGTGAATGAGGATGAGAGATGATGACACTAAGGTGTGTAAATCCTCCCTCTCTACGATTGCAAAGTAGCAACGGGAGCAGTAAATCACATTTTAAAACCTAGCACAAATATTTTCCCCAGCCTGCTGAAAAATCAAAGGATAAACAATGAAGCTAAATTTGTATTGCTTCTGTGGCTATGGCACATTTTGTGTCCCGCATTTTAATTGCCTCTCTAGCTTCATCTGATAGCTAGACTGATGTTTTCTAAACATGGCCTTATGGTGATTATCTTTGTACCACATCACAGAGAAATGTCAGTCATCTCCTCTTCTTTGACCTATTAAACACTTGTCTCTATTGACTTTTATCAGATTGAAATAATATAACCAATAAGCCTTTTTGATTTTCCTTACTTGGTTTCTCTGTTCCTTCCCTATTAGGTTTTGTTGTTTTTTTCACCATCATATTCTGTCACACAATTCCCACTCCACTCAAGCTGCAGTTGTGGGCTCTGAGTTACTCATTGCAAATGTAGTTTGGCTTCAGATTTACTACACACTGCATCACCTTGTACAACCCATGGTGCTACAGCACCGCGCTGAGATGGAAATAATCTCCCCCACAAGCCCTGACTCAGGTCATTATGTGCAAACCAGTAATTGCACTGGTGCAATTTATTAAACCACAGCCTCCAGTCCCTCCATGCCTTCAGCAGCACTGATACATGGGGATGGTCCTCATCCCTGTGAACAGCCTCCCCAAAATCTAAGCACAGCTTCTGCTTCAGCTTGATACTTCCTATGAATTTTTTATATCTTTGAGGAGCAGGTGGCATGAAATTAGTATGGATTTGACTCATGCCCAGCAGCTTTGGTGGGAGCACAGCTGCCAGACACTGGGCACTTTTGGGAAGTCCTGTTACAAATCACTGAGTCAGGCTTCCACATGTTATGGAGTCCAGTGGCAACAGAAAAAGTCAAATAGATGTCTAAAACCTGACCTTGAAAAGCCAAGCATCAGAATAAATTGTAGAAAGTTAGAACAGCATATTTACCTCCTGTGTTGTCTGTCAGCAACTGAGGAGCACCTCTGGATGGCTGATGCACCTGACAGCATTTGAATACAATGGTCAATAGCCAAGATCTCTCAGTAAGATAAAAAGCAGGACTTGGCCATGGATGTGGACCAGGACAAATTAATGCATCCTGTTTGGTTCTGGTCACAAGCCAGCTGCTGAGTTACAGCCCATATCACATCCTTAAGCTTTACTGACCCGGACTGTGGACAGATAAGCAGGATAAAGCCACGAAAGGCAAATAGTGAAAGAACCATTACTTGGGACAAAGGTCTGTGCCCTGTTCTTCTGGTTTACATAGAGTTTTAAAGAAAATAGGGTGTGAAATTAGTGCAGGTACAGTGCTTCTGCTTCTTTGGAGGTGGAGCTGACTCTTGGTGAAGGCAAACCCTGGCTTCAAAGTTTTTTTACAGGGGATGTAAGGTCTGGACCAAGATCTGACAGTGCTGATTGGTGTCACCCTGCCCGCGTCTGCTGCAAGAATAGCGAGTTCCCAGACCCCTCCCACGTTCCCGCAGGATGTGCACAGCCCCTGCCAGGAGCCCTTCCCCATCGCCGCCGTGTGTGGAGCAAACACACAGCAGTGTTGACACAAGCAGCAGCCGCGGGCACGAGTGGCTCCCGCGCGGATCCAGCGGAGCGCGGTGCCAGGCACTCCCGGCTGTGCCAGCAGGCACCGCCAGCAGAGGCTGCGCTCAGATGAATCTGCTTCCTTTTGTAGGCGCTCAGGAGTCTTGTTGTGCCTCAACACACCAATCCCACGCAGGTTCCCAAAGAGGTGTAGGAAGTTGGCAGTCACATCCTGCCCCCAACCTCTTCCCTGCAGCCCCTCTCCTTTCATACATGCTCCATCACTGGATTTTCCCTGGGAGAGGCTACAGCACCCGTGCTTCTTGGAATTGAGTGGCTTTTAATCCCGAGACAGAAAGCAAAGTGCACTAAATTTAGAGAGACTTTTTGCCCTACCTCCAGGAATATTTAACACACCAGGTCTGACAGGCAAAGGCTTTCTCATGTTTGGACTGAACTAGTGCATATTTGAAATTGTTACTGGTATGGACAGCTAATTCCCTTCTTCCAGCATCCCTCTGGTAGCCCCCACATCTGCTCCCCTGGAGGGTCCACACTCTGTTAGGGGGCCCTACAGATGATGGAGAGCAGAAGAGGCAGCACTGAGTGGGGGGAAGAGACAAGAATAAAATACATTTTATGAAGGAAAACAAGTAAAGACAACAGAGGAAAAAAAGGAAAATAGCTGTCAGAAATAAAAACCCTTTCAGCAGAGGAATGAAGACAGATGGGAAGGCAAAGAGAAACAGTGAACAAAGAAAGAAATGCAGAGAAGTCAAGGAGAGGTTGGGGGAAAGCTGTGCAATCATTTGGCACCAGCTCCTTGCATTAGTTCCCTGAATATTGTGTGAAGCGGGGGTAGAGAACTGCGGATTACTGGAGTGTAGCACCACAATATCGTGGGCTGGCCACTAAATTACCATTCAGAGTCTCTTGGCTTAGCCTCGCTGCTGCCATGAGAAGGAGCAGGATGTAAGCTGAAAAACAGATCTATGGAAAATAGGGTTGAGGCTAGAAATTCCATTATATTCTTGGCACTTTGACATTTTTCCTCCCCTTTTGTGAAATCTCAAGGGAGCGCTGCCTACTCTCGCAATAATAATAATTAAAAAAAAAAAGGTAGCATATGAGTTGGCATGGTAACTTCATCTGCTAAGTAACTAACATGTAGGATTTGCTTCTTGAACTAGAATAATAATGTCAACAGCCCCCAGGAAGATGCTTCCTTGTGACTGACTGCCTATTGTCACCTGGATTTCATGCTTCACTCACACTCGGTGCCCTTGGTGAGACTCGCTGTGGTGCAGGGACGGACCTGTGCTGCTCTGACACCAGACACACATTTGCTGGCTTCCTACGTTACACCCTTCAGGCCAGCAGTATTTGGACATGTCCACATGCTGGTTTACACTTAATCATTGTTATTCTTATTCCTGAAAGGTCAAAATGTTTCAATTGTGCCCATGCTGGGACCATTGGGCTGCTGCCGAACATGGGCACCTGTAACTCCCAGTAACTCCTGCTTCTGAGCCTTCCCTGCCCATGGGAACAGGCCAGGAGGTTCCAGTGCTCCTGCTGAGCCTCCCTGGGCAGGACAGACATCCTCAGAGTGATGCTGGCCAAACAATTCTTCCTTCAGTGCCTCCAGAAGGGGCATGTGCACTGCTACCCTGGAGAGCCGAGGTATGGAGAGCTCAGTGGAAGCAGCAGCAACACAGGGAACAGAAGAAGTGGAAAACAATTCTTGTTGCCAGTTTCAAAAGATGTGGAAAAAAAAGGGGGAAAAAAAAAAAGAGAAAGCAGCTTGATACTTTATTTTGCCCATGTTTATGGCTGAGGATTAGCTGTATGGTTGGACTCCACACAGCTATGCTCCTCTGCTCCTTCTCCCAGGGCAGGTTCTCCCAGACAAATGTACAAAATGCCCAGTGCAAAGAAAGAGGGTTGCCTGTGAGGAGTGGGGGTGGTGAGACCCTGGACCAAAATGGAATTGCTCCTTTTCTTTCTGTGTTTTTATGTCCTGCAGATGGCTTTCCTTCTGGGCTGGTGAGGGGACTGTGACCATCCTGGTCCAGGAGCTGGTCAGCAGCAGTTGTCCTCATCAGAGCCCAGGGAAGAAAGGTAAGGGCCAGGGTATCATCCAGAGAAAACTTTGCATTCTATGGCATGGCTGCTCCTGGGAGCTGGCTTCTCTTCTCACTTCTTGTTTTAGATTCCTGCATCCTTCAGCTCTTCCTTTTCATGGGTCCCACGTAGTTTATTTTTGTCTCAATGTACAGACACTGTCATACTGGTGTGAAGATGACTTGGATCAGGGTGGCTTGATTTAAAAGACCACAAATCTGGCAATACCACTCCTGGCCATAGGTCCATCCAGCCCAGCATCCTGTTTCTGAAGGGCATCATAAATGGGTGTGCAGAGAAAAGCAAGAAGAAAACAGATACATCAGATACTCCTGCAGCCTCCAACCATTTTCAGCTCAGGGCTTCCTGAGCTAAACATGGTTTGCAGTGTGCATGTAGCAACATTCTGTAGGTTCCTTTCCCAGGAACTTCTCCTGCTTCCTCCTGAATGCAGACTTTTAGCATACAAAACATCATCAGCAAGGGGTCCCATAAGGCCATCTACTCTCTGAAGAACAATTTGCTTTTGCTTGTTTTGAAGCTGGGCTTCACTATGAAACAACCTTCAATTTCTGCCCCTAATTCCTGTACTGGAAGAGACAAAGAATATTTCCTTCAGTGTACAGGAGAAAATGGTTTCAAAAGACACCTGTAAATTACAGTGTGGCCTGAACAGTGAGCTGTCCTGCCCCAGTGCCACTGATTTCAGTTCAGTGCAGCTAAGCAGCACCAAGCAGGTCACAAGCCAGCCCTGTGTGCTCTCCACAGCCTCTGCAGGCTCCATCCTTGATGATAAATTAACACAACTGCAAAAAAGACAAGTTGTAGGATATCCAAAACCTTTCTGGGCCAGGGTTTGTCCAGTTGTTCCAACATATCAGCTGTTGCAATATAAGATAACACTTTCCTTCACTCCTTACCTCACTTACAGCCTGGGTCTGCCACTGCCTTAGCACAGCTGCATGTTACCAACAGTGTGCTGGCTTTGTAGTCCCAAAGAGAGCATGGTGAGTGCAGAGATACCTGAATGAGTTTTAAATGAGGGAACTCTGCTCCTGTTAAAAGTGGCCAGCTGCTAACCAGGCTGCAGTGTCCTTGAGCCCCTGTGTTTCTGCCTGGCACAGCACCCAATGCACCTGGGTTGGGGAGCTGCTTCCCAGGGGGTTCCACTGATGCCCAGCTCTGCTCTGCCCTTTCAGGGCTGGTCCAGAGCCAGTGGGTCCTCGTCCACACCCCACCACTGAGGGTCTGCTGCAGGGTAATTCAGCCTCAGCAACCTGTTGGGTAGGGTGGCTTCATCCATGAGGACATTTGGTGTTTTCCAAATGTGGGCCCATGCCTCTCTGCAGGCATTTTTTAAATGTGAGGGATGTCTGGTTTAAAGATTTTCGTAGCACACAAAGCTATTTAAAACAGCTCAGTGCTAACATCCTCAAAGGAAGATTTATAAATATTTGCATCCAGCTCCCAGTGGCACAATAAAAATATATTGTACTTTAGATAAATGCTTTGCCTAGAGGAGTCTCAATAAAGTCAATGATCTTTTTTGTTTGTTTGTTTGCTTTAAGTGAGCAACAAGCTCTAAGGCCCTTTATTTCCTTCACTGATCAGTGATTTAGAAATATTCCTCAGTGCAATCTCTTCCCTGTAGAGCTCCCTTTATTCTTTCTATCTATGCTGGAGAAACAGGCTATCAAAAGCCAACAGCAGATACCTCATAAACATTTTACTTATTTTTTATACTATCTAAAGCAAGCGTGAGGCACACAGGGCTCTCTCAGAGTTGTTTCAAGGTTTCCAGAAGAGCTTTGTGAATGCAGGATGATGGGGCTGTGTTTATACCTTGTGTGGGTGGCAAACCCTCAGGTACCTGACTCCTCAGCAGAGGGGTCTGTGAGGTGCTCCTGTCCTGTGATGGAGCAGTGACACACGGCCAGCAGAGCGAGGGTCCAGCAGCATCCCTGTGGGAAGTGGTGAGCGACAGACTGGCACGGATTCAGTAACCTGGAGAACCACGAGGGCTGGGAACAGAGAGGTGGAGAGCGTGCTTTGTGCTACTTTGTGAGGATCACGTTGTAACGCAAGGAAAACAATCATGACTTGTTTGTACGGGGCCGCCTCCCGCGTTCCTGTGCAAGCCGCGCTCCGGCGCGGTGCTGGGCTCGGTGTGTCACCGCAGGCACCACGCACCCTCCACCGGTGACTCAGGGATCCTGGGGGAGGCAAACAAAAGGAAGCTCGACTCTGTTCCGTGATTTTTTTTCCCTTACACAAAGCAGGAAAGAGGCCGCAGGCAAGGAGGCTGTACCCAAAGCCCCGCCACTGCTGAGGAGGGGGATGAGGGAGGTGTCAGACCCTGGGGATGGAGACGGGCTGCTGATGGGGTGTTCTGGCAGGCAATTCTGCTGTGCAGGTACCCTGTGAAACAGCTCTGCCAAGGGGCTTTACATCTCGTTTTGTCTGAGCAAGAAATCATCCTTCTCTTTGCATGGGGCACCTGTGAAAAACCAGAGTGTAACTGGCAGTGGGCAGCAAAAAGCCCCACTGAGCAGGAGTCATTAAAGCCACATTATTTTTGGAAGGTGAGAAGTGATATAGAGCAGGTGAAATCCCTTCACAGTTTTTTGTGTGTGTGTCACTAAGAGCTCCTTAAGGTTATTATTTAACAAGTGCTAATGATAAGTAAATACTGCTGATCAGCTGATGGCTTACAGCTGAAATATGTGAGCCAACAAAACTCCTTAACTATGGTGGATGGTGGCACTGCTGTTTTTGCCACAGCTGTGCACAGTAATTTGTAAAGCAAATCAACAGAAAGGCATCTTTGATGACTTTATTTAGTGCTTTGTGATAGTGTAAGTGTGAGGTGAATTGTGATGCTGCTTGTTTTCTTGTGGGTGATGCTCCTTGGACCTTCTGGAGATCAGAGAGATTCTTTTCTAACCTCCTGTAAGGGCAGGAGGAGCCAGAGGGAAGGAGAACTGAAGCTAAATGCTGGAGGGGAGATGTGTGCATAAAGATGCTGAAAGCTCTGGTGTGAAAGGGCAGCTGGAAGCAAGGACCTTGGGATGAGAAAACAAGACTTTCTATTTTGCTTTGTGTTGGGGCATGAGGATGTTGAAATGTCAGGTTGTGAATGTTTTGGTGCTGGTTCATCCACATGAAAATGAATTTGCAGTAGAATTTTGCTTACTGTTGCCTATATACTTACTTTGGGGTTCATTTCAGAGTGACTACTTCTCTTCCTCAAGCCAAATGTTTTGCCAAAGATGCTCAGAATGTTCTGTGAATGAGCCCAAGGAACAGATTTCCTGGCTGATAGAAACTGGCAAGGCTCCTCCAAAGTCGGGCAATATTGGGAGACAGTAGTTTTGGACTGCTTCTAAAAAGCTTACAGATCTGTAAACTAGTGCACTAAGTTGTCTAGCAATATTATTTTGTGAACTTATATAAGTTTGCAACAGAAAACATTTTAAAAATTGGCTCTCTTTGCTTTCCTAATGCTATACCAGGAGACAGAAGTCAAAGTAACATCAATGCTCCAATTCAAAGGCAGAAAGGTGGGTGTTTTAGGATTACATTTAACACTTTACAGATAGATAAAATCAGGCCTTTTCTTGGGCCATATGAAGAGCTGAAACCCTTTTTATTACGATATAATTAACACTGAGTGTCATTAGATTGGACACAGAATTGAGGCATCTCAAAGCCCAAAAGCTGCAGTAAGGAGGCTTTAGCAGCCCTCAAAGTTCAGGCAGCATGTAAGAGCCTTGCTGATACTGAAGGGATCATCTTACTTGACATCAGTTTGGTTCTGATACTCCTGCTGAGCTCCAGCCCATGCCCCTGGTCATCCTGACACATATCTCACCTGCCAGATGTAGGGTGCAGAGCTTCTTCCTACCAGGCAGTCCTAAAATGGACAAATGCTTTTCATTTTCTCAACCTGTTCCAGCATAAAATTATCGACATCTTTGCTTTTATATTGCAGGGATGACACTAGGCTGGTTTTCACTTGGGGTTTACCTATAACAGGGTTCATTCAGAGACCCTTTTGCCCAAGTTTTGTAGGACACACCGAAGATGATTCTTCACTCCCCTGCTGCTGGTACAGCTGCATGTGGACCTGTGCACTGTAAGATCTGAGCAGTTTTTGTTGTGCCTGACCACTTTATTCTGAACATCTGCAGCAGGCATTCATGGTAAAAGCTATTTCTCTGCTGTTTGCTGGATTTACCTTTCCTCTGACCTCTGCTTAGTGCACTACTGCTGAAGAGCTGCAGCTTAGTGCTGGAATTCCACTACTGATAGTGGGAAAAAAACCAACCCAACCAAAAGTGCTATCTGCAGTGGATGAAGCTACCAGATTTAGGAAAACTGCTGCAAAGCTAAGTAAATGCATCAGAAACTCTCAAGAATCCTGTTTCTAGGAGGTCCTTTGAGGACAAACTGACTTTTTTCCCCTCTGATTTTAAGATTTTGTTTGCTGCTGGCTGGTTTCAAACTAGGCTGTTGGTATACTGTTGCATCCTGTTTATCACTCAGGACATAAATGTTGTTAGATAAGCCCAGATCACTGTTCCAAACCTGGAACTGCAGTTTCCATGAGAAAGACCCAATTCCTTCCAAGGAGTGAGTATTGGTTCCAGCACAGGGAGAGAGAAGCCTTTGGTCTGTTACACAGTAGTAGCACTGCACATTTCTAGATGTCTGGATGGTTCCTCTAGATTTATATAACTAAATATTTCTAGCTTATCACAAATCTTCAGCCTGAAAGACAGAAATGGGGAATATAGGAGAGGTCTGTAAAATCACAGGAGGCAGTGGGAGAGTTGAATGTGTGAGGGTCATACCCTTTCTCTTGTCAGTGTGAGAACTGAAGACCATCAACTGTAATTAACAGGAGGTTGCCTCGAAATGTAAAAGAGGTTAATTGTTTTCCACACAGTTGATCTGTGAATTGCGTTGCCAAGGGATGTAGATGACAGAATTTTACGGGGACTCACAAAGTGAGTAGGTAGTCAAGGAAAATTAAAATCCACTGAAGGCAATTAAATGAGAGGGTGGTTTTCTGGCTCAGTGAAACCTTAAATCATAGGTGTTTGGGGTGGGAAATGAGAGTGGGACATCCTTGTGGGGGGAAATAAATCACTCTATGCATGCTCCATACCTGTGTCCTTTCCCTAAACATCTCTTGTTGGCTGCTGTTGGAGCCAGGACATTGGGCTGGATGGACCTTCCATGTGACTGCTCTGGTGTCAGACAATATCTGCCACGTGAAGTCTCTGTCTGCCCTGTCAAAGCCTTTCTGAGAGCCAATATGAAATGATCATATGATAGCCGCTGTTCTTCCATTTGTTTAAAGGATGTGGAAAATATGGTCAATGGAAGAATAGGACAAAATCCAAGTTGCATTAGAAGCCTATTCTTGACAGTGTTGTGGGCTTTGCTTAGTGCTGGTTTGCCAGAAGGATTGCCTTGGAACAGGCAACAGCATGCTTTCATTCTGATTGTTGCTGTAGATTAAACCTACTGAGGAAATTTTGAATTTCCCCATCCTTGGGGTAGATTCCTTTCCCAGGTTCAGCTGAGGAGATAAATCTTTGTTTCAAAGATTTCTTTACATAGCTGCTGAGAGAAAATGGCAGGACTACAATGGTGTGTTGCTCTCTAAGTCTGTACTTTGTTGGCAATCACTTTGAAATCCTCTAAGGTGATATTTGCTCATAATATAAAATTCTACCTTTATGATGATAAAAATGAATTTTGATTCAAGTAATATCTATGAATTAAAAGGTCTGCTTAAAGTATTCTTTGTCCTTCACAGATAGAGTATTTCCATGTCAGTGGTGATTGAATCACTGTGATGGAACTTGGGGTTTGGGAAGGATATCACACACTGCTTTGTGCTTGCCATCTCATGTTCCTGGGCAAAGCTGTCAATAACATTTAGATTTTTCTCTAGCTGATCTTTTGTAGCTTCAATCAGGAACATACTTTTCATCAGTCTTTTTCTTCTCTCTGTTAATAGTGATGGAATTCAGAGCAACCTGTTTATTTTCATGAGAACTTCTCCTATGGTATTTTGACTTAATTTTTGCCTTTTTATCTCCTGTCCTCATGAAATCACAAAACTCTGCAATATTCACATGCACGTGCCTGGCATACTTTATTGAGAACTGGGTCCCATGAAGATAAGTTGTCTGAGGGCTGGAATTAAAGTTTTCTTGCGCATCTTAGAAGTTTTATTTAGTTGCTTTTTGCACAATTACTTGGAGGGCAGGAGAAGCATTTGGGTTCCTGGCTATACTGTCCAGAGCTGCCTTGTGCATTTATGCAAGCTCTTTGTAACAATGAGAAAATTTTTCTAGTAATACATATTTCACTTTTAATTTTTCTTGAGGAGAAAAGTGAGAAGTTGCCAGTGATTCCCAGTGCTGTTGCTGATGCCCACTGATGTTGCCTAGTTCATTACTATCTGTCCTCACTTGTGCAGTCACCTTGTCTGTGGAAGGTTTGGTCTTGGAACCTTGCTGTAACAAAGTCTTGGATGACATGACAGCACTTGTCTCCATTTTCTGTCTGCACCCTTCTTGTTTATGGGTACTGCTGCATGATTCCAACAACATAGTCCATGTCAAGGGTTCTTGCACCTATTGCTGCTCTTTGTGTCTTGGTGTCACTCAGAGGCAGAGCAGTGTCCCCTGTTCCTCCAGACAGGGTGCCTCAAAGGTTCATCACTTCCTTGCTCCTCAGTGTGGTGCAACCTGTTCCTGGTTGTGCTCCCTGGTGCAGAGCAGGTCACTGCTCTCTCCTCCTTGCTAGTGACTCAAGCTGGATTTCCAGCTGATGTTCCTGAAGGTTCATAGTGGAAACCAATCTTCAATCAGTCTGTTTCTCCAGGCCGGCTTTTTTTCATCATACTGACTTCTGTTTAGGATCAGTTGGTAGGGGGCCGCTAACTGGTTCAAGGATCATAAATAACCATCAGAATGCTTCCCCCATCTAAGAGATACCTTCTGACAGGCTGAGTTGTCAGCCTGGTCCTCCACTTAGAGTCCCCAATCCTCATCTGCATTTCTAGGCCTGAGGAATCAGTTTTGCCCAGCCTGTATAATTGTACTTCCTAAAGCCCTGCCACTGTCAGGTCAGAAATCCCCCTGGTGCTGTGCACTGTGAGTACATTGAGAAGAGGGTGAGGCATCATGTATGGCAATAGGTTGAAGTTTAAGTCCCAGGTACTCCTTTCTTCTATGCTCATTGTAAGAGAAGTAGCAAAGAATGTGCAAAGTTAAGGAGAAATGAGCACTCAGTCATCTTTGTGTGAAGATGGTACAAGAATTGTTTTGTTTCTTGTTTTTACGTTAGCAATTCAGCTCTTGTCTGCCCTGTTTGTTTTTTGTTCACTAGAGAATTAATACTATTATGACAGTGCAAGTAAAAGCTGATTAATTTCAACTTGAATTGCTTTTCCTATGAAATGTTTTAAGCAATCTGTATTTAGCTAACATTTATCTAACTCCACTCCCAACCAACAGTTGGAAGAAAAAAAATCTTTGCAGTTCAACACCTCCTCCTCTCCCTGTTTCACTAGAAGCTGCAAAACCTCCCACTCTACTTCTCTAGATCTTCTGAGGAGACCTCTGCCAAAACACAACTTGATGTTGGATTCTTTTTTTTTTTAAGTATAAAAAGCAGAAAACAAAATACTTCCAGCTTCTCATACACAAAGAATCAGAACAGGGCATGAGTCCAGCTTGTTTCCCTGCCTATATTTCCTGAATGTGTACTCTCACAAAAGCAACCAAGGCTCTCTGCTACAGCTCTATCCACCAGCCTTGCTGCAGCTCTCTGTATCAAGCTATCTCCAATGTGACCCTTTTCTTTAGGGTGGACATCAAAACTGGGACTTTCCCAGGCTTCTGAATGTTTGGCACAAAGGAGATACTGTCTTTGTGAGCCTGAGACAAACTCCTCGGCGGTGACACCAGCCTACAGCAAAGACTCTGCTTCTTCCTTGTAGGCATTGTTTCTATAGGCACTGACCATTTCTCATGCAATTTGTGGGTGTAGAGGGTTTTTTTGAAGTTGAGCATGGACAGGCTTCCCAAGGCTTTCCCAGGAGGTGGCAGGCAGGGAGCATGTGCTCCACAGTCTCCTGACAGGATCAGGAGAGGCTGTGCTGGAGTGAAATGGGCTGTGCCCAGGGCTTGGGAGCAGGCCTCCTGTTCCACTGTGTGAAGGAAATGGAAGAGGCTCCCAGCCCAGGCTCCTGGCCAGCCTCAGGGTGAGGTCCCAGCTGGGACAATTGAACGAGCCCTGTGTAATGTCCCTGCCTAGTGTGGGGCCATGCCTGTGCCAGGGTCACTGGGCAAGTGTGCAGGGCAGCAGCTTGCACATGTCAGGCCAGAGCCAGCAGAAGGAAGCTGGAATAGCAGCCTTTTAAAAAGAGGTTCTTTTGCCTGCCTAGAAACTCTTTTTCCTTAAAACCTGCTGATCAGTTGGGAAACTTCACTGCAGGCCCCTAACCCCTAACAGCAGCCAAGCTGTCTATTTTCCTACCACACATGAGAAGTTAGCCAAGTCTGTTCCCATGGACATATAGGCAGTGGTAGCTCCAAGAAGACCTTATAATTTATTTTTTTTAAGTCCACAAGTTTCTTCACCTATAAGACCACAGCTTCTAGGAAGGCTGTTACCTCTTTCCAGACTTTACCTGCCACAAATGAGCAACAGCTCTGGTGTCTCGCTCGCATTGCACAACCTGTCTCTGCTCAGCCAAAGCTGCAGGTACAGTCTGGGACAACTCAAAGCAGATTTGCCTGGGAGGTGGTCTCACCCCTACCTTGTTTCCAGTCTCTAGACATCCTGAAGGATGTCATAGGATGCCTTCTTGCATGGGCAATCTCAGATTCACTCCTATGAATTGGCTTTACAAGCTCATTGTCATGCTACTGTTGCCTCAAAGAGCAGCTGCAATCATAGTTTGACTGATGGTCAAGAAATACCAATATTTCCAGTTACCTCTTAACAAAGTGTTGTGAATTCATCAGTCTCTCATGAGACACTCATCAGGTGCTGCAAAGTAAAACGAAATATTCAGTATCTGGTAAGCAGGGGAATGCAGAGACCTGGTGCATCTCTGAATTCAGCACATGTCCAATTCACTGGAAAATGAAATGTCAGCATCCCCTGCTCTTCCAATTTCTCCTCAAATACCCTTTAATCCCACTGTGTGAAACCTGCTTCAAGCTTGACTTCTATTGCAACCTCTCCACAAGCAATAGTGCAACCTGACAAATGCCCCATATCTGGGGATGTCCCAGGTCAGCTCAGATGCCACTCTAATGCCTCCAGGCTAAACACACAAATCTGTACAGAAATGTCATTACTTTAGGAAGCATGTGTGAACCTCCCCCCCCATCACTGATAGCTTTCTTCCCCATCACAAAGGCTGTACAAAGAGCCCCTCTCCAGAAATGCTTTCTGTGAGTTTGCAGGTTGGAGGTGGTGGCTGCTGCCTTCCTGAGTTGATTGTTGTCTGGAAATCACCTTGGTAACTACATTACAACAACAGTCCTGGAGACCTGTCCTTTCTGAGCAGCTTGTAGAGTAAAACTTGACAGCTTGCAAGTTAAATGTTGGGTTTCCTGATCTATCCTGCCTGCTGGGAAATAGGAGATAGGACACTGAGCCTTGTGCATGGCCTGAGGTCATCCTGCCTGCTATTAGTCACCAAACTGTGGTCTTGAAAGTAGGAGCAGGGTTCCTTGTATAGTTGGTTAAGAGAGAGGGATCCCCCTCTGCTCAGCCCTAACTCTGGCTGTGGCACCCTGCTCAGCCCCCATCCTGAAGCACTCAAAGCAGTTGAGGGAAGACAGGATCTCTGCACAGCCACCTTCCCTGGGAGCAGGCTGGAGGTGATGGATGAGAGTGTGGCTACATTTCTCACCCCACTGCCCATGGTGTACTGTGAATTGAATTGCCATTAACCTCTGCCCTGCTAACTGCTGCTCCTTTGTCTTAATTACACACACAGGAGCTGACGGTGCCTTACAGAGCTGTACACAGTGCTGACAGAGCATGGGGCTGATGTGCACTCCAGCTGGCCTGAAACCAGAGGGAAACCCTTCTGAAACAAAATCAAGCCCTTTAAAAGCAGAGGGGACTAGAAAGCTCTGAGAGTAACCAAGCTGTTTGGCTTTGATGGGAGATTTTGTCCTGGACCAAAGGAGAAACTTCATCAAAAATTTTAATAATCCCCACCAGCAGTGAAGCATTTGCTGGGAAGATGGTGTTCCATGAGCACATTATGTGCTTTGTCAGTTCTTGGTTGCTTAATTTTAATATTTTATTGAGTAACTGAGATTCTCCCCTCTTCTGCCTTTAGGGTGATGTACTGTGAAGGCTGCATGATGTGGAGACAGATGGAGGGAGGGGAACTTCTGTCTGACCGTGTCGTTCTTCACCTCTTGACTTTTTCTTTTCAAGAAAAAAAATCTGTTTAAAACAAAAAATGCTGCTTAGTGCTTGTTTTCAGAAATTCCAGTTTAAAACCCTTGTTCTTTTTTAAAACTTCTTGTCAGCTGGAATTGTCATCTTGACCTTGCCACCTCAGGCAGGCTCCTGGAGTCAAATGGATGGGTCCCAGGCTTTGCCTCAGGCCAGGTTTGGGCACCTGTGAGCATCAGTGGAGATGGATGATGTCTGCAGAGGTGACAGAGGTGTGTGCTGGGACCACCCCATGTCCCTAGAGAAAGCAAGTGTGAGAAGGGCTCAGGACTGTAAAGCACCAGGGCAGGCAGTAGGTGTGTGATGCCAGGTGGTGCAGGGGAAGCAACTCAGGGATAATTAACCTTACGCAGTGAGGCTGAAAGGCAATGCACATAAAACTGCTGAAGGGAAAGAGTCTTTCCCTGCTGTATGGGTTGAGGAAATCATTGTCTCAGCACTGTAGGGGCAAGTCTGAGAGCTGAGCAGGTAGGCTGCTGCCCCTTATCCCTGCTGCAGGGACCAGGTTCATGCTAGATGACAGGGAATCCATTTGAAAGCATTTTTATTTTCTTCCATGTACTGGAGAATACACAATTGATGTTGAATTCTAAAGGTTTCCACACAAGTCGCTCTCGCTGAGGCACAACTTTTGAGATTCAGTTGCAGCTGTGGGAAGGCAGTTTCCTGGGATTTGCTGGTAAGGCCAGCAGTCACTGGAATGGCAGACCTAAGCAGTGCTGCTGTGTGGCTGAGCTGGGACAGGCTGGGTGACCACAGCTCCTGGCACATTGTCACACTGCTCTGTCCCCATCCTGTGGCCTGGGGGAGTGTAAGGGCGACGCTCCCTTCCCTGCTGACATTTCAGCTGGGTGCAGATGGCACCAACTTGTCCTCTGTTTAACAGGGAAGGTCATGTCTGGGCACTGTTTCAGGCTCTCTGCAATTCCCAGTTGCTTTAGCAAATGGAACAGCTTGAGAATGATGTTTCCATTACAACTTGGGCTGCTAAAATAGCTGTTTCCTGATGGCCAATGGAGGCAGGGCAGCAGGTTTGGGATTAATCCACAGTGTTTGAGAGGGTTGCATTTTATTTTTTTGTATTTTGTTTTATATTTTACTCTACTTGAAGTTTTTTTTTTTTCTCTGCAGTCTCCTGACATTTTGTACTTGCTTTCACAGGAATATGACAGAGCATTTAAATATTAATGGCAGACTTGGAATGGAGATGTATGACTAGGCATGGCTCGTGCACAGGCAAAGCTGGTTCAAAAAAAACCCTCCAGAGGTAAATCAAGCATGTGAAATTTGAGATTTTGTAAAAAATTTGGCTGAGTTTGCAAACAGTACATCTAGCTCTATAAAGACTTAAGGGTTTTTTTGGTTGTCAAAATAGCTCAACCAGATGGCAATAGGCTATTTTTGAACTTCAGTTACATAATTTTGCTAAATATTTTTCCTTTCTCCTCCAATTCAAAATTATCTGTAACTCAGACTGTATTGGTGCTGTGTATGGCAGTCTCCTGACAGAAAGGCATTCCTAATGTGTTCCCCGTGTTTGGGGGCAGCCAGGGCCAGGCTGCCTGTGAGGGGAGAGGAGCCAGGAGCTGAGATGGCCCCAGCTGGGATGTGCCCTCCCCAAAATGGTCCCACAAGGACCAAAAAGAGGGACAGATGGCTGTGGCGTACATGGGCAGACCCAAGCACAGCAACACCAAGGAGGCCAGGTTGGGCAGATTGTAGATGGGGGTTCCAGGTGAGGAAATTAAGGGTCAGGAAGGAGTTTTGGTGCCCAGGGAGGAGGTACAGGGACCATTCAAGGTATCTAAGGGGAACAGCAATGCTTAGGAGAAGAGGAGGTGATGGATTTGCAGTTGAAAAGGTCCCAGAGGAGTCAATAAATTTAACCAAAGCAGAGGAACACTGCTTTGGGGGAAGGCATGAAGCTGTTTGTGCTCCTCACACCAGTCTCCTGCACCAGAGTATGATGGGTTTTAGAAGAAAAATGATTTTGTTCCCTTAGTTTTAACCATCCATTGCCACAACTGGAATGGTGAGAAGGGAAGAAACTGCTCTTTTTCAGTCTTGCAGTGACAGGACTGCAAAGCTCCAGCTGGAGCAAGCCTTGCCTGAGAGCATAAGGGCCTGCTGACAGGGTAGAAATCACACTTCTCTGAAAACAATCTAAATAGCTTTTGAAGAGCTTTTTGCCTCTTTGAGGGACCTCAATTTGAAAACTCAATTGCATTTTAAAGGAGAAGCTTAAAACAAGTTTTAATAAATACTAGTTAAGGACTGTTTTCTGAATTTTGTTTTAATAATGTAAAAAAAAACTAATGTTGCCAGCATCCTATTACTCCATAAAAATAACCAGAACTCATGATAAAACAAATAAAAATTGTAACTGTTTTTCCCTCTTCCTAGTAATATTTTCCTGTGGACTTGGTCATATGCATGCATTTGTCATGGGTTCCCAGTTCATCACTGAGAACACCAAATAACTCCTAGCTCTAGAACAAGACGGGGAAAGTACTAATAGATGATTTTCCACCAGAAAATTTAATTTTTGTGCAGGAAAAGGGTTTTTTTAAATGACTATATCTTGATAATCTTACTGATATTACTTGAGTGAAATTGATGACGATAGAGAAGAGGTCAGAAAGGCTTTGTTCTCAAATTTGGCTTTTATATCAAAACAGATGCCTTAAAATTCTTTCTTGAGAATTTGACTCACATTTTTTATTGAAATCTGGCCTATTTTTGAGATTTTTAAATAGGATGTTTGCTGTGAAGAAGAATTTTGGTTTCCTGCCCAGTACTGACAAGGTGTCAGGTGTCTCAATTGTGACTTCTTCACAGCAGTGCTCCTGTATCATCCCCTTGTGATGGCTCCTGGTCACGGCAGTACAAACCTTGTTGGTCTTTGGATGAGTGAGCAAGGGATTCCTTTAAGGCATGGGGTCAGTCTCAATTTCTCCCCCTCTCTGGATGCCCTACAAGGTTGCCATTACCTTCTGTGTACTTGTGAGTTTAGCCCTGCCTCGGGTGCTCCTGACACTGATCTGCACTGTGGTAACATCTTGGTAGGGCCAAGAGCTCCAGGACACCAACCACTTGCTGTGAAGAGCTCAGGGAGGGAAGTCTCCTGAAGTTATTTGTAGCAAGGGGGAAGACAGCCCTTTCTTTTCTTTATTTCTTTAATTTTTCTTTCCTTTTTCTTCAAGCGAACCAAAATAAGTGCTTCTATACACAAATATTTCTGCAGTATCACCATACAGAAGGAGAGGGATGGGTGGCTCAACCCAGCCTACTTAGCCCAAAAGAATAACAATTTTTTTTGGGTTGTTCTGATTTCTTAAAATATTTTGATTTGGGATTAAAGCCAAAAACCCTCAGCTATTTTCTCAGCCCTAATTTGAGCTCTCAGGAGTGGGGTGTTGCCTCTCTCTACTGGAAAGAGAGATGATTCATCAACCTACAGAAGTCTCATTGCTCAAATCTCCTCAAAACATGTCTCTGCTGTCACCCACGGCGTAACATTACCCCACAGCACACATCCTGTGTGGATCTGCCAGTCTCTCAAGGTTGTCTGCCTCCTTCCTATCTGTGGCACTACTGCCCCTGTGCATGTTGGGCAGTGCTTGTGTTTGCACTCCATGAGAGCTGAGGGCATGGCAAAGTGACTGTGCAGCTGGGAAAGTCCTGTCTGGATCTCTGGCTCTGTCCTCTCTCCTCTTCCATCGTTGTCTGTAGTTCCATGGTTGTGCTGGCTGCTGGCACACATCTCACATGAGAACAGATCCAGACCCTCTGCAGCTGACTTGCCTCTAAAAGTTGCCCAGATCACTGGCAGCCACACCTGCAGGGATTTCCCACTAGAAAGGAGGCAGCTAGCCCTGGTCCCACTGCTGGCACACCACAGCTACAGAACCAGCTGAAGCAAAGTGGCTTTGCTGCTTTTCCAGCTCTCCTTCCTCCTTTGAGCCAGCTGGAAGGTGAACCAGCTGTAGGAGCTGCCTGTAGACAGTGTCCCTAGGCAGTAATTCCGAAGGGCCAGGATGTTCAAATGAATGAATACCTGACTTGTCTGAGCCTTGACAAGGTGGGAATTGCTAATTACTCTGAGGAGAGAGCCTTCAGAAGTGCACTGCCTGTGAGTTAACAGGGTGCAGAACCTTTTTCCTCCAGGCCTACAAAGTTTCTTCAGTCTCATGGATATGGGCTGGGTCTCCTGACACCTCACAAATGTGCCATTTTCCAAGGCCACTGGTGTGCTCAGAGCTGGTCTGGAATTACCCAGGAATAGCTTTTTCCATAGCAGTTACCTGGTTTTATGTATGAGACATTTTATTCTGTGTTGAATGTCCTACTTTGTTTTAGCATAAGAAACTTCAGATGAGTTATTTAAGAATGGGGATTGCACTTACAAGTAACACCCTACTTGAATCTGATTTGTCTTTCAAGTGTCGGCATGGCCCAAAAATCAGTCTAGGAGCCAGTGGGGATGGTTGCACCAGAGGGAAGCTTTTGCTGTAGCAGGACTGAGCTGCCTGGTGGGGTTGGATCAGTGGTGTTTGCTGTCAGAGAGAGAAATAGAGGCTTTCATTCACAGTGATTGTAAAGGAGAAGTCTTTCACCAGCTTCAGGGCTATGCCATTTTTTTTCAGAAGCCTTTTTTTTTTTAGTTCCCTCAGGGCTTACTGATGAGAAGATGAACTCAGTGCAGTGATTTACTGAAGCAGTTACAGGTAGAGCATGGCTGGTTGCTCCTGGTCTCAAAGTCCATCATCCAGGTGTCCTGGGCAGTGACAAACTTGTGTTAGACCTGGCCTGAAATAAAGCTGATGCAGCTGGAGAGCTGTTCTGGCCCTGTACCTACAAACTGGGAATGCAATTCCCCTGGCACAGACACACTCACAGGTTTGGGCTGGTAGATGACTTTTCTATTTTTTATAAAGGGGAGGCTCTTAATTATTTTTTGTGTGTACATTTAAACCTCTAGGTGAGAGGAGAAGACTGCTTATTTTTCAGCTGTGAGAAAGGGGATACCCTCTCCTTGGTGAGGATGTGTGTGGCAGCAGCAATCAATATCTGTCTCTGTCAGGCCAGCAGCAAAACACCAAGAGACTGAGCTGTGCCATGATGGCTGGAAAGGTGCTTAGACTGAATGTGGTCAGTACTCTGTCCCCTCCCAAACACAGGAGCAGTCAGTCAGTCCTTTGTGGAGAGCCATGGCCAGAAAGCATCACAGATTTGCAGTCCTGGGAAGGGACAGAGCAGATGAGAGACCCAGGATCTATATTAATGATAGCCCCAGGGGGTTGCTGGGTCCTCATTAGAGCAAGTGCTGATAATATTCTCATGCTTATGGTGATGTCTGCTCTTTCATTCCTCCATCAGCAACACCTCCCACACCAACTGAGCTCAGTGTCCTGGAGAAGGGAGTGTTTGAAGGTGAGGTCAAGGTAATTTCAAGAGATGCTAAAAGAAAAAGTAAGGGCAGGCTGGCAGCCAGGAAAGGAAAATTGGCCCCATTGTTAAAGGAAGAAAAGCACATCAGAGAGCTTTTAAAATGTCAGGAGTGGAGTATTGCTGTTTGCTCTTTGCTTATTGAGTAGAATTGGAGGGACATTTGCCTTAAATATACCTTCCATAGCAATACACAGAAACATGCTTTTTAGTGTACTTTAAACATAAATTGTAATAGTCTCTGGATAAAAAGGCAGTCATTATTTCTTCGAGCACACTCTCTACTGATGACCAAATGTTCCAGTGTGGCAGACTGGTAGCTTTAAAAATAGCTGTTCACTCCCAAGGCTCTGAACATGGCTGGGAGGTAAATTAAATGTTTGACTGTGAGAAGTCATTGATGTGGTCCAAGAGCTGCAGCCAGCAAATCCTCATTTCACTGAAGCCAGTGGAAACACAAGACAGTGGGAAAAGGTTGCAGAAAGAGAGAGGGTTTGGGCGTCTTCAGGAAGCTCCAAGTCTTTTGGGAGCTGTTTTAAAAATCATTACTTGCTGAACTGTTAAAAATCCCAGAAAACTGGGTGGAAGGGCACTGTCAAGATGCCATGGCTGTGCCATTTCTTAAAGTACTTGTCCAATCTCTTGTTAAATATCCAGAGACAGAGACCCCACGTGCCTCTGCTCAGCAGCTCCAGCTGCACCAACCCAAAGCTCTGCGGGGTTTAGTGTGAATCTCCCCTGTTGTAACTTGAGCACATTATTTTTGTCCTACCCACAGCTGTAATGGGGAAAAATGTGGGTTTTTTTCTTTTCTTCACATCCTTTGAATTCTTCTTCCCTTTTCCAGAAGAACATACCCACCTCTTCTGACCTTCCCAAGGTCAAGTCGTGGTTTTGGGTCCTTGCTCACCCCAGCTGTTGTCTCCTCTGAACTCCCTCCAGTGAATTAAAGACCTTAAAATGTCTCCCAGCTGAATGCAGTAGTTGAAGCTAAAATTTTACTGATGTTAAACAGACTCGAATTACTTCATGTGTCTTATCAGCTGCAATCCTGTTTGTATGTCACAGTACAGTATCTGGCTTTTTTACAGCAGCGATGTTGATTTGCAGTCAAGGTGTGACCCACTAAAACCTTCAGGTCCTTTCCTACGCAGCTGATACCAAAGTAGCTTCTTATCTCCCATAAGCAGGAAAGCCTGTTCCTCCCTCTAGCTGAGAGTTCAAACTTGTCCTAATTAAATTTCATTCTACTTTTTTCAGAATATTTATCTTTCTAATGATTTCAGGGGGTAACTTAACACTCATTTATGATCCAGCACGGATTTGCGTGTCCCATGCTGGAGCTATTTGCAAATATAATAAGGATCTTTTCTATCCCAGCTCCCCACTACTCCCACCCTGTGTCCTGGACATGGCACTCCAGCACCAGTTTGTTCTTCATCCTGGATTTGATACACATATATTTTCCAATGGAAACATACTTGTGAAATAACTGTGACAAAAGGGAGGGCACTCACTGGAAAGTTTCATTTTTGGCAAAACAGCAATTTCATGAGAAATTTCAGGAAATGTGAAACTATTGATTTTGTCTCCAATTGTCAATTTTCAAAATAAAAAATTCTTCTTTTTTTTTCCTTTCAGTCAAGTTTTTCTTTTCCACTCCCTACCCTCATCACCACCTCCTCTCAACTTTTCCTCCATATGCTTGCCAGGGAAAGTACAATGTTCAGATATTTTTTCCAAATCTTCCTTTTTCCACTGTCTAACCTTTCAAGACTTCAATTTGAAAAAGTTAAAGAATGGAAAAAAAACCGTGTGTAAACAAAAATTGCTGATTTTTCTAGGGCATGTGTGGAGCCTCTCTTGTGCAGGGACACAAGGAGGAGAATCCTAGTTAAGAAAAACTAACATTAATGTCACTCAGTGGCCAAGAGCAAGCACCAGGGAAGAAGGGAAAGCACTGCAAAAGCAAAATGCATTAAAAGGCTGCAAAAAGGAGATGTTCTGCTCTGAGTTGGCAAAGCCTAAACACATTCACGATCTGAAAAGGGTTGATAATCTCCCTTCTTCCTGCCTTCCTTTGCCCTGGGCAGGTTTTTCTGATGGGCTGTATCTCCTCAGTCTGGTTCTGCTTCTCATGGGGGTGCCACAGACAGGTCTGAGGCCCTCTGTGGCTTTCTGTCCCATCTCTGTAGGACTAGGTACATCATTTTCATACCATAGCAGGAGTAAGAATTTTTCATTTTCAGGATGAAAGCCAATCCTTTTTTTTTTTTTCTTCCTTGACATTTCATGTATAGAGCCAAGAATGAACTGATTACAAAAGTACAAGGGATAAACTCTTCCATAAATTTAAAATACAGCACTATTACTTTTGGAGAGGGCACAAATTGTGACTCAGAGCAGGACTGCTGACTGGAGTTCAGCTGGCCAATGTGTCATCCCAGAGAGCAGCAAGGCTGCTTCTCTCATCTGCTGGATAATCCCCCTCCCTGCTGAAGGCAGTAATTAAGGGCCATGTTTTCAGCAGCCCTACAAAAATAGGCTTGTTTGACTGCAGGAACTGGACAAATTGCAGCATATGTAGGTAGCACCATGGCACAAATACTGATTTTCCACATGCACCCAGAGACACCAAGGGCTTATTTTGGGTGAGCCATTGGAGATGTGGCTGGAGCTGCCTGCATGCCCTGCTCCAGAGGCTGCAGCTGTGCCTACAACCCACATCCCACAGGGAACAAGGGAACACTCACCACACTTCCCTGGCTCCAAGGATGACTTGAGGGGGCAGCAAGATTTCAAGACCCTCTTGCCACATTGAAACAGGAAGAAATTCATTACAGTGAGTGTGGTGAGGCCCTGGCACAGGTTACCCAGAGAAGCTGTCATGTCCCATCCCTGGAAATGTTCCAGGCCAACCTAGATGGGCCTTGGAGCAACTGACCTACCGGAAGGGGTCCTTGCCTATGGCAGGTGTTGAAACAAGGTGATCTTTAGGACCTCTTCCAACCCAAACTGTTCTGTGATTCTATCATTCTTCATGTCTTGAACACAAGGCAGCTGCTTCTTCCCACTCTCCCATGATTTCAGCCTTGACTGTGACTGAAAACCAGAAGAGGTTGCTCAGGTGGTGGTGGTGTTTCCATCCTTGGAGATATTCAGGACCTGAGTGGCCCTGAGCAACACAGTTTCTGTGCCCTGGCTGTGGCTGTTGCCCTGCTGAAGGCTCACTGCCAGATCTGTGGCTGTTCCCAGGGCTTATCAGACAGAGAAGATCATAAGCTCTGGGCTTTTCTGACAATAAACAACTTGAGTGTCCACTACCTTTTCTTTTCAAACAAACTGATGCATTTTATGATGGTTGTTGATAAACTGCACTTATTTCAGAGTTGTTGGAAATGCCTTGGTGATTTTTCTTCATGTTGCTGTTAGAAATAATTTGTTTTCCTTTTCTAGGTAAGCAAGCACAAACATAACTCTCCCATCTCTGTCTTCAGATTTGGAATAATCAAGTTAATTACTGACATTCTTTATAACACTTGGTATTTTCAGCCTAAAGACATTCTGACATTGAAGGCTCTGAACACACAGGGACAGTGGAGAGGCTGCTGCTCCATTCTCAGGTAGACCCTGGTGAAGGCACAGTTAAAAACAAAAACTTTAAATATTTTGCTTCATTTAACTATCTCAATGACAATCTGTTTATCACATGGAAAGCATTTTTTACGGCTTCTTAAAGGTTTGCCCAACGTTTTGGGCATCTTTTTTCTTTTTTTTCTTGCTGAATGAAGAACTCATCCTCTCACTTCTCAATCTGATGGAGCTGGAGATTTGGGATAGATACTCATATACTAATTGTGCAAGACAACATTTACTGAATAACCTGCAGCAGAGAGGGAAGGGACTGCAGACATCTTTATTGTCTGCTATTAATTGGTATACCTGTTGCACAAACTTGTTGGTACCACGGGATGTAGCAGTGAAAGATGAAATCATGGTAATTGCAATCTCCCCTCAAGCTATCATTTAATTTACATTTTAATTAATTTATGTTGAAGCAATTAAAGGCATGAAGGAAAGAACGTGCCAGTGTCAATTAAGGACTGTGAGTCAAAGAGGAGAGTTTGGTTCAAGACAAAGTTAATTTAAAAATAATACTTTGTAATTTACAGTTCTGTTTATGTGACTTTTCTAAGTTCTTTGGAAGCTTGAATAAAAGAAAAGAAAGTTCTAGAATCTTTGGCCATTTTGAGAGATCAGTGACTTCCTTAGTTTTCAAATGGGGAAACTGAAGCAGAGAGCATTTGAACATCAGTTCTTTGAGCCCAAGGACAAAAACCACAGCAGAGCTGGAAATCAAATCCTGAGCTGTAGAGTAATCCAGGTATCTTCCTTACAAGAGCATTCTTCCAACTGGCACACAAAAAGGAATTATGAAAGACATGTTTTTATGGGTAGGGTGATGTCTTTGCTACACAGATCTCATAACCTGGCCTGTGGCTGCTCAGCCACTTGATGTTCTCAGAAAATGGCTGTTAATAATGACAGCCTTGCTGTGATTTTAATATTCATTGTTTTCTTAAAATCTCAGATCTTAGATGCAGAAGCTTAATTTCTTTTCAAATGAAACTTAAAAGAACTTAAATGTATATTTGAATCACACCCAGTGTAGCATATCTTGACTTTTCCAAGCCACCTCCACAGTTCTGAAGGACAGATTTGGGACTTTCAGTGTTGCTGCTGTTGCACATCAAATGGGAATGAGCCTGGAGGTGCTGAGCTGCTCTGAGCAGTTGGCAAGAAGTGGCTGCCCCTCAAACAGGGGGACAGCAATGCTGACTTCAGCTGTTTGGACAATAGATTAGTTCAGCTCTGAGTGCCAAAGTGGGGAAAGAAAGCAGCTGGGTTTGCTGTAATGGGAAATACAAATATCTGAGAACTAGGTGCTTTCACAGCAGCAGCAAATGCAGGAAACTGCTTACACTGATGAGGAGACTCAGACACCAGGAGGTATCAGGCTAAATCTGTGCTGAGGTGCAGCAAAGATATGACAGGAGATTTATGGTCTTTTCATAGAGAATTGCCTGTTCCCCTATCATAGTCCTATAAATTGTATAAGGGAGGGCACAGGGCAGAGTTTTCTCTTTGCCTGATACGGGCAGGGATAACACACAGCCCAGCCTTGGAGGTGATGAAGAGAGAGGGCTGATCCCCGGAAATCATTGGTCTCCATGCAGCAAGACACAGCTGGGCTGGAGAAACCCAGGGAGAAAAACCATCTTTGCAGGAGCAGTCTGAACTGAAAAGATAATTTACTTCTATGCTGACTAATTTTGATTTTCTTCCACGCTGAAGGGGTTTGTGTTCTCTTCTGCTCACAAAACCCGGCTCTCAAATTTTGTGTATTTGTAGAGCTCAGGATGGGGAAAAGGGCAGGGTGGGTCCTTCCAAGATTTGTCTGACTCATGTCTATCATGAGAGGCACTGGCACCAGTGGAGACAGGTCTGACAGGGGTGGCTGGGAGCCCCATGAGCAATCAGGCTGCAAGGACACTTCTGCCACCAGCATGGGCACGGTCAGAGCTGGCTTGGACACCCTGTGTGTGCTTGCCTGGACAACTGCATCCCCTGGGGAAGGCAGCATGTTCATGCTCTCACAGGGGGCTTGCAGAGCCATTGGTGTAGGAGCTAACCCACTTTTCCTGGTGTTTCTCCCTGCACTGTACCTGCAGGGAGCACATCTCCATATTTCCCTGCTGCTCCTCGTCACGGCAATTGCGCTGGAATTTGAAGGGTTTGTCTCATTTCTTTAACCTTTCACCATTGTGGAAGGAACTTTTGAAAACAGCTTTTCAGTAGGGCTTGGAATTCTTCTGCTCCTTTTGCCATGCCTTTCTCAGTGCATGCGACAGGCCACGAACAGAGCTGCAAAAGAGGTGTTCTTGGTGCGAACAGGAGGGGGAGAGAAGCAAACAGGAGGAGCAGGCTGCAGGTTCTCCACCAGAGTTTGCTCCCCTGGCTCCTCGCAGAGCCTCAGGGACGGTGTGTCCCTGCCAAGCACTGCCTGGATAGGGCTGCTCTGGCTGCCGTGAGCCTCCAGCCTAGGAGCATTTCCACACCATTATAGCCAGAGACTGGGGCACTCCCGAACCAGCCCTGGGCTGGGGAGAGGCTGTGCTTTACCTTCACGGCCTTGCAAAAGCCGCTGAAAGCAGGAGACTCCTGGCTGGGGAGGGATGGGCACAGGAGCGAGCTCCGTGCGTCCCTCGGCAGTGGCAGCGCTGGAAACAGGGCCTGTGGTGGCTGAGCTGGGGACATGTGGCACCAGCTGCTGTGGGGGGACAGCGAGGGAACCGCAAGGAGCAGTCAGGGAAATGATTGTCTTTGTCCTGCAGGGAGGAGGTCGGGTGGAAAAAACCACGAGAGATGGGATGAAAATCAGCGAGGAGAACAAGGTCCGTGGGCCAAATCTGCCGCAGCTGCCAATGTCATCAACACAGGGCTGGCGGGAGCCACCCTTTCCAAACACGGCGGAGGACATTGGATGCTCTCCCAGAAGCACTGCTGCAAACCCACCCAGAACGCTCACGACACAGGCAAAGAGAAATATTATTCTCATCTTTTAAAAATACAAAGTCTGATAAGATATCAAGGAAATGGTGCCGGTTCGGCCCTGCTCCCACTGCCGGGGGATGCAGCACGTTACCCCAGCCTGGGGACAGAGACTCAGATGTTGCACTGAGTGTGGCAGGGCAGGTGCCCAGGACTGAAGGGATGTTCTCTGCCAGGGAGCTGCTGTGACAGTGAAGGCACAGTGGGATGCATGGAGGCCCTTGGATCATCCTCCTGCAGAAGAGGAGCTGTGGTTTGGCCTCGCCACAGTGACCGTGAGCTGTGTGGTGGCCAGGCCTGGCCTCACCACAGTGACCATGAGCTGTGTGGTGTGTCTGGGCAGCTCCTCCTGCCAGCCAAGCACCCTCTCCTGACACGGCTCATGCCCTCACCCTGTCCCCTGAGACAGCCCCAGGACACTCCTGCCAGGGAGAAGTTGAGCTTCCACATCAAAGTGGGGTTTGCAGCACCCCTCAGTTCACCCCTGGGTTTTAAGCCACAAAAAGCCCAGCACTGCCAGGCCCTGAGCTGCAGGAGATATTCTGAGACTTTCCTCCTCTGTTCCTGCTCCCATGCTGTCCTGCCCATCACTTCCCAGCTGCCTGTGGAGGGATCCCTGTGTCTCCCAAGCTCCAGATGTTGCAAGCACTGACACTTGTTCAAATCTCTCCCTACAGATCATTAACATGGGAGAGCAGTTTTGTGAGGAGAGGTGAAAATTTTATTAACATTCTTTTCATGTGGAAATTGTACTTCTTCTCTATAGTCTGAGTGATGAAAGAGAACAGCTGTGTCAATAGTCCATAATGGGAGAGAAAAAGAATTGTTAACAGCCATATTGGCTCTTAGAGAATGTTCACAGGCTTTGTTAGAAGCTGGCTGCACAGCATTAAAGTATTGAGGGGGTGAGGGGTACAGGTGTGCTCAGAGCATCCCCCAGCCCCTGCAAGGCACATGTGAAACTAGAGCTGCAGGAGAGTCCTAAAAGGTGAGGCCAAAGTGCCCAATGAAGATCAGAGCTCAGATGCCAACCAAGGTTTCCTGACTGGGACTTGTGGAATGTAAAAGGTGCTCATCCATACTGCTGAGAAAGTGCTGCTTATGGAGGAGAAGGAGCAGATCGGGGCAGATGTCACTGAAGGACAAAAGACAGATGTCTGGGGAAATCTCAGGCAAGAGGTTTATCTTTGTGCTAGGCAGAAGGTTCTGGACCATAAGTACCAGAGCAGAGGTAAGGAGCAGTGGCTGCTTGGTCCTGCAGGGACTACAGCCTGCAAAAGGGAGCTGAATTCATATACCCTGCAATTGCTTTGTGCAAGTTGAGGAGGATTTTGAAAATAACTGTATTTTTTTTCCTTTCAGATTTTTCAGCTCCATATTTACCCATTTTCCCCTGAAATGCTTATTACCCTTGCAGTAGATATTCCTTTTTATTTACTCCTCCTACAATTCCAGGGTAATAAGAATTGCTTACATTAGAGTTCAGGTTGTTTTTTTCACTGCTTTCTTTAGCTGAGAAACCTTAGAAGCACTTTCCTAGATAAAATACTGAAGCTTCACATTTTAGATAAGTTGGCAGGTGAAATGTAGTGACATCAAATTAAAAACATCATCTCTTTGTCATCTAAATGAATGCTTTTCCATGCAATATCCAATGTGATTTTTCCAGAGAAGGTAGAGAGAAAATATTTCTATGTTCTTTTCATTTTTTGTGAAAATCCCTCATGACCCTAAATGCCACAAGTTTTCCATGTGGTTTCACTCTTATGCAGTGAGATGCTTTATCTTAATTTTAAACATCCAAAGTCTGAAAAAATTAAATTATTTTTCTTCTAGAAACCTCTGGTTTTTCCCACTGACTTCAAAGAGAATAGCCTCATGTCACCTGGCATATCACCATGGGTCAAGGAGTGAGCAAACAAGGTGGAAGGAAACCCTCCCTGCCCACAGATATATCTGAAAACTTTGTTTTGTGTGTCCTGTATATTTAATGGAGCAACTTGGAGGTTCAGAGTTATTTGTTGTGGTAGTTAAGCTGCTTGATGCTCCTTTGGGCAAGTGCACAGCATTTCTCCTTCATCTGGGAGGAAGGCAGGAGCCCTTCAGAGCAGAAATTAAGAAGATTGTCAAAGATGGTACTTGATTAGCAACCCCCTTTATGCCCTATCCTCGGCATTTGATGTGGGCAATCAGGAAAAGGTGTTGCCAAGGCTACAAGGTATTGTCAGTCTGCCTTCCAGGTCCTCTGTGCCTTCTCTTCTCCCCCTAATTGTGCCCACACGTTCTGTTTAAATACCATCTGCCTCAGCTGCAATTTGCACAAGTGTCTCAAGAGGCTTTGCTCCTCATTCTCCCATAATCTGCCCTTTGTGTGCTAACCCTGCACAAGATGGTCTTGTTACAGGGAAAATACACTTGCCTTCGAAGAATGATAAAATAAGGATGTGAAGTAACCAAAGGCAAGCAGGTCAAATCTGAGATCAGTGTTGCCTGAGCCAGATTCCCTTGCAGATAATTCCTGAAAACATCTTGGGATCAAGCAGCAAAGCAAGAATTTGTCATAACCTCTGGAAGGGTTAATAGAAGACCCAGTCTTTATTGAAGATCTGTCTGCTGCTCATTACTGCTTAAATTCTACAAAAACCCCAACTGGTATCAGCAGGACGGTCAAATGGGGAGTAATAACTTTGCACAGTGACCCATAGCAGCAATGTGGATCCAACTGGGTTTGAAACTGGTTGAGTTTCACAGGTTAGATGCTGATCTCTTTCTGCTTTCAGTCTCCCTTTCCACAGATTTTGTCTATTTTATATAAAATAAATTTAAGGTGGGCTGGTGGGGTTGGTGCCGACATATAACATCCCTTATACAACCAGTCTGATCCCAACACCACTGGAAAATTATTTAAAAGTAGGACTAGTCCTTCCCAGCAGGTACACAGTAAGATATTTTTCAGTGTCTTACCAATACCTATGCATTTCTGGTAGAATACAGGAAGAGAATGTAATAGCCAAATAAGTAGAATTTATTAATAATGTCAGGTTCCTCCTTCTTGCTCTTATACTCCTACAGGAGGTTAAGCAATACTTTTGCTGAGAGCATTTTCTTTGGAAAGGCCCACCAGCATTCTGTTCTGGGCTGTCCTGCTAAGGCTACCCTTTATTCAAGCTGCTTGGCTGAAGCTTCTGATTATAAGACCCTTTTTTTCTTTTTGTCTAGTCTGCAGTCTTTTCCTGTTTAGGCTAAAATGTAACATTAAGAGTGTTCTGACTGAGACAGGTCAGAATATATTTACTGTATACCTAAAAATGTTAGCCTAAAGTAGCAGTTTCTGAGAAGAAAGCAGAAGAAAGCATAAAGTTTTGCCCATTTTGTGAAAGAATGGCAGGAGTGATTTGAAATTTGATGGGTGTCTTGTATCAAGATGGTATTACTCTGTGAAAAATTCCCCTAAATGAAGCCAAATGAGTGAACTTTCAAATATTCACAGTTTGCACAGGAAAAGATTTCCTGTATTTCACAGGTGATTTCTTCAAACCTCTCCATTCCACAACATCTGTGCACTGCAGGGGAGGCTGTCTCAAAGCAGTATTGCAGCCTCAGTTCCTCACAATCATTTCTGCACATCACCACAGCTCTGGATCCCGTCTGGAGCTTCCCTCAGGATCCAGCAGGAGCAGATGTTTTCTTCAAACAGAGCCAGCAAAGAGATTTTTCACTTCATGTCTTATATTGCTTTGTATCTGCAAACCAAGTGCTGTGCCTTGTGTCAAGTCAAGGAGGAGTGGTTAGGGAAAAATTGGAGCTGCAAGGCTTCTCTTCTGAGTGTGACTCTGTCAGCCTGGCAGAGTCTTCCCTGCCTCTTGGACTTTCCCACTGGTGATTCCATGGGTCAAGGCAGGAACCCTGGAAAAGGGGCACTTCTCTTCTTATCTGTGGGTAATGCCTTTATTTGTTCCTGATGTCTCTGCACATCCAGTTTGGTCCCTGATTTATCAGGTGCCTTCATTCCTGTGTGCCCTGGGATTTTTATCTCAGCTAAGAAGGTGGGAGAATGGTGAGAAGGAGTCATAATGGACAGAAGGCACTGTGAGAAGGAATAGAGATGAGCAGGAGGCAACTCTGTCATAGTCATCTGCATGGCTGAGGAGAAGAAGGTGTCAGATCTGTGCAGGAGTTTCTGAATTCCTTGCTTTTTGGTGTGGGACTGTAGGTTCAGAGTGAGACAGAGGATAAAATGGCTTTTGTTCACTGTCTGGGTTTGTGGCAAATTTTGAGTCACCCTAGGACAATCACAGGAGGGTCTTCTACTACAAGGATGACAGAATAGTTAGAGAGTTGCTTATACAGGAATAAAAGAGTTGCAGAGATTGGGGCTGCATGAGCCTTTTACTGACACCTTTAACAAGCACAGGGGGATTGCCTTCTCAGGGCAGTTAAGTGTTTATCAGTGCATTGGCCAGCAAAGTCCTGAGCTGGGTGGAGAAGTGCAAACTAGGGAGGAAAGGGGGGCATACAGGGCAGAAAGCTGGACACCCTTGCTGAGCACAATCAGGAATTGTCTCCCGACTTCCTTCTGGAATCCAGGTCCAGATCTGTCTGTGTGTGTGGAGGGGGAAACTGTTCAGAACACATTGAGAGTTGTGATTGGCTCTGGGTTCACAGCAGTGGGGCAGCTGATGGTGTGCTCCTATAGACCTCTTCCCTCCTGGAAGACTGGACCGTCTTCCCAGGTGGAGGTGACACCTCTCTCCCCTTCAGCACATGTCACAAGGGGACTGACAGCAAATGGGACTGGCACGAGTGACCCAAGTTAGCAGGGGTCAGATGCTGGAGAGAGGAGTAGAGGGTGGTTTGATGCACACCCAGAGCCCAGGGATTTCTGTACTGGTGGATTCTGCTGGGTGTGCTAAAAGGTCAGCAAGGTTTCAAGCCAACCAGCCAATAGCTATTTTTGGCTCCCATTTTGCAAACACTACATCATAAACAAAGAGTTATTTTGGTCCGTCGGGATTGCTCTGATAACTTTGCTCAGTACAATGTTAAATAACCAAACCCCACAGGAATAACAGCACTGTTTTATAATCCCATATTATCAGATATATAGAGGGACACAGGGGTGGGTGGGTGGAGGGGAGAGCTTAAATCTTTTAACAAGTACAAAGGAATATTTATGTTATTCATATCATCACAGTCCACATATTGCAGTGATTTGGAGTATTGTGTAGGTGTGCACAGAAGTGTGGATTTTTAAACAAGGGGGTACTTGTCCCAACAGGAGAAAATAGCTATAGCTATTGTCATCCACCACTTCTTAGTAATGCCAGTGCACAGTGTGGTTGGTGTGACAGGGAGCAGCTGAGGCACCTGTGGAGCCCCCCTCCCACACACTCTGTCACCATGGCTTCCTCCACATCTGTGCTGTGGAAACACCTCCCTTACCCACGGAATTCTGGTGGAAGTGAAGCGTCTTGATTTGTGAGTCACTTGTAGCACAGCTACAGCAACAACCATGGAAAGAAAGTCTTACCTGCTTTCTTTCTATGCTTTCTGTCACACAAGACCCAAATAGAATCAGAGTTGCCATTTGCTGAACATTGTATGGACGCAGGAAAGACAGCACATACACAAAGACCTTGAAAATGTCCCTGCAGATGACATAAAGGAAAGACAAAAAGTCTTTTAAGGTCTTTGAGGTCTCTTTTTAAGCACAGAGACCTCAAAGACCATCTGCTCCATACTAATCAGATCCAGCACATTTTTTAAAAAAATTCTATTTAGGTGTCAAAGAAACACCTGCATTTTCAAGCACAACCTTCATGGCAGGTGATCACTACATGGAAAAAATCTACTCCCAAGAGTCCAGATGGCAGCAGTGAGAAACTGACCTCCTGTAGAAACACAAAGGGGATCCCCTGAAAACTGGACACTTTGAAGCCACCTTCCTCTGACTACCTGTCAACAGTGTCAGGGAGGTTGGTGCTGGATAAGTCACTAAGCCAAGACATCCTGAGCACCAGGCTGGGACAGTGGTTAATCTTTTTATCAAGCCCACCATTCCAACCCACAGAAGGCTAAAGAAAGCTCCCTTCTGTCTTGTCTTGCCTAATCAGCAGTGGATGGTTATGGAGAAGAGGCAAACTTGTCTCAGGTGTGTGCAGTGAAAAGGCTCAAGGTAGCAATCACATAGATTGTTATAAAGAGATGAGACATAAGGAAAAAAAAAGACATATTCATGTGGTAATTCTGTCCTGTAAGGTGTTCAACATTCAATGGGACACAGCCATGAGCAAGCAGCCTGCTCTACCACCAAAGGTAGCCATGCTTAGAGCAGGGTTGGACCAAATAACGTCTATAGGTGCCTCCCAATCTAAATTATTCTGCAGTTTTTCTGAGTTGAAAAAGGTCACTCATCCTGCCTGAGTGGCTCAGTGTTGTCCCCAGGAGGCAGCATCAGGATAAAGCCATCGCTTTCAGACCCAGGGGCTCAGCTGCTTGGTGCACACACTGGAATGTGAGGAAGCCTCAGGAGTTTTCTTGTCTGCCTGAGGGATTTGGCCACATTTTCTGCCTCAGATTACTCTGTAAAGCACTAGGGAATTGCAAGGCTGCAATTTACTTTCTATACCTTAAAAAGCAAAAAACCTTCCTCACTTTGCACGCAACAAACAGCTGTTCATCTGCAAAAGGAAAAGACAGACCTCATGTGCTGCTGCTCAGGGCAGCCAGCTGGCAGGTAAATGTGGATTAAAGTATATTGTGCAGTGAGGACTCACTAGAGCAAAATTTGAGATCCTGGAGTCTCACTTCCCCTTGTCCCCAAATCTCTCTAGACAGCAGTCCCTGAGCTTTGTGTTTTCCAGCTGACCTGGTGGAGAGGAGGCCCTGGGATTCCTTTCCCTTCAGGGCTGCCCCCTGTAAATGGGGAAGGCTGAGCCAGCCCCAAGAAGGTTCCTGGCTGCAAGAGCTAAGGAGAAGCAAACACCCCCTGACACCAGTGTAAGTCACTGGGAGAGGCTGGACCAGAACCACCTCTTTCCTCAGGATTTCCTGTAGCGCAACTTGAGCTTCCTGGTGTGTATGAGGCTGGCTGTGAGAGTCCTGCTTCCCAGGCACTGCATCTTCCCCTGTGCCTCCTGGGCAGCTGCTGTGAGCCCTCTGGTGAGGCTGCAGGATGCACAGGAGCCTGGCCCCAAGGCTGGCCCCTGTGTTGGTTTAGCACAGAGGCACTCAGGGACTGGCCCACCATCAGAGTCAGCCTGAAATGGTGACAGAACATGAATTTCCAAGGCAGTATCACCAGCTAAGGTTTTTTTGCTCTCTAGATCACATTATCTCACTGGAAATCTAGCAACTGGAGTCATGAGACTACCAGAGAATTGCAGTTTGGGAATTTTCTAAAGGTGGTTCTCAGCTGTTTGTGCAGTAGTGACTGAATATGAAGTACCTCTCCTTTTCCCCTGCTGTAAAAAGCAGTCAGGGAGCCCAGATCAACTTGCTTTAAGTCTTGCACTTTTAAGCCAAAACTATAGAACTTTCTAACACCAGGAGTTGACAGTCCTATGGCTCAGAAGTCCTTGTGCCTAGACCACCCAGTCTTTGCAAATATCTCCACACATACAGGTGTCTTCAATTTGGAATGTATTTTGCAAAAGCTGCTCCAATTTCTTGAAACAGGCACTTGTTATCTTGAACATTCACATTCCTGAGCACTGGCCCCTGTTGAGGTATTCATGTGTTTTTTGTCTGTGTGATGGAGAGGCTGCTGTCACTCAGTCAGAAGGAAGATAATATATGCAGTTGCATATTTGGGTTGTTCATCTTTTGGAGTGCTGAACAGACTTCCTAAAGGATGCTTCTATGCTTTGTTCAAGTTTCGAAATGAATATCCCAAAGAGGTCTGCATTTTCGGGCTCAGAAAGGCTTTCAAAAACAATGAATCAAAAAGGGCATGATTTTCAAAGAACTTGTATGGGGAATTTATGTCTTTGCTTCTTCCAAGATGAAAATCCTGATGTAGCCTAATAATTTATTTAGATGTTTGCCTTTAAAACTTAGCTTGTGACTTCTCATGGGAAACAGAGGATGGGTAGATATAAACCAACCTATGCTAAATGGAATGAATAAGACTTCAGGAAGAGAAATCCAAAGGACATACTCTTAGTGGTAGAGTTAAGCTGAGCTCAAGCCCAGTGTTACCATTTCACTCATCTGTGCACACAAGACCCTCTGGCAGGAGTTTGATGGCACTGCCAGCCAGATAAGCTGACAGGAGTAGGAGCAGAGTCAGATTGCAGAGAAGAGTCAGGCTCAGAAACCTTCCTTGGACCACTCCTAGAATTTTCCACCTGTGCCAAGAAAGACAGAGGTTCTCCCAGGACTGTTCAAGGGAAAGAGCAGGATGCATTGATTTGGGGCAGCACAAGAGGCTCATTACCTCATGTTGACACCCAGCCTTGCTACCCCACAGGCAGTGATGGAAATCCAGCGCAGGTGATGTGAAAGCAAATCCTGAACAACTCTGCTGGGACAGAGAGAGGGGAAAAAAGTTAACCTGCTGCTGAGAAACAGTGCCATGTGTATTCCTGATTAGCTTACATAGAAATATGGCTGCTGAGAGGTTATTTTGGTGAAAAAGGCAAGAGCTTATTGTGTCCCTTGCTCTGCTCTCCTCTCCACATGGGTGGAGTGTCACTGCAATCAGCTGGAACCCTTCCACATACAGCAAACGGCAGGATTAGCAGTGATGTTTTGCAAATATTCCTCTTACTCAAATAACTTATTAACCAAAATGCTCCATTGGGCTGTAATCACTAGTAGGATTGTTTTAGTTTATAGTTTCTATGGTGAGAAGTGTGTTTCTGGAAGCTGGGCTGGGTACTTTTTTTTCTCTGCAGTTGGAAACATTGTGTTGAAGAAAGTGGAGATTGTTAGACGTTTTGAAACCTGTTCTGCAAAAGAAGTTCCCTTTTGAACAACTGATAATAAAATTTAATTTACGTGATGCTACAGGCTGCAGGCTAAATTGCATGGCTGAGTGGTTATTTAGGAAGATATGGAGTTGCTAAAACTAGATCCAAGTTCAAAAAACAACCTGACGTTGCCGGAGTTTGCAGATCAGAGAGTCATCACAGAGCAGAGGAATTGAGGAGCTGGTGGCCCCACACAGGATGCTGGGCTGTGGTGGGACTGAATGCCATACAATGCAAATCCCAGTATTAAGCACAGAATCATAGAACAACCAGAGTTGGAAGGGCCTCATCAGGACCATAGAGTCCAGCTCCTGGTTCTGCAGAGAACAGCCCCAAGAATCACACAATGTCACTGAGAGAGTTGCCCAAAATCTTCTGAAACTGTGAGGCTTGGGGCCATGACCACTTTCCAGGGGCCCCTGTTCCAGTGCCCAACCACCCTCTGGGTGAAGAACATTTTCCTAATATCCAACCTAAACATCCCTGACACAGCTTCAGGCCATTCCCTCAGGTCCTGTCACTGCTCACCAGAGAGAAGAGATCTGTGTCTGCCTCTCTGCTTTCCCCTGTGAGGAAGCTGTAGACCACAGTGAGGTACATGTGGGCAGGAAAAGGGCAATAATTCAGCTGGAAGGTGTAGGTTTGGTGGCATGCAGGGAGGGCTGAGCACTGGCATCTGCTCAGGGCAGGCAGGAAGGTTATTGCCAGCAGCAGGTCTTGGCCAACCATCACTGCAGCCAGAGGTTTGGCTCCTCAACACTCTCAGCTGCTCATGTCCAACAGAGGCAGCTGTGTCCTGGAGAGGAGGGATGGGTGTGTAGCAACATCAGGAGACTGCTGATAGGAACGTAGAATATTTGAGCTATTTCACTCTTTGTGTATAAAGCTCAGCGTCAGCACCAGAAATGCAACACAAAAGCAAATGTCAAAAGGAGAAGTCTCTGAAGAGTAACAGTTTCTGGGAACTACATGGATGTTTCTACCCATTAGTTTGGAGATGTAATCCATAAATCATGCCATCCTCACCAGTATGCTTTATGCAAACTGTTACAGTCACCAGGAGCTGCAAGTGTAAACACTGTTGTTAAACTCACATTCTTACATCATGTGTGATTCTTGTCCAATTTGCTAAGCAGCAGTGTACAGCGTCACATTGTGTGGGCATTCTTTGGTAGTCTTTTATAATTTTTAACATTTCTGAAACGCTAGGCATATAAATTGCCGCTTTTTAGTTTGGGATGAAAAGGGAAAAAGCAATAGGGGTGTCATTTTAACTATCATGTCATCTCAGTGCTATATTCTTAATAGGGAAACACTTGAAAACTGCTCAGCAACCTTCCTCTGGCCCCAAGAAGAGGCAGCCAAAACCTGCCTGTCTGTGAGGGCACTGTCTCCTGACAAACCCCACTGATGAGAAAGTTTGTCAATCCCACAGGTGTAAGTCAGGTGTAAAAATGCAGAACACTGCTGAGGAAAGGTAGATACTCTCATGGCAGCAGAGATGGAGGGGTTCACAGTCTGGGGACTGACTGTGTAAATCTTGTGTAACCTCAGCTCAGAGGGATAAGTGGTTATGCCTATGTTTGTGGGGGAACAATGAACCAGAACAGAAATCTAGGGTCTCCTACAACCCAGCAACAGACACATCTCCCCCTTGGTTAATCCATCTTCTTGTAAATCATTTATGGATGTTTTGAGGCTGCTTATGAAGTTCAGAGGCATTAGGCTGGAGAAGAGAGTGCAGAGAGGCATGGCATGTGCTGTCAGCCCCCCGGGGTGTGTCCATCTGCTCTCGTGCGCTAACGAAGACCTGCTGTGTGATGCCTTCCAGGAAGCTCCACTCTGCAGGGTCTTTTGCATTAATCTTTAATATGCACTCTGTGTGCTAATCTTGTAGGAATTCAGACAGAAACTAGGTTGCTTAGCAAAGATGGGGCATATTAGCTGTCTTCTTCTCCAGGCTGTGGGCCAAATCCACCAGGCTCTGGCACAAAAGAGGCCAGCTTGAGTCAACATTCCCTTTTGCAATATTCTCCATTTTCCAGTTGGAGAGGGAAACATGTCAGCACCGCATTCTGTGGATTTTAATTCTTCCTTTGGTTGATCTACCTGATCCCTCCAAGAAGACACTTGAGGAAAGTCCTCAGTGGAGGGCCAGCAAAACTGCCAAGAAATGCACACCAAATGAACAAGGCCACAACCACTTCAAAAGTAAGATCCAGTTACAGTTCAAATATCCATATTCAGGGTATTGCCCATGTAGAATCAGGTCTACAAACTTACAGGAATCACATCTGTACATACCTGATCTCTGTAGAACATCAGGTTCAAAGTTCATGAGCACAGCTTCCCCAGACCTAGCCCAGCAGCATGGACACTGTGGGGCTGGTTTATGCCTTTGGGATAAAAGCTGAGTGTGTGTTAGCTGCTTTCACATTAGACACTGCAGATTCCTGCTCTGTCCTGTGTACTGTGTGCAGGGAATTTTGCTTGAGTTGGTAGCAAACCACAGCTCAGAGGATAATGGTATCCTCTGGAGCAGAGCTAATGGTCACCCTAGGAAAGTTTAGTATTTGATGTTTGGCACCGTGTGCTCTGTGCCAGTCTGTGTCATTCGTTTTTTGTGTGTTTAACTCATGTAAATTCACTACTCTGCAGTGGTACAGTATTTACAAACCTACCTGGGGTGAGACAACCCCTACAGCATATGCTGCTACAGAAGCTCTGTGGCTTCTGAGCACTCCAGGCAGGGTCACACAATAGTGAGAGCTCTTTTCTGCTCTGGTGTAAGGCATGGGCCTTACCCTGCCATCTGCAGCCATGCATCTGCTGGGGGCTCACATCATCTTGTGTACAAGGCACAAAATCGTTGTCTGTGGATTTTTCTTTCTAAGAGTGTTCCACAAGCAGGAAATTTTGTTAAAATGTAGCAGCATCTGGTTCTGATTTTGGGAATCAGCCATTTATCCAGTTTTCTATGAGTAAGACTCAAGAGGTCAAATGACTTCAGACAAAGAGCTGGTGGATCAGGTTGATTTACATCTCAAGATGATCTTCATTCTCTCCTTTGGCCACCAGATGTTACAGAACAAGACGAGAGAGTTTCCAGAACTAATGCAGCATTACCTGTCCCTTCTCATATAACCTATAACCACTTATGCATTAAGACTCTGTAAGATCCCATCATGGTGTTTTCCCAAGCCTGTAGATGTTTTCTGATCAGATATATATGCTGGATTTAGCCAAATCCCCACTTAAGTGCTGTACTCTATGTATCTAGGTCATTTGCACAACATTCTTATTGCAAATCTGGAACAACAAGCACAGCTCTTGGCAGAGTTCTGCGTGGCAGAAACACTTTATGTCTTCAAATAAATACATGGAAGCTTTTCTGAATAGAAAGGGGAAAATAAAAGGCAACAGAAGAACAAATTTGTTAGTTTGTCCATAGTTTTTCTGGCAACTCAAGGGTAACCAGGAGAGATAACTGGAGAGACTCAGAGCTGTTGCTGTCACTCTGCTTTTAGGCAATGTGTTGTGCAGTTCTTGGGCCATTTCACCCGCCTCCTCTTGTCTCAGCACATTCTTGGTATGGCCCTGGGCACTGACTGTGGTGAATGCAGCAAAACCCTGCTGGTTTTGTCTTTGCCAGAGCCAGCTCACCCACACAGTTGTGCTCCTGTGTGGAGCAGGGCTGGTGGCAGAGGGGAGAGGGGAAATATGCAAAAGGTGCCCCAAAGTGGGGCAAACTCGAGCCTCAGGCAGGGTAAGGACCAGGCACATCTCTGAAGGTGAAACACTGCAGGCAGCTCCTGCTGATATCCCCCCAGAGAGGTGGGGAGATCAGCAAAGCCAAAGGCACTGTGTTCCTAAAGTACCTCCAGTACAAAACAACCAGAAGGTACTTGCTGCCCCTAAAGGGTTTAAAGACAAATCACTTGGAAGGAAAGCTTTGGCTTGGTTTCATTAATGCTTATCAGGACCTGAGCCAGGTTGTGGCAAAATCACAACATGTGTGGGTTATTTGTAAATTGAATCAGTGCTTTCCTATTTGTTGGGATGAGATGCAGCCACTTAAGCAGTGTAGTTTGCTGGGTTGTTCACAGTGTGAGCAGCATTCCTGCCCAAGAACGCTGAGGCTCTGCCTGTGAGAAGGACACACATCACTGTTAGAAGCCTGAAAATCTTCAGAGAATGCAGTGAAAAGTGAACAGACTCAGTGAGCTGCCCTTGCTTGGGACAGCAGCTTAGTGTGATAAGCACCACCTCTTGCTCTGTTTATTTCAATAAATTACTGAGCATTTTTGTAAAGCAGGAGCTTAAAATACTCTCATTTTATTCCATCTTTCTTCCCCTTGACGCTCAAACTCATTCCTCAGCTGCAGTGAAACTTAAGCAATGGCAACAATTTGGAAGGATTACTATCTGTGGATCTTCAAGCAGGGTTTATACCCACACATGAAAATTTACCTTCTTTAATAGCTTCTTTTTCACAAAATGCATATGAAAACCATGCAGATGATTTCTAGCAGGACAGTGGTTCACGCTGAGCCAGCAAATAATTCTCTAGTCTTATTTTGAATCAATATTAGAACAAGTTTTAGCTCTGCATGTACAAACTGGGCCAAAACAAAATGGGTGGGGAAAAAGACACAAGGCCCTTTGTCCTCTCTGGAATTTGTTTAAAACCTCAGGGATGAATAAGGCATTTTATTTAACCCATCTGGCTATAAATAGGCAGCAGCACCTTAGCCTCTGTGTGAACTAGGGAATTCAGTCTGCCTCCTCAGCTATCCTTGAGGACACAGCTTCAGCCTCAGATGTCCCTGCGCTAAAGGGTCATTAAAGGCAAGCTGAGGGCACTGGGTGTGGTCCAAAGGGAGACCTGGGGCTAGAAAGAAGGTGCTGAGGCCAGCAGGAGCCAAAAGGCTGCTTTGCTTTTGGTTGCTTAGTGCTTCAAGCACCAAGTCTCCCTGGCATTTAGCATTCCAAAACCCATCTTAATTTTTTTTCATGTTCCTACTGGAGCAGAATTGGTTTCAGCGCTGTGGGAGTGACTGTTCATCCCTGTGGTACCTCGAGGGTTTCATGATGGAAAAAGCACCAAGTCTTGCTCTTCCCCCTGTGCAGACCCTTCACAGCAGTGGAGTTAGCTCCCACCCTGCCAAAGGATGCCATTCCAGCACCTCCACACCACACCCCTGGGCCACATTAACCAAAACCAGGATGGACAGAAACACCTGAGATTTAGAGAAACAGATCCCAGGCCTCGGGCTCATGAGGAGGGGGAGGTCCCAGCCACATGTGTGTCCTGCTGGGGGACAGGAGTGCTGGCATCTGGTCACAGCCACTGAGAATCAAAGAAACAGCCACATTGCTCCCAGAGCCATGCACCCCATAGCTGCATGGAGACCTTTATTGTGTCCAGTTCACTTTGTGCTGCCTCAGCTGTAAATTCTGGGGGAAAAGCCATTTGCTTCCCACCACACCTCTGAGCTAGGCATTATAGACCAGTAGCAGTGAAACAGCAGCTGAGCTGCTGGCTGTCATGACATGTTCAGTTTATGTTGTTCCATCTCTGTGTTTTTGGTTGCAGTTCTTTACTTGCCAGATTTCACCAGCCTGAATGTGGACACACGAGGCTGCCAAGGGAGGGCTGAGCTGATGAGAAAGGTGCCTGTGCTGTTTCTTCTTGTTCAAGTCATCATCAGTGAATAGCTGACAGCAACAATAGGTTATTTTTAGGTTTCCAGTGCCGGAAATCTGGAGCTTTCTCCTGATCCTGAGTCTGGCTGTTTGTCCCAACAGCATCCCAGTCCCAAGGGTTTTCATGGCTTCATCTCCTGCTGAATAGTGATGCGTGGGGGTACAGCTGTCAGGGCTGTGGAGGACACGTGGGTATGTGACAATATCCAACCTATGTTTCACAAATTAAATGACTAATTCATAAAGAGAATTTGTCACACTCCAGGAACCACGCTGAAGCTGAATGCTGGCTTGATTGCAAACATCCATTTAATGGCTGGACTCACTGCAATCGTGGGCATTTTAAACAGATTTTCTTTGGTGTGTGGGCACAAATCCTCAGGCAGGATGAAATGATCCTTGGCCTTTCTGGTGTAAGGTCTGGGGTATGAAAGTTGAGTGTGAGCCCCTGACCCATGTCCCCACTTCCCTGCAGACCCCCCTCCTGCACTCCTGCCCACCAGACTCAGGGAGGGTCTCTGGGGGGAGGTCTGCTAAGGTTACATGTGAAGTTTTTGGGCTTTTAATGGCGGAAAGGAAGGAAAATATTTTGCCAGTGTTCTTAGAGGAAAACTGAAACTTTTAATATTTCAAATTTATTTCTCTCTCTTTTCTTTTTAAGAGAGAAAACAAAAAAATTGTTAAAATCCTAATTTTTCCAGAACTAAGTGAATTTAACCATGGAAAGTTAGTGTCTCTGGAATGGAAGCCTTGTGTTTTAAAAGACAGAAGGAAGAAGGGTGTCTTGCTCTAATTTGTGGTGGAAGCAGTGCATAGGACACAAGCTTTTATAATATGGAAGTGAGGGATGTGCTGTTTGCTATGGGAGTCATGGTCCTCTGAGGCTGCCAGGCATCACCTTTCTCCCAAAAGGATTCACAAAAATATTGGAATTTTTAAAAATAAAGAAATATAAAAAAATATGGTCAAAACACAAATTAAGCTTGATTTAATTTAGATGTTGCATTTTTCAATTTAACATTATTTAAAAAGTCAGTTTTTGTCTCTTACTAGTCATTTTAAAAAATCTAATTCCACTGAAAATGTTATTTGCTTCTTTAGACAGAAGTGTCTAGCAGAACACATCTAAAAGAAAAATAGTAAGCAGATGTCTGATTAAAAATAAATGGAAATGTCTCAAGTCAATGGGATAACCTGCAGATCCAGTGGATACGAGTTTAAAATACAAATGTTAGAAGAAAGACATCTGTGTTCCCACACTCGTCCTATTTAATTCATTACTGATACACTCCCCCTGCCTTCAGGCTCGAGGAAAGAAAACAGCCAGGACTCTGCACAGATCTCACAGCAACATAAAATCAGCAGCAGTTGAAATTGCATCCCCTGGAGCCCTCAGGTAGCACCTGTTGCATCCTTGTGTGGATGCACACCATGCAGCAAGAGCCCAGATGGAAGGACAGCTCCAAGGGAGGTGAGCAGCCAGCAGTGTCAGTCCCTGTGCCATCCCACCCTCCCAGTAATGTATGCTGGACATGAGATTTTCCATGCATGGCGCATGGAAACTCCAGTGCTGAGTGACACTAAGCATCAGATGTGCCAGCAGTGCCAAAGCTGGCTCACTGCCCCAGCCTGGGACACAGCAAATTCCCCTCCAGTGGCAGGGAACTGCCTTTGACCTGGAGCAATGCCTTTGTCAGGGGATTTACCCATCTCAGAGAGCAGCAGCTGCTGCTGAGCTGGGTAAGTAAGACACAGCTTCACCTTCCAGTTATCTGATCCTTTGTTTTCTAGCAATTTGATGTTTTGGGAAAAAATTGGTTGTTCACTGGCAGACTATCTCTGCCTCTCATCTTCTCTGCTACATGACCCTGCTCTCTTTGCACAGGGTGTAGGTTTCCAGTAATGTGAGTTCCTGCTGGGCTCCACAATTTCCTTTCCAGAAACATTAAAAATGTGCATAGCATAGAAAGGTAAATGAAGATGAGCCAATGGCTCACTGGTAGCACAGCAAGGCGGGGCACCAGCAGGGTGAGCAGGGCAGAGAGCAAATCCTCAAACAGGAGCAGGGAGTGTTGAGCTGCCTGGTCAAGGAAGGGGTCAAAGAAGAGATGGCTATGGCAGCTGTCCCTGATGTAAATCTGAATTTGTCTGTGCAGGAGCATGTGGTTTGGAGGGCCTGGGTGAGGATTTGCATGCCATGGAGCAAAGGCAGCCCTAGAGTGGGCTTCATTCCCTGTATTAGCGGCAGGACATGCACCACCATCTCTAAACGTTTCCATGTTTAAACAAAGACACTGTGGATACACTGCTTCTTCCAATCAGTTCAGTATAGGCATTTAATAGGCTAAATGGTGAAATACATCTACAGGACATACATTAGTTGAGTATTATGTACAGGTGGCATTTTACAAAATTAGAAAGAACTGAAATAGAGCAAAGTTCAACCATGTCTTACTCCATAAAACTTCCTTTCTGCACTACATTAAATATTCTACAAGCTAGACTAGAAAAATATGACTGAATGTCTTTTTTTTTTTAGTTTCTACAAAGCTTTTAATCCAGAAAAAAATACAAAACAACTATTGAGTTTATTAGAGAGACAACACTTGCACACAGACAAAGTAAGTGGACATTCATAGACCTGCAAGTTGAATAAATAGGGTTTGTTTGTATAAAACAATTTTCTCTCTATCTTGCTTTCCTGTTTTAGGGCCTCTGGCCCATGGTCAGAAAAATAAAAATGGGAGGAGGAGTTTGGCTTTGCACAGTTCTTAAACTGAGGCCACACAGCTTTAGGAGAAAGCTTTAGTTTGAAGCAACCATTTGCTTCAGGTAAAATACTTCAGGGGAGCAGCACAAAAGAGGGGAAAGGAAAGAGAGGAGTAATTAGGCTGGAAGAAGGAAATCTGGGATTTCTATACCAGCTGCAGCTTTAAGTACAAGGATGAAAAAAGTAGCAGTGCCTGCGTGGCGTATTTTCATCAGGGTGTATGTAGAATTTAGTTGTTTCTTTGGGAAACATATTTAGGGAAGTGCCATTGACCTCAGGTGGAAATAGGATAAGAGCCATCCAGAGCAGGAAGGGAGGGAGTGTCTGAAAGCAGATAGAGAGCACAGAAAATTGGGGGAAGTGTTTCAAACAACTGGTTTTCCTTTTATAAAGCAAAAAGCAAATTAAGTGATACATCTAACGTCATTCCTCACAGAGCTGGGCAGATGCAGATTAAAAGGAAATCACACAGCTAAAAATATGTCGTCACTGCTGTTGTTTTCTCCCCAGAGCTTTGTAAAACTTCTTGACAGTCGATGCAAAAGCAGCATTTAAAGAGCACCTCCCATCAGCCTGGCTGCATTGCCAGCACAGCTCTCCTCCTGCCACCGTGGGTTTGAGCTGGGGACCCCCTCCCCTCACTGCTCCTGTGCCAACACGGAGCTCCAGCTTTGGCTTCGTTGGCTTTACCAGAAAACTGTCACCAGTGAGGGGGTGACAGGGACAACAGCCAAATTTAGGAAGTGCTCTTGAAACCTTCAGTTACTCTGGTGAAATTCGGTGCTCTGACCAGAATCCCACTCACCCAACAAAGTAATTCTAACAGTGTAGGCAAGGAAGTCTACATCAAGAAGGCAAAACAGATTGTTATATAGATTGAGAGAGCAAAGTTTAACTTAAGTATCACATTATACTGTACTACACTGCTTATAAAAAGGGTCCTAGATCCCAAACACCCCAAATAATGAGCTATAGTTTTGTACATAAATTAATGTTGCTTTGAAGTAAAATAGTCTCTTTCCTTTGTAATAAACATTCATTGCACAGAATTCTTTGTAAGTAAATATATTAAATTTGGTAGCTAAGAAGGTAAAAACTTATTAATACATCTGGCCAGTAAATTTTATCAACCATCACACAATTAAAAGTTGTTGTTAGTGAAAATTATTACTGGAGAAAAGAAAGCACTTGGAAGTCAACTTAGGAGTTAATGCTGGAAGAAATCCTATTATTTCACTCCACTTACAGCAAGCAGCTTCTTCTGGATGCAACATTAATTGGAAGTACAGACCCCATCCAGCCCTGCAGAGATGGAAAAAGCCATCTTTGCAGCTTCCAGGACACTCATCACTGACAGTCAAACCCCTCTGAGTACAGGCAGTATCCACCCCCACCAGCCCATCCAACAGGTCATGTTCTGGGCTGAGACTGGTGCTTCTCCTGGGACAGTGGAGGGAGTCTCTGGGAGGTCCCTGTGCAGGAAGGGATTCACTCCTGTCAAAATGACCCCCAAATTCCCAAGGAAAATCCACTGAAGTGCAGAGGTGTCCACAGACAGCTTGTCTCACCATGAGCTCTGGGCTCCAGGAGGTGACGGTGCCACCAAAGCTGAGGGGGCCGTGCTGCAGGTGAGGAGGGCACCCCTTGGCACTCATGTTCCTGCCAGCAGTGCCAACCTGGCCAGGAGGGAGGAAGGTATTTGTCCTTCCACCACACCCATCCTACTGCAGGTGGCTCAGGGGAAACCTGGAGCCAGGCAAAGAGGAGCACAGGTTTGGGATGTGCTATGGAGCTCCTGCCACCTACCCCCTACCACCACCCTGCTCAGGGCAAGGGAGGAGCAGCTGTGCCCCTGCACCTACCTTATACACCAAACATACCAAAGGAGTAACATCACAACAATCTCTGATAACGAGGTGGGACAAAGCCAGCCCTGGGGGAAGCAGGAGCCATCTCACCAGCGTTAAGGGTGAGAAGTGCACACCACACCACGGCTGGACCTGGCCTGAAGAGCACATGGACAGCACAATCCACCCCACCAAGCCCACCACAGACAACCTCAGCCACAAACACCAGTGACCAGCTCATCCACCAGCTAAGGTACAGCGAGAAAGCGCTTCCAAAAGGCATCAGCCTTGCTGAAAAGGCAGCTAAGGAAAGGCTGGTTCGTCCAAATATGCACAGGTTAGCCAAAGGGAGAGAACTGCTCTGGGCTGCCCCAGGGCGGCAGCCTGGAGGCAAACCTTGCCCTTGCGTCTCTATATAAAAGTTACAAAATCAACTGGTGACATTATATTACATCTATTGTCCATAATATCACAGTGCTAGTTTGAAATGGCTAAAAAAAGAAAGTTTTTAGATTTAAGACATTCCTCCTGTAGAAACGCAACCCCTTTGTCCTGATGTTGACGCCTGAAAGCAGCCTTTCTTGAAAAAGATAAAACCAATGAAATGCACTAATTAAAATTAGGAGCATCTTTTCCTTGACAGCCTTGTATTTCCTAACACATCCCATTGTTTCCCAAGGGGAAATTAAGCAAATAATATGAATCCCAGCCTGAAAATCAAAATGTTAGAAGAACAGTTCTAAAGCCCAGATGCTTCTTACCAGGTACTAACTAAATAAAACCCTTGCAGATTTAAATATAGATTACTTTGACATGTCTTCAGAGTGTGTTAGCTTTCCAACAACATTCACAATGAAGTTTCACTTCTGAGGCCATGGAGCTCCTACTCATTCTCTTCAGTTCTGCTTTCCAGAGTATCTGTACTGTCTTCCACTTCTTGAGCTGGGTGTGCTAAAGTATCTGCAAAGAAACAGCTCATCAGCACTTATTTTCCCATATAGGTGCAGCCTTTGTTTGATTACCTGCTCAACCTGGCAGTTAATCTGTTAGGGCGACCAGACCTGATACAAGAAATCTCTGCTTGCAAACCAGTAGTTAAACCTGGAGTGAGGAATTCTGAGTGCATCAGAGCCTGACTTTGCAGGGAGCCTGAGACCCCAGGTAAGATGATAGTGAGATGAGGTGACCCCTATGACAGCCACTGTCATGGGAAGGCCACCCAGTCTTGGAAATCTGCTTAAACTGTCAGGCCTGAAGACATAATGAGTCTAAATCAAGGCACAGAACCAAAAGAGAAACCACAATATATAACCTGAAAGTCAGGAAATAGATTTGGCTCATTTACTCATGAATGATCAAACCCTGTGGTTGTCACCACCCAGAAATGCCAACTGCAATAGCAGGTGATTTTACACTTCAAGACCTTTTGTCATTGCCCCTTTGAAGGAAAGGGAAAGTGCATCTTGCACCCTGTCCTGGCTGCTGTGTCTGGGGGTTTGGGTGGCAAATGCTGGTGCACTGAAATGGAAACCAGGTCATTCTATAAGAGAAGAGGACAGCACTGAAAAAAAAAAAAAAAAGGAAATAAATAGGCCAGTTTCTCACTGGAGCACTTCCGGTGCAAGCTACACTTAGACAAGGTCTTACCTTTACCTGCATTTACCCCACAGTGACACTACCAGCCAGGGGTATGTATTTGCGAGTTCCTGCTGCACTGACACATTCCTGGATGTTTTGAAAACGTGCAGCTGTCAGACACTTCACTTCTAGGCTAGGAGACAGGGATAGATACATGCTACTGACCAGAATTACTGCTCCCCAGAGTGACCTGCTAACGTGCAGTGCACTGGCTGCCTGTTGGCCAAGTGAGTGACTGATGCAGATGAAAACATCACTGCTCAAAATCTACAACAAAATTTTCAGTCCACAGGACTCCTCCAGCGCAGATGTTTTCTGGGCACCTTCGTGTTTGTCTCATTGTTAATTTCAGTGCACAGCACTGTCTGAAACAGCTGTTTTCCTATGGGGAACAAGGATGAAAATTATTCATTCAGACCTTCCAGATCCATCTGCTGCTGCTGTTGCTGGACACAGACTCTTTGGTCACCATGAAGACCTTTGTCCTCTGCTGACTTGAGGTCCTCAGGAGGCCAGCGCAGCTCCCCACTCTCCACCTCCCCGGACTCGGTGGGCTCCACCACGATGGAAGGCAGCCTTTTGGACAGCTTGGGGTACTTCTCACGGGAGTCTGGGAAGGCCTGGGGAGACATTTGAGGGATGCACATCAAAGCTTTGTGCAGGGATGTTTATTCAGAGCAAGCAGTGTATGTCCTTTTTACATTTGACATGTTCTTACATGTCCATTAAAAAATCCTCTTCCAACTGGTGCAGATCGACAGCCCTGCACAGGGAGGATTTCAAAACCAGCTGAACCCAACTCCTTGCTGGCCAAGCAGGCTGCAGGTCTCAGCACACCCCTCCCCTGCACATGCTGTCCCTTCCTGAGCAAAGGAACCCTTTGCTTGCCAGTGTGTTGAGGAGATGATTGCCTGAACTCGTGTGATCTGACATGAACAGTGAAAATGGAGACTCGTGAGAGAAAATCTGTTATGCTGCCACACACTTTGTTTCAGTTCTGGTGGGGTTTTGGGACACCAAGGTCATTGCTGTAAGGCTAAGCTAAATGGCTGCTGCAGCCCTTCTGGCTGCTGTCCTTTTGCTCTGATACGGTATTCATGTTTTCTTGCAGTGATAGTTTATTAAGAAGCCACCACTGTGCAGAGCTATTTTCTGCAATGTGGAACACTATTTTATGATGCATTCATGCAAAACAGGTAGCCCCAGAGAACATCTTTACACAGAGGACCGTGCCAGCTATTTATTTTCATTTGTCACATTGAAGCTGCAGATCAAACACTCCACTGTGGTTAAAGCTTGAAGCTGAACTAGAGCTTTTTAGTGAAGGATATTGTAACACATAAAAGTGCTTTCCTGTTTTCAACGTAGCTGGATCACTTAAATCTCTGAGGGTACTTTGTTTTGAATAGTTTTGTTTCTGGTGGATTGTTTTAGGGTTTTTTTAGAGGAAAAATCATTCCAGCTCCTCCAGGACATTACCATAAGAAACTCTGTTGTTGCTTCACTGAAACCTTTTCTCCTGGATCCTCCAACTTCCATATATGTGAACTAACAAGCTACAAATCTCTCCATGCTAGCTGAGTTTTATTTTTATTTTATTTCATTGTGTTTCATTTCTAACAATAAAATCAAGGTGCATGTGAAGGGACTGAACCAGGACTTGAGAGCAAGAATGATCCCAGTTTAACTTCAGAGGCTGCCACAGGTTTGCTCTGGGCTGGTGGGAACCTCCCCACACATCTGCAACATGTTCACCACTGAACCAGGGTCTCTGCTATCCATACAAAGGTGAGAAATGTTGCATATTGGTGTTATGAGACACAATTAGGAATTTTCTTTTTTTTGTGAGAAAGGGCCTTCAGTAGAATTAGACCACATGAATCACCGAAGGCAAATGTTTCTGGTGCCACCCTGAGCTGCAGCCACAGTTTATAACTCATCCTGACCAAGCAATGCTGCTTATGCTGCCCATCAGAAAAGCACTGCCCAACTTCCCATGACACAGACTTCTCCTGAGCTGTTCATAATTTGGAAAGACATTTCCATGGCAGCTGTCTTGACTGGAAAGCAAATATGAGACAAAGTCTCCTTGGGCAGGACAGGTCCACAGACCTGCTGAGCAGCAGTGCCCTCCTCTGCAGACCACACTGCAGCCCAGCTTCCTCAGCCTCACGGCTCAGCTGGCAGAAAATAGCCATAAAATTGTGGGCAAATTGCTGCATTTTCTCCCATGGCTGCACAGGCAGGTGACAGTGACCTCTTCCCCAGCTATTGTGCAGCCTGCTGGGGTGGCAGAGGCTGCATGACAGCCACCCCATCCCCAAACTTCCTGGCAACCCCTGGATGGGCGATGCAATACAACAAAAATTCTGCTTTTCATCTGCTTTCTGAAGCGTAAGGAAATGACATGGAGAGATCTAAAAATGGACTGAGAAATGATTATTACAGCTGCAAGAAAATTTAGGAAAGGCACCTGTGTGGCCTCAGCTATGGCTATTTTTGTTTGTGTCATTCTCATATGGTCTTTTCTCACATCAACCACATCATTTTTTTCCGCCAGAGCCCAGTATTTACCGTGTCCCTCCAGGAATGAGTCAGGACTGGCAGGAAGCAGAGCTGCCTGTTGGGCCTTGCTGTGTTTTTCTGCAGAAGCTGGAGTGTGTGATGAGTGGGCAGGAGACTCCAGGAAGAGAAGGACCAGTCTCCTGGACAGAGTGCTTGGAAGTTGCTGGAAGGAACCTGGCTCTCCCACTGAGTCACTGAGTTTGTGCTACATCTCATTTCTGTTTGATTTGGGGTTTTTTTGCCTCAGGTGGCTATCACTAAAATGTGGGTGGTAACACCTCCCAGAGGGGAAAGGTAAAGGAGCTGGGAGGAAACTCTGGGGCATATGATCAGAGACACCACAGAACAGCCCTGCATGCACAGGTGAAGTCAGGGCTGGGACAGAGTTTGGGCAGCATACACTAATACAACACTGAGAACCTGCAACTTGGTGAAGAAGAAGAAAAAGAGTATTGAAAATGTGCTCCTTGAGTGAGCAGCATCCATCCTGTGCAGCCTCTGAGGCACAGCAAAGCCCATGAGCTCTTTAAATGCACAAAGCCTTTCACCACATGAACAAGTGATCCAAAAGGAATTTGCAAATTTCTGTTCTGACTTTCCTGGTTTCCAAATGCCAGATTTTCACCTGCAAGAGGCTGCACCTGGAGTAGCCCTCTGAGTCTGCTCACAACGCTACACACTGTGTTGAGAGGCAGCTCGGGTCCACCAGGACACATTATGTGGTTTGTCCCTGGTAGTGACACAGAGTCATGAGCACAAGCACAAAGCACAAACTGTGATGTGGAGGCTGCCACAAGGGGGGCTTGGGACATCGTGATCCCTCCTGCTGCAAGGGGTGGGTGCTTGAGTGGGTGTGTGGAACTGCCTGGGCACAGAAAATGCTCCTGAACCTGCCAGCAAATGGCCCTGACCAGCGGTGCTGCTGTGATGCCACAGCCATTTCTGTGACTTAGCCAATCATTTCAAATGGTCTCTGTTCTAAGAAGGGAGCTCCCTCTGAGCCTAAGGGAACTCAGTTCATTTCAAGGGTGGCTGTGTAAAAGCTTGGCACAGCACTGGCTGGATGCCTCCATCGCACAGTAGTTGCTCAGATCTGAACTCCTGGTGACAAACAGCCTCTGTGCCTGCATCCCTGCAGGATCTGGGCACTGCTGTCACTGTGCCCTGCAGACCTGGCACCCCACAAGCACTTCAGCCCAACTCTTAACTTTTAATAATAGAACCTGTGTAGGATCAAACACGTATTGCAGGGCTTGTTCTTCTGGCAGCAGTGCTCTGCAATTCACCACCTACCCTAAGGACAGTTATTGGCTGCTTTAAATCACTTTTGACAAACAACTCAGGACACTTCTCAGTTCTGCTGAAGTTACCTGGCTGGAGGGGCCTCCTTCCTCCTCAGGAGTCTGGCCGAGTGCGAATTCCTCCATCACCGGCTCGCGGGTGTTCATTACCTCGGTCATGCTGGAAGGAGTCAAAGAGAATGGGACACCTCAGCTCTGAGCTTTGGCCCCACAGCTAATTTAACAAAAAGTATTGGTCTTTTATATTGGTTAAAATAATTGTGTTACATTGTCCTTCCTGAGCTGTCCAAAAAACATTTCCTTGGCCTCCAAGCTAACTGTAACTGCTGCATGTTGTGATGCTGAGCAGGGCATTGACCCCAGCTGCCCCTGGAACAGCAGAGAGGACCCCCACAGAGTCCCAGAGGCATCAGTTGGAAACTCGAGTCCTCCAGTGTTATCGGCAATCAGTTTATTACTGATATGTGAGCTCAGAAATTGCATCTGTCGACCAAAAAAAGTAACTGGTGGAAATATCACCCTTGAATTAAATTCTTATTCTGATTCTTCGTAATGTCTTCAATATTTGCTCTTCCAGATGTCTCTTCCATTTAGTCATGAGCCAGCACTTCTTTTTAAGCTGTTAATTCCAGACACACCAGCTGTATTGGTGTCTAAGAACCAGATTTTCAGCAGTCTTTACTCGCCTGAGTGTTTGAAGAGGTGTCGAGTGGGACTTCCAAATGCATGAGGGACTGTGTGGCACCTAAATCTCATTTAAATCAGGGACTTAGGAACCTAAGGTGCCTATGTGCTCATTGAGCATCACCCTGTTCCACCTGGCACTGCAGGCAGTGGCGCTGGCCACGGGGCTGGCCTGGTTCTGCTGGGCATGGCAGCATTCCAGAGCCAGAGCCAGAGCTGAGCCAGAGCCAGAGCCAGAGCCAGAGCAGAGCCAGAGCCAGAGCCAGAGCCAGAGCCAGAGCCAGAGCCAGAGCAGAGCCAGAGCCAAAGCAGAGCCAGAGCCAGAGCAGAGCCAGAGCCAGAGCCAGAGCCAGAGCCAGAGCAGAGCCAGAGCCAGAGCCAGAGCCAGAGCCAGAGCAGAGCCAGAGCCAAAGCAGAGCCAGAGCCAGAGCAGAGCCAGAGCCAGAGCAGAGAGCCAGAGCCAGAGCCAGAGCCAGAGCAGAGCCAGAGCCAAAGCAGAGCCAGAGCCAGAGCAGAGCCAGAGCCAGAGCCAGAGCCAGAGCAGAGCCAGAGCCAGAGCCAGAGCCAGAGCCAGAGCCAGAGCAGAGCCAGAGCCAGAGCCAGAGCCAAAGCAGAGCAGAGCCAGAGCCAGAGCCAGAGCAGAGACAGAGCCAGAGCAGAGCCAGAGACAGAGCCAGAGACAGAGCCAGAGACAGAGCAGAGCCAGAGCCAGAGCCAGAGCCAGAGCCAGAACAGAGCCAGAGCAGAGCCAGAGCCAGAGCCAGAGCCAGAGCCAGAGCCAGAGCCAGAGCCAGAGCCAGAGCCAGAGCACAGCCAGAGCCAGAGCAGAGCCAGAGCAGAGCCCGAGCCAGAGCCAGAGCACAGCCAGAGCAGAGCCAGAGCCAGAGCCAGAGCCAGAGCCAGAGCAGAGCCAGAGCCAGAGCCAAAGCAGAGCCAGAGCCAAAGCAGAGACAGAGCCAGAGCGAGAGCCAGAGCAGAGACAGAGCCAGAGCAGAGCCAGAGCCAGAGCCAGAGCCAGAGCCAGAGACAGAGCCAGAGCCAGAGCCAGAGCAGAGCCAGAGCCAAAGCAGAGCCAGAGCCAAAGCAGAGACAGAGCAGAGACAGAGCCAGAGACAGAGCAGAGCCAGAACCAGAGCCAGAGCACAGCCAGAGCCAGAGCAGAGCCCGAGCCAGAGCAGAGCCAGAGCAGAGCCCGAGCCAGAGCCAGAGCCAGAGCTCAGCCAGAGCAGAGCCAGAGCAGAGCCAGAGCCAGAGCTCAGCCAGAGCCAGAGCCAGAGCCAGAGCACAGCCAGAGCAGAGCCCGAGCCAGAGCCAGAGCAGAGCCCGAGCCAGAGCCAGAGCAGAGCCAGAGCCAGAGCCAGAGCCAGAGCCAGAGCAGAGCCAGAGCCAGAGCCAGAGCCAGAGCCAGAGCCAGAGCCATCACAGCCCTTGCTGCACAGCTCAGCCCAGCCCATGCCTGGGCAGCTGCACATTGGGATTTTCCCCCATTTGCCATTTATAAATACAGCATTCCACTGAAAAATCTGAGGATTCCTGAAATCTCCAGAATGCATATTAAGTGTGTAGGTGCAAACAGAGCCACTCTGAGCTGAAGGGGCCATGCTCATTTTAAATGTTAATACATCAGCCCTGGAGAGGTTTGGCATGGGGCTTTCTCCCCCTTTAGCTGGCATTCATCAGGTAGTGCAGTTGGTGGCTGCTGGAGCCTCCTGCAGCACGCACAATGTAGGCACCATCCATCAGGCTGTCCTGCCACCTGCCACAGCAAACACTCCTTCAGGCACGACTAAATGCTGCCATTAATTCTGGTCCTGCTGCACACACAAAAGCCTTCTTTGTAACTGCTGCACCTTCTGAGAAATGCCAACTACAACATCTTAAGGATAACTTGTTTCAGGCTTACATTACCAATTACTGGACAGAACTAAATTTTACAATATCTGCAATTACTAGGAAACCCTTCACAATGACTTTAATTAGCTGTAGCACGGAGCAGCATGATAGTGCAGAGACTTTCACTCCCACTGCATCACACTTAAGAAAAAGCATGGCAGAACTGTGGGACACTTGAGCTCAGCTGTGGACCAGGACCCAAGCCTGCAGACATTCATCAGCACAGGAAAAAGCCCTGAAGGGTCAGCCTTGGACCAACCAACACTGAATTAATTCACACACTTCCTGGTGCATGCACGGAACAGGAAAGTACAACCAGGCTCTGAAACCCAGCAAAAGGCTGATCTGAGCACCCTGCAGCTTACACAGCCTGAATCCCCCCAGATCCATGGCACAGTAGAAGAGGGACAGATTCTGCCTGCTAGGAAGAGTGTTTTGAGCTCCCAGCCCTTGCTTGGACCTGCACCACTCCCCAGGGACAGCACAAACCACCAATCAGTACAATACATAGGTTTTCTGGACACATGCTTTTACTCCTGCAGCATCCAGCAGGCCATACCACTGAGCACCTATGGAAAACAGCACTGAGGGGCAGCAACCTGGAAATGGGAGACCTCTCCCAGCAGTGCTAACTGTGGATCCTGCTCTGCCAGCTGTTCCTGCCACCTTAGACATCACTCAAAAGAACAGAAATGTACCCTTGGACCAAAAGGAAAGTAGCACTCCCTCTGATATCACCTCCCTCTGAATCACCACTGGTGATCATTCCATCCTTGCCTTTTTCCCCCAGCCTGGCCCCAGTCTCTTCCTTGTTCCCCGAGGGGCCTTTTCACCCCTCCTGCTGCCCCTCTGGGAATGACCACACCAGGCAATAGCAGGACCATGCTCTCCCAGCCCAGCTCTTTGGGAAGAGCTGCTTTGCAGGGCTTTCACACCCTGTGGTAGCCAGAGCCAGCTGTGAGCCTGGAGGAGCACTGGGCCCACCACTCTGAGCATGTCCAAGATGAACATCTTTCTCTTGGCATCCTTTTTGGGGTTCAGCACCATAAGCCCAGCTGTCCCAGATTGCAAGGAAAAGGAAATGAGAAAGTGTGTGTCTAGATAGAAATAATCTTGGAGGCTTTGCATGGGGTCAGTATTTATGAAGTCTTAGTCTTGGCAACCACAGAAAAGCCATGCCCACTGCTGTGTGTCCTGGGGGGTGGTCCCTGCTAGCCAGCAGCAGACTCCTGCAGTCATTCATAGCTGGCTGGTTTATTTTAGCACCCATTCAATATATTGCAAATGTTTAAATATTTCTCTGTCCTCATTCCATGGGAAATTCGAGATATACATCCACACATGCGCTGTCAAATGTGTCATACAAGCTCAAAGATGTTAAGACCTCACGAAATTCTATTATTGAGCAATAATGGGCTCCGTGCTTCCCTAAGACCACATTATTTGTAAATGACAAAGACAAATGATTTGGGCTAGAAAAATGGTGACAGTCCTGCCAGTGTTACAGCAGATGCCTCAGTGAATCAGTTCCCAAGCTGTTGAAGCCCAGGCCATTTCAGAAAATCTGTGCAACTTAAGGCTTTGATTGAATAGGACAGCAGAAGTGATTGTACTTGATGTGTTTCAGAATAGAACATGGGGCCATGCCATTGCCAAAATAATTAGGCTTTAACTGGAATAGATTAATTATTCCCAGTCTTCACTTTGAAACAGTGAAGGAAAGCAGAAGGATCTATATGGGCTGTGAAAGCAGTGATGTTTCTAACGAGCTTAACTAGCTCTTTAACAGGAAATGTAACTAGATGTAAAATAATTGAGAATGCCACTGCAAATCAGTTCACTGAAACTTCAAAATCACCTGTAGGACATCAATGAGTTGTTTATAAAGCCATATAAACTGAACAACAGGCTTGGTGGTACTGCTTAGGGCTTTTCAAACTGTGATAACATTTATGCACAGGACAATTTTTTGCTTTTCAGCCAGTGTTGATGGAAAATATTAAGCCACTTTTAGCGTTGTTTTTACGTGAGATGTACTGACTAACATGCAACAGAAGAGTGGCTGATTCAAACAATGATAAGAACTACAGCTCTTCAATTCAGTCTTGCATTCATGTTATGTATGGTAGATGCTGGTATCACCAATGACATACAGTAGCCATAGTGATGCAAAACAAGGCAATAAATAGCATTTACAAACAAAGGATAAATTCTGTTCTGGTGGATGAGTCATCTACTCTGAACCTTAAAATTCTTGTGTCAGTGAATTAAGAGACACATTACTTCCCCTAGTTTTAATTAAGCATAAATATACCAGTGGGGAAGGGAGGGGAAAGTGAAATCTGTTCTTGCATTTCTGTGACAAAACTACATTTAGAGAAGATTATCTTAAATGCAGTGCTAAAGTGCTACAGTGCCAGGACCACACTATGCTGATCTTTTTCCTGGGGCATGGAGCAAAAGCACAGATCACTTTCTGCTGCTTGTGATGGCACTAACAGGGTCAGTAACGTACAGAGCAATATTTAGCCTGACAAGTGCTAAACCACCTCCCATGGGAAAGGCCTCAGAAACAATGCACACACTTTTATTTTAGGTTTTGAACAGAGGGCAAAACTGACCTGTGAAATTCATGGGGAAAAAAACAGTATCTGAATGCAGACCAGCTTCAGGACTCAAAAATGTGCAGCACTCATGGAAAATAGGCAGGTCATGTGATGCAAGGAATATTTCCTTAAGGACAGGAGCACAAACACATTTTATGGGACAAGCTGAGCCATGGTTAGGAAGAGCTGTTACCTGAAGCAGGGATCAGTCCGGGGGATTCTCAGACATGCATGAACTGAGGCCTCCTGCTCTCCCTCCCCAGCCAGGACAGGCAGCAAAGGGGAAGCCAGCCAGAGCAGGAGGCTCTGTGGAGGATAAGCAGCAAGTACAGGGCAGTGACAGAAGAGAGCACGTTACCTTCAATCACATCCACGGTGTCACTTCCAAAAATTGTCCTTGCTGCAGGCGCCTGCACTGCTGAGGGAGTGTGGTGCAGACTCAGTCGAAGCCTAGAAGTGCCTGGAAGAGACAACAGAGCAGAGTCAGAGCTGGTGACCAGAGGGACAACGCTGACAGGCACTGGTGTGAAAGAGTTCTGCAGAGAGCCCCACTGTGAAGGTCTGTATCATTTTCTGTGCAAGGTGGGATTTGATCTTCATAGAACACCTTGTGAATTACTGAGGCAATTAATGTACCAAAGCCACCAAAAGCTAACTGAAACACCTCACAATCCGACTCTTTATGATGCTAAACCTTATTCCTTAGTCTGAGTTACACAAAAACTGCTGAAACTGGGACACTGAAATCCTCCCATACAAAAATTGTATTGATGGTTGGAAAATTGGAAAATAAAAAATGTATTCCCTTATTTGGCAGGATTAGTTTGTTTAGTGAGAGACAGTTCTACTGATCAATACACAAGGAAGACAACATATGCTCAAAGAAGGATCCCTTAACATTGCATTACTGCATAGTTCTTTTGGAAGTCACACGGGGAGTGATTTTTTAAAAAATGTTCTCCAATTTGAAGGTAATATGTTGACTGGTATCAAGACAGGGAGCCTACTGAGCAGGAGTGAGGATCCCACCATTTCAAAGAGTGAATCACTGATTTCTGATGACTTCTCTGTCAGAAAGCCTTAGCTGATGAGCCTCAGGAGTTACAGTGCGTAAATATAGTCAGTATCTAGGCCAGAGATGATTTTCAGAGAAATTTGTTTAGCTCTACAGCTTTCCAAATATATATTCATGCCAGCCACAGCTATTTCCTTGGATGGAAAAATGGTGTTTTCAGTGAAGTGAATGGCACTAGTATATATATTTTATATCCTCCAGTGGTTTGGATTCCAGCCCAAATGATTAAACAAATCTACCTGCTCTGGAAGCCTTCCTACCAAGATTTATTACACTGGATTAACTGCACACTGATTTTATTCAAAAACAGTGACAGAGGGAAAATTGTGTATTGCATTCTGGAGTTTCTTCTCGTGCCACAGGCCATGCTTATTGAAAATTAGGGAAGCAGGAAATCACTTCTCTATCCCCAGGATTCAATCCAGAACGTTTAATTCTTGTCTGGCAATTCTCCTTCCTAACCAATGACCAAACCAACATCAGGGAGGCTAATGTTTTGTCCCTTAAAAATTCATGACTACACTCAATGTTTGTCTCTTATAAAAACAAGGGAGCATCTGATACTATGCTATCCAATGCTCTGGGAAGAAGATTTTTATCCCACTACCCATTACAAAGCTGCTGCTATTAAAGCTATGAAAATTCAGCTTGAATTTGTCTATCTTCAATGTCTCCTTCAGAAAATACTGGATGTAATAAGAACAATTATTACACAGAGTAATTATTACACTGCCAATGAGAGACAAAAGGGTGGAGGAGATAAGGAACCAGGCGCCACATGATCACTGGCTGGAATCCAAGCCAGGCCACTTCCTATTCAGGGTTATCTTCAGATGACTGGTTAGTGCTATACAAGGACCCATGCAGTACTGAATTAATTAAACCCACATCCATTGCTTTCCAGTCTCAGCAAAGGACTTCTGGATTTAACTGACCCAAGCCCAATCCCCTCTCAGGTGTTTTGGGCAACTCTGTCCTATGGTGCATGCAGTGTTGGTCAGGGGATGCCAGCCCCTGCTGCTCAGCTACTTGAAACCTGGAATAAAAATAATTCACTTCAGGACCACAGCATGGAAAATGTCCCTTCTCCCAGTATCACAGCCATATTTTAAACCAGAAAATCTTCTTCCCAGTTAAGACTGTTGTAGAGTTCAGCATTTCCAGTTCCAGTATAGAACTACCAGAATGCATTTACTCTCTGAAGAAAAAAATACTCACTTTACCTGCCTAATAGATGTGATTACCTTCTGTGGCTGACAAGAGAGGAAACATAAACTAAACCCTTGCTTCTGTGATACTGCCTAATCTTTTAGAAACAAGGCACGGCTACTGAGACCTTGTAAAGGGCTTTTACTGCAAAGGAAACCATCTGGAAATTACCCAAGTAAAGCCTTTTCTCTGGTTATCTCTTCTTGTCCCTTACTTTTAGCCACCTTTGCTACTTTCCAGCCTGGAGCCCATTTGCTCAATGCACCCTCTTCCAACACACCCATCTTCTGCTGCCAAAATAACTTGCCTTCCTTTGCCTCAGCTTGATAACCAGCTTCTCCTCTGGCTGCAGGAGCACCAGCACAGCTGTACTGCCATTAATAGGAACCAAGTCAAGTCCCAAGTCACCAAGACCAGTGGTATTGCCTTGGCCACCCCTGATGTGGAGCCTGGCTATACCTCCCAGTAAAGAGCAATTAATTTAGGTATTACTCCAATGAGCTGGTCATGTCTTGCCACTTTAGGAGCCATAGCATCAAGCAAGGAAGTCCTGAGATGTTCCAAGTTTTCTCTAGTGAGACCAAGGAATGTTTCAGTGGTGGACCCTTTGCCCAGAGCCAGGGCCCTCAGCTCACACAAGGGGATGAGTCTCCACCTGTGCTAGTGGCATGGGTCACAAGCCCAGGCACTGAAAGGTGCTCTCTGGGCTTCTCTCCACGTTGGAAAGCATCTGGAGCAAACTGCATTTCTGGAGCTTCTACAACCTGAGGACACAGCCTGTCCCAGTGGGGTGGTCTCACCACCCATGGGAGAGCAACTGGTGCCAGAGCAGACGTGGGATATTGGGTAGCAGCTCTGGTCAGCTGCAGTGTATGGGAAGCCCAGCCTGGCTGTCTCTCCTGAGTCTGCTCTCCATAGGGGCAGAGGACTCCACCAGGCACAGCAGCAGACTCTTCTCCTTAGCATAAATCCACTGTGAATTGCAAAGTAGATGTTTTTAAAGCAAGTGTGCTTTAAAACAGAAACAGGAACTGGGCCACAGGCTGCAATCCTAGCAGCCCACTTGATAAAGGAGCATGTCTCAGAGGCTCCGAGCCCCAAACTTTTCTCCCACAGGCAGCAGCACCTCCAAAATCAGGGCACTTCTATTTAGAGATTCCTCCTACTCTGGAACATCACCCCTTCTCCCTGAGCTGCCCCAGTGCTGGAGACAACTGGCTGGCAAAGTGAGACCTGACCTCAGGATGCCAGGGCTGCTGCTAGATTAGCAGGGACTGCAGGACACCCTCTTCCCTTCCCAGGCTTCCCAAAGTAATCATTTCCCACCGAGCACTCATGGAAATATTGTGATAACAGCCTAACAATACCATATTGAAGGTGCACCTTCTAACAAAGTGTAGATATGAGGCAGAAATTGGCCTTGAACCACAGCTCCACTTGCAAATCTATCATTTTTCTGGCATGGCAGAAACAGGAGCCCTCCCCTCCTTATTTCAATGGATCAATCCCAAGGGCTTTTCCAGCCCTGTACTTAAATTGTGCTGGATGGACATCCCCAAGGTGGCTCTGCAGCTCAGCCTCGTGGCACCAGGACAGAGCTCTGGGTGCAATCACAGCACAAACACAGCTCCCACTGATTCAGACACGCCACAAACAAACCGGGAGCTCAGCCTTGGGCAGCCACCCCACCTCCCGCCTCAGCCCGCCACAGCCCCTGATAAATGCAAACTTGTCTTCATTCAAGGACTCAAGCCTTTGTGTGTGCTACAAAAAGAAACCCCTGCTATTGATTACAAGGAGAATTGGGACAGGCAGTGCATAAGAATGGCGAGAGGTGGGAGAAGCAATGGTCTGCTGCTTGCGTTCTGCAGAGTGGAAAATTTCGATGGGTCACAGGAAACCCTGCTCAGCAAGTCCCAATAAACAAACAGGTCAAAGGAGGTTTTTCCACCCAGAAGAAGAAAGGGTGCCTTATTCAGGCCACTCTGCTGCAGCAGAGCAGGCTGTCAGTTCAGCCAAGGCGGAGGAGTGGGCACTCCATGACAGAGCTACAGTTGTGGTGGTGGATGAAGCCATGACTTCATGGCTGCTCACATGGTACAAGAAGGTGCATGTCCCTGCAAAGAATGCCAGTTCACATTTTCCGTGGCCAGGTGCTTCTGTAGATCCAATTCCTCCATATCTCAGTCTTTTGTTAGTCCTAGGAGAATGGAACGATAGCTGAGAACCACCCAGGTGGCCTGGGCCATCCACAGGCAGGACCATGCCCAGTACTCTAGCAGGGTGGGACAGTGACTTCAGCATCTCGGTACAACCCAAAACAAGCGCTGACATCAGTGACACCCCACAGCCTTGTTTCCCTGACTGCACCTCAGCTCAGCTTTTGGATACTGCAGGTAGGAACTTGGACAGAGTCTTTGTTTCCCCTGGTTGCACGTTTATAATGAATGCACTTCATGAAGTATTGTGAATTCCATGGGACCAGCAAAATGTAAATCACCGCATGGACCGCAGAAGATAAATGTATGAACTCCTATTTAAACCTCCCACTTCTTTTTGGATGCAAATCTCTTTCCTAAGCAACTGAGAGAAGTGCGATATGTGTCAGAGTCTGGAGATTAGAGATCTGTTCTGTTCCCTCGTTTCAGAAGCTCTTGTCTTTGGCCACCCACGCAGTACTTGAGTTCTGCTCTCCGCAGGCCAAAGCTGCCTTCCTCTCCCAGCAGCGTGTGCTCCACAGAAGATGTCGATCTCTCTCAGGAAGCAGCGAGATGAAACGGCTCTCGAAGTGGAGGAGCTGAGGCATTTCAGCATGAGACACAGCACGTAGTTTGGGAGAGAGAAAAGGGGTAGGAGGCTGCTATTTCCAGACCGTGCTGCCTCTCACCGCTAACTTTGTGGCAAGCTGCAGTTTTTACTGTTTCTGCTCCAAAGAAACTACTGGGGTAAGTATCACCCTCGGGAATTTCTCAGACACTCATCTGTGGACTCCCAACACTACAAAACACAGGCTTGCAAAGGGCCAGTGCTGGCAGATGACTCTAACTCAGCCTCCTTGGCTCCTGGTGTTGCACAATCAGCCATTGCGGAGCCACGGTTCACCTCAACTTCCAGCTTGCTGTAGCTGCCCAAGCTCCTGCTGGCCCTCTTGGCAAAAAGGAGCTAAAACTAGATTCATAAATGGTCAAAGAAGAAGTAAAAAGAACTAAAATGTTCCTGTGTTTAACTATCACAATTTTTAAAGCAAACTCATGATTTCGGGATGATTCAACTCAAAGTTTTTTCAAATTATTTTTGCTATGCTGCTTGCTATGGGTGCTTCCTTGGTGGATTCTTCCTTTTCCACTGGTTGCTTTAAAGCAGCTCATTTATTTCAGCTCTTTGATCTCAGCACTAAACTACCTGAGCTTCCTCATGGAAGATGCCACAAGGAATAGGTACAGCAGGAGGGGTGGGGGGCAGCCAGACAGGATGCTTGGAGATAGGGAAGGGGAGCAGCCAGCCAGGAAGCATGTGTGGAGCAGTGGAGGGAGGAAGAGGTAGAGCAGATGGGAAGAATGACTAAGCCAGCTCCTCTGAATGCTGGTAGACCTCGATATCGTGGAAATCTCCACAGAGCCCTCATGGAACTGTGTGCCAAGAGAAAGTTTGGATTTATTTTTTTGACATCAGATTCGGCAGCTAATTGATGTGAGAGGAGCTCATTAGGAAAACACCCCATCAAAATTAGAGATAAGCCTCAACAAGCTGTTAAATGTTTTAGAGGTATCTCTTCTGTTACTTGCTGTGCAAATACTCTCATCTGAGAACTTGCTTTTGGGATCAGAATCGCCTGTATTGAGCAGAGTGATTTTGCATAGGCTTTAATTTCCCACAACCTTACAAAGCCAGCATCTTATTTATAACTATATTGTTCATTTTAACTCAGAATAATCTTTACTAAAGGCTTTTAGAAGGAAATGGTTTTGTTTCTGGTATCTGCTCTGGAAGATGATGATTCTCTCATCCCTAACATTTCACGCCACAATCGTCCCTCACCTTGCAGCACCCATGGGAATCAGTGACAGATTAAAATTGGCTTCCTGTGCTTCTTTCTACCATTCCCTAGGTATTTTTGGATAGTTCTGAATTCAAGCAAGGGAGTGGGGGAAAAACATCTTAGAGCATCAACATAGAGTACATGATTCTCAGATGGAAATGTCATGGGAAATGGGTTGCAAAATGTTTGATGTCTTTTTGGCACCGTGAAAGAATACTCTGGATAGTCTATCACTGGGCTCATTTCTAGGCAACACAGTAGGGTAAGAGGTTAGGTGCAGTCAGATAGAAAAGTGTTAACTTAAGAGACAAATTAGTTATTTCATGGTAACTTTGGGAAAATTAGCATACAGTACTATCAGTGTTATAACCTGATACAATATTGAGCATTTAGGTAAGGCAAACAAAGAAAAAGTGGTAAGATTTTATAAAAACAAGCAAACAAAAACCCACCAGAGACTCCTAAGAGAACAAAGACAATGAAGGGGCTATTAATATTCCTTCTTGGCAATTACCACCACAACCACAGGTGTCACAATATCACAACCTAACACCAGAGATGCAGCTAGTTTTGTCCACAAATTAAAACTCCATCACCTCAATTGAATTTCCAAGCATGGGAAGCTGCCCTAGCTCAAGATGGAGGATATGAGAACACTATGTCCTACCACAGTAAGAATGGGGAAGATGGAGGGTGAGGACAACACACAGTTAAAAATAAAGAAAACACTAAAAAACAAAAAAAATTCAGCGTGCCTTTTTTTTTAATGAGTCATTAACACTGAAAGCAGATATACATTAACAAGACTGTGAGTCTTCCTGCCAACCAATTAATATTCACCTTCTGAATCTATAGGTCTACTAAGTATTTGCACAGAGGCAGTTTATGTGTGTGCATGTCAGAGACTGAACTCAGCTGAAAATTCAGGCTACATCTTACACAAGCTGCAGTGGTCTCAATGGACTTGGACTTGGACTATTTTCTCCTAGTCCTATGGGGACACGGGCACTACGGGGTAGAACACTGTGGGATCAGTCAATGCACACTGATGAGAGAAGGGGATTATCCTGCTGGACCACAGCTTCTTCCAGCACTGCCATCTGCTCTGCAGGGGACTGGTCATGCTCTCCCCAAACCATGAAGGAGAGGTGGTCCCAGACCTTGAGGACTTGCAATCAAAGAGGGACAAAGACTGAGATGAAATTTTAAGGACCTGTTGGTATCAATCAGTCTACTTCATTCTAGCGGGATGTTATTGGTTGGCAGCTTTCCTGGGGTTTGCAATAAAGCCTTCCCTTGAAGACTGAAAATTCAGGAAATTGATTATTTTACAAAATTTTCCAAAGAATGTGTGTGTTTAAGAAGCAAAAGTAAGGACTCTTGCTGAGGCAGATACTGGTCTCCTTAAAGTCCTGGCAGAGCTCTTCCTGCCTTGAATAGCATAGGATCAAGGCTTCTCTGACCAACTTCTCCTAAATAGAAATGGTTAAAGGGGCTCAAACACAGGGGCATAATTTCAGAAATGAGAGAGAGAGCAACTCAGGATTCAATAATTTCAGAAATAGAAAGCCTGTGACACTCTGGGGTTGGTACCTGATCTATGCAAAAGCCTGTTGCTTAATACAAAGAGATCATTGTGAGAAGGGAGGGAAAGTAGAAACTATATTTGCACATTATTTCTTCTGCTAAAGCAGTGTACCAAAGACGTTGGAGGAAATTCCACCTGATTGACAAATTGTCAGGCTAGAATGGGAAAGCAACAAAACCAGGTCAAGTTACTCCCTGTTTGCTTGTTTTCTCTTTGTAATCATAATGTTGACTCTGCAAACATGTTTTTTAAATGGCATATTAATTATCCAAATCCTGAGCTGTGAGCTGGATTCTTTTCTGGGCAAAAAATTTGTTGCTCATTAAAACTAAGAGAAGGAAAACACTGGCTTGAGCCTAGTTGTGCGTAGGCAGAATTTCCCCGCTTCACCTTCCTTCACAGGCTCCTCATAAGGAGGCATTGTGCTGTGAGCCAGGCAGGCTGCAGGGCAGGTGTGAACACCAACCCTGGATCCTTCAGTAAGATGTGAACCCACAGCCTGAAGGGCTTCATTGCTGTACTGACTATACAACTGCAGTAAAGATCTCAGTCAGGAAAAGACTAATGGAAACAAATTTCTCTCTGTGCGTTGCCTATTGTGGTTAGAGGGGTTAATGCTATGTCCAGGCGAACCCAACTCCCCTCCACGACTGTAGCCATATTCAGAGATGCACAAACACGGCTCTGTCCCAGATGAAAAGAAAATTTCTGTGGTATGTTCATTTGGCAGATGGAAAATACTCTCACCCCTTGCTCTGAGTGAAACATAGTCCTCATTTACAGAGCAAAGTAGGTTCTTTCATTCTCTAAAAGTAATCATATGTGTGGTATTTGCTACCTGATGGGAAACGCAGGATTTCAGTGTTCACTTCAGCTCGGCTGCAAGCAAAAGCATCGTCTTAAACTTGTGCTTTGTTAGTCGCTTCCTCGCCTCAAAAGTTGTCTTGGAAAAAAAAAGGCATAAACAAATAGCTGAGGCGATCGCAGCCCACAAACCAACAACTCCGTCAGCGCTGTGCTCATTCATCAGGATTCCTTCACACAGCCCTTTCGGCTGCCGAACGAGTTGGGTGGTGTTTTTGTAAACGAGAATCCTTTTTCTCAGTGAATTCTCCGTAACACCCTTTACTCGAACAAACAAGCATGTGGAGAAACAAGCCGCGGCAGCGGCGCGCGTTCCGCCTTTCCCTCTCTCCCCGTTACCCCGCGGCCGCCCGTGGGACTGGAGCGCTTCTCCCCGCTCCGTGCTCCCCGCTGCCGACCCGCCCCGCACGGCCCCGCAGCGCTCCGACCCGCGGCACCGCGCTCCGGGGCTCCCGTGCCCCGCACAGACCCGACCCGTACCGCATTGATCCGCACGGTACCGACCCGACCCGATCCGCACCACACAGACCTGCACACACCCGACCCGCCCCGCATGACCCCGCAGCGCTCCGACCCGCGGCACTGTGCTCGGGGCTCCCGTGCCCCGCACAGACCCGACCCGCGCCGCATTGACCCGCACTGTACCGACCCGACCCGACCCGACCCGATCCGACCCGCGCCGCATTGACCCGCACGGTACCGACCTGCACGGCACTGACCCGACCCGCACAGACTGCACACACCTGACCCGCACGGCACCGACCCGACCTGCACCATACTGACCCGCACGGCACTGACCCGACTCGCACGGCACTGACCCGCACGGTACCGACCCGACCCTACCCGCCCGGCACGCACCCGCACACACCCGACCCGCCACCCCTGCGCCCAGCTCCGGTCGCCGGCTCCGCCACGGGCGCGCTGCCCGGGTCCCGGGGAGCTGCTCCCGGCCGCGGCGGAGCTGCGAGCGGGGCACTCACAGGTGGCCGCTCTCCCCCTCTTCGCACCCCCGAGCCCGACGGAGACCCCCGCCCCCCGCCCGGCTCACCGGCGCGGCAGGCGATGCGAGGCAGGCGGCAGCCGCCCGCCGCCCATGCACGGCGGCAGAAGGGAGCCGGCAGCTCCGTCAGCGCGTCCGCATCCTCCCGGGCCGGGCGCTGGCACCGCCGCCGCGGCACCTCCCCCGCCCGCAGACCGGCCCCGCCGCCGCCAGCGCGGGGAAACCACTCCCCCGCAGCGCCGGCGGGGCGGCGCGCAGGCACGGCCCGGCCCGGCCCGGCTCGGCCGCCCCGCGGGGAGGGGGCACTGTCCGCGGGCACGTGTGGGGCCGCACGGCCTCACCCAGCCCCGACCCCCGCACGGTGCCGGGGTCACACAGCGCGCCAGGCACGGGACAGAGGTCTCAGAGGGGTCACTCCGCCGGAGCAGTTCCCCCTCTCCCCTTGCTGTGCTCACGGGTGTCCCCAGCCCGCCCTGTAGCAGTCCTTGCTGAGAAAACGTCGAATGCGGAAAGCACAAACTTTTTTGGGGGTTCTTTTTGGAGGGGTTCTCTTTTTGCGGGGGACAGGTACTCCCCATCGAAGGGAGTTTCCCATCTGCATCCCCGAGCCGTGGCAGGGACATGCTCTGCGGCGCGCAGCATCCCACCACCTTGTCCCGAGGGGCTGCGGAGCTGGGGCTGGCAGTCTGTGCCAGGGCTGTGGTAAGGGGCTTCCCCCTGCCAGGGGCTCACTGCAGACAGGCTGCAGCTCTGCAGCCTGCGTGCGTTAGTGATGCTGGTGAGAGAGGCAAAAACACATGCAGTGGCAAAAGTCACACTAGTGGCAGCAGCCTCGGGAGCAGTGGTGGAGGAATGTGGATGTACAAAGGAGCGCCTCTTCCCCAGTGCTGGGCATCCCCCCGGGAAGCAGCACAAGCTCGGTTGATGCAACCGAGGGATGCAAGGGGAGTGCAGATCTGCCTCCCTCCCTCTGCACAGCAGCAATGGGAGCTGTGGCTTCAGCCTGCAGACGTGCAGCCCCTGGGGTCCCTCTTTGCCGGACTCAAAGGAGGGACATGCACCATGGCTGCTGGAACAGGCCATTCCTTTAGTGCCTTTTTCCTGAGACTGGTGCTTCCAGCACAAGCACACAAGAGCACGATGGAGCAGTGGAAACACTGAAAAGGAGATGGGTGTCAGCCAGGGGAGACCTTCCAGCATTTGTTTTGTGGGAGGTCCTGCAAAACAAATGCCAGCATGCATGGGTGGCACAGGGTTCATGGAGCATCCAGGGGAGACACTGCTGCAGGTGAGGAGGAAGCAGTGTGTAACCTCTGCTTCAATCTCATCTCTCTGTCTAACATTAAGCTGTCAGGAAATAAGGTGCTCGACCCACATTTCAGGGTCATTCATTCTTGGCTGGTGGGGGTGAAAATGTCAGCTGCTGCTGATTTAAGGTAAGAGACCCCTTGTTTCTGTGGGCAGTGGAGGAAGGTAATTCCATTAGGGCTGTGGGACAGTGGTGGCATAGCTGCAGTCAGCTCTTCATGCACCCAGGATGGTGGATGAGAAGGATCTGTGCCAGTGCCCGGGAAACCCATTTGGAAGTGAAAGCAGCTCCTTCCAAAGGATGTGTATATAGATATATGTACACTCTACACAGGGAGTGTATCTACTGGAATTTTTCCAGTGCTGGGGTTATGGGTATGGATTCCAACCCAACAGCCACCCAAGAACCAGTTTGTAGGCTCTCTTTGGAAGCTGCCCTTGAACAGTGAGCTTTTATGCACTTTGTGCTTTTTGCTCACACTTTTTGCAAGTGTATATAAAACATAGCTATTGGTTTAATCCTATATATTCAATATATATACGCTTCACTGTATAGCTCAGTGTTCTGAGAATGAACCCCACATGGCAGTGGACTGGCCAATTGTTTCTGACAGTTTTGTTCGTAGACTCCTGAGTTATTCTTGCTTGAGGACAGAACAGCTGCAAGGGGAGATTTATCCTGTGGAGACTAAAACCAGCTCTCCAATAACATTGGGATTGCAGGAAATCTTTAAGTAGGAGATATCCTTGGCACCAGCACCCCAAGGAGATAGTAGGGTGCATGTGTACCCTATCAGGGAGGTATCCCATCAGGGAATACCCCTTGTGCAGTGCAGTGTTGGGTGGTACAGGGCAGGATCCAGACCTGGGGCTGGACAAGCTGTTCCACTGTTCTCCAGAGAAACTGCTGCTACTTCTTCTGCCACCTGTATCTAAGGACACCAGAATCTTGCAGGGAGGTCGGTGGGGAGAGTGCAATCCCTCCAAGGGACTTTTCCCCTGCTTTCACTTCTACTCTCCATGAGCAAGTTCCTGCCTGTGCATTTTCCCAATCTGCTTCACCACGAGCTGCAAAAGGCAAGGTGGAGAGCAGACACAGGCAGTGACTACTGTCAAGGCAAACAATGGTTTAAAGCTATTTTGAGCTTTGTGGAAACAATTTATTTTGGTTTTGTGGCCCCAAAGAAGAGCAAGCTTCTGTCTCCACCACAGGATCTGTTTAGTCTTGAGTGGCAGATAAGCCTCAGAGGCTGCACCCAGCCTGGTGGGCACTGTGGGACATTCTGCCTTCTGTTGGCTCCCACAGTGAGTGTTGTAGGGCTCAAGATGTGTCTGTGGCAGCTAGAGTAAACATTCAGAACCAACTAACATCTGCCTGGTGCTCTCCAAGACAACTTTGGAGTTTTATTTCCAACTCTTGAGGTCTCAAGTGGGAAATTCACTTTGCTCCATGGGCAAATTGATCAGACCCCAGTTGGGAAAGCAGAGGATATGGGTGGGATATCCTCTGTGTGGGCTCCTGGAAGTCCCATACTGGTAGTTTCTGAAGCCCACTGCAGTTTCTAAAATAGTCTGTATGGCAAAGGCTCTCTTGATGATGAACAGGGTAAGTGCCAGTCAACCAGTGTTATTCTTGTGTAACTGATTGGAACTACACAGACTGAATTTAATTTCATGATTAGCTATGCCAGGAGACCACAAGTATTGGATAGGTGCCTTTGTTAAATGAATCTCATGGAAATAATTACTGGCTCCAAGAGAAGGGGGTTGCATTTTCAAATCCAGATACAACTGGGGGGTGTGGGAAGGACATTCATCCTGCACACCAAACCCAGATGAAAACCCATGGCCAAGATGCTTGGTGAGAAGTGCCCGTGCTGAGGCCAAGGATGGCACCCCATGCTTGTGCCCACCTCTGGGATCTTGGGAAAAGGATCTGTGCAAGCCCCCATGTGCTAGCACTGCTGCATAAGAGGTTCCCCTGCCTTGAGCCTTAGCCAAAATCTGACTTGTTTTTATGGCCAAAGACACGCAGGCTGGACATGCAATTTCCAGAGCTGGATGTCTGTAGCAGCATTTGCACACAGGTGTGGCCATTTTCCAAGGCAGCTCTCACCTTGCTTCTTCATGGCATGTGTCCTGCTCTTTCCACGTGCCTTGATAAGTCAGTGCATGAGCCCATCTATACAACATCTATACAATATGCATCTCTTACCATAAACCTTTTCTGCCATAGATTAAAAGGAACCAATTTCTTTCGCCTCTGTTGTAGGGAAATGTCAGAAGCAGGGACAGCTGGCTCAGCTGAAGTGAAGGAGTCAGATGAATATGCATGATGCCAAGGCATTATTAACCTTGTGGATTTAATGTTGGACATTTGACCTTTCTTCTCCCACCTCTCTCCCCTTTGTGGATGGCTGTCCCTGCTGGACACACCTCTCGTTGTGAATTGAGAGATGTCACACCGTGTTGTTCACTGTGCATGTCAGCACGTGAGCGCTCTGAGACAATTAATCACTCCAGTCCTGACTGAAAATTCTCAGTCCTTCAATTTTCTGGATGCATTTGACTGAGTAATGTCCTTGCAGAGACGGGGGAAAGAAGAGTTTCCAATTCATTTGCAGATATTTGATGATTTTAAAAGCTGTTTTTGTGAAGCACCTCATAATACAGAAGGTTGCATGGCTCCATATCATGAAGGAAAACCCAGGCAGCACAGCTCTTCAATCCAAACAGGCATAAACCAGCTGGCCAATGACAGGCTCAGCTCTCACACAAGTCAGGCAGCAGCTAAAGGGATCAATTCTCACCTGGTACAAAGGTGTTTGGGTCAGAGAATCCGGTCATGCTGGAGCTCTCTTTGAAGCAGGGGAGCTGAGGTGTGTTAACCTGCACTGAGCCTGGGAATCAAAGAGGCTTCAGGTGCCAGGGCTCTTTGGGCTTCAGGCTAGAGAAATAATAAAGGATCACATAAAGCATTCTGATATTAAACAGCAAAAAACTTACTGGAAGAAGAAGAGTTACTTTTTATTAAAACACCTGCTGTTCCTTGGCTGCAGAGCTCCTGATTACATGCTTTTCCTATCCTCCCTTATATGCTTTCCCCCTCCTCAAGCTTCACTCCCTGATGCCCTTTCGAGGCCACACATCTTCATTCCTTGCTGCTGTGCAGGGAATGTGGCCCTGACTACCCCAACGTGGGTGTGCTGCACTGCAGGGGTTGCTGGTGGGATAAGATCTGCAGAGATTGCTGTAACAAGAGGCCTCCCACTATAATACAAATGTCCATTTAAATTTTTTTGCTAAATGTTGGCTATCATAATGAGCTACTATGTATTACAGTACTGGCTTAATTTCCTTCTCTGAATTTGGTCCCTTCTGGTGCTGGAGCAAGGTTTTATCTGTTTGTATCACTGCATCATCATCAGATGGGGTCTATAGGCACTGACTGTCCTCCAACAGCCCATCTCCTCACCTGGAGGCTGTAGTTAGGGTTATGGTTGCCATGGCGGTGGCAAGACAATTAAAATGGCTTTATAATCAGCTGAAGGTACTGACTGTTTCCAGGATACTATATATCCTAATCAATCTCAGCTCCAACAGACCTTGGAGCAAAGCCAGATCCAATGACAGCAGTTGGTGGCATTTAATTTTTTTCTTTCTCCTCCAGCCCCCTAGGGTTAGCTTTCCTGCATGGGTTTGCAGCTGCAGTTCAAGGTGAAAAAAAAAACCTCCATCGTTTCTGGCTGTGGTATCTTTTGTCCTGCAGCCTTTGATTTGGGCCATGCAGCACAGAAAATGTGTGAAGTTACCACCATTCCTCTGACCTCCTGACCTGCCAGAAGCTGAACTGGCTGCTTGGCATCGCCTGATGTGGGTGCTGCCTTTGTGATGAGTGCAGGGAATAAGGGATCTCTTTGTGGAAGGCTCCTCCTAACAGGCTGTGCTTCTCCCCTTGCCAGGCCATTCCCTGTGGGTGGTGGGGGCTGGAAGCAATATGTTGGAAGTCACACTGTATCCCAACAGCTTGGGATTCAGAGCTGTCAAGCAGTGGCTCATTGTTAGTACAACTTCTTCCAGAATGCCAGAAAAAGAAAAGGAGACTTGAAACTTTTTATGACCTGCTGACACATGAGTCTGGTAGGAAACTGACTGTGAATCTGGAGAAGTAGTGAAGGGGTTTGGAAATCTGCTGCTGCTGCTCATTACAGGGTTGTTTTTTCCTACAGGTAGCAATGGGAGCCAGAGGGCTCCTCCAATTTACATCTGGTTGTTCCAGCTGGCTTACATGGATCAATTTTGTGGTGTAGGTGCTGCCCTGTGCTTGGTCAGCATTTCTTGGGAGTGTATAGTATTTTTGTGAGGGCTTTTTGTATTTTTGCCATGGTTCAGGAACAGTTGAATTCCCGTTTTAGAGAGTTTCTGACCTACATGAGCCCTGAGGAGACTGTATAGTCCCAGGTAGGAGGCTGAGCCAGCTGTGTCCTGAAAGTCTGGATGGGTTTGCAATGTGAGACTACAGGATGGCACAAAATGCCACTCCTGACTGCTGCTACTAAGAAAACTTAGCTCAGGGCTGCTCTGCGTGGCACTGGGCACTTCCCCCAGTGCGGGTGCTACAGTGGGTTTCAATTGCAGGGCTATTCTGCACTTTGTGGTGACAATGTCTAGCTCAATGTTCTTAACTTTTTCTTGTATCCTCACCTACAAACCAAACGCTTAAAGCCTCAACAACTATCAGCATTAAAATAAAATTAACTTGAATCTAACTTAGGTTTATGGCCCTGCTTAAACCTTCCAGAGTTGTGACCCCTCTTTTGGAAGCTGTGATGTCTTTGCAATCAATCAATCAAGCAATCAATCAATTCCATGCCATCAATGACTGCAATGCCTTTGCTTTAGATAATCAGACTCTGCACAAATCTCCTGAATTTCTAGCATGCCCATAGATTTGCTAGCTCTGCACTCTGTTGGGATTTACCTGATCCTTCCAGCTGGAAGAGTCTGCCAACAGCCTCCACTTCACAGAGGGGACCCTCCACCCAGGCCACTGCTTCTGGCATCTGCTGAAACAACAGATTTGGAAGCATTAGCCTGCTCCATTAGTCTCCAGGTCAGAGAGTCAGTGAAAGTCTCCAAGATATACCAAAAACCTTGTCTGGAGACTCTCCCTTAAGGAGCCTGCTACCTTCAACACTTACTCAGTGACCAAAGACAATAGCTTGAAGCACCCCTAATTTCCAAAGATAAGCAATGTAGCTATGTAAATGAAAAGTTGCAGGTTTCCTTAAAGGCTCTGAACATATTTTTTCCATGACTCCCCTTCACACCATTAGGTCTTTCTGGCAGCTCATTTTGGATGATTTTGTTTCAAAATATGTTTAGAAGCTTAGGTTCTAACAAAGGATAATAATTACCCAAGTAACAATGAACTTAACCAACCACCCAAGGAGTTGGAATGATTTACAGCTTTCAAAGGAGCTGATGCTAGCTTGCCTTTTGTCTTTCTACTTAATGCCTCTCTAATGTTCTTCTCTGGACACAATGCCTTTATGAACTGTTTTTTCTCCATCTTTTTTTTCTTCAATAGATTGCCAAGTCCCTCCACCACCTAATTCTCTGCATACAAAAGAAGATTTAATATCCTCTAAATGACTATAAAGAACAAACCTACCAGATGGCAGACTTCATTGCTCAAGGGGGATGCAGGCTGCTTCTCTTGGAGAAGCATTACAATGTGGTTTCAAAAGACAGAGCCATTAGATGTATTCATATTTTCCTTAATGGGATGCTGTGAGGTAACTCAGGAAAGGTGTAAGAAGAGGGAAATACATTTTGTGATCTAACAGAGGAAACAAATGGAGCTACATGAGATGCCTTTTTGCTAATTTCTTGAATCTCTCTGAGAAACATCTTGACTGTGACCTTGAGCATCTCTGCAAAACTTTTGAGATGTGGTATCTTGATGCTATGTATGATTTTACAAACTCAAAGAAAGGTTTAAGAATGTTACTAGCATTCAAAGACTTCTTCTCCAGATTTAAAACAAGGATGTTGCTGACATATAATCAATGCTCCTCAAGAAGAAACTGTTCTGTTTCATTCTCTTTCCATTTTTCCTATGCCAGAAGCTGACAAGATTAGTTGATTAAAAGGACTTTTTTAAGAACAAATGTTTGCATCTCAGTTATTTTCCAAGTATTTGGCTGAATAATTCATCTGATACATAGCTAAATCATTTATCTTTGTAGATTATCTGAGAAAAGATCACAATATTTATGTATGGACCTATTGCTCAGACTTATTTGCTAAATAATTTATTGGAATAATCTGTGCTTTGTATCTCATTTGTGTCCAGTTCTTTGGAAGATGTTGGTATTCTGATGATGTGATGTGTTTCTGTTCCCAAGTGGGTGAGTGTAACTTTCTGGAATTATTTTGTGATGTAAGTGGCTGTTATTATGAGTCTGAAATGTGTTTTCATGCTAAATTCACACTTGGTGAGTATTCCTTCCAGAAAATGTGTTCCCTAGGATAACTGTGGAAAGCAAACACAAAAAAAGGAAGGAAAGCAGTCAAAGCAAATCCATAAAAAGATTCAGATGCACAGAAATGTGTTTGCAGGACACACTTATCTCTGCTGTGAAGCAATGTGATAAAGGAGACCTCAGATTTACAAGGCAGAGATTATTATATGCCAACCAGCTACATATCTGTCCTGTGTGGACAGCTTGAATGATGATTTGCAGCCAGGCCTGCTACCAAACAAATGTGACCTACAGTCACTTGTGTTCTCCTTGGGATGTAGGTTACACAGCAAAGTACCAAGCACAGCAAAGTGTAGCATTACATATCAAATGAAAGAGAAAAGATAAAAAGGGCATATTAATGGAGAGGCAACAATCTTGGTATTAAGGATGAAGAAAATAGGGTATTTTATGTGTCTCCAAACTGACACAGTAGCCTGTTGTAACAGCCACTACCTGATACCTTGAAAGCAAGAGAAAAATTTCCATCATGATTTAGTGATCAGCTTTCACACTGAATTTGGAGATCTGATCTCCTTATCTTTGCAAGTGCTACTGGGAGACCTGCTTGGTAACAAGAAAAGAATTCAACCTAACAACAGCCCATTCATCCTGGTGCTGTGTCAGGCAAAACCCAAGCCTTTATCTAGAGTACTAATTCTCTACAGACCTTTGCTTCAAGTCGTATTTGCAGCGCACCAAAATGTATTTTAGCATGGGCAAAGAGAGAGCTTACTGTCACAGAAATTCAGTTGAACTGCGTTTCTCCCCACCATGAAAAAGTAGATTCAAATAATATACTTGTCACAATATAGCTCCATAGTCATATAGCTCCATGGGGAAAATCAACTATTCTGGATTTAATCCCAGCTACTAATCGGGAAGACAGCTTGCAGTTTTCTCCCCCTCTGGTACCCACATATATTTCTAGATTTTAATGATGTCTTTGGGTCATCTATAGAAAAGACATTAACTGCTTTAGATCTTCTGCCACATCTATACAGGGGTGGTATTTTTCATCACATAAATATGTACATTGTACACTCTATGTCAAACTCGCTGGTGCACCCTGCTTATTTATCACAGTCTAATGTGCTTCTCTTGACAACCCCTTGTGCATATGCTGTTTTCTCGGTACTTGGGAGATATCCTGAGGTTCAGTGGTCCCTTCCTCTATTCTGTACTCCACAAATTTACTGGCAGTAATTTGTGGGATGCCTTTCCAAAACTACAGGAATACTGGTCTGGAGGCGTAAGCGTATTAAACTGCCGAACTCCCGTGATTCACATCCTTTCCTGACACCCATTAATGTTCCTGGCACCATTTTCAAATTACTCTTTGGCAGATGGAGGACATGCTGCTAAGTGCTATGATTATGAGATTCATTAATATGGACAGAATTATGCACATGCATTTGTATTTGGGCAGGCAGAAGAATTTACATCTGAGGTTTCCAAAGACACTGGATACTGAGGTGATACACTGCAGGAAATTATACCAGAGGAAGACGAGATAAAATTTTGTGGAGAAGTTACATGAAGCTGTTTTGCTTGATGAAATTTTTGTTTTGGGGCTCACCTAGGCAGCAACAACTGGTGAGAACAGGTAGTGGTTCAGAACTGGATGGTCACTGCCAGTGGCAAAGCTTTTGGATGACAAAGACCAATTAGATCTGTGAGCAGAGCCTGGAGCTACAGGAGAGGAGTGTGAATGTGCCCATCCACGTGGGCAACCACACCACCGTTACCTCTGGCATCTCACTGCTGATCAGGAGCTCATCAGCCAGGCTTGGGAGATCAGCTACACAAATGTCACAGGGATTTGAAATGGGGAGATTTCTGCTCTGTCATGTTAAAAGCCTGGAAATGTGCAAGAGTTGGAGCTGGCTTTGAGGGTTGTAAATGGCAGACACACATACCTGGTCTTTTCCAGGTATGCTGTGATGCTGTGTTGTTGCAAAAGGAGGTCTGGGTGCTGGAATGGAGAGGGACTATTTGCTTCTAGAGATATGAACATTATAACTCTTTTTGCTATGGGCATCTGGACTCAGTGTATGCTCTGTTTCCCCGGCCAGGGAGGCTCTTTGTTGGTGGTTTCAGCATGAAGGAAGAATTATTTAGCTTTGTGCAGAGTGGTTGCAGATGATCACTGGCATGTACTTCAGGAAGATGGATAGGAGGGAGGTGGTACTTCATGGGAAGGGTGGGTGTTTCTCATCATGATGTGCTTCATGTGATAAGTGCCTGCAGGTTTTTTGCACATCCATAAGAAGATTTCCTGAAGGAAATGTTGGAGGAGGAATGTGAGTGGGAGCAGGAGGAAGAAATTTAATGTTTTAGGCAGATGGGGAAAATGACCAAAATAATCATGACCACAAGATACTGGATGTTTGGTGTGCTGAGGACAGAGAGTGATTTTTGGCCTATGAATGCACTGTAACCAGGGAAATGTCTTGCTCTTTGGAGTATTGATAGTGTGTGGGCATGATCTGTCACTTAGGGGTTGAGCTGGATCTACGTGACCTTTTCCAGTCAAATGCACCAAAATTGTTTTGAGTGATGAAAGTAATACATGATGTGTTGAATAAAACCTCAAAGAGTGCAGTGAGGAAGCACACAAACAGAACAGCTGTGAGTGAGATGCCTGGTTGGACTGAGGACATACAGGATCACAGAAAGGTGCCAAAGTGAGGCTGGCAGTAATGAGAGCCCAAGGGTGGCACATGCCCTGGAGTTCCATGGGATTCTCCATGCCAAATCCTGTCTTCCCAGGTGTTTGTGTGCACTGCCCATCCTTCCAGGGTACCTCATTCCCATTCTTTGGCAGCTCGTCAGGAAGTGCTATCTCCCTGCTGTCTCTGTAGCCCCTCTGATGAGATGCATTCTGTTGGGATGCCCTGGCACAGATTCTCCAACTTATTTTTCCCATTCAGGTACCTGTCAGCCTCCCTGTACAAGATAATGCTTCTTTCCACACAGGTTGCATGCTACAAGTGCTAAGGGACATGATAAAACATCTAAGTGCTTATTGTCCATTCCCAGTTTCCATGGCAACCATGATAAAACATTTCTTTTCCCACATTTCAGGAATGCCATTCACTTCCTTTTTCCCCACTCCTCAGTTCCCTTCAGGAGGAGACAATGCTCCCTCTGCTTCCTCAAGGACAGACAGCTGTGGCAAAGGCTCAGTGCTGCCCACATCTCCAGGACAGATGTGACAGGGCATGGGGCAGCACAGGGTACCTGGTACATCAACTCATCCCAAACTCCCAAGACCCAAACAGGTCTTGTCTGAAGGTAGAATGATCACTCCAGGGCCACACCAGGAGCCAGCTTAGCCCTCCTTGTGCCTGCAGGTATGGAAAGGGGAAGCCAGCTCTCTCACAGAGGAGCAGGTTTGCCTTGCTGGGGTGTGCTGTGCTGTCTGGGCTTTGATTTCCCCTACACAGGACCTACAGAGCAGCACAAGTACACTGCAAATTAACTGAGTTTCCTGAGCACCCTAAAATCTGCCTGCATCTTGGTCAGCCTTGGGAGCTCTGTTGTGGGAGCTCAGTGCTGACAGCTCATCTTCTTAATCAGCTGAGTGAAATAATGAGTTGGAGAACCTTTCCTAGAGAGTTTTTCTGCCTGGGATGTGTTACTGTTATACACATACTGGGTTCACAGTGTGCTTAACTATTCAATCAATGTGTTGTTGGTCACTGAACCCTGCATTGTGTGAGCTGCTGCAGGTGTGCTGAGCTGAGCAAACTGCTGGCCATGTGGGAATGGGATGTGAGGGCAGCAAGCCTGGATAACAGCTGCAGGGTGGTGGTAGGAGGCAGAAAACCTGAAAGTCTTGGCTGACTTCATTTTGAGTTGTGCAATGCATTTGGCGTCTTCTCTCAGTTAACAAGTTGAAAGGACAAGAGAAAATGGCCTTAAGTTGCACCAGGAAGAGATTTAGATTGGATATTAGGAAACATTTCTCACTGAAACGGTGGTCAAGCACTGGAATGGGCTGCCCAGCAAAGTGGTGGAGTCACCATCCCTGGAAACGGTCAAAAACCATGGGATGTGGAACTTGGAGACATGGCTTGGTTGTGAACACAGTGATGATGGGTTAATGGGGGGGACTTGATGATCTTACAGGTCTTTTCCAACCTTAATAATTTTGGGATTCTATGTACAGGAGGAAAGAGGGCTGAATGTGACGCAAATAAGGAGTCAATACCTGGAGAACAGAGGTTTTATATATTATCCTAGTATTTGAACACATACTGTATAGTTCACATGTATTTAATACTTATCTGCTACTGGAGGCTGTCTCTGCACCGCATTTGATGAAGCTCTTCTCAAGGCATTTGAGTGCATTGCTCAAATCTGGTAGGTCTCTGCCCATCACTGGCTTCCTCTGCTAATAACCACCTTGGCAGATCCTGGGGCACTTCTGAGGTGAAAAAAAAATAAGATGCTGGAAGCAAATTTTGTCTTGTTCCTCACTGGCAACAGGGTGGTCTGGGAAAAGAGTCTGTCCCAGCACTGTCCTTAATTTGTTCAGCACACTGATAATGTCAGGGAAGATACATGCAGAAATATAGCCCAGCCCCTCATAAACTGAATAAAGAGTGGGACCACTGCCTGCCTGCCTGCCAGAGAGGTCTTTCCTTCCTGCAGCACTGCACTGGCTCCAGGAGAGCCATCCCTTCCCTGTGGCTCTCCTTGTGCTCCTCTCCAGATGGAGATTGAATGCAGCTCTAGAGAGGCAGCCTCCTCAGGCCCCTGCAGGGTGTTCAGTGTGGCTGTGCAGTGCTGCTAAACCAGCATGCTGCTCTCAAGCCCTGGGAAGTGACAGCACCAGAGAGCTGGCACCTAGGCAAGGTGTCACTGGAGCTGTGGTATGCCCACATGGTACCAAGGAGGTCAGTCTGATAAGGAGCAATCACTTGGCTAACATGCTTGGAAACATGGCATAGATGCCAATGTTAGTACCAGAGCTGGCTGAAGACCAGGAATTCTGGTTCACCAAAAGGAACATTTTTCCTCCTTCCCCCTCCCTCTGAGTTTCAGGAAACTGGGGCCAGACCCTTTACCTCAAGGCTTCTTAGCCCAGGAAAAGACTTTCCAAATACATCTTTCTGATTGCCCAGTTTGCAACACCCCCAGCCCAGGGATGTTAGGGATCCAGAGGAAAGCACCCCAGAGCCTTGGCTGAACCTAACTCATTCTATCTTCAAGTCCTGCAGAAAGAAGCTGTTCACCTGGAACTTTGCTGGAAAGTTTCCAGCCAACTGGAATGAGTTGAAATGAGCCTTCAGGAGGCCTAGACACCAAATGGCTTCACTGGGAAGTCAACCAGCACCTGTTCATGGAGGTTTCCTTTGGGTCCTTTGGCATGAGCAAACAAAAGGCCCCAGGTGCTGACCATCATTTATGCTCTTTAGTCATTGCTTTCCTCCCTGTCCTGGTGCCAGCCAGGCATGGCATGGAGGGCAGTATGCACTGAGGACTGTTCCCAAATATGAGGCAGGGGGGAATAGACTGCACCAGTTTCAGCACTATTCACCCCACACACTGCCATACTTATTCCATAGCCCTGTTTTCAGAGAAATAAAATATCACCCTGCTCAACTTCAATACTATTTCAGACACTTAGAAGTAGGAAAAAAAACTAAATAAAAAGATAATTCTAAGAATACTGTATTAAGGCCATAGGGATAGCACAGGGCTCAGATGAGACCCAGAGTCAGATGTACTATGGGCTGGATATGGCTAATATGTGCTACTTGGCTTCAAAGGCAGAGAAAGGTCCCTGTTTTGATTTCATGCTTATTTCAGACCTAGACTAGCCAGGAAATTTGGCATGGAAGTGAAAAGCATGAGAACACCAGGCACTTTTTGTGCAAACTAATTTAGTCCCTCGGGTGTAATATCTCCCTCATAAAGGTTTTGTGGAAGCAAGTGGAGGTACAGAGGTGTTCTTTAGCTTGCATAACAAGTCCATAACGGTGCTAAGGATGAAGTATGCGACATTAGAGCGTCTTCGAATTACAAAGATAACCTCAATCCTGAGAGCTGAACAGCTTATCTGTACATAATGGTGGTCATTTCATGGATACTCTTATACACATTCCATAATTAAACTACTTCCTCACTATGGGACATTTACTTCATGGATTTATCCCGTAGATGTACAGTGTAAAGAGTGGGGACTGGGTGTGACACAAACTTTGGAGGATATTGGAAAAACAGGTCAAAACTAAGCTCAGACTTGCTGCAGAAGCAGGGGAAAAAGGCAAAAAGGAAGAAACAGCTTGGGGAGGAAGATATGAGGGACATGGCCTAGAACCTCATAAAAAAAAAAAGCCTTCGCCAAAGAAAAAGCCATCCTAAGGCATGGCATGCCATCAAGGGCAGGGACATGCAGCAAAGATTCGCCTTTTGCTCACCATTGAAATTGCAAGAATCCGTTTCCCTTTCGGGAAGGGAAACGGAATTTTGCGACCCCAAAAAGAAAGGCTTGCAAACACTCTGGAAAGGACATAGGATCAAATGAAATGCAATTGAAAAAAAAAACCAAAAACCCAGAAAACCAGGAGATATCGTCTCTTCTAAACATGGTCGGTGAGGAAATGAGTTGCAGTGCAAAGGACCCAAACAGGCCAAAACTAAGCTCACAGATGCTGCAAAAGCAGCGAAAAAAAGCAAGGAGGAGGACACAACTTGGAGGGGAAGATATGAGGAATGTGGCAGGATGGTGAAAAAAAAAAACCAAAACCAAACATCCCGAAAGTCAAAGGCATCCAAAGGCAGGCCATATGCCATCAAGTGCAGGGCCTGCACCAAAACTTGCCCAAATTGATCCCCACTGAAGGCCAAAACTGAAAAGAAGGACTAAAAAACACTCCGAAATGGAGATAGCATCAAAGGAAATGCAATTGCAGAAGAAAAAAAAAGAAATTGAAATTTCCTTTCAGGGGAAAGGGAATACCCTTTCAGGAGAAGGGAATCTTGCGATTTCAATGGGGACCAATAGGGGAATCTTTGGTGCATGTCCCAGCTCTTGCTGGCATGCCATGACTTTGGATGGCCTTGACTTTGGGAAAGATTTTTTGCATTTTTTTTCCGTTTTTAAGTATCCTTGCCATGGCCCTCATACCTTCCCCTCCAAGTTGTCTCTTCCTCCTTGACTTTTTCCCCTGCTTCTGCAGCATCTGTGAGCTTAGGGTTTTGCCTGTTTTGGTCGTTTGCACTGCACTGGACATAATCCTGGTCCATTTTCTTGTAGTCACTAAATCTGCCAAAATTTTTTTTCTCTTCCAATTGCAATTCCTTTGATTGTATGTCCATTCCAGAGTGTTTCTAAGTCCTTCTTTTCTCTTTTAGCCTTCAGTGGGGATCAATTTGGGCAAGATTTGGTGCATGTCCCTGCACTTGATGGCATATGGCCTGCCCTTGGATGCCTTTGACTTTGGGAAAGATTTTTTCTTTTTTTTCTTCACCATCCTGCCACATTCCTCATATCTTCCCCTCCAAGTTGTCTCTTCCTCCTTGACTTTTTCCCCTGCTTTTGCAGCATCTGTGAGCTTAGGTTTTTGCCTGTTTTGGTCGTTTGCACTGCACTGGACATAATCCTGGTCCATTTTCTTGTAGTCACTAAATCTGCCAAAATTTTTTTTTTCTCTTCCAATTGCAATTCCTTTGATTGTATGTCCATTCCAGAGTGTTTCTAAGTCCTTCTTTTCTCTTTTGGCCTTCAGCGGGGATCAATTTGTGCAAGCTTTGGTGCATGCCCCTGCACTTGATGGCATATGGCCTGCCCTTGGATGCCTTTGTCTTTGGGAAAGATTTTTCATTTTATTTTTTTATTTCCGCATCCTGCCACATTCCTCATATCTTCCGCTCCAAGTTGTGTCCTCCTCCTTGCCTTTTTTTCGCTGCTTCTGCAGCATCTGTGAGCTTAGTTTTCGCCTGTTTTGGTCCTTTGCACTGCAACTCATTTCCTCACCGACCATTTGTTGAAGCCACTAAAGCTCCCGATTTTCTGGGTTTTTTGGTTTTTTTTCAATTGCATTTCATTGGATCCTATCTCCTTTCCAGAGTGTTTGTAAGCCTTTTTTTTCAGGGTCGCAAGATTCCCTTTCCCTTCCCGAAAGGAAATTTCATTTCCTTTCGCGAAGGGAAAGGGAATCTTGCGATTTCAATGGGGACCAATAGGGGAATCTTTGGTGCATGTCCCAGCACTTGCTGGCATGCCATGCCTTTGGATGGCCTTGACTTTGGGAAAGATTTTTTGCATTTTTTTTCCTTTTTTTAAGTATCCTTGCCATGGCCCTCACATCTTCCCCTCCAAGTTGTCTCTTCCTCCTTGACTTTTTCCCCTGCTTTTGCAGCATCTGTGAGCTTAGGTTTTGCCTGTTTTGGTCCTTTGCACTGAACTGGACATAATCCCGGTCCATCTTCTTGTAGTCACTAAATCTGCTAGTTTTTTTTTTTTTTCTTCTAATTGCAATTCCTTTGATTGTATCTCCATTCCAGAGTGTTTGTAAGTCCTTCTTTTCTGTGTTGGCCCTCAGCAGGGATCAATTTGGGCAAGCTTTGGTGCATGTCCCTGCACTTGATGGCATATGGCCTGCCTTTGGATGCCTTTGACTTTCGGGATGTATGGTTTTGGTTTTTTTTTTTCACCATCCTGCCACATTCCTCATATCTTCCCCTCCAAGTTGTGTCCTCCTCCTTGCCTTTTTTCCCTGCTTTTGCAGTGTCTGTGAGCTGAGTTTTGGCCTGTTTTGGTCCTTTGCACTGCAACTCATTTCCTCACCGACCATTTGTTGAAGACACTAAACCTCCAGATTTTCTGAGTTTTTTGGTTATTTTCAATTGCATTTCATTTGATCCCATCTCCTTTCCAGAGTGTTTGTAAGCCTTTCTTTTCAGGGTCGCAAGATTCCGTTTCCCTTCCCGAAAGGAAATTTCATTTCCTTTCGGGAAGGGAAACGGAATCTTGCGATTTCAATGGGGACCAAAAGGGGAATCTTTCGTGCATGTCCCAGCACTTGCTGGCATGCCATGAATTTGGATGGCCTTGACTTTGGGGAAGGTTTTTTTATTTTTTTATGAAGATCCAGGCCATGTCCCTCATATCTTCCTCCCCAAGTTGTGTCTTGCTCCTTGACTTATGCCTTGCTTTTGCAGCATCTGTCAGTTTAGTTTTCGCCTGTTTTGGGGCTTTGCACTGCACTGGACATAATCCCGGTCCATTTCCTTGTAGTCACTAAATTTGCCAAATTTCTTTGTTTTCTCCTCCAATTGCATTTCATTTGATCCTATCTCCATTCCAGAGTGATTGTAAGTGCTTGTTTTCTGTTTTGGCCTTCAGCGGGGATCAATTTGGGCAAGCTTCGGTGCATATCCCTGCACTTGATGGCATATGGCCTGCCTTTGCATGCCTTTGACCTGGGGATAGATTTTTTTCTTTTTTTTGTTTTAAGTATCCATGCCATGTCCCTCATATCTTCCTCCCCAAGTTGTGTCTTGTTCCTTGACTTATCCCTTGCTTTTGCAGCATCTGTCAGCTTAGTTTTGGCCTGTGTTGATGCTTTGCACTGCAACTCATTTCCTCACCGATCATGTTTAGAAGACATGAAATCTCCCGATTTTCTGGGTTTTTGGTTTGTTTTTCAATTGCGTTTCATTTGATCCTATCTCCTTTCCAGAGTGTATGTCAGCCTTTTTTTTCCGGGTTGCAAGGTTTAGTGACTACAAGAAAATGGACCGGGATTATATCCAGTGCAGTGCAAAGCACCAAAACAGGCCAAAACTTGTTGTATTAAGCACGTTTACAAGAATACTTATACATTACAGTAATATATTATAATAGTATACACAATACAACAATACTTCTATATTACAGCAATACATTACAACTTATACATTATAGCAGTTACATTGTCACAGCATCTATCTCTTCTTGTCGAGGCGGTCATAACACAAAGCAGAGACCTCAAATGTCCCAATATTATACACATTTACAACAATACTTACATATTGCAGTAATACATTACAACTTGTATTGCTAATTGGTGGCTCACTTACTTCCAGGTGTCTTGATTGGAAGAAATCAGGTCCGGACCTCCTTGTGGCTTCCACCTGCCACTCTCAGCTACACCAACGCCTCCTCCCCCACTCCGTCCCAGTGGGTCACAGTTGCCCTATACACTTTACAGCAATACTTATACACTACTTTCCTGAAGCATGCAGCCAAAGCATCTGCAGCTAATCCAGAAGCGATCCAACGAAGGATATTGCTGCCAAACTGCCACAGAGCCCTGACATGTCCATAGCTTCTCCAACCCAATTGCTAGGTGTTGTCTTATATACATTTACAATACTACTTATATATTACAGCAATACATTGCAACAGTTCCATTACAGAGTCCATCCCCTCCAGGGGCTTTTCCTGAAGCACACAGCCAAAGCATCTGCAGCTAATCCAGCAGCGATCCAATGAAGGATATTGCTGCCAAACTGCCGCAGAGCCCTGGCATGTCCATAGCTTCTTCAACCCTTCTCCTGGGGTCGATCCTCTCCTGGGATTATCCCCTCCAGGGGAACTCACCATCTTCTCCTGGTTTTTACAGCAGCCTTCTCCTGGTGCTGTCTTTTGTAGCACTCCTGGTTCTCACAGCAGCTATCCAGCTCTTTCTTGCAGCAGCCTTCTCCTGGTTCTTGCAGTCTTCTCCTTCTTCTTGCAGCCTTCTCCTGCAGTCTTCTTCTGGTTCTTGAAGTCTTCTGACTCCATTCTTTTATGCTACTTGTTCCTAATTGCTTATAGGTGTGGTTCTTAATTGGCCCCAGCTGCAGCTCATTGGGGGATAAGATTACATACTGTGCCCCCTTACAATTCTCCCTACAAAAACTAAGTTGACAGATGCTGCAAAAGCAGGGGATAAGTCAAGGAGCAAGACACAACTTGGGGAGGAAGATATGAGGGACATGGCATGGATCCTAAAAAAAAAAAAACCCTCCCTGTAAGTCAAAGCCATCCTAAGGCATGGCATGCCATCAAGGGCAGGGACATGCACCAAAGATTCCCCTTTTGGTCCCCACTGAAATTTCATTTCCTTTCGGGAAGGGAAACGGAATCTTGTGACCCCGAAATGAAAGGCTTCATAAATAATCTGGAATTTTCCCTCCTCTAGTTGGCAATTAATTCATTTGAAATTAGTCTGAGTTCCTGAGGTTTATTGAAGGAAAGGTTTTAGAAAAAGGATTTTAAGAAAATGGATTTTAAGAGAAGGGCTAAAGAAGGGGTTGGTTACACAACTAATTTCACATCATAGCCATGAGCAACTAATCTATCTCCCAGCCATTCCTATTACATCTAAATAGACCTTTTGTAATGAAGCATTGAGAAGTGAAAGGGGGGGTTAATGTACCACTCCGCCACTGCTGAAGGTGTGACTTGCAATTTGATGGAGGTCACATAGGAAAACAAGCATGGTTGTCTCAGTTGATTCTTCAGGGTATGTCCAATGCTGAATTTTCCTGAAATCTGCAGATTTTGCATTTGTTAAAAATCTGCATAAATGATGTTGAGAGAGGAGATTGTAATGAACCTGTTATGCAGGCAAAACAACACATTTGTACCTCTTGCTTTTATTTAAGACTGGACCCTTTTTACCTGGGGTTTACCTTTCTGGTGTGATCTGTTTTCCCCCTCTCAGATAATAGCTACCCAGGGGCCAGTGAAATGTATGAATGGGGCTGAATTGGAAAGGGTAGCCCTACAGATATGCTGGACTGGGTCAATGATGAAGGTGAGCAGATTAGGCTACATAAATATTTCAAGAGCTATAATTAGGACTAACATGACCTCGCTCCCAAGGTTCATTATTATACATGCACATGGCAGAAAAGCAACTAATCATGATCTTTCTCCACTTGGTTTTTCCTATGTTTTTGACAGAGTGTTTTTCACTCCCTAAGGTGTTCCTGGCTGGCACTGCCTCCCTAGGAGGGGACAGGAGATTTGTCATGGCTTTTTGTGTGACCAGAAAAAAATCCCAGAAAACTTCCAAAGCAAGCAGGAGATGTTTTCTCCCACCCTGGCATCACCCTGTGCTGCTGGGATCTGGGGCAAGGAAGCAGAGGTTTCCCTGCATGGTGAAAGCTCTCATCCGAAGCCCAGCAGGACTTGAGGAGCCCTTGCTGAGGACACCCTGTGTCCCAAGATCACAGTCACAAAAATACCCTCCTCCTGTTGGGATGACTCCAGCCCATCCTTGACCTCAAGACCATGTATTTGCAGCTCCAAGGCTCAGCTGTCACACCTGTCCTCAAGGCATGCACTCTCCCAAGCTGTAAACACTGCAGTTGATACAAAGCACAATATCCTATTTGCTTAGCAACACACATTTCCATGAACACCTTACACCATGAGGGTCACTGTTGTCCCAATGCTCTTTAACTGATCCTAATGCCAGGTCTCCTCCTGGGATGGAGGGAACAGCGACACAAGGGCCAGTGGGACAGCCCGTGGGCTGGGCCACCGGGGCAGCCATCCTGGGCTTTATGGTCCTTGCAGTGCAGCTGGAACTCGCCAGTTTGGTGCCAGAACCTCTAGGCAGGGAGAGCATAGCAGGCCAGTCACTGAAGGAGAGTTGCCTTCTCCTCCAGGAGAGCACCGAGCTGTCTTCTCCAGAAGAAGAGGATCAATGAGTGTCAGAGGTTTTTTCCACATTGCCCATGAACAGACCCTGATGTTGGGTGGGGAACTGTCATGGTTTGACGCTGGCACAATGCCAGTGCCCCATGAAAATACACTTTCCCTGGTGTTTGCTGTGAAATGTGACCAGGAAATAAGCAAAGCAGGCTTCTAGCTTAGGAATAAAGGAAAGAAAACTTTATTAACTACACTACAACTACATATAAAAAAAACCACAGGGAAAATGAAAACCTTGCAAAAAACATTTCCTCCTCCCCCCACCAAATTCTCCCAATACAATACATCTCTCCCCCAAATTCCCAACTCTCAATCCATCACCACCCTTCAGACAATCAATCCTCAGTTCAAGAGGAGAGGAGTCTTCCTTGTGCCATAGGCTTCCCCTGGAAACACTGTTGAAACCTCGTGTGTTTCCGTGTCACTCGTGGCACCGCCTGGAGTACAATCTGCTGTCGTGACCTCTTCCTTCCATGCCCAGTGCTCTCACCACTGCGCATGGACCAGAGCTGCTTCTAGAGTTCCCCTTTTAAGGATGCTTTGCCCAGTTCCAAAAAAGCACAGTCTCTCACTTTCGGGACCACTGTCCACCCCCAGACTTGGTCACCCCCCGGGGCTGAGGGGTCTCAAGAAAACAACACTGAACTCTCTTGGCTCCAAGCCATTGCCTTCCCCCTAGATGCAGTTTCTGTGTCACAGGAAAAAAAAATTCTGTCCATGGCAATACAAGAAAAGTCCAGCAAAAAGCCACTCCATCTCTTCCCACCCTTAGGTTCTTCTCCACCTCTCTCATGGCCCATTTCCTCTTATCTCATCTCTTATCCCTCTTCTCATTCAGCTCCAGGAGGGTCAGCATTTGCAAGGTTTCCATTGTCCAAACAGGGGTTAAAAAGCGGCCAGACTTCTCCATGCTCCCCCTATTCTCCTCAAGCCGGGCATGCTGACAACTTCAAGGCCTTCAAGGCCGCAGCCCCGTACACCAAGGAGCGCCGGCTTCTCTCTCTCTCATCTCCCGGGGCGGGGAGGGGGGGGGCTGCCCAATCCCTCCTGGTGCCCCCACCCTTTGATCTTCAAGGGCCTTTTCACCTCCCCTCTCCGTCCAAGGCCCCACCTCACCCGGCACATGCTTCCCCTCCCCCTGCCCAGCCGACAGAGCTGGGCAGGGGAAGGTCTAACCTGTCTCCCAGCTGGAACCCAAAGAGGAAGTCCCAAGAGAAAGTTCTGCTTTTAACCCCTGTGTTCTCAGAGGCGTATCCAAATACCTCAATGGCCAAAACAGGTGCCAGTTTCAGACTCTGAACACCTATTGGCCTCTGGCCACTCCATTCCCAGAAAACCTATTTCCTGTAAACCCACGACAGGAACATATCCATAAATTCTGTCTGCAGCATCCATCCCATGTGAGGTTGCTCTTGGTGGGGCCCAGCCTCTGCAGGGTTTGTGGTGTGGGTCAGGGCTCAAGGCATACACACACACACCCACACACCACATTTTTAGACCTGCAGCTTTTCCAGACATAGCATTTTAATTATCTGTTTATGCCCCTTCCCACCATGCACACAGCTCAGTTTGGACGACATTTCCATTGAGAAAGACTTACTGGTCATCTGACCCAAGAGAAAGACAGAAAGAAGGAGGTGGAGTGGAAGGGAACATGTTCCCAGAGAGTTGAGAAACTGATGAGCACATCTGGGTTGCACTGGCCAGCAGCTTGCACCCAGGTACACTTCTCTAGAAGTAGCCACAGAACAAGAAAATTCACATACAAGCACAGGAGAGGGGAAAAAAAAAAAAAAAAAAAAGAAAGAAAAAATTAAAACAAGAAAGGAAAAAAGGTTGTTTGCTGCCCTACTCTTCCCTGTGGCTAAATTAATTGGGTCTTACTCCTGCCGTCTGTATGCCGGCAGTACTCCCACAGCACTGACTTTAATAGGAGTGCAGATTGCAGGATCAGGCCCACGGTGTCTTGGAAAAGATGAATAATAATCACTACGTGGAGAAATACTGCAGTTTGCAACTCAAAGAACACTTTAAATCTGCTTAGCAATTTGTAACGCCCACAGTAGCACACTGTGTAAAGCTGCAGTTATGAGACAAATCACTTTTCCATTAAGCACGGCTCCAGGACGTGCCTTATGGCAGCACACAGGGAGCAGGCAGAGATGGAGGGGAGGGGAACGCTGTGCATGAGGTGGTGCAAGAAGCCAAGAGGTTTGCTTTTTCCAGCAGCAGCTGTGTTATCCCTTTACGGTTATTTTCTGGGCTCGCAGCAATTAATCCCCACACAGCCTGATTCCAGTGTCCACCCATCTGCAGACCCTTGTGCCACCTCTCACATCTAAACATCTCTCGGTACTGATGACTTTCCTTCAACAGCGAGCCTGGAAACAGAAAATTATATGAATTTTTTCAAATTACAGTATTTTTCTCGGTTCCAGATCTCAGTGTTGTTTGATGAAGTCTGACCCGGCCACCCAGTGTTCTGCCAGCAGTTATCTGACCTCACCTCTGCCTGAAACATCACTCTGCCAAGCCAAAACAGCCATGAAATGAGCTATGAAAGCTCATTTTTAGGGCTTTCCTCTTTCTTAAGCTTTTGAAATCCTGCTGATCTTCTGGAGGCAGAGAGCATCTCCAGATGCAATGTGTCCTCATTTGACTCTGGGCTGTTTCAAACTAGCAGGAGGCACTGAGCTGCTTGGGGTGGGAGTAAGTGACAGGTCCCAGTCTTGGCTACCACAAACTGGTTTAACTGGTAGATATAACCCACCCTTGCCAGCTCTGATCCTTTTGTCCCCAAACTCCCCCACACTGTCCAGTTATAATTCAATTAGTACCAGATGATGACAAAAAGCACCAGCAAATACAGCACCTGAACCACAACCATCAGTGGCAGGAGCCCACTTGCAACAAATTCTTCACCAAAGGCTTGGGCAGGGCTGGCTCTGAAGTGCCATGAGAGCAGAGCAGCCTGCTGAGAACAGATCTCTACTGAGAAAAAAGACCTTGGACACGCTGGAAATAAAAGTGTGGTTTGAAATGCATGGAGAAGGAGGACAATGAGCTATCTTGAAGCATCTACACAAAAGTACAATGACATTTAAGCCTGTCTAGGCCAGTGAGGAGATCCAGGCAGACTGGGGAATTAGACAAAACAGCCAGGGTCTCAGTGCAAGCTTTTATCTCATTCTTAGAGAAGGTGTTTGGAGACCTTGAATGAGAAAAAAGGGTAGCAAGATAAACAGAGCAGGCAGCTGAATCCCTCAAGATTTTAAAACAATGATCAAAGGAAAATGCAAATGAGGAACCTGCCCCCAGAAAGTCAGAGGAAACCGATTCACAGCTCGGTGGTGGGAATCAGGTTTAGAAGAGGTATTTCAGCTCCTCCAGGGAATCCAGCCTGTCCCACACCCAGAAAGCATGTTTGTGCTGTAGGGAGAACATGGGCAAGCCTTAACAGATAGACCAAGTTTTCTTCTGCCTGGATTATGGGAAATACCAAGTGGTGGATGTAGGATGGCATGGAAGATACCTGAAAAGTAAGATATTATATGTAAAGGAAAAATTATTCTTGGCAAGGATGGTTAAATGATGAAACAGAAGACAAACTTCCCTGGTCTTCTCTCAGACTGGGGTCTGTGCTGCCACTGTGAATGTGAGAGATTCCACCAGCCACTGAGCAATGCATCTCCACTTCTAACAGAGCAAAAGAACCTCTCTACTTCTTGCAAACAATCAGATAATTTTACTTTACATCCCAGCTGAAGACAAGTTTTACTGCTGGGTTTGGGTAGTGATGGGGAGAAGCAAGAAGGTTTCATACACTCAAGGTCTCTTTGCAGACTACATCCTGCCAGCCTCAGGAGTGTTTGGCCATAATGTGCTTCAAGAGTAAGCCCTAGGTCATGAACCCTGTAGCCCTGTGCCAGAGGAGAAGCTAGGGAAATAAAAATTAAAATAAACCCAAAAAATAAAAGTGGGGGGAAAAAAATCACACAGAGATTCATAGAATGACCAGGTTGGAAGAGACCTTTAAGATCATCAAGTCCAACCCAACTCTAACACCTCAACTAAGCCATGGCATTGAGTGCCACATCCAGGGTTTTTTTAACACATCCAGGGGTAGTGATTCCACCACCTCCCTGGGCAGACAATTCCAGCAGTAATTCCAGTAATCCCATGACACAGGCTAGTCCTCAGTGACACCAGTGGCAACATCTGATTTCAAACTGGTCATGCCTTGGTTACTGCAGCATGGCCAGGGTGCCTTAACTTGCAGCTATCAGTCACCCAGGGCTAAATACTCCAAACACATCACATCTGATCATTATTTCTTCAGAAGTACCTTGAGGTTTCCCTATAAGACAAAGAGTCTACAGAACTGAATACCATGTACACAAAATACATCACCCCCCTCCATATCATAGTGAAATTTCCCATCTCTTTTCCCCCTTGACCCACATTTTTGTAGCAGAGTGAGTGCTTTTAAATGAAGGAAACAGAATGAGGAGCAGCTGTTTGATGGCTACTGAACGGCCTGGGATGGCAGCAGCAGCCTGAGCTGAGAAGGATTAATGGGCAACACGCGCATGAGGAGGTCAGAGGTGGCAAATAAATGCCATTTATCAGAGAGTTACAGAAATAAAGGAATGAATCACATTGCTCGCATCACTATAGATGAGGTATAAATAGAGTTAATCAGCACTGAAAGCATATTAACTCAAGGAGAATTATTCATGCACTGCAGGTGTTTTCCCAATCTCTGTCCATGGAAGTAATAAGCGGGAGAAGTAATTGGTGTCCAGCCCATCTCCAGCCAGCAGCTATTACCCCTTCTGGACTGAATTAATCTTCGAAATTGCTATGCTGCTTTACAACACATATTTCAACATAATGATCTTTTACTTATTATTATTTTTGGTAGCTTGTGAGTTATAGAGATTGATAGCATCCTTTGCAAAAGAAATAATGAACCCAAGGGGAACTGATAATTCATTGAACTTTTGAACTGCCTCCGAGTCACCTCTCTGGGACTTGAAAATTATGATGTATTATTTATTGAGCCCTGACTGTGCCTCTCTCAGTGTGGTAGGAAGCTTTGGGAGAGTAATAACATCACAGGCCTGTACACATTTCCCTCAACACTTGCTAGACAGAGCCTGCTACTAATTTGCCTTTCAATAGGGGCTGCATTTTACCTTTGTAGCCACTTTTTAAAATGACAGTTTCTGTGTGTTGGTTTCAGGGCAGACTCAAGAGTCTCCTTCTCTCTGGTCAGCCAAGCTGCTGCTCCCCAGCTGTGGCACAGGAGGTGTTTGAGAGCCCTCACAGGGAGGTTCACAGCACTGCTGTCCTCCCTGCTCCCACACCACCGCTTCCCACAGACTTCAGCAATACAAGAACAGATCCCCAAACAAGTGAATGTACCTCCTCTGGGTCCAGATCTCCCCCTGAAAGGTGCTCAGCTCTGGAACCAGACTCAGCAAAGGGCTCAAACAGAGGCTGAACACAAGCATGCACTCACCTTCCTTGCGAGCTTAGAGCTCAAAGGATCATCCCTGGCCAATTCCAAGCCCCATTTATTTCCATTGAAGTTATGAGGTGAAGACTTCAGCGGGTGCTGAGAAAGCAGCTTTCATCCACACCATTACTGCTCAGTTTTCTCACCCTCACCTCCTCATCCTCCCTCCATGGTGTCAGGGAAGATGCCAGCTTTAGGAAGGCTGACGGGACCATCCCCAACCCTTTGGGCCGTGCACTAAAAACATGTTCATGTTCCCAGCTCTTGGGGTCTCTAGTTGGTCAGTGTGACCCCAAGATAAGTTAGAAAGTCTCTTTTCCCAGCCCAGCGGTCAGAGCTCTTTATTTCTGGGTCTCAAGGTTGTTTATTGTATCTTACCTATATTTTTTTTTCTCCTGTCCAGCCGAGGTCCACTCAGCACGACAGTCAGAGGCACTAAAAACATGGCCCCACTCTGCCATTCCAAAGGCCCCGCTCTGCCATGGCAAAGACCCGTTTCTTTGAACACCTGGAGCACAGCCGCAGGAGGAAGAGGGGCGAGCACCAGAGGCATCCACCTATGCCCCTTAGGTCAGGTTTAGCCTTTGATGGCAAAGGTTACTCTCCCATGGGTGTTCACGTGTAAATAAAGGTGTTGTTAACCCTTCGAGGGCCAGCCCAGCCGTGCAGGCCGCGGCGGGCGCGGCGCTGCGGCCGCGGGCTGCGAGGGCCCGGATCCCCCGCGGCGCCTCCGCGCACCCTCCCGGGCGGGCTCGGGGCTCGGCGGCGGAGGGGCCGCCTTTGCTTTTCTCCGGGCTCCCTCTCGTGGCCTTCCCGAGCAGCGCAGCTCCGGCCGCCTCGCCGCGCCCGCCTTGGGAGCCCCCCGGGCCCCGCTGCCCTCCCGGCCGTCCTGCAGCCCCGGGTGCGGGGATACACAAGCGGCGTTTGGGCTGCGGCCCCCGGCTGCCAGGCAAAAGGCAGCAGTTTGGGTTTTCCAGGGGGTTTTGGCTTCACAGCTGTGTTCATGTTCCCAGCTCTCGGGGTCTCTAATTGGTCAGAGTGACCCCGAGATAAGTTAGAAACCCTCTTTTCCCAACCCGGCGGTCGAAGAAGGAGTCAGAGCTCTTCATTTCTCGGTCTCAAGGTTGTTTATTGTATCTTATCTATAATTTTTTTTTCTCCTGTCCAGCCGAGGTCCGCTCAGCACCATAGTCAGAGGCACTCTGCCCGCCTCCGGACGGTGTTATCTTTTTTATACTAAAAACTACGTGTACAATGTTTACAATAACTTCCTATCACTTATGTTAGACAGTGAGTTTCTACTCCAAACCAATCTAAAAGCGCCAGCATCACAGCAGAAGATGGAGGACAAGAAGAAGAAGGAGAAAAGCTGGACATGCCCAGATTCCTCCGTCTTGCCCCCTAAACCTCCATTCTAAAAACTTCAAAAATCTATTTTTCACTCCATGATAAATTCACTATCATTCTGCTTAAACTTTCGTGGCTTGTAATTCTTCATCTAAGGTTGGTAATTGTTTTTTCCAAGGGCTAAATCAAAGGCACAGGGGTCATGGGCTCTGTGCCAAGGTCTCTGGGCCCCCTGGGCAGGGGCTCAAGTCCTCCAGGGTAGCCAGAGGAATTTCCTGAGTTCCAACACCCAGCAAGAGGGGTTTAATGCTTCTGCCTTCGTGACTTAGCAGCAGTTTTAGGGACAGATGTGCTTTCTCCCAAGCAAAAAAGATAATTCATAGTCGTCGCTTCTCTGCCCTTTGCTGAACTTTCTCAAGCTGAATTCTGCAGTAGTTGTATTGCTGGATGTGCAGCTGCAATTCCTTTCGCTGCTGCTACCCATGGGATTGAGCCTGCTTGTCCCTGTGGCATCCTCCATCTACCCTGCAACCTGGTTTAAATCTTCATCTGTCTTCACCTTGCAGCACTTTCAGAGAGCTGTCACCTTCCTCCTTGTTCCCAGCCTGTCTGCAAGCTCCTCTGGCCCTTCTTCACCCCAGCTTTCACCTCTCTTTTCACCAGCCATGACCCTACGCCTGCTTGGCAGCCCTTTCCCCTCTCTTGCTTCTCTCTAGACACCTTCCAAACTCTTCTCTGCCAGGGCACTGTTAGCACTCCTGTCAGCTTCTGCCAGCTGACCTCTTCCTTTCATCCCTGTGAAGCCAAAACACCTGAAAATGTGCTCATTGTTGTTGCCTCCTCTCTTTTATTCTTTCCCCTTGTGTTTCAGTCCCACCTGTATCCCTTTCTCCATAACTCATTCTGAGACACCAAGAGTGACAAGCCATGCCACCCAAAGCATGGCTGAGGATCAGGATGTCCCTGCAGCCTCAGGGCTGTGAATTAGGGTCTGATGCTCTGCTGCTTGATCTCAGGCAGGTAACTGAACCTTCCCATGGCTTTCTTTCCCCTTTTCATCTGTTCTCTGTATTTCAAACATAAGCTGCCCAGTGCAGGACAATTTCTTCATCTCTTGGTGGTATGGTGTCAGATTCAAAGAAGTCCTGGTTTTGTAAAATTGAAATCTAAGGCCTGATAAAATTTGAAACTAAGGCCTGATAACAGCACAAATAATAATACAGCATATAGCACTTCTGAAACAGTTCTTTGCCAAATGAATATTGTGGAATTGAAGTGATGCTTTCTAGTCTTTTAAACACCCACAAGCCTGCAGCTGCCTCCAGGCCAATTTATTTCAATTCTACCTCATTTTCCTGTGAGATACTCCATGAAATTTAGTGACAGTATGTGACAAAGGAGCTAGAAAACGTTTGGGTGCAGAACAGCCACTGGGCCATCCAATATGCTTGATGTGCTTTATTCAGAGACATGTCATTAGGTGTTGAAAATTTATGGAGAATTATACCATTTGGTGATGTGTCTGCCTTTCCCTTCTCACTGGTTGGGTTCCTTTGGGCTTACTGGAGCATTCAGCAAGGAGGAGCTTGCCCTGCCAATCGATCCAAGAGCTCCTCTGCCTCATGGTACAAAGAGTGTGTGAGGTGGAAAGCACATGTTCTTTCTCTGTGAGAATCACTGTTTACTTGTCACTTTCTCAGAAAATTTTGCAAGGATTGCATGTGTTAGAAATGTCTGAAGGCTTTGGAAAACAAAGCAAAGCTATTTTGAAATGGTACCATTCAGACTGGAGGGTTTCTCCATCATGATGGAACTTCACTACTAGATAGCAAGGTAGTTCACAACTGACAGAGAAAATAAAGTTTAGAGTCCCTTTGGTGTGGTCATGCAGGTCTCAGTAACATCAACTGCACATGAGCTGTCCTGGTATCATTCAATATTTTGGGTTGGGACTGTTAAAGGTTATCTAGTCCTAGCCCCTGCAATGAGCAGGGACATCTTCAAGTAGATCAGGCTGTTCAGAGCCCTGTCCAACCTGACCTTGAATGTTTCCAGGGATGGAGCATCTACTACCTCCCTGGGCAACCTGTTCAACTGTTTCACCAACCTCACTGTAAAAAAGGAGACAATACAAGGTGCTGGACAGAGGGCAGCATAAGCATGCCTTTCGAACCACCCTAATAAAAAGTCAAAGAAGTGCAGGAGGTAAGAGAGGTGAACAGAAAGACTCAGCTTTCCTTCATAGTCCCTCGGTACTAGGCCTTTTTCTCCAGCAGATCCTTCCAAAGCACCACTGACACCACAGAGAAGAGCTGACCTCAAGCAGCACAGCACCAGCCACTGCCATGTGCAAACCCTTTCCACTTGAAGCAGAGCTGGGATGCCTCCCCTCTCTCATGAGATGCCATCATGAGGTGGGAAACAAGACCCTGCTCCTGCTATCAGTGCCACCTGTGTGAGGCATGTTCTCAGTGCTGATGGCATGGGGTCCAGCACAGAGCTGGCCATGTCAGAGGGCTCAGGCTACCACCTTAAAGCAGCAGCTCCCATGAAATCCAGCTGCCAGATTCCCACTGCAGTCTGCAGACACTGGATGTGACCCTTGCTGGAACAAATGCACTGAGACACAGCCCCTTGCAAGGCCAGCAGCTGCCAAACCCCTTTCCTTGCCCTTGTTCCCAATGCTGACCATCCCCTCTCAGAGCCCTGTGTGGCTCAGACACAACAGAAGGTGTGTGACATTTGTTTGCCAGCATTTTCCAGAGACAGCAGCTACTGTGGCTGCTACCTCCATCCTGGCAGCCTGCAAGCCCCTTCCTGACACATTCTTTTATCAGAAGGTTAAATGCTGGTCAGTGCAGTTAAAATTTGGGATGTGCTGCTAAATGAAGCAGCATTTGTTCTCTGTCTGCCACTCCCCATCTCCTTTGTCTTCAGTAGGAATTATTTAATGCCCAGGAGCAGCAATGAGGGGCTGGGTGTTGGCTTCACAGCTGGAGAAAGGCCACTGCCTAGGCTGAGCTCTGCCTTTTGATTCCCTTGCTGTTGGATCTATTTTTATTCCAGATGAGCAGATATTCTCTTGATGTATAATAGAAATGAGTGAAGACATAGTTCTTACCCAAGGATCAGTCTCTATGAATTCAGGTTTTTGATCAGCAGATGAAGGGGCAGACAGGAGGTGAAGAAGGGGACATCATGGGACCGTAAGGGTCCTCAGGAAGCCCACCCATCTTTGTGCTGGTTCCATCACAAAGATTTTGATTTTGACTCTGCTCATCAAAGGTGAAGGCAAGTAAATTAAATTCATTCACTTCTAATTTGGGCAATAAGTTTACTGATTCCCCACCAGGAGCCTGGAGCCCCAGGCAGGGTAAAGTGCTCACTTTTATTCACCACTCTAGCACTGATCCTGGTTCAAAGACGGTACTTTTAGGCTTTTTCTCTTCATTTTTCAACTTAATATTACATAAAATGGCTGAACAAAGTCCTGTCTAGCCAGTACCCTGGAGAGGAAACCAACTGTACTTCAGGGAGACACAAGCTCATGCTTTCCTTGCCCCACAGCTGTGGGACTTTGTCTATGGCTGTGCACTGAGACCCCCTTGGTGGCACCTCTGAACCTACTGGGTGTGCATGCCCCCTTCACTGTACCTTGGGGGCTCCTTGGTGGGTCATGAGGGTGAAGTGCTGTGCAAACACTCCCCAAGGGACAGTCCCCTCTCACCCCAGGTGCTTCAGGACAGCGGACTGCATTATGCGACAAAGCAGAAGGCAGCAGCAAAACCATCCCCTTTGCTGCCCATGGTTAAACTCCTCTCCATTTGTCCTCTTCACCATAAAACCTCTGTTAGAAAATTTTGGAGATGACTTAAGAGAGTCCTCTGCATTCAATAGGCAGGCTTGGGAAGTAGCTGCTGAAAAAAGTGTAACCACAAGTAGCAGGAGACCACAAATCAATATTGCCTACCCAGGGGAACCAAAGTGTCCGGGAGGGGACAAGGCAGAGTGAATGACTTCAAGACAGAGCCTGGGGTCTGGTTGGAGGAAGGTTTGTGAATCGAGAGGGAAAGTGGCACAACCTTGGTGTTATGCCAGTCTTATGATGCAACACAAAAGTTACCTTTCCTTCCTTTTGAAACTTGCTTTTTCTTAATTATTTGCAAGAGGAAGGTAGGGAAAGTAAACTGTTTTGGCCTACATCTGGCAAGCTGCAAAGCTGAACCATTAAATCTATAAATGCAGATTACTTAGGGGAGTTGGTGGCTGCAAGCTCGGTGCCCTGCTCATCCCCACAGCCAGGCTTGTGCTCACACGTCAGCTTGCACGAAACCAGGAGTGGCATGGTGACTTGATCTGCAGCAAACCTGAGTGCTGGGAGCTCTGACACTCCCCAGGAACTCAGGGCTGCTGACTTAGAGGAGCATTTGCTGTTAGTCAGATTGGAGAAGTCCAGTCACAGGCAGCAATGTGGCATCTTATTGCTCAATTAATTAATCTTGTTTGTTAACTCTTACAGAAGGAGGCAGATTCTGGAAGGACATAGGCAGGGAGCAGCCAGAAGCCCTGCCAACACAGTTCCTGCTGCTGCAGTTACAGCACAGGGCTGTGGTTAACATCCCCATCACGGTTAGAGGGCATGGTTATGGTCTTCTGCTGCAGCAAGCAGGATTTTCAGCACTAAATTTGGATTCAAGGGAGGGGAAAATGGCACTTTGGAAAGAGAGTTCTGGCTGGAAATGATGGAGAAATACTACCACAAGCTCCTGTCCCCTCCCTGGGCTGCTGCTGCTGGGGTGATTTATGAGCTGGTTTATGGACTGAGACATGCAGGAGTGATTGCCTGTTCCTCTGCAGTGCAACACAGAGTACTGCCAGCATCAGCTAAAGCGCTGCTGTGCAGTCCCCATGGCTGAGAAGAGACAGACCTCCACTCCTGACCCCCAAGAGACCCATCCTGGGGTCCTCCTCCAGGATAACATCCAGCCCAGCAGGCACAGCTAGTCAGGGCTTGAAAAACCATATTCACAAGGCATCTGCAATATTCAAGGGTCAGAACTGCTCCTTTATAAATCAAGTGCAGCTACTAGCTGCATCTGCCCAATCAGAGTTCCCAGGAAAAAAAAAGGCTTTTTGTCTGGAATTAATGTTTGAGAGTTTGCTTTCTAGTTCTAAGTCAATATCTTTAAATGCTTTGCAAAAGAGCAATGGAAGAGAAAAGCTCTGCAAACTGGCCATGCATATTAAAAGCCTCATCCTTCAGCAATCTAAAGCCAAGTAATAATCCACTCAGCTCTCACTTATTTCAAGCTTCCATTGCTTTTAAAACAAAATCATCAGAATGTTTGGAGGCATTAGACAGTCCAGTATCTCTGACTGAACAGGTCACAACCTACAAACTTTCCTAAGGCCCCATGTGTGGCTGATGTGAACATTCCCCACCTCCTGTCACTGTGCAGGGCTGTGTGCTGGAATTGGAGCCTGTGTGGGCCAAGGACAGTTTATGGGATCAGATCAGTGGCATTTTGTTCCGGTCTTGCTTTGCCACAAAAAACACAATCATTACAATCAGCATTATTACCCTAGCTATTTATTAATGTTATTTGATTTACAATGATAATTTCCATTATTGCATGAGAGTTTCTTTCTATTCCAAGCAGCCACATTGGATCAGGAAGATGTATTGGCAATCAGGCTGCCCATTTGAACTGACTCCCTCTTCCTAGCAATGGCAGTGCCAGTCCAGCTGCCTGCCTGCTGAAGACACCAGCAATTTCCTCAGCTGTGTGTTTCCTCACTTCACTTATCCAGTAAATGGATTTTCACCAGGAAGCCAAGGAACAGGTAGGCTCCCACCTGAGCCTGCTGCAGTTGCACAAATGTGAATGGACAGACACAGCAAAGCCACGACAAAAACCAGGGAGTGTCTGGGACAGGTACAGTCCCCAGGCAGGGAGAGCTGGAGGAACAGATTTTTTCACCCTGGCTGTGTGCAGGGCTGAAAGAAGGGAGGGAGAGAAGAAAAGCCTGGCTCAGGGCAGTGGGCTTTAGCTCAGAGCCCCACTACTGTAGGGGCAAGGGGAGAGGGCTGAGAGATGTCACCATCCCTTTGCTTACCTCATTTCCTTGAAAGGGCAGCTGATGATAGAACTGCGAGGAACATTTGTCTGTAACTCTATCACTGGTTTCCATGGAAAATATTGTGTCACAGGGGAGTTTATGAATTCAAGGCAGGAAGAAGCTGAAGAACCAGAGAACCTGGGTAAAAGGACTGGAAAAGGCAGGTCAGGGATTGTGCCTGTACCTTTACCAGCGGGCTGTGCACATGGTCAGCGTGCTTGTACACTCATACCCCAGCTGCACGGCTGCCACACACGAACAGGCTTTCCAGCAGGCTACAATGACAAGGCCACGAGTTATTTTCATAAATCCTCACCCTTGCAAGGGTCTGTTCCCCGGATCAGCCCGTGGGCTCCCGGCACCTCCCTCAGGCAGCCCGGTGCCCCAGGAGCCCGGCACGGCTCCGGGCCCGTGGCACTAGAGGGCACTCGGGTTATTTTTTCCACCGAGCCTTGACTATTAATATTCATAACATGCGCCGCGCTCTAGGGGCGGGTTGGCAATATTCTCTTACGGCAGCAGAGGGTTTTTTTCAGCTGTTTTGCAGGGAGCGGGAGCGATCACAAAGGCAGCTGCTGTTTTCCGAGGGGATGCCAGAGGGGCTGCCGGCAGCGCCGGGAGCGGGGCGTGCGCGGCGTGGGCTGCGGCGGCCCCGGGCGTGAGAGCGCGTCCTGCCGCACCTCCGGATGGTGCTGGGGAGAGATGGGTCCTGGACCGCATCCTGCTGCACCTCCAGGTGGTGCTGGGGGAGAGATGGGTCCTGGACCGCATCCTGCTGCACTTCCAGGTGGTGCGGGGGGAGAGATGGGTCCTGGACCGTGTCCTGCCGCACCTCCAGGTGGTGCTGGGGGAGAGATGGCCCCGCCGGGTGTTCCATAAAGTGTGCACTCCCAGCCTTCCAGAGCTCCAGATAAAATAAGAGCACATCTGACACATCTGAAGCTAGATGACCAGTGAAGGATGAACTGGAGTCGTGGGGTTTTGTTTTCAGACTCTGCAGCAGATTGCTAATGCAGCAGTGAATACACTTCTGTAGGGGCCTAGAAAGGATCCTTTAGAAAGAGATGTGAGTGATGATCTGCACAGACCAAGGGATTGCACTTGGTGCCTTGTTTGGATGGGCTTTTTTCCTCTCTTTTGACCTGTCATGAAGGCTCCTGGAGTCCTGTCCTGACTCTGGTGTCCCCAGCAGAGCAGAGGACGCAGCCACTGCCCACACACATGGGGCACAGCTCCAGGGATCAAGGCTGAGAGAGAGGGCCAGGAAGGGTCAAAGCTCCTGGGATCACCCAGCTGATCGGATCCTCCCTGACTCAGGGATACACAACCTGTGGCAGATTCCCTGGTGCCTCCTCCACCCACGGCTGGAAACAAAGCTTTTGTCTTCCCCCCAGGTGCTGGAGCTGGCACACTGCTGTCACAGGAGGGAGGGTGTCACTGTGACCCTGAGCCTTCCCCAGCAGTGAAGCACATGTCTTACCTCTGCTGAAGCACATTTCTCTCTCACAAACCACATCTCATTAACAGTAATTCTTTCTAAGCTGTAACTGCCATTCAAATCGAAGTAGAGTATTTTCCCTTATTTACTGCCACTTTATTTGTGCTGGAGTAGCAGCTAGAGGCTCTGATTGGGACCCCCTCGTGCAAGACATAATGAAAAGATGGTCCCTGCCCCAAAGAGCTTCCGGTTTAATTACAGAATGAGCGACAACAGATGGATGCCCCATACAGACAGGGAGGAGCACAAGGTAACAGGGAGACAATTATGATTAGCTTAATAACCCACGGTCACAGTACAGCAGCTGCCTGCCATTGTCACTAATTGTCACTCCAATTGTTATGAAACAACTCTTGCACTTTAATCTCAAATTGTTCTCTGTCTCACAGGGGGAGAAAACCCAGATATTTTCCAACAACTTATGCCTCACCTCTCTACAAAACCACCCCACCAACCCTGAGAATGCAGGACATGTTGCCCCATCAGTGGTGCTTTTAAAGGTCCCTCCCTGCCACTCTTTGCTTCCCACAAGGCCCTGAGACATGACAGCTGTTTCTGTCCCCTCCACTCCTATCCCTGCCTGATCTTACCATAAAGTGGTGGAGGAGCTACAAAGAACAGTGCCAGCAGGAGTGCAGACAGAGCACCATGCAGCTCACACAGGAGCGAGCAGCAGGAGGAAATCTTGCTGCTGGAGATCCGGCATGTCCAACCACAACCTGAGGGTCTAGCCCACCTTTCTATTTTTCTCTGCTTTTCTCACCACCGTGACTCAGCTACACGTAAGTCCTCACTCCCAGCATCCCTCCTGTGCTCTAACACTGTGACTGTTGCAGTGTAAGACCAAATTGTGGGCCCTTTTGTGATTGAAGTAATCATCACAATTTAAGTGGTATTTAATTGAAAACTACTCCCCTCTGTATCTCTCTTGACTAGATATTTTCTATGTATTTCTGTATACTTCTTTCTATTTTCTTCTTTCTGTATATTTTCTTCTTCACTGACTTCATCAGTGTTTTTGTGTCTACTTCCAGCTTTTGACTGTTTGGATTCATGTTTGAAATATTTCCAGGAATCTGGCTTGTCCATGTCAGACACAAATACACGTGCACATACTGCAGGACTTCTCCATGCCCAAAGAGGAGGAGAAGCAGGGGGCACATCTGGCCACCCAGATTGGATTTCTGCTCTGACTGAGCCCTAGTCAAGCAGAGAGAGTCTCAGGAGACTGAGGCTGCTCCTAAGCCCTGGCCCCACCAGGCACAGCTGCCCTGCCTCCCCCATTTCTACAGCCACCGACCATCATCCCTTCATGTGCGCAGGGATGAGGCGAGCTGGCCATGAGGTGACTTGGATCATCCCATCTCCCTTCTCCACATCTGCACATCTTACCTCAGACCAGAAAAAACAGCCTACATTGCCTGCTGGGTTACACCCTGGCCCTCAAGGATCTCCACTGGCGTGGGGTCATGAGCTCATGTGGCCGTGCCAGCTCTCAGTAGTGCCTCCTAGGGAGGTGCAGAGCTGTGAGCATTGCCTTTGCTGGCTGCAGTGGTCACTGTGTTACAGGGACCTCGACCCATGCTCTCTCCCTTCCAGGGCTTGCTTTAAGCTTTGGTTTCCTTTGCAGCTCTCCTCAGGCTGAAGTAGAAGACACCAGTGTAGGGAGGATGCACTGGTCTGCACCACAGAGGGCATGGCCCTGAGCTCTCCAGGGCTCAGGGGATTCCTGCAGCACCACACTTGCTGCTGCAGTGTGGCAAAGTGACAGCCAGCAGTGAGGAACAGAGGCTGGGCTGGCATCTCCTGCTTGTGCTCAAAGACTTCTCCAAAACAGGACCATAAAGCTCTTCTAGCCAACAGAGCCTGTGGGGAGCCAGGAGAGGCTCTGGTGGCCGGGCCAGCCTGGGCTCGGCAGTGAGCAGCGGGCTGCAGCCCACCCCTGTGTGCAAGCACAGTGTGGCAGCCACACACACCAAAATTGCTGGCTGCCAGCACTCTGCTGTGGCTTGCTGTGCCACAGGCCCGGAGGTAAGGGGACTGACAATTTACCAGGTATGATGGAGCCTGGGCACCTGTGAGGGAACTAAGTGGGAGCACTTGCACTAAAACAAAGGTTCATGAGTGCTGTGGGCAGCTGCTGGGCAGGCCTGGCTGTGTCCTGCCTATAAAAGCCATTTCACGGTACTTCATCCACTTTGCAGTGTTCTAAAAGCAAGAAATAAGTTGCTTGAGCCTTCAAGTGACTCAGATCACTCTGCATCCTAGGATTCTCACATCAGGTCAAGCGTGAATAAATTGTACTTGCTGCTTTCCTAGATATATTGCTTTTGTTGGAACAGCAAACTGCCAGGCTTACTAGCAAGCTGAAGAAAATCTCTGAGATTCGGTTTATATTTTCATCCTGAGCATTAATAACTTGTTATTTATTCCACTATTATTAAAAAAATTATTAAAGTATGCGAAGATTTTATGGCAGCTCCTGCTGAGTCATTTCAAAGTGGAAAAACTCCTTCACTAAAAATTAGCCCATGACATTTGTTAGCTAGGTTATCTGGGGTTGCATTCCTTTCCTTTTCCTACCTGGTAACTATTGACATGACAAGTACAAGCAAGGTACAAGATAAAGGGTAAATGTAAATTTAAAATAAAGCCTTTTGTGTTGAAAGGTGGGAACTGTGTTCCAATCAATCTGCTGCTACTGTTTTCCTTCTATTGAAGTGGATATAAGTTAGGGAAAAGGAAGATGCCACAGAATGTGGCGATGTTCTTGCTGCAGCCCAGGCTGCTGAACGAGGTATCTCAGGGCCTTAAAGACCACAAGAGTTGGAAATGATTTGCTGGCTCATATTTTGCACCATATGTCCCCACAGTTGACGTACCTACAAAGTGTTCTTGAGCAATGATATGCTGCCAGGATGAAGGCTGGTGTTCCTCAGCCTTTCAGCAACTCTGCTGAGGGAAATGATGACAGAACCTGCAGAATCTGTTGGTTTTTCCTTGTGTTGGGAATGCTGGTTGAACTTGCCAGCCAGCCCAGCAAAAAAGATGAAAGGCACCAGAGGCAATAAAAGGCAGGTCAGTGAACCTGCAGAGAACATGCAGAGTTCAAAAATACTTGAACCAATCCTGACAGTGAGACAGTATTCCATAAATTGCAGTAAAAAAAAATGCAGTCAAATAGAGCTGAGGGGGGGAAACCCAACATAAACATGTATTAGGAAGAAAATACTGTTATTTCTGAAGGATGCAGTAATCTGTTTGAGACAGGTCTTGTTAAATCAGTGCTTCAGTGCCTTATTTGCAATGATGAGACAGATGATGTGAAATGATAAGAAGTCTTGCATAACTAATTCACTGCAATATTTCAGAGCTGTTAGTGGGATGATAGCAAGAGAAAATAGAGAAGACATTTTGTGCCAAGATTTTTAAAAGCACTTCATAAAGAGAAAAGTTAAAGATTAATTGACTTCTGGCTGTGGTATGATAATGCAGTAAAGCGTTGAGTTAGATAGACAACTGGCTTAAAAACAGCTTATGATGGGAGGCTAGGACATGAGCACCAGCAAGCATTCAATTTTAAGACTTTAATTATCTGTAATGTCTTGTATTTTTAAATGGCTAGGTTGGGATATTGAAATATTAGTTACAAAATTTGCAGGTTAAGACAACAGTTGGATTTAATAAGCAGGAAGGGAGTTGGTATGTGTGCAATACAGCTCTGCTCTGAAAGGTGACTGTGAAAATTGCAGACTAGAATTTTTTTAACATGGTTCTATTTCATGGAAAAGCAAATGATAGTTTCATAACCACCTGCTCTACAAACTGAACGGGAGATCCTTGAACGTCAGTAGGAATATTTGCAGAGTTGGGTGCTTCTCAAAGTGAATCAGGGCATCAGTCTCTGACCTGAAGCCAATAAAGGAGAGATGGGTTTTAAAGTTGATGACTAATGTGAAACAATACATCAGGGAGAGGTGCCAAGTTGCAAACAGCACTGTCATGCAATACACTGCCAAGTATTTCTGAGTCCTGTTCAGAAAAGTTTTGAGCTCATCAGCGTTGTGTGTCACTGCAATAAAACTGGGAGAAATAACACTGTTGCTGGGGATACAGAATGCAGAATCTCTGCCACATGGCCTGTGGTAGGTGCATTCTGCTGAGACTACAGCACAAACCAAATGCAGTAGTTCCACAAATGCTGGCTTAGGACTTGTGTTAAATTGCATGAGCCATGGTAGGTTTCAATTCTGCTTTTCCATTTAAGGAATCTTTAAGATGAAGTAAACATATGCTTCATATAGAGGAGGCTGCTCAGGAATTCAGCTCTTCTGGGTAGTGTGGTTTTGTCTGGGTAGTGTTTGAGGCTGAGTGACAAGTGTTGAGAGACAGAGAAGAAACTCACAGGCCATCCAGAAACAGACGCAAGAAGATATATTAATGGCATAGCCTCAGCAGTCAGGAAGAGAGTACCTGCCTTGTGTGTCCCTGTGTCTGTCCAGCCTGAATCCAGAGAGCTGCTCATTCGGATCAGGGCACTGACTGAAAGGCCTTCAGGGATGTCAGCAGCAACACTGACTTGGACTATCTTGAGTCCTGTGTTTGAGAAGGCCTGGCTAGCTCCCTGGCATGAGGCGTCTGACTCTCTTGAGCATCACAGTTACATTTTACAAGCCTTAAAGAGCAGCTTCTGATGTTCCCACACTCCTGTTTTCCTCCCTTCTCCAAACTGGGCATGCAATTCAGGTCACAGTCAACTCTTCTATTATTGTTTCAATCCTCCAAGCCAGTAAAAATAGCTTGTAAAGGCTTTCATGTTATCTCTACCACCCATTTTTTAGTAATTCTGCAGGAACACTGCGCCCTGCTCCCTTGTTGAGCCTGAGCCTTCCAAGTAAGTGTCTTTTGCATCTTTTCTCTCTCTCTTTTTTTTTTTTTTTTTTAATCCTGCTGCAAACAGCTCAGCTATCTGGAAAATGGCCACTTACTCTTCACCTTTGCCCACTTCTCTGTTAAGAACCTCATTAAAGTGTTCCTCTGCCTTCCCACAGTTGAATTCTTTAGAACTAAAAGCTTCCATTTTTCTTCTTTATCAGACTCACTCCCACTTCCTATCTTCCCTTCACTGCCACTTTTGTAAAATGCTCACATGCTGTTAGGACTCCTACTCTGCCCCATCATGTCCAGAAAGCCACAAAAGAAATATCTTTTGCTTCATCCTGTCAGCTTTTTGTACCCACTTTCAGCAATATCATATGGCTCTGCAAGAGGTTGAGCTGGATTTTGAATGCAAACAATCAGTCACACAGCACATTAATCCTCAGATGCTTTTGTGTCATCCTCCCCATGTTGGGTGGATCTTGTAGATACCAGGATCTTTCACAACTCTCATACAGCACTCTATCAAACCCTCAAATTCTTAGCATCTCTGTGATGTCCCTTTCTAGATTTGTGTTTCTCAAAGCCTCTGGGGTATTTCTGTGGCTGTTCTGCATCTACTTCTTCATCATGCAGGTATTTATGCTATCAGCATTCTTACGAGTCACAGTCAGAGCTCCTCAGGAGCCTGGTGTTCCAGGTTTCTGATTTCCTTAGCAACTGTCTCCTGGTTCTGTCTGGTGCTTCGCCTGCACCAGTACCTATGGAACCTGATTTCTACCAAATTTGGCAAAAGCATAGAAATGGCAAAGATATTGTCATCCTGCAAGTTCTGTGTAAATGGGTGATTTAACAGAGGAGAAGCTGCATTTTTACCCTCCCAGAGAGAAGACAAGGCTGCCTCCAGGCCTTACCTTCTGAGTCTGGCAACCAGCACAGCCAGGATCCTTGTGGCACTGTTGAGAACCCACAGGAGGCAGGTAGGAAACAGAAAGGGAGCTGGAAATACTGACATGAATCAGAAGGAAGTGGTAAACACTTCAGCATACTACAGGGCTGGAGGAGAGAGGCATGGGAAGCATGGGTGGGAAAGGCAGGTACAGGTCTGAGTGCTGGACACAGAGCAGTTCCGGGGGTGCTGCTATGGAAACAACACAGAGAATGAGTAGAAAAATGATGGTGCACAGGGCACAGATCCACTGAAAAAGGTTTCTTAGTTCAGCAGCTCGTGAACACTCTCCATCCTGGGTCACTACTGATAAATGCAATGACAAGATAAACAGTGACCTGATCTCTGGAGTTCTGTACCATATCTCTAGGTGTGGCACTCTTAGCAGATCTCATCCCTTGTAACTATTCACAGCCCCAGGACTCTTTGAACATGTGATTGGTTTCTTCCCCTATTTTAGCACTTAGTTCTCTTGCCCATTTCTTATGATAACTTGAGAAAACCAGCACATATCTGGGCAGTTCTTCATGGACTGTTCCTGTTTTTTCATCATTCACTTCTGCAGTGACTACTGAAAAGCAGATACCGTGCTCCCTTTTTTATCTTGAAACAGCAAATTTATTCACTGAGGGCTTCGAAACTGGTGACTGCTAATAACCCAGGCTCATCATAATACATGCTCACACTGCATATCCAGCTGGCTTGCTTCTGCTACAAAACAGTGGCTTTGCTCATTTTTAAATGAGAGTGTTCCAGCTCTCTCAACTTTTGCATGGCTGTGATACTCCTCTGATTGCAATGTTGTATTTTGGGGGATGGCCTAACAGCATAGGATCCAAACATTCCAAGATCCACTTGAATGTATTGTTGTTAGGTGATTTCCCAATGTGCATTTGAGTTTCATACAAATCAGGGCTTTTATAGGAGAGATGTTCAGCATATGCCCAGCCTGCAGTCTAAAGAACCGGGCTTCTTCACCTGACCACTCTCATTGGTGATGAGGAAAGGAGCCTGCAAACAAAAGCTACTGAAGGATTAGCTGTGTGCCCATGGGAATACTAAAGTCCTTCTGCAGGGTCATACACTAGCTAGAAAGGGCCATTAAAACACCATTAGAGCTCATACTTTGTGCTGAACGAGGCCCACAGCCCTGCCTGGGGTAGTGAAAATGAAGCAAACCTTCACTGGAGCCTCAGGAGTTTTCTCAAGGGGAAAGGCAGAAGGCAGAAGGAGGTGCAGGCAGAACAGGACAAGCTGTAAACTTGCAGTGCATCTGGGTCTAACCTCAGCTGCAGCCTGGTGGCTGCATGCCAACTGCATTAAAATGATAGAAGGATTTAGGCTGGAAAAGATCTTTCAGTTCATCAAGTGCAGCTGTAAACCTGAGTCCAAGGTTTGGACTTAGGCCAAACTTGGTGGACCAAGTCCACCAGCAATGTCATGACCTGTCCCACACAGACAGGACAGCTACTCACAGCTAGGAGGGACATGGCCACTCTGACCAGGCTGTGTCCCACCAGCCAGGCACCTTAGATACATGAGCCTGCCCAAATGCCATCAGGTACAAAATCCTGGAATAGCTGGCCAGCCAGGGCTCAGAGTGGCTCAGACCTTGGGTTGCTGCCCCAAATTCCTGTGTGTGCCTCCAGCCAGTGGTATCCTCATGCTTTGGTAGGGGTCCAGCAGGACCCCACAAGAGGAGCTGCGCACCACCTTGCTCAGTGGTGGCTGCTTCTGGAGGAGGCTTTTGCAGCAGTAACACACCAGGTGGTTTTGGGGCAAGATAGATGGGTGGACATGACTAGTGAGAACCTAGAAAGGAAAATCCATCAGTTAGCTCAGTGCACTCTTTGTCACATTCAGAGGAGAGACCTGTCAGCCCTGCTGAGCAGTGTCTCTGCAGGTTCCCTATCACCTCCCTTCTGCCCAAAGCCCATTTGCCCCAGAAAAAAAGGCAATTACATAAATCAGCTGTGCTTCCCTGTGGCACAGCAGGCTGAAGGTATCCTGGGCTGTGTTGGGAGGAATGCTGCCAGCAGGGACAGGGAGGTGATCCCCTCTGCTCAGCCCTGGTGAGGCCCAGCTAAGCATTGTGTCTAGCTCTGGGCTCCCCAGTACAAGGCAGACATGGACACAGTGGAGAGAGTCCAGGGAGGGAACATTAGAATGATGAAGAGACTGGACCATCTCTCTGATGGGGAAAGGCTGAGAGCTGTTCAACCTGGAAAACAGAATGCTCAAGGAGATCTTACCAATGTGTAATAAAATAAATACCTGAAGTGAGAGTGTAAAGAGAATGGAGCCAGACTGTTTTCAGTGGTGCCCACTGACAGGACAGGAGGCAGTGGGCAGTGGGAAGCCTGGGACTTTCCATCTGAACATCCAGAAACAGTTTTTCTCCCTGAGGGTGACTGAGAACTGGCACAGGTTGTCCAGGGAGATTGAGGAGTCTCCACCCCTGGAAATATTCTCTCACCCCTACAGATACTGCCCTGGGGCTCTAGGTAGCCCTGCCTGAGCAGGGGGAGTGGGATCTGATGACCTCCAGAGGTCCCTTCCAAACCCAACCACTCTGTGATTCTGTAACAGAAACAGTGAAGAGCATGTGTAACACCTGGACTTTTAAAAAAGGTGACTTCAACTTTCTACTATGACAATGAGTGATTACATTTGGAAGCTGTCCCTGAGATTCTGCTTGAGCTGAAGCCTGCTGTGAGTACTTTGCATTTACTGGTAGAAACTACACCCAGGTGGATGGTTCAGAGAACAAATGTATTTAAATTAGGCATGTGCATTTGCATCTTAATCATGTTATCATGATTAAGTAGTACCTCAGCGTTACCTGAGGCAACCATAGACTACACACCTAAAGGAAACCTGAAACAGTCAAAGCCCTTCTGCTTTACATATGTCAGTGAAGATTTTCACATCTGCAGGGCAAATCATAGATTGGCAAGCAGCATTTTAATGATTGAAAGAGACAGCCTTGTCCAGGACAGGCCCCAATTAACTACAGTAATGATGAATGCTTTGAAATAATGTATCCTGTTCCTGGACCATCACAAAATTAAATTTAGGCCTTGTCCTACTCCTAACATAATCAATAACAAAACCTCAGGATCAGATGGATGTCAGTGGATCTCCATGAAGTTATGACCAATTCTATCAGCCCTGGGGAGTTTAGTTATTGACAGAGTGAGTCTGTGCAATTTGCTATTGACTCCAATGAAGTCATGGCAATTTACTGTAGCTGAGGATCTACCACCCCCACCTCCTGCTTAATAGCAAGAACAAAAGCAATATCCATTTGGAATGGAATGGAATGGAATGGAATGGAATGGAATGGAATGGAATAGAATAGAATAGAATAGAATAGAATAGAATAGAATAGAATAGAATAGAATAGAATAATAGAATAGTATCAGTCTGTTAGGAAGGGACCTATAGTGATCATGTAGTCCAAGCCCTTTCCAGCGTTTGACCACACTCTCAGTAAAGAAATGCTTCCTAATGTCCAGTCTAAACCTCACTAATGTAGCTTTGAACCATGTGTTATGTCACTGGATCTCAAAGAGAAGAGACCAGCATCACCCTCTCTACTTCCCCTTCTCAGGAAGCTGTGGAAGCAATGAGATCACCCCACAGCCTCCTTTTCTGCAAACTAGACAGGTCCAAAGTTCTTAGCCACTCCTCAAGCACATTTCTTCCAGTCCTTTCACCAGCTTTGTTGCCCTCCTCTGGATGCCTTCAAGGTCCTCACACCCTTCGTAAATTGTGGGGACCAGGATAGCACACAATATTCAAGAAGATCCTATCAGAAAGAAAGATCACAGCTTCATGCTCTTCTGCATTGCCTAGCCTGAGCCCCTCAGCCTGTGACAATGGCCATGGCCACTTCAGTTTTAGAAAAGTCCCCGTTTCTCCATCAGAGCTGACTCAGAACAAGTGATAACCACAGCAGCTGCCTCCTCATACACCATACATCTGCTCTCATATCTCATGTCAGAGAAGCAGCTCTTGAACCCCAGGCTCCTTGGGGAATCCTTCCTTGCTGTTTCTCCCACGGTGTTTGCTGGTCAGAAGACCTCCTCACATGGGACTATGGACTCCTAGCACCATGTGGTAATCACTGCCTGGTCTTTTACCTCTGAAAACAGGGCTTTGATAAGACATTTGTGATGCCATAAAATGGATTTTTGACACTGTCACACACTCTAGCAGATGCAGCCTCTACCCCCATGTTAGTGGGAATTGCACCCACATCTGCAACAAGGTGTTTGGCCTTGTCTGGGAAGCTGAAATCCCAACTGAAGCAGCTCATCACAGATTGAATTTTCAGAACTTCGGGTTGCTCTAAAATGTGGGGAACATTTCAACACTATATGGAGAAAGCTAAAAAGAGAACAAGATTAAAGAGCTGGGGCTGCAGATAACTTTATATTCCCAGGAGTGGTTGAGGGCTGGCAATTACAGAGCTGGCTGGAGACCTGTGTGGGACCAGCAGTTGTCCTTTCCTTCTTCACTGAAGCTGGAGAGCCAGCCTTGCTGCTACTCCTTCTGAAGTCAGGTGAATGTCCTACTAGGGGCATTGCCAGTCAGCCCCCATCCCCAAATTAGCTGATGCATGCCCAGCTCTTCAGGATCCTTCCTGGCTTTTTGTCTGCCCTTCTCCTTGACTCCTCCACAGATTTCTGAAAAGTCTAGGTGTGTGCCACTGGAGGATCACTCTTCTCAAAAAGAAGAGGATCAACATGGGGAATGACAGAGAGCCAGCCCTCAGCAGAGAGGTGGGAAGTGGGTAAATCAAATATTTCTGGTAGGTGGTGGACTGGTGGTGTCTGGGAGCAGGGGAGCCAGGCAGGGGTAGCACTCACTCTTGCCTGCAGTGCTGTGAAGTCCAGGTCTCTTCTGAAGTGCTGTCAGTGTTGTTACAAATCTTTGTAATTGCTAACATGTGAGATGAGACGGAGACCTTTGGCACAGCTCCATGCTGTGGAGGGGTAACTCTGCAGATCCACACTGAGTGCCTCTGGATGTGCAATGGTGCAGTCAAGATCAGCCTGAAGCTTGGCTGAAATCTTTATTCAGAGCAAATGAAGAGGAGCAAAATGTCTTCTTTGCACATTGTCAGAAAAATCACTTTGCTTTTGGAAGAGGTTTTATCGAACAGAAAAGTGTGAATTATCAGGAGCAGTCTTTCAGGATATTTGATGCTGATGCTGGTACAGTTGTTTTTTTACTGTCCTAGGATACTGTGAATTGAAGCCATTTTGGTCCCACCTATGCCCTTCTGAACAGTGCTCAGAAATTTATAATAGAGAACCATCAGCTGGGAATGGCTTGCCAGGTCATCATTACTGAAGAAGTAAAAGCATTTTTCTGCACAGTGTCTCCCGCTGCTTTTAGGGCAGTGTACAACTGCATTTTTCCTGCAAGCTATTTAGGTTCGCCTGTATCTTAGAAAGAGATTGGAATATTTTCTGATTTCAACTTCTCATTACCACAAAATTATTATCTATGGATTGTCCATTGTGGAGAGGGAACCAGGGAAGAGAGTACAATAGAACTTGCTCTTTATTTTGATTACACATTTTCTGAAAAATCAAAGAGCACTTTGTCAGAGAAGAATGAAGTATGCATTAAAGTAACATTACTTAAAATGCAAAAATATTTCATTCAAAGCAGATTAGTTCTATTCCTTTTAGAGAGACTTAGTTGTGCTTATCTCCATGGGAACACTACTATTAAAGTCAGTGACAGATTTTTAAAGGTTCAAGAGAGAAGACGGGAGAAGTTTTATTTTTCATCTCCTATCATTTCTCTCAAGACATAAAAAAATTAATAAAATGCAGTATTAATTTAAAATGTGGTATGAATAACACTGCTACTCTCAGCAATCCAGGAGAGCTAATCCTACAGATTAGCTAAGAAAAAGGAACATATTTCCTATATATTTATTGCACGCATCCCCTAAAATTCCCCTTATTCTCTACAACAAACAGTGCAACTGTCAGCTTGGCTGATCCATGGTGCCAGAGCATCTAGCAAAAAACAAAAAAGCCCACAAAACAAAATCAGATAATCTTAGTCTAGCGTCAACCCAGGCGCAAAAAATCGCCTCCAGCAACGATGCTTTTCACACTTTGTACAAAGATTGATCTGACCAAGTCTGGCAGATGTGAAGTTGCAGTAACAAACACTATTAAATGACAAAATGGCAGCTGTACAGAGAGCAAGACATGGTGCTGTGACTTGCAAGACATCATAATTGTTGAGAAGTATTAGGGGGTTTTAACATCATCTCTGTGCCACTGCTTCCACCTTCTTGGGAGATCCATGAAGAACTGTGAGCCTCAGGAGGGTTTTATGTTTTGTTTTGTCACTCTTTCAACACTGCCATGTGCCTAAACAGACTGGATCATTGAACCAGTGTTTTCCTTAGGATACTGTGGACTTGAAATCAGAACTGAAATAAAAATGAGCTGTTGTGTTGCCTAAACATGGTGATGACATTCTGTTACAGATGTCCATGACAATGACCTCATCTAAACCCATAGTTCTCTACACTTCAGTCTTTTTCAGACAAATACTGGGAGGGGGGAAAAAAACAAGAAAGAAAAGAACAAGTGATCTCATAATGATTTTGATGAAAGCAGCTGCCCACTTCAGTTAATGCTGCACTCAAAGCATGAATGGAATGGGAAGCTTTTTAATTTGATGGGATCCATTTCAGGCTCCTCAAGTTAAACTGCCCATAAGGAGGAAATGTAGATGAGTAAGACCAATGGCTTCCTGAAACACCAGCAGACAGGCAAGATCCCTTCTTTCCGGGGAACTTATATGGGCATAAATTATTGAGTAAGACAACTGTATGAGCATGAAAAAATAGATAAAATGATGTGTTTGGGAACCTGCTGTAGCTAGACTGGGGGAAGTGAGGGGTTACCATGGTTCCTTTGCTTATTAAGGAACTCTGCTACTTAAGTCCTGTAAAGCAAACAAGTCAGAAGTGACAGTATCCCTAAAAGTCTCTACTAATTCACCTAATATATTTTTGCTTCTTTGTTTTTTGTTCTCTTTAAGGAAGCATGCAGCAAGTACAAAATCTTTTCACATCCTGGTTTGCTTCACCTTCAGTCAAAATGTTGGGTTATACATCACCAAAATCTAGATGGTTACAAGAGCAAAACAGAAGCACTGCCAACAAATGCACCCAATGGCAGAACACACTTAACAGGAGGTAACTTGCCAAGCAGTTTTGTTGCTGGTTTTTTTTTTTTTTTTCTAATTTATGTTATGGGAAAGCATTTTAGTGAGAACTGGAAATGACCAGACTCTCAGCCTTTCCCAGCACTTTCCAGTGAACAACTGCCCGTTCTTTCCTCCCACTTCACTCATCATCATGTGCAAAGGGAAGAGCATTAGTGAAACTGCCTTGCTCAGATATTGCATTACCAGAGAGCTGAAGCAGACAGAGCTCCCTGCAAGCTGAAGCACAGTTCTAGCATTCATCAACAAAAGAGCAGAGAATTTGTCTTCTTTGAGAAATTTCCTATGTACTTGCCATCATGGCCAACAAACCAGTGGTGACTTTGCTGTTGTTTTTAATATTGACTGCATTAGCTCAGTGCTCTGGCTTACATGGTGCAATGTCATCAAAGACAGCCCCCACTGATAGATTAATTTTGGCTCCCAGTATAGATGACAGCTGTATATTTACACTGCGTTTGGCAAGAAGGGATTTTTTAGAATATTGCCAAATACAAAAAGAGCTGGAAAGGTGACAGTTTCCTAAAAAATAATTCCAGGAAGGAAAGTCCATGATAACAACAAGATACAAAGCAGTCGTGTGACTTTTAGACATGCTTAACTCTTTTTTATATTCTACCTTTGGAACACATTACTATGAGCTTTCTCTGATTTCAATTTAATTATATTTTGCATTCTGGATCCTTAGAAAACTTCTCCCTTGCTGCACATTAGTCATCTTCTCTCTCAGTTAAAAATTTTATCTAATTTCCTTAATGAATAGAATATATTTCTAGGTCTTCTAGCTCGGTTTTCTAGCTATTTAGACTCCCCTTTGTTTATTACTATTAAAACAATTTAGGCAAAAACCAAAGAAAACATTGCAACTTGATGCTTTTTTCTCTTTTTCTATAATTATCTGTCTGAATGTAACAAAGGAGATAGTTGCAACTTCTTCACTTTTTATTTTTAGCCTGGTGTTTCCCTTGTTAATGAGCTATGCTTGCAATTTCTGTCCATACTCTATATTTCTTCATTTTCCTTCATTCCAAAATGGTCTGTGGGTGGATTTTCCTGGAGTCATAAAGCAGTGACACAGCTATTTCCTGTTGCCATCAAAATTCTGTAACAGAATTTCTCCCTCGACAAGTTACTAAGTTACTTGGAGTACAGCCACAAAAAAAAAAAAAAAAAAAAAAAAAGAAAAAAGAAAAAAAAATACCTAAGTTGATTGAGTTGATTGGATTCATAAAAACATTTCTGTTGCCACATAGACTTTGTGCCTTCAGTTCTGCAGATCTACAATGATTCCAGATAAGTGAGTAAACCGAGAACCTGTTCACTTGCCAAAAAAAAAAGCACAAAAACAAAAACCCTAAACAAACAAACAAACTCCTGAAAAATTTAAAATCAGATTTGTTCCAGAAAAAGGGGCTGTATTTTTCCACTTAAGTATGCCATAGGAAAAAGGAACTGGTAAGATGGGTCATTTAGTCCATTTTAGCCAGATCACATTTATTTTTAGCCTATGGAATTGGCACAGATGAGTAACAGAAGCAAAATACCTTCAGCTACATTTCCAAATTTACATACAATTCCTAGTAGGAATACCAAATGTCACCTTTTAGCTCAGAAGAGTTTTTGTAGCTGAAACCCTTGCTGTGAAAACCCAGAATTATTTACAATGCACACGGCTTTTAACTCTTTGCAAGGGTTTTTTTAAAACAAAATTTCACCTAATTCTGGAATACCTACAGTATCACTCATAAATAATCCTGCACGTGCTGCTCTGATGTGCTAAAGCCTCCATAGCTGTTAAAGCCGGATTCAGCATCATCTGTCACCCATCTGTCCTTCTCCCAGCGCTGGACCCGGCTCTTCCCTGCTACTGGTGCAAGTCAGGAGTAGCTCCCGAAACCCCTGGATTCTGCTAATGCAAACCAGACTGAGGGGACTGGAAACAACAGAGCAGAGCCATTGGTAGGTGGAGATGGCTCTTTCTTCACCGAGCTGCAATCTGCTTTATCTCTTCCTTGCTGAAGGAGGTGATGGTAATCACCACCTGCAGGAACAGATAAGAAGGGCAAAGACAGATATTGTAACAGGATCTTTAAAACTCTGTTCTCGCTAGCCATTACTCTGATGAACTGCGTGAAAATTATTCTCTAAAGTGGTAATAAGCTGAAAATGTTAGGCTCTCCTTTTAAATAAAGCAACAGCACCACAAGAACAATTGTGATTGTTAAAATACCAAGGCTCCTCTAAATGAATGTATCTGTGATATGACACAGTATGAGGTCAGATGAAGCAACTGTAACCAAGGAGGAACACCTCGAGAGAACAATGAAAACTTCGAGATCTGCAGCAAAATACTTTTTTTTTTCAACTGGAAGTTTGCAGAAGGAAGCACAAAGAGATAGAAGTTATTCAGGAAAAACAAAACTATTTTAGTCCACTGTGGGTTTTCTTTGTTTTAAAATTATATGTTTTCTGTGTGATTCATAGGATCTTCTATCAACTTGCATTTTTTAGAATTAACAGGTCCCAGCATGCCTGTATCTTCTAGACCCAGGTACTAGGTCCAAATGCACAGGATGGTATTATTATGAACTGAGTGGCTTTCAAATGTAACAGATATCTGCTGTCAAAGAGATATCAAACATCCCTGAGGGCCAAGGGATCCTAGAAACAGAAACAGGTATTTCTGTAATCAGCTGCTGGCCCTCTGTATCACATGGTCGGCTCCTCAATAAATATCCCATTGCTCTGCCTGGCTGTGCTCCCGACCCTTGGGAAATGGCAGCTCCCCGTGTGAGCTCTGCTTGGGCTTGGCCTCGCCTTTGGCCCTGGAGGTGACAGATGGCACCGCTCAGGTCTTTCGGCAGTGACTGCCATGTCACGTCTGACCCTGAACAAAGCCCAGTCTGGCTCCTGCTGCCCGCGGCAGGGTGTTCCCAGCCCAGACACAGCCAGCGCTCCTCGGCTGCCTCCTTTCCGGTGCGATGGTTGTGAACGCACAGCACTTCAGCTACCTGCCGGGGGAGACAAGCAAGGAAACAGCATCCTTGCCAGTTCAGCTTTGCATCAGGACCTGACTGGCTGCATTCCTGCAGAAGTAAACTCCCATCCCAAGCTACTCAGCATCTTGCCTTGAGGTGCTGCAGCTTCCAGAGAGAACAGTTCTCAGAATAAGCTGTGATGGGAAAAAAAGCAGTGCTGAGGAAAGGTTTGAGTGCCGTACACCCAGCTCCTTCAAGGGACCAAGGGCAGCAGCTGTGAACACGCAGGCTTTTTGCCCAGGCTAGCTGCTGCTGGGAAATAAAGTCCTGTCATGTCTAAAAGGCATAAAAAGCCACAGCTTCCAGACACCATGTCCTGCTGTAAAGCCATGCCTACCCTGCCAGCCCCATTGAGGCAGGGAATATGACCAAGGCTGGAAAAGAGAAGGCCCCACTCCAGGTGTGGTCAGAGAACTCTTGCAATGGCCATGGCATCTAGTTAAGACCTGTGGGGATGGTGGCCCTGGATTCACCACATCCTCCATGGGAACCCAGGTGTGGGGCTGGGGGCTCAGGCAGGAGCTGGGTGGCTCGGGCAGGAGCTGGGTGGCTCGGGCAGGCTGCCTGGTCCCCAGGGCTGACCAGTGGGGACGGGAACTTTGCCCTGCAGCCCTGTCGGGATGGCACAGGCCAGGGCACACACACTGGGCATACATGTTGTCCACGAAATAGGAATCATTATCTGGTGTGCAACATGCCAAGAACTGCACACTTGAGAGAGACATTGATTATCTATCAATAGATAGATAATGTGCAAGCCTGGGTACTCAGTGGTATTGCACAAATCAAGCACAAGCCACCAGAGTTTCTGCACCATTATTCATAAACAGAAATTCAGAGTTAGCAACTTCCCAAGCTCAGCCCCTCTACTAGGACTGGTTAGTTATTTCCATACGAGTTACATAAACTCAGGTAACTTCTACATATGCTCAGAGAAAGGGTCTTCATCTGGGCAGGGGTCTTTCTGACCTATAGATGTGATCTTTAGTATTACACTTAAGATGGTTCAGCAATAGGATACTTGGACCTTGAGTATTTTACCCAAGTTACCAATGGAGCCCCTGGAGCAGGTCCAGTGGAAAACAGGAAGGATAACTGGGGGACTGGAGCTCTTATGAGAGAAGGCTGAGGGAGCAGGTCCTGTTCAGCCTCGAGAAAACCCAACTGAGAGGGGACCTCATCAATGTCTACAAGTATCTGAAAGGAGAGTGGCAAGAGGATGGAGCCAGGCTCTTCTCGTTGGTGCCGAGTGATAGAACAAGAGGCAATGGCAGAAACTGATGCACAGGAAGTTCCATCTGAACATGAGGAAGAACTTCACTGTGCACTGACCATGCACTGGAACAGGTTGCCCGGAGAAGGTGTGGAGTCTCCCTCACTGGAGACATCCAAAGCCGTCTGGATGCTATGTCGTGCCATGTGCTCTGGGGTGACCCTGCTCGAGCAAGGAGCTTGGACAAGATGCCCCGTTGAGGTCCCAGACCCATTCCAAGAGCCTGTGATTCTGTGCACGTAGACGGACACCAACACCGCCATGTACTGCGTGCTTGAAGCTCCTCAGTGCCAGCAGGTCCGTGAGGGAGGGATGCTGCCTGTCCCACTGACTAGGACTCCTTCGTCGTGCTTGAAGGCACACACAGATCTGACACCAAAGAACCTCCTGACTGGGGATAACACACGCACAGAGGCACAGGCACACGAAAGTGCCGACGCGGACGCGCAGCCCACACCGCCCCTCACGCTCTCCGCGGCGAATCTGCCGCTACGGGGCGCCGCCCGGCCCAACCTTCCTGCGCGCGGCCCTGCCCACGTCGGAGCGCGCGGGCGCCGCGCGGTGGGCGTGGCCGGAGGCGCTCCGAGGGACGCGCCGGGCCCGGGGAGGAGGAGCGGGATCGGCAGCGGGATCGGCCCTTCCCCGCCGCCGGGGCGAGGCCGCAGCGGAGCGGGGCGGGGGTGGCCGGGTCCGGCCCATGGACCGTCCGTGCCCGACGCGGAGCCCGTGGAAGGAGCCGCTTGGCCGCGGGAGGCGGCGCGGGGCGGCTGAGAGCGGCTGAGCCCCGGGGCCTTCGCTTCGCCCCGTCCCGTGCGCGCCCCGCGCCCGCCGCCCGAGCGGCACCATGTCGGCCAAGGTGCGGCTGAAGCGGCTGGAGCAGCTGGTGCTGGACGGGCCGCAGCGGCACGACAGCGTGCTGAGCGTGGAGACCCTGCTCGACCTCCTGGTCGGCGTCTACGCCGAGTGCAGCCGCGACTCGCCGCTCCGCCGTGACCGATACGTGTCCGACTTCCTCGAGTGGGGTGAGCCCGGGCGGGGGCCGTGGGGCGGGGGCTGCGCGCGGTGCCCGTGAGGGGCGGCGGGCCGACCGGGGGCGGCCCGGCCCCGCGGTGCGCTCCCACCGCCGCTCCCGGCAGCGGCCGGAGACGCCGCCCCTGGATGCGGCGCCTCCCTGGGGAACACCCCCGCCGCCAGCCGGGCCTTGACCCTCCAGGTCTCCTCCCTCGGTCCCAGGCGAACCGCTTGGCAGCCGGCAGCAGCGGAGTGTCCTTGGCCTGAAACCGTGCTCGGCTTAGCCCCAAACGTCAGGCTAATCCAGTGCTCCTCGGAGGGTTTCCTACCTGGGGGAGGGGAGCAGGGGAGAGCACCAGGCTCAGGCTTTGAAATGTTGCTCTGGTGCTGGCTCCTTGCTTTAGAGAGGGCGTGTGTGTGTGTGGCTCTGATGAACCAGTTCCCGTTCATCATGCTGTCTTTTTTAATTTGGGCATGCCCTCCAAGGACAGAGTATTTCTAGGCAGCCTTTCTAAGAGCTTTGTTTAAGGGTTCCCTACTGTTAAGCAGCCTGATAACGAGAGACCTCCAGTAGTCCGGAGCATGCTGACAAAAGAAGATGTGGATACTTTTGATGGCACTTAGGATAAAAGTTTCCGAACCAGTGTTAGTTAGTAAAGGCTATTGACTAGAGGTATGCGGAGAGCAGAGATCCTGCTGCATGTCTAAATGAATTTATGTTAAAAAGGCCATGATGGCTGACTGGTTTATTCAGCTGAGTAAGTTATGAATAATAATGTGTGACGAAAGTGACTTAACTTCTCCATGGAATAAGAATTGGAGGGGAGGGAGGAGTGATCATTGCTCACGAGAACGTTGCCCCGTTTATCAGCTGTTCCATGCATGTACAGTTAATTAGGCCTTAAAAGAGCACTCTTAAAAAATCCAAAAACAACAAAAAAACCCCAACCAACAAAACAAAGGATTTCCTAAGGGAGAGGGAGGGGCAGATTTACTTCAGTAAATGCAAATGTCTGTCTTTAGCACTAGAGACCAGAGCACTAACATGAAGGGACAGCTGGTTCTCCTTAATTTCTGTGGGGACCACCACTCTTTGTCATACACTAACAAACTAAGAGGATTCACTTCCTGGACTCTTCTATTGACGTCAGTAATGCGATTGCCAACTGAATAATTAACCACTTTATCACATCTGCCCCGCAAGGCTGCAGCCTGGGGAACATTGATTATTTGTTTTGTCATGGGAGCTTTGTATGTCTTCTGCAAAGAGCATTCAGGGCTTTTTGTTTTCAAGCTGATGGCTTGAAGGAGTGAGCACCAGCAAATTGTTAAGTGTGATAGATCAGACTGCAGCATACTTTGAAAACTGAAGTTGGAAGGATTTGGGGCAGGCCAGAGAATGATATGCTTTTTCTATAGCGCTGCTGGTGGTTGTGTCTTACGGATTGATCCCAGCGTTGTCATTTTTTGTGTGATGGAGAGGCTGATTATCCAATTGTTTATAAAATAGCTTCTTTTAATTCTATTTATTGTGCTCACTGAATGTGAAAAGGTTACTGACTTGATGAAAAGTATAGCTCGCAATAAAAACAGTGTGTAGGTTTTACTGCAGTGTGGGATTACCCTGGTATAACAAAGTGCCTATTCAATAAATAATTGAAATGTATGTGAGCTACCATCTGGTGCTGCAGAGTAGGGATAAAAGTTTGTAATCCAGGCTCTTGATGGTAAGGGGGTGGACCTAAGTCTGGACTGGATATTTGTGTTCCATCAACAAGGGATACCCTTAAAACCAATTACAGTTGATACTGTGTGTTCCTTCCTTTCCTTCAAGCTGTTAAAAACAAGTAAGTGCCAGCAATGAGACACCTTTTATCTGTGTCCTAATGCCCTCACAGTGTGTTTCCACTGACAAGGAACTTGTTTCTGCCTCCAGCTAATAAGGAAAATATCATGCCAAGCATGCTAATCTTCCTTATGTCATGATGTGTCTTAATTACAGCCTGATTTGCTGTTAGAAGATATTCTGGATTAATGTGCACAAGTTTTCTGTGCTGTTATGTGTCTGTAGAAGCATCAGAGTGTAGTTAAATATTTGGGATATACTTTGAAGATCTGTGTTTCTTTATCAACTGGAGACAGAAGGAATTTCCTTTTGACAAAATGGAGACTTACCACTGACAATGGAAATAAGCTGCATAGGTATTAAATTTGAATTAAGATGAGCTATATAACAAACATTTTTTTTTACAATTGTGATTTTAAAACTGGGTGTGAGGTATCACATCTGTGAAATTCCCTGGAAATGATTCAGCGTAGCTAATGGACTTGCTTGCCTTCTTAATTGGCTAGAGAAAAATGGAGTTCAGGCGTGGTAGTTGAGGCAGGGTTTTTCTCTGGCTGTGGGGTGCAGAGGAGATTGTGAGTTGCATGGTGTAGTTGCTGGATATGGATATCTCTGCTTTCTGACAGAGCATGGTGCTGCTCATACTCTGTAGCAGGTGGATGCTGGAGAAATGGGGACTCCAGAAAATTAAGTTCCATGTTCATTTTGTGAGACTTAGGCCACCTCCTCTCTATTCAACGCCTGCGGAAGCCTTGCACCTTACCTGTGGAGGCTGATAAACTCCAAATGGTGCATCCCATTGCTTCTGTCCTATTAATTCCTCTGCTGCTTCCTGGTAGTCCTGCCACAGGCTTAAATCTTTTTCCTATTTGCTAACCATAGAAGAGCTCAGGGTGTGGTCCTTTGCCTTGAGGCAGCTTGTGGCTTCCATTGCTTTACAAATCTTGTAAGAATCTGCCATTTTAACCTTGTCAATTATAGCTTTCCCATGGTGAATGGAGCTTTCAAACAGACAGTTCTTTCCCTATACTGGATGTATAATACACATCTCTTTATACCAAGTGTCTTTGGAGAAGAGCTAGCTGAACTGCAAGTGAGGAGTCCAAAGTCCTTTTCTTCTAGTTATTTTTATTTATAGCTTCTGTTAAATAAGCTCACATCCAGTTGGTTATCACTGTTATATTGTTTATTTAATAGATATTGAAATAATGCTCAGTATTCTTAGTGGGAATTGAATTCCAAATCTGTTAGGCAGCAGACCCATGTCTACATGTTCAGAAAGGACTTCCCAAATTTGTGCTTAGCGTCTTTTAAACTGTAAGAGCTGCATCTGCTGCTCCTAAGGTGAGAAATACTGAGGAGTCCTGTTTATTTTAGTTGGCTTTGCTCATTCCTGTCTGAAAATGGGACTACCTGAAGCTATCAGCAGGCACTGCTGGTGGAGGCTGCATGGACTTTGGACTTACCTGATGGACTATAGGTGCTGCAGTGTGTATTGTCCATGCACTGCAGGGGGATGTCCCAAGAGACTTTTCCTGCAGAAAATGCTGTCCCTTGTTTACCCTGACAAGGAGAGAAGTACAAGAGTGCTGGAGCAGCACAGTCACAGCTCAGGTGTCTGCACCACCTGTCCTTTAGCTTTCAGGAACAACATGTTCCTCCCCATGGAGCCTCTCATTCTCTCACACTGAGGCATCTGAGTCTTGCATAACGCTGTGCTAGAGTGGCTGCTTGCAGGGCACCTTGCTGGCTGGCATCACTTCTGTGCTGGTTTGACATCACCTTGTTTTTCAGGAGTTATCTTAGCAGGCTGTGGCTGGTGCTCACTGCCCTTTCCTTCCAGTCACCAGGGACTGGCACAACCGGCTGCTCCGTTTTTGGACAGCTGCTTGTCACAGTTTGCAGCCAGCAGTCAAACACGTTCAGAGGAGAGTCTCAGGAATGGGCTTTATTTGTATTCAAAATGATCCTGGTGCTGCACAGCCTCTCTTGCTTCAGCCTTTGTTTCCTCTGAGCCCGTTTCATACTGCTGGCCTGCTGCAGAGGGCAAGGTGGCACGTGTCCCCAAACACTTCATTCAATGTTGTCTCACTCCCAGACTCTGTGCTGGCTGGTCTCTCTGTGGCAGCACCTCAAACCCCATGTAAGAGCAGTTTAGTAGTTTGTTGTTTTTGTTTGATGCAGGCTCACAAAACACTTCTGTGGAATGTTTCTCCTCATTTGTTATGACCTGTCAGTTTGAATGCTGACTTACCTTCTATGTTCTCAGTTTGTGCTGCTACCCACCTAGAGTGGTGTTCTGCTTTTGGATGGTGGTGGTGGAGTTTTTTGTCTCTGTGTTTGTTTTTATTTTTTCCTGAGAGGAACTCTAATGATGCTGAAGCTGTGGGGAACATGAAGAAGATGCAGATGATTAGCACAAGTAGGCCAGCTTGGCACTTGCTGCTGAGCTCTTGAAGACAGTCTGGCATAATAGACAGTGGGTGCTGTTGTAGTAGCATCAATATATTCCCAGTGTGGACTAGAGGAGAGAAAAAACGTACACACAGAGTGCTCTAGCCTAGCCCTGAATTGCCACTTTTGGGTATATATTTGTTACACTTGAGTCTGGACCATAGATGGAAAAAATCATGCACAGAGCATTGACTAGGAAGGGCTTCTGTGCTGGTGCAGTGATTCACAACTTTAGGTCACTGTTGGGATTGGTGCTTCAAGTTTGGATCTTCCATTTGGAGGGGCTCTGTGAGCTCTGCAAGTTGAGTCCAAGGCCTAGTCCCTCCTCCTTTCAGTTCTCCTTAAAGAGACACCTTAACTTTTCAGATAAAAAAATACCTAATTAGGGGAGGGATAACCTTGCAGGGTGGCCTTTCTGTCAGAACAGTGCAAAGCCTGTTCTCTCAGCCTGAGAGCAGTGGTGTTCAGAAGTGTACATGTGAGTCTGAGAAAGGTCTTTCCAGCCTGCACTAGAGCATCTTCTAAACCAGCTGCAGGGTTGACCTAGTCCTGTGCCACAGGTACTGCTGTACTAGAAAAAGTACTGGCTAAGGGCAGGGGCGCAATGTGTGGCAAGTGTGCTGCTAGCATGGGAGGCAGAACTATCCTCAAGTGTTTTTGAGATGACCTCAGAGCTGATGGACTTTTAGTGTTGCTTATGAGGATCTGTTGGTCTTTTGGGGTTACACCAGGAAAAACTGTCACTTGATAACATGTCATATCTCTTGACTTGAGGGCTTAAATTCCTTTATTTCTTCCCTTTAGGACTCCTCTCCTTCCCCTGCTTGCGGAAATACACATAAAAATTCAGGAAGGGGCCTCAGGCTCTGCCAGCTCGTATAATGTTCTTCTCTTTGCAGGCAGAAGCTGTGCAGTAAGTGATGAGCCTGTTGGGCACGTGTGTAAAGTGACAGTGGTTGGATAATGAAGATAGCTGATGAACAAGAGAACTGAATTTCAGATTTTGGCTAAGTCTCCTCTACATCATCCTCTATCCACCAAAGCCTGTTATGATTCCTTAGACCAGAGCTAGTGGCAGGAGGGTGTGCACTGGAGGCCCACTGGGGCAGAGTACAGCTACAGGTGCCTTGCAGATGTTCTGGAGAGGTGAGTGGTGGTGGTGGTGACCATGGGTTTTTTGTGCAGTGTGGATGCAGCTGGAACTCTTCCCTGCTCCAGAAGGCTTTCCTGTGGTTGTAGATGGGGCACCATAGCTTGGATCACCTTCTGTAACAAGGTCATCCGGCAGAATAGTGTGGCCCTGGCTGCTGAATCCCAGTTTCCTGCATTCTCTGCTTTGATGAAACTGGTTTTGTTCTTTCCAAAGATGTATGTTTGGGCTACTTCAACATGAATTAAGCCTAACTGCCATGTTAGCTTTGACAGCATTGTAGTCAGTGTAGCAACATGAGTGCATGTGGTTAAAATCCTGCTGCTGTATGATGCTGGACTCTTTACAGGACATCTGTTTTAATCTAGTATTTTTAGAATGAGACAGAATCTTTTAATGACTTTTTCTGTGAAACTTCATGCTGTGAAGCATTGGGACTGAATGTTGCAGTCATGTTTAAGTAACAGGGTCTGGAGGATGAGAGGCCCATTGGCATGTGAGGGTAAAGTGACAGATGGCCTGGGTGAAGATTGTCTTTTGTCCCAAAGAAGGAAGTCACTATTGCTTTTCTCCTGTGCATGAAGGTGCTAATAAATAGCACCAGTCTTTAGTTAGGGCTTGAGGAATTATGTGGCGTATTGAAGGCTGTGATCTATATTTTGCATTTAAATTTTGTTTATCTATGAAAACTCAGAAGGGGGTAAATAAGCTACTGATAAGTTTCTCTTCATCCTGGAAAATATGTGTGTAGCTAGTAGTTTCTAGATGGTACATGATAAAGTGTAAGATTATAATGCAGAAGTAAGATTTCATAAGCATCCATAAATCTAACTCTTTTCCTGTCTTGTTTCACTTGCAAATCTAAATTATTTTCATATTGAGTTTTCACAGATAATATTAAGATATAATATTTTGCAAAAAAAATTGACTCAATTTACATCCTTAAAACTTGCATGGTTGTCAGAATTAAAAATTATCAGTGGAAATGTCTTGAAAGTCAGTTTAGTCAACAGATCTAGTACAATGAACTTTTTTATCAAATTAAGTTGAATTAATCTATTTTTGCAAACAATGTGTAGGATGGAGTCAGTTTCTTCCACACCTACTAGAACAAATGACTTTAATTGTGTGAATCAGAATTAAAATACTTGTTTCATTAGCTGTTTTTAGCAAGTTACTTCTACTTATGGTTGATTATTATTTTAGGTTTTAGGAATGTTGATCTGTAATTGAGATTAGCTGGGAATGTTAAACTACAGATTCTTTAAATTTATAAAAAATTACACTTTTTCCTTTGCATGTAATTTGAGGCAATTCATGCAAGCTGGTTTAAGATGGGTATTACAAAAAGGAAGAATTATAATACTTAACAATTGCAAATTTATATGTGCCATTAACAGAATGCAGTGCCTAGAATTATGAAAAATTTTATGGGTTCATCTTTTTCATTACCAAAGTCTGAAAAAATCAGTAGGACAATGGACCACAAATAAACAGTTTAGAAAACTAGAAGGGACTTATTCAAGCTTTTTAATGTATTTTTGCTTTTGATAATACTTTAAATAGAGTTGACATTTGTTTCCTAAGTCTCATAAGGTACACTTGAGAGTTCCAATGTATTCTTGATTTACCAAAGGCTTGTATCATGCTCACTGTTATATCCCACTGAAGTGCTAGGGGTTTTGCATTTTATTATATATATATGTGTGTGTAATAAAATATACATATATATATATATATATATATATATATATATATATATATATGTATTTTAAAGGGATTTAATTTAAAATATTCTCCAGATCTGAGAATTTTATGTACATTTGCTCTGTGGTTCAGTGTGATCTGTTCATTTTTTAGCTGTCTCTTAACACTAAAAGCTTCCAGCCTATTTTTCTCATCAGCATATGCAGATTGCCAGAATGCAGGCTTTCATTTATAAAGATCTTGTTCACTAGAATGAATTTCTTCAGTAGGAAACTACACACAGTTTTCTTAAGCCCTGATTTTGCATAGACCTCAGTAATCATGTCTGGAGATATACTTAGAGTGCATTCAGATTAAGTGTGTGCATCCATCATTTCCAGCTGAGGCCTTAGGCATCCTCAAGTGCCTGAGATCTTAATTTCTATCATTCATGTCATCAGGGTCTTAACACTGAAACGTGTTATTACTTAACCATGGCCTAAAGCTTCAAATGTGATTAGTTCCTCTGGATACCCAACCTAAGACATCTATAAAGAGTTTGAGCTTTAGAAAATGGTGGGGATATCTTTACCAAATATTAAATCATTGAAACTATGTGGAATTTATTAATCAGATGTGCACTAGTGAGGTCTGAGATACAGTTTTTAATTTGTTTAAGTGCAGTGCCATTGAGGGGTAAATATGTATATGTGCCTTTCCCCAAAAGGCTGAGAAGAGGTCAGAAGCAGCACCAATTTCAAATATATCCCAAATTCTTTTCATAATTTATAATTATTCTCCAACATAAAAATAAACATGGATAATTGCTTTGTGAAGTCCTGCTTGGAATGTTTATGCCAGTTCAGAGAGATGTGCATGCTCAGGGTTTTGGAAAAGTCAATACAAAATTCTGTCTGGACTTTTAATTCAGCTTAAAGCTGAGTTATGTTGTTCTAATTGTCATCAAAAGATTTGGTGAAAGGTGAAATAACAAGTAAAATGACACCTGTTTTAAACTTGTTTGAGGCGATATATGGAATGCAGTCTTAAAGAAGTGTTGCAGCAATTCTGGCAATATTGTACTTTATTTGGGACTGTGTAGTTCGTGGGGTGTGGATTCATTCTTGTTACAGGAGGTATGACTTTACCCAAAGCACAGCAACCACTGTAGAGGTATGGGGGTTGTCTATTAGGATTTCCCTGCCAGTAATGGTCCCTTAGCCTAAGAACTGCACTGTATGCCTTTGAAATCTCTGTCCTCATCTGAGGGAGCACAAGGTTTCTAGTAATTGCATTGTAATACTCATGGGACATCTGGAATCTTTTTCCCACTCTTGAGAATTCCTCTGTCCCTGGTTCCCCCCACTGCTCCTTAACAGAGATTTGATGTGTACCTTGGGAGTGGACAGGAAATGTCTGCATTACCTTGCACACCTTAGGATTGCTGATGTTGTTATAACATGGCTTCTGTGATCTTCATTTTGCACATCCTTACTCAAAAGTTGGCTTCCTCATGGAGCTTTTCTATGTGCTGCCAGCCTTACTGCTGCCCATGTGACTTGGATTGTCAATGCAGGAAGCTGGAGTGTTCAGAGTGCTTTTATTTTACTGTAATTAAGGCAGAGTAGAAACAGCAGGAGAGTGACTCCAGGCATGAAGATCCTATTATATCATTTTGAAATATGCTCCCAAAGGTTTGCTTTTTAAGATGCATGTTTAGTCTTTAGATTTAGCTCTTTTTCCAATAGGATTAGTTAGGTTGTCATGTGTTTTTGTTCCCTCCACCCCCATTTCTGTGTATCATGACTGCATAGCCGTGGTCTGTCTTTTATGAGCCCTCAGAGATGGTCACCCAGTGTGCAAGCTCTGCAGGCTTTGTTCTATAGGCTTCTAGTTTTTGGACTCTGGATCCAAAGGACAAAAAGCAAATTTTCCCTATTGTTAGGTGTTTTTCCTATAGTCAGGTGTACTTGGGTAAGATGTTTGTATTAAAATTTTTAAATTAAGGATTTAGGTTTCTGTGTCTAGTCTGTGATTGCTTGCATTATGTCACCATGAAATGGGAATGTAATATCTGACCACATTTTCTTTCTTTTTAGTTTGTATGCTCTTTAAGCTAAGGAGGGAATCTCATTCTGTTCTCCCTATCAGTGGCTACTTTTATGGTGGCATTGTTGCCCTGAAATGCTCTCATGTTAGATGTTTTGAAGGAAAAGACATTTTTGTGATTCAGAACCATGGGACTTCCACCAGGATGCTGTGAGAAGAAAAGTTTTCATGTACAAGAGGCTAAAAGTGATCTAAACCTCAGTGGAGTAACTGATAGATGTTGAGTTGTAAGTGCAGAGTGAAGGCTGGAGCCTGTGGTATTTAATATTTCTGTCTTTACTGGGTAATATGTATTTTTCCTAAACTCACAGCATTTCATCTGTCACAGCACACTGAGAAGTTGCAGGTCAGCTGTGTCACAGAGAAGCAGCCCACACCTTTTCCTTCCAGAGCAGCTTTAACTAGTTGTAGTAAAATGCCTTAGGTCATGTGGCATCATATCACTGCATAGAGGAGTTAAGTTTGACTGTGTTAACTTACTCTGGTATGTAATTGAAGATTTCCATTACCAGTTAGTTCAGCCTTTGGTTTCCTGAACAGTTGATATTTAAGTTGGGAATAATGTCAATATACACACAACTGTTTTTAAACTGTGGTTCTTCTGGCCTGGTACTCCAGATAACCTGGGACAACACAGTGTGGGGGATGCCTCACTGGAGGCTGTATCAGAGCCACAGATTGTCTTTATCTTACCCTAGAAGTATTTACTGGTTATTAAGGCAACTGAAACTCTGGTTATCAGTGTGTGTTTACTACTGTGGGCAGCAGGATTTGCTGGATTGGATGTAGTGCTGTACCAACAGGGCTATACTGGGCAGGCTTGACCCTGGCAGGCATCACCTAGTCAGGTTTAACATCTGTGGCTAGAAATAATCAATCCTTGTGCATCCTGAAGTTGACTGTGATGTGAATTGGGAAGATAAAAGCCCTGACATTCTGTGAAGGAGGGAAGTGGGAGATTTTTAATTAAGAAAATTAGAAGCTATTTGTGAAGAAGCTTTTACTGCCCTTAGGAAAGGGCTTTGCAGTAATTTTCATCCGTGTTGAAGGTATGCATGCGTTGGAGTGGCTCAGACCAGGAGAAGTTGCCCTGGTTTATCCTGACAGAACCAAAGCTGTATGTTATCTAGGTGTAGACTTCCTGTTCTTGTGGGTAGTGTTAAACATCGTAAAGATTGTGTTTAACGTTTCAGGCATGTTTTGAGGGTGGGGATAGCAGATACTACATTCCATCCTCTACCTTTTGTATATAGCATTATACTTCCCTCACACTGTGAAACATCACAAAATTCAGCATGACAAATGCAGTCTTGCTATGTGCAGCTGTAAAAGTTGGGGAATGACCATCTAGACAGCAGCCTTACAAAAAAGGATTTGTGGATCCTGGTAACATTAGTTGAAAAAGTCAGTGGTGCATCATTGTAGAAATGGAAGCTGCCTGAGTACAGGACTGCATCTGGAGAGTGTCGCCAGCAGGCTGAGGGAAGTGATTGTTATTCTCTTTACACCACTCTTCCAAGGCCACTTCTCTTGTACTGTGTCTAGTTCAGGGCTTCCCAGTACAGAAAAACCACTGGGAAGCTGAAATGAGTCTAGGAGTAAAGCACTGATGTGGCTGAGGGCCTAAAGAACGTGAAATGCAGCAAAAGCCTGGGATGCCTGGAGAAGGAAATCTCATTGTTACCTTCCACTGCCGCATGTGTGGTTAGGGAGAACAGAGAGGCAAATGCTTCCTGGGTGCACTGCCAAGAAGTACAAACAGTGGATACAGGCTATGGCAAGGAGGATTCTGATTCTTTGCGAGAGAAAAATAAAAGTACTCCTCCTGAGGATGGTCTTGCACTGGAAGAGTCACCCAGAAAGATGAAAGGCTCTTTATCCTGGCAACAAACCTCAGCTGGACAAGCCCTTTGTCACCTGATTGAACTTTGATGTTATCAGCTTTGAGTAATTTGGGTGGATTCTGATGTCAAAAAGTCCCTTCCAACCCAAGTTTACTCTGAGGTTCAGTATATTTTTTTTCGAGTTAACAAATATATTTAACCTCACGGGTGCTCTAATAGTAAATAGTTGTTCTTCATACTTCCCAGAATGAAAAGCAATATGTGACGTAGCATCTTCTTGCTGTGGATAAAGTAACTAATACAAGTTTTTTTGATAGTCTCAGGTGGTCACCTTGGTTGGCTGGCATTTTAGCACAGTCTGAACATGAGTATTGACAAGCTTTTAACTAGACTTGTTAAATGAAGGGAAACTGAATTTGGTTTGTGCTTTTCTTCCATGTATTTGAAGAAAGCACCAGTTTCCTTGTTCGTGGCAGTGAATTTGCCAGAATAGGTTTTAAGAACTTTGAACCTACATTTTATGTTTAGTGCTCTCTCTCAAGTGTGGTTTCCTTATGTCTAGTTAGCCTTGATAGCACTCGGATATTTTAAAGCATTCCTCTGTGGAGCTGTCAGAAGAGCCTGCCTTCCCTGCATGACTGTGAACCTGAATCATCCTTTATGAAAAGTACAGGTTTAGTTGTTGTACTAGATATGTTCTCATATCACAAAGGATCTCTTATCTAGTAGGGCTCCTAATATGCTTACACCTGACACTATAAGTAGTCTAGGTAAGCAGTTGCTAACAACAGGGTGAAACAAATGTTCCTCATAAGAGGAAGATGTAATGGGAGGTACTAGCTGGGGTTTTTTGTTTTCTCTGTAAACTGAGAATTCATATGACTTACATGAAGTTGGACTTGCAACATGTTTTTAGTGCCGATATTCTTGATTGATGATAGTAGACTCAGCTAACCAAAATGCACAGCAAATTCAGTGTTTCAAAATCATATTGGTATGTGGAAGGGCTATCAATGATGAAGATAACAATGCACAAATGGGATAAAACCTAAGAAATTAATCCTTTAGTGCTGTTTTCTACTTAGAAGGTATCCAAAGTGGCACTTGACTTTCTGTACAGTGAATTTATATCTGTGTCTTTGAGTATTTTGCTTACAGCAAAACCCTTGCAAAATAATAATATTCTTCAAAATTCCTACATTCCTAAATGCCTGGAAGTCTGGTAGATACCCTTCTCAGAGAACATACATTGTCAGCTATGTCATGAAGGCATTCATTGAGAGCACTATATAATGTAATGGTCCACTGCCCTTCTGGGGCAAGCACTGTGGCTGTCTGTGTCTGAACAGTTTATAATGTGTGTTCATTTTTCAGAAGAAACTTTTCTCAAAGTATTGTGTAGTTGTTTCAGATGCTCTGGTGCTTGCACACTGTGGAGGTATTTTGGGGGAAAAGATAGTGAAATAATGACAATAACTTTTTTTGTGGACTGTCTTGCTGCTTAAAACTACTGAGAAATACCATTCTCCTCCTCTTATGCCCAAATTTTCTCTTTCATTTAATTGTTCAGACTCATCACTTTTCATTTCTTACTTATTCTATACTTTCATTTCTTATTTAGAGAAGGCACTTTGTAGTGATGTCTTCAAAACAGCAGAGCACACTTGTGCACACATGGCAGCAATGATTTTTTGTGTCAGTGGCTGTAATATGTCATTGTGCACATTGGTAATGATAGCTCTTTCTTCCAGTTTGTGCTTGATAACTACAGAATAAATAATACAGACCTCACTGGAAAATGTGCTCCAGTAATTCACCTTCAGAGCTCTGTGGGTGACAGCTGGTGAAAGATAATGGATTATCTTTCTGCAAGAGGAAAGCATGGGCAAGACCTACTTCTTACATCAATCTCCTTGCCCTCATCTCTTCCTCCCCCCTCATGTCCCATATAACACTTAAGAACCTGTCCTCTCCATTTTCTGAGGTACTTGGGTGGAGATTGCTTGTTATCACTTTTGTGTTTAAAAAAATTGAAAAAAAAAGTTATTGGCAAGGAAATAAATTTAGCTGTGCATAACAATTCATGGAAGAGGAAATCAACACTGTCTGCTTGTAATCTTTTAACACATATCCAGAAATAGATTTTTGGAGAGTCACAGTATTTGTTTTAAAATTTATAATATTGGAATAAAAAATAAGCAGATCTGTGAATTAGAAAGGAGTGGAAAAAAACATTATTTAAAGTCCAAAATATTGGTCAATATACTACAAACATTGGTCAAGATGTCTTTACCTGGTACTTCTAGAAGTTCCTGTACTTTAAAGTAAACTTTAGGTTGAGATTTCTACTGAAATGTCTGTTAAGAAAAATTTTGAAGGAGAGATGGAACTGATCGTACTCAGTGAAAAACTTCTCACGAGATAACAAAGATTCTTACTAGACTTGGGGTTTTGAATTGTTCGAGTATGTTCACATAAGAAAGGTGAGATTCCAAAGTGACTTCTTGGTTCCTTAAAAATGCACTCCCTAGAGAGTGGCTCTTCAGAAGAGTAATTCCTTAAATTTTGATTTCATGTAATACAGTTGTAAGTGCTCCTGTTTTCTTTCCTTCCTTTAAAATACAGCTGAATAGTCAATCAGGAGTGAGTTTTTGCCAACAACTGCATAAGCTACTCTGCTATTGTAAAATTGCTTTAAACAATTAGGTACATTTCTGTTCCTGTGTAAGAGTAATGACTGGTGCAGTCTGAGCGTAGTAACAGACATGGTGACACAGTGACCCTTGCTGCTTGTGCAGATAATGCAGTGGAGTAGTTTAACACATGACTGTTCCTTCTTTTTTATCATGACTGATACTTGTTTTGAAAGATTTTACGGACCTAGGTTTTTGTTGTTTTGTTTTTTTGGTTTTTTTTTTTTTTTTAATGATGCTTCTGTGGACATGTTTTAAAATTCAAATTATATAGGAAACGAGAGTTAAACATCAAGAAATTATTATAAAAGTGAAATTTTGGGGCTGTTAAATGTATAAACAGTAGAACAGTTGCCAGAAGTATAGTCTTCAAGGCTTTTTAACGCCTTTCCAGACAATTTGATGAACAAAAAAGCAATTTTTATAAGCAGTCATCTTTCCCCCCAGTGCTGTGGGTTATTTGTGTCCTGCAGACCATTGCCACAGACCTGCACTGTGTGTGTACCTGCTCATGAGAACCAGAGTGAAGCTGTATGTTAAAGCCATGAAACTACCAAGAGATTTTTGATAAATGTCATGTCCTTGCTTGATTCACAGTGGCAATTCAAAGATGGAATAATGTATTACTGAGAACATTTCTCATGAGGCTGAAAAAAAAAAAGAGCCCTAAGTGACATATATATTGAGTATCTTATGTAAAGTAAAGAAAAAAAAATAGACAGCTCTTCCAGACTTTTACACTAGAGAATTCCAAAGAAGTTTATGGAATAAAAGGATTACATAGCCTCAGCTCCACAATACTCATATCAAAAATGAACCTAGCTTGTCTGAATTACAGTATCAACGATGAAGAGTTTGACAGTCTTTATAAGATTGTGGTTTGGGACTGAATGTGCTTTTAAAGTGAGTTGATGCAAGTGGAAAATATTACTGAAGAGCTAAAACAATCATGAAATGGGTAAAGTACCCAAGGTTTACTTAGATGACACTGGAGACAAATTAGTAAAGGAAAATATTAAATTCTATATGGAAAAAGAAAAGGGAATGGGGTATACCTAAAATGATGTGTAAGAAAGTAGAAGGGCAACCATTTGGCTTTTATCTGTGTAAATATTGGCTCAATGTCTGTAGTAGTTTGCAGTTGCATTGAAGTAGATTAAATTATTTTGTAGATTGACTGAAATTCCTTGGTTTTCTGTTTGTGGTCACTTCTGCTTGTGGTCTCCTCAGAGGCCAAGTACTATGTTGGAAGATTTCTGGAAAGAAGTTAATACATCTTTACTCATTCCTGCTCTGGAAATGGGAACTTGTAAAAGCACATCTACACCAGTAGGGTTTTCCAGCTGCATCTGTACTGGCATGCAGGTGCTCACCCTGGTGTTGCATAGGAGCTTCCAAATGTTTGATTGTTATTTCCAAGTATGAGGAAAGAAAAAGGTTGGAAGCCAACAGAATGGAGCCTGAGGTATAGATGAAGATTTGAGATTGCCAGCCTACTACAAGCTTGTTCTGAATGTCTTAGTACTTGATTTGCTGTTTTGAAATCAACACACCTGTCTAGATGGACTATAAATGAGGAAGAAAAAAAAGGAATCTCTGCTCAAATGTGTGGAAATAAATCTTAAAGCAAAAGGATCATGGATGTAGTGTTTATTAAACATAGATGGCATGTGGATAATGTTACACCGTAAGGAGGAGTGTACAAAACTGAAAACTTAGGTTTAAAATGAAAAGCTGAAAAGCAGAATGCTTTAAGATACTGCACCTGATATAAAAACTTTCTGGGATGATCCTCACTTGATATGCCTATTGTGAAAAGCTGAGGAACAAGACATAGAGGTGAGACATGGTATTTGCAATTGTGAGTGCAGTGATGGAACAGATTTTTGTTCCCTGCCAGCTTTAAGAATATGTAAAAAAGAGGAAGCAGCTAGAACTCGGGGATCTTGGCCTGCTGCTGATCATGTGTGCAGTAACAGGAGGTATGATCTGGACTGGAATGGAGGATATAAGATTGCAGGAGCCTACAAGAGGTTTGGGGATGCCTAGAAGCATGTCCATTAAACAGCAAGTCATATGGGCTGGCAGTCTGTTGAGAGCTTTCCTAAAACCATGATCCAGAAGCTGGATTTAAGAATTTCTGAAAGACACCACGGTGAAGATGTTAAGAAAAGATGGGCTATAAATACTAAACAAAACCAAAACTGTTCTTTGATACACAAAATACTGAGATAAGGGGAAAGAGCTTATTCAGTGTACTGTACATAAATTACCAAAACTTTGGATAGGAAAGCATGATAAAAATACAGAATGAGGGGGAGAGAAGAAGGAAGAACTTCATCCTGCCTGTACTAGAGAAAGCTGAATTTATAATGCTTGGAGACTTGGAAATGTCTCTAGGAAGAGGCTTGGGGTTCTATTTTTAGTTTCCTGTTCCTTATGCTTTGCATACACATGTGATGTTAAAGCTCTTTAGTCATGTTCTAATTCAGTTAAATTTTAAAAATTCACTCTTAACTGTTCCAGGATTTGCCTGCCCTAACAATGACTTTTTGATTTGAAGAAGAGTTTAAAAATTTGAACCTGTATAAACTGTCATATGTCTAAAATTCTAGATTATCATTTATCCAAAAGTTTTGTTTCATGGGTATTCACTGTGTGTTAAAAAACCAAACCCTGTTTTAAATGGATTTTTTTTAAAAATTTAATAGCAGATGTAATGGTCCTGGTCAGTTTCAAACTTCAGAATAATTAGATTATGCTAGCAAGCTAATAACTAATAGCTGGGAAATCAGCAGTATTCTAAAACAGAATTCTGCAGGCTTCTTGGTTTATTTAATTGGTAATTAAATTATTTTGCGGGTTTTTTTTAGCAATAAGCACTTTTAAAAAAAAGATGTACTGCTAATGATCTCCTATCATAGAGTTTGACTCCATTTTTTGAAAGCTACTTCTAAGGCCAGGGGTGGGATTTTCTCAGCTTTCCAGTAGATTCTCCCCACTCTTGGTAAAAATTTAGACCTTTCTTATCCATGTAAAATTTTAACTGTATTATGTGGAAAGCCTGGGAATAGATATAGACAGATTTTAAAATATGTTGAGGCAGTGTCAGACATTAAGGAAAAGTTGCACAGTGAAATTAAAAGCATGTTGCCTTATCTGGGTGATGTTTTCATCACGCATTGGAAGGCTGAGAGATGTGTTTCTCTTCCCTTTCGACTTTCTTTCCATCCTGTCTGAGTAAGTAATTTGTCAAGAAGCATCCTGATATGCCCTCTGGAGATGTGCTTACCTTCTGAGTACCCCAAACCCCAGTGATTTTTCACAGCTGCAGGCAGCTGGCCATGCTCCTGATGCCCTGCTTGCCCTGAGTTTTGTGGGTAGTGACCTTTGGCATTTGAAGTCAGTGAAAATAGTGCTGCTCTAAGTGGTCTTCTTCTTCCTTGTTGCCAGCTGGTGGTATTGGAATGAGTAGTGCAAGACTGAATAGCTTTGGCTATAGATTCCTGGTCTAGAGGGGGAAATGAACAAGAGTTATAAATCCTGAGAGTATTTATAATAATAAAAAAGCCACTCTGAGCTGTCCAGTATAATGTGTAGCAAATCTTAGCATGGGACTTGTTAGTATTCTCTGCAGATTTAAAGACAGTTCCTCTCTTCTCTGCTTCTGAGTAGCCTGAGCTACTCCAAAGATTCTTGTGCCTGGTTACAGTAATTGCTTGTCGCATGTCTTTGTGGCCTTTTCCTACGGCGAAGATCTGACTTTCAGTGACCTTTTAATTAGATCTCAAGCTCCAGGCGAGTTTTGAAACAGGGTGAGTAATGTCTGAGAAAATGTCCTCCTGCCCGCTGCCATTTAGAAGGAAGTGAATAGAAAGATGTGCCACACCTGTTCTTAAAGTAGCTGTTGCTGCCTGAACTCTTAAAATTGAAAAACAGCTCAGGGTAAAAAAAAGTCAGGCGCAGTTCTGTAGCACTGTAAGCTCACCTAATTGTCCCATCCCCTTAGCCTTGCATTTCCTAGTTGATGGTGTTGATCTGGTTGGGAACTGAAGTGTCAGGCAAGAGGTAATTGTCATTTGCCTGTGCTTCCTTATCCAGCTTTCCATGGAGCTCCCTGTTAGCAGCAGGGCAGTTCAGCTCTGCAGCAGCTGGACGTGGTGGGGGCAGCTCATCACAGCCCGGGCCCTGCGGACAGCGGCTTTGGGAGAAACGCTCTGCTCCTTTACCCTCAGTGCTTCTGCTGGCACAGCAGCTTCTCCCGACCCTTGATGATTCAATTTCCTCAACTACAGGGTGATAGATGTGTTGTGTGTCTTGGTAGCTTGGGATCCTGCTAGTTTAGTGAGTAGAATCAGGTCAGTGAGTTGAGGCCAGCTGGGTTTGTTGGAGCTGATGGAGAGCAGATCCATGGAACTGCTGCTCTCGTCACAGCGATCCACTACAGTTGGGCCATTGAGCTGCTTTACTCTAAATTTATAAGCAGAGCAAAGGAATGCATCATAAGGTGGAATTCACTCCTGTTACTGTAAGTGCATTTGTGTAGGATACTCTGGCAAGAAGAATTTACTGGAAACCTCTAAGCTCTATAAATAAAGGAGGTGGCATGTGGTAAATACAACACCAGTGTAAAATGTAAATTGTTTTATTACATAATGCACATATTGTGTTTATAGTAACTTGAGAGAAAATTTTGTGTATATCTGGAGAAAAAAAACCCCATGCATTTACACTAAGTGATTGGTAAAACAGCTATACTTGCTTTCCTGTTAAGTTTTACTTCTAAGATTAAATAAAGCATGCAGTCAGAACTTTGCTCATACATTGATGATGTAAGTGGTGGCTTAATTAATGTAAGTGTATGTATGCTTATATCAGCACAATGTGGTCATCAGATTGGAATTGTTTTATTTCTTAGGATGTGCAAGAGGTGCTGGGTCTGATGCAACTTAGTTTCATCCTATGGTATTGAAATTTGGGCGAGCTCAAATTTGGGATTTTCTTAATCTCTTCTTTGAAACCATCTGAAAAATACCAATTTTTTTTTCTGAGCAGTTGTAATTCTCAGGTAATTCTACAAAAAAATTACTATGCTGTTGAGATTGTTCATCATGCAGTAAAATAAGTGGATTTTAGCAATATTTACAGTGTTGTTATGGAATAAAAGAAATGGAATCATTGAAATTTTACTGTTTGGAGCTAGTGATTAATATAAACCCCCTGAAACAATTTTTCCATTACTGATGTGCTTCACTATCTGATTGTCATTTGCTGTGGCTTAAATGGCCTCCAACACCTGCAAAATCTGGCCCTGAACTACAGAAAAACTGAGGCATGAATAAAGCTAAATTAAACAGATACTGCATTCTGTGGTGTTTCTTACAAAGTTTAACATGTGTTTTGAGGAGCCTGTCCTAATGTGGTGCAGGCTGTGGTATAGCCACTTCCATGGTTGCTGTGCTCCACACCACATTTACCTCAGTTCTGAAAGCTCTTCTGCCCTTCTGCAGCCTCATCCTGCTCCCTGTCACAGCTGTATGGGAGTCCCATTGGGTGAATGGTGTGATGGGAGGGGGTGGAATGGGATAGACAAGTTAGGTTTTGCCTGGAAAAGTTCCTTGTTTGACGTACCACTTGAAGGCTGATGATCCAAGCAATGGGCTGGAGCATGGTGAGAAGGAACATGGAGGAACTCCTTCAGGAGTAGAATGAATTTCCTGGATTGAAGTTGTCGTGTAGCTCCCTATTCAGTTGTCTCAAATGTCTGGGATGTCAGTCCCAAGGAAAATCTGTATATGGCTTGATGTACATATGTCTTCCATGCTGGGTACTATCATCTTGAGAAAGATAAAAAGACTGAAGATGAAGCTTATGAAGGCATTGAATATCAACAGTTACATAAGAGCAGAAAAGTTCTTTTATTGTGAAATAGTAATCTTTTCTTTGCAGATTTTTAGCAAGACTTAAGAGGAAGGAAAGTACCATCTTTGAAAACCTTGCAAAATTTGAGTTGAAGCAAGATCCATTTGTTTTGGTCTCTGCAGAAAGTGCCAGCTTGCAGATATTGTTGGACTTCTGTTCAGTATTTTAGTCTGTGATGGTTCTAAGGCTGAAGAGGCTGATGGACCACCAGGGAATCCATGGTTGGTATGTAGTCTGATAAAAGAGCTGGGAATCTTAGGGAAAACATTAGGAAAAGGTTAGAGAAAGATGGCTTTTCCTCTCCCAAACAAATGTGGCAAGTTGGAAAGAGTATGAAAAACTGGATTACCAAGTGCAGTCAGGAGCACTGTTTCTCTAAGGGCTTTTTTCATTCCCCCATGAGAGTCAGGCTAGAATTTATTCTCAGATTGCTGGGTGTTTTCTGAAATGCCTTTATGAGTACTTACAAAGGTGCAGGTCTTCTTGTCTAGTCTTTCTTCCTGCTTAAAAAAGTATATGTCCTGACAGTGGTATCCTGAAATATTACATTTTGTGAAGCTTCACCAGGTTTGTGTGCACAGTAATTCACTTTTGGCTTTCCCAAAGTCAGTGCTACTTACAGTCACATTCTTCAGTGTTAGTACTAACAGTTTCATCTTCCAAGATCAACTTCAATATTAATAAATTAAAAAATAAGACAAACCCTGCTTGAATTTGTTCTAGAAACCAAGGAGTAATTCCCTAAATTCAGATCATTCTGTGACAGTAACATGAACAAAATGAAAAATTGGGCAGTGAGCTTCACCCTCTGATATTGATGCAAGCCTCGTCTCATTGTACTTGCATCCCTTGTAGTACTAGCATACACCATGGTCTGATTGGCATGTGGTTTTTATTTTACCTATTATTTTTCCTTTGGCAAAGAAAGGTCTTGCATATATATGAGTACAGCAGATAGTCATTTGGTGTGTTTCTTTGGATGTGTGAGCCAACCCTTACATCCTCTCACCTGCTAGAACTCTGTTTCTGTTTAGTTTTCAAAGACACACAGTGGCCTTGGCAGGAGTTAAACTGGCAATGTGTTTTGTCACTTGGACTACTGGAAACCATCTGTGTGTTCCTCAGTGCTTGTCTGTACAAACCTTGAGTATCATCTTGGATGTCCTTTCATTGTAAGCACAGAAAGCAATGAATGGGCTGGGCAGGCAGATAGCCAGCTATTAAGTGTTTGTGGTAACATTCATCAGCAAGCTGGCATATTGCTGCTGATTGAGTCCTTCTGTGTGGCACTTGCTTTTGGGGCTTGCCACACAAAAAGAATAACAGTGAACACAGATGATGTTTCGAGGTAAATGCCATGCTCTTCTGCTGGCAAATTTAGCAACACTAATAGGATCAACATCAGAACTACTACTTGATATTTTTCTTGAAAGCATTTCCCAATGCCATTAGCCTTTAGCTTGGTGATAAATTTTTCATGCAGTTATCACAGAGTAGTGTACAAATGCCAAATGCCAGAATCAGTTCTTCTGTAACTGATAAAGCCGGTTACAGAGCAAGATGCAGAAGCTACAAACACTTGGTTTTTGCCTAAAATTAATGTTTTTATCCTTTTAAACCTTTGAGGGGTTTTGCATGTAATTATTGAATCCAAATGTTACCAAATTCATAGTTCTGTTAGTGTCAGCAGTGTCTGATTGAAGGTGCTCAGATGCTCTTTTACATATGTCAGAAAACTTTCATGAAATGAAGCAAAATCCATAACTGGCTGCAAATGGATACCTCTGTGCAACAGTTCTTCAGAAAGCTTGAAGGCTTTTAAAGCATTTATATACCAAATAAAGACTAACAGTTTGACATTTAACTTAATAATTGGTTTCCATCTTCTGTCTTGAAAAATCAAGAATACTCAGACGTTCTTGCTATTGTGTTCATGTATGTGTTTCTACTGGCATTTTAGTAAATTTTAGTAAATGCCAGTGATACTGTTATAAGAGAACAGTACCAGCCACTGTAAAACTGGCTGGCCTTGTTCAGGGAAATGAAGAGGATTCTGACAGTGTGTGAAGCAGTGTTGTAGCAACAGGCTGTTCTGCAAGGGCTGCAGGGCCTATAAGTGGTAACCAGGTTGTGCTTCTCTGGTTTTAAAGCCAGTGGAATCTGTGTCATTGTAGTGATAACCAAGAGTCTTGCACCACTGCATTGGTCCAGTGGATGTTGATGAGTGATGAAGAACTGGATCATTGGGCAAGAGGCAGACAGAGTAACTGAAATGTGTGTATGTACATTGTAAAAACAGGAGGGAGGGCATGGCAGAAGCCAAAGGCCCAGCAGCAAATGTATCAGAGAACACAGAATGTGTCACCTTGACTTGTAAACAGCAGAACTTTGGTGAAGTTTGTCTTCCTATAAATTTGTATTTATCAACTTTACTGGGCTCAGTGGAATAACTGCCTGCCCTTCCCACTGCATGAGCTTCTCTTTTCTGCTGCACACTTCCTTTCTTCCCTCTTCTGTGCAGTATTGTCCCACTGTCCCTGCATGACTGTGGACAGTGAGGTGTGGGTGTGTGCTGGCTGCCAGCTGAGCAGGTGACTGCTTTATTCCTGCTGCTGCCTTTCCCTTAGCAGAGGTGATACCATGGGTGTCTCCTATTCACTGCCATTTTTAAAACAAAAAAAAAAGTTATAGCAACTTTGTATCTTTGGACAACTTCAGAGAAATTTGGTAAAGGGGATATGAAGGGACTTTATTGGGATCAAAAGGTACTGGGAGAGAGGAATGGCTTCAGAATGCCCAACAGTGTGATCACACACACCTTATTTCCTTAGGAAACCAGACTGAAAAAAAGCATTCACAGAGGTAGACAGTAAGAGGAAATAGGTCAGCACAGGAAAAGGGAAGCAAGGATCTATATTTGGAAAAATTAAAACTGGAGTCAGTATAGGATGGAAGAATAAAAAAATTTTCATTTCTAAAATGCAGGCGAAATTTCACAATCTGATACAAGAGGATTGTACTTCTTTAAAACTCAGGTGTGGGTTGTAACAGGTATTTATCACCTTAGTAAGCAGGTTGGGGCTACCTGGGTGTGGGTATCTCCCAAGACATGTATACAAGCACTAACTTGTTAAACCTGCCAGCCTGCTGTTTTAGTAGCAATATCATAGGAGTGCTGTTTCTTTGAAAAGGGTGCACAAAGGGCACACAAGTTACTTGATTTGTAGAATGTTAGTTGAAGGATGGCTGAGGGAAATGGTAAAATTTGCTGCTCTTTCATGTTCTTCCTCCAAAGAAAACATCTTAAATAAAATACTGGATCTGCCTGGTGGGAGTATGGCTCCACAGACAGTTATCTGCGTCAATTTGTTTTTCCCTGACATTAATATTTTGCAATTCACATAGTTTCCTACCACAATGTTTTGTAGAGGGAATGAGAAGATAAAGGGAGCATGGTGGCAGATGAACTTGTGTCTGACCAGACAGTTTGGACATACCTTCAGGGTAGATCCACCTGAATGTTGTTGTTGTGTTATATAATGACTTAAACCCCAAATCACTTACAGCATCACCTGTGAAACTATCTGGTGTAGGCAGTTTGTTATATAAATAGGTTGTCCACAGAGCCTGTGGAGTCTCTATCCTTGGAAGTTTTTGAAACCTGACCAGAACCATGAGTAAGTAACCTGGTCTGAAATCAGTCTTGACTGTGATTTGAGCAGGAGATTGGACTAGAGACCTGCTAGTCCCTTTCAGCCTGAATTGTGAGTCTGTATTATTTTCTAGCCATTGTCACATTTATTTAAAACTTGGAGCTGCCAGTGATACAAAACATCAGGTGTTCTTGAACATTTGGCAGCTTCAGCTAAGTGATTTTTGTGACTTTCTGGAAATTTGTACTGGCCAACAAAATTTGGACGAGTCTTCAAATAAGAATCCTTGGGGTAGCTCCACCACTGAAGCAGCAGTGATCATAATCCAGCAAGTTGTCTTTTGCCCATTGCAGTGTAAGGGTTTTAGCTTCTGTGATTCCAAATGGTAAATTACTGGCATAAATTGAATGATCAAGAGTATGAACAGAAAGTAGAAATTCAAAACATTCCTTCACACTTCTCATTTTTAACCACATTGCAGGTGGGAAGAGTTGACCTATTATTTTTTGAGGGTGATGTTGACAACACTGGCATCCTTCCCTGATCTGCTTTGAGAAACGAGAGGAAATGTGACATATGAGGCCAGCATGCACCCATTCCTGGGATAGCAGTGCAGAGAGCCCAGTCTGCTGTGTCAGATCATCTCTGCTGGCATTTCCTGCAGCTTTCAGTCATTCTGAAACTGCCTCCAAATATTTTCTATTAGGTGGCATAATACACATTGACTGCAGTGTAGATGCACCAGCTCTCAAACCTATATCACAAACCTATTTACCTGTGAGTAAAACATTTAAATTATGTTTTCAAATTATTAAAATTTATGTTTTCTTTTTGTGTAAACAAAATATCCATCTATCAGTTGAAGAGGAGAATATGATCAGAATAGAATTGGTGTGTGGAGAATTATGTCTTTCACATGTACCCTGGTTTTCAACAAGGAAATAAATGCTGGCATTTCACTTCTCATTATGAATCAAAACATCAACTGTTACTGTTTTGTATTATTTTCTTCAGAGCATACATTACTTGGCTTCTGAAAATTGGTTGTTTGGGTTTGGTTTTTTTCCTTGCCTGGTGTTATAGAAAACACCCTTCTTCCAAACAACATCAAGTACAATAATGCAAAATCAGCTTGAGAGAAAAGGCAATGGTGCATACAAAGATTCTGCTCATGGAATGTCTATCCCAAATTCTTATTACATCCTCACAGTCATGAATAAACAAACTCTTGCGATTACTTGCAGCTAATGTTACCCTGACAACAGTGTGTATATATAAAAAAATTCAGTAATCACTGCCAACAAAACCCCCAGTACAGCTAATGCTTCTGTTTGCCAGGATGAAATATTTTCATTAAGGATTAAATCAACTCCAGATCATAAGTTCTGCCTTCAGTATTAGGATGAAAAGTAATTATTCATTCCAGTATATGGAGATAAGTTTGGTTTGAGTTCCCTGTTTATCAAATAGTGGTATGCAAAGGGAGAAGCTGTATCTCTCTTTACCAGTTAGGTAGTGATAAATCACTTGGCATTGTCCTGGCAAGCACAGTCTGTCTCTGATGCTTTTTGGTGCAAGTTTCTCCTCACTCAGTTTTGCCAGTTCTGTGCATGCTACTGATCAGCAGCATATTTACAGTTGAGGAACAGCAGCCTCCTGGGACAACTGCAGGAATGCAAATTGGAAATATTTTTTGATTTAACTAAGAGATAGAAATTGTGGAATCCAGTACTTAAATGCAGCAGTTCACATACTCCTGGTGTAATCAGGGTTCTACTTCAAAATACCAATGAAGTATATATCAGTTTAAATAAATTACTGGTCTGTTGCCTCCTCTGAGCTCTGATCTGTTCCGTAACTGCTGTTGTAGCCTCTGTGATCATTAGATTATCTTGACACTCAGTCTTATTTTCGAGTTATATTTACTTTTAAGGAATCTTAGATGCCTTGACAAAGACTCAGAATTTTTCCAGTTCAGGAGAAGTCCTGCCAAGTTTAAAATTTTTCTGTACATTCAAATGTTCATGTTTGGTGCTTTCTAAGACAGAGACCACTGAAGCTGCAGTATTTCTGAGCACCAATGCCTATTAAATACTAAAACATTAGTTAAGTGGACCAATGGTTTGTAAAAACAGTAGCTTCCTTCTAGGAGTGAATATTTAATTTACATATGTTAAACCATTGATTTCATTAACTAGTACTTCAGTTGACCAAATGAGTTGGAAAAAGGAGGACCAACCTAGGACTCTTGTAGGACTTACTTTATCAAAAATGTTGGTCAAGAAAATGAGGGCTGCTCATCCTTCCTTCTTCAAGGATACAATTTCTAGAAAGATGGCAATAATGCCCTTCCCTATTTCTTCTGTTTACTGAAACTTAAACATGTGCTCTGCTCAATATGAATTTATTAATATTAAAATACAAAAATAATCAAATTAACTTGCTCTTATACAGCTTTACACATTTCTAAACTGAATTCCAGTTTTAGTCATGTGAAGTTTGATGCACTTCCAAGTAGGGAAATTTGTAGATGAAATAATAAAATACTTTTTCACCAGTCAATAGAAGTGTAAGATCTAAGGGGTTTTTTTGAGTGTACAAGACAGCTTGAACTTACTAGGTTTGTGTCTCCTGGCTTTGAAAGTTGCTTGTGATCAATTTACAGCAGCAGAGCTTTTAATACTTAAAGCAATTATTTTATTGCCCAGAGAAGTTGTGGATTCTCCATCCCTGGAAGTGTTCAAGGCCAGGTTGGATGGGACTCTGAACAACCTGGTCTAGTGGAAGGTATGCTTGCCCATGGCAGGGGATTGGAACTAGATGATACCAAAGGTCCCTTCCAACGCAAATCATTCTGTGATTCTCTAGTTTTGATATTCTGTTTACTTAGTAGAATTACTGCTAAAATTTGCTATTTATTTAAAACAAAAGTCATTATTGGGTTAATGTCCTCTAGAAATAAATACTAGATTTCATTTCCCCTTGAATTTTAGTAACAGAAGCTGTTGTTCTGCAAAATTAGTTCAATGACCAGTATTCTATAGAGCCAAACCCTTAATAGGGGAACTTGCATGTTTATTTCTTGTCTGCAGTTGTGTTTCCTCCATCTGTGTTCATTTGATGGGAAGGAGGTGAGAGAACCTTGCAAAACAGCTGATAATAGCAGTGCTGACAGCTGTGTACTGTGCTTGTACAGGTGTCTGACTGGACTGGTACAGATCTCTGACTGGTTTGAGGTGGTAGTGCTGGGGAGGTTCAGTGGAAATTATTTTGGGTTTGAGGTAATAGTCTCAGTGGCCTTGTGGTGAGGGAAGTGTGATTGGCATTTCTGCCCAGCTGAAATAGGGAGTCTAGCAGAAAATCTAGCAGCGTCTCATTTTTTAAATTTCATACTTTGGATAGACAAGAAACTCTCAGTGAAAGGGGTATTACTTCTGGAGGAAGCCTTTTCAGTAACAGCTTCCTAAAGGAGCAGCATGACTGTTCTTCAGCATAGCTGTTTCTTCATTATTTTAGCAGTTAATGGTTTTTGCTGAGAGGTTTTCAGGCATTTTTGGTTAGACTTCATAATGAAATTTTCAGTCTCCAGTTCAGACTTCTGTACCTCTGTGTGGTTGTAAGGTTTGATTTCTTTGTGTAGCATCTGAAATACACTGTAAAGGTAGTGACCCCTCTTGCAGGAATTCTGTTGGGCTTGTAACTTACTATCTTAATGTGAGGTAAAACGGGAGTCTGGGCTGAATTACAGGTAGTAGTTCTGTGGTGTTTTATTCAGTTGCAGATAGGAAAAAATACACGTATAGGAAAACTTTGGTCTTTTTAGTCTAACAGTATTTGTGATGAGGTGAAGAGCAGCGATCTTTTTGTGCTTAGTTTGAAGAATAAACTGCTGCTGTGCTTGTGCAAACTCATCCTTGTGCAGTTTACTTGCACTTACATCACTGGTTTTCATTATTGATCTGGTCTTCAAAGTAGTGACTTGTAGCAAATGTTCTACCTAAATAGTGATCCACATGCTGTGATGTGTTAGAAATAAATGAAGTATTCTGAATGGGATCTGGAGAGGAGAAAACTGATGGATCTACAGGTATAGTGGAATTTATCCACCAAATACTTTGAGAAATGTGGGACCACCAGAACAAAATAAGTAAATTAGTTAATCACTGGACATCTTTTTAGACTGCAGCCCTTCACTACTTGGTCTAATTGAGATGTGGTGAATGTTACTTAGCAGAAAAGACAGTTCAAAGTAAAAACCTTAAATTAGCCACAGATCTTGTGGGAAATGGTTTTGCTGCTGTTGAGTAGAGACAGCTATCTCTTGAGATTGGGTTGTTAAAGCCTTAGCTGGTACTAGCTGAAATAAAAAGTAAAGCTGCACTCCACTTAGAAGATAATTAATCTAGTGCCTGCAGGGCAGGACAGATTGTCCATAGGGTTTAGCTGTAATGAATGGGCTCTCCCTTTCACGTGGTCCTTCACTGATTCACAAAACCCTAAAGAAAGGGAGGGAAATCCTTCTGAAAGACCACTTTGCTCTATATTCTTACTAGCAGCAAGGCAGAAGCATTCATGCAATTGAACTTCTAAAAAAATTTTAGTTGTTAATTAAATAGTGTAATTAGCTTTTTTTCCCGTCTGTAGTTTTAATAGTTGAAAATCTGCTATTGCTCTGGGTATGCAATGAATACTTTTGACCTCCAGTTTATGAGTTGGCTTGTGATGTTTCTCTTTGTAATTGACTTTTCTTTTTTTTTTTTCTTTTTTTTTTTTTTTTTTTTTTGGTTAAACAGCAAAACCATTTACAAAATTGGTAAAGGAAATGCAACTTCACCGAGATGACTTTGAAATTATAAAAGTGATCGGAAGAGGTGCATTTGGAGAGGTAAGAGATTTCAACTTTCAGTTGTAATAATGAAACATTCATCTTTTGTGCATCTGATTTCTTGTTACAGTTGACCTTAGGACAAAAGGTTCACACAGATGTGCTAAAATACTTCCAAATGTGGGATATGGCTAGGTACCTAATGCAAGGTCCCTTTGAAGCAGGTTGCTCAGTGTCCAGGTGTGCCATTTCTGTGACTGGCTTTCCATTGTAGCCAAACAAGTGTCTCTTGGATGACTGAATGAGCAGGATGGTCCCACCTAGCAGCTGCACAGCTGAATTTGGGATCCCTTCTCCACTTGCCATATGTAGTGCTCACTGCTGCTCTAATTTAACACAGAGCTGGGCTGCTTCTATGGTAGGAGCGTGGAGGCTGCTCCACCCATCTGCCTGTCTCTGTAGCAATCTGGTAATGCAGAAAGACACATTTGGCTGCCTCAAAGGCTGTTGCCTGTCATCTTTGAAGATCAAAGGCTGCTGGATCTGTTTTTTGGACAGCAAGTTGAATCATGCTGGGATGATAGGAACGCCTTGTGTTTTGAGGACTCGCCAGTCCCAGGACCCTGGACTGAAGCTTAACTTCTTAATATATTTGATGAAAGTCTCATCAATCACACAAGCCTGGTAGGGCTTGCCACTGGCAAAAGCATTCACAGACAGCAGGCATAGGATACCCAAGACTTCAGAAGGACCTCAAAGACAACCTTTTCAGCATTTAAGAACAGGTAACTAAAGTCATAGCTGTCAGCAAAAAAGGTGATTAACTAGAGAATTTCTAGAAGTAAAAAAACCTTTCTATTTCTTTCAGGAAACCTTTTTGAAGTAATGCCACTCTAAAGTGAAATGCAGAGACTGCCATTAGTGGCTGACTTCAGCCCATGAGCACTCAGCTGCACCTTCTGCTGCCTGTGGCTAAGGAGAAGCTTCCTGATCCCCATGTTCTGTTGTCTCCACAGAGAGCAGGACTCTGCCATTCCAGGCATTCCTTCCAAGCCTGGTGTGCTCTGGACGTCTCAAACTCTTTCATGTAGGGTTTGAATGTGGGACAGGATAGCAGAGGGCAACCAGAAACTCAGCTAGAGAAACACTAGGGAGACCCTACTTGACCTGGGTTCAGAAAACAACAAGGTTTCTGTGTGCATGTGCACTTGGTAGTGGGTGAAGTAAAGACTTTATATCCACGTAATTTTAAGCTACTTCAGAAACTGCTTTTGAGAAAAGTGGTCACCTAAGACAGAAATTAATGTTTCAAGAATATCTCTTCATGTGTACCATCATTTAATGATGCAGTAACATGTAGTTTACATGTAATCATCATGAACACAGCTGCTGAAGGAAGTAGAGCATTTTAATAAAATGTCCAGATTAGCAATTACATCTTGCCCTGTAACACCAAAGTTCAATATTTGTTACAAAAAAGGAAGTATTATCTGAGTTACTGTAGAAAGTTTGTCAGGAAAAAGCAATAATAGGAAAAATATTGGTTAGTCTAAGGGAGGACTGAGAGCTACAAACTTAGTCCAGAAAAGAAGTCTAAGGAGGAAGGTTTATGAGTAGATAAAAGGCCTAAAGAATCAAGACAGTAATGGGTACCTGTCTGTCTCTCTGTTAGGGTTTTGGTTCAAAGCAGTGGCACAGTTTTGAATGCCCCCACCTACTGCATGAGAATTTTACTCTCCATGAGCTGGGTTTCTTCTGGAGGAAACTAACCAGAACCTCCATTCCAGGTGTGCACCAAAAGGCCTTTTGGATCCAAGGAGTGCATAAGAATCAATCACTGGGTTTGACTCTCCTAAGAGCTTCAAAGCATGTTTGGTCCAGGAAATCAGGGTAGATACAGTCAGAAACAAAATTCCTGAGCTGCATACAGTATAGATGGGAAGGCTCAGCACAGGATACTTTGATCTTGTTCTGCTCTTGCTGTGCCAAATGACTTGCTATAGTGGCTGTGACCACTGATATCTAAAGAATTTTAGATTAGCATTTTGGCAGTTTGTCTTTTGGCAGGATTAGAAAAGGTTTCTGGATCTTTTCAGAACTAGACTTGTGATTGCTTTGGCTATCAAGAATGGGAACCCTTTATAGTGACTTGCAGATGGAGTCACTGTTGGGAATGCCTTCCCACAGTACAATATTCAGGGAGGGCTTGTTTTCTTAGGGCTTGTTCTGTTCTTTTTCAAAAGGTGCTCTTCTCTACTTAAAGAATTGACCAGCTGGAAATCTCAGTACAACAGCAGATGAAGTATTTATATGCATTTCAAGAGACTTCAGTTTATATTTGCTGGGATGACCTTTCTTAGCTTCGGATCAAAGTCTTAAGGTGCATGAAAGATAAAAATGCTGAGTGGAAACTTGTGTTAATAATGTTTGGAGTGCCAGAATCAACAATGTGTTTCATACTCTTACATTTGGAAAAGTATGGAACTTTACAAAAGCAATTCACACATCCCATCCCCCCCCAGTGGAAATGAAATTTTGCAGAAGTGAAATGAGAAATATCTTCATTTCATCCTTCTGTTAGAGCTGAGTGCTCACAGAGTCAGTGGTGTCAGTTACCTGTCAATATCACATCTTGTTCATCTCTTATCTAGAAAAGTTTTAATTTGTGGTTGCAGCAGCTTGAAACTTTTGATCAGTTTAAATTATACAAGAATCATTGATCTTAAGTTCATTATACTTTAATCTCTCTTGCCACAGAATATTTTGTTCTTTTTGCTTATGAAAGAATCCTTTGACCTTTGTATATACCACACTGCTATAACTGCCAGATTTTATAGGTATTATAAAATTGTAATTATGTAAAGGTTGACATTCCATAATAAGAAAATGAAATGTAGTTTCTTGAAAGGAACTGGTGGCATCTGACTTGTATAAAACAACACTTGAGAAAGTAGAATGGAGGAGTTGTGAGTAATTTTTCCATAATACCTTCATACATACATGGGAACTATGTTGGAAATTACTTGATGGGCTTTATGTGCTAAAAATACATTTTAAGAATACCTATAAAATATTTGTTTAAATGTATAAAGAAATAACTCAGAATTAAACTAAACCTATTCCTGTTAGAATGAAATAGTTTAATTTAAATACTGAACAGCTAAACAAGGTAGACATCAAAAAGGATGAAAATTACATTCCATTCTTCTCAGTTTAGCTTCTTTGGATTTTTTTGGAGAGTGCCAGGGGCTTTATTATTCCCAAAGAACTTTTTCATAAATCAGTAGCTTTGAAGAAATACAGTTGAAACAAAATAAAAGCATGATATTAGTTATTAATCAGGATCAGTGGTCAATTTTTGCCAGAAAAGATGTAAGCCAAGGAAGGAAACGTGGTATTTGACCAAAAAGAGGATTGAGAGCACATGGGAGCTTTTATCCCTGTGAACACAACTGCAAAATCAGTATCTAAGGCAGATTGATATAATCACCTGAACACATCTGTACTGGCATGTCAGTACCTTTTTCTTTCTTTCTCCTTTGCAGAACTCAGCTTGGTTCTTTACACTTTTTCCAACAATATGAGAACAAAACCCAATGCAAAACCACCTTAATGAAAATCCTTGTATGGCATGTCTGAGAAAGCAAGAGAAAAATGTTTCTTAAATTGTCATTATTATGCTAGGGGAGAAACAGCCTAGCTTAGAGCCTAGAGATTTCCTCTGTGGCCACCTGGACTTCTCCTTTCACATAAAGCAAGCCAGCCACTCTGCAATCAGGGAGAACTGAATATCTGAATATTCCTTATAGCAGCATGTAAGGCTCTGACTCAGGAAGTGACTGGCTTGAGAACATCACTTATTTTTTTCAGAAGTTTCATAGTTAGGAAGAAATAGCTAATTAGTTAGTTAAACTTCTAACTAACTTCTAACTAAGTTAGTTAGAAGTTTAATGTTAAAACATGTAACAAGTTTTACATGTTATTAGAGTGTGTGACAGTTAGAAGAGTTTATAATTTGAAATGCTAGGAGGACGATAAAGTGCTCATGGTTCTTCCTCATCTCCTAGGCTGTAGTTGCCTGGGTATATACCCATACCCAGCTGGGTGGAGCATTTTCATGAGTGCCCCAGTGTTACTTTCAGTCTTTCATTTTCTGGATCATACAGGCAAGTACCTCTTGTACAGAGAGACAACCTCCACAAGGAACAAAACTAATAATAAGTGAAAAGCCCCCTGAAATAAATTCAGAAGTAAAATGGTTTTCTGTTATCTTAATTCTGGTTTCTATGAATAAAATGACTCTAGAAGTCTGTGTTTGTAGACAAGAAAGAGTATTTTGTGTGGCATGAAGTATTTTGTGAACTACACAGAAAACACACAAACTACACAAGAGTGAAAATCACTTTTGCAAACTACACAGAAGTGAAAATACAGTCCTTAGAAGATTTAAGGAATATCAGCATAGAATGCAAAACTCTTTCAGATTTTCAACCTTCAGAAAACAACACCGAAACAACAAAGAAACCAAAATGCAGTTGAGCTGTGGTTTGAAGTTTGCTTGTGCCTGACTATTCCTTTCATCTAGAAACACCATGGACCATTACTTGAAATGAAAGGATGTCCTGAGAACCTGGGCTTCGTGGGGCTGGGCTTACTGGGAATCTCAGGCCAGCCTGAGAAGCACTTCCTGTGTGCTTGGTGTTTGGCTGCATATGCCAAATGAACTGGGAGCAATTGTGCTTACAGCAAGCTGAGAGGGATAGGAAGAGGACACTGTATGGGGACTATGGCTCTAAACACTTGCATGTGCTTCTTTGCAAGGTTCATCTGCCCTCAGTAACGTGCTTGTATGTCTTTAATGTGACATGTCCTCATTTTGTGTAAATGACCATTTAGGCACACTGCTGTAGATTACACACTCCAGTCAAAGAGCAGTTGTTGAAGGAAGAATGAGTCAAAATGTACCTTGTTTGAGAACTTGGATTGTATAATGTGGCTGACACCTAGAAATTTGGCAGTGTGGGACTGAAACAATTGTCTTCCTTCCCTTGTTTGTTAGCAAGGATTTCTTGAATGAGCAATACTTACTGTGGTTCTAGCAGAAGGGTGGAACTGCTTGGTCTTGCTTAGCACAAAAATAACTAAAACTCTTAATGTGCCCCACCTAAGTATTACTGTTCTGGATGGATTAGAAATACCTTCTCATGTAAATGCTGTTGTGCACAGACTTGATCTGTGTAGTGTTTGGTAATAATACGTCACCTCAACTCAGGATGCTTAGTCACAGTCTCAGCTGGGATCAACAGACAGAAAAATGTGTTTCCAGAAGAAAATAATGGCTGAGAGAGAATAGGGCTGATCCCCTGTGTACCACAGGTTCTGATCACTGATGTGGTTTCTAATGAGAGAGATACTGGCTGAGGTTGCAGTGAGTCAGAAGGGAATATGTAAAAGCAGACCTTCCTGTGGTCAGTCATGCTCTGCAGAGAGGCAGAGCTCTTTGTGCCCTCTCCACCTTGTAATCACAGCTGTAGGGTACTGAGTTCAGTGTTTTGATGTACTTCTAGAAATTAACCTGGGGAACAGGGAGCCTGTGGACTGCAATTAAGGCTGTGTCAACTATTCAGAAGCTTTGGTGGTTGCTGTTAGGTGCCCAGCAGGGGCTGTACCTTCCTACACTGTAGGTTAACAGAATTCCAAAGGATTGCACACCACATATGACACTTTTCATTCAACTATTCAAAGAGTCAAAGCATTCAGAATACGATGCAAAAGAAGTATTTAATTAGCTCTGCTTTTCTTTAATATGCTTTTCATGAAAAAAAGAAAATTAAATCAAAGCAAGCTATTTTCTGCTGTGGAAATGGATGAAGAAAGAAGCTGCTTTGTTTTGAAAATGCTTCAAAAGAGCTGGTTGCTATCTCAGTCCTCCCCAGCTCGGTGTGTGTTTGTGTGGCAGCACCAAGTAACTATGGAGACAGGCAGGTTGCAAGGAGCCAGAGACACACACAGTTCATTGTGGTGCTGCTGTAAGAGCAGACATTTGTCTCTGCAAACCCCCCGGCCCTGAGGAACAGCTTAGGTGCTGTTTGGGGCCTTTATTCTTCTTCTGCAGAGTCTTTCTGGCTGACACTTGTAAGGGATTTCTTATTTGCACAACATGAAGATATACACTGCATGCTCAAAAAAATCTGATTTTGCTTTGGAAATCTGCACCATGGCATGTAAACTCTATCAAAAGACACTCTGGTTTTTAAATTTATATGTAAAATAGACATTAAAAAAACCTGATAGAGCAGCCCAGACCAGTTTTCCTCAAAGATGCAGTATTAAAACTGTCAACTAATGAGCTATATATCAAAGACTTTTTCCTATCTGAAAGTGTCAGGAGGATAAAGTAGTTGCTGCAGTGTTTTTTGCAGTAGCTGGTGTGCAGGGTATCAATAGCATGAGACAGAAATAGTAGAGTAAATGTGGCATAAACAAGCTTTAGCCAAAGGAAATGAATGTAATATTCAATTATAAATCTGGTAATAAGACATTATGGGTAAATTGTTTACATCTGAAATGACATTTTGTCTCTTCTCCCAGTTGAAAGGCTTGGCTAAAATCTCTCCTCAAATGTCTAAAGCCTTTCCAAGTTCCCGTCAAAGGTTAATTCATGGTATTTTACAGTTTTATCCATGTAATTTTATTGTCTGTTAGACTAAGGAGATCTTTTATCATCCACTTTTATTGATGCCATTCCTTATTTTATTTTTAGATAGAGTCATAGGATGGTTTTGGTTGGAAGGGGCTTTAAAGATCATCTCATTCCAGTCCCTCTGCCATGGGCCAGGGGCACCTTTCACTAGACCAGGTTGGTCAGAACCCCATCCACCCTGACCTTTAATAATAACAATAATGTACACCTTTTTTTTTTTTTTTTTGGCAAATAAGGCTTTTCTATTCCCACGCTAGCATAAGAGGCTCTTTAGTTTCTCGATCACCTCAGCAGTCCTCTTGAACACCTGCTCCAGATGAAGTTTATTTTTCTGGGGTGTGGCTGTGTGTGGAGTTTCCAGTGAGTTTGTATTGCGAGGCAGTAATGTTTACCCATCCCCAGTGGTGTGTATCTGCCTATGAATTCCAGATTCAGTTTGCCTTTTTTCTTAACTACCTGCCATTATGAGCTGTTTGCACAAGTATTATCACCTTTAAGTCTGTGTTCCTCTTCAGCTGAGAACATTTTGCAGTCCAGTTTCACCTTATTCCTGTAAGTCCAGCCCTTAAAGATAAATTTTACCTGAAAGTTTTAGGTGCCATGAGCATGAGTAGTGTCCTAGTGAGTTTTTTTTTACTTTGCCTTGAAATGAATGCCAGTGTGATTTTTAAGAAGGGTTTGTTAGTTGTCTTAATTGTTTTCTGGAAAGCCAGTCTTATATTTAAATGATTTCTGCTCTTTATTGCACCATACTTACCATTTACATAAAATAAAATTTGTAACTTGATGCTGCTTACTGATGATGATCGTGTCACCCAGAGGGCACAGTACAGTGCTGGGAAGTTCTGTCTTGTCTGAAGAGGATGGTTTGGCTCAGATTTGCACCCTGTAGATTTCATTGGAACTCTGGGAAAGGTGGAACTTGGCTGGGATGGCTTTGCACAGTGCAGCCCGAAATGTCAGTATTGAGTGAGTTTTAAAGATCAAAACATAGCAAAATACTCCTATAAAACAATTCAAGAAGAATTGTTCAAGAACTCTTGCTGAAGTCTAGAAAGCTACTTTAGCTATATGGGTTCTTTATTTTATTTTATTGTACTGCAAGTGAAGCAGAGCTTTGAGACACAAAATATGGCAAAGAAATGGATGGCAGAAGCAATACAAATCTGATGGGGTGTTGTGGCTTGTAGTTACCATAGATGGATCTCCGTTATGCTTTAGCCTCGCTTGTCTTACCTTTTTTTTACATAAATATGTCAAAACTTGGTTGAAGTGAAGGCACTAGGATTCATTAGGCTTTCTGAAATCCTTGAGGAAACATACTTGAGCTTTATTGCGGTTTTCCTGTTGCCTCAGTCTTGAGCATGACAAGTCGTGGTGATGCTAATCAAATCAGATGGTGATCAGTCCATACAGACTGGAAGGGGGGTTGCAGTGCTGGGGGGACCCTTACACTTGCAATTTTCTCTTGTCGCATTTTAAACACCTAATAAAAGAGAATCACTTAAATATCTATGAGACTACTTTGTGATTGTTGAGCATTTGCCCCCCCTGATGCTGCATTCCAGTCTGGCATTATGAGATGCAAATTGGGAATAAGTTTTAATTTCCTTAGTTTGACACAGGCATTAAAGGTGGTTGGTTAGCCCATGTCCCATCCCTTTGACCAGGTAGAGAGGTGTATGAAAAAAACCCAAGGACAGAGCAAAGATGAATCTTCAGAGTTTCCAGTGGCTGAGGGTTCAGGCAGTCCCCAGCACACCCCTCTAACCCAGGGATCAGTAGTCACTGAGGCCCACACTGGAGTGTGTGTTACTCAGGTATAAAGTATGTCTGTATTTAAATATTTAAATACTTTCTGAATACTTAGGTGGGCACAGCAGCCTGTGGCTGAGTTCCAGAACTTTTTTGTGACAATAATACTTCCTTAATCTTCTTATCTTTTTTTTTTAAATTTGATGTTTTAAATGTCTGTGTTATGAGAAGTGGTAAATTATTGTTCTCTGTTCATGTTCTCCATGACATTCATGGTTTCCTATGTCTGTCATAGCTGTTACCTCTTCCAGGCCTGGAATATTTTAGGTTATTAAATCTTCTTCTTGAGAAGCTGTTTTATCATACCTCTGCTTGTACATTTTTTCCTTTCATTATTCTTAGCATACTTCTTTTTTTTAACTACTACTAATACAGTGTAAATTCTATTAGGCTTAGAAATGGAGAGACAAAACCAATATTAAATCCTCGTCTGTGCATAACATGAGCACTTGTTCAGCCACTAAATTTTTAAACTGAAGATGGAAACAATGCTTTTGTTCTTAAAGCTGGCATTTGTAGCAGTGTGCAAATCTATGTCCTTTGGAATACCTCTGAACACCAGCTGAATGGTTTTGCCTTACATTAGTAGATGTGGTGGATCGGAATGTAGGATAAAAACCATCATATTTTAAATCAAACATCTTGCATGCTTTGCACAACTGCAGTATAAGAGGCCTCTGTTTGATCTCACAAAGTGGTCAGTGTGGTTATTGTAACTGAATTTGAGGTATGCCAGAGAAGGAAGAATTAATGTAAAAGTAAGAAAAAACAACTCCACTGCAACATCTCAGGAGGAGACAAAGCATTATACGACAAAAGTAAACTTAGAAATGCTGCCACCTGATGAGGAAAGTAAAAGAAAGGTAACTCAAGGAAATGCTGAGGTATTTTATGTAAGAAAGGATCTTTTCCAATATTGTAATAGTATTCTTCCTTATAATAGCACTGAGTTTATCAAGGCATTATTTTATTTGTGCTTCCCTGTTTCAGTTCAAATATCAATGAAGTTTGGGTTATGCTTTTCTGTTTGTTTTCTTTTAAAAAAATCCTAATTATTTGAATTTGTTGAGGAGTTAGGTCTAATCAGGCAAAAATTCTGTCAGTTCTTTGAGATATCTTCAGCAGTCCTAAGATTTCTTTCCAGAGATAAAATTCATGGGGAATTACCTAATTTGCTGTGTGGTTCAGTGAATTTTTCTGCTGACATGAGAAGGTGTCCCACTGTCACCCTTATAACTAAAGCAGCAGTGTGTTTACTGGTGCCATAACTTGATAACCACTTAATGTGAAAATATGAGTCAGCTTTCTTCTTATGAACTATACTTTCTCTTCCACAGAAGACAATTATCTTCCTCCAGAAAGTTTAAATTGGTCTTTTTAAAGCAGTCGTTTCAGTTGAAAATAAATAGCACTAATATAGTTAGTGACTGGGGAATTGCTAAATAAGTCCTACAGATTTGGCATCCTTTCTTCTTTTCCTTTCTTCTTTTTCCAGGCCTGTTTCATTTGCCACTTTGTTCTAACATTTACACAGCTCCTCAGCTGTGCCTGCCCTTCGTGATGCCAGCCTTCCATTGCTCCTCAGCACCTGAGCATGTTCCAAACTTGTGATATCCTGCAATGCCTTTGGACAGTGATGGCTTCAGATGAAGTGCAGTCGATGCCTATCTGGGTTCTGATTTGTGCACTGTGTTTGAACTCAAATAGCTGAGCACTTCTAGTGTTGTGGTGTTATGAAACTTGAATGTTGCTGCACTGGGGCTCACAGAGCTGCGCTTGCAAATTGCATCTGCTGCAGAGCATTGGTTCGTTCCTCTGCAGCAGGTAACCACTCCTGCAGCAGGTAACCTTGGTGCTGCTCTGTCCCTGGCCCTGCACTGGAGGTGTGGGCATTTCCTGAGTCACCATGTTCTCTCTGGAACAGTTTAAAAAGTGTAGTGGGTAATGTCAGCATCTTGCAATTTCTCAAAGCTTTTAATGCCCTGTTTGACTTACAGTGTGCCTTCAGCTGGATCGGGGTAATGACCCAATTAAGTGTATGGAGAGAGGTTTTTCCAGTGGCTTTTAAGTGTGATGAAAAGTGGAGAAAGGCTGTTTACATTTAAGGCCGTTACAGAAGGTCAGTTGAGCAGTTTCATACTTGCCAAGGAACCTCATGTGTTTGGTTTGAGACTCTCTCGTCTTGCTCATTCTTCCTTCACAGCATGAGCAGTGGGAGGTGTTTGTAGGCCAGGAGACACTGGGATTGTAATATAGCTCTGGATATTCTGCTTCACTTAGAGAAGCTGCTTCTTAGTGCTGTACCTTTCCCAGCTGTGTCCGGGGCCAGATTCCCCTGTCTTCCCTGCAGTGGGTACATTTTTTCAGAGCTGTGTGTCTGTTACATGGCTGTGCAGGTGTGTACAAGGTGCTGTCACCCACTATTGTGACCTGGTGAGTGGAGCTTCACTCTCTGAGGGGGAGAGGGCTGAGCTATGTACCTGCAGGCTGAGATGTCTGTGTTAATGTGAATATCCTGTTCTTGTGTTACTGGACAAGCAGTAGTTTCCCTGCCCCTCATTTGGAACTTCTTTACTGGTAAGGTGCAGGGTGATACTATATTTCCCCTCTTCCCTTCTCAAGACTTAAGACTTCTTATGATGTTGCTCTGCTTGATGCACTATTCCAACCTTTTTTTATAGTCAGCAGCTTTTTAAAGCTGCTGTAGCTGAATCCTTTCTAGATAAGAATTTTTAAACAACAGAAGAGGCGAGGTGATGTCATTCCTTTTCACACAGCTATTCAGAGCTGTGTTGGAAGCAATGAAAGCTGGTTGGTTTTCTGCTTCTGAAATAGAGATGAGCTGAGAAGCAGTAGAAACAGCAGTAGAAATATTCAAGCAGTCCATGTATAGTCCTGTGAAAATGTTGCTGTGTTAGTCATGATGCCTGTTTTTCTATTGCCAGCTGGAAGAACTTTGTGGAAATTATGGCGTTACCACAAGAAGAATTAGTTTTGGTCTTTGAGAATACATCGACTTTGGTCAATGACAGTACATTTTCTTGGTCAAAATAAAGTTTTTGCATTCCTAAGCCTTGAAGTTTTTGTATTCTTGTTTTTCTCTTCCATTTACAGCTGTGTGCAGAGCTGCTGTTCATAATAGATCAGTGTAAGCAAGTCTAATTCACAGCATGCATAGTAAAATGCTATAAGCAAAATGGTGAATAAATAAATGAATATTGTTTTCTTTTAAAATATCTGCATAAGGTACACAAAAGCATGCTAATTTGCAAATATCTTTCAAGTTTCTAAGACCTGAAATGTGAAAACAAATTAGTCAAATGTAGTGTATTTCTATTGACAGCAGCCTTTCTTGTTTTCTCAGGCTGCCCTTTTAAATGTTGCCCCACTGGCTGCAGGCATGACTACAAGCCCCACTTGTTCTTGGGAAACAATGCAGCTTTACTGCACATCTTCATATGAAAAGCTTCATGCTCCTCCTGTATCATCCCCCGTGTACTTCATCATGAGCTCTTGACCACACAGGGTGCATCAAGCACATAGTGTTGGGGGAATACAGAAGGAGCAAAGACTCAGACTGCAGTTCATCAATGTGTCAGTTGATCACTGATGACTCCTTAGTAACTTATTTTATGGATTTGTGAAATTAAACTGTTTGAAAACTGTATTTCTCTGGCCATGCTTTTGTGTGAGTATTGATCTCTTTAAATATTGTATTTTTCTAACCATGCTCCTGTTAAAGATATCTTAATTTTTCAGGTTGCAGTTGTTAAAATGAAGTGTACAGAGCGCATTTATGCAATGAAAATTCTAAATAAATGGGAAATGCTTAAAAGGGCAGAGGTAAGTAATACGGTTTTTTAACACAGAGAATTTTTAAAATTACATTAGGAAGATTGCATTGAAACTCTTCCAGATTAGGAGGAATTATTTCATGAGCATAGGAGCTTCATTCTTTTTTCTTTTTTTTTCCTTAAGCTGTTTTAATGCAATCAAGTCTGACAGTCCCTTCCAGGCATCTGTTGTTCTCAGCATTACTGTGTATTCATTTACCAGACAGTCTGCCCTAGTTCTTACCCTGAATTTATTGGCCAGATTTTTGTTTACAGTAAAGGCAAGTTAAAGACTACATGAAAGCTGAGATTGGTGCTACTATGACATTCACAGCTGTATACAAAAATGTTATGAAAAAGATCTTTCTTCTCTTCCATTCAGAAAGCGTCCATTAAGGAGCTTTGCATCCTACAGTTTGTAACAGGATTTATATAGCTAGTAAAACTATAACTAAATATTTTGGAATCAGATTCAGATTGTAAAACAAAACGTGTTAAGAAGGTAAAATCTGTTTAAGAAGGGGTGTTTTGGGGAAAGGAGGTGTATACTGTCACAACAAATTCTGTAAATGTAAATTCACGCATTAGGAAAAGAATACTAAGAATACACAGTGGGAAGCAGTTTTCTAGGATAGGTATTTCTAGGATACATACTCCTCCATGGTAGAGGAAAACCTTACGGCACATACATAATATTATGTAAGTTAGCAGATAAATGCACAATAGATTTGAAGAGAAAAGGCATGTATTGCATCAGGACTTGCAGCAGTTCTGCTAAGGGGCAAGCAATAGCAGCTTTGCTGAGGTCTGAGCTTGCTGACCCTTCCCTGTCCCATTCTTCTGTCCCCTTCCTGACACCTCCTCCCCCCAGCCTGCCCTTCCTAGTCCCTCCCTTCCTTTCAGTGAGTCAGTGCCAGGCCTTTTCCTGTGACAAAATCTCCTCCCTCTTGTTAAGCCTCTCTTCACCACTGCCTTTGCCTGATTTAGTCACAGTCTGTCCATCCATCCATCCATGCACTTCTTCAGAGGCGGCAGCAGCCGCTGCCACCCGGCTCTCCTTTGAGCTGTCAGGAGATTTCACACCCTGGGCTGTGCTGCATCAGCAGTTCTGCATTAAGCCTTTCCCCTGGAGGAGGGAAATTTGGTGCCCTTTCTATGCAGATTTCAGCTGTGTTAATTAATTGGTCAGTATAGAATTGTTTTAAACACAAATATTTGCAAGGGTCTCCCAAACTGAAATGGAAATACAGCTATGCTGCCTTACTTCAGTCATTTTTAAAGTGATTTCAGTGAGTGGCCTAAGTAGATGCAGCTTTTGCATGTACAGAAGACAGCTGTTTACAAATTGTGTTCTAATCATGCAACTAACTTGTCTTATCCTCTCAGGCAGGCATGAAGGATGTATAATGAGCAATAGTTTTCCCAAGACAAACTTAGGAAAAGTAACAGTAAAAATTTTTCTCTCTGCTGATTTTCCCCATCTACAAAGGACAATAAAGAAACTGTCTTCTCTGCAGGACTGCTTTGACTTTTCCTGATCAGTTTGCTTGCTTGATTTGGCTTTTCTGGATAAGCAGGATGTTATAACCTGCATATCAAGTTCATGCAACATCTGGGTGTTAAAAATTTCCCAAATGTAGTAAAACCTGTTAGTTTTTAAAATGAAGCCTGCAAGAATACAGTAGCCTCTTAAATGGAGAGTTCCACTGAAAAAGCAGACTTCAAGTATTTTATTAACCCACCTCACCTATTATTATATAAAAATACTATCATTATTATGAGTGGGTTAAGAAGCATGGTGTTGCACTGGTTTATATTTGTTGTGCATGACATAAAACATAGCAAGAAGTTAACAGAATACTGCTTATTCATGTACTAGCTACAAGAAAAAAAATCCATATGGTTGGAAGCCACTAAAATGAACGAAAGGTTAGTGAATATCATCTGATATCCATAAATGGGTTGAAAGCAAAAATAGGCATGCCATTTTTGTTGATAAGGACCATTTGTATTCATTGTTCTCACAGCAAAATACAAAGTCATTAGTGTATTACTGTTGACAGTTCCAAATAAGTCCTGACTGGCTAATTAGGTAGCCTGTCATGCTTTTTCAAGTCACGTCTCAAGGCCTTTTAAGCTGGTGTAAGCAGAGGAGAATTTTATGCTCTGAATTCATGATGCAGTGTTCAGCAGCATTACTGGGTTTTCAGTGTTCATAACATTCCCTCGCTATTTGAGGTTGCACAGTGAACTGGATCAAGGGACTGATGTCTTCAAAAATAAACAAACTAGTTCTGTGTGTTGGCAGCCTCCTCACATCGTGGTGCCAGGAGAGCTGAGAAGTGCAATGCTCTGCTGCTGTGGGAAGGGGATAGGATTACTTGGAGCTGCTGTAGCTGCCAGCCTTTCTTGCAGAGCACTGCTTTGGCCTTGAATTCATAAACCATTAAACCATTCAGTTGGCATTTAATTACAATTTACTTCTCTTTGCACCAGTGATTACTAATTTACAATGTGACCACAGCGTGGTCTTCTTCAGTAAAATTGTAGATTGAATTTGGCTTCCTTTGAGGGGAAAATAGTTGGAGATACATTTGTAAGGTGCAGTCAGTATATGGTAAGGCTTGGGCTTCCCAGGCACATTTCCATAGTACATTTTCTAAGACATCTGAAGAAGTGGCAATGACAAAAAAAAAAAAAAAATTAGTTCTTTTCTAGAACCCAAACACATCAATCTGTAGCTGTCAAATATCCTGATAATGCCTCTCTGGATTGAGAGTAGTAGAAGAGTCCCAAGGTCTGTTCCATGATAGTTCTGATCCAATAAAAACATTAATATATTTTTATTGGGGAGAACTCTCTTGAAGTTTATGAAAGTTGGTTTTATGTAAAGATGCTGAGAAAACCTGTTACACAGAGCTTGCTTCTATGAAGTGTTGCAGTGTGCTGTTTGAAGTTGGGGAAGGTTTATTGAAAATGAAAATGTATTATTCTGGACAAAGATAAGACAGTAATAGTAAAATCTGCTTATTTCCCATAGTGTATTAGCAGCGTCTGGAACCGGGACTGTACTGTAAAAAAGTATACATGAAACTGTTTTCATAAGAGTCTTTATCAGAAGAATCAGACTTACTTTCCTAGAGCCATTATCTTTCTGCTACAGATGGTAGTGACACGTTATTATTTTCTGACTTTTAAAAATGTTTTATAAAACAAAGATATAGCTTTGACTTGAATTGGCTTGTGGGCTTTTTGGTGTTGGGGGGTGTTGTGTGTTGGTGCAGAGTTTTTTGGGATTTGTTGGGGGAGGGGAGGGGGGGTTTCATTTGGTTTGGGGTTTTTTGCTTTGGTTTGGTTTTGTTTTTTAAAGTCGCAGTCAGGATTAGAGTGACTGAATGCCTGACTAAAACCTGCAGAGATTCCCTGGCATGTCACTTGTGTAGACTGAATCCCAATGAATAGAGACCTCTGTTCAGTAATTTGAAATAATCCCATAAAACATCCATATATATTCATCCTGTGAAAACTACTTGTTGATGTTGACAATGGCTTCTCTCCCCCTCTGTTCCTTTAGACAGCTTGCTTCCGAGAGGAAAGAAATGTCTTGGTGAATGGAGATTGTCAGTGGATTACTACATTGCACTATGCCTTTCAAGATGAGAACTATTTGGTATGTTTGATTCATCAGTAAATAAAAGCTCTGGGTTGTGAAAAAATTTTATTTTTGGTATATTTAAAAAATATTCGTGCATTAAATCCATCCACCTCATGCCTCACAGCAGTGTTTCAACATTCTTGTTTTCTCCTTGAAGCAAAACTTCAAAGAGACTGACTGTAACTCCAGGAGAGTGAGAAAGTTGTGAAGGGCTGTGGTATATAGAGATTTAGTTAAGCATCTTAAACTAACTAATCTCTCTTTGCATAAAAAATACTATGTTCAAATTTAGTATTTTGGATAAGGTTGCAATTAAGTAATCTGAGATGTGTTAACTCTGTGAAAGTAAGAAATATTTTATTTTAAACTTTAATAATGTCTTTTAAAGCAAGATTTTGTTTTAAACTGGCAAAAGTAATTTAAAAGTTTGGTATTTTAAAATCCTTAGGGGAAAACATAGCCTATTTCTTGAAAGTATTTCTATAAAATATGTCTTTAAATCAGCAGATTTAAAGTTATCTCAGTAATTTGAGAGACTTTAGCAAAAACTTATAAAATCTGTACTCCTGTGACATTTCTTTATGATTGGTTACTACAATTGTGACATACAAACCTGTTTACTTTAGTCACAGAATACAGCAAAGTACTGGTTAGGAGCAAAGTCAGTAAAACCCCAATATTCTGCAATAGACTGAACCATACAGCTTCCTTGTGGCTGCTTCAGGCTGGGTTTGCAAACCTGCTGTTTCTGTAACATCTGACATAGCTGTAGTGTGAAAGTTTTTACCTTCTTAACACTTTAGTAGCATGGTAGCAAGTCATGGATATAAATAAGAAAAAATGTATTTATAAAAGGCTGCCAAAGAGTTCAGGAACTAAGCAAGAGTTAGTAAATGCTCAAACATTTCCACAGATACTGAGACAAAACACATTATTTTGTCATGTTTGGAGTATTTTTAGAATAACAAGCACATAGTAGGAAAACAAGCAGTCACATCTTAGGCCCTCGTTTACAGGCTATTTCCATTGAATGGTTTGTGATAGGTCCAGATTTTCAATCTCTGGCAGTTTAGTTGTCTCTAGCACTGCCTCATGATTTCACATCAGCTTGTAGTTTCAAATTCCCACGAAGCAGCCTTCAGACTTGCATAAAAGCATTCTGTTCTGTATTTCCAAGTAGCTTTTAAGAATGGAGCTACCTAAGGAAAAATTGTTAGCTGTGTGAGATAACAAGCAAGAGCAAAGACAGCACAGAGGGGGAATCTTTTCCCAAAGTTCCCAGAGGTGTTTAGATATTAAGTTTCACTTGACAGCAGAATGTAGACATCTAATTTAAGATCCAGTATCTAAGAAGGCAACAGTTCTGCCTAGCAGCCAAAGTCAGCAGATTCCCAGCTTGCCTGAGGTCTGCTCCTGCATGTGCTGAGGTGCTGCCTTCCAATTTGGTCTGTTACTCAGAAACCATCTCCTGGAAGTGTCTGTGCTCACAGATGGAGAGGATCTGCGTCTCAGTCACTGTTGTAAATGATGCATGAAGAAAAGGTGAAACACATCAGGAAATCAATTCATCCAAGAAGCTGGACAGAAGGTTCTCTTCCATCCCATCTAGTATTTGTCCAGGGGCTAGGAGATCTCTGTTCAATTCTCTTTGGAGATTGAAGATGTTTATAGCTACATTTTTCCTCATCATGGAGAGTGCTGCCTTGTTACAGAGCCTGGGCAGATTTAGTTTACTTTTTATCTGTGCTCTTCATCCATGATCCTTGCAGAATGGAATACAAAGCTGAGAACAAAACAAGAAGAAACAACAGAGTTTGGTTTTCCAACCTGATCCTCTGCAAGAGAAATCTCTAGGTTCCAGTATTTTCTCCCAGTGATGTTTGTGCATTATATCTAGTGATTCTTAAATGCAAAACCACATAAGCTAACCCTGAGCAGAGAGAGAGCCTGAGAGCCTCGTGTCTTCTCCTACCTAGTGCTCTGCCTCATCTGGCTGTATGATAAAGGGTTCAGAAAAAGACAAAGTAAGATACTAACATAGAAAAGTAGTACCTGCCTTTGGAAAGTCTAAAAGTACTTAGTTTTGTTCTCTGCCTTTAGTATTAACAGAGTATTTGATAATGCAGGTCTTCTATTTAGGCAAGAAATGCAAAATTCTATTAAATACATATGTTCTGGAGTTCATTTTCTGATTCTGCTCTTGTAGCTTTAAAACCTTTCAAGTAAATCCATTATGCATTACTGTTTTCTAAACAACCAATTCTTAAATGACATTACATGGAAATGCTGCGTAACTTTTTTCTGGTTCTTAAAAAGCTTTCATAAGAGACAGCCTATGTCAAGATGGGTTAAATCAGCCTTTGGTGATTTAGCTGAAGCAGATATGATGTAAGTGAAACATAGTCCATGAACATTGAGAACTTGCATGGAACTTGAAGTTCTCCATCTCTTCCAGATTCAGATCTCTTAATTTTCTTTCTGAGTCTCATTCATGAAAAAGGGCATATGTGTATTTCCCTGCTGTCAGCCTCTGAAGGTACTGGGTACTCATGAGAGTATTTTGATATCTTTTTTTCCTTTGATTCCTAACTACTGTCACCATTAGATGTAGTCACTTCCCTGGAAGAAATGCACTACTGTGAGATTTCAGCATCAGAATAGCTTTTATTTTAACCCCATAAGAAGGGAGAAGCACCTCCTGGCAAGCAGGTAATTTTGAATTGAAAGATTTATAAAGTTCTGCTTCCTCAAAGACCAGATATCACCATCTTTCTGTGATCCAAATGCCTTCCTTCATGGGTCACCTGAGTTCTTGCTGAGTTACAAATGCTTTGGGAGCTGACAGAAGTGCATTACCCTGTCTCTGACAGAGAAGATATTTCACTTCCCACAGAAAGTTCTATAAAGCCTCTTTGCCTTGAATTTGAGAGAAAATACTTCAAGATAATATCCCTTTTAGAAGACTGATGGTTTCTGTCTGTAGCATTTTGTTTTCAAACATAAGTGTTGAGTGTGTACAGTGCTCAGTACATGTTTAAAGTTCCTTGGAGCAATACCCACAGATTGATTTCAACATAATGATGCAATTTGCTTATCAGATTAAGCAGTAATTTGAATAAAATAGAGAAAAGTATCAAAACTTGTGGCTTTTGGAGTCACTGTTTTAATCCAAAAGATAGTGAGGAAATGGCTGGTGTTACACTTCATGTTCTTTGCATTTCTGTCTTTAATTTGTTTCCCTCATGGAAGATGAATCTGTGGCAGGGAGAGTGGATTTTAGGTCACTTTATTTTGAGGAGAAAAATAAGATGATGGCTTTGAAAACTTAATTCCAAAATAAGCCAAGTTAGTCTTAAAACCACATATCAAATCATCTTGGGAAACATAGAACAAAATGGCTCAAGACTGGTAGTACTAGATGAAGTCATTATACTTGAAGTGATGGTTTGGATTTAGGTGGATATTGCTAAGAAATACCTCAAACATAATCCTTGTTTTGTGGTATGAGAAACAAATAGCATGCCCGAGTCCTTTTCTTTCATGTCACCCCGTCAGTATTGGTCCTTTCCATGGATAGGATGGTGCCTGATTGGCCTAGGAAACTTTACTTTTTCACTGAAACACATTCAAAAGAACACTAATGTTTGACTTTTAAATTTCCCACTTAAATGCCTCTGGCTTGACAGTGCTTTTGGCTTGTTATGGCATCCATGTATAGTATAGTAATGAACAGTGTCATCAGACTCCTGCCAGCTGTGTTATGCTTCCATGATGTGGAATGTGCCAAGATGAGTATTTGAAGATGTTGATGTGATAAGTGCCACTTCAGGAGCAATGAGTAGTACTGAAATGGTACCATAACTAAAAAAGTAATAAAATGTATATTTTCAACTAAGCTGCATCAAATATTGATTTCAACTATACTTTTTTTTTCCTTTCATTGTCCTTTGGAAATTTTCAGTTTAAGAGTAGATAACATCTGTTTTGGTGATATTAGATGATTTTCTTTGTGATACTAGTTAAGACAGAAATAAACTCATCTCGATTTACTTCTTTGTTGTTGTCATATTTTGTTTGGGTTTTTTTATCATAGGAACTAAATGTTGATGTGCCTTTCTTACTATGATTAATAAAGGAATATGATACCTTTTTATACTAAGTAAATAAAAGTAAAACAGAAGACCACTAATTTTGACTGCTTTCCACAGGCACAGAAAAAAATAGTGAAAGGGTTTTTTTCAGGGGTTAACTGATGAACTTTATTTTTTTTTTCTTGCCAGCTGTCTCTCAGTACTTGATTGCTTTATTTCTCTATTTTCAGTATCTAGTGATGGACTACTATGTTGGTGGTGACTTGCTGACACTTCTCAGTAAGTTTGAAGACAAGCTTCCTGAAGATATGGCTAGGTTCTACATTGGTGAAATGGTGCTTGCTATACATTCCATACATGAGCTGCATTATGTGCACAGGTAAAATACCTTCTCATTTGGCAAAATATACAGGTACAGTTATTTGAAGTTAATCCCAAATTTACTGCTATGTATACAAATGCACACAGTAGCCAAAAGCAAACTACTGTAGATACATGTTTACTTTATGCTGTATAATAGCTGTATAAGCTACTTTATTTTAAATATCAAGTTTTGATGGATTGGTATCAGAAGCAGTGACATTTATCTGACTAACCTTTTAAAGTCTGTTCTATTTTTAATCAGGGCTCTTGACTTATTCTCAATTCACTTAATAAATATTTATCTGCCTTTGTCCAAGCAACCTAGAAGTTTGAAGCAGTTTGAAATGGTTTGAACTTTCTACAGAGGTTTAGGCATTCTGCAAAATTTATGCACAGTAAGCCCATGATAACATCAGTGCATCTACTTACCTGAGATCATCCTCTAACAGGTTTTCTAATTGGTGGGCATGTGCTGTTCTAATTGTTTTTGCACACAAGATGTGTATTCTGAATCAGTGGCTACCATCAAGTCAGCTTAGATTGTGGTTGGTAGTATCTGTAGAGTTAAAGTTCAAAAAGCATCAGGGATTCTCAGCTATAATGCTTTGAACTCTTCTGTTTGCATTTCAATTGCTGTTTTGAAAAGATGTTTAAACTCTCTAAAACTCTTGTGAGTGAATGTGGACAATATTTGGGGATTTAAAAATGTTACAGCCTCAGAGAAGTTCACCAGAGGCACCATTGCACCAATTTCCAAGGAAGGTGGCCTGACTTACTGAGCAGCTACATCTTTTCACAGGGCTGAATGCAGGTTGTTGTGGCAGTAGCAGCGTGTGGCTCTGTGGCCAGAACACGTGCTTTGAATAGGACATGTGCCAGTGCCCAAGAAATTACTGCTTGGCAACTGGAATGGATGAGGAGGAAGCATGATTGCTTTGGAGAGGGTTTCAAGGACCCTTTAAGGGCTTATATGACCTGTTAGCTGCAGATAGGAGATAGTGGAGCTCAGAGAGGAGGCATTAAGCCTTTCTGAGCAGCAGTGCTGGTCCCTGAGGCAAGTGAGATCTGCATGCCAAGCACAGATTGGCTCCTGCAGCAAGTGCCACTGTGAGCAGTGTTCTTTAGAAAACAAACAAATCAGTGTATAGTTGTATATTAGTTTTTATAGACCCCTGCAACTACTGAGCTTGACTTGTGGTCGTGGAATGTTGACAATATCTGGAACTGAAATGTATGGAATAAGTTTAACAATGCAGAATTACTAATTGTTTTTTGGGGAAGCACAGTGACATAGTCCAATTTTCTCAGCACGTATTTTTATGTATTATGACAAGCAAATACACATTTAACATTTAAATTAATGTAGACAGGCATAGATTAGCATTTATTATTTTGTATTAATACTGCTAATGAGCAGCGGTATTAGTGACATTTCAGTAATTAATTTCAGAGCATTAGCCCTTGGTTAAAAAAGGTTAAGTCAAGTTTGTGTTGGAAAAATGTATCAAGTTGGCAGGCTTTTTACATATATGAGGACCCTTTGTTAAATCTCTCAGTTTTTCTCACAAATGTCAAGTGTGAAACTGGAATTCAGCACCTTAAAACTCAGCCATTGTCAGCTTCCACATCTATGTTGCAAGGTGTATTAGAGCACCTTATTTTTGTTTACTCCTGCTAATTCTAGTTGTCTTCTCAAAGATTAAACTGAAGGTGTTGTGGAGTTTTGAAGTTTTTCAACACATGTAGTAGTATCTGGTACTTCACATTTGAAAAGAAATGCAGATTTTATGGTGCAACAAAACTGGTGGCTTTAAGGTTGGTCAGGGGGAGAGAGTCATAAATAGTACCAAAAAGAGTTTACATCATTGGGTAGGATTCTATGTTATTTTGATGCAAGATTAATTTCTACAAGCAGAGCTAATACTGTATGTTTAAATCCTTTCACTGCTATCTGTTATAACAGGGACATAAAGCCTGATAATGTTCTTTTGGACATGAACGGCCACATACGACTGGCAGACTTTGGGTCCTGTCTGAAAATGAGTGAAGATGGCACAGTATGTATGAAGCTACATTTATTTAGGTTGCTGATAGTGGGACCTTCTGAGTGAGTTCCTGGTTTTAAAGAGATTAGACATCATCAGGGATGTGATAGATTATGAACTTTCTGACACACTAAAAATTGAGGGTGCATACTTAAATGAGTTTTTGAAATACTCAACATACTTAAATGAGTTTTTGAAATCTTCATCTCCTTATTTTACAGGCTGCTAACTTTTCAAGTTATCCTTTGCTATATTTTTCTGATTTTCACTTTTTCTTCTAATAACCATTTGAGTCCAAGGGGGTAGGGTGAGTCACCATCCCTGTAGGTATCAAAAAGATGTGTAGATGTGGTACTTGGGCACACGATTTAGGTGGACTTGTTAGTGCTCAGTTAACAGCTGGACCTAATGATCTTAAAGGTCTTTTCCAACCTAAATGGTTGTCTTGTTTCTACAATTAATAAGCAGTTTGTTTTATGTGCCTTTGACAAATGGAACAGCAACCTGGTGGTAATTGGCCATCTTGTGCAGCAGATTGGATTTACCTCTAAAAGCTGAATTGCTTGTGACAGGTTTTGTTTGTTTTGCCTCATTTAGGGCACTTCCAGGGGTGCCAGTCCTGCCAAAGTATGGCATCGTTCACTGGTTTTGGCACAAACTCACATCTTGTTGATGTTCTTTAGTCATAAAATGTCTGTCAAAGCTTTACCATAAAAAATGTAGATGAAAGAGCCATTAGAATTGAGAACATACTCCTAGAGATTAGTCTGCCCTGATGGTCAGGGCTTCCCTGCTACTTGTGCACAGAGTAATTTCTCCACCTTATTCCTGTGGTACATCCAGTTGCACATTAGGCAATAAACATTTGACTGATTTCTGCCATATTAAAACTTACCCAGGAAATTTGTTCTATGATCTTCAAATGAAACTATAAAATTCAGGGGTAGGACCTGATCTCCCTACTTACTCATTTTTCATTTCAAGTTCTGGGCAGCAAATTGCAGTTTTAAAATATAAACCAACACAAAGGAAAAATATATTTTCTCTTTCTGCTTTCACAGTATTATTTCGCCAGTATTCACAGTATTATATGTTTTATTCTACTCTGTTCAGAATAAAACATATCAACTGATTTTATGTAGCAGTAGAATGGGACTTAATCTTTGCAGTCTTTGTTACTTGCTTAATATTTCCTTTATTATGTTGCTGTGAATTTATGAATGTCTTCCTTCTCCAGAACCATGTCATGGTGTCTCTGTCAAAAATAGTAGTGTTTGAGTAAAACAGTTGCTGAGAAAAACTGGAAACTTACGAGAATTATGTTTGCCTTATTTTTAAGGTACAGTCATCAGTAGCAGTGGGTACTCCTGACTACATCTCTCCTGAGATACTGCAAGCAATGGAAGATGGAATGGGGAAATATGGGCCTGAGTGTGACTGGTGGTCACTGGGTGTCTGCATGTATGAAATGCTCTATGGTGAAACACCCTTCTATGCAGAGTCACTGGTGGAAACCTATGGGAAGATTATGAATCATGAAGTAAGAACTATATTAAATCTCTTGTGTTCTGAGTTTGTGTTTTCAGAAAAACTTAGCACTTAAGGATATTGAAGTGATGATAGTTGTTTGCTTTTTCACAGTGTTTTAGATTAATATATAGGTTTGTTGGTTCAGGTTTTAGGAAGCTTGCTTCTCTGAACTCCAGAAATTTAATTTTGACAAATTGAAATCTTTCTCTAAATGCTGGTTTTCTTGTTGGAAAATCTAAGCAGTCATCACAAATCAAAATTAAAATCTACTCCAATTTCTTCAGCCTAGAGTAATTTCAGTTGTTAGTGGTAATTACAATTTTTAGATCTTATGTTTGTTTATGAATAGAAATATTTTCTAAATGTAGATTATATTTGGTAAGAAATACAGGCATTTAAGCTGTATATTAGAAAAATACATTCTTAAATATGACGACATAAAGAACTGACTACCATCATGGGGTTTTAAGAGTTGAAATTAATTTAATCTCCAGGAGATCAGTGGACCTCTGACTAAGAATACCAGTCTGTCTTTATTGTATGATCTTTAATATATTGCAGTGTGTAAAAATCCTGATGTGTCTTTAAAAAAAGTTTGCTTTGCCTAACAGAGTTATTGTAATCACAGATCAAACAGATCTGTTTTCAAGAAATTGAAAAATGATTTCTTGTACTTGAAATCAAATTTAAGACAAAAAAATCTGTCATTGAATGTATTGAATTGTGCTCTGTCATTGCTCACTGTAACTAGAACAATATTTGACTATTCATTTCCAGTTTTATTCGTGTGGTTAATGTTTTTTTTGGAACTACAGTTTTAAGTTTTGGAATTAATTCCTTCTCTAAAAATTTCTCTGTTTGTTTTGTTTTCTAGGAACGATTTCAGTTTCCATCCCATGTTACAGATGTATCTGAAGAAGCAAAAGATCTTATTCAGAGACTTATCTGCAGCAGGGAGCGTAGGCTGGGACAGAATGGAATAGAGGATTTTAAATCTCATGCATTTTTTGAAGGACTTAATTGGGATAACATCCGAAACCTAGAAGCACCTTACATTCCAGAAGTCAGCAGTCCTTCTGACACCTCCAACTTTGATGTAGATGATGATGTACTAAGAAATCCAGTGAGTCTTTATTTTTAGATATTACTAATGGAAGTATGCATCCTTGCTGCGCTGTAAGGCAGTAGTGAGAACTTACCTCAACATGAATAAAGAGATGAAAAATAAGTCACTCCAAATGTGAAAAATTCAAGTTTTTCATCTCTTGGCATTTTGTGTTATCAGAAATCATGAGCTGCTTTTTTAAGTGGTAGTACTTGCCAGACTGCATTACTGTTACATGGTCAAAGTTAAAACATGTTTAGGTAGGGAAAAAAGCTTCTTAGTTGCCCTTTCAGTTTGCCTTAGCAGGGAGCTAGTATTTGGATTTATGCTTTTGCAAAGGTGAAAAAAAAATCTGTCTTTACAAATACACATGTATTCTCTGTGTAGCTTGCAAGCACAGCTGTGTCAAGTGAGAGTACTCATCCTGCTACTTCCCCACTGACTTAAGAAGCAGGAGGGTGGTTCTTGGAGTAGGGAACATTGGTGTTGCACTCCTCCATTTCTATTTCTTGTAGTTTACAAATGGTTCAGGAGGAGTAGAGAGTTTTTGTGGTAATTTTTTCAGTGGTTTGTATTTCAAGAAACTGGGAGCTTTTGGCACGTTTTTTGATTGCATGTCTGACAGTTAACTAAAACACTAAGACTAACAGCATGCATTTTGGTGCCAGGTCACTTTTAATTGGGAACTTGAAATTTTGGGTTTCCTTTTACTGGCTGCATTGTGCTTTGAACTTGTTGAAATGCTGCCCTTTCAAGTGCCAGTTCAAGAGGCTCCGAAATTCAAGTCATTCTATTAGGCGACCTAATCTGAAATAAAGCTTGTCCAGGGGCAGTGGAGCATAACTGCCAATTGTCAGTTGGTGTATTAAGAAAAATCTTTCCATTAGCTGTCTCTCTTTTAGCTGTTGAGGCTCAATGAAATGCCTTTCACTCTGTATGGGTTCTCTCTTGGGTTTTCATGCACATTGTTTTCATGCAGGAAGTGGTGCCACCAAGTTCTCATACAGGCTTTTCTGGATTGCATTTGCCATTCGTTGGGTTTACATACACAACTGACAGGTAAGCAAAGGATATGTTTTATAAAGAAAACTTGTTTCCCAAAGGCAGCTGATTCCTGGGAATTCTCATTTTTATAAATATATAGAAAGGTTGATGTACATAGGTATACATGTGGCCCAACTTTTATTCCTTGTTTATTTTTTTCTAATGTCTGAGCATATTTTGATCCTGTTTGCCAAGATTAGGTGCTTTTGTATTTAATATTTTATGTATTTGAAATGAAAGAAAGTTAAGGGATTAGATGTGTCAATTGCAATTCCTTCATTGAGAGGCTGAGAGCAAGTCTTGTCCACACTGAACATCTGCCAGGAATGGTTCAGGATTATCTCATTGCTCCACTGTCCTGCTGGTAGACCAAGTTAACACAGAGGGTTCTGAGCATGGACAAAGTGGCTCAATTTGCATATCTTTGAATGGCCTCCATCTGACTTCAGAGATCTCAAACATATGCTTGTCTCTGATCTTAGGGTATTCTGACCTCTTTGTTATTCCATTATTTCTCTTTGCTGGGATTTGTTACCCATGAATCCAAAACGTGTATGTCATTCTTTTCACAGTGAGATCATGTGAAACATCAAGTTAAATCAATCTTTGCCATGCTTTAAAGTAAACTTTTGGGGTTGTCCCTCAGCTATCTCAGTGCATGTACACTTGAAAGCAGGTACCCACTTCCATTTCTGCCAGGTAACCTTTGGCATGGGAGAATTAACATTTTCAGTCATTTAGGCAGTTTGTGAAGTCAAGGTATTTCTGCATCATTGAAGTCCTGCCATGCAGGTATCTTAATTCTCCAGCAGCATGCACAGTAGCTAGGGAGTAATAACTTTACCCTGAGAATTGTCTCTACAGTAACAATTACTGCACTAATTGTAGTTGTAAATTTAAGGTGCATATTTGGTGGAATCCCAGCATGTCCCAGCTATAGACCGCTGTGAGTATTTATTAAAATGTCCTAACTTATGTATTTCTTTTCAGCTCTTTATCTGATAGAGGCACTTTAAAGAGCATGCTGCAGTCTGACACTGTAACCAAAGACACGGATGTACAGCGAGACTTAAAGAACACTTCACAAATAGAAGGCTATGAAAAGAAAATACGGAAATTAGAGCAAGAAAAGCAGGATTTGAACAGAAAACTACAAGGTTAGTGGTTTATTTGTGTTTGGATTCTTAGTTCTGCTCATTGGAATATATTCTATTGAAAATCTTTTCCTTTCTTTTTGTATTTGAAGAATCTGCACAGACAGTGCAGAACCTCCAAGGTCCAGTGTGTGTTACAGCAAATACAAGCCGTGATAAGGAGATTAAAAAATTAAATGAAGAAATTGAACGGTTGAAGAACAAATTAACAGGTAAGCCTCTGGCATGGTAATTATAGTAATGCAATTTATTTTGCAATAAGTAGAATTAATGTTCCTCGGCGATTTAAAAAACAAAGAGTGTTTAAAGCCTTATTCAATAATAAGAGGGATTTCAGTTCTTTCCAGATGAGTGCTTAACTAGTTCTTCCACTTGTTTGGCTTGATAACACATACTAGCATGGGAAGTCCAGAGTGTGATGGATTGTGTGGATGGATTTAGTTAAATATTTTGTGTGATATTTGTTTCCCTAAAAATCTCAGGAGATCCTGTTCTCTTACTCCTCCGTTTGGGGAGGAGTATTGTGTTGGAGAGGTTTTACTTGGAGGCAGGTGTAAGAGACAGGAGGTAGAAGTCTGGTTCCTCTTTAGTAACATAAAGGAGTAGATGGGAGATGTGTAATAGTAGTTCACATTTAAATATTTCTGAGCTTCTGCTCCCTTTGTGTTTCTGTGTTTGGTGATGCATTAATTAGGAAGCACTGAGCATTGCAGAAAAACAAATACTGGCATCTGTCCTGAGGGAAGACTGACTCACCCATATCACTGAAAATCTGTTGCTTGACAATGCTATTAGTTTATCCATGCAAACCTCCTGTTAGCACCTAATTTTTAAGTAGGAATCAGCGATAAACAAAGTGGTAGTTTTGAATCCTAATGACTTGGCTGAGGGTTTTATAGAGGCCTGTATACTGCGAGTTCAGATGCTAAGTTGCTGATGCTGATTTTTTTAGAATATCTTTTCCTGATTTCATTTGACAATATACCTTTTTTGTAGGTGTATGCACGGCAGAAATCAGCTCTGTTCTCCTACACAGATTATCTTCCCAAAAAAAGCTAGTTTTGTGTGTTCTGAAATTAGGTTTGAGTCACAATAGTTAGATTAATGCTCTGCTTTTGCAAAGGGTTCAGGTTTATCTAGTTCTTCTACCAATGATGTCCTGTTAAATATAAATTCTAACAGTATGTTCTTATTTAAAAAGAAGTGGCATTGGTTCATGTAGGGTGGGAGGAAGTTTGTTCTGAAGTGAGGGAAGGAATAATACTTCAAGCATTATAACAGTGCTTGAGATCCTGAATACTTAGGTCCATTTTCCTGTTCTGCCATAGATACCAGTGGAACTTGAGTGAGACAGTTATTCCCTGTGAAATTTCTTACATATTTGTTTAGTAGAAGTGGTAATTAAAACCGAATAGAGAATGGCAGTTTATTTTCTTAGAATTGGTAAGACTGAGCAGGAGTATGTAAAGGTGGCTATGTTGGGTGTTTTGCACTTAAAACCAATAATTTCAAAGCAGATTTGTTTATTTGATTCTCACTTTGAAAGCAAAGTGAGAAGAAGCTGCCAGGAGTATGGTCAGTCAGGTCTCCGGGTTACCTTGTGCAGGATGGTATTTCTTTCCCAAACTATTCATTAGTTCTTATCTAGAAAATAAATAGTCCTTGCTTGTCTTGCTGGATGCACTAATGACTGTTCCCTTTTTGTTGCATAAGGAAAACTATTTAGGAAACACATTACTAGAACTGGAATTGGAACATTTCAAGTTTATTTTACAATTTTCTAGGGATAGAAGTTGCATTCCTGGAAAACAAAACAAAGCCTTTGCTAAGGCTTTTTCCATTAGAGATCACAATCTTTGGGGCTGAGAAAAATAAAATTATTTTGAGGTATCAATATCCCAAAGTTACTTTAAACAGTCTAAAATGGTGAGAATAGGAAAGAAATTGATTTTCCAAGCAAAGTTATGCCAATTTGCATGAGTAATTGGCTTATATTATTGGTGTTAATTTGGGACCAGTCACCTTTAATATGTATTTATCTACAGATATAAGTAAACTGGAGGCACAGCTTGCGGATGCAGTGGCTTTTCGACAAGAACATGAAGACTCCATACACAAGTTGAAAGGACTAGAAAAGCAGTGCAGAGTACTGAGGCAAGAAAAGGAGGACCTTCATAAGGTACTGATCAAAAGATAGATACTTTTTAAATGGTTATGTAAAGTAGTTCTAGAACAGTTACTTTGTGATTGCAATGCTAGTGTTTTAAGTGCTGCTTTTTAAAATGATGCAGAGATGTTAGGGAACCTGTTCAGCAGTACAGTAGTTTTCCAAAGTATCACACTTTTATTTTTTGGAAGTTGATGGGCTTACTATTTCAAATGTGTTCTGGTAGATTAAACAAACGCCTAAAGAATGGTTTTAATTAAGCTGTTTAATTATTCTTAACTGTTTCTGTAGAAGTCTGAGGCAATCAAGAGAGACTTCAGAGCCTTTAAATGACTTGTTAAGGGATCGGAGCACAAGTATTATTCTCCTCTATTCTTCCAGTTTCAGGGGAATGATGAGGGAGGAAACAGCCCCAGCAGACACCTGGCTGGTGTCCCTGGCAGAATTAGGGGTTTTTGACCATAGGTCGGTTCACATGACACCAGGGTCTGCTGGTGACATTTGGGGTACACCTATCTATTTAGGGGAAAAGGATCTTTGCACAGAAGTTAGCAGAGCTCATTGAAAGAGCCCATTTACTCTTTCTTTATACCGAAAGGTTAATTATTGCTCAAGGTTAATGATGACTTTTATGTAATCATCAAGGTTATTTGCTACTGTGTAAATTATCTTTGCTTATTATTGCTTCCTGAAATTTAGCAGTATTTCAGTTTTGAGTCAGCATCATATTTTGTAGTAAAGTAAATAGGGATTTGCATATACTACCTACCACTTTCAATAGTAGTTTAAAAAGCTACCTGTATTGGAATAACTAGTTTTGCAAAAGTCTACCAGCCATATTGTTCCTGAGCATTCATATGGATCCAAAAGTAATCCATGGGCCAGAATTTCTGTGCTGTTTCCACACTAGAATTTGACAATCTCTCTTCTATCTATTAATCACCAGTAGGGATTATTTGCCAGAGTGTATAAGTAGCAGAGAAGGTGGATCTTCTGGTCTGAGCACATGCTTTTTGGGAATTTAATCTTCCTGCAATGCTCCTACTAATGGCAGAAATTTTTAGAATTCCCTTGTACAGTATACATTTATTTTGTTGTGTCATTCTGCTCTTATTTTTTCTTCCAACTCTCAAATGATTTTATGTCAAACATTCCATTTGTATTTTAATCCTGTTAATTTTTGTGAACTACTTTCCGTATAGAAAATAGTTTTTATACTTTCAGTTAAAGTATTAAGGGTTTCACAAGTTGTGTTAAGGAATCTTCCTCAGTTTTCTGAAAAATCTCACATTTGCTGCAGCCCCCTCAGTGCTAGTACAATGTATTTGATGTTGCTCCTGAATCTCCTGTCTTCTGAAGCATTCCTTTAAACAAGGTTACAAATGTGCAGGTACATGGTGGTAATGTAAAATCAAGTTATTTGGAAGTGATGTGTCCTTGTGTAGTCACATTTATAAGAAAGACTTCTGGGATACCAAAGGTAGCTTTGGAGCTGCCCCACTAGAAGCAGAGTAATGGCTGTCTTTGTATGTCACTGCAGCTGCCTAGCTAAGCAATTGTGTAAATTAAGAATTAGAAATCTGTAGTAGTTACATGAGGTGGTCAAAATAAGCTTATGTAGGTCCAGTTTCTTCTTGGAAAGAATATATGGAGTTCAAATTACTTTTTGTTTTTTTAAAACCAGCAACTTGTAGAAGCCTCAGAGAGATTAAAGATGCAGTCCAAAGAGCTGAGGGATGCCCACCAACAAAGGAAGCTGGCTGTGCAGGAGTTCTCTGAGCTCAGTGAGAGGATGGGGGACCTGCGCTCCCAAAAGCAGAAGCTGTCCCGGCAACTCCGCGACAAAGAGGAGGAGCTGGAAGTGAGCATGCAGAGGATCGATGCTCTGCGCCAGGACGTCCGAAAATCAGAGAAGATGAGAAAAGAGGTAGCTTGATAAAATAGTAATAAAATAGCTAGCACACATGTGTCTCAGCTGCTGCTTACCCTGTACCTCCTGTGTGATTGTATGGAAAAACTGGGAGTGTGTTTTGGGGGTTTTTGTGGGGGTTTTATTTGCACTCAGACTGATTTGAATCTTGAGGAAAGTATTCTTGCTGTATGCCCAGTTTATTAGTTCTGGTGTTTGGATTCTTGTAGACTCATATCAGCTTGAAGCCTATAAAGCTCAGTGAATGTCTTCAAGTGTTCTGAGGTTGGAGTATTCTGACTTCACTGTTTTTTTAACTGAATGTTTCTCTTCAGCTGAAATGAGGAATAGTGATACAAAACTAAATACATGGTTTTCCTTCCTCTGTATTTAAGTCATTGTAAGAGTAATATCTTTAAGCAAGCTGCTTTCCAATTAGTATTCTAGGCAGTTTATAGTTTTCCATAAGATGAAGTGAAAAGCCAGAAGAGAACATAAGAAAAAATTTCTGTGGTTAATCTGGAGTGTTTTAATTACTGAAAAATCATAATGTTTTCTGCATGCTCTGGGTGAAAGAGAAGAGAAATTCAATAGCTATAAGCTAGAAAACCTCTGGCAAATTGAAGGGTAGTCTATGAAAATGTAGCGGATAATGAAGTTTCTAAGGCTTTTCTCCACGAACAAGATATGATAGTCAACTAGGAATTGATGAATTGGTGGGGCATCTCATCTCTAGAGCAGAGTGCAGCAGGCATTCAAGTGTTGTTGCTAATGCAGTGAAATACTTTCATGCAGAGCTTTAAAAATCTCCTGTCTTTGTTCTTAAAAATTCCTCTGTACTCCCTTTCATAACAGTTGTATCAATCTTCTATTCAGAGCACAGTCTAGAAGTTCATTATCTTGTCCTACAGTTCTAAGTACAATCCTTTTAAAAACAGCTTTGCTATTTTAATTTGAACATAGAAAAACAAATCTTACTTTTCCTGTCAGGGTATGAAACTGTGCTGCTGTTGCTTGAATTCCAGCAGTTGCCTTAGTTGCCACTGAATCTAAATAGTTTTTCTGATAAGCTTTCTGAAGTCAATAAATGGATGATCGAGCTTATTTTGTTCCATAATTGCAAAGTAAAAATATTCAGTGCTCATATTTAAAGTGTTTTGCAGTAATTTGGTTTAAAGGTTGGTATTTTTAAGCTGCCTTACTTAGATACTGAACCGTGGAGCTGACCTGTAAATGTGGGAGACTTCTCTTTCTCAGCTGCAGTGTCTTTCTAGTGCCATTTCCTTCTCTTTTCTGTAATAGAAGCTGTGCAGTTATCCCTGAATGAGCTTGATGTAGTTCACATCAGTACAAAGAGTCATAAAATAATAGTTCTCTGCATGTGACAGATGGATGCCTGAATCACTGAAGGCAAAACAATTATCATGACATTCTGAAATGGTTGTTATAGTGGTGTAACTTAAAATAGAAATAAGTAAAACTTGCTGCTGGGCCGTATGGAGGAAAGGAAATGAATGATCCAGATAGTGTTATCTTGTGTTGAAATGACCTAAAATGACTCTTCACAGCTGGAAGCCCAACTTGAAGAAGTTGTAGCAGAAGCATCAAAAGAACGCAAGCTCCGTGAGCACAGCGAGGTTTTCTCCAAACAACTGGAAAATGAACTGGAAGCTTTAAAGGTTACATGTTTTTTGACAAATATTTACTCATGGCCTAGAAGCTGCAATAATTTGGCTTACTCAACTGTTGATACCAGTGGGAGACTTAAAAACTGCAGCCCTACTAGAAATCTGACCTAACCCATCCAGATTTATTTGCCTTTTTTGCTTGAAAGCCTTTAATTGCTGGGTACTAATGTCTTGAAAATACTCAGTTTATATAATTTGTAAGCAGTTAGTCAACTAATGTGATCCAAATTTGTTACCTCTGCAAGCCATTTCAACCCCTTATTTGGGTCATGTAAGCAGAGCAGTCATTTATAATGCTTGGGGACAGGCACCTTTTAAATCACTCGGTAGCCAAATAAAAATTTTTCCAAAATGCCACCAACTGGACAATTCTGACTTTTAAGAATATACTCAAAATAAAAAGATCATAGCTTCTCCCTGATGGCTTCTCCTCTTGTTTTGCAGTTGAAGCAGGGAGGCCGGGCAGCTGGTGCCACGCTGGAACATCAGCAGGAGCTTTCCAAAGTTAAGTCTGAGCTGGAAAAGAAAATCTTGTTTTATGAAGAGGAGTTGGTCCGCCGAGAAGCATCACATGTTTTGGAAGTAAAAAATGTGAAAAAGGAAGTACATGATTCAGAGAGCCATCAGCTTGCACTCCAGAAAGAGATCATGATATTAAAGGATAAATTAGAGAAAACAAAGCGAGAGAGGTAAGCTTTTGGGTATGCTCCCCTCACTATGGATTTCTTTTTGTTGTGTATATGTATTGCATTGCATGGGCGCCTGTGCAGGCTGGTATTTCACCCTAACTCTGTTTATTCCTTTTTGAAAATCCCAGTCTACAGGTTCAGCAATGTGACAGTGTGTTTCTATTTCTTGCCCTTCTCTTTAGGCACAGTGAAATGGAGGAAGCAGTAGGAACAATGAAGGAGAAATACGAGCGTGAAAGATCTATGCTCTTGGAAGATAACAAAAAGCTAACAACAGAAAATGAGAGGGTAATTATTTGAGGAAACATATAATTCTTACTTCATTAGTCTCTGGTGTTGAAGTAGTCTACTCACTGATCAGAACAGGATCTGTGAGTATTCAGAATTTTAGAAACTTCATTTTTGCCATATAAATATTAGAGATTTGGCTACATAGTAACTTTAGCATCTTGCTACTCTGCTCTTTGGGGGATTGATTCCCAAAATTAAGAGGACACCACTCTTGTTGATTATTCATGAAGGCTGCAAAGAGAGGGAATCACTGACACACACTGCCTGCCTTCCTGGTGGTTTACAGTTAAACCTTATTCCTCTCTGACCTCTACACTTGCTTTTTTATTTTCCTTTGTTTTAAATTATTTTATGTGAACTGATAGTTTCACAAAAAGGAAGCCCGTCTAGATAGCCCAGGGTGGTCGTTTGTTCAGATTCTAAAGGTGTGTAGGCATACACATATATAAAAAGTGAAACTAACCTCTTGTTTCAGCTCTGCTCCTTCGTGGACAAGCTAACAGCACAGAACAGACAGCTGGAAGATGAGCTTCAAGATCTAGCAGCAAAGAAGGAGTCTGTTGCTCACTGGGAAGCCCAGATTGCAGAAATCATTCAATGGTATGTGCTGGTTAGAAATCCAGATATGGCCACTTTCAACTTCTCAAGTACTGCTTGGCTTTTTTTTTTAGTTTTTTAATGTATAGCCAGGCCTTGTCTGTGTCTGAGACCAACAAAAGCAAGGTACTTCTGAGTGCTGATTTTGTTAAAATTGCCAGATGCCACTGAAACAAGTACAAAGCAGAGTCAGGGTGTCAACTTTCTTCAGTCTCTAAAATGATTGTTAAATAATCCAATTTGGAATATTTTGATAAATCCATTCAAGAAAGTGGTGAAGATTTAAAAGGTCAGTGTTAACATATAGAACCTCACTAGCTGTACTAGAGCACTTAGTACTTCCAGTCTTCTCCCCTATATAATTCACTGTTCTAGCAAGCTGTGTGCAAGAATTTCAGCTTGCAAAACAAAAAGGACTGGAAGGTAGCCCTTACAAAAATTGAGCAAGTAATATGCAGATAATTTTCATATAACAGCAAATCTCTACAGAACTCTTGCTAATGGAAAAAGGGAGGTTTCAGTTTCCCTAGCAACTGCCACAATCAAGAAAATCAGATAAAAGAAAAATTTAAGGCAGGCAATCTGGGATGTATTCAGTTTTCTGTTGCTGGGAGAGTTTTCCCTGCTCTGTTCATTCCTGTTATGTCCCTAAACCCAGCACAGACACTCTGATAATTTGGTGGTACAGTATTTGGTGCTGTGAGCCATGAAACTGCTAAGTTATGGGTTTTTGTAATTGCACAACAGGGTAAGTGATGAGAAGGATGCTCGTGGCTATCTCCAAGCATTAGCTTCCAAGATGACAGAGGAACTGGAATCGCTGAGAAGTTCCAGTCTGGGGTCACGAACACTGGTAAGGAAATAAGAAACATTCAGGATGTTCTGGGCATGTCTGAGAAGCTACATTTTTGTACCTAAAGATAATTAATCATCTGCTCTGCCTTATAGTTTTTAGGTACTGCTTGCAAATCCAACTAGGTAATCTGATCAGAATTTGGTCATTACAGGGGGCAGTTGTTTCATACTAGTATCTGCCATCACAGATATTAAACATTACAGAGGAGAAAAGAAACAATAACTTAAACCATCAAAGGGGAATACAGAAATACACCTTACCATGTTATGCACAATTGAATAATTGCTGTTACCATGAGACAACAAAGTAAGTTTTCTTCTGTAAAAAAAAAATACTATCTGGCTTATACCAATAGAAACTAGGGACACACAGAGAATATGGCTTTATTTACATGCAGAACAACGAGGCCTTTGTGCCATAATTTTCCCATACAGTAGTAACATGAATCCCCCAAAATTTAATAGAAGAGCTCTCATAAAGGAGTATGGTTTCAAAGAGAAAAACACTTGCATAAGGAAAGAAAGAACCATTTGCAGCTTGGCATGGGAGCCCACATCCCCACTAATGCCAGTCACCAGTCTGCCATCCAGAATCCATCTGCTGCTGGTTTATGCTCATGAAAAATTACCCACCCCTTCCAAACCTTTGAATATGAAGGAATAAGAGAAAGTTTTATGTCTGTGAGCTGACATTTGTTTGCATCATCAGGAGACTATATTATAATATAGAGAGGTTTAACAGGAAGAAAGATTGGATGAAATGCAGTTTGCATTTTTATCTTAGCTGCTCCCTGAATAAAGAACACTGTCTGTTCTTTATATTATAACTAAGGCAGTTACTTCTCAACATAAAAAGTGCTTCTCAGTTTTCATGACTATTATTTACAGGTTCATTTATGACTAGAGAGGTAGTCATTAGGGAATTTCAGAAACATAGTCCACACTGGAAAATGTCTGGAAAAGCTCAGAATATTGGCTTTTGGGGTAGTAGGGAGGAATTGCATGGTGTATGTATGTAGTATACCATATGTTGTATGTATGTAGCATATCTTAGATGTATAGTAGCTTATATAGCATATGCTACTTAGCAAGCATAAGACTTGCTTAGGCAAATGTTTCAGGTATCTTGGGCATCTCAAGACGCAATATTCTTTCTTCCTTTTTTTCTTCTCATGGTTTTGCTACTCTTGGTATGTTTTATGTTAGTATGTTTTACATTAAATGTTGACATCTCATCTTTGAAAGCCTGTTGTATCACTGTACAAGTTTTACACTCAGTTCTAGATTGCACTGTGAAAACTAGTCATTTCCAGTGGGTTCTGTCTGACTTCCATGCTCAATGATCCAGCATTTTGGTTTTCACCATATTGTGTTAATGGTGTAACCAATAATGAAGTAGCTCATTACTTCATTTTGTGTCATGAACACTGACTATTGACTAATTTTCATGTAGCAAGTGTGCTGTCCATAGCTGATTAAAAGAGCATTCTCTGAACAAGTGTGAAAGCTAATTTATGTCTTTGGGAAGAACAGAAATATCCTTAGCCAGTTGATAGTAATACTCAGTAACTTATTGCAACAGGATCCCCTTTGGAAAGTGCGTCGCAGTCAGAAGTTGGACATGTCAGCAAGGCTGGAATTACAGTCAGCCCTTGATGCAGAAATTCGTGCCAAACAACTGGTTCAAGAAGAGCTACGGAAAGTTAAAGATGCAAACATATCTTTTGAAAGGTAATGAGGGTTTTGGTTCTGTTTGGGGATTAATGTGCTGATCTAAACTGCTGATTAGAATAGCAGCAACTTCCTTAAAATGGCTCCTTGTGCATGGGATATTGGACTCTGTCAGAAGCATCCCATTCTACAGACTATGCATTTTTTACATAGTCAAATGAGAACTGTAAAAATTCCTTCAAGTAAACACTTCACTGCTATAGTAAGTGAAAATCTTGGGCATCTGAGAAAAAAAAGGTGTAAGAGCAAATTCAAAAGTAATTCACTACCATTTCTTTAACTAACTGGAGAGTTAGACATGTTCTTGGGAATTAAAAGTCAAAGTACTATTAGAATAATTTTGTTTGGCAGGTACTTGCGGTGATAGCTGAAGTCTTAAGTACAGTTTTAAAAATCTAGTCAAGTAATGAGGTATCTGTTCAGAGGAAAAGTAAAATTAATAATCCTCAAAACAAAAATAACTTAAAAAAACCCCAATGCCCCTCAAAAACCCCCAACATAACCCTCCAAAAATCACAAAGAAACAAACAAACAAAAAGGCATTTTCTGAAAGTCTTGAGATGTAGGACCAGAAATTAACAACCTTGTGTACTGTCATTCCTGCCTTTGAGACATTTCAGATTACATTTTGATCTTTTTTTTTTACTTCAGTAAATTAAAGGAATCAGAAGCAAAAAATAGAGAACTGTTGGAAGAGATGGAAGGTTTGAAGAAAAAAATGGAAGAAAAATACAGAACAGATTCAGGTAATTAAATTTACTGTGTTCTAACAGAGTTCTAACAAAACCTGTGATGTTGCCTTTTAGCTAAGCCTGTTCTGCTTTTGGTTCTAGGTCTCAAACTTCCGGACTTTCAAGATTCCATTTTTGACTATTTCAACACCTCTCCTCTTGCACGTGATTTGACTTTCAGAGTGAGTTATTACATAAAATAACTACAAAATGAGATAACAGAATTATATTTTTAATATGTAAAAATATCTCTTAGGCACTGTATGGCAGATTGGTATCTTGCATATTAGCCAAATCAGCGTGGCACAAAATTGGATGCCCAGTAGTTTTCAGTTTGCTTGGCATTTTGTAGAGAAGCTGGCACCTCTGGGAAATATTCTCAGAAGTTCAATTATTTCCCATTCTAGCTTCTTTGTTTAGGTTAATCTCAAACATTTGCTAAATGAAATATATTCAGAGTTTTTTTTTAAATGCTGGCACACCCTGTTACAAATAAGGACTTAAATGCTTTGCAGTTGGAAGATGCTGATTATTACAAGGAAAAGTGTTCACACAGTTCAAGGAGTGCTTAAACAGATTTGTAAAATTGTTGGCTCCAGATCTTAATGTAGTGGTTAGAGGAGAAGGAGCTGGGAAGAGAATCAGAGGACCCACAGATGTTGGTATAATAATTTTATCATGACACACCCTGTGATCCTTAGAAAACAAATCATTCAAATCACAGCTCCAAGTAGGCGTTTCACTTTAAATGATTTGTGCATTCCCTGAGGAAGCAGCTGTTAAATGCAACATTGAATCACATTTCCTTACTTCATGAACTCTTGATCCTTGAAGATTTTTCTGGGTTTTTTTAAATTTTGTTTTGCAAAGCATAGACAGTTTAGGATAAAACCAAGGGCTTGAACTGAAACAATCTGTTGATGAAGTGGAGTTAAAGGGGCTCAGGTTAAAACCTCATCAGTCTGGTTAGGTTTTCTATCTGAGATGTCTACTCTCTTTTTTCTTTTTCTTTTTTTCTTATTGTCATTGTTGCTAAAAACAAAAAAGCCTATGGACATGCTGTGATATTTTCATACAGTTTGTATCTTTGCTGTTCCTAGTCATAAAATGTCTATGCTGCCTTTCTATTGAAGCAGGAAGATGTGCTCTATGTGTGGCAAGGAGGGAAGAGAGAGAAGCATGATACATGCTACTTTCTCAATGCTAGCTTTTACCTACTGACCTTGATATTTTAAAACATTGTTTTAAAAAGTACCAGATAGATGTAAAACAATAACATGTAAAATATCAAGCCCATAACTAAATAAGGTTCCATTTGATGGATCCTGAAATAAATACATATTCTCTATGGAAATGCAGGTGGCATTTTCTGATGAATTACATTAAAATTGCTGATACCGTGCTTAATAACTTACGTTAACTTTTTTTTTCACATGTACTTACAAAGATATTTTGCATCATCTGCTTTGGGGTTAATTTAGTTTGAATGAGTTTCATTTGGCCATATAAAATTTTATTTAGCTAGTCAACTAGTATTCTGTCTGAAGTTTTCCTGTGGGTGATAAGCGATCATTTTTATCCCTCATATCTGTTACAACAAAGGATTCTGTTTCTTCTTCGTCTACATCTTCTCTGCTAGCCTTTTGGGAAGAAGTAAGTTTTTGCTAGTAGTTTTGTGTCCTTATTTTGTTGTGATCTGTCTTAGTAAGAATGGCCCTCTAAAACTAGATATTTTGCTTCCTTAATTTCTCTGTAACTTAATTCACTAAACCTCTTTGAGGCTTACTGTTTTATAGTTTGACTATATAGCTAAAGCTGAATCACAGAGTATTTTGAAATTATTCATATTACATAATTGTGCAATTTGATCTTAAATGGCCCAGCCCTTCCAATCAATTTGTAACAAAACAAAAATAGCAAGTATCTGAACAAACTGAGTGAGCTAACTGGAGATGTCTTCCTGTCTAAACTGGCTGGGAAGTGAGTGATTCATTACTTGTTGCCTTTAGTGCTAATTACATCATTGATGTGAAGTCTAATCTCATGTTTGTTAATCACAGTTTTCATGATGTCCTGAGAGTACAGTAATACAGAATCCTACTTCCACACCCAGCTGCTTTAGCTCTGCAATTGTAGCATACTTCCCCCTTGTGCTGGCAATTAGTAGTTGCTAATTTAAGTGTGAAATTAATAGATAGCTTGTAATGGATGCTAGCTTTAAATGTTAGTGAAATTTAAGACACTGTGATTAATTAGACATGATTCTTTTAATGACAGAGGCCAATCATTCTTAAACAACTTTTTAAAAGATTGAGTATTACTACTTTAAGATTTTTTCTTGTGGCAGGTTTGCTGGCTTCTGTATGCTAGAAAAATCCTAGTGTAGTAAGCTACCATGAGAAATCAGCTATTTTAGGGATGATTGCCAAGCTACTCAAACATCATTCCATACCTGCAAGCAAGAGATTAGACACAGCCTTGCTGGGAGAATGCAGCTGTTAGAGCATTTATGCTGTTTACTATGAGATTTTGCATTTCAGTACTTCCAGCTTTTCCATCAGGTGTCAGGGTTTGTTTTGAGGAATGATCTTTTTTCAGAGTGGATGTTAAATGTATGTGTACTTCATATAGAAATCAGCACCGGGTCTTGTTTCCATTTTGTTGACACAAGGACACTTCATCAGATATGTGGTATCTAATGTAACATATTTGCTGTCCTTTTGCAGACCAGCTCTATTAGTGAGCAGGAAATGCAGGGTTCCAAGTCAGAGGTTTCACCATCTACTTCAGTTGTAACTGCAGAGCAGCAACAAGAAGTAAGAGACCCGTTATTTTACCCTGGAGAGTAATTCACCAGAAAGTCTCTCTGTCTTGTTCATGATAAATACATACTGCAGCATTCATTATGAAGAAGCAGGATTGAATGCTGCATATTTGCAATGTCTCAGTGTTAATTGCACCTGCTTTGAGGACAGTTGCAAATGAAACCTTTTCGCTGGCTTTGTGTATGTTGATGTACCTCATTTTCATGTTTTCTGTATTGCTGCTTGTTTGTTAGTGTGCAGGCTTTCCTGTGAGTGCTTTAAAACACAATCTGTTTCTATTAAATCAGAATGGCAATGTTTACAATGATTAAATTTTTGATAATTTTCAAAAAAGGAAAAAAAAATCAGAACAATAAGCTTTGCCACCCCAATCTTAAAACAAATTCTTGCAGCCTTATTTTGCTCAATTACAATTTCTTGTGATTCAGGAACCAATTCGGCTTCAGAGGATGCCTGCTGCTCCTTCCCCCACCATTCAGTCCATTTCTCTAGCTGTACCAAAGGTAGGGGGACTGTGCTAACCTTATTCTAAAGAAAAAAGGAAAAAATATCATTTATAAATTAGCCCTCTGTGTTTTCTTGTCCTGTTTGGGTTTGTCATGTTTGTGTTTTTGTTAGGTCTGTGTTTTTAATCAAATGCTTCCACATGCACATCAGTGGGTTTTGTTTTGTTGGAGGGGATGACAAAACATGGAAACGTGGTTGTAGTTTTGGATCTGAGTGTCTTTTGGAGTCGGAAATAAAACTGTTACTGTTGTCTTGCAGCACCTGGTACAAGATGCACTTATATAAAAGAAGCCCAGGCTTCATAATGTACTCACTGATATACTGGCGGGTGGTGGAGGGAGGTGCTTGCATTACTCAAGTCCAGAAAATGAAGTTATTTTTTATCCTGAATGTATCTTTCAGCCTAAAGCTCACCAGCTCAATATCAAGTCGTTCACCAGCCCCACTCAGTGTAGTCATTGCACCTCTCTCATGGTGGGATTAGTTCGACAAGGTTATGCCTGTGACGGTGAGTTGGTGAAACTTCTTGTAAATTTTCAGCAAGCCCCTCAAAAAAAACATCCCAATGTATTTTAAGACAACCATTTCTTTGGGGAGGGAATGAAAGAGAGGGGTGGCTGCCACTGGATGATTTTCCTTTCTGTTCAATCATAGCATATTCCTGAAGTCTCCTTAGAAGAATGATGATGTATGATGAAGTGGTTTCCTCGTATATTGTTAATTAATTCTATTACCATTAGTGCTGTTATAGTGCAGGGGAGGGGGTAGGGAAGACAGGATTGGTTTCTTTTGTTGTATTAGAGAAAACTGCAGGAATGATCTGGTGACATGAATCTGATTATGTCTATTTTATGCTATTCTGGTCATAAACCCAATATGTTGGGAGGACTGTTTGCTGTACTATTTGGCTTGTAGCTTGTCTTGCTGTCCATTAGTTTTATTTAAAATGCTTTCTCTGATGCATGTATCGCTACTGAATTCCATTTTCAAGTATATGGAGGTATTTTCATTTGAAAATACTTTCTGTATATTGATTAGACACATGAGCTCAGTTAAATAGGCCATAAATTCATGTAGTATACATACTACAGTATAAGTAACTTGATTTCTGTGCCTGGCTTAGTTCTTGCTAGTGGCAGCCTCTCCACTGACACCCTCAGTGTCACATGTAGATTGCCTCATCTGCCCTTCAGGGCTTTTTTCCTGGCAGATTTTCTGGTGGCAGTTCTTCCCCAGGAGAACCTATCACTCTGCCAGCACTTGCCCTGGGGCTGCCTTTTGTCTCGGGTTGCTGACAGTTCTGAGCTTTTGTTTTGCATCTCTTCTTGCAAGCTTGAAACTGTCTTTTTCCTTTAGTGCAGCTAGGGGCTTCGCTCTTCTTTTGTCTTATGTATTTTGATTAAGCTCTGCATTGCTAGTTTTCCATTTTGCCCAATCTACCGCAGTTCTTGATTGCTACAGAAAAAACTAAAATCACATTGATATAAAAATAGAGATGATTCCAATAGAACAAAACTTTGCCAAACGTTCCCCTCTCAATCACTTGCATTTCCCAATTCCTCCTCTTTCTAATCCTGGAGACTATGGTAGAATACAGCTACACTTACAGAAGACTGGAACTGATTCTATGCTTTGGATTTTCCCTATTCTGTAACTGGTGTGCATTGATGTCCACAGTCCCAAATAATCATGATGCCTCCTCAAAGAGCTGAATTTATTACCTGATCTTGAGAAGCACCTACAGTACTTTGTGGGTATGACTGTTTGGTAACCCCTGCCCTCCTGGGAGCAGACAGTAGCTCGAAGAACAAGCCAGGCAACCTGATCTGGGCTGCCCCCTCTGGCTGTCTCCTCCCTCAGGCATCATGAGGAGGTTTGTTGCCCTGTCTGTGGCTGTAGCAGAAGCAGGCTGTTTCCAGGTTTGGTTTTTTTTTTTTAATCCTTTGAAACTTCAGAATTACAGAACAAGATGTACCTAGGATATCTGCCAGATTCCCACTTCTGAGAATATGGTTAGGAGGAAACACAGGACAGCTCAGAGTGTCATGCCCCTCTCTTCCTGCCTTCCCAAGCCTACTGGTAGAAACAGGGTAGCTGGGACAAACAAAGCAAAATCTCAGCAGAAGGATCTCACCCCTAAGCTGTGGGCCAGATGATATAACACATGAACTCGTTCCACAGTTCTTGTAGTCTGTCTCATGTGAAATGGCATGTATTAGGAGTTTTTTCTGTGTACTGCTTCTGTGTGAAGTGCTCTGTAGACAAGACCTAAAGACCTCTGTGCCTTGCTGGTGCAGCACAAAGTGGTGTAAATAGTAAGAAAGCATTCAATGCTAGTTTGCTCTTTATTTGAACTTACTGGAACTCTGGGCAATAGGTATATGTGGCTCTTTCATCATGCAGTATTTCAGTCCTTGTCCCTGGTTTCTACTTTATTTATGCTTTATTTATGTCTATATCTTGTGTTTAATAGTTTAACCCTTTCTGGGTTTTGATCAGTTTAGTTTTACTTTGTCTTTGCAGTGTTCTTGCATACATGGATCAAATTAAGCACCTATTAGCACTACCCTAATTTTTATTCCTTCTTTATTAATACTGTTTCTCTTCTGTGGCTGGGTTAGTTGGTGCTTAACACCAGCAAGGCTGCCCAACTCATTTTCCTTTAAATGTTGACTCAGTTCCTGCACTTTATGAATATAATAGGCTAAAAAGAGGAAATGAAAACACTTTGGAGAGTCTCATACAATATCTAGGTGTGTTCACTTTTTCAGCATATTGAGCTATTGCAATATTTGACTGCCAGTTTCAGTGTGATTAATAAATTTGCTGAGTGTAGACTATGTTAATCACCTGTTATGATTGACTCATACACATATTTTACTGTGAATTTTCTCTTTTGTACTTAGTGTGTTCATTTGCATGCCATGTTTCCTGCAAGGACAGTGCACCTCAGGTCTGCCCTATACCCCCTGAACAAGCCAAAAGGCCTCTTGGAGTAGATGTGCAAAGAGGAATAGGAACAGCCTACAAAGGTTATGTCAAGGTAACAATCTTTTCTTCTTGGACAAGAGAAGAGTACTTAGCTTCACTTACAGCTCTACAGCTTGGACCTTATAAGTATGTTTAAACACATCTCCTAAATAGTGCTAAAGCCTTAAGGCTTTGTGTGCCATCTGTGTAACTTATTTAACCTTCATTGCTTTAGATGTGGGAGAAACACTTGGTTTTACTACAAGAGCTGAAGGTCAGTAGATTAGTAGCTACAATGTTCATAAGCAACAAGAGGAAAAAAAAGAATGGTTTAAGAAAGAATTTCTGTCATTTTTGATGTAAACATAATACAAAAGTTAAACTGTCCTACCATTTTGGTGTTGGTGGAATATCCAAACCTAATATCTTTATACAAGTCTTAATATATTTTTTAATATATTAAAAAATATATTAAGTCTTGTATAAAGCCTTGTCCTGGTTTAGAGCAAATTTGGGAAAGAATCCCCAAAGGGGCTCCTCTAGGAAAGCCAATTCAATCGGCCCCTCCCTGCAACCGGTCCGGGAGAAAATACCACCTTGGAGAAAAGGGGTAAAAACTGTTTATTAAACAATAGAACCTAAACAATATAAAACAATAAAACCCCTTGCCGCTCCAAGAGATGACAAACTGAGAAAAACCCCCGTTCCCGGGTTGCAGCTCAGCTCACTCAGTCTCTGATCAGTCCCTCCGGTGCTGGAAATGTCACAGGCCAGACCCACCGGGCCACAGGTGCAGCTGCCGATGCTCCCCTGGGTGTTCAGTCCAGAGCAGGTTTGAACAGATCCAAAGAAAAGGAAAAAAAAAAACACAGTCCAGGGAACTTCTTTGGCTTGGCTGGCTAAAACTAACTAAAAGCAAAGGAGAGCTCTGTCCCGCTGTCTGTCCATCCGCAGACAACACAGTCCAGGAGGAGGAATGCGGGGGAGTGAGTGCAGTGTCTGAAAAAAAACTGCACGCTTCTTCTCTCCCCCCTTCACTCTCTGCAACAAGTCTTAAAGGTGCAAAACTTATTCAGCATAAACAAAACGAGACGATTGGGGATAAAAGCATCATATAGTCAACCCAGGACAAGCCTCTGTAACAAAAAATGGTTGAACTTGAAAGAGGAAAAATGATTGTTTGATTACTTGTTATTTTTCATCCTGTTCTGAAGGACAAGCAGAATGTGTTCTAATTCCACTGGTCTAAGTATAAGCTTTTCTAAATGTCCTGCTTTCTATGTTTTCTTCATGTGCTTACATGTAATAAGCAATCAGTTATTTCCCTGCAGGTCCCAAAGCCTACAGGAGTTAAGAAAGGGTGGCAGAGAGCTTATGCAGTTGTCTGTGACTGTAAACTGTTCTTATATGATGTGCCTGAAGGAAAATCCACCCAGCCTGGAGTTGTGGCAAGTCAAGTCTTGGATCTCAGGTTTGTATTTTTATGGCAGAGTAGAAATCCTCTCTACTGTTTTCTTTACAGGAGTGTTTATTTCTAGTACACAAGAAATTAGAAGATTTTGAGAGCTGTGGCCTAAGAAGATCCATGTATTGTGTACCTAAACTGCAGCTTAGTTTAGGCTGATCAAGTTGGCTCAACAAGAAATTACTTAAGTGACTACAGTCCCTCACACTGCAATCACCAGTATTCACAGCCTTCCTAGAATTCCATTTGCACCTGTAAAAAGCAAGTGTATATTGGTAGATTGCTTTTCCCATGCACTCTGACCTCAACATTGAGTCACAGATCATCCCATAGCCAATAACTATTCAGGAATATTAGAAAAATTGAAGTAGTCTGCAGAAAAGCATCAACTAATTTCCACTGCAAATGGCTCTGACCCTGCCTTTTAACAAGAGTTATTACTTCAAGGGGAACCATCTGAACCAGTGAACACTGTCTACCAAATATTTGAGACTTATGTTGATCAGAGTAACCAAGGAACTTCTTTTATTTCAATTTTTGGAAATATCAAGAAAGCGTAATACCTTTTAATGTTACAGCACCTTTGTACTTGTGTTGAATATCAAGTTTGCATTCACAAGCACCTTGGTTTATATTTTTTCCAGACAGCAGTACAGTGGGGTTACAGCAGTAGTGCTGTGCTGTTCTCACTCACTGGGAGCTGTCAGTGTCAGCTCTCTGACATGCTGGCAGTGGGAGCAGGAACGTGGAAGTATTGCAAATAGCAGCATTCCCATCAGTACATTGCTTGAAGCAACTCAGCCAGATACCATATACCAACTGTGCCATGCTTTATCTGCTTGTTGTAGCTGCCCCTTTGAGGCTGTCATCTGAGGGTTCTCAGATGTTTTTAATAGCTGTTAACCACCACAGCTCTGAATTCTAGCACAGGCAAGTTTCAGACATTAGTGTCATCTTTGCACTAAAATTGGCAATTATGGTGATCAACTTGGTCAAATTCAGTTTGAAAAGGCTAGTGCAGACAAGCCCTCTAGGGTGGAGCACTCTAAAATGCAAAAGTTGTTCTGATGTCTGTTTATTTTACTATAATAGAGAATAAAATCTAGCTGTTTTGAAAACCCTTATTTGAAACCCACAAACTATAATTATGTTGCCAAGAGCTTTTTATGTGATTTTTCTTTTTTTCCAAAGGCCCCTCTCTTGCTACACATTGAGGTATGAATTATTCATTTCTAATGTGTCTGCTGGGCTGGAAGAGCAGTATTCTTGCTTCTAATTGTAGAATAGGTGTGGTTGGGACATCAAAACTACACAAAGCCACCCCACCCTGCTTAGCTTCAGGTGGACTGAGGTACACGTACCAGATGCTGTAGAGACATAACTGAGGCTTGGGAGCTGTTTGGGTCAAGGATGGTTAGAACATAACAAAGCAGTTGTGACCTCTGTGCGGTGTTAGGAGATTGCAGCCTATTGAAACAGTGGTGATACCAGTTAGATTTTGCTCACCAGTCCTAGTGTTTGCTTGTGTGTGATGCTCTTGTTCTCTTTTCTCCCTAGAGATGAAGATTTTTGTGTGAGCTCTGTCCTAGCGTCAGATGTAATACACGCAACCCGGAAAGACATCCCATGTATATTCAGGGTATGGCTGTGCACTGACTCCTACAGAAAATACCTGTTAAATACCACTGGTTTGTTTTGATAGTGGCATATACTGTCCTTATCTAACATTGATTAAGTTACATAGAAGTGTAAGAATTTACAAGGTCTGCTGACATATGTAGAAGAGCAATATGGTGCTTCTCTTACAACTGAACTGTAAAGAACAAAGTGTTGTATTTGCAGGGACCCCTGTGGCAGGAAACAATAATGAATCTGATTCCATGTTCTCAGAAGACTAATTTATTATTTTAAGATGCTATATTATATTAAAGAATACTATACTAAACTATACTAAAGAATACAGAAAGGATACTTACAGAATGCTAAAAAGATAATAATGAAAACTCGCCACTCTCTCCAGAGTCCCGACATAGGTTGGCACTGATTGGCCAATGAGTGAAAACACTCACACCAGAAACCAATGAAACAATCACCTGTTGGATAAACAATCTCCAAACACATGAGCAAAACAGAGGAGAAACAAATGAGATAATTATTGTTTTTGTTTTCTCTGAGGCTTGTCAGCTTCCCAGGAAAAAAACCTGGGAGAAGGGATTTTTCAGAAAATATGAATGTGACAACAAAGTTCTCCTTCTTTAGCTGCTTCCTTGTATATAAAGTTTGGCACTTTTTTAATTTTCCTGATTATAATTCAGTATATTTTCTCTTTTTTTCCATTGGCATTACCAGATTCTGTTTTATCTTGCTTTAGGATCCAATGCTGTAACAGAATATTCTGAAACTGATCTAGTTTCCTTAATTTCATATTTAAGTATAGGAGAAAAAAATAAAATAAGAGAAAATAATGAACTGAGCTTTAATATCCTCTTTAGTGTATGTTCCATCTGAATGCTGTATTTACTTTTTAACAACAGGAACTTAATTTCTGTGTTTTGTGTGAATCATATTAAATCTGGAGTTCTACAATTTAGAAAAGAATACATTAGTAGCCAGTATCTATAGTCTCTTACATTTGAATAGAGAAACTCATTGTTTTCAGCATATCTGATATTCACCCATTTAGAATCAAGTCAGGAAAACATGGAAAGCAAAGAGCTGTCAGTCAGTTGCAGTCCCTATCATTTGGTCCTTCAGGATTTTACTTGGGAATTGTCTTTGCTACTTGTCTGCCTCTGTCTCTGCTTTTCTGCTTTTTTTGTAAAAATATTTTCTGCAGTGAATTTTCATGCTTTGGTTTACTACTACCTTTACCTTAAGTTCCCTCAGTTGTATTTTGGTTTTTGGGTTTTTTAGTTCCCATCTGCCTGCTCTCTTCTTAAATTAGCAAACATGGAATACTGTAGAAAAGGACTTCTCAGGAGAGAAAATATGGTGTGCAGAATGATGGTTCATTCATTTAAGAACAAGGCATCCATACAGTTCAGCCTGCCTGACTTGCTGCTCTAATTTCTGCCTGCAGTTTTTAACTGAAAGGGTATAATAATAAAAATATTTTTTGTCAAATATCCCTCTGTCAAAATACTTGTGTGGATATACATGACCAAATATTTTCACGGTTTGATCAGATTATCCCCTATTAAAGAGATGTGATGAATTAACTTGAAGCTTGATGTGTGAATATATCCATTTAGGTAGGGGACCAGAGAAGCTGCTGTTCAGTTGTCCTCCCTTAAAAGCAGGAATTTCTAAAACTGGAAACCACTAAACCTGATTGGGAGTCTCATCTCCATTTCATTTAGTTCTAGAAATCTGCGTCTTGCTGACACAGTCACATAGAGTAGCTTGTACAGAACAGTTTGAACTTTTAATTCGTATCATCTGTGTAAAAATGTGGTCCTTCTCTTTTTTATGTGTCATTGCATATAACACATGTTGATATTGGTAGCCTATGAAAGACAGATTTTTATTTCTTCTGGATATTCTACCAGCAGAACAATACCCAGCAAATTCTGTTCTACAAATAGAATGCTGCCAAACACATGTTCCCACCTCTGACTCCCCATGAATTCAAGAGTAAGAATTTGTCTCAAATTCAAACATTTCTCCTTGGTAACCAGTTTTTAAAGCTGGGTGTTAGGCCATGCTGACATTCAGACGCCACGGTCTTAAGTTCTGCTGTCGATGCACATTTCTAATAATAGTATAGGAGTTGGCTGTAGTGGAGTGCTCCCACAGTTTAGCAGTCCAAGTTAAGAAGCCTTGAGTTTCATAGCAAATAATGGATTTTTATATGATGAATAATGCAATATATATTAGTACCAACTGCTCGGTTGTTTTCTTGCATTTTACTATATATAAATTGCCAGCTTCAAAAGATTGAGGCGTAATACATGGTGGTACTTCAAATGGAAAACCATTGCTGGAATCTGGTTTTGTTTTGTTTTCTAAGCATTATCCATTATGCCTCCACCTGTCTTTAAAATATTAACGCTTAGTAACAGTTTAGACAGGAACAAACCTTAATGCAGAGTAGTAAGAGCTATGAGCAGTTGCAGCTACTCAGTTCTTTCCCTACGTCCCTTCACCTCCACCTTCATCTTACTGCTGAACTTCTGTCTTTGACATCCTGTTGTCCCAAGTTTACTTTCAGATTTATTTTATCTTCAAGATGAGTGTTATTGTTTCATTCATTCCATGAAGTGTGTGTGTTACATTACCACAACATCCATCCTTACAATCATTTTCTTATAACACCATGTAGGCTGAAGGTCTGATATTCCATGTTACATTCTTCAGATTTGCACTTTTACACCTTTTGTTGCTCTTTCTCTGTTCAACTGTTGTTACTCAGAGTCTGTGCTGAGGGCTGATCCTGGCTGTTGGCCTGTTTGTCTGTGGCTGAAAGTATGGTTCCTATGATACCATAAACCCTTCAGTCTCTTCATGCAGTACAAAACTCTGAAATATTAAGAATTACTGTGTGCATTCTCCAGGCAACAGAAGTTCCTGGATAGTTTTGCTATGTAGAACACATTCTGCTTTGAGATCTATGGGATGATTTATGATTTAACTGAAAATTAAGTGAAGCCATAGTGATTTTCTTTTAGCACAGGGACGTGGGAGAATGCAGTTCTTCAGTCTCAAATATTGCTTTCCTCCGGAGCTTTGAATGCAGACATGATGTGCTCTTCCCCTGGACAAATATTTGGAAAATTAGATAACAAATTCAGAACTGATGATAGCAATGCCTTTGGGTTTCAATGCATCTGGTTCCCAAAGCATATGTGTCACTCTCAGTAAATTATGGGTGGGTGGGATCAGGACAAACAATGGTTCAGAGCAGGAAGGAGCCTTTTACTGCCATGTATTGATTATTGTAGCATTCCCTGTCCATATGCTAGGATTCAGAATGTTTAAGCAAGGCTGAATACTTTTAAACAAAGCCACTGTGGCTTCTTGCAGTGGTTGTGTTTTGACAGTTTTCTTGAAGAACTGTAGCTGTATTACCTGTGTTGTGTATGTTCCTTGGGTATATCATTCCATTGTAATGAGAAAGTGTAGTTTATTTTCACAGTTCTGTGTGATAAAAAGGGCTTTTAATACTCTAACTAATTTCACTGTCTCTGTCTGTTTAAAGGTGACAGCTTCTCTCTTAGGTTTGCCTTCAAAGTCTTGTTCTCTACTGATCCTGACGGAAAATGAGAATGAAAAGAGAAAGTGGGTTGGAATCCTAGAAGGGTTGCAGTCTATCCTGCACAAAAACAGGCTGAGGAACCAGATTGTGCATATTCCACAAGAAGCCTATGACAGTACACTGCCTCTTATTAAAGCAAGTTTAGCTGCTGCTATTGTAGGTATGTTTGATTTAACTTTTATCAGTGTATGAAGGTGGTTGGAACTTTTAGATGGGCTTTTATAATGAGAGCACTGACATCTTGAAATAAATTCCTCAGCTGAATTCCTTGATAGGAATTTAATAATGGGCAAAAAATGCTAATCTTGCATTGATATTCAGGTTTCTCCATCCACTTGGAGTAAATAACACTGTTGAGTTGTTCAGCAGGTTGTTTTAGCAACATGGTACTTAGCATGCTTTTTGACAGACTGTGTGAACTCAAGCAAAATCGATTTGCTGGTGAAAATCTGTTTGTGCAGAAATTTTTTCAGCTGTTCAAAACAAACAGCCTGTTTTAAAGGTAAGACCAAGCTTAGCTGAATTAATTACCTTTTTTTCCCCCTTAGATCGAGACAGAATTGCAATTGGTTCAGAAGAAGGACTGTATGTGATAGAGGTGACCCGTGATGGTAAGTCAGGCCATAATGCATGCAATAATTACATACAAAATAATGAGCTCCATAACTTTTAGTGCTGCTGTAATATAGGTTGCACAACAGCCTTTCATGTATAGTAAGTATTAAACACTCAGTTAATTGATGAGAAGGAAAAGTGAATGTGAGTTATAAGCACTAATTTGGTCATTATCGTTACATTCAGGTGAGAGGCTGAAATTAAAGGGATGAGTTACTGGGCATATCCTGACACATTCTCACCCTAGCTGTGTTCCCACAGCAGGTATCAAAATGCTTCAGCACACAGAGCATGCACAGCACACACAAAGTTGGTAGACTTCCCTTTAAAACCTCCATGTCTTATCTGTTTCTTCCAGAAATTTGACAACCACTCACATTCTCTTGAAGATTATTGGTGTCCAAAGCAAATGTGTCTTGGGGTGCTGGTCTTGTCAGTGATATTCTCAATTCCTTTTTCTGTGTAATTTAGTTTGTGGCTATTTGAAAGTTGGATTTTACTCATGCTAAAGCTTGCATTTCAATGTAAAATAAAGCAGTGAATATAGGTTTTTAAAGACTTGCTTGACTTCCAAAATTAAATTATATCAGGGATGTGGTTTTGGGTCAAAAGAAAATTCTTCTTGTTTAGAATAAGACATTGCCCAATTCCAGGAGAAACTGCTTTATACATGGAGACAGCAGATATTTGGAATTCTTTTTAGCAGTAATGAATGCCATTCCTTTGAGTAAACTTCCAGTGGTCACCATTCTTTAAGTAGTTAGATATAAACATAACTTGAGATGCAAATAATTCCAGGAATTCCAGTACAGCTTCTTGCATGAAAGAAAGTTGTAAATTTAATTTGAAAGGTCATTTCCTAAAGGAACAATTATCTGCATCACCATGTTATATGTAAATGTGAAAATTAATTATCAGGTTTGGTTTTAAGTTAAGAGATGTTTAGCAGGAGTTTTCTCTGGCCAGTTCTGTGTGTTAATAGCATTTTTATAAATCGTAATCTGTTTTTCATTTTATGGCAGTTGTAATTTTTAGTGTTAATTAACTGCCAGCTGTTTATTGCAAAGGTCTTTGGTTAGAATATTGCTTAATTCTTGACAAATAAGCTGGAGTTGGAGATAGGAAGGAAATTATTTCTCTGTGGCAAAGCCAGTTATTTCCTAGAGCATTTCTTCAGACATTTCATCTATTTATGCAGGTGAGGGTACACCACAACAGCACTTTGTGATTTAAACAGCCTAAGTCTTATTGCCAAGTTTAAAGAATTTGGTAACTTTGGCTACATTACTCAACTGTTACTGAAAAAAGGCAAAGAATTTCCAATTAAGAGTTCTCTTTTTTTTTAACTACAATTCACAAATATTTTAATGCATTCAGCTAGCAGAAAAATTAAAGTTACAATTTAATGTTATTGGTTTATGCTTATTAAGTTTTCTAGTTTAGAATTGCTCTCCTGTTTGTACCCCATTAAATACTCACTTCATTCTTGAAAGTTCTATAGCCAAGATCCCCAAAGAGCACACATTGTACCTAACCCCCTTAGCTGCCTCTAACCCTGCTTTAAAAATATGCATCAAACAGCAAAACTCCCCATGGGTAGCCTGGCTAGTCCTTGTTCTGAAAGGGTTTTCCTGGTGCCTGTACTGAGCCTCTCTTCCTGCAGCCTAACCCCTTTCCTTCTTATCCTTTCCCTGTCACAAAGAGCATTTTTCTGCCTTTCCATATGTGTGTTTTACACCCCCTTACTGTACTGCTTTTGTACCTGGCTGAGACGTCTCCCAACAGTACAGCATCTTGTCTCCTCACTTATCAGGATTAAATACTTTATATTTCTTGTCTTTGTTTTCTGCTAATTTGATCTTCCTCCAAAATTTACTGAAGATGCTGTTGTTTCCCTGGAGGTAGGACCCACTTCTGGAGATGCAGCATCTTTCACTGTACAGATGGTACAGATACAATTATATAAAGAAATGTCTTCATTTATCCTACATGTTTAACGGCATTTTCCCACAAAGTGTTGTTGAGATTTTTTTATGAATAGAGAGGGTTGCAGGAATGCTTTGTTTCATTGTTTGCTCTGAGAATTAATAACAGAGAATCAAACATGTGTAATAAAGTGCTCTTCCTCACCTGATACATGTCTGTGTTTAGATTAATTTTCAGGCATCACTGTGTAGCACTGCAATGTTTCTGAGCCTGGTGATTTTCCTGTTTAACTTATGGCAGCTCTTGCTTTCTTTGCAGTGATAGTCCGAGCTGCTGACTGCAAGAAGGTGTACCAGATAGAGCTTGCTCCCAAAGAAAAAATCATCATCCTCATCTGTGGTCGGAACCATCATGTCCACCTTTACCCCTGGGCCTCTCTGGATGGGTCAGAAGGGAACTTTGACATTAAGCTTGCAGAAACTAAAGGCTGCCAATTGATTACAACTGGAACACTAAAGAAGAGTTCTTCTACTTGTTTGTTTGTGGCTGTCAAACGACAGGTTTTTTGCTATGAAATTCACAGAACTAAACCTTTCCACAAAAAATTCAGTGAAATTCAGGCTCCAGGAATTGTACAGTGGATGACAGTGTTCAAGGACAAGCTCTGTGTTGGCTACCAGTCTGGGTTCTCTCTGTTGACCATCCAGGGAGATGGACAATCTATAAACCTGGTAAATCCTAATGACCCCTCGCTTATCTTCCTCTCCCAGCAGTCTTTTGATGCCCTTTGTGCTGTGGAGCTCAGTAATGAGGAATTCCTGCTTTGCTTCAGCCATATGGGAGTTTACGTCGATTCACAAGGTCGAAGGTCACGCATGCAGGAACTAATGTGGCCTGCAACTCCTGTTGCCTGTAGTATGTATATGTTTTTCTGTTGCCATATCCCTGTTGCTGCTTCACTTGTCAAAAAATACTCAGCATTGTATTTAATTTTGCTTCAGTTTGTCTTTGAATATCAAGTTTAAGTTTTGATGAGTTAACAGACACGTGGTTCTTCCTGGTGGTATTTTTGGACTTGGAGATCCTGGATGCTGCAAGAAATGCTCTGCCTTATTACAGGACACAGAAGAATAAATAGTGGAATGCAAAATAATTTTTACAGAGAGTAGTCCTGGATGCAGGACAGTGCACTACCTGTCTGTGAAATTCTATAAAGAGCATAAACGTCCAGTTGCCTGTAGGGTGTCTTCTGTGTACTGTACTCAAATTACAGTAGAAAGTTGAAGAAATGTAACTGCAAGTCTGAAGGTTCATGAAGATAATAAGAGATAAAAATTTTCTCCTTTTGGTTTTAATTTTAAGGGGACAATATCCAAAAATAGTATAGGTGGAGGGTAATATTCAAACCACTCTGCTTGTTTCAGGAGCATTGGTTATCAGCTGGGTAGAGCAGAGGCACATGCAGAGTGTTTTTCAATATTCAGTAGTCAAACGCAGGTGATGATAAATCTGGTATTTCTATTTGAAGCTCAAATAGCAATTAAAATTTTTTGAATGATTGAAGGCAATAAATAGCTTTTTGTTTAAGTAGTACAGCAAGGAGTTAGGTGGATGTTGGTTTGATCAGGCCAGACCCTAATAGGAATGTGTTTAATTGTATTTGATTTGAACTGAAATTGTTTGCTTGCTTTACTCTGACCTAGTTCTCTCCAGAAGTCTAAAGCAAAGTCCCAAGGAAACAATGTAGTGGCAAATTTACTTTAAAACACTATTAGCTAAAACTAATGTTTCCTTTCCCTTAATCAGCTTTACAGGTTTTTGCATTTCAGCAAACTAGACTTGCTAGTTAATGGTTTTGTCTGTTAATATTAGAAGTGTTCTTACTGTCAACTATTTTATAACATTCTTGTATGTGCAGTCCTGAGTGGTGCTGGCCTCAGGCTCTTTTTGTAGAAAGAGCAACATTTTTTGCTGCCAAAGGAAACTGAATTACTTCCCTTTTCATTAGATTTGTCCTCAATCCTCAGTCCTAGTGTTGGTGGATTTTTTTAACTACCCCAGTTAGGAGGTTGTAAAATTACAGAATGGTTTGGGTTGGAAGGGATCTTAGTTCAACTCCCCTGCCATGGGCAGGGACACCTTCTATTAAATCAATTTTCTGAAAGCTCCATCCAACCTGACCTTGAACACTAGCATGGATGGAGCAGCTTCTTCCACACCTTCCATGAGCAACTTGTTCCAGTACCTCACCACCCTCACCGTAAAGAATTTATTCCTAATATCTAGTCTAAACCCACTCTCAGTTTAAAGCCATTTCTCCTGTTGTATCACTCCACGCCCTTGTAAAAAGTCCCTCTCCAGCTCCCTTGTAGCCTCTTTAGGTACTGGGAGGTGCTGTGAGGTCTCCCCAGAGTCTTCTCTTCTCCAGGCTGAGAACAGCCCCAGTTCTCTAAGCCAGTCTTCGTAGGAGAGACCAACAAAGTGGAAGTGATTCTGCTGTGGTAAACACCATGTTGTAGAGAGGTGGGGCTAAAACAGAGAATTTGTGTCTGGGGCAGTCAGTGCCCTCACCCCAGGAGAGGGCAGGATGAGCACCAGCCCAGCTCTGTTACCCCGGGTGGCCCACCAGGGTTGTCCCTGCTCCAGCCTGTGCTGGTGTCCTGTGTGAGCCAGCGTGGGTGTCCTTGGCTCCCCTGCAGCCTGGGGCAAAGCCCTGGAGCCAGCTGGGCTGGAGGCTGGGGGCTGGAGCCTGGGCCAGCCCAGTGCAGGCACTGACACAGCTCTCTAGGAGCCACTTCAGACCTGGGCAGGCTCATCAGCTACAACTGGCACGTGCCAGCCTTGGCTGCAGATGGTGTTTCTGCCTGATGCTTGCTTCTCCCTCTTGGTTTGAACATCCATGCCAGCCAAGACCACATGCAATAGATGCTTGACCATAAATCACTTTTGTGTTACATTTTTATGATAGCTGTCCAAGGCATTCTTTTAATGAATTTAAAAAATAGCACCACAACTGTACTTCAGTTCTTCTAAGAAGATTCTGTGATGTGTTTAGTGTCCTACTGGGTTATTTTCATTTTGTTTATTGAAGCATCTTCTCTCTATTAAATCCCTTAAGTTACTAGTAACTGCTTTTTACATCAGGAGACAGTCTTTACATGAGCAGAAGCATGTTGATACAAAGCTCTAGAGATCTCTGCTTTTTGTTTGACCTAAAATAAACTTGTCTGCTGATACCTTTTATGCTGTAAAAAAAAAGTTGAAAAGAGAAAATGAGTTACGGGCTTTAAGCATTGTGACATTTTTCTGTCGACTTGATGAAAGTAACCCATACATGAATATCTAAAGCTAGAAAATTGTAAGCAAAAGAGGAAGGAAATTGAGAGCAGATCTGCATCACGAGTTCATGACCCAGCTCACAGATGGTGGCTTTCTCATCTCCTCTGCACTCAGCAGATGTGTAGTTAGTTTGGTACTTCTGAAGTGAAGTAATCCGTAGCAAAGCTAGCTGCTGAGTTCCTACCACCTAGCAGATTTGTATGCATCTGAAAACTTCAGATGCCATTTTACAGTTTCATGAAATGGCAATGTGAAGTTTTAAAAAATACTGAAAGGGTCAAATTTAAATATTTCCATAATGCTGGTAGTTGTCATTAGCAAACTCTATTCTCACAAAAAATCCATTTGAAACTGAGACTTAAAAAATGTGTTTTAAAATGTATTTTGCACATAGTGGAAAACTTGTAACTGTGTAAATCTGCTCAAATGTTTGTCAGTTCTGCACTACTGAAATGACATTAGGGTTTCTGTTTGTTTTCAATCAATGCAGGTTGCAATTCTTCATATGTAACAGTGTATAGCGAGTATGGTGTTGATGTGTTTGATGTTAACACTATGGAATGGGTCCAGACTATTGGCCTGCGAAGGGTAAGTAATTTTCTTTGAATATTGCACTTAATTGGGTTACTTTCAAATGAGGTGTTTCTTCAGAGTGTATGCTAGACTAGAGGTAATTCTCTGTCTCCTTCCTCAAAACAGATCAGACCATTAAACATGGATGGCACACTGAACCTCCTTAACTGTGAGCCACCAAGGTTAATATATTTCAAGAACAAGTTCTCAGGTGAGTCCTGAACAAGGGAAGAAATGAGGAATTCATTCTAACTGGTTAATTTTCATCATGTTACCTTTCAGGAGATGAAATTTGTGTTGCATATGTCTAGGTCAGCCTGTACCTCTGTAAGTGAAATCGCTTTGTGCTATTACAGCAGGAGCTGGCCTCAGTGTACCAGAAACCTCTGACAACAGCAAGAAGCAAATGCTCCGGACCAGGAGCAAAAGAAGATTCGTATTCAAGGTTCCCGAGGAAGAGCGGTTACAGCAAAGGAGGTAAGAATTTATTTGTGAATTTGTAAAAAATAACTGAATATACATGATGACATGCAGAGACTGGGAATGCTAATAGTAAAAATCACTCTTGTTTTTTTAGGGAAATGCTTAGAGACCCCGAGCTAAGGTCAAAGATGATTTCTAACCCAACGAATTTCAACCACGTGGCTCATATGGGACCAGGAGATGGAATGCAGGTCCTCATGGACCTCCCACTGGTAAAATACATTTATAAGGGAGGGATACATATGTGCATTTGTTCTTGCTCACAAAAGCTGTGAAGATGAGCTGGATGGGCTCAAGTGTTATCCCTGTACCGAATTCTTCTTTAAATCCTTTTGAGAAAGGTGAACCTTCCTGCTGTGCAATGCTTCTAAATCCTGTGCAAGGAAATACTGTTAGCTGACTTATGAATGAGACACTGAAAGACAGATATCACTGCCAGGAGCTTGTTAGTAGTTTTGTATATAATCATTCTCTCCTCCTTCCTTTTTCTTGTTTGTCTTAAAACAACAGAATGAGTTTCCTTTCCCCTCATCCTCTCAACATTCTGCTCTTGGTATCACCCCCAACAGGCTTTGAGCACGTCTATCACATGAGCCCTATCTCTGCTGAAATCTCTCTCCAGAGTGACCATTCCTCACTGCAAGGCTCCCTTCTGCTTTCTTCCTCTTCCTGTCCCTCCTCTGCTTCCCTAGCAAGGGTAGGAGTAGCTACAAACTGTTAGGAACTGGAATATGGTATGCTTGTGGCACTTCACCAATTCTAGAGCAATAACAAGGGGAAAAAACTAATGCTGTGGAGGTAACTAAAATGCATGCGACTTGCAGTGCTTTATAGAATTAATTTTATTTTGTATTTAACTAATACAGCATTTTATGAGCTATTTTAGTATTAAATCTACAAGAGGAAGATGTGAAGGTACACTTTTATGTTCTGTACGTACCCTCCATCTTAGGGCTGTTAGTCAGGCTTTCTCTTGTCTTTCTCAGATAGCCCAGATGTGGGTCAGGCATTTATCATTTCAGCAGGAGGAGGAAGGAAAGCAGAGCTGTTAGTACAGTCCCTGCCCCTTCATAGAGGGTTTGCTGGCTGACAGGTTCCAGTGGCTGCTATGGGGCTTAGTTCTTTCTCTGTCTTTCTCAGGGTTTGTGTCTGTTACTGAAAATATGTGGATGTGGTCAAGTAAGTTCAGTTTTTCTACCAACACTGGGTTGTAATAGCTTCAAAAGCACCGTAAAGTTTTCATGAGTAACAATTTCTTCTTGGATAGCTTTTGTTGCTGGCTAACAGTGTTTCATTTACACTGTAGAGTGTCCTACCTCCTGCCCAGGATGAAAAATCCTGTCCGTCTTCAGCTAACCTGTCACGGCAGCAGCAGCAGCAGAGAAACAAAACCTACATCTCATGGCCCTCCTCAAGTAAGGCTGGAACAAGCTGCTCACTTCTGAGCTGTTATCTGTGATGTCAACAGGAGCTTTAAATTGCTTTTTGTCCTTTCCTCTCTGCAGGTGGCAGTGATGTGGGAGCAGCCATGCCTTCCCGAAGTATGTCCGACCCTGACCAGGAGTTTGACAAAGAGGTAAAACAGCTTCTGTACATGGACATCAGTACAGATATCCTCTTGATGTAGATTGTTCTCTTTTTCCAATAAATTACATTCCCAAGGAAATACTTCGTGGAGATGTTTATGGAGATGTTTTCTTTCCACAAGTGTTTTTCCCAGCAAAAGTGAGATATGCTAGCACAGAGGCAAAGTTGTGAAAAGATCTTCTTATGGTGATATTTTAAGAAATGTAATGTCTTCGATTAAGCTTTATAGGCAACTGAAATTTGACTAATTGATGAAATGTCCTCAAAGTTCCGAAAAATGTTCTCTGGGATATTAGCATAGAATGGCAAAGTAATATGACTAGTTAAGTAATTTTCTGTGCTGCCTTAAGGAAGACTTTTTGTCATGTAGCTTGAGAAATAATCAAATTTATAATACATAAAACTGCTTTTAGCAAGAGTAAGAGTATGTGCTGTGACGGTGGTCACAAGGGTGCTTGGGTGAAGGAAGAGACGAGATTTTTGACTCTATTACAGAAGGCTTGACTTATTATTTTATGATATATACATATACTATACTATACTAAAAAGAAAAAGAAAGGAGAGTTTCTAGAAGCTGCTAAGCTAAGCTAAGAAAAGTGAAAGAATGATAACAAACTCGCTCACTCGGACTGTGTCTAAGAGATAGTTCTGGATTGGCTGTTAATTATAAACATGCAAGTTGGGCCAATCTAGACAGACTTGCTGCATTCTACAGCAGCAGATAATTTATTGTTTATGTCTTGTTGCTGAACTTCTCAGCTTCAGCAGGAAAAATCCTGAAAGATTTTTCATGAAAGAAATGTCTGTGACAATGTGCCAGTAATCACCAAATTTAAAATGTCTTGACTCTACAAAACTGATGTTCCTGAATCTAAATAGAGAAGATACATGACTTTGTATCTGTGATTTATCATATGTTTTCTTCTAAGCTTTGCTAAAGCACTGTCTGTGCAAGGAAAGTGTTAGGAATTATTCCTGGGAAGCAAAGTCCCTGATTAAGATATTTTTTAGTGCTTTTTGGTACCCAACTGCAGGCCCATATGATGTTCTGAATTCTGAAGCATGTTTTTGTATGTGAAACCAGACTTTTGCTGGATCCCTTAGCACACACCAAGTCCAGAGTTCTGATCACACCTGTGGTCTGACTTCCTTTGTAACCTTCACTTAGCCATTAAAAGCACATGAAAGTGGGGATCTCTAAACACAGGTATTTTTGAAACAGTCTTGGTTTTCAAAGGCAGTTATGATGAACTGTGTTACTTATTCTGCTCACCCTTCCCAAACTCCATTATATTCCATGCTCTATTGGTAATTGTTCTTTGTAGGCATGACTAATGATAGATTCGAAGGGGAATTTTTACAATGTTTTTCTCTTTTTGGTAGCTCTTACAATTTCTTATGACTTCTTAAATTAAAAAAATAGTAGTTTGAAACTGGAAAGAGGCTCTAATAACACCTTTTGGCTTTATACTATTTCCCCCATGGCATTTGACTTTATGAACTGGATCATGTTAGGATAATCTTGTTGTGGATTATCTTATTTTTGTTCAAGCCATGCAAAATCTTCTGAACAGCATTCTTGAAGGATGTTACCTTTCAATCTATTTGCTAAGTATATATTTCTCTTCCTTGAAAATAACTTGCTGCAGTGGTAACAGGTTTTTTTTTTGTGCAGTATTTCATTAGCTGTGAATCTGTGCAGTGCTCAGAATTGTAACACATCAAAATAGTGGGAAACTTGCCAGTCATCCTGTTGAAGTGAGACCAGCCTGTGAAGGCAAATATCCAAGGACTAATCTCATACTGGGGAAATAACTGTGGATGGTCTTTATTAGATATTGACGTAGGACATACCCACTAAGTGTATTCTGTTTCCAGATCTCCAGCCAGATTCTTGGCAGCCTTCAGTCGTTTGTCAGGCACTTCACAGGCTTGTTGCTGTTTTGTAAACAGTTCATAATGCTTGTTTCCTTCCTCCTCACCAAACTGAAGATGATTTGACCATAGTTTTTATAGTTTGCATGGGCAGATAAAGCTACTCCCGGGCTATAAAAATTGCAGGCTGGTAAATTCCGAACAACAATGTACAGAGAGATGTGTTCCATCAGGAAAGCTTTGCAATGGCTAAAGGAGAGGAGCCAGAGATGTAGCAATTTCCACATACTTTACCATAATTCCCGTTGCATCAGAGGTCACCTTTGGGACTGCATTAGAGCCTGTTGATGGTAATGGAAGTAATTGCTTGAATGTTTAACCATGGAATTAATCTAATGCACACTGCTTCATAGGTGTTGCTCACCCTCATTTTTGAGTGCCTTTGAAAGCTTTTGAGTGTAAAGACTTCACTTCAAGTAAACATAATTCTTTAATGTTTCTCATTAACAGCCTGATTCAGACTCCACCAAACACTCTACTCCATCGAACAGCTCAAATCCAAGTGGTCCCCCAAGTCCCAACTCTCCTCATAGGAATCAGCTTACGCTGGATGGACTGGACCAGTCAACCTGTGACGCGTAACGCCCCCGCCACCGCAGCTCCTGTCACCCACTGCTCCACGGCGTTCAACTGCAGGGCAGAGCCTCTCAGATGCTAGTGCCAAGACTGACACAGACTCTCTAGTGTTGTACAAGAATAATTATATATCCAGATTGTAGATACAAACTATGGAAATGAAGAAAATTCTTTACTAATAGCGATTGAGCTTTTTATGCAGAATTGTTCACTGCTCGGTTACGGTTGATTCCTTTCTGCACAGCTGTGACAGTTTTATTGCATAGGAGCATTTAAGGCCACCAGTAAATAGTCTTATTCTTATGGTGAAAGAGAAATAGAGTTACTGATAATGTTGCTACAATATCAGGAATATTATTTTTCTATAGAATGATGTAATGTCTGATTAGCAGGAAATCCTTTTAGACAGAATTTGGACTTCTAAATAGGAAATGTGAGCAGGGCTAGTTACATCCTCAGATGAATACACTTTTCCCTTTTTCCTGTAACTGTTTTTTTCCTAAATCTTAAGGAGAATGGTAGGAAGCTGTAGATCGTTTCCAACATCAGTAGAGTCACCAGGAAGTCAAAGAAAAGCTGGTTATAGTTTTGTGGCCTTTTAATTCATTTAGCCATTACATATACAGATGCATAACTGTCTTTCTATCTTTCTACCAACTTTTTAGTCTTGTACATAGGACTACTGACAGCTATCTCTTTACCCATTCCCTGCTTTTAGTCCTCATCAGTCATTAGTCAGGGCTTTAAAATACTGCTGTGAAAAAGATTTTACTCCTAGTTCCTGCCTTTCTCCTCCTGAGAAGTTGTTTCTCCTGGGTTTTTGGTGTAAGGACACACTATGCTGTTTAGCTAGCAAGCCTTCTTGTGGACGCATTGCCCTCGGAGTCTGCTTGACCCAGGGACTGTATCGCACTAAAACATCAGTCTGTTCATTGGTTACCAAAGTGGAACGTGAAGGATGTGTAACTGAGGGTGCTGCTTTTCTCATTAATTGTATCCTCACCTGCATGAAGACCCCATGATTATTAATCAAGTATTGATCATGTAGAAAAATGCACAACACACTCCTGTATATTTTGCGATGGCCCACGTGCAGTGATGTTTGCGTGTATATTTAATCTCATGCTTCCATGTATTATACATTTAGTACTCAAAGATTTGTGACCATGTTTCATTAAAAGCTTGTAATTAATTCAGTGGCTGGCATATCCAGTTTGTCATTGTCACACTAGTGTGCCTTCTGTGCCAATTTTATGACAGTTGGATGTCACTTATTTAAAATTCAGTTTAAATGGGCTAATGATATACCAATGGCTAATGTTCTTTTCTGAAACACTGTATAGGACGTGCACTTATCTTTAGTTTAAACTGAGTGTTCTAGTCAACATTTAATCCTGTTACGTTAAGTGTTCGACAGTACTTGCTCTTTTTCTCAGATTCTTGATAAAGGGGCTCAGTTAGAGCTGGACACTACTGCTTTGGGGGTTTTCTGGTTTTTACTTTTTTAATGTAAGTCTAAGTCTTTGTAATTATTGAATTGTGAGAACATTTTTGAACAATTTACATGTCAATAAAGCAGAAGAGGGAGGTTTTAAAGTTTATAGTCTGTCTGTCTTGACAATCTACCTGTCTGTCTGAAAACAATCTACCACTGACACTTGCTTCAGTCTCATGGTAAATTCACTTTGTTCACATGGACATTTGACATAAACTGAAGGTGTTTTGGAGCTCCCAAAGCACTACAAGAAAGGTGCATACTGCTGAAGGTGAATGAGTGTTCAGGAGCCATGGAAGTCCTTTTGGTAGAATACAGCACTGAAATTTTGTGCCCTTGGTTTTGTTTTAGTGTTGTTATGTCGTTGATTTGCTGGCCCTATTAATTCCTTTTTGAATGATTTATATGACTTGTTAGTTACAGCTGAAGCATGGTAAGGAGGCTGCAGGGTCTACTCATGCATCTTAAGTATCATAAAACAATAAATATATTTCACTTGTCAAAGCAGTACTCCCAAGGAAAGGCTTAGGAACATTTCAAGGATTGGTTGTGAATGGTGCAGCCCCTCATACAGGGTTTTTTTTACAGCTCTCCTCATGCTCTGGTATTTGAGCACTATACAGCCCTCTGTAGCTAGACAGTGCCAACATCTCCTCTAGGGTGTCCTAGGTAAGCATCCCTCATCCCATATGGAGTGCCAGGTGTTCCTGAATTGCTTCTTGGTTTGTCTCACCCTTCACAGGGAAGGCCGAGCTGGGTGTTTTGGACCCTGCTGTTCTTGCCTGACCAAACCTACCTGGTGAGGCTGGGATGGGTTGGCTTGGGAAGGTGCACCCACACTCTGTCCTGGGGATGGGGTAATAGCTGACAGGAGATGTGAGGGTCTGTGCTGGAAGCCTTCTCACAAGTATTCATGCTAATCAGCCTTTGACTTTTAAAAAACATTTCTCCTGCTCTTGAGCTGATTTTTCTCTGCACAGTGAGGGCTTGGGATGACAACAAAGTCTTTAATTATGGGGGTATTAAATCATAGCACTCAGCAGTGCCAGGGCTTGGTTATAATTTAAGCAGGAGAACGTTTCTAGAAAAATTAATTAATTGCTCATATGAATACATTATTATTTTTTTTTCCTGCTTAAGTCTGGCCGAGCAGAATTCCTTCCCAAGTCCTCCACCACAGTCCTTTCCAGATCATCTTTTCCCTTATGGATTTTGATTCTAGTTACCTAAAGAGTCCTCTTGAGCCCTCAGGAAAATTTTCATAAATTCAGGCATTCAGGTGAAATGATTCTCTGACAATGCACTTTCTTATCCCTGGAGGCTACCAGTCTAGGACTGAAAGTGAGGAATTGAGCTATGCAAGGAATGAGGGTAATTTGGTGTCTGCCTGTTTCTCTGGCTCATTCTATTTTCACAGAGGTATGACATCAGGTCCTGAAGCTGGAGTGGTGGGTGGAACTCACTGGAACAACTGGTCACTTCTAGCACAGACCTTTTCCCCAAAAAGCTGAGTATTTTGGAATATATCCTACTATCACTTGCCACCCAAGAACCAAACTCATGTGCCACCAACTCTGTCTACAGAACAGGTGTGCTGAGAATAAACAGCTTCCTAAATAGGTGCTATCTGCCGGAGAGGGGGGTGCATAAAAGCTGGATATAATTTTGCAGGGTAAGGGCTTACAGCTAAGTCACCGAGAGGAGACCTCAGTGTGGAAATGCTGGAGGTGCTGCAGGCACCCTTGTTCTGCACAACACCAGATTAGCATCCCTGGGAGAAAGCAGATGTGTAAAAACCTTGAGAGCTGGCACTGGTAGCCTGAAGCACTGAGAAGCAGGAAAGTGTTTGGGGGAGGAGATGACTGTAGGAACTGAACTGCACCTTGAGGTGCAGTTAAGCAAAGTGTTAATGCATGGAAGGTGTTGTATCATGACCAGAACCCCTGTCTTGCTGAGTTTAGCTTATTTTGAACCAAAAAGAACACATGGCATTCTTGCATGCCAGGCTACTGGAGCATCTTGTGTTCCAGTTTGCACCATCTGCTCTGGATGAAACGACTCTGGCAGGCAGAAGGGAGGAGGACAGTCCAAAAATCAATGTTCAGCTGCCCAACCCTTGCCTTCCTCTGCTGTGGCAGCAGCTCTGCCTGACCTTCTGCCTGCTTGCACCCCTGTGAATGTGGCTCCCCTCTCAGCTTCCCCTCAACATTCCTCCCTGGCAGCCCTGGGGCTCCCGGCAGCTCATGGGCTCGAGAGCTGCCACCCTTGCCCAGAGCAGGGCAGCCCTTCCTGCAGGGTGAGAGCTGCTCTCATGTTGGGCTCGGCACTGGCAGGACGGCACATGGGGCTGGAGGGGCTCTGCTTGAGGGGAGGGGGTTCCATGGGCACAGGACCACGTCAGGAAGACAGGAGGGAAGGCACGGTGCCAGCACAATCTCAGTGCTTGCAAGACATCCTAAACATGTTTTTGGGAACAGGGGGTGATGATGAGACGAGGTATCAACTGCAGGCCTGGTGTGGGATGCCCAGGAAAGCCAAACGCTGGCAGGAGCAGGTCCCAGCGGTGCCTGATGCTCAGGCCAGCGCTGCCGGCAGGGTTAGCTGAGGACAGGAGCAGAAGACAGCAGGACGTGCTCAGCCAGCGGGAGCTGCAGTGCTGTGCTCCAGCCAGAGGAGGAACATGGACTAAGGAATGAGCCCCTTCCCTGTCCTTGCAGCAAATATTTTCCCTGCTCCCCAATAAGCTGCAGCACTTTTTTGTCATCTGACTGCACAGGTTCATGCAGGTTTATTGATGCTTCCTCATAGATAAAACCCTCAGATTTTTTTCAGCCTTTGCTGTTCCTTACGCAGTCCCCGCTCTGCAGTCCCGTGAGGACGGGCAGCGCAGAGCCCTGCCTGCTGATGGACACGGCCGGAGCTGCCGCCCCGCAGTGCCTTGGCCGGCCCCTGCACTCCGGTGAGACCTGTCCCTGCCAAATGCCCTCCTGCCACTGCTACCTCCTGCTGAAAGAGATATAAAACTACACATTCATTGAGCCAAGTCTGTCTTTAGGCTCAGGGATATTCTGAGGACTCTGCCACAATCTGGGTTTGTGCACAATTTCTGCGAGCGGCTGTATAGTGCAAAGCAAAGGCACTGTGCTATGTGTTGGTGTCCATTAATAGTGTGCAGGTTGCTTTTTCTTTTGACATGCTAGCAAGCAACGACTCCTGACATCTTGCCATTAACACTAATGCATTTTGAATTAGTCTGTCACAGTGGGGGACCCCTGACACTCGGGACCAGAAGCAAAACAAAGTCATCAGGTGCCCTGACCTGCTGTGCACAGCCTCAGTGACATAAACCACCCATCTAAAGTGCTGCTTACCAAGGATGTCTGTGAATTAAATTCCTTGTTTAGGCAGGATCCCAGGAGACACTTGCGTACCAAACCCCTTTGCTCTGCCCTGCCTGCAGCACGGGCTGTGTGTGTGTGTCGGTGTGCAGCAGTCATGGATACAATCATGGACACAATCACGGATACAATCACGGATACAGCTGTTCTTCCAGCACCTCTCGATCCCCAGCACCACAAACTGACTCCGGTGTTTCATTTTGTTTCTGCAGAGCTCCCCCCTCCCTGCGGCGCGTTCTGTACGAGTGAGTGAGCGGCTCCTGAAGGAAAAGTACAGACTGTGCTCTGCTCGTGCACTGACAAAAATTGATCTCTGCATTAATTAAAGCCTCTATTGTAAGTGACCTCGAGCTGCTAATGCATTTTAAAAATGAAGTTTCGCCAACAGCAAATTCAAACGTGTAGGGGTGACCAGGTAGAGGCTCCTGCCATAGGCTGCTCTGCCTCCTTCTCTGTCAGTGCTGTGTCCCAGGAGAGCGTCCAACTCCACAAGCACACCCCAGCCTGTGGCTCAGCCTCAAATCCCTGTGTGACCAGGCAGGACACAGAGCTGATGTCCTCAGCCACTTGCAGGGGAAGAACACCATCCTGACACCATTTTATGCAATGGGCCCTTTGCCAATGGGTTGTCTCTTCTCTCCCTCAGCCCGTGGCCATGGAATGCTCTTGCCTTTCCCCCTCTGCACAGGATGGGGGGATGCAGCCATCGAGACCCCTCCCAGTCCTCACATCACAATTCACACTCACAATGAGCGAGGCCCAAAAACAGCCAGGGAGGGAAGAAATTCACTCTGAGGGGGGAACTCCCTGGGGGCCACCTTTGAGCCCCTTCCTCATGTGGGTGTGATGGGCTGCCTGGTGCAGTGGCCTCCAGCGTGCAGCACTGCATTGGCCCCAGAAAGAAAATTCCTGTGTGTGTATGTTTGTATTTGAAGGCTTGTGGGCTGGAGTCACCTGCAATGAACTGAGGTGAAAGAGGAAAAGAACACAAAAAGGCCCTCACAGCAGAAAGGAGGCATGTAGCTGGTGGAGGATGTGGCTGCTCTCACAGGCACCATGGTAACACCACGGCTGCTGAGCTGCACTGAGCCCTGGCCATGTCTGGCCCTGGGGGGTCAGCAGGGGGGCTTGGGCTGGGGATCCACCTTGGGCTCACACCACAGGAGTGACTGTGTGTGCTGTGAGTTCCTGGGTACTGTCCCTGGGTCACTGCACCCCACAGTGATGCACTGGTTGTAGGACCATGGGATGGTGGGGATTGGGTATTCCCCACGTCAGCGGCTGCAGGCTGATGGCTTCCTCTGCTTTCTGACCTGCCTGGTGACCATTTCACCCAGCAACAAGCGCCTGACTGAGGCAGCAGAGACTCCTGCCCAGGCAAGCTGCTTTTCATCCCAGTACTGGTGGAGGAGCCCCCTCAGGAGAGGTGAAATCCCAAGGGGGGTGTGTGCCCTGAACACAGGACTGCTCCTGGCTCTGCCCCACTTGCAAATGCACCACAGCACCCAGGAGCTCAGAGAAGCCTTGTTCCCTGCTGGCCTTGTCCTGCCTGTTCCCAGAGGGCAGGGCTGCTCCCACCACCACAGGCTGCCTGCTGCCTTTCGTCAGGGCTCTGATGCACCTAATAATGAATTCCCAGCCCTTTGAGAAGGGATTATGTCTTCCAGAGACTAGAACAAAATATTATAAACTTAAAATAGCTGCTTCCTTATGGCATATGCCAACAAGCCCTACTGAATACTCAGTAGAGTGTAAATTTGCATCCATTTGCATACATATCCATAATTTCCACCTCACCCATCAGCCCTGCTCCATAAAGATGCACTGCCTGACATTGTGAGCGGATGATGGTGTTTGACACAGGCCAGAGCTAACGAGGCCCCTCAGTGCCACTGCCCCAACCCTCATCAGAGATGGGCTGGTGTGACTGTCCCCAGCCCTCAGCTCCTGCCTGCATCCCTCCCCAGGACCCTGGCATCAAATTTCCTTCTCCTTCTACCATGAGAAGACTTTCTCACCTCGAGGAATAACAGAATAAATCCCCAAAGGTCCAAGAGGGTTTCTTACCTATCAATCCAGGCACAGAGGGAAGGAGCAAGCTCCAGAAGCCTTCCTGAGGAGAGAATTGTTTAATCAGGACTGCACCTCACCAGCACCCAGTGGACAGGAGTGAGAGGAGGAATGGGGACCCTGAGCAGAGATCCCCAGCACTGAGCACACTCCTGGAAAGCAAAACAACCTTCCAGGCCCTGAAGGCTCTGGGTCATATTCTAAAATGTGTCTGAGCACTGAATTTTTGTCATGCATCCAGGAATGCTTCCTTCAACCTGCTGTGTGCCCTGGGGCAAACCCAGCACAGTGCTGGCTAAAGCATGGGGTGCTGAGCTAGACCCCAACTTCTCTGGATACCATCTGAGACCCAAATCTCAATGTTGAACTATCTAAAAAGAACTGACACCTGTAAAATACAGTTTAAAACCCAGAAGTAACACCAGGGAGGCCATGTCCATTTGACTGAGTCCCAGCAGTGAAGGTTTGCTATGGTTTCCTTCACTGCACAGACACTTTTATTCAGGTGAGATCTGCTTCTGGCTTGAATCCCACCAGGAGCAATGTGAGGGGCTGTGAGGGGCTGTGAGGGCTGGAGAGGTGGTGATATCCCCAAGGGAGTGGGGTCTGCCCCCAGCATGAGTCCACACCATCAGGTCTCCGTCTCGCTCGCATCGTACAGAGGGTTGAGGTAGAAGACCTGGAGATCTTTGGATGCCACTTCTCCAAGGTCAACATCTGGAGGCTCCTGCAACAGCAAGAGAGGAAAAACACGCAATGGGGAGAGAAGCAAAACCCTTGGGCAAAACCCACCCAGGGCTGAGTCCCTGCAGCAGCCAAGAGGTTGGTGACCTGAGGGAGAACAGGAATGTCCCACAAACCCCTCCTGGCCTGGGAAAGCAGGGCCCCCCTCAGGTAACCCCAAGAGGCTTTCAGGAGTGTCACAGCAGCCAGCAGCTCCTGCCCATGCCCCAAGCACCCCTGGCAGGGGGGACTCACCACGCTGAACACAGGGTTGTCAAAGCCTTTGTCACTGGCTGGTGCAGGGGGTGCCGGGTCCTCCATCCTCTCCCAGGGGTGCTGCGGGCGCAGGGCAGGCAACCTGAGGAGAGCTGGGCATCAGCATCCACACCCCTCCCAGCCCTGCAGCTCCCCCAGCTGAAACCCAGCCTCCTCCAGAGGTGGATGGGAAATTATACAGGGGCAAAATGTCAGGCTGTTATTGAAACGGGATATTTGTGCCCCTTCCCAGGGAAAAGCAGCTGGATCCAGTAGAAATCATTCAGCCTGGAGATCTGGGACCTGCATTCTGGAGGGAGGAGTTTGCAGAGGCAGACAACTCTAGCACAGGCTTCACTTTGGAGCAATCATTCCTTCCCAGTGGCCTAAATGAACTGCCACAGAGCTGAAACCTGTTCCCACTGTAATCTCAACAAGTATTAATTACTTTTATCATTACTTTTATCACATTATCATTTTCTCATCCTAATCACCATCACAACTTGTATTATTTTCTTCATTACTTTTATCCTAAGGGTCCCAGTCACTGAGCACTTCCCTGCAGTGGGTACCTGCTGCAGGTGGGCTCAGCAGCAGGTCCATGCACATCACCTCAGGAGCTCTGAGAGAGGCTCTGCCAGGCCCCTTTTGGTGGAAACAAGGGGGACCTGCAGCAGGAGTGGGACAGGCCCCGGGCTCACGTTCAGTTCTGTCTCCTGTAGCTACACAAAATTCCCTCCTGCTGCTTGACAGAGCTGGTTTCAAAGGCCTGTCCAGCATCCAAAGAAGCATCAGTGAAAGATAAATCATCAAGTAGCAATTCTGGGCCTGGGAGTTTTATTTAGAAATTAAATGAAGGCATGGGTTTACCGCTAGGAAATATCATGTCAGCACGTGTCGAGCAGCAGGGCAAGTGTTCCTGGCCAGGGCCACTGCTGCATGGTGACAAAATCCCAGTGGAGGAGGCAGGAGGGAACAAACAACCTGACTTGTGAGCCTGTGACACAGCAGCCCCAGCACCAGGGAGCTCAGCACCCCCTGGCAGACACAGATGCACTTTGCACATGCGAATTTAAGCAATTCCTGGCCCCTGGTTATCAAGTGTGTAAAGTCAACCCCACTTGCTCACAGCTGGATACCCTGCAAAACCCTCCACATGTGGAAGGTGCATGTGGGAGGAGCAGAGGTGGGTGCCCCAAGCACTTGCTGTGGGCACTGCTGGGATGCCCTAATCACTGCCAGACCCCATATCCAAGCTGTGAGGGAAAATGGTGATGGAGAAGGGGTATTTGTGACTAGCTCCCAGCTGTGGTGCAGTCAGGTGCACCCTCCAGCCCTCCCCTGGGACCTGCACTCTGTACTCCATGCTGTGTGAACGAGCAATGCACCAGAAGCTGAACTTGCTCTTGGAGGCTATCTGTCCCTTTAATGGTTATGAAGCAGTGGGACAAGTGTTTTGCATTATTTTGATGCATTTCTATTGAGCTCCTGGCAGGTTCAGTCCTCCCCTCCCCAGCAGGGCTGCAAACTAATGGTGCCAAGGAACAGGAGATGTCACCAGGCACCATGACTAGGCTGTGCAGAGCTCAGATGTCACCAGGCACCATGACTAGGCTGTGCAGAGCTCCAGCCAAGCAGCAGCAGCCCTGCTCCCACCCAAGCACACTGCACCCTGCCAAGACGCAGCTCCTCCTGGTCACGGAGGAGAATGAAGCAACAGCCCAAGAGTACAGAAGTGCTTTTCAGCCACCTCACCTCCCGAAAAACATGAGGAGCAAGGACAGGTTTTAAACTGACACAGGGCAGGTTTAGATTAGACATTGGGAACAAACTCTTCACTGTGAGGGTGGTGAGGCCCTGGCACAGGTTGCCCAGAGAAGCTGTGGATGCTCCATCCCTGGAAGTGTTCAAGGCCAGGCTGGCTGGGGCTCTCAGAAACCTGATCTAGTGGAAGGTGTTGCTGGCTATAGCAGGGGGTTGGAACTGGATGATCTTTGAGTCCTTCCAACCCAAACCATGTTGTGGTTCTGTGAACAGTAATGTTGGGGGTAGCAGGGTGCCAGGGCACACCCCTCTCCGTGGGAGCTCCAGCTGTACACTGGGTGACAGGCTGGAAGGACAGCCTGGGCTGGCAGCTGCTCCCAGGCAGAGGCAGCCTGAGTATCTGCTGCTGGCAGAAGCCCCATCCCTACCTCAGCTTTCCCTTTCTGTAGAGAAAGAGGATCCCTCCAAGGAACAGGAGACTGAAGAGCAGCCCCATGACTGTCCCTGCTGTGATCCTGCTCGCTGGGTGGCTCCCCACCTGCCCGCTGGCAGTGCTGCCAGTAGCCACTTCCATTTTGCCACTTGAAATGCCGAGAGCTTCACCTGGGAAGAAATAGGGATGAGGATTGTACAGGGCAACACATTCCCACACCCATGGCAGAGGGAGCCTTCAGCTGGGTCAGGTCTTGCCTGCCTGGCTGATTGCCCTTCCCTGGGAACAGGGATGGGATTCACAGGTGGATGGACTCAATGGGGACAAGCCCCTGTGGGTCTGCCACCCACACAATGACCACCAGGTCCCCTGGCTGTGACCTGTGTGCCCATCAGCATCTGCCAGCTTCCATTGTCTGCCTCCACGAGCAGCATTCTGGCTGCAGAGCAGCTCTGCAGACAGAGACCTGGGGGCCCTGGCAGGCACCCAGCTGGTTGTGGTCAGACATGGCATGGAAGCACACCGGTATCCCAGGCTGCAGGTGGAGGATTGCCAGCAGGGCAAGGGAGGTGACCCTTCCACTCTGCCCTGCCCTGGTGAGCACAGCTGGAGCACTGAGCCAGGCTCTTCTCAGCAGGTCCCAGTGACAGGGCAAGAGGCAACGGACAGATACTGAATATGGTACATTCCACTCAAATACCTATATTTATCTAAGTATTTATATATAAAAAACTGGTTTACTTCAAAGATGGTCAGTTGTGGAGACAGGCTGCAGAGAGATGCTGTCGAATCTCCCTCCTTAGAGACATTCAAACCCCACTGGCCATGTGGGCTGCTGGCAGGGAATACAAATCTCTGGCCAGCAGTGGGTCTGGCTGCTCCTGCAGGGGATATGCTGAGGAGGACAGGGGGTTACCGTGCTGTGCTACGTCCTGCATGATGTCTGCTGCCAGCTGCTCCGCAGCGGTGCCCGCCTGCGCTCCGGCTCTGTCATCAATCAGCACGATCTGGATGAGAGGAGCGGCGCCTCGGGACACGATGTCCAGGAAGGTCTGTGCTCTGTGCACCTTGGACATGGCCATCTGCACACCAGCGTATTTGGGCTTCCCAAAACACAAGGAGACACGTAAAGCCAGGGAGAGGGTAGGCACAAATGAGTCACATCTCCAGACAGCCACGATGGATGCAGCTGCAAGGCCCACCTGAACCTTCCTGTGAGCCCCACCACGGAGCTGCCATCCCTGTCATGGCAGTGCTGTTCCACTTCCCAAAGGACAGGCCTGTGTGTCCCCTCTCTCCCAAGCTGTGACCAGCACCCAGCACACAATGAGCCCCCAGGGAGGAGAGCATGCTGAGAAAGCAATTTCATGTATCACACCCGTTAAAAGCTGTATGAAGATGTGTGGCTGTAAGGAGGGCAGGCAGACAGCTTTCAGCTCTGGATCAATAGAGCAATACCCTGATATCGAACCTCCCAGTGCAACGCAGAGCACACCTTCTCCCACAGCAGCCCCTGGCAAAGAGGGATGTCATGTTGTGTCTGACAAGCAGCAGCATGAAGTGATGCTTTGTAGAGCATCTGAGAGCTGGCCAGTGCCAGGGAATGCCCTGCTGCAGGTTTGCACAATCCCAGCTGTGTGCGCTGAGCTCCTTGCTCTCCTCTGTTTTCCAGAGCAGCAAGCCCCCCTGCATCCTTCCCCATTGCAAGCCAGCAGCTCTTCCTGCCCTGAGCTCAGCAGATGGTGGGGCTGTGGTGGGGAACAAGGACCCAGCTCCCACAGCAAGCAGGCACATCCAAGAGGTCACACGGGGGGCATGGGCCCTGCAGGATGGCGGGGAGTGAGCTGCACCCCTGGCACTGCTGGGACCGCATGCCCCAGACAGTCCCACAGCCATCACGTCACCAGCAGATGTGGCCAGTGGCCTGTGGTTTCATTAGCCCCTCCCAGTCTGACAGGCTCAGTTACCTGGCTCAGCAACTCTTCGATCAATTTGTCCTGGTACTTCTGCAGGTCAAAATCAGGAGTGAACTCCAGGTTAATGGTGGCCCCTGCAGCCAGAAAGCAGACAGACAGACATCAAACTCACCACGTGTGGGCAGAGAGCAGCCACAGCAGCACAGCTCTGACTGCCACGATAGGCACCGGGGACCCTCTGGTACCCTGTGCAACTGCTCTGGCTGGGCTCAGGGACAAACCTCCCCATCCGGTCTTTTTGTCAGCTGGGTTTGATGAAAGGCTTTTGACTTTTTAACATATTCTGGAGAGAAGCTTTCCCTGGAAAGTTTTCTCATACTTATCCCTCTGGGAAGCTCTTCATGTCCCTGGTTTTGGGGCATGAGGCTGTGGTGCAGCTGCACTACCCTGGCTTTGGGGGGAAGGCTGAGATGAGGGAACACCTGTGCTCCCCACACCACTGCACTGCAGTCATGGAGACAAATATTTTCCTGGGGAAAAAATACAATTAAGCATTTGCTGAAATTTTTAAATTGTCCTAAAGACTGTAAGGGACTATGCTTTTAGGAGCACACTGGAGAAACATATGGTGGCATTTTAATGAATTTGGTATGACATACCAAATATTGGATGCCAAGTATCCAGGTACAGTTGTGCATGAAAAATTGCCCCTAGCAACATTTCATGCAGATTAATGGAGGAGCACCCATTGCAGAGAGAATGCTGTCAATCTGCATGCTTTTATTTTAAATGAAATTAAACAAGCTGGCTGTTGGGAAGCTGACATTACAGTGGAAAAGGTTGCATTTCCTTTGTGTGTTTTCAGCTGCATAAACTCAGCAGAGCCCTATTAGCTTGACGAGCTGTGACATCCTGACAGGATAAGCCAGAAGCAGGGACAAAGGGCTGCAACTCAGAACAAGCTCCCAAAAGTCAGGATCTCTTCAGAAAGACGTGCTGGAAGGTGACGCAATGTGATCTGCACATGGGACCCAGAGATGAGACCCTTGGCAGCAGTGATACAGCAAAACTCCAGCTTACAACCAGCAGCAAGCACTCCCTGCACCCAACTTCCCCCATGGAGCCAGGGGAAGCAGCCTGGGGCAGCTGGCATGGCAGGGAGGAGGAATAGGGCTGTGTTCCCCACTCACCACAGACCCCACAGCAGTGGCCAAGGGGCTGCAGAGGGCTCTGGCACGCTGGCTCTGGGCACTGCCTCCCTGGTGCCCTGAGCAGGGCTGCGCAGATGCGGGGGCCATCCTAAAGGAGAGCGAGGCAGCATCAGTCCTTGCCCCACAAACTGCACTGGAGCCCCCAAAATGGGAAAGGGAAGACTCACCAGGGTGTTCCCACAGGCACAGCCAGACTTATCAGGACAGCCAGTGCCTGTCACCTGGAGAGTGCCATTGCCATGAAACTGCAGTGGGGCAGAGGGGCCCCCCAGATACCCAGCCCAGGATGATGGGGTGTTCAGCTCCTGTGCAGGGAAGAGCAGCAAAGCAGGTGAGTATCCCAGCTCAGGTCCCAGTGCTGGCCCCAAGCACCCAGCTATGCTGCTGGGACACCTGGTGTCACATCTGATGGCCATCACTGGGGAGCCCCACTGCAGGCAGTGATGCAGCAGGAAAACCCTGACAATGCACCCAGTCCATCTTTCCCCCTGGCCCAACAGAAAAACTCTCTCAAACCTAAAACAACGACAACGAGATGGCTGGGCCTTTTCTTCTTTTGCTTTCCATCTTTCTGCTGGCTCAGAGAATTCAAGTTACCAGCTTTTCACTACTGGGAGGAAGGGTGCTGGGTCTGAGCTGCTTTCCTTCTATCTGGGAAGAATTTCTATGTGCTTGGCATTAGCAAAGGCTGAGCTGGACTAACCAGCCTCATCCTGCCAAGTCACCGGTGATTCCCTCACCCACTCTCTTCCACAGGAAGTGTCTCCATGCTCTGGCACAACGGGTAGATTTCTCAGGCCCCGGGGTGAAAATAGTCACCACAGAGCACAGAGTAGGCTGGCTACAAAGGGATAGAAAAGCTTATTTGGTCAGTTCATAAAAAGCACCTTCTCCTTCCATCTCATCGCTCAGCAGCAGCCCTGGCCCTGAGGGACAGCCAGCAGTGGTCCCTGGGTGGGATGACATGCTGTGGGGTAGTCAGAAGCATCAGCAGGACCAGCATCACTGGGAGCACCCAAGAGCATCCACCTCTGCATCCCTGGGGCTATGTGGGCCTGGCGTGAGTTCCACTGGGGTGCTGCCTTGTTCAGACTCGCCTGCACCCGCCTGGGCACCGACTGAGTCTATTACTCAAAAAGCAGCTACCTAATGCCTGGCCCCAAAATGGCAGATCCCAGCCAGCACAGCAGCAGAAATAATAAATAACTTATGAAACGCCTGCCGCATCTCCCACTCCTGGAAGGAGCCTGTGTTTACCGCTGCAGCGCCTGTGATCTTCTGCTCCTCTGACCAGGAGGGACAGGGCTCATGGGGAGCCTGATTCGGAGGCTGAGGCACAGCAGGCTGCCAGTGCTTCTATAATTATCCCTCCAATCAATTAAAGAGCAGTGCTGAAGCAAAGCTGGGAGATGATCACTGGGCCACAGGCCATGTTAAGGTCGGGGGCAGGAGGGAAGTGTCCCCAGAGGGTCCCTGAGCAGCACGGCTGCAGACACGTGCCTGGGAAGGGAGCGACCCCTGGGAGCCACAGAAGCTGCCATTTCCTGATGGTTTGACCCGTGCAGATTGGCCCTTTTTTAAACATTCATAGTGAGACAGCCTGCACTCCCACACTGCAGGGAGGGAGCCGATAACAAACTGGTTGATGCAAAAAGCCATGGAGGCCATCCACAGCAGCAGGAGCCCCGCGGGTGTGCCCATCTCCCTGCGCAGCGCTGCCCCCCCTCTCGGGGCTGTGCTGAGAAGGTGCCGAGCCAGTTTCTCCTCCTCCCCGCCTCACCTGGCCCATGACAGAGATGCTGCGGAGGTGAATCACGGGCTGCGATGAGTCGGTGTTTACCCGGAAGGAGGTTTCGGGCTGGAAGATAACATCATCGTGGTGGCACGGGACGCGCTCCTCGTGCACGGAGAAGATGGGCCCGCCGGGCCTGAGCTCCCCGCTGGGGAGGACATCCCGCCACAGCGTGGGGTCGAACCACGAGCGGTGCTCAGCGTCAGCAAACCTCACTGTTCCACCTGGAAAAGGGACAGAAAAGGCTGGGCATGACCACAACCCAAATCCAAAGCCCCAGCAGATGCACCTGGGTTGGTAAAACCTTCACCTGAAGTGAAGGATCTCACCCTGTGGGCAGGGAGCCCAGGGCTGGCCCTGGCGTCTCACTCATGGGCACCCACTGCAGGCCTTTCCCAGAGCTTGGCAAAGCTTCCCAGAACTCAGGGCTAGTTCCACATCTGCCTGCAGGCTTCCAGGCCCAGATCCCACAGGATATTTTTTCCCCATTTTTTAAAGCTCATCCTTAAGGAGGATGTTAAGGAGGAAAACATCTGCCTGAATGCTGAGTAACAGCTAAATCTGATAAAAATGGGTATGATAATTCATGTCCCAGTTTCCCAGCAGCCTGGCAGTCTGCAGAAATGTGACAGGCCCTATTCCCTGCAGCAGGTAACCCCAATGCCAATGCTCAATTTAACTATCAATTCTTTAACCATTAACTATCTCCCTGCTGGTTAGTCTTATCATGCAGTGCCCTGATTACTTCTCTCCCTTCCCAGCAGCTGAACCTTTACCAATTCAGCCAGCATGCAGGTACTTAGTGACTGAATTATTTGCATTCATTTTGAAATCATGCTTTAGAGAAGTCCATTTGTGAAAGTTGTCCCAGAAACACCAGCTGATTTCAGGGGAGCAGTGCATGGTCAGCAGGCAAAGCCCAGTGCCAAGCACAGATGCCAGAGCATCCCTGCTGGGAGGCAAACAGCCCCAAAACAAAAAAAAATTATTGGGGATGAAGGATTTCAGAGTGGCTCCAGACAGTCTTCAGATACAATCCTTCCTCTAGGGAGACTGATTTAGACTTTTGCTCTCTTTTTTCTCTTTTTAAATTTTTTTTTCCATTCAGAGTGCAGGCGCAGATGCTCTGCTTGAATACTTCCTTCCCTCTAGAGGAACTAAAAAGTTACTTGCCACTGAAATCATGGGGCAGCTCTTAAGCACCCAAAATACACCTCCCTAGAAAACAGCTTTCAGATAAAAGCAGGCAGTAATGACACAAAGCTGCTGTCTCAGCCATGGTCTGGGCTGGGGAGGGGAGGGGCAGGGAGGGGAGGATGCCTGTGTGGGGCCAAAGGCCAGCTTGTTGTGGTGGCCATGGTTTGAATCACCAGTGTGTAACTCCTAACTGGTTTTCTTTAGAAACACCATGGCAGAGAAAATAAGGGCTTTGATGTGGCTACATGCTTAATAGGCAGGGGAAAATACAAACAATATTTGCCTCTCTGCTACAACTTCAAAGGCTTCCCTACTATAATTACCTTTTAAGACGACAGGTGATCTAGGAGAAAAAAAAGATCTGATGTGAGGGAGGTCATCAAAGAAAAGGTAAGTATTGAAGAGGAGTGATTCACTTTGCCCTGAGGTAGGACCTTTGTAGAGGTATTTGGGCTGAATTTATATGACTCAGCCTGATGGGCACCTGGTTTGGGCACAGAATACCTGAGTCACAGCCTGGATCCCAGCTGCCATCGAAAGCTGTGAAGGCTGCACCAGTTGCCAGCAGGAACTCTCCGTTCAGGGGCAGGTACTAGATGAAGGATGCAGAGTGTTACTGTCCTGCTGCCAGCCACCCAGGCTTGTTACCAAATAACACTGCTAATTGTTAGGCTGCCTATTACACTCACAGTCTCCAAGGCACTTTACATTTATCAGGAGCTTCCCTTACCGTGCCCCATGAACATAGGAAATATCAGCTCCTGGTTTTATGGATGGGCATCCTGCAATGGGGAGAGGCAGTGTGATGTTATCCTCCATAACACAGAGGAGGAGGAGCAAGAACAGGAAAAAGCAAAATAAGCTCTTTGACAGTTTCTTCCTCTTCTCATACACACTTGCAGCAACTCAGTAATGGATTTATACATGGTTGGTGCACCAAGAAAAACCCAACCTTGCTCTGCAAGTGCCAGATGCCCCCTCACTTAACAGGTTCCCACCTCCATGGGCTGTGCTTGCCCCACAAAATATAAATCAGGGGCCCAGGCTGTGCTTGGTACAGTGTCAGGCAGTGAATTTGCACTGAGCACAAGCTAAGGGAAATGCACACTGGCATTTGGAGCAGCCTGCCATAGCCAGACTCTCTTCTTGTTGGGCAGCACATCACCAGCTGGTAGTCAGGGTCACAGCACTGACCTGGCTTCAGCCTGCAAGGTCCACCCATTGACAAACCTCAACAGGCACAGCTCTGTTATGGGAACCTTTCCAGCAAGAAACTGTGGCCACATGTGTCACCAGCCAGCACTGCTAACTCTGGGACAGGCCCTGACAAATGATCAACTCAGGCAACTCATCCACAGCAAACAGGTTATTCGGCCCAGCCCATCTTATTTTACATTTAGAAATTGCAGAGGTAAAGTCATGGTTTCTTCCAATATTTTAAGAGTCAGTGATGCTCAAGGCATCCTTCTCTAATTTGGTCTATCCAGTGTTTTGGCATCACTCCCAACAGCAGCTGAAAGCCCTCCAGGACTGAGTTATGCCAATGTACAGGGTCCTGTGCTCAGGCAGGAAAAGTTAAATAGGATTTTAAGATTTCATCTACTTAACTGGTCTTTAAATATGTATGTAGGTTAGAGAAAGCAAGAGTAATGACTGACTTCTGCATGGTGGCCATGACAGCTCTCTGTCCCTGGGCAGTCTTGCCTGAGGATGTTCAGTCCCACTCCGAGGCCACCATGGGGAAGTGATGGGGGAGGTGGACAAGGCAAAAAGCTTATCACCCCCAAACTGTAGGTGGGCTACGTTAAGAAGTTTAGCGCCTTGTTGGTGCAGTGCTTTGAAAGCCTTAGCCCTGGTGCCTGTCTCTTGGCTCAGGAACCATGAGAAGCCAGGATAGAGAGCAGAGGGTGGCTGTCACCAAGACGAGTCCCACAGTGCTCCTCTGCACCATCTGCTGTGGACCCAGCAATGCCACACATTGTGCTGGACAAGAGGGGATGACACTGGGAATAACTGAGGTTGGGGCAACATGCGCCCCAAGGGTGTGAACTCTCCCCCCAGCCAGAAAGAAGCCTTTGCCTATGGACGCTGCTCCATCAGACCACAGCTTGTGTCCTGCCATCAGGTTCTCTGAATTTCTATTACTTTTGAGTAAGGAAATTTGTCCAATACCAAAGCACTGAAAAAGGCTGAAAGGTCTGCCAGGATACAAAAGGCATCATGTCCTTTAGCTGCAGATGAAATAGCCATCAAAACACATCTGTTTTGAGGCTCAGGACTTGGCCTGCATTCAGCTGGGAGAGGGCAATGCTACCAGCTTCAACCACAAAATGCTGTACTTCAGTTCAAGTGCCCTGGCTTGTTTTCCTGTGAGCTCAGGCAGGAGTGGGCAATGGGACATTTTGGAGCAGTCAGCTGCCGCCCATGCTCAGGCCAGTGCCAGCAGCACTGCCAGCCCAGTCCCTTCTTCCATGCTGGCTGGGCCATTGCAGCCCCTGGGCACTCTCCCAGTTTGCAGGCTGTCCCCTGCTGTGCACAGCAGGGCCAGGCAGGAAGGGTGGCCATCTGAGCTGCTCAGCCTGGGGCTTTGGATGGGATGCAGCAGATCCTTTCACCAGCACAGGGTACCAGACCTTCACAGCAGTCAGCTCTGGGCACCCTGCATATGCTTGGGAGGGCAAGCAGGTCTGGATGGGCCAGCAGGACACAGCGCCAGTTCTACTCAAGAGGAGGGCTGGGAGAAATGTCTCACGCCAAATCTGTCTCGTGCCAAATCTGCCCCATGCCTGCAGCGCCTGTGCTCTGGAGACATTGGCCTCTGAGCTCTCTGGACAAGATGCAGCTTCTCCAACCAGCACAGGAAATCCTCCTCCACTGCTGAGGCCAAAATCCCAGGCTGGCTGGCCTTCCAGAGGAAGCTGCTCATGTGGGTGTCAGTGTGGCAGGGAAATGAGAGTGAGCACACACCATGCCCCTTCACACCCTGGGATTACCCAAACACTGCAAGCACCAGCCCTGGAATTAAAATGCGACACAACACGATGCAAGACAGGGGACAGAGTCACCTCATCTCCACAAACACGAAGTTCAGGAAGAGCTCTGTACTTCTGCTTCGCCACAGGAATGTCTGGGGCTGGGCCCTGCAGCTATGGCTCCCTGCCCACTGAGGCAGCCGTGCTGCACATCCACCACCAGCCCTGCCTGAGATTCTCACCACTGGGCAGCGTTTCAGGAGTGTCTCCATCATCCAGTGGGTCTTTGTAAATTGCCCTTTCTTTTTTCCTAACATAAGTTAAGCATCTCGGCTCACTGCAGAGGACAAATAGACACTCTGGTTGGGCAGTGGTTTTCTACCTTTGGGAATTTAGTATGGAAATTGCATGCAGGTTGGGCCACTTTCCAAGTACATTTTGAACTGAGCAATGACAGGTACCAGTGGACCAAAGCCAAAAAGCTGGAAGTTTCATCTGCTTTCCCTTCCTCCTGCCAACGTGTACTCCAGGGCCATTAATACAGTGAGTGTTTAGAGTCCCATTAGTCATTTTCCATCCCTGATACAGGTAAATCACTTATCTCCTCAGTTATCATTATCAAGTGTAATGACAACCAAAACACAGTCATCATTTTTCTTATCAAAGTCAGGGAAAAAGAAAAAAAAAACCAGAGCTAAGACCCCATGTGGCTCTTGGACCAGCCCCAGCACTACCAGAAGGAATCTGCTCCCCCAGTGCATAAGTGAAAAAGAAACTAACCTCCAAAATGTGAAATAAAAAATAGCAAAGTCCTGAGAGATGGCTTTCCAATCAGGTGGCCTCTGATTGGAACCAGTCTCTGGCACATCCTTGAGTCACAAGCATTGGGTTGAGATGACTGACAGGAGCACTGTGACTGGCATGTCACCATCATCAGACCAGGAAAAATGCAGCACTTGTGCTTTAACCTGGGTGAACAACACTTGTAACTGCAGCCAGGTCTTCTCCCAGCCTTGCTTTTATCTGCAACATCAATGCATTTGAATTCCTTGCTTGGATGAGATGGTGCCACATCCCCATCACTCAACACTAAGACTGCCTGGGCACACTGAGCTCCACAGTGCTGCACCCATGGCTACACCAGCAGGCAGGTCAGCAGCCAACAGCCCCCAGCTACGTCTCCTTGCCTGGCACCCAGGCCAGGAGCAGCTTTGGCCCTGGTGCTGCTGGCCCTCCATTGAAAAACATCTCTGGGATAGGATGCAGGTGGGCTATGGCTCCCACACAGACTGCTGTAACCCACCACAAGCAATAATGCACAAGGGAAATAATTTCCATTTCATCTTTCCCAGTACAGCCCTGCTGGGGCAGTGGCAGCAGCAGGCAGCCGGGGCAGCAGACAGGCGGGCCCTGCCCATGCTGCCCACAGGTGGGAACAGCAGGGATTTTCCCAGGGTCTGCTGGGGCTGGGGGTCTCAGTGCAGCTGGTGCCTGGGTGATATCCAGCTGTTGGCTGACACCCCAGAAAGGCACAGGGCCAGGATCACCCACAGGTGAATCCCTCAGACAACTCGGGAGCATTGCCAGGGGCTCACTTGCAGCCCAGCATTTCTTGGGTTCATTACTGAGGCTTCATTTATTCACCTTCTGGTCCAGGTGAAGCTTTCACCTGCTCCCTCAGGACAGTGTCCTTCCCCTCAGCCACACATGCCACCCTACACCCCCAGTTTGCTGCCAGAGCCAGCCTGCTCCTGCCAGGGCCCTCGATCCCACAGCAGCTAGTCCAGGTCCACAGTAAGGCAGAATGACCTTCTGCCACCCCAAGACCTATGTGTGAGGGTCCCTGCGGCTGGAGCAGCACCTTGCTGCCCAAAGACCTCCCTGCCCAGGCACACGGTCCCATGAGGAATGGGGCTTTACCTTCCCAAGGAAACCAGGCCAGAACTGCAGTCTGTTATCCCCATGCTTGCACAGGCTGGTGGAGCACGCCTGGGGCACAGAGGCTGGTGCTGCTGTCCATGGGCCCCACCAGTGGTGCTGGGGGATGCCCACAGCCCTGCTCTGACCCCAGCAATAGTTCACCCCTCTGCTTCTGACCCAGAGCAGGCAGGAGCACAGGCACAGGAGCAGTGTGCCAGGGGATATCATCATTTCAGTGTCATTCCCTGCAAGTTAACGAGGTGCTTGGCTGCTCTCCCTGCCCAGCAGCAGCAGCACAGCCGCGCTGTCATTAACGCCAGAGCCGGCTCCCCTGCTGGGGCTGCTCATCACGTTTCAGGTTGTGTTTCAGCACACGGGCTCCCCACAGCACCTGCCCAACCTGGCCTTGCCACAACATCCCCTGGCACAGGGGTGGCCTGACACATCAGGTTCCCAACACATCACGGTCCTGCCCGTCCCTACAGAGAAGCCACAGCTCCTGGCCATGCCACACGGGTGCTGCCTGGTACAGCCCCAGCCAAACCACCCCACAGGGCCCAGTGAAAGCTACGGGAGGATAAAAAACAACCAACCCAAAAAACCCACTAACTTGATTGCAGATGGCCAGTACAGACTTCTAGCTGAACAGGTCCTGACAGTGTACAAAAATCAGGTGTCACAGGGATATGGGAAGCCCCTTGGGTAGCTGAAGACATTGAGCTCTGGATGCAGAAGACACAAGAGAGGCTTAAAGCCATTTGCCAAATCTATTTCAGATTAGTTAAGCTTCTTTTCCTGAACTTTCTCCTACAGACAAGGTCAGAGAAAGCCAGGAAGAGGCTTGAGGTGTGTGCAGAGGGGCCATGCCCAGCAGAGAAGGGATGGCAGACGGTCCATGGAGCAGCTTCCCAGCCAGACAGGCTCCAGCATCCGCTACAGTCCAGGATGCTGGCAAGCTGCTCTGCTCATCAGACTTTAGTAACTCCTCCTGCTGGAAACCAGCCTGAAATGAGCAAATAGACTCAGGGAGATGAGTGTAAATGGTTGCTTTACCAAACTCCTCTCCTGCATGCACCTTCATTGTAAACACTGACACAGAAAAGACCGCAGGATTCCATCTTGAAATTATGTGCTGGCACACACTCCCCTGAAATTTTTTATCTTCATCTTAGGGGAAGGAAAAATAATCCCTTTTCTGGTTGTCTCATTACCCCGCTGTCTGGGAAGAGGTAGGGGAGGGAGCACCGGTGCCTGGGACTAGCGCGAACTGTGGCAATTCATTAGAGCCGGTGCCCCTGGAGAGCAATTGGCATTTCAAGATCAATCTCTGCCAGGAACCGAGCGGGAGCATCCTGCAGCAATGCCGAGTACATTCTGCTCTCACAATTAGGCAGCTAAAAATATAAGGCTGGGGGAGGTGTCCCTGGTCAGACCCCAGTGCCACTCCAAACCCTTGCCCAGCCTTGCAGCCCCTCGTGGGGCTGGCAGGGAGGGGGTACGGACAGATGCCATCCCACAGCAGAGCTCGGGGATGGGGCAGAGCTGGAAAGGTGATGTCAGGGCTGCTGAGTAACCCCAGCCTGGATCCTGATCCTGGGGCTGAGCAAGGCTGCTCTGCCCATGTGAATAAACCCGACTCCTGCCACCCTGAAAATAGAAGCAGCAGCATCCATCCCTGGCCCACATGTTGGTGCTGGCCAGCTCAGGCACAAACTGCACCAGGGCTGGTGTTACTGGGGCAAACACCAGGCTCACTGCTGCAGCCATGCCCTGGCCTGGCTCCCTTTGGAAGCACAGACATAGCCAGAGGGTCCACTCCCTCTCAGGAGTCTTTCTCTCCCATCAGGCGACAAACAAAGCCAAATTCTGCCTTGCCCTGGAGCACCCATGCCAGGCATCATCACCTCCATTTCCATCTTTTCTGCACATTTAGTCTCAGGCACCTCCAAAAGCTGGCTAAATACTGATCTGCATCTTTAGGCAGCTAAACACCATAGAAAATCCAGCCTAATCACAATGGTTGTGCATCAAAGCCACTTACGCTTTAAGCTGGATTTGGATTTAATGTGTGACTGAATTAGGGATCCATCTGAAACTTCAAATAACTGCTGAGCTGGGTGCTCAGTGGGTGAGCTCTGAGCAGGGAGGCAAGCTCTGTGCCCCAACAGCCTCCTCCCAAGAAAGCATGTCCCAGCACTTGGCCGGTGCCCACATGGGATGGATGGGGAGGGGAGCTGGAGAGCTCACCAGACAGAAGTGAGCTTTCACATAAATGTCCAGGAGAGGAGTGATGGTGACACACGAGGACTGCGTGGCACTACACTCAGCTGGGGAGTTGGGATGGGAGATCTCATGCTGTCCCTCCACCACCAGCACCAAGCATCCTCCCCTACACGTACCACAGCAGGCACTTATCTTCATGAAAGTCACTGAGAGCCTAATCCCTCCTCAGCCATGAATTTCCTTCTATGGTACTATAGCAAACAACATTCTGCTTTTTTTTTTTTTTTTTGGCCAAAGGCTGTATAGCATCTCCATGGTGACTCTAAAGCTTAATGCATTCTTGCTGATTTAAGTGATTAATGCTCCAGCGCGCGTGGCTGGCAGCCGAACAGGTGCAGCCCAGCCTCCCTGCAAAAATCCTCATGACCAATTCATTTTCTAACCAGCTGGTTGCCAAATTTCATGCCATTTGCATGAGTGGCAGCCTGGCTCAGGTGGTGGGTTTCATTCCTTTTTCATCCCTAACCTTGGCAGTCCCTGTGTCACCTGGTGACAGCAGAGCGTGGCAGTGAACAGGAGGGAAGTGCCTGAGCTGAAATTACAAAGAGATATTAACCACCTCACTAAGAGACATGCTGGGACAGTTCACAGGGAATGGCTGGGGCAGTGATGCTCAGAAGGAAGGTGTGAGCTGCAGTACAGGTTATAGGCAGGGCTGGCTGCTCACCTGCAGTGCAATTCAGTGCAGCAGGAGGATGGTGCCCTCACAGCCCATGTGATGCTTCATTCTCTCATGGATCTCCCCAGCAGTCCTCCCCATCCACACAGCAGTGGGACTACAAAGTTCACTGTAACCCTGGAGCCTGTGCAGCTGCCTGCCAGCAGCAGGGGCCCAGAGAAACCCCAAGGCAGTAGAGGGCCCCCAGGTGCTCCCACCAGCACTCTGGATCCTTTGACAGGGACGAGCCAGGGGTCACTGGGGCATCGACCCATCCCTCAGTGGCAACAGGAGCCATCCTCCCAAGCAGGGGGCAGGGCCATGGGTGTTGATTTGTGTTGTGCAAAGGTTGTGTGGATCTCCCTCTCCCCAGGCTGCTCAGCACTGCTCTCCAGCTTGGCTGCAGGAGGCTCAGCCGTAATGACTGACGCTGCTCTGCAATTATGCACTTTGCAGGCCTCTGATGAAAGTACTTTAGAAATATTATACATTCATCTGTAAGTAAAATAAAATCTACTGGAGTGGTATTTTGCTCTTTTCTTCTCTGGGTAAATTCCACATCATTTATTACATTATATTTGTACGTATTTCCCCAGTACATTCTTTCCTTCAAAAATTCATATTTAAAATGCCATATAAATAAAGTATCTTTTCCAAATATTTGTAGAGGGATTAAACGTGGCACATGGCGTTATCAAAGCATCAAAACTATTAGTGGCATAGACAGCCTGAAAAAATTACACCACATAAATTTCAAGGGCTTCTTCAAATTTAATGGCCAATAAAAGAGCAAAGCTGCCCTAAAACCAAGAGAGGAATCTCATCCACCAGCTCATCAGGTCTGGAGGAGGAGGTTTTCCAAACAAGATCCAGCCCATCTCTTCCTGATCCAGCACTGAGAGAGGGCTCACTGGTGACCCATCCCCCACTGGCAGGGTGGGACAATGAGTTTTTGCTTTTCCCTTTAATTCTTCCCTGTTAAATTTTACCCTCCAAGCCACAGAGATTGAGGGCCCATGTTTCCATGGGTGCCTGTCAGCCTGCTCTGGGGCAGAGTTCGTCATGTGCAGCAAAACCAGGTTACTCAGAAACCCCCTGTGAGTTGAGCCCCCTCCAATCTTATATCACTCAACACACACATTTCAGCAGGGTGTCATGCCCATCCCGCCACAGCTAGACTGATCATACCACAAAAAAATACAAAACCCAATGGCACTTGAAAGAAAATTTCTCAAGCAACATTTTGGGATTTCCCAGAACAGTTTGTTTTCATTTCAAGGTATTTTCATGTCAGCTTCACTTAGCTTCTGCCCAGGGCTAGTGCCTGCTCTGTCAGCAATGCTGTGGGTTGGTGCTCCTCAGCCAAATACTGCTAAGCTCTCCATCACATAGAGGGGGTTTTATCCCTCCTTTGAGAAGAAAAAATCAATTTCTTTAAAATGAAATTGGATTTTGCTGTACTCTCATTTCCCGCAAATAAAAAAAACAAACAACAAACAAACAACAAAACAAAACCAACCAACCAAAACAAGCAGAAATGGGCTTTTTGGTTCCATGGTACAGAGAAACCCAGGCTACTGTAGGACTGCTGTTCCTTTCCCCAGCTGAGACATCCTTGGTCTGGCTGGACCATGGAGGAAAGTGTCAAAGTCCATGGAATGGCTTTAAACTGAGAGAGGACAGTAGGACATTAGATATTAGGAAGAAATTCTTTACTTGTGAGGGTGATGAGACACTGGCACAGGTTGCCCAGAGAAGCTGTGGATGCCCCATCCCTGGAAGTGTTCAGGGCTGGCTTGGACAGGACTTTGAGCAACCTGGTCTGCTGGAAGTTGTCCCTGTACGTGGCAGGGGGTTGGGACTGATCACCTTTACGGTCCCTTCCAAGCCAAACCATTTTATGATTCTGTGGAGAGGGGGACAGGGGAACATGCCACCAGGCAGAGCTCCAGAGCTGGCCCTGCCCTTGCCCACCCTCGTGCACCTCTGCCCTCCATGCCTTACCATGTCTGTCAGCGCGTGGGGAGACCCGACGAAGACTGAGACAACCTGCAAGAAAAGCAAGAATAAAGTGTGCTTTGCCCTGGTAGGTAAAGGGGCTTTTTCCAATGCCTGATGGTGTTTTGTGAAAACAAAAATAAATTTAAAATGTCTATACCTTGTCCTTCTCAAAGTGAACCACATCCCTGGCACAGGGGACTCTGCCTTTATCCCAGTTGGAGGCGGTTTCGAAATTGGTGTTGGGGATCCACTGCTTGTACACGGCAGCGGTGGCAGCTGGGAGGGAACAGAAAAACCAACCAGTTCAACCCAGTCCATGAGAGGCACTGGGAGCCTGCTCTGGGATGTGCTTTAGGATGGCTTGGCATTTATAGGTCAGATTTGGGGATTTTCTACCCAAGAGCAGCTCCTGTGCTGTTCCAGCTGAGCAGTCACAGCCCTTCTCTACAGGGGGGATTTTTTTTTGGTTGGGTGATGGTTTTAGCCACCCAGACAGTAAGAGAAGCAAGGGACAAACGGTCAGCAAGCAGACAGAAGGCAGGGAAGTGTCCTGCAGGCAAAAGGTAAGAATAACATCCACCTGGTAGTTAAGCAATCCTTGCAGGTGGTTCAGTTATCACTCAGACTAATTAAACAAGTAAAGATTCTTCAGCCTTTGTTTTCCAGAAGGTACAGAGTGGGCATGCAGAGCTGTGATACCACTAAGACAGGGCAAGAGAAGAAAGGGCATTTGCTGTGGGACATGTAGCACAAGTACAGGCTGGTTTCATGTGTTTGGAGCTGGAGAGGGAGGATTCAGTGATGTACTTCAGCCTGAGACATAAACATGTTGGGAAACAGGATTCTTCCCCTTGGGGTTTCCTGGGACAGTGGCAGTCCTGCCCTTGGGGCCCCACAGGGATGATCCTGCTGGGCAGGGACAAGATATGGCAGATGGGGGTTTCACTCTGACCTCTCTGTTTGCACAAGCACAGCAGAGCAGCCTCCCAACCTGACATTGCCCAGGCTTGGCTGGGGGTTGCATGTTCAGCTGAAGATGAATGAATCTCCAGCAGCCTGAATTAAATGGCTTCAGGCAAGTGAGTATGAGACACAGAAGAGAAAATACCAAAAAAAAAAAAACCCCTACTTTTGTAATTTTAATGGATCGTCCTTTCTGTAGGAGAAAGACCCACAAAATTACAAAGTACGTAGAAAGCCCGTGGTGGAAGGGCTGGAGCACTGCAGAGGGAACGCGGGCCCAGCCGGGGCGGGAGGGGCTCTCAATTGACTGCAGCGCTGCACAAAGCCCGGGCCCGGCTCCTCCGAGCGATGGGTGCGATGTGCCTGCAGAGGCTCTATCAGCACACAGGGATCACCGTGAGGTGCAATTTGCGCTGTTTTACCCTGCCAGGGGCTCTGCCGAGACCGCTGGCTGTAGTAGCCGTCTCCAGATGAACAGGAAACGATGTATTTTTAACCAGAATGAAAGTCCTGGAGCCCAGGTGCGACCGCGGAGGGGCTCCTGCCTCACGCCGGGCTGCGGATGCCCGAGGGAGCCCTCAGGCAGAGCGAACACACCCATGCCGTGTCCTCTGTAAAACCCTCCGAGAGGGAAAAAAACACTACCGGTGGTAAGAACTGCAGCCAAGCAGCTGCTCGCAGTGTTGTGGCCACAAACACCTTCCTAGCTCAGAGCAGAAAAGAGATTAAGAAAGAAAAAAAAAAAACCCAGACAGCAATGGCAAGTAGTTCCGTCCTTGCTGCGGTTGCCTCGCGGCCCTGCCGCCGGGAAGCTGGGGAATGGAGAGACCGGAGCTACAGCCGAAAGGCTCGGCCAGCCCCATGGCACAAAGCCTCAGGTCCCGTAGGCCGAGCGGGCTCACAGCGGGCCTACCCAGGACACGGCTCCTCCGGCCGCAGGTTAATCCCTTTGCCCCCTGCATTCCTGCACCCTCCCCAGCCCTGGAAGTATCAGTGTGCTATTTAATCGGCCCTGTCTCCCGGGAAGCGCAGTCCTTGAACACCAAAGCTACATGCATATTCAATAGGGAGCGTGTCCTGCAGCGCAGCGCTGCTGACTTCAAATGAGAGGCTCAGCAGGCTCCGCACGGCTGTCCCAGCCTCGGTGCCTGCCTGCCTTCCCCGTGTCCGGCTGGAAATGCCTTCTCCAGGGCTGCCTGTCAGCTACGCTGGGAGTGACAGAGCCTGCAGCTCTGCTCCAGGGCTGCTGGAGCACAGGCGAAACGCGGAGCTCGCCCAGCGGTCACCCCTGCTCGCCACGGCGGCCGGGCCCTGGCCGTACTCACCCAGGAGCTGCAGGATGCCCAGCAGGGAGAGCAGGCACTTCATCCCGCAGCCGGCTGCCAGCCCTCGGCTCCGCGATCCCTGCCCCGCTGGACCTTGCACCTTCCCGCGCACGTGATGGGCTCAGCCCGGGGAGGCTGCAGGGAGCGGGGAGTTCGCCACAATGGGAGGCAGGCTTCCCCCAGCACGAACACAGCCTTGCTCTGTCCCAGAAGCTCAGCTCCGTTCCCAGTCTCCCTGTTTCCTTGGAACCCGTTGGGAATCGAAGAGAGCCACTGAGGAAGCAGTTGGGGAGGCAGGAGTGGGGATCCCCCAGCTTGGCTCACCAGACCTCGCCCCACGCTCCCCACACCCTTCCAGGTCCAGCTGGAGAGTGTCGGGATGAACACGCTGCATGCACATCCCACGCCACTGTCCCCTGCTGAACAGCGGCTACCTCCTAATTACTAATAATGGCTTCCGTGTATTTTCAATTAGCTCTCTTGGAAGGGAGCAGCTCCCAGCCACGACTCGTAATTGTACTTTGGCCACCAGCTGATTTGATCATTAGCCGGCAGCGCCAGCACAGCCCCACGCTGCTCCTGTGGCGGCTGCTGGCAGCGGCACCGGCGCATGGGGATGCAGCAGGAGGGGGGACCGCACCATCCCTATCCTCTGCCACAGCATGGAGCAGCGCTGCATGCCGGTCCAGGCCCAGGTCTTAACCAAGGGTGTGTTAGGAGCAGAAAAGGGAGGGGGGAGAGCAGGGATGGTGGCAGAGGCTAATGCCAAGGAGAGAGCTGTGGGGCTCAGCTGCCCTTCAGCTGACTCTGGTACCAGCAGGGCAAGGGTAGAAGATTGGTCAATGCAGGGGCCAGTCTTAGAGGCCAAAACTAGAGGCCAGCAGGAGAGTGGAGAAGTTCTTGGAAGGGTCATCCAGTGGAAGGGACACAGACTACAAGAAGCTCTCACCTGACATCAGCAAGGATTTAGGAGTGCAGGAGTGGGAAGCAAACCATCCCCATCCCACCATTCATGCTCCCCCTGCTTCCTAGCTTCCAACTTGGCAGACAGACTGAGGTGCCAGGAGAGAAAGCTCCTTAGAGCTGCAGCTCTAAGCTTGGGCATCAGCCAAAACATAGTCAGCACTTTCTACCCAGGGAGCTCAATGCTGAGAGATGTCCTCGAGGTTAAAGGCTCCTGCACTCTAATTACCACTCACAAATCTCTCCTAGGGGACTCTCAGGGTGAATGCTAGCTGCAGTGAGATGTCCTGTATTTTAATAGAGGGAGGAAAATTATAAATCGTGGATACTTGGCAATTAGAGCTTGGAGAAAGGACTGCAGTGAGCAGAGGGAACGTGCATGCTTGTCTGTGGCCTCAGCATCCTGCAGCACAGCCAGGATGGGAGAAACTGCTCATGGGACCCTGTGCCACAGCCCCTGAAACCCACTGTGCTGGGATGTGCTCCACACCCTTCGTTTTACTTTCTGTACTCTGCAGCTGCTGCTTCTCAGTGCTACTTGTGCCACCAAAGCTGATACTTGATTTTAAATGAGCTGGAACTCATCTAGCAAGCTGGCAGAGGTAAAAAATCCCCAATCTGCCTGTGAAACTCTGCTCAAGGATGGACAGTCCCTGCTCCAGCATTAGGGTAGGATAGAGGAATGACAGAAATTCCAGCAAAAGTTGTTTCTGGGGCCAGGTGTTCATTGCTGCAATGCTGAATAATCTGGTCAGTATAACCAAGCCTTCACTGTGGGTATCTCCCCATGGGTGGACCACACTCTTCTCCATCCCTGCTTTTATTTTTGCTACTGTCCCAAGATGCTGCTGAGACTCAGGACCAGACAGCACAATGGAAAGTTGCACAGGAGCAAGGTTTGGGTCAGGTGGTTACAGGGAGAGTGAAACAAAATTGAAAGGAAGGAGAAATCAGTCCCCCAAAATTAAAGCAGCTGCCCTAATGCAGAGAGCAGCACATTTTACTCCTTGCTGCCTGCCCATCCTTCTGCTCCTCCGTGCTGGCTGCCCACAGTTCCCCTGGAGGGGGGCAAGAACATCTCCACCACAGAGGGGAAACAGCACTCAGCGGATGCTTGACCTTCCCAGCACTGTTATAAACAGGCATCAAAGCCAAAAACACTGTTCCGCTTAGAGGACCAGCAGAGCCACCTCCTAAAGCCCTTCAGGGACATCCAGCACCTCCCAGAATTTCCCTGTTGTACAACTGCATCTCCCCTCACTGCTTAAATTTGTATCCTGCAACACAAGGGACTTTCCCCAGCATGAGCACTCAGACCCAGCACTTTGCATCTGGAAAGGGAGCTCAGGGCTGAGCACAAAGCAGTGATGCTGTGGGCACCAGGCCCCAAGGTGGATGACTGCTCCCCACAGCACATGCTTCCTGCAGCCCTCCAAGCAGCAATGGCACCATCCCCAGAAAGTCATTAAGTGCATGGAAAAATTACTCTGTTGTAATTGTATTACATGCCATGGCCTCAAATAGAGAGAGGGGAGAATGCAAAGGTGTGCCAAAAACTGGCTCCAAAGCCCCAGTGCTGAAGCCACCCCCTGTGGGAGCCGGGCTGTACCCAGGCACACAATGTTTGCCAGCCTCCTTGCCATAGTGCAGCACTGCTGAAGGTTTGAACACTAAGCTAAGCTTAAATAAATGAGGAGAAATGGCCTGGCAGGTGACAGCCCCTCTAGCTGTTTTCTATCTCATGGCTGCCCTTAAAGCAGGCAGACCCTAGCATCAACCAGAGAAAATCCCCATGTGATATTTCCTTTCATTTAAGAAAAAGACAGTCTTGAGTGCAACAGCACCATCTATACTGCCAATCTCTGGTGGCAGAGGAGCTGTGTGTGCTGCTGGGAGAGGCACGGCCTCATTTCAGGGCTGGTCAGGAGATGAAGCTGAATATACAGTCAGTCTGTGGAGTTAAATCCCTCTTTGGAGCTCCACAACAATTCAGCAAGAGGAACTCACCCAGCTTACAGGCCTCCAGCACCCACACAGGCACCTTACCCTCAGGGCAGCAAGGCAGGAGGAGTCATGGGAGGGGATCACATTTGATCTCAGAGGTACCTGGAAGCCACATCCCAACTCACTTCTTATCTTGTCGTGTGAAGCAGGGGAACAAGAGCTTCCTGTTAGGGGTGTCCACAAGGGGCAGCTACAGAGTGAGATGTGTGTGGATGTAGTGGTGTGAGCAACCAGGGGTGTGAGCAGCCACGTTTGCTCCTCAGCCCTGAGCCCGGGCCAAGCTGCACACTGGAACCAACCCACTCCATCCAACCCTGTGCATGGCTGAGATTTCTTTTTATCCTCGGAAAACTGAGTGTCTTTCACCAGCCATCACTACCTACCCCAGGGACACCTGCTAAAGGGGCCACAGCTGGGGAAAATCCAAGTAATCTCTGCAAAGCTTCTGCGTTGGCACAAAGCAGCCATTGAGTGTCCACAGCAGTGTCTGCAGACAGCTCCCACCTCCACTCACAGCCAGGCTGCCAAAACACAGCTGCAACCAAACCAGCTGTGCCCAAACATTGCTTAACCCAAAGTGCAGCCTGCAGGGTGGAATTCAGTTCCTCAGGTCTCTTCTGTGTTTGCCAGCCCAGCCAGTGAGAATTCAGTTCCTGGCTTGGGCCATTCCCCATTCTAGTGTGCCTACAGAACACACCAGATCATGTGCTGAGGTCCAGTGTTCACTGCCAAAAACCCTCTTGAAGGAGCGAGAGATCTGAGTGAGCTCAGCTTCCCCAGGTGCCACGTTTGTCGAGGGAGGCAGGGAAAATACTTGGGTTTTCACCTGTTTTGGCCAAACAACAAGCCAGACACATTACTGCACAGGAACAGCCTTCAGGGCTCAATCCAGGCATGCAGGAAGGAACCACACAACTGATTCATGGAATAACTGGCTTTGGGGAAGGTTGGGGGAAACCACCTATTTCACCACTTTTTTTGATCACTGGATATTTCCCCATTCCTTAGACAATTCCAGGACTTGGTCACATCAAAGCAAACAAGGATCAGGATACACAGGACTGAACACTTTGAAAACCTCTGACTTTTTACCAGACAGCAAGCAAACCCAAAGTTTGAAACTCTGGAAAACTTCCCAAAAACTTTTTTAAAAACCCCTGCAGTTCTTACAAAAGATGGCCCTAGCAGCAGGTCCAGGCTCTGGCAATGTTCCTGTCAGCCAGCACCCTCTGTAGCCCAGGAGCTCCTCACCCTCATCTCCCTGGCTGTTTGGTGCTCCCAGAGCTGGCACTCTGCTTCTATCACCCTAAGTACTGGATGGTCCACTGGGGGAAAGCACCCCACAAAGCTGACAGTCACCTTCTGAGACCTGGCATGAAGGAGAAACCTTTTATAAAGCCTCACTGGAGCCGAGAAGGGCCCCACGTGTCATTTCGATTATCATTCTTTGCTGGGGGAGGAGGAGCAGGGAAGTGAGGAGAGAATTAGTGTTTGCTTTCACATTAAAAGCAATTTGTTTCCTCTCTGCTTATCCTGCTGCTCTGTAATGATGGAAGTGTCACATCTGAGCAGCAAGCTCCCCAATTTGGGAGGAGGAGACTCCTCTCCAGAGGACTCTGCTGGAAGGTAACCCACTTCATTAAGACAAGGCAGCTCACCACCCCTTCATGCTCCACAGCAGAGATATGAAGAGCTTCAGGCAGTGCAGCCTCAAGTGCCAGCACCGGGAGTGTGAGTGGAAAGGCTGGCGAGCAGGACAGAAGAGGCCAGAGCATCCAGAGTGGCACAGTGACTGCTCTCAGCAGCCAAGGGAATATCCACCTCAGCACATCCTGCATGAGGTGACAATGGCACTTCTTAGCCACCCTCCCCTTTCACCATGCCCACCTGCCTGCATTTGCCATTTCTCTGGCATCCCCACTGTATCAGGAGAAGTCACTCAGCTGCCCAGCACTTTCAGAGCCTGTTCCAAACACCGGTATGGGCTGGCCAGGTCGTCCTCACATTCCAGGCCAGCAAGGAGATGGGGCTTTTGCCAAGACACTGCGGTCTTGTGTCTGAGCACAGGCAGGACATTCCTGCATTGCTAAACCCAGTACTGCCCCTGCAGCGATGGGAAGGGAAACTGCAATTTCAGTTAGAGAGGGGTGGGAGGGACGATAGGGAAGAAATAACAGCGTGGTGCTCAGTAGAAGTTGCATGCTTCATACAAAACCCCAGGGGATCAGGGTTTTCATCCCTAGGCTGAATCTGAAACGTGGTGGAAATATTTCTCCACACATTCCAGAACAGCCTGGTGTTTTTACAGACTGCATCACGTTCTGTGACTTTGAGCACACACCTGGCATGCAGTTCTGAGCTGAGAAGAGTCACTAATGACACAACAGAAGAAAAAATAAGAAATCTACATCTTTAGACATTTAAGCTATGCTTCAACTCTCCCACACCTCTTTGGGAAAGCAGTGTACAACAAATGCATGAAAAGCCATTCCATTTATTTCTACTCTATTTGCACAAGGGCTCTCAACTCTGATGTTAGGATGAATACCACCGCCTGGTTTATTCCAGCAGAGTTAGCACATGGAAAATAGGATTCTGACAGAAGTTATGGGAAGTTACCTGTGCAGAGGATGGGAAATGCCACAGAAAAGCTCTGTTGGGTGTGTGAGCACAAAGCACAGAACAGCCATGCAGTGGGCTCACAGAGGAGCAAGGAAGGATGCACCCTGGCCATCTGCAAGTCAACAGCAGTCATTCAAATTCAACACACCAGGTTTTTTAAAAAATATTATTTCCTACTTATTTATTTTTCCTTTAATAACACAGTTTAGCATTTCAGAATTCAGCATTCTACACTCTTACACACTGTCCTTGTTTATTAGCATTTAAACACAAAAAGACATAGCAAGACCTCCAAACACAAATAAATACAAAAACACAATATACAGTAAACTGAAATACAACATATAATAATGCTATTGGGAAATTAAGACATGTTGCTAATTCCTTTTTTTATTATTATTTTAACAACATGGTTATTGCTGAGCAATAAATTATACATTTTAAAATTGTTTTTCCCCCTATAAGAAAAGGACGAGAACCACTGGTTACCAGATCACTTGCACTGTATCCTTACAGCTATTGATAATTAAGACAGGCAGAATATACACAATCAAATGAGGCTGGCCTTCTTTGGTCTTTGTTTTTGATCATAAAACTGAACACAAGTGTACCGTTCACTGAAGAGTATGAGATTAAAGAAATGGATACACAAGTTTCAAACACATTAATTTGTACATTATTCTCAATCACTGATGTCTTTTCCATAGATAGTTCTCACAGAATTTCTTGGAAACAAATGTCAGCTTTAGTTTTCCCGATTTGTATGTTGTTCCATGCATCTTAAAAGGTTATCCTACTTGTCTAAGAGAAATGGACCTACATGTAGCCCATCATCTCCTAATGGGGTATTTTTCACAGCTCTCTAGTCACCACTAATTCATTGGAGTTTTATACCTTGTAGAAAAAATCCTGAACTTCCCCCTTTTTTTTTCTAGAAAACTGAAAAAAAAGAAGTATTAACCGAACAACAGCGATAAGAAAAACAAAACAGGTGGATTACACGATGCATCAGCAACGATGGAAGCTTGTACCTTCCCATTCCACAAGTACAGATTACACAACTCTCTGCCAGTGATGCAGGTCATAGTTGGAAGATGTGTCCTTTCAGGTGCGAGCTAGATTCAAATACAAAGCTCAGAACACTATGCAAGAAAATGACCTTTACGAATGGTAATGCTGGTTTATCTCAGTAACCCTTAGACAGAGTCAAATTTTATCACTACGCATCACACTGCCAGCAATGGAGCGTGTGAACACCGGCATTGCTAAGAAGTTAAAAAGTCCTTGCAGAACTGGCAACCAAATTAAAAGTTTAGTTCCAAAGGACCAAAAACACAAACACCACATAGAGACAACAAACCCTTCCCTGAATGGGTAGGTTAGTAAGCCACAGAGTTGGGATCCAGATTTGAATTCCACATCAAGTCTGGGATGTTTGAATCCAGGGTTTTGGTTCAGGTGCTTCTTTGTGAAATTCAGAACTTATTTGAACCCTAAGGAACTAATCCTAACTTGGAGGGGAAATAATGAAAAAACACAGCCTAATATCTACGCTAACATCATGAAATGGAAGACAGAAGCTGCAGTCTTGACCATATATTAGAAGAGAAACAGGAATAGTCAGATGCCTTATGCATTGTATAATTCTACTCTTCTAAATCTTAAGAGGATGTCCCTGAATCAGCAGTCCAAAGTTTTCCACAACCTTCCTATCTGGTGCTTCTCTGCAAAGGCCTGGATTAAGAGGCAAGAAAGAACAATTAAGCCCTCCAGATTTTGGTTTACAGAAAAAGGGAGAAAGCCCCACGAGGAAGAAATGGTCAGTCACACTGACTGGTAGAACAAAGATGAACCCACTTCGCTGTACAATGGTATTCTTCCTCCTTAGTTAAGAGGAGCATCAAACGAGACTGGTTTTGTTGGACGATTCTGAACAGACAGAGCAGGACACAGGTTTTTGCTGCTGTTACTGACACGGACATGCTGTGCTGGCCTTCACTCCGCACGTCTGGGCCACCACACGTGTACAACCCCAAATCACGACAGCTTGTATGTTTAATTCTAGCCCTTACTGTCCTGATGTGGGTCTTCAGGGTATGTCAACTTATTTTCCAGTTCCTTTAAGGGACAAATGTATTAAAAGAGTAAAACCTCATGATTCAGAGATAACACTAGGGAACTGGAACCTCTCATTCAGTCCTGGCTTCAGGAGATTCCTTTTGTGACTCTGGGCAAATCACATCTCATCTTTGATTTCCTTGTTCTAAAAAAGAGAAATAGCACTTGCTATACAGTGTACACAGTATTAAAAACTCAGATGAAACTGCCAAACCAATCATTTTTATTGCAGTAGCTCTGACTTCTAGGTCAACCAGAATATCAAGTTATTGACTGAACAGGACAGAAATTCCAGGGAAGAGGTCCAGATGCTTTTTATAATTTTTTTGTTCCAAATTAGAGGAAATTATTTGCAGTCAAAAAGTTGCCCATCACTATAGTTGTTTAAATATACAGGAATCTCCAAATTATCAGAGCATAAGGAAGAATATGTATCCTAAATTACAATTCAGAGTCTTCAGAAAAGCTCAACGAAGTGTTTGCTACATACAGGTCTTCAAACCTGAAAGACATGAATCAAAGTTTGCCCTTAGCCAAGATCCTCCTTTAGCAGCAACAAGTTATATTTGCACCAAGTGATCAAGTATAACTTGGAGGAAAGGGTTTTGTTTCATCACTTCTACATAAAGAAAAGACTTTGCATATTTATGTGCATGCAGGTCTGTGTGTATATGTATGTACCTACACACATACAAGTAATTTACAGAGCAAAATCTAAGAGATTAGGTATGCAACCCAAGAACTCCCCCCCTCACCTATCTGTATATTTGCATAGTTAAATCATATCAAAGGCAGCAATACTGCAGTCATGTTTTTCACTCTTCTGCAGTGCAGGCAACTTTCCTTGTCACTCTCTACACGCTTCTCTGTCTTGGACCAAAAAGCACCAGTGCTTTAAAAACTGAACAAAACATCAACAGATACCCTGCACTGTTGGTGAAATGCCTATCCCAGGTGATGGAATACAAATACAAATAGGTGGTAGCTTTTAAACTCCAGTTCAGCAAGCCTTAATTGTGGCAAGCTGAGGAAACAGAAGCGATACAACCACAGCCTAACATTCATGGGTTCAACACTTAAATCCCAGCTAACATAAATCTCTATTACCTTTGCATTTGAGAAATTCACCAGGCACAGAAACAGGCACATATCTTCATCTTTCCTTTTCCAAGTAGAAAACACCACAAGAAAAGGAAATAAACTGCATTTCATTTTTTTTCATGTTTTTAAAAATCTAGCGTGTTTTTCCCATCAAAAGTATGCCACCCACCATTCCCTTTTCCTATTGCACATTCTCTTTGTGAAGAACAACATTTACAGTACAAGGCTGAAATCAACATTGCATATTGTAAGTCAGCAGTTGAAGGTGTACCGTGTAGACAGTAACTGAAACAAGACCCCAATTAATTAGCTCAGAGAAGCAATCCAGACATGGTCATGCATCATAATTGCAGGTTGGTCTTTAAACATCCAAATAGTTTCATCCTGCTTAGGATTCAAGACTTTCTAGCTAATAGGTGCACTGACTCTGTGCTGAAGAGTGTACACAAAGGGCAATATCCAGATTGTCACACACTGGAATCTCCCCAGAGGAAGCTGGAAACAGAAGAGGTTTGTACATAACTTGGAGCGTCACCGTGAAGAAAGAACACCAGCAAGAGACTTCAGCTGTGTGCTGCTAAGAATAGAGGACTACTAAGTAGAGGACAATATGGTTCCACTGAACAAACTCTGTTCAAAGTAATGCAAATACTCTGGGACCCCCTTGCAATAGTGGCAGCTCCCAGGAGTTTGCCAGGATTCAAGAGTATATGTGGGGGCAGGGTGATGTCCCACAAATCACTTTAAACAGATAGTCCCTAGAAAACTTTGGATATCTCAGTCAGGAACAAAGAGAAAAAGGATAAAGGGCATTTCAGCAATGAGAGAAACAGTTAAATAACTTAAAAGTGTTGAGTAAAGCACCAGGTATCTTTTCCTTTCAACTTAGAGAATATACAGTGGCCTTGTTTTCACAAAATGCTACATACTCCTTGCTGGAAAGCAGAGGAAACCGATTTCTATGTACACAGTAAGAACTCTACAGAGATGGCCTGTGAGTTCTGTGGAGAAAGGGGTGTTACAGTCAAGGCTTCAGGTATTCCACAGCAGGCGGTGTCTACATTTGTGTAGCAAGATCCTGGATTTCACAGTACGCAGGGTTGGCAAACTGGAAATTCTCTGGCAGCTCCATGTAGTTTTAAAAAATAAGTGCAGTAGGCCTCCGTTTTATTAACTGTGATAAAAAGCACATATGCAAAAATATTTTTATATCGATAGCACATTACTGCATTATAAAAGCTGCCCAAGTGAAGCTGAAGATTCTGGCAGCTGGTGCTTTTGGCACTTGGGAGATGTGGAAAGCAGCATAGAGATCTGTGAAATACAACAGTGACTGATGTTTCTGCTACAGTGATCGGCATTTAGATAGTTAGCAGTGTTCATATTTAAACTTCTCTCTGAAGTTTCTGAGTCAATATCCCACCAAGACGAGATATTCAGATCTCTTAAAGCTACTAGTTTAGGCTGTGTGCAGACTCAGGAAGACTTCCCTATTGGTTTACACATTCACATGATTCAAAGTCCTCTTTCAATCACCAAGGCTGGAAATGCTTTTTTTCCTCCTCTTTTAAAGAGCTTGGATTTAGAAGCGCAATTCTGTCACAGAAGTTGGAAACTGTCGTCACAAATCTGCAGAATATGCTGGGCCCTGCTTATACTCAAAATCTCCTCCAAGTCCCAGATTGAAACAGGATATAAACTGTTTTGTGATGGCCAAACGGTTTCATTTAATTTTACAAGACATGCATTAGCAATGGGAGGAGAGTCCTTTGGACATTTCCACTTGGGAATCCTGTTTTCAGTAAAATTCTGTGATGCACAAACACAAAAGCTCAGCTGCCTACATTCACAATTATTAAAATGACACAAGTCGAGCGAACCTTCGCCCTAAAGCGTAAGTGATGGGTTTACTTATGCAGCCTGCATAAAACTGCAAGTGCCATACAATGATATCTAGAGATATAGATGCAGGTATATCTATAGATATTTATCTCTTGTGCAGAACATCCTCCTTCCGTGCTAGAAATTAAATGCTAGCACGTGCCTCCATATTTGAGCTTGCACCTGTTGACAGCCACGTACCATAGAGGGAGTACAGTACCCAGACAATGGAAGGCAAGAAAAGGAAGACAAGTTGCTGCTGACAGTTAGGACAGTCAGCAGCAGGCAGTATTCTAGCAGGTGCCTGGAAAACCCATGAAGACCACTTAGCATGCATTGTATATCCATAAATACTTCTTGCAGGCACTGTGTGTGAAGGCACAGCCAAAAAAGACAACAGCAAAGACAAGCTGAAATACAAAGGCATGAATTCAACTGCACCTTAGGCAAAAATTGTGACTATGCCTCAAAAAAGCAGAAAACTGATACAGCCTGACGTTAAAGGCTGAGATGCAATAGGTTTATTCAAGCCCACGAAGGCTGAAAACACAGTGGTGCAAGCCTGCTCTGCTTAAGCAGGATTTTAAAGAGCACCACAGTCAGGCTGTGTCTCTGGACTTGCTTGTCACAGGCTATTAAACAGAAGCAGATGAACACAGCAGGTTGCAATCAGCATGTTTCAGGGCTAGCAAATGCTTTTCACTACAGTTGAGGCTGTTACAAGAAAGAAGCCCATGCATTCCCCATTAGGATGCTTGTCTGCTATGAGAAGCTGCCACGAGCATCCATATTCACAGCCCCAGAGTTCTCAGATGGATTCGTTTCAAGTGATGCCACCTTACAGCCACAGGCATTAGAGGAGAAATGTCGCCTGCCCTCACAGTGGCCATGGAGACTGTCCAGTCCAAGCTCCATAGGAGCACTGAGCATAACGTTTTGGCACCTCAATGGGACGGATTCCACCATGGCCAAGTCACAGAAGCTGCAGGAGCCAAAGGAGTGGGCTTTGGCTTCTGTTTCATACATTGCAAGATACCTAAGGGCTCTGAAGACAAGGCTAAACATTATGCCTGAAGTCCAATCAAACTACCATTTCAGATATCAGAATTAATCTGAATAAAAAGCTATGGTTTATAAGCAGCACAGCACATCTAAGGCACATGTATGCATGCAAGCCACCATCACTGTATTAAGACATTGCTGCTTTGTCTTGAAGCAATGGCTGCTAGTACAGAACAAACATAGAGGCTTTTTTCAGCACTAATCCTCCTCCCCAATACTGAAAATACTATATACTGCTGACAGCATAATGTGCAACATATATAGCTTGATTGGAAAGCATGGGGCAGAACTTTAAAAAATGTACAGGATTCCGTTTAGAACTCCAAAGTTCAACAAATGCCCTATTTTAGGGTGAAAACAATTATAAATCTGATAATGATGCACAGCATCCATGAGTGATTTTTCCTTAATTTTGAAATAGTGTCATTAACTACGACATATATTGTAGGTTTACATTTCTAAAGAGAAATAACAGAATTGAATAGTTTTTTTTTCCTATCACAAGTGATAACCAGTGTTTGATATCTTCTATTTTTTCTTCCAAGAAATATCAGTCTATCAACAGTTTTAAAATAAAATGTTTTCTGTAACAATAGAACTTTAAATAAAAATATGATTTCGATTCAGATACTTTTGAGAAGACATGGATGCTTTTCCAAGATCTTCTGACAAAGTAATTATTAAAACAGAGACCAGATGAGGCCTTAAAAAGACAATATACTATATTTCAGACAAGATTGCACCTCAGTTTTTCAAAGAATATCATAATTGCAACATTACTTCATCTTCTTTTAACATGCTGACAATTTCCAGCTAGCCCACATGTGAAGGGTTTTTCTTGTATTCTAGCTTAAAAGAAATAAAAGTCAGTAATTGATTCAGCACATACTGTATATGTCTTTTCACCTCCAATTGACTAGATCATTAATAAGTTAAAAAAAATCCTCTCTGACCGTAATCACTATCCTGACAAGGGATAAGTGATTCGTCAGAGCTCAAGTGTTGCTAGTTCTATTAAAAAATATACCATGGTATGATTTCTTAATGTGTTGCTACTTTCGCAATTGGACCCTATGCAGTTATGCCTTCAAACTCTTCCATCTGTTCCACAAGGTGGTTCTGTGAGCTTTAGGACCTCTGATTGAAGACAAACTGATATAAAACCCCCAAACGGAGTTGCCTTCTGTTTAATCCGCCTCCCCCAGTGTATGTCAGGGGTCTGGTAGATCCGATGTATCCACTATGACTTTAATAAAAATAGTATCATCTTTAATATACGTTCCATTCTCTAGAACAGTTTGAGCCACAAAGACTGGGCAGCCAGATGCAATGTTCATTTCTCCAGTTGGCTTCTTGAAACTGCTGCTGTTCGGATCTGGCTTGAAAGCATCTCCCAAGTGGCGTCGAGACGGTCCCTGATCCATGAGCATGAGAGTCACTTTCTGTTTGAAGGGCCAAGGAAGCAAAGCATCGTATTCTCCACGCATGATGACAAAAAACAGAGACAAGTGCGTCCCCTTTCCCATGCCATCCCCATTCAGATAAACCCTGGCACACATCTTGTAGCCAAAGTATCCAGTATAAAAGGGTTGGCTGTACAGGGACAGAGTCTTCCCCATGACTGCTTCTTGCTTCCGACGTTTATAGTCTCGGATTTTCCAAATCAACACGCCGTTGTAACTCGCGGTTTCCAGGACCTGGAAGCGCAGGTCCATGTCAGCCAGCCGGATGTCGTGAACGCTCAGCATCTGATCGTGCCTGCTCAGCTGGGTCTCCAATAGGCCTGGCAGAAACACAAAAGATGGGGGTGAGAAACCTGCTGCTTACTAAAGACTCTAAAAACCAACCACCAGTGCTGCTACTGTGCATGAAAACACTTTCCTCCCCAGGAACCAAAATGCATTTGGGCACTGATGAAGCAATTTCTACAGGCTCTAATTTGCTGGCTGGCATCTAGGTTAGCTGGGATTTTTACAAATGTGGGTGTTAATTGTACATGTAGTAAAAGTCAAATATTCAAATCACCTAACAGATTTTTCCTGGTCACTAAACAGTATAACTAGAGGCTTCCATTTTTTGAAAGGAGACTTGGTGGCATTATCTGCAGATTGTCATTTAGCAGGTAAGACCTTGGAAGCAGTTACACATCCTATGTAATCCCTCTGAAATTCAGAAGCATTCCCGATCACTCAAAACATTCTTTTTAGACAATATTTGTCTCAGAAGCACAGTGCTGCTACCATGTAAATTTCTTCATAAAAAAACAAAAAAAAAATCAAGCTTGGATCTGTATTATATGGTCATTTATTTAGTTCGGAGGGAGGGCTATGTTTTCTGTGTCCCCTTTCCCTTTCATGTTACTCTTTTGTTTTGTTACTGGCAAAATTGGCCAACACACAATACTGAGAAGCAGATAAATTCATAAGGCAGGTTTATCTTATATAGGTCTATTTAAATGTTCTTTGTCACAATCATTTAAATGCTTGCATGTGATCTACACTGTCCTGCTGAATTCCAGTCTTTATTAAGAAGTATAATAACCTCATTCTTAAGCAGATCTCAGCTTTCTTAGGATCAAATACTGTCTACCAGAATCAGGATGGGTGGTTTTGGGTGGATAACCATACTGATCCATTCACAGGGGAGAAGAGTATTAAAAATGTCGATACTATAGACTATATTTAAAGAAGACTATATTTAAAGAAGTTGCTGAAAGCTATTAGCTATCAAAGATCAATTGAGAAACTGTTAATAATGAGCTAACAATGCAGTCAAGACAAGAGTCAATAAAACAAAAGAGAAGACAATAATCAAGCCTAAGAAAAAGCATGGAAGCAATGCCACGCCATCAACAAATGAAATACACAATCTCCTACTCAAAAATCAGAAGAATCAGCATTATTGATGTTTCCATATAAAAGTCACAATGGGAGTGCCACTCAAGGGACACCGTTTTCCTCGCAACAGCACCGCAGCCCACTGTGCTCACACTCACTTGTATTCCGAGCTCCTTGCCCTGCAGTTTTATCAACACTTTCCAGCTCAGTCACTCTGTTCTGGAGGGATTCCACGCTGCTCTTCATGCTGTCAGCCTCCTCCCAGTTCTGTCGGAAGGGACGGATTTCTTTGTCCAGTTCTTTGAGTTTCTCTGCTTGACTGTCTATCACTCGCTTTACAAAATAACAGCATATAAGTTAAAATAACACAAAGACATTCATTTATGCAAGTTAAACAAAGATTATATGTTGGTAATAAGGCTGAATTCCAATATAAACAATTTTTGCTTTTGCCTAGTATTTTAATAACACAAACCTTGAAAATTTAAAGGAATAGCCCAGGTATTTATGAAACACTTCAAAAATATTTAGTGCTGCATAGGTAGAGCACTATCAGAATTAGCAATAGCCTTATTTTAAAAAAAGGGACTTGTTAGTATGTACTTCTTGTCTAAGATAGTTTGATTTTTTGGGTTTTTTTTAAACCTTTCAATATAAGAACAATTTTCTGAATGTCTCTACATTGGTATTATGGGCTGATACCTGTTGGGTTTCATGGGACACTACTTAAGCAACAAAATATGGGCACAGCTTCACGTGGTGCGGATCAAATGGCTGCCCATGTGCACGGGTTTATATTGGTTTACAGCAAAATAAGTTATGCCTTCAGGAAAATATCATTATTCTTGCACACATGGAACACAAGTACACACATGTGCAAGCTCCCAGCTCATATTAATCAGTCATCAAAGCCTAAGTTATTATGTGCCCACAACCATATCAGAAGCCCTCAAGAACGTAAGCAAAATGATCACTTCTGTCCCCTTAAGTACCTTTAAAATTCCCACTCTTACTTCCTAAACTCAGTAACCCATGCATTTTGAAGGTATTTTCTGTTGAGTCTTTTTAAGAAAACAAACAAAAAAAAATAGCCCAGCTGGTTTTGGAAAGGCATGAAATATAACACTCCATAAACAAATAGACAGAAAGGCCAGTATTCTCTTGAAGAGGGACATTGCAAGCACCTCAGTATATTAAAATATAAAGAACATATTTCCCAGTCTACCTCAAATCTGATGCAAGAAATACACAGCACTTCACATTATCACAGCTAATTTGGACTAGCAGGAATTTTAGCCAGAACCCTATAATCAGTTGTGAAGTTCAAATGATAACAAAAATATCTGAGAGAAGAAACTACTTTTGCTACCACCTACAGTTAAATTCCAAATCTAACTTTATAGCTTTATAGTTTATCATCATATAGAGGCAACAAAGGTAAAAATAATTTTTCATTTCTTCACAAAAATAAAGTGGCAATTGAGTACAAAACAAGAAAATAAATTTCTTTTGCATTTGCCTTCTGGTTGGCCATGTGGATTCAGTGTTCCCCACTGAAGGGGAAACCCTTTTGCCCTTTGAGCCATTTGCTTTTAATCACATGGTTTCAGTTATACTGAAAGTCTGTAACCATTAATTGAAGGTTGTCAATTTGATGAGCCAACTAGCAACATCAGGTTCTAGGAGTCTTATTTTTTGTCTCAAAACAACTGAGCAATCTAACCTATTTCAGGATTAACTATTTATTTCTATGCTCCTGTTTTAAAACAAGTTATGTATCTCTCACATCCAGAATTAGGGCTCTGTGAAGGAAAGCTGTGCACTGAATCATAAATGCCAGGGGTATGGGCCCAGTAAATATATGAAGCAGCTTGCCTGGCCTTATGAAGCACCATCTACCAACCCAGTCACACCCTCCCACCTGGGCTGATGGTAATCAGACAGTAGAGCAGGGAAGGGCTGTTACCCATATAAATAAGGAAACATACTACAGCATAGCCTGACTGCATGTTGTGAGAGCAGAACCAAAGGATTTGGCCACTAGTTCACAGTTAACATGCAAAAGAAACTCAAAATATGTCCAAGTCTGATATTTTTCCTTTACTCATACCAAACATGAACTTTCCAAGGCAAGAACAGTAATGTGGCTGGGGTTTGCACAATGCCTCACAGCTTGCACCTCTTTGGGCTAACACAGCATCAAACAAAATAAATGATCACATTTTTATATGAAAGGGGAAGTGTTAAACATGCAGAACAATTGTAAGCTATTCTTTTGGGAGAAGTTTACCCAAAGTTGTTACTAGGGACCCACATCTCTCCATCAACCTGTGCAACATTCCACCTTTGTACACGCATAACCAATTCTGGTTTAGCTGCTTCTGTTTCACATTGGCAAATATGTAGCATTTTTATCTACTGCACCTTGACATGGGAATTCAAGTGATATAAAATAATCAGAAATAAGACTTCTATTTAATTTTTAAAAAGCAGTAGGATCTCTATCTTTTTACCCTACAGGGAGTCAACCTCCCTCCTGCTGGGAGATACTGATGTACTAAATCTGAATTTAATGCAGCAGTGGAGATTTTCACTCTAATTATTCCATTAGAAAGCACACAGATGTCTCACACTGTACTCATAAATTTTCAAGTAGATATCAATTTTCTGCATGCACTTTTCATTCTAGCAACTGACCTCTCTGGATCATTAATCCCGAGTTATGTGCTTGGCAAACCATTGTGAGCTCCTTTTGATGTTGATTTTCATATAGGGTTCTGTTTAGTATTTCTACCAACTTCCAGAATTTTAGCACTATACTTACTAAAAGAATTTCAGACAATGTCATGAGGAACTGAAGAGCTGTAATGACCTTTCCATTGCAACTGATAGGGCGAAACTGAAAAGCTAAAGAACAGACTAGAAAAGGTACTGCTTGACTTGGAAATCATGTGTCCTTCTCCTCTGTAGGAAGGTATTACTCATCAAATCATTTTATGTTCATAAGGCCACTGTTTCTTTTGTCCCTCAGTACCTCACTTCTCCACCCTGCTTACAATGGGATTACTCACATGCTTCCATTTCCATATGAAAGACTGGACACTGCATGTGAAAGTTCCTCTCCACATGACAGCAGCCAAAAAAAGTATCACACACCCTTGGTAAAAACACTTTCCCTAGAGACCAATATATAGAAAACTCATCTGAAAACAAAACATCTCTAGGCTGAGGCTCCTGCCAGTGCCCAGACTCCCCTGCTGCATTTACACTGGCTGTGTCAGAGGCCTCACAGTGCAGATGATGCTCAGTGATGCTGAGCTCCACTCAGCCACTCCCCAGCCAAAAAGGTCACCTGACAGCCAATACTGGAACTGTACTAGACATCAGGAGCATTTGTAGGCCTTGGGGGACTAAGCAAATACCCCTTGCTCAGAGCTGAACTGGTTAGTGCAGTATCTGTGGCTCCCAGGTAACCACAGCTGCTCAACACAACCCAGGGAAAGAATGGCTCACAAAAGGTAACTAATTCCTTCCACTCCTGGTGGGCAACAGAAGGAGGCTGATTATGTTGTCCAGGAAAAAACAAATTGAGGCATGTTTCCAGGATATCCTTAACAATCAGACTGAACCAGGAAATTCTGCTAAGTGGAAGGAAACGGGTTGAAATAGTATTGAAATACATTTTGGCTTAAAATAACTAAATTGAAATAGCTGGCAAGAGGAAGCAAAGAACAGGAGGGAAAAAGAAAAAAAAGAAAAAAGAGCAAAAATTTTTTTCCAGTACTTATTACCATCACAAAGCCACTTGTTGGAATCTGCTGCTTTGTAGCGGTTTGGGGTTTTCTTTTTTCCTAAACCAATCACTTGAAAATTGATTTTGCTAACACTTACAGCTCGAGGAAAAAGATATTGCAATCTGTCATTTAAGACAATAATGAAAAACTCAGATCTATGTTTTTTCCATTTCCACTCTCACTGCTGGCCATTGAGACAGCATGTGTAAGAACTTCAGGCTTACAAATTAACTTACCTCCTGGTAGATTCAATCAGCAATATCAGTACATACAAGGATTAGCTCCCCAGTGTCAGAATGCAATATTGCAGGCAGGCAGCCATATCCCAGACTATCATCAGACAAGTAACAATGACTAAGGCAGGCTGAGCTGGTTACTAAGTGGGCAGGTCATGGAAAGAAATTACTGCTATAAGGAAAAATGTTGCAGTTGCTAAACTTGAAGGTTTCCTTATAAACCATCATCAAGGGTCTCCAGGCCCTGAGATCCTGAATGTGCCACCCTTTGAACCCTCTTAGCCACACACTGGTTTGGGTACCTTTATCTTTCTTGAGTTATCAACATTTGCAGTTTATATGTGAAGTGAATAGTAAGTGAAAAAGATAATTTTATTTCCATTCCTTTAAGGTGGATGCTACAACAAGTATCTGATATTCTAGCAGCAGACATACTACATTAATGTGTAAATGATACCTCCACAATTGCTTGCTAAATACCTCCTGAGGTTTCCCTTATTGTGGTTAGTGTCATGCAAGCCAATAGAAATTCCCAGCACCCAATTGCAAGTCAGCTTTGAATACAGAGCAAGGAATTTCAGCTTGGGCTAACCACCGTGCTAGGGCATACTGAGGATTTCTAGTTTCATGCTGGCTTGTGGCCAGGTCATTCAAAACACAGAACATCAAACTCGGACCTATCAGCAAAGGAATAACTAGATACATTTTCCTCAGAAGGACAACAGAAATCTGGATTTTTAGAAAGTGTATTCAAATGCATTATGCTATATTTGAATTAAACCCACACCAGACTGATCTCACTCATGATTCATATTGTTTTTATTATCAGCAAGTAGAAAAGGAATATATGTAATACTCAACAATTTTAAGGTGCTAATCTTGTCCTTCAGTTGGACTTCTTTAAGCAGTTTGTTTAAGTAAAAAAAAGATTAATCTTCATATAAGATTTCTATTTTGTTTTCAATCTCTTCTCTTTTTAAGCTTTTTTGTTTTGATTTGTTTTAACATAGCCTAGGCAATTGCAGTGGTTTACACAACAAACCAGAAAAAAAAAATCAGAATGGCTCTCTAATAATGTAAAGTATCTCCCCCCACTTTTTAATTATACCACCTCACTTCACAAGTGTAAAGGCACAGAACAGAAACTACTGCCATTTCTGCTTTAATGGGGAGAGTCTGTATTTCTTACCTGTAAATGAAGTATTTTAGATTCATTATTCCGCAGCATTTCCTTCTGTCTTTCAATTTCTATTTCAAAGCTACAAATCTGATTATGTAAAGTTTGTATACTCTTGTTCTTTTCCAAACTTTCATTCTGGAGCAAGGCCACCTGGAAAAAATTCTACAATTACTCCTGCCAAAGTTTATCAAAATACTAAAATAGCTATGTTATTTTAAAACTATCTTAAACACATGAAAGGGGTAAGATCCTAATAAAATCTCTCTCCATGTATTGCAAATAAATAAATAAACCCCAACCTTCTGGTAGCTATTTTTGCACTTCCAATGTATGACACTGGTACAACTTTGGCTTAAGAAAGTGCAGATGGGACACAAAACCAGCAGAGAACTTGTGTCTAAATGTAACATTTTCTTTATTCACTTGATGTTTAATGGCCTGGTTTCCTGGTTTCCACCAACTGACTTGGGAGTTGCTTGGAGTTTGGAAGAAAAAACTTAATTCACTCTGAATTGGTGTTAAGAACTCGAGCCCTGCACAGAAGGGACACCAGAGACAAGCTGAGCTGGCTGGATGAGGGAACACTAATCATCTTCACCTACTCCAATCTGTCCTGACCTATAGCAAATTTAAGGAAAAACATCTGCATGGGACTGACTTGGCTTAAAAGAATGTGATGGCAACGAAAACTCTTGAAATGAATGAATATAGAAAGGATCCATGCATTTGAAGGACAATCCAATGGTGCCGACTAGTAGAAAAGACCAAAGAACTACTACTGTGAATTACATTCTCTCTGTACTGACATTTTATGAATTTATTCATTAGTGACTCATTCTGTTTTTAAAACATGAGCCTTGTTAAAAGAATATCATATTATATATCTCCTTGGGGATGAAACTAATACAGTAAATATTTTCTGTCATACTGCTTAGTGCTTGTTCATTAATGTGGTTTGGAGAAGGGGGCTGCTTGGTGATGGTGCATTGCTTTTTTGAGAAATGCAGTTTTCCCCCAGGCAAGATCATTCAGCAGCAAAAATGCAGAAAACAAACACTTGGCACAAGATGATGTTTGGACATGCCCTGACTATTGCACAGATAGATCTTCAAACGGATATGACACAGCACCATTTCAGACCCAAAAAATCTTGATAAATATTTCACATCATGACCAATTACTTGGAAGTTTCATGTTCTCAAAAAAAATCTACTCCTGGCCTCTATTATAGGTGCTAGTTTGAGGTTCAGCCATCTTCACCTCTGATGTGGGTGCCACTGCAGAATTCCATCCCCCTAACTGCCCTCTAATCAGACGCCATCACCAAATCCCTTATGTGTCACTGCATTCCTAGCAGAACCCAGCCTGTTTGAAAAGGTAATTCATCTTAAATCTCTGAACCAGCCTAAACTAGACAAAGGACTGTCAAAGTCCGCAGGCATTCAGCAAGTTCTTTACATGGGGTCCAAAAATACAGAGATACCGTAATATATGTGTGGGTATCTACTTTTCAATATAGTACAGTGCAGTACATGTGCACATACACACACAGTTCTGCACTTTATACATGGAAAAACTGGCAAAAGAAACTCAACAGAAATGAGACAAAGCTAAGTTTGTCAGTGCAGAGAGAGAAGCAATATTGAGACTGAAGGAATGCCTAGGTACCAGAAAAAATTTAAATTTAAACCAGTACCTCTGTCTCCCAGATATTTAAGATCTGCTGGGTGGATGCTTCATTTTTTTGCATCCTCCATTTCCTTAATGAATCAGAGTTCTTTAGTTAATTGTGATCTTTACATTTCCCTTTTCTCACTGTTTCCTCCCCAGGCCTCCCAATCACAAGGCAGTTATGGTCTGGGTCACTAAGCATTGCATTTCCATTTTTGTACAAGTTATAAAACGTGGACCTGTTTTGTACTGAGATTTTTCCACGCAGCTTTACAGAACACAAGAAAAGCAGAATTATGTCCTGCAGTCCTTAATCAGACAGAACTGTCATTACTAAGTCAGCAATTGTAGTTTGGCTGTAATTTGTGAATAAAAAAAAAATTTAACATTAAATAGTTTCCCAACTATCGTTTCAGCATAAGTCTTTGGAACTTCAGTTTAAAAAAGGGTGAAGGAAACACAGCATCTAATTACAAATTGCATCAGCTTCCTTTACTTAGTTGGCATATTTGAAATATTCCTAGGAAAAAGCATGCTCTTATTCAGCAATTTTGCAAATTAAGCTGTTGCTTATTGTTGCTTACTAAAGAAGAATGGAAAAAACTGTATGCCACAAGAAACGGTATTCAAACAGATTCCATACTTAAGTCTCATATTAAAAAAAAAGTTTATACCAGTTTTCTGTAAGAATGTGATGGAGCCGCAAAATTACTTTCAACTAATTATTTCCAACATTACAAAACTGTGGGAGTTCAGTCTGCAATTCTACATCATGACAGAGGGGAAAAAAGCACTGAATTTTAATTCCCCCCACAAAGTTTTGATTCAAGACTTTACATCTGACCTTCTCTTACTACTCTTTGCCAGCAGCACCATTCAATACCAAACTCCTAACTTAGCACAAGCTTTGCAGCTCTGAAGACTTCCAGTTTTGCCTACTCCACATGCACTGTTAAAGAATGTGGTGACTGGGAGGAGAGAACCCCTCCACAGAGACAACCCCAAACGAAATCTTGACCCTATATAAACTAAGAAGATTTCCACTGGCTTCCGCAGGGCTAAGATTTCTGAGATAACCAGCAGCCAATTTGACTTGGCACTGCTGTTCTTCAGTGCATTGATTAATTTTTTCCTCAAAGAAGAGCACAGCAATGAAGTTACAAATAATTTTATTACCCTTCCCTAGAGTAAAGTCACTGACATATGACATGTGGTTAGCTATTCTGGTAACTTGGCACTGGCTTGGGATTTCCAGTGATTCAACTCTTTAGTATGAATAGGAAGAAGTCTATAAAGCAGGAAGTAAAAAGAAAAAAAAATGGACATATGATGATAAGCAGTTATGTCCTAAATGAAAGTTGAAACAAAAGTCGAGCATAAAACAGTAGTGAAGTGTATCATCTCTAATGTCTGTAAGAGACAAACATAGAACCACTGGGCATTTTTAAATGACAAAGCACCTCTCAGGACACTGAGCAAAGGCAGAACATGATCTATTTTGCAAGTCACAGGGAAAGTGGGTTTTTTCCTATGATGTGAAATAAATTGTGTAGTTTTCATCAGACTAATGAAAAACGAACTAAGGATATGAATCTGTATCTCTCAAAACCGAAAAATGTAAAGTTCCTACATTGACAAAGTTTCAGATGCAAAAGCAAACTCAAGTAATGTTATGGATCCTCAAACTAAGACCTACCTATACACGTAGAAAAATTGTATCTAAAAAAATCTGTATTAGAACTCTGCCAGGTTCAATGGCTTCCTTAAGAGGCGTCAAGTTGAAAACCAAACAGGTCAGGAACAACCATGCAGAAGGCAAAAAACATTACACTGTTTCAGTTAATGTCTGCTTTAAAACTACAATTCCTGCAACTGCATGACCTTGCTGGAGACCCAGGCAGAAGAGATCTCTGTAGGCCAAGAAGGGAATGTGCTTTCTAGACAGAGTTTGCTTGTGATCTGCTCTGAGATGACAGAAATCATATCCTAAGTGCCACTGAGCTTACACTGGAATTGCTACTTGTGAACTCATTTGAGAAAAGTCTGAAGGGGGCTCCTCACTCTTGTGCCTGCATTTGTAGAATACTTTGGTAATTCTGGGATCTTCTTTCCCTTCAAACTACAGAAACATCAGTTTGATGTCTACGTAAGACTTCTTCAAAAGGATTTAAGAAAACAGCAATTTGTTCTGAAATTTTGCATTTTTTAAATCAAAGGCTTGAATTTTATTCACACAACACGTGGTTAAGTCATTCAAGCTTATTCATAAGATCATAGCTGATACAACTCCCAGCATCTCCCAAATCCCAAACAATTTAAAATCTGGAGTCCCAAGGAAACACTGCAACATGAACTTCATGCTGGTCTAGCACTAAAGCAGACATCATCATGCCCATGAGTTACAATATATTTAATGTAATTAATCTGTGCAGCCCTTTACGTCTGAAGAGCAAGAACAAAAATAAATAAAATAAATAACCAGTTTATTACACACTTCTGAAGTTATGTCAGCAAAGATGACAAAGTAGCAAAGATACAGCTCATAGTGCTGCTGCCATGGCTTTCTGAACTCTCTGTTCTGTAAGAAGGCAGCTCAGAGAGGAAGTATAATGCTGGACTGTTTATTTATCTGAAGAAAGTGTTTTAATTAAATTATCAATGAGGAAAATTGTCCATGGAGTTGCGAAGCCAAGTTTCTCACAGCATTTTATTATATAACAAAGGTACAAAGATATGCTAAATGGCTTGATAGCTTTTGAAGAGTACTAGTGCTTTAGCTGTAATGTTGAACAGCTGTAAAACAGGAAAAAAGCGCTTCTTCCAGTACTTTTGTATGATTTAAAGAAGTCAATGAAATTAGAAGTGAGTAGAAGATATACCTTATTTTCTAGAGCATTGCTCCACTCTTTCAATAAGTTAACATGCTGCACTGCTGAGCTGGCTTCATGTGCTTTAATTTGTTGGTTTGTTCCCTGTGACAACAAAGAATTTATACATTTTAGCCAATTCCACTTCTTTTAAACCTACAAAGAAAGAGTATATAAAGACATCGAACCAACACTACATATTTTGGTTCACAGGTGCTTGTTGCAGAACTGTAGAGAGGAGGGAAATCTACTTGGGAATTCACAAAAATCAGGAATACATTTAATATAGCAAGTGTTTTATACAACTGCTATGTATCTCCATCCAGTGTGCTTGATAACTCAGAAACAATAAAGATGAACAAGATTTACAAAATGAGTTGTATTTTAGAGTCTTTTGTGTAGCTTAGAACTAAACAAAGCACAATAAAACCCCTGAGTCATATAAAATCTCAAACTTCCAATTCCACTGACTGTAATTTAAAACTTCTGTTCCATTTCATGAACAGCTTCATAAGCATTACATTTTCCTTCAGCTGAATATTAAAGACAAATATTTAAGATAAATTTATCACTGGAAACTGCCAGCTTTATAAACTACACTGAGAGTTACTACAAAGCCTATTTTGTCACATTAAGATGTTACCATGATTGTTCTGTGATACTCAGATATGCTGCCTCTGCACAACCTATAAGTGCTGTTACAAATAATCACTATATAGTTTACAGAACACACATAGATTATATACAGAGTACATAAGATGCAGACCACATTACTTACTTCATTTGTATTGTGCTGCTTACACCTACTTCAGTAAGTGCTTTGCAATGCAGAGAATATTAGCTTTGATGGTAGATAGTGCTGCAAAGCAACTGAAAGGGTTTCAATGATCCTCAAGGTATGTACTCTATATAAAGTACTAAAAATATATATGTGGATATATGTACATATATGCACACATATACATACATAAAATGAATGGCAATACGTACAACATAACAGTGGGCAGGCTTACAGCACTGATCAGTCCTACCACTAAGAGCATTACTGTTAACACTTAAAAAGATGAATGCTCATTATTTAAGAACCTGGAAATACCTGCAGGACATCATCTATAGAGATGTGTTGCTCCTCAGCGAGTCCTTGTCCTTTTAAATAGGCATGGGCTAACACAGGAATCATTCTATCAGATAAATGCCATTTTTTCCTGTCAGCGGTTTCTGAAATGTCCTGACTAATATTTTTATTACATAAGCATCCAAATTCCCCAGGATTTATGGTAAGGGAAGCAGAATATTTGAAGAAACTGGAATAATACTACTGGAACTAAACTCTCAGGTTTGACTTTATTTTCTTTTAATATTGCAGGGATTGCCAGGATTAAAACCTAAAACTTTTTTTAAAAAATAAATTTCATGCTTTGAGTATACACCTGTGTGCACACAGACATATTAATGCACATAAAAATACATGTTTTAAGTGTGCTAACCTACATGTAACCTCAATTAAAAATATTAAGACACACAAATGAGAGAAAATATAAACATACTTAGTTCAAGAAAATGCTTTCATAGAAACAACTAAAGTTACTAGTCTATTCTCTGAAGAACTAAAGAGACTTTCCTCTTATCCTCAGTTAAGAAGTTCTTCAAATGGTTCATATTCCTGTTTCAGCAAGATACACCTAACAACTGAACTCACAAACCACTGCAGGAATGTGTGGGCTTTTCATGTTGATTATTTTAAAATGCAAAATCAAACATCTCCTGTATAATCACTTGGTGCAACTGGATGATTTTCTTAACTGAAACTAGAGAAGCCCAGAACTTTCATGTCAAAGAATTAGGTTCTATTTGCAGACTTTCATCAATTGGGAAGTATAATTGTTATATACTGACCTGAAAAGTGCAGCCATAACGCTTAAAACTACAGGTACTTGGGGCATTAATACATTCTGACAAATGTGCATTCAACTGCAATAGGAAAAAAATGTGAGTTTTTGGCAAAAAGACTTTTGCATGATAACATAAAGGGCAAAGGTCATCAGGTTTGTATTGTGTGCCATTTGCAGAACATACAACACACATGTGTATATTTTCTCCAGTCTGATCTCAAGTGCTAATTCTGTATATACACATAGGTAAACCACACACACATGCCAATACAGTATACAGTGTGATACATTTAATATACAGTGAAACTTCTACCAAAGACTATTTCAATGGGCAACCCAATTCAAAAAAAAACCAAAACAAACAGAAAGAACATACTCTATAATTGTTTGATTTCATTTGACTTTAGTGAATGGCTCATCTTTTCTCAAAAAGTGATTTTTTTTTTTTACTGGTGCTCTGAGCAAGTCTTAAGATCAGTTTCACTGTAGTAAAGTACATTTTTTTCTAATCCTAATTTCACGAGGAACCAACTTTTCAAAACATAACATGCAATTCTCCATGCCTAAATTTAACAGTTAAATTACACAAAAAAGACTAAACAAGTACTGCATGAAACAGACAAAGAGTTTTAGAATAAGTACAGTTAAGTAACTTTTAAAAAAATGCAGTACATGAGATTAAAACTGATTAGTAAAATGCCTGCATTTTTCACAGATTGAGATTTAGTCCAATATCTTGGATTGTTACAAGCACAGACCACTTTTCATTTAGAAGTAAACTAGTTCACAGGAGCATATACATATACATGGACAGCAGCAGCACAGATGGCAGCAGCTGGATGCAAACTGCCTAAAAGTTGGAGCAGAGAGACATTTTTGGAAAGGACAGCCTAACAAACACTCTCCTTTCAAAAACAGAGTCTGCAGTTGGTATTTCCCACAAAGCAGACAGGAGCCAGAGCCTGGCTCCTCAGCTGGCATCACTCTTTTGGGCTGCAGAATCTCATCTGAAATTCCCACACCTTAAGCCCCACATGACTCAGCTCATCCACCTCCCTGGAAAGAAGTGGTGAATCAACACTGCTCTCAATGTGTAGCTCTGAAACAGACAAGACAGTCTGTAACATCTCTTACTGAGATGCCATCAGTCACTCATCTCCGATTCACAACTATTGCATTCTAAACACTACCTGTAGAAATTCACAGTATCATTTCAAAAGACATGTAGTGGAGGAAAAAAAATGAAGTAAGAAAGGGACATGTGGTCTAACAGGTTTTACAAGAATGCCACGTTTTTCAACTTCTGAAAACCTGCCAAGGAGTTATGAATTAAACATGAAAATTGCCTTTTATTCTACAGTAAGATATCCACTTGTACACTACAGAATTTTCTCAAACTGTTAGGCAGGCATTTTCCCATTTTCTGCATCAGACTTCTTGTCCCTAATCATGCAACCAAGAAATACATACATTTTCACAGTATTAGAAAAAAAAATTAAGCAACATACAGCAACAGATGATGCAGGGCAAAGGGCTGTTTAAAGTTCTGTTCCTACCCATGGTTTCAAACCCCATTCTGACTCTGTGTGTAACAACCCAGCCTTTAATGGTGCAGCCCTCACAAGCACTCAGACACACCTCTTCTGAAAGTAACTGCTGAAGTCCGGCTTTAAGAATAAGCCAAAGTGCTCCAGAACCAGGATCTAGTCTTGGCAGTAAGCACTGGTAGGGTTGGCCAGTATATGTATTTTCTCTTTTCTTAACAGCTCAATTTCTCTTAATAAATACAGTATCTATCATATATTTTGTATTTCATTATCTTGGAGGAAAAGACTGCTTTGGCAGGAGTCTTATGTGCCTTCTGCACTCTGCCACCATTAATAATTTACAAGTGCAACTAAAAAATGGTATGAATCCAGCTTGGGAAGTAAATAGCAGAGGAAAGAGAAAAGCTCATCCTCAGATCAGAAACTTCACTTTCCTTAAAAGAGGCTTACTGAGTGATGAAGATTTCATTAAGTTCTTCTCTATCCTTGGCAAGTAAGTTCTACTTTAAGGGAAAAATGAAGTACCTCAATTTTGACAGATGCTACTTTTATCTTTTCATGTACAAGAACATGGATCCCTTCAAAGCCAGGCTTAAGTTTTTTTCATCTACATATTAATTACTGGAAGCTTCTACACATCAGGAGAAACTTTTATGCATTGTTGCATCTGCTGTTGGAGTGTTGTACTCAACCTTAATCTTACACCATTTCTCTAAGTATCAGTTACTATTTTCCCCTCAAAATTTAATCAATTTAATAGTAATTTAAGTTTTTCCGTGAAATTACACATCTGTATTTTTGTAGTCTTTACTAACTCTTGTCAACGTGGACTGAATTTTAATTGTGTATTTTTATTTTAATATAAGCTAACTACCCCACGATGCTGCTCTGTGGTGCTGAAACAAGGGAAGGGCGGGGGAGAGCTAGTAAAAACAAAAGCAAGGAGGACATGCGCTAATCTTGGACAAGCCAAGTGTAATAATGACTCAAAATTAATAAATTGTTTCTTTTTAAATAGTTTTTCAAGAAATAATTTAAAATATTTGAGTGTTATCACACTTAACTGTGTGGTAGAAAAAGCTTTTCCTTAGATCTCACATCTTAACAAGGAAATGGCTTCTGGCAAAATTCTTGCGAGATCTTACTAAAGACATTATTTAATTTTCAGCACAACACTGGGCATGACTTCTTACCTCGCTCCTCATGAGTGTTTTAACACTACATTTATGAGGACATGAAACCATGACACATGGGCAGTCTGTATCTTCATGTTTCTACAGAGGAAAAAAGCAAACAACCACAAATCAGACCTTACTCTTTAATTAAGGGAGGACTTACCTGCAAAGAAAAGCATCCTACAATAATTAAAAATTCCACAAGATTTTTTCAATGTTATTCCCAGCTGCACAGTTAGAGAACTGCAATTGCTTAAGCATAATTTTATACTTTTGATGGAGGTGTTGATATCTTGAAGCAAAACCAATGGTTTCCGTGTGTTCTCCCATGCGAAGCAAATCTATTTGCTTACCATTTTATTGGTTTTACTTCATACAATGAAACAGCAGTCAAAGTCAAGTTTTAATCCCCAACAATTACTCACAAAATTGGACATCTTTAAGAGAAAGCAGAACCAGTCTAGATGTCCTTTCTAGTGAAGGCATATACTGCATGGAAAAGTTCATTAGAAATGTACACTGCCCACTCTTAGAGATTCTCTTTCCCATGTATGGATATTCCCTTCCAATTCTTTTCTAATTTTGATTCCCAAACTCCTGATACTAAGATTCACTGTTAGACCTCACAATGCTGGGTAGGGATTTTAACCTGAACCCAGATGACAAGTACCTCAGCATAGCTGTCAAACCCTACTACCCCAGTGAGGGAACAAAGTCAGGCCCAAGATAACTAAATTTACATTTCCTCTCTGTCTTCTCAACAAAATGAAAAATCTGTTTCTCGTCAAGTGACACGTCCCATTCAACTTGAAACACACTGCTTCATTTCTGGTACTAAAGAAAAGCAAAGGAAACAAAGCTCTAGATTTATAAGCGTGTTAGAAAGGGAAGAACAAATAGCATGCCCTTTTTGCCCAGTAACCAGGTCTATTTTTTGAAACAAAACAGAGAAGTAAAGGAGATCTGATCTCCAAGATCAGATCTCCTGGCACTGTCTGAAGTTGTGTATCTCCTCCTTTTAAAGTAGGCCATCAGATGCTGTCCTGAGCCATCTGCCCTGCCATGCTCCCCATTCACACTCGCTTACTTGGGCTGTGGCACAGCCCCAGTGACAGGAACCCTCAGCTCAGCCAGAGAGCTGGGACAGCTCCCGAGCCACCTTCAGTCCATCCCCACCAGGGTACCCAGCCAGGAGCAGTGCCAGCCCCTCTCCTCAGATCAGCCTGTCAGGGTGGCAGCGATGCTCTTCTGACAAGAGGAGCCCCAAAGCACCACTCCTGCTCAGAGTCAAGAGTTGGACCTGGGCCTCTCATTCTGAACACACCTGGAATTCTGCTGAAGGGAGACATCTCACACAACCATGTGGCTTTAGGAGCCTGATACCCTACACACGTCCTTATTTATTTATCAACTACAAACCCAGACGAGTAATACTCCCTTCTAATGCTTATTCTCTAATTTTAATTCCATAACCCTGTTCCCTAACCTACCCAAACCATCTGACAAAGGCTGTGACACTGAGCCTTGGTTCATGATAAGAAGGCAGCATGCAACTTCTCAGCATTCTCTCATGTTTTTCTCCTTGTACCACATCCCAGTGTCCACCCACTGAAGCCATGGCAAGCCTTTCCAGAGACTTCAGGAGATACCAGAATAACCCCAGTTCAGGGGCAGAACTCTCTCCCTCCCAGTCTCAATTTACCCAGTTGAGAACATAAAGGCAAACACCAAATCCAGCACAAACCACAGGGCCCCCAGCACAGGTGAGGGCAGGATATTAACACAGCTCCCAGAAGAGCCAGGGCCACAGGAGGAACATGTCTAGCTCCAAAGCAGTGACAGGGAGCAAGGGACAATGTCTGGGGTCATCCCCAACATTACCCCAGTCAGCTCAGCTGTGATTCAGACCATGGGGCAGAGCCCAGGTTGTCCTGGCAGGGTCTGGTTTATGGCCAGGGTTTCAGGGAGGAGCCCAGGGACAAAACAGTGCTGTCCTTCCAGATCCCGGTCACACTACTGCTGTCTAAATATCTATGTTACAGGACAAGCACTTCCAAGCAGCTTTGTGGATTACACACAGAAAAATACAGTAATCCAGGAGCATTTCATACTACTAATTTCCATTTTAACAATGCACCATCTTTATCTGTCAGGAGGTAGAGGATGGAAAAGGTAGGTTTGTGACAAAAAAGAAACCCTAAATTTTTAGATGGTTTGAACAAAGGACATTAGGAGGCAAAGTCACCTAGTGAGCATGCAGGCAAGACAAATGCAGTCTAAAAAAGCTTTCTACTAACATTGTTAACTTGTTGGAGGCTGCCTCCAACCATGGGGATTTCCTACCCCACCAGTCACGGGATTCTATGAACCACATGCTCTCCAGTAAAATTTTTTGTTTCCATTTGCATATCTTTTTTTCTCAGTCTGCTCCCCCTACCTCTGTTTTCAGTTCAAGTCACTGAGGCCAGCTTCAGTCATTATTACATTAGAGAAAATTCTAGGCTACAGCACCCAGAAATGAACTCAAGCTCATCTCTAAAAATACAGTTTTGTCAACGGGGTGACAAAACTCAAATGAGAAGTCAGAAGAAACCTTACAGTACCTAAAGGGGCCTACAGAAAGCCAGAGAGGGACTTTATTCACAGGTAGAGATAGGACAAGGGAGAAGGGCTTTAAGTTGATAGAGGGCAGATTTAAATTAGATATTAGGAAGTTCTAGACTGTGAGTGTGGTGAGGCACTGGAACAGATTTTTCAGAGAAATAGTGAATGCTTAGTCCCTAGAAGCATTCAAGGCCACGTTGGATGTGGTTTTGAGCAACCTGGTTGAGTGGAAGGTCTCCCTGCCCACAGTAGAAGAGTTGGAACAAGAATGATCTTTAAAGTTCCTTCCAAGCCAAACCATTCTGTGATTCTAAGATTCAAACATAAAGTGTCATTAAGCTTCTGATTCTTATTACTAAAGTATAGTGAGATAACATTTTGTCAGGCCACAACAAAGAAGCCCATCTGCATTTCTATAACCACTGAACTTTTAAAAATCTAGAAAAAAGCCCCAAAAATATCAGCCAATCCAGTTTGCAGAACATAGTTCAAACTTACTGATTCTGTCTGTTAAGACATCACACATTTTTTGATGTCACTTTTTGCCTCATGCCAATCCCCAGCTAATTGTAATTCTGGGAGAACAGCATCCATAATCTACCTAACCACACTTCACCTCTGTATCAGAATGTAGAAGAATAAATACAGGGCAGACCTTAATTTTTTCTGTGTATTTTCATGTCTCAGCCACCTTATTCTAGGTAAGGCACAGTTATTGAACTACCAGCCCCTGCAAGTGTGCACTCAAATAACAGAGCTGAATCTAAACCAGAACTTGGCAAGTTTCTACCTATGCCTTTTTGTAACAACATCTCCAAGCAAAGACCACTTCTCATCACTGTCAGACTTCACCTAACAAACAGCACACAAGAACACAAATGAGAATAAAATTTCACCACTCTTACTGTAGTAAGAAGGTGTGAGATCCAAAACCATCAAACTACAGAAACTAAGTAGACAGAATTTTAAAAAGAATATTAAAATCATACCAAGATAGATTCAGCATAATATCTTTCCATGTGAAATAACAAACACAGTCAAGTTAAAATTCTATGTGTAATGTAAGCATGACTTTCTCAACCTCTGCTCTGTAATTCTAACCCTCAATATGCTGCCTATCAGACAAGCTACTCTGATGCCAAGAACAGCAGTAACTCATCCTAGGCCTGTCATGTACCACTGCTGGTTTTGCCAAGGTACAATTTGCTTTTACACTCTTCCTTTCCTCTCATAAGACAGAATTGGTTTAACATTCTTCCCTTCCTCCCATAACAGATCACACAGCATCCAAGAAGGATTACATAGAAGATGCTATTTTTCTAGTCAATTGCAATGCTTATGCTTTTCTTGCATATTTGATTATTATTATTACAGTAGTTGCATTTATTATGTAAATTGTAAAAAATCCAAAAAGCACAGCAAAATTAATTTCAGTATCAATACCAGGCAGTGGATCTGAACTTTTTAAAATGCAGTATCTGAACATCAGAATAAAGAAAATATTTCCTATTCAACGCATTTTTTTTTTCTGGAAAAAGACATGTTTTGAAAGTCAGCCTATTTTCTTTTTTGAATTATTAATTCTGGCTGAAGGGCCAAAGTTCTTTTGCCAGCTACAGAGAAGGACAAGAAGAGTTGTTATTATTCTACATTAATGTAGTGAATCTTGATGTATATAGAAGAAAATACTGCACCTGCAACATAATCATTGGGACTTGGCTTTTACAGTATTTACAGGTTGTCTCCCGGTATTTACAGGTCTTCTCTACATGGTCTGGCAAATCTTTTCTCAGTATTTTTTCTTTGCAATCAGCACGAGGACATGGGAGTTCTTCAAACTGACAATCAGTCCTCAAATGCATCTGAAAGATTTAAAAAAAAAAGTCAATCCAATTAAGTTTTGTGCATGTCTTTCATCCTTTGAAGACATCCAACATTCAATAACCTCAGAACCAAAGTAAGGAGAGTTATTTAGTGAACTGCATCACACAAGAGCAAACACTGACAAATCTACTGAGGAATACATTTCTGACTGTACAGTCCCTTTACCTGAGCAGCTGAGCACAAAATTCTACACAGGCTATTGAAAGAAAAAGTAAGCACTCTTTTTAAAGGTATATTATTCCACATAAACACAGATGCTGCTTTAAGTTGTTTAGGTACCTGAGCTTGCTCACTCAAAGCAAGAATCTACACATCTCACTGCAAACTGCTGTGCAGCCTCACCACACAACTGTTGAATTACTGAATTACTGCTATCTCATGCCTTCACCAAAACAGCTACAGCTTATTCTACACAACTCTGGAGAAGCCAAAGGTTTAATTTCACGCATAAACACCACATGAAAGGATTAGGATAAATAAATACACACCAAAATAGAAATCAAATTTTTCACATTTGTCAAGTACATATTAAGATTCTTCACTATTCTATTTCTCTTTCCAGTTCTCATTTGGTTCATACATTTGTATTTCCATGCTTAAGTGCCAGACAATCACATGATTTTTTATAATTCCTTACAGTTCATAAAAAACCTGAGTTTTAAAACAATTTAAATCTATTCTAACATTTCTAAATCACATTAACCACCAGTGAGAATAAGTTCAGAAATTGACTGTGATTTTAATTTGTAAGAATTTTTTCATCATTCTTTAACTCAAAAGAAAGCTTATGATTGTTAGATTAACTTACCAGTAACTGACCCAAAGATAGCTGTTCTTTACAGCCCTTGTTTTCATTTCTGCAGTATATTTGAAGGGCAAGTAGTTCTCTCCTGCAACAATTATCTTTAAATACCTGAAAAATCAAAAATAACTTTACTTTAGAAACTGAAAACCACTCAAGGATATGCAAGTTCAAATAAAGTAGAAGCCATGCAATTCAGCTACAGCAGCGTCATTCAATTCTAGCTTTATGTGCCAGAAATAAAATCCTGCTATTCTATTTTTCTAGAATGTGCACAATACTGAGGTTCCTCCACTGTGAAGCAGCTCAATGAAAGAGTATTTGGACAGACACTCTACTACTGATTCAGCTGTACTGTAAATACAATAAAGGGAAAGGTACAAGAAAGGACCAAATTTGCTTTTTGCTTGCCAATATTAGGCCTGCACAAGCTAGAACTCTCTCCATTGTCTGGGGAGCTGCTGTATTAGACACAATACCATAGAACAAAAGAGACTCAAAGCACAGTAGTTTGGAGAGGAAGCATTTCATGGATGGTGGTCCCAAAATTACCAGATTGGATGGCTGGAATACCTACCTGCATTTCAGTGGTAAAATTACAGATATTTTCTAAGGTTTTGGAGGGAAGGAGGTTTTTTTATTTCACAGATAAGCAAGCTTTAACTATCTCTCCATTTTAATGTTTTTAAGCACTTTCAGCATTTTTTGTCCACAATAAAACTGGAAGAAGTTACAAATAGAGAGGTTGGGGCTTGACTTTTACCCTATAAGAGACAACACAACTGAACTCTCAAGGAGCCAAACTGCAACAGGCAGGAACTAGAGAGATACAAGAACTGAAAACCATTACTGCTATTTTAAAATCCAAAGCCAGAGATAACCTTCTAATTGTTTTTCAACTGCTTTAATAGCCATTAAGAAATACCTCAAGAACCAAGCCCAACCTATGACTGCTTTTCTGATAAACAGACTCCTGTGATAATGTGCACACTGCAGCACTCCTGTAATTATGGAATGGTTCTGCATGCTAACACTTAACCAAGAATTATAATCCACCTGCCCACAGTGACTATGAACCTATCCCCAGTATCAGTGAAGAAGGGAACACTGCAATCACTCTCATCTGATCCCATCTGACACAGGTCACTGATTTCTATTTACTTTTCAGAAGCGTGTGGGAAGTTTAATGAATCAACAAGTCTCATTTAAATAATCAATTGGCTATGCTGCAGTATCTCTTCCAAAGTAATTCACAGGGTCAGTATGCAGATTTTTGCTGACTGAAGATAGGGTAAGGAGACAACCTTTAAAGTTTTTCAAAGACTATCTAAAAGCATTTCTGTGATTTAGGACTTGAGCATTCTGTGGGAAGAGAGGTGGCCAGTTTCATGAAAAACACTGATTTGCACAGTTAGTCTAAGAGGTATTTAGTATACATTGGCCTTCTTGTCCTGTTTTAAAGATATTTCAAGTTTCATAACAAATGTACGTATTTATGTATATTGAGAGCCAGAAAGTCAGAGTTAAAAGAACAAATAAATTAAGCATCATGAGTCTGAGCTCCTGGAGAGTCCATCCATGTCAAAAGTAAATTACACTGAGCACTGTTCAGAGAACTGTTTTGGATTAAAACAAAGAGATATTAACATATCCATCAACCTTTTTTTCAAAATGGTTACAGACAAGTATTCATTTAGGCAAGAAAGACTACTAGCACAAATAATTTACTGAACACTTTAGCAATAATGTCCAACCACATAAACCACATACTAAGCCAAGAAATTTTTCTACCTTCAACATTTCAAAGGCAGCAAAAGTTTTGATGTGGAAAACAGTGAAGAGAGTATCACTGAAATAACTTATACCTATTAAAAAGAATCTGATCCATTACCATTACAGTCTTAATTCCAGTGGGATTCACTGAACACCACACTGTAAAAGAGAGGAGTGAAACAGCAGCCACTGGTCTAGAGCCAAATCAGTGTTCAGCTAGACCTGTCACATCCCAGCATCTACAGGAGATGGAATACTTCTTATCATGCTCTTGATTGATGGGAGGAAAAGTGCAATGTGTTGCTGCAGCTCCCAACTATGAATACAAGATGTGACACCTGTCTGGACTTTTTGGGATGAAGCTGATGTGTTTTCTACCACAAGGTTAACAGGAAAAATGAGCCACCTACCTCTATAAAATGCATGGCTTAAGTTTTATGACCAACCTACCTTTCTAGGCAGCTTATTAGGTTTATGAAATAATTACCACATAACAGTAACACAACTTATGTATGCCACACAGTTCAATACTCTTGAATAAGAAATTATCTTAACAATACCTTATCTTTTACTATGCTTTCTTGACACGCTGTACATTTTGGACTAGAAGACCTGAAAAGAAAGAAATTATTTTAGCTCATCTGAACTTTTGTAGTACAGAAATTTCTGTTTATGAGGCACTTCATTTTGATTATTCAATATATTCCAAAACCATTAAAAGTGGATATAGTTCATTATAAGGAGAAAATACAACATTATTTCAATAAACTTGAACATCTGAGTTTTCAGTGGAAAGTATCTGGCATTCTCAAAGAAGTAAAACCACCACAATGTCTCCAGACAACTGCACAGTGGTTTTCAAGTCGGCAAAACTCATTCCCTTTCTTTCAGTCTGCACCTGATCCAAAATTGTTGTCATTTCTCAATCTGTGAAAACAGGCATATTGTCTCTTTAATTATTGGTTTTCAAACGATATCTAATGAAAATTTACTTTCTCTGACAGTCAATTATACACCCTTCTAGGGTAAAAAAGTATTTATGTCCATGTCCTTCAAGTCTGTTCTGGTTTTAGTAACTGTTACAGATGCTTGCTGCCTCTTCTGTCTGAAATACTGCCTTGTAGCTGTCTTAGTAAACTAATTATTAAACTTGTGACCTTTTGGACAACAGGTAGAATCAGGAGCAGGGCAGACTGTGACAAGAAACTGGAGTGCAGAAAACCTGAGTTTCTACAGCTGTTTCTGGCTCTGACCTGCCAAATGCTGTAGTGTAAACCCCTTAGGATCATAGAAACGATTGGGTTGGAAGAGAGCAAAGCTTATCTGGCTCCACTGCCCTGCCATGGAGAGGAACACCTTCCCCCAGAGGCGGCTGCTTCCTTCGAGGTGGAGTTGCCATCCCTGGATGTGTTTAAGAAAAGACTGGATGGGGCACTCAGTGCCATGGTTTAGATCAAGTGTTAGGGCTGGGCTGGACTCGATGATCTTGAAGGCCTCTTCCAACCTAGTGATTCTGTTCCTTTTTAGCTCCTTTTCCCCACATAAAATGGGAACAGTCAAAATTATCTCCCTTGTAAAGCACCAAGACGAAAAGCACCAGGTGAAAGCTGCGTGAATTCTTCCATGAAGCAACTCACTGACAGGCTGTGGCTGCTAGCAGCAGTGCAAATCAATGTAAAAGGCTGAAAAAGTTCAATTATGTTATATATTCTGTATGGTTATTTCAAATCATTTCACTGGCTTCTGCTCTTCAAACCAACCATTTTGTGTCTCATCATATTTCTGGGCATCTGAAGTACCTTGAAGCTTCAATACCTGTAATGCTTTTCATAAGTCAGGAAAAAAACGTAATCTAAACTACATCAGGGCATATAATGTTTAATACAATGTCATGCTTTCCTTGCTCTTACTGAATTCACTCAAGTATCCTACTTGCTTTTTCAAACTACTCTTGCATACTGAGCAGACATCTTTACTGCTCTATCTCCACTAACTCCCAGTTCCTTGTCCTCAAACAACCCTGGAACAGAAGTTGCTAGCATACAATTACTGTGTTTGTGTATGCAGCAGTGTATCAACACTGAATGAAAAAATGTTGTGCCAAATACAGGACCAACATAAACCCATTTTACTCTCAATTTTATGGCATGCTTTTTATTAAAAAAAATAAAGGGGGGATGTAAATTTTATTTTAATAAAGGATTTGTTTATAACAAGCACTTAAAGTGAAATAACTCAATGGCCTTAAAAGCACGTGTCCTTTTCAGTAACAGACTGGTTGGAAAGTCAGGAAGATAAAATTACACATATTCTAGCTACACTGTAATAAGCACATGTGCATGTCTCACAGCAGGGAAGGAAAATTGCCCAGACTCTAGCAATGCCAGAATTGTTACTGCTTAGATTGTCAAGGATCTGCTCTGCCAACCTGTTCACATCCAAGCATGGCAGGTGTTTGGTTTTTTGCAGTCACTGTTATTAACCTTGTAAGAGTATTCCAAAAACACATACTGAATAAGAAATAACTGCATTTCTTAAATACCACACCTCACTTCACACTGTGTATCAAAAGAAAAGTTGGTGGGGTTTTTTGTTGTTGTTTTACATTTGAAATGCTGTAGGCACAAAACCTGCAGGAGTGCATTAGTGAGCTACGGACCCTTGTGTTTGCCCAGTACAGAGATTACTCTTTATCACGAGACTGAGTATTATAAGAACTTCCATACTCTTTTGCCATGCTGCATGTAGCCTTGACTTAGATATACAAGTATTAGATATCAGATGACAGTATTTCCAAGTGACATATAAACCAGCATCTAGAGTCAGAGTGGTCACAAAAAGCAAATAGATCACCAAAGCTTCCAAAGCTCTCTTTGATAGTAGTCAAGTATGCAACATTCATCAAGCCAGGTATCTTCTATATTTCTGCTTTTCCAGTAGTAAATGAACACATTTGGTGCTTATGTACCCCAGGAGACTGAAGTGTGCTGAATGGTCTACAAACATTACACAAAGTTTTGAAATCACATTGCTAAATACAACCAGCAGTAATGCACCAAAGTTGAGAGGCAAAGAAATCTACTGTTGCACAGGCACTTAAAACCTAGACAGATACTCCCCGAATGATTGCATTTTTATTCTTATCTAGACTGCAAAAGACTGCACCTCTCAGCATTCATTTTACATCTCTATCATTCACTCACCTCTTTGCACTCTGGCCCAAACACCTCAGCAACAGAGATGCCAGCCTTCCTGACCCTTCTGCTGTCCACAGGTCATGCAAGTCCCATAACAAACAGCTGGAAGGGCTACAGGGAAGCTGCTCCACAAGCAGGCACATTTATCCAAGGGTCCTATCACCCATTCTGAGGCTGGGTCCACAGCCAGGTTAGGTAGCATCACCCTAAGGAATGTGTACAAGCTCACTTCCTCACACAGACAATTTACTGTGTGTATTTGACACCAGATTACCCAAGTCAGAAGTCTTCTGAAACAGCTACTCCACTTGGGCTCCACAGGGAATGAAATTCTTACCTAATACACTTCCACACAGGATTACACCACCTTAACAACTGCTCCACCAATAGTAATGGAAAACCCAGTTGTCTTATCCCGACCCAGAGTAGAGCAAAAATGTTTGCACCAGCACACAGATAACAAATACTCAAGCAAGAAACAGTGGAAGGCTCAACATACTCCTAAAGCTGCAATGGTGTTCACAGTAATGTCAGTAGTTCACAACATCTAAAGGTTATCAACATGCTCTACCAGAACAAACAACGTACCTCAGCAAGGCATTCATGCAGGTTTCACAGAACCTGTGTCCACATTCAGTCTGTTTAGGATTGCATAAGATGAGGTGACATTTTTCACATTTGTACTTATCTTCCACGGCATTCACAAATTTCTCTTTGTAGCCACCTTGCTCTGGAACATAGATGGATGCTGACGGACTGCGGTCAGGATTGGCCCTCTGCTGTACCATTTCTACAGATAAAGGGGGTTCTGACTTCTTACTGGGGTCCATGCTCTAAGATAGTTTCTGTGAATCAAAAGTGAGAAAAACTGAGAAATGAGGATCTCTTTTGCCATTTAAATAAAACAAACAGAGCATGTGAGAGATTGCATGAAATCAGAAAGCATCAAGTACAGATCTGTGTCCACACATCACGTGGACATTATACATACATTACTGCCCAAGTATATTTAGCATAGCAAATCTGTAAAATACTCTACATATTCAAAGGCTCTAGAAAGTAAAGAATTAAAACCTCCTCCTGAAAATGAAGTGTTAATTATGGCCATCAGTCTGGGAATACATAAAGGATTCTCTCATATCTTTCTCTCGCTCTGAAAAGTACTGTTTAATGTTGAAGTCCAACCATTAGGGGCAGCAAGAGGTGTGGTGAGGAGGGTGTTCTGGTACAGTTCTGCATATGTGATCCTGCTCAAATGCCACTGCAAAAGCACACAACCACCAGTGTCCTACACAGGGTACCCAGAGCCTGCCCAGCTCCCCTGCCCACCTTTCCTGTCTATCCCTTTGCAATAGCATAGTGTAAGACACACTGCTTTAAGTCTGCTTCACAACACCACAAAAGGGTTTTACTCATTAGACACTTTCCAACCTTCTCATGGCACATCTTCACCTGAAGAGAGCAGCTGAGCAAAGTCTAACTGACAGCAGAGAAGGGCCTATGTAACATGGCCATTTGATTAATTTACCAGGGCTAAGCACAACTGACAGGTGGCTGAGAAAATAATGAATCCAGCTGAAGAGTAAATTACAGTACCTATTATCTTGGACAATCCATCTTCTAGGTCAGCATGCAAAGCATCAGCAGAGCAACAGAGGAATGATATCGCTTAATAGTTTAAGTTTTAAAATGTGTTTTCAATCCTTTCCCAGCTAATCTCATAGTCAAGCAAGTGTAAGTGCTCTTAGAAAGGCTCAGCATATCCAGGAGAAAGCACAGTTGGAGGAAGCAGAATGAAGAAATGAGGCTCAGTTCACTTCTCAAAGTATGTCCACAAATGCCACAAAGGGAGTCAAATGCCTCACATTCCAAATACACAAACCCTCTTGTACACAGTTTTTGTGGTATACTACCTTCCCTTGGTAAGCCCAAAACCACACATTTGTAATGAAACATATTTACTTGTAGGTAATTTCTGCATCTGGAATTTTGGTACAGAATTCTCCATGCAAACTAAATGGGTACAGAATTTTCTTTGATTTCTGATGCCATTATTTACAGAAACAAAAGACAAAACCATTGTGACTTAATGCTGGGACCATTTCACATTTTTACAACACCAGCTGAGCAAGGGTAGAGGTGTTGAGTGAAGAATTCTCACTTCACAGCCCTCTTGCCCAGGGGAAAGCCCCTCTGATCTCCATCAACTCAGAGAGACCCAAGGAACCCATCCTCATAACTTGACACACAGACCCAGTGATTGTGTCTTATTCTAAACCAACAAAACAACACAAACACACATCAAATTAAAAAAAAAAAGAAGAAAAAAAAGAGAAAAAAACCCAACAGGTTCTATAAACTGAACAGCTACTATAAATTCTGATTCATAATTTGAATTAATGTTAGTCTATTCCTTGTCTGCTCTTCAAAGACTGCAGAGGCCTATGTCTTGACAGAACAATATGTGAAAGAACCAAAAAGTCTGTGCTGAACTGAAAGTGACTCACACTTCTCATTAATGAGGAAATTCAGATTATTTCAGACCTTAGCTAGAGTTTCACCAGCAAGTATAAAAACCCAGCAGGTAATAATGACACTGAAGAAGCAACTCAAGATTGTAACCAGCACAAAAGAAATGAGATTGATGTGGAGAACATGATTCAGACAAGGAGGTTCACAGAAGCGCCATGAATGAGAAAGGACAGCAGCTCACAAAGGTGGTCTAGATTCAAAGACTGCCCAAGGCATGAGTGCTGCTGCTGTACATCAGCGGCTGGACATGGGGAAATGCAGTCATGAGCTTAGGATCTGACACTCTTCTGTGGTTGTAAGAGAAAAGATTAGCAAGAGATGGAAAGAAGTGCAACTCCTTAAGTGTTCAGACTGCTGAAACTTAGCTACCTAGGGACTTGCTTCCTATGTCTGATTGGAAAAGCTTCATTTGGCACTTGCAGTTTAGGAATCTAAATGTTTCAGTTCCTTGATTTATAGGTATTAATACCTCTTTCCCCTCTGCAGCTGCGTATTTTTTTTAAAATCATATTCAAGACCTCCAGTATTCTGGCAATTCATGAAGTCAAAGGCCAACTTCAAGCATGTTGATTTGTAGGAACAACACAGGGAACATTACTTTCCTTAAAATGACAGAAGAAACAAGGCATGACCTGCTTCTAACCCACAAAAGAAATACAGAAAAAGAGACACTGAAAGAGATGCTGAAAGGAGAATTGTCAAGTCAAGAGAGCACAAAGTTCCCAAACTTCCAAGTCACAGTCCACAACTACTGAATGTCTGCTTCCCCATTAAGTTTCTTCTGAACAAAAAGAAGCTAAAGATGATTGGAGATGTGAAGTCTTCCAAAAGCATGATTTCTTCAAGGAAATGGAATAAGAAGTCACAAGAAGGCAGGCAGGGGTGACAGGAGAATATTCAAGACAACACAGACAGCACTGAATGCCAAATGAGCAGCAGGTGAGAGTTTCACAGAGATCCGAAACTGCTCCAGGCTGGACTGTCAGCTGTCAAAGAGAGATTTCACACCAGAATAAAGTGCACAGGGTGCCACAGGACTCCACTTTTGGAACTGATATCTTGGATACCTTGTCACAGAAAAGAAGCAGAAAGCACACTGACAAATAAAACATACTATGGGACATGCTTAACAGATTTGTCTGCCTTGGGTTTTGTATTTATTTTATGAAGAAGTATGTCAGACCAGAAAAGCTAAACAAGCTCAGCAATAGAGCAGCCAGATTGGTGAAGAATTCTCTTCCACAATACTCTGAATGCCAGCATTTTCTTGTGCAGCAAAACTGGGAAGCCATACATGAAGTACTATCATAAAATACAACACAGCATTGAGCCTGCAACACCACCACAACCTTGTTATAATGAACAAGCTGTATTTAACAAGGGGATGGGGAGAAATGAGGTCTGTCTGTCTGTCTGCACAGAGTTTTGCCTTCATGCATGTTAGTTACATGCTCCTACCCCTGCATGTGGGATCAGTGAACACAAGCACAGAAAATACAAACATTTCAGCTGCCATCCTTTTGGAAATCACATTCTGTTATGACTTCCATGCCACTCCAGGGTGTCAGCTGCAATGGCTTCTCTTCCTTTGCAGGAACCTTTAACAGCAGCACTTGGATTATTCCCCCACAATCATGTTTCAAACTGCCAACAAGAAGCAATTTTGAAGTCACACCCCAGTAAGGTACTCTGCACTAATGGCAGTGAAGTTAACATCCTTCCAGAGAGCAGGGAGAAGAGCCTAGCCAGGTATCTAGGATGGGCCTGTACTGGTGGGGGCCTCTGATTCTTAAAGGCATGGCAAGGTGCCATCCAGCCAAAGACTCTGGTACTTGTTCAGCAAGCTATATCTTAATGCCTACTTAATCATCAGCTAGCTCTTAACACTCCAGTTTCTTATCTGTGGAAAAAGATTATCACAATAAAAGTATATGACTTTTAGATGTCTTTTAAAACTGTTAAAACCTGGACAATCACTTTTCAGGACAGATAAGCACATAAAAAACAGAAGCACAGTCACCAAAGTTGGTTCTGTCCACTGTTGCTTGTCTGTCAGCCACCTCTCCCGCAGCCAGCATATGCTAATATTCACACTTGAATGGACATGGTTGTGGCCACCAGATGGGTGACACTGTGACACTGCTTGCTCCAGTCTGGTCACTATTCTTGCTCAATACAAGTGGAATTCAAGCCACTGAGGCTGAACCCCAACTGATACTTCAAGCTGTATATACTGCAGTGAAGGTCAGAACAATTTGTTGGTGCTTAACTAATCAGTATCAGTACAGAAACCTAGAAACTGGAAGCAAAAGCGTGTTTACCCACAAAGTTGTTCCGAGAATTAGGAAGCACGGGAATTCCCAAACAAAAGGCATTTTGCTCTTTCCTTACTCAAGCAAGAGTGTTGTTCTCACTGCACGAAGAGCAAACATCCTAAAAATCTGCACTTGTGTTCTGTATTAACACATATCTTTATGATTTGTTCTTAGGGAATAAAGCTGGTTTGTGACACTGAAACACAATAAAGCTTCTATAAAAATTCAAAATAAATTTGCATCCTAATGAAAACAGAAAAAAGATTAATTCTGATATAAATCTAAAACACTCCTAAAAATTTGATTGTACTAGGTACCATGGGATTTGGAACCTAAAAGACTCTGCATGAAGACAGTTTCAGTATATTGACAATATGAAGCAAATAAGCTTTTGTCACAGCTTTAAAATTCAAAAAGAGCAAAAAGCTATTAGAAATAAATGTTTTCATTACAGCACCTTGGAAGAGAATAATGCATGCCACTGTTTAATTTGGTTATTACTACAGGACAGCAAAGCTTTTTGATCAAATTACAGTTTGCACTGAGAACAGGAATGCCTCAAACAGAACAGCACTGCATGCACAATATCTAAATTAAGCTGTGAAAGAGAAACCTAAAGTGGGACAGGGATCTTAAGATCAGAGCAGAAAAGTAACCTTTCCTCTTCAAAAAATTTTTGTATCTAAAACGTGTAAAAAGCACACAAACTTCAGCATCTCATCCTAACTAGGTCATTTTTTTGGGTAGCCTGGGGTATAATTTTTCAGTCTAGCTTTTAATGAGGTAAGGGATTGTGATTGTGCTGTCTCCACTCTCAGCCTCCCAAAACCACATTGGAACCAACTGGACAGTGTTGCCATGAAAATGAACAGCTATGAGGGGAACAGAAAGAGAAACTTAATGCAGTGTCCCAGAGAGCAAGAGGCCATAAAAGTGCACCCCCATGGTCTATCAGTCAGTCAGTGCACAGACACACACAAACCAGCCAGGAACACCTGCTCCCTCCCTTCCCACCAAGCTTCATGGCCTCAGTCTCCTCCTGTACCATAAAAGCAGGGCTGGGCTGAAGATTTAGGGGTTTTTGTTGTTTTATTGCTTTTTTTGGGTATTTTTTTGAGGAGGGGGGAGTAGGGGTTAAAAAAAAAGATGTAGAGCACAGATTAGTAGGAAAACAAACTTCATCAGTTTCACTGCTCTTCACAGAATTTTCTTCCTTACTCCACAGGATATCCTCAGAGAGACACATGACCAGGTATCAGGAGAGGGATTTCCAGATCTTCAGTCTTTCCAGCTCACTTGCTTTCTATCATCAAGAATTATTGCTTCAAGTTAGCACACAGAAACCTTTATCTTAAAATTAAATTATTAAAACAATCTGAACTTTTTCTCGGTCTTATATTTCAGCATTTTATAGCTTCTAATAAATTCCTAGAACATACTGAAAAGAATGTCCATCTTTCTTTCACCATTTTTAGACAAGTCTTCTGAGTTGGTTCTGTTTCCAAGTGCTATTAAAATATGCAACATACATTGGCATACTCTGATGTCTTGTTAGAACAGTAATGCAACCTGAAAGCAGTATATTGGTGACAACATATTATCAGTTTACTCAGGGCACACCTGTCAAAAATATTAAAACAAGGCTGCCATGGAAATCTTTACTCTGGAGCTCTCAAGCATGAAGGGGTCCAACTGCAGAGTATCATTCTCACAACACCCACCACACCTCAGCCTGGCCTTCTGGCAAAACCCACTGCTGGGTCTGGGCAGGGGCACTGAACAACAGATCAATAAAATGCAAATGGCTTGAATCACTCCAAAGACAGACTCAGGCCATGACTGGGCACCACTGGAGTGGCAGGTTTGAAATCAATCATCCATCAAATTTGTTTTGTGTGAGGTCAGAGGTCTTGGCACGTCCACTCCTGCTGTTTGCACAGGGGAACTACTGATTTATTTATTTTTACCTCCATGCATTTTTCATGCTGGAAGTGCTATTTACTATTTCTCCAGAGCATATATATATATGGGACCAACTAACCAGAGGTTTAGGTATTTCCAGGACATGCTCTGAGAGAATATTCTGAGGAGGGTAAGGAAGGGTTGCTAAGTGACCCACACTGATACAACTTCGTACAGTGAGAAATAGGAGACCACTCCTCATCTTCTTTTATATTTACACTCAAATACTAAGTCTGATTCCTGTACAGAAATGAAAGCACCATTGATATTTAAAACTTTTTTTCTCTGTGCTAAAACAAATAGGCTATTTTAAATACTTTAAACTTTGCCCTAAGATTTCATAAGCATGCACCTTCCTTGCTGTGAAGAAGACCTGGAGATCATACATATAATAGAACAGATGAAGACCAACAGGAAAAATCAGATAGAAGCAAGTAAGCCAAACATCTGAAAACACAGAGAAGATGTGCACTGAGTATCCTCCACACAGGAAGCTACTGCCACTTACAAGCTCTCCAGAGCCACTCATCAGCGCAGTTTCCCAGCGCTGAGCTTGGAAGGCACCTCTGGAGGTCATGCAGCCCAGCCTCCTGCTCAGAGGAGACCATCTTCAAAGTCAGGTCAGGTCCACTGCTGAGTTTTCAAAACTCCCTGGGTGAAGAAACTACAACCTCTCCCAGCAACCTCTCCCAGCACTTAACACCCCCCTGTCAGGAGTTTTTACTGCAGCAATTATGATGTGATATTCTCAGGCAGCAAAAAGGCCTGTTCTGATACTTGAACTGCTATGATCTCAAGCAATTAAACCATATTTCACCACAATCTCCACAGGCTCTAGCCTGTAGAAATTATTGAACAAATAGGGAAACTATTTTTGGTTTGGAAGGTACAGGCTATTCCTTCTTTTCCTATCTGACCTAGAAAATCAGAAGCATAATCAAAAGATGCTATCATGATATTCTTGCAAAAGAACAACCATGTGTCACTTTAATCAAAAACGTGCATTTCCCATGTTCTAGTTTGCAAGATGACTGAAGAGTTGAAAATAAAAGGTAAGTTATGTTTTACATTGTTTTATTCTTTTAACTTATCTAGTTCCTTGGCTGTACTTCTTTCAAAAACAAGTCTACACAGTCATGTGAAGTGTCTTAGAGGATTAAACAAAACTATCTCCATACAAGGGATCTCAATTTAGCAAGTCTGCTGGACTATGCTGTCATGAAAAGAGCTCTAGCATATACTCCCTCCTGCGCAGTGTAACAAACTTCTGATTCTAAATAAAGGACAGATTTGGAAAGTAATTACATCAGCTCTAAGAGGTTAGATTAGTAAGATTTATAAGTCATAACATAGTATTAAAATAGTTCAGAATGCCCAAGAAGTCAGGGACTGACACTTTTAGTAACTATCCAATAATAGGCTGAATACAATTAACATTTAGTCAAACACAAATTTCACCGGATGAGAGAAAAGAAAAAACACAACTTTTAAAGGGCTTAAATTTTATCTATTAAAAAGACAGCAGAAAAGGTAAGTCAGTGCAATTAAGGAAAGCTCATTTTTATGTGACACTATGTTCAACTCTTGCTTTTTTGAAAGTTTACAGCATTCCTTTGAATCATGACACATGGGCTGGCAAAACAGCTTTAAGATTCAGCCTGAGGCAGCAGTAAAAATAAAGTGTTTGTATTTTGACTTACACTTGCTATCTACAGCTCTCAGTAATTACTTCCTAATCTCACTGGGCTAGCAAAATACAGTATAAAGTCATCTGAAGTGCAAGAAATCAAAAGCATCTTTTAGAAATCAAAAGACCTCTTAAGCTTTGAAAGCCTGGGTCACAAGACAACAGATAAGAGAAATGCTGTCCAAGCTCACGATGAGTATTCTTCTGCATTTCCAATTCAGGTTCCTGTACATTTCCTCTCCTCTCTCATGCACCCCTAGACAAAGCTATTGCATTTCATCTATGAAGTTAACCCCCAGCTGTGATCTGTATTTCTATACCAGGCTTTTAGTAGAAGCAGATAAAGAACAGGAAAGATCAAAAGATAATCAGATGATCACAGAACAAAGTATACTTTAATCTCTTCCTCTGCTGTTTAGGGGAAGTCCATGATTGAGATACATATGACAGTCCTATGTGGGGGAAGTGGCTGAACACTATGAATTTTTGATTTTTTTAACTTCTGGCTCTGTTTACAAAGAAACCATTTTATCTTCTGCAAAAGAAATATACTCAGATAAAATATTCCCAGAAACACCATGAAAATCATATTTGGAATTAAAGGTAGTTTCATCATTCAAAATGGTTTTACAAGTGCTTTGAAGAGAGAACTAGAAAAAAACCAGCTTATATTTGCATTAGAAGTACTCTGTTTTTGTGGAAAGCTATTTCCATCAATCCAGATTTCCTCCAACTCTTGTTTTACAACAGGTCTAATGCTTTACTTTTGCTGCACAGCACACCACAGATCTTTGGTTCACATGATACAAGTGTCAAATCACAGACACCCAAAAGCCCAGCTGCTCACTAGGATTCTCACTTCTGCCTGCTGTGACTGGGCAACAACAAACCCCAGCAAGGATCAACAAGGGTAAAGGCAAAGAGCATGTCCCAGTCATTTTCACCCTGGCATGCAGTCCTAGAAAATGATGGCTCATCCTCTAGTGACCTAGTCCAGCCCCCTTTTCCTCCCAAGGTGTGCCTTCAAGAAAAATCTGCTGCATGAATAATCAGTAACAAGTTGCTTATCAATTATAGCAACTTAAGACAAAGTCTCTTCATCTCTGAAATCACCAAGCAGAGATCAAAAAATTACTGCAGTATTTTTGTCAACCTTTTCTTCGTTCTTGAACCAAGACCTATTGATCAGTGTTATTCTTTTACTTTGTTAGTCAAAGAGATCCTCGGCTTTAAATCTAACAAAATTTCAAGTCTATCAGAACAGCAGAAGATATTCCTCAAATCAGAGTCTACCTATCTACATTGCTGTCTGCCAAATGCATGAAGAATATTTCTGCATTGCCAATTCCTGACAGAGTGAGTCTGTGCTGTCTCTTAATGAATCCAGCCTTGAAATCTCAGCAGAGGAAAAAAAAAAGAGGTAGTACCTTATCTTCTACAATTAGAAGAAAGTATGTGAAGGCAAAGGTGGCAGAGACCAGCAAATAAAAAGAAAAAAACCAAAGCACTTCAAGAAGCTTATTATAAATAATTACTGCAAAACTGCCTTCTCAAGAATACCTACAAAATACAACTTAATTAATTTTAAAATGCAGCTTATCTTTAAGAAAGATAGTCCTCCCAGGAAATTCTGAACACAGCAGAGTTTAGAGGAATCTGGTAAATGAAAGAGAATGCAACTTCAAGTATGGCTCAGCACTTTTTGAACTCAACACTGAAATGAAGTGCTGTGCAAATAGACATGACCATACCAGAAAACTCAAAACCACAGTCTCTCACTTCCACATGAAGTTTGTTCCACTCTAACTAAATTTTCTAAGCCTACATCCAAAATGCAAAAAAATTCTATCTAACCTGTCTTTCATGGAAATTAACTCACTCTCATAAAACATTTCCTGCTCTTCCATTTTATCCCAGTGAACACAGCATACCATGAACACAGGTAAGAAAGAAATACTGCCCCAAATACTAATCAAACTCTAGAAATTAACACAGCATGTGACATCAGAATATTTTACTGAACACTAAACTGCATGGAAGACATTTACTCATGCACAGAATTCAACCTCTCACTAATCCTGAGTGAAATTTCCCACCATTTGATATGATGTCTTCAGCTTTGTCTGAACCCAATGCTTCTTAATCAGGAAGGAAAAGGAAAAAAGAGAATAACAGTAACTCTCTTTTCATTTGCCTATATTTTATTATTTATCAGAATGTGAGGGGGAAAAACTTATTTAATGAAGTTATAGCAGGTTTAACTTCAATCATTTCAATGTCTACACTGTACACTACAATGTTAGATTGTATTATCTATGACCAACACCTTAGGGTTTGGGAGAAAAGTGGGAGTTTTGTTAAGATTTTTATATTAGATGGAAAAAAACCCCCAACCACCAAACCCAAAATTTGCAAACAGAATCTAGAAGAAGAAAAAAAAATACATTAAAAAAATTTAAAACCCTCTAAACCACTCGTGCTAGAACTTCTAGTTATACTAGAAACTTCAGTTTCTACTGCTCTAGTAAAAAAGTATTACTGAGGTTGAGTTTTCAGGAGAAAGTCACAGACCCTTTACCCAGACTCGGCACAGCATTCATAATCCCAGCTTCTCATTCACTGCTATCTAAAGCATTTTTTACCTTTATTAAGGTGTTCATGGAGAAAGCTGTGCTTTCCCTAACTGAAAATTTAGATTCACAAAACGTGTTTCCCAGCAATGTAAGAAAGGAAGGAGCAGGTTGGTTCCTCCTGTAGTTAACAGACTTTAGGAATGTGTTACTGGAAGCCAAGTGCATGTAAGACACAAGTGCCTGCTGGTGTATGACAGTGCTCATTATTCCAACTGTAAAGTGTCATTAAAAGACTCTTTTACCTGGAGCCTACATGCAATTTCCTCATTTCTCTCACAGTTTCTACCTCTTCTTTGTGATTACTTTGCCAGATAACAAACTATGGTATTATTTTGTCGTGCCAACCTAAAATGTTTTATTTACACCAACTGCAGTTCTGGAGGTTTCAGATCAATAAATATCATTGACATCTTGAGAACAAGCCACCTTTACAGACCTGGGTCACACAGGACATGACTAAGGACCAAAAAACCCCAGGTCCCTTTGAAGGTTTCCCTTGTACTGGATTAAGAGAATTAACAAAAATCAATGAGGATGTTATCCTTCTTCAACATACCTAGAAAGGAGGTTGTAAAAGTAACTTATAAATTTTTCTGACTGAACTTCACATTATTACCCAGAACCAAGTGTTTATCACTGTTACACAGCCAAAAAAGTCGAACACAAGCAATAGCAACCTTTCAAAGAACCTTCTGATAAAATTGTACAGTACTGCTGCTGCTTCAGAAGCACATTAAAAGTGGTGCATTCCACACCATCCACAAGGCCTTAAAGAGATGTGTCTCCAGATTTGGAATACAAAGTTGACAGTTTTAGCTGAAAATGCTTTTTGCGTGCTTATAGCCTGAGGGCTTCTTTAGTTAATATTAATGAAATCATGTTCACTTCTACCAAATAAATACTTAATAAAGCAATTCTGTTTAATGCATTAATGGCAATCTAACCTTTAAACATGCACTTTTATTTTTCAAAATTCCAACCTGAAAGCCTCCAGGTGTTACTCTAGAAACTAAATGAGAATACTCAGATTCCTTGGAAAATTTATGCTCATAAAGAATTATCTGCTTGTTATAAAGATTCACATAGGCACAGATTAGATATGCAGAATGGAAAGAATAATTTACAAATGGAGCAAATGCCAGATTTAAAAGTATGCAGAGGACACTCACTGACAGAGTAAGGGGTTTACATCCTAAGATTAGAGCTTACAGGATCTTGCACTGCTAATGACACTTCAGAGGAAAGAGTGCTGATTCCCACTTCCTGCAAATAACTTGTATCTAGGCAATGAAGCTTCCAATATTACAGCAGTGATTTAGATTTTTTCCCCACCAATTCTACAAAATTTGTACGTGATTTTAAGACTTCATCACTTTATTTCTCCCTAAAGCGTATAATAAGCAAAACATTGCTTACCTTTTATACCATCCCTGGCCTGAAGTGTTCTACATCAGTAGGAAGTATTATTTTTGGACACTTCTAGTGAGATTTGTCACTACTCTAAACCCTTCTAGAAGTCTGGATAAAAAGAAATAACTCGCCCATACTTCTTAGCAGCCATAAGAGATTCTTTTTTTTTCAACATGATACTTACCAACTAAACTGTACACCAATCCTTTGTTATCTTAGGAAGCAATTTCAGGACCTGAAAACACTAGGTGTAATATTAAAGACAAATCTACATCTCTCTACATAAGGAGAACTACCACCTTAACATTATAAATGCTTCTGAGAAGAATCCTTTCTTTCTTCAACCTGCTTCCCACTGTTTTGGAAGTTCTTTTATGGCTGCCTTTAGAAGATCCCAAAGGAGTGTCAAACTTAATCCAATTCAGAATATATATAAATGCACTTCCTGCAATTTAGCATAAAGTCACAAAATACATTAAAAATGTTATAATGTTGATCCATCAAGCCAGGCTCAATCCAGTTCCTGGAACTCTTCTCCATCATTATACAGTATCTACAATACACTAGTGGATAGGCAAGAGGGGAGAAAAAGAGGGGGGGGAAAGGTAACTCCAAAGATTCTGTTAAGCATGATTCCCATTTCCTCTATACATCTGCTAAATTGACAAGCAATTATTTTGAGGCCAAGAGTAAAAAATTCTTAGTGTTATATCAGAACAGTGAGTTCTACAGGTTAGACAAGCATCAGTGTCAAAAAGTGGGTTTTCTTTGTACTGGGGCTTTTAAAAACAATTTTCCATTTTCCAAGACACTTATTCAGGGGGAAAAAAAGAAAATCATTAAACTAGGTATATGTAAACTCACACTGCATTTTTATCTTTATATGGTCTTACTACTTTGCTAATTTATTCTCCAGGGTATCGACTGCACCAGAGTTATACTTATTCACTGACAGCTGTGCTGGTGATAGCTGAGATTAGTTACAGTGAAGGCTACTCCACTTTGGAACAAGGATGAGTTTTGTTATCAATCCAAACAGCCTCTGTATCTCAGTGAAATAAGGGACTTCATCAGTGCACTAACACAACACAGAGGACTGGCAACAACTGTAATAAGGCAAATCCATGGTATCTTAAGTTCAGCTGAGAGAGGACAATCCTAAATTATCCTCTCACTTCCCACAAGAAAATTTTACATCTCTAATGATATGTCATCACCCAGTTTTTTAAAACCATCTCCAGATAATTTTATTTTTAAAAGTGGCCTAAACTGAATGTAATAGGCACATAAGAGATAATCTCTCTTAGTACAAACTTTTTGTATTCATACACTTTCCTTTATATAGCCCCTTTTTTCTCTCACCTGCTCAGTTTTGACCAGTAATTTCAATCAAGCTCTCCACTACCACATTCAAGGTTTACTTTAATGGACTACAAAAAAAAAATCAACACCACAGATGCCAGGAGAATATATTGTAAAAATCTATTTTTCATCCTATCAGCAGTGCAATGATGAATTGCTGAAAGGATTGCACATAAAAATTCAGACCAAGGTCATCAAAATAACTGCTCATTCTCACAAAAAACTGTATTGCATTTTTGAAGTAGAGGAGGAAATATTATGTGCATGACTAGAATTAAAACCAAAGGAAAGTAGATTTCCAAGCACCTACTTCATGGCAGTAGTAAGACTGCTTAGGTAAAATGTTCTCTTCTACAAATATTCAGGCTTTAGGAGGAAAAAAAAATCATTATATCCTTAATAAATGTAACAGCAATTTGTCTCCTAACCAGTACCTAGCAAGCTTATGAAGTTTGGATTGAGTGCAGCCCAGTTCAGCCATGCATTCCAACACAAGGAAAAGAAACCTTTGAGAGGAAGTATATAAAATTATAATTCTCCTTCAGAGTTTATCCAATGCCATCAATTTTTCATGCTTGACAAATGTGAGAATTTTCCCAGCAGCCAAAAAAACAAAAGGAAGGGTTTTACCATATCAGAGCCACAGAAAGCAGTGGCACTGCCACTGAAGAACAAGCCATATATGTGAATACAATTTCAGGTAACACACAAGTCAAGTGACAAGCATTAGAAGTTTAAAGGTGAGTGTCGAAACTCACAGTAACACAATTCCAATAAATGTATGTATTTTCTTAGGCTCTAACCTTTAGAAAAGGTTCACCTTAAGAACAGGTTACAGGACATTTCCCATTTAAATACCTCTTCAGTACCACAGATGCTGCCAGAATGGCATAAAAGTTGAAATCCTTCACAGTTCTTTGCCCAGCTTCTGTTCTTATTGCTTTTTCTAATCTCTTCCCTAATTACCTGCTAACAGGTAAACTCTCTATCAGTCTGGAAATTATAGGTAACAATTCTCCTTCACAGACAACTGAAGAAACTATAATATTAAAAACAGAGTTGTTAGCTTAAATAAAAGCTCTTGATTTCCAAAGTCAATGCAGCAGCTTTCTTGATCAAATCTATATACTTCTCTTCTTCCCACACCTCCCCCAAATTTGGAAGACTCTCTGATTGCTTACATTTCCTTCGTTTTATTTGAATCTCATTTGATCCGCGGCTTGAGAAGAAAGAAGAATAGGCTTTCTCAATGCTCTGATAGGGCTCTCTTTACTCCTGCCAATAAAGGGAGCTTTGCTACAGTCTGCCTGGTTTCTTTCTTTGCCCTGAAGAAAGAAAGAGTTTGAGTTACATTACCTTCATTCAAAAACACTGTAACAGGTTTCTCAGAATCCATCAAGTTACTTCTTTAGTTTCATTACACCATCAAACTAATTCTTAATGATGAGCTTTAAAAATAACCTATGCATAACATAAATAACAAAGAACAGTACACAAAGCATATCAACATGATTTTTAAACTATTGTTTTCTTCTTCTCCACTACTGCTCACAAATGACTCAACAAAATAGCATTAAAAGAGGGCATGCACAGTTAAAAAATCACAGCTGTAATTTCTTGCTTTCACGCACACACCAAAACTTCTCCACCCAGATACACTGCAGGTCATTACAGACTATAGAAAACCTCCAAAGCAGTGCCATTTTCTTGGGAAGTCTGACAAATTCCATTTGAAAACACCAGCTCAATTCTGGGAAAGTAATTAAGTGTTCCGCAGAATAGAACACCCCACAATATTCCAAAAGGTCATTACAAGTAAGCAACTTAGTTTGGGGAAGTTTGTTTGATCCTGGAATTTTTACAAGCACAGAGAAAAAGAAGAAAATGGTCCAAGAGCATAATTAATAGAAATCTTCATCAATATCTATGTGCATTCTTCAACGTGACAGTAAGGTTCAACAAATGCTCCACAATGCCCAGGTCACCACCACACAAAGTCTGACATCCCCACAGCCTTGGATCTCTCACCTTACGCATCAAGGCCAAATTTTGAGGGCACACAGCAGCAACCTCACCTGGCCAGGTACAATACAGAGCCAAAGCACATAATTTCACAGGAATTTCAGCAGTTCAACTCTTGCCAGTGCACTCTGCACCCACCTAGCCCCGAGTCCAGGAGGGCACTGTGGCCACGCCGGGCGGTTACTCCGCGGTGCCAGGGCAGCGACGTTGGCGGGCGGGCCGGGGCAGGCCGGCAGCGAGGGCCCGGCCGGGCAGCGCGCTCCCCGCTGCCATCCTGCACACAGCTGGGGACAGGATGGGCCTCAGCAGCCACAGTCACACCGATGGGCCTCAGCAGCCACACAGCTCGGCCTCAGCAGTCACACAGCTGGCTACGGAAGGTCACAGTGTCACAGAAATGCTTACCTGAACCTACACGCGCCGGGATTTCGCTCCCCTTGCCACAGCTGAAGTGCGGGACTTTGTAACACGAGACCAAGATAGCCACAAAGGAGGAATGCCACAAACTTGCACAGCTACAAAACTGGGGTTTTGCGGCTGATTTTTTTTTGATCTTGGTCATGTGTTACAATTCACCTTTGGTCCTCAGGAAGTGGAAAGGAAAGGCTACTGCTGCTAACAAAGTAGCAGCAATGCTACTCTGGACCACAATCATAGTAAGTAACGTGCTAATGAGTGGTTACAGATTCTGGCAAAACACACACAGGCCAATGAAAGCTCAATCTGGCTCATTCTAGAAACACAGTACCTGGAGAAATAGCCCAGCACTGAGATTTACAGAAAACTCTAAGAATAAATGCTTACTCAAAGAAAAAGGAGATCTGCAACTGTATGCCTTCCCCACCAAAGCAGTATATAAATTACAAGTCAGCCCATTATACCTACAGGTGTCATGAAAGTAGCACAAATTTCTGTACTAAACATTTACATATTAACTCAGCAAAAAACTGAAGTTCTAAAACTCTTAGCTCAGATATTGACTTCAGCCACCAATCATATCAATGACCCTGGGCCACTGCTCCTTTGTATTCTTAGGTATAAATCCAAACTTAATGCAGGGAGTTTTGTACTTTCAGCCTCTCCTTTCCCTCCCAAGACATCAACCAACCCCTTCCAAACCACAGAGAATAAGGTGCCTACAAAGTGCCTTAATTCTTATTTCATTCTTACTAAACAAGTGCACTCCACAGCTGAACAGCAGCATTATGACAGTGCTACGCCCCTAAAAATTTGGCATTAAAAAAAAAATCCAAAGATATTGGTAAGACATAGAAAGGACTGGGGATTTAGCTCCTAAGATTAACATAAAAAAGGAACATTCTCAGAACAATTGAAAATAATTGATCTTGAAAATAATTCCGTATTATATTGGAAAAACAAAGTGAAAACTGACTAAAAAAGAATCTTTTAATACTAATGAAGTACACATAACTGTTTCTCAACTTGAATACACTAGATAATTCAGGGAAATTATTACAAAGAATTTCAATGAATTACAAGCAATAAAAAAGGCAATCAAAACTTTTACTTTCCAACAAGCACAGTTATTGTTGCATGCTACAACATATAGAAATTACTTCCATTATCCTTTATATGTTAGTCAACAAAAAGTACCTTACCTTATTCTCCACTGTCTGAGCACAGAGGATTAAAAACAAAGTATTAGGCAGAAACTGCAGGTGTTTTGTATCAAGAAGAAAACCCAAACTACTGCATCAATAAGCTTAGTGGCTGTCCAGCATGCCATGCACATCTAGAGACATTTAATGGAAACTTATCCACATCCTTTTTTTTGCAAGCATCCAGACTTCTGAATTGGAAACCCAACAGCAACCATTCATTACCTCCTCCAAAATGCAGATCTCAGCAACACCACACTGCAAGAGGAGCCATCACAGCTTGATTTTCCCTCCTAGTAAGTCCCTCTTTGCCAACTACTGCACTGCAGTCTTTCTGAGGGCTGTGCAAAATGCAATCGGGGGAGGGCTGAAAGAGCCCAGCAAAGAAACACAGCTACAGCAAAGTTCTTTCAGATCATCTCATGACTTCCTAGTCGTGGGCTGGAAGGCAAAAACTGCAGAGTTTGGTGGGACCACTTAGCATTTTCTCTGCTGCTCCTCCTCATGTTCCTGTCTGCTTTTTATTTCATTTTTCACAGGATAATTTGAGGCTAGCACTTTGTGGAAAAACTGGAGTGAATGAGGGGAAAATAAACAATTTTGTTATAATAAAGCTACCTTTAATCCTCATAACCGTAATATTTTAAGGGATTAAAATCAAAATGTCTTGTAAGGTTTAGGATGTTTTGGTGTTTTCTCAGTTCAGGGAAGGGGGAGACACTGGTGGATTTTTTTTTGCTTTGGTTGTTAAACTGGGGAGTTTAGTCAATTAACTACTTAGCACTTGGATGCTTTCCCTATACAATTAAAACTGCCGTGATTACACAACAGCAGTTTTTGTGAGACAAGTGCCCAGCAGGGGCATTTGTAATTATTCCCCAAGTGTTCCACAACAGCAGCAAAAGAATGCATCCAAATATTAAAGAAGCTTTCACAGAAGCAGTGGGGTTGGAAGGGACATCTACAGACCATCCAGGCCAGCCCCCTCCGCCCAGGCAGGGTCAGGCAGAGCTGCCCAGCACAGTCACCCATTGGGTTTTGAGGATTTGCAGAGAGTGACACTACCACCACAGTGGGCAGCCTGTTGCAGTGTTCGAGCACACCCCCAGCCAAAAGCTTTTCTTGTATTCAGATGAAATTTTATCTTTTTTATTCTTAATTTATGCCCACTGCCTCTCTGGACACTGGAAGTCTAATCTCTAATTTGAGTTACCTCCATCCCCCTCCACAGCTGTTTAAGAGCAAAGGGAGCACAAAGAGCCCTCAGTGTCAACCAGCCTGTTGTTGGCTCATTTGAAACAATACGCTCATCACTGCTTTCCACCCCTCCTTCCTTCTGCATCCTGCAGAGCCAGGCTCAAGGCCAGATCTTTTAGCTCATCCCAGCTGCCTACCATCAGCAACCCATTATTCCTGGAGATCCAGGTCCTCCTTGGGGGAGCATCCTGCCCAGACTCCTCTGGTTCAGCCTCACTGGAACATCAGGCAGGGCTGAGCACCTGCTGGCAATGACATGGAAAGCTCAGAAACCTCCACAGCCCTCTGGCACCTCCCCACCTCCTGTGCAGCCCCCAGGAGAGGGGCAGTAGCAGCAATCAGAGCGTGTTATATGGGCATGAGCACAAAGGAAATGGGAGAGTTTGGAGGGAGATGCATCCTTTGGGGGTCTGGCTCGAAGCAGTGCTAAGGCTGGCTGGTTTTAGGGGCATGTGTGAAGGTTTTCCTTTCCCTTAAAATGCCAATATAATGGGCAACATAGGTATAGACTCAGATAGAATGAAAACAACTACTACCCACTCCCCCACCAACAGATGGGAGATTAACTTCTCAAAGCTGTGCACAAGTCCTTTGCTTACTCTTTGCAGGCTCTCCTGAGTTCCCATGCACTGAAACATTGATTTTACAATTCTTCTTCTAACATGGCTTAGTTAACATTGACATTCCTCTAGTGGATAATATATACCCAGTTTAGGCTCCCAAATAAAGTTTTAGTTGGTTTTATTTCCAATTTTTATCTACTGAAAAGAATTCACCACTAAAGGTCATCTTCAGCTTCAAATCCCTTCCTTGGTTTGCAGACCACACAACATACAACATTTTAAAATCATAATCACAAATGTGAAAAGGGGAAAGAGAGGCCTGTTAGCTTTGAAACAGAAGAACAAAATCAGAAAAGAGACTTAGAGACTTTCTGTGTGACTTAATGCACTTCTGTATATTTCTATTCTCCTTTGTTGAGCAACAGATCCCCCTTCTCTGATCTTACCTGGTCACCTACCAAGTTCCCATCTCTTCACATGTATTACCTTGTATAATAGGGCTCCAGTCTTAAGCTGGGAACTGTCAAAAGTGAAAAAATAACTAGAAATAAGGAACACAAAAACAATTATATCTTGATAAAGTTGGGAAGAAGAAGGACTAAAAATATCCCTTTCACCTAAAAACCAAACATAAATAGGAAAATAAGATCTTTAATTATTTTTTGGTTTCTGCAGTTAGTCTAAGACTAGCACCCTAACACTTTCTAACCTGTTTTGCTTCAGGACAGTAAAATTACTTCAAGACACCTATGTGTAGCCTAGTTGCTTTCTGGCAGGCATTCACATACCAGCATGGAGGCACACAAGATTTCTTAGGAAAATTCCACCAAACACCTAGCACCAACTTAGAAGACATGGCCAAGGGAAAAAAAAGTCCTACAGAAAGATAACAAGTCTGCTTCATAAACTGTTCATGGTCCTGTGTGGGAGAGTAAAAGAGAAAGAGAAAAGGCCAAAAGAGTGTTCAACTATTCCAGCAGACTACTTCCTCTTCCTGCATCCTTCAGATGCTACTTCTAGATCACAACCTAAAAAGGACTTGTTATACTGTTATGTGAACCTACAAAAAAACTTATTGTGACAAGAACATGAACTTCTGTATATAAACACCATCATTAATTCACATAATTTATTACCAACAAGAAGTTCTTAGTCACAGTACTTAACATATGGTCTAGTAATAGTGTAGCCTAATTTTTATCCCTTTCCACAGAGAATTTTGAAAGAGCCTCTCTACCTTCTAGCTTTATAAAGCTATACCTGTTCTGAGGAAAAAGCCCCAGAGTAGTCCCAGAGCATCACCTGCTGCTCCTCTGCAAAGCCACAACCTCCAGCACTCACCTGAAAGACTGAAGAATTTCCTATGTTCACTTCAAGAGGTTGAAAGGAGCACGTTTCACTTCTTTTATCCATTCCTAATTTAAAGCTTAAACTGAAGGAAAACAGGACTAACTTTTTTTTAGAAGCATAATTTGTTTTTAAACTCCAGAAAAAAGCAGAGTGGAACAAGGAAGGAAAGCACAACCCCAAACATATTTAAGGTACTGTTCTAAAGGATTCAAGACATTTTCTCTTCTTGCAAGTAAGGTTAAATGCAGTTTTCCAAATTAGGCTGCGGCTGACTGAGGAAGCTGGTTACCACCTATGAGTTCTAATCATATTTTTAATCTATTTGAAATAAAACATCTGAGGGGAAGATTTTTTTGTGAAATGGAGATAATAATTTGCTTACCTTCCTTGCAAGTACAACTGATGAAACAAAAAAAACCCAGCCTCCATATACTATCATGCAACTTAAGTCCATCAGGCAGAATGCAGAACTTGCCAAAAAGTCCATTGTGATTGTGTGCAAGGCACACAACGAGACAGAACAATGCTACAAGAGGGTTTATTTACAGAAATGAGAATGAAACTTGTTCTGACTTTTGAGGTATCACCTTCATTCATAACCAAACCAAACCCAGGCACTGAAGATGATTTGTTAAATAAATATCATGAACTTAAAGATGTGAAAACGCAAAGGAGAATGAGGTACTTTACGGTGTCATGCAATGATACTAATACTAAAAAAAAAAAAACAAAAAAACAACCCAAAAATCCCACCAAAAAAAACCCCAACTCACACAACTGTCATGAGGTTTCTCAACATACATATCAAAAACATACACAGCAGAAGAATCGTTCCTACCTACCTGTTTACATGAAAAAAATTCCCACCACAAACCCCAGTGACACACAAGCCTGCAGTCTGTGCTCCGATAGATTAATATATTGTTTCCCACTGCTGAGAGCTGGTCTTGATTCAGTTAAAGCCTAAGCACTTAGGCTTTCCTGCTGGGAAACAAACAAGTCAAGTCGGTTTCAAGCATCTCCTATTAATACACAGAAACAATTCTCACAAGCCTGAAGGCAAAAAAAGAAAAATAGTAGGTAAAGGCTGCACTAAACCATAACAAACTACAGCAAATCAAAAAGCTGCACACTGAAACCTACTAGTTCACTAGAAAATTCATTGCAAAAGTCTGTTTACTTCATGGAGGAAGCCATCAGTGAGTCAATATCTACGAGAATGTTTTACATAATGGGAAAATTTTTATTGGCCAGAGGTTCACAGTGTTCTTAAATTTCCAGAAACCAAAGATGTAAAGATACTTCTGTTAACCTAAACCAAAACCAAGAAAAGAAACTATCTGAGATGACACTCCATTTCACAACACAGCTCTACCGCTCTTCAACCTTCTCAGCACAGGAAAGACACTCTGATATTAAAGCATGGAAATGTGAACACTGGAAACAGAGGTAGCTTTTAGACTACCGTCAAATGGCATTAAAATGTATTACCCAGCACAAAACCTTGGTTAGCACGTTGTTGCCATTTCTGAGCTGTGACACTAAGAACTGAAGTAGTTTAAGGAACCAGTTTTACTCTTGTAGAAAATTAGTGAGCCAGTCAGAAGGTATTTACAAGAAAGCATGATACCATCTTAGCTCTTCCATTTTCACTTTACTTGTAAAAGCTAATAAGAGAGCCAAGAATCATCAGTCAATAAAAAACTGAAAGGAGTTCCTTCCTTCTTTTAACAAGGAAAAACATGCTGCAACACCACTACAGTATAAAATCCAGTTTACTCAGACTAATGTAGCTTGAATGAAGGCTGATAACAGCTTAAGGATTATCTTTAAAAACCAAAAAGTAAATTCAAAACATTGCACAGATTACATTATTCCTCTTAATCTGCTAAAAAATTACCAGTTTAAAAATGCAAATTATATTTTAGTTGCTGCTTTTAAAATATTTTGAATGATACTTAATAGTAAGCATTTTCATCACACAACTTTTTGGAAGTTGGAAATTGAATAAATATTTTTTAATTAATGTCATGGATCATACAGGCACAAGTATCAGGATCAGAGCTCTAAAAGAGACTTTAAATTACCAAGCTACTCATAAACTAAAGCCTATGTGTTAAATTTCAAAAGCACAGAGATCACATTTCTTTTAGTACTGTAGTAGCATAATTCTATTACCACAACAGTGCAAAACAACTTTCCTAGCAGGCCACAAAGCATTCAGAGGGACACATGATCAGAAGCTCAAATTCAGAAAATTAAGTTCATATTCAGCCAACCCTTAGTGCTGGCACTCCATAATGCAATATATGAACAACTGTTTCTATAGTTCTTATTTTTTTATCTGCTTTTGGTGATGCAAATCCTTTCTAAAGTATTCTCTCCTACTGAAACATTCTCATCCCCCCACAGTATATCAAGACATCCCATCTCATTTTTCTTCTCATAAACAATTTACCTATGTATTTGCCAGCAAAAGCCAGTTGATGGTAACAGAAGAATGAATGAGAAAGGTCTTCTGACTCAAGTAATTGATATAAGGGTCTCTATAGCTTCTTTTTAAATTGAAACCTAGTGATGGGGGCTGCCTCCACTGCCCAAGAGACCCAACTGTAATTATGGGGAAAGACAAAAAAGCACATGCAGAACAGAAAACAGAAAGCATGCTCCCTTCTGTCATCTGCTGATGCACTCATTCATCTGAAGGCCTAAATTCTATGCCTGCAACACAGACCAAGATCAGCAATGCTGCTGCACTGCTCAAGTAAAAAGCAGTATGTGGTAATTACCAAAGCATTCTCTTGAGTCCTCAGCACAGTTCCTTATGTGTCCATCAGTTCACATGGAGAGCAAACAGCAGCACGGCTGTTTCCTGGGATAGTGAACACTGTTCCTCACCTGCAACCAGGCTCTTCTGGCCAGTCTTGACAGTGCTGCACTTACATGGACTTCCCCATCTTTATCCACACATGGATGAAAGTCCTCACCCTCCATGAACTGGCAGGCTGCACTCCTGATTGGCCTTACTAAAAAACTACAGCCAGAAAAAAACAGGCTTTGTGTGTCTGCCTCAGGTCTTCCACTCAAATCTCAAGAGCAAGCACAGCTTTTCCTACAATGTTAAACATCTGGAAATCATGCTGGAGCAAGCTTAATCTGCTACTTTGCAAGATGGCCCTACAGAGCTCAGAACCCTTGGAGCTACTCTTATAAGCTAAGGTAACACCATAAAACCCATTGCCTCGATTCAGATAGGAACATAATGGCAGAGAAGCTTCAGTAATTCTTTTCTAATGCTGTATCTGCACATGGTACAGGGAAGAATCTCACTACAGTAATCTGAAACAAAAAATTCCCAGTGCAAATTAGTAAAAAAATCTCCAAACAAAACAATCACAAAAGAAATAAAATACTAATAAAAAACCTAGAGCAGAGATAAAGGATGAATTAGAAAAACAAATCCTTGCAGCAGCAACAAACAGCTGTGTTCCAGTCTATAGAACAGCTCCTGCTCTAAGCCTGTGGTGAATGAGAAAAAGGAGATGATGAAAGCAGGCAGAACACCACTCCACACCTGAAAGACTCCTAACTCTGTAATGGACACTTGTGTCTTTCTACAGTGCTCTGCCTGCACACAAAGTGCCCTGTATGCCACACTGGCTCCCCAGACTTCACACCTCCAGTCCAACTACCCCCAAGCCTGAGTACACACTGGAAACAGCCCTGAAGCCTCTCTGTGTTTAGACAGCCACCAGAAACAACTACATCTGGGCAGATTGCAGGCAGTGGTCACTGGTTTAACACATGGAATACTCCAACATCTATTCCCCCTCAGGCATTTCTCCCTTATTGGTATCAGCAGTAGATCAGTTCTATCAGCTAACATAATGCTGAAAATTCACCAGCCTCATTTCAATTCTCACACTGCCTGCTTTCCCAAAGTTAGTCTGGATTGTCTAACTAGTTCTGCCACAGTCACAGCAAAGCTGTGGTACTGTCAAAGAGGAGTGATTGACCACAGTGGGTATCTGCAGGAAGAATGACCCCAAGTCACCACTTACCCTAATTAGTGAAAACAGATTAATAGCCTACATCATCTTAGAACAATGGAAGCTGAACTCTTCTGTATTAATTTACAGCCATTGTACACCAGCCTCTCTACTCTTGCAGTGAACATCTGGATAAGTAATGTAGCTGTAGGGAAACATCACCTCAAAAGTCACTTGTATCTGAACATTAAAGCTTTCTTTAAAATATTTCTATTTACAGGAAAATGAGTAGAGACTAGAAGAACAAAGAGACATCAGTTAAAGGAATGCATCATATGGGCTCATAGAGCTCTAACAGGGAATAAGGCCATACAGAAATGTTATTAAAACACTCATTAAATGCGCTTGTTTTTGTCTTATTTAATGTATGTAATACTTGGCAATAGGCTCTGATGCTTGAGCCCTGGTAACTGACTACAACATTAAGATATTGGTACATCTTTATTTGGCCTTCCCACCTCTTCCTTGAAATTTACTGTGCTTGCAGTAGTGAAAAAAACCAAAACAAGACAAAACCAAATCCAAACCTAAAATCATGACAAAATCATGGTTTTTACAGTTCACTTCACAACATCATATAACATAGAACTCATGTTCAGCAGCGATTTAAACTAGGTTTAAAGGTAGGAAGTGAGTTCCAGTACTCTGCAGCTCTGAGCTGACTCTGAGTGATGAAGATACATGATTTCATTTTGGTGTCAGTAACAGCATCAAGCCTGACACATTGCATCTAGTCTTAACATCAGGCTCTAGCATGTCATTCAGTAACTCAGGACAGCCATCCATATTTATTACCAAGAGCTTTCCCTTTCCTGCTCATCAATAAATTCTTGTGCATGGGACATGTACTCATTTCTCAAAAAATACCTGTGCAAATAAAATCCTTCATTTATGCAAAATCTTGTATTTGATCATTTATTTACTACTTTTTTTTTAGCAGAAATATACCATCCCACTCATGTTTGGTGGGTGTATCACAACCCTGCTCTTATCACTTCCCCTAGGCCTCCCCTCACTACCTTCTTCACCTAAAAATAAACAAGACACAACCTCAATGCACTACAATATGTTGTCACTTCTTCCCTGCCCTGACCACGTCCTCTCTGATCAACATGACATAGGATATGCTGTTGGATGCCAATCTGGAGCACAGCAAAATGCAGTGACAAATCATGTTAATTGCCGAATCTTAGCCTGTAAACAGGGTCAGTCTCCTAACCACTTGAAAGTCAAGGCAGGATGGAGGAAGAAAGGCTGGGTTTTGTTAATTTTAATGTATCTACTAAGACAGTGCAGAATACTATTAGCCTTCTCTCCATACACCATCCTGGACAATGTCAGAATCAAGGCTTTCTATTCAAGGTGACCAAGCACAATTTTCTTCATTCCCGATTGGTTTCCACCTTCAGCTTTGGCCACACTCACCAAGCCAATCACATAACCAAGGAATGACAAGTTCACATTTGATACGATGTCGAATGGCTGGACATCACAGCTGCTATCTTCTAATTGCCCCTTTAAGGGTTATTATTAGCCAGCTCTAAGTTATTATTAGCAAACTGATAAAACACTAACGGCCAAGTTCTCTCACACAACAATTTGTCCATTTTCCACTTATCACACTGAGTTATTCCAAAATAAATTATTAAGATCAAGAAGAATCATCCCCCTGCCTATTACTTGAACCTGTTATATTAGTTACTGTTATATTTTGAGGAACTAACAGCATCTGACAATCAGACATTTTAATCCTGGCCAAGGTTAGAAAGCCAACCAAGATTTTTGCAAACTTCTCTATTTCTCTTTGAAAACAGAAAGAGAGCATGTGACACCCACTGGCTCTCTCACACCACTTCATCAGCTGTTAAACTCAGGTCAAGACTGTTAAGCTAGGCTTCCAGCTGCTAGATCTGAAATAATTTAAACTTTCTAATTCTAAGAAGTGGATTTTTGCTATGCTACATCTCCTTCAAAAGAAAGAAAATAGGATTAGTCTCAGTTTCTTATGAAAAAATGCATCTCTTGCATTTCTTGCTCAGTGCTTTTTAATGCTACTGAACATTTTTTGCTAGCTGGTTATAGGTACCTTGATTCTGTAAATCACACTAAAAATACTTCTACCTGTAATGAAAAGAGAACCCAATGTGACTAACTTGGTTGCTCTTGGCCAACACCATTTCTAAAAATTAAGTTTGGGGTTTTTTTCTACTTACAGCCCTGCAGTGTGGGAGAATTCAGAGACCTCAGCAACCTCATTCTGTTATCTCTGAAGCAATCCATCAGCAAGGAGTACTGAACAAATTCACTTTTACTTTAGTTTGTATCTCAGCTCTAACTACTGCAGAGAGAGTCAAGGGTCTAATCACAGGGGCTTAGTACAATTCCAGACACCAAGTCCTGTGTAGAACTGGCACATAAAGAGTTTAGCCATATCTCATACTTTTTGAGCATCAACTTCACACCTACAGCATTTATGATGGTACCCAGTGCCTTTGTGTGCAGGCACCATCTTTGTTCCCTTAGGTTTTTCTAAAGCCAGTAGTCAGTCAGGGCTTAAGCAAAGAAATACCACCATGATGTGCTTAAGTTACAACACCGCTCTTTAAAATGAAATGCTAGTAGACAGGGTAAAGGAGATCATAGGAACTCAAAAGATTCACAAGAGCGTTTTTGCTGTAATAGTCTAATCAATTTTGGGATTTTTAAATCAAATATTTCTTGAGACTGCAGTTCTTTAATGCTACAGTACCCCCATCTACATGGCAGCAGGGTAGGAACATAATGGAGTCAACACTTGCACAGATGAGAGCTACAACAGAGGTAGCTGCTAAAATCTAAATCCCCCACACAAAAAGCATATGATTGATTCCTTCCATACCTCCTTCCCATGATGACAGCCTGTCTTTTTGGTATTTTATCTAATCACTTCAAACTGAAAAAAACCCACACCTTAGCAAGTATTCCTGCCTTTGAAAAGTTTATTTTAATAAAGATAAGACCTTAAAAAGAAAAATAGAGACATGGAAAGAATTCTAGGCAGAAGCCAGCTTCTGTTGGGTATATAAATATTTCAATCCCAGCAGCACCACCTAATGGAGAGCTCACCAATTTTCCCCCTTCTTTAATGTGACAAATATTTGAGTTTGGAAGTGTTAACAACTGGTAATTTAGCACATGGCCTAATCATTACCTATAAAATCAGATTAGCTACAAGAGAAGCCAAACCATTTCTCCACAGACAATCACGGTCCTTTTTTCTGCACACATCCACATAACATTCATACAGAAATTTCTAAAGTACACAAGACCTTTGTTTAACCAGGAGATAAGATTTTAGGAAGATTTTAGTTAGAAACTTATAAAAAACCCCAAACAACAATAACTGTGCAGCAGTTCCACCTACCTTAGGCATGTTTCAACTTGCCCTCAGAAAGGAAAACGGAGATGTCACTATCTCTGAAGTGTATAGAACACTGACAAACCCCAACCTAAGATGATGTTATGAAGTTATGCATTCCCAGACATCTTCAGGCTGCAATTCTGCTACAAAACACCCTACGGGAGATGTGCAGTAATTTACCATAAGCATCAATAAAGTGTGCAGCATGATGCCTGCTGTAAACATCCATCATTTATCTCTTGCCAACAGACATGACAGAACTTATGTATAACTGGACACATAAGAAGTCAGTTTTTCTTCACTGCCTTTTGTCCTCCATGTTCATTATATAAATCACAACACTGTAAGTAAGGGTTCAACTACATTGAACTTTTCCAATTAACTCAGCACAGGGACACTTGTTCTGGAATAACTGCCTTTTTATGTATGGCTCAGAGGATTTTCAAAGTCTGTCTGCCCAAGCTCGTCTCAAAACAGTCAACTAATATACTGAGAGTTCATATAAAAAAAACAAAAACAAACAAAAACACCACCAAAATCTTAGTCATTAATTCTGCAAAATTACAGCATCATACTTTGGCTACATGTACTAAAAGCTTTATTTACACAAACAGGATAATTCCAAGCTTCTTTCTCATTTATTTTGAGAACATCTCCTCTGCAAAAATACACAGAATGCAGTGGGTAGATATTTATTTGCTTGTCCTAAATCTGTCTTTAGAAAGCAAACAAAAGCACAGATAAAACCAACCAAACAAAAAAACCTCGACACAACAATAACAAAAAAACACCAAACATCAACCAAACCACACAAACTACCAAAAGAGTAAATCCCCCAAAACTCCCTAAAGATCTTACTGGCTAAAATACTGAAAGTTGCATGTCTAAACAATCCTTTTCAAAATGAAACTGCAGTTCTCAGGAATTTGCAAGAAGGAAAGAGGAATAGGGGAAATTTATGGTGCCAACTAGTGAAAAATATCTGATGAAATTCAATACTCAAACAATAATAAACTTGCTTTATCTTCCTAGACATTGCAAGAGAATTCTTCTGTCCAGGCTCAAAACCAAACTGCTACAGAAACCACCTACCAAACAGTATGAGCAACACAACAGCAATATCTACTAGCTGAACTACAGCAGAGGATTCATTGGCATTTCCATCACATATTGACACCATGGGTGAGTAGTGAGATGTATTTGCTAATCTGAACTATAGCATGCTCAGGTTCTGTAGATAGAAACATGATTCAGCTCCTGACAGAGAACAGGATACTACTGACTTCAAGGGATACTGCATGCCGTTAATTTCAAATGAAGTTAGCACAAATCCTTTATTCCCTGCTCCCCACCAAAATATTAAATTGGAGAACGCAATGAAAATACTACTGCATCAAAGGAGTCCAAAACTGCTAGAGAGGCACACATGCAACTCAGCAGTCTTTGTTTATTTAGGCATCCAACCTCCTCCTACTCAAACTACCAAATGGTAACATTTTGAGGACATGGCATTTTACAACCACAAGCATTTTTACCTTCATCTACTGAATATGGAACTGGTATCCTAACCAAGTTCAACCACAACAGCTGGAATGACAAAAACATTCCCAAGCACAACATCCTTGAGATGAACAGAAAAGAGGACAGTGCAAAGGATGGAATAAGAGCAAGTGTAGAATCACAGACCTAGGTACTTCAGACAACAGTAGGGTACACTGCAGTGTATCTTTGGTGACCTGGAAGAGAAGAGCACATTAATTCACCTGGAGTGGGAGGTGGGGCAGAGAGGGAATCACAGAAGCAGGTAGCTACAGAGAGGTCAAAGAAAAGTGGATTCTGCAGACAGAAATCACTTGCCAGTGTGAAAATAGGTACAATCCTGGAAACAGGTATTTCAAGAAAAAAAAGAATTACAGAAATGGAAGTAAAGGGGAGACTGCAGTTACTTTACTCAAGTGCAAGGACGAAACCACCTTGGAATAAAAGTCAGCCACTAGCAACTCCAAAATTGCAAGAAATCTGATTGAAAGCAGGTCAAAATAAGTCACTTCTAAGAATCAGAAGGACCAGCTGGAGAAATTAAGAGCATTTATACTGTTTGGAAAAACATGATGGAAGAGAAGCACAGCATGGACAAGAGCAATCCATTGGTAACTGAAGAGCTTAAATGCAGGAAGAGGAGTCACTTGGGATGGTTTGAAGGAGATTAAAACAAGAACAAGTTAAATGAAAATTATGAAGTTATACTTCCTGTGCAAAAATCAAGACTTACATCTGCGAGTCATTAATTTACAAGCCTCAACACACCAAGCAACCCACTCTCACAAGGTTCCTCTCTGCGTAAAGACACAGAGTGGGCACAGTCAATCTGGTGCAGCACACAAGATCTTCATTATAAAAACCTCTAATAATTGCTGTAATTATCTCTCACATGTACAGAGATGAGGTTACAAAACAAAATCCATTCACATTGCTAAAATTTGGTTTATGAGCTGAGATTTGCTGCAGCAAAGTGGCACAAGTACCATGCAAGCTGGCTCCATAAAATAAGTAAAAAAAAAAAACGTTACTTTTCTAGAACATTCAAAGGAGAAAGCCAGGAACAAGTACAAGCATGGGAACAACTACCACTGAAAAAATTCTGTCCTGTACACTCAGCCTCATAGAGCACTGCATGTTTGCTGTGGGCATCAATGGAAGAGCAAAGCAAGAGCTGTTTCCTGTCTCACGATGCTGACAGTGCAGGATGGCACAGCTCTGCAGAGAGCCAGGACTGGATGCCTCCACTCAGCACTTGCAATTCACTCACTTTATCAACAGATGACGCTTGCACTGCCCTGCTGGGTCTCAGCACCTCATCATTTTTATGTCCTCAGATCATAGAAAGTACCGCTATTCCCATGTTATTACAGATGGAAAATGGTCTGCATATGGAGCAAGAAGCTAGACACAAAACAAGCCACTAGCTGCATCAAAGTTATTTTCAGAACCCCAGTTCTCAAAATAACTACCACCTAAACCTGCACAACACCCAGGTTTCTCTTTTCTTTCCCAGCACATATTCCACACTTAAGGAAACATCCTGACAAGGTTGATAACCTCAGGAAGAACATCAAGTTCAAATGCATGAGAAAACAATAAACAAAACAGTGGATGAAGCATCAGCAGACTCTAAGTCTTTACTCATCCTGCTAATCCTAACAAAAGTACTAACCACTTGACTGAGACATCATGCTTCCTCTCACTCTGTTTCTTAGGCACACTGAGTTTTGATTTTTCCTGGCATGGCAAAAAGCTTCAAGAGAAGGAAGTGACACTACTCTCAACTGGCCTGTGGTTTGATGATGAGAATGCTCCCCAGGGAAGTAGGAAACTTGGACTGGAATCCCCCTTCTGCCCCTGGGACTAGGACATGATGTCACATCACTCAGCACTTCAACATCAAAGCCCCTTGCTGGTTTGGCCCTAACTGGAAGGCCTCAGTACACACATCTACAGGAATGCCAGAAAACCAAAGCCCAGCCTCCAGGTCTCCTGGTTTTACACTGGCACCTGCAGTGGACCATCTTCTCCTTCTTGATAGATGTCAAAGCTTGCAGGAACAAAGCGGCAGCCAGGAAGGCACTTATCTTACACTAGCATCTGCAACACACTTTTCAAGCCAGATGAAATCCAAATTACTTGTTTTCCTAGACATCTAAGAATGCTGTAAAGACTCATGGCATTTTGAGCTTGTCTTCCATGTACATATCTTACTTTATCTACAAAAATATGTTTTTCATATTAATGCAGAAACCAAAACATGAGACAAAAGTCCATTATTACTCCAAATGTTAATTTTTTCTAATTAGGAGCTACCATACAGTCATCACTAAAACAGTGTAAAATGAAAGACTCATGACTTCTTTTACAAATATTATTGAGAAGCATTTACTATTTGTGCATGAAAAGATTCACTTCAGAGCATTTAAATTACTACAGAATTAGTAGCAACTTTTATCATGGCAAATAATCTACAGAATGTTTCCTCTACATCAAAGAAAACTGTTTTACAAATCAACATTTTATGAAACTATATAAAATAATACCAGAATTATGAAATATTCCAACTTGAGGCGTTCCTGCTATGCCCACTGAGATTCTATAGCCTGCAACCAGCAAAAATTCAAATCTTGATGCCCAAGTACACAACACCCCAAATTTCGGTAGAAGTGAGCAGGGGATGGAATCCATCACACACACACAATACTGAGCTTCTGCACACACAAACATGTTGAGACTTTGCTTCCCAGGTTGCCTTGACTGGATGAACAGCAGAACTTGAAATTCTACTGAAATCACATTTTATACATGCAGAGCAAAGCAGCGGGGAAGAACAACAGCATGGGAATCAAAGGCTTAACATTTTTTGGGGGTGGAGAGGATTAGTGACCTACAGTTGTTGTATATAATTTTAGAGACACTCGTCCTGTTAACCTAGTTACAAAGCCAACAGTCAGTACCAATTTGAAGTCACAGTGGCAACGATATTTTTCCGTGAGGGCTCCAGAAGAGAAGATCTACATGAAGAAAACAAACACCCCCTCAAAGACTGTGTAAATATCTCTCCCTCTCTCACACACATATGGAATTCTCAATACCAAATCACCTTTTGCTTCATTTTCTCCTTAAGTTCTAAGATGTTTCCAGTGGATACTTTCCTTACTTCCTTTAGATATCCTGAGAGCTTTTTTGCATTTATTTCATTTTCTCTTCTTTCCCATTACAAAAAGAGAGAGAACACATCTTCCTACATTGTGGGCACCTAATGATAGCTCATTATAAGGTGACTCCCTTTTTCTCCCAATTCTCTAGTCCCTCCTCCTGCCATAAGAAAAAAGACCGAAAAAATGAAACATTTGTGATTTGTCAAAACTAAACATACTCACCTTAAATTACCCATTTCTGAGGGCATGGGATTCCAGCAGGCAGAACTGGGAAACCAGTTATATTCTCTCTGCCAGCCCTTTGCTACTTAGTTTCTACACCACCATTTCACCACCATAGGTTAAAAAGTTTAAGATAAAACCTGGTGCAAGTACAGCACTCCCTCTTGTGCCATAATCCACCTTTATTCTGCTGCACAAAACCACACAACTCTCCCTCCCTTGGCTTCTTTTACCCATATTTCATTTTGAAATCTCCAATTTCTCCCACCACTTCACGTGTTCATGAGCCAAACACCAAAAATTCAAGGAGGTTTCAAATATAAGCATTCTATTCAGAAAGTATCCACAGCTGAAAAAAACAAACAAACACACACAAACTCAATCCTTGGTAGTTCTTTAAAGGAACTGTGCACCAGTATACAGATACCAGAAACCAATATCTAATGAGCAATCTTCACATATCATAAGATGCAGCACCTTCAACTAAGAAACACTATCATTATTAAAAAACTCTAATAAAATCCAGTAATTACATCATCTAAGAGATAAGAGATCAGAATGTTGTATTTTTACAGTACCTATTCATACAAGGCCAGTTTAGGGTATTGGAGTAGATTCAAGTCATTCTTATTTTTAAACTGCCTTTTCATCTGAAGAAGAACTATGATCAGCTGCTTATCAATCAAAAATCAAGGTTTTTGGCTTTTTGTGTTTTCAGCATTGCCATATCTACTATAGAACAGCTGGACTTCAGTACCAAGAAGCCACTCCTCTTCTCTCCTTAAGCATTCATTATGGACAAGAACAATGTAAAGACCTAAAATACAACATGATCCCAAGATCATTTAAAAGACAAACTGTGTTAACATGGACTAATAAGACTTCATAAATAATCTTTGGTCACTAATGCTGATGCAGCAACCGTAAATATGCTTACACGATACTCAAATTCTCTGAACCCATGCAAGAATGGTTTCTCAAAATTCGTATAAAATCAAACTTAATTACAGGAGGACTTCAGGAAAGCCTAAAGACTGAGTCATTTAGCACCCCCTTTGGATTAGAATTAATTTGCGCTGATACTGAATGCACTTTATGATTCTATACTCTAGGTCCAGCTATTATTAGAAGCAACTCACCAAGTCATATTTCAGTAAAACACCTACCATTCTTGTGCTGGAACAACCCAACTTTTAAAACCCCCTAGTGCTGCCTGCTTGCAATGCCCAAGCTCATGATACATCAATGTTTCCGTTACCAAGCTCTATGACAAGGGGCTTCCCAGTGCAGCCATAAAAAACTGATTCCGTCCAAATGTTCAAGTATTTCTCACCTTAAATGAATAGCCCTCTCCCTAATCACCACAAATAGCATTTAGACCTCAATCCATATGTGGTATGAGCCAATGGCTCATTTAAAAGGACAGCATGGCGTATATGGCATGGTCTCTCCAGTTCTGAACAACCATCAATGCAGCCTTTTAATCCAGGCTTTGAGGCAAGTCAATAGCCATTTTAAATGCAGATTTTTACTACTACCTACTTCAAATTATACTATTTCATTTGTCTAAGCTAGACACTGCTAGTACACCTTTGCATCATGCACTAAACTCCTTTCCAGTCTGTGAATGCAAGTCCAGAATAGTGCTCAATAATGCTACGTGCATCCTATGGGACAAATCTGCAAGGAAAAACACACCGTTCTACTCAAGAAATGGAAAACACGTAAATTACAATATAAAGTATATATGGCTCAGATCTCAACAAGCCAGAGCAGTAACAGACCCAGAGACAGCATATTTCAAATTGTATCACTGGAACTTCCCACATTTTACTACTACAGAAACGGCAAAAGATGAAAGATGCCCTAATGCATGGTAAAGATCCACGCGGAGGAGCACATACAGTCTGTCACGTCACACACAAGCTCTGATCGGCAGAACATGAGATTATGCCTCTTAACATTAATACAATTTCTCCTGTTTTTCTACAGGTAATTCAGATCTCAGGCACTCAAAAGACACAAATAAATCAATACATAAATGCCTTACCTTCCTATTTTACAAGCCACTGCAGGTCTCAGATTATGAGCCAGTCATAGGTTAATCTGCAGAGGAATGACTCAGTATAAACTTTTAAACATTCATGATTTTTTTCGGACCTACAACACGGCGATTCATTCAACGCGCTAAAACGCGGCGTCGCGAATCAGCGCATGAAATGAATGGCGTGAAAACAAAACACTTTTCTTTCCGCTCACGGCAGGCAGCCGGGGATAGCTCAGCGCCGGTGCAGGCAGCCGGACTTTGCGAAAATAGAACTCCTTGCGTGCCGCTGAGGGGCAGCTCCGGCGGGTCCGGGCGCAGCCCCATGGCCGGGGAGCGGCGGGGGCTCCGCCGCAGCGGCAGCCGGGGGGACGCGCAGCCGGGACCGCGCTCCGCGCCAGGCGCGGCGCTGCCGGCAATGCCCCTTTAAAGGCCGTCGGCCCGCCCCCAGCACTGCATATGGAGGGAGCCAGGAGCGAGCGAGCCTTCTGCATTCAAACGACACATCAAACGCCGCAAGCGCCGCCGCGGCTCCCGGCTCCGCTCCGGCCTCGCCTCCCTCCGCTCTCCGCACAGGCACACGCACCGCGGGGAGCGGGGCAAAGAGCGACAGGAGCAAGGGAGGGAAGGGGGAGGCAGGAATAAGTAAGCGAAAAGGAGCACCTGCAAAGCCCTGGAGTGCGAGTGCGTCCGGGCAGGAGAGTCCGCGCCGCTCCGCCGCAGGCTGATCTGTCCCCGGGCACCGGCCGCCGCCGAGGTCCCGGCACGGGCTGCGGGTGCAGCGCGCTCGGCCCCTGCCTGGCAGCAGATGCCTCGGTCAGCGCTCAGTGCCCCCGCCGGAGCGCCCCCGGCTCCCGCCGCCCGCCCGGCCCCGTCCCCCTGCCCGGAGCGCCCGAGTGCGGGCAGGCGAGCGCGGCCGGTGCCGGAGCCCCGCGCGGGAGCCGCCGCCACGGCGGCAGCGAAGCTCCCGCCCTCCCTCCTCCTCCTTCTCCGCCGCCCAGCCGAGCCGAGCCGAGCCCCGCGGCCGCCCTACCTGCGAGCGTGTGCGGGGAGCGGGGCGGCGGGCGGCAGCTGGAGCCGGGCGAAGGCGACCGCCAGCCCGGCGGAAAGTCCCGACCGCTGTGCGCCGTCTCCCCCCGCCCCGCACTTCCTCTCCCGCCCGCTCGGGCTGGAAATCCCCGGCGAAGCCCGCTGCTCTCCCGGCTCCTCCCAATTACCGAGGGCGGGCCCGGCACAGCCGCTCAGCGCGCAGGCGGCAGCTGGGGGCCGGGCTTGCCCTGGCCGCTGGCCCCGGCTGCACCTGATGCTGCTGTCCCCCTCCTCCCGCGGGCACGACTCGGGCAAAGGGGCCCCGCGCCCGGGGGAGGAGGCGCGGGCTGGGCTGCGAGGGACGGCGCGTCCCGCTCCGGGCCGGCGTGGTGCCGGCGGAGCCGTGGGGGCTCGGCCGGAGGGCGGGCGCTGCCGCTGGGCCCTGGGGGAAGAAGGGCGCGGGGGATGGCGCCGGGACGCGGAGCTCCGGGCGAGCCGCTCGCTTCCCTTGCCTATCCCGCTCAAAGAGGCGCCTCGAACACAACAGCGTTTATCAAACAAAGAAAATGCCACTGGGAAGAATGGGAGGGAGCGAAAACAGCAGTTGGGAGCGGGAGAAGGGTCTGGAAGAGATCAGGAAAGAGCAGCGAGCCAGAGCCGCTCGCCCCCGGGACAGGCCGGTCGGGGCGCCCCGGCAGCCGCCGGCCGTAGGTGCCAGCCCCGCGTCCCGGCGGCGGGCAGGGGGTGCAGGTGTTCCCTGCCCGGCGCCCCGGGGGTGCGAGCAGCACCCGCGTCCCCTCCGCAGGCCACCGGGGAAAGGGGCGGCGCTGGCAGCCCGTAGAACCTGTCGCTCCCGGCAGCCAGGTGAAATATATGCCTGCGTCGTGCTCCGCTAGCTCCGCAGCGTGTCCCGACCGGGGCATGTGTTCCGCCAGTACCGGCGGTCACGCTTTTACACGGGGCATCGTTGGCTGTCGTGGCGTGTCGTGTTCCCGCCGCCTCACCGGGCTGCGGGCAGGGAGGGAGGGAAAGGAGGGAGGGGGAGAGCGGCTCTGGCGCAGAAGCGGCGCGGGGGCTCAGCCGGAGCCGGGAATGCCCAGCCGGAGCTGGGGATGGGGGCTTAGCCGGACCCTTGGTCCATGGTGGGCTGGAGGAGTTGCCCCACAGGGGCCTTCGGAGCCCTGGGTGCAGCGATGGGGCTGGCAGCCGGGAGAGCCGCAGCTGTGAGGAATGTGCAGAGCTGAACACGGAGAAATGTGTGGTGTTTGGCTAATTTCAGTGGGATGAGGTCACCGTCCTTTTTGGACGTTGTTTATCGAGGGATCACTAGGGAGGAACAGTTGGATGCGTGATCCTGAACGGACAAGCTTTGCGTCATAGTTGCCGCTTGCAGCATCTCCGCGCGTCCCGAAATCCATCCTGACCCTCCTCGCTGTTCATCTCCCCCGGCTCTCCGTGCCGCCCACGCCACGCTGCCCTGCAAACCTAAACATCTCCAGCTCCGGCACTGTCCTCACCAGCCGCTAAATCACGAAGCCTGGCCGCACTGCTAATTCCCTCCTGTGCGCTGTTTTTCTCCTCATCCCACTTCTGTGCTTTCTCTCTTTCCCCCTCTCTCCCGCCTTTGCTGCTGTCCCCAGTCAAAGCCTGGCTTAGCTGTCAAGACAACTGCGGCTTTTGAAACGATGCCGTGAACCTGCCATCAGAAAGACAGTCTCAGACGGATGTCTTACATGTTCTCATCACTTGTTCAAGACTGCTTGGCTCTGGACCAGCAGAAAGGATTGTGCACCAAGCCAGGATTTCTCCAGAAGCAGGGCTGCAAATAAGTTTCTATCAGAGACAAACCTGCAATTTTCTCCTTTGCCACTCTTTTTGCTGTTGTATATGTGTCCTCTCGTTTTGCCCTAAAAAAAAAAGAAAAAATGGAGAAAACATAATAGCATTCCATTGCCTGTAGCTCTAGCAGCTATGCTGATGTATTCTTCCCCAAAGAGAGGAAACAAAATCTTATACCATTTAAAGATGTCAGAAGCCTCTCCACGTTTGAAAAAATGTCTGTTGACGAAGGGATAAAGTGATGATTTGATGAAATACCTAGCATTTCAATTGCTTTGGTGGTTTTTTTTTCTTTTTCCATATTGCAACTCCAAAATTTTAGAGATTTCTTATACAATTATTACAGCAAGATATGTCACCACTGTTTAGTCTTTAATTGGTTTGGAATTCTGTGTTATAAGCAATGTTTCCTCTGGGGCTTAAAGTGTTGTCTCAAGGCTGCTGTGATATGCTGAACACTTCTGCTTGGCAGTATTATTTAAAATATAGTTGTTGAAAGGGTAGCTACTTAAAACACCAGAAATTATAGTAAAGACCATGGAGTAGCTCTGTATTTTAGTAAATTGTTTGAAGAAGTAAAATAATAGTGCATTACATTGGAAAATCACCTGAGAGGAAAGAATTTAAAAAATCCACTGAGAGAATAGTGATAATCCCTTACAAACTTGGACAGGGATACTTATCTCCAAAAACTATTTGGAAGGCATGGAAGAGCAAATGGCATGTGATTATGGGAAACTAATTTCTCAGCTACAGACTGGAAGGTACCACTGGGAACTGGTAGGGCTTAAATGTTCTGGAGTGTTGTAGAAACTCGATTTCTCAGGCAAACAGTCCATGAGAGAGGATGCTATTTTAGGACTGGTATTAATAAGCAGCAAGGACCTTGTAGAAGGCCAGAGTGTTGAAACTGATCATGAACTGAGTGATCACAAACTAATCCAGCTGAAGTTAAACTGCAAGAGGGACAAATGCAGATATTTGGCTAAGACTTGGAATTGCAGAACAGCAAGCTTAGAGGAATGGGGAAAATTCCTGAGGCTGACATGATGGATGGACCCAATGATGATTTTTACTTAGAGATATCAGGAGAAGCAGCAAATAACAATTGCCAAAGCAAGCATTCATTCAAGGTTAAAAAGGCTAGAAGCAATACCCTGTGCCTAAAACAGGATAGTTGAAAGAAGGAGGGTGGTGATGCTGGTAGCCTTGGGTCTGCTGCTCTGACCTTGCTATGGGGGTGAGTTCCTCCATGAAAAATGACTGTGAGCTGCCAGCAGAATGGCTATGGAAAAGACTCACTTGAGTCTATGATGCACAAAGCATGGTATTTTTAGTAGAGAGAGGGAAGTATTAATAAGGCTTTACACAGTAGAGCTGAGGAACCTTGCTTGGAAAATTGTGTCCAGTTCTGGTGACTTAGGATCAGAAAAGATTGACTCAGGTTGCCACAGGTGCAGAAGAGGAATACTGGGGTGACAAGGAGCAGAGTATCTATTCTTGAATGGGAGCTGCAAGCAAGCAAACTTAGCTTCCTCAACTAGCCAAATTAAGCCAAAATAGTGTGATTCAGGCAGTAAATATCAAGGAAAGAGTATCATTTAAATTAATGTTAAAACAGTGATGCATGGTCATAAATTGGTCATGAGTATACTTAGATTGAAAAGCTTTCTAACCATTCCAAGAGCAAACAAACTTCAGGAACAAACACCTACCTGGTTTTCTATCAGGGCATGATGCTTTGTTATGTCCAAAGGGGATCTGAAGCAGCTGAGCTGCTGACCTTTGACATTGTGCAGTAATCATTCCTGAGTTCCAGGCCTACTTATGGTCCTCTGCCCCATCTACATTTGGCTTGTGAGGTTTTTTTTCAACTGCCTCTGAGGCACTGGAAATTAGTCAGAGACAGGATGCAGAAAAGGTTGGTGACATTAAGTCATCAGGTGGTTTGTGGTGGATCTTGCTCACAGTTATACTGTGATTGCCAGATTTGTGTCACCACAAAACCTTTTCCCTCAGGTGAGCCTGGCAAAGAACTGCCTTGTGTTCCCCTTGCCACCTTCTCAGAATCTTCTGGGAGATCTTTTGGTAAATATCTTGTTGCATGGGTACTGGTTATAGTCCTCTCTGATATTGTGCTTGAGAGGTTTCACCTTTTTTATTACTGCAGTACTTAATTTTATTACCTCTTACCAAAAAGGGTTTGGTGACTCTTGATGAGTGGGGATGCAGAAAAGTTATTGCTCTGAGATCTCCTAAACAAAATGGCCATTATATGTTTGTAGAAGGGGGATCATTCCCAGTCCTTCTTCCCAGAGGTGGCATCAACAGGTTATTTTTAATTCTGGAAGCAAACCTGAGAGAGGGAAAGAGGGCAGCAAACCATTGTTTCTTGTGTGAATTTGCTTATTGCAATTAACAGTCATTCAGCTGAACATTTGTAATTTGGAATGGTACAGTGCATCCTTATTAACCCTGCTGTTTCAGGTGCAATTTGGCACTGCTTCTGTATGGAATGCTAACTCTTAAATGTCGTGGTTTGTGTGCTTCACATGGCTTCTCCACAGTTTCTGCAGAAGGTGGTTATGACTTTTTTTCTAATCAATACCTATTGTGGATCTGAGCAACACTTAGCAGGAGCAGGAGTTTCTACATTTCTGGCACTGAGGCAGTTTCTTGACTTGCAGCTTCCTCATTCTTTGCTCTGGACTGAAGATGCTTATTAACAGAATAATAAAATCATTACATTTATATTCTTTTCTTATTGCTGAAGCAATGCCCATGAGGACCTGTATTGTGGCACTACACATCCATTTGTTGCATCCCATACATGAGATGGGGGTTCCCTAGGGTTTATTTCAACTGCTACTAAGCAATAATGTCTAATGTGATAGCCCATTTGTTTAGGGGAAAAAAATTCCCCCAGCCCAAGCTATGATTTTCTACTTTAATTTCCTAAAAAGTGATGGTTTTCCAGATGACAAGCATTTAAGGTGAAACATTTCCCAACTCTTCCAGAAGTAAGTTATAGATGCCTTTCTGCATTTGCTATGTAACATTTTTCTTTTCTTTTCTTTCAAGTTAATTTTAATTCCCAAGTCAACTTATAGAGCTACTTGACAAGGAATATTAGTATGGCATAACACAATTGTGTCTTAGTAATCTTAGGGCTTTCCTGTTGAGACTATTAAAAATATATTGAGGTCCCCAGGCTCCCCTATAATCAAGACTACCATTGTACCCATGCCAAACTGACTTTGGAGTGAAATGAACTTTTGGAGGGCATGTCAGTGGGTTCCCAAAGAGGCCAAAGTGGTTCATGTGAACTCAAAGCTGTGCCTGGAAAAAGAGACAAGATACAGCTCCACAGCAGGGAGTTACTAGGGCACAGCAATGCCTCAGCCATGCCTCTGCCTCTCAGTATGGCTGCAAAATCAGAGCTGTGGTGGGAAGAGTGCAAACTCAGCAAGATCAGCCCTCCACCATATGGAGATTTCCCTGTGACAGCTGAATCTGAATATAACTGATAAAGGCATCTTAAAGGCTGCTTTGTGCCTTCAGAGCAGCACAAAGAAGCTTTATCAGGAAGAAGGATTTGGTCCAAAAGATTTCTCCAGACATAAAGTGTCAGTTATTATGCTAGTTTGTAACTAGCAACTGCAAGGATTCTGTTGAAAGCTGGCAAAGTAAAAGGCTGACATGAATATAACAGCTGTATTGATTTATTCAGATGCCCTCATCTTCTGGATGAAACATCTTTAGGTTATCCTGATATTCCTAGGATCTTTTGTCCATCAAGAATCTCAGAATCTAATCATACCAGAGAAAAAGCCTTACCTAACATTGTCAGAAAGACCAGGTTGGTATATTTTCTGAGAGTCTTTCATTACTGTAGAAATTGTTACAGGCTCTTCTTCAGTAATCAATAGTAGCTCTTTCTTCAGAGTGATGTAACTACTTCTGCTTTCACCTTTTCTGCATGTAGTCATGGGAACACCAAACAACCTGTGAGAATCAGGCTTAGGAATAATTTGAGCATTTGAGATGATTGGGAAGTGGTCACTGTATCATAATTTTCCTGGCTGCCAGCTTAGCTCTGTGCCTTACTCCCAGTGCTGTCAGAGCATCAGAACGGGTCTGAGAGGATTTTTCACCCTCCCTTTTATTGACAGTGCTCTAGGCAGTTCTAAAGGGATATTTTAGAGTATTCTGGAAGGTTGTTTGAGCCTCTGGATGTTCTTTTGTTGTAAGTAAACTGCCTATAAAAGGTGCATTTCCAAAGCCTGAAGTACTCTGTCCTGAATTCACATTCAGCCTGACACAGGCAGACCAGCCAGACTTCAGTACTGAAGAGATTACACAGGATGGAACCTCTGTGTTTGCTGCCCTGGCAGATTCCTGAAGAGTATCCAGTGAGGATAATCACCATATAAAGAGCAGTTGTTTTAGAAGCCTGGAGGAAAACACTTCCCTTGTCACAGTGGTTTCCTTTGTCTTAGCATCCATCCAGCCCTCTAGTGGATCCACACTGTGGTATTCAAGATGTGCACGCCTGTAGGACAGCAGAAAGTCCTTCTCTGGCTTTTACCTCAAAGCCTGTAGTCCCTTGTTGATCTGCTTCTAGTGACTCCACAGTTTTCCCCACTGTTTTTAGCAATTTTCTCACCTTGAATAGGAAAATGGTAATTCAGATTTACAGTTTCCCAGGTACCATTCATTCTGTCTCATGACAGCATGCATAAAATGAGGTAACTAGAGAAGCAATAATTATCCAGCTGTTGGTCTGAAGACACCTCTGAGCTGGATTCTGTTTATCCACCTGGGTCTTGAGAGTTAGGAGACATCAGCATATTCACTGGGTGATATTTAGAATGATTTCACTTTCATCTATAATTTTTTACCACAGGGGTTGGGGAGGTTTCCAACCTGTGCATATGAACCAAGTGACTAAAAGTGCTCCAGGTGGTATTGGGAAGAGAGTGGCTGTCTTGGGTTGAAAACAACTGGCTGTCTTAGCAACCCCCACATACTGCATTGTTAAAACCCAAGGGCAGGTATCTAGTTTAAATGGATCTTCAGGGAAGCATGATTATATTCAAATATTTTCCTTGTTGAGTTCCAGCATTCTCTATATCAAATATGCTCAGTTTTCAAGTAAAAAAAGTAAAATCCAAGTGCTCTCAGGACAATTTCAGCCTAGCCCCTATGAATCAAGCTTCCCTTCTTCTCCCTTCTTAACTGGTTATGATGAATGCTCTGCAAGGTGCATTACACCCTAATCAGCATTTGCATAATCTTTACTATCTCTGTGATTGCAATATGAGAGGGTTATATATAAGCTAGACAGTAATTAACAAGAGCTAGAAAGAACCCAGTTCCAATGATTAGCATGAGGCAGCAATGACTCAGGAGCTGTGAGTCTTTCGTGTGCAACATTGGGAAGAGAGCTGGCCTGCTAAGGGAACTACTTTGAGTTTCTTAATCAGGAGGGACTGTTCAGATTTTTGGGTCCACTTGTTGGATACTGTGTCTTCAATTATTGTATATAGTCTTCTACAATCCCACTGCAGAGGTACTGGGGGATAAGAGCCAAGTTCTGTTGGCACCAACCCACACAAGAGCCATGTCCCCCAGAGAAGGAGCCCTTCCTGCTCTTCCAGATGCTGTGTTGGAAGTGGTGAAATACCAGCTAAGATTCTGCAAAGGTCTGAGCTAGAAGTATTAGAAAAATTCCCTTGGAGCCTTCAGATGATTGGAAAGGAGTAAGCCCAACAAAACTGGCTGGAAGATTTTCCTCAGTAAATAAATGAGCTCCTTCTCTCAGCAGGGGTGATCTGCTGTGGCCATGGGATGTGTCTCAGTCACAGGCGTCTCCCTGCTGACAAATGGGCAGAGGGGCTGACACTTTGTCTAGCTGCCCTTGAAACTCAGAAAGGTTCCTTAGGCTGCAGCCCCCCAAAGAACCCTTGGAGCAGCAGCAGATTTAAGGAGAGCTCAGCTTACAGGACAAATTTAGTAATCTGCTGCCAGTGTAGAAAACAAGGATTCTTTTCAAATCAAAATGAATTTTGCATTTATTTGCTCGTAAGAACAGATAATAATAGAACAGAACCTGTTGTCAAACTGCAGGCAAGCCCAGACACTCTTGTAATTTTAGCAGATGGAGCTGAGGGAGCCCCAGAATATTCTAAGGACAACCCTCTCACTTTAATAATAGCAGGCAAATGTTGTCAGTGGGTTTGAGGACAAGGAGCTGCTGTTTTCAGCCTCCAACAGAATAGCTGAACTCTCAGGAGCCTTAGGGAGCTGAGCCAATGGGACTTCACCATTCCCTGGGTCACACCACAGCAGTTCCCAGGTCCTTCTCTTTTTCATCCTTCCTAGTTTGTATCCCAGAGAGATAAGAGCCTTTTTCTGATCCTGTGCTATTTTCCTGAGTTCAGTCCTCAGTGTCTGCTCCAGCTGCTAAGAAAAATGCTTTCACATCCTGAATTAAATGCTCCTCTGTTGCAGACAGATGCAACTTAAAATGCACAAAATCTTATGTCATCTTTGCACTGAATGAAAAGCCACAAAAAGCAAATTCTTCTTTGGCCTCATTCTTACCTAGGGAATGCTAATTTGTCTTTGTGCCATTGCTGCGGTCTGACACCAACACAATCCAGAGTGGAAAGAAGCTCCAAACCTCTCCTGGGCTGTTTAAGATACTACACAGTCATAAAGCTAAAACCCAGTATCCCTCCCTCCTCCAGCTTCCCCAGGTATCAGGAAACTCTGATCTTATTCTGGTCTGAGGTCCAAAGTGGAAAGCTGTGGTATTTGCACTCACTTTCTTGGAGTTACTCCCAGTCCATACTGTGGTAACTCTGTCAACTCAGCTGAGAACAGAACTATTTTTCATTAGCTGGGCCTCCCATTTCAGTGGCTAGGGAGAGAGAAGGTGGCAATCTGCATCTTTCCCTGCAGAAAGAGAAGTTATTTCCAATGGTATTGCTGCTAAAATATAGCTTTGCATCTTTTATAGACCTCAGGAAGTTCTTTATTTATAAGAAGGGCATTTCTAAACCTCAAACACATCTGAGGAACTACAAATTGCCAATTCTTACAATTCTTATTGTAAGTTTTGTGATATTTGAGGCTTTTTCCTCAAAGTACCATCCCTTGGAATGATGTGATTATGTAAAAACTCCCATTTTTCTTTCATTTAAACAAAAAGGCAGTAATTTCTCTGCTCTCATGGTTATAGACAGAAGCATAAAAATATAAACTGCACATACTGCAAAGGCTGAGGAATCAGAAGGCAAAGCAAAATTAATTGAAGATAGATATATTCTCTCCTAAACATTATAACTAGAAGTCCCTTTCTTACTTTTTTTTAAAGATCTGACTCATTATTTTTATATTATTCTGCTTGGCAATACCATATAGATTCATTATGCTCTTGGATAGAATTCTTTGTCACGCTAAAGACTAAATTGAGCCAAAACTAACTTCACTATAAACAATTACATGTATTGTCTATTCTCAGCTTTTTAAAAACATCATCTACCCTTTACAAAAACTGTGTAACACAATGAAGACTAAAGCTTTCATCTAGGCAAGCTCCAGTATAAGACAAATATAAAAATTGAAAGGCACAATGGAAATAGAAGCTAATAAAACTTGAAATAGGTAAGATTTATTTCTTTAAAGTCTCACTTCTCTCATACCCACTGGACCACAGTCTGTTCTGGGTTACACTAGGGTAAACTCAGAGTAAATCCAGCAAAAATAATCTGACTTTATTGTTCACAACTTATATATTTTGCAGTGAATTGATATCAGTTCTGCTAAGTGTATTTGTCATCCCATTTCTACTTCCACCACTTATATCTAAATCTAGTAACAACAATGTGACTGGGGGACTGAGGAAGCACTAATATTAAGCCTGTGTGTACAACTTCAGCTTGTCTGATATCCCTTCTGCCCTGCTTCTGAATGTGTATTCTGAAGCCCTTAATGATGCAATCATATTTTTTCCGCAGCATCTGCTACCTCTCTGAGTAAGAGATTTGGATATGAAGCATGCAGCAAGAGGGACTCCTGCCTTCCAGATCTGTATTTCACTTTGTCCTTAAAGAGGAACTTGGTGCTACAGAAACCAAGCCCTACAGAAAGTAGGTGAAAAGTGGGTATTTGCACACTCAGCTAGTAAGGAATCCAGGATTGCAAAGAGTTTAACATGCTGTGCTTCAAACACCTTCAATGAGAAGCAGAAAGCATGCAACCTGCAGAAGAAACACTATCCAGGAGTCCTACTTGCAGTCCTCTAATTCATAACCAGAAGGTGCTATCCATTTTGCTAGCAGAATGCTGTTGGCAAGGTCTTTGCTTGGATAGATGCACCCTATAATCAAAGTTGAAAGATGGATAATGAAATTTATTTCTAAAACCCCACCTAACTTTTCCCAAAAATAACAGAGCAAAGTGAAACCCTTGCCAGGCTGATATGAAGATCAATTGAGTGTTTGTGAAGCCCTCAAGAGCAGCAGTGATGAGTACTAGAGAGAAAATTTTAGGACTTGAGCTAGCACATCACTGACAAAAAGTAAGAGGAATAGAGGTCTTACATGGTTACTCTCAAATCCTCCAAAGCCAAGAGCACCTATCCCTCAAACTCTCTTTTAAAATCCTGTTTACTGCCTAAGAGAATCATCCAGGTGAGATTCAAAGGACAGGAAAAAGTATGTACCAGAGAAAAACAAATATATAGTACCCTTACTTAGGAGGAAACAGATGGCTTTTCAAACAAGCCTGGATAACACAAGATAAATATGTAGGGCACCACACATTAAATGCTGCAGATAAAACACAATTACTAAGAGGTCCTCTGTCCGTGTTGTAGATCAAAGAAATTCAAGTTCTTCAGAAAGAATAGTATCCCACTAAGGACTGCATCATAACACTGTCTTTATTCTGACATGTTTCTGAGTCATCTGAATTTCTGAATCACCTGAACTTCAACCTCATTGTCACTTGTTCATGTGGATTTCTATTTTGGGTTGAGGGCAAGGAGAATGACGACTGCTTTTTTTTTTTCCTTTTTTCATTTTTTCTTTTTTTTTTTTTTAATTGTGTCATCCAGAGTAATTCATATTCTTATGCTCAGACAGAACAGACTCTTTACATCCACTCCACAGCCTTCTACTCCTTGACCTAAGAGAGAGCTGCTCACAGAGCTGCAATGCTGGGTGCTCTGGAGGAAGAGCTCCTCTCCTGCCACCCCAGCATCACTGCTGTCTAGCCACAGCAGAACAGTGAGGCTCAGCAGCCTGGATGCTTTTCCATGCCCTGATGGGGGCACATCTTGATGGGCATCCCCTAAAAGGGACCTTACTTCCTCTCATGCTGCTCATTTTTCCTGTTGTTTTAACTTCACTCTCCATTTCTCAGGGATCCCATCCTCATCCCAATCTCTCTCTCATTATAACCTCCAACTCTTGATTTTCCATCCAACTACTGGTCTCTTTCTACACTGTCAATGCCTTTGCACCAAAGACCAGCCATCTTTTAATCATGTTCATTCCTGTTTTTCCTCCCTTGCACTTGTACAATTTCCCTTTCCCTTTATATCTCTGTCACCTCTAAGCCTGTGCCCCACACCAGCTCTCCTTGTGACACCTTTGCCAAAATAAACACCCAGGGATGGGTTATTGGAGACAACCATGCTGCAGTCTGAACCTTTGTTGGTGCATGAAAACTACAAATAACACAAAGTATTGAAACATGATAAAAAACCATGCAGGAGGAAGAGACAGTGTGTTTGTCTGTTGATTCAAGTTCACAGTTTCATTGTCCATCATGCAGTGCACTTCACCTGCACGTTTTAAGATATTTATAGGACGGTCCAGGAAACATGAAATCTGTCTAGAACTGCAGAGTTCAAGAATCAAGAATTCTAAAATGTTGTGATCTGCTGAAGAGAGCAAAGGAATGGGGATAATTTGGCTTGACACCTTTTTTTTCTGCAACAGTAGGCTTGATTTTACAGCCCAAATGAAATGGGAATATTGAGGTGAGGGTATTTATTTAACAGGAAGTAAATCCAGACTCGGTCCATTCTATACCCTTAAAAATTAGGCAAAAACCCAAAAATCCCCAGACTTATCATGGCATAGTCAAAAACCTTTTCTCGTTGAAGAAGGTCAAAGAAAACAGGTTTGAAAATCTAAAATTCACTTAATTTCTAAAGAAAGAGAGAAAAAAAGACAACACCAGATGATTTTACCATGAAGCATTAAAAGACACAGGTGCAAGTAAAAGGGTCTCAGTAAATACAGCATAACCTGAAGCCTTCAAAGGGATGGCAATAACACACCTAATAACCAGTGTCAAATTCTTGTGCCCTTGGAGTATTTCAGTAATAACTGGAATAAGACTGATTTTTGTCTCTAATCTTATATGTGTCTCGTTCGCCACAGTTCAGAGAAACCCTGCTGTCTGGAATAAAGTTCTGAGAAGACAAAGACTGAACAAGTCTTGGCATGACTAGCTAAATTAATAGGGATGGCCTGGGATGCTGAGACTCAGAGATAGGTACTGTAATATCTAGAACAATTATTCTCCCCTTTGTTGTCCCTCAAGAATCTCTAATTAGTTCGTGCAACAGATAAAAGCTTTGAAAGGCCTTCAGGATCTTCCCTTGTAGCACAGTTCCAGCTCTGCCTCAACGCTCTGCTGATCGACAGGAGGTGAATGGATCTCTTTGTCAAGGGCTCCAACCCCTGCCTCTTGTGTCATCTCCAGCAGCTGACACACAAACAGCACAAACAACAGTCTAACACAATAAAGCAAAGTTTCAGGCACCAGGCTGCAGTTTGAATTCTGAAAGGAGGCAGGCACTGCCTGGTGGTGTGCAGTCAATGGCTCTCCCATGAGAAGGGATGGATTTAGAGCTTTGGTCAGGTGGCCTCTTGCAAATATAACTGTGGCAGCGTAAGGAATGTCCTTGTCCTTCAGCTGCAACTGCTGGCCTGAAAACTGCTGCTGTCCCTTAGCAGGGCTGGCAGAGTTGCCATGACTGGCCTGCCTCAGTGGTGGGCTGGTCCAGCCTTGCCCTGGGGCAGGTGAGGAGTGCTCAGGTGAGCTGCTGGGATGTGACAATGGTAACCCCGGGCAGAGACATGAGCAACTCAAACAGCTGAAGGGATGATCATGTCTTAAACTGATGCAGTTTATTCTAAAGTGGTAATGTATATCCAAGGATGTCTCCTCTTTTCTGTGCCTCCTAGTTTTGGCATCTCAGTATAGTGGTTTTGGGATCTTCTTCTGATGTTACCTTGCCATCCCCATGCACTGAGGGACCAAGGGGTCTGCCACAGACCTGCAGATCCTCCTGGGGCTGGTGTGCAGCAATGTTCTAATTACCCCATCAGCAGGGCAATCCATCCTTCAGTGTTCTAATTACCCCATCAATACCTGATTGCCTGTAAAGGGCAATACACCCTTTACAGAAAAAAATGCATTAGCAACTCAAGGCACTAGTAAAGACAGGAAGGAGGCCACAAGGAATTTTTTCCCTGTACCAATCTCACTGCAAATTGGTCAAGTTTAGCCAAGAGTCACTTGTATCAAAAGAGAATATTCTTTAACTAAAGTTAATGTAGCTCTTAAATGATGATCCAAATAATAACTTGAAACGAATCTTTACAGATTTAAACCAATAGCAGCAGAAAGGCTTGCAGATGCCAGGTGGAGCCTGTCCAGTCTTTAGGGTTCCCAGACATGCACAAAGGCAGCAGGCTGCCTTTTAAACCTTGAATGTCTTCACTGTCAACTGACTTTGCCCTCTCTTCTGCCTCCCTCCCTCATCATCACTATGGTGACTACTGTATCACAGCCTTTGAAACTCTCTCTTTCTCTCCCTTATTCATTCTTCTTCCTTTAGCATCCCTTTTCCTTTTGACCCAATCCTGCCCTTTAAATGATAGGATCAGCTCTGGACTGAGGCTGAAGTCATCCCAGCTGTCCAGCCTGTCCCTGCTGCGTGCTTGTCTCATTGCTCACCAATCATCTCCTGAACTACCTCGGTTTGCCAAGCAACATATTAAGGCAAACTGAAATAAGCAACAGTTCACCTTGAAACACACACTCCCAACCGTGACAGCCAAAGGACTGACAGACAAGCAGCTGTATAACAAAGGGGAGGGGAGTGAATGTCCTAAGGTAAACTTTCCCTTCTCTTAAAACCATCTCCTCCGTAATACAGGTAATGAATGCTCATCCATCTTCGCCTTATTGATTTAATCTTATGTCAAACCTAGCTTTTCACATATTCTGGAAGAGGCCCTGTTTCCCTGCACGTGTCACCCCCCATCACGTAGAGCAGCGACTGACAGGAGCAGGGCTGGGACCAGAACGAGCTGTGCTGCTTCTGATGCAAGGCACAGCCCCAGAGGCTCCAATGTGCTAACCCAACTTCAGCTTGGCAAATGAAGTCTGAGGCTTCAGGCAGAGCATCTCGGCCCTGTGTGCCCCCCTCAATGTATTGGAAGGGAGAGAAAGCATTAAAAGCATCAGATATGTGAAGGATCAAGTACAGCTGTTATTTTAACGTGACTTGCTCCCTTTCGCATTTTATACCGATTTCCTATAGAAATAAAGCTTGTGAGATCAGCTGGGAAATTCACAACTCTCACCCTTCAATCTTCTTTCCCCCATTAGCCAATTTCAAGAGCACTTAATAGAAAGTAAAGTCCTTCAGGCTTAAATTAATTTTTACAGGATTTATAAAAAATAGTGGCCAGGAAGCAGAGACCATGGTTTGGACTTTCCCAAGTTGACCTCTAATGATTTCGCTCCTGTCACTCTATTTCTAGAATATCACTTTGCTTTAAAATCCTTGGGGGAGAGGGGAGGGAGTGGGGTGTCAGGGGTGAATTATGTGTGGAATGTTGTAAGGGCAAAGCAAAGGGGAAGCACAGTGCCATGGTGAGTACAGCAGTGCATCGACCCATGCCATCCACAGCAGCCACTGTGGTGCTGCTCAGGGAAGGCCAAAGACAGGATCCTCACAGCCACCTTGGGCAGCATGCCATGGACAGGCATAGCAATAGGAGGGGAATAGGGCAGGATGTTGCAATGCCAAAAACAGTGTGAAAAAGGCAGGAAGCCTCATGTAGCTGTGTAACTGTGTCACACTGGTGGGACCAACAAGCTTCTCCTGAGCAGCCCACCTTGTGGTCCAGTCAAGGACTAACCCAAGCCTGGCCTAAAGGTCTGAAATCTGACTTAATATGAGCCATAAAAGGATACTGTAGATTAGGGATATGTCATCCAGGAAATGTCTAAATATAGCTTTACATGAAATGAACACAGGGTGCTGACAATGACTGCCATGAACGTGCGACCTTAGGATAAGGATGAAAAATTAATCAATTAAAAATGTATAATAAGAGATAGCAGCCACTGAGGAAGTGCACTGCACAGTGCAAAGGGCTGATTGAATAGCAGGGCGCAGCTGTGGCTCAGTTCTTCCACCTTTAGCTGCTGTGTCATGTAAGCCCTGGTACCAGTGTTAGGAACTGTCCCTGCTGTGGAGCGCTGGGGTGAGCCCTGTGCTGCCTAGAGCTGTGGGATGTAGGGAGAATTGTAAGGGGGCACAGTATGTAATCTTATCCCCCAATGAGTTGCAGCTGGGGCCAATTAAGAACCAATTAAGGGTGGAGTCAGAGTAAGAGTCAGAAGATTGCAAGAGCCAGAAGAAGACTGTAGGAGAGGGCTGCACCAGGAGGAGGCTGCTGCAAAGACCAGGGGACTCTGAAGCCTGTGGGCATGCCAGGGCTCTGTAGCAGTTTAGCAGCAATATCCTTCATTGGATTGCTGCTGGACTAGCTGCAGATGCTTCTGGCTGTGTGCTTCAGGAGAAGCCCCTGGAGGCAATGGACTGTGTACTGTTGTTGTAGTGTTTATTGTAATGTATAAGTATTGCTGCAAAATGTATAGGGCAACTGTGACCCACTGGGACGGAGTGGGGGAGGCGGTGTTGGTGTAGCTGAGAGTGGCAGGTGGAAGCCACAAGGAGGTCTGGACCTGATTTCCTCCAATCAAGACACCTGGAAGTAGGTGAGCCACCAACTAGCAATAATGGGACATTTGAGGTCTTTGTGTTGTGACCACCTCGACAAGAAGAGATAGATGTTGTAGTAATGTAACTGCGATAATGTAATGTAGAAGTATTGTTGTAAATGTATATAAGACAACAGTGGGAAAGAGCTGCACAGTGCCAGGCAGCAGGAAAAGGACATTCCCTGGCTGGATTGTGGGCACTGGATGGATGGTCAACAGTGGAGATGGGCTGTTGGTAGGTCCCGTCTCTGGAGCACAGCAAGTTCTGGAGAGTGGTTAATGGGATGTGAGAGACCTTGAGAGCTCACTGATTGTGGAGGAGTGGGGTGAGGCATTGCCCTGTTTCCCTGGAGCTCCCCAAGTGCTGGGAGTTGTGACTGCTCAACCACAGCCCTGCTGTTATTTATGCTGTCAGCAGCAGCTCACACAGCCCCTCAAAGAGAAGGTTCAAGTCAGGGGAAGGGATGGGTTAAAAAGGAGGAGGAAATGACAAGACAATCTCAAGAGAAACCTGGAGCAGCAGAAAAACACAGAGGCTGAAAAGTGCAGAGAAGATGGAAAGGAGGATGAAAGGCTGAAGGCAGCAGAGCAGCTGTGGGGAGGTCAGGAAGGCAGAGTGGCTGAAGAACATGGAAGTTGCAGGGCATGACATGCTTTATGCAGAGATAACAGTAGATTTGAGTATAATTAACTTAAAAGTCAATACTGCCCTTTCCATGATAGGAACATAGATCTGCAGAGAAACAGGCTTCATTATTTTTCCTGCTTACAGGATGACCTACTCCCAGGGAAAGTCACTCTCTGACTGGCTCTTGTAAGGTACCAGAGGTGACAACAACTGTCCATTCTGGCAAAAAGGGAAAAGGTTATTTTAAATGGGCCACAGGAGATGTTGTTCTCCTTTGTTTCTCCAGAGCTAAAATAAAAGATGAGCACAGAAATGGAGGGCAAGAGGGAAGAGGTGCAGAAACAGAGAAGAGAGCAGCTGTTGTGGTGCTGACTCTTCCCCTCCCATCTCGTTGTGAAAGAAAGGGCACAGCTCGCACTCTCACCATTTCCTCTGAGATGATTGGTACCAGCATTGGGCTGATCAGGGCCCTGCTCAGCCTTCCTGAGCACCCTTGCAGCACTCTAACAAAAATGCCATCTTGGCTGCCTAATCCACACTCTGAAATAGGGGACAAGCAGACAGAGAAGAGGAAACAGGGAGAGGTAAGAAACTGAAACCCAACAATGAAGATACTGGCTAGATCCTTTCCTTCAATTTCCCTAACTACATAACTTTTCTAAGATAAAGTAGATGACACCCATTTTAATAACTTTGTTGTTTTTGGCGTTTGAGAAATGCTGGGCAGGGCAGACCTGAGAGTTAACAACTCCCCCAGAAATGTTTACTTCACCCAGTGCCCACTGCAAGCCCAATGTGGGCAGAAATTTCACTCGCTCATTATTTAGCCTTTATTAATCACCTCTTAGTTTGCCATGTGAATCTACAGAACCCTGAGTCCATGACAACAGGCCTTTTGTGCTAATCAATTCTGTGTTTTTTTAATAATTTCATTACTTTTATTTTTTTTTTTAATCTTGTGGAGGGACTGAGTTCAGCCCTGGGTAACCCCAAATACCTTATATCTGTTGATTTTCACATTTTCACCCCTCTCTATTCAACCACAGTTAGTTCTGCTATAATTTAATGTTGTGGACTCTTAAAACTGCTGCATTTAGAAGCACCCAAGAAAGTCCCCACTGCCCATGGCTGGAGCCTGTGCTTGGGGCATTTTGTTCATGGTGGTTTTGTATGACAGGCTGAGGGTCACAGCTGCCAACTCCTCTCTCCCTGCATTTCAGTGGTGTCAGTCCCATCCCAGCACAAACAGTTACTCTAAGAGTACAAATGCAAGGAAAAATAAGTTGTTAAAATATTGACCCTGCAGTGTGAAGTGAAGCAGAAAGTCTCCTAGGAAATCCTCCTCTGCTGCATTTTATTAAACAGAAATAACCTGCAGAGGCCAGTGAGTCGAATATTTGCCCAGTGAAGAGATTTGATTTTTATTGTACTCTTGCCTCTTTCCTGCGAAGGAAGGAGGATTAAAATACCTCCCCAGGTGGACAGGGGAGTCTGAGCAGGGCCCAGTGTCCAGGTGAGGCAGCTGACAATGGGGATGGTGCTGAGGCTGGTGGGGCAGAAGGGTCAGGAGCAAAGAAAAGCAGACAGGCTTTCTGCAGCACTCAGTGGCACACCTGCATGAAGCCACCCAAAGGACTCATCCTCCAGGACATTCTATACATCTTAACTTTATGCCAACAGAACTGAAACAGAGCTAAACAGACATTTGCCCCCACTCCCTGTAAATTTTCATGAGTCAGCCAGGTCTTTGTTTTGCTTTGGATCCATCATTTTTTGTAATAACCTGGTCATGGCTCCAAGAGGTGCCTCAGAGCTGAAGGATTGTTAAAGCTGAGGAACACAGAGGTAGGCAAGGACCACACCAGCCCAAGAATTGAACCAGTAGTCCTTGACAAAACTAAATCATTACCTAATACTTTTTAATGCATTTTTTTCAAAGTGTAGAGTCCAAGAATTAAAGTTGTTGTGTTTTCTCAGGTCCCCCAAGAAAGGGAGGAATTATGAATCTGACTCCATGTTCTCAGAAGGCTGTTATTATTTTATGATACTATGTTATATTAAAGAATACTATACTAAACTACACTAAAGAGTACAGAAAGGATACAGACAGAAAGCTAAAAGATACTAAAGAAAAACTCGTGACTCTCTCCTCAGAGTCCGACACAGCTTGGCCCCTGATTGCCCAATAAGTAAAAACAATTCACATGAAACCAATGAAACAATCACCTGTTGGACAAACAATCTCCAAACCACATTCCAAAGCAGCAAAACACGGGAGAAGCAAATGAGATCATATTGTTTTCCTTTTTCTCTGAGGCTTCTCAGCTTCCCAGGAGAGAAATCCGGTGAAGGGATTTTTCCAGAAAATATGATGGTGACAAAAGTTATCTAGAGACTAAAGTATATGTATTGGTCTCTCTAGATTCTCCCCAAGCCCCCAGAGGTGATGCCTGTGATACTGGGAGTTCAATGGCCAACACTCACAGAAAGACATCAACCCCTTTTAGTTAATTTCTTGCTCTTCCATGGAAATATCCACTTTAAGTCTCTTCATTTCTCACCCCTCAGTCAGACTTATCTGCATCTTAACTTTGGAAGGTTACTTTGGGGAAATTATTTCACACTGTGCTGTGTTTGGGATGTTCAGGATTTTGCGGTGAGGGCTGGCTCGTTCCTTTATGAAATAAGGAGTCATCAGCATGTTTTCAAACTACTCAATCATCAACACAGCCAGAAGTGGTCCTTTCTCACACATCAGTGGCCAAACCCAGCCCAGAGCTGCAGCTGCCAAGGTGGAAACCATGGCAGCTACCTACTTCTTGGTCATCAGCTAAAAAACAGATCACAAGGCAAGGCACAGGCATGATATGTGCCACTAACATTCAAACTTAACAACTGCTTGTGGGTCACTAAAAACCCTTCTTTTTCTGTCTAAATTACTTATTTCTTAGGTTATTACCAAATATTTTTAGCCTTCACATGAAAGAATTGCAAGAGGAATTTTTATTTAGGTGACAGAATATCCCTGGGGGAGCTGGGAAGTCCATGCTTCTACAAACACAAATTGGCACATGGGTCAGCACTGCTTGAGACTGTGTGAGCAGTGTCTGGGGAAGCTGAGACACTGCAAAGGAGCAGCTTTCCTCTTGGACATGTAGTGTTTCCAATAAAAGGATGTTCTGTTCTCTGCCACCTCTAAAAACAACACTGTTTCTGTCATCCCCAGGTTTGTTTTGCTACGTCTGATATTTTTAAATTGTTTATTAAAGCGCTGCTGATTTAATTGGCTGTTTGTAATAGCATGAGATGTGTGCTGCTGGCTCAAGCCAGGAGCCAGAAGGCTTCTCCCATCCCACTGACATTGCCAGGCCCCCGTGGCTCACAGGAAACCCCTTTCCAGTACTAAAACCTCCTTCATGTGATTCCATGTCACCACAGCTGGGGTGAAACTGCTGTGAGAAGGTGCCTCAGAGTCTGATATCATGCACAATATCACCTCGCTTTAATTTCACCGTAATTATCAAAATTTTCCTTCAAGTCCTCTTGCAACCACAATGTAGAAAGAGTTTATGTTAAAGTCTCCTCTCCTCACTGCATTTACCAGAATCATGATGCTGCAGGACCATTGCACTGGAAACTGTTATAAGGAAAACTCATTAAATTTCATTGCAGAAGTGATCAAATATGAAATGTATAGAGCAAAATAATTTCAAGGAAAGATCCTAAAAGAACCCATTTCAGGAAAATGAAAATGCAGCTGCTTCCAGAAGAAGAGAAGACTGTGCTTATGTAGTTACAATGCTAAAACAAATACTAATAAAATATGGAAATCATCTTTGTAATAGTTAAAAGAAGTCATTACTAATTAAGTGACTACTTACACAAAATACTCTGTAGCCTGGTGCAGAGAAAAATTACATGCTGGGAATTAGGTATCCTTCTGTAGAAGTGTAATTTTTATAAGAATTGCATTAGGCAAATAGTTGACTTAATTTAGAACTGCCCTTTTGTGTATTTATGCCTTAAATTTGTATTTTTAACATTGTTTTTGTTCAGTGTAAGAATGAATAAATGGTTGTTTACACAGTTTAATTAATGCTCTATATCTCATATCCACAGATAAATGTTTGGGATTCACGGTCTCCAGCAATGTGAACAAGATGCCAGGTCTCGTTTCACTCTGTCTGTCTTTCTTCCTGTCATCCTGCTCGGTCCAAAGTCACTTCTGCAGAGGAATGGGTGACGTTGATGTCCCCCTACCCCACGCTTTCCCCAGAACCAAAAGCAAATAACATTCCATGAATCCTGTGCCACATTTCTCTCCACTGCTGTCCCTCCTCACAGAGGAGATGGGCATTACCTGCCTTACCCCAGGGTTTGTGTCTGAACCCATCACCCACCCGCAGCAAAGGAACAGAAGGGACAGGGAATGCACATGCCAGGTGCCACACAAAACAAAACAGGAGGCCAGTGGGAGAAATATGAGATAGAGAAAAGGATGGAGGAGGCAAAAGTTGAGGAAAGGAAAGTGAAACTAACAAAAGTACTTACTCCTTTTGAGGGGGAGGCACCAGCCCCTGGAAAAGTCCTTATTAGACAAAGCCTTCCTTCTGTTTCCAAATTCCTCATGCATTAATGCAGACAAGAAAAATTTTCCTCCTGTCCTTGACAAAAGAAATTGGGATGTGCCCTATAAGAAAAGCTGCTGAAGGAAAGTCAGCATTGGCACAAGAATAAATGGGTCTGAGCTGGCCACAAATCCATTTAAGGCGGCAGCGAGAAGCTGGTGGCTCTGGGGTGGGAAAGGACAGGAGCCTAATTTAGTGTGTAAAGGAGTTTGATGCACTCATTAATGCCTCCAAAGGCAGGCAACTTGTCTCAACAGCACCCAAGACCCCACCTCGGTTCCCAAATCCTACTGTACTTTCTTTGCCTGACTTTTGCTAACCTCTCATACGTTCATGGACCCACACTTTCAGCACCACGTTTCAAGAATAAAGGTCCAAAGCACAAAAAAATTTGGATACTATTAACGCACTGCCACACAATTTTATGCAACTACACAGGTAAGACCAACTTTTTCACTTAGACATACAAGGCCTACCAAGGACTGCAAGAGTACATACAGATCCATCCCAAAATAATGCTTTCTGTATATTTCAGGAATGAGCCTTAACTATACTTAGGATAAGGAATTTGTCTTCATGTGATGAGCGTGACCTCATCTTCCACAAAGGGAGAGGTTGTGAGAAAGCAGACACTCCTCTCATCTGCAAGGTCCAAATCACCAAAGTATATTTCATATATTTAAAGTACTGATCTGGAACCCATTGCCATAGTGTCTGGGTGCCTCATAGTCTGCCTAAAAATAAACAAATATCAGTTACCCAACTGGGTGACTCATAATCATACACGAGCCCCTTCCAGTGTGAGCAGATTGGCTGGTTAATTAACTTGAAATGTGACTAACAGATGATCCTAATGCTATCCTCAAACTACCATCAAACCACTTAGTATGTGTAAAAGGGTCAAAGTGCACGAAGCTGGTAAACTAATTGCCTCTTCCCTCATACATCATGTACTAGGAAAAATTCCCTGTTACCATCCCAGAATTCATCCTTATTGACAAGAAACGCTCAGAGCTCTTTCTGTTCCACATTCAAAATATGGGCAGAAGGGCAGGTTTTCATCATGGTACCAGTGAAAACAGTTCAGCAAGGCATGAACCCAGCAAAAAATTCAATCCACTCTTGAAATACTCAGTTCAATGCTCATATATTGTGTTGTTGATGCTTCTGATAACTTAACCTCACCTTCCATGCCCTCCATGCTCCTAAAAAATACACAGTCTATTGAGAGAATCCTTCTGAATCTGGATCTCATGGGAAATATTTGTTCTAAATAACACAAGTATTTTTAAATGAAAATGTTTCTGAATTAGCAGAGCCCATTGTGACTCGGTAAGTGGCTAATTTCCTTGAGAGCTTTTTTTTTTAAAAACTCCTGTCTTCCTATAGGTATACACACGCACAAGACTACATTAATAGATATAGAGAGATAGATATAGATATGTACAGGTATACATAAAAATATATAGGGCCACATGGAACCCTCTTTGCCAAGCCAGACTCAGCCCAGAGGGAGCTTTGCTGGCAAGCACAGGAACCTTTGCTGTCCTTTGACTCAGCAGCAGCCCTCACAGTGCCAGCAACATTAGTTTAGTTACCATTCATAAGTGCAGAAAAAATATCTGGGCCTAATTTCCTTAGAAAGCTACCAAACTCAATTGTTCCAAGAAAAATAAAATTCACCCTTGGGGAAAAAACAAAACAAAACAAAACAAAACAAAACAAAACAAAACAAAACAAAAAAACCACAACCAACCAAACATAGATGTTGCGGCATCTCTATGAAGTGTTACAATTGGCCATCTTTAAAAGAAAATTGAAGTCTAAAACCATGTCTTACTCTACATGCTGTTTGCTTTCCAGTCTAAACAACTCCTGGACCACAAAGCAAGGGGGGTCCTGAGAGACACTCCTTATCTATAATCATCACTTATAACTGCATTTTCCTCTAGCTGGCTCCAGCATTTTCCTGGCTAAACCCCACCATTCACATGCAGGGAAGACTCTTTGGAAGTCAATACAGAACTGCAGCTCTAAAGTCATCCTGAATTGACTTTTTCAGCCTCCCTGCAGGTGCCAGCCATGGTTGCTTTTTGACATCCCTGCATTACATTGGCTTTGTTTGTACAAATGAGTGAAGTTCTTCCCCAGTGACTGATTTGAAGAGACTTATTACTACCAACAGCTGCAGGAACACTCTTTTTGCTCAAGACATAAAAAATGTGGAGTTTGGAGCCAAGCAACCAGACAGGCAAAGTAAAGCACACTGAAGTTAATGAGCAGACTCTTACCAGATTCAGTGGGAGCAGAAATTCACCCTTTCTCCTGGGGGCTGGCAGGTGTGTGCAGTTGTGCCTTGGATTTGGGGTTTATTTCCAGCTCACACCCCCCATGTCCAACTGGGCAGCCCTGCAGCCCTTGCACACAGCAGGATCAGGTGTAAAACCAGAGCTCACATCACAAAGAGGTCTTGTAGCTCCAGCAATCCCAGCATTTTTCTGCTCAGAATTACATGCTGGCCAGCATGTTTAATGAATGAGAAAAACATCTGGTCTCATAACTGCTCCTGTGGGCTCCACAGAGCTGAGCTGAGGCAACTCTTCACAGCTAAATGTGCACGTACAATGCTCCTCTCGGTGCTGCTGCTTGAGTTTTCTATCAGCCTTCCAAAATGTGTGAAAACAAAGATAATTCAGGTTTTCACCTTACTCTATTGACTGTTTCAAAGTGATGTTCACCAGTGCCTACATAATTATCTAAGTGAGATAATACAGCAAACACCTTTCAAGCTGCAGGGCTGCACCAGTGGATGAGCTGTGCATATCATTTGTACTGTGAAAAATAGTGTAGAAGGAAGTATGGATTTGTGCTAAGCTATCAATCAAAAGTTTTTGGTGTTTCTGGGGGAGGTTTTTGATTTGGTTGGATTCATTTTGTTTTGAGTTGGATTTTTTTTTTGGTAGGAGTTATGAAACGACATGAAAACAAATAGAAAAATGTGTTGTAGAGGCAAACACAATGCTCACCACAAAAGACATCCCAAAGAAAAAAAAAATTCTCAACACTGTGCTATGTGGGTTTTGTTTCAGGAATAATAATTAGCATGAATAGCATGAACATGCAGTTTTTCTGAACTGACAGAAGTCTGAATAAAGGCAAGAAAATCTTCATATTGTGGGGGGTTTTTTCCCATTTATTTTAAGATGCTTGTAAATGCCATGGGATATTTTCAGCCTGGTGTTGGGATTGTGGTAGAAAATGCAGACAGTTTCTTGTGCTACACCTGGCCCTTTTCTCTCCACTGCATGCTTTTCTGGATATATAACTGCAGTTGCTTTCTCAGCTTCCTTCTTGCTCTAGAAAAGATCTACACAGAGCTACAAGGGGAAAAAACCAGCTGATTTTACATGAAAGTAGCAGCAAAACCAATTATACAGGTGATGTGGTCAAACCTATCCAGTGAATACACAAGAAAAATAGAGACATTTTAATTATTTTGAGTAAAAGCAGTGTGGTGCTGAAACTGGAAACATCCTTTCATCATTAGCAAAGGCTGCCAGTCTTTGCTGGGGGTCAGAGTCCTGTCTCTATGAATGGGGATTTCTCACTGGACACAGGTACACACACCCCTGCTCATTGAGTGGGGTCTTTTTCTTCTTCCTACAAGTAAAGCAGGAGATGAAATAAGAAAGGAGATGGCACAAAACCAACAGATGACTTTAGAAGACATTCAGAATACAAGTTTTATTTCTGTCTGAACTAAGTCATTTGTGCCAGTGCACTGTGTGCTGTGGCCATTACACTGCAATAAAGGGAATTCTGCCGTGAATGCTGCTAACGGAAAATAGCTTCTGTTGTAACTCCCACCTTGGGAATTGTGTCTGGATTTATTTTTTGAATGGAGGGATTTTCTTCCTTGCTTTAAAGTTCCAATGTAAAAAAACACCTTCGTACCTTTTTTTATTTGTTTATTTTTAATTGATTTCAGTGCCTGAAAAGAAATGGGTCCCTTTTGTTTGGGTGAAACCCTGTGGAGGAGTAACACCCCATGCTGGGGGGGCTGCCTGTGCCAGTATCCTCAGGATAAGCCTTTCCTTTTGTTCCACTCTGTGATTTGGTGACATTTCTCAACAACCTGGGCTTGGCCCCTCTTGCCTGTGTATCCTGAAGCAAGAAGAGCAGTGAGTTCTATCTCAGAGGCTGCATCAGTGCTCTCCAGCACACAGGGCTACACTCACCCATGCAGGGCACACATGCTCTGGACCATTCCAGCTCATGGACATCAGACCTTGCTCCAAATGGAAGCAATTGCCAGGTGCTACACATGGATGGCTGAACCAGATCAGAAATGTCAGGATCTCTCGCTGGTCAGAGTGACCCTGAGAAAAGTTGGAAAGTCTCTTTTCCCAGCCCGGCATCTGAAGAAAGAGCCAAAACTCTTCATTTCTCAGTCTCAAGGTTATTTATTGTTCCTTATCTATAAAATTCCTTCCCCTGTCTTGCCAAGGTCTGCTCAGCAGGACAGACAGAGGCACTCTGCCTGCCCTGAGGTGGTGTTGTGTCTTTATACTAAAAACTACGTGTACAATGTTTACAGTTACTTTCCAATACCGATCACCTGTGTTAGACAGTGAGCTTCTCTCTAAACCAATCTAAAAATGCCAACATCACAGTAGAAGATGGAGGCCAAGAAGAAGAAGGAGAAAGGCTGGACACGCCCAGATCCCTCCATCTTGCCCCCTGAACCCCCATTTTAGAAACCCCAAAATCTACTTTTCGACTCCATGATAACTTCACTATTATTCTACTTAAACTGTTGTGGCTTGCAGATCTTCATATAAGGTTGGTAACTTGCTCCAGGGGTCATAATCAAAACCACAGGCATTTTGGGCTCTGTGCCAGGGTCTCTGAGACCCCTGGCAGAGGTCTTGGCTGCTCAGGACAGCCAGAGGGATGTCCTGAGGGGTCCTGACACAGAAATAGGCTCTAAAGCCTGTAGAGACCTCACAACTGAGAGAGCTTGGGACCAGGTTTTTGTCATTATACCAGTGGCAGAAGGACTCACAGCACTTTGTGATCATCTGGTCATGAAGAAAGGACCATCCCCCAGCACTGCTGCTGTTTGGGGTCACTGATGGCAGGCAGATGGATTTCAGAAACCCTCTCCCAGGCCTGGACCCTGTGATTCAGTCACCAGCTGATGCTGCAGCAGCCGTGCCAGCCCCGTAAGCCCCGGAGGCATGTCCCCTCCATGCCAGCAGTGTGTCTGTGTGACACCCAGCCCTGCCCTGCCCTGCCTCTCATATCACAGCCCTGAAATACCTGCTGAGCACCACCAGCACCAGCAAATCCACGTCAGTTCCCACACTGGTTTACACCAGCAGCACAAACTCAGGCTTTGAGCACAATCCTGAGGTATTCTGGAACTTTGCCATCAGCAATGTCTAAAGCTCCCTCACCCAGTTATTCTTCCCAAATTCAGGAGAGAAATCACAGCCCATCATCACCCCTCTTTCTACCTACCCATCATCATCCAAATTTGACTTTGTTAGCATCCTTCCCCAGGCATGTTCAGGTTGCTGTTGCCTTTCTCCCCCTTACACACCAAACAACCTGGCAGGTCCAGATCAGGTTCAGGCAGGGGTCTCTCTAAACTCACTGTGCTGGGTTTTGGCACAGGCAGCCAAACTACCCTGATGAATTCCAGGGCTGTCTTGGTTTGTAACACCTGATTGCTCCTGTTCCAGGCCATCACTGCTGGCCAGCATCTCCAGACTGTGCTACAAGGTTTGTCCCTGGGGGACATCTGAAGAGCAGCTGCTCCCCTGTTCATCCCTCTCCTCCCAGAGCACCATGGCATGACCAGGTCCAACACAGATGGAAAGGCTGCCCTGCCCCTGGGCTTTAAATAAACCTTGGGTCTCAGTGTCATGGAGCCCTGCTTGGGATCTTCATACAGTGAAACAGACAAGTGCAATCAATCAAAGAAACAAGAAATACTGTGTACAGCAAAAAGTTTCATTTTCTACAAACAACACCTTAAAGGTGAAGCTCAGTTCTTACCAGACACCCAGAGAAAGATGAGTTGTTGTTCCTCTCCTGTGTTAGGAATGGTAACAGGTCTTCATATTCATAAAATTTAGGGAACTCAGCATTTCTGAGGTCCCTGAAATTTTGTACCATTTGGTCAAATGAGTTAAAGATCTGAAGGGGACGGAGTGATAATATGAGCACATAGTATCCCTTGCATAGTGGCCATTTAGCCTGAGTCACAAACACCTTTCCTGCAACTTCTGCTCCTCTGTGAGAGCTGAGGGCAGGACAGCAGCACTTGTGCCACCTGGATCTTTCATGGTGGGAAGTTTTCCCATGTGCTGAGCAAGAGCTCAGCAAAGTGTGTGTGACAGAGCTCTCTGGGGCATCTCTCTGTGGGCATGAATTCATCTCTGGTTTTTCCCTGCTGGCCCGCTAACACCAGGGGGACAGTTCACAACCAGGAGCTCCCATTCACTGCTGCACAAGAAGTAACATCCTGCAAAGCCTGGGGGGGTCCATTCAGACTTCAAACCACCACCACAGGGCCTCCAAGAGATCCTCTGATAAAGCCCTTGGTCACTGTGGCTTAGTGGTTCTCATGAATATAAAACTGCTCTCCTTTCCTGTTTTCAGTTTTCTGGCTCTCACAGTAAGAGCAGAGGTTCAAAAGGCATGCAGGAGAGCACCCCAAAAACCTGAGGTTTGTTTCCTCATTTTTTGTTTCAGTATCAGAAATGCATATGAATTTGCAAGTGGTTGGCTGATTCATGTTTTCACAAGGATATCTTTTCCTTCCTGAGCATTCCCACCTTCCCCAGATATGGGTCACACCTCTCAGAAACACCCTTAAGGAAATGCAGCTCATTGCAACCTCCTTCAGCTGGAATATCTCAGACTGGCTCTTAAGAGATAGCAAACAATGCCAGCAAAGTCCTTTTCAAGTGATACAACTGCATCAGCACTGGGACATTTGCCAGCACAGATATTTTCTGGCAACAGAAGAGTGAAAACCCAACCAGCATAACAGCACTGGCAAAACAGCAGGACAGACCATCACACCCCTGAAAACATCCATCTCCTCTGTGCCCCTTCCCCTGGCCCCATTTTCCCCCACCATCACTTACACACAGTTTGGGGTCTGCCCAGGAAGGGGAGGGAAGCACTGCTATCTCCTCATGTAGATAAAATGTCTCATGCAAACAAGCCCAAGGGGTCTGTGGGAGGTGTGGGCTGTCTGCTGCAAGACAATTCATTCACTCATCAGCTCACTGAGCCCCTAACCATCTCCTCAGATCTGATCTGACTACAAAGGCTTTATTTCCAAGGGGAAAGCTTTGAATGATCTCTGTGCAAGAAGAGATGCCATGTTGGCACTGAGAGCTGCAGCGCTGCTGCTCGGTCTGTGGGGCACTGCTGAAGGCACTGAGAGCCAGCGTGGCTGCAGCCCTGTCCCTTTAATGAGCAGGGAACTTCATGGGGGGGTTGGGGCTATTTCATCAATAACATTTGCCCCCCTACCTCCTGCCTGTGAAAAAAAAGGAGAGAAGTTCAGTTCTGGACTCTGCACTGATGCAACTGTAAAATTACGGTTTAAAAAAAGCTCAGAAAGGGGAAGCTGAGGGGCTGTTTCAGCAGCAGCCATAGTCCAGCCTTGCTGCAGTGACCCAGGTGGGCTCCCCTGGGTGTTGCAGCTTCTGTCATGATGCTTTGGCAGAGCACAGAGCTCAGGGAGGCTTGGCACAGCCTGGATGCAACTTCCAGAGCCTCTGCAGGCTCACGCCTTGGCTCTCCTTTTAGCAGCCAGCACATGGTGCAGCCTGACAGTGCCTGGAAGGAGCCTGTGCCACACATGCATGCAAGCAAACTGAGGAACAGGTAGGAAAAACAAAGTGTAGGAAGTCACATCTCTGCTGGCATGCAGGTGAATCCTCATGATAGACTCTAATCCTTCTTGTTAACATACCTAAATTTCTTACTGCCGTTTAGCAAGTTGATGCTATTTGGACAAAATGCCACAATCAACATATAAGTTGGCAGGCACTGCAAATTGAAAAGGCTTTGAATAATGTCGTTCCAATTCCTGGCTTGAAAGCTTATAGCTTACAAACAACATAACATGCAACAACATTGTGTATTGATTTCATTAAATAATAGCATCGGGTGGGGGGGGGAATTGCTCTGAATAGCAGCTTTTAGGAAAATCACTTTATAGTCCGTAGCATCTGATAAGAAACAGTGCTAGCAATCGAGACCAAGGGGAGAAAGAGCTGAATCAGAGGCCCTCGGGATGCAGTGCCAGTCTCTGCTGCAAGGGTGTGGGAATCCTGCAGCAAATTTTACTAATTCTCCTCCAGCCCTGCAGTAGCAGCATGTGACTGCAATCCCCCAGCCCGGCTCGGCCCTGCGTGCCCAGGGAGAGCTGCTGGAATCCTGCATGGCTAGGCACAGCACCAACCCTGCCCAGCAGCGCCTGGGCTCATGGCAGGGCGTGCCACAATTCATTCTGCCAGAGTAAAACACTTCAGACTAGAAGGAGAGAGATTTAGAACAGATGTTAGGAGGAAATTCTTCACTGCGAGGGTGGTGAGGCACTCGCACAGGGTACCCAGAGAAGCTGGGCTGCTCCAGCCCTGGAGTTGTTGAAGCCCAGGTTGGATGGGGCTTTGAGAAACCTGGAAAAGTGCTCTTCAAGGTCCCCTCCACCCCAAGCCATTCCATGATTCTATAATTCAGATAGGGGCTAGAGCAGCACTGCTGGGGTTTTACCAGGACAGCTAGACCAGACTATCAGCAAAAGGTCTTAGGTGCAGGTGCTGGTCATCTGCAAAAGTGAATTTCTGACAGATAAATGTACCCAACAACTCCTCTGCTCCCCTTACCCCAAACAAGCCCCAGCAGGAAAAATGCTGCCTAGTGCATATCCAAATGGCATTTTCCATCACTTCTATCTCCATTACCTGCTGGATCTCATAACATTTCCACTGGGCTGGCTCTGTGGGGATAAGGCCAGAGCCTGGCCTCCAGTAAGACAAGTGGGAAAAGCCTCAAAAATGGACGAATTAGTTCGTGCTCAGAGCAGCACGAGCTGTGTTGGGTCTGTGAGGCAGCCATTTGACCTCACCATTACGTTTCCATCAGGTGACACCAGTGCCCCTGCCAGGGGGGATCCCAGTTAATGGGGCTTGTCACCTCCCCGTCCCTGGCTCCTCTCATTCACAGCAGTCTGTAAAGGCACAGACCTTGCCAGCCAGAAGCACACTATTAGTAGCACAAGCAGTGGCACTGTTATTATTAGCCAGTCTTGTATTTATTTTTTAGGAAGTTCTACTGCTGGACTGCAGACCTGCCTGCAATGCTCTTCCAAGGGGGGGCTGGGGAGGGCAGACTCCCCGGCACCAAACCCATCATTAATCTATTTTGAAAACAAGATTGTGTTTTCCAAATAGCACTGCATGACTCGCTCCCATTCTGCCAACACATTTTTATGGTGGTTTGGGATTTTTAGGGGGTTTCTTGGTGATGGGGGAGGAGCTTAATGACTGATAAGTGCACTAGCCTGCTTGCAGCCAGCCTGGAATAGAGCCTGTGCCCCTCACCCTGGGCTGCTGAGGGAGTAAAGCCCTCCTGCATGGGGTGGGCAGCAGAAATCCCCTTCCCAGGCCCTGGCTGTAATCCATCCAGATGCAGATGTGCCCATTGCAATTGCAGCAGCATCTGGAGGCAGCAGCATCACTGGCCACGCAGCAGTGCAGGGGTCCCACCTGTCTGTCTGTCTGTCCCTGCTGGGACTGAGGATGAGGCTGCATGCCAGAGCCGCTCTGAAGGGTTTGCAGTGCCTGAGCACGCAGCGCTGCTCCACATGCCGAGATTTGCCTGCACCTCAGTGCACAGCAGCTCAGGATGGCTCAGAGAGCTGGTTGGGGGTCCCAGCTGCTGCTGTTAAAGGAGATGTGTGCTGTCCCGATGGGAAGGATCGGGAGGGACGGGCACAGACCACGGGCTGTGCAGTGAACGCAGCACGGAAAGTGAAACTCCGCATTTTAGCTCATGGCTCCGGACCCCTTTGGGGAATTCCCGGCATTCAAGAGCTGTTTGCTGCCTCCGGGGTGCCCTGGGGAGCCTCGGGGCAATTACAAAGGAGCGTGGTGAAGCACAAATCCTGAATTCTCCCTGGGAGAGGGGAGGCAGCCGGGTCTGCAGCGAGGGCTGGAGGAGCCCAGGGTGAGCCCAGGGTGAGCTCAGGGAGAGCTCCTGCTCCATCCCTGCCCTCCGAGGATTCCCGTGCCCAGGGAGAGCTCAGGGAGAGCTCAGGGAGAGCTCCTGCTCCTTCCCTGCCCTCCGAGGATTCCCGTGCCCAGGGAGAGCTCAGGGAGAGCTCAGGGAGAGCTCCTGCTCCGTCCCTGCCTCCAGCCTGCCCTAGGATGTGTATCACACCCCAGCAAGTGCTGGCAGAGGTGAGCACACGCCTACAGCTCAGGAAACAGAAGTTCTGCTTCCAGCAGCACCTTTGCCTCCTGATGATCCTGTACAAGGCTCCCGGCTCCCTGCCTCAGTTTCCCCTCTCTGTAAAACGGGCTGGCAGCCACTCCTGGTGAGCTCTGAGACCGGCAGGGAGGGGAGGCCCTACAAGAGCCATCACCCGGCTCTGCCCTGGAGAGAGGCAGGGAGAGGGAGGGGGAGATGTAGATGTGCCAGCTCTGTAGCAGGAGCAGCAGAAAGGGCCTTAGAACATGGGGTTTCCATAACATCAATTTTAAAAAACGAGGAAACCTGGGTGAAGGGGAAGAAATTAAGAAAGGCAGGTGGGAAACCAGGTGGCTGGTGAAGTCACACAACTCGGGAAACTGAGGCAGAGACAAGCTTCACTCGGGAATCAATTCAGTGACAGTGAAAAGCCTTCTCAGCAGAGGCTCTCATCTCCACTTGAGACTCAGACATTCCTGGCAATGAGAATTCCATATGCTACTTCTAAATATTGCAGGAAGTCCCAGCTGCTGCAAGGAAAGGAGTCTTCCCCCCAGGACAGAGCCGGGCCGGCTCAGGAGAACGTGAGTGTGCTGCAAAACCAACCTCTGAGAGAGGCCACTGGGTGCTTTGCTGATTTAGAGCAGCATTGTGCTTATTCATCTTTGTGCAGTGTCCCCTGTGATTGCACACGGCTGCGTGCAATGCTGGGCAAGTTGGGAGAAATTCAATTATATTGATTTACGGAAGAAAGCGACAATAACAAATGGAATGGGTGGTTGCTATTCCATATTTTATCATGAGCCATTAAGACTTCGGGTTCTAATATCCTCTGCCTTTAGAATGAAATTAAAACAATCATTTTCAGGATGAGGTGCTTCTCCATGCAGAGCCTGGAGCTGCCGGCTAACCAAGCATTGACACACATCAGTCAAGACCTCCTCAACCCTGGGTGCCCCCAGGGACTTGCTGGAAATCAGTTGGAGAAGGTTCCTCTCAGTAAAGGTGCCAAGCAGGTTGCTCACTCATATTGCACACCCAGTCATGGGCTGCATAAATGCACAGAGGGAATCTGAGGCTGTTTAATGTCCATGCTTCAGACCTACCTTCTACTTGCTGTTTAGGACAGCAGGGTCTACAGCAGGGAAACGGAAAACTCAAAGTTTAGCTGAAGCAAGTAGAGAATTGTACTGTAGCATGTTCCAGCTCCCAATGACCAAAGCCTGATTGATTTTAGGGGACACTTGGGGGGAAAAAATAGATTTTTTGAGAAGGGTAACAAAACCAGTCACCCAGAACTTGAGGCTACCAGCTGAGAAATGCCTGGTGTCTCCCACTGCTGGATACACATATCACTAGAGGCAGCTTGATGTGCTGCTGCTCTGACACCAGGTGTAATCCCACAAGGAATAAATCCCTGAGCCTCTCCTGACCAGCTTTCCTCCTCTGCCTCATCTCTCATCAGGTTTAGCAGTACCATGATGGCCCAGATGGAAAACAAAGTGCAAGTGATTCTCCAAAGCTCCTCCTTTCGGCAAGCACGGTGTGAAACCACTTCATGGATCGGTGTGCTGCCAGTGGAGGAGTTTTCCTCTCCAACATTCAGGTTCTGCTGGGGACACACAGCCAGGCAGCTGCCCTGTCTTGCAATGGCTGAAAACATTTGTTCTTTTTATGGGCAAGGGCTAAAAGGCTGTTGAGACACATTCCAGCATTGTAATGTTGCTCTGAATAGAAAACAATAGAACAAAACTCTGGTTTCATGAAGTAGAGCATATTTATGTTAATTGTGGTTTAGAAGCTCTGCTCAGGACTTGAGTGAGTGACCATTTGTTTGCAACATCTTAAGCTACCACTGCAAGCAGTTTATGGCAATTTAACAGAGTATTTATAGCCAAGGTTAATAATTTCCCTGCAGTTTTTCTTTGCTCCTTGCCACCACCTGACACCTTGAATGGCTCCTGCCCACCCACTGCCTCACTGAGCAGCAATGTGCTGCCAAAAAGGCACTGAGGCCTCTTCCAGCTCACCTCGTCCCAGCTGAGTGATGGGAGCCACTTCTCTGACCCAAAGCACAGCCCCTGATGCTGTCAGTGCTGAGGGCTTCCCAAAAGCCACCCTTAATAAACGCCACAGCAGCCTGCACACCCCCTCAGGGGGCTGGTGGGGCTCTGGTGCAGCTCCCACAGGACAAGAGGAAGACTCTGAAGGCACCCAGCCTTCCTCCAGTGAACAGAGCAGGGTGCTGCCACAGCTCACAGCTGTCTGGCTCTCCTCCAGGCGATGCTTGCTTGCTTTTCACAAGCAAGCCACCCACAGCCAGGTCCTGCCACAGGGGCTTTCCCCAGCACTGCTTTCTGCACAAACCCCAGAGGCAGCTCGTGCTCCAAAACCTGGGGTGGGTGGAAAGTGACCATGGGCACTGCCCAGAGCTCTGCTCCTCAACAACCGCCCAAGGGCTTGTGGCTTCTACCAGCAAAGTCCTGGCTCTGGATGGGGAGAGCCCTGAGGGCAGCTACCTCCATCAGGCGGATGGGTGGATGGATGCATGGATGGATGGATGGATGGATGGATGGATGGATGGATGGATGGATGGATGGATGATGGATGGGTGGATGGATGGATGGATGGATGGATGGATGGATGGATGGATGGATGGATGGATGGATGGATGATGGGTGGGTGGATGGATGGATGGATGGATGGATGGATGGATGGATGGATGGATGGATGGATGGATGGATGGATGGATGGATGGATGGATGGATGGATGGATGGATGGATGATGGGTGGGTGGATGGATGGATGGATGGATGGATGGATGGATGGATGGATGATGGGTGGGTGGATGGATGGATGGATGGATGGATGGATGGATGGATGGATGGATGGATGAATGGATGGGTGGATGGATGGATGATTGGGTGGGTGGATGGATGGATGGATGGATGGATGGATGGATGGATGGATGGATAGGTGGATGGATGGATGATGGATGGATGGATGGATGGATGGATGGATGGATGGATGGATGGATGGATGAATGGATAGGTGGATGGATGGATGATGGGTGGGTGGATGGATGGATGGATGGATGGATGGATGGATGGATGGATGGATAGGTGGATGGATGGATGATGGATGGATGGATGGATGGATGCATGGATGCATGGATGGATGGATGGATGGATGAATGGATAGGTGGATGGATGGATGGATGGATGGATGGATGGATGGATGGATGGATGATGGATGGATGGATAGGTGGATGATGGATGGATGGATGGATGGATGCATGGATGCATGGATGGATGGATGGATGGATGAATGGATGGGTGGATGGATGGATGGATGGATGGATGGATGGATGGATGGATGGATGGATGGATGGATGGATGGATGCCCTGCAGGGCACCTCACTGAGGGCTCTCTCTGTCCCATCCTGAGCCTGAAGCTCTCTCCTCTCACCCCTTCAGGCATCTCTGGGGAGAGAGGACCTGATGTTTGGGTGGGGGCCAGGCAGGTGGGAGGGGGCTCTGGGGCATCCCTGGGGTGCAGGGCAGAGGTGTGAGGGGAAGCAGCAGCTGCACGCCTTCCCTAGGGAGCAGAGAGCTTAGCTGCAAGTTTCAGTGCCAGTTTCAAAGGCAATGCTTCTCACAATTAACCCTCTGACCTCCCTGCACGCCCTGGCAGGGTCAGACAGGGTAGGTTGCTCAGCTGGGCTTTGTACATCTCTGAGGGGAGAGATGCTGTGCTCTCTCTGAGGGCCTTGTTCACATGTTTGCCACTGGTAACATCCATAACATCCAGGCAGGCTGGAATTTAATCTCAGTCAATATCTGAAAATGTCATCAAAGCTGGAGCAGAGCTGGTCTCTCTCACCCTTAGCCCAAGTCTCCTCTGCTTCTGTGTAAAGCTGTCACCCTCTGCTCCTTGGGAGCCTGCAGCAGGACAGAGGGGCACCAGGACAGACAGTCTCTCAGCCAGACCTACTCCCCTCTCTGAGCTCACCATCCACGTGACAATTCACAGAGTCAAATATTCTACCTCTTGCCATTTAACCTTTTTGGGCAGAGTTAATTTGCAGAGGCAGATTGTGAGCTCTGTGGGACAGAAACCACATTTTTCTACTGAGTTGTACATAGTAACAGTTTCTATGTAATATTCCATAGAAATAATAGTCTTTATAAGACAGGCTAAATATAACAGCTCTAATGAAGTTACCTCTGGTCTTAAACATAACATGCCACCTTTCCAGCCTGCAGGGCTTCAGCACACACATTGTTCCCCTTTAGCAAAAATAGGGGAGTAGGATGGTTGTTTTTCTGTCCTCAGGCAGCTTTACCTGCTTGCTTTTTGCCTGCAAGCTGCTTAAACACATCCTTTAGTTTCTAAATATCACATGGTGACCCTCAGGACATGCCACATTTCTCTTTTGCCTCCTCCTCCTGCCCAGGCCGTTTCCCAGCCCTGTCCCACCACTCCATGACCTCCTCATCCTCACCCCTGCCACTGCCTTTCTTGGCATCTCCATCCCTCACTACTTCCCAGCACTACCCAAATCTCAGCAGAAAACAGCTCTGCCACTTTTTGCTGCGCTCTTTTTTTTTTTTTAATTTCCTGTGAGTATACCTAAAAACAAGGAGATAACTCTTCTATGAAAGAAAACAAAATCATCCCCCAACCTCAGGAAAAACAAAATGAAGCCTTTTCTGGTTAGCTTGAGCAGAATTGAAACTTCCCTCTAAAAGCTGTCAGCATAATAGCTTCAAAACTAAGGAAACTAATGACTTCAGCTGATGAATTAGGCAGCTCGGGTTGATTGCTACTTGTGAGTTACATGGAATCACACACAGTGCAGCAACACAGCCATCCAGGCTAAAAACATCCACAGCCATCTCCAGGGCTGCAGACAGTAATGGAAGACAAGGGATTCCTTCCTGGCCCGAATTGGGAGTGCCTTGGATCGCTGCACCCTAAAGATGTGAAGTTATTAGATGTGTTTGTTGGGACCATGTGCTCCCCGTGGCAGGGGAGGCTGCCTGCCGTGGCTGGGTGTCTGCAGCTGCTTCTCTGGAACCCCAGTCACAGTTGGCTGCTGGTCCAGAACTGAGAAGTGAAAGACACCCAAATGAAATGTTGTCAGCTCAGGCTTTGGCAATTCACTCATGGCCTGCCTTGCTTCAAATCACTCACAACTTCTGCTGCACATGCAGGGGAAAAGAGCACTCCAGAAGTTACAGATGCTCTACAGATACACAAAACCAAACAGTGGCTCAGCTAAAATTGAGTGTAGATGTGGGGAGGTGGGGCAGGAGGGAGAGCTCAGTATTCCTATTATGCATTTCAGGCTCACAGATAATGAGTCTCATTTTCCTTTCCCACCATTTGCATTCTCGCCCACTGCAGGCAGAGTTTGGAGAACCCAAACAAGCAAAGAGTGCCCAGATGATGTGCCAGTGCAGATGCAGTGGTGGCACTTGCTGTATGCACACAAGTGCCTTCAGTGTGTAAAACTGACTCCATGCTCCTGTAAAACAAGCCAGACACCCTGTCCCACACTCCTCCATGGGAGCAGGTACAGCTCTGGCTGTACCTACAGAACTCTGTCCATTCTATGGGTAAAGAAGGGACATTCCTTATTTGTACCCAAAGATGGGCTGGATGAAACAGGAAAGCAGTTCCCTTAAAGTTCCCATTTTTCATTCCCTGCAAGGCCAGGCCCAGGTAAGAGGTCTCTGTTCTGTGGATCCCTGTGTGCCATGGGGGTGTCCTGCACCCTGCCAGGCTGCCCAGGAGCAGAGACAGGAGACCTCAGAGCCTCCAGCCACCCCAATGAGTTCAGCACCTGCAGGGCACAGTGCCCTCCCCACTGCTTACCCCAGCCAGGAGGTCACTCTCTTTGGCACCAGTGACAAACACAAGTCACTGCCAAAAGCCCTGTGGCTGAGGTTGTTTTGTGCAGCCCCTGTGACTCCCTTTGAAAGGGGAACCCAGCAGGGAGGGGGTTAATGCCACTGGTCACTGGCTGGCTCCTGAAGGGTGTCCCAGAGGGCAGGGGGGTTACCTGCTGTAGGCTGACCCTGGCTGGGCACCAGGTGCCCACTCAGTCACTCTATCACTCCCTTTGCCACTGGGACAGGGGACAGAATAAGATGGACAATGACCAGCAGGGTGAGATAAGGCAGTTTTATCTCAGCAAAAGGAAACAAGAGGAGATCTGTGCCTGCAGGAGCTGAAGAGGAAAAAGGTCAGTGTGTACTTCCCATCAGCTGTGATGTTCAGACACTTCCTGGGAAGCAGGAATCAGCACACAAAACAGTTCCTCTGGAAGGCAAACACTGAAAACTCACTGAAATGAAACTCATTGAAATCCCCCCTTCCTCCTGTCTCCCTTAGCTTATATCTCTGAGCTGACATCTTACAGTGTGGAATATCCCTTTGGCTAATTTGGGTCTGCTGGGCTGGTTGTGTCCCCTCCCAGGATCTTGCCCACTGCCATTCCCTTTGGTGGGAGAAGGAATGCTAGAAGGACACAAGGACACTGGGCTGCTGTCATCAACACCATGCAGCTACCAGTGCAAAGCACAGCCCTGGGAGCGCTGTGAGCTCTGCCTCAGTCAAATCCAAACAGCTGCCTCATGGGATCCCAGCTTGGGATGTTCAAGTTACAAGTAGCAGGTCAGTTTAGGGAGCTAGACCTGGAGCTCTGTGCTTGCAGGAGCTTGAGATGCTCTTCTGAGCATGACACTGTCACGAGGAACAGCCACCTACCAGGCCCAAGGTCTCCAGGCTGGGGCTGTAACTTGACTCCAAAAAACCCAAAAACCCATGTAATGTTCTCATTTTCTGTTTTACCGCTCAAGAAATGCTGAGTTCTCTCATGTGGCCAGCAGCACCCAGCTGTCACTGCTGAGCAAAGGCAGCCACAGCCACCCTGGCACAGCAGGCTGGGAGTGTGGCCACAGCCAGGGCAAGAGCTGCACCAGCAGGACTGTGGAGAGGCAGCATCTTCCTTCTGCTTTGCTTTCTGTTCAGTGTTTTCTCCTTTTATCACTTTCATTCCTTCCCTAATCTTTTCCTGCTGTTGTCTTCCTCCTCTCTCCTTGATCTGAACCCACCCATGGTTCCTACCAAAGCCAGTGGATTCAGCCTCCCAGCACTGATCCAAGCTGATTCTCTCAGGCAAGGATCATCAGCTCCCACCAAGGCTGCTCCCCAATCTCTGCACTTCATTTCCCCCACAGATTTTCCCTCCCCAGTCCCCAGAGCCCCCAGCTGTCTGGGTGGGGTTGGATTTGGGAACTGCGAGCAGATGCCCATGGGGCAGAGGACAGCCTTTGGCTGGATCACTGGAGCAGAGCTCAGTGGCTGCCTGAGCTTTGATGCCAGCTCTGTGGGTCCCCCCTGGGTGCACATGGCCCATCCCTCTGTCCAGCTGGGCTGGACCCACAGCTCTCCCCTGCCAAGCTCTGCTCACACCATCACCCCCTGCTCAAGAGTCAAACCATGCTCAAAGTCAAATGACATTCACAGTGATTGGCACCTATGTCCTTCATTCCCACTCTGTTTCACTGTGGCACAGTGAGAAAACACTCCTCAGGTTCAGCTTAGTGCAAGAAATTCTTTCATTAAAGGGCAGGGGTTTCTTTCACCAGAAACCCCTGCCCTTATCCATGGTGCTTATGCAGCACAGGACTCGGCACTAATCCAACCTGCAGCCACCAACAAACCAAATTTGTTGCTAACAAACATGCAGAAATGCCTGGCAGCTGATGCATCCATGACCTTGTCTCTGGCATCACAAGGAATTGCTGTTTTCCCTTTAGCTGATGCCTTCTGTTCCATTTCCCAGGACGTTGAACAATCAATCATGAGGTGGGGAGGGAAGAGGGGAAGGAAGGAGCTGCAGGACATTTCCAGCCCAAGTGAAAAGCATCAGGACAACAGTCTGGCACCGAGTCATTCTACAGAAAAATTAGCAACGATCCCCACTGCAACAGGAACAGGAGCTGGCTGGATATTTGTCAGGGTTTTGGCATGTGTGGGTTGGGGTTGGTTGGGGTTTTTTGCTTTTACACAAATTAATTTAGAAATTGAATGCAGAGGTGCCTCTGTTATAGTAGCTCAGCTCAGAAAAATGTCGATTTGCAGTTTTTGTGAGAGTTTAGGTGATAATGTTCCTCTTGCTTTCGCTGTAGCAGTTCATTTCTACAGCATGGACACACCAGTTTCCTTGCTCTTTGCTCATTTGTGAGGAATATATGTCAGCTATATATATGTTGTTTGTTTTCTGTGTTTGTATTTCAGACCTCCTTTTTTCCCTCTTCAGGCAATCCTTATTGACAGACTAATAAATATTACAGCCTCTCTTTCCTGTGGATTAGGAGGGCTGCAACTCTCAGTTCAAATGCTCAGAATAAGCCATTTTTTCACTGCACATAACAGGGGAGGGGAACAAAAAGCATCATAAGGCACGAGGGCAATCAGGCAGGGGCACACAAAACACTCTGTGGCAGCTCTGGATTTACACTGTACCTGTTCCTGAAAGCTTCATTTGTCATTTCAGGGTTTTGTATAGCAGAGGATCCAGCTGCAGGCTTGAATCACTGTATTCCCATCTGGGCAGCTCACAGAAATCATCCAGGAGGAAAGACAGACAGCAGGCACCACAGGGTTTGTTGTTTGCAGCAGGCCAGCTAAGAATGGGTGCAGAACACCAGTGTGCCTGCATTTCTGAGCACACAGAGCTGGGGCTGAGGTTCCTGAGTCACAGGCAATCTTCTGGTCTTCTCAAGCACCCAAATATGTCAGGATGCCACAGCCTCACCTGCTGTCCCAGAGCCAGTGCTGCATTAGTTAATCCCATGCTGCAGTGTGGGACAATTCAGGGAAAGCCACACCAGATGTGCAGGCAGGATTTACATCACTGATGCAAATTATTATGGCTGCAAAATTCAATGCTCTAGGAGAGGCCAAGGCATTGGCACTTACTAAAATCACTGCTTTTCCTCAAAAAAAAAAATTGTTCCTTCCCTTTCCTGCAGGGAAATTACCCACAGGCTCATGGAGCTTTGAGAGCACAGGGAATCAAATGGATAAAACTGACAGGAGTAAAGGAGAAATGAGATATGAAATTAAATAATGGATTATAACACTTGTCTCTTGTCTGTAAGAATTTGGAAAATAAGAGACAGGAAGGTGCCCAGCACCAGAAATACCATCAATAAAAGCTCATGCAAGATTTTATTTTTATGAAGACATGCTCCAAAGGAAGACAAGCAAAGCATGGCTCTAAAACAAATATAATTTTTCACAGTCAAAAAAGATTAGTCTTGCTCAATAGTCTACAGCTAAGTGGGAAGAGCTGGTAATTAGGTGACACTAAAAAAGAAAGAGAACACTGCAGTCTCACAGAAAAATGTTTGGGGGATATCACTCTCATATAAAGACAGACATTTCTGAGGTCTGAGATGGGAGATTAACATCTAACTCAGTATACTGAAATGCCTAGTTTGACAGTAGGTTATAAGGGCTGTCAGGGACACTAGAGTGGAAAAGATCCTGCTGAAAAAAGCCCAGTAAGGATTCCCTATTGCTGAGAATCACAGCTGCAAATCCTGGCCAGAAACCCATGGTGGACTGAGTGAGTACATCCCAGCACCAGGGGCTGGTGCAGAAGCAGAACTGCAAACCCAAGAGAAGATTTGCAAAGCCCAAAGTGTCTTTGAGAAAGGGTGAAAGTGCACGTGGGCTTCTGCAGCTCTGCAGCTCTGCCAAGAGCCCAGTGCAGACCCTTGGAGCTGCCCCAAAGCCACCAGGAGCACCAGGAGCAGGTGGCCCCAGCACAGAGGGGAGCAGGGGAACCACTGCAGGGATCTCTCCAGAAGTCAAAGCTCTCAGTGAGTGAAACACCAGGGTGAGGGCCTCTTATCACCTGGATACCCCTGTGAGTGGGTAAAGGCTCAGTACAAGGGCTGGAAAGAAAATGTGATTGAGCTCATTGCTGAACTCAGCTGGCACAGTTGGAAATAATTTCTGTCATAGGCAGAAGGAAGCTAGAGGTCTGAGGAAGACAAAATGTTGAGCAGTTTGTTTCAAGTAGAAAGTTTCTATCCCAGAGCTGAAAACGTACGAAGGTTCAGCACCTGGACTCCTCTCCCCCAGCCTGGATGGAAACGTGAGTCTGCACTGACTGTCCAGCACCCCTCATGGGTTAAGGGAATAGGCATTTTTGGGATGCAGTCCAGCTCCCCTAGGTTAGAGATCTAACTCAGGAGAGCATAAGTTGTGTCCTAGAAGAGGATATTTTTCTTCATCAGATCAAAAGGGAGCCTTTACAACACAGGTAAACACGAGTTGGTCACATGAATGATATGGTCTACACAGGAGTTGGTCACCATCATCTGAAACCAGGATGGGATTCATCTCACCTAACTGAAGAAAATTTCCTATCACAGTACAGGAGCTTGCAGAGAAAAAATAAAGAGAAGCAGAACCAAACAAGGGAACAAAAACAAGATAAAAGCCCAATTCCCAGCAGCAGGTAAAGACAATGTAGAAAGAAATACCTCTAAAGTTAAATGAAAAAGAGACAGAATAAAAGAAAAACTTAAGCTAGTGTTTCTGAACATGCTGGAGGAAGCCAGATTCACAGGCCAAGGCTGGCAAAGACCTGCTTATTCTGGGAAAATATATATATTGATTTTGGATCATTGTCCTTAACATCCCAAAATAGTGTGATTAAAGATTACAAAACAGTAACCATGTGTCGAAAGTGTATGTGCCAGTCACAGCAGAACAGCCATGGAAACAACAGATAAACAAAGCTCAGCTCGTCTGTTACAACTTCAATTGTTCCAGGAGGGGAATTATTGTGAATAAAATCCTCTGAGCCCAAAGCGATTTGGCTCAGTCTGGGATCTCAGCTTATCTACCTCAAGGGAAGCAATGCCTGCTGTCCCAGAACACAGAAATGTGTTCTGAGGTGTTCCTCTGCGTGCTGGGGCAATCCCACCCCCTCTAAAGGGATTACCAGAGGGGCCAGGCCAGTAAGAGAGCAGCAAACCCTGATCGGGTCGATGCAGGGACAAGGGAAAGGGCAGCTCTGGCTCTCTGGGATGGAGAGTGGGGCTGGCCAGGCTCGTGGCACCTGGAGGGGCACCGAGGGGGCAGCACAGGGACACCTGGGGTGCACAGGGGTGAGGAGGCCAGCCCTGAGAACATCCAAGTCCTGCTGAATTGCTTGTTCAATGCAAGTCTGTCCTTCTGTCCCTCCGAACAGTGGGGCTGAACTGCAGTGTCCCAGAGCAACCCAGCCAGGGCAGTTTTGGGAACAGCTTGGGTCTGCAGCCAGGGACAAGCAGAAGATGCTTTTCTTCAGCTGGCAGGAGGATTTTTTTAGATTTATCTCCTACACTGTGAGATGCATCCAAGTCATTATTCCAGTCAGGCATTATTCCCCCTCCTCCTACACACACAGCCTGAGCAGCAGCCAGAGCTGGGCACCCCCAGCCAGCCCTGTGGCTCCATCCCAGCTCCCTGCAGGGGGAGCAGGCTGCTCCCAGGGCATCCAGCTCTGGCCCTGGGGCTGCAGCTCCTCTGGCTCTCCCGGGGCTCCTCTGCATCCAGAGCTCTGCAGCCTCAGGCTCTGCTGCAAGCTTGATGTTCATGTTTGGAAAGCAGGAATTTTTAGCCCCTGGCACAGGCACAAGAAAGAATGGAGAAGGGAGAGGATGATGGAGAAGAATTTGACGCTGCTCTGAGCACAGTGAAAACTATAGAAAGAAAAAATAATCCTGCAGAGGTAGAAAAACTGATTTACAGCTGAGCTCATTCTTAGAGTGGCAGCCACCAACATCTGCTAATGGCAGTGAAAGTCCTCCCACTTTGGCTACACATCAGCTTCTGTATAAACTCATCTCAAGGCTGGCAGGCATTCTGGGATGGCTCTTCCAGTGTGTTTTATTGCTTTGGCTCTTGCAAAGGGAGCAAATTTGTGTTCCTGATGGCCAAGGGCCACACGTAACCTTCAGCCTCCCCTCTCACAGAGATTTGAACCCTCTCTGTCCCACACTGACTCAGGGATGCTGCTCCAGGCTGATGAGTCCTGCCCCAGCACCCACCAAGCCCCTGCCTCCCAGAGCAGGATGACAGCACAGCATCCAACCTTCCTTCACCTGCTCAGGAGCAGGGCTCAGGTACCCAGCCCAGGGCACACAGCAGCCACCAGGGCACTGCCAGCAACTCCTGCTCAGATTCCTCTGCAAAGGACCCAAGATGCTAATGGGTTTTAATTTTCCATGAATTTGCAAAAGCAGTATCCTGTAAAGCTGCAGATGATTGTTCATGCTTCCTCACCTAGTCTAACATTTATTATATTTTTCAAACAGACATTAGTATTAATTTAATCTTGATTTTTTTTTTCCTGAAGCAGGCTATAATTAAATATGCTTTTCCCTGTGACATTTGCTGGGATATAGTGAGGCCAGGGCATTTTTAAAGACTCATTCAATATAACTAGCATTTCAATTAGTGTAAGCACATGAAGTAAACATTTAAAAAAACCAGCCTAGTCATTTGAACTCATCCACATGGGACAATTTTATTTTTAATTGACTGCAGTTTTTTTATTTTTTCAAAGGATAGGAAGTCTGATTGAGCGCTGGAAGTCCTAGCAGAGTGTGCATGCTAAAGCATGCTGAATTACATCTCATTTTCTCCTCAGAGCTGTCATTTATTTTCCTTTCCACAACTGAAGCTTCATGTTGACACTTAATCTCTGTGTTCCTGCCCTTGCTTGGGGAGGTTTTCATATAGGAAATTTCCTACTGAGCAGCAGTGTTTCACTGAAGAAAGCTTCTCTTTTGGTCCATCCCATCAACATGCCTGAGCATTGACTGGGAAAAGCATGAGTAATATTTTCAATGGCTTACCCTTCCTCTTTAAAAACTGTAACAGAGAAATATGGTATTCATCTCATTCCTCTATTTAAGGGAACATCTCTTAAAAAATACAATAAAGGCCTCCTTTGGGAGTTCACAGGTCCCAGCTACCTACTGAGAAGTAGGTTATTAAAGCAGGAGTGACATCTCAGTGTGTATCAGTGCAGCATCACACACAGACCCCTGACCCTGCTCGGGGTGCTGGGCAGAGGCAGCAGCACTCTGCAGCAGGAGCAGCCAGCGAGCCTTTAATAAGTTGTCTCCAATTACCATAGGAGACATTAAGGAAAGAGACATTTAATTACAGTTCTCTGTTAGAGGGAAAAAAATAAAAACCAAACCCGAGCATCATTTTAACCCATCTCCCAGAAGCATGGGAAAGGAAGGCCTCCTCCCCTGTGCCAGGTCTCCCTTCTGTGCCACGGTGACCCAGGGTCACTGGGAAAGGACACCAGTGACTCCTGGAGAGCAACAGGGAAGGCTTCACTTTTCCAACCCACTATAAAGGCAGCTGCAATACAGCACTGGAGAGGTTCTCCTGCTTGGAGAAGGCTCCCTGTGACCCTGCAAGCACCTGATGTTTTAGGGGTGGCATATTTGTGAGAGAGCTCCACACTTGTGGGCTTGTCCCAGGAGCCACAGGGAGAAACTCTGGCTGAAGCTGAAGGGACAGGCCTGGGGAAAAGGTGACCCTGATCTTTCCCTGCAGAAGCAGAGACCTGGGGGTTACAGGGCAAGGGGGGCCTGTCCCTGAAGCGACTGCTCACAGGCACCTGCAGGAGGCTCCCACCCTGGCAGCAGCAGCTCATCCTCGAGCAAACCAACTGGGCTGCAGTGAATTGGGCAGGGCTTGGCTCCAGTTCTCCCCAAGACCTGGAGAAACATGGGGAGAGACAGCACTCAGGAAGAAACTCAGCACCTGCACCATTTCTCTTCCCAACAATACTGCTGCCATACCAAAATGAAGCACGATTACAAAAGCCAGCAGTGTTTCTACAAATAAAGAAATACCAGTAAATGCCTCCATATGAAATGCAGCATTTTATCTAACGCTCCCAATTGAGCTAAACTCTGCGCTGCTCACTCTGCCATTCCCAGGAAAAGCACAGTGCATCTCCAATTGATTTACCCTTATTACTCATTTTGTACTGGGCTTTGCAAATTCCTCTCCCAGCACAGCGCAGAATTTTTCTCCTTTGCTGACAAATGGCAGCTGGCTGACTCCAATAAATCCCACTTGGTCACTACCAAGTATCTCCATAATCATTCCTCCTAACCCAGCGGGTGAAACACTGCATTAGTGGGAGACAATTTCAGCAGTTGCCTTTGTCCTTCCTCTAGCCTCTTTCACAGATCCCAGAGCTTTCCCTTATTTCAGATGCTGGAGATGCTTTCCTCAACTTAGGTGCAGGAGGAGATTTCAATGCCATCTCTTTAGAAAAGCTCAACCCAGAATCATCAGCCGCTTCCAAGGGGAACAGAACATCCCTCTGCCCTTTTCCCATTTCACACAGAGGTGCTTGGCTTGAGCTGGAACCCAAGGGACCCCATGGTTGGAAGAAGATTTGTGAGCAGTTTAGCACCGTGTTTGGTTTTGTGCTGCCAGCTCCTACACACTGACAAGTGTCCTTAACATGACACTTCTGGGGCTGCCATTTCCTGCCCAACAGGAAAACTGCTGACCCAGGGGCTCTACTAATTTATCCCTGGCCATGCTCAATATTTGCTGACAAGACCCCAGAGGGAGGGTCCAGGCTTCCTTTTCCTGGGTGTGAATAACTCACCTCCCCCTTTTCTTTTGACTGAACTTGCAGCACGGGAATACCAGATATAAACAGGGTAGAAGGAGCAAGATGACGAGTTAAACATGGAAGCAGACCTGCCTGCCATGCCAGTGAAGCTCCTCCACTGGCAAACCACTTCCCCACCTCTCCCTGTGGCAGCAGAGAGGTGGCACAGGAGGGCACTAGAGGGAGTGCAGAGCTGTGAGCTGTGTCTGGAGAGAAAGGTGACATCCAGAAAGCTCCCTGCTGCAGGAAGAGTGGCACTCCTGGCTCACTAAGCCACTGGAGCCAACCCCATACCCCTCCCAGAGGAGCCTCCATCCACCTCCCTGCCCCTGGGCTGGTTTTGCCTCGAGATCCTCGTGCCCCCCAGGCCTCCCAAGGAAACCACGTTGTTTTTTTTTTTCAGGAACACCTGGGGCCTTGCCTGGACTTTGCCAATTAGAGGCAGAGTTGCACAGATTGCAGAACTGCTCTCATTTTGTATTTCATTTTTTCATTTAGATTAGTTCAGGGATCAAAAAATGAATGAGCTTAGCTCAAGTCCCACAAGCCTGCTTTTCCTCCAGGCAGCCAAACACGCTGCTTGACTTGCTAGGCAAACATTTAATCACTCTCTGCACCCAGCATCCTCTGTCACACAGGAGGAGGGCTCTGCCTGAGCTCCTCAAAGAGGCAAAGCAGCCACACAATTATTTCCCAAGCAAGCTGTGGCCAAGGCACGAGGACAAACACAAAGAAAGGAAATCACCTTTTGGGAAGAAGAAACCTTGGACTGGGTTAAATGGATTTCTTGACTTCCAGAGCATCTTCAATGCAGCCATGAAACAGGAACCAGGGAACTGCCTGTCTGATAATTCATCCCAGGAAACACAGGAGAAGGGAGATTCACCTCTGCAGGTCACCAGTGCCAAATACCATGAGTTGTGTGGAGGACATTTAAATTCTGTAAAATCCTCCCTCCAATGAGAGCAGCAGCAAACTCACACTACTTGGTTTATCCAAAGTAAGACAGGGGTAGCTGCCCCCTCATTTACAAGTAGCAGGCTGGGAAGAAGTGGCTGATCAGTGTTTTTAACCTGGCAGAAGGCGATGCAATGAGATATGCTAAGTAGAAAACAAAAAAGATGCTGGGCAAATTAAGGCAGCAAAGGTAACAAAATTGAAGCCACTTGCTTAGGGACCTTGTGAATTCATCATTGCTTGAAGTCAAACCTGGGCATCATTCCAAGAGCTACGTTACTGCTCGAGAATAAATTACAGGTGTGACAGAGCTGATGTTCTGGAAGCACAGAGATATGGTAAAGGCCGTGGAAACAGCCACATCGAGCGGATGCTATTCGGAATAAATTGGCATTGCTCACCTGATGGGAGCTGCTGAAGTCTGTGGGAGAGGAAAGGGGAGACAGGCATAATTAGGGCAAGCTCCCACAATTGCCTGTACAGATGGCCCATCCACCTGAGGCATCTCCTCCCAAAGAGAACAGCACTGCTTGGCCTGGCAGGCTGGATGGAGCCTTTGAGGTAAATAGCAGCGGTGCTGGGCTTGGGAGAGCACTCCTCACTCGGGTACCAAAAGCCAAACACTCCTCCCTTAGGTACCAAATGCCAAACACCTGCTCCACATGCACCACCTGCTCCCTCTGCTGACCTGGGCAAATGGGGACCTGCTTTGTGGGACCCTCTGCCCCCACCTGAGCATGTTGGGCTGGCATCCAACACCTGCAACCTACCATGTTATATGTGAAGGCAGCTGCATGTTTAGAACCCCACTCCTTGGTCTCCAGCCTTCCAAACCTACAAGAAGCCATCCCACTTGATCATTTATCACTAGACATGTGGGTCCCTCATGCATCCCAGCACAGCTTATGCCTCCCCTTCAAATTATATTCATCTGGACTTTTTTTCAGAGAAATCCCCCAAATAAATCATTAGTGATTCATAACTTAGTGAAACAGTCCCCAATCCTTCAGAATAGGTATTGCTTAGGCTGTCATTTGACAGGATTAATCACTTTCCAGGGCCACTGGGAACACTTTCCCCATCCCTGCCCCCTCAGAGCTTTGCTGACTCTGGCTAGGTACAGGCTGGAAGTGCCTCCTGGCACTCCTGCATTGAACACAGGCTCTGTCGAGAAAGAGTTTCTATACAAAGATAATCAAACTCAAAGTTTCACAGCAATAAAGAATGTGGCACATCTGTCACTCAGCTCTGCTAATGATTAATTCCCTCTGCTGCCTCATTTCCAGAAGTTCATCAAGAGCCGATTTCTAGCCCTACCACACAGCCTGGGCTGAAGCATCCACCTGTTCACCCTCCCTGGCCAAAAAACCATCTCCTGCAAAAATTCAGTCCAGGGCTCCAAGCTGCTCCCTGCTCCAGGGGCACAGCCTCCACTCAGTGCCTCCTTTCCATCCCCCAAGGACTCACACCACCTCCCTCCAGCCCCTTGCTGTTCCTGCCATCACCCTCTGCAGCCTCAGCCTCACCACTGGACAAGAGTTGGATCTTTTGCCAGCAGACTTCAGTAGCTTTGAATGGCCAGAGTAATGCAGATTCATGCCAAGCTTCCCACATGGAAGGCCTCCTCATAAGGGGGGCCAGGAAGGAGTGCAGAGGAAATGCAAGGACACATCCATGCCCCTTCCTCCTCTAGGGTTGACAATTTCTTCCCTAGTTCTGCTGCAGGTGCTATGCAAGGCAGCAGCCTGCACACACTGCCCAGCTTCCAGCCACAAACACATGGCTTCCAAAGGCTTCTGTGAGCATTAATCAAACACTTCAGGACACAGTTTTCACATACTAATTTACTTAAATGACATGTTACTTTGTCTTCTCATCTGAGACACCTAAACAGATGAACAGAAATCACAAAGTGAATCTCAAAGGAATAATTAGTACACAAAAAATAAACCAAGCCAAGCTAAAGCCACCCAGGCAAGTGGCCCTTGGGGGTCTGCCTGCAAAACAACTCATTTAGAACAAAACAGTCACACACTGAAGAGATTTGGACACTGTTCTCCGAAGCTCCAGCTATTCTAGGAGAACAACCCGCTATAAAAGGCTGTCATGAAAAAAGGGAACTTGTGATGTGCAGCCAGACTCAGCAGGGAAAACAACCCAAACTTTTCATCCATTACTCAGGAATGGCCTTAGAGACAGGATCATGGCAGCAGTCCCAAGCCCAAACTCCCCCACAGACTGCAATGGGGCTTCCACTGCTCCCAGCATAGGTTCCAGGTACCTTCTGTTGATTTCTAGACACCCACGCTAATCTGCAGCTGGAGCACAGCCCAGCAACCTTGTTGATGTGTATAATATCAAGACATTCTTCATGTGCTCTCCAACTTTACTCTGTGCTTTGATTATGCCTGGTTAGGAATTTCCAGAAAAACCTGCTAAAAATACCATCATTGCCAAGGAGCAAGCCCACCTCAAGGGCAGCATCCTTCTAGTGTCAGAGACCTTCAGCCTTCAGAGAGCAAGTCCACGCTGACATCTCTCTAGAAGCCTCTTGCATCCAGCTAAGGACCCATTCCTCCAGGCTGCTGCACAACCTCAGCCTGTGATGTTCCTCCAACAGGGACATGGAGCTCAGGTCAGCCCCTTCCCACCAGCACTGACTTTTCATGGGGCTTGTCTTACACCAACCAAAAATAACCCTTTGCTATTAGACAAGATCCACCACAAACCTCTTTTACAACACCTTGCTAGATCACACTGCCTATAATGACATCTCTGGGGCTTTTGGTAGCCATGTACCACAAGGATTAATAATTGTCTCTTCCTTAGGTACACAACTGCTTTTCTATTACTGTGAAACATTAGCTAAAGGTTTTACCTCCCAAACACCCACAGGCTGGCAATGCCAGCCCTAACTGGTCATTATTCTAGGACTAATCCATGGGAAGGACACAGCCTAACACTGCCCATCTGCAGATGGCAGCTCACAGATGAGTTAACCCTGCCTTAGGTTTGGCAGAATTAGCAGCAATTATAGTTTTGCTCCACCTCCATGAGCATGTTAGCAACTCACAGCAATGCTCTGAGTCCCCCCAAGCAACCAGCAGCTGTTTGAAGCCTTTAGCAGGTTCTGAATTTTAAAACAAAGACATATTCTCCTGAGGGTTTACAGGCCATTAAGTAAACATTTAACTTTTTAGTAAAATGTAAAAACATTGAAAACCATCTCAATTACTCAGCTTTCATTTATACAGCACTGTGACCTCTCCATCCCAGGAGGCTGTAGAAACAAAACTGAGTTACTAAATGAAAAAACACACCTTTACAAGAAAAAGAGAGATGAGTCCACTGCTTTATGGCAATCTTTAAATGCAAGAACAGCAACAAAAATCACAAACATCCTCTTAGTTTCATTTTACAGATAACTTTTTCTTTTCATAACAGAAGCAAAACATTGCAGAAGGATGGAAAACAGGACCACATTCACTGCCCTCCTGTTAGTACAATTACTAGTGAAATCCTTGAGATCCACCCAGGTCAATCCACCAAATTACCATCTCCAGTGGACAAAGTGAAAAGGAAGATGTTTCATGAATGCAACAGAATTCCCTGCTCTGTGTCTTCAAACAAACAGCCATTTGAGGAGCTGGACATTCTCTCCAGTCAATAAAGCATTGCTGAAGCCTTGCTGCTCCCCAAAGAACACCAACACATCCCCTCATTAGCAAAGCACATCCTTGTCAAGTTTCTGCCTGACCCACACCTAATGAGAAGCTAACAGGTAATAATTTAAAACTAAAACTGCATTTGGTCTAACATTATGAAGTTATTTACTATCCATCCAATCCAACTCTCCCTGCAGACTATGTAAATGCACCTAACAAAATTCGTATTAGGCTCCCTATTTTTTCAATGCCTACAGCAGGGGCTACACCCCCTCATTTGGAGGACTTATGGTTTAAAGCATTAATACAAAAAATACCTTGGGAAATCCAGCAGAAGTTAGGGAGTCATAGGTTATTTTTATATATACATATACACACACAGATACACACACACAAAAAATCAAGTTTTCTCCTCTTATTGTAAGGGATTTTCTCTGCACCTTGAGAGCCAGGCTGGCAGAAGAGGAGTTGGTGTATTTCTCATTCTGGAGGCCCTAGGCAGTGCACGTTTGAGGGAAGAGAAGATGTAAGTCAGTTGATATTTATTATGATCTTTTTTCTTGACACTGAATGCTGAACCACAAATCTGGAGCCCTGGCAGATCCCAGCACTCACTGCTAACAATGCACTAAAATAAAACCATGAGGAAGAGAAGTTTTCCATCCATGCCTTGGGCTAAAGGCATTGTTCACAACAAATTGCTTGACTAGTTTATCTTCCCTGTGTGCATGGAACAGTTCTCTTAAATTATTTTTCTGCTGCTAAATCCCACAGTGGTTCTGGGTCACTCATTGAAAGTCAAAGCAAGAGGCTGCCTGTGATGGAGCACAGGAGCAGGGTATTGTTTGCTTCCCGAGCAAAGCACGGCACTGAACCCACGGCCTCCCCTGATTAATTGCAGAAACTGAAATCTTTATACAAATACTTTTAAAGGATAATTTGTTTAAGCTTAAAAGTTATCTTCTCAGAATATTTGTGCCAGTGAGACTTGACCGTACAGGGGGGAGAACCAGTCACGCAGCAAAAGGGAATTAGCTTAAAGGAGAACATCCAATTGACTGCTTTTGGCTTTGGTTTATTAATAGTTGGTTTTAATTTATTTTTTGGGAGCATTAACAGCACAGCATATTGATAAGAGACACAAAGCTACTTTTGGCATTAGAAAAGCTGCCCCTAAAGTTGTAGTGGAAAGGCTAAACATAGTAGAAAATATACCATTACAACATTTTCAACATTAGCGACACTGCTTCTTCACAGGACACTTCTTACCTGAGCTGTCCCTTCAAGAGAGGTGGGACACAGGGCTCAAAGGAATTGAAATTTGGCCCAGTGGGGTTCCCCATACAATAAATCTACATTTACAGAGCACTCACAAGGTTCCAAGCCACCGGGGAGCTAGTTCTGTAAACAGAGGCGAATTCCAACAAGCAACAAAAATCTGCGATCTTGAGGGCACACTTGTCTAGAAGCTCCAGAAGTTTCCAACCATTCCAGATTCCCCACTGTATCTTGTGTAAAGAACACAATACCCCAGAGGACCTTTCCAAAGCATTGGTATGAGGCTTCAACATTTCTTCGTCCAGCTTCGAGCACGATGCCCACCACTGCAGTGAGGGGTCCAAGTCCTTGTCCCCTCCTGGGTTAAGGCCAGGCAGCCATGGAACAAGTGTGGTTAATGGCCAGCTCCCACACCAGAGCCCGAGCCCTAGGCTCTACCTTGATCTATAATAAGGAAGGGAATAAGCACTTTCAGGATGTAATACATTAGATCAGTTTTCAACACCTAATTTAGGATTAAATTAATTATACCCTAGAAAAGCTTATTTCTCTCTAAGGGATTCTGGACAGCGAGCTCAGGCAGTGATATCCTTATCCACTGATGAATCCTGCACCTTGCCATAGACTAATCAGGCACACGTGGATCTCTGGCAAACCCACTGCACTCATTCTTCTATTTCATTAATTCACTTTCCATTGTGTTTTATTCTAAACCTTGAATACACAAGGCAGCATCAGGAAGACTGCAGCTGCTGAGATCTCCTATTCATCTTTTTCTAATAGAAATCAGCCTGGTTTTGTCACACACACAGTCTCATCTTCCATTTCAAAAGGAAATCCAGGTCTTGCTAAGCCATGGTCTCATGCATTACATGTCAGACACATTAGGTCTGTGCCCCTAAAGTGTGCAGAGAGGGAAAAGCATCTCCCACTTCACATTTTATTGCCATCACTCCACACACTCTCCTGTTGCAAAGTACCTTCATGAAAACAAAGAACACATCCAGAATCAGAACAAACAACGCACCTCTCCCTCACCCTTCTCTCCAGATACAAACTTATCAGTCAGCATGACCTGACTCCCACTTCCTCATCTGCCCAGTGTGAACTCCTTACCTGGTCAATGTTTTTATCCAAATCAGAAAATCCTGCCCTTTAGTGCCCTTGTTAGGCTAGGCTGCAGCCTGCCTCCATATAAACTTCTCCCCATTCAGCAGGGGAAACTTCCAGGTGATTTGTCCATCTATCAAAGTTCAGATCTCCTCTACTCTACTGTCCTCAATAATTCCCTTCTTGATAACCCTAGAAACTTTGTCCTCAATAATTCCCTTCTTGATAATCTTAGAAACTTTGTTCCCATAAAATTTTACAGTGATTCCTCCTTAGTTCTTCTGCAACAAAACAATTTCTCTACCACTCTCAGCAGGCTCTTTGCAGAAATGTTTTTGTTTGATTTTTTTTGTACAAATACATTTTGTTGACTGTTTATTAGAAGCATGACCAGAAATTACATTTGCTTTTACTATTTCAAAGGCTATTTGGTGGCTGAGCCAGAGCATGCTTTAGAAGTGAATAATAGGTTTGATACTTGGTTTTCTCTCTCAAACATCAGTCTGCATCTTTCAGACTGGAAGATGGTTTATGAAATTAAATCCAGGTTTATACTATTACTTCATAAAGCCGATACTTGGGGATCATATTAAGATCTTGGCACACTTAGCAGCACCAAGAGTGAACTCTTCCCTTTCAGCCTGAACTCCAGCTTGTACCACATCATGCCAGGCAGCTCCTGCTCTAAGGGAGAAGTGCTTGGTGCCACCATGTTCAGATTCCAATTTGTTTATGTAGGACAGGCTATAACACAGCATTAACTCAACACTGCATTCCCATTTACAAACACATACCATTACCAGGTACAGGTGCATCACCTGTGTTTCCAAAACCAGTGGCATTATCCCTACTTTACCTTTGCTTCTCAGCCACTTTTTCAGGCAGGGGAAGTCCCCATTTCCTCATCTTTTTGTGCTCCCTGATTGAAAGGAAGGTCCTTCCTTTTTATTTGTTTCTCTTTGTTTTACTTTGGGGTTGGGGGGCACAAGGGCAAGAAAGGTTGGTTTGTATTGAAGATTTAAGTGCTTGGAGTCAAATAACTCCCCTAAGAAAGCAGACTGCTACCTTACAATATTGGTACCATATTCTCTACCAGCAGGAAAATTACAAGGAATGTTTTCCAGTAAGGAAACACCCTCAGCTCTCAAAAATGCTGCTTGTGCTTCCAAAACCCCAAATCAGTCTCTATCCCTACCACTTTGCTTTACAATATAGAAATGCATGACTAATTCCTGCCCTCCATAGGCTGCAGAGCTGGAAACCACCAGTGTCCTGCTGTAGGAGTTCTGCTGCCTTTAACACACATGAGCAAAGCACAGAACTTCTTGTCTCCTGTCCTGTGCTAACTCTGGGCTCCCAGAGCACTGCTGGGAAATCTGCTCAAAGCACTTTCCCCCAAACAGCCCCACAAAATCCTGTCTGTGCTTTTGTGTTTAGTGCTCAGCAGCACTCCAGCATGTGAAGTCAAAAAACATGATCTTGTGAGAATTCTAAGGTGCAAAATTTCCTGGCCTTCTGAGCACCTTCAATAGCAACACTGCACACTGCTCAGCTTTGAGGGCAAGTGTTGCCTTTTCCTATGGATTTAAATGTGTTTCTTTCATGGGAAAGATGACAATCTTGTTAACTTGTACAGCCAAGTGCTTTGTACATGAAGCAAAGGGCCAGCAGTTTATTCTACAGATTCCCCTTATCTGAGGGATGACACTGTCAGGAAAGGGAAACACCTTTTGTATTTCCTGATCAAAATCTGAAAGGTAGGGGGTCAGTTACACATCAGAACCACATTTTACATCAATAACATTTTACTACATATTTTATTACATCAATGGCTTGAAAAAATTTTATTTGATGTCAGCAAACATTGGAAATCATAGAAAAATGAATTATGTAGAATTTCACAAAGGAATTTACCCCACTATAATTCCTCATACAGTAAAATAATCCAAAACCAAATGTTACTTTTCAGTGGCTAAGCAATTTTATAATGCTATGAACATTCATCACAGTAAGTGTGCTGAATAATAGAAAACAGGCAAAAAAGACATTTAAAATATTACTTACAACAGCATTATTACAACATACTTTCTTTAAAATCCCAACGAGTATTTCATCACTTCAAAAGCTATACAGCATTTCCATTATATTTGCAAACTTAACCTTATACATCTTTAAAATCTTGAAAAACTTCTTTTAAGCAATCTATAAGCAGTTAACAAAATTGATAAAATCTACATAATGGAATACTATACACTCCAGTATAAATTTCATTTTAGGAGAATATGAATGTAAACACTCATTATTATACAACATGCATAGACTATACTGACCTTCCATCTTCTGAACTGTAACTTTCACTGCAATTGTGCTTTACTATCAACAGGAAAAGCTGCATTAATCCAGGGAGTGGCAGAAAGTATTTGCTTTAGGGGCATTGCACAAGATCACGAGATTTTGACTTACTGAAGACAAGCTGGAGCTAATAAAATAATTTTTCTCCTTTTTTTTTGTAAAATATCAGCCCACTCATCACTGAATGGGCTATGTACAAATTCATACCAATTTGAAAAATAAACACATCATCAAAAAAAATCTCCTATGATATTTTTGCATTTCATTGACTTGGAGATTTTTGTTCACAAATCCAGTGATCAAGTTAGTGTAATGCACTGTTTGGCTCATATTTGGTGTGCAAGAATACCAACAGCATATTAGCGAATTCACAGAATAAAAACTGAAATTTAAAGTGACAATGAGCATATTTTAATACATAATGTTTCTGATGTATTTGTACAGGAAAGAAAAATGTTTGTCAGGACATTGCTTTAAGAGAGTAAGAGTTTCACTCTTATTTTTAACTATTAAAAAAGTGTTCTAGTGGATATTTATGGGGTCTTCCTGGTTGCAAACTTGTAAAAATATATTAAGAAACCATTATCCCCATAGGTATTAAATATATTGAGACACAACCATTGTGGTTGCACTACCAGGTATGGCTACTACGGTCTTAAGCATCTGATTGTACATTGTTGCTTTACTGTTAAGCACAACTGAGGCATGTATTTTTTTCCCTTGGTTATAAGATTATATTACAAAAATTGATCACTGTTTCAAACCAGTTAAACACGAATATTCAAGTAACAAGGTTGTTTTAATGGTTAAGTGAAAAAAGAAGTTACCTAGCACTTTACACAACTACATAAAAATTAAATAGAACAAATGAAATTTGTTTATGCATATGCAATACACTTTTATATCTTTAAGATTTCTAAAACTAAAACTTAAACTATCATTTTCTTTAACGATACCATATTTTGCACAATAACTTATACTTAGGAGAAATAATTTCCCATTTTCCACAAAATATATATAATTATGACATTCACATCGATAGTTTAAGAAACAAAATTTAAGTGAATATTCTTATTTTATGCAGTTATCTTTGTGGACCCTTCTAGTCAGAATGCAACCAGTTGATGTATCTAATGCTTGACCCATTTAACAAAAGAAAAAGAGGGTCTTCACCTAAACAAGGTCAAACCATTTCAAAAGCTAAAATGATTTTATCGCATTTAAAAACATAGTTCAAGAGAATGTAAAAAACTAAACGTTTAAAATACAGTGCTATTATATTGCATGTATCAACTACAATAAGATAGCAGTAAACTGAAAAATAATGAAACAACTTTTTTCTTCCTAATATCACAAATGATACACATTTCCCCCTACCCCATGGGGATGAAGCCAAAACACAACTTTTCTGATAAGATGGACAGATTTGAGGGCAAAAAACCAATGAGAAGTCCTCACAGGTACCTAAGTCTCCGGCAGAAGCCTGTCCTGATGAGCTCCCCCAGCTGGGATGCAAGCTCCCACACCGGTGAGGACCTCCATGCATTGGTACCAGCAGGAGGTTTAATATTTAATACTAGAGTGTTTCTAAAGAGCAGCATTGCTTTACACCACAACTGTAACTGGATTCACAGTGCTATTTGCCCGGTCTTTATTCCTAATTCACACTGGCTAACTCCTAGCATTCCTTCCCATGAGAGACTCCCAGCTCCAACTGGCACAGGTCTGAAGGAACATTTGAGCCACCAGAGCTGCCAGTTCACAGCAGCAGCTAGGCAATACAGAGGACAGGGAATAGCTCCCTTCCATCCTCCCATCACCTCAGAGGATCTCTCTGGAGCTACTAGACTGGAACTGCTCAGAAACAGCTGCCAAGTGGCTGAAAGGGCCCTTTTGGGGCTCCACCTGCCCTAGGAAATCCCTACCTGCGCTGTGCCTGTGTGTTGCTGCCCAGTTTCTGACAGGGAACTTTCCTCCAAGGGTAAGACCACACCTCAGTGCTACAAGAGGCCACATAACCTGCCTTTCCTGGGGCTGTGACCACATTGCAGGAGGTGCCAGAGCCAGCTCTGTTGCCCAGCATTAGCCTGCCCTGCTCGGGTACAGAGGGCAGAGCCACCATAGCACACAGCACAGCACAGCAGCCAAACCTCAGCACCAAGTCCAGGGCCCAGCCCCAGCTCCACCAACCTCACCCGTGGGCCAGGCCATAGGCTAGCTCATTTCAAGTTGTGTAAGAATGGTGCTGTACATCACTGTGTGCCATCTTGGCCTCAATCCTCTGTACAGGAAGAGAGGCAAGAAAGGTCCTTTTTTCCACCTGCAAAGACATCTGGTGGTTTCTTCCAACATCATTGAATTAACCATTTTTAAATGCTTTGTGACTAGTGTTATTTTGCAGCTTTCCACTGGACAAGAAGTAATACTGCTGCTTCTAGCTTCCCTGGACACTGTCTGCTTGGCACTCAGCAACCACCTTGTTCAAGGTGCAAAGTCCTCCCACAGGACTTGCAAGAACAGTTCCAGTTCAAGCCAGCTAGACAGGCCACAGCACGAGCCATCTGAGCAGAGGGCTGGGATTTGAAAGCTGCATGCACCAAGTATTTGGAAAAGCACCTCTTAGATTTTAAATTGCATATTTTGGTTCAGAACATGACAGCGATGTGTGCTTCAGAAGGGTTAAAATGGCCAATGAAAATTAACCCGGTTCTTCTCCATTACACTTGCAAGAAACCAAAAACTCCTGAAGGCTGAATTTTTGTGCTCCAACCATCATCCAAACTTCCAGTGGGAGAAGCAGTTTGATGTCTTTGGCAAACAGCGCTCTGAAGAGGAATGAGACACTGGGACAGAAAGTGATCTATGGTAGCCAAATGCAAAAAGGCACATATTCCCCAAAAGGAGAGGCACCAGAGAAAGTTGTTTTGACTTAATCCCACAGAGGATCAGGAAAAAGAAAGTTGTGTAGCACTCACTTAACAAGTTACAATGCAAATGCTGAATGCCAGGGGTTAAATAGCGTATCAAACAGTTTCAGGTTAAGTATTCCCTTTTGCACTAAATAAAAGCCATTAAAATATACAGGAATAAAATGCTCAATTAGGGAGCTTTCTATGAAGCAAGAACACACAAATACAGTGGAAAAAATTGCACAAACCAGAAGTGTAATGAGTTACATCTACAACCTTGGACTGACCAAACCTTAGAAATAACATTTCCTATCACTTTGCATTATTCATGATTGCTTGCTAACATGTCCTGCCACTGCAGAACAAACCTGCCACGGCTGGCGTGTGCACAGGCCCCTCCTTTATAGAAAGCTCACTAATCATAGTGTCATCGTAAGAATACACAGGAAGCGGAGACCACGAGGCCATGCAGCAATACATACTTATACCCTAAGGACCAAGTGTTATAAGAACTCCTAACGTGTAGAGTTACTGTGGGGCTGCTAAGGAGCTCCTTGTTTTGCAGGTTGGTCAAAATTTATAGACAGGTGTTACTGGTTCTAGAAGTCCCCATGCTTAAGCATGACGTTGGTGAAATGGAGAGCTGAGCTACCTGGGTGCTTTTGAAAGAAAGTGGAGGCAGTATGGAGGAATGAGGGGAGATTAAGGCAGATGTAGCACAGGACTGGAAGCGTTTGCCTTTTTTTTGGTAATAGCTGCTTGTCCACAGATATGATGCAGATGGCTGTCTGAGGTTTGCTAATACCTGATATCCTGGATAACACAGTAGTCAACACAAATTGTTCTAGGCTACAGCACCTTCTCACGAAGCAGATGCATATCTGACATCAAGAACAGAAGTAGCCTGGAGGGAAGAGGAGAGAAAAAGCAGACATTTAGTTTAAAATGAATACACATAGACTTTCTAGCATCTCCAAACTCCAACCCAAATCTATAGTACTGACAGTGACAAAACATACAACCCTGCCACATGGGGGGAATTCCAACAGCTTTCCCTGTTCTGAGGCACACTGGGATGTGTTGTTGGGAATCTAAACACATATGAATTAAGACTGGAGTTGATGCTGCTTTACAACCAGCAGCCTCACCTCACCCCTTCAAATAAAAGGAACTGTGGCCACTTGCCATGGGAGAGCCCAAAGCCCTCAGAAGCCTGATGAACCCTTCAGGAGGCTGGTGGCCAGACAGCCAAGGCATGCCAGGGAAGAAAGTACCCAAGGGATTTCAGTGTTAGGCCAGCAAAATCTTCTGGCTACTGCTGAGTCCACCTGATTTGACCAGACACTGCCTGTCCCAGTGCCCTCAAGAGCAGGCACCAGCCATGCAGCACTGCACAAGGAGGGACCAGGAACCCTCTCCCAGCCCATGGAGGTCACTTGTGTCACAAGCCCAGTGATGTTTCACCTTGGCCCCAGAACCACTGAGACAGACACCCCGCCAGCACTTTGCTTATGCCACCTCTGAAGGCAGGAGCTCCACATGCACAGCTTTTTTTGGTCTGGTTCCCACTACTCAGCACTTGTCTGCTTCAGAGTGGGCACCTTCCATCACTAATCTCAGGATCACAACTGCTGCTGTAGTAGTCATTTTACCAGACCTTGCTGTCTTGCCTCCATTCTCCCAACTCATTTGGGATCCTCACTGCTCCAGTATCCACCCACCTGGCCACATCAGCCCACTCCAGCTCCTGCTGAAGCCATTGCTTCCCTATGTCAAGTGAGATTCCCCTTTTTGACCTCAGCTTTCAGAAGCAAGGATGTATTTGAAGAGAGAAAGAATCTCAGAGGGCTCAGAGAAGAAAAGCTCTGCATTACCAGCAGAGTATAACATAATTCTACAGGACACAGGAAAAGACAGTGGCAAGAGCCACATATCTTTCAAATTGGTGGCTATGGACTAGCACCAATGCTGGTTTGCTCCATCTCTCAATTCTGGAAGAATGGGACAATTTCACTCACACACACCTGTGAAGGCAAGTGTTCTGAGTTTGGTTTTGTTCATTTCTCATACCTTTGGACTTAGCTCCCAAATATAAGCATCTTTGAATTGCATGTTATTAGGTTTTGTGAAGCAGTGAAGTTCTGCTTTTTGAATGTCCAAGTGATCCAGCCCTAATCAGAGCAACAAAAATATACAGCACATTGAGAAGTCTTTACTCCATGTTCAACCAAGATTTGCCTTATGCTGTTGACTGTGCTTGCATTTACAATGCATTTTTTTCAACAAGTTGTCTTATATTAGGCCAAAGGGAGTACTTGATCAGACTTTTTAACACACAAACCTCTACCATGGTTTTCTTCTACTAGATTAAGTATTAATCTTTATTGTTAATACTAAATTTTTGTAACTAACTTCCATACTTAAACATCCTACAGTCGCTTTGTTAATTTCAAACCTACATGGCCGTTGGAAAAGTGTTAACTCTGAACCTCCATCAAGAAGAGGCTGTTCCTAAAATTTGCCTTTACAGAAATAGTTGTAAACTGAAAGAAACTTTGCCTTTAGGTAGCTCCAGAGTGAAGTTCCACACACTCATGTTGCTTATAGCTTTCTTCCCTTCATTCAAGTGAAACCACTCACCAAAAATGAAAGAGCAAGCTTTGGCTCAAGATTCTATGATCCCACAAAGCCAAACCTAGAAGAGCTGGAAGAACTGAGTGCAGGGAAAAAATCCAAGATAAAGATGCAAGGGGTTTCAGCAGAAAGAGGTATTAAAACATCTATGTTCTGATGAGATACACATACTGTCAGAGGGCTGCAAATTTAATGTTCTCCTTCCACTTTCATACAAGCCTGGATCTCCCAATTCCCCAAATCAGTACTGGAATTGTATACCCAGATGAAGTGAAATATGCACTGACTGAAGATTGACAAAAATGGCTTTTGCAAAGACTACATATATATATATAAATACACACATACATCTATTTGAACTGAGCTCAGATTGGGAATTTGATGTGACTTTTGAATTGGATTTACCTCATCTTCCTCTTCAGACATTTTAGTGGAATTATCAGGAGATTTTACAGGCTTCTGGCTATTGGTTCCATTTGTCTCCTCTTTGCCATGCTCTGCCTCCCACTCCTGTAGGACTTCATCTATGTTGAAACGACGTCGATAATTTACAAAAAAGTTTTTCACTTGCACCACAGATTTGTTTCCAATCACATCAGAGATTGCCTGAAAGTCTCGGCCGTATTTCCTGATTGCTAAAAGCAACAAAAATAAAAACAAAAACTGTGTTATTTCCATAAAGACCAAAAATCAGGCTCAAGACACAACATAAAGATCCAAAGCTGAACTTCTGTCAAGGTTTCAAACCTTCTTCAGATTAATGCAGAATAAAAAAAAAAAGGTTTAAACCGGGAAAGAGACACAGTTAAAACCAGTCCTGGAGAAGAGAATAGAGGTGTAGTAAAAGATGGGTGGAGTCAAATGTACAAGGCCTGTTTAAATCTGGCTGTACTGCTTGAAAAGTTAGACAGACAAAGATGACAGCAGTGACTCCAGCTGAGAGTCACTTTCTGAAAGCTTGGACAAGCAGACACTATTTGCCAACATTCATATGACGCCATTTATGTTGCCCAGGGAGGGAAAGGGGGAAAATTGCATCCCTGCTCAAATACATTCTTTGGGCATTAGTATATGGCAGTGTCCAAGTCCTCCTTCCTTACCTTCTGAAGAGAAACTCAGCTCTGACATGCACCAGGGTTTTGACTATCAACAACTGAAGTACAAATAAACTTGTAGTGCCATACCTTGTACAGCAAGAAGCTGCTCATCTGTGGTCCAACGTGCATTAAATTTCTGGACGACCTAGACAACAACAGCAACAAAAATTCATTTATATACTTTCACTTGTATCTGAGCTCATAAAAACCTCTCAAAATTGCAACAAGGAATTAACTGTTAGTCAAAGTACATCACTAGCATTTATCTTCACAATTAACAAAAGTCAGAAAATGATCTCACCTCTGGAAGTCTGTATTGTTCTATACCACCTTCAAGCTTTTCTTTGAGCGCGCTGTTTGTCTGTTTGATATTCTGAATCTGAAAAGAAAGTTACATCCCTTTAAGAAGGATTAAAAAAAAAAATCTTTGGACAAGCCCTTTTCCAGCAGCCTTGGCAGGAACCTCACAAGCTCAGCCTTCCAGTTTTTCTCACAATCTGCCTTCTCCAAAAAGAAAGCTTGCTATATTGGAATAATGTACAGCAAGAGCAGCTGGCAAATCAGGAGATCCCATTTAATTTATTCTCCACTGTCTACAAGTCATTTGGAGCAAGAACTGCCCCAACTTCCAGGCCTGTATAAAGCCCAGCATAAGAAGACCAAACCCATCTGCAGCAAGCAATGAATCAAAGACTGTTAAAGAGTTCAGCTTCTCCCGGAGTGCCAGGAAAAAGGCTTCAGGCCAAAATACCAATTCTATTAAGTTTAATAAAAAGCTTGAGACAGATCTCTGCTTTAGAAACAGCAAAATGCTCAGATCTAGGCAACAAACTCATGTAGCAAACCTGTATTTACTCACAGATACTTGAAAAACATTTGTTTAAAAGGCAGATCCATCAGGGAAGCAAAAGGTACATAAGGAGTCTGTATGATACCTGTCTAGGAAAGACTAAGCCAAACATCTCTGTGACTTCTAAAAGTACCACATGAAAAGGCAAAGGAAAGAGCTGCTGCAGATGGAAATTGCATACTACTGAAATAAATGTCACCTGAGGAAAGTTACAGTTAAAACTGTAGACAGACTTCTGAACTGCAAGAAAAGCTAGGTGCCAACAAATGTTCCTTCAAGTCCTGCTATGAACTTTCCCTTGTTTTACTTCAGGTCGAAAGGAGGCTTGCCCACAGAACTAAAACCTAAGAGATGTAAAACCCAGAGCTGCATTCAGAGCACAAGGACAGCAGCCTGTCAACATTGTGCATCATCACTGCGCCAGAGCTTTACAGGAATTCCTGCCAGCTTTGCAGGAATTTGCCTGTTTGCAACAGGCACTGCCAGCAAACCCAGCAGTCACTCCTGTGCGATCCCGCTCGTACCTGCCGTTTGATGGAGACCAACTCCATGTCCAGTTGTCTGAGTACAGTGGTAGCAGCTGTGGCATTGGCAGAAACAGCTTCCACATCTTCCTGGGAAAGGAACATTCCTTTGGGAGGTTTCCTCTTTGCTCTGTTCTTGGCCTGTGTACTGTGCTTCTCCTTCTTCACCTGAGGGACAGTTTCAGCAGGTGGCACCTGGCAAACAGCAGTCGGTCATTTTACAAAACCAAGTATCCTTAGAGATCCCTTCCAGCTCACGCCATTCTGTGACTCTGATTTTTCAGCCACAACAACGTCAGTATGCAGACAGGAGGACATTTTTGCTTTAAGTGGCATGTCATACAAACTGTCTTATACAAATTTCTCCTTTCCTTTAGCAGCTTTCAGTGTTTACAGAGATATCGTGGTTGCCTTCTCTGCCCATTCTCATTTTGGGAGACAGATGCCCAGTTTTGCTCTATTAAATGTTCTGGTTATTTTCAAACCTTCAAAACCCTTCTTCTTGTTTTCATCATCAGATCTGAACACACCACCAGAAGGAAACAAAGTGAAGTGTGGAAACAGAAAGAACACAACTAAAACAGTTTACTGAGAGTTGTTTTACTACCTGACAGACACAGGAAGGAATAAATCAAAGGATAAAGGAGTGAGGTGACAACAGGGTAATTCTTAGATTGTTACACCATTTCTTGGAAGCCAGGTTTTCTTGCATAGCACTTGAATATCAACTGTTCCATCAAAATGGTGCAGTTTTACCTAAAATAAATTTTAAGTCTTTTTTTTTTGAAAAAGGAGTATTTCAAAGAGCACTTGCCATTTTTATCCTTTATGTCTAAAGCAAAGACAAGTAGATTAGCCAGGACACTTACTACAGATCCTTCATGAGCACAGCTGATTCTAAGACAGCAAAACCATTTCTTGCAGAAGTTATACTCAACAATCAACTCATACTTAAGATTTTTTACCCTCCCCAGTGACTGGAGCCTGGCCAAGAACACAGAACAGAAGAGTGGCAAGGAGAGAAAAAGCAGAGGGGAGGCAGTACATATGAATCCTCTGCTTGATCACTGCAAGCTTTAAACACATTGGCTTCACTTGGTGCTATTGTTTTCCTCCTAATGTGCAGCTACATGGAGTTTCTACACAGTTTTTGGCATTTGCCCATTAGTATTGAATGCTTGCATTTGAAACCACACGAAGCTGGGCACCAAACCCCAAGTAGGTATGAGGTTCTGACTCCCAAAGGACTCCAGCACAGCTGCCACAGATAAAAGCTTTCACCCTCCTCATGGGCACAATGGCCAGAGCCCCACAGCAGCAGCAGCAATGCGGACAGTTGCCTGCTCTCAACTTTTTTCTTCCATCCATTGGTGCACAGTATTCCACGAGATCTAATGCCTAGGGCAAGCCCAGAGGCAAGAGGTAACTCAGGGGTATCCCTCCTGCAATGGCCAATGTCTCTTTGCAGACAGGAAAGCAGGTGGTGAGCAGGAGAAACCAGACTGGCTTAGCTATGAACAAGTGAAGTAAGCTCTGCTCTCTGCTTCAGAAGGGAGCACTTTGATAACTGAGCCAGGTAAATTATTCAGCATGGATAGACATTTCAGATCCACTCATATTTCATCTACATACACTGCTTCCCAGGACTACACAGCAATGCCTCACTGCAGGTTCAGCCTGTCTGCTGACCAACAGGCAATGCCTGCAGTGCAAACATCCCAGAAGCTTCAACATTAAAGAAAAATGAAAGCAGTTTCAAATTACTGTTTTACACAGTTCAAAAAATGCAAAGCTCTTTTGTGCTGCAGACAAGAACCAGAGCTCCAGCAGAACAATTTCTGACAGCTCCAAATGCCTCTAGGCCCCAGGAAAAATTGGAACATCTAGTCTGTCCTGGAAACTCTTCTTTCCTGGCCACACACATTTCTCTTGAGAATTAAACCAATTTTTGAAAACCAGAGAGAATTAAAATGCAGGGATTTAGAAGGGATTTAGCAGTGCTCCTGTTTATTTAGATATTGCCACTGCTATCCAGCACACTTCAGTCTTACAAACTCCTTAATACAATGTTCCCTTCCTCAGATTTCACTGTGTAAAAAGGAAATAAAGCTATCTCAAGCTACATAGAAACAGAGCATGAAGTGGGAGGCACTTTCAGGAACAAGGAAGATACAGAGGAAGCAGGTCTAGGTCATGACCTCAGTATTACAGAGTCGCTATGCAAGGAAATCCAAACAGTTGCACTAACAATTAAATTAAAAAAAAAAAAAAAGGAAAAAGGATTCTTCTTCCAATGATCCTCAAAGGAGGAAACAGATGAACACCACCACTTCAGATACTCTGAGAAATCCCAGTATTACTGGGTAAGTCAGAGAGCAACCAACAGGTCTCAGAGCTGAAAGAACATCTCTGCAGATCTGGGACAGGGAGGTTCCTTCCAGTAAGAGTCCCGGGCTGCTGGCACATCACAGCCCCTGCATGTCTGACCACATCATTACAGAAACCTAATGACCAAGGACAAACTTGTCCCCTCCTGGTTACCTGCTCTCTCTCTCAAGGCATTTCAAATAAGCCCTAAATTCAGGTACTGTAAAATCAGAATCACTGAATCCTTAAGTTGGAGAAGGCCTCCAAGATCATGGAGTCCAATTTTTGACCAAACACTTATCAACTAAACCACAGCACTAACTGCCCTGTCCAGTCATTTCTTGAACACCTCCAGGGATGGTGACTCTGCTATGTTCCCAGGCAGCCCCTTTCAGTGCTTGACCACCCTTTCAGTGAAAAAATTATTTCTGATGTCCAATCTGAATCCCCCTTAAGGACATTTTCTCTCATTGCGTCCCTGGATGCCTGGGACCAACCTCCACCTTGCCAAAATCTTCTCTCAGGCAGCTGCAGAGAGTGATAGAGGTCTCCCCTGAGACTCCTCCTCTCCAGAATGAACAAGCACAGCTGAACTCTGAACAGGCTGTGAAGGCTGTCAGCCCCATTTTGTCCTCCAGCACAATCCTGTCCTGAAAAGTCCCCACAAGGCTGCCATGGCACACACAGCCAGATTGAATACACTGCATGAGTTTCAGATTGGTTTGAGCGCCATGGCCTGTACCAGTGTGACAAGGAGGGCACAAAGCCTCCTCCCACACTAAGATTTTCTGCAAAAATGTCTTCATGGTAACTGTCCAAACCAGACATCTGATCTGGTTTGGCCTTACATGCAGCCAAGTTGGTGAAGAGCTACCTTTCTTCCCTCTTCTGCAGCAAGTTCAGGACATGTCAGCATTGGTTGGGAAGGAAGAAATAATAAAGGGGGTTGAAGAGAGTTCTTTTACAGATGCAAGCTTTTGAAGAGCTTACAGAAAAATCTTAACTGTAAATTCATTAAAATAATGGGAAATGGGACAATAGCATTATTTACAAAACACTAGAGAGCTGCAAGTACACAGCTGGAACTTAGCCAAGTGAGAATCCTTCCTGTCTGAGTGTTGCTGAGGCTTCTGAGAACTCAGTTTCTTGTAAGGATTAATATAAATGGCTTCACATCCACTCTGCCCCTAGGAAGACATCAGGAACATGCTGGTTCCATCAGTGGAAACAACAGCAAAACTTTCCTGGAAAGTCTAGAGAGCACCCTCACGTGGGTGAAGAGTAGATGGAATGTTGTGATTTTTCAGTTATTTCCATGCAAAATTATTTGTTGGAGGAATTAATCTCACTGAGAGTGACTGACAAAACCATTACTCTGGAACCTTTTTATGACTGTGTGGGATCCTGTCTTTAAATACATCTAGTGGATTTTCCCTAAATATAATCTTTTAAAAAATGAAGAAGTAGAATGACTGGGAGAGAGAGACTGGGAGAGAAATCAGGCTAGAAAAACCAGGAAAGGGAGCTAACTTCAAGGAAAGAAGGTCTTAATCATCTTCCTGTAACTCACACATTCAACCCACACTGCTGCTGAACAAGGTGTTTTTATTTAGTAACAGGTAACCTGCAGGTTATGCACATGGAGATTAAATATATGATCTCCTGCAGGGCATCACAGGCTGGGTTTTCAGAACTGTGGTATTTGTGTAGCTATTTTCATCCAGAATTCTATGCCCACAGAAAATGAAGTACTTGAAGTGAAACACAAGTACTACATTTTGAGCTGATGTAACAACAGGTTAAGGTCACCCTGCCAGACAAAATTAACTAGGCACAAAAGCTTTCTCCTTTACTTTTCACCAGTACAGCTGCAATCCTGGTGCTGCTGAAGTGACAAGGATTGCTGGGGAATTCAATACATCAGGAATGTACCTTAGAGACTAACCTGTACATAAATGCACTTTTGTTGGTCTACCTAGAACAAAAGGACGGATCCCCCCTCCACCAAGCCATCTCCATAGGGGCTTGTGCTTCTACTCCCTCTCCATGCAGTTAGGTTGATTTAAACCACTGAGGGTGGTTTAAGCTAACACAGACAAAGAGAAGACAAAAGAGACTGGAAACAATCACATAGTACATTAGCATGGGATAGTGAAGTGTTAAATTTTCCCAGCTCTATTCATAACAACTTCTTTATCTATACTTGTCTTGATCTATGAATAATTCTGAAGACAATTCTTTTCTTGTATGACAACTAGACAAAGTACTGAAGAAAATTAGATACTGTCATGAAGTAGCTAGTAAATAAAACACTTTAATTTGTACAAGAGTAAGAAACAGAATTATACCTCCTTTTTGCTCTCCTTGTTTTGTTCAACTTCAATGTCAATAGGGTTATTTCCATTTGCTTCCTCCATTTCATCCTCACTGGAAGACAAAAGCAAACAGTACTGTATTAGTTTGTGAGGCTCTCTTTTTCTATAAACAGCATGCTAAAACAAAAGCATGAATGCCACAGCAAACCCAAAACCTCTCCTTAGTTTTATTCCCAGGATGTGGGTTTTTTGGGGGGATTGGTGTTGATTTTATTTGGTATCAGTTTAAGTCAATAAATTCTTAATTCTGAGGATAGTGCATAGAGGGACACTTCTCAGCGTACTTAGGCAAAATAAATCTACACAAATGAAGGCAAAAGACATGAAATTAATTCCACAAGTTATCTTTCAAAGAACATGGGACACCAAGCATTTTTACTTTAGGCAAACTGAGACAGAAAGAAAGACTTAAAAATACAGCAAGTAGCTAAAACACAGATTTCATGAAACTCCTTAATATTTAGCAAAACAGAGATGCACAAGATGAACTCCCTCAAGAACAAGCATAAAAAATGCTTGGTTTTTTTTTTTTTTTTCAGTGACAGCCTCACATTTTATTCTCCCCTGGAAAAGCAAAAGATGTTATCAGTTACAGAGTAATAATAGGCATGAAATTGAGGCCATATTGAAAGCAACCTTGGCATACCTGTCCAGTCTGGCTTAGGTGGAATTTTAATCAGACATCAAATCAAATGTGTTTTCATGATTTAGAATTTTGTACTGTACACAACCAAAGTAAATTGCATTGGCCATTTGAAATGATGCCCAGAAACAGAAGAAATAAGCTGATGTAATCAAAGCATTTTTATTAATCAAAAAATTAACCTATTTTGTCATACCAAACTTCATAGCTGGTGCAGATATGTCCCAGCTCCAGGACACGGCATGGCTGTGCTCACAGGGAGGAGGAGCCAGCAGGCACAGCATGTGCTGCTGAGCTTGGCTGTGGCATCAGCTCTCACCTGGCCATGTCCCTGCTACAGCCACATCCCAAGGAGGAATGGGCTGCCATCCTTCTCCACAAGAGCAGGCACTTGTACAAACCACTTCTGCTCTCCCAAGCCACCTGGCTCAGCAGCTGATTGACAATTTAGTTTGGGTAATGATGATTCCAGGGAATCCACTCCCAAGCATCCCTTCCCAGAGCTGCACACAAAGTCCCTCACATACAACTTAGAACAAGTGCTGAAAACCTGGTCCCAAATGCACTGAGAGCTGTGTTAGTGGCAATCTGAGGGGTTGGGGAATTTCCCTGCCTAGCCACAAAAGGGATATAGAGGTATTTGAGTGAGGTACCTCAGACTGCCTCTTCTCTTAACCCCAAAAGAACTTCTTTGTGTTCTCACCTAGGTTCAGATTTCAGCCTTTTCACAACAGTCTTTGCTGTGCTGATAGTTTGTTCTTGTATTCTATTCTAGCAAGTGCCCCTAGACATGAGCTGAATTAAAGCCCACCTCCTCAATTCTGCAGCTGTAGACACCGATTGCCATAACCAAAGAACACTTCTGAAGCTCTGCCAACACCAAATGGCACAGTACAACCTGAAAATCCAGGCACCCTAAACTCACCCAGAGTGGATTCCACACCCTGCATGGCTGCACTGACAAATCCTTTGAGGGTGCAGGGGTTTGACTATTTTACATAATGGAGGGGAAGAACAGAAATCAAACATCAAGCTGACAGCCTGGTGCTTAGCTTCCTGCAGATGTAAACCAAGTTAAGCACTCCCAATCCAGCTGCCCTCCTCAAAGGTTACAAAATTACAGCACATGGCAGCCCACACAGTTCTTTCCCATTCACCAGATGGTCTGAGGTGCTACTTTTCCTAGCAAACAGGCACAGGTACTGAAATGTGTGTTTCTAAACTCCAGTAATTTCATTTGTGAGCACAGAACAAAAAGAGAGATGAGTATTAAAAGACCTTAAACTACATGGTACAAGACAAACACACACTCCATATAAAAGATCCCCCCCTCCAATCAATAACTTCAATCAATAACTAGTAGGAAAGCTGAAAAACTAAACAAACAAAAAGCCCCAACAATCAGGATGGGGAGCAGAAAAATAGACAGTCTTTGCAGAGAAGAGAAAATAATGGAAAAAGAGACAGGTCAAAGAAAGCCAACCAAATACTGGACAAGCTGGCTGTCAGTATTCTCCCTGGCCCTGCCTGCTAAGCAAGTATTGCTGACCTAATGGAGAGATGGGAGAGGCTAAGTGAGTCATTGGTATAGCACAGCTCAACCCTAGAAACACATTTCTTCCCCCTTCCCAAACAAGAGTTGCTCACATGCAGTGGAGCCAGCAAACAGTCAATGGGAAATGCAACAAGCCCTCTGAGGGGAAAGGTGTTTGCAGAATTTTGCCCAATTATGTCAGAAGTCTTCCAAAGGCAGGCACACTTAAAGTCTGGTTTGCAATTGCAAACCTTAATTGCATTTTAGAGCAGGTTGAGAAGGCACCTGCATCAAGCAGTTGGAGTTGCTGCTGTTCAGAGTGGTTGTTTTTGCCACAGTCACGTGAAACCTCTGCATTTCTGAGGCTCTTTCAGCTCCAGAGCTAGGTGAATTGACAGTAACTGTACAGATACTTACACTGCTGACCTGCCTTCAAGGGCTTGCATGGCTATCCAGGAGGGTGAGCTTGCAGAAAAGGCATGACTCAAGCTCATTTGCTAAATCTCAGTGTCTAATGACCTCCTGAACACCACCAGCCTCACCCAAACGCCAAAGCACCCAGCACTCCCTGGAACAGCTCAGCCAGAGAGCTCATCCTAAGTTCCCCTGTGCTACCCTCTTCTCAGTCACTCAAAATCAGACCCTTAACTTCATCTTTCTCAGGAAACAGAGCTTGGTCTGGCAGCCTTTTTTTGGTCACAGTTTTCTAAGAGGCAGGAGGAAGAGTCTGTGTGTGTACAGTCACAGGCTCAGAGGGCTCCTGCACTGGAGCCTGTTTCCTGTAGCAGGTGCACGTTCTCACTCTGCTGAGCATCACGTGGAGGAAATAAAGGCAGACTTCAGCTCTTTCATTAATTCCTTTTACTGTCCTTCTTATCAGCTTATCAGCTTTTCTGGTTCTGCTGACAACAGTGCCAATCAGATTGTAAACAGATTTAATTTCAATTTTCCAACCCTCAAGCAGTATCACAGAAAAAGTTCTAGAATGGTGGGACTGTAACCAGGGCACTGGAGGGCAATCAGGAACTGCAGTGTCAAAAAGGGAACACAGCTAACTGCCAACTGCCTTTTGCTTTTAAGCAAAGCAAAACATAGCAGGGAAGAAGGGTGGGGAAAGGTGTGGTACCAGGAAACATTTTGGGGAAAATCCTACATCTGGTTTCTTACAAGCTAACAGGAATTTCTGGGACAGACTAAAGAAATCAGTGTGTGCAATACATGACCTTTCTGCTTGCAAACCTACCTTTCCTCACGTTCCCTTTTTTGCTTACGAGCATGACGGTCCATCACACTGGTTTTAGTCCTTGTCTTCTTCCAGGAGTAGTAAAATTTCACCAGGCTGGCTATTGATTTGTCAGGAAGCTGTAAATTAAACATGTATTCTTTTATATGTTTATATGTAAAGTATCCCCAGAAGTTCACAAACAATTGGTCTGTTTTTCCAAGGAACATCAGACCTCTTAACATTGGATTCTCTCAAAGGCTCAAGCAAGGCAGTTCTGTAACCTTTCCAGAAATGTTCTATGGGGGAGCATTTCAGGTTAGTGCCTACTATTTAGGACATCAAGGTCTCCAAAGAGCATCTCAGCAAGCTTCCACTCACCAGTCAAGCAGCTGGTTCCCTCCAGAATAGGGCAACACAGCAAGAGCAAATCTGAAATGAGGCCTCAAAACTGAGGTAACAGTTTTAAAGCCAGAACAGACCTAAAACAGTTTTAAAGCCAACACAGAGACATGTAAACAATCACAGAAACTCCTGAATTGCAAACATCCCAAGCATGTCTTTCATGTTTGGTTAAATAGGTTTATTCACACCATTCACATGACAAAGTCTATTCAAAGGTCTCAAAAAGGATCTTTTCAAAAGGTGAAATGCTACTGAGGGTGAACTGAGGGTACAGGAAAATGGAAATTTTTTTTGTTCTCTTACACATTCTAACTAGGAATGAAAAGTCTGCCTCCAAAAAGCACAGAACTACATTAAGACTAATTCTCTACTTTTGAGGCACTCTACATGGATGCTCTTACACAGGACTTTTAAAAGGTGAAAGTCCAGTCTTTTCTGATGAATAAAACATTTTTTACTTAAGTGTCTGATTCAGTTTGGAGGGCAGAGCAGGTGAGGAGGAAAACAAAACTCTGAGCAAGAGTCAGATATCTTTCACTCAAATACTGCTGTTTAAGTCTTCACCTGAGACAAGCCTGGTTCTCAAACTGCAGACTGACTTTAGGTTCTAATAACAGATCACACCAGCATTCCCACTCTGGCCCACAGCTGCACACAGGCAGAAATCCACAGGTGCTAAGTCAATGTTGTGTTGCCAACAGCCATGCAACAGGCTGGTGTTCTTAAAGAGTTCCACAGAACCAAATCAGGGACAAGGCTGCTCATGACAAACATCCACTTGGCTATAAACCGGTACTAAGAGTGCCAAAATATCAGAACCAGCTCTGATAAATACTATAACTTGCCTTTCATTCTCTGGCTTTGGAGATTTCTCCCCTCAGTTCCAGTCTGCAGGGGTACTAATGGGGCAGCATCTATAAACCAAAAACTAACATGCTCCTGAGCCATTGATTCCTGTCCCCTGCTACACACAAAGCTTCATGCCATTTAATTCCTTTCATGCAGAATCGCTTTCCTGGGAGTAACAGTAAAAAAATATCATTACCTAGGGAACAGTGCATGAGCTTGGCATCCCTGTATTGGAATGAACTTCACTCAGGGACAGAGCCATGCTTCTGCACATAAACCAAATTGAGAATTTCTTGCTTTGGCAGTTAACCGACCAACAGGACGGGCTTTATGTTCTTTTTTCCCCAGGACATTCCCCTGCCCTATTTTGCCTTCTATAGAAGAACTCAGGAATAAAGCAGCTCCACTCTTCAACAGTTCCATCACCTGACCCAAGGAATGGGAGACCCTAGGACTCCAAGAATATTTGGAAATCAATGTCAGTGAAGGACAAGGAACATCAAGGAAGACATGATGAAAACAAGCCTCTTTCTGCCATCCTTTTGAAAAGGGACCTTCATCCTTGGAAGGCAAGTCACCTTTTGCTTTTCAGCAGGATCAGCAATACAGACTTGTGTCACATGTACTTTAAAGAGGCTCAACACTGCAACAGCCTAGGCTCACTTCAAAGGGTCACAGACAGTGGAACTGGGTCCTGCTGGAACACTCAAGAGACTACTTTACTGAAGGAGAGCAAAGAACAAAGTCTAGTTCCCACCTAGGTGATGAACCACTTGAAAACACTCAAGATACAATTAATAAAAATTTTTACAACCCATCCTCTCCCTCTTTCAAAAGAAAACTGCACATTCCGTAGCACTTTCCTTTCAGGCAGAAACCTATCCCTGAAGTTTTCAATCATACATCTAAAACATATCATTACCAACCTAAAGCAAAGGACTGAAGCTTGCAAGGATGTATAAGCCTCCATCACAGCATCTGCTGACAGTCCCAAATCACATTAAGCACAGACTTCATCATTCAATAAAATTAATTCCTAAAAATCAGACTGTAAGAAAGGAAATCAACTTTGCACAGAGATGATCTTTACTGTATATGTGTGGGCATGTCTACAGATCATGCCTGAACTGCAGCTGAGACAAACACTACCATAGCACACAGGGGACTGAAAACTGTAATTTCCAACCAAAAAAAAAAAAATCACACAGTCATAGTTTATCCTGAACCAGTAAAGCACTTCAGGAAAACACTTCTACAGAGACTCTGGGAATAATATTGTTTCTTTCTATTCATGGCAGCATTCTCCCTCTAACATCCCCTTTGGCCTGTTCTCTCTCAAGAGCATTAGACACACATTCAGCACAAACAGCACTGAAGACAACAGTCTGTTCTGCTTTCCCACTCCTGCAACACCACTTACCATCTGCTGGATCCTGTGAAAGGTTTTCCCATGGAAACTGAAGGCCTGTTCAAACAAGACCTTGTCTTCCACTGTCCACTCATCTGGGAATGGAGTAAAGTTTGGCAAATCTGCCAAAGACTTCTCAATGTTGTGCTTGTGCCAAAACAGCATCCCAAGAGCCTAGAAATAACACAGACACCAAGGTGACAATTGTAATCAAAAGAAGCATTACTGGAAGACGGAAAGGGAGAGCTATGACATTTTTCTCAGGCAACATGTTCAACATAATTTTAATTCTCAGCTACATCAGGTGCTTTTCTGAGTGCAAGAAACCTGGAGTCCTAGGCTGTGAAGACCAGCCTGAAGTTTATCAAAACGACACAGGTCATCACGTAATAAAAGATTAGCAACAGAAAGGTGGGAGAAAAAACTTAAGAAATTACTTCAGCTTTACTGATCATGGTATGCACAGATAACCTGAGCAAAGGCTTGGGAAGTCTACCTGAAAGAGACTGGAGGCAGCTTCTTTCCTGTGCTGGACTCCACTTCCTGGCAATTAGAAGGATGGTTTCTTTGACTGGGGGTTTTTATAATTGTTTATGGGGTTCCTTCTGAGGGGGACTGGGAAAAGAGAAGAGAATGAAACAAGAACTGGAAGAAGGAAAGGCAGAGAACATGCATCACCTTGACTTACTGCTAAAAAGTCCCTGGCCAAAGGAGGAATAAATCTCACACATTCTGGGGGCTGCTCTTTCGTTCCCTTGAGAGAACAAGGGAACAAAATGAGAGACCTCATTTTGCTGTTGCAGTCTCTGCTTCTCAGTTCCAAAGTGCCTGTGCTGCACTTCACCACCTGCAAACCCTTCCCCTTCTGCTGTCTCTGAGACACTCATGCACAGCCCCCCTCTCCCAGAGCTCCACAACCCCTGTGTGTTATGACACAACACTACCTCTGGCATGCCAGCAAAAAAACAAGTCATTTTGGGAAGGCCTGACTCTGCAGAGCTAAAAACCAGCCTTTCACAATTGCTGTGAAGTGAAAACAATCCCTAACATGCTGAGTAAAACGTAAGAGTAACCCTCTCATCATATGCAAACTCAGCTCAGGTTTCACAGCCATACGTACCCTTATCTAGTAGTTTCACCCTGGCTGCCCAGCGTTACAAAATCCCTCCAAAATCGGGGTTTCCCCATTACTTTGCTATGCAAAAAAGTAGTTCCTTTATGGGATCTCACACCCCTGAGATTCTGCACAGAGCATGCATATAAATGTTAGTGTTATCCAAGATCTTGGCCAGATCCTACTGGACTCAGTGCTGCCTGGACACCTTCTCCTCCCTTCTGCCATCACACAGAACAGGTAGCAATCTCAGTTGTAGCACGGTCACTTGGTCTGTCACAGAAGCCACACAGCCATTCTGGCAAGGATGGGTCAAAGAAACTATTGTGCAGCCATGAAGGACTGAGTTTCCCCTCCCCTGACAATCTCATTCAGCTTCAAATATGAGATCTACCCAACATCCCTATGAGGAAACAAGGGATAAACAAGGAGCGAGACATTTTGGGAGGGCAGGGTAGCATTATATAGCACTGTGGTGTTAGTGAGGACTGAGGGAAGAGCTGCTTATATAAAGCAAGAGGTAAACAAGAAGATTTCCCTTATAGGCTTGTTTAAGAGGAGATCAGTATTCATCTTCCACCTGTGCTGCCCTGGAAGAACTCTGCACTCACACACAGGTGAGCACAGGGCCTTCCCAGGCTCCTTTGTCCCAGGGTGTCTGACAAAGGCTGGCAGGAAAGGCCAGGTCACAGCCAGATATACTGTGGTGCTTCTAAAAGTCTGTGACTACCACAGCACAGCACAACAGCCCACAGCTGAAGTGCCTGCCCTGCCAGAGCTCACTGGCCTGTGGGGAGCCTGCCCTTTGCCTGCCCTGGCTGCAGGGACTCCCAGCAGCACAGCCCTGAGCCTCCAGCCATGATCCAAGAGCAGCAGAGCCAACAGCAGGGCACTGAGCCACGGGCAAGGGGAGTGAAAGGACAGGGATGGGAGCTGGGCTGGCACGGATCGGGCAGCTGGACAGGAACCCTGCCGGGCACAGCAGCACCAGCCAGCACACAGCCCAGCAGCCTGCCAGCAGCCCCCACCTCCTGCAGCAGACTGGCACATCTCAGCCTTTAAAGAGATGCATTGGGCAGTGGGCACAGGTGGCAAAAAGGCAAACTCTGTATGATTGTCAGGCAAGCCCCCTGGACAGAGGAGCAAAGTGACCACCTGTCAGGGGAATGCACATGTGGGACAGGGCGGCCTTGGCCAGCAGAGCCCAGAGACAGTGGCCAACTGCTAAAGTGAGCTTTTACTGGCTTCCAGGGAGTCTGCATCAGCTTGTCCAGTTACTCAGCCAACAGCCACTCTGATGATACCTGCTGAAGACAGGGTTTCCCTTGGTGACACAAATAATCATCCTGATTTGAAAGCCTTGACACTTGTCCCTGTAATACAAAATGAACGTGTGCTTTCCAGAGCAACACAAGCTAGATCCTCTCCAGTTATTTCCTGAAAATGCCCAGCACAGCTCTCTAGGAAATCCCAAAGGACATGGCAAACATGTTTAACTCCAGAGTACTATGTGAGAGTGCTACAGAAGGAATGAGAAAATTTTTAGGAGCAGGGACACTTTTACAAGCTGCTCAGTCACTTTACGTTCTGATGTGGCAAGTCATGCAACTTCTGTACACAGAGGGGGAGAGAAAAATGAAGAAAAAGACTCAAAGGAATGAGTGGGAGGTCTGTATTTTCAACATTAAAATTAATGCAAATCTCTGTTAGCTAAATTTAAGTTTTTCAAACCACAAGAATTCAGTGGATTTTTTTTAAATCACAAGCTTCATTTTCATCATTCTTCTGTATCAGTCTTTCCAAACAACACTTCTCCACTAAAATAATAAAACCAATTTCTACTATTCCAAGACCATCTCTCTTGAAAAATGTTATCCACAATAACCAATACTAGAGTATACCAATATCAGCTGAAGAGAGTTACCACCTTTATCTTCATTTTAAGTTCACAGCCTCCTGATGCCTTTACATTCATTTTGTTGCTGTTTTCTGCTCTTAGAAACTACAATTATCAAGCCTGATCATTCCTGGTTTTGCCAGAAATTTTGCTGGCTATCTCAACCTCAGTTTTCTTGTTCAGCAAGAAGTCTTTTTGAGCATGAGTATCAACCACTGAAAGTCTGACTCAAGGATGACAGCAGAATCATTTACATAGAAGCCCTTTCCCATCCCACCATTTGTTTCTATGCTCACAGCCTCTGTCTGAACAATTTCATAAACTTTCAGGTTTTTGTACTTGTAGAGACAGTATGTGATTTGCCAATACACTGAGTTGTGAGATTCCCTGCCTTCCCTTTCCGAGCAAGTGAGTGCATGAGGAAACTCCACAGAATTCAGAAAAGTTTCCCAGGCACAGATCTACTCATCTCCCCAGCATGTTTTGAAATCACTGTCAGTTAACACAGGAAAGATTAGTACACAATCCTAGACCACAGGGAATAAAGGAGAGGTCTGTTCCTCACACCAGGGTTTCCAGCCCTAGGTTACAGGTCATGGCTAAGGTCAGTGGCCACTGGCAGTCATCCCCTGTTTACTGCACTAACAGCCAAGGTGCTCATCTGTGAAATGCAAAATGATTTGCAGCACAGTTTTAAGGTAAATAACTGTGGGTATCAGTTTGCCTCAGAAAAGCACATGATGGTTCAATAGCTCATTAATAACTGGCAAGACATCCATGAAGCAGAGACGGAGCAGTCAGCTGGAAACTGCAGTGCAATCAGGCAGCTGTCCAAAGATAAGCCAATCTTTTTAACATTTTTAGGGGGTCTGAAAGTGCTCAAGAAGCAGTCACCAGAAGAAGCATAATACTCATGACCAGACTCCATTAGAAATGATAATGGTTTTGTTTTTCTTCTTTTGACTCTTGATGTAAAACTAGAGGTAAACTCTGTATCCACAGAGTACAGGCTACTATTAGGAACAGTCAGTTTTGGGACAAGTAGTAGAGGAGAAAACATAGAAGGTACAGAAAGAAGCAGTTCTAGGCAGTTGCTTGAAGTCATGTTTGAATGCTTGCTGAAAAATATTTTAAAATAAAGTATTCAGAGGTTTGTTACCTGCTCCATATTGTATCCATGCTTCTCTTTAGCAATGGCAATATATTCATCCACTGAAAAACAAAGAGAAGGTGTAAGTGCATTTCATATAATGATCTCATCTCCCCTTCGCTTTTCCAGTCTAAAACCCAGATCTGCAGCTCTGACTTCAGCCCTCCACAGAGAACTCTCATGAACAGCTCCTGTTTCCAACAATTCAGGAACAGAAGGCAAGGTAAGAAAAACAAGCCACCTGACAAACTATGTATTTTCCTTAAGCCTATATGGTCCGTGATATCCAATCCAATTCCAGTACTTCTGAAACACAGCCTCTGGTATTTCAGTACTTGTTCATCAAAACTGTAGACATGACTCTGTCAGCTGCTTTTTGGGGTGTGTGTTTATTTTGTGGTGGGTTTTTTATTGGTTGGTTCACTGGTTGGTGGTGATTTTTTTAATAGACCCAAAGTAGTTGTTTTCTTAAGGAAAAACATCCCCAGACACAATCCATACCTTCCAATACTGCCAGAATCCTAGTGTTGCACAACCACTGCAGACACCTTAGTAAATTTTTCAATTCTTAGGTCTCAGCAATTTTTATCTTGGACCAAACCCTATGCTCTTGTATCATCATGACCCATGAGCTTTTAATCTTTACAATGTGAACGTGCACTGAGAAGTTATATTTTGTATAGATGCTACTAAACCAAATGTCTTCACCCAGAGTGACTGAGCCCACATTATGTCCAACAGCACCCATTTGAGAGGAATGGATCAAAGTTAGTAACAGTGGCGGTGTTGTGAAGTCTGTGCCCTTGTGTCTGATCATTATTAACCACACTGTAATGACAGTAACACCCTTGAAAACAGATTAATCTAAAAGGTGAGGCTCCTGCTTCACCTTTTACAGGTTGCCTGTATGGTCCCCAGCAACACGCTAGTAGTACCCTCACCTAAAACTGATACACACAGCAAAAGTTTTCATCCTTATACAAAAATCAGACTTCACAATGAGTCACATAGCAATGAACTCAAAAATTATTCCCCCTTCTTTTTCTACAGATACCCAGGGAGGGATGAAAGCAAGTTACAGTGCTGAGCATCAGACTTATGGAGAGCGTGCGCAGCAAGGAAATGGTTCTGTGCACTCTGCAGCTAAGGAAGCCACATTTCCCACAGTCTGGACCTCAAATGTGCTTCTTGCCTATTTTCTACCTTTATGAATACTCTTATGGAATAGCACAGTATTCTTTAAAGCTTTTTCATAAAGCTGGGACAGCCCTCGATTATTCCTTCAGCTTATTAACCAAGCTATAAGCTCAAAAGGTACTGGGAAAACAGAAAGGATAAATCAGAAAACGCACAGCAGGAGAGCAGCAGCCTCTTATTTTCAACTTGTCATTAATAAGAAGAATTTAGATCCAGGTACTTAAAGTAGACATCTCATCTTTAGACTAGCCAATGTGACATGTGACAGACCTTCACATGAAAAGTACAAAAACTTTGCATTATTTTTCACAAAAAGATGTTGGAAAAGACGGACTTGTTAAGTGCCCTGCAAAAGTACATAAGAATATTAATACAGCCACATGTTGTGCCAGGAAAAGAGCATGCTATAAACACAGGCACAGCTCCACATGAGCAAGGACATTCCATAAGGTTCTTGTCCTTCCAGGCTCCCACCAGCACACCACGGCAACTCCCAACAGGCTGAGAAACGTGTTCACTGCTCCACGTTCTAGACCCACTCAGTGAAAGTTTTATTAGCCTGTTGGAAAAAGGTTTAGCCACAACCATTCATTTGCACTGCTACAACACAAACACATCTGTCTCTCTAAGTCAACAAATTATTTCTAAGAACCACATTGAACTGAGATGAAAATCATCCATTCTTGCAAACAACCTTTTCTTGCACAAGGGAAACATAATAAAATAGTTGCAAAGGCAGTGGAGGTGCTTGGGACAATGACCAACTTCCTAGGCTGAATTTGCCGCATTGCCTAATAGAACATCCTGAGGGCTACCAATGCCTAGTACAAACCCTGAAAATCAGCTTCACCACAGGAAAAAAAAACAACTTGCAAAACCACATCACAAGCAGAGAACATGATCCAGAAGAGACATACAGGGTAAAGAGGGGCAGAGAAGGGAACTGCCTCGTATACACACCATCCCTTCCCTCCACATGCCCAATGGGGCAGGGAACCTCAGTAGGATGGGGGGCAGAACAGCAACTTCAGGTGCTTCCAGAGTTACAAAACCACATTGAAAGCAAAGGCTGCCAGGAAACCCTACATGCAGCATTTCCCTGTAGTTCAGCTAAATGCTCTCTGCTTCCTTAAAAAACAGGTATTGCACATGCAGTGTTATATATTTTGTTTAAGGAGGACGTGAAGGAAGGAGGAGGGAAAGGAGCTGAATTCTCTCAAGTCCAAGGCTGAATTAAGCTCCTGAATGCTAAGTACTACTGCATTAACTACCCTGCTTTCACTGTGGAAAGATCTACAGCTCCTCATTTGACTTCAGCACCTGATCCTTTAATACATACAGAGAAGAGATGAGGTCGTTCTCCTTTCCAGCGTATTATCTTTCTTATGCCTGATGTTGTTAAGTAATGAAAACATACTTGCTCCCCAAAAAATCATTACAGCATTTTCTCTCCTAACTTAAACAACAATATTAGCAAGGTCCCCACATAGCAATATAATTTCTCTTCAAACCAGGCAATACACCACTGAGCCAAACAGTAGATTATGAGTGACTAGACAACATGAAAGTAAGCTTTCAGGAAAAGATGCTTTTACTGTCACGGTAGGTTCTGTAATGCCTCAGTATCAGATCTCATTGTTACAGTGGAGGAAGAGAAAAGAAGAATAAGAAAAAGGCAATAAGGCAGTAAACCGACTATGAGCACACAGCAGTAGTACTCCTAAACACTAAAAGAGCATGTGTGGGCGAAGGACAGACAAGGAGTACACCACCGTGCTCTCCTCTTGGCTTGTTTCCTGCCTGCTTACTGCCCCTCCTGCTCGTCATTTCTTGGCTAATTGTGAGCTCACTCACTCTGATGCTGGCACCAGAGGAATGACAGCCCCTTGAGCAATCCTTCCGATTGCTCTTTCTTTACCTTCCCCCTCCATATGAAGTAAGCAAGGAAGAGCACGGCACCAGCTGAGTCACAGGATCCCTTCAGCCTCCGATACCAGTAGAGCCTGGAATTGCCACAAGCTCAATGCTTTACATGCCACACCAGATAAAGTGTCCTGTTCCATCCCTGCCTTCCCTGTGCACCTCTAGCAAGCACAGGCAGCGGGCACGTGGAGTTGTGCTCGCTGTGTTTCAGTGGCATTCATTCAGTCACGCTCAGTGTGTAACCCAGCAATCTGCTTGGACATCACAGCTCACAGCCACAGGAGCCTGGGGCAGAGCCCTGCTTACACCACAGAGACAGCTTGCCAGCACAGCTCTGAGCCGCCTTCCAGAAGAGAACAAGCAAGAGGAGCAGAGCAATCCCAGCTCACTTCCCCCAGCAGAAAATACACCACCAAGCACTCTTCCTACCAGCTTAACTTTTTCCTCAACAGGGTAGGTAAGAGTATCCTCATCTCCCACCCAACTCATTTCCCTACACCAAGAAAGATATTTCAACACAGAAAAGGCCAAAAATACAATGAAACTTGAATAGAGACAGTTGTGTGACAGGAGATGCATTGCTCCTGTGAAGGCTCTTGTTGCTACTAGAAACCAGATGGGAGGAGGGACAGAGAACAGAACCATAAAATGTATTTCTTCACCTACTTGGCTACACTTCTCTTATGTGCATTTTAGCTGTGTTGGGGTGAGCAGGATCCCTCTGTCCACCCCACACCCAAAATGGAGTGAGCATTGGCCCAAAGAGCCCCTTCCTACAGCCAGTCATGCTCAGGAAAGCAGGAGTAGCACAAAAGGCAGGGATGCAAAGGGAACAGAGCCTCACATACACACTGTCACCAGCAAAGAGGGCACAGAGTGCTCAGATGCTAAAAGACATCTCCCAAATAAGAGATAACTGAAGGACCCTGGGTGTAGCACTAAGACAGCCAAAGAGGTAAGGGAAATGGAAGGGAGCGGCAAAGGAAGCACAGAAAGACGTTTCCTGCCCTCTAGAGAGGGGAGTTTGACCAAAATGGTGCCCTTAACCCCCTGAATTGTTTTCCTGTTCCCAGCCAGCCTTCTCATAAAGATCTGCCTTTTGCTAACTCACCTCCCTGCAAAAATTCCTCACCAGAGGCAAAAGAAAGAGGAACCTCTTGGCTGACACAGGGAAGGAGGAAAAAGACCAAACAACTGCATTGCTGATTTTCAGTCCTACATCCTTGAACAGCGAACTGAGACGTAAAACATGAGCATTTGTTTCAGGAAGGCGGGAGAACTGTGAAAAGAGAAATGCCTGAAAAGAATGACTCCCCTTATCACCATTTGATCACATTTCAATCTCTGAGTGGGTCCTTCTGGAGAATTTCTCCCTCCACCCAAATTGCTTGTCAATGACCCCACAAGAATCACATTGTGTTCAGCAGACTCAGTGACCCCAAGGCAGGTTTGCAGCATGAGTGAGTGTGCTAAAGCCTATAGAAAGCAACAGGAATGCAGAGGTAGAGCTGTTGCTGCAACCTCAGTTCACCCCTATTACTAGGGTACTGCAGGAGCTCTGAACACTTTGCATATTACGTGATGCAATACCCTGGCAGAAGAGGGTGAAATGAGGACAAAAGCAGCATCCTTTGCAGCCTCAGTAATGTGCTTCACGGGGTTTGATCAATGCTGGAACCTGCAAGGAATTCTGGATGTTGCCATACATCTTTCCCTCCCCTCCATCTCCCCTGAGAACAGGAAAAAAAAATGAAAGAAAAAAAAAAGAGAGAGAGTCAAGACTAAAATAAATCTATACTATATAAAAAAAACAAGGACATGTAGACACGTGAAACTTTTCCAAATTCCAAAACACAATTATGACGGTACGCAAACAACGGAGCAGTTTTCGCCTCGCCTATAAAACCGAGCAGCTGCATTGCCGTGCCGCTGCCCTGGCAATGGCACCCGTGGAACGCTCCTGCCACCTCGTGGTCCCAGCTCGGCAGAGAAAGCTGCCAAAAGCACGCCAGCCTGCTCAACTGGCTCCCCAAAGTTAGCTGCAACTGGAAACGGGAAGCAGGCAAAGATCCTGAACAAAATCACTTGAATGAAACTAAACCCCACCTGATCTTAGAGGTCGTTCTAACCTTAATTACTCTGTGCTTCTATTCCAAAGGTTCTTATGCCTTGGAAAAGCTATTTTCTCTTCTTGGTAAGATGTGATGTAACAGGCAGGAGAAGAGAGGGAGACAGAGCACAGAGGTGTTTTGTGTCCTGTGCTGACCCACCTGGGCAGGCATAGAGCCTCCTTTAACATCTTTTATAAGAACAGAGAGTGTTAGTTACACAGACACAAAGGCCACTCAAAAACCTCTTCACACAACTGAAGGCACAAGAGGATTTGGGCTTCAACTCCACTGCATCTGCAGCAGGTGAGGATAAAGTCTGAATGCAACTGCAAGGCAAAGGAAAAGTTACCCCTTACCAGGAGAAACTTACTTGGATAGGACCAAGAGAAAATCTGCTGCAGCAGGGCACGGCAACTTGAGTCATGGGACTCCACAGTATCTATCAACCTCCCACCCAGTCACTCCCTGTTGCTCAGATTTTACTTCTGTATCATCTCTTGTCCACGTACCAAGGGCCACAGGGTGCCAGTGCATTAGAAGTCTCCTATGGCAGCAGGAGCAGACTAAGCACTCCTACCCTCCATCCACCCCTTTCCACTTGTGAGCACAAGCACCTGCCTGGAATGCCAGGGAAGCAGACTGGCAAACTGTGCCACCCAAAAGCTCTTTCCCAGCACAACGGTTTCCTCACCCAAGCATGCAGTTAAAGGCATACAAGCACTGAGTGGTGGCTGGCAGTATGGAGATGCTCTGACCTCCGAGGGGCAGTCCTGGACTGTCCTGCCACCAGCCCTACCCACACAGGCTGCCCCTTTGTCCTGTGCCAGCTCTGCAGCCACTCAAGCACCACGAGAGCTGAAAGCTACTCACAGAAGTTTTATATGGCCGTGTACCATATAAAAATCTCTTTTATTGGGAGGTTGCACAAGCCTGAGAAATGATGAGCCCTCCTAGTTTCAGCAAGGAATGAGACTGACTCAAGCCAAAAGTGAGACTCATTCCTTGCCCCGCACAGCACAGTGGCAGGGATGAGCAGGCAGGTAGGAACAGGTCTACATAAACTTACACTGGTGAGGAAAAATCTGTTCACAGAACCACACCTGGAGCACAGAAACTGCAGCCTGAGAGAGAACAAATCAAGGGATAAAATAGAGTGCCCCACTGCTGGGAGATTTATCCCTTTAAAAACCCTAATACCTACTGAGAGTTTCCTTTGTCACACAAAGGCAATCAGTCCCCAAGCAGTGCACACTAATAAACTAAAAAGAAACACTGTATTTCCTACCTCCTTTTTTAATATTTTTAATTCTGCTCTTTGCATGGCCTGCACCTAAGGACAAGTTCAAAGCTGAAACCTCAGTGATGGTTAAAGACACCACTCATCTGCCTTTAGATTTTGCTACACCAGCTAGAAAGCTGTAATACAAACACTATGTACTGACTAATTAGCATCATTTTTGTGGCTTGCCAAAACTATTAAACTTTTTATCAGGAAAGGCCTTTTGTTAGTACACATGTAACTTTTAAAGCCTTTACCAATGCATGTTCCTTTCTGAAGCTGCACCATGCTGACACCATCACACCATGAAGTCTCAACAGACTGCATGCACACAGGGCAGTGTGTTAATGAGGACTGCCAGAAGGACAGCCAGATGGGTGATGCTCTCTGCTGCTGCTGCTCTCCTTCAGAAAGGCCATGTGGATGCCCATGGTAAGGACATCCACAGAGGATCCTCTGGGAAAAAAGACTGCTTCTTACACATCCATCACATTCAACCTACAGTCAGAACTTTGCTCTGCCATAGCAAATGAGTTAGCTTTAGCATAGCTTGCCATAGCAAATCAACACCACTTTACTGGAGGGATGACACAGGTTTAAGTATCTACAGAGCCCTGGGTGAGCCCTGGGTACCACAAACCCAGATGTTGCCAGATGTGCTATAGAAAAGGATGAGAGAGATCTGACAGGGCAGTAACAAAGAGGAAATATTGTCTTTGGGAACAAGAACAGAACAAGGAAGAGCCAAATGAGATAACCATGGGACCTAAACTGTGACCATATGAGATGCGAGCATGGCTATCATTTAGCACTGCAAGCCTGATCCTAAATCAGACACAGACACTGGACTGTATTAAATGTAATTATCGGAGCCATTGATATTGAGCTTAAAGCCCATGTGAGAAACAGAACACATTAGCTTCTGGCAGGGAGAAAACATTCATTCCCATGTACAACAACAAATTACAGACAGGATAAATGCATACAGAAAACACTGGAACAACAAAGTGAGTTTATGGCAGAATAACTCTTTGCATTATTCAGTACAGTGCTCTCAATTCAGTCCGAGAAGCCCTAAAGCCAGATTTATTCTGCTGTTAAACTTTGGCTTGAGTTCACTCCACTGGGAGGTCACAGCCTAGGATTATACACTTCAACTACAGGCAGCAACACACCCAAGCAACTCAAGTAACAACTTGAGCATTATCAATACAGTTGTGGCAAGAGGTAGATTATTTTTAAAAAATCGTATTGTTCAGTGCAGGGATTCTAACTTGGGTTAGAAGAAACTCCTTTGCACAGATTTTTGTATAGAAATTATCATGCTCACTTCTTGAGAATGCCTGATCCAGTGAATGCTTTCCAAAAGCCATATTTGCTAATTTGAAAACAAACAAACAAACAAACACCCCAACAAACAAACACCACCACACCAATCTGACACACACTAATGACACAATCAGTAGGGGAGGCCACAGAGTCAGGTTACTAGCAATCCCATACAAGGTTTCAATACCCTGCCTAGGAACATTCTCAGCTCTTCCTCCACATCATGCTTTATACATACATGGAAATTCTTGGTCTGCAAAACAGTCAGCAGGAATACCATAAAGCTTGAGTAACCTGCTGCCAACCAGCTTCAGAAGCCACCAAGGAATATCCAGACTGAAAACACTCTATAGAGGGTGAAACCTTCCACAAGGTCCATTTTCCGACCTCGAAGAGATTTTGAAAGCTCCTAAAACCCAGAACTATTACATTCTCTGCTGTTGGAGGAATGCAGACTAATGAAAGCCCTGTATCAGAGCCAGGCTTCCTAAAGAGCATGTGTAACTCCACTTCCCCACAAGACAGGGTCTTTGTGCAGCATGAGGGAACATGCACAAGGGGCATGCAGGAGCAGAACAGCCATCAGGTTAAATTACAGCTCATTATTATTGTTACTGATAATAAGGCCTGTGACAAGAAAGGAGTAGGCACGCTGACTCCCTTTATATTGGACACAAAAGCAAAAGAAATTATCAATTTGTCCCATGGCTACCTCCTTGAGGGATGCCACTTGGGCAGAAAGGAAGCATCAGGCAAGCCAGCAGCCAGCAAGAGGAAGGAGACAAGTCTGAGTCACACAGTTGCTGCCCTCAACAGATGTGGATCACCCCACCACAGACAGGTCAGCCTTTGGGAGACACTAACATTCAGTGCATCCCTTCTTGCACTTATCTGCTTCCTATAGGCTTAGAAGCAGAAGAGGCGCAAAGCTGTGTCTGACCTCTAAGAAGTCCATGCAGAAAGGCAGCAAAGTTCTACAGCCAGATCTTGAATGACATCATCCTTACAGCAGCCTCTAAACCAAAGCAGTGGTGTTGTGTTGAGGGATATTAAGGTAATAAAATACTGCCAAATTAAGTCGTTTTAGAAAAAATCAAGTTACAGATTCATACAGCACATGCTGAAACCTGGACTGCATGAAGGCTCTCGGCCCTCAAGGCTGACCCTAAGACACTCTGTGGAAAAGCCTGTGATAAATCAATGTTACTAAAACAGACCCTGGAATATCAGTGGTGGGTTACCACGGTTTTAGTCAGGAGTTAGAAACCCAGTTCTTACTGAGAAGTTATTATGTACTTATATTACCACTAATGCTTGCAGTGCTAGAAAATTCACTACAACCCTACCACACGAAGCACATGAACAGGGAAGTAACTTAAGGTAGAGTGCAAAAGTAAGAGTACAGGAAAATTAAGTAGTAGGAGTGGCTCCTAATTAGAGCAAATGATGCCACAGCAAACACATAACGATGAGGGAAGCTCTGGCACATGTCCTGGAGAAAGCCAAGCTGCTTTGCCTCCTGCACTAGCAGGTCTGTAAAGGTCACACTTGGCAGCATATGAACTCATCATAGCAAGCTGTTAGGGCTATGACCTCCTCAAGCATTCCTCCATGAAGACATCTCCCACAAGAGCTCCTACCTGCCTGTGCACAGCTTCCATCACATACCTATAAACATGCACTTGCTGACTAATTTTGCTCTAAGGAAAAAATTAAACAAAAAAACATAGAAAGTTACCCTCAGCTTTCTGACCCTTCCTATTTTCTGCTCACAGCTACCATAAGAGACCAGAGAAAACAACCCAGTCCTCTGCAATGCCCCATGCCATTCCCATCAGGGCTGGAGCACGCTCAGCCTGTCCCAGGGCTGGGCCAAGCAGCGTGAAGCAGCTGCAGCTCCTCCTTCTCGTCATACTGGTCCTACAACTCACACAGCGCCCATCGGGCTGGCTAAGGCTGCTCCCAAACGAATTTCAGACCAAGGCTCCCTGCCAGGTAACTCTTAACACAGCCACCATCACTCCATTACATCCACGTCATCCTGTCTCTAAACTTCTCTCAGGAAAAAGCTTCCTCTGAGCCCAGCACCGGCTCAATCCCGCAGCAGCAGCAGCATTTCAAAGTGGGTCAGCCTGACACGATCAGAGAAGGCCTGGATCACACTGCAGGGAAAAGGAGGCACTAACAGGTGGCACGAGAGAACAAGGCACATGAAGAAACTGGTGATTGCCTCCCCCCTCCTAGCACAGCAGCAAGAATTCCTCCAGGAAAACACAGCTACCTTAGATAAGACATCCTTTTCCTGGATAGTCTCCAACACATTCTCATCTTCAGACTTTTTTTTTGTTGTTTATGGGCTTAGGGAAAAAAAAAAGCAAAACAAACCAAACAACAAAACAAACCACAACAACACAATCCACTGTACCTTTGTTACAATCCATCCAAATACGCACCCTAGCTCTCTCAAACTAAATTGCTCTCCTGACTCCACTACTGTGAAAGGGTTAAACATTCATCTTAATTTAAATATGCATTCAGGATGCAGATACATCAACCTGCAGCAATAACGATGAAAGAACTGCTCTGAGATTTCCACACAGAGCTGCAACAGCAACTAGCACAGCAGATGACAAACAAAGGGGAAACTGCAGCTAAGTTTGAGGCAACTCAGCCGTTTCAGGGATACACCCACAGCCTTCGAATGCTGGTTATCATCTTTTTGCTATTCATAATATGCTACTATAAGCATCAAAAGTTGACTTAGTTAAAACTAAAAATTGCATTCCTTCACCTTTGTCTTTTGAGCATTTTCTGAAGTGTAGTGACTGCAGCTGCTGGGAAAAGTGTCCATGACATTTATATTATTTCTATTCTATTTCTATTTTATATTATTCATTTATATTATTTCTACAGCTAAATTCAAGCAGAACCTTAAATTAAACACTAATTCTTTCATTTCTGAATTCATGGAAATGCATTCTTCAGCTACTGTATTTACATCCAAGCTTCACAGCTGCCAGTTTCACTGCATGATATGAAATTTGGATTAGGGATAAACATAAACCCAATTCTGCTTCTACATTAATCCTTTTTGCTGCCACTGGGACAGACAACAAACTGATATTTCTAGGTAAGGAGCACACACAAACAGCACAAACCTAAGTTTGGATTTTTTTGCCATCTTTATTTGAGCAACAAAAGGTCAGCATGTACCTTCAGGAGACAATCACAGCTCCTGAAGTCCACTCCTTAGAGACCTAGCAGCTCTTTTTTCAGTACTCATACTTTTACTACTACCAAAAAAACAAGGAAACCAATACATCAACAAGTAAAAGCTTGGACACAAACAAGCAGAAAAATCCCAAAACAGAAGCACAATAGACACACATCTTCCTCCACAACCTCCCACAGCCCTCAGCCAACTACAAAAAAACTCCCAAGTATAACCTTAGCTGAGAGTTCAACAATACTTTTTTCCCTCTGGTAGCAAAGCCCAAGCAGCTCCTACTCTCCCATCCCTGGCCAAGGCAGCTGCACTTTCACTGAGCATCAACACAACCTTTTGTGGAGCCACAAACCAGGTCACGACAGAGGATGGAGGGGAGAGCAGATTCAAAATAAAACAACAATTTCAACTGTTTCAAGGACCCTGATTAGGGCATGATGGAGAGGAGGGACTTAAGAACAGCTTTTCTGATGCATACAAGACTGTATCCTCTGCCTCACTGCTGCTGCCTGAGGAAGGGTGCCTGTGTGCTGGGGAGGACGTGGCTCTCAAATATCCCTGAAGGAATATTCCCTTCCATTTTAAATGCATCCTGTAAATAGGGGCTTTATTTTCTAAAAGGGAGATTTTAAGATCAGCACTTTCCCCAGTCTACACTCTCCCATTTGTGGTTTTCTGCTCATATTTATTTATTGCACTCTACACCCCATGGAAAATGAGAGCTAATGACAATAGTGACAGAGTCACATGTTCACAGAATTCACAGGACTAAATAAGTAAGCCAGGGTAAAAGGCTATGTCCAAACATAAGCTCTTCTTAAAACAGCTATGGCCCAGATACACACTGAGAACAGAGACCGGCTACACAAACCATGACCAGACACATGCAGTAAACCTTAGAAGACATTTTCATATTCTTTATTCTGATAGTCATTTTAAATTAGAGAATAGACAAAATAGATTCCCAAGCTGGCTCAACATTCTCTTTGGAAGAAAAACTAGAGTAATCCAGAGTCCATTTTATGCAAAGATTAACCCTTGAACTAAAGCAAGAGACAGACTCTGGCCACCTAAACCTGCAACCTGCCCTCAGAAATTCTGGCATTCACCATCACAACACAGAGGAGCTACCAAAACTCACTGGCACCCTTAGAAGGCTGCTGACACACTAAGGACTAGGGCACACTTAAAAAATGTTGTTGGGACATGGGCTTGTCAAATCCTGAATGCCAGCTCATAACTTCTTAGGGTGGAGCACCACACACTCCCAAACAGTTACCCAGCCTGTGGCACAGTTAACTAAACCTTGCCCATCCAAACACCACAGGGTTAATATCTTTAGTAACCATAGCAACCAGCACTTCTTCCTCCATCAGAGCCTCAGCTGGCACATTACTGCCTTCCCAGCATCAGGTTTTGCAGCACATTTAGGGACTGCTCCCTTTCCCCCAGCCACAGGGTGTGGCCAGGCACATTAGGAGGATGTTGGAGCACTGAGCTGTTTCACCTAATTCTGGCATTTCTCTGTCCCTATGTCTCCTGGGTCTTTCCATTTCCCCTCCACAGAGGGAAGGAGGATGTGTGAATTCCCCCCATGTGCACCAAGGCAGGCATAATGTAAAGCAGGGAGCCAGCTGCAGCCTCAAAAGAGGAGATATCACAGGATAACACAGGAAGGGACTGGTGAATGCTGAAGTTGGCAATGCCAATCAGCCATCAGGTCAAAAGGAAGCAGCACTGCAAGACCAGAAGATCCAGCTGCCATCCATGATCCAGTGTCCCACAGGTATTAGGAACAGTGTTTGCCTGCTCACTGACACCCCATAAACTGTAAATCCACTGGAGATATCCACCAAGATATCAGTGAGAAAACAAAACTCCCATCTAGCAGCACAAATATTCTGTCAAGAAGAGAGACAAAAAAATTAGTTTCAAAGCAGAGCTTATCACTAGCAAAACAATACATCTTTTCTTCTTGTGTGCACCTCTGAACTGCACATGCAGAAAAGGAATAATCACATCCTACCCCTCTCTCCTGGTGTCCATGCCTCACTCCTGGGCAGCTGCTGCATGCCAACACCTGCTCATTTCTACACCAACCCAAAGTCATTTATTTGGTTCCACTCACTGGTGTGCTTGGCACAGAGAGACACACTGCTGTTTTATTAATAGCTTCATGCTGGCCCAGCTCGATCCTGTGCAGGGTTTCCACAGCATCATTACAATGCATTTTTCACTATCTCCCCTCCTCCTTCACCACATGCCACTCCAAGAGAGCAGATGCCTGTCTTCCACCTAGCTGTTCCTGCTCCTCAATGTCACCTTGCTCAAGGCATCATTCTTCCTCCTGTGTCCTTCCCCACCCTCTGTGACAGAGTCCCAGCACAGCCAGAACAGCTGCCCTCCACGGCACCAAGTCCACAGAGCCTGTTGGGTCTCACTTGGACAGCAAGCTCTTTGTGAGAGGTGTGACCCAGCCACAGCACCGGGTATTTGGAGCAGAACTAGAAGGGGAGCAGCTATTTTAAGTCCAAATGTTCAGTTACTATATAGTGACATTTCTTTCTTTCATCTTCAAAAGAGAAAGGACAAACTTCTAGTTTTGGGCTAACTTTGTGACTACTATGGTGGCACTGCTATGCAAGTGACCCCTCAAAGGCACAAGTCTGGCAGTAGATATGGACCATGTTGGCAGCATTCAACTTTGGTATTAATATGGGCAAGGCAGTAAGTGTCTGTACCCAGGATTAATGGTTAGCAAGGCAAAGGATAAAAAAAAAAAAACCAGCAATATGCCAACACATACTTTTGCTTTCATGTTCTCTATACATTCATCACTTCCTGAGATCCAGGTAAAAGGCTTCTCCAGTGTGATTAAAACATTTCTTCAGCACACAGGGTGCATGGGACCCCAACAAGCTTTTAACTAATTGTGCGAGCCTGGAGCATCAGGTGTGCAGATACCCACCAGGTCTTGGCTGACACACTGGTCTTTCTGGGATTCATTTCAGCAGCTTACAGGAGACCCTCCCACAACCTCCAACAGTTTAGCCAGCCCTCTGCCAAACCCATCAGGTGCACTGCTCTGAGCACTGTCACAGATCTGCTCAGTGCTTTTTAGCACAGATTCCCCTTTAACAAGGGTGGAATGCACTGATTGCACAGAACTCTCCTGCTCACAAGAGCTACAGTTCACTCTGAGGAAGAGCTAAATGTGCTGCTTCCATCTTCTTGCTGAACCCCAGCCACAGGAACAGAGAAGAGCTCTGTGATTCTCAGGCACAGGATGGATTCAAGGCTTTCGAGTACAAACCAAAGTAATCACAGGTACCAATGTGTGCTGATTGGAAGGATTTGTTCACCCACACTTCAGCCTGAGGAGCAGCATTGAAATGGATGTGCTAGCTGGGACTCACTAATGTACAGCCCAAGGGGCTACACCAACCTCCTGGAGACCACAGGAGAACTCCTTCCACCTGCAATTTCACATTGCCGCAAATTATCTCCCCCACCAAGGAAAATACATCACCAAAATCCATGGTTTAAAAAGGCATCAAGAAATACAAGAATCCATCACTTCCCTGGATAACTTCCAGTAGTCAATCTCCAAAAAAAACCTCCACACACTCGGACATTTCATTTCAAACTGTGTGGGTGTATTTTGCAGCCATCTATTTGTATTATGTGCGTCTCTTATTATGTCAAAATTTCTCTTTGAGAGAATAATTGACAATAGTCCCCTTTCAATCTCTTTTCAGTAAGCTAAACAGATGGAGTTTGCTTCAGCTTCTGTTTCCAAATTGTTCCAGCAGCTCCTGTCTCCACCCTTTTCTCAGTTTTTAAACACTAAGGCAAGGTTCATTCCCCTGAACGCTGCTGGGTGGAGAGGCAGCTAACTGTTCAGTGACTACCTCACTCATTACACCCACACCATCTTCTGGGTCAAGCAGGACACTGGGAAGCTTTGCTGAATTACCTGCCCACTGTTTCCCCAAGATTGCTCTCTAAGCCATTTCCTTCCAAACCCCAGGCTGGATGTAGAAAGCCAGAGATTTCAGCACTGAGATTCACAACCCTGCAGTTGGGTCATTAAGAGCCCACTGCATTGGCAGCAGTCCAAGTAAGGAAAAGACCCAAAGCACTCTACAAGACTGTCAGTAGCATTAATTTTATTTACCATTCTGTCAGTCTACAGGCTCATCCACAATTCCATATCAATTCCCACATCACTGATGGAAATGCTGATCATCATCAGTCCTCTCACACATCCCCCTGGATGTCATTTAACTCGGATTCGCTATCAACGATGCCAAGACTCGTCAGTGAACCTGAGAGACACTGGAGAGACCTCCTGTCTCCTGATGTTCTTTCACCATAAACCATAAAGCAGATTAGAGAACTCTGCTTGTGATACATTTAGTAAGTGCTCTACAGCCATTGCAGAGTACTGGTGTTCTGGAGGAAGTTCCCATCCTTTGCAAGGAAGGGAATCAGGCTCTCATGCAATCAGTGCCTAACAGCTCTCTTGAATACATTAGAGCAATAAACTTATTTCTACCAATCAACCCATTTCTCGTTTCAAAAAAACCAAAGCTCCTACCTTCAGCAGCGTTTGTTTTTCGCAGCTCATTTTTAAGAAGTGCCAGATAGAGACAGGAATACCTGATTCCTTTCAAAAGGATCAGCTCAGATTGACACAAAACAAAGCTATGACCAACCAGCCCCGCCCCGTTCTCTCATTCCCTGCACAGCTGCCCTCTTCCCATGCCACCTCTCACCTCTCACAATGCTCCTTTGGATTTTTACTATTACTAGATATCTAATTTCTTAACTCCATCCCTCTGTATCAAACAGGCACCTGGGAGGTATTTTTTGTGCCATGTATGGTGCACTAACCTCATACTTCACTTCCCCAAACTCCAAATGAGTATTGCTATTTTTTTTGCTGTACCTCTTTTATAAGGTGAACTCACTGGTGAGTCTTATACTCTTACTAAAATATTCAATATTTTGAGAAATTAATTCTAGCCCCCGTCTTATATTCACATTGTTTTCCCCAACTCTTTTACTGTACTAACAGACAACTGCCACCTAGTTTTTATTTATTATTTAATTACCTCTTATGTTCATGACATCTTCTTAGCATGACATCTTCTTAGCATCTAAGAAGATGTCATGAACATCTATGAGTATATTTCTCATCCTCATAGAGCCTAGAGAGGATGAGAAATATACTCATCCTCTCTAGGCACTCTGAGTATATTTCTGTGCCAACTACCACAGAATACTCAGTTAAGGATTATTTTACTCAATTCCTCCTTTTCCTTCTGCATTCTGTCTTCCCTCTTCAAGAAACCAGTTTCCTATCGGGCAGGAGCTAAAGGTTCCAAAGTTGAGCTGAGAGTCAAAAGACATTCAGACTTGAGAGGCAGCTACAGGAATCCTGTGTCACAGACAGCCTATGAACACTCACTCTTCTGGGTGGTGGCAACTATTTCTTGCTGTTATACCTTTTAAGAGGTTTCTAATAACTGTCAAATACATTCCTCTCCTCATCAGTCTTATTTATTTCAGCACCCAATAGCCAGCAGGGAGCAGACAAGGAGAGAAGGCAAATATGATCCTTCCAAAGCCCTTTTTATCTGCAGATCAGTACCATCATCATTCTGTAACTTAAGGGGTAACTTGCCCAGTGGAACAAATGCCCCAGGGCAGAGCACAGGCCCTTCATGACAGAACCAGCTGGTGCACAGTCTCTGCTGCCTTAATTTGCAAATGCCACTACATCTTCACATGTGCCTTATCATGCATCCCAGGCCTTGGGTCTACAGGAAAATCAGGTATTCACTTAATAGTGCCACCACAAAAACTGCAGAGGAACAGGAATGCATGATTCTCATTCTTGGCCCCCGAAATCAGAAAGGATAAAATTTAAAAAAAAAAAACCCCAAGGTATAAGCACAAAGTCAATATAAGCTCTTTTCAGCTCCCTCCCCCAAAAGCGCTTAGGTTTAGCTACTGCATTCAAACAGCAGCCCTTTAATCAAGGAGCCCTACTTATTCATGAGGAGAACTGTAGCTAGACAAGCCTTTCAAACACTGGTTCTGCCATCTGGCAGCAGCACTGAGACTTGTTCCCAGACACACACAGAGTGCTGTTAATTGCCCTCACGTGGACTTGCAAGGCACTGCAATTGTTCTGGAATTTAAAACCTCCATGGGCTCCAGATGTGGATTTGTCTTTGTAGAGGAAAAGGTACTACTAATTACCAAATATTTCCCGGACCCCCAGGCCCCAAGCACTTTTCATTTTGCTCTCCCCCCGTTATTTTTGTGGTCTTCTACAGCACCAACAGCAAAAAAAAAAAAAAAAAAAGCCCATTGTGTAGGTCTGCAGATGAGCAGCTTAAAGAATTCATACCATGGAATAGTATTTGTCACATTTCTCTTGCTTTCCCTGTCCCCGTGGATTTGACACTGAGCAGCTGCCCAGTGGAGAACAAAGATCATCTGGGGATTGCTTTGTAGGCTTTCCTTTTTTCAAATTAATTTTAATTCATAATGGAAAGGTCACAGACATAAGCTCTCTACCAAAAGTGGCAACTTTGCATTCTTGAAGTGATACACGTAAGGAAAGAAGGGAATAAAAGTAGTGGAAGAGACTTACATTTTGCTTCAGACAGATTCTGGTTAGGTGACCAGACCAGCATGCCGAGATTCTCTCTCTCCTGACTTCGCCTTGCAAGTTTGGCTTAAGAGAAAACAGACACAAACCAAGTTACAGAGAACGTAATTTCAGATGCAAAATGGATACAAAAGCGACTTATCACACATCTGCAACTTTTAATCAAGATATAAAACCCATCCACAAAGTTAAAACCCCATCTTCTCATTCAGACCTGAGGCTTTTCCTTGTTTCTTCAAATGCATCACCCTCTAAATAACATGACAGATACTGCACACTCTCATGCAGTACACTAAGCAGCATACGTTAGATCTAAATTAAAAGTTAATTAATGTTTCTCTTCCAGCACACTTGATTATTTTTCTTCCAGCCATCATTAAATGAAAAAGGGAGGAGCTAGGCTCAGGCAGCAGGCTCCAAGCTCTGGACATCATGAGACTGCAGAGTGCACACAGATTAACCCTTCAGGGTAGGCACATGCATAAAACCTCCCACACAACACTTCTGAGCACCTCCTGCACTGTCCCAGCAGCCCCTCTGTGCCTCCATGCCCCATACAATCAGGAATGCCCACCCAGGTGACACTGGGTCCCTCAGGTCACAGTCAGGACCCAGTCTCAACTGCTCCAGAGAAATCCAAATGCATCCACACCCACACTGAGACACGAACTCACACTCTGACAACCAGTCTGTTTTTAACCAGCTTAACACCTGGCTGGCAGCAGAGCTCTGAAAATCCCAAGTGAAGATCTACAGCTGCACATAGTTCAAAAAAGCAACTTCAAACTAAGGTATGGTTCAAGAGCAAGCTCTTATCAATTCTGATGATGTTCGGTCACAAGCAGTCAAAAGAGGAGGAGGAGGAAGAGGACGAGAAGAGGAAAAAAAGGACCTCCCTCCTTTGACTCCTTTGAGTCAGCACACACACGGCCAGCCCAACCACCCGCCCTGGCAGAGAGAAACTTGCAAATCTTGTTATAAATGAGTACCTGCAGTACTATTTCCACTACAAAATGCCACATAACGCTCAAGTTTTATGCAATATTTCAACACGATGCTATTTTCTCTGTGCTGTGCAATTAAGACATATAACCACCACTTCATGATGCATTAAAACAGGTCAGAAAAGATCTAGTAACACAAAGTTACATTACAGTACTATGAACACTCATGGTTTCCACCACTGTTTTTAACCTGAAATCTGCTCAGCTAAGAACAGTCAGGATTCAGATGACCAAAATATTTTAACATTAAATTTAAAGTACAAATAGCACGTATTAAAAATAACCACCTGTCAGCAACATATTTACACTGAACTAGCAGGTTTCTTTCATAACAGACGCCATGATTATCTTTCACTCAGGTTTTTGGGAAGGTTTGGGAAGGTTTCATGTTGTTTTAGGATGGTTAGCAACTGCACATACAAGATATTTTGCATGCTCTGCATGCTCATTACTTCCTAAACTAGGCAAAAAAAAAAGGAGTGAGAAGAGACAACATCCTCTGTTGGCAAGAGATGGGAGGTGAAGACCAGACACAGAACACAAAGAGTGTCTGAAATTAAAATTACAAGTCTTGAAACATTTGGCATTAAATTTTACCTTCTTCCTCATTTCAAGTCTAGGCTGGAATGCAAAGAAGGAGTCAACCCTAAGCCTCCCCTTTATCAAATTTTTCTCTTCAGTCTCCTTATCCAGGACGGCCTGTTCTACTGAAGTCTAACATGGGCTTCATAGAACAGAAGAGTAAGAATTCTCTCTCCTTACTTTAACCTTACTGAAAAGCACATTCTTATCTCATAAAAATACTCAAAGACAGTAATCATCAGTCAGGTCTCCAAGAATTTAAACACTTCCATCCAAATCCCAACACACCCCCAGTATCCGCTGCAGCTCAGGAGCCTGATGCCCAAACACTGACAAGTGAGGTGGGACACCAGAGAATGGCAGCCTGCCTTTAGCAGAGAACCCACCTCGATCAGGAAAAGGAAAGTTTTCTCCCAGTTTAGCAGCCTGAACCTGCTCTGCTCTGGGACACATCAGGTGCACATGCCAGCCCAGCTGCCTGTCAGGAGCAGTGCTCCATTAGCTCAGCTCACCCACACTAGGTAGGGTGAAGTTTCACCCTCCGTGGTTAAAAGCCCAAGTCAGGCTTTGGGGCATTGCAGAGGGAGCCCCCACAGCCCTTCCAGGCTGTGACTTGAACCAGCCCTGGGAGGTGATACCCAGAGCGGGGAGGTGCTGCAGGACCTCACAGCACCCAAAAGCAGCGTGGCCAAATGTGTTCCTCATGCTGCTCACAGCTCCACAACAGGAACGCAGGAACCCCTCTGCCAAGGAAATGCCGTGGGTTAGGAGCTACCTCCTTCCAGCCAGGCATTCCCTCCCTGGGCATCACACACAGAGGTGCCTGCAGATGCTGGGCTTCATGCCACCCTCAGGACCCCCTTCTGCCCAATCCCCACAGCCCAGTGCCAGTTCCTCTCTCCAGCCCTTCTGTAGCACCAACCAGCCAAGTTACACTGGGCTCATGAATGGATGTGAAGCAGCACCTCCAGTGTTCCTGCAACTTGTCCCCTGCTCCACCTCTCCACCCAAGCCCACACCTATCCACCCTCAGGCCTCATTCCTTGACAGTCCAAGGCACACAGTAGGGTTATGCTGAAACTCATGCTTTTCTGCTAAGGGCAGAAGCACCTAAAGGCCAACACACATAGAAAGATGGGAGTGGGGATGTGCCTCAAGCATCCATAAAGGCTGATTCTCCCTCCCTACATTCCAAGATGCTTGCCAGGTCCTTCACCTTCTGGCACCACATCCTCCCCAGCACCCCTTCTCGAGCCCACAGCCCCACATTTACTGTGCCTCATATGTAAGGCAGAAATGACAGGCATTCTTCCAGTACAGCGCTGACCCCACCATAAATATACACAGCATAAGTACTCTTACTGCATGATGTACCAACAAAAAGCTTAAGAGCTTGCTCAGAATTTGGAATCACACTGAAATGAAATGACTGCTTCAGAGCAACAGCCACGAGAGCAGAAGAGGGGCCTCAGAGCAGAGTGGCTGTTCCATCCCTTTATAGCACCATTCCAAGCACAGCTGCAATGCTCACCAACACTGCCCCATGCTTCTGAACAAGGACTACCAGGACGAATTCTGACGCTCTGCACTTCACTAGATAAGATAAAGATAATTCAATTTAATCTGTTGCATATTTCATGTAAAAATAGCCACGTAAGAAGTGCAAGGGTTACTCTTTTTTTAGGAGAGCAGATCAATTTAGGATCAATGAGGTTTGCTTGTTTAAGCAACTGCAGTTAAACCAGTGCAACCTGTGCTTAGAGAAGCTGTATAGTGGCAGACAAGAAGATCTGACATTTCAGGTAATCCTGCACTTTCATCTAGCTACCCACCAGGTATTTGTAAAGTCTCTACCACAGCTATTAGCTCCAGGTCAGTTTTGTGGGAGTGAACACACTGTAACCACTTTCCCACTGCTGGCTTTCCCATTTGTCCCAAGTCTGTCAGGAATCATGGTTGCTTCCTCCAAGAGGAAAACTTTCTACTAACAAGCAGCACACCCTAAATTTTGTTCCACTATCAGAATTCACAGAGAATGCAAACTTCCAATGCCTTTACCCAGGCAGAGAATGCAGCCCCAACCAGGCACAGTATCATGTTGCTTTTTCCACAGCAATTACCACATCTCTGTCTTTTCTTACCACTAGAATACAACCCTACTCCACAGACTGTACACTAAAACTCAGGAGAGAACCAATCCAGCTTAAAATTTACTTTGAGAAGAAAATGTTATTTTAAAAGTTCGTCCCATTTTACAGATGTGGTTTACTGCACAAGCCCAAAAAGTTCTACTGTGGAAGGGAGGAAATGAAGCAGAGCAGAAGACATATATATCAATATTATTCTAATGTATTGTGGGGGCTTTTGGGTTCCTCCCCCCAGAGTTGTGAGGACACATCTCAAAACCAGTGTGCAGAAATACCTTGATTTGCATAGGAGAGAAATGACACAGCCCCTTAATTTCCCATCACTTCTACCCAAAGACTGAGGCTCTCCATCCCTGGGGGCTCCCTGAGCTAATGCACAGGCCTGGCACATGCAAGAGCAGCACACTGCAAGATTTGGAACCCTGATCCACAGCAGCTAAGGCTCTCCTCACCTCTACCCAGGAGCTGTCAAGCCAGGACATCTGCTAGGGAAAGGAAACAGGGATTTCTCCAAACAGGAGCTACCAAAAGTCACTGTAACAGTGTACATCCATCAAGTCCCCCCTAGAGGTCAGAGAGTACCTTCCCTGTCCTTCTGACCCCTCCCAAATTTCAAGTTAGCCATGGAAAAAGTGGTATCAGAAGGAAATAATCAGAAAGTTCAAGAGTACACTGCAAAAGAGCATTGTTTCCCCTTCCACCATCTACTTGACAAATCAAAGCAGGGGATCTACCTGAGCTTTAAAAAAATAAAAGTAATCCAACAAAAAAGCCATTAGCTTTAACTCAATACCAGTTCCTGGATTTCTACCACATATATTTAGAGACAAGAACAAGAGTAAGGAAGCAGGGACAGCCAGGATACCTCCCTCACCCACAGCACCAGTTTAAACCACCTTAAGGACCACGGGTGCAATGGACACCATACACAAGGAGCGTGCAGGAAGGCAAAACACTGCCTGCAAGCAAGAGCCCAGCACTGAGCAGCTCCAGCCTGACACATCACATTTTATTTTTCTTCTCTAAGTTAGAGAAGAAACATGCCAGAATAAACTCAGTAGGAGCAGAGGCCTCTCAAAGAGCCACCAATCACTCTGTCATCTGTTATTTTGCTTCTGTGCAAGGCAGCAGTGCCAGCTCCCACTCAAGTTCCTGCACTTGAGGGACCTGCTCCGTCTCACCGCTCTCCCCAAGGATGCTGCATGATCCAACCACAGCTGTGAGCCATTCAGGAGCTTTACATTTCCTCTGGACACCTGGACTGACCCCCCTGGAGAAATGATACTCACCTCCTGCAGATGACAAGACACATTTTGCTCCTTGTTGCATCCATCCTGCCCAAGTCAAAGTGAGGCTTGGGCAGGATGCCTCCAGCCTTTTTCCTCCTCCGTAACCCTCTCAGTAGTCTCTGATGTTTTTGCTGTTGCTGTTTGCACAAGGCATTTCAGAGCTATTGAAACCCTCTGGATTTCAAAGCAAAGCACAGTAACACATGACTCTGTGAGGGTACTGCAACACACACCATGAAGAGTGGGACCTTGCTCTAGTCAGCTGCTTCTGTTATTTAGAATAAGGTAACTCAGAAGAGTAGGTCCACAGTCAGGTGCTGGATACAAACACATCCTTCTGTACCTTCTCTGGGAAGCAAACGTGAGCCTTAAACCAAAATTTAAAAGCACTTGCCATAAAACTACAGGCAATTCTTCAGGCACTGATCTTTTGCAAAACAACAGGTAAGAATATACTTCCAGATCTGAACAATGTCTTCCATGAAGTTAATGAAGGTTATACAACAACTGAAACACCCAAGGTGAAGGATGGCAAGATTCCCACCTACAAAAGCCACTGCTTTACTAACAGCACTTACTGATCTCCCCCAACTGGTACTAACTCATTTTTAAATCACACATTGCAGACCTTAAAAGAAGTGTAAGAAATACCTCTTCCTTTTAATATGCAACCCTGAGCATTATATATAAAACATGCATTGTGTAATATCCAAAGGTGAATAGATGCTTTTATTGTTTGGAAGAGCTGGAGCTGCCATACAATAACTTAGCTGCTGAATGCTTCTTAAAGCAGTTTTGGATCAAGTCTAATGTATTTACATCTAGTGAAGTGAGATTAAACAAGTGCTTCGACTCCCAACCCTGCATTTTCTTTATCAATGCAGAACTTAAATTTATTGCATAGTGTAAAATTCCCTGTTTACAGTACCCATGATGGCTGTTAAACAAAATAAGACAAGGGAGGCACAGGCTCCGATAGTACAAAAAAAACTCTCTTATGGGTTCACTGGTATTACTCAAGCTCACAGTGTAATTGTAAATGCACAGCTGTGGTGCAACAGCACACCACCTATGTGACACAAGAGAATTCAAACAAAATTCAGAGTCGGAAGAAAAGCTTTTTCCACCTTCCTTCCCCACTACTGGCACTAGTGTCCCAAGCAGCAACTCAAAGACATTTGAAGAACTTCGCCGCTCATCTCCACTTCCTCCTGCATGTGACTTCTCCCTGAGTCAGCAGATAATGCTTGTGATCCCCTTTCATTCGTGTTTTCCAAGGACTGCCTAGTCATAGCAGCTGGTACTTCATCAAAATACCATCACTGAACAGACTATAGCAGCATTAAATGAAACAGAACTGGAATCCTGCAAACTGAGAAACATTTTTTAATTAAAAACCTATAAATGAAGCAGCAGTTAGCTCTTCCTATACATGACTACACCCGGCTGGCACTATAATCTATATGCAAATAAAGTTCTGAGGGCATTTTTGTATCTGCCTAGGGAGATAAAAGCAACTATTTGGGTTTCTATACAGAGCAGCAGCACTGGAAACATGGGGTGAAGAGCATTACTGCCTCAAAGTGACTGTAGGTTCTGTGCTACAAAACCCCACAGTATCATGTTACAACTGTGAACAAAATATTGCGTTAAAAATTACCCAGTTAAAGATTAATCACCCAGCAATGATTACAAAGGTCACTTTGCAGTGATAAAAATTATTACCATTAGAAGACCTAAAAGAGAAAAAGCATAGATAGCAATAGTTGCCTTTTCTCTAAAGTAATCAAGTTCAACCCATCCTAAGTTTAAACTTTGCATCTTTATACTATTATTTTCAAACCTTTTAAGAACACATCTGATCCAAGATGCCTTTCCAGTTTAACACCCAGCAGTAACACAAAAGCTGTGCCCTACATTCTGCCAATAGCCCAGGCCAGACCGAACAATAAAGCCAGAACAGATGTTGAGGCCTTGCCTTGTATTTTCTTCTTGAATAATATGAGTCTGCTCATTCTCTCCTGCAAGCAGGTGGCACCAATGTGCAGCCATAGATGAGGTCTGAATAACTATACAAGCAAACAGCCTTTCAATATGCACTTCAAGTGTGCAAAATTTTCTACACCCATACAATTCCAACCTGAGCTCTTCAGTGAGTTCTGCACACATAAGCCCTGCAATCCATACATGAGCAGGAAGCACATTACCCCACCAGGAGCATGAATATAGCCCTGCACATGCTTAGCATTGAGCAGCACACCTCTGCTAATCACAACAGGCTTTTGTCTAGACATGGCTGGGGTTTTGTACTGAAAGCTGAAAGGGTTAGGGTTTTTTTAAAGAGAAAGTATAAAATTAAGAGGACAGAAAATGCACATTTGATCAAGATTTTATCAGACATCTCTTGCAAGCCTTTTAAAAACACCATCCACTTTTTTTTTTTTAAGGAGGACAGCTGCTAACTATACCACAGCAATCCTGAATGCACAGCCAGAAAGCAGCAATCAGAACAAAGCCAAAGCCTGCAGCACTCGTGTCACACTGAGCTGATGAGGCTCACCTGCCCTCCCATGCACATGTCTCCCTGATCCATGGCTGCTGTTCTCCCCAGAACTGACCCAACAAGATGACATTTCTTTCCTTCCTTCCTTTTTTCCTTTCCACACTATTCCCCTTCCAGTCTCATTCAGGTGACCAAAAAGTTACACAGGAATGCCTACATGCACTCAAGTTAAGATACACATACAGAATTGAATACACAGAAAAGGAACAACAATAACACAGCAGTTTCCTCAAGTGCAAGGTCTTGTGCTGCTGACAAACATCTACACACTGCTAAATCTATTTGAAGCCAAAGAACCTACTGATGAGGAAGCAAAGATAAGGCAAACAAATCCTCTTTCCATCACAGATCTTGGTTCTGCTGCCTCCCCTGATCTTTGACAATCAGCAACTCCTACATGCACAGCTCCACATTCATACAGCCTCCCAATTCTTTACTAAGCTAGCCCTCAGCTCTTCCCACCCACTGAACATGGTCCTCTCTTGTGTTCCCTTAAGAACAAGAGCAGCTGCTTGGGCCAGTCCTGCCCATTATTCACAGGCAGCACTTAGGAATAACAAGACCAGGACCAACAGAGAGACTTCCTGAGCCTGGTACTGTATCTGCATCACTGGATTTAATGGCCCTTCATGGAAAGAGGGAGTAAAAAAAAAAAAAAAATCCATCAAATAGACTAATCCTTTTTGAACCCATTTGTAATTTTGGCATCTACAACATCCTGTGGCAGAGTGCTTCAATTTAATTATATGTTTGTTGTCTGAAGGAGAACAAAGAAAGCCCATGCACACATTCCCTTCTCTACTCTGAAGCTGCTACCCAGTCATTTCATTTGGTAGCTCCATTTCCTGCCTTATGAGAAGCAGAGAATAACTGTGCCCTGTTCACCTCATTTGTGCCTCTTGTTGTTTTACAGATCTCCTACTACACATTCTCAGTCATCTGCTTTCCAAGAGAGACAGTCCAGGCTTTTCTGCTTCTCCCTCATATGGCGATGGGAAACAAGAACAATTCCTGTACTTTAGTTATCTTACAGCTCTCAGCAGCATGTACACATGGGGGAGGGATGGGAATGGGACACAACCAGAACTGTACACAGTGTTCAAAGAGAGGGTACAACATAGGATTTATAAAACATGCCATAATGAGGTGTTATTTTGTTCTCAGACACTTTCACAACAGCTTTTAACAATACACTTGCTTTTCCATTATTACCATTGAGTTGATGCAAAAAAACACTGTCTACCAAGATCTTTATCTGGAAAGGCAATACCAGATTTAAAGACCACTGCTGTACAAACAGTTATGGTCAGTTTAGAGACCACTACTGTACACATACAGTTAAGGGCTGTTCCACCCTACCCTCCCCCTCAGTATTGGTTAGCACATAACAAGTGCCACCTGTCATAAGACTGAACACGTTGCCCATTCCCTCCATCCAGCAGATGCCCACACTCCCTCCCCCCTGCTGCCCCCTCCTCCCATTCATATACTGTTTTCTGACAAGAGGACAATCCAGCTGTTAGTAGTAAAAATAAGGTGAGAAACAGAAATAACAAGATACATAATTTGAAATGGGGAATACACAAGTGCTGCTTTACTTGGAGAGTGACAAGTGCAGAGTGACTCCTCTCCAACCCTCAGGTACAGGACACCCTTGGCTTCCTAAGGCTTCTTTCCTTGGGAAAAGTGGCACAAGGAGCAAGAAGCCAACAGAAAAGTTTCTCAGACCTTGCATCTCCCCCTCTTCCCTTTCCTGTTAGACAGCAATGCTGCCTAGACCACCCATTCAAGTAGTCTCCATTGCTCAACCCAGGCCACCCTTTTCCATTCCCTGGCAAGACATACAGGCAGCATTTTACTCATCTTTCCCACACATTAAGAACCAGCTGGCCTGTTTCTATTGCCCAATGCAAGAAGAAACTAAAGAAGTCTCAAGTGCTCACTAAGCACAAACTACTTTTTGGTATTTTTAGCAACACCTCTTCCCTTCCCACCCATCAAAAGTTCATGACAGCCTTCTTTTCAGATAGCTTAAACTGATTAGTGGAAGTAACAAGTGGCTAGGAACCTAGCACCAGTGACATAAAATGTAGATTCCTGGCGAACAGAGTGACTGGTTGCTTTTTTTTTCCACTTCCAAAAACTGTGCCAGGATGACAGTCAGGAACAGATCCGACTAACTAGAACCCAGTCTCCAAAGAATACGGGATGTGGGCACCTCTCATCCTCACCCTACACCTCAGGAGATCAGAATACATTTAAAAAAACTAATGACCAGCGATTCTCAATGGCTTACAAAATAAGGGTGCTGGGCACACATGTTACTGCTTGGCAAGACAGTACAGTGAAGGACAAGCAGACAGGACAGACTCATGTCTGCATCCAGATAAGAGTCCACCCAAAAGAACAACTGAGAGAAATTCCATGTTACTCTGCTCTTCCAGTACCAAATAATTTTACACAGTCAAATGAACCAACAGTCAGCTCTCAAAAGACAGTAAAGGTTTGTCACATTATTATTCTTTAAAACCTGGGTCAAACACCAACACTTTTCAAGGCCAAAGGCAGGAAAATCCATCACACAACAGCGGCAAACACATCTTCAAAACTCAGCTGAGCGCTCTGCACAGGCTGGACATCCATCAAGGAAGGCCCCACCACGGCACCTCCCTGATGGAGACAGTGCCCTCCAGGAGCAGCAGAATCAGGCCCTGCCAGCATGCCCAGGAGAGGCCACACCTCAGTGCTGAAGTCACCTAAACTATCCCATTTCTACCCAAAGCTGGTTTTATAGAGGTGGCCTCGCTGGCAGAGCTGTGGAGACAGCAGCCTCTGAAAAGGGGACACGGTGTCCTCTCCCAGCACAGCCACCTCCAGAAACAGGTACCTGTCCTCAGGCCAACGCCAGCATACAAGAAGCTTATACATCAAATCCCACCCAGCACTGAGTCATGCACGATGTGGTGAGCAACTGCAATCAACAGGCTGCAAGCATGCCCAGTTTAACCCACACAAATCCGACTTCTAAACGTCTGTGACAGTTGCATATCCTCCTCTCACCCCCATCCATGACACTCTTCCAGGTCCTTATCCTCACAGCACCCCTACCAGCAGATGAGAGCTTTTATCAACACACACACACGCAAAGCTGACTGCCGGGCTCGCAGAGGCTGAGTGAGGTTTCCCCAACCCCATATAAGAGCCCTAACTGTGGCTCATCCTCCCTCATCACCCCACTCTCAGAAATGCTAAAATCAAATAGGGACCCACAGATAACACATTTGTGATATTTCAAACCAGACCTTGAAAACTCAGTCTGCTTCCAGCTCTCCTCAGAGATGACTGGTGCATTCATTAGCCCACAAGCTCCCCAAGGTACAGACAGTCCCTCTCCTTTTGTCTGCATGGGGCCCACCTCCACAGGGTGCTGTAAGGATAATATTCATACCCAAAAACACAAAGTCAGATTTAACATGCCCTTGAAATGCAGGCGGCTCCCGGATCACAATTTTCCAACAGATTTCACAAGTTAGTTTGTTTTTTCCCCATTTCTGCCAAACTCAGAGGCGCAGTACTGACTATAATTAAAACATAGCTAACAACCATGGCATCCTCGTTTTAACATTCAACTTTTAGTAAAAGACTATCCAAAACAACTTATCTGGTTTCTCTCCTTCTCCCGCCTTCAAAGAATCTCAGAACTAGTTTGTCCTGCATCTACATTAATAATCAGAGCAAGAACGCCGTGTGATAACAGGAGAGGCTAAGCAATCCATCACAGCTGCACACCAAGCACTGCCTTGCACTCACCCTGCAGATTCCCACTTCGTGCTGAGCCTAGCTGATCCTAAAAGGTGCCAAGTAACAGTGAGCCAAGCCCTGGAGACACAGGGCTCTGGGCATTAAGCAGCAGCAAGTACACTTGCAGCCCAGAGGAACAAAACAGGGGCAGAGCTCTGCAAAGGCGCTGGATTTTCCTGAGCTGCCTCTGCTTTAGGATTACAAACGCTCCTTCTGCAGTGCCAGCATTTGCATACCACAGCATATTTACAAAGAAATCAATCGGGACACAAGCCCAGAGGTGAACACGGAGAAGAGGGAGGCCCACAGCACTCGGGGCAGCCTGCAGAAAAGCTCGTGGCTTTCTGCTCAGTCGCTTCAGGGAAGAGCAAACCGGCAGTGAAATAACAGGCAGGATCCCCTTCCCCACCCTGCTTAACAAAGAGCACACAAGTTTCAGGCGCAGGGCCCTACAGGCTCTCAAACGCAGCCACCACGTGGTGAGCGAGCATCAGGAGCAGAGCTCACACAAAGAGCCCAGAAGCAGCAGGAGACGGGGGAGAGGGCTGGGAAAGCCTCGGCAGCCAGGAGGCAGACGGGGGAAGGGGAGAGGCAGGCTCCTTCCCCAGCCGTGGCCAGCAGGAAGCGAGCACAAAGGGGACAGCGAGGCCAGGCAGATAAGGAGAAGCCCGCGGAATGCCAGGCTGGCAGTGCAGATAAACTGAGGAGCCAGGACGCTGCTGGAAGGAGCCGAGTGTGGTTTGGTGGAGAGCTGAAGGAGGAACCCGGCTTGGCACTGGAGGCAGGGGAAAGGTTTGCACAGCACTCACCTGTGCCAGAGCATGTCGCTCGCACGCTGCAGCACAGCACACACAGCTACAAAATTAACTTCATTTTACTGTGTTGGGGGCCATTAGTCTTTCCAATCCGAGGAGTGAGACCCTATTCAGCACAAAAAGGCGTCTTTATTGAGGCCAAAAATTCTTGTATTCTCCAATTTGGAATATCTTTTAGGCATAATGTATGTTCAGGCCAAAATAACCCCTCTCTCCTTTTCTTCCAAAAACCATCATCATCATGAAAGCAACTAGATCATCCCTGCATATGTTAAGAGCCCAGAGGTCTTATTTTCCCTTTCCACAAATTAGAGAATGGAAAAAGCAACAGCAGCAAAAAAAGTAGTGGCCATTCCCAAGCAGCTGTTTGAGAGGAATACAGATGTGCCTCCCTGCACATCAGTTATGCTGCCCCAACTGCTCTCAATAAACTCAGTGTGGCTTCCCAGTTTATTTGCTTCACCCAGTGACTACTGGGTAACTCCACAAAAGCAACCAGTGACCTCCATGCTGCACCATATTGAGCTCCAGACACCTAAAGAGGCATTAGGCAATTGTCCCTGTCCTCCTACCTTCAGTGCTACCACCCTGGCCACTGGAACAGATTCCATATTAACACCTTCTGAGCATCAGCGACCCAAAGCAGTTCATTGTTCTGCCACCAGTTTGCTTCAAATCCCAACCTCAGTTCCCCCCAGCTTGTACAGAAGTGCTTAATGGGGCTTGTACACATGAAAGCAGAAGTTAAAAAAAAAAGCGCAGCAACAAGAACAAGGCAGCAAGGGAAACAAAACACGCAGGGACATAAAGAGGACAGAGAGCCTCAGGGGAGGGCCAGTACTTAGAGTTACTAGAGACTGAGAAGCTAAACCATGCTAAGGTTGCTGGGTCTTCAAAGGGGGAAAAAGTCTGCAGAGCATCTTTGAGAACACAACAGCCATAGAGGTGCATATGCAGGCTGGAGCACAGAATAGCTGAGACATACTGGCACCAGAGAAGAAAGCAGACTGTCAAAACTACAAGACAAGACAGGCCAGTGAATACATATCATTTACCTGTAGCAAGGGGCTCTGCCAAGCATTCTGAGACACTTCTATACTCCTCAGCAGAAGAGCTGTGTCCTCTTCACTTCTGTCCTGGCCTGCATTTTCTCTGTAACTTTCCCAGCACTATCTATTGCTTTTACTGAAAGATGACCATTTTCCCTGACATCTGATTTTCACAGGCTGCTCTTTCAATAAAATACTTTAAAGCACAGACTACAAGAACAGGTACCATGAAACAGGTTGTAGCAACCTCTATTCTTAGTTCAGCTGAGCTCTGATCTGTGACCAGGAGCTGCAGGTACTGCTGCAACCCGTGCATTTGAAAGTCTTTAGTCTTCTGCTCTGTGTCACCACCCAAATAAAAATTGCTACAAGTCCAGTTATATCTATGTTGAAAGGCAAGAGTAAGTGTCAAAATAATTCAGGGTACATTGGTTCCACATACTTCTACTCTTCCTTCTACCTCAGAAAATCCTTCAGTCTCACCTCCCCCCTTGCACACACACAACCCCTCAGCAAGAGCTTTGCACACATTAAACCAACGCTTGTTAGCATAGCCAGGGACCCTGCTGAGAGCCTCAGCTCCCTTAAGACTCCAATTGGTCTGACTTTCTAACAACAAAACTATTTGTAGTCAGATATTTATTATACTGGCAGTGATTCTTGGTATAATTACTAATACCTAGCCTGGATAGACAACAGCAAAGGTGGAAGAGCCCATAGCCTGTAAAAAATACTCAGGAGTAAACCAGCCTCACCAAACAAAACAACTAAAGCTCTTTTCCTGTACCAGATTTCTGCAGCATGGTTTTACTGAGCAGAACAGCAAGAACACCTTCCTCTACTTGTTCCTAAGATCCCACCCAAGTGATGCCCACAGAAGGCACTCTTTGGCTGTACTGGCCCCAAATGCAAGACTCCAAACCTGCCTTTGTTAACATTTCCTACACCTCTACTGCTGCATGAGGGCATCCAGCTGCAACACTAACATGCTGACCCTCCCACACCTCCACAGACAGCTCTCCACTGTCCTGCAACAGCTGTGGGAGCTTCCTGCAGGAGAAGATACACCAGGTGCTCTGTGCAAGACACAGAAGGAGCAGGGAAATGGGATTCCTTGAAGCCCAAGACATATACCATCATTCAGTAGGAACATGGTCTAAGTTTTCTCAGCAGCTGAATGCTAGATCTTTGCATCCAGATATTTTTCTGGTATATTAGAAATACATTACATAAGACTCAAACACCATATATACGTGTGTTTTATAGATATATGTGTATGTATATATATATATAGAGTATATATACACACACTTTCAATATTACATAGGACTCAAACACAAACGTTTCTGCTCCAGCAAGGCCTCAACACCAGTAATGCTTGCAAGATTATTGGCACAAGGCAGGGAGACAGAAAAACCCCTGACAATTCCCAGAAATACAGGATATTCTTTTCCTCCAGGTCATGATTATCAGAGGTACCAGAACAGGTATTCAGGCTGGTAAGGCGCATGCTTGATCAACTCACATGGCCTCCAGAAAAACAGTCCCAACAACAGTCTGAGACCTGTAACCACCTTCGGCACAGTACCTCAGACTGCCAAACTGCTGACAGCTGGGCCCTGCCTGTTTCCCTGCCCCCACAGAGAAAGACAGAAGAAAGCTGCTTACAACACTCCATAAAAAACCACTTTCTCGTAGCAGCGTTCCAGGTCCACTGCCAGCTGTTCCAGACTTGCAGAACAGGACAATCCCACGGCATCTGATGCTGTCCTGAACCAGAGGCATCAACTTGCATGCAGGAGAGTTTAGGTGTTTGTTGCTGCTGAGTTTGGTCTAAATCTGCAAACAGAGTCCCCTCCAAAAGCTTCTGTTTCTCCTTCTTCCCCCTACCTCACTCCCCCGCCCCTAGACACAACAGTTTGACTACATGTACGAACAGGTTCATCAAAAGACATGATCAGTGCAAGAACAGTTCAACAAGTCCCAGAACCCTGGCATGTCCCCTGACAACCTCAGCAGCTCCTTATGCAACTACCCCGTCAGTATGCAGAAGAGTCACATGAGACAAGCACAGATCCTGGGAGAGCAGGTTTTAAGTTATTCCTGCACAAGAAAAAGGAGTGATAATTAAGCAATGTCTAGTAAGATTCCTGGACACTCTTTGACAGTCCTTCCTCCCTTGACTAGAGCAGTACACCAAGAAAACTACACTCCCTTTTACACGGTTTGTTTAAATATCAGTGCTATCTCCACCAGAGAACTCTGCAGCAATTTCTAGGAAAGATGACACCAGAGCACAGTTTCCACATCCCTGGCTTAGTGCCCTTGAACAGTTCTTTCTGTGCAGAGTCGGCAAGGTTGAAAACTTGTTTCCGTCTGACACTGACTCACGATGCAGCCTCCCCTCCCTTGCAGCCTAACCACGAGCAGAGCCCTGCTCAAGTCCCAATGTCCGCAGGAACACAGGAACTACACATTTTTTCACCAAGCCTCACTTTGCTCAGTTGATGCTACTGAAAAGTTAAAGCTTTCACAAAGGTTCTCCTTTGCCTCTCAATGCCTAGAACTGGAGGTCATGTGGCAGCAGGCTCAGCGAGTGCCCTGCAGCTCAGGCTCTGTGTAAGGCAAGGGCAGCGCCTTTGCTCTGCTGCTCACCCCCTGCAAGGAAACATTTCCCCTGCAGGAGCAGGGCACAGACAAAAGGCACAGGAAACATACCAGGCATGGTATGTAGGAACAAAATGTAAACATTTGTCTCTTACAGCCATCTCCCGACAGAATACTGCCCAGCGCACACATGTTAGGTGGTCAGTTGTTGCTCCCTCGTCAAGTTTATGATCTGTCATGTCCAAGTGTGCTCTGTGATGCTGGCACCTTCCAGAACAGGGAACTCAGTTAATTGTAGCAGCCAAGGACGTGCTACCAATACCACTAGGAAAGCAGATTTTTGTGCTTTCAGAAGCAATTCCTCTGCTGTTCGTACAGAACCATCAATTTTGACCACTAAAACCTTGCCACAAGGGGATGAACTACCTTTTTTTTTTTTTTAATAGAGGCAGCAATTACCCTCCCTAGTTTTGCCAGTTAGCTATCCTAAGAATCTTCCAGGCTTCTTGGCTCTCCTGCATAAAAACTGAAACTATGGCACATTCCTACCACTTCTGCTGTTATTAAAAAATGTTGTGAGGTTCCCTGGTTCCTCCCATTTCTTTTGGGTGATTTCAGTATCATTCTCAGCACTGCCACTAAAAGTACCACTTGGGATCTGAAAGGGGAACTTCCCCAGCATCTAAATTCTGGCAGAACAATGTACATATGTAGAGGATAGAAGGAATGGTTGGGGCATGTGCTGTCTCCTTACGTCATCATGTAAAGACAATCAGTCTTGTTCCCCTCATGTGTCATCCAGAGGTGTAATTATTTCTGGAAGTTTGGAAACATGGGGAGTGAAAACTACTTTTTTCTTTCTACCTTTCACAGAAGTTTTCAAAGGAATCAGCTGTAAGAACTTGGAACTTCACTGTCTCATTTAGGAATGAGAAACATGTCATGCTTATTTGAGTTAGCTTATAAATTTCCACCAGGTATGCTTTCAAATAAAGCTCTTTAATACAGGGTACATTTGTCACTGTTCAGAGGTGAGACTAGAACATCACAGCACACTGCAGTAATAAATGTATTTGTTGCCAGTTGGTGAATCTCTAAAATGAGACAAAGGAGGGACAAAAAGTGTCAGAAATAGGAAGTATCAATATTGTTAACTCAAACAGAAGGTTAAATATCCTGGGGGCTCTGAAATGGTACATAAATAAAGACCTGGTGTCATAATGCAAACATAAAGAAACAAGCACAACATCTCAGTCTGCATGGAAGTGTCCTTCACTGTGACATGAAAACATCAAGGACAAAAAGTAAATCTGATCCCATGTTATCACTAATTAAATTCATATGTACCAATTTTCTTTTTTTAAATGAAACATACATTCAAATTCATTAGTGACAGAAAACATTATGAATAACTTAATTTCAACCGTCATTTCCATTTTAAAGCTTTTCACTTTTAATCTTAAATGTATCTCTTCTGATTTTTCCACAATGGGCATGGTGAGAGAGGAAAGTGGACTCAGAGCTTATAAATTACTCTCTTTCCCTGTCGAGTCTTCACATCAAATACATAACATCCATGACTTTTCCATTATTAAGAGGTATTTCATGTACTGAATCTTGCCTAGAGAAGTATCTGGCCTTCATGAAACACAATGCCATCATCCATTAATCAGTCCTAGGTGTCTTTTACTTCCAGTTATAAGGATATGTGTTAGTCTGACCTTCTGACTTTGAGCCCAGAGTTCGCAAGACACCCATAAAACCATTTTATTCATTTATTAAAACAAACAATTAACCCAAGGGTATTATTATTTTCTTCTCATAGACCTAAAAGATCTGATCCTTGGAATGGGACTCTCTACATTTCATTACTGATTCATGAAGAGCTACCCTGCTAAGTTGCTTTGTGGCCAGAAGCCCCATGTTTTCTCCTCTGAAGCAGCACTACAAACAAAAGCTTAGATCACCTGCTAGAATGCTTATGCAGTGCAGTTCTGAAGAAAAAGCTGTATAAAAATGGATTTATTTCTGACTACCATAGGAAGTGACTGAGCATGGAACTAGGATGCTATTGGAAAACCATGTTTTGTTCCCTGGAGCAGAAGTAAGTCATTTTACCTCAGTGCCTCAATTTGCTCCTGCCTTCAACACTGGTGATACTCAGCACTTTGCAGACATGCATGCTGAGGGCCAGAAAGCCTAAGGGCCATGATCAGGACATTCCACACTCCAGGGCAAAAAGAATTCCTGCACTTCCACAGCCAGGCAAGGACTGATCTTGGGGGATTTCTCACAATGCAGTTCAAAGCGAGAAGACCACAGAAAGTCAATTCCAGTTACCTCCTGGTGGCCACAGCATCCATCACACCCAAAGAATGAATCAGCCCCTGTTAACAGCTCACCAACACAGGCAGATCACTGGGCCTGCTGAAGAACAACTTCCTCAGTAGACTCAACTACAAAAATGTCTTTTCTGAGGTGAAAGGAAAAAAACAACAAACAAAAAGGTAGAGTCCTGCAGGAGTGCTATTGCGCTTTGAAGTCACATCCCCAGTTATGGCTAATTTTTCCAGTACAGACACCACCAGCAGTTGCATATCTGGTTCCCGTGCTAATGAGAGCAGACACCAGGGTCAGGCCAGTGAACTGGGCAAGTCTCTTGGAAGCTTTGTCCCTTTTGCTTCAGACAAAGGCCTTTCCAGGGACCCACATATCATAAAATGGCTCCCAGCCAGAGGGGGCAAAACAAAAACAAAACCAGTCACTTCAGCCAGACAAAAGAAAGGTGTCTTTGGGCTCACAGCCTCAGAACGGAGTCTAGTAGGAAATGAAAAGCCTTGACTACCTAGGAAAGTCCACAGGTACCCAAATATTACTTAAGGTTGCACAAAACCCCCTTCTAAATAAGAGACCCCATAAGGAAATGAAAAGGAAGGAAGACAAAAGCAAGCTATTTAAAAGTGACTGGACTTCCTCTGTGAGGGTTATAAAGCCTTAACTACAACAGATTAAATTCACAGCCTAGTTCAGCTCTCACAGGAGAAGATTTCTAGTATAGACCAAGAGTTAGAACCGCATGCAGATCTGCAGCCAGAGATGTGCTACACAGCTCAAGCTTTACTTAAACTACTACAAGAATATAGCAGGACAGTGATACCCATATACCTGAGCTACCAACAGGAGTTCATTAAGTTCTTTCTTACACCCAGGAGTCTCACTGCACAGTACAGTTAACTTACCTGTAGCTGCTAAGCCAAGCTAGGACAGTTATGACATAACTCAAATCTCTGTACATACAGGAGATGAGAGCAAGTTAAACTGGTGAAAAAGGAGCCTCACCACACTATGCCCACTCTAGCACTGCAGGGAGATTGCTCCATGGTTATACTGGCATGATTGTGTCAATACAGCAGCAGAACTTCACCAGGAAGCCAGAATCCTCTGTGTCCTTTGGGTGTGCTCCTCAGAAGCTGCTGAACTAAACCTTCCTTTCCTACAGTCAGGTCAAAACAGACAGCAACCTTCAGGCTGAGTCCAAAGATGCTGTGACATTCTGCAATGTCTTTACATATGGTATCTTTGGAGGGAATACTGCCAAAATACAACAGAAGGACAAGGCAGGACCAATCCCACCCTCCCTCAAATCCCATATTTCTCCATAATGAAACTTGATAAATTATTATATGCCAAGAGAAAGTCCAGCCCTAGCTCAGGATGACTGATGGAAAAGGAATTTAACTCTGTCTGGTAAAGTGTTGGATGGAAAAAAATCTGAACCACCCAGTTATTTACAGCATTGCAGACTTCCTGTTTTGATGCAAGTCAGCAAGATCATCTGGAAAACCCAGGAACAAAGAGCAGTAGTTAAGGGTGATAAGTTAGTTACAGAGAAGCTAATGATCTATCTCTGTTAAGACTTCAGAACAGAGGAAACTGCATCTATGCCTCTCCTTTTCTAGCACTATTTCAAAAACTAATGCACAGGCAAAAGAATTAATAAAGAAGTAATAAAGTAATGAACTAGGTACCAGTCATAACAAAGGAGACTATCCCTGCCTTTGGAGTTTCAGATGCAGTTCTCCTCCCCTGCTTCCCCGTCCATCCTTCTGTATGTGCCTGAATAAACATCAGGTTATTCCAACCAGGCACTGCCACTCTGTGGTTCCAAGTGCAGAACACCTTTGGGAGGCAAGTGGGCAGAAGTGACTCTGAAAAGTTCAGAACAGTCTTACCTCCCCACCAGGTGAACTGCCTGAAAAAGATCTGCTATTGAAGCAAAAAACTAAACAAATGAAGACATGACATTTAGGTTCTAGCAATCTTTTTGTTCTTGTCATAAAAGCTCTTAGACTACTAAAAAACATTTTAACATATCACTAGGCTTTAATCAAGTCTCTTGCCAACTTAGGATTGTAGTGAATCACAGGTGATAGGATAAGACAATATCGTGGATTAAAACTAGCTACGTAAAAGTGATAGGACGGGGAAAAAAACCACAATTCTTTCACATCATAAATTGGAAAAGAGGATAAATGGCAATACAAGGCCCAGCCTGCAGTCCTCCAACCCACAGAGACTTGTTCCACTGACCTAGCTGGGCTCTGGGTTATGGCATTTACACTCTGAAGTTCATGGATTCACTCCATAGCAGTTAAGTACAAAAGCATCCCCGGAGCATTCCCACTATGTACCCTGCTATATTGGCAGAGCTGTGCTCCGTACAGTTAATCACCTCCCAGCAAGTTCTGCTGCAGAAGGGTGTGATTTGCTGGTCACACAGCACCTACATGGGGGATTTCTGATTGCCAGCAGATGATTCATACTTTTACCTCAATATAAACTAACAGTGTATCCCACCATCGCAAGCCTGCACACAGTCAGTAACTCCAAAAATTTTTAAAGCTGTAATTGACAAAGCCGTGAGGAAAGACCTTTGCATGGTGACAGAATCAGTCACAGTGTCACTTAAGAATGATGTGCCTCAAGGACTGCTCTCAAAATACTAGCAACATTGCTCCCTGCTTCCCTGAAAGCACCTCTACAGCAGAACGTGGTGCTGCACACCTCTCTCTTCCAAGGCCCTAGAAAAATTACTGAGAAAGATCATTCACTTAAATGCATAAAATTTCACAGAGCTGAGAAGACGCAAGCAGCAGGCAGCCAGACTTCCAGCAACTGCTCCTGCACCCGGAGGCTCCATCCGGGATCCTCTGCACACACTGTGCCAAGCAGGGACCAAGCCAGCACAACACACTTCAGACTTGCTGCTTAGCCCACCAGTGTTCAAACTCTGACAATTCAAAAGCAAGTTTCCAGGAATAAGTAGCGGGGATTTTTGTCACTAGATGGATGGATAACTTTTGTTAGCGTGCTAAACATACCCTGCAAAAAGTCTTCTGATAACCAAGGAACAGCTACAGACCAATCTGTCTGATACATGAAATGCCCTGCATAGCTAGGAATGCACCTTACAGAAATACAATTGCCAGAACCCTTGAGTGCATACTTAGCAAGCAGGTTGATGAGCCAGAGTTTGTTTCATTCTTCTCTCTGCAAGCCATTCTCACAGGTACTGATTAGGACAATGTCTGCTTGGCTGCAGGATCTAGGAGAAGCTCTTCTAGCTACTCTGACCTCTTGCCCTCTTCTTGGCTCACCTGTGTGCCCATCTGTCAGAACACACGTCAAACTCCAGCCTGATGTAATTGGTCATAGCCTTGGAGCAGCTCCTGCTTGTCCATGTCATGACAGCATCTCTTCATGGTAAAGTAGGTCACCAGGAGGCCTTGAACCCTGAGAGGGGCCTCCTTAAATTATGCTTCAGCATCAGAGTAACAAGAGCTTATTCCCCTCAGGATGCCCTAAGGCTCCATTATAACTGAACCCAGGAAGATAATTTCACTATCCAATAGACCGCGGTTTTCGCAGACCACAGCAGACACATTCAGGACCTGCTTTTAATCTCTCCCTTCCCAGAGCCAACTGAACACGAGTTCTGTTAAAGTTTGCAAATAACAGGCGTGCTGTGCAGACACACCTTGCACAGAGTGGGCTGGAACAAACCTGAGATGCACTACCAAGGACTCCTGATGAACATGGCAGGCACCCAGCACCCTCTGGCTACCTTGCACATGGCCGAGTGACAAATGCTGTGGTGTCTCTGTAGACCAGCTGTCCCCTCATCACTTCCTAGGGGGTAGTTCTGTAGTTGTCACTCAATGAAGGTTCTGAATTCATTTCCTGTTTTACACCATCACGGGGAGAATCAGCATAGCTCAGAGGCATAAGACAATGAACGGTGTGACTGATGCAGAGGGTGTTTATTTAGGCAGGCAGCTAGAGAGAAATCTGGAAGAACTGAACATGCTTCTATTAGCATCACTTGGCATTCCCTTCTCCAGTTTTTGCAGTAGATCAGACTACTGAGTGCTGGAAATTCTGGGCTTTAGGCACTTGCTTGAATCCAGTCTGCCAGAACACTTACCTGAAGAGTTTCCCTATCTTCTCTGATACCTTGGTATTCCCCTCACAGATTTCCAGGGCAGAGGTCTCCAGATTTTCAGAAACTCTCTTCTGTGACTATTTCACAAACAAGAAGCATGGAACACAAATTGCCAGGAAACACCCTTCAAAACCTTTGTGTAAGGGGTGAGCAGGTTTCTCCTGAATCAGTGAAACCCCCTGGCTCCAGGCCTGCGGCTGCTCTACGATGCCAGGCTGCACCCACAGAAGTGACATTCAGAAAGAGGGACAACACCAAAGCAGTCAGACCTGAGAACTCCCCCAACTTCAGTGGTTCCTGGGAGCAGTTTTTCTCTCATGAGCAAGCAAGAGAGGCAGCACCATGAACTACAAAGTTAAGCTAACCCAGAGAGATGTGCCCATACAAGAGCAGCACTGGACAGTGCAGGGAATCTGCACTCCAGATTACAGGCAGGGGGAAGGAGTTAAACTTTGAGACGTGTCAAGGATTCTCATAAGGCACAGAACAGGTCTGGCACAACAGAGTCTAAACCCAACACACATTTACTGCTTATGTATTTCTCCTCCTTCCAAGCAGCCTGAAGGGGAAATGTGTAAATTTAGCCTCTGCTTTCCCTGGTAGAGACATCTCTCCCTCTCGCCCAGTGCACAAATGCAAGCTCCTCCCAGAGGTAGCCAGGCAAGCCAAGCACTGCTGCACCTGCTTTGCTTAGCAATAAAGCCAGATGAAGCACACTGTCTCCATAAGGAATTCACAGTGGAATTAGTTAGTGCACCTTAGTTAGCCTGCAGCCAGAAACACTTCTGACTTTTGGAAGACAGATTACAAAGGAACATTTCTTCCTGTTCTACCTCCAGAAGGTGTATTAGTCTATTGTGGTCGGACCAGACCTCAGATGCATCAGTTCTGCTCCAATGACAGACCACAAACACTGACATCTCCTCTTCCCATGTTACTTGTTACCAAATCAGATGGGGAATTCCAACCCTGCCTCATAAAGTACAAACTCTTCCCAGGCTGCTGTTTTCTTCTCTGATGTTTCTACATTCACACACATTTGTCCACTCCACTCTCATCCCCACAATGAACAACACAGGTAGTTTTAACATAAAATGGAGAAAGCTAAAAGGTTCAGCTTTCTGCCCAAGGTCACACTGGAAGTCAAGCAATGAGTTTCCTATGGTGAAACACCTGTCATCATTTCCACCAAGTGGCAATGATTCTCACGTGTCAGGATTTCAGGTGACTTTGCTTAATGAAACCAAGCTCTTCTTGGAGTGCTCTCCCTGCCACCACCTCTTACTTTCAGATCTTCTTTGCTGCAGGGCAGAGTACTCTAAACAAAGTTTACCTTCTCTTATTAAGGGAAGATTTGTCTGATGTCCCATCTGAAAAATCAACTGGAGGATACTTTTTCAGAATAAGGTTTTAAACCACTGAGTCAAAAGGAGGAAGGGGAAGAAACACCATCACATTATCTGTATACCACACTGGCTCACCTCCCAGCTGATTTCTCATTCATTCAAGTCCAGCCTCCATTGTACAAAGAGCAGTGACCCAGCTGGGGGCTAAGAGAATGCAAAACTTAAGAACCTGATGAATACTTAGCTGTGGAAAGCATACAGGCAGAGTAGAGGTACTAATTACTCATCTTATTACCCAGATTAACTGTATTCTGAAAGTTCTGTCCTGAATAGGAACAGTTTCTACTTTTCCTGTGGCACACAAATGTCCCAAGCTCCTCTATGTGGGCTGAAGTTAAGTACCAAGAGCTGTAAATGCTGCAGGCAAGAGCATTTATTTTCCCCAATCCCAGCACAAGCTCATACTCTGACAGTCCAAATGACTGAAAGAGGGGAACAGGTTATTTTTCTTCCCTTGCCACTGCCCACCTCTTGTTCCTACACATCTAAGGCCTGGAAGGAACCTATCAGTCAGCTTCAGTTATCAGTCAAGCCACTGGCAGTGGTCAGATGTGCCCGAGAGCCCTCCAGAGGCTTGTGTCACATCCCAGCATCCTACGTGTGCTTTCCCCCATCACTGCCAATTAGTCAGACATCTATACAGAAGGGCCATTTTTGGTGTGCTGACAGCTTCCCCTGTCCAGCTCATTCCAGGCTCTGTCCAGGATCATTACTTCATCCTCTCCCTCACTTCACTAACACTCTAGCTGTGCCTGGCCATGACCAAAGACTATTTATTTATGGCCATTTGGAGGCATTATTCCCACCACTTCCAGTGCTAGCCCATGGTCCTACTCCACTCAGCTGTAGTTGCATGGAGGTAGCTCACTGCAATGCAAGTTAAATAGCCACTTAAACATCTGTTTTAACAAGAAAAGCTTTGTCATCCTACAGCTGTGCGACACCAATGCATCTGTGAAACAACAGGGTGTGTCTGTACCAAAATCCAAGTACAACAGGGGTCTCATGCCTGTATAGCAATGGCACTAAGTGCCTGTTCTTACTGAAGAACATCTGATGAAATTCACACCAGAGTGACCATCTGCTGCATCAAGGACACCCCAATGGCAAAGGAGGGTCCTGGGCTGGACATGTGCCATGGGGACAGTGCACAAGTGACTGACTGCTTGTTTTCCAGAAGGGGTAGATCTGTCAAACAGCCTAAGAACAGGAACTAACATGACTCAAGATCTGAGTTAGACAAAGCCGTCCCAGCCTCTTAGAGGTCCAGAAATGTGGATGAAAACAGTATTTCCAGCAAATATTTCCATCATATCTCCAAAAAAGATACAGTGCTTTGTGCTGCTCAGGCATGAAGCAAGGTGTCTGTAAAGAAGGGAGGTTAGAGGTGGAAAGAGAGAAAGCTTAAGGGCTCCTTAAGCCAAACAAATGGAGTAAAACACAGAGGTGGAAGAAAAGGACCTCTACTGCAAAACTCAAGCCTGAACAGAAGTAACAAGACTTCAGAAATGCACTCAGAGCTGAATCCAGACTCAAGAGCCTGCAAAGCACATGTCTTGCAACTTTACTCAGCTGAATGCTGTGCCAAGAGCTGGCCTGCATGGTGACTTACAGTGTTTGGCTCTTCCTGCATCTGGCTCGGGCACATTCCCTGGAGCCAGCAGTTCATTTGGCTCACTCACACTTCCAGCAGCCTGCCACAATCCAGGGAATCACACACAGACCCCATGTCCTGACAGCAGTACAAAGGGACACTGCCTGGCTTCAAAGGACAGGCAGGACAACCAACAGGAGAGTAAAATACACTGGCAGGACAGTAGAAACACACAGTTGCAATCCCCCACACACCTTTTCACAGGCTATGGCAAACAAGTCATGAGCTCCATGGTGACCAAGACCAGCTCAGCAGGGCCACGTAAATAGTGCTGTGGAGGACATCATACTGCTGATGGTCACGGGAAATCACAGTGCCAGCAACAACAGCAGGTGCCAAACACAACACATACCCCACTACTTAAGCCCTCAACTTCTAAGCACACTGCTTCTGGAAAGGGTAAAACAGAAGTCACAGCAAAGAGGACCTCCAGCTGAATGGCCAGATCAGCTGCAGGTCTGGCAGAGGGCATGTGAGCAGAGAAAGCCACAAGTCTCCTTGCCTGGGAGGAAAGCAAGCAAGGACAGGCCTGGCTCTCCCATCACCAGGCAAGCTGCCTCTTTGCTCAGGGTGCCAGGGCAGTACCCAGCCATGTATGTAAGCCTCTAATACAGACAAGAGCTGCTGCAGGCAGAAGTAGCAGCTCAGCTCAAGACTGAGCTAGTTCAAGACTGTCATCAGTGTAGCTTCCCTTCCAACACCACCCCACTAGCCTTGGCTTTCTGATGTCAGAAATTCAATTCAAGATCACATTCTACAAAGTTCAGGAAAGTGGATTTGCACTCACCTGAACTGAGAAGTGTGTGTTTAATCTATCAAATCACAAAACAACAGAAAGAATAGCCAAGTATCTTCAGAAGAGGACACTAAAAACATGAGATATTTTTTAACTTATATTTTGCCCAGTGTCACTTTCCAGCTGATCTTGGTTTTCTTCCTCCTTCTATTAGCCATCTCCCATCTTAGACACTTAAGTTTCCAGCTCTGCTGACCTCACAAGTTCTTCTCACATCATTCTTGAATCTTCACCGATTTCTCTCTCCCTACAGTTGCCCTCCAGGACTACAAAATCTTGCCAAAATGCAGAAGATAAAACACATTGTTGTTGTCAAGTCAGCTTGTCCTTTTAACATATGGCACACAGAGTTTTGTTTCATCTCAAACTCAAAGCAATGAAGTTTAGCAGTCAGCTCTCATTACAGTATTGCAGGAGGAGAAATTTTAGGCTCATTAGAAAACAGTGCATTGAAATTTCTGTATGAAAATCATGAACACTGGAAGTAACTTAAAAAAAATCAAAGGCAACAGAAAGACACATTTCATACAGCCTGAAAGCGATTCTGCCATTTGTTTTAAGCTTTCCAGTAACATAAACATGGCCTTTGAGTTAGCATTTCATTTCAAACCACTTTAGAAATATGTGACTGCTCTGTGATTGTTCTTTTGTTGTGGACATTTTTACTGGAAAAAGTAAACCTGGATACATATGTTCTCTAAGTCAGTGGCCACTGATTCCCTAAAACAAAGGGCAAAAAACCCAAGGGCATCAAAATATGCTTTTAATTACTTTTACACTATTGATGAGAATGAGGTATTTACTCCCTACTGCATAATCTCCATGTGTCAGGGACTGTACAACTCACCAGGATGTTCTGTTTCAAACTTGTTTAAAAATGCTTTTGTATTTTGACCAAGTTCTCCACCAAGCCCACACAACAGTTACTAATCAAACAGGGGGAACGTGACATGCAATAGAATTGTTTTGCCGAAATTCACTACAACTGTCATTCCTAAAGTTTCCAGGTACTTCCTGAAAACATCCCCTTCCCTCCATTCCTATGAGATGCAGAGATTGATGAAATACACCTCTGCAAAGGAAACTCCAGAGGTAAGCCCTGCTCAGATCTTGGCTACAGCTTCGCTTAGTCACAAAGTGAATTTTAGTTAGAGCGAATATGCCCATAAAGATAGGGAAAGATGGATTTCTTTTGAAGGCAGTATCCCATATCAAATCTGTTTCCACCTAGAGCACAGCTACTTAGAACATTTTGTTCAAACTGAAAAATTTCCAGCCCTTTGATTACAAAGGCAACCTGCCAAGTAAGAGTATAAAATTAGCACATTAGTGCAGTAGTGTCTTCCTTAGTTTGGATGCAGCTTCAGTGCCTCAACTGCATGCCATGGTTTTACTGGGGTAAAACTGAGCTAAGAGGAACTAGATTCATTCTTCTCTACTCCAGAGGCTGAGAATCACTTTTACAGCAGTGAAATACAGATATCAAGCTAGATTATGTCTACTGATGAACAACTAAGAGCAGAACAGCACTAAGAGTGCAAAGACAATCCTAGCACACAAGGAGAGCCCTGCTGCAAGAGCCAACAAGCACCAGGGTAAGCAGCAGCACCCGACCCTGGCAGCCCTTCCTGCTGCAGGGCATATTGCAGCACAGGTGTTTCCCACTGTGGCTTGCAAGTGCCAAGTCCATTTTTCAAACCCTGGTTGTAACTGCTGCTGACTTTAGAAACATAAGCTATTTTTAAAATGCATCATCGAAAAAAGGTTAAATACAACTTTTTTCCTTTTATTCTCATGTTTGACAAACATTTCAGCAGGCATCTATACAACTTAAGCAAGCTGTGGGTGTGCACCTGCTCCAAGCTTTGTCCCAGTCCTGGCTGCATGAATTAAATCCACTGCCTATATTAATATACAAACAATGTCTCCTACCCCATCACATCTCCTCATACCTCCCCCCACCCAGCAGACACTGAAATCATTTCACAAGCACCACTCCTGCACCCAGTGGTTTCCTTCTCTCCAGCTGAAGGATGTGGCTGCTGTGACAGAGGTACTGCTGTGGGCAACACAGTGAAGGGAGTGATAAGCAGACAGGACAGCATACCACCAAACTGAGCTGGAGGTGGCTGCTCCAAGAGGAGCCAGTGTGGGCTCCCAGAGCCTCTTTCACAAGGGCTCAGCTAAGAGGGCATCAAACAGAACCCTGCCCAGCAAGTGTCTGAGCAACAAGGACTGCATCTAAACATCTAACTCTCCAAAAGCTCATTTATTTGCTTTTATGGTCTCTAAAAATATTATTAGGGGTTCAAGAAGTTCTGTCTTTATTTTTCCTCCATCCTTCAAAATAACTTCAGCAAGATGAGTACAATAAACAACATGAATCTGCCTAACATAACTACTCACACACACACTTTGAACAGCTTTAGCATTTATAAATGTTTTCCCAATCTCCATCCTTTCAAACCAGCAGTGGTCAGTTTCAGGTTGCCATCTCCACTCTGCACCAGTACAATGATGTTCCCCAGCCACTAGCTGCACCAGATCTCCAAAACTGCAAGACCTTCCAACTCCAATAATCTTTGCATCTGCTCCAGTAGAAAAAGTAATTTTTCACCCAAATCTACAAATACACTCCTAAACCCTTGCCAAATTTTCAGCCTGCTGGCAGAATGGCTGGATTTGTGCCTGCCCTGTTTGCACCACAAGGACTGCACCTGACTTGTGTGTGGAGGACAGCTTGCTGTTTCACCTGAAACTGCCCAAGAAAAGAAACGGATCCCATGCACTCACAATCCAGGCAAATCTTGGGGGAGAATCATCTTAAAAACCAAACCAAGAGGACTAAAAATCCATCCAAAATATAGAAAGAGCTAGAGCACAACGCAGCAGTTTCCCAGAGAGCAGTCCCACTTCTCAGAGCCAGTACACACAGGAAGAAATTATTTGCCAAGCAACTCAGCTCTTGGGCTGAAATCCAGAGGACAGCTCTGAAAAATCACCCTTCCACCACCAAGTTCCCACCAGCAAGCCTCTCTCCCAAGTTATCTGATACTTGTATAAAGCTGAGCAGGAGAAGAGAGGTGCTGAGAAGTTCAGATAAGATCCAGCTGTACCCTCGGAGCCTCCGCTCAGCACACGCAGCGATGAGCCCGAGGCTGAGACTACAGCCAAGAGAAAAGCTCCTGCATTTCCTCACTGCCTGCAGATTTGAGTCAGCCAGCAACCTCAGGCTTTGCTTTATTCACAGAACAGGCAAGGAGACCTCCCCTCTCCCTCCAAATTCATAGGACAGACTTCAGAGCTACTCTCAGCAGCTCAGCCTCAGTGCTCAGCAGGCAGGGGCCAGCTCAAGGCTCCAGACAAGCACTGAGCCAGGCCCAGGGCAGCCCTGGCTGAAGGGAAGATCAGCTCTCTCACCTCTCTTGCACAGCTGCCTGCTCACAGCACAACGGTTCAGAAGAGTGACATGACTGGCCAAAGTGACAAATACTCCACCAGCTAAAGTGGGGGGGAGCATTTGCTCCTACAAGAACAAGTGGCTTCTACAGGAGAAGCTGAGGCAGAAATTCTTCAGTGATGAAACAAAAGCCTTAAGGAGCCTGAAAAGGCAAGAACATCACTGCTACACAAATGCTTGAAAAGCAGGCAGACACTATGTCCAGAGAGGCATGCAAGTTAGAAAAGAGGTTAAGGGACAGATTTCTGATATATTTTCCTCTCTTACGGAGCAAAATGATAATAAAGTAAAAATCATGACCACTTTCTTCCAGCCTGAGGGAACACAACTACAATGAAGATCAGACTTGGCTGTCTCTCCTGGATGAACAAAGTACCAAGAAAGAGGACTCAGGAGCACAGAGATGAGCACAGAAATCCAAGCAGGGCTGGGTTAGTAAGCGGGTGGAGAATCTGTAAACTGTAGTAAAACTCTAATGGAAGTTGGAGAACCACAAATAGCACTCAGGAAACAAAAAAAAGGGGCTGAGACATACTAAAGGAAAGAAATCTTTTCTTGTAGGAGTTGACTGCAGAAGTGTTTGGGGCAAATTAAACAGGTAGGCTTCCTCCCCAGAAGCAGGTAATTTATGGAAGGACAAACAAGGACAACTGCAGTTTGTTAGGGTGGTCAGTAAGAAAAGGTATAGCAGTGAGCCAAGATGCAATGAGAAAACAACTTCAAAGCAATTGCTGTGGGAGGTTAAATTAGGTAAGAGTGTATTTTGCTAAGAAAGAAAAAGAGCAGGTGGTAATTGGGAGCATCTCTATAAATGGCCTTCTTCCAACAGGAATGACAGTTACTGCAGAGCAAATGCTTATAAAATAAAAAAGATCCATTTAAACCAGTGGCCAGAGCATAACTAATTACTGCTGTGATACAGGAAGCCAACAGCTGCAGGGACAAAGACATGCTGGAGCTCAGCCCTCAAGTAGCATAGAGTGGCTATCCCCCTCTGAAAGTTTGGGTCTCCAGTTCCCTCTGGGCCCCATAATGTGCAACACATCCTTCGTCACACATTGACAACGAAAATAACTTGAGGAAACAGGCTGCCCTTGTTTCTTGAACATAAAATGTTAAAACACAAGCTTGGGACAGAACAGCTTATCAACAAGTTAAAAGGTCTACACCAGCTAATGCAGCACACAGAGCACCTATGCTAACAGTGTCCAAAAGCAGCGTGATTTTTGCAGGTGTTTACCTTGCCTTAGTCATAATTTTAATTTTTACAGACAGAGTTTAAAAGTGATCTTGTGATATTTTAAGCCCATGACCTTTGTTTAGAGCGTATGTCACTTGTAGCAGTACCTATTTTAATGCAGGCTAAAACTTTTAGACTGAGCGGCACAAAGGTTTTGCATTGGGAGGCAACATGGCTTTCCTCCACAGCACTTGGTTTTTTACAAAAGGTTGTGTCAAAACCTACCTGCTGAAACTGCCACCCCCCCAGCCACCACCTACTCATGATTCAGATGTAACAGAGGGGTTTCCCCCAAGGCTGGCTGGTGTCAGGGGACTCTTCTGGGGCTGGCTTCATTCTGCCAGCCTAAACAAAGACCCAAAGTTAGGAGTAAGCCCAGTTATCTTCCCCCACAGAAGTGGCAGAATATCTGGAGTGGGTTTTTTTGTTGTTGTTAAGACTACTTAATCCACACATTGAGCTGGGTCTGCCTAGCAACAAGTTAGAGTTTTAAACTTGTATCATCCTACTTGTGTTCCCATGGCTACTGTCACGAACAGTGCAGTAGCAGCTGCACAAATCAGCACAAGGGTCCCAGGAGGGACATCTTTAAGATTCCCAGACAGAAAACAATACTGAGAAAGTACAAATGCTACACCTGGTATGCCTGCCTGCCTTCACAGTCCTATCTATACTCCTCCCAGAAGCACCTACACCAGCTCCCTCCTAAGGATGGAGCCAAAGGAATAGATGCACACACTGCTATCACTTGAACGTTTTACATTCTTTAGAACAAAAAAGCTTGGGTTGCAGATGTGACACTTTTAGCTTCTCACCCAGCTGTTAGCAACCTAAATGCAGAACTGCACAACTCCAGCCAACAGCACCTGCTGCATGGGGCAGTGGGCTCTCAGCACAGGGTGGGAGGAGAAAAATTCCCCCCATCTTCATTTACACAGGGCCAAAACTCAAACCAGTGTTACTGATGAGAACAGGGGACAAGTTAGATACCCAAGGAAGGTGGGAAGTCAGAGGAAAGAGAAAAAACTCCTTGCATTTCAATGCAAAGAACTGGTACAAAAACAATCCTGTTACATAGACCAAATCTTCCCAGTCCTGTCAACTCAGTTCTCCCAGAGAGAAGGTGATTTCCTACTCAAGGGAGGTTTTTCTTAAGTCTTTATCCATCCCCAAGCCCTGTGTAGAACTGGAATCTCTCTGTACCCTCTCCAGGGACCAACAGGCACTGTACCTCTGCATGCAAGCCTTGTTTATCCAAATTCCTTAGAGATTTCTGAACCCAGAAGCCACAACTACGATTACACATTTGTTATGCTGTGCTTTCACATCAGGGTTACAAAGTCTAGAAGGACACCAATTCAAGGTCATGTACCCTAGTAATTATTCTCAATACCAAGCTTTCAAATCAAAGTCTCTCTATGAACTAAAATCTGATAAACCAACTTGATAAAACATCCAGTCATCTAAAAGTATATGCACAAGCTATCATGGCAGGTTATCCCAGATACCTACAGAGAGCAGAACTGAAAAGCTGCAATAGACAGTCATGTGGCTACTCCTCTAATTAGACAACTGCACTGCAAAAGCAAGCTCTCTCAGGTTAGTATTTGTGAAATCCATCCAGGTGAAGAACACTGAGTTAGGGGAGGGAGCAAGAAAGGTTAAATAACTTTAAGGACAAAAACTCACAACCTGAAACTCCTGCCCCTAAAAGGGCAGGGGTATTTTTCCAGAGACACACCTAGTCACACACACAGAGTACCTATGAGACCCTACTGATGTCCCCTAAACATACCTGCACAATAGAGGTGAAGGGCCGAAGGGGGGAGAACAGACTAGAATTGTTTCATGAGAGGGGATTTTTGCCATTTTATCACACTACTGCAGCCTCCTCCCCCCAGAGAGGCAACATTTACCAATACTTCCTTTATGAAGTTAAAAGAGCAAACTGCTGCATAAAGCTGAATTTCTGACGATACTTGGAAAGGTAGGCTAAACTCTCTGGTTTAATCCCAAAATCTTACATGAGAAGTACAGAAAATTTACTGAGTTTGACACCTACAATACTTAAAGCCAGTGCTCATCACAATCAGTTGCTTTTCAAAACAATGTGAGGAGCACAAAAGCATCCCAATTCTCCAGTATGCCGGAGAAACTTTCACTGCCTTCACTAAGGCTGAACACATCCTCTTGCACTTTCAGAAAGCACAAAGTCATCAAAACTTACATATGGAACAGTAAATTAAAGGCTTGAAAATTTTAAAGAAACAGACACCTAATCAAGCATTCCTTAAAAAATGCTTTTTAAGATCAAGTTTAGCTTACAAATCAACTTTGTGTTTTCAAGAACTGAACTTCAAACTGCTCTTTCAAGTTTAAACACCTAATGTGGGCTTGCTCATCTTGTTACACTGCCAAGCCTAAGGCTCAAACAACAAGGTCACCCAGGGCAGAAAGAGGTACAGACTTGCAAGGAAAGGGGCATACTCTACCTAGCCCAAAGTTCTTGTTTTTTATTTACTCTCTACACTCAGCTGCTAGTCACCATGTTTCAATCCTACCTTACACTTGGCATGGGTAAGGCAAGCAGAACCAGAACCACAACCAGAAATTGCCCTGTCCGAGGGAAGCAGGTACTAGCACTAACCACAAGCTTCTGAGGAGGCAGTTACCTCAGATTTACCTTCCTGCCACATCTTAGGAATTGCATATTGAAGTTACAACACATTTAAATACATACATATGGCCAGCAGAGCACTGTCATCCCCACTCCTCTGCAGGTATGTGACAGGGCTAGAGCCCACTGTAAGCCGCATTACAGAGTGTGCCTTGATCACAGAGGCAAAGATTTCCGAGCTAATTATAATGACTAATCACAGGGAGCTCTAAGCCTTCACTTGGCCAAGTCACAGACCTAACTAGGGCTGAAAACAAGAGTTTTAACAGCACCTCATTAAGCAGCAGGAACCAGCTATGAAGAACAAAGCAGTCACTCTACCTGGTATTAATTCCAGTCCAGCCATTAATACATTTGTCAGTACATGAGACAGCTATTACCTCCACATACAAACACTGCATGTGCCAGCCAGGGAAGGAAGCCACAGGCTCTGGCTACACCGAGATTTGTTTGTTTACAACAGCATTAAGGTTTGAGAAGGATGTTCTCAGTGCTGTTTGAATAATGAGAAAGCTCCAAAGCCGTGCCTTGAAACATGTCTGAGTGGGAGCTGTGCTCACCTCTAGAGCCTCTGCACCCCTTCACAGGACGAGTGAACAGGCTGGGTAAAAGCTGATTCTGGGCAATGGCGACTCAAAACCAGTCTCCCCTCAGGCAAGCAGCCCACAGGTGGAAAAGATATGGCACCAAATCAACAGCTGTACTCCTGCTGAGGTACCAGAGGTACGGATAACAGTTTCCAACTTGAGCACTACTCACCTTTTTCCCCAGAGTGGATGTTAAAAACAGAGGATTAGCTTAAGTGTCAGCATCTACAAGTCAGCTTCAGTCTGTAGCAGCAGGACTGCAGCCTTTCCTGCCCCGGAGATTGGACCAGCAGTATGTACCACTGGCAGAAAAAGATGAGACAGACTCTCCCACACACCAGCAGAGTTGTCAGCCCAGTAAGGAGACAGCAGGAGTCACCTTCCCCCTTCCCCAGGGCTGCTGGACACCAGCCTGACCCTTTGACTGTACCTAAATTCCTGCAGTGCTGAAACAAAAACCCAAGGGCTTGGCAACAGCTTCTGGTGGAGCAGCTCGAGGTTGAGGACCTTTTCATCTGCTCTGCACTACAGCACATTCACAGAGGCTGTGACCTCTGAGAAGGAGGGCAAGACAAATATAGCCCATGAGGAAGTATGGCACTGAGCAGACTACAGCTGGGGGAAAAGCTCCTCTTCTCCCACCAGAGTTTAAATTTTCCAGTACCTAAATTTTTCACCACCTAATTCTGAAAACACTCTGGTTGGGCATGATGCACATCTCTTCAAACAACAGTGAAGGACCCAAGGTGTGTGTGGCTTACCAAGACACCAGGCAGCCTCTGTCAGTCCAAACACCCTAGGCATTAGTACATTATGGTTTGATATTTCTGATTAGATCAAACACCCTCTTAACTCTTCCTTCTTTTCCAAAGGGACTGTTGTGCTGAGTTCCTGCCTGCTGAGTTTAACACACAGTCATTTCAAGAGATGAGATAGCTCTCCAGCATACCAGTATTTCCAGTTTCAGGAGTTTGGTTTTGAATTTTCCACTTGCTTAGATGGAGCTCCCGAAGTCTCACCTAAAAAGCACTCTTTTTTTCTCATCCCTTTTCTGATGAGTCCATTCAGCAAAACACCATTTTTTCCACACCCACTGGGTACTCACACAACTTGCAAACTATTAAGACTGCGAGGCACAGGACTAGCTGCAAAGAAAGAACCAGAAAAAGTAGGCTGGGAGCTGGATTTGTCAAGTGTAAGTCATAAGGGGCTTATAATAACCTCTTGTTAAAAGGTTACAGTCCTGACTCTGTGGGTCAATAGGTGCCTCTGCCCAGAACCCCTTGAAGTAGCTGATGATACAACCTAATAAAACATGGCCTTTACAACCACCAGAGAAATACAACAGTTCTAGGGGAATCAGACACCCAGGGGCTGTCCCAATATTATACTTTCAATCTTTGAACCTAAATAGGCAGAGAGTAGGCACATTTTAACAGCCAGAGTTGGATGGATGTATTAGCTTCCTCCCCTAGGAAATGGCCATGCCACCACTTCCACACAGTGATCAGGCACTCCAGATATATGACAGAAGTGACTGTCTTGGTTGGTTTTTTTTAAACTCTTAGACACAACAACACTGATAAGGTTTCTCACTATAGTGAAAGAAGTCGCTGGGTCCTTTTTTTTTCCCCTTCAATTTCTTAGTAATGCTGAAACAACAGAGTCTTGGTCACTGGCCTGGGAACACCAAGTGTTTGTGCAGGAGTACACAGATTGCAGCTAATAGTGTGGACCAGAGAACAAGTTCCTCAAGGATTAGTGACATTGTGGCACTGAGCACCTTCCAGCAGGCTTTTCTGAACTGAGGGGTGGCATTTCCCTCCACCATTTTTACTGTCACAGTACAAAACCAAAAAACTTGGAAAACAGCAAACCTGCAAACAGGGGACTGAAGTCTCACAGCTGACATACATCCCACAAGATGCATTTCCACAAGATGCTGTTGAGTCAAACCTGCTGTTCCTCATCTGTTTCTACTGGAAAGAGCCCCAGAAGCTGCTTTCCAAAGATGACCAGCACAACCAATGTCCAAAGATACAAGATGCGGCTTGTATTTTCACTGCCATTGCAACAAATAAGGAAATCTAAAGTTGCAATGCTACGAAGGACAAAAAAAAAAAAGTTCATCTGCCTTCAATACCAGTCAAAATTTGGGAGTAACTGTTCTCTTCAGGGAGTTATTTAACACTCCTCAAAATTATGGAAGCTTTAATCGTTAGTGAAATTCACTGGCTGTGTTAAAGTGCTCGCTAATGTTTTCTTCCTCCTATTTTCAGTGTTCCAATAGCATAAATTAATAAGCAACAAATAAAACAGTCAAGTACAATATCAGTGCTTCCCCATATGAAAGATTTTTATTTAGCTTTAGGATATGCAATGTTTCCTTCCACTGAATTTTTCCATTAACAGGACATGTGGGTTTCATTTGTATGGATTAAAAGAACCATAATAGTTTGCCTCTTCAAAATCTTCCGTGTCTGTTTCAGAACTCACAAGAAATGCTGACCTACTAATATCAGCCTTTGTTTAACACACAGAATTTTGGGCTGGCATACAATTGATTCTGAGCTCTAATAAGAGAAGAAATAGCAGACACAATAGCAATTGTGCAATTTTTCATATTGTATCTGTGAACTCAAGGCTGAACAGTGAAACACAGGTGAAGTGCAAGTTTTACTGAGTCCAGTGAGCTCTGGCACAGGATTTTCAGCCCAAGAAGTTTCACCTATTCTTTTCCCAACTGAATTGGCTTGTTTAATACACACATTGCCTCTGCAAAAGCCTTGCCTTTACTGTACAGCTACTCTTATTATACAAATAACAATAAAGGTGTAAGTACTGTAACAACAATCATAGAGCTGTAAGTTTTTGAGATAACAAAAGAAGCAGGATCAATGTAGAGAGAACATACTTTCCCAAAATAAGGGGAGATTGGGATAGGTCAAAAGGATGGCAACATTAACTTCGGCAAAGCACCTACAGGCTCTGCCAGCTGATGGAATAGGCCTTGCCACTGCAAAGAGACTTACTAAAGGAGCTGTGAGTAAGAACCACCTCCTACAGAGGATCCCAGCCACAAGCATTTTTACAGTCAAAGAATCACATCAGGCCTTCCTTGGCCACCCCCACCACAGCAAGGTTTAGCCACAAGGAATATTTTAAACTTACACCAAGGTATTTCAATTCAGAATGTGAACTTGTCATTTTCTGGTTTCTGGAACTGTCATTTTCTTTCAAGGATGAAGGAAAAACAAAGCAGCAGCTTTGTTAACCCTTTTCCTCATACTCTGGTAAAGCAAGGGAGAGACAAGAACTTTCTATCCTTCCCCATGCCAAGAAGATGATGATGAAGTCCCTTCCCTTTCTAAACTTAGACAACCAGTGAGAACACTCTCTTCACTTACAGACCATACCATGCAATAGTTTTTTGCTCTTCTCGACTATTTACCTCATGATACCGAGATTAACATCCCACCACTGCCTTGTTCTAGCTCTCTTTTCTCCTGCAGCTGCACAGAAAAGGATTTCAGATCTTTCAAAGCTTTCTAATTTCACTGCTCTTTGCAGCAGCTCCCATGTGGCTGAGAAGTGAAACAAAATGAAATGCTTTCTCTGCCCCTCTGCATGGGGACAGAGGAACACCCACGTAAAATGCTGATGTTAGAATAAGCAGTTACAGATATACCTCAGCCAAAGGTATAACTGAACATTAAGTTTAAAAAAAGAAATATACACAAGGCCTGGTCTGTGTGATTTTCCCCTCAGCACAGTCAGAGCAGCACCAGCACTCCACATTTTGCCAGCCAGCTAACCTGAAGGTAAAAGCTTCCACAACTCAAAAACAAATAACTTTCAAGCTTTAGGATCTTTTGGTAAACCAATCACTAAAACTTTCAGTGAGAAATAGACACAGCATCTGTGCACTCTGGTAACACTATTCCATAAATTTAACTTCTGACATTACCAGCGAGACAGGACAACTTAACAGTTTTAGTCAAAAGGTCTAAGTGTAGCATTTTTGGCTTATTTAGGGTTTTCTTTCTTAAAGAGGGAAACAAAAGAAACACGACAAATGAACTTAATGTAGCTTTTAGCCTTTAAGACCAAGAAGAGATGACAAAAATCAGGCAACAACGTGGCATTGCAAAATGATTCCTGGGTAATTCCACAACACAGGAAAAAAACTCTTCCATACACAAGCAGATAAAAGTTCATTCCAAACTTCATAACTAAAAGGTTTACTTTTCAGAAACAGAAAAAACCACCCAGAGGCCAGTAAAGGAGGATCTGATGTCCATTCAGGTCATCAGAAGACTGATCATTTACTTTGGGTGAGCCAACTATGAGCTTGCTGTACACTGTGAACTCAAACACAATCACCTGCTGATCCCATCTTAAGGTACAAATTACTCAGAAAAAAAATTGTTTCTTCAGTTCACACACTTCCCCCTCCCTTCCACTCCACACAGCACAGAAAGCAATAACCTTTGTATAGGTCACTGTATGTCTGTAAGTTTAAACCAGAACAACGTACATGTGAGTACAAAACAGAGAGGAGGCAGCTCACAATATTTCCCCCCCTCCACCTATTATGTTCAATAAATGAATTGTTCAAAAGAGCATAATTCACCAGGGTGACCATAAAGCCCAAGTATTGTTGCGATACGTGGCTGATAAGTCAGTGTGATGCACGTTGTGTGCTACAGAAATGCTGCGTTTGACCTACAGATCGAAAACCAGTGTCAACTGCTGCCTAGCTAACAGCTCCCCCTTCCTCCCCCTCCCTCCTCCTCCTCCTCCCTTGTCCGCCCCCTTTTTCCTCCTGGTCAACCAAGAAATGGACCTCCCTTGTATCTTATTTTGTCAAGAAGAGGAAGGGGGGAAGGAGTGGGGAAAAATTATTATGTAAATGAATACAAGTAATAGTGAACTTAAGAAAAAAAAATCCTCTTTGCCCTCCCCCCACCCTGAGATCTTAACAGTTAGGAATGGACATATATATTGAATAATAAAAAAGGCATCCAGCACAGTCTGAGGATGACCCACTATAAATCTTTTTCCTGAGTCCACACAACAGTAACTCTCAGGATTATTCGATAAGGAGACACTGTGGCTTTCCACACCATTCTTTTTGTTTTAGTGTGAGAGGTGCGGAGGATTCAATTAAGTTTGGGCTGGGCAAAGGGACAACTCCAAACGCTAGGATCTCCAGACAGAAGGAGGGTTTTCACTAGCTACAACCTCCACTTACAAAGGAACAATACCAAAAAAGAAAAAAAGCTTAGATTTCAAACTAAAGAGGTCAACAGCCTGTCTTTCAATACACGGAGATACATCAGTACCACCGTGCTTCCAGCACCTGCCTTTCAGCACAGCTCCAATTCCTTTGTTTGCTCAAAATTTGCTTCCATACCACTTTAAATTAGCTTACAAAGAATTGAAGCAGAATAGCTGGAACGTTGAACAATTTTTTTTTTGAGGACAGAGGCAAACAGCTTCTTAGGAAGAGAGAAAATTAAAACACAGACCTAAGTCACTTCTAAATACCTTCGAAAAAAATTATAATTATAACTTGATGTCTTTTAGTTCCACCCCTATCACTGAAACCACAGAAACACGAGTTCATGAGAGGATGGAACAAAAAAAAAAAAAAGAAAAAACAAACAAAAAACCCCGAACAAAAAAAAAAAAAGGAAAAAGAAAGAAAGAAGAAGAAGAAGAAAAAAAACCCACCCAACTGCCATCTCCTGCCTCCTCCAGCCCTGCCAGCTTCCCTGTTCCTCCCTGCCTGCAAAGCGCCCTCTGGAAAGCATCGAGACTTCTTTTATCAACCGTGTGCGCTGGGGAAGGGGGGAGGAAGGGGGGGTCCTTGTTCTTGCTCTGGCTCTTTGAGAGTGCAATTAGGGGCAGATTATTTTTGGACCCGATGAGGGGGGAGGGGGTGGAGGGGGTCGTACCCCACTCATCGGGGGACCGAGGGTCCAAAGCGCTGGATGAGGAGGAGGAGTTGCCCCCCTTGAAAGATAATAAAGACTTACCGGGGTCGAAATCAGGGACCACCGCCTGGTACTGCGGCCCGACCCTCATTCCGCCGCCAGCTGAGGGAGGCAGAGGGAGAAGCGTTACCCGCGTGGGCCCGAGCGGCCCCTATTACCAACCCCCCCCAAAAAACGCACCCCGCACCCGCTCCTCACCGTGCTCCTCATCGCTGGACGAGCCCGAGCTCCCCTCCTCCCAGGAGTTCACGCTGCTGTTGCCGTTGGGGGCGGCGGATAAACTTTTGCTGCCGCCGTTGTTGTTATTATTCGCCCCGGCGGCGTTCTGGTTCCTGCCCCGCCGTTTCCCCGAGACCTCCGGGCCCTTCTCGATCATGGCTGGCATTTAGGGGAGGAAGGGGAGGGGGGGTGTGGAGAAGAAGGGAAGGGAGGGGGAAAGAAGATCAGAGTTTAAAAACTGCGGGGGGGGGGCTGTGGGAGGCGCCAAGGGCGGGCGGGAGCCGGGGCGGGCCGGGCCGGTGCGCGGCGGTGGCGGCGCTGCTACATCCCCCACCGCGATCGCCCCGAACTTTGAGGCTCATCCCAGCCCTGCGCTGGGACTCCGCTCAACCTGCGCTGCTGCCCGCGGCCAGCCCCGCCTCACCCCGCTCCTGCCTCTTCCCATTGGCCAAACCTACATTTTGGGAGGCCATCCCGCCCGCCCATTGGCCGGCGCCGCCTGTCCATCGCGGCGGCCCGGCGCTTCCGTTCGCTGGCGCGGTGGAGGCGGACCGGGGGCCGTGTGTGTGCGGGTTCCGCGATCTCTCCGCGATCTCTCCGCCCAGCGATACCTCTGCTCCGCGCTCCTCGGCTGCGAGCGGAGCGGAGCGGGAGGCGGGGCTTTACCCCCCGCAGGGGAGCCCCTCCCCGGCCGCTCCCCCGGCTCGGCCCCGGTTCCACCGCCCCGCCGGGAACTCGGACCCGGGAGGAACGTGGCGAGGGACTACTTTGCCCCCCCGCCTCCCCCGTGGCGGAAGGTTACGGCGTAGTTTGAATGAGATTCCATACAAAGCTCAGTTGCCCGCGGGAGAGCTGAGCCCGGCATGGTTTGGGTTTGTGCTTGCTCTGCCCGGGACGGCTCCCGCCGGCAGCAGCGGCCAGAGTCCCAAGAGGGGATGGGGGTCCCGGCGGCCAGGAGTGGCCTGAGGAGAGCAGGGGCGCAGCCCGACCGAAGCGGTGCCGAGAGTGCGGGACAGCGCCGGGGTCGGAGAGAGCCGGGGCAGCGGCGGCAGCCAGCCGGGGAGCGGCAGCGCACGGACGGGTCCGCGGCGCTGCCCCGTCAGCAGGGCGCTGCCGGCTGCCCCCTGGGCAGAGCCGCCCGCCGGGGGCACCGCACGGTGCCCGAGGAGCCGCCTTCGCCCTCGCCCCGGGCGCCGCCCCGGGTCCGCCCAAGTAACTCCGTGGCTCCCCGTCGGCCCCTTGTGCCGAGCCGGGTCCGCGCTCGGGGCCCGGCGGATCCCGCGCCCCACGCGGCCCCGGGGCGGAGCCAGCCCCGAGCCCTCCCGGGGGGCGGCCGCGTCCCACGCTCCGTGCCTTCCCCGCCGTGACCCGGCTGCGGGGCGAGCTGCGGAACAAAAGCGGCGGCGCCGCCGCGTTCCCGTCCCTCGGCACGCGAGGCTCCTGTCGGGAAAACCTGCACGGCGTGGGGGAGAACTACTGGGGGGAAAGGGGGCGTCCAGCCCCGCCGTAGCCAAAATGGGCAACCGAAGTGTGTCCAGACCGCACGCTGTTATTTGCGACTCGAGCTGTACATCAGGCTGAGGCAGCACAATGCACGGGCATGGAAAACAGCTTGTGGGGTGTGTCTGCTATTTTCATTCAAATTAACTTCAGTAGCAAGTTTTTTTTTTTTTTTATTGGCCTGAGCAATTAAAAGTGCCATTTGACTAGCAGCGGTTATCTCGTATCAGCCAAACTGTCCCCAGCCACTCCCCGCCTCCCTCTGCCATTTTAATCCAAGAGAATTTGCACAGGGGGAGGGGGAAAGAGCTGCCGGGGGACGGCCGTCGTCTCCAGCCCTGGCCTTACCCTTCCTTCTCTATCTTGTGCCTAAGATTATCAAAATTATTTCACTTCCAGGGAGTAGTTTGGAAAGGGTCCTTAATATTCACGCATTATTTTTCTCCATTAAAATTAAGAAAATAAATACCTTGTTGAGGTGTGTGGTAGTTTGCTTCAGCATACTGTGGTCTTTACAGTATCTCCTTTCCCATCTTCACTCGGTATGTGTGTTGTGTGTACATACTGATAGGCAGTCAGTTTCCTTTGTTCACACACGCATGTACCTGTGAGCATTTATTCACCCCAGTTATTTACCACTGAAAAAATAAGCTTATTTTCACTACATAAAAATAAGTACATATATAAAAAGAACTTTTTGCTAGCTCACAAAACTAAAATTTATGATGGTAGCTCTTGATCCCACATTCTTTGAAAATACCAGTTCTAAATTAGTGCAGTAATTAGTGATGCTCTTAAAACCCAGCACTGACAGCCACAAATATTTCCCATTGCAAAGTGTATTAGTTCTGTAGTAGAGAATACATTCTCATGGTAGACAGGAATGCAAACATGGCTGAGTGTTGATTATCTTGCTCCTCTGTATTTGAGGATTTCTACTCCAGAAATGCAAGGGCAGGGAGGGAACATCTGATCTTTCATTTTAAAATGAGCTTTGAAGGTCCCAGTACTGAAGGGGAAAAAAAAAAAAGGTCACCCAAGACTTAGGCTGAAACATACCTGAACCTGAACTTGAACTTGAACCCGAGACCACAGATGACATTTGGAAACGTGTGTACAGCTTAGGCTGAGACACACACGTGTGCACAGTTTTGCAAATCTGGGCCTAATTTTGGTCTTCCTTCACTTCCTCTTCCTCCCTCCCTCCTCCTCTCTTCATGGCCATTACCCACTTAGGCCCCAGGATTAAAATCTTAAATCAGTCATCTCAATTATTTACAACACAATTTCCTTCACTTGAACTGTTGAGACAGCCTTTACTGCGGGCCCTTCACTGCGGTGTGCCTGTCCCGAGCCTGTCCCGAGCCTGCCTGCAGCGGGGTCAGCAGCTCCATCCTGTCCCACGGGCTGGGAAGCAGCACATTCCCTGCTCCCCAGCTCTTGGGGGATGCCAGCCCTGCCTGAGCCGTGCCCCAGGCCAGCCGGGCACGCTCTGCCCCTCCTGCCCTCTTGCCAGGCTGCTCCTTGGCCCCAGCAGGCGATAAGCGGCTGTCTAGGAGCAGCAGCGGGGCCATGCCTCTGCCCGGGCTGCCAAGGGCTGCTGTGCGCCCTGTGCATGTGTGTGTGCCCTGTGCGTGTGTGTGTGTGTGTGTGCCCTGTGCATGTGTGTGTGCCCTGGCGTTGTTTTTTTTTTTTTGTGTCCTTGCATTTTTCCCTTGTTTTTTTTTTTTTTTTTGCCTGTGATGTGTGTGTGCCTGTGTGTGTGTTGTGTGTGTGTGTGTGTGCCCTGTGCATGTGTGTGTGCCCTGTGTGTGTGTGTGTGTGTGTGTGTGTGTGTGTGCCCTGTGCATGTGTGTGTGTGCCCTGTGCATGTGTGTGTGCCCTGTGCGTGTGTGTGTGCCCTGTGTGTGTGTGTGTGTGTGTGTGTGTGCCCTGTGTTGTGCCCCGTGTGTGTGTGCATGTGTGTGTGTGCCCTGTGCATGTGTGTGTGTGTGCCCTGTGCGTGTGTGTGTGCCCTGTGCTGCGTGTGTGTGTGTGTGTGTGTGTGTGTGTGTGTGTGCCGTGTGTGTGTGTGTGTGTGTGTGTGAGCCCTGTGTGTGTGCCCTGTGTGTGTGTGTGAGTGTGCGTGTGTGTGTGTGTGCCCTGTGTGTGTGTGTGTGCCCTGTGTGTGTGTGCGCCCTGTGTGTGTGCCCTGTGTGTGTTGTGTGTGTGTGTGTGTGTGTGCCCTGTGCATCCCCAGAGCAGGAAGTCTCCTCGTTGTCACCGTCACAGCCCGTCTGCACCTGTCACAGCTGTTGTCCCAGGCCAACAACACCCTCTTCATCCACAGCAGGGCTGCTCTTCATTTTCCAGCCTTTCTGCAGAAATTCATGAGCCCTGAATATAACATCTCTGATGCTGATGGAGCTCTTTGTTTCTAACCATTGAGTAAATTCTTCCTGTTTGTTTCTGCTTTCTGAACAGTGGTGTTGAGTTTCTTTATGCTTAAGCTAAAAGCCTGAATTTTTGGGAGTGTCCCAAAACAGCACGACAGATTTTGGTGTTGTTCTTGAAGGAAACTTTGAAAAATTGTTTTCTGGCCATAAAGAAAACTCTTTGCAGAGTGTAAGCAAGTGTGTACACGGACACTGTGCACAAAATACAGAATTGTGTTTTATTTTTTAGCAGCAACAGTGAATACACTTTATGCAGCCTCTAATGCCAAAAGAGCAACAAATTATCCTCTGGCTCACAGCACTTGCTCTGGAGAAAACCTGTGTTAATGCTTCATTATTTTTAAGTTCTGCAAAGTGGGACAGATGGGGAGGAAACCCTTTGAGCACTAAGAGAGCCTCTGATAGGTACAGGGTCTTGTTTACCTGGATCAAAACTTCATTTAGACACATCAGGCCAGGATCCCACACGTGACTGCACACACCTGTATGTCCTGCTCAGGCTCCTCAAGAGGAATTTCGTGTATGATCTGCAGCAGACTCAGTTATATAAAGCAGGGATTGTATCTTCCTTGCACCTGAGCTTGGCTGCAACTTCTGGACAATACTGTAATGTAGTGGTTAACCTGCTCACCTGTTTAGATATTAGAGCAAAAGGAGTGGGGGAAAAAAGTCTCTTCCTTATGAAGACAGTGTCACTGTTGTGCATATACTGTGGCCTAACAGGTTGGACCAGCCAGGACTGTCATATTAAAAATTTCTTGAAATTTGTCTCTTTGTTAAGGGAAAAGCACCTCTCCTTGCCAATTTTTAAAGGAAAACTTTTCTTATTGTCATTAACCCTGTGAGTCCCACAAATAAAATACAGATGAAGTAGAAATGCAGCCAGGATGCCCAACAACTGAGCAACTTTTATTCCTGGATGAAAAGAAGAGTGTCTTCTGCCTCTTTTTTGGCCTCCTTCCTGGCCAGGTGAGTGTTTCAAGCCTTTTCCCAGGACAGCACTGCTTAAGTGGGTCCTTGGGGCTGCTAGCTCTTGCAACAAAGTGTTAGGAGAGTTAAACCCCTTCCCATTAGCTGGAGTTGTAGGAAGCAGCTCTCTCACCTCCTTCCTAATGTATTTTCCTTGAAAACAGATGCACAAAAAATGCTTACCCCAGTGAGAACGTTCCTGTGTGTTTACACAAGTATATATGTATGTATGTATATATATACATGTAGCTGGTTACCAGTAGTAAAAGGACAATTAATCATGCTCTAGACTGACTGTTTTTAATACTGAGAGGCTATTAATCAGGAAAATGTTACCCTTTGAACAAGATGTTTATACAGTCAACACTATGGGTTGTTTTCTTTCCCCTGGTGCTAAGCTGCCTGCAAATGCAGAGAGGAAATCAGGTTTATTATCTCTTGCTTTAGGACTTGGTGCTCCAAGTTCAACAACAATTTTGGCTGGAATTTGGAAGGAATGCACATGAGATGATGCCAGGTTCTCTTGGGTATCAAGGGGACTTGGGTGTTCAACTCCCAAATCTCCGGAAGCATTTATGTGCCTAAAAGACATAAACAGGCATGATGTGCAAGTTTCAAAAGCACCTCCTTTTGCTGAAAAAAAAAAACCCAAGGGGAATCTAATTTCATTTTAATGTGACTAAAAGACTTTTAAAATCTGTCCCTAAATCTCTTGTGGGCCTTTGGAAGTTTGTCCTTGGAGCCTTTCAGCCTAAAAGTTGCTTTTAGAGAAGGAATTATATAGTAAATTTTAATCCAAACTTTTATTTCCCATTGGAAAGAATGGCTCATATCCTGTAGTGAGTGGGAGGCCAGTGGAAAAAATCAAGGGGGGAAACTGTGGTGGGAGTGAGAGGGTGCAGAGCTGGGGCTGGATCAGCAGTGGGAGGCAGGAAAGGGCTGCTGGCAGCTGCAGGGTGAGCATGGCAGGAGCAGGAGAGCCACTGCAGCTGAGGAAACACGGTCTTGGCCTGGAGCAGGGCTCCAGGCTGGCCCAGAGGGGAGCCACTAAGAGATGACCTGGGAGGAAGGAGAGGATGAGACTGAAATCCTGCACAGGCAGAGGCTGGTGATGCCAGGAGAGCAGTGGGATGAGAGCACAGGACAATCTCGTGGGCAGAGCTGCAGAGAACTCCCTGTCTGTCCCCAGCAAAGCGTGGATGCAGCCCCCAGTGGGTTTTTCAGCATTTGTGCTAGGAGATATTTCACAGCTTGTGAAGCTGATAGGAACAGGAGTCACCCATCTGTACATGCTACTGTGACTACCCCCTCTGCAGAGTTTTGGCTCCTTTTTGGCAGGGGCATACAGCTTTCCCTGCCACCCTATGTTGCCCTCACAGGACTCCACTTCCTCCCTTTCCTCCTGGGAGCTCCTCTCAGTGAATTGAACTTGAAGCTGTTGAGGAGCCCTGCTGCCCCTCAGCTGCCCCACTGCCCAGCCAGCAGTGCTCCAGGGCTGGGCACCCTGGGCAGGGCAGCCCCTCTCTGTCCCCCACCCTGCACCTCTGATCAGCCCTGGGGAAGAGCTCAGGAGGAGAAAATGGGAAATCACAGCAGTGAGGGGACGTGAGACAGGCCCTGGTGGTACCTCCATAGCTGGTGCCTTCTCCCAAAAAACAAACCTTGAGTGAGGTGGGACAGGCATCTTCCCTTCCCTGAGGATGAGGCACGCAGCAAAATCAGAGTAGAAATCCTCAGATAGCTGATGGGTTTGCTTCACTCAGTTCTGTGCTTAAGTTAATCTCCATATCTGATGAGAAACACACTGTGTGAAGAGATTCATCACTCCTTAAAAAAACATATGGGGGAAAAAATTTCCTTTTAGGGAGCCACTTAATCGTAGGGATGATTGCAGTTAACACAGCACTTAACCTGGGAATATGCCACTCTCTTTTTATAGACTTCCATTTCACTTGTCTCTGGGGCAGCCAGTGAGCAATGCTAGTGTGTGAAGGGAGATGGAATTGCAGGGGACAGCTGCCATCATTTTTAGGGTGCCTGAGAGTCAAATAACATAATTCTTCTCACAGGAGATTTTGAACAAGAAATGCACACAATCTATTTGGGGAGCTCTCTGTTGCAAGACCTAGTGGGACAAGAATTGAGCTTTAACAGCAGATACCCATTGGAAGAGCTTGGCAAGGAATACAATCCCTTGCATTTCAGTGTTTAAATCAAACTTTTTTTTTTTTTAATTGTGCAAGGGAAGAAGTTCCCCCAGGAGCCCGTGCAGTACCGTGGCATTACCTTTGAAGGACTCTGCTATGTCAAGGGTAACAAACTATGAGAAACACCGCATGGATCCAGCAGGAAAACTCCCCTATGCCAGCCCCTCCAGTGGCCCATGTCACTGCAGTCCAGGGTGGGAGCAGAAAAGACTGCCCAGAGAGAGGTGTCCCAGAGAGAGGTGTCCCACCTTTGCCCCATGTCACGCAGCCCCTCCCTGCACCCTCCCACGGAGATGCTGGTGCCCAGGGCTCTGAGCACAGCAAAGTCCCTCAGCCAGGTGGTCTCCTGCCTCCCTGGGAGTCCTCCATGTGTCCTGCTGTCTTGCTGCTATCCTGGTAATCCCAGCAATGGGGAAGAGAAGTCCAGCTGAGAGGCAGCTGCTTGCTCCTGAAATCATACCAAAAAATCCCTGCATTGGCTTTCTGCCAACACAGCCCCCTTTACTCCACCACTCAGCCAATCTCTTCCCATGACACAGGGGATCCTAGGGAAATGCAGCCAGGGCTGTCCTACAGGGCCTCTGAGCACTGGCATTCCCAGGGGAAAGGGAACTATTAGAATTAATCTGAAACTCCCTTCAAAACTCACAGTTGTCATATGTCCAAGCAAACTGTTGTAACAGAGTAAAAATGTGCAGGTTGGTATGTCCATACATGCACATGAGAGTGAAGAAAATCATCTTATTTATTGTATGTGGGGATTGCTCTGCTGAAATCTCTGGAAATTCCCTTTGTGGTAAAACCAGTAGAAGGCTCAGGCCCAGCTTCTGGGAGCACATCCCTAAGGCAGCACAGCTCAACAGGACTCTAGTGCCAGCTTTTGACTGTACACTTTCTCTTCATTCAGCCTAAATATATTCTGGAAATGTCAAATGCTAGTGATCTCAGAGGGAGGAGAGAGAAATACAGGTTAGGTCCTTACTGGTATTTGTCTAAAGAAAACCCTCGACACATGAAAATCCAGAAAAGAAATTTTTAAAAAATCAGTGGAACCTCTCTGTTTGGTGTCAAGTGAGGCACTAATCATGAACCAAAAGAAACCAAAATAAATTTTCTAAAAAGCCATGACCTAGTACCTCTTAAAATCACAATTAAAAAAAAACAAAACAAAAAAAAACCCAAATAAAAGCTCCATTCCTATTTGCCCCAAGCTTTCCCCTTATTAAGCATGGAACACACCAAATACAGATTCATTTCCCCTGCCCAGCAGCACTGAGCACAGGAGATGGATGGTTTTTCATTGGTACCCTCTTACAGCCACCGCCCCTCTGGGATTCCTCTGATGACACCAGAAATCTTGCACCAAACTCAGATATCAGACCAAATCTTTATTCTGTGGTCTTCCTCTTCTCAGTTACATTGCTGTAAATCAAAGGTTTAAACTGATCCCAACATGTTCAGTGGCACTGGAAGGCTCTGGATTAATATCAAGCAAAGGCATCTGTCTCCTGCTGTTTCTGTGTCTGTGGTATCAATAGTGATTTTGAAAATTATTATTTCCATACAGTCTATAATGACTTAGAAGGAACAGTTACAGCCTCTTGTGCAAATGTGAATAATACTTGCTTTTTAAAAATGTGGATTTTTCATACGACAGGAACTAATGGCCCTTTCAGAACAGTTATGGTCTATCTTGTCAATTTGGTTTCTATTCATGCATGCTAAGTGAATTTTTATAGCTAAACTAGGAGTCCTTAAAAAGGGGCCTTATACTGGAAATGCAGATGTGACTTACTGTGAGTTGTGCTAGGAGATCATCCCTGCCCCTGGGGAGCCAGAGCCAGTAATCAGAATTCCCTTTTCCTGTGCACATAACACGACTGGCAGGCACTCTTTCATCTGCACTGAGGCAGGAAGGAGAGGCAGAATTAGCCCCTCATTACAATAATGTTTCTCACACTTTCTCCAGCTACTCTCTGCAGGCATTAGTAAAGGGGGCCTGGCTGCCAGAAATGCTGAAAACCTACATCTCCAGTTAAAAGAAACCAGAGAGCAGGGTGCTCAGTGGCTCTGGAAAATCAGAGCCACAGAGCTTTAAACAAATTCTTTTATGCTCTTAAAAATATAAATATATGGACTCACCTTAACTTTACTCTCTACTGTGAGTGCTTTGTGGAAAGGAAATTGTGTATTTTCCAGACTGATTTCTCTTACAGCTTCACTGTAAACTGTACTGCATCCATACATCAATATATTTACCTGTCTGCTTCACAGCTGGAAAGAAAATGAAGCCATCTCAATCACCTTCACATTCAGCAATAGAGAAACCTGATTTTTTCCCCTCACTCAATGCCAATTAAAATGCGAAATGCGGATAATCTGATCTCCACTAAATATTCCAATCCCCTCCATAGCACAGAGTGGATGCACCTCCATCCTCAGTGGCAACCTGAACCTTTTCTAAGACTGGAAAAAGCAAAAGAACAGAGGCTGTACAGTCTTATTACTTATTTATTTAAAATGTTGTAGCCGTGCCTCCCTTCATCTCTTGGCTCCTTACCCAAAACCTGTGTAATGAGCAACATCACAGGGCCTGACTACAGCAGACACGACCTCCACCAAAATGAATGCCTGCCACAGCACATCCAGGCAATACCCACCTCTCCAGAAAAAGGCACACCTCTGACAATGTCTTCCCAAGGGATTTCTCACAGATCCCATGCCTTAGTGGAGTAGGAGCCATCCCCAGCCCAGCTTCTAATCCTGTCTCCATTGCTGCACCGAGGGCTGAACCACCTTGTCCTGCTGGTGGAGGCTCTCCCCTGGAAAGGCACAGAGCCAAAGCTGGCATGAACTGATCAGATATGTACAAAGGGAAATCTTGACAGCATCTGTGAACAGAGTTTAAGAGAAAGGAACAAAATAATACCACATATGTTAACAGACTGAAATGGTAGCTATGGTGACCACGGACAGACAAAGAACAAACCATTTTGACTGAATTCAGCCAATTCTTTCTGACAACAAACTCTAAGTATAAAGCAAACTTTTAAAAATCTCTAATGAAATCATTATACCAAATCCATTCAGCTCTGTTTGGCTTGTTTGCTTTCTAAATTTCCATTGCAGCTATTACATTAAACCTATTAATCATTGATGTAGTCAAACAATTTCCACCGACTAAAAATGGGGATTTTCTCACTGTAAAAAAAAAAAAAAAAAAAAAAAGAAGTAAAAAAAATTAATTTATTGCATTTTCAAGGAAAAAATAAAAGCAAGGAATAGTTATTGTAAAATGGCAGACATTCATAATTCAGGGCATTTTCTTGTGCATGAGAGAGTGTCTGGGTTTTGTAGAATATGGGCTTGTTTATAAAAGTTGGATTACTTTGCCTATCCTGATATGCATCGTAGCTATGAAAAATGACTGTCCTGTTTGTTGTGTATCACAGGGTCAAATGTCTCAGTGTCTCTTTCCTCCAGTGTGCCACGGAGCTGGAGCTCTCCCATTGAGGGCTGGCCAGTTGTGCCTAAGGGAACTGAGCTGAGGACAAGGTGGGAGAGGCAGAGCCGAGCTATGGAGGAGCAGAAGAGCTGCCTGCTAGGAGCCATTGCTGCAAACAGGCAGGCAATGGGGAGGGTTACTCCAGAGCCAGCACAGCATGAGGCTGCTCCAAGTGCTGTGCAGCTGCTCTCTTGCTTGCAAACTCCCCTCCAGGAGGCTGGCAGGGACCAGAGGAGCCCCCTCAGTGAATGTCAGGCTGGAGGCTCCAGCACATGGCCTGCCGTGGAGCATCTGGGCACACCTCCATGGAGACCCCAGTGCCTGCTCAGTTTCAGTCTGGAGACTGCTCCAGCGCTCCTGAAACACGAGGTGCTGCCCCTCCGCCCTGTCCCTGCCCCCAGCTGCGCTCACTGGGGAAAATCTCAGAGCACAACACAAAATCTCACTTCTAACCTGTGGCAAAGCTGCTGTCATTTCCCTGGGTGAGGGCTTAATATTTAACTCGGTGTGCTCGGTCCCTTTGCGGGCTGCACAGTTCCTAATATGAATTTGTACTGTAGCTGTGCTTTTGATGTTCCAGGAGCAGTAACTTCAGCTTTCTGCAGTGCACAGACACTCTCAACTCCACTCTCACATTTCCATCTGCACAAGCTCATCGTTCTTTAAAGAACAAAACAAACCTAAAAAGCAAACTCACACGAAGTGCCCACCATTCTAACGCTGCTGTCTTTTATCTGTGTGCTGACAGAGGCTCTGGCTCAGACTTCTGCCAATTAAATTAAGTTCCCAGCTATGCCATTGCTGCCTGCGTGACCACGGGCACTTTCCCCAGCTGGCTCTGCAGCAGGACCGAGTTTATGGCCTTTCCTTTCTGCTGAGCCTGGCCCTTCCCTGTGCTCTCCACCCACACTCTTGGCTTTCGCTCTTGCCAGCGCCCAGGGCAGGTCCTTGGGGACTGGGCTGGCTCTGTTGGGTCCCCAGAGAGCAGAGCTGAGCCAGGGTGAGCACATGAGGGATAGCAGGGCTGAACCAAAGTGAGGACATGTGGGATAGCAGAGCTGAGCCAGGGTGAGCACATGTGGGATAGCAGACCTGAGCCAGGGTGAGCACATGTGGGATAGCAGAGCTGAGCCAGGGTGAGCACATGAGGGATAGCAGAGCTGCCAGGGTGAGCACATGTGGGAGAGCAGAGCTGAGCCAGGGTGAGCACACGTGGGATAGCAGACCTGAGCCAGGGTGAGCACATGAGGGAGAGCAGAGCTGAACCAGGGTGAGCACATGTGGGATAGCAGGGCTGAACCAGGGTGAGCACATGTGGGATAGCAGACCTGAACCAAGTGAGCACATGAGGGATAGCAGAGCTGAGCCAGGGTGAGCACATGTGGGATAGCAGAGCTGAACCAAGTGAGCACATGACGGATAGCAGAGCTGAGCCAGGGTGAGCACATGTGGGATAGCAGAGCTGAACCAAGTGAGCACATGTGGGATAGCAGAGCTGAGCCAGGGTGAGCACGTGGGAGAGCAGAGCTGAACAAGGGTGAGCACATGTGGGAGAGCAGACCTGAACCAAGGTGAGCACATGAGGGATAGCAGAGCTGAGCCAGGGTGAGCACATGTGCTCCTGTGCTTTGAACAGGGACACAGGGCAACCAGCATTCTGTCCTGCACAGACGTGACCTGCTCAAGACGTTTGCTTTTGCTGCACCTTAAGTGTGACAAGGAGAACATGGATGGGGGGAAGAGGGCAAGAAATAAGCATGTTTTCTTTCGGTATTGCCGGCAAACAGTAAAGAAACAGTTACTTTAATTTTATGTGCAGTAAACCCTCACTAGATGGCTCCTCACAGCAAGTAAATATATTCCCCACAGAAGGAACACTAGTGTGGCACTCTGTGTGAGAGCAGAGACAGCGTGTTGCTGGCTGGGCTGTGTGGCTGGCTGAGTGCTTTGCATGGAAAAGCAGGATATAACACGGGGGTGTGGGTGAGCAAGGGAGCGCTCACACGAATTACGAATGACACCACTCTGCCAGTCGTGAACTGTGAGTCACATGGGCACCGGTGTCTCAGGCACATCAAAAATGCAACTTGCCCTTTTGTGTAGGATTTTCTGTGAATTTGTTTCACATTCAACTCTCTAATTCAGAACGCAGAACTGGGCTGCGGTCAAGGGTACCAGCAGTGGAGATCCTGCAGCGGAAACAGCTGATCCCAGCGGCCAAGGTAACAGATGGTATTAAAGCTGAACCCCCTAATGTCATGTAATCACTCCTAAAAAAAAAAAGCAATGCTTGCTTCTGAAATGCCCCCCCATTACCATCACGAGAACATGTTATTTATAATGTGTGTATTGGCAGGATGTTCTGGGCAGAAGAGCAAAAAGAAATGAGCTGTCATCTGCAGTTAACCTCTCATTCATACATCACTGTGCATTCAGTGGTTCAAGGTTATGCAAGCTGATTGTGCCCTCATTAACGAGCAGTGTTAATTGGTGTCTATCCTGCTTTGAGATAAACATGTATATTATGTGTTAAAAGTACTGCAGGCTGTGAAGGAGCTGTATGGTATACAAATGTATAGGGCCCCACACAGGGAGTTGCAGGGAGAGGCTGTGAAATGCTGGGACTGATTTAAATCCACCAGCGATTCCAGTCTGTGCAGCCCACGTCCCTGCAAGACAGCCTGGTGCTGGCTCGAGGGCCAAGTGACTTCTGCTGGCAGAACTCTGCCACTGTGTGTGCCCCCAGCTCCCCACTCTGGCTCTTGTTGCAGCCCTGAGCACTCTGCCTACAGCCCACTTTTCAAGGTGAATTAGCAGTGGTTTCAGTTTCCCTTAAGCCCCGAGGCTGCAGCCTCTGGCCATCAGCAGCTCATAGGTGGTTTGACCACCAGTGCACCAGGACAAACAGACACAGAGGAAGGTGCTCTCCATCTCCACATAAACTGCCCCTGCTCCGGAGTCAGATGCAGTGGAGCCAGGTCAGCTCCTGGTCTCTGTGTCAGCAGCCCTTAGGGCTTTATCTGGCCTCTTTTCTCTCACATTTCCCTCTGCTCATGTGCTGGCATGGTGCTAACTCCATCATGTACCCACGAGTCTCACCTGTCCCGGTGAGGGACAGAAAACAACGTTTGACACTGTGTCAATCTTGCACATCATGAAAAGACCTTTTATTTCTTCCCTGAGAGCTGCTGAAAATCAGCACAGATAAACACCCTGGTCCAGGTCATAATCAACACACAACATTGATGAAAATATTACTTAAATTAGAGAATTATGGCAATTACATTAAACAACGTATATTGTATTACGTTATAGAATATTATAAATGCTCAAAAGAATTGAGTTACATGTCTCATAAGCAAGCACAAGCCATTCCAGGCCAATGCAAGAATTAACCAATAAAGTAATACTTGATCATCTAATTAATGGAGATGTTATCTGCCCAGAACAAGCAGGTCTTAGAGCTTTTAGGCTGTTAAACACTTTGTCTCAATGCTTAAAAGCAGTAGCACCCACCAGACCTTTTCTCAGTAGCATGCAGTCGTTTACTTCAGGCCTTGAAGGCTGGATTAAGAGTGGAGATATTGTTTGCTTTAAATTATACACACAAATTTTATTGCCATTCCTTCTGCCACTAACAAGCTATTTAATAAATGTCAAAGTGGCAGAGCTCACCGACTGCAAAAGTGAAAGGGTCAAATCTGTGAATCCAGAAATAATACTGAGATTTTCCTCTCCTTTCATGAAATGTACTTGCAGCACACAGCATTGAAGTGCTTCCAACTTTCATAGCAACAAGGAGAAGCAGCTCATGAGTCAGCCCAAAGAGGAAATATGTCATTAGCCAGGGAGTTTTCAACATATGCAAAACCATCGACACGTCTGTGGCATCCAGGGAGGAATTTTTATAATATTCCTTGTAGTCAGCAGTTTATTGCCAGAGCTGTGGGTGTGGCCAGGTATCTCAGTGGCTGATGCTGTGATTGCCCCCAGACTCACTGAGCATTTCACTCCACAGCTCTCATGCTCCTCCTTTTCAAGACAGGAAACAGATGAGACATACTTGTTTTTGATAACTGCTGGAAAGACCCAACTAAGTCCTGGTGGTTGTACCTTGAGTTCCTCTTCATCCTTCATCTTGTGCTCACAGCACCAAGGAAGGGGTAGGGCTCTTATCTCAGCTTTCTGCAGTTCCAGCCCTTCTGGAACTGAATGAAAATAAACACAAAGAAAAAAATAATCAGCTTCCTACATTTTCTTGCCTGTGTAAATTATGCATCACACTCATTATAGGAAAAAGGAAGACGCAGATTTGGAAATCAGTTGTGAGTTTCTCCATATTTCTTAAAATTATGCAAGTGTTACAGCTGCATACACAGGGGACTTTCTTTTTTCATGCAGCTTTACACTAAAATAAAGGCCTCAGTTGTTCTAGTTGGTGATTAGGCTCAATATTATGCCTCTGGGAATGGGAAGCACAGGGACTCAGAGGAACAGAAAACTTAATGAATTCTTTATTTGAAGAGGAAAAAATTTTCAAAATGTTTTCCAGAGCTCACAGGAGAGATTCAGAGGCTCCTCCCTCTTCAGGAAAATGCAGCTCTTCCAGGTGAAAAAATTAGCCCTTGTCTGCTCTCAGCTGCCCCTCACCAAAGGTTCCTTGCCCTCAGAGCCCAAGCTGAGCTGTACAAATTCTCCCACTGGCTCAAATGAAGTCACCAACTGGATCTTTTCACTAATATGGCTCACACTGGCACATCTCCCTGCAGGACTTGGGACTCATAGCAGAATGACTCAGAAACCAATCTTGAGTTGCATAACAAGCTCCAGGAAGACAAGGAATACAATCAGTGAATTTGCATATACTCACTTTGGAGGGGGCTTGCAAGTGGTCCATGAGCCAGGCTTAGCAGGCCCCTAATTTGGACAGGCTCCTGCATCCAGGTCTGACCCAAGAACATCAGACCTCAAAGTGGAAAGCACTGCACCACGGGACAAAGGGACAGCAACCCTGCTCAGCAGGAGCAAATGGGAAATATCCTTCTCTGGAAACACCTTTGGATAATGGGGGCTTTCCTGATGTTGGCGTGGGTTGGTTTTGGATTTTTTTTTTCCAAATTTGAATATTTTATGTAATAGATTAAATAAAAACAAACCCCAATCTCAGGATTGCTTGCAGAGCAAACTGGACAGCTGGCAGAGCATCAGTGAGGCAGGGCAGCAAATCCCCACTGTCACCCTGAGGCAGAGCCTCCTGGTGCTGCTGGGTCTGTGACACCTGCCTGGGGACAGCACCAGAGAGGCCACAAACCATGACAGTGAGACACCACTGGAGCTGTGGGCCAGCCTCAGCTCCCAGCAGTCCAGCTAAGGAATGTCCTGCACCCAGGGACTGCCACTGCTGCTGCTGGGACAGAGCACTGCAGCACTGAGGGATCGTGTTTGACAGCAGCACCCATGGGCTCCTGCCGAAGGCAACCCTGCTTCCAGCCCTGTCTACAGCAGAAGGTGAAGACACAAAGGTAGAAGCTGCCCACTGTCTTATTTTATCCCAGATCAGATGACCCTAAATCAATGAGCTGTGCCTGATGCTTCTGAGTGCACTCAAGCCTGCACATAAAAGAGGACTGTTGCAAAATACTGAGAATAGTAGAAGTGGTCACCCAGTGTATCCAGGCTGCTAAGAAAGCTCTTTTAATTAAATCAAACACAGAGCACAAGAATAATGCTCACATCATACATGATGGTGTCTCCTGGGCTGCCTTATACTGAGATGAAAAAGAAGAAATTACCCATGCAAAACCCACATCATCCATAATCTGCAATGCATTTGGCCAGCCTTAATTCAAACCATGTGTGTTTGGCTTTAAAACCAGCATCAGCAGGACTCAGCCAGCCTGTGCGCCATCCTGCCTGCCCTGGATTCCCTGTTTCTCTCTCATATTCAGCATTTCTTTCCATGTTCACAGCTGAATCACTCTTGCATCAGTAGCATCACCATGGGCAGTGCTCCTTCTCCAGGGCAGCCAAGTGGCAAGACCCCCAATCCAATCCTGCTCTGCTCGAGCCCTCAGCAGCACAGGATCTCTTCTAGAATACTGTGTCAGATTCCTGCAGGGCCCTCTGCAACTTTTTTTTTTTTTAATCCTAAATTAAAACTTAAGCTTCAAAGGCAGAGATCTAGGGGGGTCTCTTCATGCAGACACTGTATTTCCTGGAACAGATCCTTTAATTTTGTGGTGAGCTGGAGTTGAAGAAATTTGTATTCAAATCCTTATTTAGGCTCTAATGCTCTTTAGTATTGGATATAGGGATTTTAGACTGGAAATGGCACTTTTGACTTTACTATCACCCCAAACAGACAATCACATTTTAAGCTGCTATTTCTTTTCCAGCCTCCTTACACTGTTCTTCACACTCTCCCAGAAACTGTAATTATTCTGCCACATCTATTCGACTATTAAAATTTATTCTGTTCTATGTTCTTCCCTCATTTTCTTCACAAGTCTTACACCATCAAATAAAATCAAGGTTTTCATTTGTAAAGTGGTTATCAGCAGCTCAGCTTTTACTTACAGTTCTTTGAACAGGCCACAGGGATGGTAGCTGGGTAGAAATGTAATGCAGTAGCATACACTGTGGTGTAACCTCCAAGCATCACTTTCTGTGGGGTGTCCCACAATACCTTCTCCTTTTGGTGGGGGTTAGCCCTAGAGATGAGAACAGTACTGGTTCTAATAATTTTGCTGGACATTAAAAATAGGCATGATCTAGTTGGTGTTGATGGCACTCATGCCAGCTCACCTCAGCGTTTGCAATCCTGCCTGAACATTTGTAATCTCCATGGGTCCTTGCAGAACAGCCCTCACTCAGGGATCTCTCAGGGTTTTACAAGCTCATGTTGTGCTTTGCCTAAAATCCACAGGGATGGAGAGCACTGGGCTAGTGCTGAGGCAGGGCAGGTGCAAGACCACGTCCCTCTAAAACCACAGTGACTGAAACTCCTTCTGAAGGATTGAATGCATTTAAAATCTCACCTATGCCCAAAAAAATATTAATATTTTGTGAATATAAACAAAATATTTGTTTGAATCTCCCAGTTTATTCCCAGATTTGCTCATCTTTTTTGCATTGGTGGCTTTAGGAGCAGCAGCTTTTGTAGCTGTCCAGCAAAGGATTCATTCTCGAGTGTCCTTTGCATGCAGCTGAGCCTGTGGTGTCCACAGAGTGCTATGTGCCTCCTCCACTCTCAAATGTGCAGATTTTTTCCTCAAATGTTCACACCTAAGCTGGGATGCATGGGTAGGGCCTCCCACTCACCAACACTTAATTCCCAGGCCTGGGGCTTGGGAGAGTTTTGTTTCATAGGCTGGTATTGCTCCTGCTCTTAAAAAAAAACAAAAACAAACAAAACCCAACAAATCCCACATTAAGGATGAGCTTGAAACTTTCTGTACATTCCCTTTACAGAAAACAGAGACTCCAAAAAAAATTGGGGAAGGAGGGTGAAAATCAGATGTCATTCCCAAAAGGCAACAAGACAACATCCATTTATATAGTCTCACATTCCCTCATCTAAAAATCAATAACACCCCCAAATAAATAAAAGAGGCATACCCATTCAGTAGATCTGGGGAATACTGCTAAAAAGGAGTTAGGAATATTATTTCATATCCTCAGCATATGGATGTGCATTGCTCTGGGAGCAGCTCTCCATGAGCACTCCAGCTAACAAGCGTGCTGCAGAGCAATCTGAGCAGCAAATTTTAAAAGAAGGCTCAGAAAATATTCCCCAGAAGACAACTTGGAATAACTAATCATAAAAAGCTTCACACTGGACAGCTAATTTAGGAGCTCTGATCATCCTTTCAGTAGCTGGAAATATAACACTGGATGTGCTTGTCCAGTCAGAACAGATGCGTGTGACTCAGAGCCACCGCTCGGGAAGCTCACCCTGCACTCAGAGGCAGAACTGGCTCAGAAAAGTCCTAAGTGAGAGCAAGAGATGTGTGTGTGTGTGTGTGTGTGTGTGTGTGTGAGTCAGGGGCTTCCCTCCAGCACATTATTTACTGTGAATTACTTAGGCAGCCCCAGATTTTATTTGATAATTTTTCCCTTGATGTGCTCCATAGAAAGGCAGTGTTAGCATTAACCAAAGCTAATCCACGGCGCTGCTGGGAAGGGGATTATTTTGCCAATGATTGGTTTCTTTAAACATGGACTTGTGATCAAAGCAATATGGTTCTGATTTTTTTCCTCTATTTTTTAGCTTTGTAGTGTGGTCCTTCTAAATAGTAAGTTACTGCTATAAGCACGCTGTGAATTTCCAATATAGCAAAGCTTTAATAATTTGCAGCCATAATTGTTCCTGCTTCAGTCTCCAATTCAATTTGGTGTGGAATTCCCATCTCCCAACACAAAGCTTAACTCAATGGTATCTGTGTGAGACAGACTATGAAACTAGTCTGGTATAATGGATTTCATTAAGGGATAGGCAAATTATTTTCATCTGTAATCTATTTTAAATGGAAAAAAGAGCTTTGAATAAATATTTTTCCTTCAAAACTTATTAATTTCTGTGGGGAAAAAGAGGCATGGTTATTGCTGCTTATTTTTTCCTTTGTTTTCATAAAGGGTTTGAAAATTATGTTCTGGTTGAATTATTTATTTGGTTGAAATAACAAATATTTAAGCCAGGGGTGGAAACAACATCTTTTTATTTTACCAAAGCGTCAAACTCTGCAAGGAGCTTTCACTTCTTTGTCTGCCCATCTGTAACCTCTCCTGATGCTAAAATCCCAGCTCAAGGACTGACATAACAAGCATCACCCATCTCCAGACCTCAGTAGCTATTTCTCTGTCTGTGTGTAGATTTAGTAGCCTCAAATAATTTTTTTAGTCCAGCCTGAAAGTAGAAAAGTGTGAAATTTTAGCACAGATATCTGTTTTTAAGAGGGAGCCTGTGTTGGCACAAGACCATTAACCCTAACCTGAACATGCACAGACTAATTCCACAGGTAAGTGGAAAGTCTTATTCAAGCCCTGCACATGGCAGTAAATTACTCCCTTGATGAATAAAAGCCATTACTTAGTATTTAGCATCATAGCAAGAAGCCTCTTCGGCCTGTTCCTAACAGAGATGTTACAGTTAATTTAGTGTAAAATTATCACCTGCTGTACAATAAAACAACAAACTGCAGTCAAATAATCTCTTAATAAATGAAAATGTGTAATAAACTGTGTCAGCACCACAGAGACTTGGCAAGGCTGAATACCCTAAAGGTACCAATCCAAACAAATTCACCATACAATATATGGCCTATGTCATTTCTGGTTCTTATCAGAGATGATTCATCTGGGAATCCCTGGCACTAAGTTTTACCTCTAAAGGCCAGGCAGTTATTACAATGATATAATTTCTGCCACATTAATTAAATATAATGCCTGTAAGCCCCTTTATAGGGGTCTATAAATTTGTTGCAAACATATGCTGTAGATGGGCAAATGTAATCTACAAATGTAATAAACGTTCAGTCAGCTTCCTCTCCTTGCAGAGCTGGGAGAGGTCAAATTATCACAGTGCCAGAAAAACCACAGATACCCAAAGGTAAACCTAAGCTTGCTTCTGTCACACATTATGATAAATAAATACACACACACACACACACACACACACATATATATATACACACACATATATATGAGTATATGTATGACCTGTGTCTGTGCCAGAGAGGGAGGCAGCACGAGCACAGGGAGCATGAGTTGGTGGCAGCAGGCAGGAGGACATGCAACTGCCCTCACTGCCTGCCAGCTGCCAGATCCAGTGTTGGTGAACATCAGCAAAGGGCCACCAAGTCACTGCAGCTCAGCACAATCCTTCTGCTGGCCTCTTCCAACTGCAGGGGAGCCATGGTTGTGTTAAATTGCCTAAAGTCTGTATTTGCTGGAGATTCAAATGCTCACTTTACCCAGTAGGAGAAAGAAATAAGAGGGGAGGACAAAGAGGAAAGCGAAGCCAAGGGAACAAAAGTTGGGTAACACTTTTTGCAGTCAGCCAGACCCAGACTTTGAGCAGCATCAACAGACTTTCTGAGGCATCACATGATCCCAGAAGGATCTCTCTGTCTGTAAGGCTTGTGACTGTACAATTTGACTGTATGATCCTATTCTGTCAATGAAAGGGACAGACCACTGCCTGCATTTGTGTTCCTGCTGCTGTCATCAGGGCAGCCACTGAGTCCCCCATTCCAAACAAGATCTCCAGCCTCAGCACGTCCCTTTCTTTGTACTATGAAAATGGCTGTTTATATGATTACTATTGCTACTGGCACTTCAGTTTGATGTGAAATTAAATGCTTGGTCTGGTACGGAACCATGATTTTCAGGTTTTTAATTAAAATTAGTAAAGATTGAGTAAAAACAGAAGAAAAGTTTGAAGTTTGAAAGTCTGAAATTTTTAGAAAAACAGAGAACTGTTCAGCTTTACTTTGCTTTACCTTTCAGCTGTTTCAATGTCATTAAATTTTGCATTTTTTGTGGAGGAAACCCAGCCACTCCAGTAATGAGTTGTAAAGCTAAGAAAAATAAACAAGAAGAGTTTCACTTAGCTTTTATCTGTTGCCAGATCAGATGTGCCTTTTGCCTGAAGTGCAGTTACATTATGGCAGAGATGCCCATTGAAGGAGGATTTTCCCATAACACCCATGGCCACTGCCATCCCTTAAGTCCTCAGACAGGATTCACTCCACTCACCTGGGATCATCTTGCTTTCAGTTTTGCCCTGTCCTGGATTTTGCCTTCCCCCATCAAAGGCAGAGCCATGTTCGCACAATGGTTCCTTTTGCAGCAAGGGCAAGCAGCATGGGCAGCAAACCAGCCCCCCTATGCTGCAGGACAGCTGCAAAGGTGGGGGGATCCCCCCAAAACAGGGGGAATGTGACTCCACCCAGGAGTGATTCCCCCTTGGCTGTGGAGTCCTGCCCTGGGGGCTGGAATGTGCAGGAGCACACCATGCTCACATCCCTGACCTCACAGCACTTACTGTGCCTTCCCCATGCAGGACACAAGCAGAAAGGTGATGCTTTGACTTTTTGGGGTCACTCCTGACTTACACCACCACCACAGCTGACTTAGAGATTCCTACAGGAGTGGCACTTGCATTTGGTTCCACACTATTACTTGGGTGGTGACAAGAGGCAGCATTTGGGCCTGTATTATGGTGTCATCGTTTTGATAAAGATTTCTGTTTAACAGACATCTTCCCCCTCTCTGCTGGGTGCAAACCTCACATAGAACCAAAATCTGTCCAGAAGTGCATTAAAATGCAAAACTATTTCTGCTTCACAGAAGAACCCTTTCCATTGGCACCTCTGATAGACCACAAGGGTAATTCTCATTCTATTTTACAAAATCCCCCATTACAGTAAGGAGAAGAGAGGCAGGGGGATGTTTAAAGAGATGTGGAAGCTGTTAAACATTTTCACCAGGTCTGTTAGAAATTTACATCAAGAACACAAAGTTGCCAAAACCACACATACACCAAAGAATTCCTACAACTGAGTTTCCAGGCCAACAAGTGCTGTTCTGCATGTGCCCAGCCATCAGGTATAAGCAGAGCCTGCACTGCCAAGGCAGTTTCTTCAATCATACCCAGGTTCCTGTGCCTATAGTACTGCTGTACAAACTGGGGGAGAAGAGCTGCTGAGCCCTCTAGACATGATTTCACCCATGTTACTGGAATTATAGAGGGTCAATATTGCAGAAAGAAGGAAACAAACAAGAGAAACCTGCCTGCTCCCTGGTCTTAGCTGTGCCCAGCAGCAGAGATGGTCCCACCACAGCCATGTCTGCGTGGTCTGGGCTTTTCAAGGTGTGTGTATCTTTCCTGGCTGTGTGGTTTGGGCATGGCAGATGCCCACAGGGGCTCAGCATCCTGAGCAATGCACACCAGCATAGTTCAACAGCAGTGGCTCCAAAGGGAGAGTGAAAAAGGTTATTGCTCAGTAATTAAAACTGAGTTCTCATAGCTGAAACATGGAGCAAGAGAAGCAGCAGCTAAGGTTTATCTTCTTGGGGTGCAGCTGTGAAGGGAGAGCACCACATCACAACATGGCTTTCTGAGCCCTGTGTTGGGGCTGCAGACCCAGGCACAGCCAGTGGCCACAGCCAGCCCTGCAGGAGAAACCCCCAGGAGAGGCCTGGGAATGGGAAACAGCACTGTGGATAAGTTCTGCTCACATGTGCACAAGTTCTGCTCACATGTGCACAGCATGGAGGTAACCCAACAGCAGCATAATCAACAGAGAAACAGCTAAACAGCCACCTCAGGGTTACTCAGAGAGAGAAGAGCTGAGCCCACTTTCACCCTGCTTAGTGGGGAAAAGGAAATCCAATTGCATTCTCTCTGCAACCAACTACTCGGCAGCCTCCTCCTGTTCCTTTGTTCTTTTGTTGTTCACTATGGACCTTGGTCTTTTTCTTGCTCTGACTATCTGGGTTTTCCTCTCAGTGTAACCAAGCACACAGCTATCCTGAAACCATTTTCTCCTCTTCTTGGAGAAGAGAAATATTAAAGCACAGGTTTTCCTCCCTCAGTTCAACTCACCTCTCTACTTTCCACAGATGCTATTTCCCCTAACCTTATATTTCTTCTGCTGAAAAAGTCCCTCAAAATAACTAATCCTCCTGCCTTCCTTCTCTGCCTCCCACCTCCTGTTTCCCCATCCCTGCTCCTCTCCTGTTTCTGGTTTCTTCCCTTTCATCTGGTTTCTCTCCACCAGCTGGTCTCTACATACACACAGCTCTCCCCTCCCTTCCCAGTCTCTCTTCACCCTATTAGCATTTTTTCACTTGTGCTAATTAGGCCCTCGGTTAACATCTTTTTCTGCCTGCCTTCCCATGACTTCTTAGCCCCCTATTCCTGGCATTTTCCCTTCCAGGACTGCCTTTAATGCCCTCCTGGGATCAAGAGGCTGCTCAGTGCATCCAGAGATCTGTGTGGGCTCTGGCAATCCCTGTTAAAATACCCTTGCTGAGAAAGCTGCCCAGTCTGCATCCCCACACTGCTGCCCTGCACAGCTCAGCACCAGCGAGGAGCCACTGTGGTGATGATCACCCCAACCAGGGCTCCCTCCCTCAATTAAGAGCAGGTCAGGTCATTACCAGCAGGTCAGGCCAACACCAGCTCTGAGCACAGCCAGGCTGGGTGCTCTCCTCCCCCAGAGTCCCCAGTTCCACATGAAAACTCCTCCACTGCAGTACTAAACCACAACCAGCACCACTCCAAGAAGGGCTGGGCACCTCTCCCTGTCAGGGGGAACAGGGGAGCTTTCACCTCAGAGCTGATGTCCCTGAGACCTGCCCTCGAGGACATGTGACAGCAGCAGCATGACTTATAAAGAGAGCCTTGCTCTGCATCCTGGTGGCACATTCCCAAGTCTCCAAATAGCACAGGTCACTGACAAATTGTATGATTCAGATGCCAAGCCCTTGGTATCTGGGATGGTTCTAGTTAAGAATTGGAGAAAAGACGGGTTGTGGCTTCTAAGGAGTCCAGCCCATTGCTGGGAGAGGTCAGAGGGGTTTTGGTCTGTGTGTGCTTTTGTCAAAGCTGGACTGGAAGAAAGTTTCTTCTCCCAAAAATGCCTTTGAACTGCTTTTCCCAAGGGTATTTTTCTCAGCACAGGATCCTCAGGCAAAGAGTTCTGCAGCTGTCAGAAAACAAAATGCCTGCAAAAAAACCAATCCAGCTCAGTGTATTTTGTTTCACATCACTGTCATTCTTCCTCCTGATCATCACTGTTTGCCAGTGCAACCAAAGCCCTACTACTGGACTAGACCCTGTGCTGAACATGGGAAGATGAACTCTCTGGTACAAGGGGAATCATCTAGACAATCAGCTCCTGTTTGGAAATCATTTAGAACAAGAAAAGCAGATTTTTTTAAAACGTTGAAAACATTGAACCATTTTATCTGGCAGTAGCAGTGTGGCTCATACACATAATCCACCTGAGGACACAGGAAGGGAACACAAACACTAGGTTTTGGCCAGCACTGCCTGTGACACCCAGACATTGCCACTTTCCAGGCTGCCCTAAAGGCTGCAGGGAAGAGCAGGTATCCTCTTATAGGAGTAACTGAGGAACTGGGTGTTGAGACACATAACCACACGGCCAACTCTACCCAATCATCACCCAAAGCCCACAGGGAACAGCCCTGGCAGAAAGATTTGCCCCAGCTCATCACAGCCCCTCCTCAAACCACAAGGAGCCCACAAGGAGCCAGTGGGACCAAAACCCAGGGAAGGGCTCTGCTGAACACCCATGGGAGCTGGCACAGGAACACTGCTGTCCCTCCCCAGCCCTGCAGGGCCTTTCCAAGGACAAGGAGTCACCACAGCTGCATCTCTGCACTGCAGCTCTCCCCGCTTGGAGGAACACCCGTTTGGGATGTGTCTGACCCCACATGAACCTTCTCCCTCCTTCCCCTGCCAACTGCAAATGCGTCACTGAGGGATATTGCCAGAGCCAGCCCCGGTGAGGAGTCGGGTGCTTTTTATTGCAAAACGGATGAAAATGAGGCAGTCTGCACACAAAACTGTATCCAAAGTATTTTGACAGGGAGAAAGTCATTCCCATTTTTTGCATCTAACAGATTTTATTTTATATTAAACTAAAAATTTCAGTTTATTTTGAATTTTCTTTCTCTCTCTCCCCCCCCTTGGATTTAGAAGCTGTGTTAGCAAATGCCACAATACAACAGCAGTGCCATAAGCTCCCAAACAGCCTCCTTGCTGACCTCAAGCACAGGCATTGAATGAAGGATTCCTTTAAATTGCTCTGTTTTTCCCTTTGCCTCCCACTCTCTACTCCCCAGGACATAGCTTCCCCTGGGACTGCTGAGCAAACACAATCCATCTCCTCTTCCACAAATACTGAACTTATGATTCTGATAGGGATAGATCCTCCAGGCTTGGGCTGCACCCCTTCAGCTGCCTCTGGGTTTGTGAAGGCTGAGGATCATATCAGCTCCTCCCCAGGACAGGGTCAGTGATGTATACCTCAGCAAAGCTTTGCCTGGGCTGGGTAACCCAGCACATTGGCAGTCCCCTGGAATTTGCATTCCTGCCCACCTAAAATATTGTCCCTTTGCAGTATTTGCCAGCTGCAGGGTGGAACAGGCCTTGCTCACTCCAGTCATGGCATCACCCTCTCCAGGTGTGAACACCAGCAGGCCCCACAGTCCAGAACTGTCCTGGTCAGGTACTACACAGGGGGCCTGGATTCCCCTGAGCACTGCAGCTGGCTGGGAGCTACGTGCCAGGGCCATGCCAGCTGGGGGAAGATGGGTAATTTTCAGTGAACCATGAGGCTGGAGCAGCCCTGACAAACTCTATCTGATCGTGCATCAAGCCAGCCCATACAGTTTACTTGTCAGAATGTTTTAAGCCCCTGTGGATGTGCAGCAGGAGCTCCTGCTGTACCACTGCTCTGTAGCAAGGGGGTTGTGACAGCAGTGATCCAGGCTCCAGGAGCAGCTATTCACTGCTCTGGCAAACCAAGCTCATGGCTCTCCTCTCATCCAGCTCCTGGTGCTGGGGTCAGACAAATCTGCATCACGGCACAAAAGAACAAGCAGCAGCATATTTTAACTGTGCTGGTTAATAAACAGTAGCAGCAACTCTGCCCAGCCAAAAAGGGAGAATTCTAAGGCAGCAACAGGCTCCAGATAGGATTAACAGCACATATTCTGGAGATGAGGTGCAAGAGGATGCAGTAGAGACCAGACCAGCAGTGCTTTCCTGCTAACAGCAGTGATTCATCCAAGAGAGCTAACCAAGTAAAGTTTTCCCAGACAAACAGAACAAGGTTTGTTCATGTAAGTCATTCTAAAACAGCTGGCTTTTAGTTTTCCATTGAGCATCAGCCATTTCTTTCTCCACTCTTTCCAGGAAAGCCTTTAGAAAGGTTGAGGGGGAAGAAGGAGGGATGACAAGAGAAGGCTGTTCAAGAATGCCTGCAAGTTAATAAAAAGACAGTGTGGAATGTTCTTCTGTGACAAAATGGGAGCATCTGATTCCACACCACTTTCTTGCTTTATTGATTTTAAGAGGTTTGGGTATATTCCCATTTGGCCATATTTCCAGACAGCTGTAGTGTGAGTTTTACACACCCTCTCCCTGAGCCCGGCCTAAACTTCCCCCCACCTCTGCATGGACATTGCTCTCAGGGAGATGCAGGCAATGCACAGCTTCCCTTCCCATCCCTACTCCCAGGGCTGGGTGAGGGGCTGGCAGCACTTTTAGAGCTCCAAGGGCCAGAGCTGACCTGGGGCAGGTGTCACTCAGAAGGGTTTAAGGGATGGAAGCTCCAAAGGTCCAGGCATCATGAGACAACTTATCCCAGTCCTGGAGTGTTGAAGATTGCATGCAAGACGTTTTCCATTACCATCTGTATGGCTGATTACCTTGTCAAGTGAGCAGTTTGCCTTATCTCTCTCTTTGAATGACCACATTCACACCTTCCTCGGGAGGGGACCTCTGCTGATAACAGACTATTGAATATCAGTGCATGACTGATAAGAACTATAACATCCCATTGTGAGATGCTCCGCCCAGAGGGAGGAGCCAAGCACTGCTACCCCGATATACTCTCAGATTTTGACACTCCAACACAGCTTTTCTCCACGAGATTCCCCAGAGGAACAGCAGCTGCCTTTTCCTCCTGGATCTTCAGAGGAAGACTACATCCTTCTCTACAGAACCTCCCTGCTCCAACAGAACCACACCTGATACTTCAGAGGACTGCAGCCACGTTTTCAATCGGACTGCCACCAACACCCTGACCAACAGGGTGTCAGGTTGGGTTCTGACTCTGTCAGTGTTGTTCTAGTGGACTGCATTGTTTATTTTATTCTTTTTATTTCTTCCCTATTAAAGAACTGTTATTTCCTGCTCCCATATTTTTGCCTGAGAGCCTCTTAAATTATAGCAATTCGGAGGGGTGGGGAGGGTTTACATTCTCCATTTCAGGGGAGGCTCCTGCCTTCCTTAGCAGACTCCTGTCTTTCCAAACCAAGACATGGAGAAAAAAGGACAAACCCTGGCCACTCCACCACCAGTCCTACAATGGAAGTGAACATTTAAAAGTGCTTGTTTGCAGCACCCTAAATAGAAAAAAATATGTATTTGCCCTCATCATAGGCTTTGCTTTGTGAAGGGAAGGAAATGGGTTTTCAGGGGCTTTTTATACCTTTGTGGGCTTCCACTACAAAAACAAAAGGAGGTTACAAGAGCTCTGTTTTCACCATCAGCAGTAAAATGTTGCACAGCTATGAAGCTGAACCTGAGATTATAAAGTAAAACTAAGTTGAAATTTAGTACTTTTGCCTTAGGTCAAAAAGTTGCATTTTCAGTGGAACCTTAATTACTTCTTCCAGCTGTAGGTCTTAAATAAGCCTGTCTGTCAAAAGCTCACAGATTGGGTTGAAGTGGAAATTTCTGTGTAACCAAATTTGGAGCAGATGAAATTAAAGAAAAATAAACCACAGAAGAAAAACAAACTGACATGATGTACTGAGCTGGAATTAATTTTGATTTCTTGACAGCCTTCTGGAAGGGGTCACCAAGTCCCATATGCCCAAGGTGTTGGGCAGGAGGAGAGGATAGCCACAACAGTGTTCGTGCAGTGAAAACACCTACCAAAGTTGAAGAAAGCCTAGAATAACTAAAGTCAAACTTCATTAGGTCATTCCTCAGTACAGCTGCATTTTATCATCTCCCAAGGTCAGTTTTCATGTGTGGGAGTGTCAAAGTCAGCAATTCACATTTTTTATTGATATGCCACCTTGCAGCAGGTTCCATGCTAAATTTAATGGGTGCAATTTCCAGCAGGGCAGGCAGCTGCTGTGGTGTTGTCTCCCCCACGGGGAGCCCGTAGTCCTGGCTGTGTCTACTCCAGAAGCCAGCTTAGGGCAGAGGCAGGGCCACCGTAGGCTCAAGAGCCTTATGGCCACCAAGAGCTGTAGTAGGGTCCCACAGCCCCTCCAGCATGGCTCATGCTGCTCCACAGCCTTCCCTGGGGACAATGAGCAGCCCAGCATGGGCAGCCTAAAGCAGGGTGGACAGAGCAGTAAGAATGCCAAGAGTCGCTGTTGGGGCATTAGTCTGCTGCCAAAGCATATCCCCCTGAACCTTCTAAGGACAATTGGCCTTAAACCCCAAATCCACATTTAGAGTAGGTCTAGACTCCCTCAGGTCATCTTCTTCCTTTCTTTTTCCCTAAAGACATGGAATGTGTTGTTCAGCCACTGTAACAGTTGGGTCAGCATTTGGCCTGGAGGAGAATGACCCTCTGCAGAGGAAAGGCCATGGGAGCAATCAGCTTGGAGCCAACAACCCATATCCAAAGGTGTGGGCACTTCATAGCTACACCTCACAGCTGCTGGCCAGCTGCCACAGCTGCTTGCCAATGCTGGCCTCACCTCTGGCAAAGCCTGGAGCTTTTCCTCAGTGAAGGAACCCAGGCACGCACCCCTCCCCAGCCAGCTCTCTACCCCACACTCAGTCTGGTCACTGGTCTGCAGCTTTCCCCTGCCTCCATTTCAGTCTGGGTCCACTCCTGCTCATTCTGTTGTGCCTGATCACGTGTAAGGAAGCACAGATAATCAGATAATCACCACATTCAAAAAACAAAAACGAAAAAAGAAACTCAGGACTCCCAGGAGAAGCCACACTCTATCACACAATGTCTCAAAGCAGAGTGATGCTACAACAAACCTTACCCAGACCAGGAAAGGAAACTGATCCCCTGCTATCGACAATATAGTGAGTAAAATTCAATCTCCCAGACCCTACGAAAACAAAGGGCTCCCTGCACCCATCTCCCCCCCACCCCAGTAAGAACAGGCAACTTGCGACAGCCTCACCTCCCACCACACTGGCCTGTGCTCCAAGCACAGAACAATCATCCCTGATATCTCCTGAAGGCGATGTGTCCAGGGCAGGCTCCTCTGCCCGCAGTAGGAACGTGCTCGTACGCGTCCTCCATCCCCCGCCCACGCCTTGGCTTTGCCATCTCAGCAGTGCCCGGCAGTCCCTGGCGCTTTACCCCCTTTTCGGTGACATTCACTGAGTGTCAGGCCCGTCCCGTCTCTGCCCTGGGTTGGCAGCGAACAGGAGATGCTCAGGCCCCAGCACTGGGGTCCCATTCAGGGGTGACCGAGCCCTCGCTCGGCCCCAGGCCGGGCCATCCCACCCCGAGGTGCAGCCGCGCCGCTCCCGGCCCGGCTCGCCCCGTCCCCACACAGAACACATTGCCCTCTAGTGGAGCTGGAGGCACAAAAAGCCTTCAGCAGCGGCCATAAGGACTGGGGAAATTAACACAAAAAAAAAAAAAAAAAATCCAGCAGATCAGCCCCTATCCAGGCTCCTCCCTGGCCTGCGGAGCCGCTCTCTGGGAACAGCCGGGCCCAGCACCGCAGCGGGGCCTGCAGCGCGGGGCCGCGGGGGGACGAAGCCCCCGGCCGTGCAGTGAAAAATACACAGCCAAGTGCTCAAGTGCTCGCTGCCCTGAAAAGCAACGAGCCATGGTGCAGCTCCCAGCCATTCCACAGGACAAGGCCAGGACATTGCACAAAGCGTTTGGTTCCCCTCACACCCAAGGCTGGAGCCTGGGCTATCAAAGGCTGCTGCACTTCGGGTGAAAAAGCCGCAGGAGATGTCCCTCCGTCCGGGAGAGAGGGAGGGTTTTAACCTGGCAGTTACCGAACTCTAAAGTGCAGGGGCTTTTTGGGAGGCAAACACTCCAAATATTTAGCTGGGGTGGTGGGTTCAAAGGGATGGGAACAAAGCAATGGCTCCAAGCTGCTCCAGCCTCCCAGCCAGCCACTGCATCGCTGAGGAGAGAGGGATCGATCATCCCCCTTAGAACAGGATTTCAGAGCATCTTGCAGGACCTGTGAACTATCAGGACAGCAGCTCATCTCTTCCAAAGGAGGGCAGCCGGCACTGGGAGGTGGCAAAGAGGCCGTGGTTCAGTCCTGGGGCGCAGGCACCCTCAAAGCCTGGGGGAGGCTGGAGCAGCCCCGAGCAGCGATTTCAGCTTGAATCCTTACCAGCTCCTACAGGATAGAGCCACAAGAGAAGCTTCCCAGGAAGACACAAAAAGCCAAGACGCATCACTAACTGCTATGAAAGCTGCCCAACTTCCCAAGGGCTTGGTTTTCCTTGGCAACCTGACTCCAAATCCAGTAAGGGAGGATCAGTGCAAGACCTGGCTTGCTCATTACATTAACTCCAAGGAACAAGCCAGACTCTTGACTGGGCTTGATAGAAAACTAACACAAATGAGAGGAGAATTGAACTTTCAAACCACTCCTCCACGTAAAAATAGTTAAAGGTAAAAGAAACATGGCTATTTTTGGATTACAGGTCAGCACAGACAGTCCTGCGCCTCTGCTCCATAGAAGCATTCACCCACCCCAGGATGCCAACAGTCACATCAGGAGCTCGAGGCCACTCTGGGCCAGGGTATCGTCCCAGTTATCTTTGGAAAGATGGCCCAACCAGACTACTTTGGGCCTCTTGCAGCCCCTCCTCGAGTGCTATCCAGCAACTTGTGTCTAAAGTTTCTGTTGCTCTGTGGTTTGCAGGGCTGGACAGCTGCCACTGCATGACGGCACCGCCGAGTCATCTAGCTGGAGCATTTGCTGAGGGGAAGCTCATCCAGGCTCGGATGCTGCAGGGACTGTGTCACTCTTGGACACTCATAACCCCATTCTCAGTAAAGGCATCCTCCGCACTCTTCCTGAGGTGATTCTGGGCACCACTGGCCACTAGGCAAGGAAAGGTTTGTGGGTGGGAGCATGTGGATCCTCATGTCTCCTGGGAGTGTCACCTGGTTGGGATACAGGTCAGATTGCTGCACCCGAGCAGGGCATGAAGGCAGGGACCCATATACAGAGCAAAAGTCTTCTCCCTCTCTTGATCCACCTCAACCAGGAAGGTTCATGCCCTCCCATTAGCTGACAGCCCTCCATGAAGGAGTTTCACCAACATTCAATGAGGGTCAGCTGCTTTCTGGGTTTGATTTCTCTGTCTGTATTCCTTGCATCCATGATTCAGGTATAAAAGCCATGCAGGTAAGGTCCTGGTGCATTTTCTATTTGAGACCGGGCAAGAAAGAAAACGAAAAGGAGGTCAGTGTACAAGAGGTGCTTTTCCTCCAAGCCTGGTCAGTGGGTAACAGCCAGTCCCTGCTGAGAGAAGAATCATGGAGACAAACAGCAAGCACTCAGTTTTGCCCTGAAAACAGGGAGCAGATGCTGTGCAAGACACTGGACCGAAGTGCACAATGCCCTTTAGCTGGGCAGTGGGATGCAGCTGATCACTCACCTTTGGTGAGGATATACTCTTGGGCTCTACAGGACATTTCACATGCCTCTCACACACAGGCCCATTAGTCAGATCTTTCTCTTCCCCACTCTTCCAGTTTTATTCCTATCCTTTACTCACACATCCACCCAGATCCTCCCATCACCCAACAAACACCCACCCAGCAATAGCTTGTTTCAGTCACACGATGGTCCCCACTGCTGGGCCCAGCACTGCTCTTGCTGAGTGAGGGGGAAAGCAAAGAACCTTCTTCCCCCTCAGGCAAGTCCATCCAGGGGAGGAACAGCACCAACCTCTCCCCATCTGCACCCCTCCTCCCCCAGTCCTTTCGTTCCAACTCCTTCACTTAACTCAGGTCAGAGCTGCTGTGCTCTGCGTGCTCCTCCATTGCCCAGGGATGAACATATTGAAAAATTACTATATTTTACAACATATCCAAATAATAAAGAATAAATAATCCCTGATCTGCTCAGCCATTCTGCTAGAGCCAAATGGGGACAGAACTTACCTTCAAAAGTCCTGAGACACAGCATCTCAAGCGCAAGATTTTTAAGAGGCCTGAATAGACAGAGATGAAATTCAGCAGATTTGTGTTTTTTGGGACATTGAATCTAAATTTGGAATCAGGCAGTTGCCTTCCTGTTAGCCCTTAGCTGTCCACTTTCCCAGAAGTAGCTGCCTGTGTTTCCAAGACATTTGGCAACTTTTCTGCCTCTCACGTCATGACAACTTCCATTGTTTTTTGTAAAAGGGCTTTAAATAAAAGCAAAACACTACAGAAAGGTAGAGCATCCCCTTTGACATGGGTTTCAGAGGACATAATCATTTACTCACCTCACAGACTGAGAAGAACAGAGGTTTTAGTTCTAAGTGCACTTTCAGTGAAAAAAATGCACATTCGATGAAAAAGTTTCAAACAATTTTTTTCATTATGACTGATGACAAATTCCATATGCATTCAACTGGTGCCAAGTTAGGTCTTCTAAACCTCTGACAGAGCCCTTATTTCATCTGATCATTAGTTACAAAATTAGTTCTTTGGGAATACCATCTCCTTGGAGAATCAGACAAGTTGAGAAAATTTCCCTCTGGGGAATCACTGGTTTAATATTCAGATTCAATTCTCTTCTAAATTTCTGGTATGCGTCTCTAATATATTGAGTAGAGAGCTGAAGACATTTAGTAGACTATATCATCAATTTGAAATTCATGTTTTGTGTGGAAATGTGAAGGCTGAGCTGCTAGAAGTAAAAGCATATTTGTTCCCAACTTGCCCTGAGCTGGTTCCCCCTTTTTGCACACAGCATTATTACATGTAAAGCTAATTTTGCCATGCACAGGTGCTTTGCAGCACTGCTCCCCATGTGAACACAGCTGCTCAGGTGCCACTTTAGAAGTGCCCTCACATAGATCCTGTTTCCCAGCCAGGATGAAGCAACACAATGATGGGCATCCAGCTCAAAGGGCAGAAACCCACATCAGAGGAGTACCTGATGCAACCTGCACCAGGAATGAAGAGTGGTAGGAACAGGAAAAAATGTCTATTTACACCTAAAAGCAGGCTGTACATGAGAGTGGAGTTTCGAACACACAGCTTCTGGAGGAGGGGAAGCCTCACCCACTGGTGCCAGGGCACTCACTGGTGCCTCTGCAGAGGAAGGATTCCAGTCCCCAGGGCTCTTAATCAGGCATTTAATATAATTGATCTTATTACACTAAGCATATTACTGTTAAGCCTTCAGCTGTTAATGTTCAGTTGCTGTTGGAAGGGTCAGTCCCAGCCACAAATCAGCCTAAAAGCGACATATCTGAAGCAGCAAGATGATACTTCTGAGAGTAATAATTACTTTGTCCAGGGAGTCTCTGAATCAGCACAGCAACAACTCCTAAAAGCACTGACCAGTCATTGTGAGAGACCTCTGGGACACATCCCCCTTGGGCATCTGTCTGCAAAAGTGCCTTCCTCGCACTATCAACTGCCAACCCTGGGCTCTCCTGCTCCTTAACCCCAGCTCTGAGTAACTTGGACAGGTCTGCTCTCCCATATCAGAGAGATCCCACACTGAACTTGCTAGCATCAGGTTCCCAGGGCTCTCCAACCCCTATGCATTGCACAAGCTCTGAAATTCTCCATCCTCCAAAACACACAGAAGCCTCATTGGCTTCCAGCCCAGCTCTTACATCCTCCAGGGAAGCCAGAACTCACCTTCATCTTCCAAGGCAGAGAAAGGTTCCTGCAGGCACCACTCAAACCCCAGCAGAAAGCTTAACAAAACAAGCTTCCCTCCAGCCCAAATCCCAGGACTGCTGCTGAACACACCAGTAAAGATTGATACCCAAAACCAGCATCTCCTCTTTGGGATTGCCAATCCAAACCTTCCAGCTTCTGAGTGCCCTCTATATCCAGCATGAGTAGCTAACAGCAACCAGCTGAAGGCCAGTCCTTAGGAGCTGTAGGTTGTTGGGGCTTTTTGATGTCTAACTGAAAGCTTTAACCACCCACCTGGTGAGGAGTTCTTTTGTGGGTATTTGGGCAGCCATGGTGAACAAGGGGTCAGGGGCAAGTGAGCTGCTCTGGGCCTGTCTCTCCACCCAGTATCATGTGAAACCCGGCAGAAACCATGCTGGGTTGCATTCACACCATCTACTTTTCTTTGTCTCACAGGGGTTTTTTTCAAGAAGTTTTAATATTGGTCAGCTCTTTACATACTATTTGTTTAAAAGGGACCTTATCTTGAATACCTCTTTTGATATTATCAACTGTGATTTCACAAATTATAGAGGCTCAAATTATCTAATGTAAAAATCACCAATGATCTCAAAAACTATGTATTTGAGACTGTCTTCCAATTTCTTCATTTTCCTCAGGCTTTCTAGGGCAAAATTATAACCTTGAAGTTGAGAGATGGAATAGAATTTAAGAAAAAAAGAGTCAAACATTAGCTTTCAAATACCAGGAATGAGGACCCAGGGCTCTAAAAGGATCCTTGAATATTTGGAACCAGAACAGTATTACAAGAGCCATCTGTGCTAAAATTATTCATCTCATTGTTTTTAGACATGGAAATCTATATTTGATAGAATATAGATTTGAGGTGAAAATCTATATTTGCAAAGTTTTGCATGGGATTTAAGCACCCAAGAGAAACTGAAAGAGAAAAATTCAGCCCTGAAGATTTGGTCTATCGAAAGTAAATAACTGAAAACTGGGTGTTTGCTGATTCATTCAGTTTGTGACCAACTCTGTCATTGTCACTTACTTGATTTCCTTCTCTGTCTTACCTCTCTGTTTCACAATGGACAGAGAAGACTGCATGGAAGAGTCCTTGGAAGCTGTAATCAGTTATCAGCACACTCAGATCTGTGACTGAAGGTTGACAAAAATTCAAAGACTTCAAGCAAGTGTTCTTTGTAAGACACAGCTGGATTGAGCTGCTGGTAGTCAGGAAAAAAGCAGGTAAATCAAGATCTGTGTTACAGGGAAAAAAAAAAACAGACTGGATTTCACAACACTGCCCACAGGATGCCTCTGTCAGAGGAACACGCTGGGAAGTCCTCGTTGCTACCACCTATCCCAATCCCTCCTGGTGGAAACCAGGGGCAAGGAATGGCAAACCCCATAGCAAAGGATTCCCAAAAAAGTCCTCCCAATGCTCTCATGCCTTTCTCCCACCACGGGAAGAAGGTGCTCCTGGACTGAGGCAGGCAAGGGAGGTTGTGGCCCCCAAGCCTGCTGCCCTCCCCCAGGAGCTCCCTCCAGCCCCACTGAGGAGGGGGCTGTGCATGGACTGCCCGCCATGGGAGCTCTCCTGGCCAGCCTTTCCCAGGCCATCAGGGCCAGCAACATCAACAAGAGCAGTTTAAGGCCATGGAGTATGAGTCATGCATCCTGTGACAGCCTTTGCACACAGGGACTAAACACTAGGGTACACCATCTCCCAGTGTTTCCGTGTACCAGGAGCCTCCAAACCAGTGCCTCTCAGTTCAGCACAGTGCACACTGTGCCCTGCAGCTTGCACTGCCTCTTTAATGGAGGTTCCTGTCCCTTAGAAGCAGAGCCCAGCCATGCAGTAATCTCACTGCTGGCTTGTTTCCTACAGCCTCGGTTGTGCTGGGGAAAACCGGTGTTGGAATGGGAAGCTTGATGTTGGATAGCCCAGGGGCTTTGCAGCCTGGGTTTGAGGCACAGCCTCTGCTTTCTGGGATGCTCTCTGAAACATTGTCCACAGCTTGTTAATATGACCTGCTCTGAGCAGCCTGCAGAGCACAAAGATATTCTATTGGAAAGTCCTTGGCCACTCAAAACAAACAAGGAAATAAAATGGGATTAAATATAACAGCTCCAATAAAGGCAGCATTCTGCTGCATTATCCCATTTGGAAAGGCTAAACTAAATCCAGTAGTGAGAAAAATCTTGATTTCACTCCTGATTTAGCATTTTCAAGGCTAACATGGGATTACACTACACAAACAGGCTGCTACCAAATTAGTTGACTTCAGGCCCTCCCCAGCTCGATAAGCAGTTGGATCACTATGGCCACATTTTGCTCTGCACTTTTTGCTCTGCACTGCAGTAGGGTTTTGAGTGACTCCCTGTGAGCAGCAAGAAAGCAAAATATCACCCTCCCATTTCTGCATTTTTAGGGCCCAAACTGCTGTTCTTTCCCCTTCTTTGCCCAGGCACAGAGATCTAGACAAGGACAGTTCACCACCATTGGTAAAGACCATCTCCAGACAGGGAAGACATGACCTTCACTTTCCAGTTTCCTTCTCTGCTTTCTTTTTTTCTTTTTTTTTTTTCTCCTCATCATCTCTTTCTCCAGAAAGTCCCCCCAGCAACAAGACCAAATTAATACTTGTGAGGAGTGTCTCACCAGACTGCAAATGCCTCTGCTCTTTATCCTAAAATAATTCTCATGTGAGTGACTAGAATTGCAAATTGTTTTACCTTAGCCAAATGTGGAACTTTAAATTATTAGGACTTTTAAAAGAGGCCAGAGGGTGCCCAGAAATGCCATTTCCACCTGGAGTGAAGCATGACCTCTGCAGGGCATATCTGTGTCCTCTGTCACTGAGGTGGCTGTCCTGCCTGGAGCAGGGGGCACAGAGTCAGAGCTCTGGATGAGTCCTTTTCAATGCAGGTGGCTTTCTTTGATCTCAGGAAGAGCTGCATTTGTATCAGATAATGGCTCAGGGTGATATTTGAAGCTGGCAGGTCCATGAGGCAGCAGCTCACCCTGGGTGATTTTCATGTTGCCAGAGGATGGAGAGGCAGTGCTGGGCACAGGGACATCATCCCACCAGCTGTGGATAGGTCTGCTCTTGTCTAGCAGAATGAATTTGTCATCACCTGGAAATATCTTCTTGATAGACATTTCACTGTACTTGATCTTAAACACACCTGTGCACTTGTGTTCCCATCAGTGGGGTCACTGATATCCCTCCTGTGCTGCCACTAGGTTGAACACTAATTTAGTCACTTAACAGTGAAAAAAGATGCTACAAAGTGACCTTTTGGGAAGGTGGAAATGCTGGTCTCCGATCTGGGGGAGCCCTGCCAACATACCATGTATCCCAAAACCAGCAGCTCAGCTAGTCCAGAGCCCAGAGAGACTTTTGGGTTCAGAGAGGGAACTATGTGACAAAGCCCAAAACACAAATCACCCAAGAAACTGTCAGCAGCCAGATCAAACCCAACATTTGCATTGAGCATCTCAGCAGTACAGTGTGACAAAATCTCCACTCCAAAATTACTGAATCTGGAGGAAGTTTAAATTCAGAAACAAAACACTTATGCTTGAATCAGCCAGTATTTAGAGTGTGTGTTCATGGGTGGGAGTTTATGTGTTTGCATCCCATGCACACACATTTGTATGCACTCATTAACTACTGCAACTTCTAAAAAAAAGTTAAAATCTAAGATCACAAGAAATAAAGATCACTTGTATTAGTTACATTTTTCAAAGGCAAAGTTACAGCAGAGGCTGGCACCACGATTTGCTTTTGCTCAGCTCTTTTCCCACGGACAGCATTTTGGGTCAAAAACAACTGGTTTAGTGAAGCTGCAGAGAGGCAGCCCATGCCAAGGGCAAATTCCAGGCCTGGCCTAAAAGAGCATAATTCACATTCAAATCAGCTGAAGTTATGCTAGCCTGCTGCAGGACTGACCCAGCTCCTGCAGCTTTCCTGCTCAGATTGTTCCCAGCCTGTCACTGTGATGAGCACAGGCTCCCAGGATTTTGGCACAGGAGTGAGGAGAGGATGGCTCAGGACATGCTGATCAATCACAGAGCCTTACATTGGACAGATCTGAAATCAGTCACCAATTTACCAACTTCCAGGCATGTGACAATCAGGAGCATTTGGGGATACATATTTATGTTTCCAGAAGTGAAAACACAGGGAGCTATTAATAGATGAATCTAAAAGCATCCCTGGGACCGTGTGAGGTGTCATCATCTGGCAGCACTTGAGTGTACCCACTGCTGGGAATGCAATCATGTGGGCTGTCATCTGCACCCACCCAGAGCAGAAGCACAGGCTCAGCCATTCTGGGGCCAGCTCAGTCTCCACCAAAGCAGCAGCAAAAGCACTTAGAGAGGGAGTCACTGCTGGAGCCCAGGCACAGATAGGACAGGGATATATTTTCTTCTTACCAACTCAGCTGTTTCTACCTTCCCTTAGGAGACAGGATCCCATCTCCTCTCTCCCCAGGCAGAGTGAGGAAAGCCTGGAGTGATCCCTTGGTTTCATGACAAAGGTACACTTGGGAGCAGGAGGGCGCCTGTGAGGGATGCTCCTCAGCTGGGGGCAATGCTGAAGGAGGATGCAGGACTTAACCTTGCTCTTATTTTCTTGGAATAGGACCTGGCTAGGGTTGGGAAATGGCTGGGCAAGCCTCAACTTGATGCCCAAACCTTGTCAGCATGTGACCCAGCAGAGTGGGAAGCACTTCTCATCCCCTGCATCCAGGCCCAGGGGATCAGGTAAGATTTGGCTGCACAGGCCAGGTGTTCAATGCACTGTGCATCAATATCCAGCATGAGGAACAGAAACACAATCTGTGTGTCCATTTGTTTTCATGTCTGCTCCTCTGTTTCTCCTGCCACGTGTTCCCCTTGGAACTGCAGGCACATTAGACTGTTTTCCAGCTCTTATACAAATAGGCAAGGCAGTACAAGGAGATGCTGTCCTTTCCCAATAACCTCTCTCACATCTATGCTGTTGCCCTGTAGAGGTGGAGGTGATGGCAGAAAGCAGGCTGAATACCCACTGCTAAAAAGTGACAGCGGGAGAGGAAGGTGGCCTGACCAGCTGATTCCTGGTTAAGTCCTCAGTTCCTGGGTATGGCAGGGTGCTGACCTCCTAGGGGGAAAATATTCATATTAATTAAAGCCAAAACCATGAAATAAATGAGCAATTTTACCTCTTTTTTAACCTGTAATTTTTCTGGGAAAAATTTTTCAAATACATTAAAACAGAGGTATTTCACATCTAATCTGTTCTTGTCCTTTAGTGCAGTCATCTGGCATCCCCTTCAATTTCTAGAAGGTCATTCTACTATAAGGCTGTTTCAAATAGCTTAAAATTAGTTACAGATTTATAAACAATTACATATTTATGTAAGATGAGGGATTTTCCTTAATACACATTTAATGACACACTCAGAATATGAACTGGCTATGGTCTGGGATTTTGTTCGTTTTTATGGCGTTTCTACCCATTTATTTTATGGGCTCCAGGGAGTGGAGGCTAAAAGTGAGAACTTGTAAGAGGTTATAAAAGAAAAGAACTGACATATTTTTCATGGCAGTTTAAATAGCCAGGCTGAAGAAAAGAAAAAAAAAATCCAGCAATGCCTTTTATTCACATCTTAGGCTATTGCTTTTTCCCAGTGCTGGACTCAGACATGGGGATATGTATTTTTTCTCATGGGCTTTTTTCCACCACACCTCACCAATGCAGCTCAGTGCTCACCAAGGTGAGAGCATCTCTTCTATCTGCAGCCCGAGGAGGGAGGGGCTGTCATTGTCCCCTCCTTAGGGACTGGGCCAGGCAAAGGAGAGGTTGCAAACAGCCAGGGCCCCACGCAGAAAGCCCCGAGAGCCTAGTCATGGGGGTGCATGGCACTGTGCCTCTGTGTGTTTAAAGCATCACTCCTACCAACATCTGTCAAAGCTGCAGGCACCTGGCACTTCTGTAAATCAGATTTTCAGGTCTTCAGCAGGCATTCAGAGAAAAAGAAAACACATTTATGGGCCACCTGCAGTCAAACATCATGGAGGTCCAGACACAGATTTGCACAAACCAGTTCCTTGTGATGGATGGTCTGAGTACCCAGCAAGCCAAAAGCTCAAACTCCTTCTGTGTTGTTGATTGCATATCTCACATGCACCACTTCCAGCCCCTGTTTTTACAGAAAATTTCTTGAAAGGAGAGGAAACAGCTGGTGAATAATTCATTGTGTACCCTCCCAGTTGTACTGCAGCCTCTCCTCAACAGGCAGGGTTATCTGTACCACCACGAGCCATTCCCCCAATGCTTCTGGAAACAAAGGCTCCCTTTCTGCAGCTGTTTATCCAAAGGACATAGAGAGAACTGCAGGAGGAGTTGGGGAAACAGCAGGAGTGTGAGATCCCACCCAGTGTAATCCCTTCTCAGGAAGTAGAGGTGGACAAGGAGGGCTTGGGACTCACAGTCATATTCCAGGTTTATCTGCCAGCTCTGGTCCCCTCACCACTAAGTCTTTTCCCAACTTATAATGACCCATCTTCCCATACCAGAGACTGCTTCTGGACTTGGTAACAAACCAGAAGTTGTGAAGATTGAAGAATTATGAAAATTAAAGAAACAAGCAATAGGACAAGGGAAAACAGCTTCAGGTTGTGCCAGGAGGTTTAGATTGGATATGAGGAAAAATTTCTTCACTGAAATGGTGATCAAGCTGCCCAGGGAAGAGGCTGCCCAGGGCAGTGGTGGAGTCACTGTCCCTGCAGGTATTTAAAAGATGTGCAGATGTGGCACTTGGGATGTGGTTTAGTGCTGGGTTAACAGACTCTGGAACTGAGTGGCACAGGGCAGCCCTGGGGAATGTGGCAAAAAGTGCTCCAGGGAATACTTTTTGGGGAAAGTGGCCATTCCCTGGGACAGGGCTGCCAACCAGGATAACCACACTGCTCATAATGCACTGAGGACCCCAGTCATCATCTCACTTCCAGCTCATCCTGAACTGGTGGAAAGTTGTTATTTCACCTCCCAGCCCATAACTCACACATCTATTAGTCACTGACAACCAATTATAGTTTTTGCCATCACATGCAGTGCTGTTGATGTTGCCAGAGTCCAGCTTGGGGAATATTTCTCCAATATATCTTTAGATGTAATTTTTAAAAAAGACTGTAATCAGCTAGCTGTCCCAACTGGCCTGCAGCATGGAGGGAGACCAGGGAGAGGTTTGCAAGTTGTTTTTTCAGAGTTGCAGTAAACCCATCTCCAGGCCCCTGCCGCCAGCCAACACTGCCCTTTGTGAGCTGCACAGATGCAGTGGGAGGGAGAATGTTGGTTGAAATCCTGACAGACTTTATGCTAATTCACCAAAGAGCATTTTAGACCATACACGGACACTTAATCGAGTGGGAAAGACAGCAGCAAACACGACATTTAATTATGGGAAAGAAAAACGAAGTCTTTTACCCTGCATTTGGCCTCCTCCCAACACACAGAGTTAATTGTTAGGAGGGTATATTAGAAGGCAATGAAGGAGAAGATTGAAAACCCTGATTATACTGAGGTCCTGAAAATGCTGAATTTATTGAATTTCACATGAGAAAACACAGTCTGTGCTACACTGAGGGCTGTGCCAGCAGCCAGCTAAGAACTCAGGGGGTCTGTGTGTGCATGTAAGAGGGGAACAAAGCACCCCAACTGCTTTATAAGCCTCTGCCAACTGCTGGCCAAGCCCCACTGCATCCCTAAAATGGGGCAGGTCAATATATACTCATGTGGATGCTCTTGGTATAGGTGATGCACAAGGCCAGCATGTTTTTCAGGAGTTGTTTTCCTTTAGAAAAGGATCTAACCAGGTAAAGTTGGAAAGTGCATTTCATCTGTGACCTCTGTGTAATAAATTTCGTTTCATTTGCCTAAATTTGGCTAGAGCCTGAAGCAGCAGCAAGCCCAAAAGCTTTGGCAAGCACTGGCACAGATGCCCATGAGATAACAAGAGCAGTGCGGCTGGATCATGGGAAGATCCATCAGTCCCAGGTTCACCCAGAAGAGGGGGTGTTACCAGAACAGAGAATCAACCAAAATTCTCCCCCAGAGAACCCCATTGCCTCCAACAGTTTGATTCTTAGCCCTGTCCTTGGGCTGTGGTGTTGCCTCAGTGTCCCTCAGCACATTTCACTATGAATTTTTTCAGTTGTCCCTTGAAACCACATAAAGTTTTAGCCCATTTTTTTCTTCATGCCTCATCATGTGTGAGGAGCAAAATTATGACCTGTGGATGTAGTCATTATATCATGATCTGTAGCCCAACATATCTCCCTGGGAAACTCCCCAGATTGAGTCCCACAAAGGAAAAGTAGTGCCAATAATTGCCAATTCTGTCATGGCATTAACAGTCCCATCTGCTTTTGCTGAAGTCAGTAGAATTTTCTCTGGATTTTAGCAGCACAAGATGCCTTTTTTTTTTTTCCTTCCATTTTTTTTAAACAGGAAAATTCCTCGTGGATAAATGAGCTCCAGCTGATGGGGCACCTGCAGTAGCTGTCACTGTGCTGCAGGGGGGAACCTTTGGCTGCTGATGCACTCGCGGCTGCCGCAAGTTGGAACAGGCACCGCGAGTCAACTTTGGCCGAAATGCCCGTGGGAAGAGCCCTGGTGATTCGTATCGTGGTCCCGATTTTATTACACCTTCTGGGGTTTTTTTCCTAGCTTTAAACAGTTTAGGAAAAAGAGTCCTAAAAATTAAAATAATTTGTAAAAAGACAGAAAGAATCTGACATTTGGTGTAAGATAGACAAAATTATTCCTTCAGATCACATGATTTTTGTGCCTGACCAATGTCACTGGAAATACCCAAAGGGAAAACTTGAACTCCCTCACAGACACAGAGTCAGGCTGTCACTGCAGAGGGGAAAGTCCAGCAGAAAATATAAAATTCTGGCTCCTAATGAAGTGCAGCAAACCAGAGGAACCCCAAAGGCTTATGTAACAGGGGCACACCCCTCTCACGGCAGCCAGGTGTGTGTCCCAGGCCAGGAGGGCCAGCCTGGGGACACACACAGCTCCTGGGATGAGGAGCTGAGGCAGGACAGGGCGACACCGAGCATCGATTTGTTGATGGAGATCTCAGGGGAAACTGCTGAGCCGAGAAAAACAAATTGACAGCAGCTCCATCCTCAGCAGCCAAAGGCACTCCGGTTTGGTTTAGATTTATCAGGTGCCTGACTGAGCTTGTGCTAAGCTTGAGCACAAGGCAGGCGTGTTTAGCAGGCTGGTGGCAGGCAGGAAGGAGCACTGTGCCTGTGCCAGCCCAAAGCCTGTGGACAGAGCAAGAACAGTGGGATCTGGAGCTCTGGCTCAGCCCTGCAGGCTGGCAGCATCCACCCCTCGTGATACAGCTTTTAGGTAAATAATTACATTTGGATTTTTTTTTTTGTTTTTGTTTTAATGAGACAAGAATAAGTCTCTCAATTAAAATGTCCACTATGCTATTTAAAATTTGATTTAAACACTTCCTACTGCTTATTGATTATTTATCCCTCTCTCTGAGATTTTTTTGAAAAACAGTCCTCCACTTTAGACAAACATTCTCCTATAAGGACCTCTGTGAGGAAGGGGCTGGCTGATCATTTGCAAGAGTGTTGATCCCTTGGGCTGTTCCAGCACTGCTGGGTTATGCTCCAGGAGACTTGGCAATAATTCATCTCCAAGCTGTGCATGCCCTCAGTCACATTGGATTTTCAGGAACCACGTTAGTGTGGAACCGCACGGCAGGCACACGATGCCTGGGTCAGCAGGAGGAAAGTGTGAGCATACACCTATGGGCAGGTCACAAGTGGAAATGAAGGTTAGAAAAGTATAGAAGCCAGGCAGCTGTTAAACATGGGTGAGCAGATTCCTGTATTTTTCAAGGATTGAGGAGAATTGTTTGACGTTAGTTTGCAGCAACAACCACATCTCAGATCTCCATTGCACTGCCAATGCAAGCGTCCTCAGAGGAACCCAAAGAGATCTCTGCATATAAGGAAGAAGGAGAAGTCTCAAGACAGATTAAAACAAATCTCAGAACAAAGCCACCTCAACTACAACACTTTAAATGGAAGTCAACTTGATGATTTTTCAATCAAAAAGTTCTAGAGGACTGGCCTCCTCTAGAAGCACATTTTCCTGTTCCCTGTATGTTTCAGTTCAGCGTTGGCTGAGCTGCTGGGCAGTAAAACTCACTGGTGAATGAGCTACTTTAAAAGCAACAGAACTTTGTTCTCTTGGTGGCTCAGTTTCTCTGGTGTCTCCAAAATGTTTGTTTATAAGTGGGAAATGACTAACTGGCCTGTGCAGAAATGAAGGCAGTTGAGGTTCCAGCTTTGGGAAGCTGCCCATAGTGTCAGGCAGATGGAGGCTGAAGACAGCAGAGGGAGTGCAGCTCCATCCTTACCACTGCAGGTGACTCAAGGAGTTCAGCTTCTGACATCTGCTTCAGCTCCCTGGAGCCCTGAGAGAAAACCTGAATGTCATATCCTACTGCTCTGACCTCACCTCACCTCTCCACCCACCACCATCCTCACACTTCTGCTAAAAAAAACCTGCCCTCAAACACACTTAAGTCTCTCAGAGCACAAACCAAGCATCAGAGAACCAGTCCCTTCTTCCCCAGACAGCAAAACACTGGGAGTGGCAGTGCCAAGGAGGCTCCCCTTGTCTTTACATCCCCATGTGCTGTCAACTCTGAAACCTAAGGATTGTGCTAACACAGCAGCTACCTTTGCCTTGCTTCCAGGGACCATTGCATCAGGCTGCCAGCTGCAGTGGGCTTGTGCCACCATCCCATACTCCTTCCACAAAGCCCCAACCCCAAATGTTTGCCATGACCCAGCCACTGCTGCATGCCACAGACTGAAACGTCACCTCTGACACAAGACAAACTACAACCCACAGGACACAACATTGCCTCACTCACCAAGAACAGCCCAGGCATTGGGAACAACAGATCAGCACCCTCTGGAAGACCATGGATGCCAGCAGTAACTTAAGCAAAGCTGCTTTTATTCTATACAAGCAAGCAAAGACCTTGAACTTTTATCAGGCACTTATCACCAAGACAACCAAGAAAGGTGCTTGAACCCTGGCCAATATGTTTTTCTTTCTGCTTCACAGAATACATGAATTGCAAGAGCAGGCTGTCTCCAGGAGCATTTGTGCCTCAGAGACAGCAGCCAGGTTTCCAGGGTAAACTCAAATGAACTCTTTATTTTCTTGTGGGCTCAACCAAAACACAGGTCTAAGGGATCTCAAATGCTGACATCACTTTAAAAACCCAACCCCACAGTATTATCTCTTCCAAGCATAGACCTTACTCCAAGGATTACCTCCCTTTATCACACTGGTATATTATCCCAGACCCACTTTCTTCAGTGGTTTAAGCTGAAACACCTGGTGTAAACAGGCACTTCTTATTGTGCCATCTCCAGTTTGGGGGCAGGAGGTAGGGTTAGAGGCTGCCAGCAACAGAGCAGAGATGTGAAAAGGTGAACCTGAGTAATTTTGTCTGTCTCCTACAAAGCCTCTCAGCGTGACTGAAATTCCCACTGGCACTGTTGGGTGCTTCAGCAGGTGATGCTGTACCCAGCTCTGAGTGAGCTGCTGAACACTCCCAGAGCAGCACTCCCAGAGCCACAGAACAGCCCCACTGGTGACAGACCATGTTGGCAAGCGTGGGGTACACAGATGGGATGGGTGGCCAGGATGGGCTCTGTCCACAGCCCTGCAAAAAAGTCTGAGGGAGCCCAAGACCTTTGTCCAAGTGTGCTTCACACCTCTCTGCAGTAAAAAACCCTGCATGTGCTCCAGACACTCTGTTCACCTTGACAGTGGCTGCTCCACTGTGGGCAGCCCTGCAATAGTGAGCCCAGTCAGCCTGTCCTGGTCCCAGTATCCAAGCAAGGCTATAGGAGAGGTCCAGGGAGCAGAGCCAAAGGGGAGGAGACCACTGGGGCTCCTGCAGGTGGTGGCAGCGAGCAAGCTGACCTTTGTGTAGTGCTTAGCAGCTGAGTTCAGTTGTTTCTCAGCTTCCCTATTTACATGTTTTTGTCATGTATCTCATCTCCAAATTACTTTACATCATCTTTTTACACCTTTTTTTTTTTTTCTGTTTTCTGCAGCGGCGGCATCGTGAAACTCTTGCAACACTTTGGAAACATCTGTCCTCCCATTTCCCTAAACTGCATGTGGAGGAGTAGAGGAAAATCCTGGCAAAGGAAGCTTGGACCCTAATGCCCCAGCCACTTAATAAGCCATGAGTAGACATACTAATGGACAAATCTGATCAGGCAGTTACAACAATTTCTGTGCAAAAGCAATGCTTCCAAATGGAAAGTGCATGAAGTTATGCTAGTGCTGAATCCATTGGGTAAAAGGCATTGCTACCCTGATTTTAAGCATCTTTATATTCACAAAATTATCTATCACCTCTACATAGGGGATAGTTACTGACTTAGAAGAAGCAAATGGAAAGACCCTACTATGAACTCACTATGGTTTAACCTCCTGATTGTACTTGGATTTGAAAATTTAATTAGAAAGTAATTACAGAGAAACCGGAAATATTGCAGAGGCCTCATCCAGGCCCAGGAGGTTTTCTTGGCAGCAGAGCAGCTGCATGCAGCACTAGAAGATTTCTGACCACTTTTTTACAAAGCAAAAGACAGACTCTTTCTAAACACCACTCTGCAGCAGAAAGGCTTTTGACTGATAATCCAATCTTTTTTCAGAAAAGCAGGACGGGTTTCCCGTTGGGCTGCTGGCAGAGCTGCGGGAGCGGCAGTCACTGCTGGAGTTAACTGCTGCACCACAGCTCCCCACTGGAGGAAGCTCACCACAGAGCTGCCCTCTTTCTTCATCCCTGTTTGTTATTTCAACAGACCCAGCAGCAGCCAAGAGCAGAGAGAATGAACAAATGGGAATGAAAATAAGTCCTCTAAGACACGCAAAGCATTAGCCAGTTCTTTTTTTAATCTTTCTGCTTGGCCATATATCTATTGTGTTTTAGAGCTGAAATAGCAGAGGGGTTTCTAACAGCAAAGCCAGATCAAATGCAACTCTTGGGTGAGCATTATACTGTATGTACCAGCCTCTAAACAGAAGTGAGGGGGCTGCTTTGCTTTATCTTAGACAGGAGTTTGTCCTGTAATGAGCTACAAGGTCAGAACAGTTCCATGCTGAACAGCAGGGTCTGAACAGCCACACATGCCACCAAAATTAAAAATACCCTAATCACAGGTGAACTCAAACCATTTAGGCCCAATGCTTGGATAGGTAATTTCTGAGTCACAGAGCCCTACTTACATGCCAGCTACAAATGGCTTGGGGGAAAAAAAAAGGATGGTTAGGGTAATGCTCCCCATGGCAACCCAAGCATCTACACAGTGAATCTCCTGCAAAAAGAGGATATCTCTGCTTTGCTCCAAGGAGGCTCCATCCCCCCAAACCTCATCTAGAGAAGGGGATCTACACAGCCCTGACAAGTACAGCCTGCTCCAGAAACAGGAGCTTGTGAACATACAGCTAACACTATGTACCTACACATCCCTCAGCTTTATGCAAAGCCATTCCAGCATTCCCAGCAGCATTGCTTGGAATGAGGGTGCTGCTGCATCAGCAGTCCTGGGCCCTACAGCCTGAACCACAGGTTTCATACAGGCCAATTATAGCACATTATAAACAGAGGATCCTGCTTGTTTTGGAAGCAGCATACAGCGAGTGAGAGGTTCTGCTGCCACAAATAGCCCAGGAGCTGGTGAGGACAGGCTGACATCCACCAGCCTGAAAAGTGCTGGGGTTAAAATGACACACACAGGGAACAAGGAGGTGTTCCCAGCCTGGCCAGAAACTGGAGTGAATAAGTCTGGGTACCAATCCCCTATGGGGCCAGGCTCTGCTTTAGCAAAACCTTTATCCTCCTTATCTAAAGATAAACTGAGAAAAACTGAGCTTTCATCCTGAACCTTCCTTGAACGTTTTAAGTAGCAAAATTTAATAATCACAGGTATACTTTTAGAGCCAAACAGAAGATTTTGTAAGGGTTTTAAGGCATGTTCATGATATACAATACAAAAGGCTTGCAATTCATTGGTTCTTAGGAAACCAGGGCAACAAATTCACATTGAATTCAATCAGGCATCTGCTCAGAGCAATTCCCACTGGGGAAGCCATCCTAGTCTCTAATTATAAAATACTGCATCATTTTTCTAACTTTTGAATATTATTGATTTTTTTTTTTTTAGGTGGAGAGAGAAATGCCAAGTGTGATGTCAGCAGGCAGCAGTACCTGGCACAGTTGCTCTTTCCCAGAGCAGAGCACTGAATGCCAACTGAAGCATGGCTGGATATTGCACAATAAGAGACAAGCTATGCTGTGCATATTTGGGGCAATGGACACAAGGGTATGACCCCTTGTGCCCTTGGGGGTTGCTCTGCCAAGGCCAGGTTGCTATATCATTATGATAAGGGTAATCCTGTTAGGCAAACACATCAAACAAATAGTCACTCCTGATTGCAGACCTTGTCTAGGCAGATCTAAGCCTGGGTTAAAAATGTGCTGAGTGTGCAATTCTCTGGCACAGCACACCAGGGGCTGAGAGAGGAATATGTGGGGGCTTCTGTGCCTCAGGAGCCCATGCAGGCACTCTCTGAGGCTCAGGCTAATTCCTGGAAGTATCTAAAAATTGCAACAGAATAAGTTCCCTCTCTTTCCCCTTCACTTCTTGTGTAGAAGAGGACAGATGACTCTTATGTCAGCCTGTTTTGCTTCTATATTTATGTCCTGCCTCAGGCTCACAATGTTCAGCTCAGATGCAATCCAGTCTGGTCATATTAATACATCTGGGAAAATATTTTTAACAACCAACACCAAGCTGAAGGCCAAGATCATCCACAGGCACCAGGAGCTCTCTGACCCCTCTTGACCGCTTGCTTACGAAACAGAAAGGCTCCCCAAAAGGTGCTCTGTAGATTTTTAAGGGCCAAGCACACTTTTCAGCTTCCCTCTGTAATATGCTGGGTGAAATTTAATCTCTGCTGTAACTCTGGGAATTTCCCTAAATTTCCAAAAGGCTGAATGTGCCTCTTTTATTACAGGTGCCAAAATCAAGGCTTAATGAGACATGGGCTGTGAACCCAGCCAAGGTGAAGAGGACACTGATGACAGCCTGTGAGCATCCCTGAGGGCCTGCAAAACACCTGCAGCAGAAGGAGTTCATCACCTTGCTACCCACCTCACTCTGCCAGACCACTTTATCAAGGAACCAGAATAAAAAAATAAGTTTCAAAGCCTTAAAAATTGGATAATCCCACTGGTGGGCAACATCAACAAATCTGTGACACCAGCTGAGGCATTTATTCAGCCTCTCATCAGCTGGGACTGATGTCTGACAGCAGTCACCCTTAAATACTTCCTACAGAGCCACTGGAGAGATTTCCTTTCCAAAACAAAAGGTATTAGAGCTTCACTTGGGCTCTTAAGAATCAAAAATGGGTAAGGGTGGAAGGGACCACTGGAGGTCATCTAGTCCAACCCCCTGCTCAAGCAGAGTCTGTGGGAGCACATTAATCTGAATTGTGTCTGGGCAGCTTTTTAATATCTTCAGGGAAGGAGACTCCTCAAGGTCTCTGGGCAACCTACTCCATCAAGAACCATTTCGGATGCAGATTTTTGGGATTTGCTCAGCAACAGCCAGGAAACAAGAATAACAAGAGAGGATTTGCTCACTTTGTTGTTTCCAAAGCAGATTTTTCTTTCATGCCATGGATCAGGATGGAGCTGACCCTGTAACAGAGCAGAGAAAGCAGAGCGGCCAAGGTTATGGGTAGCTCTGGCTTAGTGTGAAATGGTGATTCACACAAAGTCAAGCAAGCAGAGACTGACTGTAATACAAATGAAGACTGAGGAGGAAGAAGATGTGGATGCAAGACAGTGCAATGGTGAGTCATGAGAAAAGGGCATGGTTCAAGGCCATGCCTCCTCCCCTGGACAGGGCAATGTTGTCTGATGATTCCAGCAGGGGAGTCAGGAGCATTGCCCCAGCCTAGATCGCTGCTGACTCTCTAATCAGCTGTCTTGTTTATCAAATGAAAATAGTTTTGCACTTTCCAGGAAAACTTCTGTATCTTTTCCAAACTGATTTGATATTCTGGAATGAAAGGACAGCACTTGTGAAAATGCTCCCCTAAAAAATGGAGATGGGCAAAGAGACACACAAAAGGCATGTACATGACCCAGGTGTTACAAACCCAGGTGGATACAGGAGGGAGGTGCTCTCATCTTTGCATCTCATCTGATGTGCAAGAGCCATCCATGGTGAACAGCCCTCACTCACCACCATGCAGGAAGATGTGCACTCCTGCTTATCAGGCAGCCCCAGGCAGCTTCCCCTGCTGCCTTCCCATCCCTGGTGCTGCAGGCAGCCAAGGGCCCTGAGATGACAGAAACAAAGGACAAGCTCATCGGGGGAACCAGCAGCAGCAGAAGAAATGAAACTGAAAGGTTTCTGAGAAAATGTTTGTGTGAGGCTTCCACGAGGTGTCAGCAACAGCTATTATTCATCAGAGCTGAACAGAGTGCCTGGGGCTGCCATCCACCTCCTCACATGGCATGTCCTCACCAAAGGAGAACAAATCCTGGCTAGTGACTGCCAGCAGCTCTGCCCCTGTGTCTCTGCACAGGATGACCAGTCTCTGTCCCCTAACACAGCAGAGCAGAGGGTTCCCCACGCCAAGCCCAGACCCCAAGGACCAGAACAATATACTTGCATATTATCCCTGACCTAAAGAACGCACCAGCTGAAACAGGATGGTCAAAGCAGCACTACTGCACCCTTTGTGCAGGTGGGATGCTGGTGGCAGAGAGATTAAACTGGAGATCAGTGATGTACCTGTGGTGAGGGGGACATACAGTGTGTCTATTCCAGCCCAGCACCCCTACCACAAAACCCCTGACTCTCCTCATTCCTTACTTCACTCTGAAGATGTGCAGTGTTAGCTAAACAGGACATTAAGCATTTCTCTCTGACTTGTTGATGAAGATCCCAGAGGCTAAAAGTGAAGTGGCAGCTGTGCTGTTCCAGCCCACCAGGGAACTGGAGCTGTTGTCCAAACTCTGCTGACCCTTGGTCCTGAGCCTGCCTTTATCCAGAGGAGACTGGTAAGTGTTCAGAGTTAAACCCACGCATGAATTCTTTGCAAGGACTGGAGTAAACCCTGTATCCTTCAGCTCTATTCAATGAGGAATATACTCTTTGCCCATCTTCAATCTCATGCTCAAACCCAGCACTAGACTATGTTCAGTGTGCTCCCTGATAGTGCCTATTTTTATTTTGCTTTTAATTACACACACAGTCACGTCCATTATGTCAAAATTATCCTGCCCTCAATTTGATGAAAGCTTTAGGAAGCAAATGACGTCTGCCACATGAAATGGCAGAGCTTTTCCCTTCGTCCGATTACGTAGTTGGGGTTTCCGTAGTATTAAGAAGGTTTTAGTTGGTCACTGGCTGGAGAAACCAAAGGATCAAGGTCCCAGAGTAGAGTGAAGATGAAAATAGCTGTGAGAGAATACGTCACGTTACTTGGATGTGGCTGCACAGATAGAGTAATCTCTGTCATGTGCCAAGGAACCTGTGATAAGCCCTCTCATAGTCAGATTGGTAATAAGATCAGCTACTTAATTCAAAGTGATTAAAACCAGGATGGACTTCAAACAAACACATCATGTTCATGGGTTTGTGCAAAAAAATATACATATCAGAAAAGTAGAACTTTTCTGGGCTGTCCTGTTACATCACTAGTGCTAAGCACTGCACCCCATAAACAATTCTGGGGCCAAATGTAATGCTGTGCAGCCCACAGACAGGCTGCCTTTCCTAAAGGCAGGATCCCACTTCAAATGTATGTGACAAATACAATTTGCAAAGGGTTACTCACCAGCTGTGAGACCAAAAGGACTTGGTACACTCTGGCCTATTTTTAAGCCAGTGCTGGGGCCAAAGAACGCTATGGTTGTAACCATTCCCACCACCTCCATAGCAGAGCTTGGCCTGTGAATAATGGTACCACTCCTACACCAAAGACATTAATTTCCTGTGAAAAAAACAGTTTGGCTTTGCAACTGTGCTAATGTCTTGCCTTTTGGGCTCTGACTTGCCCAGGTATATGTGCAGGATGAATAGAAAGGCCTAGGCAACCTGACATCACCACACTGGACATCCAAATCGAAGGCAATGTCCTAGCAACAGCTAGAAAAGGATTTGGGATTCTCATCAGGGCATCCCCCAGAGCAGGAAGCACACAGAGATATGGTGGGTACCACTGCCATCAGCAATGGGCAGCAAGGCACGGGCAGACAGAAAGGAAGGGCTGTAGAAGCAGCTATTTTTAAACATTTCTTTTGGTCTGGCACTTTGGTACAAATTATCAATCCATGGCTGCAGCGACAGGACGTGACTGACAGGTCAGTGCCCTGGCTGCAGCAGGGAGTGGTGGAGCGGCTGCATTTAATGGGTTTTCACCTGGAATCGGAAACAAGCAGTGAAAGAGGATTTTCTGTGCCGTGGCTGACATCCAGGATGCCAGGAGCCGCGGTGGATCCGCAGGGATCCTCCGATGACGAATTGTGCTGACAAACGCTGGACGTAATTCTCTCTGGCAAAGCAGATCAGTGGATGTTATCCTTCTTCTATTCTCTTCCCTCAGATGAGGTCAGCAAGAGTTTTTAAGTGTGACAGTGTCCTGCCCAGCTCCCTCACCTGCCTCCACCCCCTCACACGGATCCCCAGGGTTTGCTGTGAACGTTGCTTGGCAGAGAAGTTACAAAGCAAAGCAAGCACAGTTTAGGCATTGTTTCCCTGGCTGAATGGGGGTTCAGAAGAGGCACAACAAAGGGGATGGCTGTTCCTCGCCAGCTTCTTACTCATCGTGGTCATCAGGACAGTTGGTAGCGTGATGTGGTCTCCCTTCCTGCCTCCCCGAGCAGCTTCACAGAGAGGGCTGCGGGGAAGCAAAGCATTTCAGTCCCTGTCTGGTGATTCCCCTCAGTGTGCACAACTGTCTCCATTCCAGCAGCAAACAGCAGCAGTGGGACAACTCCAAGGATAGAGAAATCAGAGCTGTGGCCTGTGAACCCATCAGCAACTAGCATTGCCCACCTGGAGATGCCAGAGTCTGATCTTCCTGATTGAGAGGACAGTGGCTGCAAGAGGGGGAGACACTGGGGCCAAACACACAGAGGAAGAGGGAAATGGTCTCAGGGGGTCAAGGATGGAGCAGATCCCAGTATTTGCTATCAGTAAGGAGGCCTTGTGAGAGAGCAGATCCCAGTAACGCAGCACTTGCTTTCCCAGTGTGTGACTGTACATGTGCATTTTAGGGCCAAGGGACTGCAGGTGCCCAAGGGGAGCCCCTGGTGCAGGGCTGTGGGCAGTGCTGGGCTCACCCCCCACCATGACCATCTATCTCCCTGCTCTTCTGTAGCCTAAACCTGACAGGTGCCTGTCAGAGGGAATGTCTGCAGGCAAATGTCACTCTCTGGAGACATCCGAGAGACAGAAGTTTAGCAGCAAGCACATGTGCACACACGTGTGCTGGCCGAAGGGCAGTGCCAGACCCCAGCCCGAGCCACCCACAGGGGCCAAGAACTGGCACAGGCCAGGCTGGGCCCTGCCAGGGCGGGCACAGGGGTGTGACACCGCCTGCCCCGGCACACGGGGGTGTGACACCGCCTGCCCTGGCACACGGGAGTGTGACACCGCCTGCCCCGGCACGGGTGTAGCCGGGCATTGCCCGTCTGCAGGGGCCGGGTGTCCCACAGCCGCCGGGCACAGGCCCGCTGTGGCCCAGACACCGGGTGCCCTTGACCCATGTGTCCAGGCTCGGGTGTGCCCCGGATCCCGCAGGCTCTGGATCCCATGGCCCCGGGATTCTGCGCCCTTTGCTCTCTGCATCCCTTAGCCCCAGGGCCCCACACCCCATGACACCATGTACCTGTACTCCACACCTTTGGGACCCCAGAAACCCGCACTGCTGGGACCTCATACCCCCGGGAACCGCGATCCTTACACCCCCGGGACCCCACACCCCCATACTTCAGGAACCCCATATCCCTGTGACCTCCCGCTCCTGGAAGCCCCGGTTCCTACCGCCGGGACCCCGCTGCCCGCGGCCCCCGCCCCGCGGCATTCCCGCCCCGCCCCCGCGGGACTCCGAGCCCTCAGCCAAGTTTCTTGGAACTTTGCCTCCCGTGACGCACGCGCCGGCGCCGGGCCCCGTCCTCCCGGCGCAGCCAATGGGCGGGCGGGGCGCCGGGGCGGCGGCCAATCGGCGTTGGCCGGACAGTTCCCCGGTCCTGACCGACCTTCACCGCCCGGGCGGGGGGGCCATAAAAGGGCCCCGCGGCGGCGCGCGGCGCTCCCGCCTCCCGCCCCTCCACTGCGGCGGACACGGCACGGGCGGCACCGCGGGACCGGCGGGGAGGTGAGCGCCGGGAGCGGGGGCAGGGAGACAGGCAGACAGGCCGTTCCCGTGTACCGGGCCCCGTGCACCAGGGATATGGGCGTCCTGTGCACTGCCGGGAGGCCGTTCCCCTGTAGCGGGTCTCCGTGCACGGGAATGAGGGTGTCCAGTGCACCGCGGGGAGGCCGTTTTCCCGTACCGGGTTCCCGTGCGCCAGGGACATGGGCGTCCTGTGCGCTGACGGGAGGCCGTTTCCTTGTACCGGGGACACGGGTGACCCGTGCAGCGGGAGCAGGGACGGAGGGAGGGAGGGAGGGATGGCGATCCCGTGCTCCGGGTGTCTCCTGCACCGGGGTGTCGCTCCGGCTCGCTGTCCCCTGCACCGGCGGGGAGGCGGGCGGGCCAACCCGGCGAGCCCCGGAAGCGGCCCGGGGAGCCCCGGCCGCCGGCACTGACCGCCCGTCCGCTCCCGCAGGTCCGGGCCGATGGTGGGAGGCAGCCCCCGGCGGAGCCCGGCCGCACGCCATGCCCTGGAGCGTCCGCTGGGTCGGCGGCTGCGGCGCCCAGTCCCAGAAGCAGTGCAAGAAATCCTCCTTCGCCTTCTACCAGGCGGTGCGGGACCTGCTGCCCGTCTGGTTCCTGGAGGACATGCGGACCATGGAGGTGTTCCACTGGGAGGACGGGGGCAAGGTGAGCGTGTACTCGCCCTCGGAGGCGCTGCTCTACGCGCTGGTGCACGACCACCAGCCCTACGCCCGGCACCTGCTCACTAAGTTCCCCCAGAGCGCCCTGGCCGTGCCCAGCCAAAGCTTCAGCTGCTGCCAGTCGGCCCCGCACCTGGCCATGGCCGTGCGCTACAACCGCGTCCGGGTGCTCTTCCGAATCCTCAAGGCCATCCAGACCTTGCCCCCGGGGGACAGAGCCGCCCACCTGGACCGCCAGGGCTGCAGCCGCGTGGAGGGCGGCAAAACAGCCCTGCACATGGCCTGCGAACTGGTGCGGCCCGAGTGCCTGCTGCTGCTGCTGGGGCACGGCGCAGCGCCCTGCCTGCGGGACAGCGCCGGGAACACCCCCCTGGACACCCTGCTGCAGCAGATCTCCCACATGCCCGCTGCCAACATGCGTGCCAAGCTCCTCTGCCTCGACTGCCTCTTCTTCTTCGTGCCTCAGGACCTCGAGTTTGCAATGAAACAGCAACTGTTGGACAACCGGCGGCAGTGGCAGGACCTCCTGGGAGAGAACAGGTTCCAGTGCCTGGTGGGCTTAGCTCCTCCATCGCTGTTTGTCGGAGCCATGCGTGTCTTGATCAGGACCATTTCACCTGAGCACTTCCCAGAGGCTCTGGATAATCTGCCTCTGCCTCATTTTCTAAAGCCTTTGGACTTGAAACTGGAGAGCTAGAGGGGTGGTATGAGAGCCTCCTGCTCACCTGACAGAAACAGACTTGTGCTAAAAATGTATCATTATACAAAGCTGCTAATGCAGTGGCCAAGTATCTGTTTTACTGAGAACAGTATTTTTTAAAAGAATTGTATCCGGCACTTTACAATATATTTTATTTAAAGATCCTTGTGGTGAGGTGAGGGCCATGCTGCATTTTATAAAGATGTTCTATGGCATGTACAAATGAGGGTATGGGGAAGAACATATTTGTAAATACATACAAATAAACTAGTGGCAGATGTGATCAAAATACAAAACAAGCAACTGAAAACCCTGGAGTGGCATGTGCCTTGGAAAAGGGTGTGCAGGGTGGGGGAGTATCTTTTTGTTAGGATTTCCCTGTTACATAAGCCTTGTCCTGGAACAGGATGATTCCTTTTTTTACAGCTCTCCTAATACATCTTGGCAGAGATGCTGGGTTTTTTTAAAGGCACAGATGAAAACTTCCTTGTCTTGTACACAAGACCAAAGAGAAGCCAGATACTGTTACAACTTCCCTAAACAAGGCTGCCAAGGATGTGCATGTGAACAAAATGTATTTTAAAATACGCATAAATAACAGTTAGCTTCCTTGTAAAGTTGTCTCTGTTCTCCTTGGAAGGCCAAGGTGTTTGTTGTCAGGCAGAGAGAGATGGAGCACACGTGTTGCTGTGGCCAGAAATGTACCTGCCCTGGCCAGGCTGGACCCTGCAGCCCCTCTGTGCGATTGCTGCAGGCTGAGGAGGTAGCACAGAGCAGGAGGGCCAGCCTGCTGTTCCCAGGGGGATGTAAGGAGGTGTGACAATGGCCCAGGATCCTAGATCATGGCTTTTTCTATGGATTCTGGCCACTCCACTGCCACTCCCATCAATGTGTGATGGCTCAGGTTCAGCTGAGAGCACCACGACAGTCTTGCTGTTCACTCTGGGTGCCAGAGGAGCTTAGATAGCCAAACTTTCCCCAGCTATCCCTTCTGAGATGCTCCAAGGTAGAAACAACATCCTCACAGCTACTCCGGATCAAAAAGCCCTTTAGAGGTAATGTCCTGCTTCCAACACTTTTGTTTTGACCAAGCAAAGGGTACAGCTTCACTCCTTGCCCTGCAGCCTTTACTCTTCAGCATTCTGGGCAGTCCCTGTGTGACTGGCACTGCCCCTGTGTGCTCTGCAGGGAGCTGGGCTGGCTCCATCAGCCCTACAATGATAGTGATCTCCTAGGACACAGCACTGGAGCCTTGGTTCTGTTCTTGGAAGTTGTCATTGAAACTGTAGGGTTTTGTTTCAAGGCTTAAATTCGTAGCCAGGGAGCTGTTTGCCACTTGAACTATTTCAGGACTGCTGTTCACTCTGGGATCATCAAGGAGTTGGTGTGCTTAGGAGAGAAGAGCTATGTTCAAGGCACAAATTTCTTTATTCATTAATTAATTTTGGTTAAGGAACAAAAAAGCCACAAAATGAGGCGCTATAAGCTATTCACGTTTCAGCAGAACAAAGTGGTATTTAATCTAAAATCTCCATATTGCATGCACAATAAAAGATAAGCCATGCTTCTGAAAATGGAGAAGAAACAGAAAGAAGATTGCTATTCTTAGCCTGATAGCACTGAAAATGTTTCCTAGAAGAGAAAATGTTCCTTTTTCCTAAGAAACGAAGCTGATACATGCTCAAACCTATTGCCATGGGAAATTCAAATCCCTTGTTGGAAAACATGGAAAAATTCTAACTGTTCTCTTCAGCTTCCTTGTTGGTTATAAAAATACAGAAATCCAGAGAACTAATCCTAATCTTCCAAACCTAGCCACTTAAAAAAATATCTGTGTTGCTACACTCTTCATTGCAGTATCTGTTCTCCATTGCTTCTGTAACAATGGTGTGGAAACATCTTTCCAAACAGACAAGTAGTAAAGGAGTCAGGTCCAGCTTGCACACGGCAAAGTTTCCAAGGTGAGGTGGGGGAAGAGACAGAGCAGGGGTTGGGACAGAATGTTTATCAGCTCTGCTGACAAAGACATAACGAGATCCAACAGTAGGGGGGAGTTGGTTGGTTGGTTGAACTGGAAAATGCTCCTGCTCCCAAGCTGTGAGGTAATTACACACTGGAACAGCACAACAGGCTGGGCAGGATATCCTACACCTTCAGATGAGCCCTTTGACAAAACACCCTCCCACCAGCTCTGGGTAATTCATTTCAACAAACAGAACTGACCCTCTCAACCCGCTGGGATGGGTGCAAAGCCAGCCGCCTGCTGTGCCCTGTTTTCCTGTGACAGGATCACACTTGGGGCTGAGCCCACGCTGGGATGGCTCTGCCCAGGGTCACCAACAGCCCTGGCTGTGTGTGGCTTGTTGAGGTCTGCCATGCTTAATCTGGAGAGGAACTGGGGGCAAAACAACCAGTGAGCACATGGATCACTCACCCAGCTGGGTCCAGGCTTGTTTTTCAGACAGAGTCACAGCTTGGAAAAAAGGCTGGGGCTTCTTGGCATTGGGAACAGAAGTCTTTTGTTTATAGACCAAGCAATAGCAGCATCATCTTTCCTCAGACTGACCTGCCAGCACATCTCTGTCTCCGGTCATCTTTAGGGCACAGTGGAATGCAGGCTCCACAGCTCAATCAGTTTTCCATCTCCTTCCTTTGGAGAAGGCTACCAACAAAAATACCAAGAAGTGCCAGCTGCATCACCACTGACAAGCTTAAAAAAGCAAACACGGACAGTGATTATGTCATTGCAGAAGAGAACTGTAGTGCTAGAGCCAGGAAGCTGGCCACAAAGGTGTGGGAAAGATTCACAAAGTCCTAACACCATGGGAGCAGAGGGGTAAGGAGATAAAACTTAAAAGCTTGTCTTACCTGCACATGTTAATGTTGTCGCATATGGCAAATTACTCATCCATAGGAAATGCTTTCCAAAAGTGTGCAAGATGGTAGATAGAACCAGCATTCCTGAAAAGCTTGGTTACAGTCAGTCCCCTAAAAAACTACCTTCTGCCAGGAGACAGTGATGAAATCTAATAAATATGTCCCATGGGTTGCTCAAGCACGTTCAAACCAAAATATTCATATACTCCCCACCTTGTAGTACAAAGTGGTTTTATTTGCAGTGACAGTGATTGAAACATTTTCATTCAGAAAGCAAGGGGAGGGAGGAAGTACTGAGTTAGTTTTGACTCTGCAACTGACTCCTCTGCAGTTCCCAAAGTTTAGCCTGCCTAGAGTCTGCTGAAGGAGATGAGGTCCATTGTAATTTTGGGTAACTTGTTTAAAAGATGGGTTTGTGCTCTTTAACAGTCTTCTTTTACCCTGGCACAGAGGCAAGGAAAGAGAGAGACTAGAAAGGGGCCAGGGTGCCAGGTTTGTTTCCTAATTTCCTATTTGTCCTATGTCTGGTGTCCAAGCCATATGGGTTTTTGATTTGCAGTATAAGAAATCTACTGACATCAGCAGATCCTTGTGCATTGCATCATCCCATTCAAGCAAACAAGGCACTTGTGCCATGTGCTTAATATTTAAAGAGCACTGTAAATCCTTGCAAACCAAGTTTCATAAGATCTAAGTTAATAACAGGACTTCCATCCCTGCCTGGTGTCAGCACATGTCTGAGGCTACATCACCATTAATTCCCAGGCTGGCTGCAGTGGTCTCTCCTCCTCCACCTGTAATGTGTGAAAAGGAGGTTCTGCTTATGACTTGCTCAGACCACATAAAATTGTCCTCTCTTACCAAGAATCTCCCCTGTGGTGCTGCAAGGCTGCTGCTTGCACTGATTTACTCCTGCCCTTCCCACCACACAGGAACAGGAGCATGTGGAGCACAAGAGTGGAAGGAGCTGAGCTCCCCCACAAAACCTAACTCAGCAGGAAACACAAATACAGTTTGCAAAAACATCAGAGATCCCTCCCTGCTGCTACAAGAAATGGAACCAAGTTCAGCTGGGGTACAAAGATTGCCCCCACTTGCCCTGATAACCTCTGAAATGACCAGTATCTGTTTGCCCAGTGGTTTAGTTGATAAATGAAAAAAAAAACACAAACACATAAATCAACAAAGCTAATTTCAGAAGCCTCAAAGAGAAACTCATCATGTTTAGGAATTACTGCTAAAGCCAGGAGAGCCTGGGTATCTAATGACCCAGGCCAGCAGTTCTTACATTGAACTTATCACATCTGATTGATTTACAGTATCTGTTTTAAATCCAACTTTACTTTATTGATTTTTTAACTGTGGTGCATCCAAGGCTCTCTGAAGAACCTGTAGCTGAGCCAAACAAAGGTCCCATCCAGCTAACCTTGATTTCTCATGTGTCCCTAAACCCCAAAACATCCCCTGCCATCAACCCTGCCTCCTTATTCTGTAAGAAAAAATATCCTTTTCCTAATACAAATGTGAGAGTTGACCAAAATGGATCTGAATCAGCAAAGAGAAAGGCAGAGACAATTCATAGAAGCAAGGAAGGCAGAGAGGGACTTTGATCTGTCCCACACTTCAGCTTTCTGAGCAAGGTTTTTAGCAAGTCTGAGCCAGTAATTCAGGATCCTGTGTGAGCTCCAGACCCTCCAGCCATTGTAAGGTTACATTCCCTGTACTGCCAATCTAATGGGAAGCAGAACAAATCAACACTTCTTCTTCAGGAAAGCAAATAAGGCCTGAAAAGCTCAATTCCCCAGTTCAGGAGCCATGGCAAGACACCTGCATGTCTGGGATGTGAGGGGTGACCATGGACCAGTCTCCCCCTCCCTGTGCTCCCCAGCTGAGGCAAACACAGGGGCAATACATTCCATGGACCTCAACAGGGAGATGAACAATTAATGCTACACAAGTCCTTCCCCAGGAAAGAGGAAAGCAGTGGAAAGAGGTCAAGGGGGAGAGAGACTTCCAGGCAGAAAGGACTTGGAGAAGCCAGGACAGGGAGCAGCTTCCAGCTCCAAGGAGGGCAGCACCTTCCCTGCACAGTGTGCTGAGTGCCACAGCTGCTCTGCCACAGTCTCATGGCTCTGAGGGCACATGGGCTGATGGGCTGTGCTCCCAGCAGTGGCCAGGCTGGGTACACAGACCTTGACTCTCTTTGGAAAACTGGGCAGCCCCATCTTCTCTCTCAGCCAGCAAAGCAACTTTGCCCAAAATCGTCCCTCTGCTCCTTTGTTCCAGTCCCAGTGGTAATTACTGTTTTGATGTAAGGAGTGGTTTTTGTCATCATGCTCTTAATATTCAGGCTTTATTTTATAATCATTAGGGGTTTTTCTTTTTAGTCGTGCAAGTAAATTGCAATAAACACATACTACATCACACTCCTAGTTTTAATGTGAAGTCATTTTCCTGACAATGTTTGAGGCAGCATTTTAGAGCAAAGGCTAAAAGGATAAGTAATTTCTAACTCACAGTAAGAGAGAGAATGAAATCTCTTGAGGAGCTCAGTTTCTGAACATGCTTTCCTCTAAAACCATCTGCTAGTGCTCTCCTGCTCTCTCCCACTCCTGCAATAGGGACAGCTATTGATGGTTAGTGACTCAAAGTGACAAGGCAGAGGGATGCAGACTCTCACACTGATTTCATGCTAATGCCATGCTCTCTCAGGGCTGTGGCCAAAGGCAGGCTGGATAAAATTCCCCAGCTGATAAAGGAGGTGATCTGAACAACAGCTTGTCCACTTTTTCTGTGAGGAGAGGGGCACATCACTTCTGGTAACATCTGCAGGCTCTCCCAGCAGGACCAGGACTGGGACCTTAAGGGCCCCAGAGCTCAGGAAAACTGCTGAAAGCACGGTAGGGCCAGAGAACCATGGCAGAGCTCCCAGTTCTTTGGGAAAAACACTCTCATGCCACTGGGAAGAATGTGGCACTCCCTTGGGTTTGCCTGCTCGTTCAGATGCCCAAGGTTTGACTCAGCTTTGCTGCTGCCTCATTTTCCCCACCAACATTTGTGGTTAGACCACAAATGCCCTGACAGAAAAACACCTTCTGAGACAGCCCTGAGCTAAGAGCTGCTGGGAGAGCAGAGCAGGTGAGTCACTCACCGAGTCACTCAGCAGGTAGAATATTTTGAAGGATAAAACCAGGTAATTTCCTTCAAAGTGAAATGCCAGCTACACATCACCCAGGCTGCCTTCACTGTGGAGAACATCAGGTGAGGTGTTGGAGCTCTGTACAACAGCCAGGCTAGAGACAAGCAATTCACATCCAGCATTATCCTCCCAACCTTCATGACAGGCCAGCAAGCTACCATCCCATCAGCCAGGGCTGTGGTATCAAGCTCTAGGTGAAAGACTCAAGGTGTAATTCCTCATAATCCTTTGCTCCAGTCAGTCTGGTCTCTATGAGACCATAATTCTTCCTGAGAGTCGCCACCCCAGACTGGGTGTGCAGAGACAGGCACTCCACCCTCCACTCTTTCTGTCAGCAATAAAGTCCTCCCTCCAGCACAGCCTGTCCCCAGACTCTTGTCTGCCACTGAGCCCTTCCAGCCCTGCTCTCAGGATGCACAGGAAGCTCACTACCAGCAGGGCAATGGGCAAAGAGCATCCAAGCTGTCCCTCACTGTTCAAGAGCCTGGGTGAGCCCCAGCTCCTCAGTGAGGATACTGGTTTGTCAGAATGTCCTTTCTGAAATCCAGGTGCTTCCAGCTGTTTGCAGTAACCTTGATGTGAACACATCAATATCAGAGGGAAACAAAGTGAGATCAGGCCCCTATGGAAGCACAGAGCAGGAGGCACCTGGGGCTTGGGGAACACAGCATGGGCAGGCACTGGGGCCAAGCACCACAACACTTGTATCATGAATGTAGTGAGAACCTGAGTCCCTTTGGTACCACATGGCATCAGCTGTGCTTACTCACAGGCTTAGACATGACTGTGGTACTGAGCCCCTGCCCACATGATGAGCAGCCAACCCACAGCACATCTCCTTTTGCCAGTTCAGAGAGATATAGAGCAGTTAAATTCCAGATTGTGAGGTCAAGCTTTTCCAGACTAACATCAGCAAACATTCTTATCAGTAATATCTGCAAATATTCTTATCACCAGAGGTCTCTGGCTCAGTATTGCCCTGCCGTGGCCACCACAGCAGCCTTTAACTCTTTAACTCCTCAAGTCTCCCAGGCCCCCACAACACAAGGCAGACAGCAGCAGACCTTGCCCTGCAGCAGTCCATGCTGCAGCTGCAAACACCATTTTTGCTGGTACCAGCCCAGGGTTGTCAGGCAGGTGTTTCTACTGCACAGCTGAGCCCCATGGGGCTAAAGAAGAACCAAAATGCTCTGCTCTAACAGCACGACTCTCACGTGTTCCCATCCTCTTTCCACTTCAGCTGAATGATGGGGGAGGAAAAATGGGGAACAAATTACTCTGCTAGCCCTGACAGTGAGGGAGTAATTTTCCAAGCTAGAGCCAAACAGAAGAGGGAAGAACTGACACAGAGCTTGGCTCTGCCCACCTCCAGCTCAGAAAGAAAAGCTCTGCTGAGCAAATGCTGTGCCTTTCAGAGGGTGCTAAGCAGCACTGAGTGCTCACTCTGGGAGGTAATAAGTCTCAGCTGGTAGACTGGATCTGCATCTATTCACCTTTTCAGCATTTGCAGTTCATGCATGGGAAGTGGCACTGTGCTGTACCAAACCAAGGACACAGAGCTGAGAGGGTATTCGGAAGTCTTTTGTTCCAGAATCAAAAGAAGCCTTTCCTGCCTCCTACTTGGGATTTGATGCTTTAGAAACTGGTTGCTCAGATACCAAACAAATCTTGTGTAGATTCCCTTTTAAAACAAAAGCATAGAAATTTATGTAATCAAATCCCTGCTTTGGACTGTGACCTTACCAGGCCCTATTCATTAACTGGACTACACTGAAGCTTTACTCAGATCCAAACCTGACACTGGTGCAGCTCACATAGGATACACCCTTGCTGATGGGACACATACCAAACCTGCTGTTTTAATCCCATGATGACCACAGGTGACCTTGACATTAAATACAGTGTGGCAGAAAGACATGTCCCACTTATCTCTGTTAGCTGCCATCTGTGAAGACAAAAGCAAGTTTGGCTATCCAAGCCAATGAATTTTAGCTCAGCTGGCAGAAGGGCTGCACCCCCTGTGACAGCAAGTCTTGAGCTCTGACCCTAAAGAAAACCCATGTTCTTTGTGGTATCAAAACATGAAACTAGCACAGAGCTCCTGGCATTTCCACCTGCCTTCCTAGCTCCCAAGCCTCTGCCAGAGAGCTCTTTATGGGTTAATGGGAAAACACAGCTCTACTGGTCTGTGGCTCACTTTCCTGTTGCTGTAGGATGTGTCTGCCCATCATGCTACTGTCAAGCCCACACCCTCAGTGTAAGCTCAATGCCTGACATCCTGCTGAGCTGGGTAGTGAGGGTCACCTCACTCAGCTCACTCTGGTTTGCTCCTTTCTGAGCAGCCTTTGGGAACTGCCTCAGCAGCAAACCTTCAATTCCTCTTTCCTGTTTGCCTGCTCTCCTTCTCCATCTGCCTTTAGGTGAAGGTAAGTTTACTGCTGATTTACCACAATAAATACATGAGATGGCTGGGTTTGGGGAAAATGACCAGGTAATAAATAAAAGGGACAGCTCAGGTCTGTTGAAGTCAAAGACTGACACTACACATCAGCATCCACCTGTGGAGGGATCACCTCTGTGGAGAAAGACTATTGGAACCAGCACCTAGAGTTTAACAAAAATATATTTACTACACAAGTCTAACCATTTGCCTTTTACAAGTCCCCCATATTGTTGTAATGTCAAATCATCAGTGGTCAAAGGAATATTTCTTATTTTTGTTCGTGACATTCTGATTCTGAAAATAAAAAAGACCAACCCAACCCCCAGATATATTACATTTCTTACAGGTGATGTCACATGTTATGAGCCTGCTGGTGGCATTGCTTTTTTGCCTCTTCTATAATAAAAAGCACTGTTTTCACACAGGCCATCAATAAGCCCTGAACGTTCTCATGGATAAGAGAAGTGCTGGAGGACTGATGTGCAAAACTGCTGTGTGTTCACAGCACCAAATGACTGTACAGGCCATTCACTGATGAGCTGGACACAGTGATCTTTGTGGGTCTCTTCCAACTCATAATATTCTGTGATTCTGTGAAAATGACATCAAGGAAGATGCACTCATTCTTCACCTTCAGAATTCCTGACTTTCTGCAAACATCATTCAGATCTAGCAAGCAGAACATGAGGGACATAAAAGTACTTTAAGAAGTGAAAACAAGGCGATATCACCTACATAAAAGAATCAAGCAAAGCAACAGAACATTAAATGGCTCTGACAGATAGATGTTCTTATTCTTTTATCTAATTATAGACTTTGGTCCCTTTGTCCAGTGTTAAATGCTTCATGGAATGGAACTGCAACCATTTTCTGACAACAGCACAACCTAATAAGTCTTATGATAAGGAAATGCTTACTGGCATTAAGCTTGTTTCTTCTTTCCTCATTCATCTTCCACAGGTCAGAATTACTCTCTTCAACAGTCCCTGAAATCATCATTTTACTTCTGCTCACCCTAGCAACCACAGATTAAGGCAGGTATTCTTTCAAGGCTCTTCCACTCCCATCCCTGCCCCCTTCCCAAGTGGGAGCATTATCTCTGCTCATACTGGTTTGTCAGAATGTCCTGTCTGAAATCCAGGTGCTTCCAGCTGTTTGCAGTAACCTTGATGTGAACACATCAATATCAGAGGGAAACAAAGTCACATTAGCACTGTGCAATGCAATGCAAAAGGCTTCCCCCCAAACCAGGAACAAGGCTGCAAATATTACACAGAACTACTACCACAGGCCTCCTGTGACTTGACTATCTTTTGAAAAGATATGCTCCTATTTCCCAACCAGTGGCACAAAATGGCTTCCAAAGATACTCCTTATCTGTGTGGACTACAGCAGAGACATTGGGATAAAGAGAGGGGAAAAAAAAAATGGTTCCTTCCCCAAGCGTCATCCGTATTAAAATTTTACGAGTCACTGCCGAAGAAGAAAGACTATCACATTATAGAAAGAAGATCCACTTGTTTTGCAAAATCACTTGCTTGGGATGGCTTCCAAAAACATCTTACTTGGCTGAACATAAGCAGAGTTGCCTCCAGAGATGTTATATAGCAAAACCTTATAGGCAAAGCCTACCAATAATATTCCTGAAGCCTATCCAGGGTCCATTGCAGTGAAAGCTTTGCCATGAATACGACTAAATATTCCAGTATTCCCTACTTGCCTGGCTGTGCTTTCACAAGGTATTTTTTTCAAAATAGTAAAAAAAAATGGTTTTGTTTTTCCCCTAGTCAGCGTGGTTATAACTGTGGCCAGTATTTCCTGGGCTTTACATGACAACTGAATTCAGATACTCTTAATCTTAATCGGGAAAACAGCTGAATATAAGTCAAGAGATCAACAATATCAGTGCTAATAAAGTCAGATTTCTTTTACTTTTTGGAGTGAAAGCAATGCTCATATTCCCACTGCAGCAGTGTTTCCGGAGCAGTGATTCTCCAAGACGCTTCATCAGGCACTGTCAAGTGGACCACATATGTTTACAGAAGCATACAACTTCTGTGGTGCTTTCTATTAAAAACTAGATGGAAAAAGTGCAGGAAAATCTAAAAGGAAGTTTTAAGTGGTGACCCAGGTCAACCCACTCAAGAATTTGGGAATAGCTATTTTAAATCTGCTCACTCTGAACAAGCTGTACTTGTAAAACTGAGAGTAACAAAAAGTAAGAATCCTGAATGCAAAATGCAAGCAGGGTAATACTTTGCAAATCATCTGGGTGAGAGGCCTAATTGTTGAGTCCCTTAGACACTGAATTTTAAAAGTACCCATCTCAAGGTCAGAGATGGGTACTTGTGGAGAATCACTGTCACTCAATGTCCTAAAATAATCATAGATGGTAGATACAATACAGGCTGTGCTGCTCCCCTCAACATTTAACTTTTAAAATTAAAAACTGCATGAAATTTGGTGAAATTCACCCTAAGAGAGCATGAACAAAGTTGTATTGTAATGACAACTTATCAGGGATGAAATTTGTGTCTCTTGTGCTGATGTGTTCCACTCTGGCTGACTTTGGGAACTCTAGCAGGGAACCTCAGACTTAAAGCAAGAATCCTTAGAAACAGACCTAAAAAACCACCCATTTGTCCAGGTCTGCAAAAGATTCCTCTTATTCCCCACAGAGGCTGGCAGAACTCAGGAGGCAGGGAAACCTGTGTAGGTGATGAGCCTGCCCATGCTGCCCAGAACAAATGTGCTGAGGGAGACTCTGGAGTCTGCTCTCTTGGCAGTGCAGTTCTGCAGAGACATTGTTATTCCTGAGGTCCCTGAAGCTGACAGCAAATAGATGCCAATCTCCTTCTAAAAGTGGCTCTGAGAAATCACTGGCTGTATGATTGTGACACTCAGGGACTGAATGAAGCATGGCCTTTTTAGTGAAAGCTGAGCTCACCTTGCTGGGTGTGCTTTAAAACTCATCTGGAAAAATATGGCATGTTTTATCCATTTAAGAAAAAAACCCAAACATCTGTTACCTTCCACCTCAAAAGTCTTCTATTAAAATCAGGTTCAAGAAGTCACTACATTTCAAGCAGCCAGCAATGGTGAAAAACATACTGCAGAAGACTAAGGACAAGGTTAAAGCTGACACAAAACCCAGCTGGTTTAAGCTCTGTGTTTTTATTAAAACTGAAGTTAAAGTAGAAGGAGCTGCTTCACTACAACCCTGGGCCTCAACTCCCATCCTACAGCAATTAGAAATGGCAACATGGGGGGAAGGAAAGAAGGTGCCATACACAACACTCAATTGCCTGTGGTTTCCTCAAAGGATTTGCTCTACATGGGCATCATGTAAACACATGAAAGGACAGGAGAAAGATCTCCCCACTAAGCAAAGAACAGTATGAAAAGCCATCAGCAGGCCTTAAAAGCAGGGAGATTCAGCTCCCCAATGCATCCATTCTGAGCAGAGACAAACATGAGTAGAGACAAACACACGTTTCAGATTTTTTTGTTGCTGTTTTAAACAGGCCCCATGTTGGCAGTATTTTAAGTAACCAGCTAACGAGACCTGAAGCCCAACAGATCTCCTACACAAGTACCTATGGCATCAATGTTAATATTTAACAAGGTCAGCATTATTATTATAGCAATTACAAAGACAACCAACAGTGCTAAACATGTTATTTCAAAGTGTTACACTGATCATTTACCATGCTCTCCTTAACTTAAAAGGTCTGACTTTCCCCACAGCTCCATGGAACAAAGTGCAGGTCCATTGCTTCACATGTTTTTGTCCCCAGTTTGGAGTGCTGGGTGTGGCTCACAGAAGGAACAGACCCTCGGCCATCTGTTAAGGCACAAAACGGATTTAGCAAGACAAGCGTGGGAGCTGAGCAAGTAAAATCTCAGTCATTCTAGCAATTACCCTACTTACTTTGCACTTCCCATGATCAGCTGGCTGGTCTGTTCCCTAGAACAATCAGGGATTGTGGGGTTTCTTGCTGGCAGTTGCAGTTTTTCCCCTGCAGCTCAAGCAAATTCATTCTCTATGGTACATCCCCCTGCTCTGTAGGGAGGCACATGTGCCAGGAATTCTGCTGGGGGCTTCCCTGGAACTTTCCTCCCAGCCTCGTATTTTTTTTCTGGGAGAGATCTACTTAGCTTGATCTTTCATCTGACCCAACAGAGCTTAGCTAAATTCATCCAGCCCACAATTAGGGAAAAATACAGCAGCATGGAGTCATCTGTTGAGTGTTCTCATGACTCCTCAGCAAGGAGTCATCTGTTGAGTATTCTCATTTCATGCTTCAAGAGATGTTAACACCTGTGTCACTTCTCCATCCCATACACAAGATACCTCTGCACACCCTTAACAGCAGAGAGCTCTCAGCAAAGGCTCCCCACACTGATTAGACAGCAGGTCCACTGAATACAAATAAAGCACAGTCACTTGTGCAAAGCCAAGATGGTAAGTACAAGACATTAATAAAATTCTGTACACATCTTTAGGTACATTTTCTCTGGATATGAGATTCAAAACACAAGTGTTGTAAATGGAAGTCTCCTTCCTTTATCTGCTCTAAGTGTATCTCAGCTGAGGTTATGAGAAAAGTGTGTTAAAATGGAAAAACCAGTCACTGGTTTCTTCAGTATCAGAAATAGTGAATAATGTTTGAAAGATTAATTCATAACTGCAGCTCCACTCAGTGAAATTCAGCTGTGTACTATTCAATTCCTCTATCAGGATCACAGGCTATAAAAATCCCTGTATTTAGAAGTAATTTCTGAGGGCCAAAATGGAAAGGGCATTTTTCAATTTGGAAGATTTAGTACATTTTTGGTATCTTATTATCATTGTTATCAGCTTTTACAGAACAGAAATCAAAGCTTTTATGTAAGTACATATAAAAAGTCCACCATCCATAAGAACACAAAGATTCTCAAACAGATCTTTACTTTTTCTATGCTTTTTTTCTTCCACTAGCACCAAGAAGGATTTTAACCTTATAGCTAATACAACAATCTGATAGATATATTTAAATAGATTTCAAGTCAGGCAGACTCAAAGACCAAAGGAGTCATCATGGTAATTTCACTCAGCTGCTAGTGTGATACCAGCCACAGAACATTCTAAAACATTTCCTGCACTAAACCCAAACCTCACTTCCCATCTCAATTTCAAGCAGTGAGAAATCCATAACTGATAAACCCAGATATTGCTATAGCAGACTAGGGAGATAATTTCATTCATCCAGACATTTTAATCTTTATTGGTAGAGCTCTGGTTGTAGTAATTCACAAAAGATAATGACTGCAACTCAACTTTCGCTTTCCAGTACTTAAAATCCAGTCCTATATATTACAAGTTCTCTTCTGTCCTGATGTGAGATGGTTAACTACAATAACTCATTATCAAAATATCAGGGTGATCTACCTTGTTTGGCACAGGATTCATCAGTCTTTTCCAGCTACTTGCCATTAAAATACTGTTTCCAACATGTAACCTTGGCTTTCAGGAAGGCTACAAGAGGAATAACAGCTGGAAATACAGCTGGAAACCCTCAATCCAGTCTTACCTCTCTACTCCTGACAGTAGGGATGGGATGTAGACAGGGCCAGTTAGTGTAAAATCTGGACACCTGAGAATTTACACCAAAGTAATGAGAACTCCATACCTTCATAAACAATTTATGCTTCACTAATTGCTAATTGACCAGGATAAGCCATAGGCATACAAGCACTTGAATGTCAAGCCTTTATACTCAGAACAGCATTTACTGAAAAGGTATATCAAGGTTGTTCCTTGAAATCTACCCAGAACTGGCTGAAACAACTAGCAAAAGCTCCCTCAGTAAAGGGAGTTCCAAGAGAAAAGCAAAATATAAACCAGAATGTCACACAAGTCTGAAATAACCCACAAGTGCTTTTGAAATGCTTGGCAGAACTCATCTATTGAAAAGTAATGTAGGGCAGTTATGGGGTTCTGACGTTCACAGGTGTGTGGGAAGAAGGGAGGATCCTGGTCTATTCCATCAGACACTCTTGGAACAGGTAATGGAGACTGAAGACTTGTGAAACTTTGTGCTGCAGAAATAAAGCTATGTTTAGACAATGACCCAAGTTCATAATTAAGAGCTTCTCATTGTAATTTTCCTCATAGTAGCACTGTTTCACATCAACAGTTCTACTACCTTACCTAAGGAATTAGTATATTTTCTTTGACACTTGTTAGTGAAAGACTTTCTCTGTACCATTTAACATGATCCTATCCATTTTTATTGCTGTGAGACAAAGAAAACCAGGAGTTTCTCATCTGTCTAAGATAGCTGGTTTCACAACAACTCATCACAGACATCTTCCTTAAGCTGTGACATCAGGATTACTCCTGCACAATAGCAAGGAGCCAGTGCTGTGAGGAGACTACTATTTCCCTGCAGGAGTCAGAGAAGCAGCTGAACCAGTTTGTCAAGATAAAAGCTATGATAATTAGCAAGGACACTGCCATCTGAATCTGAACACGATTCCTGGGGCTGGAAGTGTGTTTAAGAGTCAGAAGGCTCATTAATCACTGTTACATTCTCTTGTGTGAAGTTACCCAGGTCCCCATTCAGCCAGGAAACAGCTCTCTCTTTTGGGAAGCAAAGCCAAGGTGCTCTCTCTTAAACTCCAGCTGCAGTTCCAGTAAAATGCCAGAAACACAGGAAGTCCTCAGATAATGAATAATTCAAGGAAGGGTGCAGTTACAGCGCACGTGGTACAATCGCCATTTTCTGCTGCACCATTTTCTAGCTGGAACCACAAATGAATATTTTTCACTGACAGCTAAAATATTCCAGATGCAATTTTTGTTCAGCATGCAAGGAAAGAAATTTGTTTACTTCTATTACAGAAATACTATCTTAATATGGATGCAACAAGCTTAATATTCAAATGAGAGACGTGTTTAATTGCCTTTGCTTGAATGATGAACATTTTGCTGTCTTGACACCCCTGCCACAATTTAAAAAAAATAGATAAAATAAACTTCACAGTACTCAGGTCCTTACATTGTCATTACCATGTTGTCTGGGGCAACATTAGGGCACAGTCTTTCACAACAGAACGACTGTCAGACATAGAGAATTCTCTGGTAAATCACACAAAAGATGAGTCTTACCACAGTAATTTATTTCTTAAAAATCTAATTTATTGCACTTTGTCTTAAAGCACAAACAAAACCAAAAACCTAAATACAGAAATAAAAGTAAAAAAACCCATCCTAATTTTGTTGAAACTACCCCAAAAAGTAGTCTGTAAGAGGTCTTGACACCAATTGAATATTAACGACCATAGCAAGGAACAGTATTATACAGTAAATAAACAACTAGCAAGCTCAAACCATTACTAAGATGACTTTGAAAAATGTAATACAAAAGTGTCACTATTAAATAATGCCATTGTACTTGAGCATCTGGTGCTTGGAGGGCACAGAGAAGTTGTTCTTTCTCATGTCCTTTCTCCAAAGTGACTGACTCAGGAGTTGCCACAAGATACTTTTAAGCTGAATTTCAGCTTCTTTGGGGTCCTCAAGACACCAAGTTATGCTTGCATAAAACTTCACAAGCTGATTCCATTACCATCCACTTCCAGACAGGCTAAAAGAATCCCTCTGGGGTAATCTCTGTATAGAGATGAGACAGCAAAGAAGCAAACAATCTGTAAAAGGGAATTAAATCTGTCCTTCCTGTAGGACTGAGATTCAACTGAGAACTGACAGCCAATGCCACAAGTGCTACTAAAAAAAAAAAAAAGACATAACTTCTCTCTCCCCCAATTCACATTCTCACCTTGCACCATGTTTGTTCCAAGTTTAGTGCAGTACACGCATGAACTATTCTGAAAGAGAACAGAGGTTAAAAAGAAAACACATCCTTCTCCATTTGTGTTAAGTGCTGAAAACAGAAACATCCCCACTTTTCAACTCTTGGCCTTTCCTGAAGCTGGCTCTTTTACAGTATTGGTTAGCAGCTGCTTAAAACATTCTGATGATTTATAAGCTTAGAACAAACACAAAATAATTCCTCCGCCTACATAGTGAACTCAGGTTCTCTCATCTATAGTTCTATTGCTTAAAAAAGATGAGGTATCTTTCCAAGAAGATTTAGTATAAAGAAAAATAAACTGCAATGATTAACTTAGGTTATTTCCCAGTTCATCACATACTCCTGTTGCAACATCTGTTAAGTATAAGACACTTCAAAATTTAGCTAACATAGCTAAAAATCAGAATATTGTTAAGTATTTTCTCACAATATCACGATTTTAAATGGGATATATAGGTAATTCTATCAATCACCATATTATTCTTAACAAATTTAAGTTTGGTACTCAAAACAATATGAGTCCAAATGTTAAAGCACTGGCTGGAGGCACGAATACAGCACAACAGGAATTATGAAAGCTGCCTTGTACATTCCTGCTTTGTACTACAAACTCAACAAGCGACCTCTTCTTACTCCAAACTGGGACTCACCCCCAAAACTCTGTCAGCTTCCTGATGGCTATGGAAATGGGCAGAAGTCCCCCTGATATTAGGTGTAATCCAAACCTCTACCTTGTGAATGAAGCCAAATTATGAACAAAATTTCTGGAAATGGAAGGTTAGTATAGCCTCACAATTATTTATATGGAAATGGATCAAACTAAGTTCATTCTAACAATACTGTGTAATCATGATGTTCTCTGATCTTACTAAGAAATACTTCACCATATTTTCTTCCATGCTGCAAGGAAAAATAATTCTAAATATATGTACAAGAGTGATCCCATCAGTATGGTATGGATTTCCAAATACAAGAAGAAATTGAGAAATGCTTGATGTTTCCACTGTAGAGAAATATTTAATGCAATGGAATTCCTTCTCAAAATCAGTACATTAGTTGCATGCTGTTGTGAAGTACTCACTTTCATTGCTAGTAAGGTTAACTTAAAAGTTATATTTCCAAAGGAGCTTTTACAGTAGTACGGTATAACAATTGCAGTATGCCACACCTAAAGAGTCTCCCAAAAGATTATGTAACAAACATTAGAACTCACAGCTTGGGGGTATTTAACAGGTCAGTTTTCCAATACAAAAGTGCTAATATCACAGGTCCAATATGAGTTGCTTTTAGATCCAATATTCTGTACATACATTACAGAAATTCTGTCCTCCTGTTTTTTTCACTGCTTCACAAGCTTGACAGACTTCATATCACTTCCCATTCATCTTCCAGATCATCAGGGTGAAGCAGAACAGAGGTGTCATTATTTTTCTGCAAACTATGGGAATGGCTAAAGGTCTTAGTGAGGCGCTGGAGCAGAGATCCTGAAGCACTGATCGCCCACAGTTCATCTAGAGGGGTCACTGCAAGGCATAAATTATCCATCTTTTAATTACAATAGCAGCTTCCAATTCTAAACATTGAATAAATAATATTTGGATCTGTTTTCCCAATTATAGCCAGAGAAGGCTTTTACTAATGTGATAAAAACACCCTTGGTGAAACAGAGTGCGTGTGGCTCTCCCTGCACATGGCCAGCTTGAGCACCATCAGGTAGAGCTCAAAGCAGACATCCCAACATTTTGGACAGACTGCCATGCAGAACCAACTTGCCTGTTAAACGTGAGACATTCCCAGGAATCTTTTTCCAGTAGTCTCCTGCAGGGTTCTTGTCAGTGACGCCGTCGCGGCGAGCAACGTCTCCATTGGGGCAGCGCACCCACACCGTCCTGGCGCTCAGAGCCAGCTGGCAGGCCTGCAAACCTACAGGGATTGGACATGAGCAGGGAATAACCAGGCTGTCCTGCACTCTAAATACACTTGCAGAAAGTACTCTGAGAGCAGACATCAAGACTATAATAGTTTTTGTATATTCTTACATGAAGCACTGGTGAACAAAAAAAAGGTTTTTAACTGCAGACTTGGCACTCCCTGCATCTATTTGCCATAAGGGTTATCCCAACATGGATATAATTTGTTGTGTGGCCACAGCCACAAGCAACATCCAATTAGAGGACCTTCATAACCTCCTTTTGGAGCCCACACTGTATGTGACTACCACATGGGGAATAAGCCGACAATTACAATCTTAATTTGTCTAGAAATGGTTAATATTACAGACATTATGGACTCTTGCCCCCTCTTCACAAGAGTACTCTGCAACTAAGTGCCATGAGTTAATGCAGTGACAAATCTTTAAAAAGCAGACAGCATCAATGCACAGTTATTTAGAAGGAAACAAATAAAATTTAGTTTTATTTAAAGGCAAGGCAGAAGTGTAATTACCTAATCCACAACATATCTAGCACGCAGGATTAGTAGAAAGATGTGAGAAATAGTGTAAGGTTTTTGTTACCCACATCTAGGTAAGAAACCTCATGTGATATCATAATTAAATACAAAACCCCCCAGCACAACAGTCTCCCTACTGCTTAGGAATTCTGCTTTAGTTTTAATTGAAAGGGAACTGTACCACTTACTAATAGAGTGGCAGCAGCCTGAAATAACACATCAGAAATTCATTTTAAAAATCATATTTCTCCCAGTTAATTACTCAGTGTTTTTAAGTAAAACCAAGGTCCTCTTAAAAATATAACCCTTATCAAACACTTGACTGAAAAAAAAAATTAAGCATTACTTTCCAATTTAAAGCAACAAGGAAAAAAACCAAAAACAAAACCACTGAGAAAATGGCAGAAGCAACAAGGAACTGATGCATTAATTTTTACCTGGTACATGTTCCCAGTCAGTGCCTACAGGCATTTCATCTGTAATTCCAACTCGTACGTGGACATTCCATTTGCTATCAATTGCCCACAACATCTGATCATTTGGACTTGAATGAATGCTGACCAAGTTGATTCCTACTGGCTATAAAAATTAAGCATAGTATTTAAACTTTGTACTACTGTATCTTTGTACTATTGTAGCATTTGTTTTTCACAGAAGTACACAAGAGCAGTAAAATATTTACCAGACACTAAAACCAGGGAGAAATGTATCTGATATTTTATGTGTTATTGTACACAATTATCCATTTTCCAAGAAGTTTAGCCCTTTATAAGTGCAAAAGGAACATGAATGAATGTATCATTACTGATAATGATACTAATATTTAAAGTTCAGTATTCAAGTCTAATAATGTTAGTATTTGCTTAACCACTGCTATTCCAATCAGATACAGTTTGAAGTGCAAGTTGGAAAAGGAGCTCTTCCAAAGAAATGCACAAAATGCAGTTTTTTCCTCTTGCTTGACAGAAAGTTTTCCTAACATTAATAAACCTGTACTTTATTTCTAAGCATATTCTAAAGCAGTACATTTCTACAGTCTGAATGTTTCCTCTCTGCAGTGAAATGATGATCTGCCTTCTTTCCTGTACTCCATTCCACAGGAATACACCCATGGAACTCGCTGCAGAGCACTGCAGTACTGGAGCACCTCATCTGCAGGAGAGGATCCACACCACTACCCACTGGCAAACACAAGTGAAATACACTTCCCATTCTGCTCCCAGGCATGTCCTTACTCCAGTTGCTTCTACAGAGATTTGCCTTAACTACTGTTCAAAATCAGTGGCACTGATGTAACATCATGACTTTGTAGCAAAAGCTATCATCCAATCAGGCTGGATGATTGCAAATATCCTGCAAAACATGGAATTTAAATAAAACATGGATATTAAAAAAAAAGTTTTTCCCCACACCAGCCTAGTAAAGGCACTGCAGTAGACAGTATGATGTCTGCAATACATCATCTCCTCACAAAGCAGCACTGCACTCCCTGCTTTAGCCTCATGGGCATAAACTGAAATTCCAGAGTACTAAACAGAAGAGCAAGTAGCTCTCTGTATGTATAAACCAAGGGATACAGAAGCATGATCTGCATGTATACACAAGCACACAGCCCAGTCCCAGATGGGCCTTCTGTGTACATAACAGTTACCTGCTTTGGCTTTGCTTTTAAAATTTTGGTGCTGACTTGGGTCTGACCAAGCTACAACCAACTCTGACTTGCATCACCAAATCAATCCTGTCTATTCAAGTTTCAAGGCCCCTGACAGACTATATTCTCATGTTTTTCCTCTCATGAGGTATTTGCCCTTTGTTGGAAGCTTGAGGCTGGTAGAGCCTTCATCAAGTGTTTACCTGTGGTCACAGTAAAGCCACTAATTGTCTTGAAAAGCACTGACTACATAGAATACCACCTGCTCAGCTACTGTTAGATTGGCAGTAAACTACTGTCTTGAACAAAAATCTCAATCAAGAAAAAACCAACCCAACCCCAAAACAACAAACCACACCAAAAAAACTCCAAACACATTCAAAACCAACCCATCAAACACCCAAACCACACTAAAAGCAAAACACCCCAAAACCCCACATGATTTTCCCATTTGGACTTCTGCCCCTTTTCTGGAATTGATCCTCCTGGCCCAGTTTCCATTTCCCCCCCCATTTTTCATTTGCTTCTTTCTGCAGCCACCTTGGCTCTCACTCCCCCTGTCCCTGCTCATGTCCCCACAGCGCTGCCATGGGCAGTGCCTCCCTCCAGTGCAGCTCCCTGCTCCATCACATCCCTCACCACACTCCGACTCCCAGTCCCAAGTTTTGACATAAGGGAGCTGGGCAGTTAGCAGCTTGTGCAGGCTGGAGTACTGCATGAACAGGAGACATTGGCCTTTCATCTTTTTTTTTAATATTTCATTTTTTGAAATCCACTTATCTCCTTCTTACCACATTCTTCTAAATAGTCACCACTTTCTGTCACCTTTTTCCCCTGTCCTTCACACCACAGACTGGCAGAGTGTCTGTCCATGCTCTGCAATACACTTCATGTTCCAACCCAGGGTCTGTGCCTGACCCCTTGGTGGAATTTTGTTGCTGAACTGTTGAGATTTGTGCACCTTGCTCCCCACTCTCATACAGCAGGATCTCAAGCCTCTCTTCTACTGTCATTTGTCTAGAAAAGAATTCTCTGAGAAAGAGCTGGAGGAGTATTTCTATCCAAAATACTTACTGAGTGTTTAAACCTGCTGCCTAAGCCTGTGCATTATTACAGATTTAGAGGTAGTGGAAGCTCAGAAAAGCAGGAAACACCCAAAAGGAGAGCCACAAAAGGAGTTGTATGAATCTCAGCTAAATTGCTCCTGACACGACTGCAGGCTCAAGTGTAATCAAAGCAATTCCTTCTACCCTATTCTGCACCACCAACACATCCAAGAAAAAAATGCCAATCATCAAATTCAAAATAATGTGTTTAAAAGCTTGGCCAAATATTCCTCTCAATCTTTGCTTTTCTAAGTAAACTCACTTCATCCTTGAGTTTCCCCTACCTCTCTGGGTTTCACTTACAGCTTCTCTTCCTTCTTCAGGCTACTCAGCTCTTTCTGATAACCTCACATCAATAAAACAATTCTCTTACTACTACTGCAAAGGATCCAGGCAATTCCTCTACCCTCAGCTTTCTGCTGTGGAACAGCCAGTAAAGGACACAACTGACAGGACACACAGTGACATCATTATATACAGCAGCTTTTGGCACAAACCAGGAAATTTGTTTGGAAACAAATACAGGCAATTCTTAGAGCCTGCTGCAAACGTTTGACTTCTGGATTATTTTTTACCCATCTACAACAAGAAGCCACCCTCATGGCTACCACAGTAAGCTGGATAAAATTAATTTTAAATTTTCTTGACATAATGAACTATTTTCTTAGAACAATCATGCTGTTATTATCTCAGATATATTCAATTTTCACTTAGTTTTAATTACCATAAGCATGCTTTAAGTATTTTATAAGTTATATAACAAGAAAATCTCTACAGCTGCAGTTAAAGGTTAAATAGAGTTCTCTTACAGCACTAAAGAGAGATATCTCTGCTAATTCATATATCTGCTGATAATATTTTAGAGACTGATAACCATGAAAATTGATAAATTATTTCAGCGTAGCCTTTACTTTATTGGTTTAACTTCCAACAGCATTCATGAGATTTATATACCTTGACTGTGAAACATGTCCTATTTGTAATTTACTGGAGAATCTGGAATTTTAAAGAATCTTGCAGCAGTCTCTCAGCCTTCCTGCTTGGACACACCAAACTCTGTTTATACATTTATCCACAATATAATCACCAATGTGAGAGATCAACCTGTTATGGATCATTCATGGATCCAGTGCTATTTGATAAAAAATTGCAGAATGTTGTTTTTCTATTACTTGGGGTGCCAAACATTTCTAAACTCTAAAAATCTCACAGGTCTGACTGTTTTAGCCAGTCAGATCTGAATGCAGATTCCCCATCCTGCAAACACTCCAGTCACTCCGTGTCTTTTGATAAGAGAAATCTCCCATCAGGACCATGGACTGCAACACTATCAACTATGTCCTTTTCAACATTAAAGCAATATACTGAGAGCTGTGGATATATTTGTTGTCTGCTACAAATAAAAACAAAGAAAACCAGCTTGCCCCAAGTCTGTTGTGAAAACAGTGTTGATAAAATGAAATAAACTTGAAGGAATCACATAACTGGCAAATTGTTAAATGATATCAAGAAACAATGTCTATGCTAAACATATTTAAGTTACCAAGTTGTCAATTAGCTTTACAATTCTGTGCAAGTTACTTCCTCTCTTTTGCAAACCACAGAGAAGTAAGTTTCAGTGTAAGAATTTAACTTATTGGTAATAGTATCAAACAAAATCCAAAGTAAAAACTAACACATTTCTCCACTCAGTCTCCCCTACATACTACTCAAAAGTTTTCTCTCATTGGTCATAGCTGAACCCAAATGGTTAAAGTTCCTTGTCAAGGAAGAAAGGACAAGCACACGCACACAAAAAAGGCACCAGAACATTTTCCACGTCACTTTTCAGGAGCACAGAGTCCATGTGCCAGCAAACCTCCATTATCTCTGTTCTGCTGCAAATATGCAGGATAAGGAAGACTAAACAGAACATTATCAGTCTGGCCAAGCCCAATCCTTTTTGTAACAGGTTGGTGGCTCCATTCAGCACAAATGTTCTCCTTTCCTTCCAAAGACAAAGCAGAAACACCTTCAGCTGGTCTAGGCCAGGCTGTAAGAAGGTCATATCAGGAATACTTCTCACACTCTTGAGTATTATGAGTTTATCAGGCTAATCTGACTATTTTCATGACTAACAGCATCTAGACCCTCCTAATGAGGATAACAAAGAATGCAACTTAGAGAGACTCTCCCCCAATAAAGGCCTATTTACATATTATTTTCTGAGGTCCATTTGAATGAAGGTTATAAAGCCCTTTCAGCATTGCTTGCTAAATTAAGCGCTGCTTTTTTCTCTGCAGAGAAGTTCAAGGCATTATACAGGAGCAGTAAAGATCAATCTGTTTGGCTGTCCTTGATGCCACATGTTCTTCAGGAAAGCTGGCATTAAATTGCCAGAAAAACATAACTCTTTATTGTCTGTAAAACTGGAGCATTATTTTCCTCAGAAGCCTCAGAACAGCAACAGGACCCTTTGCCCCACTTTCTGCCCTCACTGGATAAAAGGGACAAAGGCCTTGGCTGGGTATTTCCAGCCAAGCAGGTATCTACTGTGCTATGACTAGCACAATCTGGAAGACAAAGCAAAGCCAAGGAGGAAATCTCTTGACCTCTCCCTTCTGCTAGCTCTAAATTTTTTATTCCAACGTTTTTTCCCTTGCAGAAACATGGGAAAGACAACACCACATGGTATCAAATCATAGAAAAGATCAAACCAAACCCATGCAACTACTCAACATGTTCTCAACAGAACCATAAAATACTTTAAAAATACTTAATACAACTGTTCTTTAGAAGTAATTTAAAAAATAAATAATTTAAATTTCATTTAACCACTTTAGAGACCATACAAATTCCAGGCATACTCAGGTTTACCCAACTGTATTCTGGTCACACTGTTTTACAACTAAGATTATAAACTGTAATGTAGCAGATAAGCCCTCTGTAATTACCCCTACAGGTATTTTTAATAACATATTGAAGAACTGAACAGTTAGGAAGATAAGAATTAATTATTTACAGAAATGTGCATTAAGTAAACACTAAGTGGAAGTTCCCAGGAAACAGAAAATAATTTAACACTAGGTAATAAAAACCTCGTATAAGCAAACCTGAGTAACCAAGGCTTTTATTTTCTTATAAATACACTTTTAATGAGCATCAGTGAAACACCTTCTGATGCAGCCTATGCCTGTGAAGTGCCCCCTTTGGTTTTTGAAACTTAAATACCTTACCAACGAGAGAAAGCATTTTGGGGGGGGGTTATAGGGAAGGGTCTTCAAGCTCCTAATTCAAGATTGAAGGGTCTGATGTGTCTAGCAGATATCTCAGAATGTCTCCTTACTCTGTGCTACCACAGCTCATATCTGCTAAATCATGATGATCATCCTCTACCCATGAATTTTTATACCGTGGTGCTTTTATTTTTGAATAGAATAACTCTGAGAAACAGTCAAAACTTAATGATAGTTGTGGTTACTTTATTTGCCTCTCTGAATGTTAAATATATTTCTTCATCTCTCTGAAGAATAATTAAATATCTAATTCTAGATATTTAATCATTTAGTGTTAACCAAAATATGGGACTACTGGAAGAATTGGAGGTATGAGGAAGTTCCAAATAATGACCAAATTGAAGTATGAAAACTGAAGGTTCTCTCAACTGAAGGTTCTTCTCACAATTGTTGTTCTATATGTAAGCCAGTCTTGTCAAACAGCAAATACACCACCTGGAGATCACATTTCAGAAGGACACAGGAGGATTGCCTACTGAATTTCTGGCTGTACTGCTCCCTGGGCACTTTCTGTGGCCTGAAGCTTCTGGTGCTGATAACAATTGTTATCTCCCAGGCCAGGCCACGTGCCGCTTTTCTGAACATGGTGATAGCTGGGCCCCAAAACAACATCAGAGGGCTAAAACTCCAAAGCAGCAAACTACAGTGAAATACAGAGACAGCAGTTTTCTTAACTAGCAACAAGGAGGAAGATAATAAGCACTACACTCAGCAATGGAATCAACGTGAGGCAACTCCAGGACAAATGCTGAAATTGCAATTTTTTCAGCCTCTAAAAGCACCTTTTATGAAACTTACAATTACTTAAGATAGGCATGCCTGTGAAGAATAGCACAGGCTTGAACTTATACATTATGGCATTCTAAATCAGCTAAACAAAAGACACAGCTGCAGAAGCTTTGATCTCCTGTACTTATTTGCAACCCACCTTGAGACAGCTGCTCTTACTACTGCCAAACAGCTTTTCTCTACATCATCTTGTAAAGTGCAGTCCTCCAGGAAAATCATCTCCCTATTAATGTCTTCAGAGGCCTCACATGAGTGAAGATACACAGAACAACAGACTAGTTAGTCTGGTCTAGAGAGAACCAGGCCAAATGACTGTATTACTTCTCCAACCTAAGCAGACTTTGCTTAATTAAAGATACTTCCTCTGAATCTCATCTTAGCATCCAAAGCAGAACTCATGGTAACTCAGAAGATGTCTGTGCAATGGCTGAGAAATGCAAACTGGTCTGTGCTAGTGAAAACTACTGGACTTGGAAAGAACACGCATGTGATTACTGCATTGGAAAGAACAGAGACTTCCATGACAAGGATGGTTGAGAAGTAGATGATGATTCCGAAGTAAAAATTATAAAGCATTTTCAACAGAAAAATTTCCTTCCCCTCTAAATATTCAATTCTTGAAGATCATTTCAAACAAACCCTTCCTGCATTTCAGCTTAATGGCAAAATCTGATCTTGAGGACTGCTCACCACTTCCTCCCCTAAGTACCACTTAATGCACAACTGGCCTTAATAACAACAGAAATCTCACTGAGAAATGCAACAGCAAGGCAGACGCAGAACAAAGTCCCCAGATCCAAAATAAGTGTTCTGTAAGGTATGCAGAATTTTATCTAAATAAAGGAAACAAAACAAAGATGATGATAACCATTCTACCAAGTCAAGACTCATCTGTAAGGCACAACCAGCTCCTTACCTTTTCTTGACATATGTTCAATGTGAGGTATTCAAAAGAACTTAAATCTATCCTGTAGTGGTTTTTCAGAATTACAGATAATTTGCCTAAATTTTAAATGGCATTTTTGGACTACCATTTTCTTCATAGTTTTAATAATTTTTGAATGACCGTGAAAGCATGAAAAGCCTTAATTTATTTTATGGAAGTCTGTGTGCAAGAAAAAAATAGCTCCTCTTACATCAATAAGAATTTCTACTACCTGTAAGAATTTCTCTTGCCTATGATAGCAAGCTTAAAGTACAGAGACACAATTACCAGGCTATTTATGGGAAGAGCAGTAAATCAAAAGTTTCTCTAACTCGAAGCACACAAAATGCAGGTGACACTTTTATGGCAAACTAAAGTCAAGCAGGGCTCTTCTGCTGAGAACTACAAATCATCATCTAAAGCTTTATGTAGCAACTAAGTGTTTCCCTAAACAAACCCCTTGTACTTTGTAGCTCAGACAAGCTATGAGAATATTTAAACACACCTCTGGATTTAATAATATCACTTTTTCAATTCTATTCTCTATGAAATTTGGTTACAAATTAACAAAGAGCAGCAATTAAAGAAGTGACAATAAAATGTCTCAATCTATTTTTAGAGTAAGACTGATTATTTACAATGAGTAGATGATTAGTCACTCATTACAAACATTTGTTCTGTTTCCTTTAATTTGGTCAGATAAAGTTGTTTATCTGATAGATGGCTTGATGTAAATCTGAGAAGGTTTTAAGGCCAGTTTTTAAACTGTGGGAAGCAAGAGTTTCTCAATATCAGATTTTGTGTCAGCATTTTTTTCAGAAGGTACCAGAAATCAAAGCTGAAATGTTCAAAGAATTATTTTCAAACAGTTCAACTTGGGGGGACCTTTGAAAGCAATTTAAAGACTTTCACCATTTGATCAAGATCTACCCTTTAATAATCTAAATTAGTCTTACAGTCTATACTAATTTTCTATTTTATTTTTAGTTATTTTTCCTTTAGGCCAGATATTGGAAAGGCATTAAATCCTAATATTAGATACAAACACATAAAAAGACACTCTATATTATCTATATAAATAATATTTATATTTCCTGCCTTTTTTTAAATTAAATTTTTATGTATGTAAAAATATGGGTGTATTTTGAGACGTGTTGCAACAGATGATAGTTTTGTCCTGCACGTTAACAATAGAATAGAAAAACATTTTCTATTTCCTGGTCTAAAATAATTTCATCAAAGCATTTTGATTTGTTTTGTCAATGTCCTTGAAACAGCTTTCAAAAAGCTGCTTAACTACATAATTATTTTACTTCTAAGACTGCAGAACCAAATTGATGAATCACAGAAATCAGCTATATATAAACTACTACTGCTCAAGATACTCTAATGATGTTATCAACCACTTCTGAAGTACTGGATAAAATAAAAAAGAAGGAGGGCAGATAACAAATAATGTTTTCTCAATCTCAAGAGATGCTTCAGTAAGGAGGTACAGAGAGAAGAGGTACAAACAAGAATGGGTTTAGCCTTGATTTAAGAAAAAAATACAGCATCACAAAGTCAAAGATTGAACTTAAATTATATTCAGTCATTTTAGCATGAGCAAAATCTCATTAAACCTGCAGTCTCTGAATACCTTTGTGAAGTTCTGCAAAGATGAAAGCTGTGCAACTGCAGCACTCCTTTAAGGAGAAGTGACACCATAAAAGCAGAATCTGCAGCTGCTCCCAAGCTGCTCCTGAGTCATGAGATCTGGGACAGCCAAGTCATATTGGCTCTGACATTTACTAGGGAATGAAATATCCATAGCTGGTTTTAAATTACGTTATTTGAGAGTGCTCCTGTACTCGAAGCAAGTGAAAAGCAATTTTGATTTCCTTCTTCAAACAGAAAATGGCTGAATCATTCACAAATACTTCTTACTGTTGTTCTGAACATAAGAGCAAAGCAGCATGAACTGTGTGAAAGTCAATTAAGGGACAGAACAGTAAGGTGTTCCTAATAAACAAATATTGTTCACTTAATTGTTCACTCTTTCAGACATCATCTTGTATTTGGAAATACTTTTAAAGTTCACATATTTTCTCATTTTGCATTAAGCCTCTGCAAAAGCATGAATGGCTGCTCGTTTAATGACTTGTTTTAACATGCTGGAATTGTCTCAAAACAAGCATGTAAGCCATGAGTTTTCATCATCTCTGCAAGCAATGTTTGAATTCTTGCCTCTTCATATTGACCCATTAAATTTGCCATGTCAGGAGTTGGCAAGATAACAGGAAAGAGAATGACACTGCTCTGGGTATCAGAAGGTTATAATTTTTGGAAGGCAACATCATCCAGCTTTGTTGATAAGATTATGGGAAATAATTTGATTTTCAACCTTGTCCACTTTCTACTTAAGGAAGTCACTGCCAAATCATGAGCCACAGCAAATCCCAATTCTTGTAAACACCTTAGTATTGAGAAGTTTAATCTACTTCAGTGGAGGAGCAGAGAACCACTTAGTACAGAGAAAACAGTATCAGCATAGTGAAACAGCTTTTTGGGCTATTCTTCTGGATAGACCTTTGGTAAGAAGATAGTACACAAGTTTAATTCTCTGTCGCCTGGCAAACTCATTTTAAATGGAATGTTTCTTCCTCTTTTTTTTTAAGGATACTGCCTCTATGGGAGACATCATCACCGACACCTTCAGTCTCATCTTGCTCCTGCCCCACCCCCTTGGCAGCAGGGACAAGGTTTTACATCACAAAGACCCACTTGCAGCACACCAAGAACAAGCTCTGGAACCAAGTCCTTTTTGCAACTGATATTGGCACCTATTTACCAGTCTGCCTTGCTATTCTACAAAAAAAAGCTACTCTTTCTCCAGAACCACATTACAAAATGTACAGAATTAGTCATCTAACCAGTGCTGTGCTAATTGATGGGATGCATATCTGCAGTTTTCATTTCCCTGTTCCCCTGCCCTTCTTTGCTGTTAGACCCTGAGATACACATAAGCCAACAACTGGCTGATGAGAGATAAGCAGAACTAAAAGCAAATTATGTAAAAACCAAATAAATTATTGCAACTCCACTGCCACAGATTTACTTCTATTTCTTAATGTGTACTTTTGAAAGTATCACACATTTCAAAATCTTTAAGAGAAATGCTGCAACATCACAGAATGTCCGTCAAGTATGCAAACACATCCAGTGTTACTGTGCTAGACCAGCAGACAGTTTCAGTTCAAGCAATTTTGTGCCAAGGAGTAAAGAATGAAATCAGTAGTCAGAGGTCAGCTCCATTACAGCAGTCCCAACCCACAACAGAAATTACTCCCATTTCATAGATTAACTTGCAAAGTATTAGAGCAGCAATAAAAGCAAGCACTGTGGTTAAAGGAGAGATTTAAAAAGAAAACAACCAAAATCCAAACAACAAACAGACACTGGAGAAACAGATTTTGTCAGTTTTCTATATTTTCCAAATATGCTTCCAGGTTACTTTAGGAGGCTTCTTTCAGCTCTGACCCTCCCAACTGGCAGGTAGAAAGGATATAAAATTTGCCCATTCTGGTAAGAAGGGAAAAGAGCTGCAGTTGTACTGCATGCTTACAAAGCATGGCATGACAAGGGAAGTCCCTGAATTCAGGCCCAGCACCCTATCAAGCATCCCAGACTCACAAGGGTGAGGATAAAGGAAGAGGGAGGCAGGCATTCAGCACCATGCCACCTGAGCAGAGCCTTCCCACACCCTCTGCTCTGCGCTGCTTGCCCATCCAGCCTTGCTTAGCACACAGAGGGTACTCAGCATAGCTCAATGCTACACTCTACTATAAAACCTGGCTCTACTGTTTCCCATGAATTCTAAAATTACTGTTTTATTGTTTAGCACAGAGCTAAACCACTGGGTTACAAAGAATTGCAATCAACATTTTACCTGTATGGGTGGCTCAATCATTATCCAGGCAGGAAGCATCAAACTTGGGTTAAGAGGTTGAGTTCCTACACGGAAATAAATGCCACCGTTGGTGTCACAGGCCCAAACATGCTGATTTCCACAGGTCAAGCTGATCAGCTTTACACCACCTAATAACAAAGAGATTATTAGTAACCTGGCATTTTCCTTTCAAATTCAGCTAATAATCACAACTTGCATTTAGACTTCATTGTATTAAACAAGCTTTAGTCACATAAAAATGATTGGAAGTTAATACAACTTGTGGGAGAATAAAAAAAATTGCTGGATACAATGAACAAAACCAACAGGTAGAACATATGTGAGAAATCTCTCTTCTAAACCTAAAAATGAATGTTTTAGTCATAGGAGAGTGCAATTTCTAAAGCACATTGTAAATACTCTATTACAATAACCAAATTCAAGCAGGGAACCATTCCATGACAAATGTTATCAGTGCCTAGACAAACTTTCACATGACCTAATGTGAACTCTTCTCTGTAGCTGGCCATGCTTGGAGACCTTTAAAGGTGTCAATCTGATAATACAGTCAGCAAAGAACATTCCTAACAGCAGCAGCATTTCAAAAATATGAGAGCATATGGGTTATGCATTTCAGTGTTAACATACCAGTGTCACATCTGTAAATAAAGGAACTGATTTTTAAATGGATTTATATTCCCCACTGTACATATTTATTACACCAATCTCAAATGTGCAGTAGTATTTTAACCCTGTCACCACCATCAAAACAAAGATGCCAAAAGAGTGTATGTTGGAATTTTGGCATGGTTTCTTTTTGGGTTTAGTCTAAATTCCTGCAAAGACAGCAGAGATGCAAACCTGGTATTTTAGATTAAAAAGAACTGCTATTAACTGTCTACTGAAACTCTTACTCTTTCAAATTAATTTTAAAATAGCCACACAACGTAATGTATCTAACATTTGATTTCCTTTTTTCACTCCATGTTGGAGAAAACAGAGCTAAGTCACAGAAAACAAGTTCCAAAGTAAGTGGGACCCAAGCAGTACAGATCCACTACAGAAGGAATGCTCTGGTCAGACTCCAAACTAAAGACACTAAAAATAGGCCTTGCTGGTTGCCTGAACATGCCAGGGCTGCTTGGGATATCCCATTCTTGGTAACAGTTCTGTTCTCAGGGATGTGAAATTTGGCAACAAATCCTTGTAAAGTGCATCAGACACAGCATTCCTTAAAGAGAGGCTTGGAATTCTATCCCACAGAGTGCAAGTTCAAAGTATTTATTGCTGCAGAATGCAATAATCCCAATTGTTAGGGCTTGCTGGGGAAAAGAACAGGAAACAACAGGACAACATAGCTTTATCTTTTAATTATCTGTAGTAAACAGATCTCATTAACCAAAATGATTTAATTTTCTGGATCACAGGAATAGAAATCAATCTATCTCATCCCAAAATTTCCTTTAACCAGACAGCTTCATAGAAAAACCAAAATGACAAAAACTTCAACTGCTTGGGATGAGAATATCTATAGCAATTTTCTTTTGAGAACAGAGGCTTGACTTTGAGCTGCAAAGCCAAAATCTTACTTAAAACATTGTTATTCCTTCTAATAAAGTATGCCTCAAAGCAATGGCTTTGTCACATGATACCTCAGCTGTCCAAGTGTTCTGATGCAGACAAGGATCAGGCACTCAAAGATGGAATCACATATCACCTACCCAGCAGAGCTGATATTATTTACGTCTACAGTACAATTTGATATTCAAAAACACAGCTCTTATGAAAATGTTTTGGGGTTTCTCCCTCCTCCCACTTACCATTTGTATCTTAGGACAAGGTCATGTTAACCACATTCACCAACTGTTTTAGAGCAAGTAGCATGAACCAGCAGCATTGTTTATTGTTAAAACCTAAAGGTCATTCTACTGTGTTTAGAAACCTTGATAGTGATAGTGGAATGCTAATCAAAATAATCTACTGGGTGCTACTCCCAGTACATAATGCAAAAGGCAAGATACTACCAACATAATATTTCAATCTAATGCTGGTAAACCCCATCACTTCCATAAAGAATTCTGAACTGCACTTAACAGAAATTGCTCCCACCCTGCCTGCCCTCTGCAGTCACAGTCCTCATGCTTCTGGAGTAAACTTAAACATCCACTTGACATAATAACAATAAGTCTCCCATTTCTTCAGCCCCATTAGAACAAATAAAGGCTTTTCTATCATAGCCATGGATATGCACTTGTCAAGCAGTGATGCACCACATGCAATTAAATGGAGAAAAAATACCTAAAACATTTTCACATTTCAGTGCTAACCCACAGTGACAGGTACAGAGGAGTGTTTGAGTATTTCCTGACCCCAAACCTCTTTTATGCCACCACCATGTGCCAGAGCTGACAGGAACAGCTGAACGTAAAGGCTGAATTTCAGAACTGCTGAAGTTCACAGGCCAGGTATTACAGTCAGCTAACACCAATTACACTGATTTCCTGTATGAATTCTTTTGAGATTTTCAGGCAATGACTAGAAGTTACTTATTTTTTCAGTTAAAGAATTACTGTCTAAACTGTTAGAAAGCAGTGGTTCATGAGAACAGTTTCAAACCACACTAAGGAACATGAGAAGGACAAAGTGGCCAAATCTATCCTGTAGGTCAGTAAAAGGCATCAGTGTTTAAAGTATGGTATGATGAGTGATTTGAAACCAAATCATCAGGTCTGAAAAATAACTGGTGTACAACTGAAAAACAAGTTAATTTTAAAAGACACAGTTTATAATTTTTCCATTCAATATTATAAACTATACACTAAAATTGTACACAAGGCTTTAACTCTGCCAGCTGTGTCCACCTTTCCTTAAACCTTAAGTTAAAATTGCTTGTCTGTTATCAGACCAGTCATGAACGCTGCCATCAAAAATGGGAAAATTGCAAACCAGTTGAATTATTTTAAAATGGTGAGAGAATGGTGCACAGTCTCAATTTCCTTTCTCTTCACCTGAAAGAGGTGTGCAGATTAGCACAAATATGAGAAAGTTCTAACAGTCAGACTATTAAACAAATAAATCTGATGAGAATACTACTTATGAAGGGGGCAAATAACTTGATTACCCCAGAGCCAAACTCCAAACTGTGATTACATTTCAGTGATCAAATCATGGTCAAGCACCTGAGCAAATGAAAAGAGCAGTTAACCAGCATCACATTCTAAGCATCATGCTGAATGTTTACATCACTATAAATCTCAACATGAGTGCTATCAGCTGCATCACTCATGAATGATTCAACTCTTGGAGCATAATTCTTCCTTGGCAGGAGCTAAAAATGTGTTTAACCATAAAATTCAGATGTTTGCGCCCTAGATCAGGTGACTATGGCTGCACTGAGGTACAAGAGCCAGCCTAGTTAAAGCTGCTGGAGCCCCTGCACAGCACCGTGTCAGGCTGAGCCACTTCAGACTGACCAACACAAGATGCACTGAACACACACCAAGTACCTTGCAAACAGGAATCTTCTTGTCTCCAGGAAAGGGCTAAACAGAACAGTCTTTGAAAGCCACATCTGTTCCTGATATTTTACAATCACCTGCCAGTAGGTACTATTTAATCAAGTAAATGTTATATTCTACATCAATAAACTGAAAGATACTTCTGGAAAATATGGTGTGCTTAAGAGACAGTCTACTCGCTAAAAATGTCCTACCTAGTTGGGAGAGATCCAGTTTTGTCCAATGCATCCCTGTTGGGCAGCTGGAGGAAAGTGTTCTGATAAATATCTGCCCGAGACTATCCAAGCCCCAGATGGCATCCTGGCAGGCAGAGTAGTGCACCATTTCAGCCTCCGGTGGCAGCTGCACCGTAGAAGGACGAAAATGAGGATTCTGATCACTGACACAAAACAGATCCTTGTTGCTTTGGCACAGCCACAGAAAGCTTCCTATAGAAAGGACACTTCTGTTATTAAAATAATTCCTAATCCACTCTGAGAAAGCTTACACATCTATTTTTTCTGAAAAAAAATTATCAGTACACTTGAAGGCAAAACTAAAGCTTCTTGGCTATGCTCATAGGGTAAGGCTTTGAAGTACAAATACACATCCTAAGCCCTTATTTAGGCACTTAAATACTCCATTTCTCAAATAAAGGAAGTAGTAAGTGATCTCATTTAAAGAAATGTTTCATTTGAAGGAACTAATAGAGAGAAGACACATGTAACAGTGCACTATCACCTCTCTTTATCCTTTTGCTCTTTTATATCCTCAATAATAGCCTTGGAAAACCAGCATTCTTTTTCAGCTCTAAACCACATTTTTGCCACTAAAGCCAGTGTACTTAGATAATGCAATTGCTAACTACTGTAACCAGCAGCTCAATTCCCTGACAGGGTCTCACTTTTACCAATAATGGGCAATTTTGCTGCAGTAACTGCACTGACAAGAGAAGCACTACAGGCATTTCAGCAAAGCATGCTCTGAAACTTCCAACTACAAATGCTGGCAATTCATGCTTTGGCAGTTTAGGAGGTTGCTGCTCCTGAGGACCACCCATTTCTCTGTTGGGTGCCCCTCCATACCAAAGGTGAGAGGGAATAATACATTATTTTAATCTCCAGTAGTTTTACAGATATACTTCCACCCTACTTCAACTACTTTAGATCCTAGCAAACAGAAAAGACAACCAAAATCTGAAGTTATTCAGGATACTTAATTATTTACACCATCAATTCCACTCTGTTTAAAAATCAGGTATTATACACCTGCACTGCTGATTTACCAACCTTCTTTAGATGAAGCTGGGGAAGCCAACACAAAAATCCATTTGGTGGCAGAAGCAGTACCACGAGGCACAATATTATTCCAATATGTGCCTTGAAAGAAAGAATGAGTGGCATTAATAGGAAACACAGTTTAGTTTGTTATTTCAAATTTAGAAGAAATTCTATTGCAATCAATTATTAAATATATTTTAGACAAAATTTTCTATGAAAATCTTCCAAGATACTGTTGGGGGGACAGGGAAGTCTCCTCCCAACACCTATGTAAACACACAGAGAAAACTGTGAATGCAGAAGAGGATAAAGAAGAATATTAATGGTCTTCAACAGGGGACCAATTTGGTAATGAGGTTAAACAATATCCCAGATGTATTGTTAGTGTTTAAACAAAGAAATGTACCTAAACAAAGAAATGTACCAAATAAGTATTCTATTTTGAGAACTGTAGCAAGAAAAATAAGGCAATCCCTCTATTAGCTCTATAAAACCGTAACATTAGTGTTTTGCACAGTCACACTGATCATGAGCCAGACTCCACTGTGCAAGATAAAATAGTTTCAGCAGCTTAAGATTGCCTTATCCCAGAGAAGAGACAAATGTAGGTGTTAAAAGCAGTAACTTGTGCACAGTTCACTGGCTGACAATGACTTTTCCATGAAAAATATTTCCCTTTAAATGAGAAAGTATTTAAGACCAAATGCTAATGAATTATTGAATTTAATTTTTAAACAAGTTAAAGCAGCCCTGACTTTCCATGGGTAATTTCTGGGGTGACAGAGTTGTGGTTAAATATTTCCTTCTATTTAATATTCTTAACTTAAAAAAATTAAGATGCAAAAGCACACCAACCTACTAAGTTTCCCTTTGCTACATGGAATTCATTTTTGCCTGAAGAGATCCAGACTCCACTGCCATTGACTCCGAGGAGGCTGGGCTGACACTGAAGCTGCTGTGACCAAAATGCCATTCTTAGCTTGTCAGCCACCTTTTCCACAGGTGCCTGAGCTGCTGTTGCCACCGTGTGAGTTGCCTGGATTATGGTCTGGAACAGGCTGCACTGGTCAAACACTACATAGTCAGTGATGCTTACCTGGGGGAAAAAAGAAAATAAAAGTGCTCTTGATAATTAGTTAAGCTCTGGAGTGAAGTGCATAATGTTTCACCAGAAGCTTTTTTAGAGATCAAAGTGTAGGAATTGAAAGATAAAAATAGTACGTTTTGAGTAATTGTCTTGCTAATAAGCCAAAATTACTGTTAAATGCCAGCTTATAACTCTTTTCTATCCAATAATCCATTTACAAATCTGCATTTTAAGACAGGCCTTTGTTTTAGGATGTGTCCCTCTAAAAACATGCCAAACTCTGCAAACTAAGAGGTAAATATTCAATTTCCCAAAGGAAGAGAAACTTGCACAGTGTAGCAATTTAAAGCACATAACAAAAACTTGCATGCAATACGTCTTTGCAACTACTTCATGGACATTTTAATTCACAGTGCAGAAGGAGGTCTAAATAAGTAATTGCCTAACTTCTGTCATGGATAACTAGATTGGCAACACTCTGGGATACTCCTAGAAAGGAATGAAATTTCTAAGAGCACAAAAAGAGCAGCAGTCTGCCAATAACCTCAAAGCCAAGCTACTCATGATGCTCACATGCAAAAAAGGGATTATACATCCACAAAGACCAAAATTCTTGTAACTAAGGTAGCATGTTGACAAATTTTCTGTAAGACTGTTTTTGTACTCCCTTCTTCCCCACCCCTATCTCTGGAGAAAACAAGAAAAGCTGGAGAAACCAGAGTCAGGAATCCCAAGTCAATACCAGACAATAATTGCAGTAACTGTGTTGGTTTCACCCACATGAACTGCGGCTGAAGCAAGCTGCTCCACATGGCTCAAAGAAACCTCAACTGAATGGAAAAATGTGAAACACATTCTTTTTGTATGGTGACTTATTATTTATTTTCTCTAGCTAAGGAAAAGGACGGGCACTAAAAGACAAGAGAAGAGGCTGCATTCAGCAGCCAGATTTGATACTCTGCCTCAACAGCATGTCCTATGACCTGGCAGAGCATTTCTTGTGTTCTTGAAAGCTTCTGCAATGCTGCTCTGAAAGACCATGGGATGGCTTCCTTCCCCCTTTACAGCAGACACAGAAAGGAGATTTCAGCCATAGCCACACAGAAGTTTTAATATACTGAATAAAGTGTACTATTAATTGAATTTTTTCTTAGAATCTTGTGGGAAAACAACACAAATAATCAACCCAAGGTAAAAGACTAAACTGAAAGCAAAATAAAAAAATGCCTACTTGCCACCAATGGTTATCATCTCCTTGTGGTTTCTTTGAAACTATACCAGTCCTGAACCAGAGATTGCCATGGATATCCAGAGCCCATAATGTCTGCTGATCACCAAGGGTTATGCACACTGGTTCCAAAGCTTGCATTTCACTGGAAATGCAAACAAGTAAAAATGTTAAAAACCTTAATACAAATTTGTGTTAATGGTAATTTAAAGAAGTTGTTACAATGCTAATAGTTTAACACAGTTGAAATTCAGTGGGACCAAGCTAAAAATCACATTTGACATAAAATTTTCAGTTATTCAGTACTTTATATTTTATTTAAGTAAAAAACATACAGCAACTACAACAAAAACGAGTCCTTCAAAGATCACTCAAGATTTGAAACTTGGATACATAACAATAAAACTAAACAAGAAACAAGTCCTATTTTGTTCAATAAATATCAATCAAGAGCTGTGTTCTTTAAGGTTTTGATAAGACAGCTTCATCAATGTATCTCCTCAAATTCCTTGACCTGTTCTGAGAACAATACCTGCAGTTCAGGGACCACAAAGAGAAAACTCAACTATGTGACAGAGATAAATGCTGAATTTAGGACTGAAAGTTTCCTGCACAAGTAAACGATTTCCAAGCTCAGAAAGTCAACAGGGTCAGGTGATCATATCAGACACTGAAAAGGTAGCAAACAATGCCAGTTCTTTCAGATAACCTTTTTTGATAATTTAAGAACAAATAGTGACTGCCTTCTGCAATTTTAACACAAAGTCCAAGAACATGAAATGTACCTAAGGTGTAGGTCAGCAGGTATTTTCATTAAACAAACTCATTAGAATACGAGCAAATTTCACATTTGAACAAAGACACAGTAGTTTCTCAAACTGTTCAAGAGCCAAATACCAGGCTGGGAGGTAGCACAAGTCAAGGTTTCACAATAGGATATTCAGTAGATAAAATCTCCTGATAACAATAACTTGAATTTCTTCCTAAAGTTGCGCCAGGCTGATGTCACAAGAGACACTAAATTCTACATTCTCAAAGCCAGCAGTAGAGACTCAGTGCTTTTAACTCTATCACAGAGGAACTACTGTGGGCATAGGATCAACTACAAAGCTAAGAACCAACTACACAAAGTATTTATAAAAATCTGGGGCTGCGGAGGGCAGAAGCTGTGTGGATGACCAAAAAAACCCCAAATCTCTCAAAACTGGAGAGTTCCTCAAAAACATTATGCCACAGATCCACAGATTAAAGAAGCAATATTTAATAGAAAATCACGTTGATAGACATCACAAAGATATTTTTAAATTTTTTCTCACTCTTTAAACCTGCTTCTGTTAATGACAATTCCTTTCATTACATAGCAGGCAGGGATGAATGGCTGTCTGGGAGCAGGAAGAAGTATAGACAGACAGACAGCTAAAATAGGTATATACACACACACAGTGGTATACAGACACAGGAGCTCAGGCAATACTTTTCCAAACATCAAGGAGCTCCAGCACAATCATTTGTGTCATTCAGGCTATGGGCAGCATGTCCCAGCAGTGATTACCTGACAATGTCACTCTTCCACTGCTCGCCCTCGGGGCAGAAGCTGCGCACTCCCTCGCGGTAGAGCAGGGCGCGCTGCTCGCTCAGAGCCCACACCACGTTGTTCCTGGATGTGACCTGTGACAGTGGATAAGGGCAGTCAACCTTTACTGCTCGGGCACAAGGACGATCCACACTCAGGCCTAGAAATCAGAAAATGAGGATTGCTTTACAAAATTCGGCTATTTGCAACAAAAAGGAAAGAGATAAAGCAACTCAATAAAAGAAAATGCAGAAGGGAATCTCCTTGACATGCTAACTTTTGTCATTTGATCACAATTTCCTTGAGTGACTGTTCTTTCTGTAAACTACTAATAATTTCCTCTAAAAAATAAGACCCTGTACATCCTTCAACATCCTGCACAGTGCATGTCCAGTGCTGTCATTTGTGTTCCTTTTCTCCCTCTAGTGTCAGCACCAGGAATCTCCATTTATAAAACCTCTATTAGAGCTGACAGAAGAGTCAAAGAAAAAGCCAGTAATGGAAGAACTTTTGCCCAAAACATGCCAGAGAGAGAAGCAACCTGTTCTGAGTAGTGACAGCAGAGCAATTACAAAAGAGCATGCCACAGTGTGCAGTACTGAAAAGAGCAGAGAGGTTCTGGTAGATTTACAGGCAGTTTGCACACATTTCTACAGCTAATCTACAGGAACATGTCTTCTTTACAATTACACTGAAGCTTGATTTACACATATGAAACTGCATGTGAAACATCTCAGGAGACATGGCTTTTGTTTCATCTCCTCATGCTGCCAAAACCAGTATGAACACACTCATGTGTACAATATATTCTAGACTAACAAGAACACTCATTTCTAAACCTCTGAGCACACACTTTTGTTATAAATGTTACACAAGACAGTGAAGGGGATGAAAAGATCCTGGAGCAACAATTTTCACTGGCTGCCTCTCATTAGGAAGACTGATATACTGAGAATTTATTTTTTGCATCAAAAGGCAAATCTGGAAGCCTAGAAACAGCAGAATATAAGCTGATGTAATCAAACCAATCTCTCAAAGGGAAGAAAAATATTGATTCAAACCTCCACAGAGCCCTGTATGATTAGCATCCAAAATTTACTCTCCATCACCCCTATCCATGCCTGTTGGCAGTATGCATGTGACCATAGGCAGGCCCCTTTATTAGTCAAGGACTACTACACTTAACTAAAAAAAAATAATTTAATACAGTGTCTTTGAATCAGTGATGTGTACTTAAAAGTTTTCTTAATCACAAAGAATTTTTGCATTGTGCTACAGTAACTAAACCTAAAAGACAAATTACTAGAGTGCCAAAATTAAATGAAAGGTAAATAAGAATTTTGATAGCCACTCAGACATGGTGCCCTGTCTGTATATGTCTTATACAGTTTGCCCTTAACCCAGTCCTCATCTTCATTCACCAGTAACTCCTTCATCATGTTATTGGTAATTTTTCCTTAGCAACTCTGCGTAAGCCTCACACGCCTCAGAGTCCTTGGTACTTTTCTTCCTTAACTCTAAAACTAATACTACCATCCTTCATCCTAGCTGCTTGCATTTAGCCTAAATATGCTTTGCATGACACCTTTCAAATACATCCTTTTCTATTCACTGAAGAACTTAAAACTAAGGCCACAACTTCAAAGTTGCCACTACAATACCCCTTTTTCCAATTTCTGCCTCACTGACATCCAGGAAGAAGACAGCTGCAATTCCTGCTCCACAGCCCATTCTGTTCCCCCATGGCTTTGCTTCCTCTATCACATAAAACACATACCATTTGTCTATACTCCCAAAGCACTTCACCATCTTCTGTCTCAGAATACCTTCCTGTCATTATCAAGTGGTAACTCTTACCCTTCCAGAGACCTGTGCTTTTCAAAACACAAACCACCTACTTTTCCCTATTCTGCCCACTTAAGGCTGAGTTGTTTCAGTGTACCATACCACTTTCAAAGCAAAGATATTATTTTGATATTTTCTATAATCCCTTTCCATTTATCTCCATCTATCTCATATCTTGCCCATGCCATAAATTTTCTGTACTGTATGTACTCCACTTGGCACACACAAGACAAGTGTCCATGAACTAACCGGTTTTTCCACTCTCCTAATTACACAAAATCTCACAACTGTTTCCAAGTGTTTCTCAAGATAAAAAGGTTTCCTTATGTCCTGGATGTGGGTAAAAGTTTATAGCAAATTGCCATCATCCCATGGACTTGAAATCTAATAATCTCAGCCCACAAAAATTCAAAGAGCCTGCAATTAATTCAGGTACCTGTTTGCAGATACAGATCTCCATTTGTTCTGATAATCCAGGCAGTGTCATCACTTAGAGCTACAAATACAGCCTGGGGTAAAGCCTCATACCAGTGCCTTTTTCCTTTTATAGTTACTTTTCCACAAGCAAAAGCTTTGTTAGTCTTCTGTTCAATCTTCCAGAGAAGAGTCCCTGTAAGAGAAGAAAAGAAAGAACATAATAGCACTCAGCAATTACTGCAACAGTCACAGGTGATGTGTCCCAGCTACACCTAAACTAATAGGAGGTGAAAAGCGAATCAATAGCATTAAACAGAAATGCAAGTTTAAAAAGCCCTTCCAATTTCTTTTTAAAAGCCAGACCAGAACAGCAACTGACTTCTAATATATAATAATATCTTAAAAAAAGAAAACCAAATGGAGCTCCAAACTTAACTGCTGGCTTTACCAGAAGAGTACACTGTCATATTAATTTCCTTTGAATGATTCCACAAAGCTGCATTTAATTCCATTTTGACATGCTGTGGTTAACATGCTCCCACATTAACACATCCATGGCAAACTGGGTATGCTAGAAACTTGCACAGATTCAGTGAAAAGCTGGGTGAATTGAAGGATAAAAAATGCAGAGGAACAACCTTTTTGCCCAGGCAATTTGAGCCACTAACAACTGCAGCCTGAAACTACCATGGGCAAATATGACACATGCCCATGCCCTTCACTTTTCTGCAGGGACACTGCTGGACCACTTTTAAGGGTAAGACACTGAGCTGGATGAAGCCACATTCACTACAAGTACTCTCAAATTGTTTTGGCTATAGCAAAGCTCAGCTACAGATCAAACATAATTTCTTTCTTCTTAAAACAGATAGCAAGTCTTCCCCTACAGACAGAAGGGAAGACTGACATGTGCTTTTAGAGATGACAGGGAAGAAAAGTAGTGGCAAGGCAGTAGACAAGGAAATTAAAATGGCTGAGAAACTTTGGATTTTCTCTCCAGTCCTGGAACAATCTGGAAGGCCAAAAGTGACGCAAGTTTATAACCAAAACCTGCTTAATTTTAATTCAACATAATCCTCATTCACAACCATCCAGAACAAATGCACATGCAAATGTACTAAAACTTCAAAGTTTTTTTCTTCAGCATTTATAAAGAAATCGAATCAACCAACCCACGCATACACAAAGCCAGTTCTACACTTACAAGAAAAAGAACTTTAAAATTGTGAATCACAGAACAGTTTGGGTGGGAAGGGATCTTAAAGATCATCTAGTTCCAACCCCCCTGCCAGGGCAGGGACACCTCTCACTTGACCAGATTGCTGAAGGCCTCACCCAGCCTGGCCTTGAACACTTCCAGGGAAGGAGCATCCACAGTTTCTCTGGGCAACCTCTTCCTGTGCCTCACCACCCTCACAGTCAAGAACTTCTATAGCTCTGCAACAAAAATCAAGGTTTTGTATAGACAAGGAGCTCTTCTCTGCCTACCACTAAACTGCTACTTCTGAAGTTCACTGTAACCAGGCAAAGAAATGCATGTTGAAAACCTCCCAAAATGCAATGTGAACCTGCTAGAAAGACAGCCACTAAAACTAGAACACGGGACGAAGAGGTCATGAAGATGCAGTCACATAACTGTGACTATATAAAAAAAAAAAAACAAACAAAAAGAAATCCAAACCAACATAATACTTTTACATGAAACAAGCCCTAAACAACCAAGTTTCTGGAAGTAATTGATTTGGAAAAAAAACAAACTAACTGCCTATGTGGAAATTACATACGCACTCAACTATATATGTAATCTCATAAAGATGACAAATTACACCTAATTAAATAATAACTGATACTAAAAAAAAAATCCACAAAAACCAACCAAAAAAACCCAAAAAACAAAGAAAATGCCCAAGTCTATCCAAGCTTTATATTTACAAGGCAACAGCAAAAGTGCAGCAGAAGCCAACCTACCTGAGGGGGAAACTGCCACTTGCTGGACTCCATCCTCAAACTTCTGCCAGCGCAGGCCGGCCGCAGGAAGGGCACTGCAGTACAGGCTGCCCCGGTAGTCCAGGCACCAAATGTATTTTTCTGAGACAACCAGGCTCAGGATGCCATAGCCAGGGCCAGAGTATCCCATCCAGCTCTCTGCAAACTAAAAACTGTAGAGTCAGAACAGTGTCAGGTGGCTTCAAAGTGCATAAGAAAATGAGTATATAAGAAGAGCAGCTCCCACGTTTTGATTTTAAAAAAGCTAAACTTAAGTACTTTAATCAATGAATAATTTTGCCTTGTGTAAAATAAAACTACATCTGTCACTGTTCTCTAAGGCTGTATGTGCACAGTGAGACTGCTTAAACAACAGATTTAGCAAAAAAATAAACCCCTCCACCCTGTCATCCAGCTCCAAAGAAGGAATATATAAACATGTACAGTCTGCCTGTAGTTCAGGAAATTATTCACTGTCTAGGAAGTGATGAGCAAAGAGAACAAAGCTGAAGGGCAGAGACAGCTGACTATCCAACTCTGGTACTCTCTTTATGGTAGAGGAGCCATGTCTTACGGAAATCTGGTTTACAGCCTGCTCTCTGAAATTTTGATTGCTTGCATGAGGTGAACTCAAGCACTGCATACATTACCAGGGGAGGTTTCTGAACATGACAGAGTGTAAGAATACCATAACCTGAAACAAAAATCTTCTGCACTTTGGGCTGCAGTTGTCAGTAGATAGGACACCATCAACTTATAACTCAACCTTTATGAATTAGTATTTGGTTGATCTCAATACAAGGCTGCTACAGATCCAAAAGAAACAATTCCCCCACCCTACAAGAACTGCATTTCCTTCTCAAGACTTCTGCTAAAAGTCACAGTGATTCTTTTGCAGATTTTACAATTAACTTTAGTACTTATTTTCTATAGTATCTATGAGGATTACCCACAAATAACTATGAAAGAAAGAGGGATAACAGAAGAAGGAAACTGTCAACATTTTAAACAGTACTAACTACTGCTGGCTAGGGGGCAAAGACTAATCCTTATTCTGAGTATTTAGAGGTAAATTAATCCTTAAGCAGAAGCCAGCCATGTGAGATAATTAGCATTAATTCTTCATGCAGTCAGCTGAATTTGGGAACAGCATCATGCAGAATTTGGACTACTGGAGATCCAAACAAGCAGTAGCCTTTGAGCGTGACTGGGTTTTACTGTTCACTCTTTAATGGATGAGTTTCTAACAGCATTTTTGTTGAGCTGGGAATAATACAGCCAGAACAGCTTCTCTGCATTGCAAGCACACATCACCCATTTTGAAGTCAGATACATCACATTTTTTAGGAGTTACAACAATACTGTTGTATTTTACTTGTGTATTGAATCAAGTAAAAAAAGTACTCTCCTAAAGACGTAAAGGAGAGTAATTGCAGGAATGTTTCTTTTGAAAAGCAGGAATTGCAGTAATTGCAGGAATGTTTCTTTTTGCTTCTTTTAAGGTTAAAGGTACTTTAATTAAACCAAAAAGAAATACCTGATCAGATTTTAACAGCACCATTTCATCTAGGCTTATCTTGGCTACATCCTGTGCACCAGGCACTGCACCAACTTCAGGCATGCTGGTCTCTGAGGATGAATATGGTAATCCATGTCCATAAATATCCTCTTCATCACTTGAGGCAGATTTTTCAGTCCTACTTTCATGAGTGTCTGCTACCCTTTCAGCAGTGCTAGTACTACATTTAGCTTTGATTGCACTTTCAAAATTCCACCCAGAAATGGAACAGTTATCTGAATGAACATTGTCAGAGATGTCACACTGGAGTGCAGAAGGGTCTGACAGAGCACTGTGGATTAGGGACAGCTGCTGTTTATCTTCCTCACCAGTTTCCTCACCAGTTTCCTCACTTTCCTTTGGTGTCAGAGATGTCTGGACACCAAGTATGCTGTCACATTCCAAAAACATCTGGTCTGTAAGGTCTGGATCTTCAGAAGATTTTTCAGTATCCTGCAGCTTCATTTTATCCAACTCTTCATCTATTTTACACAATGTAGGAAAATCCTGCTCCTCCTCCTCCTGGCTCAGCTTTCCAGGACAGTATTCATTGCTTGCAGAAACCACCCCACCATTACATTCACCACCAACAGTGCTTGTCAAGTCTTCTGTGAGCAGCAGAGGAGATGCAGATGTCAAAGGATCTGTAACAGCTGAAGTACCCATGCCACTGTCACTGTTTGGAAGTTTCTGTAAATCAGCCACATCTCCATTTTCTTCATTAATTAGTATATTTGCTGACTCAGGAGACTGCAGGACACTGAAAGTTTCTGAACCGTTATCTTCTTGCAAGATTGTATGGGACTCCATGCTGAACATACTTTCCTGATCTGGAGATCCAGTACTCAAATGATCAATGCTGCCACTCATTATGCTGGAAGTCATGGAAAAGGAGTCTGCATTCAAGGAATGTGGACTGTCACCAGAAAGCTGACGCTCATAAATGGGTGTGCCTTCCAGAGAACTGTGGTTTCTCCTTGTCCCACTTTCTGTTATCACACACACACAGGAAAAAGAAGGAGAAAAGTAGTATTAATAAAATCTACTAAATCCCAGTGCCAAGAAAGAAATTAAAATATTTTTAGAACTGGAAGAAGAACAAAGCTAAATCTAAATTTTAACAGTAATGATTTTTTTCAACTTTAACATTAAATGATACATACAAAACCAAAAAAATTCTTAATGCAGTAAACAACTAAAATAACTGAGTACTCACACTACTTCATGAAACTAAAGAGGACAGCTAAGAAAGACACTGCCAAATATTCTGAATAGGATGAATAGATACTACACAATTCCAACATAAAACTGGACATAGAGTCCACTGTGTGGTCCCATTAACAAATACATTAGATCTCAAAGCATGTTTACATAAAGCAAAACAAAAGGAATAAACTCCAAACAGATATAAAAAGACTTCATCAATTTATCACTTTTAAAGGAGATTTTCATCTTAAACAGAAATGGCTCACCACAACCCCTCAGCCATTTCAGAAGCACAACACCACACAACACAGGAAGCCTGCCCAACACAGACTCTTCCATGTAACGTGCTCTCACAACATGCAGTGTCAGGGAAATATCTGCTCCACCTACCCTGTTTCTTCTTTTTTTTCTTTTTCACCTTAATTGGCTTTACAATAAGTTCTTGATCAAAATCTTCAGAGCTGATGGTGCTGAAGCGTTGTGAAGAAAGCTGACCTTCCCTCTGAGCTTCTGGAAGTTGGTCTGCACACAGCAGAAAGCTCGAGCCACTGTCCACAGAGTTCACAGAGCTGCTCCTGCTCCGGGATTCACTCACTACAGAGCAGCCCCTTCTCCTGCCTTCACTGCTCAAGTCTCCCACTCTATCAAAGCTTTTCTCTGATAGTGTAGGAGTTTCCAGATCATCTTTCACTGAAGAAGAAGTGCCATTTTTATCACCAGTAACTGAAGGAGAAGTAACCATTTTTCTTTCTGTTTCCACTGAAGGGCTGGATGATACAGATGATACAACTGATGACGGGGTCAGCAATTTAGGACTTGTATCTGTTAAAGGATTTGACAATTTTGAATTCACATCTGAAATTGTCCAAGTGAAAAATAAAACTATAAATAGTTCAAGTATAAATACTAGCATCAAATGACCTGTAGGGGTATAATTTTGGATAGTATTCAATTAAAAGAATATTTATGAAAAAAAATTCTAAGCTAACAACATTTAAAAATAAATACCTGTGTGCATGCACACACACTATAAACTCCCTGCAAATTAATCTATAAGAAAGCACTTCCCCCAAACCCTGTATCAAACTTCTATTAGCAACATTCTGAATTTATGTTTATGTAAAAAGAATAGCACAGGTCTGCAGCTTGGAAGATCCAATTCTATCATACACTGAAGCACCAGCCTATACCTTTAACTTCTTCATTTAAACATGCAGTAGCTTGAAAAAAAATCAAGGAAAATTACCAGATAAATCACTGCAGTAATTAGCAGAAAATACACTTCTAAAGGCGCCTTTCAAACTATACTTGAAAGTTGAAAATAAAATAATAAACAACCTCTAGAAGTTTGTGAGTAAAGGCCTGCCTAAATGACTAAAGCTATTGCCAACATGCAATGACAAGAAAGTTAAATTCTCCACCACTAAATGAGCACATTTATTAGCATTTTGCTAAAACAAAGCTAAGATGGAGTATTTAAATGCATTAGTAGCCCCTTTTAAAGAGTTCTAGTAACATAAATGTTTAACTCAAATGGCAACAAGTATGAAACAGTCAAATTATTTTTGGAATTTTAGTGAGCATTCTTTGGATTTATTTGCCAATTCTTTCTTTTTCATTGCTAGGAAGGCTGAGATTTCCCCTGGAATATGGCTGGTGACAGGGGGCACAGAATCAACTGTGCTGATCCAGCTGTTGAGACTGATCCTAAAGGGATAACCATGATCAGGAATCCTGACTGCTTCAGCATCATGGTTCAGAATGAGCTCTCAAATGCACAGATTAGAGATGCCTCGTTAGGTTAATGCTGATCCACTCTCCAAAAAGGCAAGCATATTTAATTTCTTAATGCCCCCATTCTCACTGCAGCCAAGAGAGAAGCTCAGATAAGCAGATAAACCAGATCTCTAAATACAACCTATCAGAACAGATGAGTAACTCTACAGGACCTGGCAGGTTTTTGCAATAATCTGAAGTGATTTGTCTGTGGTTTGATGTGTTTCAGTTTTGCTGGTTTTGGCTTTTTGTTATCAAAAAAGTACAATAGGCACCGTGTTCCATGAGGTACACACTAATTTATAGATACTAAACTTACTTATTTCTACATAGTAAGCTTACTAATCTATACAAACCTATTGATGACACTCCTTCAGGTCTATTTGAAATTCTTATTATGTCTCTATCTCCCTTTAAGAGAAAAATCTCATTGTTGGTACAGGACACAGACACAATATCACCGTATCCTTCCAAGCCACCAATCAAAGCCTGTAAATAGTCAGCAGAGAAAGAAATAATTGGCATTAGATTAAGAGAGTGTTTGCACAACGTGGTACTCTTAACAAAAGTGTTCTCTGGATTTTAGTCAACAAAAACAGCACAGGCTAAAGATTTTTATCTTATCAAAAAAAGAAAACAGAAAAAAGAAACAGAAAAGAACTCTGATTCAGCTCCATTTTTATACTAATTGAAATTCCACAGATCCATTCTTTGTCCAACTAAAGGCAACTAAATATAACAATTTAAGCAATATACAATTTGGTGGCAGAAGACTGCCACAGTATGAATATTTAATATCATTTAGACAAAAATATACTAGCTTGTATCTGCATTCATATGCGTTTTTAAGACAACAAAATAGCTAACACTTAACTGTATACCAGATAAAAGGTAATACGTCTTATTTTCAGACACCAGCAGTGGTAGAAGAGAAGAATAAATAGTTCCAAGCACATTTTATAGGCCTAAAATATCTTTTTGCACTAATTCCTAGACTGTAGGTTTCTATATGTTTCACTAAGTATCAGAATTATTTATGATGTTAACACTTTAACTGAAAGCTTTAAATATATGTGATTTTCATAAACAACACACTGAGCTAGTTGGTGAGTATATCATTGCAATGACAACTTGAGAAGGGAGACAATAAATATTCTCTTGTTTGTTTTAAATAGGGATTTAAATCACAGCCATAGAATGTATAACCAAAACAGAGTCTCATGGCATAGCAAGAACAAAAATAAGGAAGAAATAAAATATGCAGCCACAAGATTATCTACCTGGTTCACAGTGTCCAGTAAATAGATGCTGTATTCATTCCAGGTCAGCACCCATCCTTCTTGGAAAAAGCATGACACAAGCCCAAGGTGTTTCTCTGGAGAGCTGTAACTTCCTCTGTCAGGTGGTTCTAAACGAGGATACAGTTCAAAAGTTTTTATTCCTCCAGCAAATACATCTTTCAATATGAATGTGGCCTGAACAGTCCCATGAACATCAGACTTCCACAGACGAAGCCCAGGTCTGGCAGCAAATAGTGTCAAGTCACTCTGTTTACACAGGCCAGGTATAAAACATGCTCCAAATTTGCCAGTGCTAAAATGCAAAAGAATTTATTTTAAAAGCTATATACTCAACTTTGAAACAGTTTAAAAATTAAAGGCACAAATTCACAAATTATCAAAAGTCTTTGATTAAAATATTCAGTCAAACATCTGAAGTACAAATTTACTGACAGTAAGACATGAGCAGTAATTCCAAATAGCAAGTTTCCCCTCAGCTTTGGATGTCAGACACTACATCAACAAAGCAAGTTAAATGACTCCTCCTAATAAGCTTCATAGCTTTAATGCCACTCTGCCCATCTCAAAAAGATCCTACTATGCACTCTTCCTTCCCCCAGAATTCACAAAAAACAAGCAAAACTACAAACTAATGCTAAGGAACTGGCAGCCTTTGCTTGCAAGAAGCACAGAACAGACCCCAGCTGTTAAACCCTTCATTTCACAGAAACACCATTACTATCATCCAAGAAAACCCTTCCATAGAAGATGGACCTTGGTATTCCTCTTACTACTCACAGCCCTGAAAGATACATCATAAACCCTCTTTCAAGGGTAAATTTCCTCTCATTAGAGACAGAGTCAGTCATGCTGTTCCATGACTGGGTTCCCTCCTCCTTACTTGAGAGGGATTACGTAAGAGATGTCAAAGCCACACAAGAGGTTCCTAGTCTTCAACTCAAATTTAAGTGCTTACTATACATTCTCCCTATTAACTCACTTCAGTGTATAAGAAAAACAGGGATGATGACTTGCTTTTTGCATTAAATATTACATCACCCATTAGACAGACTTGACTACAATGCTTGCTCACTGCACAGTAAACAAAGAGGGACTGCAGAGGAAGTTTGGCACTGTTTTCAATTTAAAAAATGAGAAAACATCTTAAATATTTTTGCCTAATAGTGCCTTGAAAATATGATCGTGACATACTTGCAACCACATACTCTCTAAATAGGTATAATTGTCATTTCATGTTCAATCCCACACAGCTATGGTAACTAGCTTTTTATGAGCAGACTGCTGTGTTGTATTAATTTTACTGCCTAGATCACTCTGTCTGTAATTCACTTGCAAGAATTAATAGATGAGCCTGCATCAGGATTTTATGAGGGTTACTTTTTTCTGGGCTGTGTTCCAACTTGGTTGACGGATTTCTCTTCTGTGTAAAAAAGCAGAGTCCGCTGTAAAGTAGAGACAAGCAGCACCTTCTGGTTGTAATCCAACTGGACAATCGAAGAGGGCTCTTCCAATACAAGGCTGGAGTTGCAAATACCCTGTGTCAGACACACGCACAATTCACAAGAGTCAAACCTTCCTAAAAATGCAAGGTGGTAACTAACACTTCAAAGAAATTTATGAGCCCAAGAGAAAAAAAGAAAACAAACAAAAAGCTTTTGAACTCCTGTTGCATGAAATTCACGAAATGAATATGGAGTTAATTTATGTAGGCAAGAGGAGAATTAGGTTGTGTGTGACACAGTATGAAATGTAGCTTCTCTTGGAATGCTACCTAATACACTGCTCTTGAAATCAACAGAAACTTTAGGAACTTTAGGACACATTTTCTTCCTTCTTCCCCACTGCCAGCTCATGCCTCACTGAGACAATCATTACTTTTGGTGATTTCTGTCAAACCAAATTGAGGGACAGATCAGGAGGGACAAATCAGGACAAATGACGTTTAAACTTTTCTCCCATTTAAAAACTTAAGTCAGTATTAAATTTGTTGACATCTCAGGTCTGTATTAACTAACAAGATGTGAGAAAAACTCCATTTACTGGAATTTAACATACCAGTCAGCCAACAGCACCCAAATGTTACTTTTGTTCTACACTCTAGACTAAGATGCTGAACAATTCTGAGAGAAGTACTTCACCAAAAGGGCCACATCAGCCAAAAATACCCCTTCCAAACAAAAAAGAAAGTACTGGCCAAAAGCTGAAGAAAGATTTGATAGTTATTTCATGAAAAATGAGAAGAATCACTACTTCTTTTAAAATGCATTACTTTTTTAAAATGATAAGACAGTTCTGAAAGATATCCAATGGTTGCCTTGCTGGGTGTGCAGACACTGGGCCAAGTGTACACCAATAAAGCCATCCAACTAAACCCATAACACTGAGCAATTAAGTAACTGCTAAATATTTAAACACACAAGCATCCTTTCAGAAAGTGCAAATGTGAATTAAGGTCCCTATAACAAATGCTCACCTGGTCTAGGTCTAGTGCAGAGTAGACAATCTTTCCTTTGTCATCTCCAGAGAATAATTTCATGCCATTGGGACTCCAAGCTAAAGCTGTAATGCTACTTTTGTGGATGCCAGCAACATCAAATCTGCGAAGCTGTGAAACAATAACAAAGCAACAGGAAAATGAGCTGAAGAGAAAATGGATGCACAAAGCCTATTCAGTGACTCCTGACTGATTTAACTGGAGATCAAGCACAAAAGTGCAGGTCCTTCTGAAGTTTATTTAGCACAGAAAACCCCCCTCCACCAAAGAGATCAGCCAATCATTACACATGAGAAATCTCTCAGAAACATATTTGATTAAATACAGCTTTTGTAATGCAAAGCATGCTTTAATATTATTGTTTTATAAGCTTAACATATGAAGCCTAAAACATATTTTACTTGCAAGAAGTAAAATATGTTTTATACCTTAAGAGTTACACCCAGCCAGTCTTGCCTCTTTCAACAGGCAAGACTGGCTGGGTGTAACTTTTACAAAGCATCACGGTAACACTGTACTAGAACTGGCCACACTAGAGCTCTCAGAGATTTAAGCAAATGAAAATATTTACCTGTTTGTTCCTTCCAGGTAATGAAGACACAAGCTGGAAAACTGCAACCCGACCTGAGGCTGTACCAACAGCAACCAGATCATCAAAACAACTCAACAGCTTTACAAAAGTTATAGATTCACACCTCCCCTGTTGAAACAAACCATACAAAGAACTCAAAGTTAATGAGACACCAACAGAGAACTCAATTCTGACCAATCAGCTTCATTGGAAGACAACAGTAAAAGTTAGTATTTACCTCAAAATTATATTTTTTCATCTGGTTTATATGTCTGCAGTAGAGATAAAGCATTCCAATGCTGCTCCCCACAGCAATGTAGTCTCCATTGGTATCAAGTGCTGTCAGGTAAACCACGATGGAGCGAAAGCCTTTCTGGATCTTTGTAGGAATGGCATTGAGGAGATAATACAAGGGGCAAAATTCCTTAAATATAACTGGTGAAGCCACAGATGCCATAGCAAGGATTTGCATCAGCAATTTTAAGGCTGAAATACATACATCTACATGACTACATAAGGAAATCTGAAAGACAAAAGCAAAAGACGTGTCATTGACTTGTGTGGAGAGAGTAAAAGGGTAACAGCCACAATCTAGCAAAAAAGAAGAAAAAATTCTCAGATTTTGCTTTGCATAAAGAAAAAGCAAGTTAAACTCTAGTAGTGAATGTAACCTATTCTTAGAAGAAACTTTTTTTTTACCCAAAAGTGTATTCCTTAAGTTCAGCTAACATATAAAGATGTATAGTAACCACTAAATATGGGATAACCACTTTTTCTTGCATCTGTAAATCTGTCAAAGTTGAGTTGGAATGCAGCGTTTCTTTTCATCTTCCTAGTGAAAAAATCATAAGGACTCTGACACTGAACAATCTATGTGATGTATTTCTTCATCTTTCTGCAGCCTCTACCCTCAATCCAACCAGTGCCCAAGAGCCTGGGATATTACAGGGTTGCAAGACAGAAACAACAGACTAACATTTGTGCTCCACTCCTTAATTCCCCTCAGCCCAAGAAAAAACACAGCTGAGAAGTAGTTCAGCTAGAGCTACATCTGCTATACATTCAAATAGCAACCAAAAATTAGAATAATATGGGAAGAAAAGAGTGAGTAAAAACTTAAAAACTCCTATTTTGACAGACACAGGAAAATATCCATGTAGCAACTGAATTTAGAAAGATAAGGAGCAAACAAGAAAAAAGTACCATATGTCCAGGTTTCCTTTTATGGATAAGAAAATAATTTCATGCTGGTGAGCAATACTGTAAATATACTTAGGGAAGAATATCTACAAAGAGTCTGTTTGCCTCCTCCAAGAAAAACAACAGTCAGAGCTCATCACAGCAATAACATACTGGCACCTTCAGAAAAAGCTGATCAGGAGGAACATAAAAATATTTAAAATATTTGTTTAAACCCAGTAATTTTTCTCAGCACTACAGCCTTGAGAAGAACATTTTGCAGCAGTAGTTGCTGCTTCTCCTCATGGGTGACTTTGAAACATGGAAAAGAAAAGAAGCCTTCACTTCTCAAGTTTTATTTTGCTTTGAACGAGTGCAGTTAACAGAATGCCTTGCAGTTTTCCAACACAAGAATTTTGGGTATCTGTAGATAGGAAAGTTTTTTATGGTTGTTTAAGATCTTAACAGTGAAGATTTTCTTTAGCTTCAGCACAGTTAGAACTTCCTCAGAGAAATAAAAAAAGGAGATCTGCCAATTGAAGTTAGAAATGCTTCCAAATGCTCACAATTATTCTGCGAACTGCTCCTATTGCAATTTGTGATATATCCTATTGTGCCTTGTTTTTAATTCTCTAAGGATGGAAAATGTTTATTGTTTGGCAGCTTCATACATTGCTTGCAGTGTGTATCAACTAAACTAGAAAAAAAAAAAAGAAAGTTGTTCTAGTTTAATATCTCCATTACTGTGAAAGACTCTGGTGCCTCAGTTCTCCAACTATTCCACTTATTGAGCAAGAGCATTCAGCACATACACTTTGGGCCCTGCAACACTCGCTGCCAATACAAAATTGCACTAAGGCCAAAGGGACTGTTTGCAGGACATTGCCCATGCATTTCATAGACAAGACCACAGGAATAAAAACTGGTTATTTGGCTTATATTTTATCTGCTACAAAAACTGCCAATAGCTACACTAGCACCAATTGTTAGAAGTTCCTAATTGTGGTATATTTTACTGCTTGCTAGAGTTTAGAAATTAATTCCACTTTCCTGCAATGTTTACAACCTGTCATGATGTATTTCATGAAATATCAAGACCAGCTGATACATGTGTCCAAACTATTTCTGAATGAAGAGTTCCTTTCAGAGATGTTTACTAAGTTAACAGATAACCTTAGCCCATCATGACACTTCCACAATATTTTCACAAACCATTGATTTCCTATCCTGTATTTTAAGTCTCCTACCCCTTCCTTCAGCATTTTCTGCTTTCTATCTACAGTCAACTAAATATAAAAAGAATCCACTATTAAAGTCTCATTGGCTGTTCTAAATGTGCTGTTCTGCCACTTTAGTAACTTTACTAGCATATGGTCTTTTTTTCTTTTCCCTAATAAAATAAAACCCAGTCTTTGTCCTGAGTCTCATGTTTTCTAATCTTCCTCTGTCTAACCTCAACTTCTACCACTACCCAGCCACTGCCTCATAAATCTGACATATTTTGGGTTTTAAGTCTCCTTTGTGACTCTTGCGATTTACATCTGTCAGTATCCAAAGCTGCTCTCACACTCCTCAGTTACTAGAGGGCTTTCCAAGCCCTCAGAATTCATCCTCTTTCTTAGTCTTCACCACTAATTCTTCCAGCTCAACTAAACCATTAAAAACAGAGTAACTGATTACCAGCCATGGAAATACGCAAATTTTTATTATCCAGAAAAATACTTTTCCTCATTCCTCCACAATAACCCTATCTGCTACCTGATGCATATTTTGGAAATTTACATTTAATTTTTAAAAAGAGAAAAAAAGAAAGTTTGACAGGGGTTTTTCTTCCTACATACAAAAAACCATAGGAGGAATTACTTCTTGTCACATACTAAGTTAAGTTTGAAAACTCTGCTGTTAGGTAAGGGCTCTCTTAATAAAATTTATATACAATCTCTGATGGCAAAGTAATAAAAAAAGAATTAAGATTTTGTTCTGTATAACCCATTAACCCTGTACAATCAAAACAAAGGAAAACTTATCAATGAACTATAATTTCTTGACATTGCACACAAATTAGTTTCATCTTGAGCTGTTTACAGACTAACAAAACACTTCTATTGATTGTGTAAAAACACGTAAGTGAAAACTCAAAACCATACTTTTATTAAAAATACTACTAATATTAGGTAATTTTATCTACACTAGCCAAATATATAAGGGACTAGAACATCTCCCATACGGCCTATACATTCAAAACAGCTGGACAAATGCCACAATTCTCTGCTTTTGAGCCTAAAGTCTTTAATATCCCTCCAATGACAGCTGTGTATCACATGTAGTCTGTAACAGCTTTAGGATTAATTGTTATCTGTTTTTCCTACCTCATTAATCAAAGGCAAACAGCAGATATAATCTATTTTCTCAGGCAGATTTTGGAAGTGGATGCATATGTTCAGTCTGTGTCAGCCCCAGTTATTCTGAAGCACACAACAGTCATATAGGGCAAAGCAGCTGGTGCTAAGCATCTGTCCTGCAGAGATAGAGTGGAGAAAAATACCACATCAAAACCAATCACCAGAGTCCTTCCTTCTCAACTCTCAGACTTCACAAGTTCTTAAATACTGCATTCAAGGTCATGCTTTGAAAAGTAGGGTTTTTTAAATTTTTTTCCCCCCTGGTCTTAGAAACAGGAATAAGGCTCAGTGCTGCCTAACAGAGCCAACTAAAGAGAGAGATAATCCTGTGCTTCAGCAGACAGGCAGCGCCCAAAGGTTCAGTGCCAGGATATGCCACAGACTGACTGCAGGAAACTAAAGCTGTCACTGCATCTCTCTGAGCCCAAGGGTCCTGTGTGTACTAGAGGGACAACAGCCTCATTTTTTAAAAACCTTTGACATTAAAACTTAAAAGTAAGTTCTTCGGAGCACAGACAAACTCCCATATGACCACAGCTGAACACAACACTCTCTGTTCTCAGCTAGATCTTGCCAACTAAAGAGAAAAGCAGTTTTCTTTTCTAATACTTCTCCCACATTCAGCCCCAGAGCAGGCTACCCCACTGTCACATCTCCAGAGCTTTTCACAGCACAATGCTGCAGAGCAGAGAACCCAAACCCTGCCAAAGGACTTCTGCTTCACGTGTCCTGCACACAGGTCACGGTTACCTGATTAACACACACTTGGCTTTACACAATTCATTACATGTTTGCATTTTTTGGCTGTAAGAAACAAAGCTCACTCTGAAATTTTAAAAGTTTAATAAGGGATAAAAGGGACAATATCCAGCACTGGGGTGTTTGGCAATATGCCAAAAACACACAATTAGCTTAAAACAGTGTTTTTACATACTGTTACATTACAGGGGATACATAAATACTCATAAGAGTTTACACATATTCAAACATTCCTGTGAGTTTAGGAACTCTTTTGCTTTGCTTTAACCTTTAATTTGTCTGCATGCCATCTTGTAGATTAAATCAATATATTTTATTTCTTCTTGAGGCTCCATTCTGTTGTTTTGACACTTCCTAATAACCAGAGAGTCAGTAGCAAACTTTTTCTCTTGGTGTCCTGGTTCTTGTCACTGTTATCTTATCATTCAGGTAAGATGGTCCACAAATGTGAAAACCACATAGCTATTTCACACCATTATCTGAGCTAGTTACACAAATAAAAGCATTTTAACATTATACAGCTTTTCTTTTAATATTATGCTAAGGCCTAAGATATATATTGATCACACTATTATTTATATAAGCTATATGGTACATACATAAATTGACAGGTTATATTATATCAAAAAAGCAGTTAAAAGGAATTACCAATTGTACTATATCAGAATCTTTGTGATCAATAAGAACTTGCAAAAGCTAATACATAAATGCAAAAGCCAATAACTACATTTGTCATTTATAACACAGCTCAAATTATGTTTGGTTTTTTTCCTCTGTGACATAATAAAAAATAAATAACAAAACAAAACAGAAAATCTAGATGAACGATGCGGAAAGGGTAGAAAAGGGGAACCTACAATCACTGCACATCCTTATAGAGATGGGAAAATTCAGCTGATGGTCTTGTGACACCCTATGAGACTTCCACAGAATCCTGGGATGGTTTGGGTTAGAAGGGACCCTAAAGACCATCCAGTCCCAACCCTCCTACCATGGGCAGGGACACCTTCCACCAGCCCAGGCTGCTCTGAGCTCCCTCCAAGCTCGCCATGAACACTTCCAAGCATGGAGTACCCATAGCTTCTCCGGGCAACCTGCTTCAGCGCCTCGCTACTGTCACGGCGAAGAATTTATTCCTAATCTAACATAAACCCGCCCTTCTTCCACTGTGAAGCCATTCCCCCTTGTCTTAACCGCCCCCCCCCTCCTCAACTTAAACATATTTTATTGAAACACACTCAGATGTTTCAAACCGCTCCTTCCCGCACCTGTGTGGCTGCAGCCCCTGCCAGAGGAGGACAGAGCCCGTGGCTCCCAGCCGGACACCCAGGGGGCTGCCTCGCCTTCCCGCCGGCTTTACCTCGGCTTATGCCGGATTTACCGCCCAGACACAGAGCCCCGGCAAGGGGAGGGCGACGCAGCCCCCCCGGGTAACGCAGCCCTCCCGGGTAACGCAGCCCCTCCGGGTAACGCAGCCGCCGAGCCCCGGCCGGAGCCCGCCCCGAGCCCCCTCACCGCGCGCTGCCCGGGAGCGCCGCCCGCAACAGGCGCCCGCAGGCGGCAGGCCCCGCTGGCAGCGCCTGGGGAGGGCAGCGAGACCGGGCCGGCCCTGAGGGGTCCCTCCGGCTCCGCGGGGACGCGGCTGCACTCACCGCTCCGGGGCGCGGGCTGCGGCTCAGGGAGGACGGCAGGGAGCGGCGGCGCCGAGCCCCGAGGCGGCGGAGCAGCGGCGGCCCGGGTGCCTGCGCCGCTCGGGGGCCGGGCTGGGCGGGGCCGGACGTGAGGAAACTTCCGCGGGCGGCGGGGTCGCCATGGCGGGTGAGTGAGGGGGGAGTCGCAGGGAGCGAACGAACGCGGGAGTAGCAGGGGGCGGCCAGAGGCGGGGTCCCGGAATTTCTCAGCAAACTAACGAGGTTTAAAATGCCCATGGTGCTCTGCCAGGCCGCCGGGCTGATGCTGTCACACCCCGGTGTGCGCCGTGTCCAGCACCTTGCTCGTGTGGAACGGGGTTCCCGTGTGTTTTACCACGTCTCTGTATAAATATCTAAAGAGTGGGTGGGTGGCTGTCAAGAGAATTGAGCCGGGCTCTTCTCAGTGGTGCCAACCAACAGGGCAAGAGGCAATGGGCAGAAACTTATGCACAGGAATGATGAACATGAGGGACAACTTCACTGTGCAGTGACCGAGACCTGGAACAGATGAGCCAGAGAGGTTGTGGAGTCTCCTTCCCTGGAGATATCCGGATATCCGTGCAGAACCGTCTGGATACAATCCTGTGCCGTGTGCTCTGGGATGGCCCTGCTTGAGCAGGGGGATTGGACCAGCTAACCCAGTGGGGCCACTCCCAACCTGACCCATTCCGTGATTTTGTGTGGACTTTATATCTTTTGATGTGATAAACTCTTTTCAGGCATCTCTGTGGATAAAAGTTGAAGCCAGCAAACATTCAGGCAGGGCATTTGGCTTGGCTTTGAGCCCTGCTTTGGCTGCCAGGGCAGGACCTGAGGTGCAAAGGTGGGACTGCTTTGTGTGATCAGAGGAGGAACAGAGGGTTCTTACATGGAGACACCATGAAACGAGGGCTTTATGCTCAGCAGTGAAGCACCCACCACCTTCAGCAGGACTCAGCCTTTCCCCAAACTCTTGGAGCTCACATGTTGCTGTGAATTAATTCTGACATTCATGGTATGAGCCCTGCACACATGCCATTGCTGCCATGCCTTCTCTCTGTCGTGCACTGCATTAGCATCTGACTGTCATTTGATGTCAGAAGACTGCTACATCTGCCAGCACTACAAAGCCACTGCTGTCTGTGCTGCAACTGCACAGCTCAGAATGTGCTTCCACTTGTTTAATAACATGGTTTTCTTGCAAATAGCAAGACATGAGGAATTAGATTTCATGACCAAAGACAGTTAATGTAAATTCCATTTTACTTTAATCAATATTTACCAGTAAAGCAAGGAAATCCCTCACACAAATAGCTACTGTACACTGATTTGTTTCTGTATGCTTTAAATGGCTTCAATATCTTTATTTTCTCATACAGCAAAAAGTCCTCCTGATAGTACTCCAAGAAGGCCTGTTTTATCTGTCAGTGCAAGAAAAATTAAAGATAACGCAGCAGACTGGCATAATTTAATGATGAAATGGGAGAGACTGAACGATAATGGATTTACTACAGCAAACAAAATAGTCAACATGAGGATCAGTGAGCAGTAAGTATGCTAATACACACGAATTAAGATAGCATAAAGATTGCTTTTATTGAGAGATTAATCTGCTTTCTTCACTAGAAAGTTCTTTTGGGGGATGGGAAAAGAACATGTCACAGTGGATAAGCTAGCTCTTAGATCAAACTCAGGAGTTGCATTTTTTTTGGTTACATAAATTATTTACATTCAAATAATGTCTCATATAGTAATGATATTTGCAAGAACTGGTAAATCTTTATTTTACATAGTCAAATGTAACATATTTTTAATACTTACATAATGTACCAAGTTAAAATCTAATTTTATAAATCTCAGCCCATGTGAGTTCCCTTATTCTCTTGCATGTTTTACAGTGAAGCGTAAAAAACCTCAAGTCAAAAGTTCAGAAGATTTTAAGGAAGAATCAGTGATTTGTACAGATAAAAAGTTTTAATGGTGACAACTTACAACAAAATCAACAAAAGTACCACACCACAACCACCTTAAAAAACCCACAGAAAAACTGAAAAAAACCCACTTTGGTAGAGCTTTTATTTTCATGTTTTAATGAAAAACCTTAACTAACAGGGCTGTGAGCAGCTTCTACAGACTCCTGACAGCTGAAGAGGGTTTGTCTGACAGGGTTCTGGCAGGTACAAGCTGAGGAATATTTTGCTGTAATGGTGCCAGATGTTGCTTTTGCTCTTTAGCAGCTCTCTCTCTCCAGTCTGAGTTTACAGCTGGTGTGAGTCTGCCAGACAGGGCAAGTGTCTGCACACCGGCTGCTCTGGGGTCACAGATAAATGTCTTGGCTTAAATTTGCACAAAGGTGAGTTTGTGGTGAGGCTCCAGATTGTCCTGTGGAGTAGCTGAAGCCTGAACATACCTTGTTGGTGATGAGAGAACAACCTCCAGCACAGGGGCAGGGTAAAGAGGGAAAAAGTGTTATCTTAACACCTGCAAATGTTTTTTTCAAGCACATGTTCTAAGGTACAGTGGTTCTGTTTTTCTCTGAAGATAGTGGTACTAGCCCCATTTGCCCACATGGCCAGCTATGGTTTGTGCTGTTTTTATGTAGGAATTCTCATGAACAGCCTGTGAGTGAGAGATTTTATAGGATCAGACCACAGAGATTTTAAATCTGTGCTGCTCAAGTAAACCTATGTGTAGTTGTTTACGCTGCCTCATGTTTCTGTTTTAGATTTCAAGACAACAAACTGGAGATAGCATGTGATAACAGTGCCACAGAACCCGAAAAACCAACCCCAAAATACAATGAAGAGCTGGACAATTGCTGTGCAGAATTACTTGAGACCTTAAAGCAAATGGTAATACTGATTTTTCAGACTTAGTCAATATGAATCAATTCTAAGTGTGCTCAAGTAACAAGGAAATGTCCCAAAGTATTTATTGTAGACAGAAAATTGTGATTTTCATTCATAGTTCTTTGGTTTCAAATCTGAATAACTATAAATCCAGAGTTATTCATTTATTTGATTGATTGGTAAATTTCAAAGTTGGTTTCACATCTTCTGTCAGCTTATAGTTCTAGTCCCCCGTTTAAAAAGTGATGTGGAAACAAATTGTACAAAGAATGCATTCCAAAGCTGCACCTGTTTTCTGTTTCTCATCCTGGATATCCCCTCTGTTTAGAACAAAAGAAACAGCAAAGCATAAGGCAGTGCTCTACCTGCCATCATATCCTTGCAGCTGTCTTTGATCAGACATAATGTAGTCATACTTTTAGCCTTCCTGCCTGTATTTGCTGTGCAGATCTCCTTCTCTGGAGAGTGGCGTAAGATAATTATGTAACCCAACATTTTTCCTGGATACCTGGCTAGGAATTAATGTCACCTGTCACTCTGACAGGAAGCAAACATTTTTTTTTTCTGCCAGATACTGTAATTTAAAGTTCTTATTAAAAATAACTTTTACAGCCTTTTGCCAAAGTGGAGGCCCATTAAAAGAATGGTAGATCTAGTTTTTTTTATAGATAGAATACAGACCTCCAGTATTTAGAAAAAGCAGGAAACTGGCTAGACTTCCCTCAGATTTTTTTCTGTGGGGAAAATATTTGGGTATTTTTTTTCCTTCATGTATTCTTGTATTCAGACTACAAATGCGTTGATAAAGTTTTTACTCTTCCTGAGGAACAGGAGTCTAAGCAGTCAGTGTTAGATTGGATACTAAACATAGCTACTATGACCTAATTTATTTTTCATTCCTTAGGAGTTTATACAAGCTGACAGGTTCATAGATAAATCTGTGGTTTAGCTGCTTGATGTGAAGATACTGCCTGCAAGCTTCTTTTTGGTGTAAATAATCATACCCAAATGCACAAAGTCAGATGAACATGAAGGAAGTGGATGGAATTACCTATTTTTTGAAGCAAGCTGTTAGATCACCCTAGATACATTGTCAATAGTAGCTTGAGCTGCTTTTCTCACCTGCTGCTGATTTTTTGAAATTAAAGTCATCTTGATATGGTAATGTACAAAAAGATCTTGATAGGGCTTGTGCTGTACTGGTGTGATGTTTTTCCCCACTGCTAAATTGCTATAGGAAAACTAAGGAGGTGAAAAAGTGAGAGGGCTTTAGTATATTTCTACATGTGGGAAACAAAAGAATGTCCAAAACAGAGTCATATCTGCAGTGTTCAAAATTTCCGTGTATCTCATATTAAGTCTTTATATAGATTCCAGTTTTGATTCCTGTCTGGAGTTAAAAAAATGTGAGTTAGAAATGTCATTATTAAATAGCTTTAATAAATAGCATGATTTCAAAAAATGCTTAAGCTTATGGTAGCCTAATATTCCTGAGATATTCATTAACGTTCCGTGTTCATAATTTTCAGACAAAAATACAACTGAAAATGGAAAGGCTTACTTCAACTACTAAAGCAATCTGTGACTTGGAAACATTCCACCATGGAGCTGGGAATTGCAAGGCTCCCTTCTTTCATACATGGCCCACATCATACTTCTGTAAGTAAAATATTGATTATCTTAGCTAATTACATTGTCTCATCAGTGTCATCCAATTTATGACTGAAAAATAAGCTCTCTTATCTGGATGGCTTGCCTGAGAGGGAGAGAGTGCTGTCTCCTTTACAATTGACTAATCAATAAACACATGAATGCATCACTTGGTTTAGAGTTACTGCTGATGACTGCCAAGCATTGTCTGACATGCAACAATTACAGCATAGAACTAAATTTGTCAGCAGCTTACAGTGTCCAAGCTGCAACAGCCACATCCTCTGCAGGCAGGGATGAATTTGCAACTTGCTGGTGTTAAGCTGCAGGCTTAACTACTTGACTTGTCTCTTGACATTGAAATTAAATCCTTGAATGAACAAGCAAGCTATACCTCAGTTAGTTCTCAAGCAGCCAAAGAAAAATACCTCTGATCTCAGTGTCAGTCAAGACAAGTAAAGAAATGTTACACTCTACTGTTAATTCTTTTAGCACTCACTTGATGGCAAAAGGTACTGCCTCCCAACTGGTATTACCCCAGTTTTAAAACTGTCTGAATTCAAGAGAAGCCTGATTGCATGCAAAGCAACTGTCTTCTTTGTGAAAATCATACCTTTGTGAAGCTCTGCCTCTTAATTCACTACCACAGTTTAGAAGGAATCTTAATGTATTAGTTTCTGCCATCCTCAAAGAAAAAGAATGACAAAGACAACTGCTGTCAAAACACCCATTGTGACTGAATCATTTAGTGATGCTGTCTACACCATGAAAGACTAAATCCTTCTGAAGGCAGTGATAGTTCAGGCTAAGTTTGAAGCACAAGCTCAGTCTCTCTTTAAAAATACTTTGTTTGGTTATTTTTTAGGAATTCAAACAGTGAAAGATTACTGATGCATTTTAACCTCCCTACCAGTTTTACTAACATAACTAGTAACAGTTTTTATAATAAATGCTTCAGTTTTGTTCTGTTGGGGCTTTTTTATTGATGGTTTTCACTAGTGGTATTACTTAGTGGTGATCATGCATTGCTGAAGTGCTTCACAGCATGTGAGGGCATCCTTAAGATTAGCTAAAATCAAGAACAATTCTAAAATGTGAAGCTTGTATTGCAGGACAGCATTACCAAATTTTAAAATCAAATTTCAGTTCTTTGAGGAATAAACTGATTATTTTACAGTAAGTCCTGAGAACCAATACCTCTGCTTATTCTATAATTAAATGTGGACTCGTGTCAAAATCAGAAGTGTGTAAAATACATCCCAAAGCTGAGGAAATTGTTAAGCATTTTATATTCTAATGTAAAAATATCTTTAATGCTGTAAAAAAAAGATAGCTACAATTGGGGAATAGCTTATGTAAGTTAGGGTTCTTTTATGATCCATGTATTACAAGTATAATTTATCTTTTAGAGAATTGCTAGAGTGTTCTGGTCAATGTGCTTGGTTTTTGAATCCATTTCAGATGAGGTTTGTCTGAAGCTGTCTGAAATGTACAAGAAGGAACTACAACTCAAGCAAACAATTGTACAAGACATTGCTCATTCTGCTGACCAGGATCTGATGATGGTGTATTTATCCTCGTGGCTGTACCAGCCTTACATTGAGAACAGCAGCATGCTGCTGCTCGAAGCCATGCTGCTGGAAACAGGACACAGGCAGTGCTAGAATTCCAAAGGTTGCATGGCTGCTTTCTAGTGATGCTAATATGAAACTGAACTGGCATGTTGCAAGGCTTACCAAGTAAGTTGATTTTTTGTAAAACTTATTAAAACTATTTTTCTCTATTCATATTCCTTACTTTGTCTCAGCTGATAGTCCTTTTTCTGCATAGGACAATCTAGTTTTGGTTGTTTTTATCTATTTTAAGGGCAACACACAGGCTACAGGTAGGAAGCTAAGTCCTCTATAGTCAGAAAGAGATAAGCACTGCTTGGTAATCTGGGGGATTCAATGCATTTAGAATCTACAGCAAAAAATGTTACTTCCTCCCAAGTCTGGACAGCCTAAAGTACCTACACAGTCCCTTTTGCCACAGAAATTCAGCACTTCTTGATCTTCCATGGGTTTGGTTTTTTTGTTGTGGGTTTTTGTTTTTGTTTTTTTTTTTGCATGAATTAACAGGGCAAACGTTTTTGTAGTTCATTTTTAAGTGGAGGAAAGGAAAAACAAAAAGAAGAATCCAAAAGGATCCACATAGTTTGGTATGTGATTTTGAAACGCTGCTGCAGACAACAGTGTAAATTCTGGTTTGGTTTTGATTCTGGTGTTGTTGGGTACATCACCCTCAAAGAGTGATCCAAGCCTGAACCAGCACCCAGGGAAGGTTTAGTACAACTCAGCATTCTACAGTCATTATATAATAAGGTCTTGTCCCTTTTAATTAACTTTTTTTTTTTTGGTAAGAGATGTTCCATGAAAGCATCTGTGAATAAAAAAACCTGCTTTAGTCAAGGCTGTATCCCCTCTTGTTTGCTCCCTGTCATAGGGCTCAGTGAGTTTTTCCTTGGGTTACTGGTACTGATGTCAAGTGGTTTTGGTTTGAAGGTGTCTGTCCCTCTGTACTGATAGGAAAAGCAGGGTCACTTACCTCATTAGCCCCAAGCTGAAACCTTGGGGTTAGTAAGGGAAATTCATCAGTTTCCTGCAGTAACAGGACAGACATGAATTGAAAAGTTTTCTTGAAAAGTTGTTCTGTTAACAATGAGGTTGTTTCTGGCAGCTAATAAGAGTTCTATTCTTAGCCCGCAATTCCAGCATTTAAAAAGAAATTCTGCTGTAGCTCAAGGAGAATAAAGTTAGGAACAGCTTTGTTGGGTTTTGTTATTTTTTCAGTGGAAGTGTTCCACTTAGTTTAACAGCCACCTTAATTCATCTGAGTTGGGCCAGACCTGTGTCACTATGGAAACATCTCAGTACTTCAGAAATATTTTCCAAGGAGAAAAGATTGATTCACATATAGAACTGTTCTTTTAAGATGAGAGTAGGTGTATTATATTTCCCAGCATGTGCAAATTGATAGGGAAGGCAAAATTGAAGCAAGTTTTCATTTTCTCCACAGGTGGAAATTGTAGTCTGTTCTCATTTCTTAAGAGGAAAAAAGCTCTTCAGGAAGGGGTTTTCATAGTTTTCATATTCACAGACCCTCTTGCTTATTGACTGTTGTTGGGCACTGGAAGATTACTGCAAAATCATTGCAGAGATGTTTTGTCATTCTAGCTCTAAGCAGTTGATTGTTATATTTGTAGCCCTCAAATATAATTATTAGACAGTCAGTACAAAAGAATATCATAAGGAATTGCTCACTGCAATGAAAGACTTTGAAAGACCAGCAGAAATTTGCTTTGTATGCTACCTGCACTTACAAGGTAGGTCTGTATCCTCTGGCAATTACCACCTCCTCAAAAAAGAGGGGAAAAAACCCCAAAACAAACAGTAAGTCATTAATAACTCATTAATGTACAGTATCTTTCACAACTACTCATAAAAGGCAATGTTTTGGATAATCAAATTCATCTTCTACTTACGCAACCACAAAAAAACAAACCAACAAACAAAAAAGCCTAACCCAACTATGCTTAAAGGGACATAGTAGAGCAGTTTATTTAGTCTGTAAATTGTCTTCTGTTTAGATTCAGTTTTAGTGTTTTTCTTCGTGGTAACAATACCATGAAAAAAAAAATCAGTGTTCATACTTGATTTAAGAACAATTCTCCTGTCCTTGGCAGATTTGTCTGATTGTCCCAGTAGTAGCATCTATTCAGCAATGAGGTGACACACACATTTTAGTGTCACACTTTTCAGTAATGTCTGCTCATTTAATGCTGTTCTTTTTCACCTGCTAAACTTTTTGAAAGAAAAGACAGTGCCCTGGACAAGATGCTGGTAGGAGGTCTCTACAAACTATAATCTGATCGAAGGATCATATTGAAAGTATGACAGAAATTCAAGTAATTTGCCAAGTTTTCTCCCTGCCTAGAGCAACAGTCCCTTTGTATTATGATTAAACAGTACAAGGTAGTGTGGAGTTACTGGAAAGGCTCAAGTGTAGAACTCATAAAGGATGCATCATCTGAAAGGGGAAAAAAAGTGTAATACCACTCTAACAAAAATAAGCCATGACAGACTAAAGCAAAAAAATAATTTGGTACCTCATTAAGGAAAATTAGATCACTACTTATGCACTTGCCCATTTATGTCTATGTAACAGCAATTTTTAAAGGTGTGGCTGAACGTTAGACAAGCAACTTAAATACATTTCCAACTGTTCAGTACAAATCAGATCTTGTTTGAGGCTATTTTTGTCTCAACTCAGTGAGTGCTTATTTCAGTAAGGATCAGCTAGGCTGTCACATTGTTCCCAGAATGCACAAGTTTGTGGATTATACTTAAACCTGCTCATTTTTCCAGGCAGATTTACATGCATCAAGTCTAGATGCTAATGAATATTCAAGATAGCTATTAAAAAGCACAGAAATGTGTTTTGTAATCTCAGTGGCACAGAAAATGCACATTTTTAATAGAGCTTTTATTTTACCCATATACAGCTTGCCAGTACACAGCACACCACTGCTGCACAGCAGTACAACTTACTGCATTTTGACATGGCTAGAGAGAAAAGGAATTACGTAACAAAAGGGAACAGTGCAAGTTTTAGGGTTAACAAGATTTCCACTTTCCACCCATCCCCAACATATAAAGCAAATAGACCAATGTTAATTCTAGAATTTTTGGTTGCAATGCTGCTAAATTTATATAAACATAAGTTATAAAAAGTACAGGGCATAGAAACAATTTACAAATAAGTTAAATTTCAATTATCTCAGGATTCACATTAGAAAAATATACATTTTATAATCAGTCTTTTCCAAAAGAAAGCTTATAGGGTTTTCTAATTTATGGCTCCAATTCACTTTGAGAGAGCAAAATATCTTCACTTTGGCCACCTGCTTCCATTGCCAGTAGTGCTTCCACCGTTTCCAAAGGTATCCCTTGGGGTGTGCGAATGTGCATTGTAGTACCATTGGAATCAGTCACAATGACAATGCCTTCTGCCTGAGACAAAACAGCAGTGTCTGGATGAGACAAGATAAGCCCATCTGAAGTCTGAATAAAAATCTGTTGGTGTCCCTGAGACAAAAAATCATGGCTCTCATCAGAAATCTCAAAAGTTACAGTTTCATCTACAGTAACTGTATTTGCCAGCTCGTGTGCTTCCTCCATCCCACAAGAATATTCACTCTGGTGTTTGAAAGCATTTTCCTGGTTCCCATGAGCAGACAGAGAGGCTCCCTGGCCAGGGTTCTGGTGTGACTCAGCCTGAGCACTCTGGGGGTAGTTTATTGGCACAACGTTTGTTGAAAACACCTTCTCAAGTTCCTGTATCTCATCAGTCACATCAGCATTATGGAGTTGCTCAGAATGTTCTTTAATTGCAAAATTCGGGTTTTCTTCTTGCAGCTGATGATATTTTGGACTGTGACCATTTTCTGCACTCGTTGTTAGGCCAGTGCTCTGCCTGGCCCCTGCTTGCTCCATCAGGGAGCTGTGGAGCTCAGGAGCTGCCGATGCTCCCGCCGCGCTCCCGCTCACAAAGCGCGCCTGGACTGGCCCAGCGGAGCCACCTGCTCCCACAGGCAGCACCACTCCAGGGTGCAGCATAGATCCTTCACCTGCCAGGCCTGCTCCCTGTATCCCTGCAGGCTGGGGATACTCCAGCCTCATTTCCACAGTTTGGGAGAAGGTACCTGAATTTTCACCATCGATTCGAACTCCTGAATCAGCAAGTGAGTTATGTTCCTCTGCTGTCTGTAATGTACTTCCAGTTGTACAGCAGGTGATATGCCTCTCTTCTGAAAGCAGGATTTCTCCATTTAATGGATTAAAACCTGAAAAGGGGGAAGAAGTATTATTTTGTTGGGCAATCTAATATTGCATGCCAAAAAAAACCTATATTTCAGCAGTAGTTTTGGAGGAAAAGCTAGACTACTTCCCTGCTTTGCTTCCCCCAAATTAGCAAACCTGAAGCACCTTACAGGAGTTTCATAGAACTTCCCAATGAGAAAGTCATTATAAAAATATAAATATACAAGTATTAAAATATTAAATATATATAGATAGATATTAAAATTGTGGATATATAAATAAATATAAATAATATTTAGAATTCTTTATTTTTGAATAGTGATAGTTATCAAGTATTTCTGTATCAAGAGACCTTATATTTAGAGGCAGCATTTTTCTGCTCATCCTGAAAGCAACCTGGACTGAAAGGCAAACTCAATTTTCTTCCATCTGTCATGCAGCTAGTAACATTAAAAGATACTTTACCAGGCACAAACTTGTCAGCTGCTCACCCTCATCACTTTTAGTAAGTTGATGGAAACATTTAAACTTCTGTTTAAATTTCTGTTCCTAATCAAGCTCATCCTGAACTCAGACATGTCATCAGGTTGCTACGTATTAATTAGCTGTGCTAAGAGCCCCAGCAGCACTTTTGTCCTGTGCCAGAAAAGGTAAAAACCACAAGAAATGCAGTCTTCTACCAGGACCTGACCAGGGTGCCAAACCCTGAAAGTAGCTGGACAATAACTACTAAGCTGCAGTAGTATGAGCTGTCAGTCTTTATTATTAAAGCTTAAAATGAACAAGTAAGTTGGTTTGGTTTTGGATTTTTTTTTTTTGTTATGAAAGATACCATTGCACAAAAAAGGGACTTAACACTGCAGAGAGGACTATTTTTAACATTTTGCACTGTAGACTAGCAAACACCCTACTAGCAGGTGCAAGCAAAATGTAATTTTAAAAACTCCTAGCCCTGAAGAAAATCATAGTGCAGCAAGAAGTAAGCATGGTCGTGCAGAGAGCCTTTCAGAGAAAGAAAATCTGATGGAGGGAAACAAAAATAACCATTGACTGAAAGGCATACAAAGGGCAAAAGCAAAGGCACTTAGAGCAACACCAAAACAAGGTATTTACGAAGTGCATGGTACTGATAGACATATCTTACTAGAGATTTACTTTCCTTTCACTGTTACCCTGCTAATCTGAAGGGCAGCACGATGAAACATGAAGAAGGAATAAAAAGAAAGGCAACCACCTGAAGACTGTGGTGCAAAAGGTGCCTCAATTCCAATACAAGATGTATTCCAATAATTGATACAGGACAGCCTACACCAGCTCTCCCTTTCCCCAAAGTTCCATAAAGCTCTGGTAATTCTGCTGTTGTAGCTGGCTGGGCCAAGAGGAAGGATGTGCACTGTGCTTCCTCTGCTCTCCCACAGCTGACACAAAGGTTGAGCACTCAGAGGGACAGGACAGACAGGAAGCACACAGCAGAAGACACTACTATGCTCATAAATAGTATCAATCACTGATTATCATGCATCCAGCACTGAGCTACTGCTGTCTGCATCATCTGTAACTTTTCCCTCCTCATGAGGCCTTTTCCAGTTAAACAGCTGCTTTTGAAGGACCTGGGAAACAAGAGATAAAACTACAAGACAAAAACCACAGTAGCTTGAAGAACAAAGATTTGTTCAGCTCCTCCATGAACAGAACTTGAAAATCTGAAGAAGTTACCATCTTTTTCGAACAGTGTACACAAATTCCCACTCCTTTCTTTCACTTCATCTTGACTGGCATAAGCATTGTTCACATTTTCTGTTACATCTTCTAACTTGGTCCTTTTGGCTGGTGGCAACAGTTCTTCCCCTGAGCTCTGTCAATACAAGAGATTATTAACTGCAGCCTTAGCACTTGACAATACTGGAAAAGATAACTGTGGGAACATCATGTGAATGATGATCCTTGAAAACAGGATTTACACTAAAGGTCTTCCTAAGAGGTAAGGATTTAAACACAGCCCTCACACTTCACCAGAACTCCAAAGGGACAAAACACAGCTCTCTGCTACAGCTATAAACAGACTGAAGCTCATCAACTGACTTGTCAGAAAGAAACTGTTTGCATGCCCCTCTATCCACCACCAATTAGCACAGCAATCACTTCTCCAGTGTCTGAACCTGCTGTAGGTTAGGCCATTTCCTCTAACACAGGCTGGAATCTGTGGAGCCTCCAGTTACCAGCACCTCAATTAAGTTCTTTTGTCCCTGTATCAAGGACCTGTAAGTCTTTAATATTCTGTCCTGAATGCTACCAAGTGTCTTCCCAAAGCCCATACTTAGTGTGCTAGTTCATATGCCCTGCTATGATACCACAGCAAAGACTACTTTCACAAAAGCCTTACTTTAACATGACTCAGATAATACCAGCATGATTTTGTAAGGAATAATTATGTATTTTTAAAAGTTTTAATTGGTTTTAGTTTCACTGTTAATTTTCACAAAGGTGTTCCATACCTCAGCTAAACGTTTTTGTCCCAGTACATCCACAGGCACTTGCTCACTGACCATTTTAATTACACATTGCGAATAAGGGTCTGCACCTTGCATCTTCTGTTCTCCACTGAGTATTTCTGTGATTCCTAGAGATTCAGCAACCTTCAGAAACAGATATAAGGAAAGAAGTAAAAGTTAGCCTCTCAGATCTGAATACATACATGCTGAAATACAGATCAGTTTTCTTAAAACTGAACTACAACTACATCATATCTAGCCTGACAATCACCTCAGCTCAATGCAAGTATTTAGACTCCCATGTTTTCTACCAGCCTTCACACTGACACAGGACCTTCATCTGAAGGTGTCTGTTAACAGACAAACTTGAAAGAATTATGGTTTTATATAGAATCCAGGGACAGTTACTCAGAGCAGTGTTTAATAAAGATTATTGAGGCTCTCCACCATATAAAAAACATTTAAGTTTTCTGTTTAGAGTATCTCTGTGTAGTTAAGGATTTTCCCCTTTCCTCATGTTCCACTCCTGTGCTTAATCCTTACACAGATGTGCTACCGTCCAGCTTCTCAAGGCTAGGTTGTTTTGGGGTTTGGTTTGGTCTTGTTCTTTTTTAAAGAGCATCATTCTATATTAAGAATGCACATGAACACAGATGAGAAGCAAGAAAGAGGTTTCATCTGTCTTTCTAGATACAGCTCCATGAACAATCAATCTGGAGTCACTGAAATAAGTTAGCAATTTTATTAATGTAGTCACTACCTTTCATGTTTGTTAATGTGACTGTAAACTGCATAGATGCATTCAGTTTTGCCCTCATTTTGCAGTGAAATTACTTACCTCTTTAAATCAAGATCACTCATTTTAAATATAGACCCCCCCTTCCTGATCAAACATCAGGATGTACTTTGATTAGAGGTTAATGCTAAATAAACCTTGCAGTAACATGCAGCTTCATACTACTCTAGATATGCAAGGCAGGTATCAGCACTGCTAGAATTGTTTTTTATCTTTCTAGTTGTATCCACTGACATAAACTAGAATTGAAGTTTTATTATGGATTTCTTTTTCTTCTTGCTAAGTTGCTGGACTTTTCACAATAATGTCTATTTTCGCTAATTAAAAATCTTTTAATTTACCTGCACGAGAAAATCAGAGAAAATTAAAAATGCAAGGCATCTAAAATAAAACAAGCAAACAAACCAACCAATCACAGTTCCAAACAGAGTGCTTTATTACCTTAGCATCTTTTATTTCAACAGGCTGTTGGCAATTCACAGAATCAGAATTACTGAGGTGATCATAAGCCATTTTCTTTACCATGTTATGCAAATCTTCAAACTCCCTATACACATCTGGAAAGTAAGCTTTGGCTGGATGTCCTTTTTCCACCTAGGAATAAGAGGGGAATAAAAAAGGGCTTGTTTCTCCCTCCCCTATACTTTAAAAAAAGATTAAATTAAGATCTGTCAACTGTGTTCTGTTCAACATTTTAAAATAGAAACATTCAAGTCAAAAGACTGTGGAATATTCAAAATGCCACTGAACCAGGCAGCAAAAAGCAAGGCTTTGAGTTGAGACCTACCAGAGTTTTGCCTGTGTAAGACTGAAGTGATGTGTGGAACATCTACATGCTGCACGATATTAATTTAGGAAATTCAATTATGTCTCTACAGGAATCTTTTTATGTGTACTAATGGACATATCCCTAAAATAATTTAATATTTTTACAAAAAAACTCACCTTCATCAAGAGGAATTCATACACTGTAACAAGCTTTGTAAGACGTGGGAGAGCCAGCTCCATTAAATCTTCATTATCACATTGCTGTATTAGCTGTCAGAAGCCAGAATGAGATTATTAGGAAAAAGCAGCCCACACATTATGCACCCCATTTTCAGAACATAAAATATCACTACTTTTTTTTGAAAGATAAGCTGTATGTTTAGGCAGCTTTAAGAATAGATGTAAACTAACTCCGAAATGGGGTAAGTTACAAAACCTCAGAATAGTTACTACTCCTGCACAGACAAAACTCAGTCCCACAAATGTTGCCAATTCATAGAAAGAACAGCAACCTCAGTAGCTTTAGTAGCCATAAAGGATCTATAACACACAGAAAACAAAGAACAAGTTGTGTTACTTGTGGGGATTAAAATCCCCATTCTATCCTCCTATCGTTTGTTTTGGGGTTTTTGGTTCTTTTCATTATAATTTCTTTTACTGTGTTGGAGGAGATACTACTAGTGGCTAGTAACTTTCCTTCTCCAGAAAAAGGGTAGCAAGAATATATCTACATGTCAGAAGTCCCTTTTCAAACCCAGTTCCCATTTTCCCTTTTTCCAGTATTCTGCTGGAAGTATTTTTTTCTTAAAAGACGTTTTCTTCTTAGAACCCATCTAAGGCTTTCATCTTGTCCATACATGAGGATGTAAAAGAAAAAAAAATCTTTTTTGAAAATGATTCATTGAAAATAAGTGATTAATAAAAAAAGGGGGTGGGGGAAATTGGGGTGGGGTAAAAATACTTGCAAAGTAATTGCAGAAGAGAACCATACCTCTTTTAACCTAGCTTTTCTTCTGAATACATTTTGTTCTGCTGACACACTACTAAGTGACTTTGAAGGGGACTGACCAGGTCTGCTAAGCCTTCCAGAACACCTGGACCTTCCACCCATCCTGGGCTGACCACGTCTCTTTGGTCGTCTGGGTCTTCCAGGTCCTTTTGGGGTTACAGGACCCCGGCGTCCCAAACTGGTTTCATTTGGTTGTTCTGCCAGCAAGTATCTGCTTTCCTCACACTCTGATGCCTTAATTAAAAGGAAAAGTGTTTATTCACCATTTTAAACAGTTTTGAGGAAGACAGTTTTAAAATTAAGTTTGTCATCTATGCAAACAATAAATAGCATGTTAAAAAATGCAAAGCTGGATACAAGCATAACTTGCCAAGAATGTTGTGGAATAAATCCAACACATGAGTAAGACTGCTACTTCTGCATCACATATATGCCATTATTTGCAAAATTAGCATTTTTGAACCACAAGATGTCATACAAAATAAAAGGATTAAATAAACATAATGAAAGAGAGGTGGGTTAAATACATTTAATATTTTGAAATAAAAGATATCCTCTTTAGATAAAGAGGTTGTAGAAATAAAACTTAATTAGCAGTAAAGCATACTCAAAGAATAATTTGGGTTTCATTGTAACTATGTCAAAGCATGAAGACTTTATAAGAAAGGCAAAAACTCTGACACCATGAACAGTGACAATCCCAGTAATTAAATTCCAAAATGTACTGCCCAGTTACCACATTTCAAAATCCCGTCTTCCCTAGGAATACACCTAGGAAGCAGCTTCTAAGATCATACAGAAAGTCAAAGTACCTTTTCTATGTTTAAGTTATGATGATCATTTCAGTGTAAAACTTTTTAACTGTTCAAAGCAGTGACTTCATACTTAGGCATCTTCCCCTTCCAAGCTAGAATTTCTAGGAATGTTCCAGCATCTTTCAAGAAATTAGTTTATAATAGTACTGAGGTACATCAGGCTTCTTTGCATAATCTGTACATTTGCATCCCAACATTCAGTAACTCCCTACTATTCTACTGATTAGGAAAGCTCTATAAATGGCAAATTTATGTCAGTTCTATCCAGGGATTAAATTACTAAATTAGTTCTAAATTTGACACAGGATTAGGGGTTGAGCATGGGGATCTTGATTGGCTTCCTGTCTGTATCAAACTACAATAATTCAGAGAGCAGACTTCAGTACTCTGCAATTCTCTTTTTCCAGAGATGACAACTGAGTGTAGAGGATGAGGGAAGGTTTTTTGCTGTAAATTTTCACTTTCCTGAGAACAACTTCACGATTACAAAGACAAGTAATAACTGTGACACCCCTACATCTAAACAAGTACTTTATCCTAACCAGCAGCTGCATCAGTTGCAAAATGTTGAGTGTGATTTCAATATTAAAAGAGAAACTTTTCTTTGAAGTGACCAGCTTAGAACATCACAGGAAAAAATTTGCAGCTGAGGCAGCTTCTACCCTAGAGGGTGGAATTTCACCAGTGTTTGGTGTGCAGAGTTTCAAAGCCTCACTTTGAAAACCTGCTCTAGGAAAAGTTGTAGTTCACTGCTGTGTTCCAAATAAGAGATTTTTCTGTGATGACATTATTTCAGCAACAGAAAATGAGAGCAGATGATGTGTTGCTGTCATGCTAAAGGCTGTAACTGAACAACAGTGTTCTTATCCAAATGCAGAGAAGAATGTCATTTATGCAGACAAGGTGAAAACTCTATGTCAGAAACACAGTAAGAAATGAGCACTCAGTGAACATTTAGTTTTATGTGTCTGTGCAAGAGTACTATTGCTGCAGCACTGCAAGAGACAATTTGATTTTTAAAGGACTTCAGTGGGAAATTTGCCTAATGTAGTCTATCAGTGGATATTTCTGAGCAGTACAAGACTGTGCAGCTATAGAACTGCCATTCTACTTTCCACAGAACTGACAGGTTTTCTAAGTAACACTTTACCTGTTCTCCAGCCTTTGAATCAACAGTTTCTTCCAGACTGGTAGCTAGTGCTTTTTCATGACTTAGAGTGACAGCAATTGAATCCAAATGTGCTGGACTCATCATTTCCTCTTCCACAAATATACTTCCATTAGGCTTATTTAGAGGTATTTTCTGAGGTGAAGGCTCCAGCTGTCCATGGTCTGGGTTAAGTTTATAATGTCTTGCTAATCCTCCTTTTCCTATGTAAGATTTTTCACAAGTCTGACATTTAAATGTCTTGGGTTTCAGATTATAATTTGAAGAACTGAATAATGCATCCTTTCCCTTCACCTTTCCTTCTTCATCATCTTCTATACTCAGCTCAGAGTAGTCATCAGAATCAGACTGATGACCATCAGCCAAATCCTCCATTTTGATGAATTTATAATCTTTAGCTTTGTATTTGGGGGGCCGTGAAATCCGTCCAGAACGAGTTTTCACCTTCAAGGATTTCTTTAACTTGTCATCCTTTTGCTTTTTTTCAAGGCTTGGTGTACTTGCTGAACTGGCTGCAGCCACGGTAGGTTTTGGAGACCTTGAAGCTGATGCTGTGGCACAAGAAGCCCTCTGTCCATTCACCATCTTGGATGGGGGAATCTTGTCCCCAGACACTGACCCGTGAGATGGGAAAGGCCTCTGCATAAGCAACTGAACCGGAGACTCAGAAGAACTATGCAGGAGTAGCTGCTGCTGCTCAGTTCCTGAAACAGGCTGTATCCTAATTATCTGGGGATTAATAATGCCAACTCCTGGTATGCTGGATTTCCTACCAACTGGCTGACTCAGTGTTATAGTTTTGGTCTGGATTGGTGCCAATGATGTCATTGGCCCTTCAGTTTCCTTCATCTGTCCTGGCTGAACTTGGACACAAATGGCTTCCAGCTGCTTTTGTGGAAAAAAGGAAGAGTTGCAGTTACACAAATACAGTATTAATAAATAAGTACAAGACTTATTGAGATAATACACACATTTACTTAAAGCAAAGCATGAAGAAATCACTGCACATCATTAACTTTCCATCTTAATGCATCAAAGCAGATTCCCTTCCTTCAAGCTATGGGTTTTCCAGCACATTTTCTGCTGTGACTGCGGTTCAAGTAAAGCACGTGAAGTTTGCTCTGAGGCCATGTCACAGCTTTGTTTCCTGCTAGCAGGCCTGTCTGGAGTAGCAGAGTCAATGCCATCACCAAGGCATGTTCATAACCTTCAGCAAACCCCACACAAGGGAAAACTACAGTCTGCTACATGACACAGGCCAAATACCCAGTCCGGCACATCCTATAATGTGTGTTCAGTTCACAAAAACTTTGTGGTGATGAGTCACAGAATCAGACGCTACTGTTCATCTCCCTCACAGTTTCTCTGCCTCATCCAAATTTCTGCTTCAGTTCAAATCAATCACTTCACAACCTACACCCCAAAGGTGGGTTGAAAGCCCAGGGACCTGCAACAAGCATGCAGTAACTTCCTGTGCATCACCACTTAACCACTAGGAAACAGCTCTTCTAAGCTGTTCTTGGCTGCACGTGTGGTCACACCGAAATACTGACCACAGCAGCTATTAGCTACATTCAAACACGGAATTTCCTAAACCACATTGAAACCTGTGCCTTTGAGCTATGGGAGTGGAGTCTACACCCGAGGGCAGGTGTGATTGAGGAGAACGGCAACCAAAAAAAAAAAATTATTAGAAAGGATTAAACCCGCCGGAGCACTGGCTTTCATCACCAACGGAGCGCCGCAGCCTCCCTCCCCCCAGCCCCGGGGTTACCTTCTGCGGGAGGAGGCGGGCGGCCGCGGCCCTGCCCTGCTGCAGGGCGACCTGCTGGGCCACGCTCTGCAGCTGCCGGGCGGCGTTCTGCATGATGCCGCCCGCGGGGCAGGGCTGCGGCGGGGGCGCCGCCGGCTTCAGCTGCTCCTGGGCCTTGCTCACTTGCTCGATGACCCGCCGGAGCTCCGCGGGGGCCAGCGGCGCGGCGGCGGGACGGGGCGGCGGGGTTGGCCCCGGGCTCTCCAGCAGCCGTTCCAGTAGCCGCCGCTGCTCGCCGGCGCTCAGCTCCGCGCTCTCCGCCGCGCTCCCGTCCGCCCGCAGGTACAGCACGGTGCCGCTCGCCGCCCCCCCGCCGGCTTCCAGGGCGGCCAAGCTCTGCACCAGCTCCTCCGTCACCGCCAGCAGCTCCGCGCCGCTGCCGCCTCCCTCCTCTCGCCCCGCCGCCGCGCCGGGGGGTGCCCCGCGGGTCTCGGGGGGCTCGTCCTCAGCGGGCGGAGGGGGCGGCAGCGCCCCGGCGCCCCCCGCCCCGGGAGCCGCCATCTTGGCAGGCGCGGGCGGGCGGGCGCCGCATCGGCGGCTGCCCCCGGCGGTGTCGGCAGCGCGGGCGATGCGCGGGGCACCGGCGGCGGGGCCAATGGCGCCCCCGGCAGCGCCCGCCGCGCCCCCCGGGGCGGGGCCGCCCGGCGCCGACGGCGGCTCGCGCGGGCTAAACCGGCGGAGGTGCGCCCGGAGCTCCTGGCCCCGGTGGGGCTGGACGGGGCACCCGCGTGTGGAGTTACCGTGAGTTGGGTTTGCCCGCCGTTCGAGCTAAGTCTGTACCGAGACTTAGTACAAGAGGGACATGGAGCACCTAGAGCGTGTACAGTGGAGGGCAGTGGGGGATAGCTGAGGGACCGGAGCGTCTGTCTTACGAGGAAAGGATGAGGGGGTCGCGCCTTTCCCGTCTCGAGAAGAGACGACTCAGAGGTGACCTCGTGTCTGTGTACAAATGTCTAAAGGGGCTTGTGCCAAGAGAATGAATGGATCCACGCTCTTCTTGGAGGCGCCAGCCTCTGGGATACGAGACAACTGATGCACAGAAAGTTCCACCTGAACATGCGGAAGAACTTAACGGTGCAGGTTACCGAGCACTGGAACAGGTTGCTCAGAGAAATTGTGGAGTCTCCCTCAACTGGAGATATCCCAGAACGGTCTGGACGCAAACCTGTGCCGTGTGGACAACTCTGTAGGACAAGTCTGCTTTAACAGGGAGGTTGGACGAGTTGTGGTCTCCGAAGTGACCCATTCCGTGAATGCGCGCTCCGCCACTCGCTCTCACCGGCCGGCATTTCGGGCAGGGGAGCGAGTGTCACGCAGGAAGGGCGACCCACACGGCAGAAAAGAGCGCGAAGGGGTCACCCGAGCGCGCTGTAGCCGACCCCGCGCTCTGCCGGGACCGGCCGGGCTCCATCAGCCGCAGGCGCGCGATGAAGCTCGGTCCGTGCTGCGGCCGCTCTGGGCTCTCGACCCCGCACAGACAGGCAAGCCACACACACACACACACACACACACACACACACACACACACACACAGCCCCCACCCTCCGGCCGTGCCCTTGTGGAAAGATCACGCCGCGTCTCAGAACAACTGCGTGAGGTGGGTGGGAATCGCTGGGACAAATCGAAGAGACGAAAAAAAGACGGGAGAGAAGGAAAAACTAAACCCCTGTGGCCCGTACGGGGATCGAACCCGCGACCTTGGCGTTATTAGCACCACGCTCTAACCAACTGAGCTAACCGGCCACTTAGCAGTGGGACTGCCTCTGCGACAAATAAAGACAACCTAAGCCAATGTTCCACCTTTTAGTCAGAGTAGAGAAGAAGACAACCTGGGCGAGGAATCTCCTCGTTCCCAGGAGCGCCGGACCCGGGCCCGCGCATATGGAAACATACACTTATCATCTCAGCAACACCAAAAGCAAATCGGAAAATTTTTCCCTGCCTATAGAGAGATGCAGCGCCTGATAGGGAACAACCATAACGGGGGATCGGGGACAACTTCACCTCTGAGTCAATAGGCTAATACTTCTTCAAGTTTACTAAGATATGATTCCAGTTTCTTTTAATTAAAATATTTGAACATTCTTAAAAAGCATCTACTATTCTGTTTAACACACTACAAGGATTTTGTTTTGCACGGACAAAAATTTCACCGTTTCCTGGTGTTTTGATTTTTACTACATATGCTGCATAGAAAAGAACTTTTCTGCTCACCTTTGAAGCCTGCGTTAAAGCACAGGATGTCTGTTTAGCAAGAGGCAAACACCGGGGGGGCGGGGACAGGGAGGGGATGACAGAGCTCTCCAGAATGCAGGTTTTTGGAGACAGCTCGATGAGAACACAGCCCCTGCTCTCTTCCCGGGCTCTTCTCTGTGCCGGGCTGGCGGTACGGCGGCTCTCCCCATCCCGCAGTGGCGCGCAGGATCCGCCAGGGATCAGGCCATCACCGGGGATGAATCTGAGCCCGCCGGGGCGCTACGCCGGCCACGGGAGGCTCGGCAGCAGACAGGGCCCGCCGCTGGATTTATGGAGCACGTCTCTTGTCCCAAGGGCTCCCCTCCTTAATCCCTCACCCGCGGACGGCTCAGCCCCACCATCCCCGAGGAGTCGGGATGCCAACTGACACCTCCAGGGGAGGTATTTCGGGTTTTATTCTAGTTTGCGCAAAGCAGGGAGCTGGGTGGTATCCCACAAAAGTCTAGCCCAGTGATCATCAAAACTTTACACTTGCTATACCTTTTAACAAACAAAGGCGTCAGGATTCCTCTGTTACCAACTACGTAAGTTTTCTATTAATTAGTATTCAAACCACTATTTGGTAGTAGCATCTCGCTTTTCATGCTAATAGTCCGCAGGCGCAGTTCTTTTTTTTCCGGTTGAGTCTGGGGTCCCTCCTGGGTACGTGGCCAGTGGGTTGCGATCTCACACTGCCGAAATTACGTTTCCCCCAGTTACTGCTCCATTCTCTTGACTTCAGTCCTGGTGGCTCTCGTCCAGACAGCCCATTCACCTTGGGATTGTCTTTCCTTTTCCTTAAAAAAAAAAAAAAATTATCCGAGGGTGCGACATGCACAATTCTCACCTGGGCGCGCACCTGGCGGGCAGGGGCGGGGCGCATGCGCCCCCCCGGCCGTGCCGTGTGCAGCGGGCGCGGCGCGGGGCCGGCGCGTGCGCGGTTGCCGGGGCGACTGGAACACAACATGGCGGCCTGAGGGGAGCGCCGGGAGCCGGGCCGGGTCCGGCCCGGCCGCTCATCCGCCAGCCCCGGCACCAGCGGAACGGCGCGGGAGGCACAGTAAGAGGGTACGGGGAATGGCCTCGGGCCCTTTCTGAGGGGTGGTGCGCGCCCGGGCCCTCGGGGGAGGCTGGCGGTCACCGCGGGGGCCGTGGTCTTAGGGAGCACCGCGCCGAGGGGGCTGTGGGTGCTTCTGCCGGCCCTGGGAACGCCGAACCCGCGGCCCGTGGGCAGCTCCCGGGTCTTGCATGGCCACGCTGGTCTCTGTATCCCACTCCTCCGCAGCAGGGAAAGAATGGGTCTGTGTCTGGGCTCCTGCGGGGCATCACCCCGGCTGCCGGTCTCTGCGAGTGCTTTCTCAGAACTGCTAAGTTTTCCTGGTTCGGCACGCCTTGCCCTCCATTGCTTAGCATCCTTCACATCTGGCGTGTCTCTGAGTGCAATAATTACGTACCATGGCCTTGAAGCTCAACTTCTTGTTGCTTCCTTCATTTCTTTGGTTATTTCTTTCTTTCCACGTGTATCAATGTTATACTTAAACATCATAGCTTCTTCCTCAGTATCTTGGAATCTTTGTAACAAAGTGTTTGCTTTAGATTTTTATAATATCCTCTTTTGACTACTGTAGTGCTGTCTTTTGTGTCATTTTGTATTGAATTCTTTAATTCTAAATGATGATTAATTTTCCACACTCTCTAGTTAAAATGATTGGGTGTTGGCTTTGAGTTCCATCACTTGTCCGTAATTTATATTTAGATTGTTCCTTATTTCCTGGGTTCTCCAGCCTCTTGCACATTAAGCTCTTATACTTTTGAATAATTCATGGCCACTTTTTGGGGGTGTTGGATAAGTTCATATTGCTACAACTTGTTCTTCCCAACCTTTATTTCCCTTTCCACTAACGATTCTAAGCTTGAACGTCTGTATGCTGAAACAGAGGGGAGGGGAGAGGTTAGTTCACATCTATGGTTACAGATGCATGGAAGAACTCTACCCAGTGATCAGGTCTCTTTTATTCTTCAGTGTTCTATGCAAATGTAATTGGAACAACTTCCTTTAATTTATCCTCAAAGCTTTCAGTCTTACAATGCTCATAAAAATTTTAACCTTTCTTTCAGTCTTCATCTTTCACTACAACAAATTCAGGTAATCCTAACTGGTAGTAAGTTTTGTTTTGTAGCTGTACAAATTTTCATAGCTCAAAGTTGCTCTGACCTGGCTTTTTTTGTTCAGCCTGTGTTTGAAGTCTTTTGTTTTGGTGGCTTCTTTTCATCGTGATCAGGATGGTGCTGAAGTGGATTTTTAAAATTCTCCAGAAATCTTGGCTTGTGAATGCAAAATTAAAATTTGTTAGTACATCTGAAGTCTAAATTTTATTTCTTCTTAATCTATATCAACTTCTATCCTGTTGTTCTTACAATGTCTGATTTTCTTTCAGCTGCTGATTAAACAATAACTTGTCATGTGATCATTATCATTTTGTCCCTAAGAGAAAACCCCTCTTATTTTAGTGACCTGTTTTGATCAGAGTTTACACATTGACTTTATTCATCAAAGAGACATTTGAAATAATGCAATTTTCATTCCTGATTCCACCCTTTATTCACTCAGTAGAAATTATCCAGGCCTTTGCTTCATTCTTTTAACTGGGTGGATCTCATAAGTGCCAGGTGAAAGCCTCAGTTGTTGGTTATGTGTGGGGTATTTATTTTGTCTTCAGAGCTCTCTGTTGTGAAAGAATTACAATAACAAGTTTTACAGGCTTATGTGGAAAAGATCTTCAGTGCTGTAAGAATGTTCTAAAATGTGTGAAGGATTAAGTCCTTGTACCATATCAGAATTCTGCAATTTAAAATCTAAACAACTCGAGTTGTTTTGAGCTCTCCACTCTCATCTGGACTTCTCTTGTATGTGTAAAATACATTTCTAGAAGAAAATATATAAACATAACCAAATAGCATAAACTTATATTATCTGACTTGTTTAAATACCTGAAGATATTTTCAATAAATTTGTACAATCATGCTTTCCCTGCATTTCTCTGCCCAAGTACTTTCCTTCATTAACACTATGGCTGGTATGCCATAGATATTAAGATCTCATTTTCAGACCATATGATTTTGATTTTTTTTTTAATGCCTGAGAATCAATTACTTGCGTTTAAGAAAGAAATTACAGGATGGCTGTTTATTAGAACAAAAGAGTAAATCAACAAATAACTCACTTTTTTTGTCTGTGTCTGTCTTGTGTATATTTTGGCCCCAGGGCTGGCTCTGACATGATGAGGACATATAACACAGCCAGTGTGTTTGTGACTGGTTGGAGGGTATCAGTTGCTACCAAAAAAATGCATTTACACTGAATTCTGAGAAAGTAGTATTTAAGTAGTCTGAATTTACAATCTCCATCTTATATTTAGCAATTTAGATAGGAAACTAAAACTTAAGGTGGGGATTTTTCCTGACAAGATGTTATTTCTTCAGTCTCAGTTGGTGAAGGTTGAGGGCCAGCTCACCTGAAGCACTAACCAAATTACCAAATTACAGCCAAAACAATTAAACTGTCCTGTGGTCTCCTCCCCATGTTGGAGTCTGTTAGAGATTGCCTCCTTTACTCACAATAATTTTTTGTGCTTTTAAAGTAGCTCTACATGTAAATTGTCTCTATTGAGTGTATGAGATGGTGTGGTTTATTTTAAATTACTCTGTTATTTCCAATTTTTCAAATTGAGATGGCCTAATTAGTTAGTTTATGATGCAGCATGATTGATAATGATCAGAAAACAGAAGCAGCAGATGATAAAAATGAGAGCACCTGACAATTCTTATCTAAGTGCTGCTACTGTATCGAAGAAAGAGGGGTTGCAAGGGGAAGGTTTCTATAATGAAAATACAAGCATTTGGCTCACAAGGAAAGAAAGCGCATTTTTGTTGTTTGGGTTGCTTTTTTTTTAAACAGAAGCACATATGAAAGCTGGGGAGATGAAAAGAGAATAAGAAACACAAATCGATTGTTAGTTGGAAGACAGCATTAGAATGTCCCTGCCTAAGTAACTTTTCCCTCTGCAAAATTTCTTGGCAGGCTTTCTCCACTGTAAGGCTGTGTTTATGCTTGTAAATTAAACATATCTGGAAATCTTCTTGGACACAAAGAGCAGCTGGCATAAAATAGCCTTCATCTCTGCTAGTAAATTCTCTTATCTTCCAAAACAAAGCAGTAGGACAGAAACTGCTTGAGCACTGACCTTAGAAGGAGTCCTCACAGCAGGCAGGGAAGGTGCCTCACAAAGTGCTGATTGTCACAGGCCAAGTCCCTGCCAGGTGCTGTTGTCACAGGAACTAATAAGAGGCAGCTACACTGGATTTACTGCTATCACAAAGCTTGAGACTCCCAGTTATTCTGACCCCCATAAAGGGCTGAATATGATAAAAGAGGTTTTCTGCCCTGCCTCCCTCAAAATGACTGGGTTTGCATCTTTCTTGAATAATAAGACCCATGTCAAAAGCAAGAGCAGAATAAAGCTAACCAGAATTGGATTTTGCTCAGGTGAAATTACTGAAAAAATTATCAAGGATAGAATCTGTAGGTGCTAAAAATAAAAGGAAATAGGAGGATGAGGTGGGTGAAGGGAACTAGGCATTGGGATTGGTAAGGAACAGTTAATCACAAAGCTGAAGGAGAATAAAGGAGGAAAGAAAAAAGTCAATTCTGATGGAAATTAGAAGACCTAAAAATTAATAAATAAAACTTTTTTTTGATTACCCATATCTGCTTCATCCCTTAAAGTTCTGCAGAATTAGAATTGACTGATTTTTCACATCTTTGTATTTGGAGCATTTAATTATCAAAGCCCAATACTACTTTTGGCCCAGTGCAAATCTCAAATCTGAATTTAATATGGGAATAAAGCTTTAAAATCAGAAACTGCTTTGCTTAAAACAAAATATGTTTTAAAAAACCAAACAAACCAAACAATACCTCCACAAAAACCCCCAGCAAATAACCCCCATGTTGGAACAATGATTCCATGATACACTTGCTTTCCAAGATAATTTTGTTTCCAGTACATTGTAAATAAAGGAAGTGTTTTGTTCTGTTTTGGTGAAAGAAGCAAAGAATAAATTCAACTATGAGTTGCTAATATGCTGCAGCATAAAAAAAGGTAGGAAGGGCTGTGTGGAGAAGCATCATGTCTCTGAGCAAGGAAGTGATAGTTCATTGTCTAAGAATTATTGTCTTCTACTTTCTGGAATATGTATTTCTGTAATCTGGGCAGCAAAACTTCATTTGCTGTTTTTCATTACATGTTAACAAAATACCTCTTTTATTTGAAAGTTTTCCATTAGTCAGCATTTAACAAGTAAAGTAAGGATTGATACACAGTCTTCATAATAATTTCAAACATACTGAAACAATGTATTTTTGTTTTTAAAATACCAATTGCTAAGATAAGGAGAGGGAATATTTTCTGATGTTCTGGAGAAAGTGAGTCTTTGGGAAGGAAAGTACTGTGCAAGTAAACACATGAAGCAACATTTTGAAAGGTATCCGTGATTAATCATGGAAATTGTACAGAAAACCATGTTCAAATTCAGCGAGGGAACACAAAATTAAGACTAAGTGAAGCTTTTTAAGTACACATGAATTAAAAAGGTTTGCATGTGGTACAGAAAGGGAACTCTGCCTTCCTCTTTGGCACTGGGGGGTTATTTCCTTGAGTACTCTAATTGATGTCACCCACTGTATGAAATGGGGCCTGGCCACTGGGTCAAGGGTGAAACGATGAATGAATAGTTGATTTCTGCCTTGCCAAATGCACTGAATATACTTGTGCTGTTTTTCTTTTATCTGTAAATAATAATTGGAGGAAATGTGTCAGTTCTCTTCTTGGGTAATACTTTTTTCAGCCTCTTTAAGTACTGTTGTAATGCAGGTTAAAACCAGTGCATTTATCCGTAGTCAATGTATAGCATTAGTTCTCCTTCATATTTGCATTTATATTTACATCCATCACTTAGATGTTATATGGTCACAAAATAGGTTCATTGTATCAGTTAGGGATATAGAGGAGAGGGCTGTGTGTAAGTAGATATAGACTTGACATTGTCCTCCAAGTATATAAGTGCCAACCAGTGCCTCTTGGGTTACTGATTTTATATTCTCAGTTAAATATATCAAGTTCCTAATGAAATCACTGGGAATGACTCATTTGTACATACAAAGTGAAATGGGACATTTTGCTCTTAGGTGAGATTTCAAAATGTAACTCAGAGCTTCAAAGAATATCAGTTAAAAAAAGAGAAATATCTTCAAGTAATGTGGCTTCTGATTCTCTGTTATATTGTTAGAGATCTGTTGGTCCATTTATACACTACATACAACTGACAGAATTGTCCACTTTATGATTGAAACAGTATTTAAGCTATTATTTAATTATATTTAGTATTTAAACTATCTGCTTAACTGTATCAAGGGCAGATGTATACAACTCAGTGGTAAGGCACTGCAGACTGTCATCTTTTCATCTAAAACATCTTTTAGGCCTTTAACTCTTTGATAAATTCACTGAAAATTCTTTTGATGAAGTGAACTCTTTTAACATTATTTTAAAGAGAACCTGCCCATGCATGGTATTTCTCCTCATTTCAAAGTGGAAAATATTGTTTTAGTGTTTAGGTGTACGTCTGACTGGGAAAAGACATATGTCCTGCTCTGATCCATTCAACAGTGTGCAAAGCTCTTTGTTTCATGCTTCCTCTCAGAGTTTCTGTAGCATTGGTTAAAGCCTAGGAGGGCAGTGAAATCATATACACAATAATTGAATAGTGTCTATTTTTCATGTAAGAGGTTTCCATCAAAACTTAATTTTAAATGTTAAATTTGGCAATGCATCCCACTGAACAATGTTTGGAATGTATGCTACAGCAGCACAGAGTAAACAGTATCATCCATACTCCTAAGCAACACAGAATTCCTGCTGGGAGCTCCTTGGTGTGGTAACTGGTGTCTGGGGCACAACACATTATTACTTTTCTTCTTGGGGTAAGCCCAGCTACTCCAAGCTGCAGGAAGGAATAAAGCAATTTACTAATTACTGATCTGCTCAATAAAGAAACAGGAAGGAAACAATTTATCAGGCCCTGCATTTGAAAGTTCAGTGACAAACTGAAGTTCTGACAGCCTCATGGCAGAGGAAGAAGTCAGCTATAATCCAGTCCTTGGCTGCAAGACAGTCTTCCTCTTTTCTGCTTAATTCAGCTTTAGTAGAACAAGTGAATAATCTGAGATAAATACAAGCACTAAGGAGGCTGACTCCACATCCTACTATCTTTATGTTTACATAAAGTTGTTTTGTATGCATGGTGCATTGATTTCTTTCTTCTTTATTCCTGTATTTGAACAATATCCAGTAACTTTTGGGTCTAGAGAAAACCTGTGGATTCTTAACCAGCTTTTTGAGTTTGAAACACATTTCTCAAAATCTGAAGTCTACATGTCTGCTTTTGTTAAGAAAATCAGATGTAGCTCTTGCTTTTTGTGTCTCTTTTCCAACAGACCAAAATATTTCAACATCATATTAAAATGAAAATCTAAATATATGTTAAGCATAGTTAAATTTCATCTCATCATAGGTAAGATTTGCTGGTGATTTCAACCCACGTCCCATATCCAGTGAGTGCTTTAACTGTACACCATGGCTCAGTGCTCTGGTTAGGCACACTCAGAGCTTAGCTGCTGAAATAGCCTCTGGTACTTAAGGATCTTGCCTTGACTTATCAGTTTGAACTAGGGATCAAAGCCAATGATTTGGCAGTATCATTTCACAGGCAACTTTACAGACACCCCTGTGCAAGTGGTTGAAGTTTAGATCTCAGAGTTAGGCAGTAGCTGAGCTATGCTGTTGGAAAGAGGTGTCAGTGATAAAGTTGGGTTCCGTGCCTCATTAAGCACTTCAGTGTCTTCTGGGGACATGTTCTGTCTCCCAGAGTGATCACGTTTTATGACAGCATTTACTCCATTACTGCATGGTACATTTCATCACTGTGCAACAGCAGACATATCCTTCATTATTCAAATCCTTGACACAGAACTTGTTGACTGCTCTGAAAGATTTTTTCTTGCCCTTCAGGCTGTCTTCCTTCTCTGTTGAAGGCTGTACAAGCAGTACACTGTTATTGCCAGTCCTGTTTTCTGCAGGTACACGGGACAGCGCTAATCGTGTCAGCAGCTTGGCTTTCTGCAACCCTCAGCCTCAGCTGCTGTGCTGTTAACCAAGGGTAATCCAGCCTGCTGAGCTCCTGCAAGCTGAACTGCAGATTGTACCCTCAGCCTTTTACTGGCTGGGTTAATAGAACATTGCAGGGGAGATGGACTGTAATGCAATTATCTTACAAGAAAAACTGAAGACCTAAAGATGTCTGCCTCTGCAGGGCAGTGAAATGGAAAATAAAGTGTCAGATGTATTACATCATTATTATACTTTAAATTGCTGTTGTCAGCAAAATAGTGATTCCAGATACACATTGCCATGCAATAGAACACTACTGGAGTTCTAAGTAGAAAGTATTTTCACATATAGTGCAGTGGCTTCCCTCTCTTTTGTTCTAAGCTTGTATCAGTTAATTTAGTGGAAATTTCTTGATACTGAACAGTGTGATATGCCCAGAAAACATGCCTTCAAAAAGCTTCATTGAATAAATCAGTTGACTTCTGCAGAGGGTGCTTCGGATAGCATAAACTAAAACTATGACACCTCAGATGTAAGTTTAAAAACTTCCATGAGACAGCATCAATTAAAAATGAACATGTCCATTTTAATACTGATTAAACTATTTACTTTTTTTCTACACTGTAGACAAATCAATGTGCAAATTTTATTTCTAGCTTAAAGCCTGCTTATTTGTTTCTGCAGGGATGAATACCCTGGCTCCCTTTCACTGGTATGTGAATTTATGGCCATGACTATTTATGAGCTGATAAAAGGTATGTAGCTTATGCTTAAGAAACATAAACTCTCCTTGTGTAGATCACAAAGTGGAATCAATTATTTTTCACTTGGTTGTTCACTGTGACAGATTATAGAACTCACAGGGAATCTTGTGATGTACTGCTTTACCCTTTATTTCTTGCCAGTGGAATATACCCAATTGTTTAAGGCATGGGTAGATGCAGTCCATAGCCATCTATTCTACAGTCAAACAACCTTGACTGCAAAACACAAAATAATTGCTTTATATTACAAAAAACAAAATTTAAACAGATTCTTTGTTAGGTCAGGGCTATTGTGAGGTATTAAGAAAATTATTCCCATTTGTTTCAAAACTATTGAATCCATGAATAAGGATTTTTAGTTTTTATACCTAGTAGAAAGGTATAAACTTTCACTAAGTTTTCTTTATAAAATAACATTGTTCCCTCATACCTCCTATATTTAAAAATTCTGGAGCTGTTTGTCAAAGGAGATCAGAGATCATAAAGCTTAAGGAGGAGTTCCTCCAAAAAATTTATAATAAAAGCTGATTTAAAACCAGTTCTTATATAAACAGTAAAGAATTGGACACAGCAAATGAAGGGACTTACAATTCATGAGTAAAAGAGGATTTTTAAAAATCAATAATTAAGAATTTGTAATGTCTTAACACTTGGGAGTTCAATTTAAATAACTGAACATGTAAGTGTCATTCAGTGTAATACAATAAAGACTTGCTCCTGAACATGACATTGGTGACACTGACTATTCAGATCTCTAACAAAAGGACTAACTCTGTTTCTGACCTAGATAAGAATGTGAGATTAAAATGGAGTTATTTGCTGATTGCCGAAGTAGACATTAGTGTGTACTACTTTTAACAAGACATTATGGTTTTGCTATATTCAGAGTGGTATTCAGATGGAAATGAGAATCATCATTTCAGTATGTTCTGATTTTTTTTACTATTTTAAAATACAAGTTCTTTCAAAGTTTTCCAGAAGATGATTGTTTTAACACCACTTAGTTATAGTAAACTCCTTTTCTATGTTGTGGTGAATCAGTTCAAAATGAAATCTGTGTTCAATAGTAATCTGAAGTGCTGCAGTTAGGGATTATCTGAACATTCACCTGAGTTTACCTGAACTTCTATAAATTGCTGATTCTTCATTATGGTCTGAATTTTGAGTCTGGACTGTGTTTACCATGATACAGTGCCTTATTTTTAATGTTGTGTAAGGTGGTGGCACATGGACTGGAGCTTGTCAAATCATACAGTATAATAGGAAATGAACTGAAGTGGACTGAGAATGAATTTTTAATTTGACAAGGAGTATGGAGACACTTCTTTAATTAGGAGGACAGTTCGCTGTAATGGTACTGATGTGGAAAGCTGATAGTTTTGTAGTTTTTTTCCTTAAAAAAAACAAGAGATCCATGTTACTTCAATCAAGCCTATTTGTCTTTACACAAAGTCAAAATTGTCTTGCTGTTAATTTATAGCAGAAGCATTTAATAACTGAAAAAAAATCTTGCCCTTTATTTAATCAACAGCAGTTTGGTAATTTAAAGAATGAAAAAAGTGGCTGAGAGAGAGGTGTGGAGGATTTCTCAAGAGAAATTATAGAAGCCTCAAGTGCCACTGCCTTAGCATTCACTGCACCATTACTGCCAAATAAGGTTTCTCCAGTGATAAATCTGGAAGTAGGAGAGCATCTGCTCCAGATTTTTCTAGTGACATGTAATGAAAAAGCAATTGAGCATGACTTCTTTTTACAAAGGCCCAATTCCTTAAATAAGAATAATAATCTAAATTGATTTGAATAGCTGCATTTTCTAATATCTTTTCCACTATAAATGACAAAAGTCCTGATGTTGAAAGCACCATTTATCTCTATGGGGCACTAGTAGTACAATTCCCGATGTAAATGGTGCTCTGTTCCAAGTGCTTTGTGATCTAATCCTGCTCAGTGGATTATGTGGCTGCCTGGAGGAGCACTGTAATCAGCTGGGAACACAAGTCTGGCTCTGGGGCTCTGGCCTCAATGAGTTACTGTCCTGATAATCCCCCTCCTCCTCCCAGCCAATTACTCATACTACTGTCATCACCAGATCAGTACCTGCTTTGTTTTTCAAAAATGTGATCATTTCTGCCTCCCTTGATGGCATTGCAGCGTTACATAAAGGCATTACAGCAAGATTAAAAGGCCTTTGGAACCTGTAAAAGAAAAAAGCTGAGCAGTTAGTGAATGGCTCTGAAAAATAGATAAATTTTATAACTGTAATTATTGCCTAACAGCAAGCTAAACAACATAGGTTAGCCTTGAATTTGCAATTCAGATGTGAATCACAGTCTTTTAACTGTTGTGGTAACTTCAGGTGATTGATACAAATCTTTAACCTGAAGGACAATTACTTTGAGTAGAGAGGAGATGAGATATTTAGAAGAACTGCAATGAAATATTGCAGTTCTGCTAGAACTTGGGGAAATAGATACTGCAAGTAGTACATGCAGTAAAATGCCTTACTGGGTATTGAATTGACAATTGTTAGTTGAGCTATTCTGGCGCATACTGAAATATAAATTATGTCAGAAATCGAGTGGAAAATGAATTACAAAGCTAGCTATAGATGACATATAAAAGTAGTATAATTAGAAAAGGTGATATCAATGCACTTCTGTCAGCTGAAGACTATGATATTTGTATTCTATTTGTTCTTAATGAAAAAGGACTCACACAACTTGAAATTTTATTCTAGGAAGGAGAAAGCCATTGCCTTAAAAAAAAAAAAACAAACCAGGAACAACATGTAACAGATATGCAAATCTCTAGGTTGTATATATAGGTAAAAGACCTGGTTCAGCAACAGCTTTACAGCAAATGTAGCATACTTTTATTTCAGGGTCTTCTCTAGGCAGAAACAGAATTGTCTGGGGCAGCCACCTACTGCTGCAGGGAGAGAAAAGGCCCCGGCCCAGATAAATCTTTGCCTGCAGCAGAGCCCTGGGAGGCAGCAGGCAGCCAGAGCTGCTGCCAGCACCCCAAAGGAGCTCTGGTACCTGCTGCAGGAGCCCCTCCTGGGAGGGGATGGCCTTTGCAGTCCTCTGGTAGCCCTGGTGAGAGCAGAAGCAGAACGCCTGGCCTCTCCTTCCTGGACTTGCCCATTCCCCATTCCCATATCTGTAGCTGTTGTCTCACCATGATGGCAAAATTTAATTTTTTACTATTATGTTGATAAGTTTGAAAAAAGTGGTGGTTTCTTTAATTATTTTTTGTTTTTTACAAATAACTGGAAGCACTGATAATGTTTATCTTTTTACTGAATTCTTCTCTCTGCTGTTTGTATTAGTACAGAAATGGGATATTTCAGAGCGATGGGCAACAAGAAAACATAATAATAAAGGTAATTAAATTTATGTGAGGATTTTTAACTAAAAGTGAAGTATATAAGTATTTTTCTCTTTACCCTGAGAAGGTAATGTTTATTCATGAACAAAAGTACAGTTTTTTAAGAAATATATAGACACTGTATTCCTGATCTAGGGGAATAAACAAACAATTTTGTTACTGGCTAAAAACTGAAATGACTGAGCTGCGTTACACCTTGTATGTGTTCTCTCCAACCTAAAAACTTGTTCTTTATCCTCTGTTAATATGTATTTTCATTCCTGTGTTAATCTAGACACAGGAAATGAGGTTCAGTTTTGCAGCTCTTTCTTTCTACATTCAATTCCTACATTTAGTGGAAGTTACACAAACAAAAGAGAGCAGAAGATAGTGGCTTTCAGAACATTTAATTGTAACCATCTCTCTTGGCAGTTCCAGAAAGTTATTTTGCTAATGTTTGAAAAGCAAGGATTTTTAAATTTGGTTTAAGAAATTTGATTTTCTGAAGATAAATTTTTGAATCAAAGAAGTGTACAGGAGAAGCCAAAGCCACCTATTATATCACTGCTAAACAGAAGAACTCTAATAACTTAATCTAGATGTCCTTTATCACCCTTTCCTTCTCTGATAGTCCCTATGCTCTTAGACCTTTCTTTTAATGATGTACAGAACAGGATTTGAATTACATACTATGGACACAGATATCTTCATGCCTGGACCCTACCCACTGTTTTAATGCAGCTTCACAGCTGTGATACTGCCCCTGGACTTTGGAAAGTTTCTTCTTCGAGTAATCTGTGATTTTTTTACAGTGACCTTTTACAGTCATTGCTTGAATATTTTACTGTTTGTAATCTGTGGAAATACTTTATTTATTTTAGCAGCAGAACACCCTGAAGTTAAGAGAATTTGGATCTTGTAGGAGTATCTATTTTCAGCAGGCACACAGTACCTCCCCACACTGGTACTGAGCACCTGAATGTTTGCTTACAAAAGGGCTCTATAGTTACAAAATTGGGATGTGGAGTCCTGGCTGTGTTTTCTATGAAATCACAAGGTACTGTGTTCAGTGGAGGGTTTTGCTTATCATTAATCAAGATAATAAAAGGTAAATAACTCAGATTAGGAGCATGTGGTTTGGATAATATGATCTTCGTTTCCATGGATTTGTAGAAGAAGCTTCTGTGCTTAGTGTGCAGGGTTCATGAGGCAGTAATCCCATCTGGTCTGGCACTCCCTTCACCCTGTGGCAGGTTAGTAATAAAGCAGTTCAGGAGAACACAGTACAAACAAAAGTGATTTACACAGCAACATTTTTGAACATTTTCCCCCAATCACTTAGTATTTAGTAAAAATGTATTTTCTCTGCTTTATCTCTGTGTAGAGTATGGTTCATTTCCTCTCATGAGCATCACAGACTATCCTCAGTCTTGTTAATGCACTTAATGATAAAATTTTTTCTACTTTTTTTGGACTTCCTTATACTTTCTGCAAAAACAGAGGAGATTAGAGAATACACTTCCTCTGATTTACAAATTTGATTTACAGTATAGTGTATCTAAGCCCCCTGTGCTCTTAAGATCTTGTGTGCTGGTATATTTTGAAATCAGGTTCTGATGAAGGAAGAGTTCAGGAAAAAACAAATTAAAGTATTTTAAGATTTTTAGTGATGATGAAACTATAACTCTAAAAATTTGTCACTGATCTTCAAGAAAAAAAGCAAAAATACCCACCATGAGTATTTCTCCAATATCTTTGTGCCCTAGCAACAGCAGCAGTTCTTAATTCTCCTCCCACACTGCTGTCTCTGATATGCAACCAGGACTGATAACATTTGCTTTGCTTCTTTCCTCCTCCACATGGCAAGTGCAGCTGCTGCCATCACCATCACATTAAATGACAACCATTATGCTTTGCCTGCTAACTTGTAGAAACATTTCTACTTCTCCAGCCAGAAAACTCTTAAAAGAAAAATCCCAAATGTGGCAGTACTCTTGCAAAGTAAATTGGGACCAAAAGCTTTAAGAATGCCTTGTTTTTGCATTTCAGCTTGAATCAGCTGGGCTTTGTAGCTTTGTAAGAAAATTTAATGCTGCAAACTTAAGTTTTCTTAGGGAAAAAAACCAAACTTTAAAGATATTTCCTTGTAGTTTTAGCTTAATGTAAAAAATTTCACTCTTTGCAACTACTGAACATTTTCAGAGACCTTACAGTGTGTTCAGAGTGAAAGGAGGGATGCTTATTGGAAATTAATGAATTAATAGAGATACAGTCTTGGCAAATTGAAGGCAATTATGGACAGGTTTGTTTCTTTTTCAGTGCCTCATGCAGTTGTTGCTGTTGAATGGTTGCATAAGCCTTTATGCTTTACAGCACATTGTGTAAGAACTTTTAGTCTTTTATTCAGCCGTGCTGATCTTTCAAATCTTGTTTCCCTTTCTGTTCCCTATAAATCATGATTCCTGGATCACACTTTTCAGTGGCTTGCACAGTTGTTCTTGAATTTGTTACAGTTTTACATTTGACAACAGCACATTTTTTAGTTCACACAGAAGCTAGTCTCAGCTGCATGTCTTGGTGCAGCTGCACAATGTGAATCAGATCTTTTTTCTCCTTCCTCTAAACTTTATGAGGACACTCAGAGCAGTGTGCAGCCAGCTGTTTGATTGAATTTGCAAACAGTTAAAAAGAAGTTTCTTGTGTCTACAAAGGGGCTGAATGTTTTGCTTTCAAGAGTCATGTGGTGCTTCAGAAGTGTTTCTTGAATTATAAGCCCAAAGAAAAAAGCAACAAGTGCAGGAAATGTTACTGGACCCGACTGAAGTCAGATTGCTCTAATATGATAACAATGTTTTCAAGGACTCTGTGCAAGTTTTATATTAACTCAGGCTCAGGAATGCAGTTCAATTTCCCATCTTTCCAGTACTGCTACTTTCAAAGAACCTGTGTTAGGAATGGAGTGTTATAAATACATTTCTGTGTGCATACACAGCAAGAGGGACTGCTTGACTCTGCTGTCTTAAAATGAGGAGAACACATTGTCTTCTAGGATCTGCCACTTTACTAGAAGCAAACACAATCCCAGATCCATTCTCCTTCACCACAAGGGATGATCTCTTTACATATTTTTCCCCAAACCAGCAGGAGAGGGCAGCTACAGATTTCTGTTTAATAACCCAAGCTACTCCTTCAATGCAAACCAGCAGCTGTGTTTGCTTACATTATTCTCCAGTTGTTGATAGGTATTAAACTGTCCACAAATGAGTAATTCTAACATGTTATCTTCCTCACAAAAAAGGGGTGTTTTAATCAAAAGTGACAGTTCAACTGTGTCTTGTCTAGTACTAATACCATCTCTTACCTTGCAGTTTCCAGCCTCTTTTTCTTGGATATAATGAGCTGGACCATATCTCAAAAATCCATGAAGTGATAGGCACTCCTGGTAACAAAACTCCAAAAATTCAAGCAGTAAGTATGGACTCCCATAGCTACTAATCTCACTGTTTCAATATCAACAATAGAGCTCTACAGCTGTGTGCAATTTCTGCTCAGGAAACCACCACAGAAACCTAAATCTGTTGTGTTGACTCAAGAGCAGTGTCTGCTGTCCCTACCCAGAGACGGTCACCCATTCCTGAACCTTACAGGCAGAGCAGAGGAAATATTTGAGTTTTGAACCCTCTTTATAAAGAAAGGAAAAGGAAAGTCTTATCTTGTGAACAAATTGCCTTTTAAAGGTTTCTATTTCCTGTGTGCAATAATAAAATATGACCCCAATGAGAGAACTGCTGCCCATCAAACCTTACAGCACCCTTATTTTCAAGAATTCTGGCAAGTGACTACAAATCACTTCAGTATTGAAGACTAAAGTCAAAAGGTGAGGGGCAGCATTGTGTCCATGTTTCAAGTGGAGTGAAATTAAATTTGTTTCCAGTGCTAGTCCTTGTCTTGTCAACCGTGAACATAATTCAGTCAACGTAGTTCTTTGCATTGAGGCCAGACCTTACCTAAAACACTACTGATGCTTGTCTCTATTCTTTTTGCCCCCACATTTTTAAGACAGCCAATACATGAGCTTTAACCATGCACAAAATATTAAGAGTAGTAGGAAATACATCAGGGCAAGTACCTCAGTATTTGTGGCAAATTTCAAAGGCAAGTCCAAGACAGGTAGTATTTAAGTGGAAGAACTGTCAGCCCATTTAGAGAAAGTAATTTGTAGCACTGAGCTTGTTAGCTAGAAACAAATGTTTTACTTAAGCTGATTACTTGGGTTTATTCTGTTTGCCTAAACACAGATCTTTATTTGGTCTGATGCAGTTCCCCCTCCCCCCAAATCCCTGACATAGACCAGTTAGAATTTAGAAGCTCTGATACTTCATAATCCCCTCGGTACATTCTTGTTAGAGTCGCTGTTACTTAAAGGGTCAGCTCCACCTTTATTTTCAAATATCATCATCCTCTTTTTAATGTCTGCCTTGAGTTAAAAAGTTTTCCAGATGAAGTGTGGCAGAGACAGGAATTATGCTTTTGCCTTTTTAGGGCTTCAGTCTACATTTTGAGCAAATAAAAACTCTTTAAAAAATTTAATTATCATGTATATAGATGATATCAGGGAAAATTCTAAATGTGTATTTGATATGAAATAATAAATAATTTAATTCTGATAACAAATTCTGGCCAACTAAAACTTTGTTTATATACCAGCTATGTGAAAAATACTCTATGTATTCACTTGCAGTATCAACAAGGTGAGGTGGAAGTTAGTACCACATAGAAAACTTTCAAATACAGGTTTTTCTCAAAAAAACCCTCAAAAACTTCCACAAACTAGCAAAGAACAATTATAAATTATTTTATGCTGTACATTCAGCTTTGAAAGCATGAACTCTCCTTCTACAGGAGAAGCCACTTTTCCCACAAATTTAGTTCTGGGATTCATCAATGTAGGTTTTCTAAGAAGTTCCTTTAGGCAAGATTTCAAGAAACATCAAGTAAGGCAAACAATTTTTAAAAAGGAACAAGGTGAAGTTGTAATTGGCTGAGTGCTTTTTAATTGATGATTATTTGGGGTTTTTCTTCTAATTGTATTCCTTAAAATGTTCTCAGAAAGAAATTGGATCTTGTTTATTTATTTTAAAAGCATTCTCTCAGGAAGGTCTAGGAAAAAACCTAAATCAACAACATCGGTCTCTGCTGGGAGAATTACCAAAATTAATTTTTCTGGAGTGGCCAAATTGATTTCCTTTCCTACTCCTACATTGCATTCAGCTTTCTGGAAACCTAAGGAAGGTGGTGAAACCCCTGTGTTCCAGTCTGTCAGATTTACTGGATCAGATATTGAGGTGTAGACTCTCACTTGCCCACTGAAGCACATTTGAAACTTCTGTTGTTTCTTCAACAGTCTGAGAAACAGAAGGCACTTCAGTCTTCCCTGAAACATTTCCATTTGTCTTCTATAGAAGGAATAGAAGTGAGGAAAAGCCTGAGAGAGAGACCCAGTCATGCTTCTGTTGTTAGAGAGCTAACAAGAACAGCAGTGCCTGATTTTGTCTTGCTCTGACAAATTGTAGGAAAACCCCACAAGGTTTGAGGGCTGGTTTCCTACCATTTTCATATTATGTTCCTGAAGGGGGTCAATATTTAATTAAAGCATTGTTCTGGCAGAGCACAGAGAGTGTTCTGCATTGAACTTCCTCAGTACTTGTTCCTTTTAGAACTTGGTGGAGGAGGAGGTTGGTTAAAAATAACATGAAAGGATTCTTTGAGTTCAAGTATTAGGAATGGAATGTTATCTACAGAATTTAAGTTTTCAAATTGTATTACAAATGACAGCTAACTGCTGTATTTTTTTTAAGATTTAAGGGTTTGGGGTTTTTTCAGTTAGCTCTGGAAATTATTCCTCTCCTGTACTCAGTAACTTCCACCTCAGGTTTTACTGAGAATGTGCAAATTGTGCAATCATATGAGATAACTTAATTTTGATGCAGTTTCTGTAACTGCTGAATATTTTTATGTAACTATAATCTAATTCAAAACTAAACCAACTTTTTAGCTGATTCAAAAGCAAGTAAAACTTAGTCATAGTTTTCTCCAAGCCATTGATCTTAACATTAATCAAAAATCTTAACAGGGACTGGTATTGCAGCCAGTTGCTTAAAAGAGCAGTAAAAGCACGTAGCTGATCATGCTTCAGAAATCTGGCACACAGACCACCATCAACAATTTAAAAGAATATTTCCTATTATTAAATAAGGTGAGAGTTAAAAGGCAACATTCGTATCTTACTAGGAAAGAATCTATTCCAAATTGATACCATTGATTTTAAATTCCTGAGATCTAAAAACTTGCATTAAATAATTTGCAATACTTAAATTCGGTGATGTGTTAGAGAACATTTTGTTAGCTAGAAAATGAAAGTCTGTGCAACTCATACTTGGCTGGGGGTTGAAAATCTTCTTCCTACCAAGTGTGCATGCAAGACAGGTTTGGCAAATAACCTTTTTGGAGGTTTTAATAGTTATAAAAGTTACTCTGCTCATAAACTGGGAAGTGATCATCATTTTTTTCCGTAACCAAACACTGGGCTCTGGTGCTGCTGCTCAAAAACCCAGCCATGAGCAGGAGGCATTTTGTGTGAGAGGTACTGCTGCAGGAGCACTGTGGAAAATGGGGCACTGGGGAGGGAGCACTTCACATCCAAGTGTCACTTAGCCAACCCTTAGGCATCAACCTGAGATTTGTGCTCTAGATCCATACTAACTATTTATTTTAACAATTAAGATACACAATGCAGTAAAATACAGGTTAACATAAAGATCCTGTAAGAGTAAAAATTAAGCTTGTTACATTCTCAGCTCTCCTTCTGAGACTCTACTGGGCTGTGCATTTGTGAAAATAATTCTTCTTCTCTCTCATTTGAGCTTTTCCAGTTAGTAGGCTTTTTGCTGTGGTTTGGTTGTTTTTGTAAGAAGAGGCATCTCAACACTTGTAGGGTTCTGTTGTGACTGGATTAGATCCTAATCCTTGTTCAGGTCAACTCTGGACAACTTTGAGCATGCCCAAATTCCACATTGTAGCTTTTCTGTTTGGACAAGCTCATGAGACTCAAGTTCTTTATGAATCCTTTTGACATCTACTGCTTAAAAGCACTGGTGTAACTTATGTTTGTCTTCATGTTTAGAAGATGGTATTATTATCACATACTGTACTGAGGATCAATGTGACATTTGTAAGGAGTTTCTTGAAAATGTGAAAATAGTCACAGGGTAAATGGGGTGCAGACTGTGGGAGTATTTGATATTGATTCAAATTTGACTATCCAAGTTAAATATCCTGCACCTGCATCATGTGCCATTGCTCAATTTATGTCATTTCTTCATAGCAAACTTTCAGAATATCAATAGCAAGAATGGAAATACATCCCAGCCTTGGCAAGAATTTGTATAGAGTAAGACTACAGCACTTGAACAAGGCTCTGCAGGGAAACCTCTACTGCTACTTGCACTAGGTGTGCCAAAGGAAGGGCAGATCTCTCTTACTAGGACTGAACAAATACATGAGCCAAGTTTTAGTGGAGGAAGTGCTTTACCCCAGTAGAGTGAGAACACTGTAACAAAGGGAAACAGCAGAACACAAGGGTACAGGTAACTGCTCCTTGTCATGTTACTGAAACTCCTGCTGCATGGATGCTGCTTTCCTCCAGTTCCAAGCAAAAAGTGTTCTCCTGAACACAGTATCTCCAAGTGCAGTGAAGGTATGTAAAACAACAGGGACTGGCTGAGGTTTCCTGCTCTGTTACATTTCAGTGAATCATCTTCCCACATCTGTATGCTTTCATGTTAGCAGCTTATACTGATAGAACAGAGAACTTCAACAATAAAGCAGTACGTTATTTGTCTGAATACTTACCATAGGGACTTCTTCTAGACAGACAGATAGATATGTGAAAGGTATGATGCTACACTTAGAAAATGAAATTAAGGACTGCAGGTCTATAGGCGGGCAACACAGTGCAACAGTAACCTCCAAGTTCTTACCTTTGGAACACTGAGCAAAAGGTGCCATGAGCTTATCCAGTGTTTTTTCCAGAGAGGAAGATGGTGAGTTGCTCAGTGCTGATATATTTGGAGTTGAGCATAATGAGTAGCATTAAATTGATGGTCTAAAAATAGGTAACTAACTGGATCCAAGGGAGCTTACTCTCCACTGTTGTTAATTTCTTACAAAAAGAGAGGACAAATCCTACTACCCACATTTGATTGACTGTTCTGACTCAGATCTCCCTTACCTAGCAGTATACAGGAGGTCAAAACTCAGATTATCAAAACTATGTTCCTGATGGAGATGTATTTATTGTATTTGTTGCTTCCCATAATCAGTTTCTGGAAGCCTCAAATCACAGATGCTGAAGTTTAAGTATTTTGACTAAAAAATATATAATTCCATCAAACTGTGTTTGCACAAGGTACCTTTCTGATTTCAAAAGTGTTATTGCCACTGTTTGCTTCCCTTGTTAATATATCAGGTAGGTGATTATTCATACACCAGGAAAAAGACGAAGTCAGAATTTTTTTAAGTTTTAACCTGGAAAAATGAGCTACTAGAATAACATCTTGTGTATTATCACATTCCATGTATCTGGGGCTGTCCCCAGATTCTCTGGGGAGAATGAGAATGATTCTGGTTGTATTGAGAATGGCAATTTCATGTTCAACAGATCATTTTTGCTATAAAATTGCAAATCTGAAGAACCACATTGGAATTTTTCTTCATTTTTTTTCAGGTGGATCTTACTCAGTTTGGCACATATAGTACTTCAAGGATGTTGATTTCCTAACAAGTTTCTTGCTGTTAAACCTCTGGAGACAACTTACACTTCTCTGGCTGTTGGATGAGTAGGAAAACTTGAGTTTTCCCACCTGCTTTATAGTTAAAATACACCCAAACTTTAAACTACAACCTGGCAAGTATAGTTCCTACCCTCATTCTTCCAGCTAAAATTCCATACTGAGATTATCTGTGTTCTGCTTACTTTTAATTATTTTTTAATGTAGTAGGAAAAGTATTTTTATTAAAAGCTGTATCTACAGTAGAGGTCTTAAGTTCCTTCCAGGTAAGTTATTAGTATCCTGTTTCTTAATAAAATAATTTTCTTCCATATGGAATAGAGTGTGGTATGGGCAATTCAAGTTTCTAGATGATTGCCCCAATAGTAAAGAAAAGGCTGAGAAAAGAAACCCCCCCACCTTCCTTGTGTGCTGCTGGACTACGATTTGTGGCAGGGACATTCCCAGCCAACCCAGATGTGAGTAGCTGCTGCTGTTCCCCTGGTGTTGGATTTTGCGGTTCTTTCCCTACTGGTTTTGTATTTTCCCAGCTGAAGGAAAAAAGTCTTTTAAAGTTACTGCATATTTTTTCAACTGTTTCATTTTGACTCAGACCATATGAAGCACTTATCTAGAAGAAGTCTACGGGGAGATAACTACACTAGTTTTCAGTGATGAGGTTTATCTGTATTTTAACAGTTAAACCCACTATGTTAATAAACAAAACTTCTGAAAAATAATCCTGCTCGGTTTCAGTATTTTCCCCACTCCTTGTATTTTAGAAGAAGACAGATAAGAATTGTAAAGCACAGCTACATCTTGAATAAAGTAGGGAACAAATTCCCAGCTTATAAATGGATCTGGCAGTTCTCTACATGCTGGCTGCATTGCAAAGATGAGACTTAGTTACAAGTTACTGCAGTTGCTTCTCCCCAAATGTTCATTCATTTCCTGAAAACAAATCGCTTTTCATGCCAGAAAATGTCTTAAGTTTACTTGTAATTAAAAAACTTTACCCAGCTTTATTGTTGGAGAGCACGAAGGACATTAACTTGTGCCCACAGCTACAGTATGTGCACCCTCAGGCAAGTTGATGGTTCTGGGCCAGCAGCCTCTGTTCTACTCTGCCTGCAGGATTCTGCAAATCCCAGTTGTGAACGTTGCTGCATAAGAAAAAGGGAAGCATATGATGGATACTTCTATTCTCTGTCAGTCTGGGGCTGGACATGGAGGGTTAGTCTTTGCAAGAACTACTGAAAACAAGTGGTGTGTCGACTGATTAAAAATGACAAGTGTTTAGGCAAGCAACATTAACTTCTGCAAATCCATGGATATGTCTATCCCCATCACACTTATCAGTTTAAGACCATTGAGTTATAAATGAGATGCCTGATGGAAGAGAAATGAGTCTCAGAAATGCTACTCCAATATGTTAGCCCAGGTTCTGACTGACAAGTCAGAAAGTGTGTACAGCTACTGCTGTGGGATCTTCCACTTCCCAACTCCAAATGCATGGGACTACGCGATGACAAAATCCTTACCCATGAGTTGCCTGTCTGTGAAGTTGCTGCTGTATGATGTATTTAAACTGCAGGATGTGTTTGGAGATAAGCCATTAAGAACAAGAACAGAACAATTGTATTTCACTTTCCTAACTGAAATTCAATTCTATTAAATATGAAGCAATGTTTGACGTAAGATATTTTTGAAAGGAATTTGTTCTACAAAGTTTAGGTAGTATTTCTGTACCAAACATTTAATTCAGCAAAGAATTGGTTACATCAAAAGTGATTGGATTTGAACAGAAAGTAAACAAAAATGCATATTCAAGATAGTTTAATATGTATTTTCTGAATTAGAAATATCACTTTCTTAAATGAATGAGAATTTCTAGTGTAATGATCCATTACTCCCATCCCCCATCACTGAATTACATTATTTATACATATAATACAGAACCGATTGCAGTTGGAAACAACAATATTAAAATAAATGTTTAATAGATACAAAGGATCTTTTCTCCACAACATAGTTTTTCTGGTGTCTGGACACCAATTTTAAAGTAATTCTCTATAAGCATTAAACTATTTAAGTGCAAAACAATTTTGTTTTAAAAAAATCTATGATTGCAGCATCCATCTTCCTGAAAAACATTTTGAAGCCAGAAAGTAATGACTTTCATTTTCCATGAGTGCATTCCAGGCTGTCTTCTAGCCATCTCTGGTTAAAAAAATCAGTGCAAAATAAACAATGGTGAAGTACTAGTTTAACCATTGAACTTACTTGAATTTAAGAAACATATCTTATGTTACACTATATATATATATATATCTTTTATTTATATATTTATAGAGAGATTAAATTACACTGGACTTGAAAAGTATAAAGAAAACAAAAATGTTACTACTTTTTCCTGCAATACTAAAGGAAGCTTTTTGCTTTTTCTCCAATGCAAACTCTTCCTTGGGTGAGCAGCCTAGCAGGATCAGCTGTAGTGAGAACTCCTTACATTTGTCCTTTGCAAGTCACTATGTGATTCACATAATTCCATGTTTACACTCTGCCACATTATAATTTGTGATGCTCTTTGCCTGAAGAACAGCTTGTGGTTCCACTGTCATTACTTCTTGTCCTGCGTTCAGAGATTTGCTAGCAGTAGTGTGATGGCTATACTACAGTTCCACTTGGAGAATTGGCCTGGTTTTGGGATGACAATAAACCCTGCAAACAAAGCAGTTTACATTAATCCAGCAAGAGAACCTGATATGAATTTTATAAAGTTCTTAACCCAAACCTACAATGAGTACAGTTGATTTTTACCAACACTTGTTTATTACTTCAGACATCAGCACCTTCCCTCCTACAAAGGCTGTAAGCCACCACCACGATCTCAGGCAAGCAGCGCACAAAGAGCCCTCAGACAGGAAGAAACGTGTGCATTATGACACAGAATGGATCTGATCCCAGCATTTGGTTTAATCTACCTTGCACTTGGAGTCATAGTGAACTCTGAAACTTTAACAATCATACACCAAAAAAAGTGATCAGCATTTTACTAGGGTGCTGTCAAGAAAACCTATTCCAATATCAGTGTTTGACACCTGACCTGATACAGGGAAACACTCCATCTCTTGTATGTGATTGAGTATTACAAGGTTTGAATAGAAAAATAGATTGTCTAACCAAATATTTGTTTTGGTAATTTTAATACAGAATGAAACCCTGACAAGAGTTCAGTAGAGATTTCCTATTACAATTTAAGTTCACACTCAGGAAAACTTGGTACCAGCTCTTCTAACTACCCTGCCATTCAAATCAAGAGACTTACTTCACACACAGCCCCACAACTGCATGGTGCCCCTCACCACACAGAGGCTGCTGCTCTGGATTAAAGCAACCTCACCTTACAGATTAAACCTCTGGGTACCACGGACAGACTCCATTTCAGATTTATGCACAGTAGCCACTTTTTAATAATTCACATAGAATAACTTTATCAGGCTTATTTAGGAAAAGCTTATTGTCAAAATACAATTTAGCCTTATAAGGTCATTAGTTCTACCGAGTGCCAGCAGGCCAAGGAGCATGCTGGCAGCTGGAAGCACACTGGGAGCTAGAAGCACACCAGCAAATATCCCCATGCAACTCCTCACCTTGTAGGAATGATAAATGCACTTTCAGTAACTCCTCTAAGCAGCTCCCAGCTTATGTTCTTACCTCAAAATTAAGATCCTGGGACTCAGATCCATCAAACTAGACAAGATCAGGCAGCAATTAGCATACAGACAGAAGACAGAATTATGTCACTTCTTCAGAATCTACAGGAGCTCTTTCAAACTTGGATCCAAGAACTGAGAGGTCATGATGATGGAAGTAAACCCTGACCTCAGAAGAAGTGGAAAGAGGGGAAAGGGGGCCCGACTGACTGGATTCAAGTCATCAGATTTTTGTTAAAACTAAAGCCCTTCTTTTTAAAAAAAAATCTGATCATTTCAGACACATCATGAACCTGAGTAGTTTGCAGGATTTCTGGCAGACTGTATTTGCCTGTGGTCCATATGACATTTATACATAACAAAGCCCCTGGAACTTGGTGCCTCTTCCATAGACCTCACCTGAAGGAACCTGAACACCTTTATTTGTATTTGCTTATGCAGGGAATATCTGATTGAAACACTGTTGAGGTAGACTGAAGTGGGTTGTTCTCTACACTTGACATTCAGGATGTACAAAGATTCTGCATATTTCATGAGAACAAAAAGTTTCCTAGTTATTACTTTTGGACTAGATGGTGAAAGAAGGTAGAACTTTAGAGCAAACAAGCCACTGAAGCACTTCTGAAATTTTTACCAGGGAAGTTTTGTTGGAAAGTGACAAGGTTGAATCAGAATTCACTAGTTCATTACTGAAGCATTCTTCACAAGTCTATTAAATCCAGCAGCAACTGGAAGGTCTTTCTTGTCAGAAGATTACATCCACTAAGCAACTTTGAAGTACCCTGGAAAAAGATGTCCAGAGGTATTATTTTCAGTCTTAATTAAATCAGCAGTCCAAACTGTTCATATGCAAATATGTGCTTTATAAGCACACAGGAAGCTCTAGGGATGGCATAATGTCAAGTCTTTTTCAACAGGCTCATAACCACCCTATACAGGAGAAATAAGCCCTACTCTAGCATTGAATTTACACTGTAACACACCCAATTCTTGGGAAACAAAATGAAGTTATTTTCCTAGGATTCCTCTAGAAACTGGCAGCACATACTGAAATTCAGTGTGGTGCCTTATTCCCTGTGAACTACCAGCCACTCTAGAATGCAAGTTCCAAGACTAGGAACAAGGAGTCAGTCCTGGTTACATCTCATAGGTGGTGAATGCTCCCTGCTTTGAAGAGCAGCAGCTCAGTGCAGATGGCTTTCAGTGAGTACTAGGAATTCCTTTATTTCAGTCCTTGCTCTGAATTAATTCTGCAGCTCTGAGCAGGCAAGCCAGAGGAACACCGAAGTGGAAATAACCTCAAGAACAATATCCCTGTGCTTCTGCAGATGGAACAAATGTATGCAAGTACTGCCTTAAAACTTGGACTAGGCTATGATGCCGTTCAGAAATTCACTCACAGGGGAGAGACCAGAAAGTTTGTGAGTTCTTCCAAGTACTTGATTTCAGAAGACATCTTAAATGTTCATACAAGAAAAGCAAAGAGTATGAATTTGGTTTTTAGGCACGTAAGTTTCACCGAAGGTGGTGAGTTCTCAGTGGGTCCTGATTAAAACAAAAATTCTGCAGCATTTTGCCATTGGATCAGAGCCTCCAAGCAAGGCTATTCACCAGGTTGTGTTCAGTGTAACACAGAAGACAGAGGAAAACAACCTAAGAAAAGCAAGTGAGGGCTCAAATAAAGTTACTGCTTTGATACAAAAGTTCGCAGTAAATCTCATCTGTGATACAAAGGGTGTGGGATTGGAACAGTTCTAGTTGCATTCTCTGGAAGAATATAATGGGTAAGGTAATGAAAAAATATAAAAAGCTCCTGCCTGTAAAGAAAGAAGAAAGCCATTAGAGTGTAGTGCTTTCTGTGATGGAACCACCCAGTCTATCAGGTGGGAAAAGATGAAACAAAAGCTGCAGCAACTTATTAGAGCAACAGCCAAGTGAGCCTGTTCAACAGCTGTGCCAGGAAACATGGAAGAGCAGAGCCACAGCTGCAGCTCTGCTGCCTGGTGCAGCAGCTTCAGGCTTAAGGACAAACAGATCCCACTGAGCAAGCAGCAGGAACAAATTAAGACACTGCTCAAAGTTTTGTAAATAAATGTAGTGTTTTATTAGCAGTAGTATTTTGTCAGCATATGAGTCTGGCAGGCATGGGAAATGGAAGAGTTATGAGCTCCAAGACAGGAATTTAGTAAAACAATATTCATCCCAACCTCAGAGGTAGCTGCTGTCATCTTAATGGGACACTCCACAGCTGAGCAATGCAGCTCTCAGAGGATGGGGTCATTTTTCCTAAGTCAGTCACTGCTGTGAGTATTGAACACAGGCTGCTTCAGCTCTAGCTGCTAGGGCTATCCTGTTTATCCATGCATTCTCTGACTTCCTGAAACACACAGGACTTTGCACATCTGGTGAAAATACGCTGGCATGGGTAGGAATGAAAAGCCATAACAAATACAATCAGGAAAGCCATTTGCACCCAAGGCTCGTGGCACTCATTTGCTGGGGTCTGTTTGCTGCAGCAGCACAAACACAAACCCTCCTTCCCATTTACGGGATTGTGAGGAGAGGGATGGGTATCTTTTTGAAAATTCCACATACAATCCAGACAAAAGTCTGGGACTTTTTTCCAAAGACATCAAACAATGTTTCACAAGAGAAACTAATTCTATGAAAGATCAGCATGTAATTGCTGTATTAAAAAAAATAAAAATCAGGAAGACATTGCAATAATTAATAGGAAAATAGTAAACAGTAGTCACTGAGTTAATATTTTCTTAATTTAAATTAGAAGCTGTTTAATTGGAGCCAAAGGTGCAATCGTACACAGTTTCACTAATCTAGATAATAAACAGCAAGTTTGGACATGCAAGCAGGATCCAGAAAGTGCATGTCTCCTTCAGGGAAACAGCTCCAGTGGCACTCAGAACATGCTGGATGTCAAACTCTGCTCATCTTTCTACTTTCTGGTTTGAAATTGAAAGGTAGAAAAAATAAAGGGTCCAACATAACAAGCAATCCAATGTAAAAAAAGAAGTCTCATACTACACTTCACTAATGCAATTAAACCAATTAAAATATGGCTGAATTAACAAATGCCCATACAAGAATGGTACTGGTTTGTTAAACCATTTCTATTGCCAGTATGTAAAATAATGGGAAGTTATTATTTGAAAAATACTCCAGGAGTAGTTTATTCTTGTCCAGAACTGTGATATTCCTGGAGTAATTAGGGTTACTACATAACTAGGGTTTCAAAGTATTCTGGACTGAAGCTTTGCTTGAGAAAAGAGCCCATGGTCCATTATGGTATTTGAGCAATAAGACACAAAAACCAAAGTGCGATTTCTCACATTTGTTTAAAATTCTGTAGTTAAATTAGGTGAACTGGTTTTAAGACTTGCATGAACAAAATCTTCAAGTTCTTTATCCAAAGAATATGTGTTTAACAGCAAAAGTTTCTGAACTGCATATGCTCACTAAATCACATAGTAATCTCTAATGAAGTAATAAAATTAATTTAACAAAAATGCTCAGGAAATCACATGTTGTTCATTCACATAACATGCTACAGAGAAATATTTTATATGGGATTTAGGCGATGCAGCAAAGCTGATGCCTGTCTTCACACAGTTTGTGTGTTCACTAAATGGGCTTTTAAATTTGTAATCCATTTGCCTTTTTTTCTCCGTTCTGATAACATTACACAAAAGTACAAATACATAAACCATTTGACACCAGACCTTATAAAAGACTGTAGCACCTTTAGGGTTTCACTTGCAACTTTTCTTCTGTGCATATAAAGGAGTTTCTCTTAACAGAGGTCACTGTCAACAAAAAAAAAATCAAATTCAAGGCTGGTAGAAAACCATTAGTAACTAAAAATCCGTCCAGTGGCACTAGGTGAATGGAAGATATGCAGGTCCAAGAGGAAAAAAAAACTAAGATGCAACTACTTGGGTGCTTGAAAATGCAAAAAGGCTTTTGCCAGCAGAAACCTGACCTGGGCTCAAAAAATAGGACCTTAAGCTTCATTCAAGTCCTAAGGGCTCACAGGCTTATAAACTGTTGTTTCTCTACTTTTCTCAAACTACAAAAGTCAGTAAGGTGTAAAATTTACAGTTTAGAAAATAATGAAATTGAGATAAACCAGGGAAAACCTCAAGGAAAACCATATAGCTTAAGGCAACCCCACATGAGTTAGCCATAAAGTGACTGTGGTCTTAGCAGAAGAAAGGAGCCAAATGAGTTTGATAAGGTTGAGCAGCACCTACCTAAAAATCCAGCTTCAAAACCCAGAAAATAACATTATATTAAAAGTTACTTCCTTGAGAAGCTTATGCAACATTATTAAAGGCAAGTAAAATTACACCTTCATGTTTCAAGACATATTTTGCCAAATACCTTCTCTGACCACAAAACCTGTGGAAGCTGGGTTTTGTTTCAGGCTCACACTGACTACTGAGAAACTGGTTTGACCAACCAGTTCTTGCATCATTTGATATAAATGGATGTTCCAGAAGCGTTCAAGCAGATTTCATTTTTTCTTTCACTAACCCCTGTTCTTAAATATGCATGAACGTTCTATGTATAGATCATCACAATGGTCAGTCAATACCTTGGAAGTACCACAAAGTTCTCAAGTTTACATAAGATGATTGCCTCAGCTTTAGTCTACAGAGTATTTTTGCAAAAAGATAAACAGTCCTCCTGTCAGACTGGACCCAAAGTAACTCACTTTTACACTGAAATTCCTCAAAAATGCCTCTGAAACACTTCAGCAAATTTGTTTGGCTTTTCTTTGTTAACAAAGAATCACTGCTGTAAAGGTGAGACAATGCCTAACCCCTCAAAAGGAAGGGCAACATCTGAAGTCTTCACCTAAATTTGCTCCAAGAAATTCTGCGAAGTTTTAGACTAGTTTATTTTAGTTCAGATGAGTTTTATCCTAGACTATTTTGTTCTAGACAGAAAATGCTTGAATCACCTGTATGAGCCATATCCTCAGGGCTGTAAATTCAGCAATCATTAGGTAAACACCAAGATCTAAAGCTGGAATAAAGAACATACCCTGCACCAGAGTCCACAGAGGAAAGAGCTCCTGTAGAGTCCTAGAAGGAATGACGACACTCTGCCCCAGCTCCTACCGGACAGGTGTGCAGAGAGAATCTAGAGACAGCCATGTCTGTGTTCTGCTGAATCTGAGTTTAAACAAGTTTGAAAAGTGGTTTGGTAAGTATTCTGTTTCATGTTACTCTAGTCCTAAAAAAAATAGCTACCTTGAGTCATGACCTTATCAGCAAGCTTTAAACATCAAAACATCTGCATAGTCTTGAGATGAAACATTTTCTCAGAGCAGGTTACAGATGTGATCAACTTCTTACTTTAAAGCATGGCAAATTAACAGTTTCATTGTGGCCATTTGTTCAGCACAGTGTGAGAGCATAAGACCACCTAAGCACTGCAAGATAAATTAAAACTCAAATGTGGAAAGGACTATTGAAAGTTATCTACATTTACAGTTCAATCACACATTTTTATTTAACATCAGTATACAGAGGACAACCCCAGCAAGTTATTTTGTAATGTCAAGTATTTAGTAAAGTTCTTCAGCTGTAACAGTGACAATAGAACAGCTAAAAATAAGCAGTATGAAACAAACATGATCTTCTTAAAATTATAAATATACCAACAATACTTCTTAAAGCTTAATTATTGCAACAGTTAAATTAACAATAGTTCATGTTAGAAAGGCTCTATGAAATTTATTCAAGTTGTCAAGAAATTAGATGGAAGTTTAAAAAGGAAATACATATGAATTTTACTTTTGATTTTCACTAAAGGTAGTCAATACAATTTTGTACAGTATCACCTAACATGTCAATCTTTAACAAACTCCAGTATACAGAATCATAAAATGCAGAAAAAATAGTTTAATCTTTACATGTAAATTGACAGTAAATTAACTGACACAAATTTTATTATTGTAACATAAGCAGGCCAGCATTTTAAATATTAATTTAGTAGTTTTATGTTGTTAAAGGGGCAGACATATACAGTCATTCCAAGTACATACTCAAATTTTAAGAGGTGATAATTCAGAACATGGGTTTTCTAGAAAGTGTTTAGTAAAAGTCATGTTATTTCCTAATCCAGACATCCTCATTATAAAGCCTTTACAGGGTTATGATCTCTCCTGGCTTTACTGGAGCCACTTGTCACACCTCCTCACACACGCACACACACATACCTTGCTATAAATATCACACCAGTGTACTCTAGGTTTAATTCACCCTGATAATGTGGGTATGCCATGTGCAACTTTGCTATTGTGCACATTACAGAAAGCTTCAAATTTTAGCATGGTAACCTGAAGTTGTATAGCTGTGTTTCAGTTGAACTATAATCATCCCTGAAGTTTATACAGATACCGTATCACGTTGAAAGAAATCTATTTGATAGTACTTAAATACCAGCAATTGAACTTCAATTGTAATGATGAAATGCTCCTTTCCACTGAGGAAGAATTAGTATGTATAGCTGCTTGTCTCACTCAAATATAGTACATGAATGTTTAAGTACTTTCACTAAAACAGAAGCCATACTAAAACATGATACTGTACTACAATTGTAGTTAACTAGAAAATTCAAGGATGTTATAATTTAAGTCTAAGTTTTCCTGTACAATAAGTCAAATAAATAAATTCCATGTGCATTTGTTTTACAAAGTGGTAGATGTTTCTCTTGCTAGGTTATACACTGCCATTTCACCTGGGTGTGCTTCTGGCCAATCTTACCTTGAGCTTTCTGACACAGGGAACTCACCAGCAACTTCCACTCCCATAAAATGGAGTCACTGTACAGACAGTGAACAGTCAGTTCTGGAGCCCAACACAGAAATCATGTCAGTAGTTACTCTGACCACTGAGTTCAGAGAAAACTTATTTTGCATATCCAAGTACCACTTTGGGGTTTTGTGGGTTGCTTTTGTTGGGGTTTTTTAATTGCTTCTGCAGATCCTGTAATTCAGTTTAATGTAGCTATAAAGATAGCACAATGGAGTTTACTTTTGTTCCTTCCAAATTCTGTTTCTATATTTCCAGATTAATCCAACAGTTCTGCAATCCCATTTAGGTTTCCCATCAGGGCCTGGCAAAGACAGGGGTGAGAGATGACAGCTAATTGTCACCATGTTGAGGAGAAAAGCTCGTACTCCTGTTAAGGCAACCTATTTTTCTGACCGCCTTGAACCTTCTTTCACAGAAACCAGCTCACAAAAAAAAAAAAAGAGAATAAAAAATTGAAACTAATGAACCCTGAGCCTCATCCAACTTGTTTCTAATTGAATTTCGCCATTCACTTCACTTCACTGACTGGGAGTTGGCAGAGCAGTTCTGGAAGTGCAAAGCAAGAACGGCACATCCCATGAGGAAGCTCAAGGTATGATTTTGTACACACTGAAGCAGTAATTTGGAAAGTTTATAAACAAACTGTCAGGACAATGTCAGCACTGTACAGACTATCAACTATCACAGAGATCATGGCTGAACAGACACTTCTGGATTTATTTTCCACTCAGGGCAGCACAAGCCCAACCAGAAAAATAAACAGAATTTGTCATACACTGTCAATTTATCCAGCACATGTTTTGATGGTTGTTGGAAATGAGAGGGAGAGGTAGCACTGGCTGAATGGAAATTACATTAGACACTGCAAGCCTCCTTTGCTTTTCCATCCAATTCTTTCTTCAGGCTGGCAGTGGCATCAATTTAATGAAGGCCTTCTGAGGGAGGCAATGATGGAAGCAGCAGCAAGATTCAGAGGCTTTTACTCTATAGAGTTGGCAGACAAAAAAGTGACAGAGCTTTAAGATCACTTGGGGAGCCATATGTCAAAGGAAGACTAGAAATAGCAACTTTAAACCCCAGAGTAATGGGACATGCTAGGATAAAACAGCTGGTGAAACAGAAATGATGGTATATAACCCAGTAAGAAAGACATCACCATGAGTGTTTTATACTTTGACAATTCTCATTAAATAAAATTAAGTGCTTTCCTATAAACAAAAAGGATGCTCATAACGTCCTTCTGGCACAAGTATTTTCCTAACAAAGCCCTGTAAACATGCCACCAAAATTTAGTTTTTACCAGCAGAGTGAGCTCACTAGAAATGCAAGTGAAATCAGAAAAATTAATTTGTAAATTTCTAAGTAAATACATCCTAAAGAATATGGCATTTACATCAGTGTGCAATATATTAATTTTGAAAGTGATAACTTCAGCATGAAAATTACTTACCTGTAGTTAAAGTTTTCCATATTGGCCAATACATAAATCCTGATTTTTGGTACTGCATACTTTATCTCTGAAATATTTGAAATGTCATATTCCAAATCAAAGTCAATACACAAAAATATTTAAGTTATACTCAGTCTAACAAAACCCACCTCAGCCACTGAAAAATAAATGTGACAGTGTAGTGTTTAATAGCATTCAAAGGAGTTTTAGAACAAAAAGAAAATGTAGCTCACAATAGCAATCTGAGGCACTGCTGTAATTAATAAGATGTGAAGTGCACTGAGTCACAAAAGTATAATTGCTTTAATACTTTAATTTTGAGCAAACATTTTAAATAGTTTAGTGTTTTAAGGGAGTGTTGGCTTTTTTTTTTTAATTAATGCTGGATTTGTAGTTCTCAGGCAAAAAAATACTTTTAGGTAATACCCTCCTCCTTTCTCCCATAAAGGGGTTTTCAATTTTAAGTTTTAGATTCAACCTTTAAATATGCATTAAGATGCAGAACAGACACAGGTTTTTACGCATACGTATGTTGTGACAAATTTGATAAGATCTCAAGAAAGCCTACATTATACAAACAATTTTAAGAAAAATAATCGAGTTTTACTTGCAAGTTTATAGTAATGAAGATGTGGTATCTAAATATATACAGTACCTCTACTTCAAAAGTCAGATTTATGAACCAAATGGTTAAAATCTAACAAACAACAGATTTTCATTTAAGTTGCTCAACATGGCATTATTCAGGTACTACCAGATCATTTCTCTTACTTCAGGTGATAGTCTACATCCCCTTTCAGAAATTTTCACAAAAATAATGGTTCTTTTTCTCAGGTCAACTCTGGAAATGTTTTCATAGCTGTATTCCTTTGAACTGTTGCTGGCAAGAAGAGCTATTGTAGCACAAAGTACTTTTTAATGTAAGAATCACCACATTTAGCTTCAGTCAAAATTTAGCTATCTATACATTGGACAGAAGAAAAATAAAATATTATAGGTGGTCAAGTGCATCAACAACAAGAGTGAAAACTAGTAATAGACTAATGTAGGTTCAGCTGATGGAACTGGTGCCATCAAAAACACGAGCATGTAGTGGTTGAACTGCCTTAACAAACCTGACAGGAACAGAACACTGAAACTACTGAGAGAAAGCTTGCAGGATTTTCCCTAACTTAAATACATAAATCAAAACCTGGCTATAATTAGAGTTCCTTGTTAATACTGATTCACAATTTAAGAGCATAAACTACAGTTGGTACAGGGCTCACAAATCTGTGCATAAAATGGCTGATATTTTAATAAGAAGTGGTTTCACATTAAGGGCAGGCCACCACAGAAAAGAATGGAAGAATAAAACACTTTGGTTTTCACTTTTTCAGAGGCTCACGTTTCTCATTAGACTTAAAAGCAGCAGCTTTTCATAAGCTACTCTCATTGGGAGTGCTTATTTTTTTAGAAAACATTAGAAGGATTATGATTATTTTAGTGTTTGACAGGTTTTGCTTCAATTTTTACATAAATAGCTTTCACCATATTGTGGTTATGCTTAAGTATAAGAACACTGATCAATAGTTTAGATGCACAGTATTTATTTCTTCTGCTGGAAGGCAACTATATTTAATAATTGTATCCAAGACACTTCAAATCATTCAGAAATATGGCATGCAGTATCCAAAAGTATGGCTCTGAGGATATTTTTTTACATTAAGCATAAAGAAATTTTATATTCAACATTCATTATATTTCAAGAAAACTATCTATTCAGAGTTCTAGCTCTTTGATGCAGCATTAAGGATTAAAACTTACCACTTTACCAGGCCTTGCCCATGTGCAAATAAATCCCTCCTGACAAGCAGTGACTATACAGTCTTCAAGAAAAATTAACACAGTCAGTCTTTCATGTGCTATCTTTTTACAGATAAGAGGCTCTAACAAGGGAACATCTTCCATTCGGGGACAGAGAGGTGTTCCCAAAGTTTTAGCTGGGTCCGTTTTGGTTTTAGTAACTAGGTTCAGTTTGTCACTGCTCTTGCTAGATATATGTCCCATGCTATGGTTTCTCTTGTGATCTTTTTCGTGGTGTCTTTCCTTCCGATCGTGCAGCGATAAGGTTGCAAATTTACTAACGCCAGAAGCAATGGCACCATCCATGACACTGCTTTTACTGCCAGCGTTTGAGACTGCAGAGTGTGGAAGGCTGTTTGACCGTGGAAGAGGAGGGGGTACAGAGTTTCCAGGTGTTGTGATACTGTTTCCATTACTTCCTGGGTTAGTTCCACCGCTTCCCGCAGGTGGACTTGTGGCATTCATGACATTTGTATGTGTCCTTGCTCTTGACAGAGGTTGGTGGGGGAAGAGGATATCTTCTGTAAGATCCCACAAACAGAGCTGTGTGTCCTGGCCTACCGAACCAAATCTATACGTAACACTTACTGGACGACTGTCTGTAGAGTTCCTTTTGGACAGTCTGGATTGCGTGCTATTTGCTCGATCTCTGCCAAAATGAAGGTCTTGGAAATCCTCATCGCTTCCGCTAAATTCCATGGGGTCGCTCTCTTCTACACTAGTGGTGTACGGATCAAAGGCCACCACGCTGACCCACGATTTGTGTCCGTGGCCTCGTGCTATGACTCGACAGTCCACGAAAGACCAAACTGTCACCAAGTCATCCTCTCCGCCTGTCACTATGTATTTCCCATCGGGGCTCCAACACACACACAGCAGTCCTCCAAAGTAGCTTTTCATTGTACCATGCAATTCCACCGAATCAAAGTTAAACACGCGAAGAAAACCATCCTGGCTCACACACGCCAAGAACTTCCCATCAGGGGAAAAGGCAAATTCGTTCAGGGCACCCTCACCTACTGTCCATTTAAGCAGAGGGTTTCTTGTGGATTTACTCTTGCAAGTGTGCACTGCAAAACTCTCTCCTTGTTTAAGTAGCTGGTAGTGCGGGGCTGTGGTACCACAAGTGTGCTCCACGTTATACAAGTACATATTGCCACTGGAATGAGCTACTAGGAAAAGGCTTTCTGAACCTGGTACCCATTTTACACAGGTTACTCGGGACTTGTCTATTAGTCTCTGTGAAAAACAAAGAAGATACACATCAGAAACTCTGAAAATTAAAGTTGCCATGATTAACTGTAAATCTGAGCTTTCTGGGGGATGAGGAGCAATACTTAAATAAAGTGAACTTAACTTTCTAGACAGGAACTATGTTAGTTACTTTATTTGCTAAAACTTATCAGGCAGTAAAGAGAAAATTATTTTCAGACAAAGTACTTTCAAAGGTTATTATTATGGTCCAGTCACATTCCACAAAGACCATACTTCACTCGAGCCAATCTGTTATGAATCTAAAGGCAGTGCTCTTTGGTTTACTTTTCCCTGTGTAGGTTGAAGAGCATGAGAAGGAAACAAGAAAACACTGAATAAACTAAAGGGAAAAAAAGGCAGTTACTCATCTGTATTATAAGCAAACAGGTTACAAATCAACAACAGTAAATTTAGGCTCTGATTTTATCTGAAATCACAAATAAAACCCAACCTCTGGAAAAAAAAAACCTACCAGCTTTTACTGATTCAGGGAGCAAAGGCTGCATACACAGTGACCCGTTATCATGTGGCTGCAAAGTCAGTAGGTAAATGCATGGGCTGGGCAAATTCACAAGGCACCAAAACTTTTCACCTTGGAATCCCCAGTCACCAATTATTTTTCTTTCAATAGCCAAGGACCTGTCAATACCCTGTTACCATTTGATTAAGCACTTTCCTTTAAAACATAATGTTTTAATAGAGTTCATAATTGCAAAAGAATGCACACACATTAAACAAACATTCCTGGTCATAATGTCTTCAATGCTCTAAGAACTGAGAGGTAAAGTTTGACTCCTTTGACTACTACAGTTCTGGTGGACTTCCACAACTTACCATGTTGTCCATGGCACCACTCAGCTGTAACTTGCAGACAAGTAATTCTTTACAAGCATATTCAAGATTTGTATTCGGCATATTTATTTCATAAATAAATATAAATATATTTATTTAATAAATCCTTAGCAGGATTTTAAAGCAGAAAGAAGATCTGAGCTACACAAAAGGCAAGAGTGAAAATATAAAGAGCCTAAGGAATACCAGAACAAGTTGCAAAAGCCCTAAAACAAAGAAGAAAGAAGAATTCTCCCCCCCCACCAAACCTTGCTATGCTGTTTATCACAAACAAAAACATCAAACTAATGGATAATACATCAACTGTTATCTGTTGTGGAACTGTCACTGGAAAGCAGCACCTGGCCATTTTAAATCACACTTCTGCTGCTCTCAACCTCAGTATAAAACCATAAAGTCTCTCTCCTGTAATTTCTCATTGGTTAAAACAGTCATGGTATATTTGAGAGCTGAGAGATGTAACTAAATATGGCGAAGTTCCTTCAAATTGAGTAGTTTTAAAATAAGACAGTCTATGATTCTGTTGTGATATTTTAACTAGTTTGTCATATATTCACTGATATATATTCATGCATATCTCAATAATGATGGCATCAGAAACATAAGAGAGAAAGTTACCTGGCACACACTAGGAGAACATGGGCAGGAAACACCAGCCCAGCTGGTTTCCTGTAGGCACCAATATTCTCATTGCCTGTATGGCAATAAAAGCAAAATTTCTTGCTCTCTATTAAAGCAGCTCAATCTGACATACAACCCTTACTAATAAGAGCACCTGCTCAAATTTTATATCAATAATGGCACTTTATGTCCATAACCATGTTGGCCTACATGATTGTAAATACTGCAGAGAAACTCAGCAAACATGATCTTTACTTCAAGGGGGGTGTGAAAAACAGAAGATTACCATTTCTAATGAGAACTGATCAGCTCAGGAAGACAAGATGCAGAGAGACTTTAATCTGACACGTACAAGTGACCAGAATGCATTCCCTTCCCAAGATACAAACTCTCAAGTTATGACTTTCAGGAGTTTTAAAAGCTTTCAGCTGGGTTCACAAAGGTCTGCAGCACAACAAAGCCAGACCTGCAGTCAGCAGGAGCAGCAGATGCATTACAAGAATGGTCTGAATGCAGTATCAGCACATCAGTGAGGGATGTGAGATAAAGAGCTTATGTTCAGTTTGATGGAAGAACAGGAAGTGAAGAAGCTTCACTCACCAGGCAGAAACACTTGCCAAGATTATCTTGGTCATGTTTTGAAGAACTTGAAGTGACAAAATTACAGGCACAGGCCACAAATGACTGAAAAATCTGCAGCAGTCAAAGAATCTGCATTAAGGTCTTGCACAGCTTTGGCAACAAAGACACAGGACGAGTTTGTTAGGGAAAAAAATGCAGCTCAAGGCTTCAGTTTAAATTAAAAAAGAATTAAAAAGTAAGATGAAAAAGCACTGGCTAATTTGATAATAACCAATTACTGCCTGGAAACAACTGAATCTGTAAAGTATATTTGACTGGTTTGGGCAGTAAGAAAACATCACTGGTATAATTTTGACACAGCTGGAAGGAATAGCACTGTGGCTACAGATGGATTTATGTAGGCAGCCACAAGCTGCACAGTATCTATCATTCACCTCAGCCGTTCAAGTTCCTATCATCCTCTACATCAATAGAATTTTTAAACAATCAGTAACAAGTTAAGACAATGCTAGGGCTATTGCATTTTATGTTCAACATAACCTATCATAACAGGTTGATTTATTTCATGTATCATATACATTCTGATTGCTATTCTGATTGCTCTACCACAGCTGATAGGCAAAGCAGAGCTTTGGGCTACCTGAAGGCACCAAATTACTCGCAGGACAGGTGGTGAATTCTGTTACCTCCAGCACGAGTGATGGATCTATAGAACAACATTCACACTCATTCAGACCACCTTATGCCTACAGTTATTCCTAAAGACTATCTAAACTCAAAATATATTCAAAATCCAATAGGCACCTTCATCTTGAAGCAAATGAACTGGTTCAAACATCAGTGCTCACAAATGTTTCTCTGAAAGGGGCTTTAAATACAAGTCAGAACTTAGAAACACATCTAAGGCAAACTTCAATACTGTAATCAACAGAATAAAAATATATTACAGTTTTAGATTTGGTTGTAACTGCAGATAAGGTCAGTGTAGGAAACAAGAATTTTTCATTTAACTGTAGCCTACTGTGTGCAGTTTTGGTAGCACTGAGCAAATCCTTACATTAGCTTGGTATGAGAGATTACCTCATTTAAATTTCCACCAAACTGTCAAAGGGCACATTTCCATCCCACTGAAGTAATCTGACAATAGCACAGACAAAAAGCAATACTGGCTGATGGAAGTGGTTTCAGTGCTTCCAGCATTTGGGGAATACCACAGGAGCTATTCAGGCTGCAACACAGCTCTGCACTGGAGTCACCAGAAGTAAACACCATTGAGGCCTGGAAACGTGCACTGGGCCTTGATATAACTACTCCAGCAGAAGTTTTTCTCAAAGGAACTCAGCTCACCTACAGGAGCGGGAACTACTCTAATGAAATGAAACCAGCTGTTTAGAAAATGTCTGCTACCCTTCTTAATGCTTACAATATTATTGTACAAGAATAAATAAGACACTTTTGGATGGGTGGGTGGGGGTGGTAGGACAATGGTAAAATTAACAATTCAACTACTTATACAGAGGTTTTTACCAACAGACAAAAGATTCATTAAAAGATTCTCCAGCACTATTTCCCACTCAACACAAGAAGAGGCAGAGCAGTTGGGACAAGGCCAGGTAGGAAGAAAAACGCCCCTTTTCTGATCTACATGTTGCTACTTTTAGAAAGCTGAGGAGGAATTAGATCTAATTATAAAACATCCCCAGTGAGAACAATACTTCAATCTTCTTTGCACAAGGAAGGCAACACATCTTTCTGAGGCGGGAAAGGTATACTTAGAAAGCTGAGCAAGGCTAAACTTCATCTGTAAAGTTTGAATCCAGATGTGAAATTTCAAAAAAGAGAAGAAGAACAAAGAAACAAAACCAACCAAGAGACCTGCAAACCTCTCTACAGAACTGAATTAAAACAAAAAAGGAGCAGAAGAACAATCCCCAAAAGAAAGTCACCTCCCCCAAACCACCCAAATTCCCAGAGCTTATCCTCTGCAGAAAAGGCTGTCACAAGTCATCCCAGCTACCAGATTTGTTTCCTTATTAGCATCTGGACACTTACTCCTCTAAGAATGTCAATGCTACCAGATACCCAGAGGCAGTGGTTCTGTAACTTGGCACATAGTACTCCTTCTATCTTTCCTCACTGCAGCAACAGAAAAAGCAGGTGGAGAGTTTCCTTCTGAACATCACATGGCCAAGATATCATAAACCCTCAGCATTTCTGTGCACTCAGCTTTATAGCCTACTCTTATCCAAGAAAGCCTTTAGGAATATGGGCAGTTTCTGCTGTAATGCCCCAACCATAAAAATGTGTATTTTTAACTTATTTAATATTTTGACAGCTTAAAATTTTCTTCTTCATTGGCAATCAGAAGCCTCAGAAACAACCGAATTCAGAGCACACGCAGCAACATTTACATTTGTAGACCTTATTTCCATCTGTAAACTGTCCTCAATGCTAGTTACAGTATTACCCAAACTAGAAAATGCTAATTTTTAATCTTAAACCCCACAAGATGCCTTTATCTTTTCACAATGAATAACATTTTTATGTAAGTACTCCAAGCCAATGGAACAGCTGAAAAACAAAGGCAGTGACTGAACAATAAGCTACACAGGCAAATAGAGCAACATCTGAACTTTGAAAATCTAGAAACTTCAATATCACAAATACACTGCATGCAACAATATTAAGATTTCTACTTACTTCCTCATTAAATAATTTGCTAGTTTCTTTTTTAATAGGGTCTATAAGTTGGACCTGGCCTGCAGAGAAGCCCACTAGAAGAGACACGCTTTCTGCTGTGGCTGTTAAATGATTGAAGTCGTGGCATGTAGGCTGTGTTCCTTTGTATATCCTTTTGTCTATTGGTTTACTCAAGTCCGCAGCCTGCAAAGAGAGCAAACAGAATTCAGTTTGTCACAATATTGCACATAACCACATCTGTTTGAAAACAATGTTCATACCACAATACAATTTATGCAGTCACAAAACCCTACTTTAAAAAGCAGCTCTGCATTTATGAGACATCCAAGATCTTATCAAAATGTTTCCCTCTTTATATTAAGCAAGTGTACGAACTACTCCTGCCCTTGCCTTGGCACCTACACCACGTGACAAACCAATGACAACCACTCAGTAGCACGAAGGCTCCTGTGAGTCCTCAAAATACCAGAAGGCTTCTCCTGCCACAAGAGCCATCACAGACACAAGGCATCTTCTACTTTTCTAGTAGCACTTTCCCAGTATTGAGTACAACCAATTTTGCATTGAAAATAGCATATTCTCAATCACACCGCTCTTGAACTCTAAGTCTATCCTTTAACAAACGGCAAACAAATTATATTGTTCTCCATAATCACAAAAAATGATCAACCAGCTCCAAAGAGAGCATTTTCTAAGAACAGTGATTCAAGATACTGATCCTGTGATTATAAAATACATTTTACACCACTGAGCTACAAAGTAATTTGCTTCTGAAAGCAAAACTCTAATATAGTTCAGACAAAGTAAGTGCTAACAAAACTGAGGAATTTCAATATAAACAAATTAAGATCTAGCACTAAGTGTCAGAAGAATCAAAAGGAACAGAAAAGCAATTTAAAATGCTCCCTCACTTGTGTCACCCATGTTTATCCCCATATCACTTCTGAACAGACAACTAAATCTTTCATCATCCAGAGATTAAACCCCACACATTTAATATGCAAGATCATACACCAGGTTCAACCTTGTTTTTTAACCTCCCTATTTACTAGGTTCAGAGTCTGTAATTAGAAAGCTGCAGATACTCAAACAATATTACAGGCCTCAGACGTAGCTGTGATTTGGGGCTCAGATTCTAATTTTGATATATACTTTTTCAGTTATTTAGTCAGAGGAAATCAGGCCAGCAATAAAAGAGAAAGTAAACAAGCTTCACATAAAATAGAATTGCTCCAGAGCATTAAACCTTGGAGGACAAGGACTGAAGAGCAGCACATCTTTGGTATTCATAGAGCTACACAGACAGAAACTAGACCTGTCAGTAGGGAAAAATCCTAACCAGCTACACAGGTGAGCCATTTCCAAGGCAAATTTAACTACAGGATATGCATGACAAACACTTATACACGACAATATTAAAGCTGCACTTATGTTTTGCAGCATATTATAAACCTGTTTAATCAGGTGTATGGTCTCCTAGTTAAAAACTCCAAAATGAGATGATGTATTACAATTTTTAAAGTCAGCAGACTAAAAGGTTATTCCCCAGAGCACAGAGATCCATTTTAAGCTAAAAGAGAATATTACCAATACCTCTTCAAGGAGAAATTAAATAGAATACTAGTTCTTCTGGGAGATGGCAGGATAATGTGCATGCCTGCCACAGAGCATTCTCCAGCTCACAGGCTGATGTAAATCTGTGATTTGAAGTTGAAAGATCAAATCCCAAAGGCCTTGCAGTTATGTCTTAGACTGTGTAACATTCCCTTGTCCTGTATCACTATAAGCAAGTGATGTCAAGAGAGAACTCTGAGAACTGGGGTAGCATTTCTATCTGGAGGAGGAAGCTACTCAAACATATAGCCATACCTCAAATAAAGCAGAATTAAAGCAAACCTATGAGACTCAAAGTTCTCTCCTCTGGACAGAAGTTGCAGCAGGACTCAATGCTAAGAACAAAGATCTAAAGTAAAAATTACTCGGCCTGAATCATACTGAATGAGCAGAGAACCACAGACTGTCCCAGCCAGCAGAGGATACAAGCATTACCACCTTCTTCTAAATCCTCACTGTCCCTTTAATCAACAAAGAATCAATAAATAGGTGGCTATATTCAATCTACACCTTGCTGTTTTGTCTGGGTGAGGTTTTACATCACTAGCTTTTGTTTTTGTTGTCCAACAACTTTGGTGTGACAAGTTCCCCGTTGCATGAAATTGTGTGGTAACAGACCTAGCAACACATGAAATTCTGATAAATTAAATCTAAGCACAGACTTCACTGTGCTTATTCTAGCTGTTCTCTGGGAACCAGATGGCAGTGAGAATCTGTCTGAACTTAAATGAAGTATAAATAAACTAATTCAACCCAGAATTAACCAGGCTTCTGCTGACAGGGATGCCTTGCCTTTTATTTACATGCAGCTACTGCTTTCAGTTACAGCACAGTTGTCTCATGGAGATAAGTCAAATCTACAAGCACTAAAACACTGCTTTGGTCTACATCTCTCTTAACTGAAAGAGAGAAGAATCAATGGGCACAGCAACTAGGAGACATTTTCTTTATTTCTGCATGAAGGTTGCTATTGGATTTTGCTAAGAACAAGAGAAGTGCTTACTCATAAAATTCAATCATGCATGGGAGACAGCTTTTCATTAGCTCACCACTAAACCCATTTGCTATTTTGTGAAAGATGTGATTCTCAGAGAAGAGCTTTTACATGAGATCTTGTCCATAAAAAACGGTCAAATCCTAGGATCTGACACTCTTTACTGAACAAGGTGATATGAACTGCCACCCACTTAGAAGTGGTGATATACTTTGAAAAAGCCCAGAAAAACCTTGGGATTAAGTGTTGCCAGGCATGGAGATTAAAAGCACGGGAGCAGACATGCTCACCATGGCAGCTGGCAGCAAGCTATTTGCACACTTCCTGCCCTAATGCTTTTAAAATTTTCTTCTGAAAAACACTCAGCACTATTCCAACCTGCCCACTCTGAGAAACTCCCTCAATTGTGGATGATTCAGGATGAGAGCAACACTTTCAGTAATCACAACTGAAAGCACAATGGGGCAGCTGATGCAAGGCCAGGAATATCAAGAGCATCCTCACCTGTGCAAGCCTTGAAGTACATCTCAGCTAACCAAGGCTCTGGGACTGGCACCTTGGCCAACTGATACCTGTGCTAGAAGTGTGTTCCTTCCAACATACAGAGGTACTGCACCCCCTGGGCAAAGAGACAAGGAATAACAGTTCTTGGGCAACAACAGGAACCTCACACACCCGTGTAAAGCCACTGACACAGCTGAACAAAACTGCTGTACCTTGGGCATCAACAGCTCCCAAGTCCTGTCTCTGAGGAGATTAAAACTCTACCTTAAGAGAACCTCACACTTGCTCACAGAAGAAAAACTGAATATTTAGGTTTGTGTGATGAATTCATACTCTAGAAATAAAACATGATCCATGTAACTGTTTGAGGGACTTCCTATTCTTATTTATTAAACTCTCACAGCACACTGTTTTAACAAAACTATTCCCACTCTGTTGGGGAGGGAGGGAAGAAAGAAAAAATTGAACAGTCTAACAGCAGCCCATTCACCCTGGACTCATGACTTCCAGTAGAAGAGCAGTCAAATGGAACATATTAATCACAGCTTTAACTACATAAACATTAAGAAAAAAATGGCAGAAAAAACACAACAAAAAACATTTGCCTTAGTCTGAAGCAAATTTTAAGTATTCAGATTCTGATGTCTGAAATGCTTGATTAGCATGGGCATCAATAACCTTGGTTCTGTAGCTGTGTGTAACTCTAAGGTCAAAGCCAAAGATTAATATCTATCCAAGATTTATTTTATTGATCCAAGACTTAGAGCTTTCATAATAAGATTACCTAAACAGTGAATCACATTATTTTAAGTCGCTGTTTAATCACACTCCTTGACAGATGTTATTTCTTCCTGTATCCTTTCTCTTCCTAACTTACATTTGCAGCTTTCTGCAAATTTTACTTGAATGAAATGTGTCATACATGCTACGATTCTTTCCAAGCTGAAAACATTGCCAAGATATTAAATTAATTACTTTATTAATTTATTCCAGGTAATTTCAATTGTATTCATGAAAAGGCTTCCATTAGATACTTAATAGTATTTAATATTATATTTGCCAGGAGACTGGCTTTCAATGGGTCATAGCTGTGAGACTGAGACAGAATAGTGAAGCATTTAATAAAAATTTTACTGCCAAAAAATCCTCTTAAGAAAATCTCTCTTGTCCAGAGAATGAATTGATCTTGAACAGCAGATTACAGACTGGCTATGTATGTACAGCTCTAGTGCACAATAAAAGAGAAGACACACAAGAACCAAGACAATGTACTTTTGAAAACAATTTCCTCAGTATTTCTGGAGCTTGGAATTTGTACCTGACTACCTGTAACTTGCTATCTCTTCCACACCTTGCTGTCCAGGGATTTAATGGTCCCTGGTCTAGAAACAGAACAATTTGAGAAAGCTGTGCTTAATATGCTTATTGTGTTATAATGCTGTACAGGTAACAGAAGAAATCAATTCTTAGAATTATTACAGAGTTTCTTTGAACTTCACAGATGCTCTTTAAACTTGGCTGAAAAAAGAGGCAAGGCAACCCTTGCTGGAGCCCTCTGCTTTACACAATCTCCTGTGAACAGGACAGAACCCTCCCTGACTTGCTCAGTGCATTAGCAAAGACAGGGAAAACTAAACTTGTTTATTCTTCCTCCATGTCTGTACTGGTCTCCTCCTTCCTGCAGACATGCCAAAAGGACAGGGACCACTGAGGAACACAAGAAAGCAGAGCTACCCCAGGCACTTCTGAAGAATTTTCTGGCCAACTCCATCCTTGTTTCTGTACACAAGTTTCTGACAGAAATACCAGCGTCAATACTTCACACTTTATTAACACAGGAGTGGACTTCCAGATTTTTTGGTTTTATAGCCCAAACAGAGATCACTTAATATTAGCAACAGAATAATTTGTAGTTACATCACTGTTGTTTCAAGCTGATCTGATCTCACAGCTGACCCTGCTTGGGGCAGGTTAGACTGGAGACTCTCAGAGCCTGTACAGCCCTGGAATCCTAAGCTTAGGATCAACCAAAGCAGCAGCAACAGGGCCACTCCCAGCTTACTTAACAGGTCTGGTTTGCATCATAAAGGAAATTCAGGAAGCAAAAAAACTCCAGGAACAAGTTGGTTGTCTTTCCCTATAAAGACCACTGATGTAGGGCAAAAGTTCTGCTTAGTTTATATAAAATACACAACAGAAAGTCCAGGCAACACTTCTTGCAAGTACAAAGCCCTAACAAAACACTCTTCAGTGCAGCTGACAGTGCCACAGCCTGTCAGTAGCAAACTGGCTGCTACAAATATAACTGCACCTAAGCTGACAGACTGCTGATTTGGCTTTCTCGGCAGAAAGTTTAAAGTCTGGCAAGAACTCACATCATCCCTTCAGATCCAGCATCCCTTCAGGTACACAAACCTTTCAGGCACTGTACAGGTCAACACATGTTCACTTCAGAAGCCCCCCCCAAAAACTTAAAATAGTTTAAGAGCTTCTCAGCTTTCACTTAGAAACCAAAGAGAAAGAAAGGCGGGAAAAAAGGTAAAAATTCTCATTAGGATTCAATACAAAGCCAGCAGATAATCACCATTTGTAAAGTTGCCCTATTTATAGCCACAATAGGTTTCTTAAATAAATGTGAGCTGCTTTTTCCATACCTGAGTGATGTGCTTAGTTTCAAGGGTTGCATAATAAGTGTTGTGTGTGTACACACAGTAGTTTTAAATGCCTCCTGAGCCTTGCAAAGCCATTAATGCTAAGGAAATTTTAGGTCTCTATATTGCATTCAATATACCTGCTTTATATTAAAGTCACATTTCTAAACTTCAATAAAAATATTACTTTTAGTTTTCCATTTCAAATTTGGCTGATCTTCCAACTCCATGAACTGAAGCATCAATAGCTTGTCACTCACACTACTGTTCCTCATAAATGGGTTCCTGTATCTTTGCAGAAGGTTTTTTATAAGTTACAAAGCACTTGATTAAATGCTGAACAGGAACACTTAAGGCATGTGACAGTTTCTAGGATACTCTGTAAGAACAGCTCTGCTAGTAAAACAGGGACACCAAGTAATTTTATTTAACCTAATTTTTTTTCAAGTGTTCCACACAATTCATCCATAACAAAGTCTTAAAGATCAATTTTGTACAAAGCCGCTTGCAAATTTGGGAAGCTACTTGATATTCTTCTCCCTTCTAGATTTAATTCCCACTTGGGGCCATACAAGACATACATGACTTTTGAAAGGAGAAAAACATTACTTAACAAGATTTAAGCATTTATTCATACAGCAGACAACTGTGACCACCTACATTTAGAGAAAAGCTCTAGACCAGATAACTGGACATAAATCCATATTTAGGCAGAGATCAGTGCAGTTTTCTGAAGGATCCAATAAAATAATCATATTCTGTTTCCAGAAGAATTACTCTAAGCACTCAAACAGAGCAAAGAGCACGCACTGGTTTGAAATAAATCTGTGTCATATTAACTGAACCCATGGTTATATAATTGACAAGATCAAGAAAGTAGATGTGAACACCATAAAGAACACACATAAAGGACTGTTTGATTTACAGCTTATCATAACAATGTTAACTCCATTTTAGTAAGGCCATAAACCAAAACATTTCTGTGGTTACAGTATAGATCAGCACATTCTTTTGAAAGTTATCTAAGGTGAAAGCACCAGACTACCAATAACCCTAGAAAAAATAGATATTTTTATTTCTAAGAAGTGTTCAAAACCCCAGAACAGCAGACTCATAAAAAAAATTGTTTGCAAGACCCCATTCACTTCACAGGTGTGTACAGCATCAACTTACTCTTAATTTATAAGACTGAGCAAAGGGCATTAAAACAGTACCAGCATACCAAGGCATTCGAATTACTGCAGGTCAGGGAGGCTAAGGGAAGTTGGAACAAGGTTTTGAACCCCTCCACACAAAAATCCCTCTGTCTTCTGAGCACAGAATGCTGTTGCTGCCTCCATCTGTCATAACCCAAGAGAGGTCTGAAGTCCCTGAAACTGTTCCTTTAGAAACTTAAAGGTGTTACTCACTTGGTTCAATTTTCACCCATGCTGACACTGCTGCTTTAGAGTGGAAGGCCAAAACACACAACTTGTGACAGTGCTGTTCAAAGAGCCAGGTCAGACCGAAATTGCTCTAATGAACTGACCATGACACAGCTCTCCAGAGCACATCCTGCTCAGTCCTGACCAGGTCTGAGAGCTTGGCATCTCCAAGAGAAACCCAACAGCCTGCCCACTCCACAGAGCTGACCAGAAGCACTTCAAGCAACTCCAGCATCTTCAGCTGCACTATAATCAAACCACTAAAGCTCCAGGCAAGTGACAGGACACTATAACATTTCAAAAGGCATTTGTTTCTCCATATTTAACAAAGTCAATTTTTTATTACACTTGCAAAAGAAAACCCGCTCCCTTTGCTCACTAAAAGCACTTGAATTACACACTTTGCACAACTCTGCTTTACTATGAGATAAAAAGAATATATGAGCCTTAACTTCTCTCGAGCTTCTAAACAATCCCTCAGGGACCCATGCTGAAGAAGAGCTAACAAAAGATATTCCACAGTTCCTTTTGCAAAGTTCCCCTCATCGTGGGTGCCAGTTAATGACATGATCAACTCAGATAAAAATTGAGACTATGACTCCAGTGTTCTGCATTTGGTCACACTAAATCTGTAAACAGGCTAATTAAACAACTCTGAATAAAGTCACTGTATCACACATTCCCAACAGACATGAACTGAATTAGATGTTCTATTTTGGTTTAAGCAATTACTTGCCTTTTTTTTATTAGGAAGAAGGGAGAAGAAGCTCTGATATCAGCATTATTGTCTCTTCCCAGTGCCTGGTCTGCAGAACTTTGGCTCTTCTGTAAGTTAGCCTGCTGGATCAAAACCTCTCCAGCAGAACCCTGATTCAGAATCACGGATGTTGTGCATGTGATGCAGACACCTTCCTCCTCTTCTCCCCCTACTCAGCTCTTTTTAAGAACATATGTAAGAAAGAGATCTCACTGTGCAGTTTTAAGTTCAAAATAATGATCTCGGGGTATTTATAAACCATGGGTGACAGGTCACACTTTTACACTGGTTTCCCCCTCATTGGCTTAACAATTAAGACACCAATTTAAATTATAGCACAAACATACTTGATAATTATGGACTCCAAACTGGACTTTTTTGCCAAGACTTTTTACTTCAGTGCCATTTCTTCAACAGTGGGCAGATACATGTTCCAGAAGTTAACTCATTAAGTCAGCTGCATTAATGGATAATTGTCCATCCTAGATTTCTTTCATTAAGCCATTTATAATGCAAATATGGAAGTTCAATAACACTTACAGGATTTTTTTTTGCATTAACTACTGTATGGAATTGAAAAAATTGCCAGATTTTAACTCCCACTTCCTGTTCATTATTCACTTATATTACCAAAGCAAGGTACCCTGATGAGTTAATATGTGGAAAAAAAAGTGTAATTTCTGAATTTTGTTCCCCTCTGATTTTACTGAACACCACCTTGTTCCCAAGAAGAGACAATGATGTCTCAAATATTCCTCATATACACAGCACTTATACTGATTACTAGAGTAAGCTAGTCGTGTCCTCAGTATTTACACAAAAGTTTTAAGATGACACAATTTTCACCAATTCTCTGAATATGTCTGTAATAATATATTTTTATAGACCTATAAGAAGAAATGGACCTACTGATTCATACAATGCTGCATGATTTATTCAATTCTTGTTTCTAATATTCTTCTCCATTCCATTTCTTAAAGAAATAAATATTTGTTAGAACTCATATATTAATCAGTTAAGGCAATCACCAATATCAATCCACTCTTCTTGTGCAGTAGCTCCAAACTGACTCAAGTATTTTCCTCCACTGTGTGCCACCAAGAGATTAGTGGGAACACATACTGCTGCTCACTCAAGTATCCTAACTGCATCTCCCAAGTTTCTTACAGCTGCCTCTTGCCTGTTACTCAGTCAAATCAGTCCTTCTTCAACTTCTGCTGCTCTTCCCCTTTCACTTCTTTTCCTGAAGTTACAGATATACCACATAACTACAAATTACCTTACGTTAAACTTAGTGGGATGAAACATTTTATTTACTGTGGTTAATCAGTGGCACAATTCTTCTCTTCCTGTGGCTTCTAAATTCTTACTTTCCTTTGAGTTAAGCCCTAGTATAATCTTCCAGATGTTTTCACGTTCCACTTTTGTTTTAATTAAAAAGTGCTCAGTAAGTCCTTTTTAAAGAGGTCAGCACAAAGCACAAAGACTAACCTGTAATTCAATATAACAGTTACTGTTCACAACCAGAACTCCTGAACACCATTTCATAAACTGTTTGTTCCATCACCTCCAACATTTCACATTCCAGCAACACTACTTCCCAGTTACAATGACAGCGAGCCTCCCTTCCCAAGAGACCAAGTGTTATAAAGACAGAGGCAAATTCATCATAGTTTCTCAGTAATAACCTAAACTGCTTTCCCTGAGCCTCCAACTGCCTACCATAATCTCCAATCCATGTTATGCAATGCATAAAGTGATGAGGTAGAGTCACATGTTAGGGTAGGTGCTCATGATCACAGTGCCCAATGCCAGCTCTAACCTTGATCTTCAGGAAATCTTTAAAAGTAGTGTCTCCCTCAAGCCACAGATGGGCTTTCTGTGTAACAGCTTCCCTTCGGGGGGTGAGACTTTGGAGAAGATACATGGAAATATACATACTAGTTTACATTCAGAAAGAGAAAAATAACTGCACGATTTGCATGTGACCACACTTATGGAAAACTGTACAGCAAGTCACATGCAAAAGGATCAGATTTGCCACAACATCCTGACAGGACTACAATACCAAATACTGTGTTCACAGTAAGCTGATTACACAGGGAACCTATCAAACTGAAAATCACCCCATTAAAATACATAAAGACCTTGGTTACAGGTAGCAAGCCTTAAGACAAACAACTGTGGGAAAGTGAATTAAATATGGCAAGATCTTTAATATACACAAGTAATTAAAGGATATATATGCAATCAGGAACATAGACAAACCATGAAATACACAGAGATCATATATATATATTTACACAGCATACATATGTGATCTAACATTCATATAATCATTAACACAGACAAATTTTACAGAGACAAGACTGAGTAATCTGTGAAACAAGGCATTGCACACTGAAAATATGTCAACCTTGATTACAGTGTTTAAGTAATTCAATTCCTCTGTCTCCAAGAGGCTACTCTATTCACTCAATGCCCTTACAGTTAGAGGGCAAGCCAACAAAGAATCTCACTCTTCCCTGCTTGTGAATATTGCCTCCTTTGTGCAAAACTCTGGACTGGCAATTAAGGTCTGCTTAATAAAATAGGATTTTAAAACTGTATTCCTTGGGAACCAGACTCTAATAAGTTATAAACAAGTATATTTGCTCTCCAAAGTGATTATTTCAGTTTACAAGTTTTCTTTTGCGTATCCTTGTTTCCAAACTTTGGCATGAATTTCCTACTGTGTTTGCCATGGTAACCAAGCAGCCTGAGCCTCTACTTGAAATTCCATTTAACTGTTTAGCATTGCATATTGATCAAGATACATTAACATCCTTAAACACTCCAAAGAGTGAAGCAGTCATTCTCATATGGAGAGCCACCTTGCATCACAAACCTCAAAGGATTTTTGCTGTTGTTTAAAATGGCAGGGTAGCAATGAAACTTCTTTGCCAGAGATGTACGTAAAAAGCTACCAGATAAAGAGAATGCACTCAGATGGGAGGAAAGCAGTACACTCAGTTTATAAGGAGCTACATTAGAACAGCAGTCTCTATCTGACACTATCTTCTCCCCTCTGAAAGAAGAGTTTGCATTCATGTCCGAAAGGAGAATTTGCTCCAGGAGTACATTTGAATGAGAAAGACTGTTTTCTGCATTAAAGCTTGTTCTGCTGGTGGAAAACTGCTCTGTTCCAGTGCAAGAGGGGCCAGGTAACTGGCTAACTTGAAGTTCCAGGATTAACACTAACAGGGCAAAGCCAAAGCACAGTTGCCTGCTTCTTTTAGTTTCCATTTTGAAGAAAGAACTTTCTTCAAACATTTCTCTCAAACACAGGATCTTTTCCAATTCCTACAAAACCTGCCAAATACCTCAGCATAGTAAAATTTTATTTAAAAATAAGTAAACATATTAGGAAAACCTGAGAAAACAGGCTTCCTGCTCATATTTTTCAGTGTCACTACACCATATGATTAAAATAAAAAATAAAAAAAAAGCTGGCTGGTCACCAGTTAAAATCTCATCCTTTACTCTGCTCATGGTTTAAGACAGGTTGAAATAGTTCTGGCCTTCATGCCTGTTGTATAAGTGGAGACTCAGAATATAGAAAACCACCTCCAAAAATACATAAAATACAAAATCCCCCCTAAAGCTTCCCCACAAAACTACTGAGATACTCTAGCATCCATTTAGTTACCATTAAAAATCTCTTGCTCTTTCCATGATATCTGCCAAGTGAGCTGTACTTCCATTTTTTCACTGAACATTACTGCCTCCAGCTCCTCAGACTCTTACAGTCCTTTCCTCTCCTGATCTGAAAGCCAGTAAGGTGGCCTCACTGGGTACCACACAGAGAGCTGGATTTGTATCACTAAAAATAAATTGCCTTCATTCACTCTGTTCATCTGGCTCAGCCCTAAGAAGCTTCTGGGGGAAACATTCTGCCTCTTGTTAAAACCTATTCTGTACTTCCCTTAGGGTCACAGCATTTCCATCCTGCAGTTCAACTATTAGTAACTGGTTACAGCAGGGCTAGTCAAAAAGCAGGATAATTCCAAATTAATAGTAAATTTTGCATGATTGGGATTTGTGGAAGATCTGGTAATGTTTTGTACATCCAGGGAAGGTTTTGTATTATTTATTCTCTCCCTTCTTTCCTCTCTTCTTATAGTGTGACAAAAACTGTATTCAGTGACTTACTATTTTTCTCAGAAAATTAAAATCACACACCTCTTTCTCCAGTTTTACATTAGATACCATCCTGTTTTAGTAGCAGGAGTTAAAAATCACCTTCAACAGAAGCAACCAGAATTTCTTGCAACATTAAAGCCATCTTCTCAATGCCTAGTACAATGGCACTAAAGACCTTCTTTATTTCTATTGTAAACCTCGTTTGATCATCTCTGAATTGCATTTATGTCCTTCAGCCTTCAACAGCTGTATCACAAGCTGGCTCAGCTTGTAATCAACACTACACTCTGTGTATCATCGTCTCAAAGTTTTATTGCTGAAGCAAAAATTCCCTATGGATTTCTTCAATAAATTTTGACTTCATCTATGGCTGTGGTATCAGCTTGTTTCTCCTTATAAAGCAACTCTGATTATGAACAGTGATGTATCTGAAAGTCATTATGAGCACCAGGTACTTGCTCTTGCTTCTCTGTATCAGTGTCACCAATTCAATTATTTCCAAAACCACTCCTAGAAGACCTCAACTTGAAGGTCTCTTCCCAATGCTTGTCTCACATATAAAGAACTTAGCTTTTAATTCTCTCAACATTTTGTAACAGAATTTCCAAGTTCTAAAATTCCCTCAATTTTAATATATGGAACTGAATTTCCACTTCATTCAAAGACATGAACTTAGTAAGTTATAACTCTCCTTTACTACCAAAGTGTTACACTACAAAGGCTGAGTGCCTGAACTCCAAATACAGCTGGCTATAGATACACCTTATACATTAATGTTTTCCCACCACAGGGAGACAACATTTTACTTTCAGCAAAGCAAAAAAGAATCTCTAACACAGAAGTCTACAATATAAGAATTTCAAAAGCTAGAACTGAGAGGGGGATTTGTTGTTGTTGTTGTGGTGGTGGGGTATGTGTTGAATTGCACTCCTGCATGTTTTTCTCTGTCTAAATACAATCCAGGATAAGCCTTGCAAAAATACTTGCCAGTCACTCAGCCAAAGGCAGTCAGAAGGTTTTTAGCAGAAATTTTCACTGTTAGGAATAGAGTGAATTAAAAAGCAACTGATTTCAGAATAGCACAGAGCATTCCAAATATTCACAGGCACTAAATAAAGTTTGTGCTGGAATACTACTTATGGACTGTCACAAGCTATGTGAAGAACACATCACCTTCTGTAAAGGCTGGCAGGCACTGAAACACACATTTTAGTCTCCTCACTTTTGAGGAACTGAGAAAGTGAAGTGTACTGTAACAATTATCTCTTTCCTTAACTACACTTCATAATTAAGTTCTGCAAGTCTCACTTAGTATTTATGCTTAGTTAACTACAATTCAGTTATCAACAGTTACAATTTAGTACCTTATAAGACATTCATAGCTCTAAAGTAAAAAAGGAATAGTTACCTTTCTGATCTCCTTCTTGCTCCTTATTCTGCAGTGGATCCCTTTATTTCCTCCTACAGTCTAGTCACACTGTTGCCTACACTTATAATCACTCTTTCTCACCTGTTTTTAACACAGAGTGAGGCATAATTCAGATGAGCTTAACAGAGATAAGAATACATGTACTAGATGTACAAAACAAATTAAAATAAGGAAAATAGGTATGTAAATATCAAATGGATTCCAAGTAAAACCACACATTCTGGCACAATTCAGCGCTCTCATTTGGTTCACACACTCGGTTGCAGTATTTATTAAACACTTGGTAAGTTACTTTCACTGGGAAATTGTTTAAATTGGCCCAGCTCTGCAAGCAAAACTGGTTAAAAAAATCATATCTGTTGAAGGCAACACTTATTTAAATTAGAGCTGGCAGACTGCTTTTAGATGGCACCCAAAACATGGAACAAACTGGAAACATTGCATAACTTAATGGCATCATCATCTCCGAGTTGATCATCTCCTCCCCAAGCACACACACCAAAGTTACCCGACCTGTTGGACCAGTGTTCCAGTCAGTCACTCCTTCAAAGCCAGTACTTTCACTTTACCTTTCAATCCTATCTTTTTCTTTTCTAAAACAATGGTATGGTTTTGTTACAATACTGGAAAAATGCACTTGTGCAATACAACAACAGCAAACATTGAGGCTGACTGACAAAACCAAAAACTGCTTTTGTTTTTTCTTTCACGAGATCAGATGTCTGAAGTGTGCTTAAAATACTTAACACAAAACTAAGAGTCCTGTTAAAAAAACAAGACTGCTGTAGCTACATCACTTAAGTTGTTAAAATTTCATCTCCTCTAACTTTAAAAAGATCAAAATATACTAACACTTAAAAGTTGGCTTTTTCAGTGTGTTCTACAGCAAAAAATCCAAAACACCTGCAGTCCCTTGATAAAATCCTATTGTTTTCCGATTTTAAGAGTGAAGATTAAAGTAGAATATTCCTCTCTTTAAAGGTATTCAGAAGTATTGAAACCAAAAAACAAATACAGAGACTTTAAACACAAAAAGAACAAATTTAAAAAAAACCACATCTGGCTGATTCAGGGAATCAGCATTACAACTTATCTCAATTTATTTACTTGAAATTTGAAAGCTATTATATGATCACCATTATTATTAAATTAGACCAGGTTTAGTTTCATGCAGACTTGTCAAGAGGCAGAAGTGAAATAGGAATTCATACTGGATAACAATATATTTGATAGAATTCCATTCATTATACCAAGAACATACAGGCAAATAGTTGCAGGTTGAGTTTCCACCAGTCTACCACACTGCTATCTATCTCAGAAAGTTTCTTCCATTTCTTTTTCCAGCTCATAAGAGGAAAATTTATTTCTTTATGAAGGAAATAAAAAATTAAAAGGCAAGAGCAGCAAAAGCTGAGGATTATCCGTTGCTATAATAAAACAATGTTTTAGTCCAACAGTGTAAACTCAGTGCTTGGAAGAAAAAATTATCTGGTAAGGAAAGCAGTCTGAATAATTGTACCCTGCATTGCCCTGTTGCTATAGAAACTTATTTCACTGTAGCAGTTAATTGCTAATCAATTTATAATTTTTCATTACAAAGCTCAATAGAAGTCAAATGGGACACTCTCACATCGGTCCAGCAAGTCTTAATTATGTCTCTTCTGGCTACTGTTGGATTTTGCAAGTCCTACAGGAATGCTGGACATTTTTGATACAGAGTTTTTATCAATAATTCCATCATGTTGCAGCATGTTAAGAAAATATTACTAGAACAAAGCCCTAATTTCTTTAGTACTAAAAATAAGATGAAGCTGGCTCTTATCCTAAGAGCACCAGAACAGTCCCACAGAAGTTATGTGAATAAAATACTGCAGAAATGTATAACCTGTGCTCCAAAACCAGGATGAGGCCCATTGGATTATGCTTTTTGTGGTCATATACAGTAACAGACAGATGAAATAACATATTTGCTCTTATTATTGTCCTGCAGTTGTTAATTTGCAATGCATCTTCCTTCTGGGGCTGAAGATACTTCATTACAAGCCAGCCCAATAAGATGAAAAGTGTTGCAAAACAAACACAGCTATTAGCAAACAAGTATCAAATCCAAATCCCTAAAACAAATCTAGTGAACTCTGATTTCCCACAACCCCATGTGTACAAGTTCTAGGATATCATCCAGTCTGAAAAGCAGAAACCTCCTTCAGAATTTTAGAACAAAAGGCAGTATGTTCCAAATTCAGGCACTCGCTTTCTCAATAAAAATATTTCTTTTAAAGTAAGCAAAGTATTAAGATATTTTAAGTATTAATAAGCGTTGGCAGTTTCACTGGTATAGATGTTATGTGAAAAACAATAACGCAAAACCTTTTGCCTGCTGTTAATAATTTTCTTTAAAAATTACCATCAAAGGGCTAAAAGTATTCCACATACCAAATGGTCACACAACACTGTCTCTTTCCTCAGGGTGATTTCTGTCTCAAGTGTAGGAGGGAGTGATCAGACTGTCTATTGCCACCAAGAGACCTCACAGACACAGTGCTGCCCACTGAGTGCCCACATGGCAGGCGTTTTGCTAAAGGTCCTCCCAGGAGACTGTGAGGACACCCAGCACAGCCCAGCTATTGAATCATCCCACCCACTGATATGGGTAGACCAATACCAGGCACACCAGGGATCTCTGCTGTCAAAAACAATCACACCTTTAACCACCACTGATGTTCACACACTGTCCAAATCTAAACTCTCCTTTGCACCAATCTGCACTCAAGTGCCACAGCTGCAAGATACCTACCAACCAGAGGAGACAGAAATGAAGAAATAGGCCCTGATCCTACCAGCATTCCCCTTGGACTCCCTCTCATGTACACACAATGCTTCCATCAGTTTAGGACTAACAAAACACAATACACAGATTAACCAGATCAATGCCAGCCCAACATGTTTTTGCAGAAGGTGTGTGGTGAGTTCACCCTGGGTGGATGCCAACACACACCAAAGATGCCCTATCATTCCCCTCCCCAACTGGACAGAGGAGAAAACAATATAGTGAAAAGTTCATGAGCTAAGGACTGGAAGAGATCACTCACCTATTATTGTCATGGGCAAAACAGACTTGACCTGGGGAAATTAACTGAATTTATTACTAAGAAAATCAGAGCAGGATAATGAGAGGTAAAAACAAACCTTAAAACTACCTTCTTCCCACTCCTCCCTTCTTCCTAGCTCTACCTCCTCCCCAGGAGGACGGGGACACAGGGAATGGGGGCTGCAGTCAGTTCATCACAGTGCTCAGAGAGCGGAGTCCTCCCCCTGCTCCAGGGTGGGGTCCCTCCCACAGAACAGAGTTCTCCATGAACCTTTCCTATCTGAGTCCTTCAGGCACAGCCTACTCCAGCAGAGTCCCAAGTCCCACCTGCTCCACGTGGGCTCCTCCCTCCATGGGTCCACAGCTCCCTGCCAGGAACCTGCTGCAGCCTGGGCCTCCTGCAGGTTCACAGCCTCCTCTCAGGGACCCACCTGCTCTGATGTGGGTCTGCTCCACGGCTTGCAGGTGGATCTCTGCATCCCTGAGGGCCTCCATGGGCTGCAGGAGCACAGCCTCTCTCACCACGGGCCGTAGGGGAGTCTCAGCTCTGACACCTGGAGCACCTCCTGCCCCTCCTTCTGCAGTGACCTTGGTGTGTGCAGAGCTGATCCTCTCACACATTCTCACCCTGCTACTCTCTGGCTGCAAATAAATCTGCACAATAACTTTCCTCTCCTTAAATGTATTATCACAGAGGTGTTACTACCATTCCTGATGGGCTCAGCCTTGGCCAGCAGCAGGTCCATCCTGGGCTTCTCACAGCAGCTTCCAACAGAAGCCCCCCAGACCCTGGCCAAGCCAGGACAAGGTGTATTGTTCACAAGGAACAGAGACCTCAGGGTGCAGCACACAGAGCACTGAGCATCTGCTGCAGTAGCTCATTGGTAACCAGTACTCTGTCACTCTAAAAATGAGAGGTATGGATCACCTTGAGCATCACTAAAGGCATCCTAACCTGGGCATTTGTTTGAGTTCTTTGGAACAGTTGTTTGCCCCATCTTTCTGATTTAGAAGTGCTAACATGTGCCCACGCTTAACTATCCCAGTTCCATCTAGAGAATTTACAGAGGCAGCATTTTGGCTAAAACACAGAACTACACTTGAACAGTCACTTCATTGGCACAGAAGCTATTCTGCCAGCGCTCTTAGGTCAGAAACATCACCTGGAACAGCATCTTAAAACTCCGAAGGTGTTAGCAAACAGCTCATGACACACAGACAGAAGTTATTGTGTACAAGGGACCACAGTTGCACTGCTGAAGGCAGAGGAGGCCATCCCCTGTGTTAAACTGATATGAATGGAGCTGGACAGTTGCCTTCAGAGGGGAGGGAGCACAAGTTCACACTGAAGTAACAGCAAGACATTTCCTGAAGTCACCTGTTGAGATATACAGCTCATGCTATTAAATAGCAATAATTATCTAGTCAATACAAGCATCTCACTTTTACAAGCTGCACTCTGTATTTCTGAAATTCTTCTTTGGGAAAAAACCTCCCGGATCAATATATCACACGGATCAGGTACATTTTAAAAAATATTATTTAGTTATTTATAGACAGTAAATAATAATTTAAACTGACATAAAATGACAATGCAAAATGGGCTGCAAAACAGGTAAGAATTGCAGCATTTGGCAGTAGATGATATCAAATTTCAAAAGTGGTATTGCCTAATCATGCAGCTATTCCTGCCCTCATAAATTACTATTTTAAAGACAGACCCTCTTGACACCTTAAGTGCAAACAGGTAGCTATTGGCCCACTCTCTTACTAAAAAGGCTAAAGAAAAGTAACCTTTAGAAATACTTTCATTTAAAAATGAAGTCTGAAAATGAAATCAAACTGTTTGCTATTCTGTAGGAAAGGCAAAAATCTGAAGAAAAATGCACACTAAGCCTTCACCTATGGCTTCACAATACAGTATGAAGTTGATGTTAAGAAATAGTATTTTCCATTCAAACCACTAAAATATGCAAATCCAAACATCTAGACTATAATTTAAATCTTAATAATGTGATGTAAAAAACAAATAATTGCAAAATTCTTCTATATTACTGACAGCTACCAATAGAAAACCAGAAAAATCAAGACAAAAAAGTAATTCTTTACAACTTGTGCCAAAATTTCATTTCAATGATAACTTCAAACATGAATCACAGTCATGCTCCAATACCCACCTCAAATATCAAGAAAACCTGTACATAACCTTTCTAGAACCATACCAAAAAATCCTTAGAAATAAGCTGCCACAGTTAAAAGAACCATACAAAAAAATCCTTAGAAATAAGCTGCCACAGTTAAAATAGGATGAGACTACAACTTTCAGAATTCTGTATTTGTTATGGTTACATTTGTAAGTCAGGAAAAGAAGAGATTTATGTTACTCAGACAGAGTTATCCCTGTCACTGTAGCCCTGGGCAGGCCAAAGTGTCCTTAAAGCATTGTTCAAATGGTTTCTTTCACCAGACTTGTGGGTTTTTAACACACAGTTCAATGTATCTTGGTATCCATTCTCTCTCCTGTTGTCATTGCTCCCCCCTTCTTTAGCTGAAAGAGAGAATTAAAACCATAAACTTGAGTCTTCTCCAACTTTCACATCATACCATTTCCCTGAAAAAAAAAATTATCTAAAACTTCTGCTAAATAATATTTATTTAATTACTAGGAAATTGGAGATAATGACGTTTGTTCACAACATGCAATGTTTTCTACCTACATCAGCATGCTCCTAAGCTAAATTTCTTGCTTAGACTAGTATTTTGTCTGACATAGCACTTCACAATCTCTAGTAGTACAAAAATTACACACTATTAAACCAACAACTTCTTAATACAGTCACCTTCCAATCCCACATGGAATTAAAAAGTAGTAATAAGAAATTATAAATATTTTTTTACCATTACAGCCACATGTAAACATTAACTCATGAAATTAAAGAACAAATATATCTGGTAAACCAAAACTGAAATAAATTTGCAGAAAATATCTATTAGAGATCTATCATTCCATTATGAACAGCTGGAGTGAATAATGCACGAGAAATCCCAAAGCAAGTTCCAACACTGCCACTGGAAAGGTTTCAATTGCAGCAGCTGGTGGTCCTGCCCACAAAGACCAGGGGGCTGCATCCAGTGCACCAAGAGCGGCTCAGCAGGAGCCAAACAGGCAACAGCAGCTGCTCCCAGTTATAAGGGGCAAGAAATGGGTGGGAAGCAGATGCTAAAAAATGGGCTATTCACTTGGGCCTAAGAGTGGAGTGAGTAAGGAAGGAAAAATACTGTATTTCCCAGAAGGACATCACTAAATATTATTACTTAAAGTATAGCACATTTAATGTTACTGTTTCTTTTCCTTATGCCTTCTAAGAGGACAGATAATGGAAATATTAGGCACTATTTTGCACTAAATGGCACTACTTTCAAATAATAATTTGTCCAAGTGTGTCAACTCATAGTCATGACAACTGGATAGCAAGTGGCCTTTCAGTACACATCCTTCACAAGAAAGTAATTCAGATGGGTCCCTTTTGCCAGAAAACTGCAATAATACTTCAAACTAGGGCATTAAATTTGATTCTAGAATGTCAAACAAGACAATTATGGCTGGCAATCCTCTCAGAGGTGGGTCTAGGCAGGCTTTAATTAGAGTTTGAGGCACCTTCAATGTACATTTGAACTATTAACAGTTAACTATTTAAGTGTTTTGCAGACTCAAAGATGTATAATGCAAAGTCCTTGTAATTTAAGCACATAGCACAATACTTTTATAAATATTCTGACAAAGCTGCCCCATAAAACTTTCCACAGGCACAGAAGTATTTGTTACAAATGACCCCTCTTTGCATCTGTGAAGCATTATGACTAAAATTTTGTCAATTTGCAAAGAATAAGTGCCACAATTACTGGCTTTATGCTATATTAATTTCCCCAACTGAATTCAACTAAGGGCAGTATTACCACAAATGCACTTCAATACAAAACAAAAACCTCCAAAATTATAACTGTTGCAGCAAAAAAAACCCCAACCAAAGACACACACAAAAACTCACTGCCTATAAAATACTGCATCCCAAGGTGGGGCTCTGGCCAGCCCAGCCCAGCATTCACTGTCAGACAGGCCAGCCAAAGAAGCAGTCACAGACAAATGAACTCTTACCTCAGAGAGCAATCCTTCAGCCAGCACAGTGCAAGAGCCCACTCAAGTCAAACACTGTGATATGGGCTTGAAGCACAGACTAGGACAAGAAAAAGCACTACAGACTAATATCACTTCCTACATAAAAATCATCTTGCAAGCTCTGTCAGCCACAGATATTTCATCTTCCTCCAGAGCAAGAAACATTTAACAGTGTAACTGTCATTTTAAAGCAGCTTTTTAGTCTTTTTATCTAACTCTAGCCAGTCCTAGTAGCTCTGTATAAGCCTCATAAAAAAATTAAACACTGAAAGCTACCTACACATCTGTAATCTACATTAACTCTTCACTGTTTCCTTCAGCAGCATTGTTGGAAAAGAAGGCACCACTAAAATTTCTACCCTTCAGGAAAGATTACAGGAGTACTTTGTAACATGTCTGTCAGTCCCTAGCACAGCTAGAATTAGGAACAGTACCTATCTACATCACAGAACTCAAAGTGGTAAAGAGATCCACCATTAAACACCTGAAACAAATTTCCAAGAAGCTCTCAAATACTTTCACAACCACAGATCAAGAGGTAAAGTATTGCTGATCTAGCCACAATACCTCCATGAGACTGGCTAGTCCAGTCCCAATATAACAACTATTATCCAACACAAAGAGAAGAAAAAACTCAGCAGGAAATAAAGGGATTTCTTGCAAAAAGAAATCTACAACACCCTTTTAAAGTGGGACAGAATAGAGTCACATCCAACACACCTGAGAAATGTGAAACATCAGCAGCAAATCCAACACATGTATTTTAAGTTCTATGAGAGATTTTCATTAACAGATGAGAGTACAAATCAAATCTGTGAGTAACATCAAGACTGGAAGGATTTGTTGCATTATGCAGCACATGGAACTGGAAATAAAACCACTCTAATAATCTTAATAGAACAAAATTCAATGAAAATGTTACATGGCATTTATAAACATCCACAAAAATCAAGGCATAGATAAAAATGGAGAAAAGCAGCAATATGATAAGAAACAATCCAAGTGAGTCATCACTATAAGGAGGATTCAAAAATGTCAACACTATTCAATATGTTAGCAAGAATATTAGAAGACAGACACAGCAAGCAATAATTCTCCCTTGCTCTGTACTGAAGTCAGTGCAAGCACTGGATCCAGATCTTTTTAAGTACCAGTAATAACAGACAACAGAAGCCAACAGAAGAGAACAATGAAACATTTGGAACTCTGAGAAGACTGGTTTAAAGAGTTGGATTTATTTACCTTAGGAAAATTGAGTGGACAAATTAACAAGTTTTTAAACATAAAAAAGGCAACAGTCAACTGTCCTCAATGTCCGCACTAAATAACTGCATTCAGCCTGGGTTGCTTTCTCTTTTCTCCTTGAAGTTTAGTCAGATATTGGAGGAAGAAGAAAGAGAACACCAAAAATCATTATTGAAGGAAACTGGAATTCTCATTACTGCAAGTGTAAGAACCAGTCACCAAGATGTAGATATACTTCCCTCTGCTACAGACCTACTGTATCTTCCAAGATCCTTACAAACCTCAGCATTTTTATAGCTCATATATGCTTTTAAAATGTGCATGGTTTTCAGAGGCCTGACACAGCTTAGTGATCAGTATAAGCATACAGTAATATAAATTCACATTCCCACCACATCTTGAGAAAATGTGATGGCTTTCTCCACACATCCCAGCTTCCAACCTAGAGCTGCCTGACACTGCTCTTCTCAGAGCAATATATTAAGCACAGTGACAAATGTCACCCATTACCATTCTGTCATTGCAACAAGTTCCCAGGTGAACAGTCTATAGAATGAAAGTCACCACCAAGGATAACACTCCTCAACTGCACAACAAATCAAACCAGACACAAAAAAAGTAATTTTGAGAACTGCAAAGGAAGGAATCCTACACATCAGTCTTTTCACTGATAAGCAGGCACTACCAGTATGCCAACTCTCAATAAAAGCAGTTGAGATATGAGATGATTTTCATCCTAGTACAAACATAATTTCCAAGACACTTGCTCAAGTAAAGCTTAAAAAGACAGTCAACAAATTCTGCCCTCCATGGCTCCAGCAACCTGTGCTTATCACCTATGTATGTTTCTAATTCAACACTACTGCAACATACTGTAATATTCCAAAGTTATTAACAGACTGCTGCTTTAGGTAGCTCCAAGAAAAAAATCAAACTAAAGGCGAAGCCTCTTCTTGCAAAAAGGTGATTTCAAAAAATGAAACAACCAATGTTAAGAAAGTCTGCCACACATTACCAAAGAGTATATAGCCAGAAATTAACTACAATGCAAAAGGTTTTTGTCCTGTAATAAGCTAAACTATACATTCCAATTTCATAACCTGCCGATATATTACATAAAAATTAAGACTGTGCACCATGCATCACTATTGCTAATATGTACCTGCATTGCAATGACAGCTGCAGATGAACCTGCCCAGAAACTTTCACAACATATAGAGACTAACACATCATCACACACACAACTTCTATAAGGAAAATGCACAAGCTTTCTAGCAGGAAGGGAAAAGGACTTGATAGTTAATGTCAGCAGCAGTCTGGAAAGCCTCGCCATGTCAGTCATTCCTAAGGCAAGGAAGATGATATAGCGCTCTCTTTTTCCAGCCTAATGAATCAACTAATAAATCATTTTGCAAAGCTATCCACAAACCATATTTAAGTCCTTCAAGACTGTCTTATAAACAAAAATCAAGTAACAGCCCTCACTCCCAGTTAGGGGCTGGAGGAAAAAGCAACACACCAAGAACATCAGAGCATCATAACTTGAACAATTTTTTAATTATTAGGTTATAATCTCACTCCATGAAGAGGGAAATGCCTAAAATAACAGGAAAAGCTTCCTTTAACACCTATAAGTCTCTTAATCAACATCAAGTCAAAACCCCTCAGGAACAGATCATCTCAGAACTGACTTAAGGTTGAAGCAGAGGCTTTATTCAGGAGAGACCTCCAAGGCAGTGGATCCCAGCAGACAGTCCAGGCCACTGAAGGGGGCTGAGCCTATCCAACCCTTTCCTTGCTGTCACTGTACTCATCAACCCCAAGATGACACCATTCAACTCACCAAATCAAGAGGAAATCTGCCCAGAACAACTGCAAGTACTTTTTGCTGCTGGTTTAGCAAGCTGAGCTAGCTGAACCAGAGGCTGAGCACTGCCAAAGACAAGGAGATGGAGCACACTGCCAGGAGGATCCAATACTGCCAGTCCATCACTTACAGCTGTCGCTAGATCAGGTGAGTTCATGAAAATTTACCCCTTCTGGTTAATGAGAGACCACTGCACACATCTAACCTGAAAGCCAAAGTAAAGGAGGACTGAAAGGGAAAGTCCATTGACACTCAGTGCAGTTAAGAACAATTACATACTTATCTAAGTAAACCAACCACATCTCGTTCTGTCACAGTTTAACTTCTTACTAAACTACAGGTCCATGTCTTTTTTTTTTTTTTTGGTGGATCCAAATCAGAAAACAGGAGTTTTCTGGAAGTCTGCATCGCTTTCAACACACAAAAACAGCTGCAACATTTCATTATTTTTAAAAAATCAGGTTTTTTTAAATAACATTTTTAGGTTTTTTATAAAATAGTAAAAACTCAGCTTCCTTCTTAAAGGGGTGAAGAACAAAGTTGGGAGAAAGTACCTTTTTGCTTTGGAAAGTCTCTAGAGACAGCCTCAAATGCTGTCCAAAACTCTGTTTATTTGTACTCCAATCCTAAGGGTTTGGTAGAGAGACAAATCTCCACACCACTATCCTGGATGTCAGATGTAACTTCTCCACCAAGTGCCTTGGAAGGATCAAGGTTACCTGGAAACATTTTCCTTTATGTAAGTTAAATCTCCTAAGACAACACACACATCAGCAGTTCATGTAAAAAGGTGACTTACAAACCAGATATAGCAGACACAAAGCATTTAGGATTTAAGGGAAACTAAAAGAAGAAAGATTAGCATTATTGATGACAAGAAATATCCTTCCAAGTGGTATCTTTGCCTCAATATTAGGTTATTTATTCTTAAGTGTCATTCATGGCTTAAGTGTTACTCTTCCTTAATGTGTACTGATCTGCAAAGGATTACTGATGCAAGAATTATCTCAGTACCCAACAGACATGGTCACTTAAAATACAGTCCTGGTGGTTCTTTCACTCATTTTAGGAAAAATATAGCATTTTCCCATCAAGAAAAGAAGTCTGAAAATATCCTTTAAAAAGGGGAAAAAAAGAAAAAATAAAAAGACAAAATCACAGTGAGCTTATATATTCACACAGCACAGCTTCATTAAATTCAACTCAATACTCCAATATGACTTAGCCAGAATGAAAATCATGATCTTAAAGTAATCAGGGAAAATTTTGAAGGGATACATAAATAATTATGAACTAACAGCTAAAACTCAAGTTATCAGCACCTGTATTATGCCAAGGAGCACAAATAGGTTGGTCTTAAACAGATCAAATCCCTCTCCCCATCCTGCTCCCAGGAACAGGAAGGAACACAGAATGGGATAGTCTGCCCAGTTTAAGGCAGAATTACATCCTGTCCATAGCTCTCTCCCCTTTATGATAGCTACAAGATAGAACTTTTGATGCTGAAAAGTTCACATGATCAGCTGACAGGCTGTCACCCTGTTCCTGTTTCACTTTTGTACACAGACAAAACAGTTACTTCCAACTGAAGTTCCAAAATAAATTCCAAAGCAGCAAGTATTGCAGATTTAAGTCAGACCATCTTCCCATTTCATTTAAAGGGTTTGACTCACTCTAAGGAAATCTATTTCAGCTCTTTCTTTAGGTTCACTTCACTAAAGTATTAAACATCTAGAATATACAGTATCATTTTACATAGTTAATACTGTAAAAGGTCATTGAGATTAATTCTGTCCTAACAATGCGTATGTTTCACTCTATTCAGACAAAAAAGTGTTTCACATTCACATTGTCACAGGCATAAATGCCTCCTGAGTTCACAAACTCAAATTTCTCAGTTATTGTATATCATACCAGTAGCTTTTAGCATCTAAAAAGATATCCAAATACGCAGCTCAAGAAGTCTTTTGTAATTTGATATAATTATTCCATTCCTTGCTGTCAACGAAGTTCCAGCCTTTAGATTTTTATTTCTCAGAAGTGTGGCAAGAGATGACTAAGAGAACTTGCAAGAATCACATGTGCCATTACTAAACTACATAAAGGCCTGCTCTGTGAGCTGAGGGAGAGAACTCTGCAGCTACTTTGCATGGAAAAAACAAACATAGCAAGACCCAAACACAGCAACAATTTAGGATATAGATTTTCAGAGATATTGCTCCTCAGGATACCTTGTAAAGACAGCAACTGGTTGTAAGTAGGGAATACAGTTTGATACTAAATACTCCTTGTATGCCTAAAGAAGCCATTGTCCAAGCACTATTTGAAACATACCTAGATTATTAAAATTCATTAAAGAGTGAAACTAAATACACATAGACACACTTTCACATATAATTATACAAGACATATCAGATCAGTTAGGTCACAGTCAACAAACAACCACGTAGACTTTAAACTCCTGCTGTGCCGACATCTTACAGAAAGCAGGAGTGCTGGGGGCACTACCCAGGACACAGCAGATCCAGGCATAATCCCTTGCTCATCCACGAGCTTCCTGCACAGCCTCCTGTGAGTCTCTAGCTCGCTGTGCCCCCATCCCATGCTGAATGGTGAGCTAAAAGCAGGAAGATTTCAAGGTACTCACATGATGGCAGCTGAGACCCGAGCATGTAAAATAACGAATGCCCACTATGTGAAACCAAACAGAAAGCTGACGTTCATTATATCTGTGTTTACATCTATGAGGAGTGACATGTGTTCACCTAGTACTGCAAATTCCGAATTGTTCTCTGAATCTCATAAAATCAAGGGTTTGTTCATAAATACGGTGACCTGAGAGACCAAAAGCATGCACTGTCCTGCATCCAATAATGACAAGCAAGGAGTCTCTCTCTCAAGTACATTAATCTTTCTTTCCTGCAAAAGCAACTTTCTCTCTGTCAATTATCTGATATTTAAGACTCATCTCACTGCACCACTCCCATTTAGAAACAATTCTAAAACCAACCCACACTTCTAAGTCATAACAAAGGCCTAAAGCTGCACGGAATGCTTTAGCCATGCAACCAAAGCTAGGAAGATCCTGGAAGCAGGGATTTGACACCGCCATAATCACAACAGGCATTAGTGTGTCCAGCAAATTCTGACCTGAAGCAGCAGGTGAAGGAGGCCGAGGGAGGGAAAGCCAGCCCTCATTCCCGCACAAGGAAGGCCCAAGGGACCGCATCCCTGCACAGGGCCCACACACAGAACAACTCCCGCCGGTGACACGGTATCTGGAGCAGCCCCGAGCACCGACCCGGCGCCGATGCCCTCACACCGCCCTCGCCCCAGGCCTGCTCTCCCCCTCCCCAGGCGCTACCCGGTTAACCGGGAGCTCGGCTACAGCCGAGGAGCCGCCGGCCCCGCGGCCGGGGGAGGGGGCACAGCGAGGGAGGGGCGGCCCGGCCTCGCTCCCCCGCCCCCGGCGCGGCCCCGGGGCTCCCGCACCCCGGCGGGCGGGCGGCGCGGAGCCCCCGCCAGTCCCCGCCCCATCCCGGCGGGGGAGCCCCGGTACCTTGCGGACCCCCTTGTAGATGTAGAAGTAGAGCTCCCGGCCCACATTGAAGCAGAGCCGGTCCCCGTTGCCGCTCTGGTCGTTGACGTTGACGAAGGAGACGCGGACGGGGTTGGAGCCCTGCGAGTTGAAGGGCACGCGGTTAGGCCGGCTGTACTCCGAGTGGCTCAGCAGCTTGTACAGCCCCTCCCGGGTGGTGAACTGGGTCTTAATCTCGTTCATCTCCTTCCCACCTCCCTCCGCCGCCATCTTGGAAAGGAGCGCTCATCCTGCCCCAGTGCCCGGATGTGCCGACACTGCGCAGCCGCCGGCGCGCGCGCGGCCCCTGCGCGCGGGGGCGACACGAGGAGGCGGGGCCGGCGGGGCCTGTTTACCGCGCGACTGCGCGCGCGCCGGGCCCGCGCGCCCGGGGGGCGTGGAAAGGGGCGTGGCTCGGGGATTGGGGCGGGGCCCGGGGCGGGAGGCGCGGCGTGCCTGGGGGGCCCGGCCGGGGACACCGCGCTCGGCATTCCTGCCCCGGAGAGCTCCTGGGCGTCTGCATTGAGCGGGACTACATTTCCTCTCTGGGCAGCCTGTCCCAATGCACGGTCACTGCACAGTAAAGAAGTTCTTCCTCATGTTCGTGTGGAACTTCTGTGCATTAGTTTCTGCCCATGGTACAGCGAGAAGGGCCCGGCTCCATCCTCTGACACCCCTCCTTCAGATATTTATACACATTGATGAGGTCTCCTCTCAGCCAGCTTTTCTCAAGGCGGGACAGGCCCAGCTCCTCAGCCATTCCTCCTAGGAGATGCTCCAGTCCTTTAATGATTTTTGTAGCTCTCCGCTGGACCCAGACCAGGAGCTCTGAGTCTCCCTTGTGCTGCAGAGCCCAGAACTGGACCCAGCGCTGCAGGTGTGGCCTCAGCAGGGTCACCCAGCATGGAGGCTCCGCGGGCAGCTGCTCTGGGGGTGAGAGAGAGGGGGAGGTCATGAGCAGGGGCTTTGTGATCCCACAAGGACCTGCCACCCTGGGATGTGGGCATCTGTGCCAGCACAGCGTGGGGTGGGGCGATCCCCACTGCTGGAAGTGCCAGATCAGTCAGAAGGTGTGCAAGTGCAGCGCTGGCTTTGGGGCTATGGCTCCCAGGTGAGAGCCCCCACTCACCTCACAGGGAGGCACCACAGCCCTGGCCATCTCCACTGGCTCGTTTGCCCACAGGGGACTTGCCAGTGCCTGGAGCCTGGTGAGGTTCCTGCTGTGAGAGTCTGTCAGTGCAGGGACAGCAAATCCAGGTGTGCAGCTGTACCTTGACACTTCACACCAAGCTCAGGTGCCCTGATGGAGATGGTGCCTCCATCCCTCCAGCCCTGCACCAGCCTCCAACCTGCTGCAGGCAGAGCCAGGCCTGGGAGTTGGCCTGAGGTGTGAACCTGAAAAACTGGTTATCAAATCACCCAGCTCGTTGTTCTGATAATCCTGCAGCCATGCAGCCAGCTGTGTTGCATGGGGAACCAGATCAATATCAGATGGAGGTGGCACAGTGTTGGGAAGGATTGCATTCACTGGGCAGGGAGGCAGGACTGTTTCTACTGACAGCAGTTTCAGCTTTAAGAGTTTGTCTGACTACAGCCTCATGACTGACTCAAACTGATCTGAAACTCATCTCCAGCTGGAGAAAAATATTTTGGCCCCTCCTCTACAGGTATTTCCATTACCTGCCTTGCATCAATCAGTTCTAGTAATCATGCAACCAAAGGGTGAGTCAGATCCACCTGAAAATTAACACACACACAGAAATTACGAGTTCTCAGGTAAGCAAAGTGTTGATCAGCAGCCAGGTTGATTCAACTCACCACAGAACTGCTGGAGCCAAAATAAGGAAGGAGCTGGAAATGTGGGACTAGGGCAAGATAAGCAGCACAGAATTAGAACATCTTAAGTTAACAATAAAAAAAACACACTCAAGGTATGGTTTCCTGCTGTAGCTGTGTGGCTCTTATGTCACTGCTACCAAAGGCATTGTCCTGCTCTCTTTCTGGACTATGACTGTCTGCTGCTACTCCTTCCTGTACCAGCCACAGTGCTCTCCTGACCTCATGAGGGGCCATTTCTGGAAGGTAAATGGATAGACAATTCAACTCCTTGCAAATGTGAAATGAATATGGTTAAACAAAAAACAGTGACTGCTCAAGGGAATGGACAGCAGGACCTTCCTGCTTTCCATTACATCAGCTCAGCTGAAGAACTCCACTCAGCCTTCCAGACTGCAGGGGGTTAAAGGGATTTAGTTTCAAGTCAATTTAGTTCAAAGGGATTTTGTTTGTAGCTGAATACTGTCTTGCTGCTGACCATCAAAATATTAGTAAAAAATAGCTGAGAGACACAAAACAGCCAAGGATCTCCAGAACAGAGTATGTATCTGAGTGAATACTGAACAAGTACAGATGATTAGACTTCTAAAAGGCCAAGTATTGAAGACTTGCTTGAAATTCTCAAGATAAAGTCAATCAATAATGACCAATGGATCTTGTCAGCTTATCAGCCAGTCCTGCCAGATGGTATTGATGACCTCCTAAAAGCACATAAAGTAGGTAAGCAGCCCTGCATTTTTTAAATCATGTTAAGAGTGATTGTTTCATAAAGAAATTTCATTAATGGACTTCCAGAGAGAAAGAGTATTTTCTTTCACCAAAGAATCACCAAGAAGAGCAGGAATAGCAAGGATCTCTAAATAGTAATATTCAAAACAGATAAGGATGTAACAACAACAACAAAATTAAAAAAAAAAAAGTGTTGCTCCAAGCAGGCATACTCAGTATGTCTTATTCATTATCCACTGACAAGACAGGATAGATCACTCTGAAGAAGAAAGCAGGCAACTTTGGTAGAGGGACTGTGTGGAATGCAAATCACACTGAAACCACAGCAGGCCATCTGTCACTGATGGAATGAGTTGATCCAAAGAATAAACGAAGTTAACAAGTACCTGGTTATCAGCAGTACATGATGGTGTAGAAAGTCAAAGAATTGATGTAGTGTTTAACATTTACAAGAAACATCAATAAAAACTGCTGAGAGATTCCACGGAGAATCCAAGACAAATATTCATTTGAAAAACACAGCTGCAAGTCACAAGAACACTATTGTACAACCCCATCAACAATGCTCATCAAATACTAGGAGAAAAAGAGATTACAGAGATAAGTCTTATGAAAAAAATTCCCTGTACCACTTGAAAATTCTTCTGTTTCAAGCGAACCAAGGATGATAATTCTGAAATGATCTCATGAGGACACCCCAAATGAGTTGCTTTGTATGCACCACACAACCAATAAACTGAAGTCAGTCACAATCACTGCTGTATTGTGCCTTTACCTTTTGCAAATTGTTTTGGCAAATTGGAAAACAGACATGAGCAAAATTCACTACCAGTAATAAAATAGTGTGGTCCTTTGAGATTGCTTTATGCAGGGCATAAATTGCTCCTGCAACTTTTCAGAATGTAGTATTAATAGTGTTTTTACTGGACATGAAGGACCCGCAATGCAAGTCCAGTTATGAACAAAACTTTCCTGTGCTTGAATTTGAATGCTGTCTGTTACTTCCCAAAAACTGCAGCAACTGGTATTAGCTTTTAGCAGCTTTCCTGAGACAAAAAAAAGAGGAGGGTGATTACACCCATACTGCATCAGGCAAACTGTCTATTCCAGCAAGCACTGCCTGCAGATTATGCTGCAGAAATCAGGAGACCATCTCTGTACTGTCTGTCAGCTATAGCAGGTCTGTCAAGTCTTTCTGGGACTTCTGATGCCCAAAACAATTTAGCATTTAGTGTGACTGGCTTAAGAGTCCAGAGAGCCAAAGATCTGCAATGTGTCAAATTTTAAAAACTCTTGAATGTGTGTGAGTTACTAACAAGTACAGAGACATGTAAGGAACACATCTGAACTAGGCAAAAGTTGGTGCTGGTGGGAGGATGGCATGAAAGTTCCATTTAATATGGGGAGAAGAAAAAGGAAATGTATTTCCAAGTACTTACCTGGTCTTTAAAGTACATTTAACTTGCTTTCATCATGAGAAATTATTGTTTCTGGCATAGTTTCATAGCTGCTTATTTGCATTAGGAATCTCTTCTTAACCACTGCATACATTTAACATTAAATATGTGAGGTAATGCATTATGTATTGCAAAGTGAAAGGGTGTTACAAGGAAATTTCGGCTCTCCTAGAACACATTACATGTTGTTTATACTTGTATCCCTCCACAGAGGAGCAAGAGCATGTGAAACATTTTGTTTTCATAGTGTGAGGGTTAATTAGTAAGAAACAAATGGGTACTCTTAAAAACAGACATTTAGATTGAACGAGGCAAGGTAAAATGAGTCTGCTTTGTAGCTGGCTGGGATAGCATGATGGGTGAACTCTGTTGTTGTCTTTGGAAAACTTCATCCTGCTGTTTGCAATCAGGTCTCTGTGGGTTGTCTCCTGGAAAGAGCACCTTGCCTCCATAGCCAGGAGTGCTGTTCTTGTCAACAACAGTTATTATCTTGGAACTGTAGTTGTCCTGGAAATTATGTTCTCTGAAGATAAGACTGAGATATTGAATTTAATTTAAATTCTACGGAAAGCCAGAGAGATTGGTTTGATATACCTACAAATAACTTGTGTTTCCAAGCTGTGCTGCAGCATTATGTACTTCTCAAAACTCCCTAAATAGGGAAGACATATTGTCCATATAAACAGTACTGCTGTAATCAGCTGAGGAATGGCAACCTGTGAATAAATAAGGCCTGATTGTTGGTGAGCAGCAGCAGCTCCGTTTCTCACAAAACTGGAATTTCTAGACAGTGTTGCAGTGTGAGAATGCAGTGCCATTGAGAAAGCCAAGGACACTCCTGAAGTGCAGTCTGTAATAGACCCTTGAATGTTTTTAACTCAACAAACAATAGATTCAGCAAATACGTGTTTCAGAATTATTTTCTCTTTCATCAGAACTGGCTCTTTGACTCAGCTGGTTTTTATTGGGAAGCTCGTGGTTATTGAGTTACAATAATGCATGGTTGGTTATTGATGAGTCTTGCAGGTCAGCCAAACAACCTGCAACAGTGAGTTAACATCCATGCAAGAAAAGTGGCTGCCACGGTGTGATTTAGGAGTCCCCAAGCAGAACAAGAAATAAGGAAAGCTGTGAAAGATGTCCTTGGAAAGAACAGACTTTAACAGTCAAGGAAGGGGAAGCCTTACCAGCATTAAAAAACCACAAACAAACTGTCTTAGTTTAAAGGTGGCCAGATTCAGGAGCCTCTGAACATTTTGCTCATAAGACAGGTATGCACATGTATATCTTATGTCAGGTTCTTCAGTGTCCCCCAGATCATCTACCTAGCTGATGGTGAGATCTTTCTCTGTTGCTTTGGTGAATTATACAAAGAAGAACTGAAAACTTGTTAGCACATTCTTCATTCCTTTATCACCTTTCTCACATCTCAGAGGTTGCAGAGAGCTTCAGAAAAAGCATGGCTATCTGCTTTCTGTCCAGTCATAGGAGGAGATTCTCCATCAGTGTCACAAGCATAATTTCATTTCCATGGCTGCAATCACTGTCTCCAAATTGTTTTAGATGAAGCATTGAAGCTTTAGATAAATGATCATCTAATGGGAATTTTTATGAGTTTTTCCATAAGCTCACTGAAGCATGGGAGCTCTGGATACTGCACAGCACTGGCTGTTCATTCAGTGCTGGTTGAATCATTGCACATTTAAAGAAAGGAGAGCTTATTTCCCTGAATTATGAGCCGGCTCCATTCTGGTCATCATTATGTGCTGGCTTCATTATGGTCATGTGGTCACTGATTTTCATTTGCAAGTCTAGAAGGGCATAAGTTAAATTCACATGGCTTTTCCACCCATCTGGTGTCTAGAACTTACTCATATATAGGAAGATTATGTACAACCTTTTAGATAAAATTTACCAGTACAGTATTTTCCATCAAAGTGGGGATAGCTTTTTTATGATTGGGGTTTTGTCATCTACAAGATAGGAAGAGGAGAAAGGGTATTTATTATTATGACATATGTACTCTTACATCATTACCATAGCTACCTTATAATTTCATCACACAGAAAATTAAATTAATCATAAAAAATTATAATCACTCAGGCTTTCAGCAGCCTAAGTGCCTGTCTAAATGGAAGCCTGACTTTCTCCATGCCTAATGAGACTTGTTCACATTAAATCTCTCTCCTCACTTTCTCTCACTGCATACATAAAGCAAGGGATGGTATTACTAAAGAAAGGTGTGATTTAGAAGATTACCTGTGTAGAGTAGGCTCTTGGGTCCCTGCTTTTCTGGTTTACCTGAAACCTGCATATTGTCATTATGCAGCTCATACAATATTGTTCTTATATAACAAGCACTTCTCAGTAATCATGTAATCAAGTATTCACATTCCTGTGACATTCCTTGTCTTTAGCCTCCATCTTTCCAAGGCCAAGTGCTAGGTATGACAAGATTTAGGACATTTTCCAATAGCTGTTCTGTTGGTTGAGCTAAATCCCATCTGAAGTCTGTTTGTTCACTGTCATTTTTCTTTTCATGAGTAGGTATAACAAGCTAAATTCAAATGTAGGGTAGATGTGTATTAAATCTTCATATATTTTCCTCATTTTCAGTAGTAAAAATGATGGAATTGCTTCTTGTAGGCATGGTAAAATACAGAGAGCACCAGTCTGACATCTTTCACAGGCAATTTCTTTCAATTTTCAAATACTAACTTCTTGATTCAGTGATTTGACACAGATGAGGGTGTTTGATATATGCACTGGCATACAGATATTTCCTTTTTTTTTTGTTTAATCAGTTAACTAAAACACTACTGTGATGTCTAAATATGTTGAATCTTTACAGGAAAATAAATCTGGGGGATGGACTTATGTGACAGGATCAGTCTCTGCATCAGTGTACCAAACTAGAAGGGAAAGCTCTGCACATTTATAAACAAACTGATTTTTACAATTTCACTTATTTAAACATAGATAAAAGTATAATAATTAGGAATTGATCTTAACATAAACCTTCAACTTTTATATATGTAGTTTTATAGTTGTTTAGAGTTTTTCAAAAGTTAAAAATAAGCAAGCCTGATCCAACCAACAGATTTCCTGAGGCAGCTGTTGGTTTGTGGGGTGGGAGAGAATGGTTGAATAGTTAAACATACGATTCATGGAAAATTAATTTAACAAAGTATCTATTAAAAATAATGGACTCATTGAAGGGGTTAACTTAAAAAAAAGAACCCAAACAACTTTTATAAGGTTAAAACTCTGTGCCATATACACAAATATATATTGCTCTATCTATCTCTATGTATGTGTTCAATATGACTCCTATAGAGAATATTTATATTTGCTGTATTAGCCCCATCTGGTGAGTTCTAACAGCATTGCAAACTGGACAGCCCTGATGCTGCACTCTCATGTCCCAGCTCTTGGGGGGTGGCAGGGCTTACATGGAGACCCCCGTACTTCTCCCTTTGCCCACTGCACAGGGCACAAACACCAGCAGGAATCCTCATTAGCATGGCAGTACCATGGCTCATGAGCTTCTCTTCTGCTTTCATGGATTCATCTCCCAAGTCAGGGTGTTACTCTGTTTGTTTGCATTCAGAAACATGCACAGCCCATCAGTGCACCGGAGTCACCCCCAATCCCAGGAAATCTGCCATTCTGATCCTTGGTGCTGTTCCAGCCAAGGCCACATGTGCCAGGGCTGACCCAACTGCTCCCTTAGAGATTTTTACCTTTCAGTGTTTTTCTGGGAGGGCTGTGGTCCACTTTCTGTAATTGCAAACGGATGTCACCCATCAATTAGTTCATTGCAGGGCAGCTGTTAGTGGACACAGTAATGGGCAACCTGCTCCAGGTGGCCCTGCTTGAGCAGAGAAAGATGAGGTGACCTCCAGAGGTTCCTCCCAACCTCAAACACTCTATCATCCTGAAAGTTTACCCTTAACATTATCATTTATTTTTGTGCAATATCAATATGAATCAACACTGTTTTGGGTAGGAAGCATTTTACTTAGCTTCTGTAAAAAGAAATATTTATAAAATTCTTTTGAAGTGCAGAATCCTGATGTTAGTTTCTAAACAAGAAACGAGGAGGCTGCTTGCCTCTAGTACATGGGGTAGCAACCAAACTCTGTCAGTCTTTGGTATTTGGTAGGTCAGAATAAGACTCTCTCCATGGCTGCCTTGACTTGCTCCATGCCTAAGGAGTCTTGTTCAGTTTCTCTCTACTCTCCTTCTGCTGCGTGTCTAAACCAAGAGATGGGCTGATTTTTAATGTTTGGGGTTTTTTTTAATTTTATTTTTTGGTGGCTTGAAGATTACCTACACTAATTCTGCAGAAAGATGAGTGATGACAATGATTCTTTTACTGCCAGACTTAGCTGATGAAGATTAGTTGCTCTTCTGATATAAGCTGAAATGTGGCTACAGGCTGTTTCTTTCCATCACTTCCCTTTGGAAAATTCAAACAATCTCATCATAATATTTCTAGTCAGTTTAAATTATAATTGATTCTGTTTCTTATGTCTACTTTCCTTCCCACAGCTGTGACAGAAGAGAACTGGGGCAAAATAAAAACAGCTAGTAGCCAGACACAAGGGCCTGGTGGTCTTTTTTCATGAGAGGTGAATAAAGGAGGTTGTTTAAGAAGAACTTAAATAGGAACAGGAAATAAGAGCCTATCTTAAGGAGCAAATCTACATCTTTAGGTGGTTTCAGACTTAGTTTCTGTTAAATGATCAGGAGAAGGGACATTGTAACATGTCTCTTCAACAAAATGTTTCCTTGTAGTGTTATTCTGACTTGAAGGGACTATAAACAAATCTGTGTTAGTCTCATCATTATATCAACTAAGCCAGTATCTCCCATTCCCCAGAGAACTTTCAAGCTTATTGTTAAAATTAAAGAGTTTCCTCAGAGTATTCCTGTCGAGGTAGTGTTTCAGTTAAAGGAGAGTGAAAATCTTGTGTTTGTTATTTTGTCAAAACTCCAAAATTTTGTCTCTGGGATGTCCCAGAATGTACAAGCAAAATTAATTCATGAAAATATATCAAATCCTATGATGACTTTTCTTACTTTATAATACAATCTAATATGACTGTATTAAAAAGCCTATGGATTTCCTCTTGATTAAACAGTTATTCATCCTATGTTATCTTAATCTTAAGTAAGAAATCAGGGAAAAGTGAAAAATCTAAAATGTATATTGGATTATTAATGATACAAATGAATAATTAAATTTCTCTGCCCTATGCTCTCAAGACAAATTATTTACATTTTTTCAGTTTAAGAACATATGTGCCACTGTCAAGTGTATGTGTGGGTGTACATGCAGTGAGGTTTCAACCCTGTGTATCCTTATTAATACCGAGTTTGCGCAAATTGAAGATCAGCCCATGGATGACGAGAAGATTCTTGCCTTCCAGGCTGAAATAACTGCTCACCAACACTTTCCATTCCAGCAAGAAAAACTTTCTGAGGGAGGCAGTTAGCAAATCATTGGTTGCAAGTAATCTGGCTATTAATGTGACTCAGCCAGTAAAACACAGCCTGGATTCTTAACTGTAACCCTGAGAATGCTCAAGCCTTCTTTTGTGATCCCTGGACACGATGAGACCTGAGGCTGTGACTGACCCTAACAAGCTGGATTCTGGGAATGATGGGCCTGACAAGCACCACTGCACTCTGACCATCCTGGATTCAGGCACAGAAGCTGATCCCATGAAAACTGTGAGGTCCAGCAGAGGAGCTTCTATAGAAACATGACTTGCGCTGGTCATGTTCTGGGAATGGTCAATTTGGGGTCAGCTTCTTCTCTGCCTCCCTGGCTGCAAACGTGACCGTGGTCACAAAGCAAAGGCAGTAGGACAGTCATCCCCATTCCAGGTTCTTGCTGTCATTGATAATGGTAAATGTTTGTCAACAGAATTCACTGCTCTCTGTCTCGTGGCTGGGGAGAGTGAAGTGAACATTGTGCAGAACAGAGTGGGAGCACAGGTGCACAGTCTGATGATGGCACAGGATCTCTACCTTCAGCAGCAGATTTGCCTGGCTGGGTAATAATCATTGACTGAACTTTGTGCAGCAGAGAATGAATGTGCATCACCCAATACAGCACCACTGCTGTGTTTCATTTTTAGTATGTGTAACATTTTAAGAGAAAGGTCAAACTTAATGAATTTCTGCTTTATAGACTTCCTCTTGCAGTTCATATGTTGTACTGCTGTGCTTCACGAGTGCTTTGAAAGCTGGGGGAAATACACATTGAAATGGTGTAATTGCTTTATTTGTTCCATTTGTTGGAACACAGAACAGGTATAGAACACCAGCTCAGCATTATCAGGTAGTCATTGATGATTAAGAATTTATTACAATTGTATTAACTCAGAAAAAGGTTGCTATTTGTCCATTTGTGCTGTCACTAAAACACATGTATTTCCTTCACGGGGAACCACATGACTGTAAAACAAAGATTATCCTATATCTGAAGGAAGACCTAAGAGAATACTTAGGAAAAAGGCAAATCAAAGAAATTGTGAAGAAGCATTCTCAATTCATCAGCTATCCAATTACACTCTTTGTAAGTGCCTTGTTTGAGATGCTAATTGTACATGCTTTGAAACACTAGCTGCATACCTAATGTCCTTGCATCATTCCCGGATGCTACTAGTACCACATTAACTAAGATGGCTCTGTACTGCCAGAATTAACATTTGTAAGAAGGACTCTTTATTGTGTGATAATTTCTTGGTTTGCTTTCCTAATGAGCTCTGAAAGAGTACTGCCTATGTAGGACAGAGTTATACCATATATCAGTCTAGATGCTGGGCTTCTCATCCACCAACCCAGAGGAAATCTTATAAAGATAACATTTATCTTAGTGAATTTAGTAAGACACAGTTCATGTTTTCGTTAAAATCTAGACTACTTGGCAATGAAAATATGTGCTTCTAGCTGAAGATCATAATTATTCAGGTGAAGCAATAAACTCTGATTATGCATTCTATATTGATATATACTAAAGCTGTGCTTTTGGGGCCAAAAAATATCTCCTGACATATTTAGATATGCTTCTCAAAGAGGTCTGGTTGGCAGTGACTAACTAGTAATTCTGGATTTTAAACCAGACTTATTATGGCTCTAGTTCCAAAAGTGAGAACAGATGAGCAGAAGGCAATTTAGAAAGGTACTTTCTAAAGGTACTTTGAATGCCAGGTGCATCAGGATTATTTAATGAATTAATTCTACAAAACTGCTAAGCAGAGTTGGAAAGACATCTCATATGACCTGTAATTATGTTTATTCATACAAACCCAAGGACATGCAGGGAAGTTCATCAAGATGGAAATAACATGCAAATTAAATAATGTATTAGGAATGTGACTTGCAGAGGTTTCTAGAAAAAGAATGCCCTCCTGTAATTTTCTGTCTTGAACTATGAAGAAGGAGGCCAAGGCATCATGGTTATTCTTAGTATAAATTCAGAACTGTATTTCTGTCAGATGAAACAAACTTGAACAGTTCTATAGAACCACAACCAAGAGAGATATTTCACTTTGAACAAATGGTCTGAGGAAAAACAATTTTAGGTAAGTCATTAGAAAGAGCAGCTAAGAGCCCTAAGGAAGAAAAGCCAAAAAATCCCTTCTTTTACTGTCCTAATCCTTTGATGCCTCTTCCTGCAACTTAACTTTGTAGATCTACTGTGAAGACAGCCAAAACAAGAAACAGAAAATGCATTCTGTCATAATTTTTAAATAGTTTTGCTTTATAATAAAGAACTTGACTGGTTAGAGTGAACTTGCTGATTTTATTTTAAACACTAGACATTTAAAAAGTAACTTGAATTTGACAAAATAAAAGTACTTTCACTCTTTCAGATATATCTAATCCAAATAAAGCAAAAATGAAGAAATTCTGGGCTGTCAGCATCTGAAACAGTTTTAAATTTGTCAGTCACCAGAGTCATTGCAACTCCCACAGCGCTGAAAGACCATTCTGGAGGGGTTTTCTTCCTTGTTTTGTTTTGTCAGTGATGTGGGGGCAATGGGCAGAGTATCTCCTGGCAAGTGTTAAACAGCAGCCCTCTGGTTAGGAAATAACCTGGTAACTTCTAGTAGCTGTGGGCTGTCCTACTTTCCCAGAGCAGAGCAGCTGCATTATACTGACCTGCATATTAACTGGCTAAGAATACCCTCGGCTCAGCTGACTGCAAAGCAGGATTTCAGCATAAAGAGCCAAGTTACATCAGAAGATTTGCCTCAGTATGGCAGCAAGCATCTCCTTGAAAGAGATGAAACCGGATTTTTCCCTCTAATTCACTATGCCTGGTTCCTGTAGCCCACAGATAAATTTGTAATGATTAATCAAGTACTTACACAGCTCTTGACAAAATTTCTCAAAGTACCTACTCACAGTCAGCTTTAATCAGAATATCTTACTGCTACTATTCCTTTTTTCCAGCATTCTTTTGTGAAGAGGAAGCTGGGATTCAGAGTTCTCCTGTTTTTTCACAAGAAATAAATCTTTTGATCTGTCTGACACAGCAAGAAAATAACATTAAACTGTGCCTAAGCAGAGTGTTAATCACAGACAGCTATTAAGCCTTAATCTGTGATTATCTGAAAGCACCCCATAATTTTAGTATCTTGGTTTTTTATGCCATCAATATCTTGGCAATAAAATGGAAGTACTGTCTAGAATATGAAAAAAGGGTCTATCTAGAATACATGGACAAATTTAATTAATTTATTGCCTTTTTTTTAAACAAGTGTAGAGTGTCAAATTAAGGAGCATATCCTGCTTGATGTCAACCTCATTGACATCTATTTTAAATGCTCACAATCTCCTGTCCTGAAAAATGTGGATCCTGAGCTTGTAGATTTTAAAAATTTCTATGACCTCTAAAACCTTTATTGAAACATGCTTCATGATGAAATTTGAAACCTCGAGGTGTGTAGCAGACTCACAGTATAGCACACAGCATATACTGAATTCTGAATAGCTGACTTCAAATATTTTTTCACAATTGACATTGCAACACAACACAATTACAAAGGTGACAGTAATAAAAATTTTTCCAAGTTTTCCTTGACCTTTGGAAGGAAAGAAGACAGCAAGTTTATACACAGCTCTCTGGACTGCGGGGAGTTCTGCCTGGACATCTCTTTGGCCAAGGCTTCTTACACATCTTGTTCACAGAATTCCTTTCATACTGGTAACATGGTAACAAGGTAACTGGTAACAAGGTAACTTGGCTGTGTTGATACCAGAGCTACTTTCGAGATGTAATTCACACTCAATAAACAACTAAAAGTCTGCCATGCAAATTCTTTCTAGACTCAGGTTTATCAAATTAGCACAAATTTAAGCAGTTGTTCGGCAAGATTCTTCAATTCTTTCCATTTCTGTGCCCTCTTTAAAGTAAAATGATTGAGGTTATTGCATACTCAGTATCCTCAATAAAAATGTGTAATTGATTTTCTTTAACCTAGTTCGCCCTGATTCCAGATATTACTGCTCAGTAAACCTATTTTCTCAGCTCTTTACACAACTAAAATTCCTTTCACAACTAAATCTGAAAGTGTGATCTCCATACCAGATTGCTCTCTTTCTCTGATTTCTAAGGTAAATCTGTCTTTGAAGGACTTTTTCTCTTTGTTTCTAGGAAATGTGCTTATAAAGAAGTAGATGCTTTGGAAGTGTCCCTGAACTATAAAGGCCTTTCCAACAATTTTTCTTCTTCCTTTTGCTGAAGTCAGCAGAGAAATTTGATCCCAAAGATATCTTCTTTATAGAAAATCTACCTAATGCCAAAATACACAATCTTTCTTATCTGCTTAAAACCCAGGACTAAAACTTACCTTCTATGCCTCTGTTTAAAATTAATTGAAAATTTATTTCCTACTATCAGCTTTTCTTTCATGTCATAATCACCTAACTCAACTTTGAAAAGTTGCCTGTTGTCAGTAATTTGCAAAATCAATAATATTGCATCAAGAATGTTAGTGAAGTACAGAACACATCCTTTGTGACATAATCACCAATAGTATCCAACATTTAGAAGGTGGCTTGAAGGAGAGTTTTGTCTCCAAATCTACCAGGCACACAAAATAAGTAGATAATAATAAAATATGCAGCAGTGCTCAGCTGTTATAGGTACTAAACCCTCAACCCTTACACTGAATTCGACTCCTAGAACTTGAGTATGTACAAGGAAAAGAGTGTCAGGTTTATCTCCATGCTCACTGATACTGGGGCTCTATTAAGTTATTTTTTTAACCATGTAACTTTACCATCATTAGTATTTTTAACATCTTCATGGAAAGTCTAGGGTTTTGTTTGTCTAGGGACTTTTTAGTCAAACCTTCTGCTGTCTGGAAGGGCTTTTTCTCCAAGCTTCTTGTCCTTCTGAATTAGGATCTATTGAAACTTCTGGCTATGAATAGAACAAAGCTCTTAACTATGGATAATAAAAGTTACAGCTGCCACCATACCTCTTGTTCTCCCTCCAAAGTTAACAGTTTTATGTAACTGTTCCTGATTTAAGGGAGTGGGGCATGACATTCTCCTGTGACTCTCCAAGCCATGTAACTGTGTCCTGGTTTTTTGGTCCCGTCCTACATGGAGACCACACACATTTGCACAAACAGGCACCACAGTCATATTAAAATGCTCTTAAAACAAAGAGCTGAACCAGAGAAGAACTTTTAACTTGGTGGAAGACAAAGTGTCTTGTATAGCTCAGTTGGCATAGGTATGATGCTTGATTTGTACATATAACTTCAGCTAGGAAGCACAAAATTAAGCATTTACTCTGGGAAAGTGTAAAACATTATATAAGGTCCAAAACTAAAAGAAAACATGCTTTGTTCCAGTCATAAGGGAATATTAAGATGAGGAAAAATTGAAAATATCAAATTTGAGTTGTTCTAAGGTTAACCTATTAATTTTGTAACAAACACTACATAAAGTAATTTATGATAAGCTTGAACAATTATTCTGGGACCTTATGATTGTCCCATGAATCCAGGCCTTTCCATGCTCATTCTCTCAGCTTTCCTATGTAGCTGAGCTTTACATATCTAGAGAAACATATTATATATGTTATATTATGTATATATAATATAAATTATAATTGGCATTTGTTAGTAGTGGAGTTGTTGACTTTAGCTATAACAAATATATTCTTGTTCAACAGTAAGTTCCTTTAGAATTCCTTCTGAGAGAAATGACTGACAGTTTTCACAGTCCCTGACACATATTTCCAAAACCATAAACTTTTAGGAAAAAAGAACGTGTACACACAGCCCATGGTCCATGCAATTATTGCTGCCACCTGCAGTTCTTCAGTACAATTACATTGTATGAGATCGATTTTGTTCTTTGCCTCTTAAGTAGCTTCTTCACCAGAAAAATATTTCTTCTAAGTGACTATCGATCCTATTTCTAGAATGAATCACCTTTTTTTGTGACCTACAGATCTTATGATCACTTTAGCTTCCAGCAAGCAATGAGAAAGCACAAAAGAACACAGCTTGGGAAACAGTTTTAAGAAAACATGAAGCTTTGCTCAGACAGATATCCATTCCCAGCTTTACATTTCATTATGATAACACAATTTTACATGCATAATTCCATGTGTTAAAGCAAACTAGACATATATTATCACATCTTTATACTTACATCATTTTTCTGAAATCTACTGTTAAGCAGTTTCAGTTGGTGCTGTTTTGTTTTCCTTCAGTAAACCCTGAAGCATGGAGATAACATGGTAAAATTGTCCCAGAATTCAAACAAATTTAATTTTAAAGCAATGCTATAAAAGCATTAAGGCTACAACACCAAACACTCAGAAGTTAAGTTAAATGCTGGAATTCAAATTCTCTATGCAAACATTTTAAAATTTCTTTCTGGCTTATAAAAAACAAAAAAATCTTCAGCAACAGAGAAAAAGGCTTTGATTGGATTAAGAATTAACCCAGTTTTTCCTGCGTGTTATTTCAACACTTTGAACATTAAATACCTTCCTTTCAGCTTTTGCTTTGTTCTTTTTAAATATTATAACTTTTACATAGCAAGGAGTTCTATGAAATTGTGTAATTAAAGATTCTATGAGGATGCAAATGTATACAGAGACCAAGTGTGGAACTAATCCTCAGGAAACCAGGAAATGCACAGTGGAGACTTTCTGGCAAGGAGTGTCCTGTTGGTGAGTTGGGGTCAGCTGGCCCAGCTGTGTCCCCTCCTCAGAGCTCCTTGTGCCCCCCAGCCTCCTTGCTGGGGGTCAGTGTGAGGAGCAGAAAAGGCCTTGATGATGTCCAAACACTGCTCAGCAATAACACAAACGTCTCTGGGTTATCAACACTGTTTGCAGCACAAATTCAAAATATAACTCCATGCTGGCTGCTGTGAAGAAAATTAGCTCTACCCGATGAAAACCAGCACAATCTCTTGGTTGAAAAATTGATCTTGCTCAGAATTTTCTCCAAAATTAACTCTGACATGAACTAAGTTAGGAACCTTTTTCTTTCCTTGCCTAAAAATGAAGCAATACAAAACTGGGATCAGTTAAAATAGAGTAACCATAGGAACAAAATGTCTATATTTGCTAGCCCTTACTGCATCAGAACAAAAAGAATACAGGTTATTCACAAGTCATGAAGAAAATATGTGTTTTACACAGTCACAGAGGAACTCGGATTAAGCAGAGCTGGGAAAACTTTGATGGTTTGGTATGAGATTACATTCTCCCAGTGCACTTGTCAAACAACTTTGACAAAAGAAATCAGCCTGCTTTTGAAAGCTGAATAACACAACCACAAAAGAGAAAACAGAATGATGTGACTGGAGATTAGACAGCATAAAGGCATGTGATCCTGCAGACATATGCAAAACCTTCCATAGGTTTTCACATGCTTGAAATGACATATATCCCTAAGTCTGAACCACTGGGCCCACATTAATCGAGAGATTAGAAAGGAAAATACTTTCTTAAATCTTCAATATTATTATAAAAGTGGCACCCTTAAAATTCTAGACACCACAAAAGGAGAACACACAAGCAAATTTAGCAGGATATTGCTGGATAAAATGCTTGGACAGATTTCCATATATTGCAATACTTTAGCCATTTTCTGAAGTACAGAAGTTACTTTGGTGCAAATACATGTTAGAAAGCATTTCCGTCAATGGAATCTGAATGTAAGAGGGTTTCAGCCTAAAAGGCACATCCTATAGTATTTATACTATACCATGACTATTTTTTAATCTAAGAAAAACCATGAAAGTTACATATTATGCCTGGGTGTAACTGCCACACTTTATTAGGGCAGTGGTAAAGAGCCACTAGGCTGCTTTATGGAAGCAGACAAGCCAAGCAGCTGTCAGATCACTGAAATCACAGTCACTGTGCAAAGAAAGGAACCTGTCGTACTCAAGAAAGCATTTTGGTGCACAGTCCCTTGGTACAGGCACACGTGTCTGAGAGAAAGGAAGAGAAATGCATTGAGAAGCCCCCCAAAATCCAACTTGAACAAGTTTTCTGTACTTGTTTTCAGTACAGAAAACAACCAGCCAAAGTAAGCACCAAGAAGGTGACCCAGACGTAAGCGCAGAACTCTCAAGCCTGAGCACTGGCTGAAATCCAACTTTTTCAGTGGCTTAGAATGATGAGCAAATAACCTCACCCTTACAGTCTGATTTCTCCTGTGGGCTGAGCAGCTGCTCTTTTACACACACTTTTATGTTGTTGACACCATGATTAATTTTTCTACCTAATTAACTAACCTGCAGGATCCTGTATTTTGGCCAACTGCTTGGGTCAGAGCTGGAGCACCAGGACTGAGAAGGGCAGAGTCCTCTAAGACATTGCACTAATACATGTACTGATCCAGATATTGCAGAAACTGCAGCAAGACAAGCTATAATTTTAATTCCTTGGTGTTCCTGCATGTTTTACATATGAACCTAATGTATCTTGTCAGAATACAGAAAACTCTCTGAAAACATAAAGCTACAAAAAAATCAAGCCAGTGGACCCCAATTCAACCAGATTTGCTTGTCTGGGTTAAAACTGCAGGATAACCAATACAAAGGACATGAAGTTCAGCATGAGGATTTCTGATTAAATGTGTTAATGTATCTAAGTATTGGAATATTAATTCATGCTAGCCAGCCTATTTTAGACACTCAACTTGAAGAAGGGCAGGTTAGGCAACTTAACCTTCAATTCCCCAAAGTCAGTCAGATGTTGAACTAGACAGAAGTGTGGGGCACATTAAAGAGCCAAAAGAAAATGGAAAGAAGTTGTACCTGAGTACAATGAATTTTTGCAACAGAAACAACATTCTTTTTATTCCTCAAATAAATAACCATTCTTTAGAGCAAGGAGATATGTCTAAATTCATGCTTACATCAGTGCATAATTTTAACATGTAGTTTCTCTGGGTATTTATATCCTCGAAAGTGGATCAGCTCCAAGAAGAAAGTTTTAGAAGTCTGGTCTGGAACACATGGGATGAAGATCATTCTCCTGAGATGCGGAAGATCTGCATTTAACTCCCTGCTCCCAATCAGGTCATTCAGGATATAAAAATACCCGCCCTGCTAAATGCTGCAATCACAGAGCTGCTTGGTATAATGAGACGTGTACATATCAAAGCCTTTATGCAGGATATGTAAATATATGCATAAAGGTGTCTCTTGCGTGCCCTTTGAACATCAACCGAGATTTCCCAGATGAACTGGCAAAGGCCACATTCAGGCTGAGAATCCCAGCGGGTTTCAGGCTCTGGGCTGTTACAAACCCAGCAGCACTGGCCTACGCCTCATGTCTACTATTAGCACTTAAATCCTTAAGTAACTGCATAGCTATGTAGGTCTGCTGAGCCGCTTGGCTTTGGTCCCATGGCTCTTTTTACCCTGTGCAAGTGCACAGACCGAGAGGCAGAATTTTGTTAACTCGCAGACTTATACCTGCTGCATGAGAACCGGTGTTGTTTTCCCTGAGCAGGCGAAACGCGTTACCACAGCATCCCTAAGCAGTGATTCACCCGGCTACGCCCGGCAGCGCGGCCGGATCCTGCCCGGCAAGCAGGGCAGGGGCAGCGGTGCCGCCCTCCCGCAGCCCCTGGTCCCAGCCGAAGGGACGGCGGCAGCTGCACAGCGCACACCTCTACCTGTCGCACACACAGAGCCACAGAGCTGCACACCTCCACCTGCACACACACACACAGAGCTGCACAGCGCACACCTCCACCTGACACACACACAGAGCTGCACAGCCCGCACCTCCACCTGCACACACACACACAGAGCTGCACAGCGCACACCTCCACCTGCACACACACAGAGCTGCACAGCCCGCACCTCCACCTGCACACACACACAAAGAGCTGCACAGCGCACACCTCCACCTGCACACACACACACAGAGCTGCACAGCCCGCACCTCCACCTGCACACACACACAAAGAGCTGCACAGCGCACACCTCCACCTGCACACACACAGAGCTGCACAGCCCGCACCTCCACCCGCACACAGAGCTGCACAACGCACACCTCCACCTGCACACACACACAAAGAGCTGCACAGCCCGCACCTCCACCTGCACACACACACAAAGAGCTGCACAGCGCACACGCACACACACAGAGCGCACAGCCCGCACCTCCACCTGCACACACACACAGAGCTGCACAGCGCACACCTCCACCTGCACACACACACAGAGCTGCACAGCGCACACCTCCACCTGCACACACACAGAGCTGCACAGCCCGCACCTCCACCTGCGCACACACAGAGCCACGCAACTGCACACCTTCCTGCACCCCCGCACTCCTGCACAGCCACGCACCTTAAATCCTTAAGTAACTTAAATCCTTGAGCTCGCATAACTACACCTGCATACCTGAGCACCCGCACACCTTCACTTCCGCACCGCCGCACACCTGCACAGCAGCACTCCGTCCGGCACACTCCCGCACCTGCACCCCGCACTCTCCCACCCTCACACCTGAGCGCCCTCACTCTCTCACCCCTCACACACCCGCACTCCGCACTCCCGCACCCTCTCTCCCCCTCACACACCTGCACCTCGCACACCTGAGCACCCTCACTCTCCCACCCTCACACACTGCACCCGCACTATCCCACCCTCACACACCTGCACCCCGCACTCCCGCACACCTGAGCACCCCCGCGCTCTCGCACAGCCGCACGCCGGCGCACCGGCCGCGCAGCAGAGACAGGGGTTCAGCACGGGGAGACAGAGAGGGTGACAGCCGCCCCACACCACAGCCCTGGGCCGTTCCCGGGAGGAGCGGGGGGGCACCCCGAGTTTTCCAGGCCCTTCCCTGCCGCTTGGCGGGGGCGGGGGTAGAATGGGGGAGGATGGGGGGGGATAGAGACCCCGGCCCTGGCTCCGCCCCCTTCTAGGACGTTCGGAGCGGGGCTCGGCAGCGAGTGACGTCATCCGGCACTCGAGCAACAACCCCGGGCCCCGCCCCTTCGGCACCGCCCGGCACCGCCCCGCGCGGCTCCTGCGCACGCGCCCGCCTCCTTCCTGCTTCCCCCTCCCCCCGGAGGCCCGGCCGGGCCAATCGCTGGGGGCGCAGCGGGGCGGGGCGCGGGGAGCGCGCGCGCTCGCGCCCATTCAGACGCCAGCCCCGCGGCGCCTGTCGCGGACGGCTGCGATTGGCTGCGGGCGGTACGGCCCCGCCCCTCGGCTGGCCTGTTCCGCCCCCGCCTCGCGGCCCCCTCCCCGCGCCCCCCCGCGCCTGCGGTGAAGGTTCCCGATGGTTCTGGAAGGAGGCGGATCCCGCCGTATATAAATCGGGCGGGCTGTGGGGAGCGCGCACTAGAGAGGCTACAGCGGAGAGAGAGGGCTGTGTCACAGCGTCAGTGCGGAGAGCAGCGCCCCATCCCCCTGCCAAGGTGAGCGGTGGGGGCAGCAGCCGGCGCTCGCCGGCGGTGGATCGGCGCAGGGAGCGTTTTCCGACCGAGTCCCGGGCCCGGTGGCGGGGGCGCGGGGCTCGTGTTCGGAGTTGCGTGGGTGGTGGGGGTGGGGTGTGCTGTATGAGCCGCGTGGCGCTGGTCGTGCTTTTCTCTGTGCTTCTGTAGATCCTGGGAAAGGTGATGGGGGCTTACAGTCCTGGATATGGGTAAAATGGAGGATTAGGGTTGATGATTCTGAACCCAGTTTACTAAATTTACGTTCTTGTAAGAATGGCGGTGGAAGTGGGGAAACCGAGCAGCTGCTTGGGGGGGTTCCGGTATGGCAGCGGAGCGGCGGGCGCAGAGGGCGGTCGGGGAAGGCTGTTCTTGTCCCGGGCTGCAGCTGCAGCGCTGCCTCCGCCTCACAGCGTGCGCGGGAGGGCTGTGGGAGGCTGAGCCAAGCACGCCTCGGTGCGGAGGTACCGGGTGGCCGCAGAGATCCGCTCTCGATGAATGGGCCCCCAGCCATGAGAGTGCAAAATGGAGGAGGGGGGGGGGGGAGTGGAGCGCCGGATCGGGAAAGCGGCGGGGGGTGAGAGAGGGAAGGAAGGGGGAACGGGATCCGGGAGCAGGAGAAAAGGAGTGGCGGAGATGGGGGAAGAAATAGGTGGCTTAAGCAGTAAAAAAAACGGAGTATTGCGGGGGGAAGGAATGGGGGTTAGAGGAAAGGAGCAGAGAGCCAAGAGGGAAGGGAGCGGCGGGGGGAGGAGGCGAGAGTGGGGGGCGGCAGGAAGGAAGGAGCGGGAGAAAAGCGGGATGGAGGAGGGAAAGAAAAGGGGGGATGGGGAGAAAGCGGCGTGAGGGGACAGGCGGGCAGGAGATGGGGCCAGGAGCGGGTTCGGGGGCTGCTCCGCTCTGCAGCGCTTTGGGGGGTGGGGAATGCGCGGGCGGGAGGCGGGGGCAGCCAGGGAAGGCTCTGGCAGTTTCTAGAACGTCCGGCGGTTCCGGCGGGCGCCGCCAGGGGGCGCTGCGCTGCCGCTTCCCCGCGGGCTCGGGGCGCGGTCCCGCGCGGGCGGGGGGAGCCGGGGCCGCTCGCGGCGGGGGCCGGGCCTGCGCTCGGTGCCCTCCGCTCTGCGCCATTGGAGCGGGGGTGGGCTTGGACAGATCCCTGTCGGGTGAAGCTTTGGCTCCCGCAAGGGGGGCCGACGGGCAGCTATACCCGGTGAAGGACGAGTACTAATTAATGCAAATATTTGTCCAGAGAAGCGAGTTCGACTGAGCAGTGTTGGTATCTAAGTCAGAGGTGGGGATGGCTGCGTATGCAAAGTAATAGGAGGAGGCGGCTAAGAGAGAAATAATCCAAATAAAGATTTTAGGTGCTTGTGTGAAACGGGAAAATAAAAGTCATATCAATCCGTAAATTAGGGAAGGAGAGAGGAGCAGTCTGGTCTTAGCCTTGGTGCTGCAGGGTAAAATGAGTGTAAAATGAGCGTATTGTAAAAGTTAATTATTTCCTGCATCCCTTAAAACTTCTGAGTAGTTACTGTCTGTAAATAAGGTCTGGGAAGGGCTTTTTTATATGTGTGTGTTCTCTGGTGCTGAAACCACGTGGTTAAAAAACTTGCTCTCAGAATACCGTTGTCGCTGCTTGTAAGGGGATATGTTAGATAAGCTGTTCTGGATGGAATTTCACCTCCTCCCTCTCCTTTCACAGATGCCGGAAGCTGTGCAAACTCAGGACCAACCAATGGAGGAGGAGGTGGAGACCTTTGCCTTTCAGGCTGAGATTGCTCAGTTGATGTCTCTGATCATCAACACTTTCTACTCCAATAAGGAAATCTTCCTCCGTGAGCTGATCTCCAATTCCTCAGATGTAAGTACCAAAAGTACTCTGGTTAATTCTGACAATTACTGAAATTCTCTAGGGGTAGTCAGGGAATATTAAATCATGTTTCTCTCTTCTCTTACAGGCTCTGGATAAGATAAGGTATGAAAGCTTGACTGACCCAAGCAAGCTGGATTCTGGGAAAGAGCTGAAAATTGACCTGATTCCAAACAAGCATGATCGCACTCTAACCATTGTGGATACTGGCATTGGCATGACCAAAGCTGACCTGGTCAACAACCTTGGTACCATTGCCAAGTCTGGCACCAAGGCTTTCATGGAAGCCCTGCAGGCAGGTGCTGATATCTCCATGATTGGTCAGTTTGGTGTTGGTTTCTACTCCGCCTACCTGGTTGCCGAAAAGGTGACAGTGATCACCAAGCACAACGATGATGAGCAGTACGCTTGGGAGTCCTCAGCTGGAGGGTCCTTCACTGTCAGACTGGATAATGGTGAGTGTTCGGTGTTCCTGCTCAATGACCTCTTCTAAAGATGCTTGGCAATAGTGCGTAGTCTGCCTTGGAAAAGACATAAAATAAACGTATTCAAGTAGTGTATTGCATCAGGTATAGATCCAGGTAACATCTTGTAATTTCAGTTAGTATAATTTGATAGGTATGGAATGCCCAGGTGTAAATGGTGCATTAAGCTTTCAAAGTTTACACATGGAAAAGTATTTTTTGGAAAACAACTTCGTATGCGGAGTCTTTAAAGGCTCTGAACTGAATAGTAGTCATTTTCTGAAGCTTGTTTTTGAAGTATATGTAGTAAACTTGAGAAAGCATAACCCAGGCTGTTTTTATACACAGAAGCTTCATTTTGCTAAAGTGAAAAAATAGCTGATAGAGCAGTGTGGTTTTTAAAGAGTTAACGATTGAATCTGCTCTGCTACAGCAAAGTAAAACATGTAAACTCCATTTTAGGTGAACCTTTGGGCCGTGGAACCAAAGTCATCCTGCATCTTAAAGAAGATCAGACTGAATACCTGGAGGAGCGGCGAATCAAGGAGATCGTGAAGAAGCACTCTCAGTTCATTGGCTACCCCATTACACTCTTTGTATGTACCTTGCTTGAAATGCTAAATAAGTATTTTCAGTTTCACAAGTGGGAGTTCATGTAAGAAGGAGTAGTCAATCTTTATTTGGTTAGTCTGAGTTCTCTCAGCTATTACACTGAGGAAGCTCTGGGGAAATGTAGTTCTGTTATTTAAAATATTATTTCACAGGACTATCTTAAGAAAACCCCAGTATTTTCCAAGCCAATACTACCTGTTTTCAAACAGTTAATGTTAGGAGTCATTCAGTGTAAGGAAACCGAAGAGTAAGAACTTGGCTCATAGCATGTGGAAACACCCACTTGTGTCAGCACCCAGAATGAGAGTCCTTGGAGTGTGGGAGGGAGAGCTTGACACCATGTTCTTGAAGTTTGCTGGCTTCGTGAGGCTGCAAGGGGTACTTCAGAGTTGTTACTTACTAAATTTACAGCTTTTGCAATTCAAGTACTGCTGCTGTTTTGTAGGTGGAGAAGGAGCGTGATAAGGAGGTGAGTGATGATGAGGCTGAGGAAAAGGAAGAGGAAAAAGAAGATAAGGAGGAAAAGACAGAAGATAAACCAGAGATTGAGGATGTTGGTTCTGATGAAGAAGAAGAGAAGAAGGATGGAGATAAGAAGAAGAAGAAGAAGATTAAGGAGAAGTACATTGATCATGAAGAGCTCAACAAGACCAAGCCCATTTGGACCAGGAATCCAGATGACATAACCAATGAGGAATATGGAGAATTCTACAAAAGTCTGACTAATGACTGGGAAGACCACCTCGCTGTCAAAGTAAGTTTTTCTCTTGAGACACAGCTGCAGTTGCTGTATCTGTAGATACATAAACTATAGCATACAGCACTGAAGCTGTTGCTTAACATGCTGCTAAACTGATCCATGGTGCATTGGTGTTCATAATCTGGATTGAATTTGCACTCATGAAGTGTGTAGGTGCCTTCCCTGTTAATAGTTCAGTCGCCATGTCTGCTTGAACTTGAGACTAGGTTAATATATAAGTACAAAAACTGATTATGTTTGTAATTTGTCATTGAAAAAGGTGTTGTGCCTTTTGTTTGATGATGGGAAGTGCCATAGGAACTCATTTGCTTTCTAAATCTCAGCATACTGTGGAAGGAGCTGAATGTGTTCTGAATTGGTCGTAATGTAACACTAATTCAGTGTGTCTGTCTGAGGACAGGCTGTTCCTCACCAATGTCTCAGCTGCTCTGTAATCTGATCTCCAGTGGGTTGCAGTTTGTGTTGTGCATTGGGAGAGCTGTTAAGTGGTTATCATGGTGGAACCAGGCAAACTGACTAAAATTATCATCTTGTTTTCTCACAGCACTTCTCTGTGGAAGGGCAGCTGGAATTCAGGGCTCTCCTGTTTGTCCCACGGCGTGCACCCTTCGATCTGTTTGAAAACAGGAAGAAGAAGAACAACATCAAACTGTATGTGCGCAGAGTTTTCATCATGGACAACTGTGAGGAGCTGATCCCTGAGTATCTGAGTGAGTATAATTCTGGGGAAAGTGTTCCCTGAAAAGTTAGAAGAACTGCTTAGCTATTCTGTAGTTTCCTTTTGTATGTAAAGATACTTGGAAGAGGGAAAACTCAGTTCTAAACAGCTGTGGAGCAGTTAAAAGTATTGCTTAGTTCATGTTTATTGGAGTTCTATAGAAACAAATGGATAATTTCTAATGGACAGAGGCATATGTAGGTAGAGTGACTGGCAATACTTGTTTAAGACTAACAAAGGTAATTCTGTTGTTTACAGATTTCATGAGAGGTGTGGTAGACTCTGAGGATTTACCTCTGAATATTTCTCGTGAAATGCTGCAACAAAGCAAGATCCTGAAAGTGATCCGGAAGAACTTGGTGAAGAAGTGCTTGGAGCTTTTCACTGAGCTGGCTGAAGACAAGGAGAACTACAAGAAGTTTTATGAGCAGTTCTCCAAGAACATCAAGGTTTGTAGTCTTCCTGCTGACCAGTGCTGATACTTGAAGTTATAGATTGGTGTTGTGCCTGAGCTGCTAAACTACCACAGTTCAGTATTTACCTGAAGGAATCACTTACTGATTTTTCTTCTTGCTTTTTTGTAGCTTGGCATCCACGAGGACTCACAGAACCGCAAGAAGCTCTCAGAATTGCTGAGGTACTACACATCTGCATCTGGTGATGAGATGGTTTCCCTGAAGGATTACTGCACTCGGATGAAGGAAAACCAGAAACACGTCTACTACATCACTGGTGAGTGGGGACCTGAAATGGTCAGGAAGACCAAGACTGTTTACCTTCTGGGGGCTTTATAAGTGATGTTACAGGTTCCCAGTTCTCTTGCCTGGCAGGAATGGGAAGCATTTTTTACCTGGGATTGCAGGAAATAAAAATTAGCTTTCAAAGCTGTTAAAGAGTATTAAATGCTGGAGCATCAGTTTAAACAGCTTGAGTGTCTTTTGGGCTGTTGGTGCCCTTTTTCACCCGTGGTTGGGTCTTGAAGCACAGTTGTTGCATAGGCTCTGCAGAAGCTGAACAAGCTGCTGTTAGTGCTGAGGTTCATCTTGGTGTTGTTTCTTGCAGGTGAAACAAAGGATCAGGTGGCCAACTCTGCTTTTGTGGAGCGTCTCCGCAAACATGGGCTGGAAGTGATCTACATGATCGAGCCTATTGATGAGTACTGTGTGCAGCAGCTGAAGGAATTTGAAGGCAAGACCCTGGTTTCTGTAACAAAAGAGGGTCTGGAGCTTCCAGAAGATGAGGAAGAGAAAAAGAAACAGGAGGAGAAGAAAGCAAAGTTTGAAAATCTTTGCAAGATAATGAAAGATATCCTTGAAAAGAAAGTAGAAAAGGTAAAAATAGTACTTGGTTTACCTGTGTGCAAAAGTCAATTTAAAATTAATTCAGGGTAAATCACTTGTACCTGTTGAAATGCTTCAATTGCAAACCTGTGCTTTGCATTCCCTGCAGGTTGTTGTGTCCAATCGTTTAGTTACTTCTCCATGCTGCATTGTAACAAGCACGTATGGCTGGACTGCCAACATGGAGAGGATCATGAAAGCGCAGGCATTGAGGGACAACTCCACAATGGGATACATGGCAGCAAAGAAACACCTCGAGATTAATCCTGACCATTCCATCATCGAAACACTGAGGCAGAAAGCAGAGGCTGATAAGAATGACAAGTCTGTGAAGGATCTTGTCATTTTGCTGTATGAGACAGCACTGCTGTCCTCTGGCTTCAGCTTAGAAGACCCTCAGACACATGCCAACCGCATCTACAGAATGATCAAACTTGGGCTGGGTAAGTTACCAAATCTGTTCTGGCTCCTGTGAGCTCAGGGTGTATTAATAGTCTTGGTCCTGCTTGGTAGTGTGGGAAACAAATCCTCAGGTGGCTGTAGTACTGTGGAGATGAACGGTCTGGGTTGTGCTGTCAGCATTAATGGGGGTGTGTTTCCTGCACAGGCATCGATGAAGATGACACTGCTGCAGAGGAGGCCAGTCCAGCAGTCACTGAGGAGATGCCACCTCTTGAAGGAGATGATGACACATCACGCATGGAGGAGGTGGATTAAACGAGTTTACAGGAACTCATGAATGTTTTCTTGGCTAATATGAATAAGTTATATTTTGTATATTATGAATGTTACCTGCCAAAAAAAAATCTTTGACACTTTGTCTGCATTCCCTCTTTATATTTATTTTCGAAGATGTTATACCTTTATTTTTGTTACATTGCTTTTTCAGCTGATGTGAGATAAAAATGCCATTGAGGGAATATTTTCTTTAACACTGTACAACCCTAAACAGGCAAGTAAGGAGTAGTTATTTTTGTCTGTATTAGCTGGTTGCAGGTGGCAGGGTTTTTGACTTATTCTTAATTGCCAGAAATGTTGAAAGAAGTAACGAAGATGGGAAGACATCAGGGTGTTCAAGTTTGTTTAGTGTTACACAGCTCTTCAATTCTTAAGTGTCTAACATACAGTACCTAGTAACTAGGTATCTAGGAGAGCTGAATCTCTTGGGGAAGCTTTAATCCTTCTGCTCCTAACAAGGTCTTGATGTTTAAAGTTGTTTTTTATACTGTTCAAGGATTCTGGATTGCACTCTACCATAGAATAGAATCCACTGTAAATCTCTATTGTGACTTATGCAACTCTGCATGTACAGTTCAAACCTAGAACTGTAAGAATAAAAGTGTTAAGAATTGAGCTGTGTCAGTGACTTGTCTGTTCACACTGAAATAAACGTGCTCTGCCCATGCCCACATGAGCTGCTGCTCTGGATCCTGAGCTCCAGCTGCTGCCCTCAATACATAATGAATGGGATGTGCTTGGTGATGCCACTGCAACACCAGTGCCACACCAGAGCAGGAAGGGTCTCAGGAAAAGTTATTTGCTCTGAGTTGGGGTATAATTCATGGGATGGTTCAGCAGTTGCTCTGAACTCTGGGTGAATGGAGCTGCACCTCTGTTCCATAGTGCTGCTGAGAGGTGATACAGAACTTTTACCTGAGAAGCTGCCAGAAACAGCACAGAGCCTGCCAGGGAACGAGGTGGTTGTGCTATGTTCTGTATTCCTTGGCATTTGTCTTGGAATAGCAGAGAAACTAAAATTCCTTGTCAACAGCTTCCTTCAGTTTGGCCTTGGTGCCTGTTGGGTGCCCTTTTGCTGACTTTATGCAGATTGTATTTGGTACAGTGTCTTAAATTCAATTTATTTGGGAGGAGGAGGGCTTTAAGGACAGGTTCTGACCAGCTTGCCCTGCAGGTGTCCTGTGTCCATTTGTTTTGCTCCATGATGCAGGAGTTTGCAGTATAAAATGATTCACATATATATTACACTGGTGTGTTGGTGTTCCTTTTGTAGTAAGGTGAAAAGATATGAGTTTCTGGTGCCAAGTGTATTTCGCAGGTACATAAACCTGGTTTTAGGCAAACCAAAATGAGTTGGACAAGTTGTGATCAAAGTAGCCCTCAGGGCAGGGAGAGGCAGACAGACCCCTGTTTTGTGGATGCACTGCAAGCTGAGGAATACAAGCTGGTGTTTTATGTCATTTCAGTAGACTGAGGTGATCACACGGCTCCAAATCTGAATTTGGTATCAAAGATGAAAAGATTGATACGAAAATCAGCTGCTTCAATGCTGCTTACACAACTGCTGAAGGCTGGATGTGTGTAACCAGTGAGGCATTAGTCTTCCACACCTCACATTGTGTATCATGACATGAGAAGTTCAAAATCATTTCAAGCTTTGGTTACCTCAAAGTGCAGAAGAGACTGGTGCCTGCACCTTAGTGGAAGCAAGGACATCATTTCCTTGGGCAGTGAGGCAGGAGCTGTGGTTCCCCCACAGCCCTGCCTGGGGACTGTGAGGTGTGCTGTGATCTCAAGTGGCCTGTCCCTCGCAGGAGCTCTTTGCTCAGCTTGGGTGAGGTGTCCCTGTGTTCCAATGCCACCCGTCAGTGATGGATGTACTGCTGCTGTTATGACAAATGTGGCATCAACAGATGCAGAAAGGGAGTTACAGTTTCTAGTGTGTGCACCACTATTGGCTTCCAGTTTGGTGTGTGGGTGACAGAAGCAATGATCAGGAGGAAAAGGCTTCCCTCTGTGATGTTCAGTCCTGGAGGTTATCAGAAGAGCAGATGGCAGCGAGCTTTAGTTACTGCTTCAAGACCTCAGGGTCAAAAAATAGGATTCAATAGTATCAAACCTAAGGGAGATTCTAAGGTATGTGTGACTTGTAACTAAAATCTATTCTACAAGATCTTCCATAATGTGTAAAAAATGGTGAAAATGTCTTCCAGTTAGTAAGACTGGGATTTAAAATTTACATAATGCTAAAGACTTTTCCATTTGGTCAGTGATGGCACAAGTCTTAACCTCTCTGGAAAACTAATTTATCTCTAAGAGAATAATTCAGGTGAAACTTGCATGTTATCTCCAGTATTTCTTGCCCTGAGAACGTGTGTTGGGTGTTTCTGAGTCATTCCCTGCATTACATGGAGCAGCCAGACCATAAGAAACCTGGACTCAAGGGAAATCAGAGCTTGCTGGGGTGGCACAAGTTCTATGCAGAGCCAAGAGTGACGAGGAGAGGCAGAGCACTGGGAAATGATGGGAATGAACCCTGGAGTGAGCATTGCTGCACCTCTGGGACCCTCCGGCCACCTCCTCATTCCCACTGCAGCCACGGGGCTCAGTGGTGGCATCACCTGTGTGCCCTGGGAGGGGGACACCCGGGATCTCCCTTGGAATGCTCTGTGTGGCTGTCACTGCTGCCTAGCCCTGCCCAGAAGGGCTCAGGGGTGCTGTGGGGGGCCCCGGGCTGTGCTCTGTCTCCCTTGCAGCCACCGTTTCACCTGCAGCCCCTCACAGACCAAGCAGCCCATGGAGCCCAGACCTTGCTGCTAAAAAGAATCTGTAGCTAATTTTGGGCAGCCTTTTGTGGGAGTAACGAGTCCCAGCCCTGTGTTTGGGTGGAGAAGGATGGTCATTTGTGCTCATTGAGCTCAGCTGGAGCTGCAGGCACTAACACTGAGCCGCCTCAGCTCCCACTCCAGCAGTGGGAGGTGCTGTGGGGTGGTGAGTGGGGTTCTTGGTTGCTATGTTTTGAAAATGGTTGGAGATTCTGAGGAGAAAGAGTAATCATCAGATGATTTTAGTCTGGGTGGAGAAGGTAAGGACATGAAAAGGCAGGTATGGAGAATAAAAGAGCAGTAAGAACAGGGTTTATCTCAGCTGAAGGCAGAAATGGGGGGAAGGCTTGTGAGCTGCTCCTGGTACAGCTGCTGTCACTGTCACCTCCACTGGGACTTGCTCCCGGTGCCTTTTCAGAGCAACAACCCACTGCTGGCTTTAGAGTGAGATGTTTGTTTTGCTGAGGTTTTTGTACAGTAGTACCTTCTGCACTGCAGAAAGATGCAAGAAAGCCAGCTAGGAAAGAGATAATGGCAAGAAAAGGAATTTGATTTGGAAAAAAAAGTAAAGATAGTTCCTCATTTCCTATAAAAAGAACAGGAAGAAAGGGAATGGAGATGTGGCTTTTAAAGGGTCAAATCAGATCTGCTTCTTTGTGAAAAATGGACCTGATCCATAGCTCTGTGTTAACTCTGAAAAATACTGTTCCTTGTATTTAAGAACAGTGAAATTGCTGCGCTGGATTGTAAATGATTAAGAAGATGCTCAGAAAGCTCTGTGTGTCCAGCTACAACTGTTCCTCTGCTACAGGGAGATCATCTGCTCCAGAAAATCACAGAATAAACATCTTTGGTCACCCTGGCTGCCTCTGGAGGGAGCAGGGGGTGAAGAGGGGGCTCCCCTTCACTGCTGGCTCTTCTGTCAGCCTGAGGGGCGTGTGAAGGAAATGGGGCTCCAGAAAATAAACTGGTGAGAGCAGAGGGGAAGTGTCACATCCCTGGCCACCAGGCCTTGCAAACTGGGCGTGTGTGCTTTTAAATATACATATATATAATATATATGTGTGTCTTTTATATGCACATGGGAAATGCAGTGACTGAAGGAGTGCAGGCCCCACAGAGGCAACTCCGGAGCCTTGCAGCGGCACAAAGGACTTTCCCTCGCGGGAGGGTTTCACTCCCGAGTTTTCTTGCCTAATTCCGTGTTCGGAAGGAGCAGCTCCAGGTGGAGGAGGTTGAGCAGGGCCCGTGTGAGGGTGCAGGGCCGGCGGGCCCGGCCCATAAAGCTGCAGAGGCGGGAGGCGCCGGGGCCACCATGGCTTCGGCTGGGAGGAGGCAGCGGCGGAGGAGGAGGCGGGAGGCTGGGCAGGACATGGAGGGTACGGGAGAGAGACAGGGAGGGAACCCCTGTGACAGAGCCCTGAGGGAGGGAGCCCCTGTGACAGAGCCCTGAGGGAGGGAGCCCCTGTGACAGAGCCCCTGTGACGGAGCCCTGAGGGGGGAAGGGGATGTGGGAGTGCACAGGGACTGAATTTTGGCAGTGGGGACCTGGAACAGGCCTGGCTTATGGCACAGCTTTGCATTTATCCCTTTCTAGTCTGGTTGGGTGTCTTCAGCACAAATACCTCTTTAAGGATTCAGAAAACTTGCAGTGCCTAAAAGAAAAGGAAAAAACCCTCTATGGTCTGGTATAATCTTCTATAAAAAATGATATTTTCCTCATGAATGAAGTCTTATTGTGGTAGAAGACAGTGGCTGCTTCTTATTTATTTTTAAACAGAAGCTGCCTTTGATTATGTGAAGGACTGATCAACTTTTCTAGCATAAAGGGAGTAGCTATGTCTGGGCATTTTATCTCAGAGGTTTTCTCTAATGTGCTCTCCTACTCTCTACATGTTTCAGTAGATGCTCAGGAAAGGGAGGATTCTGTTAAAAGCCCAGACTGTGTGGAAAGACTGGCACGAAAATACATGGTAACTTTTTAAATTGCTACTTTCTCTACCTGCCTATTAAAAGACAATTCAGAAAGTGTTTGTTGGTTTGCCCTTGGCCTGATGGTGCAGCTGCCTTGGCTGGAAAAGATTGCATGAAGAACAGGTGTGGATGAATTAATTTAAATGGGAGGGATGGAGGCAACTCCTCCACTTCAGTGCTATCCTCTGGGGACGAGGGGAGCTGTTTGTAAGGTTTCTTTCTAAGCAAGAGCTTTAGAAAAAATTAGGGTGTTTTGAGTCATTCATCTGCAGTTACATTTCTGAGCTGTAGGGCTACCAAATGCAAAGAAACAAACAGAACCACAGTGCAAACTAAAAAGTATTTTTAAAGTTACAAGCCTGGAGTAACCATTGTTAGCAAGTGTGAGGCATGTTCTAGACTGTTTTCCCTTTGTGGTTTTGGGGTGAGGAGTGATGAGAGAGGCTTCTATTTCCCCCTTATGTCTCACTTTGACAACCCAACCAGTGCCACAACTGTGGGATATTTGGGAAGACAAGCTGGCTTCAGATGGGGAAGCTCTGGAGAAACTCAGCACCTACAGGGGGTACTAGAACTTGAGCTTCAGCCTGAAGCTGCAGTAACTTCTACTTTGAGTGGATTTTCTTTCCTTTTCTCCTCTGCAGCAGAAGTGCACAGTGGAGTCAAGCACAGAGTCTGAGTCTGAATCCAGGGCAGAGGTAAGGACTGACTCTGCAGTGTTCTGATGGTGATGTGATTCCCTGATGTGCATCCAACCCTTCCTTCAGCCTCAATAGGGAGCCTCCAAAGCATGTTGTGGGGTTGTTGATTTTGTGCCTGGAAAAAACCCAAAACAACCCCAAACCCAATACTCCCCTTTCCATCAGGCTCTTTCTTACAACTGTACTAACTTTTATAAAAGTTGATTCTAGGGGGATGAGGCAGGAAAGGGACAGTGTTTTAGGCAGACACATGCTAAGAAAATGCTGACCTGAGCTGTTCCTGGTGGCTAACTTTCAGCAGCTCTGGTCCAGTGGGATTTCTACAGCTCTGGGTGGAGAACCTTTCCCTTCTGACTGTCCCTTTTGGAGGAGGAGATTAAGAGCAGCTCTGTTGCTGTGGCAGTTAGTTATGGATATTGGTAACTTCTTAAACATTGTTCTGTCAAGCCAGTGTGTTTAGTGCTGATGAAAAAAGACCTGATGCTGGAGTGAAGAACAAAATACTTGATTTGTGGGTAAAACTCTTTGGAATTGATGCTCACTGTTGGTCCATGAATCGCTGTGCTTTGTAACTTGGAGAAGCTGCTGGCCAGGAGTCTGCCACCACTTCACCTTCCAGAAAGGTCAGGGTGAGGCTGGAGTTGTTCTCCTGTGAGAAACCAGGCTGGAAGTGCAGCTGTGGGATGGCTGGGCAGGGTGGAAGGGGGAATTGCACAGGTCCCAGCCTGAACAGAGCTGGCTGCTCTCACCGAGGCTGCTGAGGCAGGGGCCAGGACTGGGGGATTTCTGTGCTCTTTGGGGAAGCAGAAGGGCTTTGTGGGGGTGTCTCTGTCCTTGAAGCAGCACAAGAATACAAGGTCACAAATGGGCTTGGACTTCAGCTCCTCTGATAAAGCCTTTGGTTTCCTGTTGAGCCCAGATTCCTGAGCCCTGCTTTGTCTTAGCTGTGCTCAGTTCTCCCCCTTCCCACTGGAAGCAGCACAGCACTGACTAGCAGGGCATTCTCTGAACACCCTGTGGTGGATCCTTTTCAAGAACTTTCCCACTTTCCTTGCTGTTAGCTTCTTTTCCTTTGTGAGACTTGGTACCTGGGGTTTGCTTTCTAAAGGGAGTCTCCCTACAAGGCTTTTTTTTTTTTAATTAATAGGTCCAGACTCTAAGCACTATTTCAGGATTTCAAATCATCCCCATGTGAAAGAACAGAAAGGGACCCGAGTGGGAAGGAAGGTCTCTAAACTGTATCCTGACTACTATTATTTAAGTGCTAGTTTGGTTTATTTTTCTGGTGGCATGTAATTACTCCTTGTTCTCCTGACTGCAATGCTTTAAGTGTACTAAGACTTACCCTAGCTCTATTTTAGGCTAACTTTACCAAGCCTTTAGAAGTTGGACTGAGACACACTTTTTATTGTCTTTTAGCAAAGTGATAATCTGCCTTCCTCCTCTCCAAGATTTTCACCTACTCTGTTTTTCATTACGTAACTTATGGGAAAGCGCCTTACAAACCTATGTTAACTTCTCTTAAATAGGTTGTGCCTAGCCCACTTGCTGGAGGACCCAAGAAAGCAAAGGAATCCAGGGGACTACAAGTAGGTTTTGGGTATTACACAGTTCTTGGTGTAGCATCCAAAAACTAAAACAGAGGTAGGGAATGTGTGGATAAACAGAAAAGCTTCCACAGTAAGTCTGTGACTTAGGTTGAAAGGGATTTTAAAGTCCATTTTATGTTACATCTTGTTTGGGGGTTTTTAGGGACAAATAATCATCCACCATGTTTAGAGATGTTTATTTTAGTTTTTAGATCCTTATGATGGTGATTCCGAAGATGCATCTGTTCTCACTGACTGCAGTATGAAAGATGCACCATGGATAAACAGTGCCTCAAAAGCAGTGCCTCAAAAACATCTTCTGGAGGATGCTGATACTTCAGAACATGAAGGATCCTTCCCTAATTCTCCAGATGTCACAGAAATCCAGGCAGTAAATGACTGTAGAGCAGACCTGGAGCTTCCTGGCCTGGAGAAGGACCTGTTGCAATCACCAGAGCTGTCTCCAGGCACACCCACGGGGCTGACACCTGACCGCGCCTCACCGAGGGTTGTTAACCCTCCAGCCTCCGCGGATCTCCCTGCAGTCCCGGCTGACACTGCTCCACAGCCCCTGCTCGCAGCTCACTGTGATGGCACAATGGCCAAGCAGCCCATAATTAAAAGAAAACAAGGGATTCCTGCTCCAGAGAGTGCTAGTGAAAAACTGAAGAGAAAGAAATTCCGTGCAACTTAATCTAAGGGATGAATAAATCATTGGACAGACTGTCCTGAAGGATCATTCTGCTAGGGATTTATTTTGCCACGTGTACCTGAACTAACCAGGCTGCCTCAAGCCTGTTACAAATGCACTGCACTGTACAGTAAGCTCTGAGATCCACCTGAAAATCCGAGTCAAAAAGGTTGTGTGACAATTCCAGTGAAAACTAGCAAAGGTATATCCACAGCATGACAGACCAGCTCGGTGCCCAGGTCCTCTGGGAGCAGCAGCCCCAGCTCCTGTGTGCAGTACCTGGAGGCAGCTGCTCAGTTTCAGTGTAATTTCACCAACACTGACAAGGGTTTGTCAGGAGGGAAAGAAGGAGACCCCTTGGCTGCAATTATCTTCCAAGAGCTATGGCTTGTCTGGCACCTGCTTCACGTCATGTTTGGCTCCTGCTGTGTCTGACCTCTGAGTGGTGAATGATACAGGTTTGACTCCCAACAGCTGAACTGCATCATGCTGAACTGACTGCAACTACTGGCAATCCAGCGTTTATTTTCTCCTTCAGAGGAGGAGAAATTGTCTCGTTGCTGTTAACGCAGCTGCTCCTTCCTTGTTTGACCAATGTTTTGGGCATTTTCTGTGTAGCTGCCAGAACAGTGTTTACAATGTGATGTGGAACACATCAGCTCAGAGCTGCTTAGTCAAAGCAATCATTCAGGAGCTGCAGGAATGGTGCCCACAGATGGGAAGCCAGTTAGGGAGCAAAAACTGTCTCTCTGATCTCCCTTTCCTGTATGGTAATTTCTTTAATCAGGTTTAGAATCTGGGTAGTCTGTTTGTGTGGGAGGGGAACTACTAACTATGAAAGTATAATGACAACTTGAAAGATGTTAGTACCAGCAACTTGTGGAAGCATTTGTTTTGTACAACTGGCAGAGATTTTTAGTTTCCAGTTTCTTTCATGGGATGGAAAGCCACTTAAGATGTTATTTAACTGCTAACATTGCACCCTTCCACCTGTGTATTTATTTTATTAAAGCAACTTTTCTTTCATCCTTATTGCCCCAGCTGGAAATGGTTTTTAATCAGCTTGGAACATATGTGGTTAAACAGTAAGTTTCAGAGGCCTTTGCCCCAAGACAGAAGCTACTGTGGTTGCCCCTTGACTTGTCCAGAGACAAAGACTGTTGCAGTGAAAACTGTGAAATTAATTGAAAAAACCCCAAACAAACCAACAACCAACCACTTGCAGCTATAGATTGGTGTGTACTGCAACTAGGCTACAGCTCTCTCTGGAATGAAGATGTGTGAAAAGCTTAAGAATCCAACATTGTGAGGCAGCCAAGGCCCTCATTTTAAGTCCTAGCTATTAGACACCCTAGCTCTCAGCCCCATCAGCTGAACCCCCTGACTCAAACTGCAGACAAAACCCCTAAACTCACCTAAAGAGGATTTCACTTAAAGCAGCTGTTTCACACAACATGGAAAAAACATGACTGGAGAGGCAGGAAGGAAGTGGAAAGGTAAGCCACATAGGACAGTATGTACTCATTGGAATATGTTTATTCAGTATGAGAATCCAGATGTGGATTAACTTGTGGCCTGAAATGGTACCTTTTGCTAATTCAGGCCTTAGGCAGAAGTTAACATAAAAGAGCTGAAGAGTTTGGGAAACTCAAGCTCTAGGACAGTTGAGACTCTTGATCTCCCCATCAGCATTTGCCAATAGGTGGAACTGGTTTGGGCAGAGTTTTAACAGTACCTGTAAGTGGTACCACAGCCCAGGTCTATGAGCTGGGCACAAACAGCAGCTGCTGAAAGGAAGGTGCATGTTCAGTGAAGCTGCCAACAGCCAGCTCTTGATTTAAGCTAATACTGCAGCTGGTACCCAGAGCATGCTGCTAGCAGGAAGTGCTTTTTTTCTGTACAATATAATTAAAACTATGCTGGAGGCAGAGATACCAGTTCCAGACATCTTCTGGCGCTGGAAAGCAAAGTCTCTCATAGAGGCTGAGACAAAGCAAAGGCATTATAGTCACAACTCATCTTGGATCATGATGCATGTAGTTCTCATCTCTGTTCCTCACAGCTGGGTAAGAACTGCACAAAGATTATTAAACTGCACATGATTCACTGGTCTGGGATTCGCAGGACAGTTTAATCTGAAGGATTAACTTTGCAAAACAGTAGGGAGAGGGCAGACAGCAGAATTCAGTTTTAGTAAACAGCAAGCACTGACCAAAACAAATACGTGAGGCAGGCTGAGAGAGCAATTTTTCTTCCCAGTCCAGGCTTATACTATGGAACCCCTTATCACAGAGAAATACTGGAGCTGATGAAAGTCCCTGCTTTCATAGGAGCAACTGGGGAGGAAGGGGCTCCCAAGATTTCTGTTTTGAGATTAGAAAGCTGTGTACTCACATTCTTCATACACATCTTTGAACACTTGACTTCAGCCACTGTCAGAGAGGACAGCTGTGCTGAGAGGATGGTCAGAAAGCTAGAAATGCTGAGCCAACAAATTCAGGATCAGAAAAAGCAAGTAAATGCCCAAAGCATTACAGCAACCCAAGCAATTAGCAGGAACTCTCAGCTTTCCTAATTTAGTAACGGTTGGTCACATGTCAGAGTCTCAAATAATATTGTAACTCAATGTGTAAGCCTTTAATAGCCTCCTCTTGGGTTACTGAGACATAAATGTGGGGACATATTTCACCATAAAAGCAATTTGAGAAAGAGGAAGCTCTGTGGTCAATAGGACAAGAAAGCTTAGCTCAGGATGCTCCAGCTTCTCAATGCATTGTAGCAGGTTACTTCAAGTCAGACCCAGTCCATTGCAATTAATTAATGCAAAGGCCTGAAGTGTCACAGCAGATGTCAGGTTTTGTGTCTTACTGTACTACAGACTTACATTCCAAGGTTCCTGTTACTGGAGGTTAGCTTGAAGAGCAATTCATAGTTATTCTCTGCAAAGATCATGGGTATAGGTTTTCCAGACCAAAATCATCACTAAGAATTAGATTAACAGAAATAGATGGTCAAAATTTTTGATATATATTTTATTTAATATAACATAATCCATCAAATATCACATCTACCAATAACCCTCTAAAAACCTCATTCAATCTTCCTTCAAACAAATCTCTCTGGCCTATCTTCCCACTGCACTGTCACCTTTCCAGCCAACTTGACACAAATCCATCTGCTAACCTACCCTGATTACAAAAGTACAGGTGAGCACTACATAGAAGACTGACACTTACTATAGCATTAACCAGTGAAAATAGATTTGTTCACTCAGTGCAGAGAACTGCAACACCACGCTCATAGAAGCTGCGGGGATCTTCCTTGGTGGCAATTTCAAAGTCAACGGTGAAAATCAGATCAGCACGAGTGAAGTTCAGATAAACTGGTAAAGTAACCTGGGGAAAAACATGAATATAGGAGAGTTCTGTAAAACAGCTGAAGAGTGTCACAGGTTTCTCTAACACTATATGGTACCAATGAGATGGGAATTTAGTCTCAGATAACCCAGTACTCAAAATATGAGGGAAAAACCCCAAGACCTAATAAATTTACAGATGCTGCTATAGATATAAATTTGAGTTTCGACTTGAACAGCACTGAACAGCATTTTTGGATGTCTCTCCTTTTTATCTATCTACAAAGGAAAGACAGAGTCAGCACTAGGTCTGTTTGCTGCTAGCCCTGAAATCAGATGCCAAATGACACCAAGAGTAATTAGAGAACAACATTTTGATTTGCTGTGCATGGTACAAGTATCCATAAAGTCTTAGGAAAGAATTGCTAGGGATATCTAAATATTTTCATCATCATACTTACAACATTTGCTTTTTTATCAGCATTTGTCTGCTTGATCCAGCGAAGCTGTGTAATGGGCAGGACGGTTGAAATAGCATTTGAAAGTGACAGCTTGTTGTTACTGCACGTAGCTCCCTGGAGCTTCAGGCCTGCAAATTGCAATGCAGTTTAGAGTTTTAAGAGCTTTCATACATCCAAAGGCTGTCTCCTTCTGTATCATTTAAGGGCTAAATCCACTAAATGAGAAGTATTTCATAATGCAAAATGAAGAGGTTATAGGTGATACACTATGCAATACCAGTTCAATATATACTGACCCTGGTCTTGAGATTTATTAGCATTGAAAGTACTTCCCTAATAACTAATGTCAAACTAATTTGAAAATACTTTCAGAAATTGTGTTTTAACTTTTTCAACAACAGCATCCTTTTCATTTGACATAGCCCATTTAATACAGAAGCTTCTGAAAACATTTCAGAGGAAGCTCCCTTCCTTCAGCTCAGTTTACCTGTGACTCCAAAGCTGCAGGCATCCAGGACTGCGTTCTGGGTAGTTGTAACATTGACCTCAAGACAGAGCTCTTCAAGGGACCAACTGTTTGCCTGGGCAACATATTGTCTTGTAGCAGTAATATATGCCTCTGGTACAAACAGGCCACCCAGGCACACATGGATGTTCTATTTAAGGGGGAAAAATAAAGGGGAAAAAAAGTATTTCAGCTGTAGTATTAATTAATGACTATTATAAATACTTCAGCAATCTATTTACATTAAAATGTTCCTGCTACTACTGGAACACAGTGTAACTGATAAGATGCTTTTTGCTCTAAGGCTTTGTCTCCCACTGTCCCACAATACTACTGCTCCCTCTGATCTCTGTGCACAGTTACCCTGCTAAGCCTCATCACGCTGTGATCAGGAGATGCTCAGCAGTATTTACAGAGATTTCAGAGAACACTGACTCAAGTTCATTGACTGAGGGGCTGTTCAGAAGTCCTGATGTGAAGACTCCAGAAAGCAGTTACACAGCTCCACCAATAACCCTGAGAAGTCAGCACAAAGTACCTTCAGTTCTTTTGCTCCACCAGATGCAGCTGCCTGGGAAATATTCTGGAGCTGTTTAATGCGCTCACTGAAGTCAGACACCCACTGGATAACAGTCATACCAGCTGGCACTGTGTAATGAGACCAGCTACGAGGCAAAATACCTACAAAGATGGGATTAGAATTAAGTTTTGTTCATATACAGGTTGAAATTACACACTATATTAAAACTTTGAAGATTTGGACTCGAATATCAGCTTCTATTTTCAAAGGCCCTTCAGTAAGTGAAAACACTTCCAAAGATTACAGAGCAAATGGCCTCTAGGTCTACTCTGTATTTAAAATGCCACCCAATTACAGACACCCTTCAAGAGCAGCTGCAGTTACACACAGCTATTTACTGCAAGATCTGATCTTCAGCTCTGCATGAAGATTTGAGTTCTTTAGAAAAAGCTGAAGAGGTTGAGTATCTGTGTTTCAGAAAATGCTTTTGTTCAAATCACCATGTATTACAACTGGCAGCATGTTTGTGAAAATTCCACATGTACAATCTTTAAAAAGAAATTCAGAGAGCTTGAATATTTTCTAGATTTTATAGGACCAATACTGCTCATCTGGTGGTAAAAATAACTTTTTTCTGTCACAAGTCAGAAATTGAGAGAATTTAGTAAGATTTCAGCCTAGAAACTAAGCTGCTAATATAAATTGTAAAAAAAAGTGCCTAATACATTACTATTAAAGCTGAATTATTATATTATTAAAGCCTAATTATTAGGCTCAACTTGGAATCTCATATCAAGCCAATGGGAATTTTATGCTCAAATTTAAGAACTATTTGTGTTAAATGACAAAGTCTATCGACATTTTTCTACCATTTTTGTTCCTTTTTAAGCTGCTGACCACAGCAGCCTCTTACAGAGTGCAAGCAGCAAAGAGAGCCCTGGAGATGCTGGTTTGAACTGCCGTACCTTTCACCAGCTCATTTATCAGTGTACGCAAATAGTTGGTTTGTTTCTTTTTCCCCTCACACACTTGAACCACGTCTGCCAGGTCCTGACGAACATCCTGGAGCAGCTTAGCTCCCATTTTCACCTCTCTCTCAAAGAACCGGAACAGAGGATCCTGATGGTCAAAACATTTAAAGTAAGCCACAGATCAAAGTTCTTGCTGGAAAACTGCTGCAAAAAACAACCTCCAAATTCTGAGTGGATGGAGCAGTAACACTCTGACTACAAGCACTGATCAGGAAGATGCAGCCTGTGGTGCAGAAAGTGATTACAGAAGCTGTTTTACAACAAACAATCTCCTCTTCCTTGAAGAAGCCAGAAAGTAGAAGTCACATTTGAACAATTAATGCAGACTGTCTGGCTAGACTATTTGCCATTGCATTTCTTCAAATGCTACCCAAAAGATATAAACCAAGTTTTAGGAGCATTTCAAGAAACCTAGCAGGTCATTACATGGCTATGGCACTCAAAATCAGCATTGACCCAGGTTCCATTGACCCCTCAGCAGTGTAGCTGGTACTTCCAAATCACAATGCACCTGAACTTGTGCTTTTCCTATGCCCCCATTAAATAAAACATAGTTCTTACTTTAATGTTTTCCACAGTCCGCTTCAGATGGTTTAGAGTTTGTGGGATAAGGTGAAGCCAGTTAGAGGCTGTGGTATGCAGTGTTCTCATCCAGGCTGGGCGTCCATCTGATGTAGAATCAGTTCTTGTCTTCTTCTCAGTTTCTGCATAAGCCAGATCATCCTCATCCTCCAGCATCTGCATTTTCAGCATTTTACTGATCATATCTATGCCTAAAACAGAAGATTTGCTGTTAGAGAAGCAGTGGCATCAAGGTTACAACATCCCACTATAGGTAAGAACCAGGACTTTCCATTATTCCAAGTCTAAACCTAAGATTCAGAACTGCCCAGCTGTAGGTGACTCCAGAAGCTTACAATAAAGCTTTCCAGAATCAAGATAGGAGCTTGCCATCTGGAAGACTAAATGTAACTGGCTTTTTTTGATTCACAGGCTCCTGGTCAGTTTTTGGATTACTCCAAAACCAATTATGTTGAGGGAGAAGGAGAAAGCTATCAACTCTTTAGCAAAACTTGTATTTTTCTTCTGCTTTTTAGTTAAAATGGTGGCCTGGTACTCTATGGAAGACATTGCTAAGTTCTGGATTTACCTTGTGTGGTGAGAAGAACTTTCTCTGCATTATTTGGCAGTCCCAGCCATGATGGTGTTTGTGTATCTGGGAGCATCTCAACCCACTGGACAAACTCTTCACGCCTGCAAGGCAGAGTTTTAATATTCATTAAAGGGTTTCCTCTGCTAGAATGCCAAGGTAATGCTTTGCCTGAGACAGATACTCACACAGCACAGAAAGACAAGTTATGAGCTTGGTTTTTTCTTTCTTTGTGTACAGTTTTCTAATTAAAAAAAAAGTCGTACATAAGAGATCAGGATAAGGAAAAAATGATACCTGATTCCATCTGGCATCTGAATATCTTTGTGTCCATCAACCTTGCAAGCCAGTTTGAATTCACTGTCAAAACTTAAGGTGGTGAACAGACGTTCCAAGAAAGTGTTTAACAAACGCTGATCAAATTCATTATCGATACGACCTCCATAGATAGATTGGGCCATCAGTGTCTTCAGTGCAGACCAGGGGATCTTATCAGGGGAAATGTTCTGGCGACCCTATAATTAGCAGGAAACAATTGTTAAATTACCAAACAGGTTTTTTGTGCCTACTTATTTAACTTCCTTAATTTTTCCAGAACAGACTGTTTCAGTGAAGATCCAAAGTAATTTGCCACCTGTGCTTAAGCACACAACACTACTTGCCTTTGCTGTATCATCCAGCCAGGTATCCACTGTGTCACAGGCAGATCTCAGATCAGACTCTCCAAACTCATACTTCTTGGACCAGCCCAAGGGAGCATAGCGCAGGCGCTCTTGGATAATGGCATGGAACCAGGCAAGGAGGAAATACAAACGAGCACGCTCATTTGGAGACTAGAAGTGGGGAGAAAAAAACAGCACAAAACCAAACAACTGTCACTCAAGTGAACTGATAAAACCAAAGCCTGCTAAAAGACTAGAAAGTATCAGATTTAATGCTAGATTGCTACTGAAACTGAATACATTCCACCAACAGAAAAAGCAACTACTACTTTGCTTGGGTGAGGAGAGAAAAAACACTTCAAGTACATCTTAATATCTCAGGTTTTATCATCTAAGGTAGATTTCAACAAACATGTTCATCCATTTAGTTTCATCAAGACAAACCACAGCCTCACCTTGCACATCCTAGAAACTGGAATGCTACTGAAGGTCCTCAGCATGTTTGCCTTTACACCAGGAGGAGGCTCAAACACGAAGATCCGGCCGGCCCGTAACAAATTCACTGGCACCTAGAGAAGATCAATAAGCTCAAATCCAGCTGCTTCAGCCTTCACTAAATTAAATCCCAGCAGAGTTTGCATTAGCTTCAAAACCTCATGGTGAGCACATGAAGTACTGCCTTTCTTTTGGAGATTAGGGGAATCAGCAAAAGGAACAGTATCAACTTTACAGTTACAGTTCAGTCCATCAGAAAGCAAGGATAATAACTGCCCTGATAGGTGTGTATTTTCCTTCTTTTTTACTGCAGAAGACAGTCATGAGAGGACCTTCTCTGTGGAGCACTCTTAGCTCTGCAAGCCAGTTACTCTGCAAAACAACCAAATTTTAAATCACCATTACCTTTGGATTAATCTCCATGGTAAGGAAGAGTCTGAAGCAAGCATGGGGTTGCAGGGAATGTAGTTTCTTTTCTAGTTGCATGAGCCAGCCAGGAGCCAGGTGAACATTCTTCAGCATTACCCATCTGTGAATTTTTGAAACAGAACAAGTGTTTTTTAACGAACAGCTTATGGATCCTGGCTGTGATCATCACAAAGAGCAACAGAATGTATCAATGCTACAGATTTTCCTCCCTCTTTTAAACTTGCCTTCTACATAGAATCAGTTACTATCTACTGTAAATGATGTAACTTTCTTGTTTTTCAGGTACAACCTACTTCTCCTGAAAATATTTAAACAGATGTGCTTGCTATTACAAACTTAAATTCCAAAAACAGGCCTACTCTTTTGTTTTACTCACAGTTTTATCTCTTTAACCAATAAACTTCCCCCTTTTACCTTTCTACAAGGCAGTATTCTAGCTGAAAATGAAATAGAACTTACCTTCCAGATTTCACTGCTGTGTTTATTGCTTTATCTGCTTGGTTAAACCCTTCCGCAGAACCTAAAAGACAAAAGGGTTGCTAAATCTCTTACTGCTAACAATTTCATTTATGCTCAGATGTTGAAATAAGGTACGCTCTTACCAATAGCAATAGAAGTAATCTGTGTATTCTGCTCAGCTGCAAGGTCTTCAACGTGACCACTGGCATCATAACCAGGCACCGAACACATCAGCACAGGGGTATTTGGTTTCACCTGTGCTCCAAGAAGTTGAAAAGGATATGAATCAATCACTAGATAAATATGAGAATGGAGTAAGCTCAGCATTTCTTCCCTCTGTACAACTAAAACCGTTATGTTACTCTTAGTTTTATTAAAAAAAAAGAAAAACAATCCACTCCTCATACCAGAGAAGGGGAAGTGGAAGAGATGCTCACTGGATAGCTTAACTCATTGTGGAACTCATGCAAGGTGGCCCTAAGCATTTCAAATCCAAGCAGTTTACCTCTGTATCCACAATGTGTGTCAGATCTAAGGGCTGCTCCATAATGGACATGAAAGACTCTCCAAGATTTGTTGAAACAAAGGTATGTGCCATGGCCAACAAACGATCTGGACGGAAGGCCTGGATCAGAAGCAAGCGATGGATGGCCTGTCCAATGGGAGCTGGAAACAGGAGACAGGATTAGATGGACCCTCCTCTCTTCAATTCTCCATTCAATTTCTCCCCATCTTGTTCTGAAGACTACATATTTAAAAAGTTAATATCCTTTTGGAAGATCTGATGCAACTTTTCAATGAAATGCTTATGTTCTGTTTTCAATTTGACGACTAAAAAAAAATTAGCAGCTTCAGCTGGTTTACAAAATCTACAGGCTAGAATTATTGACATGAGTGATTTTCATTTCCAGGGACAATAGATCTTTTCACATCTTCTCACTCACAAAATGCTTGACTAGCATGGACAGGGGTAGATAACCTAGAGCTGTTTCAGTTAATGCTCCAGCAGCTTCAATAAGCAGCTAGTAAATATGAGCTTAGAATCCTTAATTTAGAAAGTGACAGGAATGAGCATGGAATGATCAAAGACAGCAACACTTCCTGAAGTTACCTTTCAGACAGGGGAGGAACCGAAGGGCAACAGTTACCCCCAAGTTCTCACTCTTGAAAAATCAGCACTGACAACTAATGTAGCAAGAGCTAACCTCATGCTTAGGTACAACTGCAGGTCTAAAACTCTACTAGGCCAGCTCTGTCCTCAGAAGATCTGTCTTTGAGCTTTTTAGAGTACTGAGATATCTCCAGATTGGCAATGACTAAGGTTAATCCAAACTATTATGCAATCTAATGAGATTGTAGAATTATGTTTCATCCTCAGTGGGAGACCAGATCACAGGTTAAGGTGCAGCAACCAAGTGCAGTCACTACTGCTTCTAACAGTTTGGTTTAAAAAAATCCAGTGAAAACAAATAAACCTCCCAAAAAACTCCAAAACAACCCAGAACCAAACCCACTAGACTTGAAGTTCTTATACAATCCCAACCTTATGATTTTCTCAACCATTAAGGTCCAAATTTAAATTCTACTTTAGAATTGCTTTTAAAATCATAGTAACTACTTGGATCAGTACAGTAGGACTGATATGGATGACAGTGCACATTCACTTACTTGCAGGTTTTTCTTCAGTCCACAGGTATGGTACAGTCTGTTCTGGGGAACTGCTGTCCAGCCAGATACAGAATTGCTGTATTGAAAAAAAAATGTAAAAAACCTGAAGTTGACTTTCAAGATATCAGAAACATACAGCAAGGATATGTAAAACTCAAATTACACTTTGTCTATTATCCTATCTTTAGATGTGCCAAATAATTTCACTGATAGCCTCCAGCACACCTGATTCTACAGATCTTTATCAAGTCCCAGGCCAAGCTGTAAGTTATTTTACCCCAGGCTGAACAGTTTGAGAAAAATTAGATGTAGTAAAGAGAATTCAACTTCTAATATAAAAATTAGGCAGGGCAAACCAAATGGGTACTATTTAAGATATGGATGTAATTTATGACATACAGTTTCACAGTCAAGACAAAGATGCATTACTCTTTGAACACTTCAGTCATGAGAAGGTGAAGCATTCAGCAGCTGAGTACTATCCGAATTGATTCCACTTAGGCATGTTCAAGAGCCCACCATAATGAAGTTATGTGTGGCTGAGGCTGCTCCCCTCTACTGCATAATTATCACACAATAGTGATGCAGCAAAATACAGGCAGTGTCACACTTTCTGGTACCATAGGAATCAAAGCAGGCCAACCACAAAGCCAGAGGCATGGTAAAACTGTTTCTGAATGATGAACAGTGCTGGTCTTCACAAGTTTCACAGCTGGGTTATGAGGGAAGTAATAACATTCATTTCCAGAACTACAACTAGTCAATCTTCAGGACTTCCCTTTCCACAGCAGGAGAGCTTGTTTGTAAGCATGAAGCTTTTCAAGCAGACACCTGAAAAGCTTAACAAGATAGTTCAGTGGAGAGACAGACCCTAGGCAACACTCACCTCATCAGCTTGAACTTTTGAAACAAGGTCCTTAAATGCAGGAAGGCAGCTCAACCTCATCATGGCCTCTGTTTGCTCTACAGTCAAACCATTGATTTTGGGGAGAGATGCAGTGTTTAGTACAATCTCCTTCCCTCTCAAGAAGTGCTGGAATTCTGCATCATATGTAGGCTCCCTAATGTTAAGGGAAAAGAAGACTTTAGCTAGATGCCTTCAAGACAGCCCTCCCTTCTTCAACTAAAGTGAAGCAAGAAAACATTTACCCAATAGTGCCTTTCAGCTTGATCCGGGCCAACAACATGGCAAATGTTATGTGATCCTGGTGCAGCATGCCACGCGCCACTCGGTTGAAGGCCACCTAGGAACAAAACATAGTAGTAGTGTAAGAAGCTTTGAACTCTGACCCTTCAAAAATTATTAAAGAATTAAATTTATTAATTAAAAATTGGAACCTGAAAGAGATCCTTTGTGATGATTGAGAGACGATGAGTATGGTCTGTAATTCCCTTCAGATTTGGGTTCTCATACAAGACATTGTGATAGATGTCCAAGAAAAACTGGAGGGAGTACTGGTACAGGAAATGTATCTGAAAGAGAAGAGAGTTTATTTTTTCTCTCCACAATCCTGCTGTTTGATAACCTACAGAGTATGTCTACCAAACCGCAATAATTGGCAATGCCTATTTAGCTTAGACCAGTAAACACTCAAAGCTCCTGAGAGGAAGAACTCAACCTACCTGTTTCAGTGACTCCATGGTAAAGTAGATACTGCTGCATGCTGTAGAAAGAGGCAAGTACTGCTGGGAAACAGTCTCCACTTCTTGCATGACAATATCAGTCTCTTCTACTTTTCTGGTGACCTCTGCTGCTTCCTTCTTCAGGTTCTCAAGTGTAGTAATGATGGTGTCATCATCCAGGATACGTCCCTTCACTTCATTAAGTGCTTGGAGTAGGGATTTTTCCAGCTGACGTAGGCGCAGCTGAAATTCACCTTAATTAGAAGAAAAAAAAGTCATACATACATCTTGTACAGATATGTTAAAGAATTATGTGAATTGTGTGTATTTTGCCATTGGGCATCCTGAAAAAAAGAGTATGAAGATAAGAGCACTGTGTGCTCTTAGAGTAAACCCACTGTATTCTTTTAGAACACGAGGAAGTTAATTTTGGCAAACATACCCTGAAGCTTGAGGAGGTCAGAGCGTTTTTCATCAACATCTGGTCTTTCAGCTTTCAGGACTTCATTCAGACACTGGCTCTGCAAGCTGCTGCGAGTTACTGTGAAGTTCACAAATGTAACACGAGAGCAGAGGTCTGGTGGGAATTCAACCTGTCACAGGAAACATGAAAAAGTTTTCTCAGCTCTCTTCACATGCCATTTCTACAAACAGGGCTGCTTTTGATTTTACTTACTGTTGGATCTCTGGTGGAAAGGAAGATAACGAAGGATGGTGACAAATCAATGTCTTGGTCTCCCAGAGTAATCAGAACTCTGCCTCCAGTTCTTCGGACTTCACGATTCAGAACAGGATTCAGAACTGGGTCATAGCTCTCCACATCCTAGAAAGACAGATGTGTTAAAGACTATTGCTTGCAAATGGCTCAAGCTAAAACTCCCAGTCCAAGAGGGGCTTAAAAGTCTGGTAAGCAAACAATTGGCAGTTGGTTTGGAATAGGGATCACATTCAGAAGGCATCTGCACTTTAGATGTGTAGTTGAGCTACACAGGTACAGAAGGGAAGTATTATTAGTGACTGCAATTTTGTTAGCTCTACTGCAGGTAAGGCCTATTCTAAACAGCACAAGCAACAGTTACTGATCTTTTCCATTTCCATACTAAGAAGTGAAAAACATACCCATTTCAAGTGAAACTCAATTATTCCTATAGCTGCCTATTTCTTCATATTACTGAAATTTCTCCCTGATATTCAGAGCAGATTTAATTCTAGATAACTAACCGTATTAGTTGCCATTATCTATGACTAGAGAAAGCACATAAAAACAAAGGAACAGACACGCAGGTTGTAAGTAATTTTAGAGTGTGGAAAGATCATTTCGAAATAAAAGAATTTCATCTTGAAATGGTGGAAAAGGAAATACCTTCTTCTGATTTTTTAGCTCACTAATTCTTCTCAGGACTAGCACCACATGTATTACTAGTTTACTTGTTAAATTGTAAAATGAAAATAAAGTCGCTTGCATGTTAGTAACATGCAAGAGAACAACTGAAAACTTTTCTAAAACATAGGACAGAATTCAAGAATTTAAATAGCTTCTACACAGTCATGCCACTAACCTGAACAAGAAGTGGGTTACCAAATCTCAAGGCACTTTCCAAGTTCTTTCTGAAAGCATCATCCAAGAAGCTTGTGCGAGTTATCTTACGGTCTTTATATTCATTCATGATAAACTCTGTAGCTTGCCCAGAGGGATCGATGATCAACGGATACCTTAAGTTAATAATAAAACACTTTCATTAGCTAGGTTTTGACTGCAGACAGTGTCTAAGCAGTTTTATGAATTTACATTGCATTATTAGTCTCACCTCTAAAACCTTGTTTATTCCTTCACTAAGTTGAGGCACGTTTAATGACTCATTTCAGTTTTGAAAGATAAGTTTGTATTTGGGCAACAAAATAGCTCAAATATCAAAATAGTTCAAGCCAACTTATTTAACAGCCAAGCAAAAAAGGCAAGGAAGGGTGGATGAAAGTTTTTACGTTTACACATGGTTGAGAAGCTTTTATGAACATAAGAGCTTCACACCCCAGTGAAACTGTGCTTTGCAGGAGCTGCTGTGATTCAATAGGTGCAAACCCTGCCTGCTGCAAGAATGTTGCTTAGGAACTTCACATCTTAGAATGAAGTACCTGTTGAAGCGTTTGAGCATGATGGCATTCTCTGTGCACAGGTCATCTGCAGGCAGGGAACTCGCCTGCCAGCGCAGCCGCTCATCGGCGTTGGAAAGGTACTCGGTCCTTGCGATGTCTGTGCGGAACTGCAGGAAGGAAACAAAGTTAAATATTAACTTGACATTCTCCAACCAGCTGGTGAAGACATTTTAAGTAAATGCAGCTCTATACAAAGCTGCAACAGCTTTCCAACAGTTCCATTCATCACCTAGCAATCCTAAAGGTTAACTCCTGCAGTAAATCAATTCACGGTTAATTATCATGACTGTATCTTTACCTGGATATTTGCTTGCTGCAAATGGTGAGACCATGTAGTGAAGAGATTCTGACGCATCTGCTGATCAAAGTAGCCAGCGTAGGCAATAAAAGCTCCTGAAAGTAAACAGTCTCCTGCAATAGTGGACATCTGGTTTTTGAAAGTTTCACTTGTCTTCTCCCATCTTTCACGTTCAGCAGAAAGACTCTTCAGAAGAGCTGTGCTACGGTTTACCTAGAAATAAGTGGTGAAGGTAGATTCTTTAGATGATGAAATGTTCTCATATTACAAATCTCTCACAACTCTTAAATTCTGACTCAAGGCCCAAGTTAAATTTAAAAGCTCAGAAAGAGATAAATTTGGGGCTCTTCAGTGCTAATTTATTAAGTTGATTCTAATGGTTACCTTGAGGAACTTAGAAGTGCTAAGTACAAGTAGAGTAGCAACATACTAATGATGAGATCAAGTACATAGAGAAATCCATACTCCTCTCCTTGAAGTCCAGTTAAGACATTACAATCCCACTACATCCATGCCTGTTTTCAAAGGCTTTCTATATATTTTACACCTTATGAGAACTGTCTTGTTAATAAAGTAGCAACGTGAGTTGCCAGCCCAACAGGCTTCTTGAGAAGCCTCATGACACCCAAAGATGAAACAGCTCAAATGCACTGCACAGGGGAAGCAACCAGGTCCACTCTCAAATTCAAAGATCAATTCAATTTCAGACTGTCAAAGATCAAAGAATGAAAAATTATTGGTATATGAAGTCTTACTTTTGCTTCAACAGCAGCCAAGTCTGCCTTAATAGCTTGAGCCTCCGAAATCAGAACTGCATATTCCTCTTTGTAACGGGCAATACTGGCCTCAAGGTCACGAATCATCTGCTCCACTTCATTTGCTTTCTGCTGGTTGTCTTTGGCATCATCCTCCAGCTTCTGCAGTTCATTGCGTAGAGGTTCCACTCTTTTCAACATGTCAGCATAGTTCAGCTGCAAATGGAAAATAGAACCTTTACATTTTCTAAAATGACATGTTAACAGGAACCACAGCTTTCAGGTATACACTATCAACTGCATCTTTTCAAAGTTATGTACTTCTGACCTGTGTAAGAATTAATAACTACTAAAGAGAAACTTAGTATTGTTTATCAATCCCTAGGACTCTAGTTTAAACTAAGCACAGATACATAAGTAATTGCTTTTGGCAAGATCCTTGTACTGATGTAGATTTACAAAGTCATTCAAAAGGTTCAGATCCCATTAAGAAGTGCACAGCATTGTTTTACATAAATATTCAATGGGGTGTTCATGGCAGTACTGGGCTAATCTGCCCTTCTCAGCAGTGAAGTCAGTAAAGTTAAGCCACAGAACAATTAGGACAGGGCCTGTTGGCAAGATTCAAGTTAAACAGTCTCTCTAGATCATGCCATAACAAGCAGGCAGAGTTTTAACAAGCCAAGAATTTTGCTGTATTGGAACACCAACAGGCAAGTAAAATCATTTTTGGATACCTCATTCTAGGGGTAAGATTCCCAAAGCCTATTCCTTCAGGAAACTTAAAAGTCTGCCTTACTCTGAGGCAAGACAAATGCAGTCTCATTAAGAGGACTGCACTGCATGTTCCACTGGACAACTGTCTTGTCCTACAGAATGACATCGCATACAGAATGTATCCACCAGTGTTCACTGTAAACCTAAAGTTTTTCAGTGCAGAGGCTGTATCACAACTGGCCAATAATTCTCTGGCATGGCACTATATATATCCCATTAGCTTTCATCTAAACCATGTACCCCATTTCTTTGAGGCAAAATAGCTTGCAATACTCAGCTGAATAAAGGCAAATTCAGAGCCTTTAGACATTGCTATGTGCCTTCTGGCTCACTCTTTTCACCTTGCCTTTGCTTCCTCAAGCTGACTTTACCTGTGCAATTGCCCATTTCACCATAGGTCCACAGGCCAGTGATGCTCTGTTTACAATTTCATAGTTGTAACTTGGATTTGACAGGTAGTTTTTCTTCATCTTCTCCCGGATGGCATCACTGCAAGGGAAAAATTTATACAGACAGCATGAATACATTATGTCAGCACACAGGTGCTCAGTATCCCTTTATCTAGCCTGCCTTCCATAGCTGCCAAGAAACATTTCCTGTCAGTTTTGCTGAGTAGTAGCTGGGATGCTCAACATGTTGTTTGAGAAACTACAGCTTAAAGGTGATAAAAAATTTAACAATATTTTAAGATTAGTCATTCACAAACTGCTCAACTCTGGAGCTGGAAGGGAATTTAGATGTCTCTAGCCCGACCTTCTGCTCACAGTTAGAGCCAGCTAGGAAGCTGACCTCCTAAACTGAATAAAGCCCTCAGCAGCCTGGTCCGTTACTGCTGCAAAAAGACTTACAGCTGACTGTGGCTTTGGACACCAACACACTGCTTTGCAACCATGCCATTAAGTCACACAACAAACAGCTGCTTTGCCTTTTCATGATACACCTTGGCTTCAGCAGTCTATTTCCTGTACCACCTGCATGTTCACCATGTGCAATAAGCTGATGTCAAAAGAAGTCAAATGCTACCAAAGCAATTACACAGAGGAAAGTCCAGTTAAGACCCTCTGTTCTTTGTAAATTGTTTGTTCACATAAATATCTCACAGTTGCACTTCACCTGATTTCCTCAGCAGAGAAGTTAACAATGGTTGGAATGAAGTTCTCTCTCATGATGATGGAACGTATTTGTTTCCAGTCAGTGGTGCTTTCACCTAACAGCAGGCAGATGGACTCCAGGGCCAGCTTCACTGCTGCAGGGGGATTAGCCATGGAACGCACCTCTACCAGGTGCTGCTTCTTTATTGACTTCACAGCTAACCAGTGCCACAAAGATGAAGAGTGTTGATTGGGAAGAAAACAAACAGTTAGCAAAGCCCCACAGAGTACCCTGGATTTATAAAAATGCTTCAAGATTCTACATAGGAATATGAGGTTATTAGAGAAGCAGATACTACTGAGTAACTACTATATTACAAGACACACATCAATGAATGTCAATTTGCCGAATGGGCACAGGACTTTGCTGTCTAAAAATGATTCACTCAAACTGTGATTTGTCTACATAGTTTAAAAAACGGGCAGGTTGACTGTATGCTGTCTGTTCAGCAGCAAGGCATCACTGGTTTTTCTACAGCTGGACTGCCAGAAATTAAGCCACAAGCCATAGAAGAAGTATCAAGAATCAGATTGGTACTATTACACACAAGAAAAAAAAGGCACAAAACAACAGCTCAAAGACTGTGAATTTAAAAGGGATTTCTTCAACTCTGTTCAGCCCCATGATATGAGCCTACACTTTTATTAGATAGGATCAACCTAGACAACAAGAAAACACATTCCCATAGACCAGTTTTAGATCCAAGACAACAGTGTGATCTCTTGAGGTGCTAACATACCATTCTGAGCTTCAATGACAGCAGGCTCCACCTTGTCAAGATCTTCTTTCACACTCATCTGCTTGTCTGCAATGACCTCCTGCTGCTTGTGCAGCTGTTCCTGAATCTCCTGGCTCATAACCTGTAAGGAAATTTCACAGACAAAAATACTGCTTTTTAGAAGCTGAAATTCTTCCAGTACTTGGTCTGTAGCCTCTGTTTTGTAAATAAAATAGTTACAATGCACAGAGATTTAACAAGAATTTTTACCTTTTTCTTCTCAGCTTCCTGTTGGTCTTTCACCATCTTTTTCAACTTGTCATTGGCTGCTGCATTTTTTACCTCAAGCTCCTGACTCTTTATTCTTAGGTCACGCCGCAATTCCTCCACCTAAGATCAATTGCAAGATGGAAGAGAGAATTCATATTGAGCATTGAGATCTATTTACTCACTCCAGCTTTACAGAGGGCAAAGTTTTAAGAATACATACCTGATCAACTGTTTCCTTGATTTTTCTGAGACCAACATTGAGATGCATTTGCTGTTCCTCCAGTTCACTTCGTTTCTCATTGAACAAGTTGGCGTAATGGTTGATGAAGTCCAGATAGTGGCGTGGTGTGATTGCCATGGTTCTGCCTCCTCGTTTTGCCAGCCGAGCATTAGCCTTGAGGGAATAAAGTGTTGTAGAGTATGCACTGTTTTAAAATTTATCTGGATGCCAAGGATCATAGTTTTCAGGAAACTGGTGAATGATGCCATGGCCTAGAGGTAAGTGTAAGTTAAGCAGTGTAATAACATACCTGGTGAAGAGTCTGATGAACAAACACACAGCTATTAACAATAGCCTCCCTGTGTGATGGTGGTTGTGGCAGCTTATCATACACAACTGGCATGTAATCAGGCACAATGTAATTTGGTTTCTCAAGATCCATTTTGCTTGTGAACTCTTTGCCAACCTGGTACAGTGCTTCAGTTGACCAGTCTCCAAACCAGTTCAGGACACACCTGAAATACAAAGCATTTGTGAAGACTTCTCCAAAAGCAGTGTTTTAATGGTACCTGTAAAATATGTTGGAATATGCAGCAATTACCTGTTGAAGAGTGCAGGAGAGGTAGCTGCCCTGTCCTTCAGGCCCTCAGAAGATGGATTCATAGTGAACACTACATGGAGATTACGAATAACTTGGCTGGTAAACCATTTGTAGAGCTCCTCATGTGAATCTAACATTAAACCCTCTTTCTGTGCTCCTTCTTTACACTGAGTCATGAGGGTTGCATATTCATCTCCTTCAAAGAGACCAGGAACCTAATTCAAAAGATAAGTTTTGTCGTAGCTTATGGTTGCAAAAAGGTTTATTTAAAGGTTGCAAAAATATTTATTTAAAATCTTCTTACCTCTCCATTGGCTAGGAGAGTGTTCATTCTCTCCAGGAATCCAGAATCCAAGACGTTTGACTCATCCATAATAAAAGCTATTTTTTCATTTTTGCAGCCAGAGCGTCTCAATACTGTCCTGAGGTCTTCATCAAAATCTTCACCTGTGTATTTTCTGTGAACCTGGTAAGAGTTTACATTGGTCATTAACATTTTGGTTTAGCTTTTAATGGGAATTTAGGAGTCAATATATAGGTGGGAGTTTTGACTTACAGGATTTTAGAAGTAAACTTAGCATACCAACCTTGATTTGGTAGACACTCAAACCATTCATCCAGGCAACAAATCTTGACAGGGTTGTTTTCCCTGCTCCACTGACTCCAATTAGCAGCAAGTGGCCCTGTGGCTGACGGAAGATTCTGAAAAAGAACACAATCAAGTGTGATTGATAAGTGTTAGCAACTTACTGAAGCATTTCCTAGAACATCTAAGCTACAAGTTAGTACCAAAACTGACACACCTTTCCAGACAGGATCCTGCTATCTAGAGGCTGGCAGTATATTTTCTATAGACATCAATGAAACCATGCTCCATTCTTACTCTGTTCTGAGGCTATTCTGGTTTAGAGTAACTCTACATACTGCTTATATGAGCAGCAATGGAAGTCTGAACTTACCGGTCAATTCTTAACACATGATCCAAGACTTCATTGAACAGGACAAGTGGGACATCAAGTTCTTCTTCATAAAAGACTTTAAGCCTAGCTTTCACATAGTCTCTCAATTCTTCTTGATCCACTGGAATATAATCCTAAAAAAACCAAAACAGTCAATACAGTATGGAAGTTAAGATTAAGGGAATTAGCTTAGGGGTAAATTTATGAGTACACCAAAGCAGAACTACTAGAATACTTGAAGTAGCAATCCTCTACAAAAGCTTAAGAACATTGTAGCCATTTAAATTGCACGGGAACATGCCCACTGCCTAGAGTGCCATGGTAGCAGCATGGGGTTTAAACACTGTATGTACTGAACCTGAACCTACAGGCTGATGAGCCTGTGCTGCCAGTTACCAAAGAGACTGGGAAGTAGCACTACAGACTAAATCCCTTCCCCAGTTTATTTTAAACAGCCTTTCCTAGTCACTTACTATTGGTCAGAGATGGGCAGCCAGCTAGGTGGACTTTTGCCTAAACTCACCAGGATTTGTACAAGTAACCCAGATGGATTATTTCAGATTATAAGAAACAGGTCACCAGAAAATGTGTAATATAAGTATTGCTCAAGGGTCACTGCCTAATCCAAGAGATTCCAAAAGTAATAACTGTCACCTGGCAGTGTCACAGTATTATTGAGAAATATTTTATACTGCCTTTACATTCCACTGTGGCTCCTACAATAGCATCCCTGGCAAAACAGCTATTCAATTTGTGGCAGAGTTCAGATAATCATAGTAAAAATTTCTTGGAGATCAATTTAACAGCATGATGGGCACTGATTATCACTTTAATACAGTCATAAGAGCTGCATCAACCAATTGCACCTAACCTATTTAATTTTGGGGTTAATTTTTTTTAAATTTTAACTTGCCTTTGACAGCCAGTTGCTGTACAAGATAGGTCTGCTCATAGCCTTTTCTTTGTCAATGTTGGGGAAGTGTTTCAGTGCAACCATGTCAATGTTCTCATCAGTCCAGCGTCTCTCCTCATCTTCCACAAGTCTGGATAAAGAATTAAGTCAGTGAGTACAATCCTCTGTAATGGGAGGACATAATCACACTACACGGCAGCACTATGGCTGAAGTGTATTTTTGCTTTGTGCAGGTATGACTCCTAAGAGAGTCAAACTGCAGTGAAACAAAATATTCTCACTGGTATTCCAGCTATTTAACATAAAGCACACTTTAGTCTGATGTTCTAATGAAAGTTGGCAAGGAGTAGGCAACTTTTTATGGTTTTGCTTCCCCAACTCATGAATTTTTTACCTGTCCTGGAAGAGACGTAGGGCTTCGTGGGCCCAAATCCTGATAAGGCCTTCAACTGGTAGGGTTTCCAGTGGTCTTAATGCCTCGAATATACCTCTCACCCACCGAGTCATTTCACGAGGTGAGTAGATGTAGTGTGGCTGCGTGTCTTGAGTGAATCTCTCCTAAAAATTTAAACTGAATTAGTTACTTTATCTCAAAGTTGCACCGTATTTTTTACAGGACTTGGCATTGCAAGATATTACTGTGACAGCACAATTCAGTCATTTCTGCCAGAACCCAATTAATTTGTTGAGTTCTTGTACACATATTATCCACGTGAAAGGCTAACAACACACGCTAAATGAAGCACAGAAGAAAGCATTCTAACTGGAGTTTGGAGTTGCACTTAACAAGTTACCTGAGACATTGTGTAGAATTCTACCATAGCAGCAGTGAGAGGCTCTGCATATGTGCGAAGCGATGGGATCAGCCTCAGCATTGCACGGTTGAATGTTCCATATATCTGAGTAAGTGAAGCTGGTCCAGGATAGTCCACATAAACCACAGGAACATGCCGTAAAAATCTGAAAGATTAGCATATTACACAGTACAGAAAGTTAAATTACTATCTGTATTCTCTTGGTTATCTTTTGCCAAAATTAAATAACTGCTTGATTCAAAACCATCAGCAGCAGCTGTAGCTGGTTTGATTGCTCCCATTCTCAAGGGTTTCAGACAGGTGATTCAACAGCCTAATACTGAGTTCACTGCTGGGCTGTCATGGTAAGAACCAAGCAGCAAATAGTGCAAAAGCAAGGAACAAAATTTCAGCACAGCTGTTGTTAAACAAGTGTATTAAGAACAGATTACATAATCAATGCTTAAGTTTTTACTCCTATTCCATTGTTACCTAGAATCTACTAGACACATTACCTATGTGACAGAGGTTTTCTTCCAGGATCAGTAGGTGGATTACATGCACCAACGAACTGAATTCTCTCCAGTTTCACCCATGTCTGGTCAGAGGTACGGTAGAATCCTCCATGTTCCACCATCTGGACCAAAAACATAAAAATAAAATCAAATCAGTGGAACATTTTATTTCCCTATAAGTAGCTGTTCTGATATAGTTGATTACAAAGAAAAACAGACCTGTCTAATGAAGGATATGACTCTCTGTGTGCCATACTTGTCCATATCTGGCAAGTTGATTTCATCACAGAACAGCACCAGCCACTTTCCTAACTGCACAGGAGCCAGCACCACTCCATTAGGGGTACGCCTGTATTCACAGTAGTGATCAAAAGTTTTCAACAGCAGTTCTGGAGTGGTAGCACTTGAAAAGTTGAGTCCAACCACCTTAAAGAGAGTATAGTGGAAAAAAAAATTAAAATACACTAAGGACTGAAACAGAGTGTATCGAGAGTCCTGGAAACAGGTATGTTTGGCTGTTCACAACTGAAGCACATACACCATCCACACTACATGTATATAACCACATATATACAGCCATATACAGCCTAGATACTCATTGCTTCCCACTGCAGGTTCTCCATTTACCATGCAGCAATGCTACTTGCCCAACCCTGTTTTGAACATGACAGCCTCATGTAATTGTCACTCCACCTAAATACACAGAAGGATGAGAGCTATTCTTAAATATTTGTAAAGTATTTTTAAATACTGAATGCAGGAATGCTCCTCTGTTACTGAAGTGGCAAAGGAAGAAAGCAGCTTTAGGCTAAGGAACTTGAGAAATGAATTTGTATTCTCAACAGGATTTTTATTTTTTACTATATATACACATGACTGACTGAGGTGAAGTTATCACTGAATTTCAGCTAGGAAATAAATTCCATGTTATCTTTAATCTTAAAAAGATTAAAGACTTGGTACTACTCTGTAACTCTCACACCCATGTGCACACATACACAGACACACACAAGTCTCATGTGTACCTCCATGTCAGGCAGAGCTCTGAGAGCACTGAAAAGGGTCATGGTCTTTCCAGATCCTGGTGGTCCACAAAGCACCAGAGGTTTGTGCTCTGCCAGCCAAGTGTACAGCAATGCTTCATGGCGAACTGTATCTAGGGTTGGCACTACAACATCAGGAGCTGCAACTTTGTGTGTTTCAACTTCAATTTGAGGAACTTTGGATTGCCATGGCACCCATTCACCTGTAATGGACACCTAGAAGCACAAAAACATGATTAGACAACTTAGAAGAGGAATCCAGCTCAACCTTAGTTAAATTTATTTTTTAAGTGACATCAAATTTGATCTGTTTGTTGAAATGTGAAACTGTAAAATTTAAAATAGTCTAGCTGTTTATTCTCCAGGTTTGCCTCCAAAATCTAAAGCAAGCTTTTAAGAAAATGAAAGAGCAACATTTCTAGCACAAGAAAGGTTTACCTCATAGTCAATGATAGGTATGTTGGGTGCAGTTGGCAGTGGCACAGTGGTGATTCTCCTAATGTATTCTCCCAGCTCCGCTCTCATCTTCAAACGACTGTCTCCAGAGAGAGACCACAGTATGGCATAGACCAGGTACCTCTGTAAGAAGCAAGAGCAGCAGCTATTGGTTTTAGAGTAAGGGCACAAAGCCCAGAGAGTAACTCAAATCTAGGCAAACACAGAAGTCACTAAGAGCAGGCTGCATTTACCTGGATGTAACGCTCCAGCTGGTCTATCTGCATCGGGAAGTCGGGATGGTTGGCGTTGTACTGGGCCACGTTGCGGCAAGCCTGGTGCAGCATGGAGAACAGGGAGCCCAGGCAGCGCAGGCGCGTCAGGTCCATGATGTGCTCCAGCTTGAAGGCGTGCTCAAGTGCCTTGGTCACCAGTCCGTTGGATGTGAAATATGGCTGCATTATTGTTGCAGCATCTCTCTGAATCTGTTGGGGGAGACAAACGTTGCTCTAAGCATTTGCTTCTCATTTGACTACCAGGCAGAACGAAAAGGTTTTGTTTAAGGTTTCAGATTAAAAAAAAAATAAAAAGGAAAAATATGTAAAGAGGAAGTCAGCTTTCCTATGATAGGCTGTCATAAATTCTATGTATGGTGTACCTGTGATACAAGCATTTTTACTACTTTATCCCATAATGAAATCTAAGTTATACCTGCAACATTGGGGATGCTGCTTCTTCTCCTTCATCTTCTTTGCCCTTTCGCCTGCGTTGAGCTTCCTCCTCACCTTCATCCAGAGGAATGCTTCTTAGTCTGGCCAGGAAGTTGTTGAATATCATGTCTGTACTGAGAACATCCTCACTGAACCAGACCATACCACACCTTGACACAGTAGCCAAAGTGGCATATTTCAGATCCTGTACTTCAAACATGATACGCACCTGAAAAAAAAATTTAAAACAACATTTAGGAGTAAAAACAATCAACCAAAACAAAACAAACACTCTTTCCCTGAAAAAACAGAGAGCTTTTAAAATATGCAGATCTGCATTTAGACTCTGAATAATTAACATCAGCATTATACTGTCCTAAGGTAAGTTCATCATTATTGACATTTACCATAAGACCTATACAATTCACATTTTGTCTTACAGGGTCAGAGTAAACGTAACATGAAATGTTTCCACAAAAACCCTTTACTCCAGCAAACCACAATCTGAAATCGGTATTACTTTGCTTGTGATGAGAAAGAGGCACAACTCTAGTAAATATTAAATTAAACCAACAAGCTTATACACAGCACATATACACAATATAAAAAAGTAACATTACATTTGGTGGGAGGCTGAGACGTTCTCCATTTGGCAGAGTCAGAAGTTTGTTGTCATCCAGAACAGAGTTCAAGTTCTCAACCCATTCAGGGTCTACATCACCATCAAAGATAATCCACTGACGTTTTTGTAGTTCACCTCTCACATTGTCTATGATTCTATATTAAAGAAAATATTCATTGAAGGAGAGAATTAAGGTGAGATTATCCTAGGCACAAATGTACCAGCCATTTTGTATTTGTGCTATTAAAGACTTACTTTCTCAGGACATGTGTAAACAAGCCATCTGTCCATTCCCTGGTATTTGGATCCAAAGTACCATAGAGGTGATCTTTGCTGATTGCTTTTGGATCTATAATGTGAGCAACACCTTCCACACCCTCCAGCCGTTCAAGGGCCTTCAGAAGTACTCTCCAGGCCATGCTCTTTCCACTTCCAGAGGGACCAACCATCATCAAACCATGATTTATCTGTGTAATCTGATACAGCTGAAGAACCTGTGACACAATAATGTACCAATTAACTCTAGCAGGTAATCTAAGCTTTTAGGTATAGTTTCTTTAAGACAAGAAAAATTTAAAAGCTTTCGACTTTTCATAATATAAAAGGAAATTTAGTCTTATACATAAACTTCAACTGCACATTTTCAGTTTTATATTTTACCTTTTCAACCCACATGCCACCAACTTCTTCTCCATCACCATAGGTAAGGTACATTTCCTGACACACTTTCTTAAGTTCCTCTCTCAAGGCTGTCATCTCTCCACGGTGATACTGTACTCCAGGGAATACATCAGAAAGGAGACTGAACAGCAGTGGAATGTCTTCTGCAACCAGTTTTGGTACCATAGTTTCACATACACTTTGGATCAGGATCTGCAGAGACAGAGTCACATTTCATTGAAGACTTGTTAAGTTCACTTTATCAAATGTGTTTGACAAGGAAAACTTCACTAAATAATTTACTGATTAAGTACTAGACTGGGTAGTCTTAGTCAAAACAACCGCTGATGTGGTTTCAACTTTGGAACTACCCAGTGATTTCCTAGTGATTTTCAGTTTATACAAGTCCTTCTTATGTCTCTTCATTATGCTTTTGGCATGAACTGCTGAGACGCTGTGCAGCAATAAATGTCATGGATGCACCACCTCATCTGAATAATTTTTTCGCTATGATTCAGGGACTTAGAAGTCATGTATAACTTAAGCTTTTAAGTTATCAAATTACCTTTGGTAACTAACATTATTTTGTTCCCATGTCTTAATACTGAATGGTAAACAGTGAAGGGTTACTTTGTTTAGTGTGCACCCTTTATCACAGAAGTAAAGAACTTTGCACACACATTACCTCTTGTTCTGGCAAGTTCTCAGCGATTTCTCCCTCATCAACGACTTCCCCACGCTCTTCCTTCTCCCGCTTTATCTTCTGAATCCTCTCCCTCTTCACATTACCTGCACTAACCAGCACACTCTTCAGTGCTCTCAGGCCAAAATCATAGTGACTTTGGGAGGACAGCTGTTCATCACAAAGCCTAAGAAGCACAAGACACAAAACACAATTTGATTCTCACTATGAGCCAACATAACACTCAGTAAATGTCATTCTTTACTTGAAATTATTGCTGCACAATGTGCTTAGTGAGTTGTAAAGAATATTACAGCTTTCAACAGTAAGTTCTATTATTACTGACTGCAACCAAACTTGTTACTCACTTGAAGAATGGTACTATCTTATTGGCAAGAACTTCAGCAGTACGGAAACCTTGGGAGTACAGCATGACCTGGGCAATCAACTGACGGTCTGGTTTTGTCATTGCCAAGCTACGGAACAACTTCTTCAAATTGTCAGGCAGATTAGATCTGCCTGCATAGCCAGGGTTCATGGTGATGAAGATAGCCATGTCAGGGCTCACTTTGACTTGTTTGTTCAGTAGCTCACAGGTAATGGGTGTTGCAGCTGAAAAGAGAATGAATTTAGTTATACCCGAGTCAGTGATCCAACACTCTGACAAATGAAGTCATACATATTCTATTTTAGCTTCCTACAGTAACGGACAGCAGGTTCTCCAGTACTCAAACTCAAAAATAAATTTCTACCAGCTGAAAGTTATATCAGATATTTAAGTTTTGCCATAAAGTAGCTTCATCCTTGCACAATTCGTAAGAAACATAGCTGAGCAACAAAACATGAAGGATGTTAGAGAAGAATTACATACTCTTGTCATAGTTGGGGTTGGAATGCTCTCGCAAGGCTTCCTGGATGCACTGAACTTGCTGTGAAACTGCAGAGAGCATTCTCTCCTCCAGTCTGTTGAACTCATCAAAGCAGCCCCATGCGCCCACTTGGCAAAGTCCCACAAAGATGCGTCCCATTGCCTGCACAGAGAGGGGGAAATTCACTCAATTATATTGGCAAAAAGAGCAGATTAAGAGCACTTTATACAATGCATCCAAGACAGGAAGAAGCTGTGTTTATTTGTAGGTCACTGTATTTGTAGTATTGTAAGAGTTATGAAAGAGTTCTGAAGTTCCGTTCTCACTGCTTCACAGAACCACAGATCATAGCTCCCTGTACTTCACACTGTACTGCAGTGTGTTCCAAAACAGGCAAACTAAGTCCACTGCACAATGTTTTGTTTGCTGATACCATTAACATCAGGTGCAGTTCTAGTCCTCTATCACAAGGAGGGTACAAGAATTACAAAACATTTCAGAAGAGCAAATTCGATGGCCAGAGTATGATAACCTTTCTACATAAAGAACAACCTTTAAGGCAAGATTCTGTAGAGGAAACATGATGGAGGTCTAGAATCAACCAGTTTAGATTAATCAGAATCAATCATTCACTGTCTTTTCTACTACAAGAACTTAGGAATCATTGAAAAAAGACAAAAAGAAGCTGCCCTTTCATGAACTGCATAGTAATAGTGCACAGTGGAACAATTTGGTAAAGATATTATAGAAACAAGTGTGCAAGTAGATTTAAGGGGAGAAATGGTACATGAAAAAGGTTCACTGGAGCATGAACAGAGTAACACACTTCCGCTGGGACATCCTGATCATCCTAACTGTCAGAGGGAGGAAAGGAACTGGGGCAAGGAGGATCACATTATCTGTGATATTAATACTCCCTAGGCATTTTCTTACAGTCACCCCTACAAGCAAAATGCTGGTTAAATGGAATCCTGATCTGGCCAAATTACAGCTGCAGAGGAAAAAAATCACACATGGGCAACCTGGCAGAATCCGTAAAGTTTAGTGCTTCCCTGCCCATGTTTTATTTTGTTTTTTATCTATACACTTGATCAAGGTTTTAATTTTAAGATAATTTGCTGTGTTACAATTTAGAGACACTTCATCTGGTTCTCTGTTTGAAGATGTCATAAATCTTCAAATATCTGGATAAATTTTCTTAGTTTTGAAGAATTCTTCACACATTGAAGTAAACTGTACATCTGCGTTGTAAAGGATAATTTGGCGATAGTACAGCTACTTCAGTAATCTCACACTCTCATCTGTTCCTCATTAAATCCCAAACTACATAGTTTAAGATACTTTCCTAAAGCCAATCTTAAGCCCCTGCCCCTGTACTTCCTTTCCCTCCATTTGCTGTTACAGAACCACCTGTTCAAAAGCCCAGAACCTCTGCTCTAGCAATGTTACATCCCACTTCTGCTTTAGGCATTTTTTTGTTACAGAGGTTCTATATGACCAGCAGATACCAGCTCAGTTAGGACTTCTACATAATCACCTTGAAAATAAACAGTGCTGGCTATTTCAGGGTTCTGAAAAGATTCCTATTTGTTGTTAACAAAGACTACATTGTTTTAATCAAACAGCTTACCTGGAAGTCAAACGTTTCATCGCAGTTGAAAACCAACACAAAGCGGCCGAGCTGATGTCCAAGAGCTTTAACAGATTCTGTTTTACCAGTACCAGCAGGACCTGTTTTTGAAATGAGATGGACATGCTTTAGAATTTATCATTTGAATAGCACTGCCAATTAGTGCAATCTGCCAGCATGTGGACTCTGAAGGTGCCTGTTCAATCAAGAGGGTTCAAACAAAACCTAAAACTGTTTTGACTTCCCCCAAAAGACCATTTTGTTCTTCACTATCTTAGTTAAAAGTGTCCTGCATGTTCATATTAACACTGTATTGTGGGGATGCACATCCTTTCCCCAGTCCACTCCCTAAACCCCATCCTAGGCCACACTATAGTCTCAGGAATGCTTGTTAGCCCTTGCCCTACTTTAACAGCACCAGTTAGCTCCTCTTGTGCTTATCAGAAACCCTGTCTGCTCCCACAGCTTCTGTTGTCTAACAAGCTCCTGTTTTCTACTTAAGTAGCCTTGAGACTTCCCTTTTTTCTGTCTGAACAACAGAGCAAGTAGAATAATATTTTTGTTGTGGGACTTTTAAAGGAAAGTTCCAGCAACGACCAACTCGGATTGTGGCCAGGATGGAAATTTACTGACTAAAATCAGCAATTTTGCAACTCTATAAACAGTTGTCCTAAGTGACTCTTTGAGATCTCCCAGACTGCAGCAGGCTGTGACCAGGATCTCCTTCTCAGTGGAATGCCTCTTGGAGCTTGTCATCTCCAGTTTGCAATGGAGGATTGCCATTGAAAGTTGACTACTGAACCTGGACTGGTATCTCCCACTCCTTGAGACCCAACCCTTCATCTCTGGAGAGATGCAAAGGCATCTGATGTATTTCCCTGAATTTAAGGTGAGTTGTTCATAGGTATACCTTTGCACATACTTCATGTCTGTGTGCCTTTTGAGTGTTGCCAATTTAGGTCTATAATGAATCTAAACTTTTTGGTCAAATTACTGCTGTGCTTATAGAAAATCTTACAGAATAATTTTGTTTTAAATTAATAAATGCTAAATTTGGCAAGGGAGTCCACTCTGACCCTTGTGACCTGACAGTAGTCTCCCTTACCCCTTTGCATCCCTTACTGTCATGTCTGCTTTTCCTTCTGTGTCCCCCGTCTCCACATACACCGTTTTAGATTTATTTTCATCAGATTTTTCCTTGTGTGCTTTATCGATATAGTAAGTAATAGAATGAACCTTGCCATACAACTTGCTATGCTTTTACAAATTCATATTAAACCTGCCTTTACTGATTCCTCTCTGGTGATTCTTTAAGTGACCTAAACCACTCATTCTCATATATATTAGAGAAGATAAGAATTTTATACACTTGTCTCACAAACTTACCAAATGGTGATCCTCCAAGTCTTGCCTCCAGGGCCTGTGTCATTGTCAGGTAGCAGCGGTCAGTGAGAGGAGTCTGCACCAGCTTATCCTGAACCCCAAGGTACTCAAAGCCATAGTTGAATTTGGCATTTGCCATCTGAATGGAGAGCTGCTGCAACACATCTGTCTGCTTTGGGTCAAAGTAGAACCGCATTTGGCTGAGCCATTCGAAGGATTTGGAGTTGTCAATCTTGCTTTTGATCAGTGATCTTGTAACATCTCTCTGGTGCACCAACTCAGTGATCTGGAGAAGGAAGGAACTCCTTAAGACCACAACAAAACAAGCCAATAAAGACAGGCTAATACAGACAGGAATCCTACAGCTTCTCAGATTAGCACAGTGAACTGCCATCACTTAGAAATCATGACCTAAAACCAGTCTCTGGTTTAAAAATTTGTTGCTCCACTGTTCTTAATGACTTTCCTAGTTTACAGCAAAGAATTTTGGCCCAGTTAGCCTGTTAATCCATTACACTACTGAACTTGGTATTTTACTTGCCAGAAACCAGGTATTTCCCTCTAGAAATAATCAAGGATGATTTTAATTCTCCCCCCACCTCCAATCACTATCTACAAACAAAAGCATATTATAATTTCAATAATAAGCAACTGAATGACATATTTCACATTTGAATGAAAAAAATCAGTAACTTCCATACCTGGAAGATCCAGTCTGAAGATCAATTCACTGAGACAGCATATCATATGATATCATGCATTAAGCGGACTAGAGTGAAAAACTACCACCACCTACATTGAGGATCAGGCCCTACTGTAATTGTTTAAATCACACTAAATCTTTTCCTGGAGGAATAGTGAATCTTAGACTGATCAATTTTTTCATTAAAATTTAAAAATGCTCACCTGTAAAGAGGAAAGGAAGTTTTTACTCACCAAGTGCTCCAGTTTCCTTCTGCGAAGGGGTGGCTGCTCCATCAGCACAGAGTCTGCCAGGACATTGAGTGTGACCTCAACATTGGCTAGCACAGACTGGAGAGGACTGTTGTCTCCACCTCCACCATTGAGGGCTGACTCCACATTCTCAGACCAAGCAATCTGGGCTGACAGCACAACAAGCTGAGCCTGTGCAAAAAAACCCTCATCAGATAGTTTTCTTTGCTGAAGTAACCAAGCTGCAGTATACTTTAGTGTTCCACATTAATACCTGGTATTTGTCAATCCAAGAGATGTAGACTGCTGGATCAATTGAAGTTGCTTTTCCAAAGATTTCTACTTCAGTAACAGACTCTGCAAGCAATTTAGCAAGGGTCACTCTCATCTCTTTTTCAACAAGAGTGAGCCACTCATTGATCTTGGGATGTTCTGTGATGGAGACGGGTGTTTTGAACAGCACCTGCAAGAATTAAAGGTTTAAGTCAGCCCACATCCACTTATTTTCAGAATTTTATTTAAAAAGAAATACTGCAGCTATACCTCCTCTCCTTCACGTGAGGATATCCCAAGAACCACAGAATTGTCTTCATTGAGAATAATGCTAGAGACTCCAGCAAACATTTTCTTGAAGTGTTTCTGCAACTTGGCCACATTTTTGCTGTTTCCAATGATTTCAAGCAAGTCTTCATCGCCAACAAAGTAGAACCTATTAATCACATAAAATCAGATCTGTATCAGAACTTCAACTATCACTTTTAATTCATAATTTATGCTTCATCCATGGCCACTGTATGGAAGTAATTGACAACCATTTCCTCAACACTGTAAGAGTGTGTGAACCACCAATTTGCTAACAGTTATACTCCAGTGCTACTTTTAAGCTCATGTGGTCTGCACCATACAGAAGTGTATACATGCTCCATAGTGTGGATAATTTTCTTTACTTATCCATCTCTGAAATACCAGCATCAGAGTTTGGGATTGAATTGCCTGTCAGGCAGGAAGAACTCCCACTCAGTACCTCCCTCACTCTTATTTTCTCATGCTAAGTGACAAACTAGCTGAGGACTACAGGTAAGTCAAAATCAATGTCCTAAATACTGGACTGTGACAATTTCGAAACTGTCCTTTAATCAAATGGCAGAAGAACCTCTTCAGTTTACAGAAATCAGCTGCAATGGTTCCTTAGGCAATACCCAAATCCTGAAACCAGCCACAGATGAGCAAGTAAGGGAAGTTTCAGCCCCACTTCTGCAGAACTAGCTGTAACTGAATTATGTGTATAGACAATACATATTTAAATGGTCATAACATCTCATATATATGCACCACAGACTGGTAGAGGCTTTCCAGAGCAGTACACCAATTCCTGCACAGAAACATCAGATTACTTCAGCAGTCAACTGCTTACCGTGGGAAAGAGGACCTCTCCCTTTCCAAGTATTCTCCCAGGGCTTTCTGTATCTTTCCAAGTAAGTCTGCCAGTCTCTCTAATGATCTCTGCACACCCTGAATGTTAAGAACATCCATCACAAGTGGAGATTTGGACACCTTTTTCATGAGTGCCAAGAATTCAGTGCTGATGCTGCAAGTAAAATAACACAATACATTAGCGCAAACTCAGTAACCACAGGCCTACAGAACACCAAAGTTATTTGTCTCTAAATGATCACTCCACCTCTAATGGCTGTAGCAGCCCTAGGGAACACAAGCCTAAATTCCCCAAATTACTCTTCATCTACCTCAAGCTCTCAATAACAAAATCTAACTTCTTTGTAGTCCAGAGCAGGTCTACTTATCTTCACCTCCTGAAGAGATGCATAAATCTGATTCTTTGATCTGAGTGGAAGTGTGTGGAATGAGTAAGTATTATCAGACCAACTTAAAAGAGATGAAGTAAATAATGTTTAAAGGGTGAGATTAAAGGCTGCAGCAACAGAAATTTGCCTGTTTGTTGCAGCCACAATGCCAGAAAAACCCTTGAAGTAACTGACAGGAACTAGCAAGGAAAACCATCTGAGTCCAAATGATCTTCTAAAAATCGTACATCAGCCCATTTACTACAAACATTTTCTGCCATAGCTGCACCTCTTTGCTTGATGAACTTGTATCTACAGCAGCTGTAATCCAGCTGGACCAGGTAAGAATGCAGTGAGTATTTCAACTCAGAGAGTGCTACAGTGAGTCATGAAGTTTCAGGCCTGCCCACAGGGTGTCCCAAGGGAGGCAAAAAACCAATAAAATGAAAAAGTTACCTCTGGAACCGCTGGGTCTCCACAGGCAGCAAGTGCTTGATGTCTGCACTGCCAGTAAAGATACCCTCCAGGTAGACCCACCGCCTTTGCACATCAATCCAGACATCAAAGAGTGCCATGATACGGTTCAGCTTATCTTCCCAGCTAAGGGCATCTTCCTCAAACACCTGAAGTTTAAACACTACATTAATATTCATTTTAATATCATAAAGTGTTTGTCTATTAATAATTATTAGAAGAAACAGTTTTTTTGAGAGTTACAAAGTATGCATTATACAATTAACAGTCTGTCAGCTTTAAACGGTGAATATAGTCCCTGCTTACAAAAATATAAACTAAACAGAAAGGGAAGGCAGAAATAAACAAAAATTCTTTAGCTTTGTTCTCCATTTTACCTTGTAGTATGGTGACAGCTTCATTGCAGACACACTGTTAATGTGCTCCTTGACTTTGTTGAAAAGGTCATCCCATCCACGAATCAAACGACACTTGTTCTGGTAATTGACCAAGTCCAGTTCATAGGTGTTCCACACTTCTCTTATCTGAAAAGATGTTTAAGCTATGACATCAATAATTTTTCCTCCAACAAAGTAGAAATTTAGTTACAAAGTAGAAATGTATTATAGGAATCAGATACTATTTTTCCTACCTGAAGATTCTGGCTTTATGCTTAAGCTTTTGTTAAAAATATTGAGACTATGATGCAGTTCAAGGTGGGATCTTTGCAGTTACTACCAAGAACTGCTTTTCCCAAATAATGCAAGTTTCTTCAGAGAAGGTTTACAGAGTTTTAAACTGTTCCCCAAATCAGAGCAAAAAATGGAGTCTTGACACTTGTTTCAACAGCTTAGAGTGACAAGTTTACTCTACACAAGTAGCCACTTAACAGCAACCCTCAAATTTGCAATTACATGCATATATAAAAGGGTTGATACTAGCCTGTTTCAAGAACTCTTCCAAAGCCATCTCTCCCTGAGCCACAAGCAGAACATCTTTGACAATTGCTTCATTTCTCTGTAGATCGACATCCCAGATCTGGCCCAGGGTCAATTCTGAGACAACCCAGTTAACATGAAGCCTTTTCATCAGTTGTTTCCAGTGTCGGTCTTTAAGTGCCTCGGATTTCAGTTCAATAACTAACATGTTTATCTACAGAAGAGAAGAAAGCAAGTTACATCTTTGAATGTGAATATAAAATACATATTATTTTAGAAATGTGGGCAGCTTACCTTCATGTAGCCCTTCAGAAGTCTCTGGACATACTCATAGGAGGCGTACTGTCGCAAACGGGCAGGGAAGTTTTTCAGCTGGTTCAGCAGACCATCCAAGTTTTGTCGAAGCTGTCAGTAACACAAAAGCAATGAAATCTTTCTCTACAAGTTCTGTGCACATAACCATACAAATTACCTATACATTTGTTATGGAAAACTCTCTTTAATGAGACATTAGCAACAGGACAGCTCTTACAAGTGTTATCCTTGTTTAACTAAGATGTGGTTACTCTACAGCTGAGAATGTAATTTTATTGGTCTGACTGAGATTCATGATGCAGTCTTGTCACAGGCAGTTAGTTTATAGATTAGTGTTCTTTCTGCTCTTTACCTCCTGAGCACTGAACTAAAATCAATGCTGTTTACCCAACTGTATAATGAAGTTTCTCTAATGAGGTCCAACAGACTATTTAAAACCAGCAGTTTCTTCTCTGTAGATGCAGTCCAATCTCAAACTACAGAAGCTGCATAAATTCCCTGTAGGATTACTTAAATGATGACAATCCCGTGAATATTTTTTATCTTACTTTCAGAAGAAACATGCTCACAAGACACTGAAAAGGGGACCTAAACACTGAAAATTATCTAGATTGACAATAGAGCATGTCTGTCTCAAGAGGTCTAATTCCTAATTTGCACATACTTGTGGCAGTTATATTGTTCATGTACACAAATGTGAAGTACCTTGCGAGGCTGTACTGAGACCCAGGGTTGTTCCTTCATTTGATCAATTTGTTCCCAGACCTTAGAGAGTTCAGACCAGACACCTTTGAGATCCTGCAGCTCTTCAAGGGCTACCTGTAATAAAGAATGTATCAAACATCAGCAGTTATTCCTAATTTCTTCCAAGTCAATAGCATGGGTGAGTTAAACAAAATACTTCTAATCCATCAAAAACCTTTGGATAGTTTGCCAGTTCAACAGAACTGCAACAGCAAGTGACCAAGATGAATTTTTCCATCTCAGCTCATGTAACGGTTTCAAAAGAATAAGACAGTCAAGGAAGAGATCACAGACAAGCTCTGAAGGCTACAACTGAGTCAGTGTGGAGACTGTGCCCTGTTATTAGTACAGCACACACTACAAGTCACTCTCCTGAGGGAGAAAACGATGGAACTGAAACATTTTTATCCAAAACTGGCAAGAAGGTGTGTGTGCAGATTGTACCTGGACACGCTCTTCACTGCCACTGAGCAGCCCGGTGTCTGTAAGCTCCAGAGCTTCCTTGGCCTTGGCACACTTCTCGCGGTCATCCTTCAGCCTGCCGAATTTTCCCTCGTAAATGGTAAGAGCTTGAAGAGCCTCTTCTGGACGCAGATTTCCCTAAAGTTTGCAGGGGATACATTAATCCAATAATCCTACAGTTACACTGAAGGCAAGTTAAAAGTGGGGACTAAATATAAATGTTGATTTGTCTCATTTTTTTACATTTCCATTTTGCTGACAATAACACAATATACTATTCCACAATACCTCTCATTTAGTTTTTACATGTAGTTTTTTGCTTTGCTAAAAAGCACTTCAGAAAAAAAAAAGGCAAAAAACAGCTTGCTTCTGAATCCTCCTACATATATACCTCTGACATATACTTGTTTCAGACAAAGCTCTCTTAGTCAAAGAAGTAATTTACTTTTCTGCACCTAAGAGAGGACTAAGTTTTAATGGTAAATTTCCCTCTGCAACTATTACCAAAAATCAACACATTGGCAGGTTATTATAGAACCCTTAAAAAGAATCACCTAAAATGAAAAACTGCAAAAAAAGCATAAAAACAAACTGAATGCAGAAAATCTACCTCATTCACTGGATGTGAACCATCACTACTTACTGTTACAGGCTTTGTTTTCTCCCAGTCTGTCAGCAAGTCAGTTGTTCGGCTCTCCACTGCACGATCCTCTTGAACTATTTTCATCTGCAGATTTGCTACTTGTTGTTGAATGGCAGAATCCTTCCTACGCATGATGTCATTGAAGGCACCCCATTCTCCTTCGATGTTGTCAATGTAGAGCCAAGAGGAAGGGAACTGGAACCTTTGCTTCTCAAGCAAGCGCTGACCATTGCGATAAAGCTACAAGACACAGTTGTTTTAAGTTAGAAAGACAAAACTTAAGCTGCAAGGCTAAATAAACATACTCAACTAAATGCTCACTACAGAGCTCACAGGATTTTTCAGAATATGAAGTTCAAGTCTGTTTTTAAGAGAACTTGAATATAATTTTATGATTATGATGAAGCTGCATTTTATGAGCTAAGCCTGACATTTCCACAAGTCAGAATCATTAACAAAAGACAACAAACATACCTCAACTTGCTTTTCAAACTGTTTGATTTTACGTTTCAAGGACTGCACGTATGTGATGAACGTCACGGCATCTGATGTGCTAGCAGTGTCCACAGAATGCTGCTCCAGCTCTTGACGGGACTGTTAAGGGCACAAATCAGTGTTTTAGCACTGTACAACAGCTGATCTGAAAGTGAAAAACTGGAATTAAGACACTTCTTACCTTAGAAATTTGTGAATGAAACTCTGTCATATTCTGACCAAGCATTTGGCCAAATTTGCTGAGCACCTCCTTGTGCCAGGAGTCATACTTCAAGTTCACCTTTGATTGCACCTACAAGTGAATAATGTTACATATTAGTAATCTGTCACTCTTGCTATTTTCTGCTATACACCTATTCTGAAATTCAATGCCTTTATCACAACAAATAATTAAGATTTCTCACCTTGCCATAGTCTATGACAACAGGTCCAAACTCCTTTCTGGTTTCTGCATTGTCAAATGTTCCTCTTGCCTTTCTTATCTGAACCAAAAGGGCCTGCCACTTATTCAGGTCTTCTCCAAGACGGTTGTATATATTTTCAGCCTGCATGTCCCACAGACACTGGTACTGCAGCCAAACCTAATGGAAGTATTTCACAATGTTCAGAACTTCTCCAGTATATTCCAAAACATGTGTTTCCCTCCAGCCCCCAGGAAAACTGAAAGTCCATGTTAATTTTAGGTGTTCCATTATATCCTGTCAGCCTCCTACCTTGACATACTGCTCCACTTCAGTCACAATTCCCATGACAGCTGAGTATGACTCCTCCAGAGCTGCAGGGCCATCAGGCATCCTTGTCAATGCATTACGATAGAACTTCTCTTCCTCAGACAGCTCATAATGCACTCCAACCTAAGAACCACAGTTACACTTGTGATGTACACAAATTTCCAGGGCACTCAGGCTTGGTTTTAGATCAACACACTAATATATTGAGGACAGTTAATTAGTAAGTGAAAGCAATTGCTCAGACTTAGGTACAGCTTCATTACACTTACCTGGTATCTCTGACTTTGAATTCTTGGCAGTGACAGGATTACCATTTTCCAAGAAAACATTTCTTGGTACAGTTTGTATCTACAGTCTTCAATTGGTGGATTCAAGTATATCACCTGGTTGGTTATTCTTAGTTCATGTACAATGTTCTGCAGAAATAGTAAAAACACCCAGTTTTACTGGCAAATACTGCTACATATAGACAAGAATTTTGGACTTAAAGAAGTACTTTTTAAAAATCAACTTGCACTTAACTGGAAAGAGGAAAATATTTCTCCAAAAACAGATGCAAGAAGAAATATTTATCTACCATATAGGCCTCAGAAATAATTTCTGCATTAATTAATTGACAATATGGAAAAAACCAACCAACCAAAAAATCTAATACAAAAAAAACCCCACAGGAAAACTTACTTTGATCTTGGGTTCACCACCAGGCTTATGGCTCACTTGAGGAGCATCTGTATCCATGTCAACTTCTGCTTTGTCATCTGCTTGTCCCAGAAGAACCTGGGTCCAGGCCCTCAGTCCAGCTTGCAAACGAACACCCAGGATTCTTTCAATCTAAAGAAAATGAGGCACATTGGAGGAAAAACCTGCATATTCACTGCATGAAGATCCCCACTATCAATATATTCTGACAGGCACACTACAGCACCTCAAAGAACCAAGTGCTCCTTTACTAAGCCATTCCAGCACCAGAAAGGGCTTACAGGAATTGGAGGGACTGTTTACTAGGGCTTGTAGCAATAAGACAGGGAATAATGGCTTTAAATTGAATGAAAGGAGGTTTAGATTAGGTATTAGGGTGGTGAGGCACTGGACAGGTTGCCCAGAGAAGTTATGGATGCCCCATCCCTGGAAGTGTTCCAGGCCAAGCTGGATGGGGCCTTCAGCTACCAAATCAGTGGCATCACTGACCATGGCAGGTGGCTGCAACCAGATGATCTCTAAGGTCTCTACAAATCCAAAACATTCCATGATTAAAGAGGTTTAGGAGTTTTGGTAAATTTGCACTTAATATAATTCAAAGCTTCTCCTTGTCCTCAGAGACTTTAATGTAATTAAACAATTTTAACCATATTGAAGTTGGCCTAGTAACCAATAACCTGAAACTTAACAGGCAGAAGCAAACAGTATGATGGCAACAAGTCTTTGCTACCAGGATAGCAGATTTCCACCACACTTTATCTACCTTGGTCCTCAGCATCCTCTAGGCCATCAAACTGTATCAAACTTTTTTCTTCAAAGGACAAAACTCCCTTTGAATTAACTGATCCCAAAAGTCAACAGTAAAAAAACCCCAACATGGGTCTTGCATCTTCTGCATATCAAAAATGCACTGAAATTTTCAGGGAATAAGAATTTAGTCCCTGGTGTGACTATAAAGAAAAGTCTCCCTGGGTGACTATGAAGACAATAATCCAAATATATTTTGCACCTGAATAAAATGTTACCTCTAGACATACACTACTCTTTGATCTCAAACCTACCTCCATATCCAACTTATTGACCCAGATTGGCAAATTTGAGTATGAATGAAGATTTAAATCATCCACAGCTTTCTGAACTCTGTTCAAGATTTCGGAGAAAGTCTTGTGATCATACATGCATGTTTCCAATGATCTCACTTCCAGGTCTATCTTCTCTTCAATAATGAGCAGATCATCCACCTAAGACAGTTTAGGAAAAATGGGATATTTAGTTTGACAGGTTAGATCAAGGAAACAATAATTCAGTAATGGTTAATCACATATATTTATTTGGATGCAGCAATCCATCGATTTTAGCAATATCAAATGAAAACAGAAATGCTAATAGCAATTTTAGCACTACTAAAAGATCTATCCAGCTGGCCAATTTGTGCTGACTCCATCAGCTACTTAAACCAAGAGCTGCAGAACTGGTCCTCAGCTATCCAATGACACTTTTGGATAACCACACATTACTGAATTAGAAATGTAAAGGTTTTGCAAATTTTGAGAGAAAACACAAACCTTTTCCTGGAAACTGAAGACAGTCTCAGCCAAGCGCTGTACGTATGGATCAAGCTTGTATGATTCCCACACAAGTGCAATTCCTTCTGCAATCAAAGCCTGCACCTCTTTCTTCAGGCCAGCGACCAGCAGTGAGATAGTATTACGCTCTTCTACTTTCTCACATGTTCTCTCATATGTGCGGACACTTTCAATGAGAGAAATAGCAAATGGATAGAGCTGGTTTGCTTGGTGAGCTTTGTTGACAATTGCTAGGGGGACACGGAAACCAAGCCACTTCAGGTTTCGGACTTCTTTTGAAAGTGTAATTATTTCTGGCAGGAAGTTGACTTTCAGTTTCAGGACATTTCCAGTTCGGCCTCGAACACGAGTGCTTTCGATGGTGAAAATGCGACCAGACACACCAAGGTTGCGTTGCTGAACTTTTCTTGCCCAGTCATCAAAGATCTCCTGAGTGTTGAGCTTCATGCGAAAGCTATCTCCATCCTGCTTTAGCTTCTGACCTTCCACATGGTTCTCCCAGCCTTTGCCAAGGACATCCTCCACACGCTTCATGTAAGCGGTGAGCTGCCTGTCGATCTGTTTTGCCCAAATTATAGACCCAGACACAGGAGGCAAGTCACGAACGTGACTCATTTTACACGCCTGACTCTGTGGATATTGTACTTTAAATTTGTCATGAAGAGACTCGATATCATCCTTCACACGCTGGATCAGCTGTGTTTGGTACTCACGAATGGCACCACGAATGTGAGGTCTCACAAACAAGGCGTTAAAGCGCGAGAAGATTCGGAACATTTCATTGGCGTTCTTTGCTGTACCGAGCTGGTCTCTCAAACGGGCTGTTATCCTTGTTTCAACTCTGTCAATTCTTTCATCATAGCGCTTCATGGCTGCCTCCCAGGCTTCTGTACCTTCTTTGGAAACATCTAATCCATCTACTTCCTTAACATTCTCATAAGCAAGATTGACTTCTTCAATTGCATTAGCATCTGCAGCATCAAAAAGGACTTCTGCTACTTTCATATCCTGTGGTTCAGGTACCTCTCCTTGATTTTGCTGGGCAACAGCTGTTACCTACATTAGAATCACAGTTTAGTGAGCTGGACACTTCAAAATTTCCCTGCAAGTAGCAAAATGCAGTTGGTTCTAAGAAATATTGCACAAACCCCCTACCAATCAGTGATAAATCTTGACAAACTTTCAGTCATGCTTCAGAATTAACTTCCAGTAGGAACAAGGCAGCACAGTTATTCTGCAAACTTCCACTACTGTGCAGCATAATCTCATTTGCCACTGTGGTTTAGCCGAGCTCAAGGATTTAAACATTTATTAATCTCCTCTGTGTTATGTCTAGACTTGCTGAGTTTATTAACACAAGCATGTATTATGCAATGTAAGTCAGAATTAAAGCTAAGCCTATTAGCAAAGCTTCAAAACTAAACATGGAAACTGAATGTTACACTACATTTGTGTTGGTAACTTCAAGTAACAGTAACACTCTTGAAGAAGCCATGCAGATTTTCTGTTTTGTAACAACCAAGATTACCTGAGGTCGCAGGACTCTCACAATGACTGCTCTCAGCTGCTCATGCTGACGCCTGAATTTCCTCATTTGATCAAGACGACTCTGGAGCTTCCTGTGAGCAGGATTGATGCGCCACACCATCTTCAGGTTCTCTTCCCTTTTTCTCTTCACGATATCTCTCAGCAGAACTTGCAGCTTCTCATATTCATCATCCCACGTTTGGAATACTTCAAAGCATGCAACCATTACCTGAAAAAAGTTTTAGAACAGGAACTTCAGCTCCCAAATTGAATGCTTCCTCAAAGTCACTGTCCAACGCAAAAATACAGCAACCAGTATCATAAAGCCATGAACATACCTTTTCAAATTCTTCATAGGCCACATGCATCAGTTTTCTGGTTCCCAACACTTTAAGCAGCTGAGAGCTCAGATCTCTTGAAATAGCCTCCACTAAACGCAATGCCCTTTGGATTGGGTATTTTGTGTTCCTGATTTTCCTCAAATGGGTAAATATTGCAACAAGGGCCTGTCTGATTTTGTCCAGCTCCGTAGCAGACAGCAAGTCATTCAGTGGAAAGTCTTTCATCAGTGGATTATAGTCATTCACAGTTTCCAGTGCCTGTTTCAGACCTAAATGGAAAAGATTTTGAATATAACTTTTCATTTCATTGACCAAAATCTCTATCTGGTTCCTCAAAACAGCACTGCTCTTTGCAGAACAATGTTCACGTTTTTTAACAGTTTAAGTTCTGTAAGACATTTGAGAAAAATGTCATTGAACAGATATTTTACCTGTGTCGGTATCAAAGCTGACAGTTGCATGGAAACGTTTGCCATGTTTCAGAATGTCCAGAGTCAGCAGAACTTCTGGACTTTCCCGTTTTTCCTGAATGCGGTAGAGAGCCCTTTCCAAATTCAACCAGAAACTTATCTCCTGTAATGCTGTGCCTGATGCAGGATCTCGATCTAATTTGGTCACCTGCAAGGTAATGGAGAGAAAGAGAAGGGAGAGAGAAGAACATTTAATTTGTATGTTTCAGCTGTAAAAACTTGTTTAAATATAATTGAAACATGCAACAACTGTCAGGTTTTAATAACCCAACCTCAGACAGTTCTGGCACTCATTCTTTGAAAAGTGTAGGAACTGCATGCAATATGTGACAAGCGTAATTCCAGAGATCCTAAAGGTTGGTTTTAGGACCCTCATGTAATAATCTTCAGCATAGCCTAGAAATGTCACCTTGCCTTCTTTCCTCAGCAGTGTCTGTATTCAGGTTAAAGGCAGATGAGCTAGGCAAGATAACAAATGTTTTATGCTCTTAAGCAAGAAAAGACAACACTGTTCCATAAGCAATAGGTATTTCCTGTGCACACAGAGGCAAAAAGCCAGACTAGTATCTCAGATGCTGCTTTTGCGTAACACCAGCAGAACAGTAGTTCTTTTGAAAAGTAACAGGCAGAAGTATGAGATTATAAAATAGGGCTGGAGCAACCATTGTGGTTGTGGATGCACCAGGGGCAAATAACAAAACAGGCCAAATCAGATGTGTTCCTCAATCTGCTGTATCAATCTGCTGCTCAATCTGTAAAGATCTGAAGAACAGTTACAAAATTCGCAGGATTGCTGCCAGTTACTTGAGTCTATTACAATATGTAAAACAAAGTCATACTCTTGGTTATTTGTCAAACAATTTAGACTAGATTCCAAATTTAGACTAGGCTCAGCCTAATTTTAGATTAGACTTAGCCTAATTTAGTACAATGTCTCTGGTGACTCAAAAACCTGGTCTGAGATCTTCAGAGCACGAGCAGCATTTTAGCAGTTAATCTGTGAAGAAGATACACACTACTACATAGACATTCTTATTACTTAGTTGCTTTTTTCCCCCTGCTCTTTATTTGGTTACCTTTTGTATTTCTCTAATCCAGCGGTTGACTCCAGACTGTAACTGATTAAGGAACAACGGATCCTCAGCCTTCTCACCAAAATCTGTAACTTTTGGTTTTTCTCCACGTTCATAACACTGCTTGGCAACATTAGTAATGGTTGCATGAATGGGCAGACTGATCTCTGGAATTTCAATATTCTGTTGCAAATGCAAGAGGCCCATTTCAAGCTCTGCAATCTTTTTCTCAACTGAAGGAGCCATCTTATCTCCATCCCTGAAAAAGTACAGATGTTTACATATAAGAAGGCAAACAAAAAACCCATACATAACACATTTAGACCTGAACTGCTTCCCCAGAGTTAGCAACAGCATCATACCAACTGTGTGCTAAAACAATTCATGTGATTCACCTTGAAGAGTGACTGTTGTTTGTTACTTTTTTCAATGATTAAACACTTTAGTTCATTCACATAGAAATACAGTATTTCTACTGAATTACCTGTCTGCTTTGCCAGATTCTCGGATATAGGACTTGAAGAAGGGAGCAACAGCATTGCTAATGAAAGAGTGCAGTGTTTCATATGGAGAATCCTCACTGAGAGTGAGCACCCTGAGCTGGGAAGACACTGGTTTGTCGGCATCGATCACTGCTGTACGTTTAATGAACGCCAGGCTACGGAGCAGAGAAGAGAGTTACTAACCAATCATCTGACACTTCAGTGACACAATAGCTTAAATCTGACTGCAAGTTTAGGAGTCAAATGGCAACCTGTATCATCACACTTCACAATCTTTCTTCTAAGAGACTTGAATACAAGTTTTTCAAATAAATACATCTTTACAGTTCAGCAATAAGCAAGCTGAGCTATCAGCAAGGGCTCTGAAACAGGGGCACACTAAAGACAAAACACATTTTATAAAGTTTCAGAGTCATATATGCCTCAGTATAAGTGACAAAGATGTAACAGCCAGACATAACCAAAGAATATTGAACCTAAGTTCTGTATGTTACAGCTGCATGTATGCCAAAATTAATAAAACTTTGTCTCTTTAACTCCATAGCTAGAAGTCCTAGGTTCATTCCTTTCAGCCTCATGACACACCCTTTTTTTATCAGAGCCTCTGCCTTGAAAAGCTTGAATAGAAACACTGCCTGTAAGCAATAGGTAAACTGAAGGTAAACTTGTAGGTAAATAAGGTAAATTTGCTTATACAAGTTTTACATACATAGAGTAGAAATGTTAAGATCTATTTTACTAATTCACCTGTTTGACTTTATTCCATAATGAATGTCAGTGCTGATACTGTAGGAAATGAACTCTTTTTCCTCTTCTCCTTCATCTCCCACATCCTCTGCAAAAAAATATTGCATGTAAGAAATAATTTCTAACACATTTGCCACTCCTTCTCAACCACCTTCTGTTATTACCAGACTATTTTTTAACCTTTAAGCTCCACACCAATTTAATTAACTAAATTAGGTCAAATGTAGCTTTGCAATATGTCTCAGATGCAGAATGGGTTCATTGTCTTTAAAGAAAACTCCATTAAGATTTAGGTTGCTATAAAACCAATAAAGCATTACAGTAAGTGAATTATAACTCACATTCTGAGAGAGAAATCTGCAATACAGAATGTGCATTTATTTGCAGAGGTATGTTGCCAGGACAACTATGCTTCAGTGAGAACATTAAACAGATGCTTTTTTCTTCCAAAGGTGGCTTTGTATTTTCAGACACCTACTTTGAAAATGATTTGGAAATTAAGTCTCTGAACAACAACAAAAATCTCTTGGCAGAACAAAAAGCCAAGCCATGGGAAGTACTCAGGCATTACCACAGCCAGTGCATCACGGATGATGTAACTGCTGAGGATGCAGGCAGCCGTGCTGCAATGCAGTGATTTCAGTGCAGAAGGTTACTCCTGGTTGGGGGACACACTCTGACTGGACACATTACAGTAGACTCTGTCCTGCTCTGTCCCCTGCAGGCTGGGGAGCTGCTGATACCAGACAGCAGCTTTCACGATGCAGAAATAAGGTTTCTGTTTTATTGTACTTGTAATCCATAATCTACTTCATGCAATGCAGTCCATGGACAAGCTTCAACAATAACGCTGTTTTTAACAGTGTCAGAGCTCTCCATATGCTGCTGGAGATTTCAGATCTGTTACATTTGAAGACCTGGCTGTCATTCACAAAATCCACTCTGCCCAAGTAACTGCTGTTAATCCAGAAGACATGGACAGAAATGGCATCTGTGCATCATAAATTAGTATTTGGCTTTTGACATGTAATAAGTCTCTCTATTTCTTTTCCTGCATACATATATAAGAATACATACATAAGAATACATACATATATAAGAATGTCATGAGCTTGGAGATAACGGATCACGACTATATTATTTCCAGCTTGAACAAGGGATAACCATTCTTATGATCCAGGCATAGGAAAAATGCAGGAATCATCTGCATTAATATTAAATGGTTTTCTTTAAACCTTATTTAACACTGTATCATGAATTCATAAAGACAGCTGTTCTTTTGTTCTCTTTGAGAAAATTAATCCTACTGGAAAAGACATCAGAAACTTTGGAAGGGGAAAGAGGAGGATGATCTGGATATAGGCAAAAAATAAACAATGATGGGGTATTTTTAAGCAACATCTGAAGTTTACAATTAATAGACAGTGAATGAAAGAACCTTCTTGATGTTCCTCTCTGTGGGCAGCAACTGCAGGGCATATACCAAGACTTTAAATTGTTTCTGTTGGCATGTTAAATAATGCAATGTGAAACACGATTTTATTAGGGTTTGATATATATACAGGAACAGAACCACAAGCATACTAGCAGTAGGGATTCAGAAGTTTAACAGAATTTTGCAAGCTCACGCTGGCAGGCAGGTAGCCATTTACGGACTGTAGGGGCTTGTTTACCAGTAAAAACCTGCACTATTGATGAAACTTTGCTGTATTTTGTCACTGTATATAAGGCTGCATTCTGTGACACTAAGAGCCTATTTGGCCACAGATTTGTTGATAAGTCATTTTCGAAAGAAACAGTTACAGCAGCACGTGAGTAACAAAGACACTCCAGCCACAGTCTCAGCTTGGCTGCAGTACTTAATGGAGCATTTGATGTGGTTCTGAGCGCAAGTATCACGGCCACCAGGCTTTGATAACGAAACAAACACACGGCAAGGTCCACATCTTCCTTTGTCAATGACAGGAACTCCCTAATTAACCACGAAACGACGCTTTTTACAAGTCGGTTCAGGCTGAGGTTATTTTTTTTTGCCTTTATCCGGGGTTTTGGCGCTCTCGCTCTGTTTCAGAGCGGCTCTCTGCCTCGCCCAGGTCACTTCCCCAGCAGCCTGGCTGCCGCAGGAGCGCTGCCACGGCCGGCTGACGAAGCACTTTGGGTGCCTTTCCAAGCAGGACCGGCCGCGGCCGCAGCATGCCCGGATTTGCGCCCACAGCGAGCCCGCAGCCCCGCCGCGCATCCGCCTGCGCCCCGGACCGCGGAACAAAGGCGGCGGGGGAGGCCGGGCGGTGGCCAGAGGGACCCGCCCGCAGCCCAGGCGCTGCCGCCACCGCCCGAGCCCGACAGCGAACCGGCGGCGGCCGGCGCGGCGCCTCCCGGCCGGGGCCGCGCTGAGGCGGAGCGCGGAGCGGGGCCGCGGCGGAGGCGCGCCCCTCCCACCCGCGGCAGGGCGGCGGCCGCGGCCGGCAGCGGCCATTTTGCCACCGCGGCGGCTCCGCTCCCGCCTCACCTTTGAGTGTGGAGCGCTCCACCAGCACCGTGTGGACCTGCGGGTCGGAGAGGAACTTGCGCATATGCTCCACGGCGCCCTTCTCCTCCAGCGCCGCTTCCAGCGCCGCCGGCGCCTCGCCGCCATCCTCCAGCAGCAGCGGCACCAGCTTGCGCAGGTGCTTCTGCAGCACCGACACGTCGGCCACGTTCTGCACCGCCGAGCCCGACACCTCCATGCCGCCTTCCTCGCCGCCGGGGCCGCCGCCCCCGCCGCCGCCGGAGTCGGACATGCCGAGGTAGAGGGACACCGGCCGGCACCGCGCTCTGCCCGCCCGGCCGCGCCCCGGCTAAGCCCGCCCGCCGCGCCGCCAGCCCCGCCCGGCCGCGCCGCCGGGGGGAGCCTGGGACGGGCGGCCCCGCTCCGCTCCGCCCCGCCCCGCCCCGCCCGGGCAGCGGCCGCTCCCCGCCGCCCCCTCTTCGTAGAATCACGGAGCGGTTTTTCTTGGGAGAGACCTTAAAAATCACGGTTCCAGCACGCCCAGCATAGGCAGCAATACCTTGCACTAGACCAGGCTGCTCAGGGCCCCATCCAACATGGCCTAGAGCACTGTCAGGAATGGGCGTCCACAGCTTCTCTGTGGGGCAAACCGTTTCAGTGCTTCGCCATCCTCACCGTAAAGAACGTCCTCCTAAATAGCTAATCTAAACCTACTCTTCTTCAGTTTGAATCCATTCCCTTCGTTCTGTCACTACATGTTCTTGTGAAAAGCTCCTCTGCGTCTTTCTTGTAAGCTCCTTACAGTTACTGAAGGGTTCCGCACAGGAAGCCTTCCGCAAGGGTTTTATCCCTTCCACAGTGGTTTGTTTTGGAAGGAGAGGGCGGGACGTGAGCGAAAAGGGGAATGCAGCAGCCTGCCCTCCACTTCCCTGACAGCAGCACCCGGGAGATGTGTCCTGCCGCTGCTGCCTCCTTACCCGGAAGATAAAGCAGGCCCGAGGCTCGTTTGTCCAAAGGAAAATAGTGTTTATTTATGTGAAAAATTAGGCCAGAAGCCATTAGGTCAGGTGGCAAAAACGACACATTCCTGTGAAGAAAGCAGCAGGCCAACTGCAAGGCTTCTTCAGTGAAATATCTCCAGTGCTTCACGTGCCCAGCCAGCCAGCTGTACTAATTACAGTTTGAATGAATCCAGCACCCAAACCATTAATCCCAGTCTTTGGTGAGACTGCTTCCCAAAAGCAAAGGACATAAAAGGAGACAGGGACAAAGAGTACTTCAGTGAGAAAGGGGTTTTTATTAAAAATGAAAGAATTGAATTTTTAGAAATTCTTAAACATCTGTTACAGCTGCCACATCTCAATGTATGTGTGACTGATGGAGGTATCAGATGAGTTTAACTCACTGCTGCTGAGATGGACCATCCTGTTCCTCCTTGTCCAAACTAGTCTCCCAGTCCTGGCTGCCGTTTGGAGGTGTCTGGGAGAGGGGAGGGGGCAGTGAAGTTCCAATGCAATTCCACTGACTCCCCAAAAGTACACTAGGGATGGTGGGTGACCCGCACACTGAAACTCCAGTTTTTGCTCATATGGAAGAAGAAAAGGAAATGTTGTCCCCAAAAGAAAAGCAAAACAACCGTACAAAACTGCATCTGAACCTCCCATGCATTTCCTCAATAGATGCACAGGGAAATGCACAGAGACCCCCAGGCCCAGGATCTGTTCAGATGTACAAGTAAGGAAGCTGGGGAGGAATATCCGGCCTAGCAAAGGAAGACCTGATCTGTAAGCCTCTACACAAGTGTAACTCAGAATAAAAGTGTTTATGTCCAGCTAGGGCACTAGAAATCTCCAAAGCCCACCCACATACCCCAGCTCCTCTATTCTACCAAGGGAAAAAGCATGCCATGCTCAGGCAGGCTCCTAAAGCATTTTTGAGTCCAGTTTACCTTTGAAAAAACAGATTTCTTAAGTAATAAAAATCTCAAACATTCCTGTCTGGAAGAAAAATTATTTGTTCAGCAACTAAGTTTCAACTGCAAGCACCAAAACTAACAGAAGTGATTGTTTTTTGATGAATCAGATCTATTTAACACCCCCCTCAAAAGGTGTTTTTTTAATGAAGAAGAATACTGGTAAATACTTCTCTGAGTACTCTGTTCATAGAATGGTCACTAAGACAGTGTTTAATATATCACTCACCTATTTCAATTTTCTGAAGTTTAGTTTGCCCATACCTTGTAATTCTTCTACATGTAGGTTGTTCCAGGATTGTTTTTGTATGAAAAAAAGTGCCAACTTTGGATGGCTGTCTGAATTCCAGCAAGGCTATCCTGTCTTGGCTGACAGCTTTCCAATGCAGTTAGAATTAGCTACTTCTTACATCCACACAGTAAACACCAGTACAGGCCAAGCACCCCCAACCCACGGGTTAAATTAACATTCTGGATGTGGAGATGTTCATTAGAAGGGTGTTGATAATATTCCTAAGCAATCTTGATATACCTCAAGTGTAACTTGGAGGTGAGCTCAAGCAATGATTCCAAGTACTGGCATGCTCATTCTTCTGGAGCAGTCATCATTTGCCATGCCCAACTGTCACAGAATTTCTGTAGCTTACAAAGCAAGATACAATATCTCACTGCTGTAAAACTGTTGCCAGGTAAAAATGCAAATAAAGAAAATAAGGAATTAAGTGGAAGAAAGCAGGACAGGGATAGGAAATTAAAATTCAAGTAAATATTTATATATATCTTGCTGCTGACTTGCAGAATAAGTAGGGTCAAAAAACCCTCAACAAGTCTCATCTTACTGTAGGTTCTAAAATCAGAAATGCTCCATGTTCAACAATTCTTGAATTCTGATAGCTAAGTGTTAGGCCACTTGCAACTAAAAGCCAGTGTAGGTAGAGACTTGATATTCCTTTAATCCCTTCAGCCTTATCTACTGTGCTAAGGGGAGCAGGAGGAAGATGCAAATTAAGTTAAAGGAAACTGAGGCAGACACAAGATAAACTAATTTTTAACATAAGTTCTCTTCTGCAGTCAAAGCCGATAGAGAGAGGAAAGGCTTTACTTGCTCAATCAGAGTGAAAAATAATTTGCCTTGATCTGGTTCTAGTTAATTATGCATGTCCTTTTCCCAGGCACACAGAAGACCTGGCCCTTCTTACAGGTGTGAGAAGCCATTGAAATGAGCCATCCAAAGGGAAAGACTGCCAATATGACACATTTCCAATTTAACTAAAGACAATTATTTCAGAGAATCATAATGAAAATAGGACTTGTCAAGATAAAAGATATACTCCTAGCAAATGCAATAGAATGTATGTAGAAACAAAATCTTTTTTGTAATTTATAATAGAAAGAACTTCAGCTGGGGGAAAAAAGGATTTTTTTTCTATACTTAATATTAATTTGGTAGTATTTGAGACCAAAAGCAATGGAAAATACCTCAACAAGTAACCATTAGAGCAGATAACCTCCTTTCCCATCTCTAATCCTTTTGCACCTTTAATTCTACAGTGACTGTACTAGAAAAATTACTATGGCAGGGTCTTCATGCTAGCATGAACCTGCTCAGTGTGGCTTTTTGGATCACAAAAATGCCTAAAATAGCTCAAGGCAATTATGTGACTGCCCTCTCCCCTCCTCACCACAGGGTCAGTGCTTACAAACCTCCCCGGGGAGGGAATGAATGCAGTCCCCGCGTGCCTGGCTCCAGTGAGAGCCAGCTGCAGCCACACTGCTCTTCAGTGAGCTGAGCAAGGAATAATGCACTGCCTTCTTTTAGCTCCACAGTCAATTCTCCCTTGGGAATTTGTTCATACAAAATGTTTAACTACATCCAGTTTTATTGCATAAAGGCAGCCCAAGCCAAGTCTCCTCATAGAAAAGAAACTATAATCCAGGGAGACAGTGATATGGTAATTAGAATGGCATTTCTTAATTAGCTATACACAGTCAGAGTTTCCACAATCACTGCATACAGTAAGGACAAGATCCAAGGGGCAGAAGTGCTCCACTTTTAGGTGGGTGGCCCATAAAACAATGCAGAACACGGCTAACCTGAAATCACAGCTATCTCCTGTAAGTATGTTTGTGAGGTGGATAAAGCAAATGAACACATCTCCAAACACAAGGAGTATGTGCTACACAAGCAATATGTGCTACACTAGCACCTTTCTTTCCAATTCTACAAAGCCAAACCATGAAAGCAGTGCCAAAAAAACCACTGCTGGTCAAAGCCCCTGAGACTAATTCCCTTAGAGGGAAAGGATTAAAAGTAATTTCCTGAAAAAGCTGGCAACGAACGTATTTATGTGGAAAAAACGTCATTGCTCTCAGTGTTTTAAAACATTGTATTTTGAGATGTATTGAACCCTGATTTCCAAAGGTGAATAACTGGATCCTCAGTTGTTTCAGTATCTTGTTTTTCATTCATGATTTGATGAGTTTACTACTGAGCTCATGCAGAAACTGTTTCTTTCACTACACAGATCTAACTTGTAACTCCAATCTTACATTTGTAACTCAAGCCAGTAGTCAGCTCTTGATCCCAGGCCCAACCCCCCCCGTTACCGAATGTCAGCTTTATGTGAGTAATTTCCTTAGTTCTTTTGAAGATTTTTATGGATTGCAGAGGGAAGACAAGCCTTACTGCAGACTTCAGTTTTTCCCCATATCCTTGCCACCTGATTGTGTATCGAGTACCACAATATAATCCCAGATTTTATGGCTACTTTCCTTGAAGCCTGTCAATACAGGAATGTTTCAGGGGAAAATACTATGGTATGAAAGATGGTTTTTTTTCTATTTGTAGATTAGAGCACTACCAGATTTTAGTACTGATTACTGTTCTACAGGCAAAGTCTGCTTTTTCTACCGAATATCAATCATTCCTGCTTTTTCTTTTTTTTACTTAATGGCCTTTCCATAATTTTGTCTTGCTTTTGTGAAATTTATGAAGTTAATTTGCACATATGATTCTGCTACCAGTGATAATATGAACACACCCCAAAACACCTTGTGTTAAACTTAGTTTCATGATAAGCAAGTAAAATTCACATGTTCTTTATTTGTCCATATAATACACCTTTTTTTTTTTTAAGTTTTAAAATTAGATAAAAGCATATTAAATGGCAGGTGTATGAAGTTCTTCAGAAACAATGCCAGAACAAAAAATTGAATTACAAAATGTTAAAAAATATGTAGGTACATTTGAACTTAACATTCCACTAACGTATAATGTTACAGATATTGTCTAATGAAAAATAATTGTGCCACTTACCTATTTTTGCTGTTTCTAGGAACTTTTTATTCTGTACATAGGACGATTCTGTACAAAATATGAAGTCTACATTTTTATTACTTATTACCATAAAACAAGGTACAATGTATGTACAATATTAAAATGAAGCCATACTAAAGCCACACTAAAAAGACACTTGTAATATTACTTTCGACATTCCTGATGTACAGGTGTAATTTTGGAAAATGGGGGAAGGTATCAGACAGAACTTTATGAAGAACAACAGTCACCAAAATTCTACTTTAATTTTTCTTTTTATTTTGGATGTATTAGTTTTAGAATTGTTTAGTACAAGATTATACGAAATATATAAATATTGATAACAAACATGCTAAACCATTAGTGATGGTAAGATTTGGGAATATTGCCTAAGCAAATGTTCAGTGACCCAAAATTTCAAATATGCATTTATAGAGAACTTGAAGCATCTAATTACCACAATACTTCCCTTTTTGGTGAGTGTTTATCTTCAATAAAGAATAAAAATAAAAACTAGACAGTGAAAGATGTTCTTATACGTTGAGTATCACACAATCAATCAAACACTGATATACAGTTGGGTTTTTCCCCCCCCTTGGATAACATAAGAGTAATTCCTTTCAGCAATCTCTTGCACAGACATACTGAACACCCAAAATCAAAGGTAACTGATAATCTACCAGCTAAAGATGGAAGTTCAAACAATGGTATATCAAAATACATAGATGTTGCTTTACACAATTAAAAAAGCACCCTTTTTCCCTCAAAAGTAGAAGGCATCTTTAAACTGTTTTCATATAGTTTATCCTAATGGTAAAGCATTTTCTTTTTCAAGTTTTACAGGAAATGTTTTCAGACACAGTGGACATTCCACTTAAAGGTTGGGTTGGTCTTTAAATTTAGGTGTTGTAAGCCAATATTTACCACTCACAATTTTCTTCCAGTAGACAATGTAACAAATATTGGAAATTGAATGTTAAATGCAACCAACGAACAGCAGGCACTACATCTGCACAAGGTTACTATGAATGTCTGCTTTGAGCAATACTTTTTTTTATGTATGCAGGAGATGTTATACTTCCTTAAAAAGTCAAACAAAACTATTTTTAAAGAAGCCACATTTTTTCTCTTTATGCATCAAGACATTAAACATTAAGTTATATCATGTTACTGCCAGAGACAAAAGAAACTAATCACCCATTTAGAATAGCAGAACACATTTCAAACAGCTTGTAAGCAGGATAAGTAAGTCAAAATACTGGCCACCCTGAGAGAAATCAAATATTGAAGACAAAGCACTATATTTCAAAAGAGATTTTCCTCCCGTGCTTTTCCATCTACAACAAAAAGCTCATTACATGCAAGTAATCTTGTGGAATATATAGCAGCATTTGAAGATCATCAGCAACTCAGATGCATTTTCAGTTCACTTGTGAGGTGTATTTGCAGCACATGTGCTCTTTACAACAACAAGAAAAATATTTTCACGGTAAAATTATGGTCACTATCTCCTCAGCTCTTAGACTCATTTAAAAAGAAGCAGAATCAAATTCAAGAGTCTGTTCTTTTTTTTTCTTTTTTTTAAATTTTAATAAGCTTATGATGTTGTGTTCATCTTTCAGATAAAAACTGATGCAACTGAAATCACACATAGTATCTGCCACAGAATATTGAACTCCTAGAGCCCAAGAAAAATGCTGAGTATTAAAAGCTCAGATAAGGGAGAAAACAGTGAAAGAGTTATTTTATTGACTTGAAAAAAATTAAAATGAAATTTTATATTCAGTCTATTCCCAGTCATAGTAAACAAATTTTCGTTTTAGGAAAGATTCTTCTACCAGTTTATATCTGGAATACCGGTGCCATATTACACACTAAAGACTGGAAGATATGGCTTTAAATATACATAAAGTATTAGGATGTGGTATATATAGATATATATATATCTTTACCCTAAGTAAAAGAGAAATGAATTTACAGAATTCTTAGAAAGGAATGATCACTGAGGATTGTCATGAATGTTATCACTTTGTAAGCCATGTTTTATAATACAAAAGAATAACTGTATTTTCAAAACTGCTGGTATATAACAAGACAGCAATAATGTTGAAACAACTGTAAAGCTGAGAAATCCTAGAAAAAGTTTAATACTTATATCTGAAATAATTTTCCTTCTGAAAACACACATTTATCATTAGTACCAACTATTGGTCATTCACTTATTTAGATGGAAAGATTTTATGGAACGTTTTTCTCAAATGTGACTATAAAAACTGCATGTTATCAGCTAGTTGGTACTATGACAACACCTCCAGGAAATTGTGTCCACTTGATTATAGTCAACCCAATATTCTGCAAATGGAACTGGGTAATTTACCATTGTTTGAACTACTAATCTTGAGCTGCATGCTCTATTAAGTTATTGCCTACAGAAATGGGTTGAAGAAAGCTTTGACTTTGTGTGTAACTGATTGGTATGGCACAAAAAATTAAGTTCTACTGTAGAACTGAGTCCAGAAAAGAAAACAACTTTTCCTCCAAAATAATATTTCACTGTAATAGTTTAATGCCCATCGTGTGATATTAATTCATCAGCTCTGCAATGTGATTCCAAGGCTTTCATGGTATAGATATCCTGAGGCAGTTCTGACTTGCGTCGCACAAGAGGACGATCTTTTTTCTGATCTTTTTGTGCCTGAAATAAAAATAGAACAAAGTGAGCCAAACATACTAATTCCTAAACATTACTTAAGAGTACTTCTTGCGCATCAGTATACTCACTTACAGGAAAAGAAATAATAAATCTCTGGAAAGAAGTTTATACTTTCTCCTCTTTACCCTACCATCTATGCTGGTTCAAGTATTAAAACCAATTTTTTTGCTACGAGGAAAACTAGAAACAACCATGAAATTCTAAGCTATTAACAATCATGACATCACTACCATTTTACCAATGCTCTCTCAAACCAGACAATATTCCTAACAAAGTACCTTTAACTTTATAATGGTGTCTTTATGTAGTTCCCATGTCTGTCTCACCTACCCTAATTTGCTTGTTTATTCTTTTTTTTCCCCCTATAAACAAGTCCTCAATAAAAAATTGCTTGGCTTTTACTCAGCCATTTATTTATCGGCATGTTCAAAGCTAGTAAGTCACAGTAGTCCAACAAGGTTTCTAAGAAGAAACCTTAAAAGAGACTATGTAGCAGATTCACAGGCATTAGAAACATAACACTACTTCTGGCTCCTAGACCATCATTTGAAAGTAGCAGCCCTGGTGTAGCCTATTACTACAGAACAAATGGTTATGGGACTGAAAATACAAGCCAAGTTCATGATTAACAGTCACCTAAAGAAATTAATTCATAAATTGGAGCACTTTGATATCTCCACAAGGCTTTACCTGACAAGCCTCTTCTTTCACTGTCTTTTTCAGCGTCTGCAAATCTTCAATTAAAGGCCCGTCTGTTTCCATTGCAACAGGACTGTTCAGCGAACTCGTGTCACTGTATGTTGGGTACTAATAAAATGCAAAATGTTAAAATAATCATTCTTAGTCATAATAAGTAAACTAGGAGTGTATTTGAGCATTTGATTGATATGACTAGTTATTTGAGATTAACTTCAATATTTTATGCATCCAGAGATTAAGTAATAGATATTAGAATTGAACTGCAATACTTTCACACACGGCAGAAATATCCTGCTGAAAAATACAGTCAGCATTAAAAAAAGGATGGTTTGATTATCTGAGACTCAATTTTAAAATACTCCTATTTTGTCAGTATTGCATTTTACTTGCTGATGCAATTTTGTGTTGGAAGAAAAAATACACTATTAAAACACCAAATATACCTAATATACATTTAATATGATTTCAAACAAAAAAACCTCTTTTCTGTCTTTGGAAAGAAAAACAATTATAAAAGTACTCTAGGAATTAAAAAACCCCAAAATCTTTGTTGTCCAGTAATCTTAATACATCAGATCTTATTTTATTTCAGATGAGGTGTATATAGTTTTGAATTCAGAATTTATTTACATGCTCACACAGACATCAGTTTTTCCTCATAAATAGTTTGGTATCTGAGTGTACCAATAACTCGATGCAAATGAGAAAAAAAATAAAAAACCCCTAACAGCAAGGATTTAACAAATATAATGATTTAAAATTTTAAATTGTACTTTTGTGTCATGCAGAATCAGGAACAGGTTTGAATAACAAGAATCATCAGTTAGTTATTAGATTAACTAAAAAGTTAGTAGACATTCCAGGAAAAAGAAACACCTAAAAATCCATTATCTAGAGCACTAAAAGCATTTATATCCTTATGTCAATTTAGTGGAGCATTCGGTAATTTGTATTTTAAAATTTCTTTCAAATGTTAGCTTTCTTCAAGCAGATTATGCAGAACATACTGTATACAGGTGGTGTTAACCAGTATCAGAAAATGTATTTACAAGAAGTTCCTTGGAAAGAAAAGGAAATTGATACTGTAGAACTCTAAATTTTTCTACAACTCAATCCACTTATTTAGCCAAACAGGTAATAGTTGATCATTTGTGATAGCAAGTGACCATGTATATCAAGTACTCTTCAAGCAATGCTTTTGTATGATTTATGTCATTAAAGAAATGTTTTGTCGGTGGAAGTCAATTATTGCATTCATATGAATAGTCCTTTTTGATTTGTTTAATTGATCTGTTGTCAACTGACATTTTATTAATTTTAATAGATTTTACTTAAGCAGTTTAGTAATTGCTCCCTGGCAAATAACCCAAGAGGAAAAAAACATTTATGAATTTCCTCTTCTTAGAAAAAGAGATTACCTCATACTTTCTGTTTTAAAATAGCACTGAGATCAGGAAGTGTCCCACTTCTGTTTACAGAGTACCATTTCTCCCTCTTCCACCACTTTAAACTCAGCTAGATGGTTTTGGAAATATACAGTACATTCAGTTTCTTGCTACAGTATAACAGAATTCTGGCTGTGAAGTAATTTGAATGTTTGGAGGTTTTTTGTTCATATGATTGAGCTGAAAGAAAACTGGCAGCAATCTCCAAGCAAGTGAAGGGGTGTGGGGGGGATCCAAGGCAAACCATTTCCTTCTCCTGTAATTTCAACATCCAATGAATAGTCTAAAGGACCTTTGTTTTGTTATCATAACTGAGCCACATAATTAATGCTGGACAGTATGGTTCCTGCAGGAAAGACCTGAGTAGCAGGTTCACCAGCAGAGCAGCCCAGTGCAAGTATGGGAACAAATGCACCACACAAGAACATACAATATTAATCCATCTGATACAAAGGAAAACTGACCAGTCAAAACTCACAGTTTGCAGAAAGATCTCTTTTGTAATATATTTGCAAAACAGCTTTTCAAGAGAAACCAATTATGGCTTCTCTATATTTTTCCATAATTTTGCACAATAACTTTTCAAACTGCAATACGGTAAAAGTCCTATTATAAGGAAAGGAAAAAGTACTTCATATCACACTTTTCAGAAACCTTTTTTAAAAAAAATAATTACTTGCACAAGAGAAAGGTTACAAATTTGAAAAGTACTTTTATTGTGTATCTTTCATAATACAATTGGTGAAATTCCTTTATTTCCATGATCAGTCAGACCTGTTTCCCCCACTGATATTTAACAAAATTAGAGTATTTAAACATGATCATGTTAATCTTTTCTAAATACCTGGGGATTTGATTTGGCTAGATTTTCTATTTTAACCCATGCTTCTTCCCGCTCCTTCAATTTTAGCTTCTCTCTGGAAAAAAAAAATCATATAGAAGTAAAAGAATTCAACAAAATAAATTATTTAGCTATACCTGTTTGAGTCTACTGTCCAAAACACCACTGTTGACAGGATAATTTGCATCATATCAATACCCCATGATCTCAAATCAACATTAAAAGGGAAAAACCTCCAGATTTTCTCATGAAGGCAACAAACTGGCTGATACCAGTTTATCTTTAGCACACGTACATTGTTAAAAGTAAAAATTAAAACAGAAGTTTTGATCTAGGCTGAAAGCACATTTTTCTTTTATTTCTAATATTAGAATGCTATATTGGTAAACAAGAAGTCGGTAAATGACCATGAAAGGGCAGAGATTTTTACTTGCCAGCCCAATGGCTTCAGGTAATAGGTTAAAGGAAAAGGCACCAGAGACCTTTTGAATTGAACTCTAACAGAGAAGTACCCAACAAAACCATGCTCACCCTAGGGAGTAGCAAGCCTAGAGGGATGACATAAATGTGGGTTGGTTTTTTTGTTGTTTTGTGTTTTCTTTAACAAAGTAGAAAAAGTTTGTTTTCTTATGCCTAATGCAATTTGAAAACGTAAAATCTAGTTTGTTTTCCTTTCTTTCTTACAAATAACATCTTCTTGCAGAGACTAGAATGATCACCTGTCTTTGAATGCTGGTAGAATTTAAAACAATTTTGAACTAAGATTGCTAAAAATGCTCTCAATGCACAGAGCAGATGATCCAAATGTCAAGAAAAAAAGGAAGAGCAATTATATCCAAGCACATACACAATTTGCCTCCAGCTCTCAATTAAATTAATTCAAGATGGGAGGTAGGAACCCTTTAACCATCCCCCTTTTTCAGTTCTTATGTGAGGGGAGATTTTTTATTTTGGTTTTGTGTTGCTAGCTCATCGCTCAGCACCCTGCTTTAGTTCACACTCAGAACATCACCCAAAAATGTTGTAAAAATCAGAGAAGAAAAGATTTGATTTCTCATTTAAAAGGGGTTCCACTTACTTGCAATCAGGAAAAAGAGAATTACAGTCTTTTTTTGAAGAGCCACTGCTCATATTTTGTCACAAACCTTAAGAATTTGATACAGTACAAGATCATTTCTTCTTGAATTCTAACAGGGAACTTCAAAACTTGGACAAATCAAGCTACATTGAGAATCTGTACTACTTCCAGTATACCAGTTTAAAATAGGTGTCTAATCTGAACCACTACTTGAAACAATTCCTGATTACTTTGCAATTTAAAATAAAATTCAAATCCAGACATTTTATATCCAGTTAGTGGGTAGGTACTAACCCATTTCTGCTAGTCCACTAGCTGCTTCCAGCCCCTAAAATGAGACCCAAACCATTAAAATTTCTGACTTGTCTGTCTCATTTTAGCCGAATTCTTCCATCAAATAAAATCTGTACTAGAGACCTGCACTACAGTAGAATAATAACTTGATTTCAGGTAACTTCTATAATAATATGAAGATATGCTAACACACAATGCAATGCTGAAAAATACTGGGAAGGTATTTTGGGACAAACTGAGTGACAACATGAAAGGAAGTACACTGGGTAAATAAAGCATGCAAAAATAAACACAGGATGTGAACTAAATTGTTCAACAGATTCTTTACACTGGGCTCCACCATTACCAGTGTCCCTCTCAAAAACTTAATTTTTAGGAAGATGGTGACCCCAGAAGTATTAGCCTATATGAGATGCCTTATTGTCAGGAAGATTTACAATTCACATTTCAGCAAGTCAACTTTGAGACTGCTGGAATCAAATGGGCAACTTCCCACTAATGACACAGTGGTTTTTCAGAGCTAAAGAACTCTGAACAAATTACTCAAGAACAGACAGACACACTGACATGAAAACTTACTTCAGTTTTTCTGCTTTAAATTGCTGTGTGCAGTCATCGAACAGTTTTTGGTTCATCTCCATGAAGAGTTTCAGAGCATTGTATATCAAGCCATGTATTGTCCTATAAGTAAAACTTCTGGTTGAAACTCAGAGTACTTTAAACTTTGAAATCTACTTTTTCTGGTCAACAGTAGCCAATAGCCTACATAACTGGAAAATTACATCATTTCAGAATAAGTGGAAATAAAATTAATTAGTGGAAGTTTCAATTTACCCACAAGAGGCCTAACACTAAAATTACCAACTTTGAATAAAGTTTTCTTACTCTGCAGTACTACTCATCACTTACACTTCTGACATTTGAACTTCACTCTTAATACTACATGTATCAATACAGGCCTAGTTGTGAAATTTAGTAGCAGATGCTAATCCCATAAGGGTTTGTAAGGAAAATGCAGTATGACATTAAAGATTTTGATGTAAGTAACTTACTGGCAACTGATAAATTGAAGAAAAAAAGAGTTAGTAATTAAAAGGAGTGCAAAAAAGACCTCATTCCTTTTGAAAACTGCCACACAGCAACAGCACTCAGTTCAATGCAATTATGCCAGAACTCTTAAGAAATGTGTTAGAAAAGTAAAGTTGAAAACATCACAAAAATTACACAAAACCAATCTGCTTTATAAGGCACTTTTACAGATTGATTTACAGCTCCAAGCTATAATGTACTGCTGCTCAAAAAGCAATCTGTTAAATGATTACTTTGTATTGTATATGGAGTTACAAGTAAGAGTGCAGCTGTACTGGTAGCATGACTTTTACTCAGAATAAAATGAATGCATGACCTTGAAAGTCAGAAAAAAATAACCAACAGCAACCCACATTTACTATGTACAATTGCATCATTGAATTGGAATTTTATTAATGGGTACATTATTTGTTACTGCTTGCACCCAGCGACAGTAAGCAACCACTTTAACATCACTTTATTTTCCATTTCTTTCAGTGTTTAATTGTAGACTGATTACTCCTTCTTGGCCAGCCCATCAGCAGTCCTCAATTCACAGCTAGAGCCAGACTGGGATACTGTCACCATCCCAGCAGTTGCACAATAGCTCAAACAAAGAGGCACTTTACAATGGAACAGCTGCAGAAGGGAGCTGACCAGGACTGTTTTCATGCGTAAGTACGACGTTATTGTGGGGAAAAAAGTGAAAATAATCAATGGAGAAAGAAGAAAAAAAGGAATAAACAAAAAGAAAATAAAAAGAAGGGGAAAAACTTATCTGATCTACAACATATTTCACTAGAATGCAGAAGAAATGCAAATCAGTAAATAGGTTAGTGATCAGAAATAAAAGTTAAGTCTTTAGAAGTATCTGAACTACACTTGAATGCCAAATTTGCTCCATATTTACAGAAGAATGTGATGGATTAGATGCACTAAAACACTCTTGTTTAATTAAAAAAAGGAAAAGCTATCTTCCACAGTTCTAAATACTTCCTCAAAATTGACAACAACAGTCTCTTTATCCAACAACTTCAATGTCATGGAATAAACAGCTCAACACACTGTTAAATTAGCAACTCACAGATCCAAACTCTTAAACCTACAACTACACAGAAGTGAAGTAGCAGAAATTTGTACAAGTGTTTCTTACTTATTCCAATGCGTCTTTGAATTCCGGTACAAGGATGGAAACATGATGGGTAAAATCTTTGCTGCATTATCACTAATTAAACTCATAATATATTCATTATTCCAGTAGTATAATGCTCGCTCTGCAACCTAAGACAACATGAAAAAAGGAACACTTCTTCAATCTCTTACAGAGCAAATAATTATAACATTTGGCAAATATAAGGGAAAGGTAAGAAAAGCTGCAAATCAGACTTGGATTTTTTAGTGCTAATGAGAGTCATGGAGCTGATGGAGAGACAGAAAAACTGATTTTTACCTTGCTAGGGTCATGATTCAATCTATAACCCATGAACTCTGAAATTCAAGCAAAGAAATACTTTCCAAAAGAACCAGTATTTGTAGAACTTGTATTACAAGTAATGAAATGCAAACACTATACTGAAAGGGTTCAGGTACTTCTGAAAACTGAGTTTTTCAGCTTTTTTATGGTAAGCATAACACTGAAGTGAATCTCCCAAAATGAATGCACATATTGCACTCTTGAGAACAAACAGTAAAACTAATGTTTGGATCCCTGCAACTTGACGTAGAATTGAAGACTCCTTTGCAACAAATAAAATTCATTATGGTGAATAATACATTACAAGTCTGCTTTACAAAAATTCTGCTATCATTGTACATGCAGTAAATACAGACCTGAAAGTGTGGACTGGACACACATTTGGCTAGCTGTCTGAAGAGAGGTTCCATAACTTTAACAAATTCAGATGGCTCAATAACATCTAAAATTTCTTCTAGTTCATTTAAAAACATGACTTCTTTTGGACTGTGAGTCTTTGGCCAGTATTTCAGCAGTGCCATTACCACCTGTAGAGACAAAGATAAAATAATTTCATGATAATTCCACTTCACCTTGAACTCAATTATAATGCATTAATAAGTCTGGTATTTTAAGCAGAACACAAAAGTTTTGATTTCTTGTCCAATGTAACAGTAGTAATCAGACATGGTTTAGTGGCACAGAAATAACTGTTAATAGGTCTAAACTCACTTCTTCAGAAAACAAAGTTATATGTCTGTAAGACATGTTCAAAAATAATAACCATAATACTAGAGAGAAAACGTAACATCTAACTTCATAGGACCAAAATTTGCTACTATATCATCAGGAAAATTACCTGCCACTTAAGTGACAGCAGCTTTAAATCTCTACCTTCTTGGGGATGTAATCCAAAACTCAAGCAATTAAGTTCTATTAATATATTTTAACAAAGTATTTATTTTAAATGCCTGAATTACAAGTGACCAGCTATTCTAGGTATGTTGCTCCTAAACTTTGATTTGACTATCTCACTATAATCTTAGTCTTAACTTTCTTCATGATTAATAAATTATTTACCCAGCTTGCTTACCTAGCAAACCATGAACACTCAAACCACCATTCTGTGATTCTATGATTTTTAAATATAAAAGCTGTAAGCAATAATTAATATCATCAGTGACAAGACAACTCTGAGAAATAAGTGCTTCTTTCACGTATATATTATTCAATCATGAAAGCAGACATTATGTCCTCAATGAAGCCTTGGTAAATATACACAGATTAAAAAAAATAAGATGTCAGAAAGTTTCATGTGACAATTATAAGGGGAAGCAAAGACCAGGATCTTTTGAAGAGGAACTTAGTACTTTGCTGATGTGTGTGCTAAGTTTTTAAAGAGATTTATAATCACATACTAATTTGGGATCATAAAAAGAAACAAACCTGGTTGCATATTAGTTCTAGATTTCTGGACTCCTACTAGGAAAAATGCAACATCCTATCTGATGTCTGGAAGAAAGCTAAGAAAACAAGATCTCATACAGTAGAAATGATAGAATGCCTGACATTTGCTGTCTTTTAATATTTAATAAGCTCCACCTAGAAGAGAACTCCTGCTCAGGTGTATACTTCCATTTGTTTCAAGAAATCCCGTTTCCATTTTACAATGGAAATGGTCATAATCTAATAATGTGCACTTCTGTTAGCAGCAGTTGTTTTATTGATTTACTGATTAAACAGGTTAGATCTTACCTACTTGATATTGGGTGTAATGAAGCAAACCACTAGATACTATAGGGGACAGTTAAAACTATTCATCTCTGCAATTATGTGCAGCCAGACCAAAGCCTGATTTTGTTCAAGGTTGGTAGACATGAACAAGATCTGATTTAAAAGCCTTGCACCAATAAATAGCTGTGTGTCAGAAGTCTCTGTTCCATTGTAAATCCATCTCTGAACAGAGCACAGTTCAAGTAAGTTAATTTCTGACTAAACTGCTTCTGGATCCACCATCTCCTGTCTGCTCAGCCAGAACAAAATAAGCAGAATAAAATCTGTCTCTTTGCAAGACCTGTACTATTAATGTTGATTTAGTTATTTTTAGATATTCTGAACAACTGCTGGACAAAACTAAATTTGATAGATCCAAATGGTTAAATATTTGACTCAAATATCAAAAATTACAAATAAATACTTTGATCCCCAAACCTCCTTAAACAGTCTACAGATGTAAGGTGCGTTAATAGTTCAAAATATGCAATAATAGCAAGATAAACTTACCGGTTCTGTAAGTGTGCTGTCCTTTTCTAAAAACTGAACTACACAGTATGCCAGCTACAGTAAAAGAAAAAGTTCTATTAATTCTCACTATGAAACTGAACACATTTTGAAGTCACTAGCATAAGTCAAGAATAATTTTGAATGCTTCAAATAAAACAAGTTTCTTCTGTAATTAAAAAAATTTAAAATTTGAAAACCTATTTGGCAGACAACTTAAACAGAAGGGTAAATAGGCTTTAGCAATTCCTTCCAACCTTTGCAAGTGTGTCCTCATCTCTTCCTGTGTTATAATGTAGATACACATGATGATGCTTTCTTTTTAGACCCAGTACTTTGCATTTCATTACACTTCATCTTTTCAAATACAGGATTTAAAAATCATGACCTGTCCTATAGAGTGCTTTCCACTCACTAACATTTTGGTGTCCTGTGCTGATTTAGTATGTTCTATTTCGTAACCTAAGTTAGATAAAAGTGCATTGAACTGTAAACTTGGGATTTTTAAATGTATCACAACTAATGATAACTATGCCCATCAATGTAAGCTGATGGATTAAAAGCACAGTACAACTCAGGAGAACCCTTTTTTCTGTGTACTTCTAAAAGGATATATTGAATTAAATAATGATGTCCTCGTAAATTCCCAATTCCTTTCAAAACAGGAAATTCAACAAACTGAATTCAGCAGAATTGCTTCATGTAATTTAGAATAAAGTGTTTATAAATGACATTCATTAAAACCATACTTTTCTGCAAGTTTTTATGTCTAAACATTACAGACAAGAAGATAAACAAAAAATCCTGCGTGGATAAATACTAAGAACTCTCACATTAACCAACTACTACATATGTTTCATCTATAAACACTACAGTGCTTTTAAAAAGGCTATTATTGTGTAAACACATGTTTTCTTTTTAATTTTTCTATCAGCAAGTCAAGCATTACAGACATATGTGTTGAGTAATTTCCCCCAGGCTGGTTAGCAAGGAAGTTTTGGAGCTTAGAACTGAATTTACATCAGACTTACTCAAGTCCCCCAACCTCTTCAAGCAAGCTTACTTAAACACTAGTAAGAAAAACACTAAGTAAAATTTACCTGTGGATGGTAGACACTGAGTGATTTCACTTTGTGCAATGGTAACAAAACCTTCAATAGGAATATTTTGTGCTCTTCTTTTAATGGTAAGGCAAATCCATTAATTATGCTGCCAGGGAAAGAAATTTAAAAATAAAGATCAGTAATTATATGGAAGTTTGCACTAATGTACAGGATATACAAAAATTCTTGGACTTATTTTCTAATATTTACAAATGAATAGAACAGTCAACTCAATCTCTGTCCATACCTTAGCCAAGTTTTTCAGCAGTCCCAAATTCTTCTTCCAAGCTGCACACAACTACACCTACAGCTGAGACTTGACAAAAATTGTCACGTCCCAAAACATCACCACAAGGTTCAAGTTTTTTCTGTGCTTCCACAATCTTACACAATATCCCTTTAATTTTTGAAGTCTATTCTTAAAAGCAAGTGAGTTTAACGAAACAAAATCTACAACTTACCTTCCCAGTATTTCCAGTAATTCTGCTATGCCATTGTGATGTTCTGTTTCATAAATAAACCTAAATAAATGGAACATTTTATTGGTTTACTTCTGAAAAGAGATACAAATCTAATACTATCTATCATTACCCAAATATTTCAGTCACTCAGTAAAAGGAAAGCAGAGAGAGACAATGGAAAAGAAGCTTTGTGGAAACAAAAATCAGTAGCACACCCAGCTGTTTTCAAGCTTCACACCTGCTTGCTCTTTTCTCCCACATTTAACAAAGCAGCCTACACTCAAGCTTTTACCAATACTCGTATTTTATGCCATTTTAATAATGCAAAACTGAACACAGCAAATAACACTTTAAATATTAAAATAACACAAGAGTATCTGGCATAATTAAATATCATGACTCAACCTTCTGTAGCAAATGCAAGCACAAGGTGTTCAAACAGTTACTACTTCTGGATGTAAAAAGCTTTTTGGCATTACACATCTCTGTGCATACAAAAGGCTTGCAATAAACAAAGGAAGTCACATTTTCCTGAATCTCCTTTAGACAGAGCACTGTAATTTACTAGGCAGTCACCTTTCAGCCTCTTTCACCTGAGTGCAAATTTATTGACAAAGTTCTATGCATGGCTTCAGGTAATTTGCAGAGTTATAAGCATTTACACTTAGAAGAAAATAATTCCACTAATTTGAAAGCAATTTTTAATTTGAAAATTTGTCACAGGCTGACATAAAAGCTACTTTTAATCCAGAATATTTGAAGCGACAGTTTTTAATTCTTAAAAATCCCTTCCATATAATTCATGATATAATTCCAAGCAAAATTAAACACAGTGATGCAAAAAGGTTTGGATTGAAGTAATAGGCACATACAGGTTTCATAATTTAAAAAAAAAGTGTTTTGCTTCTGGGAAAAAATAGATTAACACACTGTGGGGAAAGAATTAATTTAATTCTGGTCAATGACTAAAAGACAAATGAAGGCCACACATTTCTCAGGTAAGCACAGTAATAAACTGACAACCTAAAGGCAAAAGTATATGAAAAAGAAATATTTCTGAAGTTGTACACATACTTCAAGAGTTTATCATTTCACACAGCCCAATTCACTAATTCAAGACAAGGTGGAACAACTTCTTCTTGGTGATCATAAACAAATGCACCAATTTACATTTGGATGCAAAATTTTTGAGCTCCTAAATATTATACAGCTAAGTGAGTTTTTGTCTGAGTTTGTGGTTGGCTTTTCTTTTTCTCCCACAACTTCACAGCTGTGTAAATTACATAATCTCCCATATACATGTCAGACTCATTCTCTTATACAAACTATACAAAGTTGATCTAACAACCAGACAATTTCTTAGTCTTTAAAAAACTTAGCCCCAGAACTATCTGTATTTGAAGACTTTGCTTCCATTATCTCTGAAAGCAAAGAGCAAGATGGTAAATAAAACACTTTTCAGAAGTGCATATGATGTGCTATGATGCTGTTTTACCATCTGTTCAGATATTTGACCAAATTATGCATTTTGGATTTAATTTAATAAAATCATTGGGAAATTTATTAATGTGTGGGGGAAAAAAATCTGCATCTTCAAGATCCACTTGTACTTTTTCCTTGGGATACAGTGGCTCTTCACTTGTCCTGTCAAGACTGTCCTGGGAAGTCAACCTCCAGCTGGCCGCAAGACAGTGCAGGCTCACTAATTATTTTAGAGTAGCTCCTCTATATCCCTTCCAAAGGCTCAGTTGTTGCCATAGGCAGCTCCCCCAGCTCCCTCTACAGCTGGTACTGCTGGGTGCCATTCATGATGTGGCACTGAGGGCCTGGCAGCTTTTTGCTACTTTCTTAAAGAGGTAGCACCATACATTCATTGTGGGATGAAAACAGTGGCAGAGAAGGAGCAGGATGTAAAACTGATATACAGTTGTATATCAGTTATTTGTAGAAAAGGAAAGAATATCAAACGAAAAAATTCAAACAGGCACCATTATCTTGCATTCACACTAGACTTAATAGGAGTAAAAACACACTTCCAAAGACCTTTGGTAATACACTGGTTTGTATCAGTGATAATACTAGAGTTCATTCTAGGCAACAAACAAATATTTCACAACAGCTCAACTGCACATGTCAATTCTGAGGAAAGAAGAGGCAGCACACATGTTCCTTTAAGCAAATTACAGGTCCCTCAGTTACTCAATTTCAGCTCATTTTCTGCATTATAAAGAACTACACCTTATGAAGGCATTAGTGTAATACAAACACTACTATCCCTCACCCCCACAAAAAGCCTCCCACAAAGATACCAAACCACCCACTAAATCATACACTAACTCAAATTTCAGCTGCCAGATATATGCCACAGGCAATACTGCCCTAATTTAAATCTCCCAGAGTGGTATTAATTATTATTAGATGTAGCAATATTGAGTATAAACATATTAAAATGTTTAAATTCATTTAAAATGAATTTTAAAAATTGCTAGCAGTGTCTTGGAGTGTTTTAATTACATACCTGATCACATGTACCATAATACAAAGATGTTGACATACCTATAAAATATATTATTAATTTGTTTCCGGATGTAAGCTCTTAAGCCTAAGAATTTCCCATATATTCTGTGTAGAGTTGTTTTAAGAAAATCTCTTTCACGTGGATCTTCACTGTCAAAGAGCTCTAAAAGCTGAAAAGAGGGAAAAAAGATGCACTTTCACTGAATCTAATGCATTGTAAAAATAATTTAGAGCTTGAAGTTTTAAAAAAATATCTTTTTTTACCTCACCTGTAATACAAACTTCTGATCAATATATTTCTTAGCTATATTAGGCTGAAAATCTGGAGATTCTAAAAACCTTAAGAAAAATTCATAAACAAGCTGGAAAAAATAAACAATAAAAAACCCAGGATTAGTATTATAAGCAAGAATCATTTTATAAGCATCACATTACTAAAATTGCTGATTAGTTGCTCAGAACTGCAAAATGTTTTTAGTCATATTTATCTATATAACACACAGTAAAGGCTTTGCTCTTGCTCTCCTGACAAATTAACAAATTTGAGGTTACTTAAACTGCAGAAATTCTGCTGAGCTCCACCACTACACTTTACTCAAGTGACACACAGTAATCTAATATTTATCATGCCCAGAAGTCCATGTTCTAAGAAGTCTCTGTTCTCCTCTGTTTGTCACGGTACCTCTGGAAGCTAAAGCTGTGCCAGAGCCAGATCAAAGCATTCATAGTGACAAACAGAAGCTCATTTAAAATCTCAGCAGTTACACCTCTACCATAAGAAACAATGAGCCTTTAACCTATAACAACTGATTTTTTTTAAAAAAATTTCAGTTTTAATTCAAGAAGCACATTTTAAAAATTACATAGAAAATAACTGGTTTGAGATAAACACGTAACATAAACAATTTAGAATAGATAAACAATGAATTTAATATCAAAATTCTCTTATAGACTGCGATGTTTCAGCTCCCATGAAGTACCTGTAGATGAGGCCATGCAGCTTCTAAGGTTGGTTCATCTTCCTCTGGATCAAATTCTGCTCCCGTTGGATTGGAAGATGGTGGTAATGTTCGAAACATATTAACTGCAAACTGAAATTACACGTGTCTTTAAGAACTCTGAAACAATTGAATGACTAAAAAAAATACTTCCAAGACAGTTTTGGCTAAGAATTCTTTACATTGACTATTTTAATTAACATTTGCAAAAATACATGCTATATAATACAGCATTTTAAACAGTGAGGAACATTCATACTTCACATAGTTCTAACTTGGAGAACACTTTTCCATGCAGTAAGCAGTCTTTGAAACACAAAACTACTGTCAGGATGTGTTTTATGAGGATACCGCTCTGATCTCTCTACACACAGACATGTATGTAAGCAAATGTATGAAAAATGTTTACACAAACATTTTTTAATATACACACTTAATAAGGCCATGCAGCAACCTGCAAAATTGTAAGTCAGAGGTAGAGATGCAAACCAAAGATAATTCACATCTGTTCTTCTCTGTAAAATACTAGTTTCATTTCACATAGCAGCTGCACACATATGGGAACACGTCAAAATCAAGTACCACAACACCACCATCCCCACTGTTATTTCTCTTAAACCAGGTCCATATACCTGACATTACACAGCACTGAGGGGGAGGAACTACACACCCTCATCCTTTTAATATTTGAATCCTGAACCCCCTGAAAAACATTTATCATCCTCATGGAAGTGGACCAGTCTGCAAACATGAACTACTTTTCAAGTTGTTGATACAAATGTATTTTAGTGCTTCCAAGGGCTTGTCTACACACAAGGGCCAAGAAGGATGTGTATGTCTGTCCTGCCATCTCACATCTGACAGATGGCTGAGCAGACAGTGGGAGGCAGTATCAAACTGCATCAGCTAAATCTGCAAGGCTTACATTATACTCCCATGAGGGAAAAGTCATCCTGCTGCTCTGTTTTTCTGCATAATATTCCTTCATTCAAGCAATGCAGACAGAGGTCTGATACACACCAAGACTGACATGTCAGAGTAATTACTACTGCAGAGAATTAAAACTAAAGCTGATATATCTTTATGATCCCCTTTTTAAAAGCATGGACATCAAGTGATAAACCACCTCTGACTTTTGTTTAAAAAATATGGTGAAAATTTGCAATAATTGGTGGTCTTCCAAGAAAACAAATCCAGGAAGACCAGACTTGAAATTTAAAACTTGTTGAAGTTGTTAAACAAATGGAAGAATAAGCTTATCTAAAGAATTCTTAAAGTCTCAGGCTCTCACTATAAAAAAGAACATCTGGGTCATGTCAGGTGCTAGCAACCAAGTTTTGTACTTGGTATTTTTTAAAACATAAAATAGATTAAAAACCTAGAGATTATTTTTCCATGAGAAATGGAACCAGCGAAGCCTGATGTGATCTATTTTGCATTTTAAATCCTTGACCAGCAGAATAGAAAACTGCTGAAATCAAGCTGCAGGATCTTGCATTGAAAGCACAAACCTGAAACTCTCTTGGTCCCCTGTCTCTCTTGTCTACCCTACTGAGGTTTAGGAAAATTTGCAATGAATTAATATCACTGAGTCCTTTACCCATTAAATGGCTCATCTTTTTTCTAACTTCTCAGTCTTGACCAAACAGACAAGACACAATCTGCAAAGTCTTATCTCCTCTAAGGCAAATTTCCCACAGAAGTATAAATAAACACAGCATAATTGAAAAACATTCCCCTCCCCCACCCCAGCTCCTCCTTCCACCAATAAAATTCCACAAGACCCCCCAAACTTATGAAATTAAGAGTCTTTATGAACACTGGCCTAGTGTGCCAAAATTCTGTCAGTGCTGCCAGCACTAACAACACTTCAAAGGACATAACAGGAGGATGGGAGAACAAAAAGGGAAAAGAAAACAACCTGCATTTTTATCAGTTCAGGGGCTTTTGCTGTAATGGCAGTCAGAAATCCTGCTTTTCTTGTGGCCCATTTCATACTACATGAGAATATTTTCAAGCAAGTAGGCATCAGAGATACTACACACTTTCTCCTCCCTTCTGCTGAGCAGCCTGGAAGAAGCTTGATGTGAACAGCTCTGAATGAAGAGGCACATAAACTGAAAGTCTGTGACTTCTGTATTCATATGAAGAAAGCCAACCTTATAGTTAATAGAGCAACAAGCAGCACATTTCTATTCACAGCAGTCCCTCTTATTCTAGAGCAAAGGCAGAGAACACCACACCAACAATGCACCTTCAAACACAAAACCAAAAAAAGCAACCAAACAAAAAACCAACAAAACCTCAAGCTCACATAGGTATAAGTGAGTATGTAGTTTTAGTAATACATGAAAAATTGCAATGAAAACCATGTCAGTTGCTGAATAAAATTAGATCTGCTCCTATATATAGTATAAATTTAAAAAAAATAGTACTACTCTATGTGCTAATTCACAACAGAATATTGTCATAAAGCCTTGCTTTCTGCTAAAGCCGAGCTAAAAAGAAAAGCATTATTAATTTCTAAGTAAGAACCTGAAATGGATGCTTTTTATCACAAAACCCTGAAAAATCATGTACATTTAGAAAATTTACTCATACATTTGCCTACACATTCGCCATAGTTTTGAGAAGAGGTACTTAACTATATTACACCTAGGAAATGGAACTTGTATAACAAGCAGTTAATAAAACATTTCCTTTTTCATCACATCTTTGCTTAGAAATATATAATGAATTTGAAGGACATATCAGCTGGCTCTTTAAGGAAGAAAGGGAAAGTACTCTTGAATCCACTCTGAAAGAAGAAGATTAAACCCATTTTAGAAATTAATTTCTCATACCTTTTGAAAAAAGACTTAGGCTTAACACCAAATTATTAGCTAAGCCACTAGATGAATATATACCTTAAAGCAAAGATCTTACTATAATTTAGACCAGGACACCTAAAATTAAAAAAAAAAAAAAAGGGTGGGGTGGATAGACATGACATGAGCGTTAAGACTATAAAAATAAAGCAGAATGAAATTATAAGTTAAATGTTTACTTTGTCAGAGCGAAAGAATGTTTGAAGCTCTGGAGAAGGAAACATTTTATTTCTAGTAAACAGATAACCTGTGAAATTCATTGCCCTGAGTGATCAGCCTAAGTAATAATTTAGTAACACCAAACAGAACTTGTACACACACACACACATATAGCATGTACACATGTACACAAACAAGTAACCTCCAAGCCGTGAAGTCTAGCAGAATGGCATAGCAAAATCCCAACTTTCTTGCCAACTCCACATACTTTCTAAACTGAGAACCATTCTCAAATCTGAATATTTCTTGATCCTCATAACTTTATTGAAAATGCTATTCCTTACTAATATAATTCAGTGGCAGTAGCAGCACATAACTTATGAATGCTTCTTGGAAGTGTTTTAAAGTACATGAAGACATTACATTTATTTTCCTTAAAATTCCCACAATCAATTCAGATATATGCCTAGAATTTAGCAAATGTTCATCACAATCTACACATACACGCCTGAAGGAAAGATCATAACACTACTGGAGAAAGTATACAGTTGTTTCAACAAATGACCAAAGGAAAAAAAAATCTATCTGAATTTAACCTCAAAATACCAGTCCAGGTGCCTTCACTGACAGTGTCTCTCACAGTGCTGTGTAAAACCAATGCAAGGGAACTCCATACCCTTCAGACCCTTGCAGACAAAAAGCATTTTAACGTCACCAAAAGAATTTTTGAACATTGCCCGCTACCAGCAAAACACTGGCAACCAAGACAGCAGCCAAATTCTGCTGCAAGATTTGTTCAACTGAACAAAGGGCAGAGTTAGTTACCATTGGGTACATCTGAAAACAAAGAAAGATAACGCAGGCATAGAAAGCACAAGCAATGAGCTATGGGCAGTTAAGAACTCTTGCACAAAGCAAGCACCAATGTCTGCCACTGGTATTCAAGAACTTATCCTGAACTCCACTTTACCCAAAGAAAGTCTCAGCGAGCTTATTCTCTTTCCTATCTCTCCTTTCAACAGTGTCAAGTACTCCCAAACAGCAAGCAATTAGAAAAAAAACCCCAGAGATATAAATAAGTTATCAAAACATGGGAAAAGCCATGATCCCATATCTCCTCATTAACCACCCTCAATGCTTTGGGTACATGTTTGACATCCAGAGTTATGTGTAATCCTCATATTCTCAGAAGTCCTCATGAAAATAACTTCTGTCTCAGTAAACACTTATGGCTGATTTAGATAACAATCTTCATCATAAGCAATGTCCTACATACTATAAATCCTTAGAATCTTTGAAGAAGCTTCAAAGTCTGATTTGCGGGAGAATTACTAAATTTGAAGTTTACATTCATGTTAAAGAAGCACTGTTTTCTCAACCCACTGAAAATTCACCCTAAGTTATAAAACCTTGGGAAACATCATCCTGTTACACACACCCAAGAGCTTCTTGTAGGCTTATTAGTTAGGAATTTCAAAATATGCCTTCTGTTCCCAGGGTTTTGCAGACAACAGCTACAGAACCCCAACTGCTACTCCAAGCCACTGGTGTCTGCTCACCACCATGATGAGAGATGAAAGACTCTGCTGTAATTTCGTGGCCTCCTCCTCTGGAGAGGACTTGCAAACAACAGAAAAATAAGCTAAGACTAGCTAGCCAGGATTTGGATATTGAGAAGGGAGGGACAATGCAGGTCTGAATGGCTCACATAACGTGCTCCAGCAGAAACCTCATCTGCCATCCTGTGTACAATAAAGTCTGACTCTCATTCTCACCTCTGAACACAGAATAAAGTCAGTCTCTGGTACTGAACAGGATTACAAGTGTCAAGCTTGCACATGTGACCTTAATTCTAACCTTCCAATTTTTTCAAATTTCGATTTTACAATTTACATGTTTTTTAAACAGTTTTCTGCATATATATGTGTGTGTATGTATGCATGTACTTAACTCCCCTCCCTAATTTTTTAAATACAAGATTTTGTTTTTACCAACTTTACCCATCATCTAATTCTGCTTCATATATGTGTCTAGTTTCTGTCTTACAAAAAGAGAAAAATGAACACTGGCAATAGCATTTCAAAGTCCTGTTACTCTTTTGCAGATGTGCAAACATAGTTGATCTTTTCTGAAAATTTCATCAAAATGGCTTGAGATAAATTGATACACTGAAGAAGCAACATTGAATCATAAACCAGGAACACTTACCATATGTACTACTTCAGGGTAAATAGGTTCTGTGATCACATTGCGATTGTGTGTGATATATTCTACCATTTCACTTAAAGCTGCTCGTTTTACTTCCTTCCACTTTAGGTCACTTAGTGGATCAGAAACAAAGTCAAAAAGTACACAACATTGTCGTAACTTCTGGATAAAAAGCTTTTCTTGATCCGCTGGAGGAACATCTGAAAAGTGAAAATAATTATACAATGTTTAAATTATACTGTAGTGGATTCACTGCCCTCCCCATTTTTACTTTGTGAAACACAGGTATAAAAGTGTTTAAGATTACAAGCAAACTTTCTAAATCTTCATGCAACTTTCAGGAATATCATGTTCCAGAGAATGAACCCCACTGAAATACTCTGTACATATCAGGATGATTAAAAAAATTGCAACAGTGACGCGTAACTTGCCCTTGCCAGAAGCAGACACTGCATGGAAAAAACACATACTTGAAGAAATGCCTGCATGTGTTTTGCTTAAGTAATCCCATGAGCCATTAAAATGACAGATATACGTGAGATTACAAATTATACATAGCAAAAACTTCCAGGATCAGGACTCAAATATCTAGGAAATACTAGATAGCTGGCCAGAGGTAAAGAAAGCAGTACTGTATTTTGACTGCAGCAAAAACTTCGTGTCCAATTAAAATGGCCACACGATTACATCACGAAGCTTAAGAAATGAAATGCTAACACAACACAGAGAATCTGCCTAAGTTTATACCATAACACATTTTATGTTTCTGCCTAATGACTTTTTTATTGTTAAATATGAACTACTAAGGCTGTAATAGCATGTTAAAAAACAGGACTAGAGTGACTTTGTAAATAGTTGTAAACCTGCATTTTACTCCCACTTCTCCTAGTCGATGAGCTTTTCTTTTTCCTTAATTATCATCAAATGCTAAGAATTTTCTTACACAAGCAGCAACAGCTACCATCCAAGTATTTCAAGTGGTATTACTGAATACAAGCTCATTGCGTATGTACAACCTAATTAACTGAATGTGTAACAGATCTAGAGTCCAGGTGTTTAAATACCAGTTGCTCTCCTTGTAAGTGCCTGAAAAACTCCCTATGATAACAAAGGTGGAATAGCTCCTCTCTTGAAGAGAAGCTGCTTTCCGAAGTATTTTTGATATAATAAATCTGGAAGACATTTGGTTTAAAACAACTGGCAATTTTTTATAGTTACTTGCGCCTAATTGCTCTGAAGAACAATTCCAGTAAGAAAACACTGTATAGTAATAGCCCTGGAGAACATACAGGATAAAAATGCAGTCTTCATGAAAGAAACCACAGCCAGTTATAAACTCTGGATTCACCAAGACACCTGAGGCAGCACAGAATTCTAGAAGTAAAAAGAAGGTGCAAGGTAACAGGTGTCTCTATGCAGAGCAACAATGTTCTGACAAATAAACCAAAATTCCTGTCCAGGGTTGTGAACCAAGCCACACAAATTTTGTATCTGAATACCTGTGCTTTTATTTATTTGAATCAAAAAGTAATGAATAACTTCTCCTGAGAAAATACCAAAAAAGTAATTAATTGAGAAGTCTGCATATTGAAAGCCAGCCAAATTTATAACCTAAATGTAGAAAGTCTCAGACATACCACGTGGTTGGAGTGATACCTTTAACCCATTAACTGAAAAATGTAAAACGGTTCAACCTGAAGCATAACAACAGCTGCACTTAGGGATGCTGTGCTATGAACGCATACTCCACACAATCCAATACCTAAACACAGACTATAATTACACAAGTAATGGACATACAATTACAGTGATGACAGTACACTAACCTTAAAGAGAGGAAGCATTAAAGAGGTAATTACCACTAATAGTGAAAGTTAAAGACTAACAACTAAGAAGATCAAGAAACACCTTCAGCTAGGCAAGCCACCTCCCTCGCCATTTATTTTGAGGTAGCTTAACTATTTTAAGTACCTCAGTCATCCTCATTATTTGAGAGATCCTCTTTATTTATACAGACTAAGAACCACACATGTTTCTAAAGAACTATGTTTTGTTTATCTGGGTGAGACATAACCGCCTCCTTTAGGAGTATTCATCCACAGCTTTCAAGTGTCTGGACCTCACATCTCTTCTAGTACTTTGTCTGGAGTAGTTGCCTTGAAATCAGGATCATCCCTACTTTTAAGGTCTGAAAGGATGATTTCAGCATGATACCAATCAGAATGTGGTTAAGAAGGTGACTTGAGTAGCCCATAATTTTTGTGCAGAGTATGTGTGCACACCTGCAGAGCAGCTCTGGGACACCCAATAAGTCATTTATCCTCAGACATTTGCCAGGGACTACCTGGTTATGCTCTTTCAGTTAACTGCATGCCAATTTCTAAATCACCTTCCAGTTTAATTAAGCGATAACTTCTCACTTCCATTTGCTTAATTAACTGGCATATTTGAAGAGAATGCCATTACGGAAAAAAATTCACTACTTGTGCAACTCTGGTACTCCATTCTCTGATGGCTGTGGGAAGGTCATAATTTTTCAGAAGCTACTCCTTAAAATTACACCAGAATTGATATTAAGAGCTATTCACTAAGCAAAGTTTTTAAAAAAACCCCAAACACCATCACTGCCAATCAAACCAAACCAAACCAAACCAAAACCCCATATATTCTACTCCCCTTCCCCAACTGGCAGCAATGGTTTACATAATTTTCACAGGACTTGCTTCTGCACAGTAGCAGTAGAATAATCTTTTTTATTCACATGAAACACTTATCCCTGTCAGTACTCGTATCTTAAATGAGTACTATTTTTGCTCTTCTACTGGAACAGAGTACAGTTTGTTGCAATCCCAAAGAAGGTCAGTCTCATATTTGGATTGAACACCCATCAGTTTCTGACACAGCTTTACAGAAATTTATTATGACATATTTTATGCCTAAGCCTGCAACATTTATCCTACTGTACTTTTTGTAAGAGAGAAATATACACGGGAAAAAGTATCAAAAGATGATAGGTATTATGAGAGTAAGGTACATCTCTGGGACAGAGGGATCAGCTTTTTGTCTTGTTTGGGTTGTCCAGAGGGTTTTTTCCTTACAATTACATGGTAACTCTTGGATCAAGTCATACAATCTACAGATATGTAAGCTCAGCCCCTTCTGTTTTAACAGCCTCAATACAGAAACAGCTATTCAGTATATTCAGTATATATTCAGTATAAAATTTTTAGTATCATCTTAGCCTGTGGCCTTGCCAGATTTTCTGCATACTGATGAGTATAAAATAAGATACTTTATAACTGATACTAGCTGTGCTTTTATTATCAGATTAACTAGACCAATATCTCACTCTGAAAGGCACCACTTCCGTCTGTATTTCCCTTTGAAACAGTCAGGTAAAGACCAGAGGTATTCAGCTACCAGGTCCTCAGCAGAACACAAATAATTGGCTGGAAAAGTTTAAATTCAAATACTGAACTCTGTATGGAAACAGATTCTTTGGAAGGTTCAGGCATGTCTTCAGTAATTCCTACTGTGTGAGTTCACTGCAAACAGACTTCACACTGGTAGCTGTCCTCGACCTCGCGTGTTTCTCAGCCAGGATGTGGCACTGGTCTGCACCCAGGAGCTACCACTCCCACCCCTTCTTTTGTAATGTACAGACCAGCTAAAGAACTAAAACCTGTGAATATTCTAACAAAGCAAGATGTCTTCATATTAAAACAAAATTTTCCTGGTTTTTAAGAAAATTAGCTAAGGTAAAAAAAACAGAAAACATTGAAGTTTGTGTTTTCAGTACCTGAGCTTATGTTCAGTATTCTACGACACATAAATATTTTTGCTGTGCAGGACTGTAGAGATCTTACTGTTTTCTCAATTATATTTTTTATGTTCCTTCAGATCTAAAACTGGTATTTACAGTCATGTATTGTGACTCTGACATCACTGGGCACTGATGGCAGATCCATCCCCTACCTTTTTCATTGAAGCTCATTTTTCTGTGACAACAGTGTAATATAATAGCTGCTGAAAGGAGGACAAAAGGCAAAGCAGGGTAAGTGGGTGACCCAGAGATGTCACATGAAACAGCTGATTTCTAGTACAGATTGGAACTGAAATAAGGTTGAATTTCAAGTTTTAGGTCATATTCTGACAGAGAGAAGAGCTGATGCAATTCCTACCACAAAACACAATTTGTGGTCAGTAAAACACACTATATTACATCATTTTAAAAAGAGAAAACCAGAGATATGGTTAACAATTTGCAAAAAAATACATTCAGAACACAAAATTAATTTCAGTTTTGTGACTGCTTTTTTACTCATATATAAAAGCTTAGTAGAGGTATGAGATTTGGTTGGCTGACAGGTCCCTATCTCATTGAAGGAGAAGTAGGTCCTTTTTGTTAGAAGGTCATAGAAAAAAAGACAAATGGAACATCATATGCTGAAAGTAACTGCTTCTTTAATACACTGGGGTACAGCAAAAGCCCAAGCATGAGGATGATGCCTGCTTGCAAATAGACAAAACATCTCATGAAACATGTCAGCAATCCTAATGAAGGACTAGAATTGTTAATGATTTGGAAAAACAATATTTAATTGTCAAGTAGAGTGCTACCCAGAGGATATCCCCAAATTTATTGGTCACATGGTCCCTTCTGCTAGTCAAAAGTATTAGTGCATTTTAAATTTGATGTTCATCAGCAAAAAAAGCAGCATTACTGAACCTTTGTAAGAAGCCCTATAGAGTTGTACTTCAACAAGGGGACTCTAGTATCTTGCAATGTTCTCTTGAAACACTTCAGTTGACAATACCACAGCAGCATTTTTACAAAGAATAGAGTTCAGTGCCTTGAGTAAGAGAAATGGAAACTGCTAGACACAAAGGCAGAGGAACTACACAGCATGGAAAGGAGAATATAATCTGTCAAAACATGGTTTTACCAGAACTAATACTTTTTCCAAAACTAGGGATCAAGTCCTTAAAAATGAGAAGAATTAGAAAAAAAATAGGATATTACAAAAGCTGAACCAACGCCTGATAAAATTCCATTTAAAATATTTACCTTATTTTGGAATTGTATAACTACCATCCTAATTCAAAGCAAGAAACACTATTCTGGAATGATTTTTATTGCATTTCTATTATGTGACCAACTCTTTATAGTTTTTAGTGATTTTACTGAAATTATGATGACAATAATTAACACTAATTAAAGATGACAGTCTCCCATTAACAGAATTATATCCTAACACATGATATTAGAAATAAGTGGGTGGCACATGGAAGAAAACTTCCAATTCATGCATGGACAAATTTAATTAAAGCTACTTCTTCTAACAGCATATAAAAATAAACTCAAGGAATACCAAAAAGTACTAAAATTATACACAATACATTTTACACTGTAACTAGCAACCAATAGTGGGAGTTTGGCAGCAGATAACTCAAAGCAGGCAAGATGTTGTATGGATACACTGGACTAACAAACACATAGAAGATACTGCTGTTTATATTGTTTTATTTATTGACCCTGCAGAAACATTTCTTTGCCAAAAAAAATACTTAAAACAAGAAAAATGACCACAATTACCAAAAAGCCACAGGAACACTCATGGAAGAACAGAGTGCTAGTACTAAGCTCAAGAGAGCACCACATATAAACGCTTTAAGTGGCACAGAAGAGGAACTAATTTCTGTTCTTTATCTCACTATTGAAGATTAAGGGATGTACATATCAGTGTTGTAAAGTGTCATAAAGAATACAGGCTTAATCTAAAAGAATTGAACTCTAAGCTCAAGGTCCTTCTCCAACTACCATGCATGAGACCTGTAAACATTCCTGCTGTGTTTTTTTTTAAACACTGCAGACATTTCCCATCAGAAATAGGACACTGAAAAGCAGATAGACTTTTGTCTCATCTATAAGCTCACGACTCCCAAACAACTCTCGATCAGTAATTAAAAATATTTTACAGGCACTTAGAGCTTCCATAAGGATTACAAGAAAACACTTAACTACTCCAACCAGGTATTATCAAAGTAAAGCTGTTTTGTTCAAGGCCAGCTAGAAGGAGAGCTGAAAAGAGCAGGTGGGTGCACAAGGGAAGTTTCCAGTCTCAGGCAGTGCTTGGACAGTGAACCAAAACTTCCAAATTGTGTCCTTCACCTGCATCAGCTGCCCTGTGGCAGCCCTGTGATGTTCAGCACCCGTGCAGCTACTCCAGACACATAGGAATGAGACCTAGCTGCAATTACAGGCCAATGTCCACTCTTCTGCATTCAAGGAACTGAGCTGCTGCCAGAATACCATTTGACTGCTCTTCAGATAACAGAAATTTGCAACTGGAAAAAACCTTGCCTTTCACTTCCCTGTATTTGAAGAAATTACACCCTTCCTATCTGCCACTGTTGCACATTTTCACCTGAAAAGCTGACACCCAAAATGCGATAGACACACAAAATATAATTACTTTCCTAAATACTGACAGAAAAAAAGGTTTAAAAACAATACTTAAAATTATAAATATGTGGCACATCTTCTACCTAAATTTCTAAAAGCAAGTGCCTTTTATTGAATTTTCAAGTAGTTCAATTTCTGGACACTCAGATACTCCATTTTATTTACTGTTTCTATGCCAATCTGCAGCCTGGATGAAGCTGTAACTCCACTTACAATGAAAAAGTTATTTCACCTGTGACAGCTTGTGTATGAAAATAGTCTTAATCATGTGTCCAGCTCTGGGGTCCCTGACACAGGAAGGACAGGGACCTGCTGGAGTGAGCCCAGAGAAATGATGAAGATGCTCAGAGGGCTGGAGCACCTCATTTGTGAAGACAGACTGTGGGAAATGGGGCTCTTCTGCACATAAGAGTAGTCTGGGGAGAGTTTATAGCACCTTCCAGTATGTAAAGGGGCTACAAGGGAGCTGGACAGAGACTTTTTACAAGGGAATGGAGTGATAGGACAAGAGGTAACGGCTTTAAACTGACAGAGGACAGGTTTGGTGTCGTTAACATTAGAAAGAAATTTACTGAGAGGGTGGTGAGACACTGGAACAGGTTGAGCTGAGAATGTCCATCCCTGGAAGTGTTCAAGGGCAGGTCAGATGGGGGTCTGAGCAACCCAGTCTGGTGGAAGGTGTCCAAACCCATGGCAGGGGGGCTGGAACTGGAAGTTCTCTAAGGTCCCTTCCAATCTAAAGCATTTTATGGTATGATTTTATGATACAGAAGTGCAGGGGAGGGGAAGGCAAGAGCAACACGTTGGAATTCATTAAGGTACATAGCATTTAAGATTTTTGGTTTCTACATAAACAAATCTCTTGGCTGAATTTTCATTCAAGAGCAGCTTTTCATTTGATTATAAGGCTTTAAAGTAATATTTTTTATGTAATGAAAAAAAAAGGCTGTTAGAATCAAATAAGCTATTACCAGACTAATTAAACAGCAACTGAAAAGAAAGAGGAAAAAAAAAAAAGGACAACACCTCAAGAATCCTATGGTTTAAAGGAGCCTGAAAGGAATGGGAAGCACATGTTTTGTCACTCCCAGCATGAAGCTCAAAGCAGGTGCTTTACAACACTAATCCCCTCTGAAATCTCCAGTCACTGGGGAATCCAGCACTGGTGGCAGCTACCTCCTAACAGAGATTGCACCATGGTTTTGAGGATAGAGGAACTAAGTAATGACATTTAACTGTCAAAGACTTAAGATGGGAGATTTTAAGGACTGATTAATAACGAAATAGGAAAAAAGGTCTGCTGTCATTTTAAACTATTTGGCATAATTTTTACATACTAAACAACCTGAGGCACTGAAATTACTGCCAGTAACTTTCTTCTAGGTGTAAATCATAAGTCTGATGATGATAAGGGTGAATCAACAGTGAATAATATGCACACCATATTATCTAACGATTTTTCCAAAGCAGACCAATGCCACTCTGAACCAAGCTCTTGCTTTACAGAGTTTCATCAGAAGTCAATTGTGTTATTAGAAGCTATGTGAAATTTTTAAAAACCTCAAGAGGATATTTATAACATGGTTAAGAGAAATAAGGAGTTTTACACTATATTAAAACATTTAAAAACAGAAAGTGAAAAGTAAAAGCAACAACAGCATAAATATTTCAAAGGCAATGTAGCATAAAGAGGAAAACAGGAATGCTTATACAGAAATGACATGTGAAACAAGCCGAAATGGGCTTGAGCTAATGAAATGGAAATTCTACCTGAAAATTAGGGAGAAAAATGGCAAGGAGGATAATCAAACAGACAAAGGAAGAAAAAAGTGTCTTAACAGGGAAGGAGACAAACCAAACAAAGAACTCTCAGTAAAGCTTTTTGGCACACATACAGTTAATATGACAGCAAATCTCACTTTTAAACACAAAACACTAAAAGAAAATCCCTCAATTTCATAGCCACTAGAGTGTACTTGAATTCACTCTCAAGTTACCCAACATCTTCAAATGTGCTTGAAAACTTTAAAATAGTTTTAAAATATATGTAACAGTCCGTCTGAGAAAATGAAGCACTACTGTTGTGAGACCAGACCTCAGCTATATTCTGTAACATAACTGAAGTGTGTGGTGTAAGTCAGAAGAAAATGTGCATTAAGTAAACCGAAGAAACACATAAACCTGAATAAACCCTGCCACTCTGGACACTTGGATCAAGTAAGTATCAGGTAATCAAGCCTACCCATCTGCTGTAAGCAAATGCACAGTTTCCTTAAACACACCCAAACTCCACACACCAACCCCTAATTTTAGTCAGATACTGCTCTGAGTAATTTGTCAGTCAATAGTACCTGTCACACATCCGTGATAAATACAATTCAAAGAACACTCAATTGCCAAAATGTAAAATAACTCAGTTCCTTCTCCAGAGCCTGTCAGACTGCCTCCCCCTCTCCTCACTCCCTGTACATTTGCTAAACCTGGGGGCTGCTGCTTACTTTCTGCTAGATGCCAAAATTGGTGAATTTAACGATGACACTTAGAATAATCATTAACAAATATCACAAGCTGGGGTTTGTGTAGGCTTAGAAATAGATTACACAATAGATTACAAAGCAGGAAGGAAAGCCCCCCCAGATTTTCTGTGATCAAACCTGATGTGTTTCACACTCCAATGCAACCTAAAGCAAATACCCAGTCCCCACGCAGGAACTCTGGTTAAAGTTATAAGCACATCCTTGCTTGTCTGAAGCAAACATTTATTTTGAAATTAACAAAACTTCCATAAACCTTCCTTGAGGACAACCCTGGTTTAGTTTTCTAAATTCTCCACTCTATTTAAAATTAGAAATAGGAAGGGTAAGTGTTTTTTCATAGAAAGAGCTTAAACAGCACAGGTCACACAGAGCCTGAGATGCAAACTAAGGTCCTGAATGGCTGATCAACGTCTAAATCACCTCAAATTGTCACACATCACTACAAGATATGCAAAAGTGTTTTCACCAGAAATCAACAGGGCTTTTGTGGTTTTCTTGAGAGCAATTTCTTAATAGACTTCAGTAGAGAGCAAGCCTATCTCTGGTACAGGGTGTTTTTTGTATGTATTTGAAGGGGTTTTTTTTGGGGGGTAGGTGGGTAAGAGTTTTTGTTTGGTCAGTTTGGGTTTTTTCTTGTTTGATTGTTTGGGATTTTTTCGTTTGTGTTTGATTTTTTGTATCCACTGGGAAAAAAACCACCAATTCAGTGCATAGTTTTCCTCAATCACAAGGAAGCAGCACACAAACAATGATTTGGTAAGAAAATAAAGAAATATATTTAGAACTAGGTCAGTAAATTGCTTAGCAGTCAATGCTGGCCATGTCAAATGCTAAGAGCAATTATGAGCAGTTCTCTGTTAGGAAATAAAAATTGCCTTTCTAACAATGAAAATTTTGACTCAAACAAAGTAGAAAGTCAACTATGCCCATTTAAAAATACATGCTTTCAACATCTAAGAAGACTGAATAGACAATATACCTGCATGTTTGTCAGGAGTTAAGTGCATAATGATTTCCCATTTAACCCAAAAATTATGTAATAATCCTGCATAATCCAACATTATTTTCCTCACATCACATTTGTATGAAAACATACACATTTGCTTCAACAGATGTCTTCAGTCTCAGGTCATACTAATCTCCAGTCCCACAAAGGAATTCTAGCAAGAACTGAAAATCTACCTATTAGCAAAAGTGTCCCTATTGCTTAGCTGCCAGAAAAGCTGACATTCTGCTGATAATTTCCACCCCTTTCACACAGGAGAAAGAGTGAACTGCAGTATGGAATACATTTAAATTGGAGCCTCCAAGAAATCTGCAAATTTACAGGGCACAAACAAGTTGATTGGCTGTATTAGCTCTGAATCCAAGACTGACTCCCTGCTACATGTCCAGAAGTCCTGGACACATTAAGACATTTTACTCCCAGCACATTTTTCAAAATATTCATTATTCTACTTACATTTCCCCTTTTTAACAGAAGACTTAATGTGCAATGAAAGCAACTTGTTCTAATTTCTTCCATTTAACTACAAGATTTGAAATGCTTTGTTCTGCAAGATACATTAATGATTACTGAGTTTCCAATGACATGAAATAAGAAAAGTTATGCAGAGAAATGTATGCTGAAAATTTTGCTTCTGCGAGGATGTGTAATATTCTGATTCAAAAGCCATAAAAATCTTAATTGTACTGGGACAAGAACAAATCAGTTTTTATTGCATGCAAACAACTTTAAGACAGTCCTCAAAAAACCTCTGTGGATCAATTTTTGGATTTTAAGGCACTTTATACAGATTAGATGTAACAGGAGCAAAAAGTATAAAAATATTATGGGAATAGGTTGGAAGAAAAGATCCATTGTTACAACTAGTTTGTCTGGAAAATTTTTTTGAAAAAAAAACTTATTACACCCAAAGAACAGACATCACATTGACTTTTTGTTGGCCTTGATAATTTTGTTCAAGTTTTCTTTCCAGTATGACTTGAATGAACACAGGACACCTTTGAAACATCACGGACATTGTTATACATTCACTTTAAATATAAAAGTAGTAACATAATTTGGTTCTAGAGGCTGTGTGAAGCCACACAGTTGGTAGATTTAATCCAAAATGCAAACTAAAAACCTTCCATAAAAATCTTTAAAATTAAGAAGTGCTTCAAATTGGTAGGCTTCTATAATCAGAAAAGTCCCAAATGAACAATTTTAAAATTAGTTTTTAAATTTTAAACTTCATGTATAATTTTTTCTTCATGAAATTCAGATCGTTATCAGTAACAAGAGCAATTATGAAAATTGACACAAAACTGTCACTTCTACTACTGATAACAATGCAGAGTCAGATCCCACCCCTAAGTTTAACTATACTTTTATTAAAGAAAACTGCATTGGCAATTGGTTATAGCAGAAATGGTATGACATGATTTGTATGCGCATTATGTGGAATTGATTAAGGGATGCGCAGATGTGGCTTTAAAACATTGTGCACTCCAAGTGCCATTTATCTCAGTTTTATCACTTTAGACAGGGTGGTGCACACAGAGGGCAGCTCTGTGAGGCTGCAGAGACTCTACTTTACCTGTATGAGGTGTCCACCCCCAGCGCAAAGGTTAGAGCACAAAAGCCACCTCCCCCCAGATGAACATCTTGTCTACATATGATGCAAATAACCCTGTATTTATTAAATATTGCTGGTACTCCCTTAATCTGTGTGGTTTACAGTGCAGTTTCAGTAGCTAATTATTTGATAGCACATGGAATTAATTATACAGAAGTCTCAATTATTTATTAGAAGCTTCAAACAGAAGTGGAAATAAAAATTTTCCACAGAAACAGATGATACTTAATTTTTACCTTAAAATGTATTTCGGAGCAACCATCACAAAACAGTATGGATAAAAATTTGAGGGCATCCATTTTTGCTTCCTTGAAAGGGCATGCACATTATTCCATGAGTCAGTAAAAGTAATGTAAAAATTCCAGCTGACTACCTTCCTACAATTTCATGGTATTTTTAGCTCAACAAAAAGTCCCCTCTAGAGACATTTTACAGTCATGCCCTCAGATATTTCACATGCAGTGTGAACAATTAACATCCTCACTGTTTCCAGCAGAAGAACCCGTACATACACTCTTCATATTGGCAAGGGGTCTATATGAAGGTAAAAACAACCCAAAAAAAGTCAAGAAAGGAGGAGTGACAGAAAAAAAGAGTAAAGGCAGTAGCAAGGTAAAATACACTCTCTGATAGAAAGTGCTGTATGGTAAGTGGAGAGCTAATAAGCATGTCACCATGCTAAAGGTAGCAGGAATAATAATTAAATAACCTCCTTTAAACCTGCTTTTGGTCAAATATTAAAACCACTCTGCCTGAGTTTCTTTGGTAGATACATTAAAAAACCATTGGTCTATGTCTAGCAATGTCTGAAAGTCCTTCCAAAAGATCTAGCAAAACAGTACAAGAAGTAATACAACAACAGAGCCATTTGTACCAGTATCAGTCCTTTGATAATTCAGGTGATTATCTAATGCTAACATATGAAAGTTTTCATAATTTGATATATACAAGAGGTCTAGGTTCATTAAGAACAGAACTGCTGCTTGTCCTTGAGGAAGATGGTCTTGGTTCTATTTTTTGAGGCAACACTTTTAGAAAGGAACAGTGGATGGGTTTCAAAGCTAACAATTAAGTGTACAAGTCATTAAGCAATATTAAAGAGCAGCAGGCTCAGAATTTTCTAGGAGAAGTTGGAAACTTTTGGCAAGATGGATGACTATGAGCTCCAGGAGTCAGGCCATGTACCTATGGAGTCCAGGTGGCTTGGCAGGAACGTAACAGCCCAAACACAGGGTTGATACCTGTTCTCACCCTTTCAGGTTACCAAATTATAACTGGCTAATGGGGGAGAAAAGGGAAGAACAAGCATTTTCATCTCCTTTAAATCTCAACTGAGGTTCATCCATTAGATCAAAACCCAACAACAACTACGACCCACAAGCAGGACAGAAGGTGCCTGCTGACCATGGGAAATTCCATTTATTGGATTGGAAGGACTAAAAAAAGTTTTGATGGTCTTTTGCATGGAAATATTTCCACAAAGGTACAAACAAGCCTTCCATTTTAAAATTTAAATTCACTCAGAGACGTAACACAGTTCATCACTACCATGGAAGCATCTCAAAAGAAAATGAAGATGTCTCCTCTATACACCTTTCCTCCCAGGAAGACTTTGCTCACTTCTTACAACAAGGAGTGACTGTACCTTAAATACTGACTGAATTTAAATGTGCTAAAGAATTAAAGAAAATTAAGATTCAAATAAACATATGTGCTCAGACTGAGTAAGTTCACCATCCTTAAAATACCTGCTTAGGTGGATGGTGCAAGATGCATTCAAAGGTGTAGATTATAGTTACACAGAAAATACAGAAGGAATAAACCAGATTCATTTTCTGCTGCAGAATATACTAAGAGAAAAAAACCAGTATCATGAAATGTGACTTTGAGATTTTTTGGCATGCTTTTATAATTGGAATAGGCTAGTTTCAGAGTATAATAAAATATTATTACCCCCCAAAAGGCAAACTCAGCACATGTAAAGGAAATTATGCTTGAAATGCATCAAGTTCTTGGAAAGTATCAGAAATTTGGTAAGTGACAATTATCCTGGGATTTTTGTATTTTTAACATAATGTTGTTATAATGCAGGAAGATTACTACAAACGTTGTAAGGATGTGTTAGAAATGACACTGTTCAACATTTTCATAAACACCACAGCAGATGAATAGCAAGGTCACACAGTTTGTTAAAAGCTGTGCTCATTGTCAATTCAAACTTGTCAAAAAAGGCTAGAGAAAAATCTCACAGTACTGAGCAAGTTAATTCAACCTAGTAGAGCTTTCCAAAAGCTGATAAATGTAAAGAAATGTGGGTGAAATAGCTGTCTGTGTACATTTATTAATTCTATCTTATCAGAAGGTATGGACTGCTGCTGAGCTTCTAACTGAAGATTTAGAAATGAATAAAACATTCTTTTAGCATGCCAGTGTTTTTAATACCGCATGCAGTTCCAGTCATCCATCTTTAACAGTTTGCTAAAACATGATAAGAATAATTTAAAACACTATTAACACCAAAAACTGCAAGTTAACAGAAGTAAAAGTACTACTAATAGGCATGCTAGCACCAAGTATTAAAATGTTTGCCTTAGTAACTAAAAAGAAAAGAAGGGGCATAAAGAGAGTTTACAGTAAGAATATTGTTCTTTGATCTTGAAAAAAAACAGATGTTTAAATTAATATTGTAATATTTTTACGCTACAGCAAGGTCAATAATTTTTAGGTCCCACAAGAACCAAAGAATGACAGAATCATAGAATAATTTTCACCACAAGGGACAGTAATTTCTGCTACTCTAATCCCCACTGCATAAACCCAGCTGCTCTCCAGTCAAAGTATTTCCAATTACAGAGATTTCACAGCCCCTTCTGGAATCTTGTTCCAGCTTTTAACCATTTTTATGGTGAAAATATTTTCGCCTTGCGTACAATTGCAATCTCCAGAGTTTGCCGAGTCATATTGGTTACTTCTCATTCACCCACTGTGGATCTCTGAGAAGAGCATGGCTCTGTGCTCTACACCCTCCCATCAGTTAGTCAAGGATCAAATCTCCCCTTAACCTTCTTTCTTTTAGGCCAAACAAATCCAGTTCTTTCAGCCTCCTTTGTACATCATGAGGTAAATGGTTGCTGTTCTGTGTGCTGAGTTTGGTCTGCACTACTTCTGAAGCGAGAGCTTTGGGCTCTGCTTCCCTTTAAATTACAGAATGGATAATTTTTTATTCTTCTTTTAGCTCAGACACAATTCCTGCAAAGCAACAGTCTAGCAACAGTTTTTAGCAACTGTGGTTACACAGAAGTATTTTCAGGTCAATTATTTTTCAAGACAAACACATGATGGATTCTTTCTAAAATGAAAGTGCAAAGCTTTTCTCCTTTAAGATATAAATTGCCCAACTAAACAAAGATCTTTCACCACCTTTGAGGAACACGCAAATTTCTATCCAAATACTCGGATATTAACATCACAGAAACACTACCACTGACATTTTTTGCCCTGAAGAACACTACGTAAAGGTGGAATCTGAAATACCTTCCATGATCCCTCACACAAGATGAACAAGCAGCACACAGAAAAAATGGACAAAGTTAACATAAATCATCTTTGAAAAAAGTCAAAGCATCTTCCACAAAATCTAAAGTAACTTAAATAATGCCAAGTCAAATCTGTCAAAAAACATTTGCTGCTCTGGAAGGCAAAGGAGAAGGATGGACAATGAGATAGTGAAACATGTTACGGCCTAGAGGAAGCATCAGTTTGAGTTAACATAGTATCAGGGTGTTCTCACCTTTCTTCCCACACAATTTTCAGTATGTCTTGCAAGACATCCTGAAAATAACTTCTGAAAAGCATGAACAGACATTACCAGTTCCAGCCAGTCAGCAACCAAGCCATTAAAGTAACCTTTACATTCTAATTCTGCCACTGCAGATCAGAACAGAGTTTTATATGCATTTTGTTCAAAATATGTCTTGAGTTCATGGAGACATTGGCATCTGGGCTACTTCATCCTCTGACAAAACAATATTAAGGGATTTTTGTCATAAACACTGGTATCAACACATTTTCCTAATGAAAAACATCTCCTTCCCCCTGAGGATTCATATTCTGCCTACAGAATCAATTACTATTATTTTCTACCTGTTACTGCACGCTGTACTACAGTTATGGTTTTGAACACTCAACAGTAAATATGAACTGGTAGCTCTGAAGTCTAGTGGCAAACATTTACTGTTTGTCCTAATTCATGCAGCTTTTACAGCTGCTTTCTCTGACTGAAGTGCTGAGATGGAAATCAAAATGTTTCCGTTCCCCAGGCCTCACCTTGTTTTGTGGCTCACCCTATCAGGGCCCTGAATTCACTTCCATCACCCTGGGCCTTTGGCTGCCTGAAGGGCTCCATATGGAAGGATGCATCCTGAAAACACCATCCAGATCTGCTTCCCTCCTTGCTGTAAAAATGCTAAATTCATGATACCTAATAACCCTCTGTGCTGTCTTAATGTCACCTTGATTGCAAGTGGCCTGTCAATGCACAAAGATCCTGAAGGAGCTCTCCATGCAGATATCCCATGATGAGTTCCTTCAGCTGCATTTGTTTCACAAGGTCAAGCCTCCATCCAAGATCACAAACCACAGCAGTTATTCCATGGCTGTAACAGCTGCTTAAACTGAAACCGTAATTTTCCTAGAAGCCTTAAAACATTCCAATACAACTAAGTTGTCAGTTGATGATGGCAAGAAGTGACAATCAACTCAAGGGCATAATGCTCAGCTACCTTTGTACTCTAGAAAGACCAATGCAGCAGCAGCATAGCTCAGATCCCCAGGAGAGCTTGTTGCTGACTAAAGACTCGCTACCCCAGCAGGCCAATCACTCTCACTGAGCCAATGTTTTCAGCACAAGCAGATAACATACAGCAATGATGCCACACCACTTGCATTTAGCGTGGATTAGGCTCTTTTGGTGCTTGTTATTTTCCACCAGTGGGTCAAAAGTCACCTGCATTTCTGATTTCTACACGCTGCTTTTGAACAACTGCCAACAGCCTACAGTTGTGACAAAGGGCATAGTCTTGCAGTACCTGAATGAAGAAAAGAGAGCAGCTATTCTGACACTGAGCAGGCTCAGCTGATAGTCCTGTGGCTGCTGAACAAATGCTCAGTGCAGAGGGACACCAACCTGGGAAGTCAACACACCGGGATCCAGATCAGCGAGGCACATGACAGGACAACCACACAGCTGCAACCCAGCTGAGGCAACAACCAAGGCCACAGGCCTGAGCCTAAAGACAGCTCCCGAATCAAAGGGGAACCCCAACACACTCATAGTTCTTTCCACAGCAGTCTGACTCAGGGTTACGTGGCTGCACCATACCCAAGATGAACTTGAGTACAGGCAGCCAGATGAACTGCTGGAGGATGGGGTATTTGTGGCCATGACACCTCCTACCCTACAAGTACCCACTGCTCCTTCTTTTGGTGATGTTGGAGGTAATGGTGTCAGCAATGGCAGTCAGTAAAATTCTGATATTTTCTATTCACAAGACTTTAACACAATTTTTAAAAATCACTTGCATCTTTTTCCAACTGTGTTGCTTAGGTAAAGCTGTAAGCAACCCAGACAACAAAGCTCCTTACAGTTCAGGATGCACAGGACAAACAATGTCTGGCATGACGTTGCTTGCTAAAAATTTCCTTTTTATTCTGCAAATGTTACGTATTTCATATGATCCAGGTACAGAAAGTGCTTTGGAATTAACTTTATAAGTAAGATTGCAATTTTTATTCTCAATGAAGTACTAACAGTATAGCCCACAAGGCTTCACATATTTTTTAGAAGTAAGATTGAGTTCAAATATGGTACCTACATCATCTCAAAATTTAGAAAATTTTATGGAACTGTTGCTTAAGAAAATTTTTTCTATTTCAACAAACAATATCTATGAGAAACACCCAAGGGGCACCCCTACCCCCTGTCCTTGACCTTGAGGTTTTAGCTCTTACAGTTGCCAAGAGGAACACTTCTACTAGAAATTTAATCTTATATTACAACAGATGATGAAAAAGGACAACTGTAAAAGCAGCATGCATTGGAACAAACAGTAATAAAGTGTCATTAGTCTTCAGAATTACCAGCTAATTTTTACTGCCATTAATTTTGTATGTATTGCTCTGACAGGCTTCATTTTGGAAGCATCAGCACTGGTACCATCAGTGCAGCTGGTGACATGAGGTACACATAAAAAACCCAAAGGAACTTCTGAGGTACAGATGAAAAACCCAAAGGAACTTCTGCACACTTCAGGGTGTATGAAAGAGATGCTTTGCTCTCCCAGTGCCAAGAAACTCCTCTGGGCTATAATACCAGAAACCCATTTTATTTCCTGCCACCCGAAAAATGAAAAACAATCAATCTCCCAGTAATTCTTTAACTGCTCACAAGAAACTCTACTCTCATAATCCACTGAGAAACTGTAACCAACCAAACAGAAAAAACCCATACCACCCAAAAAAACCCTAAACCACAGACCCCTTTAACTTCTTCTTTACTACTGTATTATTCAGTGCACCAAAAATGTAGGTCTTGGGAAAGTAAATTTCAGAATAGTTTCTTAAAATCCATGGTTTCCACAATTATGTATTACATTGGAGCAAAGGCAGGATAAGAACTTCAATGACAAGAACCTTGTTATCGTATTGAGACAAAGGATTAAGGACAATCATTGCAATATTTCATCATTCTGATTCCAACCTTCGTTTGTTTTCCTAACTTGACCCTTTAAAAGATTGTGCTTTTCCCCTTCCAAAAGGCAGCACCTAACTGAAAATTAAGATGATTTGTACAGAATGAAAAGCAAAGGCTTGTCCACAGGTCAGGCATTTCCATTTATATTCCCTTGACAATGAGCATAGTCCCTATTTGAAATCAAGGGAATTTTACTGCATTTCCTCCCCAGATCAAAATTCGTTTTCTAGAATTTATCCATCACCACTTCAGACAGAGCAGGTTATGGCTCTTTTAAAATGTAAAGAGAAATAATGATTTTTAAATATTTGAACACCCATGTTCCTACTTAAAAGAACAGACTTTTGAACAGTTGGGGTTTATAAACCTCCAAAGCAAAATTTTTTCAGTGTATGGAATATTAATTAAAAAAAATTTCTTTCCAGTACTGACACCTAGCCTATGCCAGGTGAAAGCTGAGAAGCAAAGGTAATTAAGAACGGTATCAGCTATGTTTCTTGCATATAAATACCATTGTTCAAGATGGGCTCATCCCAGCTAATACATGTTCTGCCTTCATAAAGTTCTAAACCAGAAACACCCTACAGCAGATATTAAAAAAAAGGACTGGTTGCTTAAGAGCCAGATAAAAAAACACACCCAAACCCCCCACAAACACAGTGCAAAATTTTACTATGTAAAAAATACAGAACAAGAGATACACACTTGATATTGTACAGAAGTGTCATACCAACATGTATGTTCAAATTATGTAAAATGTAATTTGCAACACACTAATTCTATAAACCCAAAAGAACATATTTTGTGAAGAACTGAACATTCAGAACTGCACAACACGGCAGGCACACAAGGGCTTGCTTGTTAAAGCCAAACCGCATCTCTTCTCTAGGAAATGCCTTCTAAATACATAAAGGATATTTTCATAGTAAGTGCCACATCTCTTTCCCCCCTCCTTCTCTGACACTTCCAATTCTTTTACAAGCTGCAGTGCACTTTAAGGCAGCTCTATCTGAACAATTCAAACAAAAAAAGGCTTTGAAGCACACCAAAGGTTTGCCCTTATTCTCTAGAAACGGTATAGGGATAACTTGGCTCTTCCCTGCCCCCCTCAGTACCTTTCTGGGGTAGTGACTTCACATCCTTTGACATCAGCACAGCTTGGAAGGGGGATGGGAGAGTTACGGCAGAAAGCTGTAAAACCTGCTTTTAACTATGTATGCAATGCCACCATGAATTCTCAAATCTTCCCCGAACACATTTAATAGAAAATGGGTTTTGCTCTCCGCCGGTTTTACCGCGGCTGTAACAGACCGAGAGGGACTGAGCTACAAAGGACTTCCTGCTCCCCTTCTCCGAGCTCTACAATAGCCATTTATTCGCTCGTCAGAGGGTCGCGATTCACTCTCGCACGCACAATAACTCACCTCTAATATGCAAAAGGGCCACGGGCTGGAACGGCCCATTGGAATTGGCTGCGTCAACCACCATCCTGCTGCCAGCTCTATTACATGTCAACATCTAGGCTCCAGCAGGCACGGCACTGTATTCCTTAAGGCAAGAAACCAGCCTCCATTTTAGTTTAAAAAAAGACAGAAACTGAAGCGCTCTGCAGCTGGAGGGAACTGGCTGGGGAGTGATGTCAGCGGGCGGGAGGAGCCCCATTGGCCGACGGCAGCAACTTCAAACGACACCGAGGAGGCCGCGAATGAGCGCGGCCGGTGCGGGGCTCCCCCCGCGCCCGCGCCAGCCCCGCGCCGCCCGCGGCAGGGGCGGAGCGGCTGCGGAGATGACGGCCCTGCTGCGTTGGGTTTGGGTTTTTTATTATTGCCAGGATGATCTCATTGCTGCTGTTGTACCCCCGCCCCCTCGATAATATTCGGGAGCACCTGCTAGAAAGAGCGCATGCAGTTTTATTTTTCCTCTTTCCTTAGCCTTTCCTTCAGTACGGTTTCCCAGGATTATCAAACCAATGTTTAATTTAATCGTGGAAAAACACAGCACTGAGGGTAACATCTACAACTTCAGCTTTCAAGGGCCACAACAAAAGGTAATTAGTTTACAGTAAGATACAGGTCCTTGGATTATTAATGTTGATTTAGAAATATAAAACCTCATAAACATTCCTTGCACTGTTTCACCACTGGTTACTAGTATGTACATTACAAATAAAAATACATATATATGACAAGCAGCAGATTAAAACCTCATGTCTCGTGCTGAATATGTCTTTTAATCTAGCAATGGACCTGGATACTTCTATCAATCTAGAAATAGATCTGCCTTCAGTTTATATTAATGTTCCTAAATTTGGATGTTGCAAAATACTGGTTTTTCTTTCTAAAATTATCAGTAATTTTAATTAACTTTTAAAACTATTACTGAAAAGAAAATTACTAAGAAGCAATATATAAGCACATGGAAGCAGTTTTCCTGCATAATCTCAGAAGTACAATTAAAAAAGCATAGCATAACAATTTCTGAACTTGTTAGTTTGACTATTTAAGGTATTTATAACAAAACTGTGAGCAGCCTTTGTCTCATCATATGAGACTTGCACATTTATTTTTACAATGAGCTATTTGAAGGACCATTTTGTCTGCTGGGAGTGATGCTCAGAGAAACCGGCACTGTTACTTGTGCTGTCTCCACATCTGTCCTGCCCAAATACTGTATGTCACATACTAGTGCAAATGAGTATGCAGATTACTGAATCTATGACACTGTCTTAACTTATATCTGCTCAAAAAAAAAAAAAAAGGTGCACATCAGAAGACACTTTTTCATTAAGTAACTTGCTGATGAAAATTTGAAATAAAAACAAATTATAGGGCATATGTGTACCTGGTTAGAAAAATTACATCACACTACAATCATATACTGTGAAAGGTGAGTTAGAGCTGTACTGAATATTATTCAATTGGTGAAGGGAAAAGACTAACTGGGATATAAAAAAGAAGAATATCATCCATAAGACACACAAAGAAATCAATTGGATTTAATGATTGCTGACAAGGCCCAATTTGAAGTAGTACATCCTGAATGTAAACCTCATAAGAAAGCCCAAAGACAAAAAATCTTTAAAATATTACTTAGTTAAAAAAATAAATCTCCTCTGTTTGATGTGGTGTGTGGGTTGTTTGTTTGTTGTTTGTTTGTTTTTAAATAGAATGGACCTGACTGAGAATATCCAAGTATTTTAAAGAATAATTATGGAGGTGGAAGGAATTAATTTTTCTACATTCACTACAAACAGGAAATGCATCCTACCTCAAAGAAGATTAGGTTAGAAATTAAATTAAATCCTCTCACAATAAGCACACTTAAAAAAAAAAAGACTGCAAAGTTTCTAGTAACTAAAAAATGACCCAACATAATGTGTGACACAAATGTAGTTGATCCTGCTTTTGACAACATGAAAACAAACTACATGAACTTTTTAGACCTCTTCTCTAAGACTAGAAAAATTCAAATCCTTTGTCCTTACAATGTAGGCAAAACCAGGGAAGGTGTATCCTCAAAAATGTCATGTTTTTTATCTATACATCCCTTGAGTATACCTTAGAATCACAGGACCATCAACACTGGAACAGACCTTTAAAATCACCAAGTTCAATGTGAGTTTTAGCCTTGCAAAATAAAAAGCTACCATAGACATTTGCCTTTAAAAAAACTAGATTAAAACCAGGACTGACCTCTAACACTGTTTTCTACAAGATTTTGATGGATGAAGGAAAAATAAAACAACTTGGGTATTTTTTGAAGTCTTTTCACATACAGGATCTTGTAGCAAATTTTGGTTTTTTTTTCCTGATATTAAAGGAGAATTAGATTATTTTATAGTAATAAACCACAGTACAAAGTTGCAAAAAATTAGGTTTAAAATCCCAGTTTATCTGGTAACTATATATTTAAGAACAGCTGCTCTATCACTCCTCTCTACTCATGTCTGCTTTAATGGGCAGCTGCTGCTTCTGTCTCTCTGAAACGCCTTGCAAAGATTAAATGGCCAGGAAGGCTGTCCCTGTGGCCATGGACACAATTTCACAACAGAGCAAAAAAGGAACATTAGTTACAGTGCCATTTCCTAATTTATACATAAGCATGACTTTTACTGTTGGAGGTTCATTAGCAAATTTTAGGTAGTGGTTTAAGAGTCAAGCCCCCTAAAAAGTTCTTCATTAGAGAGAGTAAATGTGACATTGACAGAACTAGCAGTCCTATTGGCAGATAGGACTCAGTCACATTCAGGAAGTTTTCTCTTGCAGAAATGTTCTCATTTCTTCTTTTTTGCTGGACTGTTAGGTCTGAGCCCAGTACTTTAAAAAACCACAGAGAAACTGGTTAAAACACCCATAAACCAGTGTATTTCTGGTGTAATTCTGGTAGGACACTAGTGAAGCTGACTTTAGTCTTCATAAGACCTTTTGCTGGTTAACAACATCAGCAGTTTTCTCACCATTGTACAGATTGAGAGTACATTCTGCTCAGGAGGTTTTTATACACTCCCTTTGTTACAGTCTTAAAATATTTGATTTGCCACCAAAGGAAAATATTTATTTAAGCTGAATTATTTTGAGCAACTTCATTTGGGAGAAAAATTGCAAAGAAAATTGAGTTAGGAATTGACTTCCTAATGGAAGGGAAAGAATAGTAGTGCAAGTGGAGCAGAGCTAATGAATATCAATGGGAGGAAGAAGAGCTTACTTTAACAAATTTATGAAGACATTTCTGTTGCAAGAAAATGAAAAACAGTATTAACTTCAGCTATCGATTTTTAGAATTAAATGAACAAAAAACCATATTGACAACATAGTGAGACTGTAGCTGTTACAGGTTTCCTCTGAACCCTGCTCATCACTTCTAACTTTCCAATGATGGGAGTGAAGGACAAATCCTATAAAGTTCTCAGGATATAACTGTGTAACTTTTTAGAATTATAGAATGTTTTTGGTTGGAAGGGGCCTTAAAATCAGATCCTTTAGTTAGGATCCAGCATTATAGCTAATGAACACTCTTTACACTTGGAGGCTATGTGCCACTTTTTCAAAAACAAACACTCCATTTGGGTTATTGATTTTAAAACAACCACTCACCCTGTTTCTCATCACCCCACAACACATATAGCAAATTCACCTGCCCAAAGGTTGCCTTTATTTCCATTTTACAGCACCTACTACTCTAACTGATAATGGCAGGATCAAGAACATAATATAATTAAAACTGCACAAACTTCTACTTACATGAAGACATTTGGCTTGGTTACCTCGCAGACTGTATGAGTCTTCATTTTTTGATTGAGAGAGGAAGGGAAGATATTTAGTCTGAGCTTTAAGGTTACTAAAGGCACAGCTGCTGAAATTGCTATTCCTCACCAACCTAAGCCAGCCTTGTTGCAGGCTGCTTCAGGCTCCTTCCTGCACTCCTCTCTGCTTTACATTTGAAAATAAATTTGCTCTCATCTGCTTCAGTGGTCATCAGACCCACAGATGAGTTGGTGTAGTCCCCTAAGCCAACAGAAAGCCACTTTATTGCCAGGTTAGTTTTCTGCTAACTTAGACTGTGTTCCTGGCAGTCTAGGCTGAGCTAAACCTACAGGAGCTACTGCTGCAATCCCCTCTCTTCTGAGGCTCAGGTGCCCAAGTGTCTGAAATTGCTGTACAAGGGTTTGTGCAGCTGCATGGCTGAACCAGATTAGGAAACTGAGCACAGTTAAAATGAGAAAAGGGTGAGTTTGAGCCATGTTGATTCCATTATCTGGGCCAGCAGACAGACACCCAAAAAAGGGACAGGAATAAACATGACTTGCTTTTTCTGGTAGGAGCAATGTAATTTACTTCCCCCCCTTCCTCCAATTATAACCTACACTAAACTTACTGCTCTCATAAATGATGTCAGGCTATAAGAAAACGGGGGTCTTATCACAACCCTGAACAGCGAGTTACTCAAAGACAGTAACTTTGTTTTAGAGAAGGAAAGGTACTGGATACTGAACATTCTGGAGGAGAACCTATAGCAATAGGAAAGATATGGGCTTCTCCTTCTAGGTTCCGACTAAATCCAAAGGACAGCCAAGAGGAAATTCTTCCAGGAAACACAGGCAGTAAACACCATGTTAATACTTAGCTATCAAAAGAAATTCAGAGATAAGAAAAATATACTTACCTGGATAAATGAAAGGGACATGAACTATCATGAGGCTTCCTTAAAAAATTCCCATAACTCAAGCACGGCAAAAGACAATTCCTCATTGAAAAAAATTTTAATATTCACTCCTTCTAGTACAGCAAAATTTGGTTAAAGAGGAATTGGTAAATGTCAGTTTGTGACTGGATATCCTGTCTCTATCTGGATTTCCTAATATTTGCACAGTCACTGTAGTACACAGGTTCAACAGTTCTAAGTTTTCCTTCAATCAATCTTGTATACTCAAGAAGTTTTGTGAGTGGGGACAGGGAGAAAAACCAGTAGATATTGGTTGAGTTTAGAAAGCTGTACAACACAAAATCATTACCTTAAAAGAAACCAATTTTAAAAACAGCATTGGTACAAAAAAGTAATTCCTAGGGTAGGTTGCAGAAGCTCATTTCAAATACTGCCACACTATTTTAAGCAAGCCCTGTGCAAAATCCACCAAAATAGCACCAAACTCACTAGTGTCTGTAGCCTTATTACATAGGTCACACGTACCACTTTTAAGAAATAAAGTGTAAAAATAACATTTAAGAGTAAAAATTTGAGACCAAGCTAGTTATCCAACAACCACTGATTGAGATTCACAAATATAAATTCAATGTTGGATCTGTAGAGGTCTTAAGTAGAAAGAAGTTCAGTGCAGCAGCAAAAATGTGAAGGTCTGATTATAATGAGGATCTATGCAATGGAACAAAATGTTCCTTTTGTGAGTGAGGGCATAATAGAAGGCATTTTAAGAGAGATCTAAATTGAATTCAGATCCAGGTTAGAATCTAGAAAATAAGACAATACCACATTTTAAATCCTATTTTTATGGATTCTATCCAAACTTCAGTGGAAACAAGTTGGGTAGGAAATGCTGCCAGTGACAGATGTAGTGCATTCTTCTAACACTTTCAGCTGCTGACTAATGAGTAGGTGTTTGATAGGGCAGTTGAAATGAAAAATGGTTCATTAATCCAAGCCTATGATTTCATGTAAAACTAGCTGAAGGAAAAGAATTCACACACTCAAGGAAAGTATTTTTCGTCTACAACCTTCTTTTTTTGGTAGTTCTTCATTCATTAGGTATCACGTTTCTTAATCTTTAAAATGCTACATAGCAATTCAGACTGGATAATTTCTAAATATTTTAATATTAATTACTTTATAACCACTGATAGATCGTATGTTCCTTATGAACACCAAACAATTGTCAGCTTTTGGTTTAAGAAATGTATATGCTTACCACAGACATCTTAATGATTATTTTAAACATCTAAAAGAAAAATCAGTACAGGAAAGTCTGTTTAGGCAGTACTGATAATACTTTTAAGGTCAAAGTTGCTAAAGTACAGGACAAAAAGCCTCCCCAGTTCCTTCACATGATACAATACATACATTCACTGACAATACATGCATTCAACCATACTCATATAGGAAAGAACGAGCTTCTGCAGTATTTTCCATTATGGACTTTTTGTTTCAATATATTAAATACAACACTGAGCTGCCAAAAAAACCTACAAAAGCACAAACACAGTCAGGACCAGAAACACAGCATTTAGCATACTGAGTTACTCCTCTATAGGTCACATATGAGGGAGAGGCGAATGAACTGTTTCACAAAACTGCATTCATTGATATTTTCCATGAGAATTAATTTGTTTTGCCTCACTGTCTTGCCTTTTAAATGAATTATGTATTAGAGCAAATGATAATTTATAGCAGCATTATCTTGTTTAATCTACCATCTTACTTTGCATAAAATACTTTTATCTAAACAGGAATGCTACCACCTTGCAGCTGGACACAATTCCTGAATTGTCATGCATGCACATAAGAAGTAAAATTAAACTGGAAAGGCCAAAGTACTGCATATTTGTCCTCTAATAAATTACAAGTGGTAGGAGGAGGTTTCTGCAATGAAAGTGATCTTAAACCTTGAGATCTCCAATTTCAGCACCTTATATGAAAAATGCTCCTCAAAACCCCAAAACAGTCCATTAGTTTTCAGTTATATTGCACACATACAGTCAGTCTCTTTTGTATCATGAAAACAGATGCTAGTTTTAAATGAACAGGTAACACACTCAGCTTAAGTTTAAATGTATTCCAATGAGTTTGTAGTAACTATCAACATATATGGTTGAATTTCCCTACAGTACCGAGAACAAAACTTGACTTGCTTTCTCATTTACTTGGTATCAGTTTTGCTTACTTATTGGTACTCTGCACTTGAGAAAAACACACAATAATTTTACATTTCTGACCTCTTGAGCAATTCTCGCTTTTTCCTCCTTTCTCACGGTTTCAACAGTTTTATCAATCAAAATTTGGTACAATTGTTTTTTTAGGTATCAGACTCAAACTGAAATCACCTCTTCTGCAGTTTTGATTCATGAGACTTTAATATTTTACAGATGATGAAAACAGAGCTATCTCCTAGACAGCCATTTACAACTTTAAAACATTAGGAAAGCTTTAATAATGCTTGCTTCACTATCAGAGTCCTGTATCGCAGGCAGACAAGTTGAGACACCACCCTGATGTTCTTTTACACAGAACAGAGTCAGAATTTGGCAGAGCTCTGAAGTCTCTGCTTGAAGAAAAACAAGAACCATGCTCTCTGCATTAAATGTGCTCAGAAAAATGACCTGTCATTTTCCTTTCTTTTCTACCCCCCCACTTTTATTGAGTAGGTTTTTTTGGGTTGTTTTTGGGTTTTTCAAATAGATATGACTAACAGCACTTCTGATGTTGAAACCATGCTAAAGCAGAAGCTGACATCACCAGAAGATCAAAACCAGGACTGATCAAAATGTGTGGTAAGATCTTAACAAAATACTAGAATCTGTTTAATCCTATCACATGCAGATATTCTTCATTAAAAAACCAATTCTATACTTCTCAACACTAAAAGTCAGTGCATATGTCCTCAGCTGTCAATGTAGCTTATTTCTTCCTATCTTCATAAAAACATTTATAAGAACATTGTATCCACATGTTTGAGATCAGCAGTCCAACTCCAAGAGGTAAATAGTAACTTTTAAAATAAATTCAGAGCTGTATTTGGAAATAAAAGCTGCTGTCCAATCTCTGTTGTATCTAACAATGTTCACTTTTATCTGAAAGAAACCCCCAAATGAAAACCAGCAAAAAACTTCAATCCCAAATGCACTAACTGAATCACAACACTGCATCCCAAGAGGCCTTTATATGGCTGTAAAAGGATTTTACCCAGCTTTAAAAAAGTATATATGAAAATGCTACCAAAAAAGCATATTTTTGAATCGTGCCCAAATTTACATATGCATGACTAACATATGTTCATTGGGAAAGTTTGCAACGTTTCGGAATATTAAGTAGTACTGACTTATTTTTTCAAATTTGTTATTCTAGAACTGACAGAGAACATTCCTTTTAATGAGTATTACTGGAAGGTTAAAGTTAGATTTGTGACACAACTGTATTTGACAGTGCATGAAACATTTTATCCTATTTAGGGTGTTTTAATATTATATTTTAAAATTCTTATTGTGACATTTTCTTACATATTGTCGTGATTCAGACCATATCCTTAAAAATCTCAACACTTTGTACAGTCATTTCTCTATTTCACAGTTTACTACATTTACTGTTTACTAAAATCAGCACATTCATGCAAAATAACTTACAAATACATTCACCTGTTTGCAGTTAAAAAATCTCACTTACCATGAAAAAATTACCGGTAATGTAACAATGAATTCATAAAGCTGAAGTGAGCATGCAAAGAACACAAACTCCCTTTACTGTGTCAGTGCTCAGGTATGCACAAGCTTGGATATGCTACTTTTTAAATATATTTACATAAAAATATTGAACATTTACACAATTTTAACTATTTATGTAATTCTAATATTTTATATTTAATATACTGATTTTAACATATCCTAAATTACTAACTGCTTTCTTAGGAAACTAAAAATTAAGAAACTGGTACGTTTCTGAAGGCTGAAGCACCCTTTGCCATTTATATTTGATATAAACAAAGTATTAGTCTGAAAGCTTTCAAACCACAATAAAATAAAACAAAACACATCTTTAGGTCCAGTATAATTTTTTCTCAATTAACAATTTAAATTAGAAATCAATTTTCTGTAATTTAAGTACCTGTACTACCAATGTTAGCTAACAAATGGAACTGGATAAGCAGAAATCAACAAAGCACAAGTTTAATGGCACAGATTTTTTTCTTTTTTTGATGAAAATAGGTAAGATCTTTTCAACATGTTTGACACTGTTCTGAAGGCACTTCTCCAGAGATACTTTAGGTTATCTGTGGGCAGACAAACTACCTGTTCTACCCAGCTAAATCAGGTTGCACTGCACTGTGCTGCAGGGAGCATAACTAGTTTGCAGCTTTGCTAATATGTGGATCTTGATGTTCCACAAACCAATTACCTCAGAGACTTCTCTTTTCTACATTCAGCTCTCTTCTTAAAACCTCTTCATTCATAATCTATTTCCTTTTCTTTGTGCATTATCTGAGCTATCCTGCTCCTCCATTTCCTGGATAATCTGAGGGTGCATAACATAATTCGTAAGTTGCTCCAATGAACACAAATCATACCACACTAATACCAGTCACCAGGGCAAATATGCTGGAATTTCCAGAAGCTTATCATCAGCACTTTCGTGTAACACCCAAGAGAAAGTTTGCAGCATGCCCAAAGATCAAAAAGCCATTTCTTAAATAAGAAATCTTGATGAAAAGCCACCTTGGCAGCTCCTCCTTTCCCTCCCACTATTTCAAGTGATCTGCTGACCTCATCTCCAGACCTGTGGCACAAAAGAAAGGTGGTTATCTCACCAATACCACAGGTCATTCAGATCTTACCAGTTACAAGCTTCCACATATCTCATATGGCCCTTAAAGTATGCAAAGACAACCCCATTCTGCATTTTGTGCTTAAAATACAGTCTCATGTAAAGTACATCACATGACACAGTAGTCAGTGCAACATTTGTAAGATAATACACATCTCTTGCTCTACTACAGACAAAAGAAAGGCTCCCCAGGTACTGTAGCCATAGAAATGCAGCCACTTGTGTTATGAGTAACAGGAGTTTGAAAGCTGGTTAAATGCAGCTAACCTGAAGGAACACTATGTTCTTCCCAGCACTTCACAGAAGTCAAACCTGTCTTAATCATTTCACTCCTTTAAATTATAGCCTGCCAGTCCACTTTAACTCCTGTCCAGACAGAGACATTAAACAACACACAAAGATATCCAAAAACAAAGTTTCCCAGATTCAGTTGACCCACTAAATGCACATTAAGTCAAGTATCTCTGTGTCTTTTAGAGGAACAGCGTGACTGGCCAATGGTATCCTCAGCAACCCCAGCAGGCTGGAATTACATCAGGAGTAAGCACATGCAGTGAGCACAGCATTATGCAGACATCTGGTATGATCCAGGAGATTGGGTACAGCTTGGTAATAAAGCTATTACTGCCTTTACTAGTGAAAGGTGGCAATTACTGCTCCTCACTAGATCAACAACTGCACCAGTGCTCCATAACAAAGTCTGGCCCTTGACAACCTGGGGATGTACACATAGCACCAGGGAGAAGCTCAAGATCTTTTCATTCCTTTCACCTGAGCGTGGGGGAGTGATTGCAGACTCAAGGCAATTACAATGCACAATACTCCTACCATTTCTTCACAAATAGGTACACTGTGTCAAGAAGTGCTAGAATGCTCTGAGAAAATACCTCAGACTGTTTATAAGAATTTTCTATTTTCTTACTCCTCCCTCCTCCAACTACAAGCAAGCATTCTTCTGCACTTCACTGGCCTACTGGTTTAAACTGCAACATAGCCAAGGTAGAAACAGATCTTAAACTTCATCTTCGTTACTGTAGAATGCATTAGTTCTCCTCTGTCCTATCTGCACTCATTTTCCCCATTTCCAGCTCTCTATCCATACTGCTTCTAAATGCATGCTCAGTTCTGGTATCCCTGAGCTGCAGTCCCAGGCAGTACCAGAACCACTGTATTTAAAATAGGACCAAGAAACAAATTATATTCTTTGTGGCTGAGTCTTTGAACAAAAGGTTATGCCAGTCAATGTGGCTGTATGCATAACTTCTTATAAAAATGCCTACTTTAACCAGTCTCTTTTGCTTATGTCACTCATGCCCTGGTTGTCACAGCTTGTGCATGAACATTCTATGTCAGTTTAAAAGACAGAACATATTATTCATAATCTGTCGTGCCAAATAATCTTATTAAAAATTTAATTCATATATTGAAATTAACTAACTAAATAAGCAGCAGTTTAGTCTTGAAATATATTAAACAGCATCTTGTATATAGGCTGCTAAATTAACATCATGGACAGTATTTCAGATTCTTTTTGTAAAAACAGTATCTGTGTAAAGAGAAAAATCTTGCAATCTAATTTGATCTGAATGAAATGCAGTGTAATTCAGACAGGCTGAGAAGCAGAGCTTATTTTCAAGAAACACTAATTTATTATATTAAGAAAATGATGAATGGAGCAAAGAATACAGTAATTTTCCCAATAATTTCACATTGCCTACACCAGTACTACTCAACATTTCAGTGATCTATTAGGCTTTCACTGGCAATCTTGAACTCTTGAATACTGTAAAGCAGTACACACTGCTTTTTTTTGGTTTCAAAACTGCCTTTTTTTTGTTTCCTCTAAATAAGCCTTCAGGGCAAATAAAGATGACAAAAGGTGGGTTAGTAAGAGAAGACCCATCGATTATTATCATCTTTTTGTCACAGATGGAAGTAAATATAAATCTAAGAGATAAAAAAAAGCCTTAAAATCAACAAAGGAAAAATTCATATGCACTAAAAAGGCACCACTCTGCCTGACCCATGCTCAGGAAAAACAGAGCCATACAAAGTGGTAGACCTGGTCTTTTAAAAGTATCAAGAGAAATTTTAGCACAAATGAAGCAAGGTTTGAGCACACTGCTCTGAGGACAGAAGCATAATATTTTGCAAAGAGATCCCAAATAGTCTACTTTTATGTGTGAGATGAGTGAATATGCTGTCACACAGACACTGCCTATACTGATTGCCAAGAAGGCAACATACTGGAGGTCCTCAAGTGGAGATAAAACAAAAGAAAAAACCACCCAGAGCAAGTATGTGCAGTTTGCAGATGTGCATACCTGATGTATTATGTATGCTGTCCAGATATTAGAAGTATGACAGCTGAGGTGCTTCTTGGTGTCATGCCCAAATTTCCCCACAGGAGTAATTCCACTTTGGAAAGACATACCTTTTAAAGCTGGCAGTTTTTGAAGCTCCCTGTTATTGCTAACATTAAACCTTGAAGAACTCTGACGCTTTTCCTTCTTCACTACAGTCTGTGGCGCTGGTACTTTGATTTTAGATAGTTGTGCTGGGGGAGGAGCGCTATTTGATTTTTTGTTTGACACCTGTTTAAAAAGAAATTAAAGCAGTTAATTACAGCTGAACTTAGAAATAAAAATCTTCACATAAATAACTGAAAATTAATATGCTTTTAATGAAACTATTGTATCCCTCATTCTCTGAATGTATTGCCACCTATTCTGCTCATCTTTTCACCATTTATTTCTGCACCACAACCCTCATACAGATGGGAATAGATCACCTTGATATATGCAGTACCCCATTTATTTGAAGTTACCAGACAAGTGAAAAGATATTTTCAAATAATGTAGCTCCTCAGCTACTCTCACCTCTCCCCACATGAGAAGTCCAGGTCTCCTAGGTATTTAAGTTCATCTTCACAGGAACCAGAGCAACTTGTCTATTTGCAGCAGGTGAACCTTTCACTGCCTATTCATCCTGTGCCTTGCTGACAGAGTCCTAAGCTTGGCCAGGGCAGTCAGGCTTTGATACAAAGTTAAAGGAGCGAGTCTTACTATTGTAGTAGCTGTAACAGCTTCAAAAACATGGTTTACTGCCTACTCAAAGCAAGTTGCTGTTACTGTAATAATTCTTATTAGGTTGTCACTGTACCTCTGTATGAAGTTTATAACATAAATCCAGAAAAATGGTTCCCACTACAGGTTTTCAGTTTGCTGTTATTCCACTGACTACAATTGCTCTCCCTCAAGCTGAATAAAATGCATCATTAACAAAAGCCTGTCAGAACTTGTGGTGCTGCCTTCCTCATTCCTTTTTTTTTAAGGAGGAAAAGCAGGTTTAAAGGAGGCAATAGCTAACTTTCAAAATATGAATAATTTCATGACATTCATTACTACAATGATAAAACACCTAGGAGTGATCTACGCTAAAAATATAGGAACAGCTGACAAGGACCTCTTGCTGCAATATTGTAATTCATTTTGCAGGCCCTTAATTTGCTGTAGAAGTTTCTCAAATTTGCAAACTAGAAGCACACATATCTTAAAATATACCTTGGCACTTCTTCCTTACAGGAAAGACCATATTCTTCTCAGAAAGTGCCCACAAGATAAGCAATAGGGAAAAAAATCAGATGGGAATGGGATTCATGATGGAAATCAACTTGTAACACTGGTACTTTGGCAGTTTGACTTGATTTAATTAGAATTTTGTTAAGTGTTATAGGTATGAAAGCAGCTTCAGTCCTGCACGGAATAACATCTGTGGCATTTTCATAGAGATAGTGCTAAACCAAGGGAAACCAATTTTCTTCATGTTCTGAAAAGTATTTCCAGAAAAGCTTATTCATCAACAATTTGCATTGTTTTGTAGTGTATACATTCAGTGTGCATGGAAATGCTACCATACAGAAATATCTACCTTTTGAGTCTCCAAGACTGAAAAGGTGACTCAAAGTAATTTCATTCCAATTTTGTTCTAGTAGTATGACTGGGAAAGAATATATACTTCAAGAATAGATTAACAATCGTATTATATTATACACACAGCACTTAATATATCAAAGATGACTGAGAGCAACATTTAGGTTTCATTAAACCCATTTAACATGACCATTTTTCAAATTCAATATTATAAAAGCAAAACCCCTTATAGAGCTTTATAGAACAAATAAGAGGAGACATTACAGTGAATATTGTTAAGCCTCAGTTACCAAAAACACTCTAGAACTTGTTCCAGTAAAAATGGAATACATCAGCAAATTGAAAGAATTTATGTACAAGTAATACCTGTTACATTGCATTTTTCAGACTATTTCACTTTTCCATTCTCAGACACTAAATGCTTGAAAATGTTTATGCTGAAATACAAGTGATCTGTAAGGTAATTTCTATCCATTAATTGAAATTTTAAAAAGCATTACAAATAAAAGTATTAATAGACTAAGCTAAAAGAAAAACAGCACTAAGAATTAGGAAGCAATGACTTCCTGAGTATTAAGCAATAAATACTAATTAAGATGCATCATAAACATTTTTACTGCACAGGATTCTGTACTTTCAATATTGTTTTTTGAGCCTAATAGTGTTTTTCTGAACTGGCTACTTTCCACTGCCACCTGTATTTTTTCATTACTTAGAACAGGAAAAGCCATTTTCCTGTTTCCTCTATTTCCCAAACAAATTCTCATTTCAAATTAACAGGTGCTCTCATGTGTCTGCACACATGCACACACCTCAGGAAAGCAAGTATTCTAAACTGCAGAAAAATTCTAAAATTAGCCAGAAGTGGTTATTTAAGAGGATGGGTAACATTTCTGACTAGAACTGTTGAAAGAAAGCATTTTTTGTTTCTATGGCAACTTCCCATCTAGAAGTGATGATTCCACAGTAATTCTAGTCCTGAATCACTGGACCATTTATCCATCAGATTTCCTCCTCCTTCCTACACATCAAGCCTGACCACCCCTGCTTTTCAGTCATGCTCCAGTCAGCCAGCACATACCAGAAAGCTGCCAGAATTATTTCTAAACCATGATTTCAGTGCCATGCAGCTGTGCCCAATGCCCTCTGCAACTGGCACTCTGGTGGTACCATGGAAGAGCTCCAGGAGCTTGTCCTCCAGGGCTTGCAGCAACATTGGATAGAAGGGCACCCAGAAAGTAAGTTAAGTCAACTTAAGCCATAAAGCTCAGCAATTTTAACCACATCTCTTAAAAAAAGGCAAACAAATTCAGACTAACAATTGTGTATTCATCTGCTAAAGATTCAAGGTAACACACTTTCTATGAGAGTACAGAGCTTTTGAGTTCAGATGGAAGAGCCAAGCTCAGCTTCCTCCTCCCAGGAACAAACCAAACTATCACAGACACCACAACTCCCAAGAGTAACTGCTGGACACTGCCACATCAGTGAACAGTTCAATGTACTTGACACCAGAACAGTCAGACTACAGACACTTTGTTATCAATTCTTTTTCTATGACCAGAAGAAGCAATACCTATTCTTGCCCTTGTTCTGGCAAACAGCTCCCTCCTACCCAAATATTTACATAGACAGACACATTCAATTCCTAAAGTTCTGATAAACATCTAAAAATGTGCACAAACTGCTCTGAAAAATGTCACATTGAGAATGTTTCTCCAAATCATGATTAAAACACAACCCTCAGGTTTTCTGATCAATTCATTTCTGAAAAGCTAGAGCTTCACATACATACTTCAGTGAAGGTTAAGACAATCAGTTTAAGTGTGACTTCAACTTTTAAATTCTGATTTTAACAGTTGAAAGTATACAGCTGATGTTCCTCAGTGGCCATGACTAAGCTTAAAATTAATTCAACAGAGTGAAAGGTAGGGAGGAGAGAAGGTTTTTTGCCAGTCACAACAGTTCCAAGGCAGAAAGCCCTTACATCCCTTCATCCCTTGAATCCTGCACCAAGGAGGATGTGGTACATTCCTTTTCTTAACATCCCTCTTTTGAGCAAGGTTGGATCTTTCATCCTTCTGACATTATACAGGCAGGTAAAGACAAAACACAACACTAAGTTTGCAACCAGGGAAAGAAAGATATGAGTAGAGCAAGCACATCTACACTTACACCCAATTTTTCTTTTTAAGCTAAACTGATCATCATCAAGCATCCCACAATGCAACTTTTACTTCTGGACAATTATCTAAGACACAAGAGAAAGTATGGTGGGACCTGGGAGGAGGATCCACCCTGCATGCCATGTACATCAAGAAGTCTTTCAGGAGAACCCATTCTTCCCTTTCTGACAGTCTCCCAGAAATGCTATTCAAGCTACCTCGACAAACAAGGGCAACCAGAAGAACTCTGCCTGACCTTACCTTTCAAAGCACTAGTAACTGAATTAGACCAAAGGACACAAAACCTTCTGATCCACAAAATCAAAAGCCAAACCAAGCCAAGCCTAGAGTGGAGTCAACTCCAGAACGATGCAGCAAGCTTGCATATTGCTTTCTAAGATATAACAGCAGGGCGAGGATTTGAAAATGACAGTAAAATCACCTTGATGCATCTGTCATTAAAATACTTAGAAAACTGGATGGCTTACTAGTGACAAAATCAGATCTCCTAAGCACAAGGCAATAGAGATCCTCTGCCTGAAGAAACTCGGTGCTGGGTAGCATGCTATATGGGGTTTCCTTACACAGATCACTCTAAGACTAATATACACATTTCTGCTTTCTAATAAGTATCACCACTGAATTCAAGTTTATATCAGTGTGCACACCATTCCACAATGGCAGCAGCAAAACCTTGAGAAAAAACTCTGGACTATGAAATCTGGAAGGTGAACCTGTACCAATTCACACATGATTAAGGTTCCCTGTGAAATACAAGTACACAGAGCAAAAAGCACAGAAAACTTTAAAAGAATCATCAGTCTGAATCTGAAACAGAGAGAAAATGCTTATGTTAATGCAGAATTAATCCCTTCCCTCTTTTGCTTTTGGTATAGTAAGTAGCCTCCATGGACTTATTTTTCATTAAGATAAACAGAGGTGTGATCTACAGCACCCAGAAGAGCTTGTTTCTTGCCAAGGCAGCCTCAGAATGCTATGAAAGCATTCTGGATTACATCTAAAACATGCTTAACATGAAATTGAAATACAGGTTACTGAAACTAAACACAGATCATCACAAAACATGAAAGGGGCATTAACAACTTGATTTTCAAAACTGTATGAGGGCCCAGTATGTAACCAAAATAATTTAGCTAACAGGTTGAGGCTTAATACATAATCAATGTAATTAGGCTGAGAAGCTGAATTTAATTTAATCTCTTGAGATGACAACTGAAATCAAAGATCAAGGAGTCAAAATGGGTGGAGAGCAGCTGAAGAGCCTTCCATGTAGTTTTTTCCCCTCTGCAGTAACTTCAAAGTAGTGTGAAAATCTCTGAACACTCCAGGAATCTTGAACACTACCACAGAGCTCTCTCCTTTGCAGATCTTTGTTTACTGGTTTGGGGTGGGAACAAGGACAGATAGTATCTGGTATATGGCCCAGCTGTCATCAGCCTGGTAAATATATCCACACCATACCTACAGGAAGTGGGCTGGTGACATCAGCAGCTGGGACCAAGGCAAGTTGTTCAAGACAACACTACCAGGAGAGCAGTATGTGTCACCTGATTTCAATTCTGTGTTGTTAACAGCAGCAATTCAACATGGCTTCCAAGAGGATAACATCAGAATAAACTCTTTTTACTAATGGTATTAAAGAAAAGGCCTGACAGAAATTTCAGACAGTCTGCAGTAATTCTAGTACATGCAAGTGCTGGCAGAGTTTATTATGGAACAAGTAGATATGATTTTTAACATCAATATTTTCAATCTACAGAGAATCAGAACAAACTATACAAAGCTTGATATGGAATACACTGGGTACATCAAAGGGAACACTGATCCATAAACAACAGAGTCAAAAACAGCAGGGAAACAACATGTTTGCAGGGTACCATTTTGGACAGCAGATGTTTCTGAAGTTATTTGTTGAAGATTCTTGCTACTCTGCCATTATTGTTCACTAGTTTTACCACCACAAGCCAGTCTGGACAGACAACTTAGGGAGGAGTCTCTGGAGAGGCAGCTTACAGTGCTGAAGACTTTGGGTGGTTTCACACAGATGGCAATTTAGATGTCTATTGTTTTTCCTCAACAAAATCATTTGCCAGAATGATACCTGGATTGGCTGCTACAATGATCTTTGCAGCTGCCTTTCTAGCAAATATGCTTATTATTGTTAAACATTCTCAGTAGTTGAGATTACTGCTGGAGATTACTATCCAGTCTATCTCAGCATTACTTACTATGTTTTTATTACAGCAAGAGCTGCATCCTAAAGCTTTGAGTATCCATGCTGTTCTAATCATAAGCAAAAAGATTAACTTTTCAACGTGATAGTAATGACGAAGTTTGTCTATTGTAGCACTCACGGATTTATGTTGTAGTACTTGTTTAACAATTATGATTTTGCATTTACATACAGCACTGCTATACTGGCTACTCTCAATGTCTGCCTGTGGAGTTCCATTAGTGTTTTGCCAGAGACGGCATGGAGTCTGCAGTGCCTGGGATGTTTCTTACAAGCAACAAAGGCCATCTGGGCCTCTTCACTGTGGAGCCCACAACAAACTTTACTGTCACAAACCACTTTAGAAGACTGATCCACAACTTGCTGAAGCTTTCCTGCCTTTCTTGCTGCTGTTTATTTTTCACAACACAAAGCATTGCTTGTATTTCCTGTTAGCTGCTTATACACAAGACTCAAGTTTTATCCTCTAAAGAATTGTACCATCACAGCTTTGTGTAATAGACCAGACTTGCAACACACCAAACCAATCCCATGTTTCAGCTCAGTGTGCTGCATCCTTGACATTAATAGACTAAAATTTTACATTCACAATTAAGTCTCAGTACCATAAGGCTTGTTTTCCATTTGCTTCTTGTAAATTTAATTTTGCTTTAACTAATATACTCCAGGAATAAGCTGACATTTGATTCCCTTTAGTCAGAGCTCAGATCTTCAGCCCAAGGTTGCAGAGTACTGGCAAAGATGAGAGGGTGCCCAGGCTCAGACTTTAAACACTGCTCTGTGTTTGCTGAAACACCACCATCAGTGAGCACCTGGTACTTCACAAAAGCAGTAAAGCAACACTTGTTTCCTAATGTATCTTCTATCACAAAACTTCAATGCAAGAAATGTCCTCAGGAAAAAAAATTGTTACCTGCAACCACCAGTTAGCTGATTAAATAAGATTTAAACCAGATAATGTCCTAAGTATTATTTCAAAACATTTCTATGAATACAGGGATGAAGAATCTGGATAAAGGATGGCCTGGCTTAAATTACTTTAGTTACTGATTTTTATTATAATTTCTCTCTGATGAGCCTGAAGCATCCTTTTACTTTACAAAACCCCAAACTAACAAAAACTACCTTTGTTCTTTTTAGATATATATATGTACATACACATATGCACACACATATATGTAAGGTTCCCATATTTGAAGGAAATCACACACTAACTCATTCGCTTTAGGCACCAACTCCTATATTCTACTGTGAATTTTAATTATATACAGCAACTGATGAGCTAAGGCAACTGCACATGTGGCTTTACCACTGAGGTCCATATTTTTGTGCCCCCTTATTATTCATAGAAGCTTCTCACTTCACACACTCATATTGAAATCTTTTTTTACTTCTCCTCCTGCCCACCAATTTGGTATTTGTATTAGATGCTCTTTGAGAGAGTTATGGTCCATGACAAGTAATCTGGTCTTTTGGAAGGTGTCCCTCACCATGGCAGGTTGGAACTAGATAATCTTGTGGGTCTCTTCCAACCAGACCATTCTATGATTCTATGAATAATAACTGAACTGCTTCTACAGAACTGTTACACCAAACCACTTCATCTTTGGCTCTCATATGCTTTTATTTTACATGTTGCTGAAATACTTGTCAGTATTTCAGACTGCTAAATTGAGAAGTGATGAGGAAGTATATAAAAGTCACTATAAATATGTAGCAAATTATAATATTTGGCAGTCATCTTTTAAGAAGCATATTCAGGAATAGGCCAGGATTTTTTTCCTTGCTTTTGGCTGGTTGGTTTCTGTAAATGGCCCTCTAAGCCTGTTGCAGGGAAGGACACACAAACAAAAAACCCCAAAGCCTACCATCCCACTTCTAGAATTACAAATATATTCTGGTTTCAAATGAAATTGAGGGGGGAAAAATGCACACAAGCTATGTTTGTAGTCTGTGAACATATGGGTAGATTCAACAGCTACCTGTTTTTCTCACTGTATTCTCTAAGAGATAACTACATTAATAATTCTGTATTACATGTGTTAATATACATCTGAGTACTCTCTGAGTGGTAGGCCTTAACTCTTATGAAAAAATTTAAGAGAAGGAATTTGAAAGAAAGGATGAAAAGGATATTTTCAGTTTACAAAATGCTGGTATCCATTTTTGAAAGTCCCTTTGTTCCTTTTGATTAGAACAGCCTTCACCTTCATTGCTGTGCTGCTTCCATTCAGGAAGGATTCAGAGAGCTTAAAAACACCATCAGGAAGCAGAGGATAGCAAGAACTAAACCACACACAGTTCTCACACCTCATATGTTACACAAGCAGTTGTCAGCCTTGTGTAAGAAGTAGAAGGGCATAAGATCCTGTTTTCAGAAGTGTCCCATTTTAGGTAATAAAATACTTGTATACAGCAGTGTTTGGTACATTTTAATAACACCATTAATTTTAGAAGCATAATGTTAAAGTTACATAACAAACACCATGAAGGTAACTCCACTATTCAGTATTAAGGTGCCTTTGCTTAGAAGACAGAAGGAAATTCCAGTTGCCAAAATCAAAAAGCCAAGATGTCAATAAAAATTTGAAATAGAAAAATTACAGAAGTTAAAGACAAACAAAAAGTTTTGTAGATGCTCTAAGAATAACACATGGCATCTCTTTACTCAGTAAATAGCTGAGGGTATATACACTCAAGTAGGTGTATACACTCAAGTATTTTTTAATGGTTATATCAACACATTAAAATAATCTCTCTAGGAAAGAAAATCAGAACATCAAGACATGATGAAAAATTAGTTTTCAAATAAATTTTTTAAAGAAGTTGGCACACCATTTTAAAACTAAACAAACCCACTCCAAAGCCCACAGACTTTATTTTGTATCTGTTATAACTGATTCAAGAGAAAGTCCACCCCAACTTGATACAGTTTTGGTTTAAAATCCTGTTTTGCTAATGTTATGAGTAAAATCCCAAACTAATAGCCCTAGAAAGCTACATAATGGGTCTAACTCTGTCTATTTATAGTCATTCCATTATTCAAACTTGAAAGGACAAGTTGTTTGAAATTTCAATTTTATTTCACAATATAACTCTTCTTCCATATGCAAGACCACCAGTTTTAAATCACCTTTATCTACCACTGCATGGACTGGCTCATGAAAGCACTGGCCCTGCAGCCTGTCCAGCTGGGGCACACCACTGAGCACACACTGAAGAGAAGAGGCAGGGCCCAGCTAGGGTTGTTATGTGATGAAGACACCGGTCAGTGCTAAATGTATCTCTTTGTTAAGGAGAACAGCTTCTACCAAGAACAAGTAAAGAACAATCTTACACCTCAAAGATGATGAATGGCATGTATCCAAAATGCAGTGCTACTGAGTTACAGAAACTGCCCAAATGGTGTGAGGGTTAACACACCTGAAGGACGGGATGCCATGCAGAGGAGCCTGGACAAGCTTGAGAAATGAGCCCATGTGAATCTCATGCACTTTAACAAGACCAAGTGCTGGTGCTGCACCAGGGTCCAGGCAACTCTGGTGTCAATCCAGGCTGGGGATGAACAGATGGAGAGCAGCCCTGCTGAGAAGGCTTTGGGGTGCTGGTGGATGAGAGGCTGGACATGACCCAGCCACGGGCACTGGCAGCCCAGAAACCACCTGTGTGTGGGGCTGCATCCACAGCACCGTGGGCAGCAGGGCAGGGAGGGAGGGAGGGGATTCTGCCCCTCTGCTCTGCTCAGGTGAGACCCCACCTGGAACACCACATCCAGCTGTGTGGTCCTCAGCACAGGAAGGACATGGAGCTGTTGGAGCAAGTGCAGAGGCAGGTCACAAAGATGATTACAGGGATGGAGCGCCTCTGCTATGAGAAAGACTGAGAGGATTGGGTTTGTCCAACCTGGAGAAGAAAGGCTTTGGGATGACCTAATTGCAGCCTTCCAGTACCTGAAGGGCACCTACAAGAAAGATGCAGGAACTTTTGCTCACAAGGGCATGTAGGGACAGGAGAAGGGGGAATGGCTTTAAACTGAGAGTAAGTTTAGATTAAATATCAGGAAGAAATTCTTTACTGTGAGAGTGGTAAGGCACTGGAAGCTTCCCCTGAGAAGTTGTGGATGCTCCACCCCTGGAAGTGTTCAAGGCTAGGCTGGATGGAGTGGTGAGCAACCTAGTCTAGTGGAAGGTGTCCTTGCCCATAGCAGAGGGATTGGGACTAGAGGGTCTTTAAGGTCCCTTCCAACACAACTCATCCCATTTCTGCGACTCTATGACTGAATAACAATAATGGAAAAGACCTAAATGATGGATGGAGTTATTCACATAAGTGGATAAATACCTACCTGTGACAAGAAGGTGTTTCCAGAAATTATTTAGGAACAATCCTAATACATGTTAACAAGGAAGAGAAAACAATTGCAGAACTTTGTCCCCTCCCCAATCCCCAAACCTCAACCTCCCCTGCTTTGGTGCCTAAATGAACTGCCAAATTAGTACTTACTTGTGCCAAGGCTTTCAAGTATAACTTTAAAAAATTCTGAAGTAGAAAATTCTAGTCTCAAACTGGACATTGTGTAACAGTCCCCATCTTCAAGATCAGGTATGTTTGCTTCTCAGGGTAAATAGCACAACAATGAAAATCACAAACAGTAAACATGAGAAAAATAAGCAGCATATATATAGAATACCCAATCAACATTCTAAGTAACTTCTGCTGATCACAGAAACCTGTTATCACAAAATAGTGCTGGATTTATTGGTTTTGCCTATTCCTTGCTTTCCTTTAAATGCTAGGATACGTCCACACATGATCTCAGCTTAAAAAGCCATGCAAAAAACATCAACACTGCTTCTACTACCCATTCCTTTTGAAATGTCCCACTTTTAATGGAAGTGACAATCCTTTGTGCTCATATAATCAAGAATTATTAAAAGAAGTAGCGAGACTACTGACCCACCATGTGCTGGCTAATACAGGAAAGGTAATCATGGAAAATTGAACAGCCACCTCTGAAGGTTCTTTCAGAGGGATGAAAATCATTACTTGTGGTGAAGTGCTTTGAAGATGCAAAGAGAGATTTCTAGAATTTTTTGGAAAATCCATTTACTGAAAAGTATTACCACTATGCTAAGTAGCTTAAGAATTTAACTTCTAAATTAAAAAGACCTCAAAAAGCAGGGAAGAAAAACTTCTGAAAACAAAGCCTTACAAAATTTCTGCACTGGAACCCATTGCACCTACTGAAAAGTGGTGGCTATGAGACAGTGGCAGGATACAAGCATGGATCAGGACTTAAACGATTTAAAATTATTTTTTAAATCGGTCTCAGCAGTGATTATAGTCCAACATCAGCAACATATGCTATCAATAGATCCATTTCTTGCACAGCAAGAAAAATGGCTAGTACAATTTGCATTTTATTACATTTTGATTTACCTACATTAAAAAGAAGAAAAAAAAACCACAACAAAATACCTTTAAAGTAGAAAGAACCAACAAGGACAGCACGTGGAAACAAGATAATACACACACACACACAGAGGCTTCTCAAAACCACATTAGTTTTCCGTTTGCTTTTCTGCATGGCAGAAGTATGAGTTATAATTTCTGTTTTCATTTGCTGATAGTCACCAAGCCAATACTTTCTCAAACAACAAAAATATTCTTTGCCTTCTACAGACTCCTCAGCACCTGGACTGAAAATTAATACAAATTAAATTTAAAAGCTTCATGCCAGTTTAGGCCAGTCCAGCTAGACGCAGAAGAAGCTATCACTCCCTGTCACCTAGTTTTATACCAGACTATTGTCATGTATGAAAGGCTACCAGCTACTTCTGACCCTGCCATCCCCCAGGTGAATCACAGTAGTGAATTAATTGTCCTGAACTGTTCCAGTGACTGGTGAAAAGAGCAAGTTTCAGCACCTACTCTCCCACAGACAAAAGAAGTCAGAAATAAAGAGTATATAGGGCTAGAATTTTAACTTCCTTCCTCTGTGGTAGTATTTGAAAACCACTGCTAAAGTACTGCACTTGAATTATTTTAGGTGTTAGGTTAGGTTTTTCTAGAGATAGAAAAAGGTCATGTTTTTCAACAGTCATTAACTACAACCGAGTCACCTTTTCTAAACAAATGAGACTGTCCATAAATTACTGCTGCCTCCACTGAAAAGGAGATCGCCACATCCCTGTGACAAAACAAAACTCTACAACTCTACAACAAAGCTTATCCAGCGGATAAATAACTCCTTGAAAAGCCAGTTAGATCACAGGGCATATGTCCACAAGGTACCAATGGAATGGCCAATCACCACATCCAGGTGGATTTAATTTTCAGTATCAGTTTTTGGTGCAAGTATAGTTTTTGGGCACTGTTAAACAAAGGCCCCAAGAATTTACCAGAGCAGAGACACTACTCCCATAGAGGGGAAAAGCAGTACACAACAGATAAGTCTTGGTTCACAACCTGAGGACACTAATATGCTGGACTAACTGATGAAATAGGAGGTTATACTTAAAGGAATAGATTTAACTGGTCTGGCAACTATTTAGTCTAATTTATTAACATTTAGTAACAGGTTACAAAATAAGCTTAGACAGGAGCTTAATCATTTTCTTAAGTGTTCAATAAATGAGCAACATGCTCATTTAAAACTGGAGTAACAGCATTGGGTACAGAAGGATGAGGTGCCCTCACCTCATACAGACTGTGCATTTCTGGTATCTCTATCACAAAAAGGAGATGGAAACAAGAGAAGGACGATCAAAGTAACAGGAGTCCTCCTATGTAGGGGACATTAAGCAGGATTTTGGGGAAAAACCTAAATATAAAATACATATTGAAATATATATATATATATATATGTGTGTGTGTGTGTGTGTCAATTACATAATTAATAATTTAATACTAATTTTACACAACTTCCAGTTAAACAACCTTCTAAACCACATACTGGCTTAAAGAAAAGTATACCAGGATGGAAGATCATACATATACATCTACTCTGATTCTCTCTCCTTGAGCATCAGCAGTTGACCACACAGCAATTCAGAAGGGAGGTCCATGTTACTCCACATGTAGCAAGGCTTTTAAAAAAAAACACACTCAGCTAATACATGAACCATCAGCTTAAGTGATTTTCACCCTCTTTTAGCATAGGCATTCTAGACCTGGTATACCAGGAATCATTTCAGTCCCTTTTCAAACTTGCTGTACATTTCCATCAACTGAAATCTCATTTCTCTGACTGCAAGACAGGAAAAACACATGCTCATTTTTGTAAATACTAAGATCTGTTTTACTTTTTTTATCTGTAGAAGTTCAAGGCATCATGAATTTAGTTAAGTGCTATAAAAGTATCTATAAATAAAGTATTTGTGGGATGCTGCTGCTTGTGTTGTCCCTGTTCTTTGAACAGCAGGCGGCTTCTAGTCTTTACAATCTGCCATTTGCATTAAATTCATTTGCATTAAATGCATATGCATTAAATGCATTTTGAGAAACAAAAAGCTGAAATGAACCACCATATTTCCAAACCTACTCACAGTCTAGGAGAGGATTTTTTAAAAGCCATATTAAAACATATGTAGAACGACACATGACAACAACCATTTTTGAAGAGAAAGGAAACCTAAAAATGTATTAACAGGATGCTCCTGAATATTTCTGTATTTACCAACCTTCACTATGTTAATAAATAGCCTCCTTTCTGCTCATATAAGCACCAGCTAACATCTAGCAGGATTACAGCCAGCCACGTTAGAATGCAAAGCCTACATTACTATTTGTGTGCAATTACTCTATTAATTAAGATAATGAGTCAAGCACTGAGGTGTTCAAAACTGTATGGAGACTAAATAATGCCCACTGGGAATGAGAACCATACTGTATGTGCCAGTCACATTCCCAGTTCCCCTCCCATTCTGCCCCTGCTCACATATGGTCAAGTATCTAAGACAAGTAAACTGTACTTTTCATTAGGAATTCTACCTGGATGGACAAAAGAAACAGTGTATGAACAGTAAAACATTCTTCAATTGAGATTCATCTCTCTCACCTTTCAAGTTTAAAACCCAAAAATCTAGATCTGCAAAGACAGGAAGAAATGACAAAGAAACCCACATACACATTTTTGGCTACCATACAAAGCTCTTCACTTATTATCTCAGGGAGCTTTACACTCAATCCTGAAGTACCAAGAGGGAATAAGAAAATTAGTCTTGGTCTCAGCAGCGTGTCATTCAGAAACTTGAGAAAATTAGTCAACAAATGTACTCCAAAGATGGTGAAAATAATGAGCCTTACAACGACAAAGGAATTAAAATTATGGCCAAGTGACACTCTCTTTAATATCATAGCAATATACTGCAAAGACAGAACACATCACAATGAAGCACATCTATTGAAACCACTATGAGCATCTACACTGATACATTTCCCACTTCATTCTATAAGCTCCCCTAGTAACTAAGATCCTTTCTAGCAGCTAGCTTCCCTCCATCAAAACTCAATCACTCTTACAGGAATTTACCAAAATACTTCTACACAGAAATTACAAGTTTTAATTTATGACAGTAGCATGAATCACTCTGCACAACAGACAAATGAGAACTCATTGAACTGCATACAATAAATAGTCCAACCCACCTACCCCTAACAGTCATTTCAGGACAGGAAAAACAGTAAAGCTGGATGAGTGTTTTGCTCTCAAACATTACCTTTCAGTATCAAGAATTGTTTAGAGGCTGAAATACATAACTTTTCAGAATACCATTTTACATTTAAACTACCAAGAACATTTTAAAGGAAATTTCAGGAAATGAATGTAAATGGTGGATTTCCAAATCAAACAAAACTACTAATTCTGACTTTCTGGATGAATGTGTGCAAGGGAGTAAATAATGATTTAATCGTCCCTTTTCAAGTTCTGTGCCTTGCTAGTGGGCAAAACAGAGAGAAATGCAGAAGGAAAAAAAAAACTCCAACAGAATAATTAGTCAAAAGTGGCACACTTCATCGTATACCTATAAAAAGGAACTACACAACACAACAGCTGGCAGCCTTTGATTAAGCCTAAGGCCTCCCGACAATAAACCAGGCTACTGACACTTAACTGACATGCCAGCATCGACAGTTTGAGAGAGGAGACCTCTGGGAATTACAGAGAATTCTAAAAACGACATTGAGCAACAAGAAGAGAAGCCCAAAAACTCACAATAAAAGCAGAAAATAAGAGAGATGTACATCTCATAACCAAAAAAGGGAATAGATGAGTATTTAAGACTGTAGCAAGCAAATATTTATTTACTCTAAAGAAAATTGACTTCCTTAAAAGCATCATCTTATATCTTGCCAAACACCAGGGCAGTAGTTTCAGACTCATTTTCCCCTCAAAACTATCATCATGTCAAAATTACAATGTAGAAAACCTTAAAGCACGTTTTAGAAGTTACTACAAATGACTGTGAAAAATACTATGTTTTTTAGTAATATTTACCTCATGTTCTTGGTTATCTTGTCCATCTTTGCCACTTTTTCCACTCTTAACTGATTTTGCAGGTTCCTTAAAAAAAAAAAAAGTTTGCAGTTTCAGTTTGATTTTTTTTTAAAGGAGATCTAGATAGATTCTTAAGTCAAGGAATCAGGCTTTTTTAGACACTTGCTAAAAGTAATAAAATTGGCAGAATAAAAATGATACAATTTAACTGGAAGATGATAATATTGAACTGTAAGTCTCTACAAAGCCACTTTAATAATTTTTTATCTGTAGAAAGACTTTGGAGTTTTATTTATGCCTCAAAATTCACCTATAAAGATAAGCTTTCACATAGGTAAGCAGGGACAAAGAATGCAAGTGATTTGAACCTTGTCTAAGAAATTATTTACTTCTACTACCTTGCTGTCTTTGGTTTTTTGGTTCAGAAATATTTATATTTAGTTTAGCTTTGAAACTAGCATCAGTATAGTACACGTTTTACACTTATTATGTCTGTTCTAGGGGCTAGAAAGTCCAGTATTAGAAGTAGGCCCACAACTCAATTTTCTGCCTCACAACATTGCACTTACCTTGAATCCTTCACCCATTTTTGAGATTTGTTACTCTCAGAAAAGTGAAAAAAAGTTTCAATGTTTCTAACATCGAAAGTGCCAAGGATATTAGGAAAATTTAAAGCAAACAACCCCCAAAAACCTCAACATTCAACCTCCCTACATCTAATTTTAAAATAGCTAAAAGCTGAACAGAAGCGGTCGAGAGAGACAGCAGCTGGCAGGAGGACAGCACACTTCACTGTTTCTGACTTCCACTCACGGCTAATTGCCTATCACACAAAATAAAGTGCAATCCAGCCAACTTCCTGCCGGGTTTACAAGTTTTCTGCCATCATTACTTGTGCAAGCCCCTTTCGTAGCCGCCAGACAAATCACTCCCGGGAGCCTGAGGCAAAGCGGGGCCAAAGCTAGGTTCATTCTATTGTCAGGAGAAGGAGCTGAAAGCCTCCGAGGAGCGATCAGTGCTCCTTGAATACTTATGGAGATCCCCCAAGCGCAACCCCCACTGCAGCCAGAGCTACGCAGCAGCCAAACTTCCCAGGACGGGGCCCGGGCAAGTCGCCGTGGGCACAGACGCCCCCACCTTGCCATGGAAATAATCCCTTCCCCCTCCCCAACGCCCCCGGGCCAGCCCCGAGCGAGAGCCCCGCTCCCCGCTCCGCCTCAGCCAGCCCGGGCTGAGGACACGTTTCCCATCCCCTCCCTCCAGCACTCCCCCGCACGCCAAACCCACGGCCGCCCTCCACCGACTCCCTCCCTCCGACGGCCGCCGGCGAGACGGTACCAGGACCCCGCCTCGGCACCCCCGGACTAGGCCCCGCCGGGAGCTGCCCCCTCCCCGGCACCCGGGGGAGGCCGGCAGACCGCAGCGAGGGAGGGAGGGACGGAGCAGCCCTCACCCGGGGCTGCCCCTCGCGCGGCTCTCCCAGCGCCTGGGAACGGGCGCCGCTCGCCGCTGCCGCCCCCCACCCCAGGCCCCTCCTCCCCGCGGGGCCTGCACCCCACAGCCTGCCCGCGGGGCTCGGCCCCTCCCGATCACCCCGACTCACTTTCTCTTTCTTGTTTTTATTCGGCATGGCCGCGGAGGCGCAGCCCCCGCCGGCCCCGCTTCGCTCCGCGCCGCGCCCGCCCCGCGCTGCCGCTCCCCCGCTCCGCGGCGGCCTTGGTGCTCCCCCTTCCTCCCCCGCCCGCGGGGAGCGGGCCCTGCCCGCCCATTGGCTGCGCGCGTCACGTGGGTCGCAGCTCGAGCTCGTCATCGAGCGGGCGGGGCTGGCGGCGCCTCCGCCCCCGGCGCTCTCCCGGCGGGATCGGGGCTCTTCCGACGGCTCCGGGGCTCTCCCGGCGGGATCGGAGCTCTCCGGACGGCTCCCCCGCTCCGCCCGGGCTCCGGCCACGCCTTGGGGTGTTCCCGCAGGCTGAGCGGGGCAGCGGGACGGGCTGAGGTGCCGTCAGGGCCCCGAGGCTGCGGCGGGCTCGTCCTGTGGCGGCCCGTGGGAAGCGAGGGGTCCCTGCAGCCTCTGCCTCCGCCGCTCTTGGGCTGGGGGCACCCGTCACTGGGGAGCAGAAACGTTAAGGGGGGCAAAAAACCAACAAACCAGCAACAAAAAACCAATATAGGGCATGCCTGAAGTTAGCTGGCCCTCTCGTGCAAATCCCGGGTGTCGGTCATCATTTTGAGTACTTTCAATATGCGCTTGCAGCATGTGAGTGGGGAAGGTGAACTGTGGGAAGTTGCAGACTGGTTTTGAAACGATTGCTTTTAAAAGTCTGAGTTCAGTTGTGCATGTTTTCATCATGGCCACCTGAACCAGAGATAATTTTTTGTCCAAGCAAATCACTTTCTAATCTCCCAAAACCAGAATGCAAAATTCAGGACAATCTTAAGACAAAAGAAGAAATGTGCAAATACTCCATCTGGAAAATTTACAAACTGTATTTCTCCCATGGTCAGATTACGCCACAAATTAATTTTTGACTGAAGAAAAAGTGCAAAGGACATTAGCAGTCCTAATAGCATCAATACATAAAATGTTTTAAATTTAGATTGGATGTACTTGTTAAATTCTAATTGTGTCATACTGCTAAAGGATAGAAAAATTACTACTTAATAAATACAGTGTAAAAGTGAAATTGATCTCATTCCTTACCCAGCCTGCGAGTATCAAATCCAGCATGAGCAAACAGATATGCTCTCATTTTTGGGATATGGAATTCCAATAAACAGTTGTGTCTGATAGGATGGTATCTAATGTTAGATACTTGTATCAGCTTGTGTTCACTATATTGGAACACTGCTTTTGCCGTGAAGACAAAGAAACTTTGCATTTTCCAGGCACTGCAAAGGAATTTACTGGCTGTGGAGAGCTGCTTCCTCTTACTTCAGTCCTCTTCCTTTCCTGTTTCTTAAGTGCTAGGAAACAAATTATGTATGCCTCTTATCCTTTCTCTCATCTCTGGTTTGAGAGCTTAGAAAGGAGGTGCAGTTATCACTATTGTGCCTCTGCTGAGAGCCAGTCATGAATGGGTTGCTACTAATAAAGGACGTTTCTGACGAACAGAATAACATGGACTTTTGAAATACTAATAGACAGCAAAGGAAAGAAATCTACCTCCATCTGTAGTCTGGAGTTTAATCAGTATGTGAAAGGGTTTGCATGGCTAGGGATAAACTCAAGAGCTTCCACTTCTTTGTTAGGTTACAGTTTTGTAGAAGCTTAAACTACTCTTAATTCCCAGCTGTTGTGCTCCTATCTCCCTCCCCTGCACTGATGCTGGTGCTGTGAAGTTTAAACCTGCTCGTAGAATTGATCAGGTTGAAAACTATCCTCACAAAATGACGTGTTGGTTTGTTGGTTTAGTTTTGGTTTGGAGTTTGTTGTTTGTTTTTTTTGGTTTTTTTTTTTGCCTTGAACTGGCACACCACCACCTGCTTCTGTAAACACTAACACTGGCTGAAGGAAGGGGGTGGAAATATGTGGCGGGGGCGGGATGTGACCTCAACAGCCTAGATTTAGATCAGTTTAAGCAGCTTAATGAGTTTCTCATTGGCTCTTGGCCTCTTTTGTGCTGCTAGTGCTCATAGTTTTTCTAAATAATGGAAAAACTCTGTCAGTGTCATTCTTACCCAAGTACTTCGGAACAGGAGCAACAAAAATTCTGTCCTTATTTTGCAGTTAGTTGGGAAACCTTGGATCAATATGTTGAACTGAATACAGGTTCAAAAGTTGGCACTGACTCAGTTAACATTTATGAGGTTTTCTTTGTGACCACAGATGTAGAAACTCTTGTGAAAACTTGACTCCCCCTCACCTCGCTTTGCTGCAGAGTGGAATTCACCAGTAACAGAAAGCAATTGTGTTTTTCAAGGCCTGCTCTATTATATGAAATAATTAGTGGGTGGAGGAGGTTTACAAGAAAAATAGTTCTGTCTCTATGCTCTAGTGCCTTCATAAAACCTGAGACTAAGATATGTGACTTAGGTGATGAAATCTTACTTTTACTACAATGGTATGGCACTGTGGGCCTAATTATTCTGCTATGGAGTAGGAATAACTATGTAAATAAGGTGATGTAATTTGAGTGTGAATATGACTATATTAATATTTGCATTAACTTCTGAACATTTTATGCAAATTAGGTGTTTTCAAAAACCAGAGCATATTCACACGGATTAGGTTGTTGCTCTAATTAAAATGTCAAAAACTAATGCACGTAGCATAGTTTTCAAATTGCAGTTTTTACTGTCCTGATCAAATTCTCTAAATTTGCAAAAGTTAAGCCACCAAATAATTTCAAGTATTGTGTAAAACACCTGGATAATACTTCATAGCTTGAATCTGGGCCAAGTGTCCTGTGTGCCAATGAAAGGGGAATATTTACACAATTAGTCCTTTCCAGCTGTATTGGATATTCTTGTCTGTTTGATTGCTTTTCATTTGGTTTTGTTGCTTGTTTTTTAATCCCTTTACAGTGGTTGAGCAGTCATGCTCTGGCCTGAGTTTACTGAACAGACTACTGTCACTGTGACAGGGATAACATCTTCCATCCCCAGTTGTATGGCTTTATTGCTTCCCGTGCCCTGTCTCTGGTTTAATTGGGTGGTATGCCAGTTCAGCTTGTTAAAATGGCAGAAAACTAACTGAGCAGTGGTGACAGGAGACAATGAGACTTTTGCTAGGAAGCTCTTAATTTGGCTCAGCTGAAACTATGCAACAGCAGTTGTGGACAAGGTTTTAGCAGCCAGTGAACTGTCATCATAATACATAATTGTCAAACATTGTCAGGCTTTTTCCCAAAACATCTCTTCATTGACTGATGCAGACCTTGGTTGTCTGGCACACTGTGTCAGATAGAGAGAACTGAAACCTGAAGGACCAATGGCAGTAAAGAGGCTGGAATAGATGGGTTGAAATAGAAACATTTTTTTCTCATGCTTGCACGAGCCAAAATACTACTTAAGGTAACTTTCCTGGAATAGTGGAAGTGGCAGATTATGTGTGAAGGAACTAACTGAGGGAACAAACTACTTAATCAGCACCTGCAATAGATTCTGCTTCTATGCAATCTAACACTAAAAGCTGCAAAACCAGTATACTCAACTTTACAAAAAAAGCTTAAACATCTTTCAGGAACTTTCTCTCCAAGCATTAATTCATTCTGCTTACCCTGAATCACATTAAATAATTCTTGTGCTGCTCTCAACCTAAATTATAAGGCTTTAATTCTCAATTATTTTAAAATCCATTAGTGTTGGATGCCCTGCTGTCTCAATCTGCAGTATTGTAAAGGCCGCAAAACAATTTATTCGCAGCTGCATGAAAGTCAGACTCTTTTGAGGTAATTAGTAACAGGTCAAACTTGGAACTTCATGCATGTAAACAACATGATATTTTAGTCCTATATGTGACCACATAATTACAAATGGCAATTATTGGCATCACTTAATACAGAATCAGAGATGCATGTTCAGAACCATAATTAATCATATGTATGTGTAGTAGCATCATATTTGATGCCTTCTAGTGGTAATATTAATCTGTATGTTTGGAAAAATTGGACTAGTAAAAAATGAAAAAAAATCCACATATGATTGATTACGCTATCTGAATCTTAGCTTTAAGAATTTTCAGTATTAACTAACATGTAGATTCTGGATTTCTGTTTGAGCCAACTTAATTTTAAAATTAACTTGAAAAACATAAATAATGAGAATGGACAACTCATGCAGAATGTTACTAAGGCATTGTACTGGTTTTAACTGGAATAGAGTTACATTTCTTCATTGTAGCTTCTATGGGGCTAGATGTGCTTTGAATTTGTGATGAAAACAGTGCTAAGGACATAAGGATGTTTTTGTTATTGCTGAGCAGTGATTACACAACTTCAAGACCTTTTCTCCTCACACTGCCCCACCAATGAGGAGGCTGTGAGGACACAAGAGGTTGGGAGGGGACACAACAGGGACAGTGACCCCAGCTGACCCACAATTGGGACAGTGACCCCACCTGACCCACAACTGGGACAGTGACCCCACCTGACTCAAGTGTTATCCCATACTCTGTGATGTCTTGCTCAGCACTAAAACTGAATGGAGATGTGTGGAGTTTGGCTGAGGCTGGCACTACTTGGGGACTGGCTGGGCATCTGTTGGCTGGTGGTGAGCAATTGTTTTGGGTTTTTTAAATCTTCTTTTCTTCTTTGTGTATTTTCTTTTAATTAATATTAGATTGTCTTTTTCTCAACCTATGATGTTTCCCATTTTTACCCTTTTGATTCTCACCCCTATTCCACTGGGAGTAAGTGAGCAAGCAGCTGTGTGATGCTGAGCTGACTAGTGGGATTAAACCATGACAAGCATCTATACAGAGATTCAGAAGTATTCTGGACAAATAATATATCACAAAAATATCTAATAATATCTAAAGATAGTTAAAACATTTTTATCTGCTTGTGGCCACAGTTACCACAGTGGTTATTAAGTATTAAAATGACCTACATTGGGGAATTCAGAGGATGATCAAAGACAGGCTATTAAGCCGGATGAACCATTTGTCTTATCCAGAATGCCAATTCCTATGAGAAGTGCCTGAATTTGTGTGCTGATACCCAAATTCCAGAGAGATGGGAATTACAAAGATAGTAACATTAAAACACTTTGTACAAATCGCTTGATGTTCTTCTGCCTCAGTGAAGCAAATAAAAAGATCTTAAAAGCGAGACTTTGCTGTATGTCATGGACTTGAATCTTTTCAGGAAAAAACCTCAAAGACAGGCAACTCTATTAACTCTGTTTGTGACATTTATAAATTAGGATGTCTGCTTTCACATTTCCACTATTTCTGTGGGTTTATTTTTTTGTTTCTATAATGAATTAAGCATTACTTGAAAATATTATATAATAATCTGTTTAAAATTGATTGTGTCTGCCTAGCATTTAGGAGGTAAAAGGGACATATTTATTTTTGATAGTTCATCTCTTTTTCATGTCCAAATTTAGTATTTTTATGGTGTGTTTTGGTGCAATTTTTAGCAGTCTTTGTTTATTCCAGGCTTTTGCTGCATTAAATACAATGTTCCCATACATGTACTAGCATTCCTTCTTCCCACACGATATCAAAGGCAAGATTAATTTTGTATCAGATGAGTGAGACTAGTAACATAAAGGTGACTGCAGCTAAAACTCCTACATTTTCATTTTTATCATATTTAAGTTGGTATTTATAGAATGAATGAAGACATCCAATTAATTGTACCTCCTGTTGGTGCCATACAAGATTTTCTCCTTCTACATTTCATACCTTTTTTCTGCCGTTTTTAGGATTGGTCATAGCTAATATAGCTGTATATTTTTATCTCAGTGTGGGAAGAGTTGAAAGACATACACAGAAGGCATGCTCAGGACTTAACCCTGCAAGTGCCATGAGTTTGTGGACTCAGGAGGCTCCGTATCTGCATGTACACAGGAGTGTCCATCTTCTGAGATCATGCATACCATGGATTTCTGATTTTCAGGAGCAATCCGTGCTGCCTTGTCAGAATGCGAGGAGCAGCTTCCACCAGCAGCGCTTTTGCCTCGCTCCCCCTAGGGCAGGCTGCCTGCCGCTGCACCGAGCAGGCTCTGCAGGGATCTGACAGACCTGCAGGGATCTGACAGAGCTGCAGGGATCTGACAGAGCTGCAGGGATCTCACAGAGCTGCAGGGATCTCAGAGCTGCAGGGATCTGACAGAGCTCTGCAGGGATCTCACAGAGCTGCAGGATCTCAGAGAGCTCTGCAGGGATCTCACAGAGCTCTGCAGGGATCTCACAGAGCTGCAGGGATCTGACAGAGCTCTGCAGGGATCTGACAGCTGCAGGGATCTCAGAGCTGCAGGGATCTGACAGAGCTCTGCAGGGATCTGACAGCTGCAGGGATCTCAGAGCTGCAGGATCTCAGAGAGCTCTGCAGGGATCTGACAGAGCTCTGCAGGGATCTGACAGAGCTCTGCAGGCCTCCACAGCCTCTCTGCATGGGTGGTACAGACATTGCTCCTCTGCTGTGCTCACATCCTGCCATCAGGCCAGCTCTTAGGAAGGATAACATTTGGGTTTAATTATCGTTGCCTGGGTCTGCACCGAAATCCCTCAGCATGAAGCAGCCTCACCAGGTCTGTTTTGGTAGGCAGGGTAACTCCTGCAGTCAGGGTTCCCTGTCTTCAAAACTGTGATAATCTAGACTCTTCTGCCAGACCGATTCCCTTTTTAAAGTCTATCTTTGCATATGAGACATCTGAACAATTCTTAAAGGTTTTTTAATAACAAAACCTTTTTGTTTGCCCAAGATAGAAGGAGAAATGCTTTTGACACACCTCTTATCTCCTACTATGCCATGTTATCAGAGAGACATGTTACAGGGTCATGCTGGGCAAAGGCTTGCAAGAATAATGTTGGAGGATTGGGCCAAGAGATTTTGTTCTCATACCATTCCTAGAGCTATCTAGTCACTGAATGGCTTCTAGAATTTTTCTAAGAGCAAGCCTTGTTATTTTGATTCAGAGAGTATTCCAGGAATAATCAAACATGTGCACAAAGTGAATGCTAATGAAGAGGACCTTGGAACAAAACAGGCAGTAATTCAAACTGATAGTGCAGGTGCACTCAAAATCTCCTTATGCATTGTGATGGAAGCCTTGGCTTCTAATTCAGCTATGGATTATACTGGTTGGTAAAAATCCTGAGCCATAGAATCATAGAATGAGTTGGGTTTGAGAGGACTACAGTGGTTCATCTTGTCCAACCTCCCTGCTCAAGCAGGGTCATCCTAGAGCACATTGCACAGAGCTGCATCCAGATGGTTCTTGGGTAGCCCCAGTGAGAGAAACCACAGCTTCTCTGGACAATCTGCTCCAATGCATGGTCAGTGCACAGTAAAGAATTTCTTCCTCATGTTCAGGTGGAACTTGCTGTGCATCAGTTTCTGCCCGTTGTTTCTTGTCCTGTGCTTGGCACCACCGAGAAGAGCCTGGCTCCATCCTCTTGCCACTCTCCTTTCAGACACTTGTAGACACTGATGGGGTCCCCTCTCAATTGTCTTTTCCCAAGGCTAAACAGGCTCTTTCCTCATAAAAGAGACACTCCAGTCCCATAATCACCTTTGTAGCCCTCCAGCTGGGCCCAGTCCAAGAGCTCCAGTCCAGTCTGTTTGTACTGAGGAATTCATAATTCTAAATTCAGTTTTTCAATGTAAGAGTTATTAAGAATAAATTACCTTCATCAAACCAGAATGTTTTTGCTTAGTCACATTTTAGAAGGTGTCAGCTCCATTTTTACTGAAGGTTTAAAAAAAATCAGATATTCTGAGAGAATGTAGACAAAGCAATTAAACATTGGCAAAGCTTATAATCATTTCAAACCAGAATCTTACAATAGGAAGTGTTAGACCAACTTAACTGCAGATTTCTCTTCCATCTGTATTTATATCATGCTGTATGCTGACTATCTGGTATGCCTGTACAAACTTTGCCCCAACATTAAATTCGTTTGCATCTTATGTTTGGTATTTATTTCAGAAATTTGACATAGATATGAGTTGTATTTACATTTTATCATCAGTTCTTAGGTATGTTAGAAATTCTTTTGAGCATCAGGAAGTTGATTAGAAGTATTGGGTAGACAATTACTAAGAAGTCATAAAACAAGGCCTTTGACACGGATTTTTCTCCTGCGTGCATTCCACAGAATCATGACACATAATCTTTATACTTCATGCATTTCCTTCACAGAGGTTCATGGTTTTTTTTAACTTCATGCTCCTCTTTTGCTGTCCACAGTTTTTTGCTGTGAAAATGGCATGTATCAATGTCAGCACAGCTGATTAATCACAACTCTTCTCTAGAGTTTAATTTTCCAAACCAGCTCTGGTCTCTCCAGCATGCTGTATGTTGTCTGCTTTTGCTTTTATTGCTACTCTCACACATTTCTTTTCAATTTTATCTGAAGACTCTTGGTTCATACATTTCTTGGCTGTTCAGAGAAGTATTCCATACACATGTGACATGATTCAAAGACCAATTGTGAAAGCTGTTCTTCTCTTCCTTTCACTGGGGCTATCAAGATAGTTTTATGGGCAGCTCTTCACCTGTCTTGTGTTCTCTAATTTATAGACTAAATGCCCAGATTTCCCTATGTAACCTTTTTTTTTAAAGGAAGAATTAACAAGCAATTGAACTGAAGTTATCTGCTTTTTAATATAATTTGAAATGAAAAATCCCTGTTGTTAGCAGAGAAAAGAAACATTGGTAAGTGCCTGTTCATAATTCCCAGGGCACTTTACATTTAAAGCTTCTTTCATATATGTAAAGAGGATAATGGTAATAAGGTAAATAAAATGTGTACAGAAATGAGATAAGGTACCTAACATATATAAATAAAGGTTTCTTTACACACATTTATATAAAAATCCTACTCATCACCCCAGGTTTTCTGACTGCGCCAACTTGGATTTGAACTCTCGTTCTGCTAAATATGCCAAGGTGTTTTAATATTTATCTAGAATGTCAGAAAATAGATAAATTAATGCCAAATCTTTAAAGATTTCTTTATTTATTTAGTTGTATTATGGACCCAGCCAGGGGTTTTAATTCAAGGCTGAAGCATTACAGAACTGTAATTGAAATACTAGTAGGGAAATGTCATTTTCACAGAAAGATCTGGTTTTGCCATGTCTTTCCCATACAGTATGTTCCATATATGATATTGTTGAATTAAATGCTAAATTACCTATACACATAAGTAGTAGCCTAGAAACCAGAATGAGGGGAAAGTGGCCAAAAGCTGAGCAACTAAACAGTAAAGTTTATTAAGTATGCATAAGTTAAGGGATGAAAAGGCTCGCTAGTCACTGCCATGAGTGTTCAAGCTCTGGTGGTGCTTTTCCAGACTTCTCAGCTGTGTCTAGGCCAGTGTTGCTTGGCCTGAAGGACAAAGTTCATCACCTGATGCTGCCCCTTGCATTCCTGTGCACGCTCTTGGCTGCAGAAGAGGGTAAGGCATCAGCTGGCCCCAGAGGCTCTTGTAGGCTTGAGTGAGCCTTAAATACATTTGGTGTAGTAAGAATGTTCAGGAGCCTCCTAGTCAAGTTGATTATTTTGTAAATGTTACAGAGGAAGTGGAATTTTGATAGATGGTAAATTCAGATGCTTCGTGTTTAAAAGGTCTTTTTATGGCCTAACATTAATTAGCACCAGTAAACACTGATGGCTAATAAAAATGTCTTAGAAAAAGCCTGAGGGAATACTCTGTGAGCTCAGCAACAGACTGGGGTTTGAATAATCTGAATTCTATTCTTAATTTGACCATTAATTTGCAGTGTGATTTTGGCAAGTTAATCTCTGTGTTTCTTTTTCTTTTTTGCATCTTTTATCTCTCTTGTCTATCTTTACAGCAATTTGTCTTTACAGTGCCTAGAATAAGGAAGAAGGCAATCTGGACTGTGATTCTAACAACAGCGATGACCAGTAGCTTTAAATACAAACTGAATTTCTATCGTTCTGTTGAGGTATGATTGTAATCAGTTTTTATAGGTATACAGAGTTAATTAATAAGGAATTATACACATAATTTAAATTATGTGTTCAGTCACCTTTAACCTAAGGGATTCAATCCTGTCAGAGAGCAGTCTGTAGCATCTGTCTTCATGTTCTGTACTGACATGAAAGAAACCATAATGTCCATGGATGTCAAGGAGGTAACAAAGTTGTATTTTTAAGAATTCTGACTCAACAACTCTTATCACCTACTGCTAGATGTCTGCAGCACTTTTACATGTAGAATTCCCTTTCATTCCTGATACATTTTCAAAAATAATATCATAAAAAACATTTCATGATACTGACCTTATGCTTGAAATTGATTCATTAATTATGTTTGAGATGTCTATTTCTACGCTTGCTCCAAATATACGTGGATGGTAATTTTCTTTTCACAAGAAGAAGGCTTCTACATTATGACTAATTTTTCTATCAGATTCGAGGTAATGAAGGCAGCCTTTGAATCTGTATTGAAATCTCTTGAATTTCAGTTGGATTCCCTGAAAACCTAAGTGTGGTTATAAAAAACCTCTAATAAATTCAAAGCTCATGGAGACTGCTGAACATAATGAGTTTTGTTGAGAACAGCCGATGCCAGGTTTCCTGCAGAAGGGAGTTACAAGCACTTGATTTTATCAATTTACTGATTCTTTTTTTGACAGTACAGGTGTTTTGCATCCATACTGTATCCATATGAAAAATTTTGTGCCTTGAGTGTGCAGAAGAACACGTCACATCCTTCATGCAAAACTTTGTGAAAGCAATAGTCTGTCTCATTACACTATTTTTTCTCATTCATCTCAGGTTATTTTTTTTTTTGTTATTGTTGTATTTTTATTTGTTTGTTTGTGTGTTTAAAAGTTAATCTAGTAATTGAAAAAAACACATGATGGACATTAATGGAAACTGACCACTGAGTCCATTTTCCCACTTGCACCTGGGTCTCAAAATTGTTTTGGTGGGCAGACCCTTTAGATGTAAAAGGATAATCAAGTCTCCTGGCCTACTCAACCCTGAGTTTGGAAATAACATGGCAGCTTTGTTAACCAGATTTCACAGGAAAAGCAGAGTCTCTAGACTGAGCCTGGCTATCACATTTTTGCTGTTGAATGCCTGTAAAATTGTACCTTTCAGATACAACCCACTTGAGACAGACCTGACGCAGATACTTGGAGGTGAAAAGCTGAGTATCCTATTACCAGTCACTTGAGCTGTTCAGTGGCCATCTGCTGATTGGAGAAGAAAACATCATTAATAATGCATTTGTGGAATGTGCTCTAGCTTTTATGTTGCTATTAGTTCTTCCAGCATGAGCTATAGCAGCATTATTTCGCTTCTGAGCTCCAGCATCTCCTTAGTAGCCATGGCAAGATTTTTTGTATTTTCTGTTTTAGGGGATAAAAGGAATTAAAGCACATGACTTGAAATTAGAATTGATCCATGAGTATGAGTTTGTTTAGTGTTTTCATGAGAATCTATACTACATTAATATGTTTTATTACTGGTTCAAAATAGTTTTCCAAAAGACAGAGTGTGAACAAAGAACAGTAACTTGTATAATAGTTTATTATAACTATAACAACTAATCTAGTGCTGGATAATATAAATCACTTAATGCTATGAAACAAGTAATGCAATGCTTTAGACTTAAGCTGAATGCTGGCATAGATTGGTGCAGCTCAGTTGAAAAGTCAGTGCTAGAAAAATAGCTAGAAATATCTAGAGAATTTTGTTTGTTTTGAACACAGTTTTAACATGTTTAATTGACAGTTTCACCAGGCACAATGCAATTATTGCATTAGAACTTAAGCCATTCTAACCCATAATTTACAGTCTTATCATTTGGAGGAGCTGTTTAGTTTTTAAATTGATGAACAATATGATCTGAAAAGTTGTCAGATTAAAGCCTCCAGCCAAAACAAGATTGTATTAGCTGTTAAGTTTTTAATGTCTCTGGAAGTGTTGTTTTTTCCTAAGTATTGATCTTTTTTTTTTCCTTACAAAGGGTGGTTTGTATACACTTGGAAAATAATTATGTGCCTGGGAGAAAATGGCATGCAGGTTTCATCCTTGATCCAAGACATTTGCAAACTAAAAGTTCTTTTTAGCCTATTATTTTTTTAAAATTAATTTTAATATCAGATATTATGACTGGCCAAAACCACCAAAGGCTTGGCTGTTTACCTCTGCTACAGATCTCTGTAGGTTTTATGCCTTTGTGGCTTTGAGATTGTGTTACTGCAGTACACAGGGACAGAGGAGCTATAGCTATGGCAACCAGTGCCTGGTAGGTTACTGACAGCATGAATTACAGCATCTCTAAGGAGTCACTGCAGACTGCTCTCTTGCTCATCTGATGGCTCATTTTGGTTTTAACCTTCAGGACAAGGACCAGTTTCAAGGCCTTTTCTGTTCCTAGTATTCATCTTTCTGTAAGAAACTCTAAAGAGGTTATGTAGATAAACAGGTGCAGTCTTAAACTGGTTTAGATGGGGATTTTCTTGCAGTCATATTTATTGTTATTTTTCAGGTGGGACAAATTGTGTCTCATTTTTGCTAATATCAGCATTGCTACATCTACTGCACCACTTTGAGTACTATAGCTCATTGTTCACAGCCTTGCTTGACTCAGTGGTATGAGTAAATTTCTGAGGTCAAACTCAGCTTCAGATACAGCCCTTATATTAACAATGAGATGGGTGTTATGGTGGAATATGAAACATTCTTGTTTTTATTATTTAGGTTATGAAAAAAGTGTCTGAATTACAAAAACCTGCTGCAACTCTGACATTAAAAATGCAGGTCCTCCACAGTCACTGGCAATTGGAGAATATTTCATAGCCATATCACAAAAGCCAAGAGATTGAAAGGGGAGGTATGAGAGAAAATAATTTCTTAATATCTCTGTGACTTGCTGATTAAATTTAAAGAATAATTATACTGATGTCCCTGGGTAATGTGTGAGTGGTCATGGTCCAGAATCTGAAATTCAAGTCTCCTTGCCCAAAAAATCCACTTAATGCTGATTAAAATACTTTATAGATCAGAGTTTTGTATCTGTGTTGACCATGTATTTGGACTTCTTTTTTATGAAAGCTCTTGGCCATTTCTGTAAAGATCATTTGCCAGCAGTTATCTACTCACAGTTGCTTAATCATGTACATTTAAAAGCAAAACTGAATGTGCCTGAACACTTATACCTACAGCCAAATACCTTGTTAGTGTAGATATAATAACATTATGTAATAGTAATAACAAAGATTTAATTGAGCAACCCAGGACACATGTTCTGACATTGTATGCAATTAAACAGCTGTTGCAAATATTTCAAGGAAAATGAAATTAATTTGTAAGAAAATGAGAACTGCAACTTAAAACCAGTTTCAGGAGTCATAGCCAAAAAACCCAAACTCTTATCTGAATGAAGAAGTTCATAGTATAGAAGATCTGATAGATTTGGTGGATTTCTTTAGAATGCAGAGATCACACACAGAATTTTATTGCTTAAATATCCTCTCAAACAATAAAGTGTAAAGCTTATTAAGATGTTAATACAAATACAAAAGTTTGCTCAAATGGGAGTAAAATATGAAAACAACCACAGCAAGTTGATTATAGCTGTAGAAATATAAGGCATAATGAAGCAGTTCACAGGAAAAATCCCTGTTAAATATTTTTGGAGTTTGCTGGGTTCAAAATTACTCAAATTTGCTTCATTTTAAATTAAGATGACCTAAAAAAATTATATTCCTAAGTGAATTTAAATAACTCTATTTGAAAGAAGAATGCTTCAGTTGTGACAAAGCTGAAGCATTTGGGTTCTTTTGTTTTTAGTAGCTGCTATTTACTTTTTCTAGTGACTCATTTCAGTGCTGTGAAAAAACTTTCAAAAATTGCTAGTAGAGTTTTCAAGAATGGATGTTGCTCAATATTATTGATGAACTGATAGCTAAGAAAAGAGGAGGGAATTATTTACATGGTCAGTTTTGTGCAAGGGCATAGAGAGAATGTGCTAAGTATGTGTTCACAACTGAAAGAACCTCATCAACAATGGGGACAGATTTTTCTTAATTATTAATAGCTTTTGTATATACCTAGTTCAGATCCCTTTTCCTAAAAATGCCATATTACTATTGCTAATAACACAAGTGGACCTGTCAGACACAATACCATTTTCCCAGTTTGTATTGATTTTACTAAGATTATTAGAGATTTTTGTCTTGCAACAGTTTAGGATCATACAAGAATTACAGATATGTAGGAAAGGTGGAATATGCCTGAAGAGATGATCCATGATAACTTATGACTCTTGTCAGTTTTTTTTCTCCTGAATAATATATGACAAGCACCCTTAAACTTACTGAAAACCTTTGGTAGAGGTTTTACAGCCTTCTTAGTGAGTCTAATTCTACTGCTTGGCAGAATTATCACTATGTATATTTTAATTCTTTTCAATGTACTATTTAACTAATATTTCCTGTGCTTCTTCCACTCCTCCTTCTAGTGAATACATTGAGCAATAAATGATCATCTTCTTATAACTGCCTTTTTCATATATAAAGAGAATTAAAGTTCTGCACTCTCAGATTCTTCATCTCTCTCATAGGTTGCATTTTCTAAGCCACATGTACTGTTTTTTTCCTTCTCCAAGTATTAACAATTTCTAACCCTATGGACTTTAAAAATTAAAATAATACAAAATAACTCAGTAAATAGACACCTTACTTTAGGTATTGTCATGTTAATAATGTAAATTGTGAACACTTTATAAACATGAAGAAGAAATGCTCTCTGGTTCTGAAGAGTGTGGTGTCCATTGTGTGAAATAACATCATAAGGTCATCATAGGTCCAAATGAGTTGACTGTGTTCTGCTCTGGATTCCCACTGCTGAAAACATGTATGTAAAATGTGTCCTCTTCATGGAAGAATATCTCTCCATATCATCACCAGACAGAAGTTAGATTTTGATTTTTGTCTCATAGAAATTAGAATTCTTATTTTGAACATTGAGAAAATTGTAGTGCATCAGGTAGAACTGTGGGGGATGACTGAGACAGTATCTCCTCCTTTCCTTTGTTATTCCTGGTGGCAGCAATTCATTATGCCTTTTTATTTAATACAGCATGTTCCTGAAACTTGCACAGGTTTTTCTCCTAAGTGTGATCTGCACATTTTAATTGAAATCTGCAGCTGATTTATCTCTGCTTTGCTGAAGTGAAGGTGTAAGTAATGAATGAGGACTGAGTTTCTGATTCCCTGCTACTGCCCTAAGTGAGTATTGGCCTGTAACTCTCACACATATCAATACCACTACAAAAAAATTCAGTTACCTGCTTTATGTCGGACCCCTGCACCAAGGCTGTGTCCTTCCAAGAGATTCCTAGGCAGCACATTCAGCCTGAGGTGCATTAATCTCATTTCCTTGGAAACAAAGAACATATTAAAGATTACTGAGGCTACATATTAAATTTACTAAGAATAAACTAATAAACAATTATGCCATGTGATTTTACTCTCTAATTTTTATTAAAAGAATAGTCTTCAGGGCTTTTCAGGGAAAAAATTTCTTTATTGAAATATAATTCCCTCCCCTGGCTTTAGAAAACAAGCAACTTGAACTTTACAGTAATTTCATGTACTCATTGTACCTAACGTGTGTGCATAGCCATATGGCAACACTATCCTCTAGTGGCAGATTGTATTAACACAAGGCTCCAGCTCCAGCAGTGGGGACTGGTTTGTGTTTGTTGAAAAGATGGGGTGTGGTCGTTATTATTCATAAATTCAGAGTTTTGATTTGCACAACACAACTAGGAGCAATTAACTGAATGCTGCATACAATGTGATGATAATATGTGCTCCAGCCACCAGCATCAGCAGCACTGCATATATTTTATCAGAATATATATATGTATATTTATATGATTTCTTGTGATTTTCCAGACTATTGAACTTAGGTAATTGTATTCTTCTATGGTCACTTTTTCATAGGCATGATGTTTAACATGGTTGACCACCAGCTGGTTTTTAGTCTCTTCTTCAACACTGCTGTTAAAGTCAGACTCTCATGGTGAGAGTGTCTCTAGATATTGTTATCCACAAGCATATAAAACATTCTTAATTTCTTTTTGTTTTTGGTTTGAAATTTCAAAAATCCGGCTTATGGCTTAAGGAAAAGTACAGAAAGGAAAAATTTTATGTAAGAGAACAAACTCTGAGATTTCAATGCATCAGTTTTTTAAACTTACTCACTAAAAGGGCTGGTCCAGACTGAAAGTGTATTTGCTTACTGTGAGTATAGCTAGTACAAAAAATTAAATTATTTCTCACTCATCCTCTAAAAATATTCCTGCTCTGGAAGTGTGGAAATTTATCTATGCTAAAAATCCTATCATCTTTTTTGTGGGTTTTTGGTTGGCACGGGTTTTTTTTCTGTGTATGTTTGTTGTTAGGGGGTCTTTTTGGTTTGGATTTTTTTAGCAATTCTGACACATTTTGCAGAAATCTTATCTAAATATTTCATCATGTATTTTGGGAATAACAAGGTTTTGATGCTTCATGATTCATGCATGCCCCACATAGATCCAAGGCCAAGTGAAAGCAGGAAACAGAGAAGCAAGTGAGAAGCAGAACAGATTGGAATGAACATGTTGATGTTCCCACTGCTCTGATTTTACTTTTGAGGACCATTTGACACACAGCCAGCTCACTTGTGTATCAGGTCCAGTGAGAGGACCACATACCTGGCTTAACAATGCTTCCATTTTTCTTCTCCATACCCAGATTTAGCAGACATGTTTTAGGAGGTGACATTATACCTTTTAAATGTTACCATTTAATGCTCCAAAAAATATAAGCACTGGATACTAAAGGGCTTCTACTAGCATTGATATATATATCATTCATATAACTTACCTGTTTTTATAAGTCAATTTTTTAATTCACAAGTGTATTTGTTCCTACTGTGCCAAGTTGTTTTTCAGTTCTCTACAAAGAATTCAAAGTAAATGCTTTCTTAATTTCCATGTGAGTTGTCCTTAAAAAACAAAAGCAAAAATAAGAACATAAAAATGTAGTATTCTTTTCTAGAGCATTCAATTTATATTACAAAATTTTTGCAGTGCCTTTTTTTTTTCCTCTGAGGTCTGTACTTGGACAAAGGAAATACTTGATTTGGACAGCTCCTGTGCACAGAGAGAAGTCATTGTCTTGTTGCCTTTGTTCCACAATCCTCTTGAGCAGTGTTTGCTGTAGTAATGTAAACTGCAATAGGAAAACATCAAATTTGTGACAACATAACTGTAGCTATAGAACAATAACTAGTCAAGAAACAATTCTCTTGAAAGAGGCAACAACTTTTTTTTAGGTGTCAATAAGAACTAGTAGTACTGTAAGTAGTGCACCACTGAGGGTCAGATATAGCTATGAGTGAAGGCTGTTATTATAGAAACACCAAGCCAAGAGTTCAGATGTTACAATACTTGAAAGGTCTTACTCAGGAGCTTACACTGAGTTATGGATCCTCTTGCTTCTGACTCATTTAATTCCAGTTTAATTCCAGTTCACATCGCTAGAGACAAAAATTGTATGTCAGAACATATCGCTGTGTTTCATGACTAAATGTATGTCTCCAGTCCCCAAACATTCAGTTAGAAGTTTGCATTTCAGATTGGCCAGTGACAGAAAGCACCATCCAGTGATTTTTTTGGCAATGTTTGAATTGCCAGTGAAGACTGACTTGTTGACTTGAGGTGTTAGAAGATGGGTTGGACTCGATGATCTTAAGGTCTCTTCCAACCTAGAAATTCTGTGATTCTGTGATTCTGTGATTCTTTTTTCCTCTAGTTCTTCTCTGAATATTGAGCATTGTCCATGTGAAATACAGAGAAGTCCCAGAATTTCTGCCTCTGCTATGTGTATTCTGCAGATAAATAAAGAAATGAAGAGTTATGTCAGGAAGAAATAATATCCAGATATCCTGGGGGAAAGGCTTTAGAGGATCTGTAAAAGGGAACTCTGTGTTTGTGACAGGCTGTGATCTGTTTATATGAAGACAGGTCCTACATCTTAGAGGACCAAAATAATTCTCTTTATCTCTTGAGCTGTGTAAAAATAAACCTGTGATGTAGAAAGAGTAAAAAAATTTACTTAAGTTCCACATTCTCTTCAATAGATCTGTACCACCAGGTGAATCTGTCTCCTGTTTCTATTTCCACTTGCCTGACTCTCTTGAATTCTGTGTTTCTTGATTCTGTGTATCCAGAACTAATAACTTAAGGGCATAAGAAAATGGAGTTTTAGTATTATACGGATTATTATGTGTTTTAGTGTTCCCGTTGGCTGAAACCAAATTAATTTGATATTATGTTACTGAAAATTGCATGCACTTGATGATCATGTTTTTTGAAATGTTGTCTTCTATGTATGTTTTTTGGCCTTTTAAAGTTTTCTTCTGAAAAAGATTCATCTAATAAAAAGTACAATAAAACAAAATGTGTAATTATAAGTTCAGTGTCACATGTTTATAATTGCAAGAATCTCACCTTAAATGCAAGTGTATGAATTTAATAATTACTCTGAAACACTTGGAAACATTATATTTGGCTATGAAGTCTCATGGTTTATTGCTTTGTATTCCAGTGCAGAGTTTTCTCAGTGTTTCATTGAAGTATAGAATGGACAGTAGAAGAGCTCTGTAATAAACACAAACCTTCTTACCCAATATCCTGTTTGCAAGTGGAGCTTGACAGCTAGCTCTGCAGAAATGGATTAGCAGGGCAGCCAACACAGGAAGAATAGCAAAAGCTCCTTGGATAATATCCTTCTCTGTTGACCTATAACATGGTTCATTTTATCTGCTCCTTTGAAATTCCTCCTGCTTGCTGATTTGCACAGAGAGAGAGTCCAATAAGTGCAAAGGGCTCACTTCTATTAGAAATCTGTGAAGAAATACAGGAAATAAAATAATCAGGTGTATTTCTCTCAGGTCAATGTCTCTACAATTTCTCTCTACAATGTCATGTGCAGGTAATAGTTGCCAATACCAACGATCTGGAGAATGTGAACTTACAGTCTGGCTCAGTTTTACTCTGTTCCCACTAGTAACCACGTGAAAGAGCCCCTGTCATGGTGTAATGATGTACTGTGTGCAGTGCTTAGAATATTAGATCTTTCATGTGGCAAATGTGTCACTTTTCAGAAGGTTTCCAGAATGCCATCCAGGGCAGGTGTTCTCCAGTGTTCTCCAGGGGATATAGGATTATGGTCTTGCCCCAAATAGGCCAGCACAGAGTCCTGTGGCTAAGAAATTGTGCAGGTGAAAAGTCTCCGTTTTTCTGGAGTTTGACTAAAAACATAAGAAAGAATAATTCAGCATGTAACAGAGGAGAGGATAAATAAATACATTGAAGGAATTGACTTTGATTTGCAGAGTGAGTTTTTCAACTGCACCAGTGTGAAGTGTACCTTCTCTTTCTCTCCACTGACTCTATCCCATACATCTGGAAGTAATCAGTCTTAAACAAAGGGCCCTGAGATCTCAAGTCAGAGAAAGCAGACCAACTGCATGTGGCAGGGCTATGACAACAAATCTGAAAATCTGTCTTCATTGATTTCAGTTGCTGTAATTTAGATTTGATGCAAAACTTATTAAGTATCAGCTCACTCTTATGTGTATTGCTGCCCAAGCTAAATATCTGGAAAGTATTAAGAATTAATATAACTTTTTAATATAAATTGAATAGACAGATCATATAAGCATGTGTTGAGAATTTATTTGATTTGAATAGGCTGCATGAGAGCCTAAAGTACAATGAAGTGTAGCTGTAAAGTAGTTTTTATACTATAGAACTACAGAGAGCAGAATCCTTTTTCCAGTCAGGTTCTGCACCAGCTGCTTCATCTTTCTAGAATAAAAAAGCCTTGTGATTTTCCATAATGTGAAGTCAGAAAAAAAAGTGTTTACTAAAAAAATCTGTTTTACTACTAAATACTTTATATGATGGTGTGGTTTTTTTTTGGTAACAATTTGTGAGCTATAGTTTTTGAAAATGAAATTCTTTTCAATGTACAGCTTTGTGGAATTTGTGAGGAAAAAATACTGCATTATTTTTTCACATTGCTGACTTTCAAACAAATATCTCTAAATAGGGTATAAACCAGAATCTGGCTTGTGAAAGGCATAGCTCCTCCTGAGATTCAGTGGAGACCTAGGTTACAGGCAGGTTCATGTTCATAGAGATTTTAAATCTTATATGAAGAAAAGAGAAGTTGACTGGGCATGTTGAAAAAGAAGCTATGTCCTTCTCACTTTTTAATAATATTACATACTGTCAGTAGTATGAAACAAAAAAACCCTACTAATTTATTACCAAGTAGAACAGAAGGCCAGAATATGGCCACTTAAAAATTAGCTGTCCTGTTTATTGAGCTGGGACTATAAGACTAAGAGAATAAGTACTCACCATTGTGAAAATCATTCATTTTCTGGCTCTCGGAGCCATTTGCTATTAAATGTTTTAAACTAAGAATCTTTCAATGCAATGAGGGAGTTGTTTTTTCAGCTTGAAAATGGCACCATTTCTGGGTGCATATTTTTTACTGCCCTTCTCTGAAAGAGAAGTTGCTGAGTGTAGGAGTGAATGAAGTATATGGTCACTGACATATTGGTTTGTGATGGGAGATAATATTTCTATATTTGAATAAGTTAACAAATGAAACTGATATGAAATAAAAACAAATTTCTAAATTAAGCAAGAGTTCTAAATGTTTTGGTCAAAATATTGTGTAACAAAAGTGCTACCAGACAGAGGAGTCACACAGCTTTTCCAGGGAGTGCCTATTTCTGCGTTTCAGCAGGTCTCTCCTGGGAAACAGGGTTACAAAAATTGCTGGTAACAGAGTGTGAGAGGACTAAGTGCTTTAGGAATAAGAAGCATTTTGCCTAAACCAAGTAGTGCTGTACTGTTGATATAATAATCTAAAATAACATGAATTCTTAATTTTTTCTGAGTAGTTATGTCACTTCCTGTTCTCTTCAGTACAGGATACCCATTCTTCATTGATATTACCTTTAAAAATCAATCATTAAATTCCACATGTTCCTTTACAGTTTGAGAACACAAACTTATGAACAGAGGAATTAACAATATAAGTCAAATAGTACTTTTAAAAATGCTTAGCTAAATACTAATCTTATATGCTGTGTGCTTTTTTTGCTTGTTTAGCTAATAAAAGAAACTCATGGCTTCTGATATATTGTATGACAGTTAAAAAAATCCCATGAGAGTCTGCATTCTAACCATTCTTTCATGTCTGTTGTTTATAATACCACTGTTTAAAGTAATTTACTACTCAAAGGAAAAACGCTAAGTAGATACTTTCTACAAAAAGTTTGTTATTAATCACATCTCTTTTGAGGAATGGAGAACATGACTCCACGATTTTATTTTGTCTGTTAATCACAACAAACTGCAGTTTCTTCATTACCTACAAACTATTTCCTGCGCCTGCACCCACCCACTGTGAAATTATTTTACCCCTAAGAGTGTCTCAGATTATTTTCTTCCCAAAAAATATTTTTAGCACCTTACATTCTGTTCTTTAAAAGTATCAGAGAGGGTGAGCTACTAAGCCAAATTCCCCTCAGGATTTGAGAATGTGACTCTGTAATCTTGTGTAAAGAGGCATTAACAATATTAGTCACAGTACTCTGCTTTTTCTGTATTCCTGACTAGTCCCTGATGTGGCTGTTCTTTCACAACCAGAATTCTCACTGGCATTAACAGATTCATCAAATCATTCTAAAAAAGAATTGAGATTTGTAGAAGAGTACTCCTGTTGCTAAAAGGAACTGCATATTTTATTGTTATTTTCTAATGTATACGAGTTGCACAAAAAACTTCAGAATTTTGAATAGATGATATTTTATAGTAGAGAATGCCTGGATGGGGACCAAAGGCAAAATTTTGTTTCCGAGCTTCACTACAGTAAATAGCCCGATTTATATGTGAGCACTGCCTCTGTAAGAATTATATGACAAAACTGCTGAAGAATGATTCAAAATATGTTAAAGATAATGGGCTGAGTTTTTTGGCAAAGGACCAGCAGGGAGAACCTTAGAACTTTCAGATTCTAAACTCAGTTTTACATCAGCTCTTGCAGCATTACAGATAGAGGACCAATCAATTTCTTCACCTTAGTTATGATCACATGAGGCTGGAATTGTTTTGCTCATGTTGTCAGTTCATGGAATCATAGAATGGTTTGGTAGGGAAAGGACCTTAAAAGTTGTCTAGTCACTAGCTTAGATGTAAGAGTTGATTATATTGAATGGATCACAAAATGTGCCCCCAAAGGTGTTTTAGAGTAACTGACTTGTACAGGGAAGTGTTTAATGGAAAGTGTGTTGCTTTCAGTTTTATCAGCAGAAGGAAAATACCTGGATGAGGGGCCCAAGATGTTGTCCTTACTGTTCTCTCTTTACCCTTTCATTCAGTTTTTTTTGTTATTGTGAATTTTGAGTACATAGAAATGGTCTGCAATCAAAGAATCAGGTGCTTTTTAGAGTATGTTACAACTTCCATTTTTCTTGAATGTTCATATTTGAACTTTCCTTAGTATTTATTTGACTGCTTAAAATTTTTATTAATTTGTTTTAGTCCATTTAATATAATGATAAATGCCTGGGGTTGGGTTTTTTCCCTGATTGTCTCTTTGTTTCTTGAGTTCCTCACTGATTTCAGTGAAAAATAAAAATTGATTTCATACCAAAGGAAGGATTCTGAAAACAGAATGATATCAAGAATGAAGTAAATGATGAATGAAAGAATATTTATTATTACAATTTAGAGACTTAATATCCTTACACATTCTGGATATGTGTGCCTCTGGCTTATGTGACATGATGGAGTGTGCTCCAGATTGAAGTTTTTTTATTTCTTGTAGTAGTTTTGGCCTAATTTTTTTTGTGCATTTGAGTAAGAAAATAGTTTTTACTTTTCATCAGGAAACTGATTACATTTAAATGCTCCAAAACTAGAGACTGATATCAATAATTATTTTACATAGTATAGATTGAAAAACGCTTGAATCAAGATGAATCAATTGCCTGTTTTGAGATCAGCAATAGTGCAGCAATGTCAAATTTGAGAAGACAGTGATCAACATTTTTTAGGATTTCTACCACTGATTCATTGGAAGGAGTGAGCTGTGGCATATGTTAAAATGCAGTTCCAACATGGGTTAAGAACAATAAATTTTGATTGAAAACAACCATTAGACCATTCAGCTTCACTGTTTGCCTCCAAAGGCATTGGTGGCTCCAAAACTCTGGAGTGAGCATCGTTCATATCTGTCTTTTAACTATTTTAAAACAGATTGTAGAATTCTGTCTCTTAAATTGTACTTAAAAATAGAAAATCATTGTAGTGTATAAGACAGACTTTGGGAAAGTTGTGTTTCTACAGGGTACTGCCACCCATCTTTTTATTTTAGTTCATTTTCTGGACTGTATTTAATGTGATATAATGTTATATTGTAACATCATCCAACATCTGTAATGTGTGACTTGGTGTGTACACTGTAACTTTTTCTGACAAGTGTGCAGGAGTCACCTACTGTATCTACTAATAAAAATCTATTAATAATTATGATTAATGCACTAGTACTAATAATGCAGTAGATATAGGTTATAGTGCAAATAACAATAGTAGGGACTGCTGCTAAGCAATTTCTAGTGCCAATTTTCCCAAAAAAAAAAAAAGATTCTATGAATGGAGTTCTTAAAATATTGAATTTATACATTAATATGTGGGCAATGTGCTAATTTTCTCACTGAGAATTTATTTGCTAATTAACTATCTCATGAGACTTGTTAAATAAGGACTCTGCAAGTTGTATGTAGCAATTTAAATTTATTTGGTGCCAATAATCTAAGAATGTGAAAGCACTTAAAAATATTAATATAGTGAATATCTGATTACTCTGATAATAATATTATATCTCTTGCAGATGAACAGAAAGAGGCCTGGAAAGGAGGTGTGATGGTTAAACACTAAAAAGATCTGTTAAAGAAGTTGGGATGTGTTAACCTCAGTATCAAATACTACAGAAGGGGTGCTTTTCCCTGTCTTGCTGGCTGCTTTCTTTCCACAGCTGCTAATGGACTTGTGAAAGATGAAAACTCAATTAATATTTAATTTACTTGGAAACAAAACACAAAGTGATTATACTTATGTAAACAGCAAAAAAATTAAAAAATCTTAAACAATTTATGTCTCTCAAATGGAGGACAACTTTTTGTTCCTTTTACCTATCTTCTTGAAATTAGGAACATTCCTGTTTAAAAGGCAGTAATGAAAAATCCTTCTGCACTGCTGTTTCCATAATTTAGATTCCAATCAGATAAACTTCTGTCCTGTGTCTTCTAAAACTTTGTGGGAAATGTGTCGATTACTTTAATAACAGAAATTTTAGAGAATTGATAGGCAAAACGTCTACATCGTTAAATGCAGTATGACCTCTAAGAATAAAGTCCAAAACATTTGAAGTCATATTTTTAAGCTTAGGTGCTAAAATGTGATTTCTTCACAGCTTTGTAGGCTCACAAACAGTCAAATGGCTGACTGTCTTCCCAAGAGCTCAAGCGACTTTTGTTTCAGTATCTAAACATGCATTTAAAAATGCAACCTTTGGGCACTGGTGGCACATTTGTAGGAAATTTTAATAGTTCCTTTGATGATCCATAAACAAAGTCCAGAAGACTAATGTCTTTTTAATGCACTCATCACCACTAATTTTGTAAAACTGCTGTGCACAAACTACTGAATTCTGCTATGGTGTCTGTGAGGTCCTGGATACAGACATGCATCTTAAGTGACTGTCAGAACAAGCTCTAGAGGTATATCATTGCTCTTTCCCACTAATCTAATGCTGCCATTTGTGTTGAATGAGTTCCTAGAGATACAGGCAGAACATTGTCAGTTTAGACAGATTACCAGTCTGAACAAAATTAGAGTAACTGGATGACAACATAAACTCTAATCTACATTTTAGAATCATGAGCAATGAGATTCAGTCCTGATAATTTTACAAAATGAATAGACATCTCCTTACAGACTACAATAGAACAATATGTCACAGAAAAATTATGTATTTACTAAAGAATTTCCCAACTTTTCAAATTCAAGTGAGAATTTTACTGTCTTGGTTTTCAGAATTATCTTAGTTTCTAAAATTAATGATACATAATATAGAAACTACTACAGTAACTTGGGGATAGGTGCTGTATAGGACTTCAAGGAAAGATGGCAGTAGGCATCAGTGGGGTTTGGGCAGTATTTGTTGATGCAGAGAAACATTATTAGTAGAACTGGTAAAAACAGAACTAAACCAGAAGAAGGGGTCAAATAAGGATAAAGGGCCACATCCTGCAAAGTGCTGGGCATACTTTGAAGTGCTGCCCTTAAGTCCTGTTGACTCCTGCAGGCAAGGAGAGTGGATTCAAAGAACGTGTGTATGTGCATGTGTGTGGAATCAAAGAACCTTATTTGAACCTGTCTTTGGGTTATAGCCAAGGACTTTAAGTCAAGACCATAGTCAGATGCCTGGGCTATGGAGTTACTTAAAGCAAAAGAAAGAAAATGAGTAGTATAGCTGCTTTGGTTTTGATCTTGCTCATGTGATAAAAGTTCCAATAGCTTTCCATCCTGCTGGCAGGTCCAAAGACCTTTTCTCATTATATTTATATAAATGTTAATAACTATTTCAGTATTATTAATGATGGCAAGATTTGAACTCATTAAAGGTGGGAAATTTGTGGGATTAATTTGCTCTAGCTTCTATTTGCCAAGAGAGAATTTTCCCAGCATTATTCTTTCTCCATATATATTAACTTTGTAATTGTGGATCAAAGCCTACACAGCTTTGGACGTATTAAGCGAATCTTACTGAAATAGAAACTCAGAAAGGCATTTTCTGCCAAAAAATGTAAGTGGAGAAGTCACGATTGAGTTCAGCTTATTAAGTCTGTTTACTCAGTGTGCCCAAGTCATATTGGAATTTAAAAGAAAGAGTAAAACATGCATATGCTTGAGCTGTGGGACATGACAAGAAGTATATTTTAAAAGACATAGTCCTGGGGTACAGTTTTGAGAAATATCAACAATACAGAACAATAAACAAGACCTTATAAATATATCGCCTGGAATAATATGTAGCTCTATGAGATGAAAATTATTCAGGAATTGTGAAAAATCAGAACTTTAAAGGCTTGTACTTTATGTTCATCTGAATATAAGAATTCCATCTGGTCCTGTATCCTGTCTCTGAAAATTGCTGATACATTTGTGCTTTCAAAAGAAGGTGTAAAAATGTACAGGAAACTACTGTGGCTGGCATTTTCCTGAACTCTAATTGCTAATCTGATTCAACTTTAAGTGGCTCTTTCCATAAAAATAAATGTATATAAAATAATAATTATTGTAAGCATCTGCTCTATTTATATTATTTTTATATGAATATTTACATATAAGTTCTTGACTCCATTTACTAAATGTAATTAGAATATCAGATCAGTCACATAAAATGAGACTAAAGGTCATTATAGCTTAATATTGCTTCTCACTTGCTATGTGATGATTCTATTGGTGAGCCCTATTATTTGCAGAGCAACAGAAACCAGATTATTCTTCTCTGTTAGCCTCTTTAATTACATTAATGACTTTAGTTATCCCAGCATTAATATTAGTCATCTTTTGCTTCCAATCTTCTGTATTTTTTTAAGAGAAGTGTCTTGTGGTGTTTTGTTTTTCTTTTCATAGAAAAAGAAAATCATTAGGGTTGGAAAACACTACTGAGGTCACTAAATACAAACATTAACATAACAGTGCCAGGTCTACCACTAAGCCATGTCCCTGGGCACCACATCTACATGGTTTTAGTACACTTCCAAGGATGATGATTTCACCACTTCCCTGCACAGTCTGTTCCCATGCTTGACCATCCTTTCTGTGAAGAAACTTTTCCTAATATCCAATGTAAACATCCCCTGGCACAACTTGAAGCCATTCCCCCTTGTTCTATTATGTGTTGTCTGGGAAAAGAGAGTGACCTGCACCTCACTGCAACCTCATTTTGGGTGGCTGTAGAGAGCAATAAGGTCTCCCCTGAGCCTCTTCCTCTACAGGCTAAACACCCCCAGCTCCCTCAGCTGCTCCTCACAGGACTTGTGCCCCAAACCCTTCATCCTTCATTGCCCTTCTCTGGACACACTCCAGCCCCTCCCTGGCCTTCCTGAGCTGAGGGGCCCAGACCTGGACGCAGCCCTCGAGGTGGGGCCTCAGCAGCGCCGAGTACAGGGGGACAATCCCTGCCTGCTCCTGCTGGACACACCATTGCTGGCACAGGCCAAGGTTCCATTGGCCTTCTTGGCCGCCTGGGCTCACAATGGCTCAAGTTCAGCTGCTATTGACCAGCACCCCAGGTCCTTTTCGGCTGGGCAGCCCCTCTGTCCCCAGCCTGTAGCACTGCAGGGGTTGCTGTGCCCCAAGGGCAGGACCCAGAGCTTGGCCTTGTCCTCCCTCACACCACTGGCCTTGGCCCATCGATCCAGCCTGTCCAGATCCCTCTGCAGAGCCTTCCTACCCTCAGCAGATCATGCCTGGTGCGTCAACAAACCAACGGAGGGTGTCCCCAGTCCCCTCATCCGACCATTGATGGACACATTAAACAGGACTGGCCCCAAGACTGATCCCTGGGTGGCTGGTCACCAGCCAGATGTAAATCCAGGCACCACTATTCTCTGGGCCCAGCCATCCAGCCGGTTCATTACCCAGAGAAAAGAGCACACATCCAGGCCCTAAGCAGCCAGGTGAAGCTGTCCCATATTTTTATTTGTCTTTGATACTCTTTCTATAGTTTTATAGACACTATAGGATTATAGAAGTTAAAACTATTGGTTTATAGGATCTTTTTTTCTGAGATGGAATGTCAAAACTGCATACTTTATAAATGTTGGAAACATGATAGGTTTATGTTGTTTTAGAATTATTTCTTTTTCTTCCCTAGTAGTTTGTGTGCCTTTTTGAATCCTGGTGCAAATTTAACTGCTATTTTCAAAGAATTATCCAGAATGAGTCTTCTTCAGACCACCCCTCATTATTATAATATAAAGGGATTATATTTTTATATGATTTGACCTTATGTATTATGCTGCCTTTATTGATTTTATGCATCCATGATCCATTTTAAGAACTTGAGAATGATTTTCCTAGGTTGAACAAGAGGTTAGCCTAGGCCAGTTTCCTACCTCTGCCACTGACTAAAATAAAATGCTGCTGGAAAAAAAGCGTTCAAACAGGGCAAAAATGTATTGTTACTTAGTCAGAATATTCTCCCCAGCTCCAGCAGTTTGCAGTTCAGGAAATTCCTAAGTCGGAGATACTGTCTTTCTAGTTAATGAATTTTACTTCCTTTGCTCTGTATGGCATAATTCTGCAAATGCTAGCAGTAAGTTTTAGATTTGACAGTCCTGACTAATTGTTGTCATCAATAATGCTGCCTCCTATTCTATCCCTATACTATTAGACTTAATTGAAGCAATAAAGCCAATTAGTGTTCATCAGACTTCTACATTTGTTTAGAACCTCAATTAATTGGTCATTCCACTCCTTTTTTTGGTCATATCTAATGTAGTTTATGTTTTTTTGACTTTCTTGACTTTGAAACTGTTTAATTTCCTACTTTGTCTAGTTTGACTACTAATTTTTTTTTCACACAACATAGAAAACACTTATTTGATGAAGAGATTAATCGAATTTGAGGCATCCTTTGACTGTTCAAGCCAAAGCATACTGCTGCTTAAGCTGTGGAAATTAATGGGTATTCAAGATGCATTCTGTACCAGCTGCAACTGTTTAAGTAATTCACTATTTTTTGAAGAGTTATGATATGAGTATGGATAAAAGTGGAGAGAATTGATAAGTGTTTTGATTTAAAATATTTCAGCTTAACCCTTTATTATGTTCACATAGAATTTTTGCAATAAATACTGTACTTAAGAAATTGGTCTTTGACTAATGATGTACCTGAAATATGAGTGAGTCTCTCCTCTGGTGTTACATGGATGTAATTTGGATCCTGCATTGTTGGAATTAATAGCTTTCTGCTTTGACCTTGTTTTAAGGAGCAGGACCTTGGGCACCAATGAGCAGTTGGACACATTGAAGGATAAAAGGTTTTCTGGGGTGGTTTTTTTGTGTGATCAAGTACAGAGGTAAACACTGTAACACTATTTACATTTTCAGGGCTATTGCTACTGTAGTTTTAAGGGTGATATTGTGTGCACCAAGAATGTGTGTCGTTACCCCTTTGAACAACTTCATATTTTAGGCATGGTATGTTAGTTGTGGCTTAAGGAATGAACAGACGTGCAGTTTACCTTGTGGGAAGGGGATTCTTCTGGTATTTCCCTATTATTGGATAATCTCTTTGATGAGGAACAGTCCCCAAATTTCTGTTCTCCCTCTAAGTCTGGCACCTGCCCCAAATCTGTATTTATTTGAAGAAACAGGCCCCCAAAATGCCTTGCATATTTAGCACTGCTGTTTCCATTTACTGCCTGATCAACCTTTTTAGAGATTATATTCTTTCTTCAAAGGTTATTGTTGCTGGGGAAAAAAGTCAAGTCCTAGATATGCCCTCTGGTCTTAAACAGTATCTGTTCTCAAACCACAAGTTCTTGAAATGGGTCCATGTTAGCTGTTACAGTGAGTTTGCTTCATCACAGGCACTCAAGATCCAAAATTTTGACCTTGTGGTATGAGTAGAGGTGTTGGTCTTCTTATAAGGAACTTATCTTGCTGAAAGGAAATGATTCATGCGGTTTTTTGCAATTAATAGATTTGCTTCTCTTGAACTGAGGATTTAGTCCAAAGCCTCATTTTGGTTGTGCAGAACATGCAAAGGTTAAGACACCTGACCAAGCCTACATGTGGGATTACCTTTGTTTTCTCAATTAGGGTCATATTTCTCAGGGGTTTTCTCTTTGCTGATTGTTCAAGATGCAAACACTGTGCAAAAGGAAGCTAGACTTTGAGGTTTTCTTCTCAGGAGTTAAGAAGGTTTTTGTATTATATTTATCTTCTCTCTGATCACTAAAAGAGCTCATTTCAGAGAGTCTAAATTCTCCATATCACTACCCAGTGGTATGTGTGTGTTTTACTCCAAGGCTGTCTGCTTCTTGAATTGGCTTATGTGGATCAACTTCCTCTCTCCTCAGTCTAAGTGAGCTTGCTTATTTCTCAACACCATTGCAGTGTTGGCTGCTGAAGTATTTGGCTTTGTTTTCTAGACACAGATTCAAAAGGTTTCTTCTCCGTGTTCTTTTGTCCTAATACTTCCTTCTCTGTTTTAATGAAGGCCAGATGGTCTCTCAGCCATGACATCACTCCTGACTGTTCTTGATATGGCAGACATAGTTCCCATTCTATTGTCCTACCTGTTCAGCAGTGGTGATTTACATAGTTACAGAACACTGTCCACCTTAGGACATACAATACTCATAGAGAATTTGCTGTCTAGTCATTTCTCCATTTTCATTTCCAGAATTAAGCTCGCTCTACAGTCTTTAGAATTCTTAGACCAGTTCTGTTGACCAGGAGTCTTCCTTTGCAAGGGGAACAATGTTTTATTAATTACTGATATGAGATGATCTGTGCCTTCAGAGGCTTTGAAGATTGTAAGCCTTGGCCATGCATTACTCATTTTAGGTTTTTGATTTATGTTTCCTCCCAGACTGAGAACTTGCAATAGACACAGGATGCCCCTATTTTCTACATTCTGTACTCAGATTTTGGATGGAGACTCTGGCTACTGAAAGAGATTATTGAAATAACTGGCAAGCTAGGCATCCTGGCTTCAGCATGTCTAGCAATCAAAACACTTAAGAGAAGAAGTCAACCAGTATTTCAAAGTGAATAAACTGTCTTTTACCAGAGGTAATTAATTACTTAAGGGAATAGATAGTAGTGCATAACAGTAATATTCTATATGATGGCATTACTGTTAAACCTTAGAAAACAGCTCTTCAGGACTGATGATGTTCTTGTCTTTTAAACACAATGGAATCTCTGTATAGTATCTCTAGTCTAGGCAGTGCTAAGACACACCTGTAAGTTCCCCATCCAAGCCTCCACAACTTTTCTGCATAGCTATCGACTCCATTTTGATTTCACAATGATCTCAGGTTTTATGCAAACTTTAATAACTAGTTTTGATACTTCCAGAGATCCAAACATTTTAAGAGTAATTTTTCCAGACACTCCTTGTTTACTGCAGCAATGGTCTTGATCCAGAGTATTTAGTTAGGATCTAGTAAGGTGTATGTGTGAAGGTAAGTATCAATTACAGAGGAAGCTTCTGTACAAAGCTTTCCTAGAAAAATTAAGAATTCCAAACTGCTTTGCTGAACAGATTTTAGTGTATGTGTTGTGGAAACAAAAAAAAGAAAACAATTGCATATTTGGGTGCCTTATATTTTTATTTCTCTGAATTACTGAATATCAGCATCTCTTTTAGACAAGACTGTGAGTTGTAGGGATAAACAATTAATCTGTTCCAGAATATTTGTTGGACCACTGTTTATCAAAGATAAACATTGCTGCAAGTTGTAAGCAGTGTATACAATGAAAGGTGATTGTTTAATGACGAATGTGAAATTCTAAGAGAGAACAAAGCCTTCAGAACACATTGATACTTCTTTTAAAACTGTGGAATGAAGATCTTAAGAATCAATTTTGAGAATTAGTCTATGATCATGAGCAGACGGAGCTGGGGATATCAGATTGCCAACAGATAAGTATTTTCACATTGGAAAAACACATCAGTATCCACCTCAGTATTATCTGGCAAAAAAGTTTTGGCTTTTCTCTATTCACAAAAGAATTTCTAAATAGTTTTCTGTATATAATTTATATTGTTTAGACTTTCAGTATTAAAATAATCCCAAATTCATTGATACAATTTTGTTTTCAGAGTCTTCAATTCCCCAGGCGAAGAAAATGTTTCAATTGCTATCTAGCTTCAATTAAAATTTGGCTAGAAGGGGTTTTTTTCATTGGAAACATTAATCTGTTTCCATTCCAACTGCAGGCTAACATCCATGCTTTGGGATAAATAGCAATGAGCCTTCTCACAGTTTCTCAGAAGCTCTTTAAATAAACAATAATTGTGTATCAACAACCTCCTGATGTCAGAAGTTCTTCTTTTCAAGAGGCATTCAGTCTGCTTTGTGGGTTAATATTTCCTCTCCAGATAATGTTTAACTAAAATATGTCTATAAAAGACATGAGATTAAATTCTATGAGAAGGAGCTATAGGAAGATAGATTGTGTTGGAAAGTGAGAGTTAAACAGTGCTGGGATTCTGTTTGTCTGCACTGTCATAGCTTAGGAGACATTGCTGGACCTTGAGCTGCAAGTGGGATGTACAATGGAGCTGCCTAAGGGAAAGGAAGAAAGTTCTATTTAAGTTCTCTGTTATTAGAAGAGTGCTCTGAGTTGGTCTGTCCCAGGTATGCTGACTGCCAATGGCCCCACTGGGATGATCCAAAAACCACAGGAAAACTTCATTTTGTATCCTCTGGCTCTGCCCAGTGACTCGTTATTGGTGGAGAAATGGGATAGAGGGCACTGTGCTGGGGTTGCACCACGGGGAAAAAACTGTGTAGTGCATTTTTCTTAGAGAACTGAAGGTGTCACTAAAAATCATGAAGACGAATCTGTTCCTTGGAAACCAGAACAGGGAAAATCTGGGGAAGTGATGAAAAAGATGAATCCTTTTCCAGTTGCAGAGTCTGATAAGCCAACATAACAGAAAGCAGGGTACTTTTTTATTGGTGTTAGATCTGTCTCAGTTCTTTATACATCTATGTCCTTAAAAAGTGCTAATTGTGGCTATAATTGGACATAGTAAGTTCTCCTAGTAGTCATTATGGTAAGAACAGTCTAAAAGGTTCAATTTCCATCTGTTACTAGATCCATGGCTTGAATAGCAAACATTTTTTTCCTTAAAATTGGCTTTGTTTCTTGTGTTACACTTGTTTGTCACTGCGTTCAGTATGTGGAAGATAAATACATGTCACTGTAAAATGTTTTAAAATTATTATAAAATACTTCCTCCTGGATAGGTAGAACTTCTGATAGTCATAATTTCTGTTTCTTTCTCTAGATTCTCTAGTGGTGAATATTGCTTATTGAAGCATTTTTTCCATAATTCATTCAGCTTGCTTTCCTTATAATTTAGGATCTCATGCTTTCTTAAGTCATGTCATAGAACATAATGGTATACTTAGTGGATAGATATAGAAAATGTCTTGAAAAGCATGTTTTAATTTACATGATACTGAACACAGTAGAGAATGTAAGACAGTATTGCAATAGTTCTCCATTCACTCTGCATCTTTCATTTTCATCCCTTTCAATTTTACACAAAGTAATGTTTTAAGTTTCATCCTGGGCTGGCAGACAGAATTTCTGGGAGTATTTGCAGTCAACGATCTGTCATAGTGTCAAAGAGTACATCAAGTATTTAATAAGACAATTACCAATGAACCACACTCTTTTTCTTTAACAATGGGAAATGAGCACTTTATCACTTTTAACAATGAACAATCATCTCTTACCTTTCTACCAGGAAGTATTATCAAAGAAATCATTAAATATCTACTTAAGGGGGAAAGAGCAAGTAGGAAATTGAGAGAGAGATGGCCATACAAATGGATAGCAGCAGGCTGAATCTAAAAGGTCCGTGTCTCTCTCTTGCTATACAATCTAGTACAGTTTTACTGGGCTGGGGATTGTTGATCTCTGCCTCTGAATGAGTCTTAAATTGTGAATTATTTTAGAACAAAAATCTTTCTAACATCAAACTACTGCTGGTTTCGATTTCAAAGCAAGTTTAATTTGCATGCAGTGGTGTGGTGTGCCAACACTTCCTGAATTAGAGGAAACACTGATCATTTATCCATCTGCAGAAGCAGTGTGAGGGCTAACTTCAAAACTGATTTGAGGAAGTTGTGTAATGTCCAAAATGGAAAATGCAATTGCTTTTTGTCAAACGTCTGTGGAAATATGAATTATGATCTGATGAAATGTGTTTAAAAGTGTTTTGCAGAATTTATTACTGTGCTGATTTCTATCCTGTTGTACAAGGTGTTAACTCCGGAAATAGTTTGTGTCTCTGTCTTGCTGACTCTTTCTCATCTATCATCTATCAGGGTTCTCTGGCAGTCTTGTCTTGAAAAATGTATGTTAGATAACCTGATAATGCAGTTGGAAGCTTAATGCCATAGTTGAGTTTAACTTCTATGGGAAACAACATTGATAAAGAAAAGTGCACTTTTCCCAATTGATTTTCCACTTTTGCCAAGTTTCTGTACCTTGTTTAACATCTTCAGCAGACATCTGAGGGACTAATACTTTCTAATTTTTAATATTTTTTTTTTAATGGGCTTCAATTTGTTTTAAATCGTTTGTATTCTACCAAAGCCATAAATAAAGCATCATGCACATCTGCCTGTCTTTCTGTACCAGAAAAAGCTCTGTGCAGAGCTTTCCCACTTTCATTTTTCACTTCATCTTTATTGGCTGAAAACCAAACGCCTTCTTGTTTACTTTGGCAGGGAGTTGAAGGTTATGACTGAGCCCCTCCATTTTCTTTCTTTGTTACATTTACAGTAGTGATCAAAACCATGAAGTTTCCTTTATGTATTTCTTTGCTGAGAATTCCTGTGAAATAACATTGTGGACATAACTGCTCTTGGCGTTTACTGCCAGAATTTAATTATCTGATGTCTGTGTCATATTATCACTTATTCATTTCTGTCCCTTCTTATAATAGGGTCATATTGTGCCTGTAACCACATTTTCATTGCTTGTCTTTGACACCTTTCTCTTTCAGCTAAACATCTCTTGAAGTGGCATGGAACACAATAGTCAAAGTTTCATTGCACCATCACTAACCTTTACACAGTTTATATTGCTTTCCAGCTTTTTTCTCTGCTGTATTTGATTCTCAGTTTGATGACTTTCTGTGTGAGTTGTAAAACTCGTTTGTTTTCCAAATATATCAGTGGGTTTTGCATCACACTTATGTTAACTATAATATAATGTATAATTCTCAGATTCAATATTTGAGTTTTGCAGTCATAATAATGAAAAAGAAAGCAAGGATTTTATCTATCTAGTTCATTTCACTATTTTTTCCTTGAAGATTATAATACTGTTGAGTTTCTAGTACAGCAAATTGAATATAAAATTTCATATTGATAGATTAGATGAAAATATTTTTATGTGAGAAATAGAGTTGTCAAAAAATTTTCTACAAATGTTGTAAGATACAAGGAACATATTTGTGTTTTATTGTATGTTAATGTTTTTATTTGGTTGACAGATACTTTTTGTTCTGTTAGTGAAATGGTATTTGCAAGCACTAAGCTGTTTGAGAATTCATTGTGCTACTTGGAATATTGAACATTGTGGAATACTTGAAATACTGAAAAATGTTATGCTTGCACTCATAATCACATGTCTAATATGCCTCATATGTCTAATAAATACTTGTTACATTATCATAGTAAGTGATAAATACATAAGCATATAATATGTGTGAGTAATTGAGACAAATTATGACTTTACAATTACCTCTGGAAAGAATGTGCCACTGTTTGTGGAAACTCCACCTAGACTTACCTTTTACAAACCTGAGTTTGTGGGGAGAGGACTTTTATTGCACGTGCACCAAAAATTTTACTGGCAACTTTCCCCAACCCCATCCAGCACCACAGGAATGGCTCATTGCCTTAAAGAAATACAAAGGAACAAGTGAAGGGAAAAGTCACTAAATGCCAGAATGAGAACAACCACAAGACTGAAAAAGAAAGAAAAATAAAACATTCAAAATTTCATAATAAACTGGAATTCAGATGGAGGTCAAACTGAAGGAAATAACAGAAGAGAAATCAAGAAATACAGAATAATGTGTTCATGTACACTGATCTATATTCAAAAGCAGTAATTAGTGATCCAAATTTGTAGATTTCTGCCACAAACTCCTATCTGGAAGATTTTGGCCATCTTCCTATGAGAAAGCAAGGCTTTTAGAAAGCATGGAATTCTCACAGCTGAAAAGAGACTTAAATGTTGGCACACAGATGCTCCATTGGCTTCTTAAGCTGTTGATCTAAAAACATTTCTTATTCCAGCAAAGGAATATATGGTAGAGTTGCAGGCTGTGGATCATCTCCACTTTCTCCTACAAGAGAGAAGACTTCAGGAAACTGAGTTTTTATGGAATGTAGAGCCATAGGAGAGGGTTCTTCTCCTTGAGTCTGCCAGGGAGAGGAAAAAGAAAACGGTGAATTGGTCTGAAGTTCAGTGTCATTAGTTAAATACTGGGGATGTCAAGGAAATTTTCTTTATATTGCCTTTCAGTTATGAAAAACCAGTTTTGAAAGCATATTAAGTCCTGTCCTGAGATATATGATATGCTTAAAAATCCTACTGACCTCATTGTAAATTTGTAATCCTGTGTAGGAGGTCAACAAGTTCATTTTTATGAACTCATCGCCTTGTTTTCCTTTGAGGTTGACTCCTGAACTACCTGGCAACAGAGTTCACTGTCTAGAATTTGCTTTTGCAGTCTTGTCTTAGCTTATCCCAGAACCAACATCTGTGCTCTTCCTTTAAATTCTCATTTGAGGGAAGCTGGCTCACTTGGCAGACAGAGTTACTGGGACAAATATAACTGGACCTCAATGTAATTCCCTCATGGGCAGATGTAGGCTGACATTTTTGCTACTTGTTGTTTGGCAAAAAGTCTTGCAAGGCCAGATTGGTCGTTGCTTATATTATGAAGCATTATAGATTACATGCAGTAGGAAACAATAGAAATACATGAAACCTGAAAAATAGAGAATCCATCATGCTTTTGCATCTCTGAATTTTCACTGGTTTGTGAAGTAACCATTTGATTTTGGCATTGTACTTGTGTTCAAGTCAATAAGTAAGATAGCAAAACCTCTCAGGAATTACTGTCTCTTAATCAAGCCCATCATTAAACTGTGTGTGTAGAAATGGGCCTAGAGACTGGAGTTCCTGCCAAAACCCCAGAAGCCAGAAAAGAACATCATGATTTTAAAAAACATTCCTGTAAGACATTTACCAATGCTTATGTAAGTCTTAGTCCATCATACTTCCAGTTGATTGAGAGCATAAGGTACTGTGTTTCCTGTGAGCCAAGAGAAGCCTCTGGAGAAGCAGATAGGAGTGATGCCTTTTTTCACCTTGATGTCATATGATCTTAAATTTCCTCAAGGATTCCCTTGGATCCTCCTCTGGACTTCTGCAGTCTTCAAAATCCTGATTAAGCAAGGCTCCTCTTTGTTTTAATAGCTTTGGATTTCACTGCAAGAGTGCCACAGTATGTTTGGAGAGCCTGTGGATATTAATTTTAAACTGTCGTGTGAAATGTGTTTACTGCATGATCCTAGACTGAAATGTGTTTGTTGTTATGTGCATAGAACCTGCATTGTTATATAAATGTTTAATGTATGTATAAGCTTTTATTATTCTTTTTCTTGTTGCATTTCCTTGTTGCTAAGAATTGTTCAGTCTAATTTGTGTGCATATTGTAAGAATACATGCAAACAAACACATAATATCAGTATTGGTATAAGCACAAACCTAATGGAAGCATCCACTTCATGGTCTGGCTCTGCCAAATATTTATTATCACATGGTCACCATGTTTCAACAGACTGTGAGTGTATTAAATGCTCATAGAAATATACTGTCAGCTGTAACGATTTAACATTGAAAATCAAATCTCTAATCTCACATTTTCTGTATTTCCAGATTTTTTTCTACTTTCCCCTCTAATGTGAACAAAGTTTGAAATTAAATTGTTGTCTTTGAAATTAAATAAATTGCAGAAAAGCTAATTAGGCACAAATCATCTTTTTAACTCTTGTACAAAATTTGAACCAATATTCAGAAGCAGCAAGGTCCAAAAAGAATAGCTCAGAATTAAACTGACCTGAAAAGCATTCTTTTTACTGACTTATGTATCTTTCTCGAATGAGAAAACCCAACCAAACAAAGCTCAACAAACAATCCACACAATTGGTGCACAGATGGTACAGAGCAGAACCAGATTCCTCTGCAGAACTGTAAAGATTTCATGCCATGCAGTTTCTACACTGATACAGATTTTACCCATCCATCTGAGCTGCTAAGTTTTTGTGCACTGAGTGTGAGACTCATAGATTTGGCTCCAGAATGCACTCACCCCCACAGATAGGGGTATGTCTTACAGACTTTCCTAGCACAGTGCCAGAATCTGTCTCCTGCTGTATGACCTGATATACCAGCTGCAGGTGCTTGGCAGCCCCTCTCATTCCCTGTCTCCCAGAGTGCTGCTCTGCCCAGTGGGACAGTCCGCTGGGCTGCATGTCCCCCAGCTCCTGCCCAGGTGTCAGGCTCCAGGGAATCTCCTCCCAGGTGTGTTTCCTGGCTGCAGCACAGCAGCTTTTGCCTCTTTCCCACCACAAACCCCAACATGCAGATGTGTCATCTGCACACGACCAGTCCACAGTTTTGTCTTCTATCATCTATTCTTTCTTCACTGGAAAAGAAGAAACATGAGAGGATGGAGCCATTTTTAAGTGAAGTTATGCAAAGCTACAGTCAGGTTTTTTTTGCCAGAGCTTGATGATTTGAAAAATTTGTTCGCATATTTCTTCCAGCCTGTATCAAATATTCTGGAAAGTCATCTGCTTCTTCAAACATCTTTTTGGTCCTCTGTTGTATCTGGATAAATGTATCTGAGGACTGCTGGTTTAGTGGAGTTCTACTTTCATACTAATAATGCACTAAATTGTCATTATTTCCCGGACAACAAAAATAAATATTTCATTTGTTGTTCCATAACTTATTCCACTCATGTGGTTTCTTAAATTTTTGCTTATTTCAGGTCTGGCTCAGTCATATTTCATCAGGCAAAGCTGCCACCAAAGCTTGATGGGAGATTTGTCCAAGTAAAGGCTTTAGGATTTGACATGTATTATTTTGCTGTGTGTTTGTGCTGTTTCTGTCTTTCATTTGATTTGGAACATAGATAATTATATTCTAGATTAAAAACAACAACTTTTTTTTTGTGCAAATAAAATATTTGTTTTACTATACAATGCCTGGAAACACCTTCAAAGAGGTGATTTTAGTATCTTATAATTTTCTGTACACCATAAATAGTTACTTGGAATGTGCTTCTAGTTGTCTCCCCTAAAAAGAAAAAAATACTGACCAAAAGAATTTAAAGTGCTTAAGAGTTTTAACCACAAAGGATACACAGAGAGGCTAGAATGGCACATGGTGCTGAGCCTGTCAGATTCTTAAAATACCACCAATTTGGTGGTCTGTAATCCTGTCACTCTTTTCATGTATCTGAAAAAAATGCTTAACATCCTTGTTAATTGAAACTATAGCTTTCAGGCAAGATATTTGATTTTTTCCACTATCAATGTTATAAAATCAGGGAGGATTTAGAGTAAGAGCATAGGACTCTACTTTCAAAAAAACGTACTGAAAAGTTATAAAAAGATTTTCCAAAGCAGCTTACTCAGAAGGATTCTCTTGTATGTCATGTTATCCACAATTTCTCTTTTCCCATTTTTATTGTAGAACTTTACAATCTTTGTGTTTTAAAATCCATGTCCCCCTTTTCCTTCCTGCCCAAGAGAATGAATTCTTTCTCTGTGGTTTCATTACATCAAACTTTTTATGATGTCACAAAAGATTAGATTCAGAGAAAACCTGAGAACTGATCAAAATTAGTGCTCAGGATTTCGCAGGATTGAGACCACTGAGAGAATTGCAGTCATGTTGAGGCATAATTTTCTAGCAAAAGCCTTTGAGCTTTAAGTGTGAAGTGGTCCAAGAATATATGAAGCATAAGGATGAATATTTCAAAATAAAATGTTTTCCAACATTTTCTCTGAAGAGTCAGCTATACAATTAAAAAAAAAAAGATTCTTATTTTAAAATCTAAGAATAGAAGGATTTTAAACCAGAAATGATGGTACTAAATAGCATATAATCTACAGTGTATGAACCTTAAGACATTCTAGATTAACCTGGAGCTTTGTCATCGTTATCACAATGATCTTATAATTATTTATTCCAATATATTTATTCAGAAATTTCTGCTTGTCTTCACTTATCTAAGTCTTAAAAGAAAAATTATATAGAACTAATAGGACCAATGAAGCAGTAAATTGCAATGCCACATCAATCTTATTTGTTGAGCTACACATGGTTTGTGTTACAGTTTGGGTTTGGTGATTTGTTTGGTTATTTTGGTGAGAAATCGAGTCCTCTCCTCAACAGCAACAGTAGTGACAGAGAAGAGGGATCAAGCCATTCTGAATTTCAGTAGATGCATTAGTCAGCCTGCCAGTCTTTCAATACAACCAGTTTACTCTATGCAAACCATTCTTAGGTTCTTTCACTGAATCAGTGGTGACGGAATTGGTGCTTCTTTCAGTAGACCAGCTGGGGGAAACTACCTTTATCATCTTTTGCTATATAGCACGTGCTTGCAGATGTCCTTATCCACTTCTCATCAATGAAATTGTAGAAAATAATTGTTGAGAATAGGAATCCTGAGAATTTCTAACATGCATGTTGAGTCTACTCGATCCTGACAATAAGGTCAGACTTTCATTCCACTGAGGTGTATGTATATCCTTGAAACATTTTCTCCATCTGAGAGCAGCAAGGTGTACAGGAGGTTGAAAGTGGGTGTCCTTCCACCAAAGGAGGTAATCCTTGGATTAGCACAGGATGTTTGTGTATAATGGGAAAGATGGAATCTTAAAAGTCTCTGTCGACCTCCATCACTGAAATGAGAAGAGGATCACATCACAAATGTGACACTTTTGTCATATTGAAGGCTGACCATGGATTCCTGTATGCGAAAACTGTGTGCATTTGATCTTGGTAGATACTGGCAGACTCTAATCTCGGAAAACAGCTGAGAAATTAGTGGTTTCTTAAATGGGACAGCTACCTTTGGTTGTGTGTTTTTATTTGATGCTTTGCACATTTTAGATTCCATACAAAACAGCCTGCACTGTGATGTGATATCCCTGCAACTTCTGCTCCCTCATTGGATGGAATGCGTTTTCTTCTATCATCTATTCTTTCTTCATTTCCAGACTAATAAGGTTTTAGAAAAGTCTTGTAACAGTGTTCATAAGCTCTTGTCACGTATCATAAATTACACAAACTCTCCTAGGTATTCTTTGATTTCCAGGTTTTCCAAACATCTCTCCCAGATATTTTTGAATTATTATTTCCTTCAGCTTGCATTTTTCCAGAATGAATCTCATTTTGGGTGATATCCAAAGCCCATTGAGGTCAGAAGAATGTCTCCTCTTTACTTCAGTGAGCTTTGGATTTGTTCCTTTATTTCCTATTTCCAGAAGCCAAATTCTGCACACCTTATTGTTTTAATAGGAATTTTGTATCAGCAAGGCAAGCAGTGTTGGCTTCCATAGTCTGATATTTTCAGACTACTTTGCAAAGTATTTCACTCTTTTCACTAACATTTATAATGGCACAACATAATTTACAAATATAAGGGCTGTTTATCTGTCACCATGGATAGCTAATGGAAATCTTAAGTAATACTTAAGTGAGTGAACTCTGTTGCATTTGGTACCACCTCTTTCCAAACTTGATATATGTTCTTCCATTACCTTTTGCTTTGGTCTTTTAATTACTTTGCAGTTCATAAGGCTTTGTCAGGGTTTGGAAAAATATGAATAATTTGTGGGTAAAGTTTTGAAAGGCACTGTAATCAGATATGAAATCCAGCTACAGGTTGTGTTTTACATATAACATCTCTTGCCCAGATTCAGGAAAGTGCTTTAACATGTGCTCAAGTCTAAACCTGTTAAGAAATGCAACTAGATTCTTAAATGTAATTGTGTAAGTGGGACTTCAATCTCATTAAAAGTTAAGGAATACTTTATCTTCATTCCTGAATAGGGATGTCTTTTCAAATAGTGTCGTTTATATATTATCAGTTCTCTTCAATGAAACTGTTCTAAAAACACTACTCATCGCTGCATTATGGTTATCTCTGAAGTGAGAGCACTATACATCTTGCCCAGGATTTGTGAGTTCAATTTTAAACTGAAGCAAGCTTAGCAAAGGGCCACCAGGACATTCAGGGATTGAAGGATTTGCCTCAGGAGGAGAAGCTGAGGCTTGCTCAACATGGAGAAGATACAGCTTTCAGGGGGTCTTGGAGGATGGAGCCAGTGCTGCATGATGGGATGATTAGAGATAATGGGCAGAAGTTGAAAAAAAGAAAAGGTCAGGCTGGATTTAAGGAAAAACTTTTTTACAGTTTGGTCAGTCAAGAACAGATCAGGATCTCAGGAATCAGAAGAGGTTGCTAAGAGAAATTGTGCAGTGCTTGAAGGTTTTTCAAGACCAAGCTGCATAGGAATAAGTTGGTCAGATCTCACAGCTGACCCTGCTTTCAGCTGGAGGCTGGACTGGATAAACTTCAGAGGTACCTTCCAACATGAATTATCCTGTGATCTTTTGATCCAATTCATTTTCTACTGTTGCTTATGGTTCTAGTCTGCTCTTGATCTCTTATTGGGTCCATAATTTTTTTTTCCTAATAGCATGTATCCAGTTGCTTTTCTGGAAGGAGAAGAGATAGTGGAAAGCAAGTACTGGAATTCCTTGGACTTTCTTGTGAAAAGCATTAACCATAATCCTCTCTTTGGATTTTTTTTCATTTCTCAGTACCTGTTCCTATTGCCATACCAGTTTAATTGTCAGTGGTTCATAAATTATCTCAGTAATTCTTCTGTGATCTGTGGATGCATATGCCCTCCTTTCAGTTTATATTTTTTCCTAGCTGTTTATTAAGTACTTATTATAAATAAATGTACCAGTAAGATTCTACTGCTCTAGTTTGTCAGGCATGTTTTCCTTAGTTTTCTTGTTTAAGATGATTGTTTTAATTATTCCTTTATTCTTTCATTTTTCCTCTTTAATCTTTTGTAAATTTGAGTGATATTTCACAGAATCACGGATCGCTGAATGGTTGGGGTTGGAAGGAACCTCTGGAGGTCATCTGGTGCCACCCCCTTTCTCCAGCAGGACCAAATGGAGAAACTTGCCCAGGTCCATGTCCAAACAACTTTTGAAAATGCTCATGGATAGAGACTCCTGTGCCATCACTCAGTCACTCTCACAGGAAAAACAGTTTCCTGATGTTCAGATGGAAACTCCCAGGTTCCAGTTGATATCCACTGCCTCCTGTCCTGTGTACTGGGCACCACTGAAAACCTGCACACCTTCAGGTATTTATTTACACTAGAAACCTTCTTTTCTCCAGGTTATATAGTACTCTCCAGGCATTTTTTAGTGCATGGAGTTATTTTTAAGGCACTTTAATTTCATATATAACAGAGGGCCTGCAAGGGTAAAGAACAGCAGCTGAAGAAATCTAAAACCAGGTAGTTAATATAAACTATTCATATGCCTAGAGCTTTAGTTGGGCTGTATGTAGAATTACAGATTGACTGAGCAGGTGAAGCCAATTTTTCAGACCATGGTTCAGTGCTTTACTACCAAAAACTTGAAGATTAATATAAAATCCTCTATTAAAATTAGGTGGGGATTTTTCAGTATTTTTCCTCATCTTTCAGTAAAAGTTTTAGTTTCAGCCTAGGTTTGTCTGGGGCAGGACACTTCAGTTTTTTGTTTCAGTATCTACTGCAAGTGCACAAACCTCTTGGAAGATATTTCAGGGAACAATAATCAACAAGGACATTTGCTACCCAGGAAAGTTAATCTATGAAGAGTTAATTCTAGACAGATATTGTTTCTACACAGAAGATATTAAGAATTTCTCAAAGGCAGCTTTTGTGGTGTTGTCTACTCAAGACATGTAATGAACAAACAGATCCTGATTTGGCCAGTGAATGAACGTGTTTGTTTTTCAAGAAATAAATTTATACTTTGTAAAATAAAGTCACCCCAAGTAGAAACAAGAAAGAGAAATTCTTTAACATCTCCTGAAGGGGGGGAAAGATGCAATTTAAAACTACTTTGGGTTGTTTGAATTGTACTGTTTGGTTAAAATAAAGATGTTCAGTTTAAACACTTGCAATTTTTCATACTGTGAAAATTTGAACCTTTCTTTTCCAGAAATGTCTGATTGAAATATATCTACATTTAAAAAGTTTTTTCCACTTTCCCAAGAAATGCATAAATTTAATTTAATTTGTTTGAATAAGGGGTTCAATGGAAATGAAAGTTTTATGGTAGACAATTATCTGACATATTTTTAGCATTTTGTGTAATTCCTTTAACTGAAATATCCCAGTTTTCATTCCTTGATAGTTATATAGAAAATTAGTTTTTATTTATGAAGCACTTAAAGACAGAGAAGATTCATCTCTGAATGGAATTATAAAAAATACTGTGGTAGTCCAAAAAACACCAATGAATTTAAAAGGCACTGTCAGGAATACCCTGAATCATGGACATAAATTAATATTTCATTTAATTAAGTCATTAAAATATCTGTAGACTTTGTTGTTCAGAGTTATATCAGGCAGGCATTATGTGCAAAAACGTCTACACACCTTTTTCTTCTCTACTTAGAAATGGCATTTAAATTCATCTGTCACTTTACCATCAAGTGATTTGGGACTGCGAGGTGCTTCTGTGCTCTGCCTCACACAACTTTGGTTTTGACTGTCCTGAGTAATTTTGGATCACCAGCAGAACATATAAAGTTTCTATTTACTCTGTGTCTGAGGTTACTCAGGAGCAGGAACAGCAGAGATTCCAGCAGAGACTTTGTAAAACCCTGCAAGCAGCTTCTTCCCTTCTGACAACTGGCTGCTCATCCCTTCCTTTCTCTCCTAACTTGAAAAAAGTGAATAATATTCAAGTGAACCATTCCTCTTGTGCCGTGGCAACTTTGTTCTCTAAAAGGCCTGTGAATTTTCCCCAAGCTCCATAGAAATCCATGACATATGCAGCAGAGTATCCAAGTATAGAATTGCAACACTGCAGTTACCAGATCGCCCTATCCACATGCTCCTTTGGACAAGCCTAATGCATTTTTGAGACATGACTTCCATCTGCAGATCTGCATTGATTCTTCTCCAGTTAAAATCTCTGTCACAGCTGTAACTCCCATCATATTGTCATACTGGGGTAGACTTGTTAAAATATGCAGTCTTTATCTTCTAAATTATTTGGATACTTACCCTTTGATTCCCCCTAGTACTATTTTGCTTCTTTGTTTTTGTCATAGAAAAAGAAGGTAAAGGTGAACAAAGTACCACTTATTTTTCTGACTAAATAATTAGCACCAGAGAATTCATTAAAGAATGCTTATAATGAAAATCAAATTCCAGAAGTTTATTTTATGCAAGGAAAAGAAAATGAAACCAAAAAATCATTTACGGTAAGGTCCTGCATCTCTACTAATTAGTTACTAACCTGTAACTAATTAAATATTATTGTCTTTATGGGCTCTCTGATATTATTTTCTGTGTTTTGATTTTCAGATACATATGTGTCCAACTTTTACAGAAAGAAAATTAATCTAGGCTTTGGCTCTCACTCAGCTATACACGTCTGAGATCTGTAATAGAAGAGGCTGCTTTAGAGACATGCACATTCACAGCAGTATCACATTTCTAAATTTCACAATAATCTTCATTTTCAGGCCTTTATACTTCATACTCTGTGCTGGATTTCCCTATTGTGTCACTTGGCATTTCTGCCTGTGAAGCACTGAATAAAGCACCGGTAAATTCAGTTGGAAATTGCCTGCGCTCTTGACATTTTCTGCTGTTGAAAACGTAGCAACAAACAATTCAATTCTGATTTTCAGCTTGCCTTAAACTTACAGAAATGGTGTAACTGCTGCCTGTTTCTAATTATTCCTGAAAAGCCAGTAAGAGGTAGTATGAAGTATCATTCAGGAGAATGATTCAGAGTAACCTCTCAATTTCTAGCCTCGGCTCTTATTCTCTGACTGATGACGTTCTCCTTGCTAAGCCTGAAATGTGCTGCCCAGCCCACAGGTTGTCCTTAGAGTCTCTTCTGCCCAAGGCACAAAATCACTCTGATAGGGGTTCAGAGATGGTGAGGATATTATTTTTCTTAGAAATAATAGAAATAAAGAAACAAGTGGCTTAAGGAGGTGTTCTATTGGTATCAGCACCTTCTGTGGAAAATTGAAATCTCTGCAGCTCATCGATGACATCAGCAGTTACCAAATATTTGAGCTCATCACTGCAACACTCTTATGACAAACATTCAAAACTGGATGCCTGTATTTAAATAGGCTCCTGAATCTATAGTGTTAATGAATTTTTTAGATAGTGTGATGTTTGTCTGAGTTGTGCCTCATACTCATTCACTGAGATTGTGGATATCTGTCACTGAGAATGAACAACTTTACTGACATGAGGGAGACTAAATATGGATTTAAAAGTTTAACATTAGGCTAAGAAATGTGTTAATATTTTGACCTATTTCCTAGAAATTTTTCTTTTGTTATCTTAAAAACGCCCACAGTGAGTAAAGCAATTTTTAAATGTCTTGGCCTGGTAGTTATAGCATCTTAGAATCATAGAATTGTTTGGATTGGAAGGGACCTTAGAAATCATCAAGTTCCAATCCCCCTGCCACTTTCCACTAAACCACATTGCTCCAAAAGCCATCCAACCTGGTCTTGAACACTCCAGGAATGAGGCATCCACAACTTCTCTGGGCAGCCTGTTCCTGTGTTTCACTACCCTCTGGGTAAAGAATATCTACCTTATATCTAATCTCTCCTCTTTTAGTTTAAAACCATTCCCCCTTGTCCTGTCTGAGTAGAAAGTTGAACTCCCTCTTTTTTTACAAGCACCCTTTAGGTGCTGGAAGGCTACAATGAATTCTTACTGGAGCCTTCTCTTCTCCAGGCTGAACAGCCCCAACTCTCTCAGCTTTTCTTTGCAGGAGAGGTGTTCCAACACTCTGATCCTTTTCACGGCCCTCCTCTGGACTCACTCTAACAGTTCCATGTCTTTCTTGTGTTGAGGACCCCAGAGCTGGATGCAGAACTCCAGGTGGGGTCTCATGAAGGCAGAGTAGAGGGACAGAACCACCCCCATTGACCTGCTGGCCACACTGCTTTGGGTGCAGCCCAGGAGTTAAAACTGACTCCAAATTTTAGTATTGGTACAATCAAATAAAAAAATTGGTCAAGATTTCTCAGAGACACACACAGTAGAAGCAAAATCCTACCAAAATAAAAAGCAAGTTTATTGCTTTTCCACACCTTTTGGTATGAGGCAGTGAGACAGAAAAGCCCTGTATGAGTAGGATGTAAAATGAGCAGTTTCAGTATGATTGTGTTTTATTTTATGTAGACAAATACATGAGTAAACATGTCTAACTGTGACTCTTGAGGAGTCTTGATCACTCGTAGCTTCCTGGCTTACTGCATTAATGCTACTGTTTAATATGGATTCTTTTCTATCTCGTTTAACACTGTTCTCACCTTTTCTTAAGTAAATCTCACTCATCCTACCTCCACTTCTCAATGATGTGTTTATTTTCACAGTTCTCTCAACCATCTCTTGCACAGGCAAGCTCACTGACCATTTTTCAGTAACTTTTGAGACCTAAGTATGTACTTTCTTCACATGATCAGCTGGTAATTTAGAATCTAGGTCTCTTCATCCTCTTATTTCCTGGCAGCTTTGTCTAAAAACCATCATGGGGCAGCCAGCCATCCTCAAGTGCTTCATGCAAAAGCTGATCTCTACAGAACTCAGATAACTGCTGTCTTTAGGGATCCTCTTTATTGAACACACATTGTCCAGTGTTATGTGCTTACCTTAAGGTATATTTATTCAGTGCGTCGCATGAGCATTGCACAGCAGATAACAGCAATTTGTGGAACTTCAGTCCTAAGATGCAACTAACTTTTTTGTAATAGAAGGTGCCTCATCCTTGTGCTCAAAAAAAAAAAAAAAAAAAGACCTAGCATTGAAACACAATGAAAATGAACAGATAACTTTACTATAGCTTAGTAACTCGAGTTCTTTTTTCTAATTAAAATGGAAAGTTCTTCAAACAGTAGAAAAAAGATTTATGTTTTTCTTATCAGAGGTAGTATTTACAACTACAGCTCGTGAAGATAACCATCTCCTCTGTTAAAATGCTTTTTTTTGAAATCACTGCCAGAAGCAGGCATAAATTCTCTCCCTTCCTATGTTCACAGTTGGACCAGTGATTTCTATGTTGCCTCTGACATACCAGACATGTGGCATTGCTGGGATTCAGATAAGATGAATTATGGGTTAGACCTGATATTTCTTTGTTAGTTTTACAGTACAGCATAATTTTTTTTTTAAGTATAAACCCAAATAAAACTGTCCCATAAAGAAAGCTCTCAAATGGTCAAGGCTCAATGTCCCTCCATCCTTTTTACAGGAAGAAAAATGACTAAAACTTGAAGTCAGACTCTGGCATGCTTGAATACCATATGCCTGCACTATTGAGAGACTGGAGCAGAGTATCTGGAGAAAGATGAGAGAGTGTGGGTGGCAATAGAAAAAACAACCATGACTGTAAGTTAGCAAGATAATATCCTTACTTTCTTCTGTGGGTCTCAAGAGTGATTAAAAAAACATTGGTGTTTTAAAAATATTGCTGAGGACTACAGTGTGACTCATAATACTTCAGAGAATGGAATTCTTGGAAGTTTCAATGTAATGCCAGATTTTAGAATGGAGGGCAGCAGAGCTGCAGAGAAGTAACATGAGGCTATGTTGATGGAGAAAGAACATTTCTGAGGAAATTCAAGTGAGAGAGGGAGAGAAAGGAAAGGAATGGGCCTGGGGAGATATGACAAGACAATTACTTATACTGAGAGCTGTTGCTTGCACTGATGGGAATGTTTCACTGCTTTTTGAGGTTTTATTGGCCAGTATGCCTGCCTAAACAACACTTGGTCATATGCACAGCAGGGGAAGATAAGTAACCATGTTGACCAGTCAGACAATGAAAGCAATTACAAGTGAGTCCAAAAGTCCATCCTAGAGCTGATTTTAAAGTTTTAGATAAAACCTTTCTTCTTTTTATTTTCTTTTTTTTTCTTTTTTTCCTTTTTCTTTCTTCCTTTTTTCCTTTTTTCTTTGTTTTGTTTTGTTTTGTTTTGTTTTGTTTGGAGCATGTGTAAATTTCTGGTGAGTTAAGTACTTTTATGAGGGAATGTATTGGTTAAATGTTGGGAAGCTTTCTCAAGTCAGAATAGCCTTTCTGGTCAGAATAAAACAAAGAAGAATGTTGGTCATCTGGAATTAAATAGTAGCCTCACAGTTATGGCATGTACCTGATATTTTGTTTAATACTGTAACACAGCTGTTTTATATCCTCAGTAAGTAGCTTTGTTAGGAAAGTGAACAGTCTTTCTCTAACCATTTGCCACAAGTGATGACCAGTACCTCTTCCCTTAAAGTTCCAAGAAAATGGTTTCTGTATTTCACAGGCTATGACATTGTCCAGGTTATGAAATTTCCAGGTTCAGATCCATGGACATGGGCTGGGCTTGTACCAGAATATCCTCCTTTAAGCGAGTGTCCTCACTATATGGCAGCTGAGGTAGGGTTGAGTTCTCCCTATTGTTTATATTGGAAGCCTAAATGCTAAAATGTAGGCTTTTTATTTATTATTTTTAAGAACATTCTTATAATCTAGGTCTCTCCTATAAACTCTAATTTGTGCATATTATTAAATAAAAGATGTTGGTTCAGAGTTCTGAAAATGTGTCAATGGCTTAAACATGGATAATACTGCTGTCTAGATAGAAAATGTGTATATCTCATAAACATTTAATGATTATTGTCTGATAATTCACATCTAAAAATGCCATTAGTTGGTATTTGATATTTACTTCGATATTTGGTATTTCCGGTCTGAAAAAAAAGCCTTATAATCAGCAGGGGAGCAAATATGACACCATTCATGTAAGTGATGGTCCCATATCACAGTCAAATAAATATCCTAAGTGAACAATTAGTTGATACATTCTTGGCTGAGATTTCTTAATGTAATTTGATTGATGAAGTGTTTGCATAAATTAACTGATCAGTTAATTTATAACCAGTTCCTGAACAATTCATGAACAGGAAGAGACACTACAGACCAGGAAATTTTAATAATGTGTATGCTATTTCACTTGAAAAACTGGAAAATGTATATTTTTGAGTTGGCCAAAATGGAAAATGAATTTTTTTTCTGGAAAATTTAATCTAGCTGTATTTAGAAATGAAACATCTTAAATGAAAAAGGTGGTCTATTATGAAAATGAGCATAAGGTGTTTTGTTTTAATTTTAATGTTTTTATGTTGTAATGGATTCTTGGTGGACTTATATTGCAGTTTTCAGATGAATGACACATGGATTTTAACCAGGTTGAACTAACAATTGGGTGGATAAAAATTTTGATTAGATTTCTTTCCAGATTTCCTGGGCTTATGGTCTACCAATTCCATCATTTCCCAAAGCAGTGAACTGAGAAATGTTTATTCATTTTAGGGTTAGTGCAACTATTCCCTGTCATCCAGTAAATTTCATAATATGTGAACATAGCCAGACTGCTACAATCTCAGAGTCAGCAGTAAAATCTACAATGCATGATGATGGTAGGTTCTCAAATATACAGGACTTTGGATAGTACGAAAAAATGCACCAAAAATTTGAGTAAACAGCAGCAAGTCAATCTGCATCTTCTCAGTTTGTGTAGGAGAGATAAGTCAGAGCTTGGAAACATTTTCTCTTATGCACATTAATGGATGTACAACTCATCCAATCACTCAGGAGCTAATACTGCACTTTTCTGTTCTATGCATAAAAAATGTCATGCCAAATGACTCTGAGTGGTATCCATAATGATGAATTTACAGCCATCAGTGAGGAGACTTCTTCAATTGTCTGCATTAAAGCAGCAGATGATTATGATCCCATCCAGTGATGCTTTTCCTTGGCCTTATTAAAAAGAACAGCACACAAGGCAATCACACCCTTGGGTGTCTTTTGACTTGCTCAAAAGTATGACTTAAGTGTTGATTTCTTCTCCAAAAAACCCCAAATTCCATTTTGCAATGATGACACCTCCATCGTCTAAAAACGAATGACATGGGAATTGCAAAGAACGCCCTGATTTCTCACCTGGTAGCAAAAATAGCCCCAGATCTCAGAGACAGTATTTGTCTGTGCATGTCTGTCAGCTGTCAGCGCTGTGCATGGGAAGGGACAATCTTCTCCCTCTTCTCATTGTCCCACAGTTTGGCCCTTATCTCAGGAATTTGTAGGGCAGTGCTGTGGTCCCTCTCAGAGCCCTCAGTGGCTTCCTCCCCATAGTCCGGCCCCTGAACCACTGCCCTACTGCATTGAGCAAGAGGGGCTTGACAGATCTAGGAATGAACTGTGAGTCAGTGGGCTTCCAGTTACACTCAGTAACTGGAAAGACAGAATAAACTCTGATTTTCCCTTTTGTCAAGTCTCTTTTCTTGGGATTAGATTTATTAACAAACCAGAAGATCCCAAAGTGATTTCATAGTGACACAGAATATGTGGTAAAAGAAAAAAGATCTTTCTAGCTTCTAGCAGTGGCTGCAGGAAGCACTACTATACATCTTCCTACCCAGCTTTAGAAAACAGATGTACTTCTAAGGTATGTACCAATTTGTTTCAGTTCTACTGGTAAATCACAATGGAGCTCCTCCAAACCTGTCTTTGTGTTCATGAAAAGGCAGCAAAAGACTTTTATTCAGTTAGTAAAAAAACCTGAAATGCAAGATCCATGACATTTCTTCCTCAATCTGCTCTTTTTTCTTCCATTTTGTTCCTCCCAATAGATAACTTCTGGAATTTATTATGGCTGAATGAATCAACTGAAAACATCTCATGGGAATAGGAGAGGTCTGGACGGTCAGTTCTGGGGAACAGTTCCAAATTCTTCTGTTGCATTTGCTTACCATACTTTTGCTCTAATCAGGTAGATAGAACAATTGACTCAGTTTGATGTCATGGTAGATTACTTAGTATCAAAAATACTTCAGTCAACTAAACACTGACAGAAATGCGCACAGATCTGCATGAGCATCAAATAAACAAGAACCCAGTATAATAATTCCAGTGGTATGCCTTCTAGAGAAGGCAATATACAGTTAAAAGAAAAAAACTCCCATGCTTAAATGAAATAGACAGCTAGGAACTAGACAACTGAGTTTCATCTAATCTCTTCAATTTCCCTGAAGCTGTTCGTTATTCACCATGCAATGGATGTGTTCCGCTTCTGAGTGAAATTACACAGAAATAGCTTAGTCATTTAAAAATGTTTTGTATATTTATCACTTCTTGAAATAACTATTTTATTCTATAAAATGCCCAACTCCCTGCCTCTCCCTTTCCAATGTTCCAAATACACTTTGGGCTAATTTTGATCTCTGCAATTGTATGCGTCTGTGTGTTAGTGGCACAGTATGTTCTCTATGTCCATGTGCTGCAAATCTGCTTGACAGCAGCCTTGCACCCTATTCTTTCCTGATTGTCCTTCATCAAAAATGGAAAATGATCAAATAAACAATATTTTTTTCTTGCATGGAATTGTGCAACTTTAAGAATTTCTTCAGCTCAGTCCCATAGATTTTTAAGGTTCACTTCCATTAGAACAATTCTTAAAATTCATAATATATACATTAAAACATTACCTATAACTTAATAAAATGTATTTTTAATAAACATATATTTAAAAAGTTTATCCAGATGCTGTGAACTTTTTTATTCTTAGGAATTATTCTCACTATCAGGTCTTTGGCACTAATGATATCATTGGTATAATTATGCTTGCAAAGTTATATGAACTTAGATAAAGCTCTGGAAGATGTTTCAACACAAAGTTTTTTAAATTTATGATAATTGAAGTGAGGTTCTATGCAATGACACCTCATTTTTTTCTGTAAGGTGGTACATAATTTGAGAAATTGTGCCTGACAACCTGTAGTGATTAAATAACTATACTGAATTTTTTGTCACTGCAAGGGATTAGCTCAGCTGGTTAGAGCGTGGTACTGATAACGCCACAGTTGTGAGTTTCATCCCCATATGAGCCATTCATATAAGAGTTGATCTTGATAATCCTTGTGGGTCCCTTCCAGCTCAGAATATGCTGTGATTCTGACTCTTCAGGCAAGAAAATCAAGAAAAACAGAAATATGACCCTAAAAATCCTGCCTGACTTGCCTTGGAACCGAATGTGAAAATCTCATCAAATGCAGATCATTGAAGCACTAGATGCTTTATAAACCTAAGATGGTGAGAAGATGGGCATAAAAGAATGAAAGCTTAGTCATGGTTCTTACCCTCATTGCTAGGGGTTTCAGAAAAATCCAAATCTGTTTATAATTTTCCATGGTGCCCATTGCTTTATAATGGATTATGGAATGCTCTTCTGCTGGGAACTATGTGCCAGTTCGTTCTTGGAGATTCCAGTAAGAAATGCAGCCCTTGGATACTTTTATCAGACATTCAGGAATCACCTCCGTGTTGGGGTAATTCTGGGTTTGTGCAGGGGGTTGAGCTACCTTACCCCATATGGCCATGTCCTGAAAGTCCTTTTAAGATGGAGGACACTTATTACTTGAAAGGAAATCGAAGCAAATGCTTCCATGAGCAAAGTCAGGATGAAGCTATTAATTTGCCGAAGAGGGATGAAACAACATACAGACCTGATCTTCTAAGATTGATTGGCACAGGAACTCCATGGACCAGGATGAGGGAGCCTTACTTTTGAGGGCACAAGCTCTAGGAAGGATTCTCATGCAAAACATACTGGCTGAAGGATTTTAACCTTGTCCTGTATTGCATTTTCACTTAGGAAGTACTGAATACTGTTCACAATTCTAGTTAAGATGGTTTTGGCCATTAAGTGTTAGCGCATTCATCAGTGTAAACCACTTCCAAAATCTCTGAAGCAGCAGGTGGAAGGCCAAGAAGATGAGAAATTCATGATAGTCAATTAAGTGGAGATCATAAATGAACCCCTTTTCAAGAGGCATCATCAAACTTTTGTCTGAAAAGAGAAATTTGCAAAGAGGGAAGCAGGTGTCAAATTCCCTTTTGGCAGCTGGGTCTTAAAAGTAATTAGAATGAAAAGCTACCTGATCTAGAGCTCAAGACACCATGAGGATCTGCCTTAACAAGTGGAAGGAAACATACTGATGGGGTTTACAGCTCTCGTGCTGCAGGGAGGATGCAGAATGGTGAAGAAATGTGCTGACATGCCTAAACTGTGGCAGGATATAGGACCCTGGCACTGGCAGTGAGGAGGAACTTGAGAATGTTTTTTGAGCTCTATATGCAAACAGCTGTCTGTCTTCCACAGCATACTGTAGAAAAATAGAGGTTTTGAACCATTAGAAAAGCAAAGGAAGTGCAATAGCCCAGATTTTGATCTTAATTACACCCAGGTGGTTCTGAAGTGACTACACCCGTGTCATTGAATTTACACCAGTGCAAAACTTGTGTGAGAACTGAATCAAGCTCTTTGTTTTCCTGCATTTGTGTACCAAAAGAGTACTCTAACAGCTCTTAGTAAATAATAAATTAATAATGATATGATGATCTCCCTTATGGCTGGAAGAAGTACAGAGAAATAAGTGTCAGAGTAAGAATTTGCTTGCGATACTATTTGAATGTGTCATTTGTATTGAGTATAAGATGCTTTGCTGGACTAATTTTAATTTCTGGACCAATTAAAATTTTTATTTCAAACATCAGAAACATCCAGTGTAGTCAGGTGGTATGTAGTGAACAACAGAACGACTGCAACGTATAGGTCATAGTTCAAATGAGCAAGACCTTTGGTCTTTGCATGGCAAAGTACCTTTAAATCCCCAGCAGAAAGTAGTAATGAAAACAACTAATGAAGCAAGTGCTTTTACTGTCTCCCTACTGTAAATCAAATAAGATTTTAGTAGTTGGTTTCGTTTGTGTTTCCCCATTTGTGTCTCAGAATACATCAGATTGCAATGTTACATCACAATTTTAATGACTGGAACCATGTCCTGAGATCCCCCTCTGACCACACCACAACTTCCTTCTTTCCTTTCTCCTCCTGGCTAGAGGACTGTATATAATTATGAGGAGGACATAATTCAATTAATTATTGACAGAACATGTAATTGCCACTCTGCTCTCTCTCTGATAAATCTCTCTTCGCTCTCTGACTTCTGTTTGTAGTGCACTAGGGAGGTGGAAAGGCACTAAAAATGCATTTTAAAGATAGGACGTTTCTCAATCCTTTGTATCAGTCGGGGAGGCTTCTGCCGCCCGGGGCTCTTTAGATGTACAGCGCATTGTTCTCGTCTGTGCTAAACAAGTATCCCCGAGAAAGCTCAGTGGGATGGAGGCTTATGATTCATTTTAAGTGGAGGATATAATAGAAGCAGATAACTTTGATTTGTGCAAAGGAAAAGTGTGATCTCTTTCAGGGATTCCAGGAATTCATAGCAAATTTTTCTTCTGTTGCTGATTAAAGAGAAAGTGATAAATAAGACCTCTGTGCTCGCTTTAAAGGAGGAATGTAGCTTTAGAAAGCTGCCTTATTTAGGGAAAAAAAAATCCTGACCTCATATAGCCTTTGACCAAGATCTGCTAGTAGTAGAGAGTAAAGATGAGGCTGTTTCTGTTATTATTAAAGCCCACAGTGACCATTTCTGTCTGTATGACCGGAAAATGTCCTGGGGGCCAGGCCGGGGTGGGGATGTGCCCGGGTCTTGTCGTAACTTCGGAATTACAACTAAAGCTTGCCAAAAGCGGATAAAGGAAAGAGATAACGAGGTGAGAAAGCAAAGAATGGCTTTATTGTAAAGTCAGGAAAACTAAGCTGTAAAAAAAAAAAAAAAAAAAAAAAAAAAAGAAAAAAGCAATCGCGTGCACAGTCTGCCCTTGTAGCCGAGAGAGGAGACCCGCTGCTCCTCTGCCTTTGTTTTTTACGGCACGACGTGCGTGGGGCTGGGAAAGGCGCAGCAGGGCAGGGCCAGGGCCGGTGCCGCGCTGAGAGCCGCGGGCAGCAGGGCGGAGCGGGGGCTCTGCTGTCCCGCAGCGGGGCAGGGCGAGCTTTGCGGGGCTCGGGAGCCTCGTACCAGGGAGGAGTGCTCATTCTCCCTCCTGGGGTGCCGGGAGGGAACCAAGGCTGATGTGCCCATGCAGGCGGCAGGCAGTGACGGGCGCTGGCCGCGGCTCAGGCACACACACACCTTTGCCGTGCATGGGTGGGCGCTGCCCGTGCCGGGGGGAGCGGGGCGACGCCGGAGGGAGCGGGGCGATGCCAGAGGGAGAGGGGCGATGCCGGGGGGAGCGGGGTGATGCCGGAGGGAGCGGGATGATGCTGGAGAGAGCGGGGTGATGCCGGGGGGAGCGGGGTGATGCTGGAGGGAGCGGGGTGATGCCGGGGGGAGCGGGGTGATGCCGGAGGGAGCGGGATGATGCTGGAGAGAGCGGGGTGATGCCGGGGGGAGCGGGGTGATGCTGGAGGGAGCGGGGTGATGCCGGGGGGAGCGGGGTGATGCTGGAGGGAGCGGGATGATGCTGGAGAGAGCGGGGTGATGCCGGGGGGAGCGGGGTGATGCTGGAGGGAGCGGGGTGATGCCGGGGGGAGCGGGGTGATGCCCTGCCGCAGCCTGTCCTGCTGGCTCTGCCGCCGAGGCTCCACTCCGCTCCGGGACTTCGCAGAGAGCTCTGTTCTTGCGCCCAGCGCCCGGCCAGAGAAGCAAGACCACTTCAGGGTTGGCTCACGCCCCGCCGCCCCAGCATCAACCGGAGGCACCTGAGCCGGGCGGAACCGGTGCCTTGAGGCCGGTGCCGGGGGGTCGGCTCTTGGGGGCAGCGGAAAGGTGAAGAAGGGCCGAAAGGGTTTCGACTCCGTCAGAGCAGGCGCAGTGCCCGGGCGGGTCGAGAATCCCGAAGCGGGCACCTGAGCCGGATCCTTCGACACCTCAGCAGAGCGGCCCCATTTTCAGGGGGGCTGAGGGGGCTGCGGGGGCGGACGACCAGGGTCGGAGCATCTGATTTCTCTGTGAGGGACCGCTCGGTGCTGCTTTTGTTGCGGGGAGAGGCGGGAGCAGTTACGCGTGCTAGTCTAAATCGTGAATGTTGAAAGACTGGAACGCTGCGGGTCCAGAGGAGCATTGTCAAGACAGGGGTTGTAGCGCCCTTACAAACAGCTTCCCGCGGGTTTAGTTCAGCACTGCGGGAGCGACTCGTTGCCCTGCTGTGGAGAGCGGCGTCCGCGGCTTGCCCTGCCTTCGGGCCGTGCACCCCTCTCCAAACTTAGGGGCTAGACAGCCCGGGCGCCTCGTCCCGCTGCTCTCAAGGACGTGGGGGCGTACAGAGGCGCCACGGGTGGTCCTTAAAGACCCACTGTCTCTGGGCAGCTTTGTACGGCTCCTGCGGAGGTTGCGGGATGCTCTCTACGCCCTGTCTCACCTGTCGGGGTCCAAGGGAGCAAGGTTCGGCACCCCGCACCCTGTCCAGCGTAGCTGCCGGCCCCCGGGGGTGGGGCTGAGCCTCGCACGGCCGGGCTGGGCGCTGCTGTCCTGCCCGAGCCCCTCTGCCGCGCTTCGCCGCAGGTGCTGTTCGCGCTGCCCCCGGCCGGGCTCCGGTCCGGCACAGCCTGCCCGAGACGAGGTGTCCTTGGCGGGGCAGCTCTCCCGCCCAGGACGGCTTTCCCCAGACTGCGTTTTCGGTCGGGACTCACTTGCCTGCCCGGCGCCCGCCAGCCCTGCACCTTCGCCCTCCCGGGCTCAGGGCTCGATTCGGGGCCGGCTCACCAGGGTCACTGGGGGAGCACGCGGTCCTCCTGACCGGTCTCCTCCCCCAGGAGCCCCGGAGGTTTGAATTTCCCCATGGGGACACCCAGTCCTCTCCCTTTCCTCCGGGTCGCGGGCGGTGCGCGCTCCTGCCGCTGCCGAGGCTGAACTCGCCGCCCCCGAGCCCCCGGCAGCGCATCCTCTCCCGCCTGCCGCTCCGCCTGCCCCTCCTCGGCTGCGGGGGGGTGCTGCGAGGTAGGCAAAAGGGAAAGTGAACGTAGCGGACTGAAGATAGAGAAATGCAGTCAGCCTTAGACGTGTAGTTACTCAACCTTTATTATTTAAAAAAATTCATAAAAAAAGGAAGGTGAACGAACGTCTTACAAAACCCCCCCCACATAAATAGGACATTCCGTCCAGCTCTGGCTATTGGCAGTTCTAGTATTTGACAACATCAGACGCGATTTCCTGGCATTAGAGAAACCCATTTCAAAATCGGTCATCACAAAGAAATACTAGAAATCCCAGTAAGCACTTGCTAGGCAGCACGGAGCACTTGTACACAACTTTTCAGACACACACCCGCGCACACACGCAGCCGGGAAGAGATCCCGTAGGAAGAGAGCCTCCTTAAAAAATAGTAAACGCTAGGAAAAAAAAAAAAAAAAAAAAAAAAAGAGAGTTATTTACAAAACGCACATGGAAATACAGTATTGACAGAGCGTGGCTGGCAAATCAACATGATTTGAATAGAGAAAGGACTATGGCACGTCTTGCTCGAAAGCTCGCACAGCAGCCTCCTTCGAGTGTCCCCGCGGGAAGACAGCTCCTGCCATCCGCGACGCAGTGCCTTCTCCCTCCCCACCTCTCCTCCCGCCCTCCCTCGCCTCTCCACCCCTGCGCTTCTTGCCAGGTCCTTTTTACACTTGGATGACCACCGTGCTGGGGCTCTGGAGCCGGGTTTTGTACTGGTCTAGCCAGCTCCTCAGCTCCGAGATCTTGTAGCCCTCTGGTCCTCTGCCTCCCTGGTACATCACCTTCTCCTCCTGGATGATGTAGAGCCTCTCGAAGTAGGCACCGTAGGCGGCGCTGGAAGCATTGTCCATGGTGTCCACGGCCAAGGGGCAATCGGGCGCCCCTTCCCTCATCAGCTGAGCTGCCCGCAGCCTGTCCTGGAGGCACTGGTGCTTGGGGATGTTGTAGGCTGCATCCGAGCTGACCCAGCCGTCGGAGGGGTGTGCTTCTTCAATGTACACCAGCAGGAAGTCGGCAATGTCCACGAAGTGCGCGGCCAGGCGCTGGAAGGACCTCAGGCGGGCCATGAACGGGGGTCAGGTGCAGCTGCCGAAGTTGAGGATGAGGGGTCTCTTGCCACGGGCGAAGTCCAGGATGCGGAGCCTCTTCTGTCCGTCCAGCTGGATCACCTCGGGGTTAGGGGCCAAGGAACCCACGTGCGCCGACTTGAAGAAGTCCAGCTTCTGCCCGTGCCACACGGCTTTCAGCGACTCCAGCGTGAACATGCGGTTGGAGTCGGACACACAGACCGGGGGGTCGTCGGGGGGCGGCTCCTCGCTGGCGCTGGCCGCCTCCTCTGCCGTAGGCATCGTCAGCATCTTCTTCCTAATGCACAGAAAATCCAGGAGCCAGAGCATCACGGCGGTGAGCAGGAAGCGGGGAAATAGGAGGATGCAGGCGGCCGCCTGGGTGAGCAGCTGCAAGGTGTGAACGCCGACGGAGTGGAGCATCGCAGCGGCTTGTGCTGCAGGGCGCTGGCTGCCGGGGGGCCCCCACGCACCCTGCGTGCCGGGGTCTGTGCAGCACAGCTGAGATCCCGCTTCTCTTTAAGCCCATTTTATAGTCAGGGATTTAAATGAAAAGTGACTCCACCTCCGTCCAGAACCCGCCCCTCTGGAACTTGAGCCTGGGGATTACCTACCCCTCCACTCTAATGACCTAAAAATACGCAGACAAAAGGGGAGAGAGCCCCGGCGGGAGCCGCAAGGGACGTGCAACGGAGCAGGGTGCAGCCGCTATCAGGCGGGGCAGAGAGTCCGACACAGGGCACCGCCGGGGTCCCCGGCCTCAGATAGCGGCGGGCGCTCACGGACAGCCCCGCCAAGGACAATGCAACAGGCACAGCCCGCCCTCGGCCCGGCTCCCCACGGGCTGTGCGGGCACGGGCTGGTGAGGGAGTGGGGGCCGGGGCCGTCCCGGCAGCGCCTGCAGGTGACAGGGACAGGCCGCCATCGCCGTGTCCCTTCCCGCGCCTTCCTCCCCTCCCCGCCCCGGCAGCCCGGTCGCCCCCTGAGCGCAGCCTCCGCCCCACCGCACGCCCCGGCGCCGCGGGAGCACCGGGTCTCTAACCCGCCGCCACATCCTCCGGCGGCGGCGGCGGCGGGATGGGCGGCGGGCGCTGCCCCGGCCCCTCTTTTCCCCCGGGCCCGTGTTGGGCGGGCCAGGCCCCGGCGGCGGCGGCGGCCCCGGCGCGGGGGGCACCAGGTGGGCGCGGGCCGGTGGGCGCTGCCCCGGGCGGAGGAGGGGCGCGGGCGGCCGCCAGAGGGAGCTGTTGGCCGAGAAGCCGCGGCGGCGGCGGGAGCGCGGGGCCCCTCAGCTCCGGCCGGGGCGTCCGCGCCCGGCCCCGGCCCCGCCACCTGCCCGGGCCGCGCCACCTGCCCCACACGGCACTCGGGAGTACGGGGCTGCACCGCGGCCGCTGCGGGGCCGGTGCTGCGGGAAGCGCTACAATGGGTGGGCAGAGGGGACGGTGGAGGCGACAGGAGGAGAGCGCTGCGCTGCGTCTGCGATGTCCCGCTGCTCTCTGGGGTCCTGCTGTATCCCCGAGAGCAGCGAGTCAGGGCAGACGCTCCTTTACAGCGTCCCAGGAGGAGCCGGCAGTACTTCTCTGCACCTGTCAAGTGACAAACAAACACGAGCTTCTCACGGGACTGGGTCTGGCAAAATCCTTAAACTGGGGGCTCAAGTGTCGCCTCACGGGCATGGCCAGGCAGACCTGTGTGCTGTCCCCAGAGAGGACATGCGAGTCGTTGTGGGTTGGGTGGGTTGCGTGTCAGTAGCAAAGTGCTCACTACGCAGGGCTGAACACTGACTGGCCACCTTCAGTCTTCACCCGTCAGAAGGAATTTATGGCCTGCAAATTCTTTCCTGCTGAACTAGATGGAGACCTGTCCCAGAAGTACAGAGCTTAAATGTAATTTAGTGTTTCTGCTCAGAACTTTGCCACTCCATTGTTGCAGGGTTACCAGCCTGCAGCATGCACTTCATTTTTCCACCAGCTTCCTCAGAAAGGGACATTACTTGCCCAAAACGCTGAACACTGCCCTCTGCTATGCAAATGTGGCTCATGCAACCCTGAGCTACTACTGCAGCTGCCACTCACCCAGGTGCTGTCACACTGACTTTGGGACATGCAACCCAATGTGCCTGTGACACTGACTTTGGGACATGCAACCCAATGTGCCTGTGGGTTCTGAGTGCTCTGTTTCTGCCTGGGGCCAGTGCCAGGTCTCTGGCTGCAGATTCCCAAAGACCCTGAGGACCTGCAATTCCCCCAGGCGCAGCTTGTGCTCCAAAAGTGACTTTGCATGTCTGTACCTCCCATCTATCATCTGGGAAATGGAAAAATGAATGCTGAGCCTCCTCATGGGAGGCTAGGCAGCTTGCTTAATTTTTATGTAACTTATTACAAGAACCCTAAATAAAAGGCAAAATTAAAATCCCATTTTATTTTTTTCTTTATCTGGTTCTGAATAGGCTGGTTTAGAGCAATCTAATAAGATGGCTGGTTTGTAGTGCCCTGGTAGGTCATCTTTACTTGGAGTCAGCAGCAAGGTAATTCAGCATTTTAACATCTGAGGGGAAATGTATGCTCCAGCCCTCATAAAGCCACGTGCATCCACTAGCCTGATTAATAACTTCTTTGGCATTCCACAGTGCTCAGTCCAGGGAAAATTACTGAGTAGATATTTACTATATTGTCAAACTTATTTTGAACTATTCATGTGGGCCTCTCACCACCTCTCTGTGCAGTTATGCAATCTTAAAAACCACAAATTAAAGCCTCTAAAGAGACGCAATAACAAATTGTGGTAGCTCTGAAGAAACCCCCAGGAAAAAAATTGATCTCTCAAAGTGACCTCTTCAAACTATGCTGACAGACAAAAGCCTGAGTAAACAGATGGGTTTGCAACCCTGAATATCAACAAACTTTGCTCTACTAGATCAGTGAGAGATATTCCGAGGTAAAAATGCTATCTGGTCTTATATTCTCTATTTGCAGCTGTATAGCGACTTTGGAAATGACTATTTCTCCATTCCCTGTAAACAGCTTTGCTTTGTTTTTATAGCTAGAAGCAAACCTTTGAATTGGGATTTCCTATTCAACTGTGGATAGAGCAGAGAACTGAAGCATTTTGCTTCACGAGCCCAGTGCTACTTTGCTCCCACAGGAAAATTCAAGCCTGTCCCAAGGCCACTGTTTCCAGGTGGAACAAAGGGTGGCTCTGCATGGTCCTACAAGCCATGCTCTGATGGGCTCAGCTGAGGTGCAGTGCTTGTGTATTAACTCCGTGGGAAAAGGTGGAATTCCTTCTGCAGCCCTTTGGTTCTCAGAAGGTTTGAAGTGACATCTTGCTGCTGTTCGCACGTCTGTGTTGAGCTGGATGGTTTTCAAAATCCTGTGTTTTAACTCTGTTAAACCCCCCCTCTACTTCCCCGAGGCTGTACCTCCCAGTTGGAACTTGGATTATTTTTAGGTGTGTGAAGGTAGTCAGTCTTTCTAGGAATCCATATCACTGATATTAATAGTGTGGGAACTTATGTCTTCCTGTATACTGAGGGTTTCATAGAATATATCCTAAAATATGGGTTTTACAGTGGCACATCTGGTTATGGGTGGTTTCTACTCTTCTGCATGTGGTCTGTGGTTCAGCAGTCACTAACTTAAAAATACATAAGTTTGTGTGTGTGTGTCCTCGCACAAGTGCACATACATGGTTCACATTATTTCCTTTTTTCTGAGAACTTTATAGCTGTAGTTTTTCTTCATTTGATAAATGTAGTTTATAACTCTTTTAAACTCTTCTCATAAACAGAAGCTACAAAATAAATTCAGCAACTTATAAAAGCAAAACCTCAAAAAGCTGAAATTAAAACCATCAGGTCTGCTTTGATGTAGAGGATGTGATGAAACGGTATATTTACATGTTTATTTTCTATTTTATAATTTCCTGCACAAAGGCACGCAATACTTTCTGACAGGAACTGAAATGTATTTTGGAAGAGTTCTACTTCTCATGTCATCTAAGATCCATGTCATTCGTGTGGTAGAACTCTATGTGAAGGAAATGAAAAAGACTTTCCTGAAATAAGAGCTGGACAATTTCTACTCCTCTAAGTGGCTACCCGGTGACTGAAGAGAGGTGCAGTCGTGCAGTGGTAAATTACTCACCTGTTTGGCATCTGTAAGAAGTGGGTAAATGTTATATTGCTGAAATTGGTGGTGGATAATCTCCATTTGCCGTTGTTTGCTTGGAGCAACACCTCTGGAAAAGTTACCATATGATAGAGACTGTGCATGGGTCTGGCTGTCTCTGGAGCTGCTTCTTGCTTAATCTTTCACCACTTTTAGATGACACCTGTTCTTATTTTCCTCCCTTCTGTCTTTTTTTTTTTTCAAATAAAATATATATGACTCAGAAAAAAACTTACAAATCCAAGCACCTAGGCAATGCCTGAAGTAGGTTTGAGTATGGAAAGAAAAAAAGTGCTGTGTTGCAGATTTGTCTATAAAGTCACTAGTAGAGCCATGGCCTTTGAATCTCCTACCCACCCTGTCACTCTTACCTTCAAATACATGACAAGCATGTCATATATGACAAAGAGGTTCCCTGCACTGAACCTTTCAAAATTTTTTCCCCTCACTTTTTGCTGACCCTGGGTTGAACTGGGAGTTATTTAATTTGGGAGAACTGATTCTACAGCCAAAGGTCTGTAAGTGCAATGTTCACCCTCAGTCACTGGAAACACACATTTTCTTGAGCCTGTGATCCATCTACCAATGCTTTGCCATGTGACCAAGTGTACAGTTCCCCTGATATGTTAGTGCGTTTCTGCACCTGCCTCTCCACAGCTGCTCCCTAGTGCCCCTGTTGTGCCAGCAACCTGTCAGGATGGGGTAGAAACTAGATAACTAAAAGGTTCTGGATTAAAGAATTCAGGTTTTAAACCCAGATGGTTTTGGTGAATGGGTTTACTTTAGAATCCCTAAAATAGTGTAACTTAATAGCATAACTTTCACTGCAACTTGAATGACAAAAGGTGCAACTTTCCATCCCATTAATTCTTCCTCACTTCTGCTTACACTGTGTCTTGTGTGATCCTGAAATTATCTGCAGTGATCTGCTTTGGGAACTAAGGAGGCAGAAGAGCTTGGTTTTGGAAAAAAAAGAGTTATTTCCTGACAGGCTAGTTCCCTAAACTTGCTAATGATGAAAGGAAATGATCACCTGTGGTGCAGGGAAGCCCAAGAGAAATGGCCACAGCTTGTGGCCAAGGCAGGGCTAACAGGACCATCCCATCAGACAGACTTAGCAATATTATCCATCCACCCCTGGGTGGAATTGCATAGGGAGAATGTGTAAGAGCAGAGAAAAGTTTCACTGCAGATGTGGATAGCCTCCCTTTTGTGTAGTGGAAGAGCATAAGAGATGTACAGGAGGTGACAGTGTCTGTCACAGGGTCCTGCTGGGCAATGTAGCTGGATAGGGTGTACAGATGGCTTCTGGGGGGAGCCAGCAATATCAACTTCAACAGCAGCTGCTAACACACCTCCATCAGTGGGAAATCAGATTATCCAGAACCCCCTGTGCCAAGCACATCCCTGCTACCCGTCAAGCAAACTATTCAAAAGCTTCTGTGGCACAAGAGCTCAGGCTGGACCCCCTGGTAGTACAGTACAATTACAACATCTGAATGGTTTGCTCTGCAGCAAAGACAACAGTCTAGTCCAGAAGTGGAGCCCTGTGGAGTTATACTTAAGCAGTGACTTTATACACAGTGAATACAGATGAAGTCCTTGTCAGAAAAGAGAAAATACTTCTACCATTGTCTTTGTTTCAGGTGTGCTGTAGATGAGGGTAAGGAGATGCAATTTGCTTGAATCTAAATCTCCTCTAAGAAGATTGTAACAAAATTCACCATTTGCAGTGTTTTACAACAGAATATGTTTCAGCGCGTGACATAAAAATTCAATATACTAACACTGTTTAGAGAGATGGGGACAGCAAGCTGATAACTCAGATTAGTTTTTCATCTTTCAAAAGGCAGCCTAGCAAGAGTGTTTTCTCAAAATGTTTCTGTGATAGTTTGGAATTGAAAGACTGGGTCTGTCAGGGTAAAGGGAACACCATTCCTTTGAGATCCTTTCCCAAGAGGGGCTCTTGCTGCTGTCAGGCAGTCTTTGTCACAGGCTGGTCCTCAGAGCCCCAAGGTTTGTGTGATGAAAGCTGTGAGTGATCAGCAGCAAAACTCCTGGTGCTTCCCTTGTGATTGTGATTTTGCCGAAGCCATGTAGTATGATAACAGAAAAAAGGGGGTCCAGAAACTCAGGGTCCAATATTCATCATCTCACTTGCCTTAGCAAGTGCAGTTGAATATAAAGAATTTCAGTAGAATACAGTTTAATAATTCTCAGGTTTTAAGGCGACTGCATATGCCCTGCCTGAAATGATACACACGTTTGAATTTTCAATCTCTAACAGACTCAGAGGGGAAGGCAGGAAAAAATAGCATTTAAAAAAACATTTATTCAAGGAAAATCTTTAGGGATCATGTATAGGATAATCTTCTTCAGGGTGACCCTCATTTTCTACAATATAATGGTTTTACCCAGCAGTGGTTTAATGGTTTTGAATAAGCCGTAGAGCAGAGGAACAAACATTTTAGCAAGAATAGAGGAGTTTACCCAGAAAGACAGGAGTATCAGCCTACTTTGAATATAGAATGGAGATGATTCTGATGACCTTTTACCCCCACCATCACTAAAATGTATATTATGAACATAATGGGGTTTGGTTTTGTGTAAATGATTGCTGTGAGCATGACTGACTCGTTCGAAGCAAGGAGGCGGGAAGGCACCAGTGCTGTGCACTGAGGCTCTCATCAAACAACTTTCTTGCTTCAAGCCTTTTATTTGAACATAAATGTTTGTGAAGTTTTCCAGTGATTTTTTTCCTGGCATTCACCCCACGACTCTTATTATTTTTAGCCATGTAAAATGGCATTATGCAATTGCTGAATTTGTTTCTTTCAGACCATGATGATTTATAGGACTTAATTTCCAGGATACTCCCTTGAAGTTACCTTCTCTTTGTGACCTCAGGATTTCTCTTCCCAGACCTTTGGTATTTATTTTTACTATTTCTGTGTTCGAGGTTTGGCAATGTTGTTTTGGATTAATGACAAACATACATAAAGACTGGAAGGAATACATGTCTTAATCTTTAATTTAATGTGTGGATTGTTTATCAATAGTAGAAAGAAGTTTCTGGACAGGTTTAACACGTCCTAATAATAGTCCTCTGCAGCCAGATAGAAAGATTTTGATGTATCTGAACTACAAGTAATTCTTCGTTTGTTCCAAAATAGATGAAATTTGCTTATTTTATATTGCGATGCAGTGTTTCTTTCTCAGACATTGCCCAGAAAGAATTGGAAGTCAGTTAGTTTGGACAAGTATGCATTGTTTATATGGAATATTTTAATTGACATAAAATTGTGTAAACCTTCTAGCTCCTCTGCTCTTGGATGAAGAAAAGATCTTTGGCATCGTAATCCTGAATTTCTATTCTATTTTTTACTTTTATGCAGGAAATTGCAAATAATTTAACGCACAAATGAAATTACTCAGCATTTTTCTCAGTTGTTGAATTTTCCTCGTAAGGAGTATATTTTGTTTTCATCATATACCCACTAATTTTTTAACTTACATCTCCTTATTTTTTGATTTCTCTCTATATTCTCAACTACCTTCATGGTTTATTTACTCATGCTTAATTCCTTCCCTACACAGCCTACTGTGAATAAAGTGTTCCTTTGAAAATGATTAACTTTGCACTTTGTTTACAGTGTAGTCTTGCAATGTTATATCTGATACTCATTAGCAGGAAAACAGAAATAAAAGGAGAAACATTAGTTATCACTGCCAATCATTTTGAATTCACTGGGATCGGGATCTGACCTGAAATGTTTAGGTTAGCTCAACAGCTCAAGTTGATTTGAAGGGTCTTAATGTTTATGCCTAACAGTGTGTCCTCCTATGACTTTTTATTTTTAACTGCTCAACAGTTCTCACTTTCTGTGAATTTTGAAGTTATTCTTAGACTAAGCAGTATAGTCTCTTCACAGGGAGAAACTGTGACAAGCTGATCTATGTGATACAGCTCATCATTTCTGAGGGCACATCACATCTACCTGAAGCTCTAGCAGGAAAAAAAAACCCCAACCAAATACTAAATGGTTACTTTTAAACTTAGATACGAAACTTTGGGTTCCAATTCACTGTCTTTAATGTGTGAATTATTTTGCATACCTGGATTGGTCACTCTTCTCTGTGAACCATTAATTTAATGGCCACAATACCAATCCCTTGCTACTCTGTCTTACTTGAAAGCAAGTTTGTATTTCTTAAAACAAGAAAATGCTGCCTTTCAAGAAAAGTATTAATTACTCCTTTTTAAAAATGGGAATCATATAATTACATATGCAAATAAAATGGATCAGAGGGATTTGAGTCCACTTGTATAAATGGGTAAGATCCCTGAAGTGCACATTTTTTGCAAACAAACCCTGGATTTGTTAGGTAGTGAGGGAATAATTTTTTAAGAACAAATTATGTTGTATTTGGAAAACCTGACATTTTCTCTCTTAACTAATTTTAATTGGCATTGTGATCCCACTGAGCCAAAAAACCCCACACAAACAAGGAAGACAGCAGCAAAATATAAATATAAACTAGGAGCAAAGTGTCTTAGCTGATGAAATCATAGACAAAAGCCTCTGAAGCCTTTTTACAAGTACCTTCTTCAAAGTGGGGTGATCTTTGAGCAGTTGTGGCCCATGCCTATTCCTTGGTCTCTTCTACAGTTGTTGACATTGCGCTGCCAATGAAGCAGCTGTCACTTTTTATCAGCATAGTGCCTGCCAGCAGCTGGCTCAGAAGTGCTACTTTTAATTAAATTTCTGATTTCAATTGGATTTTGGTATGCAGTTCACAGCTAACAAAGATTTTCAGGATGGGGTCTTATGGGGCATCTGCGGGTATTTCAGACACCTCTGTGGCACAGAGATGTGTTCAGAAAAATCAAGCATCACCTTAAAATTTGTTACAGTTTTTCTCCATTACTTGTGAGAGCTCTTCCAGCATCTTGCTGCTATAATGGATAGAATTAATTATATTTTCAGCTTAACTCTGTCTATGGCATATTTACACTGCTTGTTGGTGTGCCAACATTGTCTCTTTGCTGAGGCAGTTATCCTGCCTCCCATTTCTCTGTGAATTAAAGAATTGTAGAATCATTAGATTAGAAAATAGCTTTAAAATCCTTGAGAGTCCTACCCCCTGGGGCACCACTCCACTGGGACTATCAAGCCAAACTCTTGTGGGGTGTGCTGGCACTGATGAGGACAGGCAGACCCAGGCTCTCTGCTAACAATCTCAGTGAGCTGGGATATGAATTGAGCCTCTCCTGCTGCCTGTAGGGCTATGGCAGTGGAATGCTAAGCCTGAGCTTGTGAGTTCTGCTGGAGACTTCATTAGCAATGATTTAATTCAGGCCATGTGGATTTTGGGACAGTATGAGGCCAACTAGGCTCACATTGGTCTGCACCTGTTTGTTCAGATGTGAGCACAGTCTATTCTCATGAGATGGATTTTCCATTTCCCTGATCCTTCTAGAAGCAATTTTCTGCACCTGTTTCATGACAAGTCTATTTTGCTGCATCATATAGGAAGGAATTAATTGGAGAACAAAAGATGGCTCTACCCTCTCCTCCTTTTCCTTGCATTTGCACTGCTTGGCAGACCATATGGTCACTGGTTCAGCACAATCATTCTCATCAGTCAGGTTGGCATCTGGAAGTCACAGACAAACACAGATGCAGCTTGACAGCTGAACACCTGTGCAAGGAGCGTGGCATGTCAGGGACATGCTGGGTGTACCCTACATGTGCTGTGTTATTTGAGCACTGCTTTGCATATGGCTTGGATCTACTGGAAACTCAAAGGACAAATGAAAAGTTTGGGTACATTTTGTTCTGAAGCTTCTCTTGTTGTATCAGCCAGCACACCACAGAGTCAACCCATCTTGGTGAGCCTGGTGTGACTGAAGAGGCCTGGGCGGATTTTGCGCTCTCTGGCCATCTGTGTTCACGTTTCCACAGGCTGGATTTCCTGCTCATGGCATGGGATTTCCCAGGCACAAACATGGGAGCCCAGGCACATGCTCGGGGGCCGTGTGACAGGGCTGTGGCTGTGGAACTTCCCCATATGGAGCACAGCTGTGTCTGTCCTTGAAAGGAGTGACCTAAATTTTACACAGTATTCCAGTGACGTATGACCAGCACATCTCTCACTGCTGGATGCCCCATGTGTTTTTGAATTGTACTTGTTTACCATTGCTGCCTCTCTTTAGGGGCTTATACTAACCCTGACTTTGATTGAACCATCTAGAGTTTTCTCCTCCACGTGCAGCTGGCAAGCGCCCAGTTTATTGTGATATTTTTTGCTGCCAGCTTCATGAATTCGAGCTAGGCAGTTCTGGATTTCATCCTGTTCATAGTGCTTCAGTTCTTGAAGTTGTTTAGTTCTTCCAGTGACATAGTCCAGTCCTGTTCTGTACACTTACAGATTTCCTAAGGTTGTTCCCAATATTTGCACCCCGGTGTTCTATGTCATATATATATGGTCTGCTGACCATATTCTTGTATTTTAATTTGATCATGATAAAAAGCAGACAACAGATAACCTTAGCTGATGTAACTGTCACAGCTTTTGCTATCAAAATAGTGCTGGTAGTGTTCCCAGCTAAGGTTCTGCCAGAATGTAATTAGAAATGTACCTTTAAAATGTGATCTTTCTTTAACTACTGTAAACATTTTTTAAAAGAATTCCAAAGGCTTTGCTTAAAAATAAAACTGTGCTTATGAAACACTTACTCTTATACCAAATTAAAAATAGGGATGTAACATAATATTAAAGGAACTACAATATTAAATGTTTAGATTTCCATTATGAGGAATATTTGCCCTTGTTTAACTCAGCCTCCACTTTTTCCTATATACAGAATCATTTAGGTTGGAAAAGAACTGCAAGATCAAGGAGTCCAACCTTTGACTGACTACCACCTTGTCAAATAAACCATAGCACTAAGTGCCACCTCCAATTGTTTCTTGAACATCTCCATGGATGATGACTCTACCACTTCTCCGGGAAGTCCATTTCAATGCTTGACAACACTTTTATTCAATGCTTGACAACCCCTTCAGAGAAGAAATTCTTCCTGATGTCCAACCTGAACGTCCCCTTGTGCAGCTTGAGGCCATTTCCTCTTCTTGTCACTGGTTGCTATGAGAAGAGGCTGATTCCCAGCTGGCTACAACCTCCTTTCAGGTAGTTGTAGAGAGCAATAAGGTTTCCCCTGAGCCTCTCTTTCTTCAGGCTACACAACCCAGCTCCCTCAGCTGCTCCTCATATGACTTACAATGACCCCAGCTATTGTGACAAAGCACACACCTCTTTTTGAATCAGACGCCAAAGAGATATTGCAACAATCAGTCCTGCCATCAGTCCCTTCCAACAGTGGTGTTGAAGTTGGCCTTTAAAGCAGTTTTGTTCTGTTAACCTTAGAACTGGTCATTATATTGCTATTAGTTCTATGCCACAAGGGCTGTCTGGTTCCTATCTCCTTTCTCCAGCTTTCTGACTGTGAAGAAAACTGCAGCAATATAAACTGAATGCAGTGGTACATCTGAAAGCAGTCTAGGTAACGACTCCAAGAGACAAGCTGGGCCACATCTCACATATGTTCAGCACTGATGATTGAAGTGTTGACATTGTCATGGTGACAATTAAGAAGGGGAGGATCCTAGATCTGGCTGATTTAATGGAAGTATTTTGGTTCTAATATCTGTCTATTGCTAAGAACCACCCAAATTTAGTCCTAGCAGGCTCCATGAATATGAACCCTTTTTAGGGGGAACAAAGCTGGAAAATTGTGTGTACTGGGGAAACAGGAGGGGGTCCTGTACTGAGCAGCCCTGTTTTTTGAGAGCAGCAGCTCATCTGGGTAATCAGGACAGAAGTTGCTTAGTTATTGGGTGCCACCATCACTTTGGCCAGTTGGTCTGACAGAAGACGATGAAATTTGAGCATGTGGCAATAGGAGGCAGTGATGCTGCCTCCAGCATTTAATGGATCACTTTTAAAGGGGCTTGGAACTTGTTCTCATTTCTAGGTTCTAATCAATCAGAGAAGGATTTTATAAAACATTTATTCTCCATTCTGTGTGTAAAAATTATTTACTTTATTTAGTGTTTGATGCATTTTTTTTTCCATTAGGACATCAAGCCATAATCTGTGAAACACCCACATGGAAGTTTCCCAAAATGACCTGATATGGTGAATATGGTTATAGACTATAGTTGAAAAGGTACTTATTTTCACAGCTATGGGAATTGTAGGAACAGAAAATATTTTTTCTAGAAAGTTCTGGCATCGACTTTTTTTCTCTTATAGAGCTTTTTAGTATAGAATTAAAGTTGCATAAGTATATTTCCTAGCACTAAACATTCTAAAAATAATACAGGATGATAAATAAGGTGACATTTAAATTCAGTACAGTGCTCACTGCCATCAAACTCTGTAACCACAGCCCTCTTATATAGATATTTAATTTAACAATACATCACCTTAGATTCACAGCTCTGAATAGCTGAAAAGTCCTCATGCAATGCTTGCCCCTGACCCCCAATAATTTGCCATTTGTTTGAATGGCATTCAATGAGTAAGCACTTGAAGCAGGGTACATCTGCACATGTAAGTAATATTTGTATGAGATTTAATTTAGCACAGTAATGTCTCAGGCTTCACTCTCTGGGAAAGGTGATGTGAGGATATTGTTTCACTAAGTTAGGACCACAAAATTCATTATTTACTGCATGTTAATTTGATGTATAATTTTTAAATTCTAGATGGATTTTTGTCGTTCAGCTGCTGAACAATGTAATTTTGGAGTTCAGCCCAGGTCTTTGTATCCTGAGGTACATGAGGATGGCAGTACTAAAGAGATTGTTAGCAGCTTTCTGACAGCTCAGATATCTTGTGTGTTGGGGATGAAGTCACTCCTTTCCACATAAGACAGCTGTTCAAATGCAGAATTCCTCTCCCCATACACATTTGAAGTGTGGGGTGTAAATTTTCCCTTCCTTTTCTGCTGTAATTGAGCTATATAAAATCACCCCAGAATTTTTTTTTAACTGGATAGTTATAAATGCCCAAAATACAACTCTTCTGTTCAAATTATATCTGGCAGGTTTTTCTTTTGTTCGCTGAAGTTTTGGTTTGCCTTTTTTGTTTTTTTTTTTAATTTTTAAAAAATTTCTTCAGAAGGAAAAATGAAGCACATTAAGTTTTTTCAGCTGGTCAGTTTGATCTTTCCCAGCTTGAACATAAAAATGTCAAAGGAACCTGTGAGTAGTCTGAAACACAAGGTGTGACTAAGGCAAATTTTCAAGGCCATACTGAGGCATGACATACTTTGAAAAAAAAGGGTTGGAAGTCCTGGTCCAAGCTGGCATGCCTTAGTTATGGTGTTTTGAACGGTACATCAGAAACTGCAGGGATGAATATAAAGCACTGTGTCTCTTTTCATCTGTGTTGCTATGCTTCATTAAAAGGTTATCAGCATCAGTTCTAACTTAGCAGCATCTCAGTCTTCATCTCAGTACTGCATTTCTTCCTGTTACACTTTCTTCCCAGGATGTAGTGTCATTTCTCCAAAGTGGCTCCTCTCCAGGGTGTCCCACAATAAGCATGGGTAGATGTACATCTACTTGTGGACCACTGGAGACCAGTCTTCACCCAAATGTAGCTGCTGACCTACTCAAAGACAATGCTAATAATGGCCACAGATCCATAGTTGCTGAGTGTCTTATGTGCTTGTCCAAGAGGAATTCATGGACCTATCAATGCACTTCACTCAATAACCACAAGTTCATAACAATTTTTGACTATTACTAATATAGTACAATACAAATGAATGTGTTAACAGTGCTGTTGTTGTTTGGAAGCAGCAGTATTGCTTATGAAAGAACAGTTTCTATTTTCCTACCACAATTATTGCACATTACTATTCATTTCAATTGAAATAGAAATGAAAAGTCACTCAGGCTTTCGAATATGGATGTTTAATATGTCTCTTATACATCTATTTTTTGTTTTAGCTTATTCGCTGTGTGTGTTTTCTTCTCTCACTCTGTACCCATTAATATAATTAAAAAATGATTGGTCTTTTCTGAAATATAACTTCAAAAGAGAAATGTGATTTTCCCAGCATGCTGAAATCTTGGGTGGTATACAGCATTGTCACTAGCCATATAATTTAAAATTAACAGCATTGACAAATGCTGCTTTAAAGCTTCTATTAAAAAATCATAACATGTGAGTGTGGTAGGGCTTTTTTGCTGATCTAGATTTACATTTGTGTAATTTACAGTTAATAACTGGAGAGATCTTGTTATAGCTTGATTATTCTTTTTCAGTATATCCCTTGTTTTGTATCCCATTATTCACTCAAAGAGCTTAATTAAATGAATCAGAGTATAAGCTCACATTTGCTGCAACAATCACAATTCCCCATAGATAATTTTCTTTGGCTGGTCTTGCTGGGATTTCCAGGAAGGTTCCCAGAAACTGTTTCACAGAATAGAGGGATTTCTCTTTTTAAAACCCTTTTTTGGTGTTACACAAATCTGAGCCCAGAAGAGTTTAATTTTTGAGAAATAACCATGAATCCTACATGCATGTGTGACTCTATAGCAACAAAATCTTCAGAATAAATTGCATTTAAGTTGAATCTTATTTGATTTTTTGTGGTTGGCTTTGGAAACATTTGGTAGTTATTTTCCATTGAAATTCATATCCTCTTGGGGCAGCAATGTGTTTAAGTTCTTCTCCTGTTATTTCTGCTCTGTAATCTTAATTTTAAAACTTGTTTTCATTTTTTTTCTGTTTACTGTGTTGTGTGTACTTATCTTTCACATGGCAATAAATAATTCTGCATTTAGTACTGGTGGTCTTAGTCTTAGTGTGCATGTATTTGTGTTGAAGGGCTACAATATATAGCCCAGTAAATAGCATTGTTCTTTATTTTGAGAAAGAGAGAAGGAAGGGTTCTAATTTATATCCATACTGCTGAAATAAAAATGTGGCCTCTCCATTCAAGAATGTGGCTGTAGTTTTTCAGATTTACTTGTAAGGCTTAGATGACCCATTTACAGCTGGCTAAACCGGGATATTTTTAAGAAATAAATTTTTAGAGAAGGATGTTCAACACTATGGAAATTTTGACAGGACAAACTGGCCCCAAAGAACCAGTAACACTCTTAACTGCTGTCTGTGAGTGCAGTGCAGCTCCCTTGGTTTCTGTTGCTTTTGTTGGGTCAAGATGTTGATTGCTTGATTCTTATTAAACATTAAATAATACTGCATCATGCCTCGGTGTCCTGACATTCTGATGGCAGGCATTAAAGATAAGGCACCATGTTATGAATCAAAAGGGAGAAGATGTTTTGGGATTTTGGGATTTTATTTTTGCTTATTAACAATTAATTGAAGACATTTCTATGAGAGCAGGTGAAAGCTTCCTCTGAGCACGTAGCAGACTGACAAGGTACAAGTCAGCTTGAATCCAGAAGCTGTGTCACTGTGTCAGTGTTCCACTGCTTTGCGGGAAATAGTAGCTCAGGCAAAGTCACCTGTTCACAGGGCTGCACAATGTTTCTGCTAATGCTGGGTTGCTTCTTGCCAGCCTAAAGGGGTGAGTGACTCTGACTTCTCACACATTCACAGACATGCATCCATTTTTGTGAGTATCAAAGGCTTATTCTGAGGGTCCCCACAGCAGTGGAAGCAGTCCATTCATCTCTAAGGAGGTTTGTATCATATCCTAAGAGCTCTAACCAGAATTTATTGAAGCGAAGTGTCATATCTAGGAGCTCCAGCTGAAATATGGTTTCAAATGGTAAATACAAAATAAGACAGTAAGATTCTGTTTCCAAAACTTGAGCCTGAACTGGGAGGAAACCTAGATGGAAATGATCATCCAGTCCAATCTCTTGCCAAAGCAAGATTATGTCCTGCAGGCTGTTTTCTAGCATTTGCCAATTTGGCTATAAAAGCACCAAACAAATAGGCTCCATTACTGGGAAGAGTCTGGGAGACTGTTCCATTGTTTAAGAAATGTCATGCCAGTTCATTGTTTTCTGAAATTAAGTATTTGTTTTTTTTCTTATCTTAGTTACATCTTATCCTTGGTTATGTTCTAAGATACCAAATCAAAATCTGACATTATTAAAGGCAATATAGTTCTTGGCTCTTACAGTCTACCTTTGTGTCCCCAAACCCAGGATGTTGATCACCCCAAGGCAAAGGGCTGCACAGCTGCATGACCATAATTATTCTATATTACAAGGGCCAGGGCAAGCAACGGCTGTAAAATGCCTTTTGCTGCTTTTTTGCATTTGGCCTCCTCTTTCCTAATTAACAGCTTTCTCCATCCCATCAAAGCTATTGCTGTTCTTCTGTGAGTGTTTGCCAGCAGCTGTATCTACTTTAATAAGTAGTGTGGCCTTGTAAGAGTGTGGGGTGGAAACAAAACTATATAGAATAAAATAGTTGGTGCTGATGGCTTAACATCCACAGTCATGGATGCTTTAAGGTTTGCAGTAGTTCTGGGCTGGTCCCTCAAACTGCATGTATGTACTGTTTGGAGATTATTATATGGACTTCTGGAATGCATTTTCTGATTTAGTTTTGTCTGAAAGTCTGTATGAGTTTGTTTTGTTATGTGAATCTGAGCATAATATGTAAGGATGAGCTAAAATGCTGGTGGCAGATACAACCCAGATATTTTCGAGTGAGTGTTGTTCAGAGCTGAATGCAACATTATATACCAACAAGAGATATTTGAGTCAGACATCAGGAAAATGTTTGTAATGATAAGGGCAAGCTGAATAAAATCCATGCTGAAATATTTCTAGGAATAGGATAAATAAAAAATAATTTGCTAAGAAGAAAGATACAGTTGTTCCTACACAGAAAAACAGAAATGGATTTTGGTCAGTTTATGGCATCCCTTCAGGCCAAATTTCCCCTGGAGAAAAGGAGGCTTGTGGGGGGGTCTTTATTGTTCTCTACAACCACCCAAAAAGAAGGTTGTAGTGAGATGGGAACCAGGCTCTTCTCCCAAGTAACAGGCAGTAGGACAAAAGGAAAGGGACTCAACTTGTGCCAGTTAAAGTTTAGACTGGGTTTTGGGAATTTTTTTTCATGAAAATGGTTGCCAAGCCTTGAGACTGTCCAGGGAAGTGGTGAAATCACCTTCCCTAGGAGTGTTTAAAAGGCATGTAGATTTGGCACCTAGGGACATGGTTTAGTGGTAGACCCAGTGAGTTTTAAGGCCTTTTCCAACATAAACAATTCTATGATTCTATAATGGGCATCCCTTTTTCTTATGCATATCAGTTTAATTTTTTTTTCATTTTTAAATTTTTTTGCCCATCTTTCCTGCTATGTTTTTTTCCTTGTCTGTAACTTATAACTTGTGCTAGTTTAGCTACATCCTGGAGCCTCACTGCAGGCAATTTACTCTCCTAGATACCAAAGGTTTTTAACAAAGTTGACTCAAAAATCTTGTCTAGCAAATAATATACATCATAGATGATAATCTACTGTGAGCCAGATTTCAAAACACATATCATATTTTCTTTAGGTCAGTTTAAATTCAGGTTCAGATGAGAAATAATCACAAATGTTTTACTAAATTGATGGCATATAATTGTTTCCCAACGCTAATTTGTAATTAGGTCAAGCAGAAAACTTCACATTAATAAAACTGCCACCATTCTCTTCCTCTCTATTGTACAGTTTTGGGAATTATGGTCAATATAGTGTGTGTCAATATGCTCACTGTTGAGAAATAAGTGTCTTGAAAGAGAACTGCACCCCACAAAATACACATGTCAGAGCCAAACCCCAAACAAATCCCACTCCTAAGCCTTAGATCACTCAAAAAGAGACTCAACGAATTTTGGCCTCTCTACCATTGAATTTAAATAGGCATTAAGACTTTAAGTCACTAAGGCTCCTTTTAAATGCCTCCCTTCTGTATAATAATTTTTTGCTGTATGCATTTTCTGCTGTGGCTGGTGAAGATTCCAGTGTCCCAAGAGGATGGACCTTGTAAATGGATGGTACAGGTGTCCAGATTTGACACAGAGAAGCAGTCTTGACTTGCCTCTTGGCTGCTGTTTAACAGAATCTCTGGGAAAAGGAAAATGTAGACTTAAACCTACCCTACTGATATATTTTAAAATCCAGGTCACTTATTTCCCAATAATTTATCTTAAACCTGATTCATGCTCTAAAGATAACAAAGACTTAGAGATCCAAGGCCACTTCATATGTGTTCTTTTGTGCTGATGATATTTTATTAGAAAAAGACATACTTTTTCAGGTTTTTCCATTTTGCTGGGATAAGTAATATTCAGAAATATTTTTTGATGTCCAAAATTATGTGTATGTCCCTACCCATTTCTGATACTGAATTTTGTAATGTTAAAAAAGAACAATAAAGGGGGAATGTTTTGTTACAAATATCAGTTTTGGAATGAAAGCATTTTCATCTACGAGGCTCCATTTGTTCTGCAGTTAGCAAATACTTCAATTGACACTGTTGTCAAACCAAGGACATAAAACTGAGAGTGTGATATGTTATCTGCTGCCAATTACGTAAGTTCGTGATGCATAAGTTATTGCAAAAAATGGGGTCATGACCCCTAAACCAAGTCCTTTTGAAGTTGTAGCTCTTCATAAAACCTCCCGCATATTTGTATATTTTAGTTGGTTAACTCTTAACTGATTTTATGCAAGTGCTTATGAGAAGGATTATATAACATTAAAGAAAAAGCAGACTTATGTCTACAGAAATACCAATTTGTTGATATGCTTATAGAGAGGTGAATCTGATTAAAACATGGATTTTCGTTCCTAATCAAAGAACTTAATCCAAGTTCCTTATAAAAGAGATGCTTGAAAAAAAATATTTTTGACCATCAAATGTAAATATTAAAGTTATTGCGATATATTATCTAGCAGCAAGGTAAGAAGATTGGGGCTCAACCTCTCCAGTCCTTGTCTTACCTTTTATATGATCTTTTATGGCAATGTTACACTAAATCACTGAATTCTCCCTATTGCTTTCAGTTATCTTTCTGCATGACTAAATATGACTAAAACTCATATTTATCATGTGAAAATAGTGTGTAAGTAATAGACTTAATCCTTCATTTGAAAAATGCCAGGAAAGCTGGGAAGAGTGTTAGGTGAAGAAATCACTCAGAACTGGAACAGTGAGGTCCTTTTTCATGTCTGGGACAGAGTTTCCAGCACCTATAAGACTCAAGGTATTGTGATGCACCTTCACTCTAATGCAAGTAGCTTTTTAGAGGATCATTTAGCTAAAGATTTTTTTTCTTTTTTTACTTCAGAAAGGAAGAAAGTATGACTTTTTAAAATATTAGTTCTTTCCAAAATGTGGTGGAATTATGACCTTTCAGAGGATTGGACAAAGCCTCTCCAAGTGCAACTAGAAGTCCTTCTTCCTCATTCAGGTCAAGGACTGAAAAACAGGTGATTTGTACTCTAGTAGATGACTTTACCAAGTGGTTTTCTTTATTTTCCTTGCATTTTTGGGACCCCTTAGCTACCTCTGTTGCTCTGCAACTTGCTAACTTCACACAAGCAGTTACCTGTTCACTGATCAATTCAATAGCTCAATGGGCAACCTGAGTTCAAGCCCTTGTTCAATTAATGGTTACTTATTCATACAGAGTGAAACAGGTCCAACAGGAGAGACAGAATACAAGAAGAGCTTGATATTTTGGTGGCCAGGAAGCTTGACTGGAATACAGAATTCTGACATCTTGTAGAACAGAAACTTCAAATCTGGACTCGTGTCACAAGTCAGTGTCTTGGTCATAGGATGATTATCTGGGAGGGGTGGAAATTTTCTTGCTCTTTGATGTATTTCATCCTAGGCATGAGAATCTTCCCCAGGTAAGAGCTTAATAAGAACTGGTAAAAACCTGCAGAAGGTTTGGTCTCAAGGGAATATAATTTCTCAGTGAAAGAATGCATCGCCGTAAACTCCAATGGGGACATGACTGGAGTTCTTACGACCATGTAGGTCCAGAGTAGTTTGTCCATTGTGATGATCCATCAAGGCCCTGAGTTTGAAGGGGAGGTCAACACGCAGTGCTGGAGGGCATGAGTCTCAGGAAGCCTGCAGAATGCCAAAGCATATGTCTGCATAAGTGTCAGACTTGTAAATCAGCTGTTGGCACAAAAGTTTAACAATGGGGAAATGGCCACATATAAACATTCGTTTGGGGATTAGGCTTATGAGTCTGGCTGCTTTTAAACACTTTAGCTGACATTGATATAAAACCAGGAGCCTGACATGTGATCTGTTGCCAGTTGCCTTCAAATTACCATGTCTGATGAGAGAAAAAAGAGATGAAGTTAATGGAGAAATGGGACAGGTCATCTGGACTCTGATAATTAATGTTCCCTAGAAAATAAAAGTTTTGAAACTTTCCTGGAAATGAAGTTTTATGATCTGCTACAACAGCCCACAGGGGGAATGCTGCAACCTACACATATTGACAATTGTGGTATTACCAGACAATTAATTTTTATGAGTAATTTCCAGAGCAACCCTCAACCATGCAGTCACGCACACAGTGCAACAGTGTGCCACGGAATCGAGACTCAGCTAAAGGCCAAAGATTATACAGATTTATTAATATTTGCAAAAAAGTTCCCAACAGCAGAGAGCAAATTGAGCAACAGAAAGGGGAAGAAAGAATGGACTTGACAATAAAATGAGTTTTGTAAGGATATGATCCAGAGCATGGTGAACTCAACAGAAAAGATTTCCATTGGTTTTTTAAGGTCTTGGATAGATCTCAGGAGAAATGAGACACTCCATCTTATACCTTTCCCCCTACTTTCTCCATCTAAATGGAAAATACATTCTTGTTCACAACTGGCATACCCTTTAGTGACCAAGAATTACAAGCAAAATGTTGATCACGTTTGAGATGTAGAGCCAAGAATCCCTACCTAAGCAGTCCCAGAAGTGGCTCTCCAAAGGCTAAGCCACTGGCAAATTCTCTCTAAAAGTATCTTCATACTTGTATTAGACTCAGAACAGTCTTACCCTGTACCTAACGTTGCAAACTCATTCTGCTTTCTCACTTAAAAGACAAAGAATAATGAAGTACCTGGATTTATAATTTCGTTTCTCTTAAATCCTTCTCCATACACACCTTACTTGCAAAGGTAAGGACCTGTTTAGTTGTCCTCTTATTATGTCCTGTAGTCTAAGTAGTAATAGCTGCTACTTTTAAATAGCTATTAAATACTTCAGTAGTTCTTAAACCATGCCAAGGAATACTTGCAATAAAAGAACAATGAAGACAGATGACTGGAGATTAAATTGTAGAACTGGATTTGTTTGTATATCATTCAGAACAAAATAATAGTTCTTTCTAAGTCCCTGTTAAAGGCTGTTAGACAAAATGATATACTTTGCACTAAGTGAGGCTACATAGATCATGGATGATGGCCTCAAGTGATAGATCTCCCAGATAAGCTTGGTTATCTATTTTCAAAATTTTTCCTTCTGTGGGAACAAAAGATTGCTGCCTAACGTAAGTAATATTTGAAAAACTCATCCTGCTGTGATAGCAACTCTTATTTCATCCTACACACTGAAGAACATAATTTATCTTAACACTAGGCATTGAGCAAAGCTAGCTGTGGGGAAGTAGTACTAATAGGGTTTCCTTTTACTGCTGAACTCAATTGAAATCTGCAGTCAAGCCAAGCCTGGTTTAAGTACTCTGCTGGTTATTTTCTTTAACATGGTGTGAAAGACCAAGGCTGCTTTATTGCAATGGAAGGATAAGTTACCAGCAAGACATGCTGAGTTGAGGAGCTGGTGACAACACGCAGAAAGAGAAATTGGCATTACTTCCCATCACTTTGGAGATACAAGAATAAGCTTGCTTACAGAGAAAACCAAAACATTTTCAGTAGAGAATGCTCAACAGAGAGTGCTACTGTTTGGTGGATTGCACCCTTCTCAGTGTCCAGCAGCTCAGGAGTAAACACTTCCAGGTCCCTAAGAGCAAGCCCCTCACCTTGCCCAGGCTGTACATGATTGGAGTGCCTGCTTCTCATCTTCTCATCAATCTGGATTCCATCTGTATCAGAAAGCCCAAATTCCATGGTCTGTGGTTTTACCCACTCCCTTCACAAGCTTTGTAGGTGCTGGCTTTCCCTCTGTGGAATCTCTCTGTGTTGTTTTGTCCAGGATCCTCTAAGGTAGCATCAGTGGAGACAGGCGTCCTTCACCTGGCCTCAACATATACACAAACCCCTTAACAACAGGCATTGGCATCTCCTTCTGCAAGGTGATTCTGACCTAGGGGGCACAGCACCAGCAGTGCCTAAAGCTTTGCAACAGAACAGAAAATATGCAGTACAATTGGATTAAAAGAACAGACATGAAAAAGACCTGCAGTTTTCTGCTGTTACAGCACTGGACATAGAACAGGATTTCCAGTTTAAACTCAGTCAAATGATTAAGCACAAATAGTGTATTTGGAATTATCTGCTTAACTTTTGTCCCAGACTTTCCTGAGGACACCAGGAATTCCTCTGTGTTTGATAAGCCACAACAGAGGCTCTTTCCTCAAGGACAGGTAAACACATAGCCATTAACAGTCAGGTTGTAAAGGATAACAGAGCTTACCCAAGGACTTGGTTCCTAAGGTTCATCTGCACAATCAGCTTGAGCACATATGTGAAGATGCCCTGGGAGTCATGCAGGTTGCCCTCTTTGCTTTGTCTTGCTCTCAGGATTTTTTTTTTGCAAGTTCCCTGATTACAAAGAGCTGTGGCAGAATGATGCTTGAAAACCTGTCTCTGTTCACTCTATCAGTGTCACAGCAGACCTAGTTTTTTACCAGGATGCCCCAGTGCTATGGCTCCAGGAATAAGGGGGACACAGATTGTGTTTGTGAAAATGATAATAAAAATCCAGTATGTGCCACAAATGGTGTCAAGATAGAAAATCCTGATTCAAAAATCAGGATTCAAAGGTCAATATGAGTTTGTTGGGCAGAAACAATTATTTAATCCACATTGTGGAGCAACAAGCCCACTAATATCCTGATCTTGATTTTATCTGGAAAGTGATGATAATGGCAAAGATGATGTATTCTATGTCTATGACAAAATTAGCAGATTTTTCTGTGGACCCCATCCAAGTACTATTGAAGGCTCCAGAAAACCCCCCCGCAAAACCACACAAAAACAAAGGGTGCTTTTCTGTGCTTGCATACCAAAGGAGATGTGTATCGGTTTTGCTTTTAAACACAAACCTTAGGATGCATCCAGACCCATCCAGCACATGATTACACAGCTGATGTGTACATTTCTCCTTTTTCCACTCTCATCAAAAGGTTCATCAAAGCTGTGGAGATGTTTGATATTCCTGGTGAGATGAGGTCAGTGCCCCTCTCTTGGAGCTGATTCATATGAAGTGGAGACTGAAAGGGGACAGAGGGCACGGGAGAGAATAGGTACTATTTTTAGCACAGAGACATTTATCAGTAGCCCTGGCATCACTGGAAATCAGTAAAGAGAAGTCTCTGCTGGGGACATGATTCATGAAATAATATACAGAAGACATGTGGCGACCTGCAAATAGCAGACTCCCCTACTGTCATGCCATTGACACCTGTTTGCGTTTGGATTCTATCATACTTGTGTGCCAGCAGTTCAGACTTATTATTTTTTCCCTTGGTCTTTAAGGGTGACTTCTCTTGTGTGTATTGCCCTTTACACTTGTTTCTAGTGACCACCTGACTGTCTTCATTGTGGTTCTGTTCTTTTCAGAGCACTATTGATTATATACAGCACTTTGTGGGAATCTGGTATAAAGGGACGGCTTTGTAAGCCATCATGGGCTCTAGGAATCTATTTTTATCAACCTATGCAATTGTTGCTTTGAAAAAGAGACCCCTACTTCCCAGGCTGTGTGTTGCTGACCCCGGTTAGTCCGGACTCCCTTGACCTCAGTGCAGCTTAAGCGATGTGACAGCCGAGTCAGCCCCTTTAATTCCAGTCTTTGTGAGGCTCATGTGATAATCATGCACTTGCTCTGTCAGAGGAGCGGCAAAGAGCAATTCTGTCTGTACTTGCTCCCTGCAGCAGACCTCTTTCTTGCCTTCTCTCTTCCACCAGATTCCTTTCATTTTGTTGGTGCTGTTCGGGAACAAAGAGGACTTTGTTGAATTGTCTTTGTGGTTTATTTTCCTGAGCCTTGGAAGATAGCAGACTTTTGCCACTGTTTTATCCAATCCTTTATCACATGCACAATACCCTGAATGCTTAACTGAGGCTAGTGTGTGTTAGCCTATCTCCCTTTTTTTTTCAGGTTGACTTCTGGATGCCAAGTTAGGAATAATAGCTGGAGTAAAAACTCAGGGAGGGGTCTGTCCATGCAGCTGCAATAAAGGATTCAGCCAGAGGAGCTGTAGTCATCGGTAGATTTCATCTTGCTTTTCATGTTCTCTGGTCTTACTAGGCCCCCTGTGCCTATGTAGAAATCTATTTCTTTACAGGTGTAGAACACATCTTCATCAAATGGTCTTTGGGCACATGTTCAAAAAGAGATAAAATGCATTGGCTGGCCAGTACAGCTGTTAATATTTTGCAGCTTTTATCTGAGCCTGTGAAAGTGTTTTGACATGTTGAACTGCTGTTGTCTGCACAGATGTAGAAAGGCAGTTCAAAAGAGTGAGACGAAGGACTCTAGTTTAGAGATTTTACCATAAAAGTCTTCTCCAAATCTCAGGACAAGTCAGTAATGTGGTGAGGACTAAAAAGAGCAGCTGACTCTAATCTTCTGCCCTAACCACTGTCCCGGCTGCTTTTCTCATGACCTGCCTATCTACCTATTCCCAACACATAGTTCTTCATGTGTTTTCTTTATTTAATGCATCAAAACATGTTTTTTAAAACCATGGGAAATGTAGCCATTTCTCAAGGCTGTCCTTGAGTGATAACTTTGTCTGTTTTGTCTATTGCCAGAAGGACACAGTGTGGTTCCTTGAGTCTCTGGATAAGGTAATAACTGAAAGTTGCTCCATCAAACCTCTTCCCACGAGGGAAGAGATCTATAATCTTTGTTTTTAGTGGAAAAGACTAACATCTCTGAAAGGGTAGTAGGCACCAAAATGCAGTGCTTCTGGACTCTGTATAAAAAAGGTCAGGCAGTGTTTAATCGTGAGAGTGACCTCATGGACCTTGAGAGAATTTCATCAAGGATGTAGTTAGTCTGTATTTTGCAACAATCTGAAGGAAATAAGCTTGACATTTCAGAGATAAAGCTCACAAGCAGCACCATTCCAGTCACCTGATGTTCTTTGTAAATGGGATTTCTGTGCTGTTTATTTCTAAAAAAGTCTCATGTTCAAACTCTGAAACTTTCAGCTCTTACTTGAGCAAAACTTGCACAGAAACCAGTAAGAATAGTGCCTAGAGCAAAGTGAAATAAAAGCTGGAGGATCTGGTGCTGTGTTATTTGGCTCATGCTGCAAAACTTCAGCAAATTTGTCTCTAGTGAGCAAAGTGAGCAGTTTTGACAGCTTTTATTATATTGAATTACAGTGACAAATAGGGGCATTGGTTTGCAGAACATTTGAAAGCGTGATAAACACAGTCCTAATGAGAAAGATGTTTTTTTATTTGACAGAACACCACTGTTTTTCCTCATGCATACAAGTGCATTAAAAAAAAAAAAAAAAGACCTGGGTATTTGAGGCAAAATTCCTGAAATATTATTCTCTAAATCTCTAAGCTTTCACTTATTACTTTTTATTCATGAAAGTATTTCATGATTATATTGTCCACAAAAATTGTAGCAGTGATAAAAGAAAATAAAATTGTTAGTTCAAACGTAGAGTACCACAGCGTTTTCTTACAAATTTAAGTATGAATTTAAAATCAAACATGCTTTTCAACATTAAAAATCTTATTGTCCAGAGGATAAATGGTGCTTGCAGGGAGAGAATTGCTCTTATTTCCCTCATGAAATTATAGTCTTTGGGTTGTTTAACTCCAGTTTTACCCACTATGGTGCTTTTTGAACTTTGAAACAGTGAGCAACTTTTACTACAGAAGAAAACAATTAAACTTCCACGTGCACACAACAGTTGTAGCAAGCTCACTGGAGAGCAATCTGTTTGGAAAGCAGCTAGTGTTATGGGTGCTGCTAAAAATAGCAGTAATAACAAGATAATTTTACTTATCCACCAGTAACACTTGCAAATGAAGGCATTTTGCCGCAGCTGTTAGGGATTCAATCACTTCTAACAAAGGTGTTTAGTCCAAGTGTTGGAATTTTACATGAGCGTGGATTTCACTGGAAACTGTTCTGTGCTGCTGTCTGTTATGTTTCTAAACTTGCATCCCTCTCCATCTTCTTTAAACACAGAGGGGCTGCTGCCTGTGCAGATTCATTCTGTTATGCTGGTCCCCGTATATATTCCAGCACCTCTTTCATTTTTGATGGGGCAGTAGAATGGAACCAGGAGGTTCTTGCTGTTCAGACAAGCGCGCACACACTGGAACCCTCCCCGCAGGTGCACCTGCGTGTGCATGCCCTTCACACGTGCACAGCATATGCGCTTATCTTGCCGGTTTTCTAATTTTCTGAGGAACTTTCAGGAGACTTAGCTGAGCTATGTCTGTGCTGGTTGAGTTATTTCCTTACTTCTTCCTTCCTTTTCACGTGCCGTTCCTCTCTGTCCTGCCCGCAAGCCCGCCTCAAGCCCCGCACCTGCCGAGCGCAGCCCGTGAGCCGCCCGGGCAGGGACGCTGCTCCCGGCAGCGCTGCCCCTTCTCCGCCCGTTCTTCAGCCCAGGAACTCGCCCTGGGTGTGCTGGGGCGCTGGGCTGCGGTACCAACCGAGAGCAAACCGCCAAGAAAGCCACAGGAGCACAATGCATATGGAAACGAAGCAAGGTATGACAGACCTGCCGCTAGGGCAGCCTCAGCTCACTCAAGGCGTGCTGAACAGAGGTGCAGCTGAAGGAATTTTTCATGTGTTGTCACATCCTCAAAGCTTGTTTTTCAGAGCATAGAAATGCCTTTTGTTGTCTTGGAAGCCACCTCCTGCACATTTACAACTTTTAAATCAGTCTTACTCGGATTCAGCAGAATTAGGTATAGGGAAATCCTATTAGGTCTTATTATCATTGGAACTACCAGAGCAGTATTGTTCTATATGTTAATGTGCCAAGCACTCTGTTCCTGTTTAAATAACTCAGTGTAAACACCATGTAATTATTGTCCGTGCCTCTTAGTACATATTAATGTGCTTGAATAAAGATCTTTAATATTTCCCTTTGAGTTCAAACACCTTCCTGCCTCTTTTTAAAGATTTAGCCATTCCTCCTCCTCAAGAAGGTTAATTTTGATGAGGCAGTAGAGGGAAGGTGAAACTATACTGACAGCTTATGCCATGTGTTCTTTAGTTAAATTGCTTTTGGACTCTCTGTTGAATGAGCTGATTCCCTTAAAACAAAATGCAGAAGGAGCATTGTCTCTTGAAACCTCTTTAGAAGCACAGTGAGGAAGGAAATACCTAGTTTGTCTTCTTGTACCCAACGCAGATTATTCCCAGTGGCTGCTCAAAGTGATGTGTGAGACAGTACATGTTCTTCCATGTGCTTCAGCCCTTGCAGAGGCAGGAGAGATGTGAATAAGCCACCATCACAGGCAGAGAGGGAGCTTATTTGACTGAGATGATTTTAGCCCAATGCACCTTGTCCCTCAGCTCACACTCTTGCAGCCCCAGCTTTCTGGGAGACACCTTCCCCTCTCTTCCTCTGCCAGCCATTCCCATCCATTCCCATCCCATTCCCTTCTTACTCCATGGTCAGGGTTTCTGCAGAGTTTTGTGCTCTGGCATTGCATCGAGCACATCTGGGATCTTGGGGCTGTGGTTAGCACTGCTGCAGTCCCAGAGCAATGAGGGACCTTCCCTCTGTGGAAGGGTTGCTGCTTTGGCCACACTGAAACTTTTACCAACGACAGACCTAAAGTAAACAGATGCGTGCCCAAAAGTAAGGAGACTTCTCACCAGGATTTTTGCCTGTAGGAAAAATACCTGAGGCCAGTAAAGATGTGGGTCTGAGGCAAGGAGACATCCAGGTGGAGGCCTCTTAATGCCAGATGAGAAAGCAGACACAGCACTGGAAATGTGCTCCTAGAAGGAAGGCTGACAGCTCTCACTGACACCATGGTGATACTGCCATGCTGTTACCAGCATCCCGACCTCTCCAAGCTGCCCAGTGATAAAGGACCTGATGGTGCTGGTTGACAACAGCTGAACATGAGCCAGGGTGTGCCCAGGTGGCCAAGAAGGTCAAAGGCATCCTGGCTTGTATCAGGAATAATGTGGCCAGCAGGACCAGGTTAGTGATCATTTGCACTGGCACTGGTGAGACCACATCTTGTGTCTTGTGTCCAGTTCTGGGCCCCTCACTTCAAGAAGGACATTGAGGGGCTGGAGCATGTCCAGAAAAGGGCAAGGGACCTGATGAAGGGTCTGGAACACAAGGCCTGTGAGGAGCAGCTGAGGGACCTGGGGGTGTTTAGCCTGGAGAAAAGGAGGCTTGGGGAGGCCTTATTGCTCTTTACAGCTAATTGCCTGAAAGGAGATTGTGGGGAGATGGGGGTCAGTCTCTTCTTCTCAAGTAAGCAGCAGGGTGAGAGGGAATGGCCTCAAGTTATGCCAGGGGAGACTTAGATTGGATATTAGGAAGCTTTGTTCAACAAAAACATCATTAGGCATTGGGAGGGGGTGCCCAGGGGTGTGGTTGAGTCACCACCCTTGGAGATATTTAGAAGACATGTAGATGTAGCACTCAGGGACATGGTTTAACTGTGGACTTGGCAGTGCTGCATGAATGCTGGGACTTGATGGTCTAAAAGTTCTTTTCCAACCTAAGTAGTTCTATGATTCTATGGTTTGTTGCTGTAGCTGGTGTGCAACAGCCTCAAGCTGCAAAGACACCCACAGCCTGTTGTGAGCTGGACCTCTATGTAGAGTGGTGGGTCATCAGGTCTCTTTATAGTGACAGTTAAAAAGAGAGGGAGAACATGGAGACACACTTCAAAGGAGGAGAGAGTAGGCAGAAAAGAAATGAGGGAGCAATAGCTATGGTGTTGGCTTAGGAATCTGGAGACATATGAGTATTTGGTAGCCTTAGGGCTACCTCTGTGGTCTGAACAGAGACTGAAGCTCCTGGTGGCTGGAACAGAAGAAAGAAACCTCTGTACATGCTGTGCTACAGGACAGGGAAAGGGACACTGCCTCTGAAGGGCATGTGGGGAGGAAAGACAGAGGAGCAACAGACAGACGCTGCCAGAATGATTTCTTGGTGACCTGGCTTATGGGTGGCTTACTGGTGGCCTGGAATGGGTTATGCAAGAGGCTGCAATGACCTGTCCAGCCTGTCGCCCCAGATTTGTCATGTTGAGGTCAAGTAGCTGATCACATGCTCTGCTGGGAGCTTGCAGGCAGCCAGACCCATACTTGTATTGATACAGTGCCTGAATCTCTGTAGGAGATTGTCAGTAGAGTTTGCCTAGGTGCTGAAAAGTGTTCTGTTGCCAATATCTGAGGTAGGATGAAAACCTTAGCTCCCACGGCACAGAGCAGCGTTTCCAATAGCTGCTCTTTTGCAGGTGTCTGGTGAAGTTGCCAGTCAGTTATCTCTGAGCCTTCTGTTTAGGGCTCAGAAAGGGGAGGAGAGGAAATCTCTTTGCTGAGGTATTTCTGGAGGATACTAAGGAGGTTTGTTAGTTTGTTTGGGTACCTGGAGAGTGCACATAGGGTAAGAACCTGTATCAGCCTTCTGTATTTTCAGTGGACACATTGCATGAGCAGACCAATGAGCTAATCTCACAGACCTCTACCACAATTTTACCCATGACTTGGTGAGAACTTAGAATGGCAAAATTGTCTAAGGCAACTGCAGAAGTTTTCTCTTTCACTACAGGTTTCTAGAAGGGGAACAGCAGGAAGTTGGTCTGATGAATATAGAAGTGTTGCCTCCATCAAGAGTAATCATAGATACACAGCACAAACCCTTCCAGGGAGAATGGACACCTCCTGTGAGCATGAAGAGAGGATATCACTGTGTCCCATGTCTGCCATCACTCTGGGGTAGCTGCCCTTATCTTTGGCATCAGTCTTGTCTATGCCAGGAGGACCACCTGACCAAGTCCTGACACAATGGACTGTTTTTAAGAAGGCAGATCTTGCGATAGGTGGGAAATAGTAGCAAGGGCTGTATGGATGAGCACAAGCAACTTGTTTGGTAGAGGTAAAGCAAGGGAAAGCAGTGGTAATGCTGTGGCTGCCTGCATGTAGGACAAGGGATACCAGAAAGCCTGGAGCACAACCCACCTTAAATGTTCTTGCAGTGCTGTGGAGCACACAGCACAGGGGATGAGTGTGCTGCATGGGTGAACCTGGAGCTGTGCATGAGGTGGTTCAGAGGCTGGGGCTCACTCTGGTTTCTGCTTGGTGGAAGTAACCCTGGCCAGTGAGGCTTGAGCTCTCTACATTACTGACTCTGAGAGAGGAATATCTGTCCTGTTACATTAACAGGGAATGGATTTGGACTTCCTAAGTCTCTGTTAAACTCTACTGCAACTCCAGCACTTGAATCTCTTTCTCTTATTGTACATTATTCTCCTCTGGGGAATCCCTCTTTCTCTGCATAAGAAACACAAAGAATAATCCATAACAGACTTTATTAAGTTATCCAAGAGATATTGTGCAGGACAGTATCCCTGAAAGTCATCCCCTTGCTCTGAGGAAAGATCACACTTAACTAGATGGTCCCTGGGAGAAATTCCTCCAATTCCTCCCTGCCACCTCCAGTGAAGCAGCATCAACTACACACTGAGGCTTCAAAGCTTCACTCCCCTTGCACCTTGCACTTCATTTATTATTGCTCTCCTGATCTCAGTGTATCTTTGCTGCAAGTCAAGATTAAAATTTCTTGTCCAACTCTTGCTGCATATGGCAATGCTTTCTTTTGGTAACAGCCTTTCCTTCATATTGGACAACTCTTTGGAGGCCTCTTTCCCTCAAGCAAGGCCTCTCTTTTCCATAGCACTTAATCTTCTTGCTGTGCTCCCCTGGCCTCTCTCTGGCTCCCCTGCACTGCTCTTCTGGTGTGAGTCTTGTGTCCCTGTTGACCTTGTTAGCAATTTAGGTCTAATAGTTGATGCTGAGCACAAACCTAGGATTGAGGCAACTTGCTCCAAAGACCAGGATCCTGGCAGAGTTCTAGCATGTGGTGCTCCTAAAGAATAATAACTCCATAAGGATTTGGTGACCCCTCTGTAAGACCTGGGGAAGAGAGTGCTGGCCAAGGCCTGGGGAGTTCTGTGGCATGTTGGCCCTCCCTGCTCCATCTGCTTTCTATTGCGCTTGAAAAGGAAATTAACTGAGCTTAATGATTTCAAAGTGACATTCTCCACACTGCACTCTAATTCCATAATTGCCATCTCCATGCAGTTCCCAGTACTAAAATGTTTAAAATAACAGCCTTTGAAAAGAGCCAAAACTTCGAAAGGCCATGCACCACCTCTGCTGGAGTAGTAAAATGATGGCAGAATAATTTCCACATGCAGTGGATGGGTGTTTGGTTATTTGGGGGTTGAGCATAGCTACTTCCTTTGCCAGGAATTTCTCTAAGTCAGGAATCAAAATTACTTTTTTGCTTTGTGAACTTTTTAAAAATGCTGTAATGACTGGTGCATCAGCCATGGTTTGGTCTACAGCTGATCTCTCAAACTTTCTGGTGCAAATTTTTGAACAGACACATGAATACTTTTATTTTTAACATGGAATACCCTGTATCTCCATATGGAGAGAGGGGTGAGATAAATTTTTACTCTCTGCCCTTTGATCTGATTAATTTCTCATGTGCAGTTCTGTAAAAGCCTCTGTAGCAATGATAGCACAGGCTTGGTTCAGCCTGACATCCATTAACAGCATTTTCAGTGTGATGTAACATTTGGGACAAGTAAGATAATGCTCAGCCAGTTGACAGCAGGCTGCCACCAAAGATGTGTTGGCCAGTGGTGGTTTGTATATCATGGCTCAGGAACTGCAGGCTGAGAGACTTCAGCATGCAAAACTGCAAGACTAATTGTGATTTTGCCTAACCCGTTAGCTGGTTTGTGTTGCATTCTTTCTCTAATGTTATCTCCATTTGCTCCATGCATACCTCGTGTTTTCTCTTCGCTTGTGTTTTTGGTGAGATTTTTTTATTTCTTTAAATCCTCCTCTGAATCAGTTCTGCATTTTTAGCTTAATGTATCTACCAGCATGATTGACTTTGCTGTGTAGTATTGAGTCCATTTCTGGAATTCATCAAGTTACTGTAAAGACTCTTGTATGTATTCCATTAAGTGAATGTGTATCTTGCCATACCTTTAAATAACTCTTCTGTTGATTTTGACAGAGAGAATTCAACTTTTTTCTTAAAGTAAAAAACAACCAGGATAAAAATAGCAAGCAATCTTTTCAGCAGTGAGCAGTCAGAATTTATGTTCTCATTGGGCACAGCTCTGAAGACGTGATGATTCCATTCAGCTGAGCATCAACAAGATCAAAAGACTTTGTTGAAGTGTAACTGTCACTTTGATCAGAGCTGTAGTGGAAACTTAATGAAACGAGTGGCTTCTTATGACAGTTGCTTCTTTTGACTATTTCTAATTGTGGTTTTCATACTATGGGAAAATAACCTGACCCTGTTGAGTCCAGACACTGTGGTTGGATTTTGGGTGAGAGATTAGATCAGGCTTTCCTTTTTTTCTCCAGTAAATAAAGTTGTCTTGAATTTCGCCTTGAATTTTGGATCCATCCAGCTGATTTCTGAAGTTAGACATTTTTTTTTTCTTTTTGCCCTGATCACAAGTTATTTCATTTATTTCAGATTTTCCAGCATTCTCAGTAATTCTGAAATGGATGCTCTTTCCTATTCTGGGCAGCAGAAATGATCTGATGGCCAGCGCCCCAGCCTGAGACTTGAAAAATTTTGGTAGAATTATGTGGAAAAATCTGTCCATATTTTGTGTGAGGGTTCAATGACTTAAGTTTGGTTTTGTTGCACTTCCATTGTGCTTGACTTCACGAAATAACTGTGGAGGCTGGACAAGACTGTAGAATGGAGTTGGGTTGGGAGGCTGGAGTCAGAAATGAACAATGAAGGTCTCTATACAGAAAGATTTTTGACTGACCCTTCCTTTGCATTCTCTCACTCAGGTGGTAACTGAATTTGTCTTTGAAGTGATTTATCCCCAACCAAAGAAAAATGGTTGGGGACAAATCAACCTGTTTTTTCAGCTTAGTTCTGAAGTTATGTATAAAACTCTTGGTTCAGTGTATTCTGCATTCTTTTTTGGACTGTGATAATAGTTTCTCTGGAAAAGCCAATTTTTCTTCTTTTGCAATTGGGTTTCAACTCCTTTGAATACCTCTAAAAGTCTCAAATTTAAAATTGGGACAATAATTTCCACAAGTCTTTTCTTTTACCTTGTGTTATAATCCTTAGAGCACTACTATATTACACACAACCAGATGGTGATTTCAACTTTTAAAAAATGATGAACAACCAATGAGTGCCTGCAGATGAGGTACTCCAAAGGCTCTTCTCTCTTTCCTAACAATCCTCTACAAGCAGCAGCTGTAGTCATGTTCAGAGGTTCAAGTGACTAGATTTGGGACAAATTAACATCCTGAATTTGAATGCTCAGCTCTGAACTTTATGGCATTTAATATATTTATTGTATGCTAGACTTGAAACCACAGCTTCCCATCACTGTAATTTTGCTGCTCCAGACACAGGGACCATCTTCAGAGCTGGTGGTGCAAATGTTACACTCTGGTCCTCACTCTTAGAAGACATGGCAGTAGCACTCTTCTTCAATTTCTGCTTTTTACATCAGAAGCTGGCAATTTTGCTGGTATTGACTCTGTGCTAATACAGATAAAACATCTGCCTGTCCAGAGCTTGAACTGTCCCCTGGTCCCCTCCAGAAGGAGCTTTGTGTGGGAATATCCATGTATTTTTTCCCCCAAAGTGACATTTTTCAACAAGTGTTGGTACCAGGCTTTTCAGAAAAAATTAAGCAGATTGCTAAAGATTACCTTGTGGCCTGAGGGCTATGGCCTTTTGAAAGAATCTCATTAAAAAAAAAACAAAACCAAAAGCAAACAACAGGAAAGGCCCAAACAAGAAGAGCAGTTTTAAGCTGTCTTCAATAAAAGGAGCGCTTGGTAGCAGAATGGCGTGACACCTTGTATCCCTCACAATGAATATATCTAAATTCTAATTTCCTGAACTCTGGAGAGGAGTCAAATGCCTGAAGAGAGTTTCTTTGCTCACGGGTCCAAAACTTCTGCATTCAGAGAGCCGGGCAGACAGCTTGTCTCCACTTTCTTTGGGAGTGCATTGCCAGATCTCGCCTGTCTGCTTCTGACAGCCAGTATTTCCCACTGCAGGCCAGCTGCTGCCTCCTCCTGTTGTCCCTCAGCTGCCTGTGAAGCCCAGCAGACAGTTTGGACTCTGCCCTTTACAAGGCTATTCACTAGCCCGTGTCCAGTGTGTGCCATAATCCCAGCATTTGCTAAACAGAAGAGAATATGGATGTTCCTGTATTGCTGCTGAGCAGACGTGTGCCCCACAGTCCTGGTGAGGCAGTGTGACTGCCTGGCCTCCACTATCACAGCCATGGGGATAAGCCATGAAATTTCCTCCTGATTCCTAGGTTACTTTATGCCCTGAAGCTTGAAAGCATAAAGCTTTCCAAAGCACTTGGCTTTATCAAATGCTTGTAATTCTGTGTATTTTTTATTACCCATGTGAAGGTTTCCACCAACGTAACTTCATGGATTTCTAGCAGAATAACCTTGATTTCTAGCCATGTGAGAAGAGCATCATTTTCCAGGACTTTTCAGCCTGGGACAATTATATTTTCAATTGGAAGAAACAGCATTTTGTCTATAGACGTTTTCAAACCTAAATTATTTTGCTATCTGTGCTCCACCAATTAATTTAATTGATATTTTGATTTCTTGACCTGTTTAGGGATGGAAATGAAAGCCAAAATAGCAAGATTCCCTCCAGATTGGAAATTCTGCCTTTTGATTAGGTCTTATGCAGCATGGGATTCTTTTATTGCCTAATTTAACATACACACACACATATATATATATATGCATCTCTCTGTAATGAGCACCTTAGGACCCTAAATAAAAGTTTATTACAATTGAGCGTTACTTGTAACAGCATTTGGCAATTTACCAACAAGCAGAGAAATGTCCAATTTTAGTCCTGTAGGAATTGTATAGTAACTTCATGGATAAGCTTCATATTGATCAGCCCTCAAAAATATCTTGTAAGGAATGCAATAAATGCTTGAGAATAGAACACTCATGTATTTACAAGCTAAACACAGCTTGCAGTGGAGAAAGTAAGAGAAGTAAAACCGTGATATCGAGGTCAGTCTTATGTCCCTGATTTTTTTCTGTGTGGGAATTTGGCACAAGCAGATCTACTATGGCAAAATGAGAGTGTTTTGAGCATGCTGAACATCCCTTTTAAGCTCCCCATGGCAGCTGTTTAACACTCCCCTCTTGTTGCTGCATTCCTCCTCTTCATCTCTGATGTTTGTAGCTCTGCTGACCTTCATATTTCTAAACTTCTCTGCCTTGGAGACCTTTTCTTCCTTTTTTCTTTTTTTAAACAAAGGTTGACCTGTGTATCTTTAAGCATTAAGTTCAAAACCTTTGTTTCACGTTTTATTTTCCCTGTTTCCTTCTCTTTCCCTCTCTATCCCCAAGCTTTCCAAGACTGTGGCACTTGCTTTTAGGAGAAGTCCTTGAAGGGAGACAGGGCAAGCAAGGAGGCACCTTCATGGTTAGGAAAACACAGGGGAAAGTAATTTCACTTTGTCTCTCTCCCTCCAGCTAATACCAGAAGCTTTTTGTTGAGACTGGTTGCATGACAGTTTAAATGCTCCTCTTCCCTGGGGGTCAGTGGGGACAATGGGTGTTGAGCACCTCTGAAAATCCTTCTTCTTAGGAAGCCCTGACTAGAAAGGCTGGGCTAGGTCAGGCTTGGCCCACATGGCTACAGGTCAGCTCTGATTTGGGCCTGGTCTCACCTGACATATGCCAACCCAATGGCTCAGCTAGTCTTTGGCTATTTTTGTCTTTTCTTTAGGGAGACAGCTTGACTGCTTAACGCAGCACTTAATTCTCAGGTCATGATCTGCATGTCTTCAGGTCATAGGGGAATTTTGGCTTGCCAAGTGTTAAACCTTCTGCGTTTATAAGCATTAAACCTTAATGTGGTTACTGCTCACTGCTCTCTGTGTTTTGTTTCAATCTTGTGAAGACTATGACATTTAGCTTAAGGGCACTGCAGACAGTAACTCAAGCTTTGTTTAAGACATGGCAGATAAAAAATTTTCATGCTACTAACATATTATGGTAATGTGGGACACTTTATGCTGTGTAAATACAAAACTAGCATGTTACAAGGATGAGGTATTTGATATTTTCTTGCCAAGGAAAATAGTTACTTATTTTTATAATATTGATTTGTACATCATTAAAAAACCACCTTATTTTGTTAGCTTTTGTGTGAATTAGGGGATGGAATCTTAAATTTATTTTAAAAATAAAAACCACATCATGCAGTCATTTCTACACAATGTGGGAGTGCTGACTTCTTTAATCACTTCCAAAGAACATTTCAGGTTGGCTTTTCCAGCCGCTGCAGATCTAGCAGCCTGCAGGTGAATGATATGTGGGGAGGACTCACTGTCTTCAGTCTTCCCACCCTCTTATTTCTCTGGTAGCTTTGGATCAGCACAAAATTCTTTTCCCACTGAGCATCTGCTGACCTCAGTGATCTGCTGAAGTCCATCAGCCTCTGCTGACCTCAGTGATTTCCCTAAGAGCTATAGTGTAGAGGGAGGCTTTCCTGTCCTTAAGACCCCTGTGCTAAGGGCCTGTCCCAAACCTCACTGAGTTGATGGCAAGCCTTTAACCAACCTAAACTGGCTTAAATGGAGTCTTATTGCAGAATTTGCTAGTGAAATACAATGGGGATTTTGTGTCCTGGCATGTTTTAAGAAGGAGTGCTTTTTCTGCTGGACAAAGAGGGTAAAGCTTTATTTGTATGGGATGGGATCAGTTCCTGATGTGGGTCCAGGGAGGTACTTGTGTGTAAGAGGCCATGAACAACTCCTTTGAAAGCACTGAAGATTGTTTAAAAGACCACTTGGCAGTTTTTAATCTAGATACAAAAATATGTGCAAATCTTATTTCAAAGTAAGTGGAAAAAACTCAAATACTGAGCTGCTAAATTTAAACTCTATCCAGAACACTGTAATAAACAAAGAAGGAAGAAAATACCTAAATACCAAAGAACCATGCAAACATAAATTTGCAAACATAAGTCTTTTAGGCTCTTCTTTGCCTGGACTCCAACCAATGCCTGGTTGTAGACTATACATTTGCAGGTGATATTTCTGTTTGATTTTATTCAGACCTCCAAAGCTACCTCTTCTCCAGGTGGAAATGTGTGCATGTGTTACTCTACATAGCTATATAACAGGGTCTTACACAAGTGCTTGGATGAGGTCTGGCTATAAAAAGCAGTGATTATTTTGCCTTGTATGGACTGGTTAAGGGTCCTATACAACAAGGTACTTTGCTGTTTTCCATGTTACGGAGGAATTGCTGGCATATTACAATGTGTTATTATTGGAAGCCAAATTCTGACCTCATTTGTAAATGTACAGATTTTATAGAATACGAGAGGCTCGGATGTGTGTAAATGAGATCAGGAGTTTACTTCATTTTTTAGAAATTTAAAGTGAAATACAACCATAGAAAAACAGAGGCGAAAAGATCCTCAAAAGAACCTCAATCATCTGTGTGTAACAAAGTAGGACCAATTATGCCTAGGAAATTCCTGTCAGCTGTTCATTTAACTTGTGCTAGAAGACAACACAGGACAAGAAAATCAAGATGATCTATTCCAATGCCCAGATGATATATTCCAATGATTCACAGTCAGGTTTTTCTTAAGTCAAATCTGAATCTTCCCTTCTGCAATCTTAGCCCTTTTTGTCCTGTCTATCACGCAGTATTGCACTCCTGACTTTTATACTGTTAGGAATATTTTCCCGTGTTGTCTCTCTGGAGGTGTTCACAGACATGTTTTCCAACAGAACAATTGTAATTTAATTAAGGTGCTACGAGGCAACAAGAATAGAAACTATTACGTCTACTAACAACAGTCATATCTCTGCTTGTCAGCATAATAGCAAACCAATTTAATTAAATGCATTGGCTCAGTCAAGTGATTTTGCAGTCTGAATTTGCCATTCCTGTTAATGGAGCCAAATTTGTTTATTTTCAGGGATTCTAGAAACTCATGTAACCAGTTTCCAAGAATGGCTGTTGTCAGCAGACTGATAGTAATGTTGAATCATTTGTGTTGGTTGTAACAAGGATTTCTGTTCCTGAAGAGATGCCCATTGAAAGTCAGGAGTACATGCAGTTACACACTAACAGACATGTACGATGCTGATGATCTGAAGAGGACAGAAGGCCCTTTAAGGGAACACCAGCCAGATCACAGAGAGAAGGGGATCCAAGGTAGGGCACCATGGACTTGGCAAAGGAGATGAATATTTTGTCCTTGTAAAGGAGGCTTTCTAAAAATGCCTCAGTATTGGCTCTGCTCCACTGACATTAGTAAAGCTGGAAGACATAGTAATAGCCTAAAAGATCAAAAGCATGAGTGGGAGTTCTCTGCTGTGCCATACTGGTGGAGCTGGAGAAGGTCTAATAACAGTGGGAAATCCTTAGTGAACATCCCTACTATAGACAGGACACCATGGAACTTCTAGGAGTAAAATCTGCAGGAAATAAAAAGATGGTGAGGGAGTGTGGGAGATGCAGTGCAGACCATTCCTAATAGGACTAAAACTGGACGTAGCTCAAAATATAATATTGGGAATATAATTGAAAAAGATGTCTTTTGAATGAACAATAATCTTTAAATTCTTTAGTGTGTGCTCCCTGAGCTGTAGAATGTTCTGATTGTTAAGGCAATTAGCTTTTAAAAATAGTTATTTTTTTTGATTTTAATTACATGCTGCATTTTGCCTTTGTTATTAGATGGGGTCAGTAAGGTTACTGAAGTAATTATTGCGCTCTGCTTGGCACTGGTTAAAGCATAACTGGAGTAACTGCATTCAATTCTGAATGAAAAAATGAGCACAAATTGAAGAATTTAGAGTGGAAGAAAGATGGTAAGAAGTCTGGCATTCACATCTAAGAGGAAATGTTAAGATAACTTGGCACCTTTAGCCAAAAGGCAAAAGTAGAGTGTGAGGAACATAATAAAGGGAGACATAAAGGAAGGTTATAAAGAGGACAAGGATCAATTATTCTCATTAGTCAACAAAGATGGGACAAATAATAATTGGCTGAAGCAGAAGGGAAGTTTTAGGTTAAATATTAGGCAAAACTGTAGAAGAACGGTTCGGCAGATGGACAAGCTGCCAAGAGCCGTTGAACAATCACTGTCGTTGGAGTTATTCAAGGCCAGACACCCATCTGCAGGAACAGTTATAGAATAATTAGATCAATCCTGCCACAGACAGAAGGGTAGGGTCCTTCTGGCCTCAGTGACCAAGATTTTGTTATGGATCTACTTTTTCAGGATTCATGCCCACCTGCTATTTTGTAAACTATGGTGTCTGCTTCAGCCCCTTCTAAAATCAAGAAGGAGAGCAACAATTTAAAGCTGCTCTTTGTAGGGTCAGAAAACATGTGAGACATAAAACTATCCCCTGATCTGTGGCCATGCATTTCTTTTTATGTTTTTTTAGAATGAGACTTCCTCTCCTCTGGGCGTCTCTGCTTTGTCCCTTTGAACATATGAGCTCTGGGAGCATAAAGTAGTAACCAAAACAGAGTAGAATGGCTTTGGACTTATTCATTGCTATTCACTACTTTATGGCAGCTTTTAGAAGTTGAATTGTAAATAATGTCTGTGTTTTATTGACAATATGCTCCTCATCTTCCCTACTACTTATATGGAAGAAGCCAATCAAGCCAAGGGAAGACTCTGCCTTTGTGGTATCAGCAGACCTCTTCCCATGGATCTGTTGAGATGTTGAAAACAAAGCAAACCAGGAGTAACTCTACAAAAAATTGCTGTGCTATAAAATGTTTGCCAGCTGGATTGGGCCCAAAGATTGGCCTGGACAGGTTCTTCTTCCAACTACATAGCGAATGTCAAGGCATGGCTCCAAATACTGGCCACTGTGTTTGCAAGCAGAGCAGATAATTTTTAGAGGTACATCACGCTGTTTTCAGCACATCCAAGACTGGAATCTGGCTGCATGGTGGACAAAAACAGGGGTGGCTTACATTTGCTCTGAGAGGCACTGCAGAGATGATACAAAGGGCAGTGAGCTAATTTGTATTGCAAAGAGTGGTCTTAAAATGGTAATTACATATGCAATTATAAACCATGAGCCCAGCTTGTTTATTTTTCCCCTCTAGTGCTAATGAAAAACAAAGTAGTCATAGTGTTTGTGAGATCCTGGTGCAATGCAAGCAATCATTTGGCTGGCTAACTGGGAGGCAGAGGCACAGTATGACATCGGTTGTGTTAAAAAAAAAAGAAAAAAAAAGAAAGAAAAAGAAAAAAATAATGAATAAAAGCCAGTGACAAAGATTTTAAATCCCCAGAATAATGGCAAAGTTGTATAAAAACCTTGTGTTTGCTAAGCCTCATAACACTGAGCAACCTCTAGTGTCTGGAATGCCTTGGCTGGCTGTGCTCTGTCCACTTCTAGCTGGTAATGTTATCTCAGAGATACAGGGATATGTCTGCAGTGGAGATAACCTCTCTGCTGAGTCAGGAGGCCAGAAAATGGTCAAAGAGCAGGAGATGCCATTGCAGTGTGATGCACCACCCAGTGTGTAACATGAACAACCCCATGACTGGAACCATGGGATGCCTTCACTAAACTCCGTTGTTCTTTTGTTTTTCCACACTCCCATTTCCTATGACACAAAGCAAAAGGTGCTGAGGTGCTTTGAGGGGGACTGTCTGAGAAATCTAAGCAGGCAAAAGCTCTCCTGGGGAACCAGCCACGGGTCTGTGTGATGGCTGGTTACTTCCAGCCAAGCAGCAGGAAGGGTTGATGGTCCAGCAATTTGCTCCCCATCATGGCCCTTGTATGCCCAGGAGCTCTGTGAGGAACCATGGCAGTCTCATCTCCTGGCTTCACTCTCCCTCAGTCTGAGGATGCTTAGATAATTTTCTGCAAAATGTGTAAAGAGACAGGAAAGATGCTTTATGCAGGCCTGGTTTTCTGTCCTAGTAGTGTTGAAGGAGACCATTTCATACCATTAACTCTGTATTTATTTTCTAAAAGCAGACTGTACACTCGATGAAAAAACAATATTTAAGCAGACAATATCATTTGAATTCAGTTATCCTTGGAAAATATTTTAGATATATACATATACACGTCTAACAGGTCATGCATCTAACAGGGGAGGAATGAACCTTTTCTTCTGTAACATCTATTAATGAGTCTACGTGCAAAACTCCATCAAATGGTTTTTGGAACTATAAACCCTTCCTTTCTTGGCTTAGTTCTTCAGGCTTTGCTAACCCACTTTTTTTTGATGCTGTGTCATCCTGGACTAATTCACATGTGAGTGTGAGGGGGAAGAGTACCTTCACCACCCCTTCAGTGCTGAGCTGAAGTGGTCTGGAGGGCCAAGGGGCCAGGCATTCCTACCTACAGAAGTGGCCGATATCTTAGTGTGGAAGGCAATGCAGTCCTAACACCACTGGGACTTAAAAACTCAGAGCTGCTTGGTGTGGCCATCCCCTTTGTGCCTGTGGGTCTCCTTGCCCTGTAGAACCCCTCTGTAACCTCGGGCACCCTTGGGACCCAGCCCCCTCACTTTTAATTCACTGGGGAACTTGTGACATAACAGCATTAAGCCTCTGCCTGCTCTGGCTTTTTCTGTGAAGGGAGTGCTTTAAATAAGATTTCTGCTGCAAAGTGGAAAGACTAGAGGAAGAAAATCTGACATGACTTAGGGGTAGCACAAACGAGTCATAGGAAACTCACTCTAGAGATATCTCCAGAGACTAGTCAAGACAAAAGTTACAGCACAAGCATTTGGAAGGGGGCCACTGCAAACAATTTGTCCTCATTCCAGTTGAGCAACTGTAAGCAGGGACATTTTCAACACAGGCCATTTAGGGACAGAAGGAAAGATTGGATGGCACTAAAAGAAACTACACAAATACGTGGTGATAGGATGACTCGGCCACCCGCCACACATACTCTGCTGCTTCGTTTTTCTTTCTCCTGTCATCCCGACATCTGAAAAGGTTCCACCCCAGCACAGCAGCACAGCACAGCGGAGACTGGAATAAATTAACTCCAGGTGACAAAACCACCTTCCTCATCTGGCCTATGTTTGCAAGGAAGGAGGACAGAGGTCATATGTGTGTCAGGAGCTGAGGACAACGGGGTGAAAAATGAGCTGAGGACAACAGGGTGAAAAAGAAGCTGAGGACAACGGGGTAAAAAAAGATTTTCCTTGTCTAAGTGAGCAGTATAACAAACATAGGGAAAAAAGATGCTTTGCTCTGTATTTTTCTCCCCGAGTTTTGGGTTTAAGGGACTGCAGTCATCCTGTTTTTTTGAGGAAATACTTGAATACCGTTATTTCAATTTCTTTAATCCTTCTCCTCCCCCCTCATTTACAAGCTGTTCCCGCTCTACTATTTTCCTCAGCATGCCAAAGCACCATACCTTTCTGTGGAAAGTTTCTGCCACCCTCTCTGATTTTGTATTCATGCCGCATAAATAAGAACAAGACCTCCCTCCAGCACCTTGGCATGATGTGGAGAGTTGGGTGGGAGGATGGTGCGTGATAGAAATATTATGTAAGCAAGGTTTGAATGTCTGTAGCCCTAGCTCTAGACAGCAGTTATCCACAGATATTTTGAAACTGCTTCTTTTTTCTTTTTTTTTTTTCCCTTCTGAGCATCACATCACAATACGGTTTCATTCAGTGAAGAGCTGGCATTCAGGGGCTGGATGGCTTAACTGGCCCAGATGGGGTGCCTTTCATCTGTAGGTCATTGCTTTGAATTCTGCCCACATTTTTGGCTACTAGGAGTTCTTCTCTTCTGACGGCAGTGCAGCAGCATATGCAAAATTGCTAGGAAGTCTCTGATCCTAGACACCATGTCTAGATCATAAAAGCTACCATAACAATGAGTCTAAATGGCACCCCTCTTGGCAGCTGAGGCAGAGGCCAAGCAATAAAAGGACTATGGAGAATGGGCTACTGTCTAGCATCTATAAGCTAAGAGTGAGGAACACTAGTGAGGGAGTGTGAGAAACTATGCACAGCCCATGAAGGCTCTTTTGGTTGAAGAAAGAGGATTTCAGTCTCCTAGGCTGAAAGGCCAACACCTTTCAATAGCTGACGAATCATTTACAAATGCGAGAACAAAACCATTGTTAGTCCTCGTGCCTTTAACAATGCTGCTTCCTGTTGGCATCTTTTGCTTACCAATAACACAGTCTCATGATTTGTATCTCCACAGTGCTACACGAGCACTAACTAATTAATCCTTTTTCACCCCTTTGAGGCAAGTGATTTTTTATTTTTTATGGTCTGTAGTGGAGACATCTTCCTTAAAAGAGATTGCAGATATGTTTATAAAGGCTACATTTTGCTGACCACACAGTGGATGCTAACATTAGGATTTATGCTTTTGATACAGCTATTCCAGTTCAGGTAGGCTGCACCCAGTTATATGTTCTGCTGAACGGAGGTCTTAATTAAAATAAATGAGTATTAAATCTTGGGGAAAAAAACCAAAAACAAGTCAGAGTGGGCCAGGGTTACAGTATAATGATACAAAACAAACAAACAGCCCCTCCTTTCTGCCCCCCAAACAAATCAACTCCCCTTCACTGGAATAATCTCTGGCTGTCTGACCTTATTTATTCAGAGGCTGACATGAATCATCATCCGAGCAAGTACTCCCTCCTACACCTGCAGTACTTGGGGTTATAGCTCTCCTTGGTTTTCTGCAGCAATAAGATCTCAGTGTTACTTGGAGCCGTCTCCATCTGGCAGGCCATGAAGTCCACAAAAGCACAGAGGTCTTTCTGTAAAAAATGGAGACAGCCCAGATTGCTTTCCATTTACACAACATCTCAAGAGGACTCCAGACTTCTCTCTTTTGCAGTTACAGTCAAGTGTGCAGTCTTTTTCTCTCCTATCTACTTTTTGTGTGATGACCTCTTCTTGGGGTAAAGAACTGCGTGGGTGAGTTTGGGGGGAGGGGTTGTTCTTCTCTGGAAAGCCAAATTGCAGGATGCAGCACATCTTGAGCTTGGCAGCCTTTCACGCTTCCCCAAGAGGCAGCTGAAGGGCCCAAGCAGGGGTAAGATGTTATCAGCTCACTTCTACCCTGCCAGAGCGTATCTTTACACACACACAGTGACACACTGCCTGCACCACAGTTGATCTTCGTGGGCCAAAGGAGGTCCTTGGCTGGCAGCTCAGGGAATATCTCGTGTCATCTGAACACTGTTACAAGGCTGAGTACTTAATGAACGAGTAGCTCTGCAGCGTTAGCCATAAAGTGTGTACAAAAGTGAAGGCAGAAGTTAAACATTATGCTATCTGCCAGTCATTCATTGTTTGGAGAGAATATCCCAAGAGCATGGCTGAGCATTGGTGTCATAAAGATCTATACGTTGCTGTTGAAATGAGGTCATTTGTCACCATCTGGGATTATACCACTAGCACTATATGAATGTATTCAGCTCCATGTTTCAGCCATATGGAAAAAGTGTAACATAGTGAGAAATTCAATCCTTTAATGGAATCCAGAGCACCCTCCAGAATGTTTTCCTTAGTTTTATTTCTTTGCAACACAGGCTTAATAACCACTGATGTAGCATTTAAATTGGAAGAGATGCGACATCTAGATAAGCTGGGAGATCTGCTGATACCAGCTGCCTTCTGATAGGAAAATCCCTTGCTGTTTCAGTGGAAAAACCCACCAGGCTTACTAGACCCAGAGGAAGGTATGGCACAGCTGTGGCATGCATTAACCTCTTTTGACTTTTGTCTCTGTAGGCACCCTGAAGGGCTCCCTTATCACAACAGAAATATGCTCAAGTAATTATCACTCTGGAAATTGTCACCCTTTTCATGCATTGAACATGCAAAATTCTGAAAGTATAAAAAAAAATTGTGATTTGTGATAAAATCCTGATGGCGCACAAGAAAGCAGAAGTCCTAGACTACATTTGTCATAGAGAATTTGTGTTGATATGACCTCGCGGCTTGTAGGAGACTATGTTGGTCCACTTGCAGCTGTAACACATCAAAATGGTCATAAATATAAACTCAAAAGCAAAAATGTTTGTTTCTATACTGTTTCCTGGTGGTGCCAGACTAGCTGCCCCATTGCTGAACAGAGTGGATGTTATGTTCTTAAGGATCTGGAGTGATGCTGGTGAAACTGGGAGGAGTTCCTGTAAGAAATTAGCTCCATTGATTGAGGACCAATGCTGTCTGGACCAAACTCTGCTTCTAGCTGGGTGTTGTCAGGAGTGCCTGAAGGAATTTGGTGTAATTCTGTGTTTCACATCTCCAAAAAGGCTGTTACTGAGATGTACTTGCCACGGCATTGTAGCCTAATCCCAGAAAAATGAAAATAAACCCTGAAAGAGATGGTGGGGTTTTCTGAGGCCAGGAGCAAATAATACATGTTGCTGTCTGGGAAAGGTACAAATAGCTGCAGCTCAGTGCAAAAGACTACATTATGGCTATATCTGGCTTAAGTGCTACATAGCTCTGTGGGCTGTTAACAGATGTTGCCAGAGCAACATGTTATGACAAGCTGTGTTGTATTTCTGAACCCAGTAATGTTACTGGCACCACCTCCTCCATCTGCCAGTGAATGGGAGTTACCTTTGGTTAAGTTCACAGCCCATCCCAAACAAATACCCTTGAAGCTCCATATGTGGATCTAATGAGACTGTGAGCTAAGTTCAGTGTGTGTGACAAATAGCCCTCTGATAGCCAAATCTTCCTTGTTGCTGTACAGGTCCATAGAGCTTGTCAGGATATTTTAAGGGCTACATTTTTAGAGGTAGACCAGGGGAGCATTTGACAGTAGGGAGGAAGTACAGATTGGCAGAAAATGGGGAAAGGGGGATGGAAAGAGGCAGATGAACTCTGCAATAAAGTAGTCATGTGGCAGTCCCAAGCCTATATCTATATTCTCAATCAGGCAAAGAAAGGATCTCTACTCAGGTAGGTAGATAATTTGCAATACAATTGAATTTGGTTGCATAGACCCCTTTGTCTCGTTTGTTGTAGAAAAGCTTGAACTCATTGCAATTAGTTTCAGGAAATTTTTTTAGAAAACTCTTTTTTTTAAAATTTTATTTTTTAAATCAATCAATTTACAGCTGCATTAGGTTATTTTCTCCCCTTATGAAAACCCTGAAAATAAGCTCTTTGGGAGAGGGTAAGAATCGTGCAGTATATGATACCTCAGCAATTCAGCCTAGTAGAGGATGAGCTTTTCACACAGTGAAACAGATAAATCAATGGCAATGATGGAGGGAGGTAGTAAAATCTGTGGGAAAAAACCACTTAGCATTCTGTAATTCAGAATTCTATATTGTTGCTTAGTTTCTTTTCTTTCTTACTAATACAGAAGAGAAAATAATGCAGAAGCTCACTAAAGAAGATTCCCTCCTTATTGGCCCTTCCTCATGAGTAGCCAGAAGTGAGGAAAAATGAACAAAGGGTCCTTCCAAAGGACAGCAGTGGTAATGGGTGCAGCTCGTGACAGCCCTCACTGATCCATCTTTCTTGGTTTGTGTGAATCAAAGCAAAGAGTAATTGTGATGTAGTTCTTAATGTTTTGGTTTCTTGACAGAACAATAACACTGAAAGGATAAACGAAGTGATAAAATAAGCAAATCCTCTAACACTTTTATTATCTGTTTGATTCTTTTCTCCCAGGCATAGTCTGCTCAGTAGCAAGATGGTGACTTGTAGTTTGTCAAAAGCAGCAGTTTGCTGGACCTGGAGACAGAAATGCTTTGAACAAGACGAAACAATCTTTTCAACAACTTTGCAAAAACTGGGCATTTAGTCTCTCTGCAAATTTGATATGCTAAAAATAACTGTGTCCCATGGTCTGTGATCAGGAGCCATGCTGGTCACGGCTGGCCAAAGCCAACAACGAATGGCGTGGGCTGCCACTGCCAGGAGAAAAGGCTGATGCAGACCACAAGTGGCTTATTCCAAAAAGCAAATAACCTTGAGGATCTGATCCACAAAAGTGCTGAAGTAAATGGGAGTTGTGGTTGCTCAACACTTCCACGGGTCAGGCTGCTCTGTCCTCATTAGCCATGCTGCTGCTGAATCCTATAAACCCTGGCACTCCTTTTCCTGCAGATAAGTTATCGTGAGGGAGTATCCCAACTCACCCTGCCAAGGCCCACAGTCCTTCACCAAATGAAAGCCCCTAGAATACAACACTGGTATTCATTTTCGGTAGCCTAACATCTGCAGATGCCTGGTTTTACTAATCCTGCCTGTGACTAGCTCAGGCAGGCTGGCTGATGCATTCTCAGAAAGATGGAGCTCACATGTGCAAGATCAGGAAAGCAGCCAAACCCTCAAAAGACCTATGAAGTAAAATAAGCAGGTTTCTGGGATTTGGACATGACATGTCTGCCATCTAGTAACTAGTCAGGGCTTGTTTCATGTAGAAAATGAAGAGTAAATAATCCAGTACCACATAAAAGGGGAATAAATTTACTGGGGCTTTTGACAAATGAGAAAAAGACTTTCAATAGTATTTTAAATGAGGTTCTTGGAAAACAATGTAATTAATAATTAAAATAAAAATATGTGAATTCGTAAACTTGTTTTGTTTGGCTGTAAAAACAGTTGTATATGCTAAACTAATAGACAGGAATACAAGTGATGAAGTGTTACTGCAATAATGGAGTTGAAAACTCTGGGTCCCACTCTCAAATACAAAGAGGTTGTTAGCATGAGGTCCTGTTGGCATGAGATGTGATCTGGTAAAAGTTTGACCAGTGAAGTGGAAGCCAGGACATCAGAAGTTCTGTGCTGTTTTGTTCTTTGATTGATTGGGTAAGGCACAAATTGGCACAAAGGACCACTTTCAGTCTCAGTTTACCCATTTGTAAATGAAGACATATATCACAGTGATGTTATCAGACAGACTTAATGATTGTGATCTAATTAAAACTTCTCAAGTGTAAGGCATTATAGAAAGATGCAAATATTTTTGTTCCTAAAGTACACATAAAATTTTCAGATTTCCTAATCTTCTGCATTTGTATTTCATGGGTAACTTTAGCTGTGAATAATGTTTTCCTTTACACACACACATGTTCTGTTGAAAAATAACATTCTCTTTGCTTTCTAACAAAGTTTTCTGTAGTGTGGCTTGGCATCCAAAAATAAGGCTACAGTTCTGCTGAGCATTGATTTAGTTTAAGTCTTCAATTTAGTTAATTTCTCTGAGCCATGTAAGATGCTGACTTGCAGATAGTTCTACAATAGCTAAAATACTGCTTAAAGATATAATGCTGGTGAACAGTTTATGCATTATATAAAAGACCCCTTAACTTTACAAGCCAGAATTGTTCATTATAATGAATGCTGATTTTCTGCACAGGAACTATTAATCTTAATTTTAGCTTTTTGTGCATAAAAGAGGATGCTCACAGCTGTAGAAGTACATGTGTTTGCTGGGCATAAGGGGAAGAATGAGTTAAGGATCTCCTGATGAACATGCTACTGCTTTGGAAGTACTGTGGCTCTCTTGCTAGAACATGATGCTGGATTTGTACAAAAAGATGTAAGGGGCTGCTTGGTGATACTCTCAGCGTCCCTCTGACTTCAGAATGTAGGAACACTCATTCAATAGGGAAGGGCATGGCTCTGTCAGCCTCAGAGTTCTGCTCAAAGGCTGGTTTTTAGTTATTGGTGTTAGAATAATGCTCTCTGACTTACTGGCAAATGAGATCTTGTATGGGCACCTGTAGCCTTACTTTGTGTCCTGTTGCTACTCACAGCAGGATGTTATGAGTAGCTGTGATCTCCACTGGACAATTCAGGTACTTGTAGTATCACCCTGCATCTGGGGGCAGGATCTCAGTGAGCTATAAAGGGGACATGGCAGGGCAGTGCTCAGAGCATATCACTGTGCTGTAGTGGAGAATGTGACATGGCTAAGAAGGAGAGGAGCTGAATACTTGGACCAAGAAATTTGCATTTGCACTGAGGGTTGAATGACATGTGAGTAAACTGCATTAAAACTGGAGAAAAATTAATATCTTGCACTGAATATGGAAATTAGGAGCCAATGTTAGAAGCAGCTAATGCCTCTCTGCTGGGGGCAGCTAGGTTTGTCAGGGAGATAGGACAAGTGTCAAAAAGAGAGCATATCTCCAGGATATTCACTGCAATCTGTGTGCCAGCTCTTTGGCCAGGCAAACTGGCTCAGAGCAGCCCTGTTCTTTGGCCTGGGTCTGACTGAGACAAGTTAGTGTCACAGTAAAATCCAAGTGGCTTCCTTTGGGGTGGCCCCATCAAGTCACTTTTTGTCTGGTCTCAAACCCTTTTGTTGCCCCGAGCAAAGGTAACACAGACTGTGACAGAAGGGCTGCTGCAGTCCCTGCTGGGGTTCAGCCCTCCACAAGCACAGCAGGCTGGGGTGGTCCTTGGCTCAGATGGACAGTGCTGGGAGCAGGTGACACCTTCCCTTTCACTGCTTGGAGAGGTCCTTTTCAGGTCCAACTCTCCTGTCACTAATTTTAGTCTTATGTAATTCCATTACTTTAGTGAGGCTGCCTCCCGATTTATGTCATAGACAGTGAATCAGCCCTTGAGCCTTTTGCTGAACAAAGTATGATGTTACACTATTTCTGGACATCATCATGTGCTGATTGTGCAACAGATAAGAATAATGCTTGGTAAGTCATTAGTACTTCAGTTCAATTTGTGCTAAAATAATCAGCTACATCCCATTTAGTTTCTAAAGCCTTCTCATTATTGCTGCAAACATCAGACCCATGACCTGCTTTTCACTCTGCGAGAGAAGGGTAGAGTGAATTTAATATGATCTCTGCATTACAAAAAATCTGCTGCTGCTCCCTTGAAATCAGGTGGTGCCTTATCATTGACTTCAGTGAAGGTAGGATCAGGTCCAAATTTCAAACAATTTTACAGCAGAAGAGAGTCAGGCTTAAATTGCTGCACTTTGGCAAAAAATGAATGGGACCTCATTATCTCTATTGGGACGTGACTTTACAGAGGATTACATGCTGAAAGTATTCCACTGATAGACAGGCTCTGTCCTGAGCTGTGAAATCTGCACAGAGAGTCAGAGACTGCTAACTTTCAAGACACTTCATTCATTCTCATATCATGAATGGTTTTGTCAATGAATGGGACTACTGACCTTGGTGATCTAGTATTGGCATTTCCTGCTAGGTACAAGCACAGTGATGCTATGACTACTGAGCAATATCCCTGCATTCTTTTAAGATGAAGAGTCATCCAAAGTAGCATTTACCAGAATTTCTCTCCTTGAAAGGTATTTCTAAAGAGACTTTTTCAATTTCTAAAGAGTTTGATATCTCTTATGAAAACAGTATACAGATTAAGAATCAAAGGAGTTTCTCCAGGAGTTTTATGTAGAAAATCTTGGTCTGAGTTTCTGAACATATATTTGCTAACATGTTGTAAATCAAAAAGTGACAAAATGAATTTGATTAACTTTATCCTTATTGCATATTACAGGTGAAACGCAAATAGCACAGGAACAGAAAGGTTTTGACCGTGATGGATCTATTTGCTCCTGCCACACATTCCCTGAACTCTACTTTTTAGAGGCCTTTTGAGACTAAAACCAGTAGTTCACGTGTGCTTCTCGAGTGTCTATAATGGGTGCTGTGTAGAAAGCGTGTTGAGAGTGCGTAAGAGACTTAATGATTTATGAATTTATTCTTACAAAACATTTCTGAGTCAGATAAATACTGTTATTGCTGTTCTGCACATGGGTAAATTGAGGGGCGGAGAGCTTAAGTAGCACGCACAAGATCACCCAGCAAGTCTAGAGAAAATAGGCTGGAACCAGAACGTTTCATTTCTATTTTCATGTTCTGTAAGTGTTAGATCATCTTTCTCCCATGATTAGCTGCTAGTCTGGCACAAACTCAGGACCATTATGATAGAGCTATTTTTCATACAATGGGATGAGACTGCCATGGCTTTAATTACAAGCATGTGTTCACTCCTTTATGGCATTGTGATTGTTATGTAAGGTGATGTGTAAAATTAATGAATTTTAAATTAGGAGTTTACATTACAAACCCTTTGGGGCAGGGAAAATTTGCTTTCTCCCTGTTCATACAGCACTTATTAACTTGGAGTCCTAGTTAATGACTGGACCTTGGAACTGGTACACAAATGCAAGAATAAAAGTAATTATCAGATTATTTTTATTCAAGAAGAAAATGTTTTGCGTAAATAAGGAGGAAATCCCACCTTCAGAAATTTGCAGAAATATTTGTACTTCTGACAACATACTTTTCATAGAATTCACAACTGGGATGGGACACATAGTTTTAAACTTGAGTTTAGGAGTGGAAACATCCTAAACATGTCCCACAACATATGTTTCTAAATTTTGTAAATTTAACCCAACTCTTTTGGAGAACAATATGATGATTTCAGAAATGAATAAATGATGATACATTTATAGCTTGTTTTCAAAGAAAAGAAAGGTAGCCAATCCTTATGACTAATAACTATTATTTAAAGTACAATCTGAGATGCTTGTAAAATTTCAGCCAGGGTCTTGGCATGACTTGGTGCCCAAGAAAAGGATATCTATATTGGGAATCAGCCACTCTTACACAATCTTTTTGATGATTTGGAACCACTTAAAAATAAGGGGTTGATGATATAATACATTCTTTGGATTTGGATATGTTCATCCTATTCCTGCTTTGAATTAAGAGAATATATTGGTGGTTTAGTTAAATGTCTCTTAAGTTAAAATTATATCTCTTTCTTTATCCTGCATTTGAAGCCAGATCCAGCTCTTACTGTAGAAAGAAACACACAGGTGTGAAGAGATTTCAGCTGCTCTAAGAGTGAGATTTCAAATACTGCAGTGGATTTGAACCTGTGGTCTGCAGACCACCACAGACCTGAGGAGTGTCTGTAGAAGAGCTGGCTCATCAGATAGGATTGACTGGGTTTTTTTGTTTGTTTGTTTGTGATTTGGTTTTTTTTTTTTTTTCCCAACAGTTTAATGGTGCTAAAAGTAGCTAAAAACGCATTAAATATTTCCTAGCTAGCACTTTCAAATGCTAACAGTTGTGCTTGCCTCAGGGCTGTTATTCAGCCACCAAAACCAGAAGGTTTCTGTGTGATCAGAAAGCAGGGGTGAGTCTTAATGAGAAAACTTAGGAAGATGCTGCCGGTAGTCTGAAACTCTTAAGGAATCTCTGATCTATGTCCTGCTTAAAACCTGTTGGTAAATGCAAACATCTGACTTCACTCAGAAACTGAGGTGTATTTATATCATTGTGAGAATGCAGACAGGGTGCTCGTGAATTGTAATGATTTTTTTCTGATGTGATACTGTCATTACAAGTTACATATGGAGGACTTGCTGCCGGTAATATGCTCTACAGCAACTAATGATCACCAAATAATAAAATGAAGGTATGATATATCATTTAATCACCTAATAGAACATTGCAATCTATATATTTAATCTGAAAAGCTTATAAAGGATACAAGATTAAAAGTGGCAGTCATTGAAGCAGAATATATGCTGTGCATTTGGTTAACAATTATAAAAACATGATGAATCAAAAGCCTAGGCTATATTTTTCTCCTTTTTAACTCCCTCCTATGCTATTCAAGTTATTTCTCTGCCACCTAAGGCAGAGAAATAAGCCTCAGTAAAATTTAGCCACCCATAGGTGTGGCATTTCTAGATCTGGTGTTCAGCTCTTGAAGGCGCTATTTTCCCACCAAATCTAGAAGGCAGAAAACTGTTTCACTCATATTTTTCTGCAACCAGAGAGCTGGACATAGCAGGGAAAATCATGGGTTATCAAAATAGTTTTTACTATGCAATATGCTTATAAATCAGAGATTTCACAATGTTACTTATACAGAGTTCATGATGGCAATTGTCTGTTACAACTGGGACTACTAAAAGGATTTGTCACTGAAATTCTTGAGGCCAGAATAATCTTTGGCCACTTTTAGACTGATGCAATGCAAAATTTAAAAAGTAAATAAAATTTAGATAAACTCTGTGCAAAGAAATAGGCAAAACTAGGGGAATCCGCTCCAGGTGACTCGTCTAAAAGAAGAAATTGATTTCAACAGCCGCAGTACATCAATTGTGAATTGCTGAAACTATTAATTAAAGCGATTACTTGGGAATCAATAGAAAAGAAACTGTATCCATTTGCTCAATCCAGCAATTTAAATTTCTCAGGATGCCATGAATAAACTGTGAAATGTATCTTTAAAATAAAGTTTTTAATTAGAACTGGCAGTTCTGAACCTGCTGTTGGCAGGAGCCAACCTACTGAAAAAGAGCCCGATGCAATAGACTGTAAAGTGTATTTGCTTGATGCTTTAGCATTTAACAATAAAGAATGAAAGAAAAAAAGAACTATCAACCTATAATACTTTAAGTTCTGTTTCAGCATCAACATTAGAAGATTTTTTTCTCTATAGTTAAAGCAGCTTGGAATTTTCAACTGTCATTCTTTTACAATAGGTAAAAATGCGCCAAATAGGTGCCAAATGCAGATGGTTTCCTGAAGGGTGAAACCTGTTTTACAGGAACACACACAAAAAAAGAAGAAGTAAAAATGAGTAAAAGGGAAAAAAAAAAACCCACTTGCTCTAGCAGATTCAGCAGTTTAAGTGCCACCCTACAATCCATGGCTGGACTGCTGGTGCCAATAATCCTTCAGTGGTTGTGACCTGACTCAAGCACTCAGCCAAGCACACGCTGAATTCCACTTTGCTTAAATTGCATTGTCTCTTATCAGGACTTAAGCATGTGCTTAAAGTTCAATGTCTGAATTTTAAATAGGGTTTAGGCATGACACCTGCTTGGCAGAAATTACTCAGTTATTTTCAAATATGCTTCACTGCTTGTTCCCCAGAATAAGTGGTGCTAACATTTTTTAAAATCCTATCTTGGGCTGAGTAAAATAGGTTAATTTTTTGCTTTGGTGAACATCCATGGTGAGGAAATAAATGTTTATGTTAAGGGCCAAGAGATTAGGTGAATAAAAGGGCACAGTATCCTATGCCACCTGTCTCTGCTCATTCTTTTGAGAAACATGAGTCCAACTGTGCTTCCCTTTCACCTGTGGTTTAGGGGCCTTGGTGGCTTCTGCATTCCTCTTCTTTCATGTTGCTCTGACTGTGATGCCTTTTAGAAAAATCCATTTTTTCTGTAGTTGAAGCCCAATAACCCTTGTCACTGACCTCACCAGCCATGTGCTCAATGTGAGCATGACTCACAGTAGCGATGAGGAATCCTTATTCTCTCTAATTTGCCTTTCCCAAAGGAGAAAGGGGGAGTGGGGGTGGGGGGGAGTGGGTGGTGGTGGTGAGGGGATGAGGGAGATTCTGGTATTTCCAAACTCACTTGCTGGAAGTGTTGTGTCAGTTACGATAATTTGGTCTAGCACATAAATCCTTAGGCTGACTTGTGATTCCCAGCACACCCCTTGTAGTCTAATTGAGGAATTACTTTTCTGTCAGTCACATACTGTGGTGGAAATGCAAGAATGTGGGAAACAATAGGAGCAGGCTCGTACTGAGTCAAAACAGATAAAGCCAAATTGCTTGTTGGACTGAAAGATGGGAGCAAGTAAGTTGGTTAGAAAGCCACTGCTGGTGCCTGTACAGAGGGTACTTGCCCAGTGTGGGAGCATGGGGAACAGACAGGCAAGCCAGCAAGAATGCCATGAAACTTTTCTTTATGAAAGAGGAGGGATAAGGGCATCAAAATAACACAGTATGCTAGAGCCTGCAGGGAGAGGAGAGTACTCTCCAGCTTGATCTGCAGGTAAGAGATAGCTGGGGTAAAATAAGCCCATGAACAGGTTGGGTGTGCAGGGAGTGATGCACGGACTGTGTGGGAGTGAGGGATCTGGGCTGGGATCTGGGATCTGATGGGTTGCTCCCAGGCTGCCAACGCTCTGGATCAGTTCAAGATGGCTGCCCAAGGGAGCACGTGGCGGGCTTCTTTTCCTCTGGAGACTTTTGTTTGTTATTCCTTTTCTGGTTATTTCCTCTAATCTGAAGAACAAGATGTTCTTAATGAAAACAGATGTTTTGCTCCCTTGCATATGAAAAAAATATAATTTCCCCAAAATAGAATAAACAGAAAGAACGCTGAAACCAGTGATGGATTTCCATAAACCTCTTCATCAATGGCCTGACCTGCTGCTCCCTTTGCCCCTGACACATTGTGGAAGCTGTTGATGCAAAGGTCCATGGTGAGACCTGGGTGTAGGAGGGAGTGAGCTGTGTGCCTCTGTAAAGTGTAAACACCACACTGAGCTGGCTCACAGCTTTCCTCATCCATGGTCTCCCACTGTGAGATCCTGGTCAATGGCAGCTTTTGTCATTGGCTTCAGTGTAACTCGGAATTGGTCCCAGTATTTAATTTAAAGCACAGCACACAAAACACCAAAATCATAACATCCCTGCTACATTTATAGAGCTCCATAAGCCACCGATTAACAAATGGATGAGATACTGAACTTTGCTTTACCATCTGTCTTTAATTACATAAAATAACTTGAAGCAATTAACAAGAAAGAAACACTGTGACACAAATAAATAAATCCTATTGATAGAAACAGATGAGGGAATACTTGAATATATGGATGAAAGTCACCAAAGCTGCATGATCTGAACTCAATAATATTAGAAATACTATCTGAAAGATTTACACTGACATTGCCAATTATTTTTGAAAAAGAATAGCTACCTGTGAAGATGCAGAGAAACAAAAGGAAAGCTCTGTGTGTGTGACTACAAAAGGCAATGTGTGGTCTATCCAACAGTCAAAGTTTTTCTTCCACAGATAAGAGAAATTAATATCAACAGAAAAATATACAAAGCATGAGGTTTCATAACTGTGGACCTACAATGAGTCAAGTAAGTCTGTGTGCTTGTAAGTGTTTAGGCACCAGTCGGGATTAGGCTTTTTAACACTTTCCAGGATTTAAGTTCTTAGCCCATTTTTTAAGCATTCAAATACACTTGTTTGCCTTCTCTGTCTAAGCACTTAATACAAATGAGTACTGTACAACAGGTATTGAGTGACTGCTGAGGGGATTAAGAGCTGACTAACTGACAGGTGTCAAAAAGCAGCTGTCAGCTCTGAAGGAAAACTCTGGAGTCACTTTGCAGAAATGGGTGTTACTCTTGGCAGGCCCCAGTACTGCCCTGAATGATTGAGAGACAAGTACATCCCTAGTTAAACAATGCTTAATAAATTAGGGAGGAAATTAAAATTGGTGGAATGTTAAATAAATTGTGAAGATGGAGCAGCCCAAATTCGGTAAGCAGGACCTCTGCAGAAAAGTATCTTAAATCATGCACAAATAGTGTCTGTATTGATGCAATAGAAATCATATCCCAAGGGTGGTGCTTGAAGAGTCCATGGTACCACTGTGGGGAAGCAATTGGACACAAGACTCGATCTGATGGTGTGGAAGAGGAATAACATCCTCTTTGAACAAGTTAGCAGGGACATATTAGTTGACTTATGTGGCTGGGGTGAGTTGCAGCACAGTGGGTGCTAGAAATCTGAAAAAGGGTGGGAGAAAAAGTACAAGAACTGCTTGCAGATTGGAAAGTACGTTTTGTTTCCCTTACCAAAATGAGATGACTGGATTACAGTGTATAATTACCTTCACAACAAGAAAAAAGTGTCTTGCATCAGATGAATATATTACAAGAATCAGTGGGTGGAAATATAAGCCAAGTAAATTTAAGCGAGCGTTGAGGCTTGGATTTGTAGCAGTAAGTGTGATGAACTGCTGAAACAAACAGCCCAAGAAAGCAATTGTGTACATGTCAAAATTGAATCCCTTTCTGGAAAACACATGTCAGCCAAGCAGAAATTTTGGGCTCCATATATAGGGAATCGGGTAATGTCTGCGACAGAAAATTAGACAGGACAGTTAATGGACATTTCTAACCTCAAGGGTCATAAATCAAGGACAATGTCTTTAATAATTTCAATATTTAATAATATTTTAGGCCAAATTCTGTTTGTTTCTTACAGCTAAGTCATCCAGCTAATCCCAAGGAAACCCTGAGGCAAATAGTATCAGGAACAGCAAGTAGTATGGTCTTGCAAAAAGTAAAACATATTAAGTATGCCTTTCATGTTAACATGCAACATATAAATTCTATATATTACAGATTTGGGGACTAAGACTGTAGGCTGTGGCCAGGATGCTCCAAATTGGCTCTCAGCAAGCAAGGCAGTATGCTCAGTGAGTGAAATGAGAGATACACAGCATGATGGGAATGTGGGTGAGTGCTGTGTGGAGCACTGAATGTGTCATTTGACACAGTTTCAGGTATTCATGTTGAGAGAAAGAACTTCAATTGTTTTGGCGGAGAACACTGCTGTGTAGACTAAAATGGGAGAAAGAATGTAAACAAAGAGCAATGATCAATTGTTGTAGCTTGTGGAAATGTCTTATAGGTCATGTCAGGGACTTTCGACAGACATTGTTCTATTTAATATCTGCATGATAATCTCAAAGTAGAGGTAAACAGCAAAATAGTGAAATGTGGTGATGATACTAAACCAGGAAAGAATGTAAACAGAAGAAAGCAGATAATGATATCAAAGGAATGGGAGATACTAGAAAGCTAAGCACAAAATCGCCCAAACAATTCACAATTAAAAAAAAAAGAAGAAAAATGCCAGGATTTATTGGAATGTACATTATCCTGGCTATCAGTATTTCTGATAGAGTTTCAAGGTATAGAGGGGAGAAGACCAGGTGGGAGAGAGGTATGAATTTGCAGTTATAAAAGCTGTGCACGTACAGATATGTACCATGAAGCAGGGAGGTAAGAGTGCCTGTGTAAAAGATCTGTGCTATTGCATTCAACTCTGTGTTCAATATTGCCAGCCACTGACTGACTGGAAGGACTTGGAAGTGATCCCACAACGATTCAAAGGCTGGAAAAAACACTTGGGGGAAAGACTCAGGCTCAAACCAAACATCTCATTAAGCATAAACTTAACTTAAAGTGTATGAGCTGTGCTGCAGATTTACAACTCCCTTTACAGCCCTGCTAGGTGGCTTTAACAAAGGAACTACATATCAGGTTAAACAGTGCACATGTTAAAGCACTTCATCAGCCTGGAGCAGGAAGGAGCTTGGTTAGATCTGGGAGGAAACGTGATCAAAATCTGTGAGCCCTTGGTCACCAAAAGGTGCATACTGGCTGCATCAAAATCACCGGGCAGTCATTTATTACCACAAGATATGGAACAAAGGTCTGTGAAGTCTTAAACCAGCCAACATTATACAAGAGGGAGAGAGGATGGCTCTGAAATCATGCCTTTCATGTGTATTTTTTTAAGGTGAAAATTGGAAGGCTGTCAGATGGTCTTTCAAGAGGAGTTTATATTTTTGGGGGTTTAGGTTAGGTTTGAGTAAAGCACTAGAGAATGTATGTCTTTACATTGGAAGGCTCAGTGTTCTTCCCTATCCCAAGAATTCCTCTAGTTACCACAGAACCTTCACAATTCAAGGTGGGAGGAAAAGTTCCCTTCTGAACTCTGAAATGATCTCTGTGACTGTTCATAAAACAGTTACTGTGAGGCTGAATTCCTGATGCTGGTTTTAAAACCAAAGAAAATTAATCTTTAAAGAATAGGCTGTGGAATGCTGAACTGGAATCACAGATACGGTGGGAATATCTCTCCTGTGTAACCATTTATTGTGCTTATAACTGAGAATTATCTGAAGTAGAGAGCAGTTTGTTCTCTAAGAATGATATTTTGGGGGAGTTAGCACTCAGCTCTTTTGCAAAGTCAAGAGGAGAATACCCATCTCTTTAGACTCTTAATCATTGGCACAGACTGAGAAGGGGCTTTTTTTAAAATTTAGTCAGAAATAGTAGGGGAAAAAACTCTCTTCTGGAAAAAATTAATGCTTCAGTGTTTTGCTTAAATAATGATTCTAGGCTTATAATACTGTAACTATCACATGATTTTATAGCTAGTATTAGCAAATCACTGCAGATTTAATTTCATCATTCAGAAATAAATTAGTGAAGAAAGTGTTGACTTTGGTAGGGATTTAGTCCTGGAAAATTAGCAGGCACTTTCCTGGGCTTTACTAGTCAATACCCACAAGAATTTAATAAAACCCTTGCATAGATTATGAAATAAGTAACAGGGAAAGACCAAATGAGTGATGATTAGGGCAGAGCTTCCCTTTACAAGTCTTGATCGAACAAATTTTTCAGAGTCAGGTTTCTCATCAGAGGATTGAAGTCAGGATATAGGGTTAAATTATTCACATGAGTGAGTATCTACAGATCTTTTTCCTTTTCCCTCTTTCTCCCTAACCTTTACAGTCCAGTTTCATGCTGTACTGCTTTATTAATACCTTAGTGCTTTGCCTCTCCCAACAGGATGTCTCTATAAGACCTTTATGTGCCAAACTCACAACCTGCTGCTCTCTTCATACATTTTCTTAGTTTTAACATTCAGCACTCAGGCTCTTTTGGATATTGAGTTGCTGCAGTGGTTGTTAAATATTTTATGTGTAGTACAATACAAAAGCTACCAAAAGAGGGCAACATATGAGCCAACAATAAGAAATGCATCCTGACAAGTTTACGGTTGTGTATTTGTGACACCCTCCCCCCCTTTTTTTTGATAGAGAAAGAAATTTTAGCAGAGCTGGTCAGTAAACAGAATTTCCATCCTATGGGAAATTCCAACACTTGGGGAAAAAGAGAAGGTGGTGAAGTTTTCAGGGACTGAGAATTCCAAGAGAATATATTTGGCATGGTGGAAGTGTTCTGTAAGTGTCAAATCATTCTCACACCAGAAAACCCGAAAGTTATAATGACATTAAAATATTCAATTTAGTAGGAGAATGTTAAATATATGAATGCTATATAAAGTTCAAAACAAGATTAAACAAAACAAGGAACTACTTATATGTTTTCACTTTATGGTAAGCAATAATTTAAATCTAATTTACTGTAAATAATATTTTAATTTGTCTCCATTAAAAATTTTGTCAAAATGAGTCTGCTCTCAAAAAAGCAAGCTGATTAAGATGAAGTTGCATTTCCTTGAAGAATGTTTCCTCTGAACATGGTTTAATTATCTTTTCTCTTCATGAAATGCCTGAGACAATTTCAGAATATTCTTAATAACCCTGCAAGGGACTAAGGTAAATTGGCTGCATCCCAGAACTGTCCCCAGTGCTCTGTTTGTGAAGTGAGACAACGCCAAGTGCCCAAACACCAGGCGTGTGAGCTCTGGAGCTACTATACCCTAGACAACACTGAATGTGCACTCACTGCCAAACAGTTTATTATAAACAAAGGGGTTTTAAACTGTTCCATAGTACTCCAAGGAATTAGGCAGTCTTGAACATGTGCCAGCATGGCAATGGGTACAATAAGCAAATATAATCTACCTCACTTAGGGTAAATATTTTGCTACAAATGTATTGAGAGCTCTTTAATTCTTTGTACACTTCTGTGATGAGAACCAGAGGAAAGGCAGCGGCAATGCAAGGACTGGAGGGTGATTTTTTCCTTCTCTTATCAGCTGCACAGATAGGCTAGGTGCCAGTCAAATTAAAAACCTCACTGGAGGAAATGAATGAAGACCTGTAGGTGTAGAAATCTGCTGTTTATACAGCTGCCTCAAGTTCTGCTAATAATCAACCAGAATCAGCCACATCTTCATGGAGATGTACAAAATTCTGTGGCAGTGTCCAGGAGGTTGACTATGGAAATCAGGGCATTCTCTGGTTTTTTTTCCCCATTTATTTTTTTTCAAAATTCTGCTTTCTGCCTGCCTCTATTATGGCTTAGAATGCTAGAAAGTATTTGGAAAGGAAAGAGGGTCAGATCTATGATCTACTTGGAGGGCAATGAAATATTTGGAAAGTTTGGAAGTACTCACCCATTTTGAAGACAGGATGTTCTGCTTGCAGGAGCAATACCTTATCCTCTCGCATTTACCCACGTCCTGCTTTTGCATCTGTATTTCTGCGGATCCCAAAAGAAAAGATTTATTCTTCCTAGCCAGAAACAAGCAGAGGTTTATGTTTGGAGGGTTTCTGTACTGTCTGATCTATCTCATGAGCAATGACTTCACATCATTCACCTGATGGAGGGCTGCAGAATCACAGGGTATCCAATGAGATGCTCAGTATAGGAATGACAGCAGTGCACACTGTCTGTGTGGCTGGATTGAGTGTATTGGCTCTAATCACAAGGTTTTCAGACAGCTTCTGTATTCTGGATATGCAGGAAGATATTTATACTTGTCTGCTTGTCCTTCATTTCTTGTACTGCTCATCTATCTTTGATTAATGTCTTGGTACCCTCTCCCAGGCAATGATGCTGCTTTTGGGAGACAAACAAGGAACAGTATGGAAGGGTAACAGAAATATTTTAATAGCATTGAGAAGTGTGGTTCATCATCTGTTTGTGTTTATTTGTAGGGAAAAAAGGTGGCTTGCATCCCTAAATAGCCTTACCTCATGGGTATGAGCCTACATGTCTGACTGCCATCTTATATCGACACTTTACCCAGCAGCCCAGGGACTGGTGTTTATTCAGAAAAGAATTGGCCCATGCACACAGACACACTGATTCTCACAAATGGTTCTGTGTATGCCTTGGCTTCTCGACTTCTGCCAAATTCAAGCCTAAATTCTAGGAAGCAACAATAACACTAACAGGAATCACGTCAGACTTGAAAGTGATTGCTTTAGCTCTCTGTGAACACAGAATGGACTTCTTTTTCTTCCTTAGAAGTGATTTTTAAACACGCCTTGGCTTCTCTGAGCCAGCATAGTTTCACCCTGCCAGTCAGGTTACGAAGATGAATCTGTTACCCCATTTTGCAGATGTGGTATGTGAGCCTAGTTACATCACATTTCGAGGCAGATGGATCTCTGAAGGAAGCTCCACTATCCAATCTTGTGCTTTCTGCCCCTTGCTATTGATTCTTGTGGTTAGTCTGTTTCTGATTTTATTTTTCTGTGTAGTTTAAGGGCAAGTCTGTGGTTTGCTCCATGTGCCCGAATGAGGGAGCAAGGGTGCAGAAGACTGCCTGAAAATAAATAAATCAGAAACAGATAGACTAATTACAAGGATAAATGCCAAGGGATGGGGAACACACAGCACCCTCATGATCAGATATGCCTGGCCTGTTGGAGGAGGGATGGATGTTTCACTGTGTGTTGTAACCCTGCGCCACATTGGAGAAGAGAGCCTGAGCATCCTCTTCCTTGCCTGGCTGAGCAAAACCCTCTCGTGGGATTTGCCTGCATGGCATGTCCCAGCACGGGGAGAAAGAGCTTCCCTGAGGTAAGGGTGGGGAGGAGCAAGGCTGGGGAATCAGAGGCTGCTCTTGCCTCCCCAGCGCCTGCCCCAACAGCCAGCTGGGCTAAACTGACACGAGGAAGGATGTAATCTACTCCTGGTTGTTTCATGCTCAGGGCACATTACTTCCTTCCACAGACTAAGAGGATAGTCATGGATGTCACCCTGACTCACGGTCTCCTGGGGCAGCGTGGCTCTGTGCCATGCCTATAATCAGATGACCCGGGGGTGAATTAGAAAGGCTTTTGATGTCATTCTCTGAGCACTGCACCACAGGAGACAAACACTTAACGTAACATCAGGCTATATCTTAGACATAACCATGAAACTAACTTTGACTTGCCAGCAGCTGGTACAGACAGTGGCCTCCCTACACCGCTCTGGCACTTAGCATAAGAAATGTCATTATGTGGGTGGATTAGGCAGAACCTGTCAAAGTTGTGTGCGTGTTCTTTGGCTGTGTTTCCCTCCCCAGGCTAATAATGCTGAAGAGATGGGGAGTGGGTTGACACATTTTCTGGCATGTGTCATGTAACCCAGTGAAGTGGAGGACATGCCAGTCACAAGACTTTTGTGCTTTAGTAAGGCGCAGGCAGTAGGGACATGCTGCAGTGGCTAGCAGCCTTAATCCTCTCTGGATTCACACCCTTAGCACCTTCATCATAGTTACAGCTTCCCCAGGGTTCTCTGACAGACCCACAGGTATGTTTGGAGGAAAAGGTAAGGAGATGTATCCAGGCAGGCGTTGTTTAAGCTCAAGTTACCTACAAACCCTGAAGCTCTTTGCAGGTTGACTGACATGATTTCCATAAGAACCACTGAATTTAGCACAGGGGGAAATATTCATTGCTTGTTTTGCAGTGTGCAGAAGTGTTCTATACCAGTTCGGCAGAGGATAAAAAGAATAACCATGCCTGATAAGAAGATATTTTTAGGATAGAAGACTCTAAAGCAAGATAACCAGAGACTGATGAAATTTAGGACACAGTCACTGTTTCTGGTTCCCTAATCAAGAATGGGGGATGTTCGTATAAATATTGGGCTGAGAGAATTCCCATGGTCTAGCACAATCTCAAGGTAAATAATTCTCAGGAGAATACGGAAGAACAGTGCATTCAGTCTCACAGAGAAGTTTGATTTTGCACTGCTGCCTGCTTAACACATGTGCTGAGGAGATGAAGTTCACTCCCTGGGCTGAGGCAATATGCCAGGTTGGTTCCTCACAAATCATCATCAGAGGAGCAGAAGATGGAATGAGCACGTATGCCCTGTATGACAGAAATGCCATCTTCTGTCTCTGCCTGTGTGTTGCAAGCTAAGTTTGGTTGTTGGGAAAAGATGTTCCAGCTTAGATGCTGACTGCATACCCCAAAACACACAGGCTATAGGTCTGATGTGACTTGTGGCAGGCACAGCGCCCAATTCACTGGGAAGAGCTACTCTACTATTTTCTTTAAAGCTCATAATATTAAAAAAAAAAAAAAGTAGAGCCAGTAGCTTCTGCAAGTAACTACAGCTAAATGACAGCTACTACTCTGTTGCAGCATCTGTAGTCTATCAGGTCAAGAACTGCCATGCCCAGGTGCCACATTCTTATTCCATGTAAAAGTGAAGAGCAGAAGCTGCATAAGTGGTAGAAATATAACTTGGCAGGCACAGAGGCAACCTGTGGAGGGGAAGTGCATGATAACCCCACAGGATGGGGGTGCCTCCTCCCTTCCCTTGCTAGTGTTGAGTCATAGTGGGGGATTGTATTAAGGGGGGAACAGAAAGTGCCCCTTGGCTGTACCTCCTGCAAACACATCACTGGTGTGACGTGGGTGCTGCCCTGTGTCCCACACACCAGTTAGTCATTTGGGGACAGGAACCAGGCTGAGGGAGGTCCTATGCCAATTATGCCATAGGGGAGGCAGAGATAGAGGACAGTGATGAGATGGGAGATGACTCTGACCATTTACTCTTGCTTGTACTGAATAACACTTGTGTGAAGTTGAGAAAACCTGCATCAACACGATGACTGACACAGAATTTGTATTGTCCCATGACCAGTGTGACCCTGCTCAGATTGCCAGATAACGTCACATCTCCAGTTGTGTAACATCACCATGCTCTCTAGATCCCAGGTCTTTAAACATTATTGAGCTGACTGTTTGTACCCTGGGGTGGGAATTCAAATATTGTTTATCAGTGGAAATGTTAACTACATGTCCTTTGTTGGGAGTAAAGCAACCTGATTTGTCATACTTCTTCTGAAAGTAGGTACTCATTGGAGAGAAAAAATGTGTGCCAGCAGGGAAAAAGGAAGAGCTTTCATCTATGAGCGAGTACACAACGTGCAGGGTACAAAACAGTGTTTTGGTAGATACCAGTGTTTTGCAATTCAAGGATCACATGACTGGAAAAAAAATCCACTTCTGTCATGGTATTTTTCATTTACAAACAAATAAAAATCAAGTTAAACTCTGTTCATTTATTGCTTTAATTTCTCCCCACCTTGTTTGTTTCCCTGTTTTCTGGTATGGTAATGTGTATGTTGTTTGGTTCCTTATTTGCTTTTATTTGAAATAACTTTACATGAAATTTTCTGAACTCTTGCAGAGCAGAGAGACTTGTAAATGTGTATGTTTATGCACCTTTGTGCATGTACAAAGAATGATGGATAGTTAATAAAATGCACATCACTGCAATCCTTTCATGCTTAAGATCCCCAAACAGAAACTGTGAGTATTCAAATAAAATAGAACTGATCCAAAATGTACATATTTAGCTTAGATAATAGCAGTCCCCAGACGTGTGCCCCTTTCTGCAGTTGGAAATCTGTCAGTTGAACAAAGAGCAGGATATAGTGTGAATTAGGCTGTCCTAAAAGCTTTATGTGATAGACACACTTTATGGAGTTAGTTCCATTTCTCTCACATTTCAAAAGCAGACTCAGAGCCTAGTTATCACGAGGACAAACTCCACAAAATCATTTTTTTGTAGTCAAGGACTGCAATATTTTTTAAAAGTCAGAATACATGTTAAAAGAACAGTTTGTCCCAAGGCTTATGGTTCAGCTGTAGAAAGTTTCTTCTTGATCCATCCATCTGAGAAACTGTTCCTGAAAAGTCATTCTGCATAAGGGTGTTTTTGCTATTTTTTTCAGAGAGAAAAAGTATAAATGAGCTGTAAAGCTCGTGTTGTCCTGAACTCTTTCTCTCCTCTTTCACCATGAGTTCATCAAACAAAATTCCACAAGAAACAAATGTTATTATGAGATTAGCAGAATGAACGCCAGAGTTCAGATACTAAACATTTTTTTTTAAAAACAGTGAGCTTAATGACATGAAGGAAGTTGTAGTTTAAACATCAAGGTCAATTATTTCGTTAAATATTATTTAAAAGTTCCTTGCCTTGAAACAAAACCAGAGCTATCCTTTTCCCAAAAATGCAAATAGATTATACTGCCCTGTTTGTCAGCTTCACTAGATAGCTTCTATTTGATCTTCAAATGAAAACAGTTTCTATTTCAGATTTATACAACAGGCTGCCTCTAAAAATAAAAAAGATCTTAAGTTTGGACTGCTGTTTACTTTCCCTTCTAATCCAGTGAGAAGATTTGCATAAGAAAAGCAAGTAGATTTGAGTCTAGCTTTTGCTGTCTACATCGAAAGCATGAGCATCAGTCAGTCCTCTCAATTTATTCAGACAGAAAACGATTGTTTTGTAAGTCAGGTGAGTAGAAAATCTTTCAGTCAGTTCAGCTGGGTTCTTCTGAAAGTAACAAGGACTACTTATCAAGACTAAGTGGTGTTTAAGTAAATAATGATAACAGTCAAACACTGAGAGTTTAAAACCTAACCCCCCCATCGCATGTCTGTTTCCTCATACCCTATACTTGGTTTAAAGCAACATCCAGAATTGCTGTTTCCTGGGTCTTGCAAAGCAGCCCTTTGTATTTGCAGATAGCCTTCTCTCAATTCCTAACAGCATCAGTGTCAGGGGGATTCAGTGAGCAGAGCAATGCTGGTGGGAGCTCTGGGTCTCGGGACCCAGCAACTGCCCCCAGCTCCAAGTGTGACCCCTGCAGCAAACCAGCAAATCCTCTGTAGAACAGGAATAGGGACTCGTACCTACAAGAATGCTGTGGAGCAGAGTAGTTTTATGTGTGCAATGTACTCGAAAATTTTTTTTGGTGTATAGAAAGGCAAATTATTATTTTTTAGGAAGAGTATTAAAAGGAATATTTTGGATCATGGGGTCAAGTTCCTTGCTGTGGGTGGTAACCACATCTCAGAAGCTGGTTCTCAAACCAGCCAAATTCCATCTTCCAGGTGCTTTGATTCCTTCCTGACTGCGGAAGGCCTTTCTGGGTCCTCACCACTCTGGTGGAGTGAAGGTGCTTTTCTTTTTCCATCTTGAATCCCTTCCTGGACAGTTTGTACCAATTCTTATATTTTATTTGGGAGAAGGGGAGGGAAACTGTCTCACCATTTTCAGATTCATTTGAATTTTTCTCTGAGCCCCAGACACCTGGTGGAAAGATGCCAGCAATGCTGTAGGCTGGTTCGATGTACCAATAAAAATAAAATTAAATTAAAAAACCCCAACCCTCGTGTAAGAAAAGCACCATTCTTAGAAAGCCTCCAGCGTTCCAGCTAGAGCACAAACAGCTGCTTATTTAGGACTCTTCTCGGGTAAATCCACAGTCCCGGGCCAAAGGGGCCGCAGCTCTTGTGGTCTCGCACTAGCCCAGACCCCCCCGGTGGGGGAACACACAGGGGAGAAGGGAAGGAACGAACAGGGAGAGGGAACCATCCTCAAACCGCGGCTGAAGCTTCGCCTGAGGAGGGCCGACGCTCCGCGGGGTCGAAGCAAGGAGGAGAAGCCTCGGCGGGACGCAGCTCCCCGCCCGGGTCGGGCCCCGCGCCCCCCGCCCGCCCCGCCGGGCTCGGCCCCGCGGCCCCGGGCTCCGCCGCCCGCAGGAGGCAGCGGGGCTCGGCGGGGAGGGACATCGCTGTTTTGCCCCTTGGCTCGGGTTTTCCCCTGCCCAGGGAACAAGCGCCTTTGTTGGAGCTGCGCTCCCCGGGGCTGGGGGTGATTTTTCGTTTTTTGGTTTTGACCTTTCTCCTCCGCTGCCTCCCGCAGGCCCGTCCCCGCAGCGGCGGCCCCGAGGGCGGACGGGGCAGCGCCGCCGCCTGTCCCCGGGAGAGCCTCGGGCACGAAGACGAGCAGCCTGTGGGGCTCAAACGGTGGCGAGCGGGAGGGATTCGGGAGCACTTCGCCGGGGTGCGGGACAGAGGCAGCGGTCCGTGTCCCTCGGGCACCCCGGTCCCTGCTTCCCACTGGTGAAGGCAGTGTGTGCCCCCCGTGGAAACGCGGGGAGGCAGCGGCTCTGCCGGCACGGGGGGCACGGGCTGCTGCTGGAGCCAGGGCCAGGTGTGCCATCGGGAAATACCACCTCCAGCCGCGGATCGAAGAGCTTCCAGGTCATGGCTGCACGGCTCGACAGGGGAGCCAACAGCCCGTCCCCACCCCCCTTCGACAACTACAGCCCCCGCAACCTCCAAACCCAGTAAGGCTGAAGCAGCAGCCACCAAACACCCTCGAAAAGACCCTGCCGGACTTGTGAAACCCCAAAGAAAAGCGAACACCAAAGTGGAAACGAGCCAACAGTCCCACGAACGAGCCCCCGAACTGTGGAGGAGCCGGTCGGCACCGCCAGCACGGGCGCAGCGCTGCCAGCCCGTGGCTGGCCGCAGGGGGCCCGGCGCCCGGGGGACCACCCTCACCCTCCAACGCCGACTGCTGGTTCCTAATTCCTACGAATTCAACCACATTCCCCCAGGGATAACGGGGGCGGGATGGGGTTTAACCCCCGAGTACAATGGCAGTGAAACCACAAGGAAACAGACGCAGGTGAAGGGCAGAGCGCGCTCGCTGCCGTGGCGCTGCCGCAAAACTTGCGGGGAATCGGGGCGCCCCACACAACGACCGGCAGCAAAGGGAGAAACTCGCCCGAGGGCTCCGAGCGCGGACAGAGGAGCCGAAGAAAACGGGATTTTCCCGGGAAGCGCGGGCGGGAGCGGCCGGCTGTGCGGGACCAGCCCCCGGTGCGCACCTTCCGCCCCCGCGCAGCTCCGCTGGGACCTGCGCGGCATTTACACGGGCGATCGCGCCTGGCCGGCTCACATCGAGCAAGAGCCTTTCCGGGAACAGGCTACCAAGAGCAGCGAGAGCAGGAGGGGGAGGGTGGGTATGAAATAAAAGGCTAAAGAAACAGTGCGATTTTGGGACCAGGACCAAATCCTAACGTGTTACATAAAAGCCACGGGCGGTTCTTATCAGCAAGCCCGGCCTAAAGAGGAACAATCCCCAGGACCGGCTCCAAAACAACCCTGTTAAAGGAACAATTGTGAAATGCCAACTTCCCACCAGCGTATGAACAGCAGGAGCCGGGCATGTCCTGTCTATAACCGGGCTTCTGACAACCGACAGAGAGGGGAGGGGACGGAGGGGGATCCTCTCTTGACAAGATTTATCAAGAAACATTTAACTGGGCTTTAATCATATTAGCAAGAGCCCAATTAGGGCTGAGAGGGAAGCGAGGCTGGGGAGAGGAGGAGGAGCAAGCGATGGAGTCACTCGAGGATAAAGTCCTTTCATCAGGCTGCGCTCTCGGCAAACAGAGGAGTGCGAATAATCAGTGCCCTTCACTGGGGGGACGGGGGAGGGAGCGGCTGGGGAATGTGTGTAAAGGATCATTAAGGCCAGGCAGAAGGGGGTTTTTGTTGTTGTTGTTTTTAATTATTACGGCTATTAAGGTGGTGTCTCTGGGCTCCCTCGGGCGCTGTTCTCAGAGACGGAGCGGGGAAGAAGCGGAGGGGTTCAGAGGCACCTGCTGCACTGCGACGGCCTGATCTGCGTGAGCGGATAGGTCTCCCTCCCGGAGCCAAGAGGGGCTCCGTCCCTCCCACCCGACCTCACATCACCGAGGGAGAATTTCCTTAAAAGCCCTTTTCCCGGCTCTCGTCTCCCTGATGTCGAGCTCTTCCCCGGCGCATCGTACCTCCCAGCGCGGCTCCTCGGGGGTAGCGCGGCGCCTCACCGCCCCCGGCGGAGCCCAGTCCGGTGCCCAGGGCTCGTCGAAAGCCCCGCGGAAAGCGCGGCGCTGGGAACGCCCGGGTCAGGGGCAGAGGGCAGAAGATGTCCTCCCGGGGTTCAAACTCTCCGTGCTTTAGCGTGGGCAACCTGCCTTGTCCTTAGGGACTCGGTCGCTCCAGCTGTAGGGGATGGGGTGGGCGGACAGCAAAGAAATGAAGAAAAACTAGAGATGACAGGTGGGAGCAAAAGAAGAGGCTGTGGATAAGCCCATGAACCCCCCTCCCCGGGTTACGCCACCTCGGGACACGGCGGTGGGAGCGCGGCAGCGGCCGTGACCCTGCTTGCGGCTTTCGAGACATGGCCAGCAGCTGCCGGCAGCTGCCCCGATTTCCTGCCGCTCCCCGCGGCCAGGAGAAGGGAGATAAGGCTGTTGGGCAACGAGGCACCTTTCGCCCAAGAGGAGCCGGATCTTTGCGCCACGGGGCAGAGGATGCTGTCTTTTTCTTTTTTTTTAACAGGACAGGGCCCGGGTAGGAGTTGCCGTTCGCACCGACGAGCATCCCCGCTGTCGGAAGCCATCTGACCCGTGCCTGGAGCGGAGGGGCTTTCGCCCCCCACGCCCCCCTCCGCCTCCTCCCCTCGCCCTGGGCCGCCACAGCCACGTCCTCGGGGACGCGCGGCCCTGGGGGCAGCGCCTCCCCCCCGCACCGTGCCCTTTGCGTGACCGTGCCCCCGCCGCACCTTCCCTGTCCCACGCTTACCTTTCCGGCCCGGCCGCCGAGGGGCTGCCCCCCCCGCTCCCGCCCCCCGCCCCGTCTCCGCCATCCCCGCCGCAGGGGTGTCGCACGCCGCCGCGCCGGCACAGCCTCGGCTCTCGCCTTGCGCGCACTCGGCTGGCGCTGGCAGCCCCGCCGGGTTCATCCGAGGACAGCGGCGGCTCCGCGCCGCGGCTCGTCTGGCTGCCAACGCCGCGGCGCGGCTGACGCTGCCGCGGCCGGGGGTGACTCACGGCGGCAGCCGCCGGGTAGCGGATCCGAGAGTCGAGCGGCGAGCGGGCACGTCGGGCCCCGCTCTTCGCCCCCTTCCCCGGGCACCGCGTGCCACCCGTCGCACCCATGCCCCCTCCCCGACCCCCTGCGCTTCTGCCAAGTGGAATAAACGCCCGGGTTTCCGGCAAATATTCACCCTTCCGACACCGAACGGGAGGCCGCCCCCCTCCCCGCCGGCACCCCTGTCGGAGGCGGGCCGGGGTCCGTCCCCGCGGCCGGCAGCGCTCCCGGCGGCACCCGCCCCCACCGTAAGTGACCGTCGGGGCCGGGAGGGGGTGGCCGGTCCCTCGGCGCCAGGGCTGGAGCGGGCGGGCGGGCCGGGCCCGGGCCGACCCCCGGCCGTGGCCCCGAGCGCAGCCCCGGCCGTGGCCCCGCGCTGTCCCCGAGGTGTGTCCGGCGTGTGCCCAGGGGACAGCCGCCCGCCCGCACACGGACAAAGGCAAACACAGAACCTTAGCGCGGGGCGGGGAGGGGACGCGGGGGGCACACCGGGACAGGGACTCGGAGTCCGAGTGACGGGCAGCGTCGGTGTCATCACCGCTGTGCTATGCCCTGTTCGGCAAACACGCAGCTGGGTTTTAGCTGCCTGCGGTTTCCATGGAGCCCTCCTGGCACGTCCCAGCAAAAACATATGGAGGATGTCTTCATGGCGAGCCTGCAGCGGGTCTCCCACCTTTTCTCAGAGCTCCCAGGTGGAGTGCTTGCAGATCCTTTACACTGCGTGCCTCAGCACCAGCAGTGCTTTTGAGAAACATGCTTCGTGCATGACATCCCTGTTTTGAAACAGAATTTTGAAGCAAAGCTGTAGAAAAACACATCTTTTAGTCCAAGCTGTCTGCTGGATGCACAGTTTTAAAAGCAGTGGCTCCCTGAAATGAGGAGATTATTAAAAGCTCATTTATTAAGAAGCTCAAGCCACGAAGGTAATGGTAATGAGTGTTACATACTCTGCATACACGCTCAAGTTTTGGATAGAGGATGAAGGCATGAAGTCGGGCCTTTACTTAAAAATACTCTAAAGCTACTTGTCAGAAATGTGCTAAAATGATAAGCCATGGATTTAGTGACATGGATTATGCTGTCAGTCCTTCTACCTTAAGTTCATTTTTAAGTCCAAATTTCAGCCCTTTGAGAAAAGATAGGCAGAGGAGGAGGAGGAGGAGGAAGAGACTATTTTAATTGAAATGCTGACATTGCTAACCATGGCAGTGTGAATTCACTACTATAATAAAACCTCAGCTAGCAGCCTAATTCCAGAGAGGTGATGTTATCCAGTAATAATGTAATCAGTTTGTTGGCTGTAACATAGGAAACTAAGAATGACTTTATTTTATTGATATTTTTGGCCTAAAAAAAAAAAAAAAAAAAAATCGATAAGACACCCGGATTGAGGCAGGAGAGCTACCTTTGCTATTTAAAATAATAAACCAAAGTTCTTCATGAACATTTTTTTCACTTCAGTGCAGTTTTACAAAAGCATACTTAAAAAGGGACAGCTAGTGAGAATGCAAGCTTTCAAGCTAGGAATTGGAAGACAGAAAGGCCCAAGGGTGTAACATTGTTAAAAGTGAGAGGTCCCGAAAGCACAATGTTCACTTTACAAAATAGAAGTTTTCTCCTGGGTAATCACTGAATGAGTTTGCATTGATTTGCAGCTGTGAATTTAAAGGAAAAAAAGGGAAAGAAAATAAATGAAGAAGACAAATGCCTTGTTAGAAAATTGTGATGCAACAATTAAGAAAATTCTGTCAGATATATGAAAAATTGGAATTGACTGCTTAAGCTTTTGAGTTTATATATTCAGGATTCTCCATCCCTCATATCTATCTTTAATACTTGTTTTTAAGGAGTAAACATTCTGGTAATTTTCTATTCATCTGGCTCTCAAATTACAAATAAAAACAGAAGTGAATTAACTTGTAAGGTGCATGTACCAGTGGAACCATATTAGTGAAATCTTCCAGAGACGGTTAATCAGTGTTAGTGAGGTGAGGATTTCAGCCACTGTGAAGGTTTTGTTGTTGCAGAAAATTGCAAGGATAGACCATATTATCCCTCCAATTCAGATTTAGATTTTGCTGTTCCTCTTGAAGATGTTCTGTCTGTTTAACCTTAAAATTCACTGTGGTCAGTGGGACTCTTTGGGTTGGGGCCATGAATTCTTTGAAGGAGCAAATCTTAAGTTTCTCCATGTTGCTAGGAAGTCTAGCAGTATCAAGACAAAGACATATGAAAGTATGTGAAGACAATGGAAACAAAGTAATGAGTATAGCCAAATCATAACTGCCATTTTAACAGAATGGCTTTTAAATAACAGAGCCCTACAAGAATACTTGGGTATACTCCTTCGTCATTGCTCACAATACTTGGGTGTCTGAGTCAACCCATTTTGAAAACCCTATGATATGCTGCTGCAGAAATGACACAAATTCTTGAAAAACAAAACTTGAAATTTCTTGAAAATCACATTTCCAAGTACAAGCACTGTTCTGCATATAGATACATCACATGCTGTCCAGTAACTCTTAAAAAGTAGGCTAAAACTGCTACAGTGACTACCTTGTTCATCTGATCTACTTAAGCCAACATTAACCCTCTTTTAAAACTTGCACTTAACAAAGCATTATTATATGTATTACAATGATTTGTGAATGTGTATGGTTTGGGCTGTGGTTGACATTCAGTGTCAGGCTTACATCCAAAACCATACAAGTTAATTTGCACTACATGACCATTGGCACTACAGAGTAATGAACTGCAAAAGGTACTTCGAGAATATTTTCCAAAGCTGCCCTTATACACTTGCTTGAAGCTAGAAAATAGACCTGATATAATGATAGCTTTTTTGGCTTTATTGTGGAAGATAATACCAGTTTGTGACTACTGACTGTATGTGAAACAAAACTTTATGGCTGTATGGATTGGATGTGGTATTTCAGCAGTCATACAGGGTACTAATGGGAGCATTGTGAATTAGTTCTGTGAAAAGATTCAAGTGACAACTAATTACTGTTACTCTCAAATACAAAATGAGAGGGCATTGAAAAATTAATTGAGGAAATTTATGTATGGATATGAAGCATGGTAGTTTGGGTGCCACACAGGAAATTCCCAAACAACTAACTGGCAATTTTGGGAACTTAACAGGTTAGGCTCCAAACAGTGTTTTCAGTTTGGTGTTTTTTTTGTCATTAGGCCACGACAGAGAGATTACACTACCCCAAAAGAGACATTTTTTGCTTCCTTGGTGCATTGTTCTTGAAGTCTTACCTCCTTCATCATTGCTCACAATTGCTCAGTTTTTTATTTTTATACAAAATGTCACCTTTTTAATTGAGAGACTGAGTATGATAGTGTGGAGGTGGGTGCTTGTGTATACAGGAGGCAGAGAAGAAAGTGAAAGAGGAAAAGGGAAAGAAGAGGGAGTTTGGAGGGCACAGAAGGAAGATAGGAAATGTGGGGCTTGCAGTGGAATGACTGATGATGGGATGGGAGAGGAGGAGACCAGACCACTGACTGTGGAGACAGCTGTGTTCAGAGTTTGTTATTTGATCAAACTACTCCTTATTTAACATGCCCTGCATTTCTCAGTGGGGATACAGCTTGGAATCTGTGTGAAATGGTGAAAGATTGAGAAAGTAAAGACAGAATGAAAAAGCAAGAGACAATTCCCTAATTTGTTTCTTTTGCATTTCTAAAGCCTGCCGAGCCCACACATTGGGTAGGGTATGCTTAGAATCTTGGAAAAAAAAAATAAGCTGCAGCTGGAACAAAGTTGGAAATAAATTCCAGTAATTTTAAAGATGATAAAAAAAATGTCTGACCACTCTTTCTCCCTTCTCCCTCCAGAAGGTTCAACAAAATCATCTACCCCATGGCAAATGCTTGACAACAACATGTGTATCTACTCTGAAATCAGAGTTCAGGGTATATATATGTAACTCATATTTTGTCCTTCTGATATTGTTTACCTGGAACTTTCACACTGTCATATTTTTCACTTTCTTTTTCACTCAATTTGCTTCTTTGCTTTTGGGATAGAAAATCCCTCATGCAGTGTGGTCCAGGTTATACTGAACCACGGATGTCTCATACAGAGCAGTATCTTATTCCACACATGACTTACTCATGTTTCAAAACTAGGGTGAGTAATGGGTGCTGGAATTTAGCTTTATACTGCGTTTTGTGTCTGGGGTTTCTGTAATAGGTTCATGAAGTTCACAGACTACTGCCAGTAATCTCTTAATTTTTTTACCTCCCATTCCTGCCTTTTCCCCCCATTTCTCCAGAGGCTTTATGAGGTCCTGGAGGACTTTGCAACTTTGCAAAATGATGCATAACTATATCAAAATGCTCCAAGCACGGTATAAACATGCAGGGTGTATTTGTGCTGTAGAAATACCAGGTTTTGACTGGGCATGACCCCATAGAGCTGTAGGATTGAGGGTCAGCATTTCATCTTTACCAGCAGAAAGGTTTGCAGTGACTGCATGTCTTAGGGATGTCCTCAATGTGCATAGAAGGCAAGCAATGCTGGACTATTTACATTGCAAGTGGGATGGTTTAGATGGTACCCTGCAACGTCATCCTTGGCTACACAGATAGAAAACTGATATGCCTGTGATGCTCTCAAGTACATTCCATACGCCTCCAAGTACAAGGGCAATTTTGAATTTAGAAAGAAGCTCTCCAATGTGCTAAGCTGCTGATGTAGCACTTGCAGTGAGAAATATACTGGTCCAGATAGAACTCTTGGGGGTACACTCAGGTCAGACAAAGAGGGTCTCAGAAAGAGATGCAAAACAAACAAACAAGCAAACAAACAAACACAAGTGTTCAAACACACAAACAACTTATTATATGATCTGGAAACAGAACAAAGGTGTTGCCTGTAGCTGCACTTTGTTCAAACTTCATTTGAGCTTGTGATGTAACTTTCGTTAGCCTACCCAGCTCATGTCAGACTATGGACTGTGGGTTTTCTTACTGATGACTCTGCAGCCTCTCAGGCTCCTGGGGCTACTGTGCAAGGGTCTGTTTGCTCAGAGATATCTATTCAGTGCAAAGAAGTGGTGACAGAAGTTGCTGTTAATTGTTGCCGTATGGTTGAAGGTTGGGGGCTGCTGTGCAAACAAGTCTCCTCTGCTCTGCTCCAGTTCAAAGTTAAGCCACCTAGATGAAACTAGGGAAAAGTGTTAATACAGCTAGTGCTAGATCTCAAAGGAATAGAGACAAGGAGGAAGGTAACTAAAGTTCAGACCCAGAGGGTGCATGCAGTTTAGATATGCTGAGTCCAGTCTTGTGTCCCCATAAACAGATCACAGTCATTTGTGAAAAAGGGTCTCATTCTTTCCAGGATAAGCTGGCTGTTTAGTTTGTCTTTCTAACCAGTCAATAAAGCTCAAGCAATGTTCTAGGAATTATCTTTGTATTGAAATTACCTTATTCCTTATGTGTCTACATCTATATTTGGATGTGAATTTTAGGACCTTGGATCCTAAAATATTTAGAGTCCAGTTAAATTTTGACATGAGAGCAACTGCATTATTTTTCTGTTCATTTTCTGAATCTGTAAACAAGCTTTTGTGCAAGACTACTGGCACTGAAAGTCTGTTTGAAATGGACTTGTGGAAGTGCAAGAGTACATAACCCTTCTGTTGCAGCAACTGGGAGTGCAGTCTGAACACTGAGTGCCTGCTGTAGTGAGAAGTGCTGAGGTCTTCCTGAGGTGCTCCTGCAGAGCCCTAGGAAAGTCCAGCATTGCTGCCAGCTGCATGACAAAGGACACAGCCTTCTCTAACCTGCCAGGAAGAATTAATAAGACATTTTGTTATTAAATTAAATTTGAATTAAAGCACTTCCTGAGGCTGAAGTTCAAACTCTTCAACCTGAGAATGGATTCAGCAGCATCTTGTGAACTTTGGAGCTCACTAGGTTCTACTTTTACAGCAATGGAACAGTTTTCCATTGTAACCTTTACTTTCTTGTATGTTTAATATATGTGAATTACTGCTGCTGGCTCAATATGTTAGCAGTTATTTAAATAATGATCTGGTAATTCTTTTAGTTTATGTATGGATTATAAAATATATTATCTGTCACTATATTTTCTGGTCACTCACTTTATGTTAAGATTTCATTAATATGCTTTTCTTAAATAACAAACAGATCCTGCAGAGCTGGTTAGCCATGTGAGGACCATGTGGTGTAAGCAGTTATAAATACACCAGTAAAAAACATTCCAGAGAATTATAAATCACTATAATGTTCAACTCCAGTAGGTTGATGAATAGTATCTTTATTAACTTATTAACCACTTATCAAAATGATTTGCCTTGTACTTAGACTTAGGTTTATGTTCAGTGTAAATTTTACATAAAGCCTGACTTTATTTTCTTTTGCCAGACGTATTTATTTCTGAGTCAAAACTCAGTCTGTTTTGCAAAAAGGAGGAGAATCAAAGAGGCATAATAATCAGCCTAAACTCATCCAAAGCACTTTAAAAATAGCCAGCCCACCTACTGCACTGGGAGATTTTATAGTGCAGTGTACAGAAGCACAGTGTGGAGTAGCTAAGGAACTGTGTGCAATATGTAAGCTGTTCAAAATGTACTCCAGGCTGTGGCTCTCTAACCAGCACCAGATCTGTCCCTGCTAGGGCATCTGCCTCTCAGACCCCCACTGCCTTGCAGATTGGTGCCCACGGTGTGTAACTCTGCTTTCCATGAGAAATGGCCCTGCGTGGATTTTTGTTTCCCAATCAGTGGCTGTAGTGGGGAGATCTGTGGCAGGAGGTGGTTGGAAAGAGCGAGACGGCGTTGCTGCTCAGTCACTGGCGCGGTGGGCGGCGCTGCACCAGCATTGTCACTTGGGCTGTTACACAGATGGCCTGTGTAAACTTGAGTAAAATTCTAGCAGATAGGTCTGCAGAGGGATGCAGGCACCCAACTGCACTGTGTGGGCCTTGCTAGGCTCCATAAAACCATGCCCAGCTGTCATCTCAATTTGTGAGTGTCTGAGCTCTGCCAGGGAGCAAGTTACAAACTGCTTGCAGGTTCTGGTAGGAGTCTTGGGGAAGACCTTTCCTGAACAAGTTTTCCCTGCAGAGTCCTGTACAAAACTGTTGGGGTCTCTCCTCATACAATGATACTGTTTCTTGGTGGATCCTGTTATTATCATGGTGAAATGCAAATACATGATATATACAGACACAAATTAAATTGCTCTAATTTTCAGAGACGACTTTTATCTTTACCCCTGCTCTTTCCTCTCCAGCAGGCTTCCTCTCTTTTATTATAAACCCCTGCTTGTGTGTTCCTGTAGCTAGTTTTTATCAGTTTTACCCTTAATTGATACACATAGTTGGTCAGTTTACCTAATTTCCCAATAAGAGTTTATTGGTGAAAGAGTGTTTGGCGTGTGAACAGCACACATTGCAAAAGATGCCGCACGAGGAAGGGCAGTATGGATGTGTATTACCACACTCCAGCTTAGGTCAGGTGGTCACATTGCTGTATCTGAGGGGAATCTTCCACTAAAATAAACTTTGAAGTTGACTAAAAAAAAGGGGAACTTCCCATTGTAGAATAAACAAATTGTACTATGCAGGGAAATGAGTTGAGTCAGTCTCATGGTTTTCAGCATCACTCATGCCTTGAAAAAAGAAGGATCTGGGGGGGACTTTTAGATATCTTCAGTACCTAAAGAGATTGAAAAGGGAGCTGGAGAGGGAATTTTTACAAGGGCATGGAGTGATAGGACAAGGGGTAATGGCTTTAAACTGATAGGGGGCAGGTTTAGATTAGATATTGGGAACAATTTCTTCACTGTGAGGGTAGTGACCCACTGGTTGCTCAAGGAAGTCATGGGTGCCTCATCCCTGGAAGTGTTCAAGGCCAGGTTGGATAGGGTCCTGAGCACCCTGGTCTAGTGGTAGGTGTCCCTGCCCATGGCTGGGGTTTGGAACTGGATATTCTTTAGGGTTTATTTCAACCTAACACATTCTATGATTCTGTGATTTTAAAAGGGTTAACTACTTGTCATAAAGTGCATTTTATAAATGTAAAGCATCTTGGCATTTCCTTTTTGTGTCTGTCAGAGAATTTGATGAAACAGCTTTTGTTTGTTCATACTTTTTTTCCTTAACATTTGTATATCATCAGTAAATGATATTTTTTTCTGCAAAAAAGAAAAGGAACTTGCATTTTCTTCTCTGTGAAGACAGAAGTCAAGTCATCCTATTGCTTTAGATAATAATTTTTATCTTGATTAAACATGTAAACATATAGGCTTTTACTGCTCCCGACAGCAAGGATTGTAAGAGTTTGCATGCTGATATTTGATAATTTATGCATCTGTAGAATTTGATCACTATAGGAATGGAGTATGATATTGGGCCCTTAATGCATTTTGTGGAGGAAAAAGCAATCGTTAGGGTGAGTCTGAGTTAAAATATGCAGAGGACTTCACTCTTTCCAAAGGGAAGGAGATTCTCTACTTCTTCACAATTTTTTGAAGACCTTTGGTACCCTGTGGTAGCAAATATGTTCTCAGGATGAGAGTTGTCTAGACTGTGCTCTCCAGATTATGGTAAGCGTTTTATTCAGCTGAGAGCTGGAGCTCTGTAAATGGTTGGTGGGATTTGAAAGGACCTCAATGTGCAAGGGGAAAGAGGAACCTGCTGTAGATCTTTTGGGTCCTCAGCTGCCAAGCATATAAATATGGATAAGCATGTCCCACTGACTGCAGCAGAATTTCAAATTAAGTTTTTTCAGAAGTTTTTCCAGAGTTGGGATTTTAAGCAGTTTCTGTGTTTAGCTACAGTGTACCAAAGAGTGTGTGCTCATACAGTGAGCTTCCTTGAGCCAGTGCAAAAAACCAGGAAGGCTGTTATGCAATTATTGCTGTATATCTTCCTGCTTGTAAGCCTAAATTCCACTCTGGTTTTTTGGTGTGTTTTGTTTAAATCCCTGAAAAGATGTCATTCTCTCGCTGAATGTGTTTTTCCTCCTAAACATAAGCTGTAAATACATACACAGATAATGTTATATGATTTTTTGAGTCATCTGCTTGAAGCTGTTATGTGTTTTATGCTAGGCAAATTTAGAAAATTATTAAACCTCACAAGCTCAGACATAAAAGCTCCTTGATTTGTCTTTGCCATGGAAATTGCAAGTTTTAACATGCAAGTGTATATGTAAAAGAAAAACCTCAGAGGTAACAGACAAGTAGAAATTTGTGGGGTTGTTACAGACACAGCGACATCTGGTTTGTATTGCAGTTAATGATTTATAATATTATGTGCCATTTTGTGTTATATAAGCATTTATTATTCATCTCCATCTCCTCTTACAAATCAGTTTTCTATGCTTTTTCCCCCAATCATATATTGAGAGAGCATGTTGGTATACGTTTATGCCTACTAAAATAAAACTAAAGGCATTCCTCTATATTAAGAGTTTTTAAACTACTTAGAGATGGATTCTCTGTTCCTTGTGAAGTAACTGTTGGCCTAATCATTATCAGGAATTGAACCTGGAACTACCAGAGCTAGAGAACAGCTTGACAATTTGAGCTCAAACAGGCTAAATCTTCTGGCTAACAGTTGTAGGAGAGTCATGCCTTTTGTGGCTCTGGCAGAAGTTACTAGTTGGAGAGGGAATTATGCTTGTGCAACTCAAAATTGTTAGTGAAATCCAAGGGAATTTGGGGGTTTGCAGGGAATGCAGAATTGGGCTCTTCCAGGAGCTTCCCAGTAAGCATGAAAGATTTTTTTTTTTTTTGTTTGTGTGTGTGTGATGAGTAGTGAGAAATCCTGATGTCTGACAATGTTCTGGCTAAGTGTGCTCTTCAGTTTTCCATTAGTGGTGGCTTAGTCCATCAGTAAATGCTTTCAGGAGTAACCATCTGGCATTTCCTAAACCCTTGTCTGTGTATCATGTAAAACTCAGTGTTACCACTCTAAAGAAAGACCTTGAAAAGTTAAATGCCATTGGAATTTAGTAATGTAGGCCACAGTGTAAACTGTGGTTAAGTTGAGCTGAGGCCTTCTTTAGAGAAAGAACCTGTAATTGATTAAACCCTGCCTCTAGCTAGATAAAAATGAGTTGAAGTAGATTAATATAAAAACGGTTAAAAGCTTCCTTGTTGTTGTCAGTTTTCAAAATTAAACTTGTCAAGAGTTTGGCAGAAAGAGCTCAAAGGCAGAGCTGATCTAAACTGGAGAAAACAAACCCATAGGAGCAAAGAGCAATGTGGACCTTCTTGTTTTTGGTTGATTTAAATGAATTTTCTAACTGAAGGCCGTGAGCTTTAAGGTCCTTCCAACCCAAATGATTCTATAATTCTATGACTTTATGGCCTTAATTTCAATTTGCCAAGCCATTTTTCTCCAGACTACCATCTTCCATGATTTGTGTCTCACAGCTTTGTCTAACGCAGAAATTTCTTCTGTACTGCTTGGCCGATCTTCTCATGGCCTTCATTAATCTTCTCTGACATTAAATGAGTGTAATTATTATGAGAACATAAACCAAGGGCAAAACTCAAAAGGTAGTCTTGGATTCAGTAAGAAACAGTCTGAGAGAGAATTGAAATGGAGACAGCACAGCCTAACAGCTGGAATGATGTCAGGCTTTTTGCGGAATCTGCTTCCATCTGTAACTTTGCATGGCATGTGACCTCTGTGTCTACAGTTTGTCCTACTGCAGGTTCACCTGCATCTTGGTGGCAAGATGGGGCAACTTTCTGTAATTCATAGGGACATATATTCTGCAGTCCCAATGATGAGTGGAAAGTGAGACTCATAGACTCTCCAACAAATGCTACCAAAATGTTTATCAAAAAACAATGTTGATTTTACTCAGTGTTGCACTGGAAAGTCATTTTAGATCATGTTTGGGCTTTGACACCTTTTCTTAATGTTTTTCCCCCATATCCTTTTGTATATACAACTGGGCCACGTTAGTGACCACAGGTATGAATCTCCATTCCATTGCATTGGTTTTATGCCAGAGTAACCCCACTATTTTTCACAGCATAAAAGTCTGATGAAATGTGGTGAAAAATTGATCCCATACATATTCTAATCTCTGAGCGACTTAATATTTAGTGCTAAAACATTTTCAACCTTTAAAAACAACACTTCTATCAGTCATGTTACAGATTTAAAGTCTGCTGTCTCACGACTTGCCAGAACTGCAGCAAATGCTGGGAAGTGAGCAGGTCCTTAATCACAGCAAACCATGGGATATTTGATCCTTACATTTGACAGTCCTGTTGGAGGGTGAGCTAGGACTCTTGTATATTGACCTCGGTGTTGAAATGTGTCTTTTCCCCCCATCTCTGTTTTAAGGTAAAATAATAGAATTATTTCCATGGATGTAGGCTATTTTTTCCTTTTGAATAATTGCAGTTACCTTTTAATGGTAGCAGTTTGAAATCTCTATAGACTAGGAATCTTATGGACTGAGAGATAAGTTAACAGAGGCCTTGAGAAAGTAAACAAGGCAAAAGTCAGGTGCAGGATGTTTCATGGGTCTGCAGGTTGTTTCTGGCTACAGAAGTAAAACTTAAGTCTGATGTTGTTACAACAGCCCACATATTCTAAATTTACGTATTTCTATTATTACACTCATATGTATCTACATATTCCCTCTAACTGTTAACAAATCTACTGCTCTGTTTGCAATATAAGGGAAGCATTGTGGTAGTTTTAGATTTCTGAATTCAATGAGCCTGTTCCTGTCAAAATCAGTTGCAAAGCTCCAGTTGATAGCAATAGGAGCAATCTTATTATTTTCAATGATCATAAGCTAGCACTCCTGACAACTAACTTGGTAAACTGAGACAGACTGCAGTCTCAAAGGAGAGATCATTGAGGAGATATCAGTGTGTAAAAGGGATGTAAAATTCTGTTGGATTATACATCACAGATTTCCTGCATGACTTTTAGATTACTTAATATGGTTCCCCTTTGAATCTATAAACTGGGCATAGCAGCACATCCTTATATAAAAAAGAGTGATGTGCTCAGATGTACATCTGCAGTACATTTTGTGATTGGGAGGGATTTCTCATAAGACTCAGACATAAGTTTGATCTGAAACAGTTGGGTAAATAGAACCAATAATTAATTAATTATTAGTTAATTATCTCGGTTAATCAGTAACCGATAGAGTAACATCTGTTGCTCCTGCTTATTGTGTAAAGGAATTGTAGAATCACAGAATGGCCTGGGAAGAGACCTTAAACAGGGGAGTTGGGAGTTTTGCTCTCATGTGGTGCTCCTAATGGCACTGTAGTGCCACAGCAAAATAATGATGCTGCAAATCAATTATGCTTCTTTATATATATATATTTTTTTTTTTTTAATTGCTGCAGATTAATGAGAGGTCAGTCCCTAACTTGAGATATTCTATAGGTAAAATAGAAGTGTTTATACATTTAGACTAAGGCAATGAAACTTGGTTTAGCCAGTAACAAAAATGGTTACGTTAAACCACATTGTCCTGTGCTACTTAAGGGCTGAGGATGTACAAAGACTGCTTGATTCAGCTGGCATGTGGTAACTTGTTAAGCCTTGGTAATTTCAGCTCATGTAAAGGTGGAGATAAGAAATTACTGTTGTTCCTTCTGGTATTAACATCTCTGACTACAGAAAAACAAGTCTGCAACTTAAAGGTCTTGAGAAGTTTTATACTGGTTAACAGTACTCCTCTCTCCTTTTCTCCCTTTCACTTCTTACTGATTTAAATATTTAAATGGGCCAAAGAAGAAGAAGAGAAATTCTGGTTCAGGGGAAATCTTGTCTTCTTTTTTTTTTTTTTTTGGTGGGGGGAGAAGTTTTTGGTCAAAATTGATCTGGGAAGTGAAAAGATATTTTTCTGCCAACCAGAAATTTTGTGATAATTTCCTCCTGGAAACAACAAACATTTTATTTCTGAAATCAATATGGTCTCTGGTTCCTGCAGTTTCTCAGTTAAAATGGCATTTGACAGGTGACTCTGACTATCAGCTCTGCAGAGTAGTTGCAGAGTACACACTATCAGTGGTGCTCTGGCAGCCCTGCTCTGTGGGCTGACTGGAAGTCTGTTGCAGGGCTTCCAAGCTCCCAGCTGGCAATCTGTTCTTACTGTTCAGCAATCAGAAAGTCTGGAAAATACTGGGATTTCCATGTTTTCTGTACCCTTAGTAGGAAGTAGTTTTTTTACGCTGTACCCTTTTACACTCAGGGTTTCCAGAACTTCCAGTTTAGGTGACTAAAACCACGAAAGCTTGATGTTTTCTCTCTTTGGGACATTCTCTGGAACTGAGCTGTCTCCTTCTACTAAACTCACCTTTCTTTCAAGTGCTATAAGATGCAAAAAGAAGGGCCTGCTGTTTCAATATTTCACCCATCTCTTCTCTCTGAAGATGTACCTACCGGGCTCTCAACTAACTTGCTGGAGTGGGGGTAGCAATCCAGCTGTGCAAGTGTGGAATTTAGCGTGGGCTAATTCCTGCATGCAGTATACCCAGCTCCTTTGGGTGTGTCCTGCATGGCTGCTAGACCACAATGGAAACTACCCACGCAGCTTCAAACAATGCTAATGGGGCGACCTCGCACCCACCACGCCCAGCGACTGGAAGATTCTGGCCCATCTTGCAGAATAGCAACTATGCAGAGTTACAGCATCTGGCTCTGGCAAGGCTGCAGACACAGTCAGTCTTTGAAACAAAAACAAGATCATGCACTGTTTCTTCCCATATTTACATGACTAAATGCTGCAGTGCACACATGTGGGTAGGAGCAGGAAGAATGCACTCCACCGGTGATCGTGAAGGGACTTTAGTGGCTCAGCACCCTGCAGGATCTGCTGCTTGAGCTGATCTACAGCTTTTTCTAGCCACATCAACGATTTCACACGTCTTAAGCAGAGTTGGCATTTGCAATGTGAAAGCTACCTAAAAGGTGTCAGATTTGGCATTCCAAATTGAAGTTTATCAGACATTCTTACAGGCAGATTGCAATTACACCTATGCTTAAGCCCTGAATATCCATACATTTCACCAGAGGTGCAACTCTTTTCCAAGTCTCCTTCTTACAAAAGTGATACAGATCTCCTGTGATTGACATACAGGTACAGAAAAAATGGATTTCTTGCATTCTTGCTTGTGTTGCTACAAGTATACTTCTCATGCTGAAGAACTAAGCACCTTCAACTTCTTTTATTGCCCTCGTTACTCTTGGTCTCTGGATAGCTACATGTGGCAGGAGACAGCAAATATTTTAGATGAAAGATGATAGAAGAAAGCAAGAATTGTTTTCAGTCTTCATTGGCACAGCAGGCCATTTCTGCATTTCACTTTCAGAAAGGCTTGTTCTGACAATGTGGACACTGAATGCACCTGATCTTTCATGGTTTAAGTGGTCTTTGCATGAATACATTGAGTTCTGCTTGTGCAATTACCTGTGCGGTTGAACAGATTTGAGCCCATAAAGAATCTTTTGGCTCTTCAGTTCATCCTTGATGCCTGCCAGCCTTAGACTTTTACAGCAGGGATCTTGCGTAAGACCACATGTGCAAGAAAATCATCCGTGCAACATTTAAAACCATTGTTTCTTCCATTAGTTAAGAGGAAACACAGACTAATTTCTTACTGAATGTGTTTTTATGGGTTTCTCACAGCTTTGATGATCTTGTGGGAGCATGTAATCATAAATTATTAAAAGGAAAGCTAAGCTGCTCAAAGCTAACTACATCAGTTATCTTGTTAAGGAGAAAAATGTATGTGAATGGATCAGTATGATTGAATCACTGCAAGACATCATAACCTTCTGTTGTGATTGCATGTGGGGAACCTGATAATTTTAGTTGTCTCTGTCATAAGGGAGCAGAAAGGTATGTTTATGCTTGCATTTTATTACATAATGAAACATGGTGCTCTAGGCACAAAGTGAGGAAAGAGAGTGTGTGCAAACATGTATGTACGTACTTGTGCATACACACATATTCTTTTGGTACACCTCCTTCCAGATGCACTTGGAGTCCTGGCTGCTGTGAGGGTTTGGCAGCTTTCTTGTGCAGTGTGGGTGTTTATCATTCTACTGTGATTGTTCATGTTGTGATGAGTTTCCCCTTGGGTGCATTTTTCAGGCACATGTTCCTGTCAACAAAGGTCAATGCTGAGCCAGAGAAGCAGTGCACAGGTGCCGTGTCAGACTTAGCTTCTTTCTTTTGGCTGCAGACAGTGACACTTCTTAATTTAACTTATGATTAAACCATTGCCCTGATACAGGTCCAAGTAGAGTCTTTCTACATGGATTTTAAAAAAGGTTCGTAACATAAACAAGGGAAGAAATGAGCGATTTCATAAAAATAGACTCTCAAGACCAGACCAAGAGCCTGTTAAAATTGATGGAAAGACTCCTTGAATTTTAGCAGGCCTTTAATGCATACTCTGGTGTTTATAATCCCAGGTGGGAGTAGCTCTTTGTTAAATAGGAGGTGGTTTCTTACTTTACTCTCTTTACTAGGTATAGTGCTGGTGGCAGTGGAGAAAGCTCAGGGTGATGGGAGAGTTCATGACAAAGAATGATCTTTTTCTTTGTGGGCGGCAACCAGCTTCTAAACAAAAAAGCCCTAAGGAGAGAAATGCATCAGGGTCATTACAACTGTCATTTGGCACTTACTAACATGTATTCTTGAAAGAAACTGTTAACACAATTTTGCTGTTTCTTGCCAAGCAGAGAGGGCAAACTGGCAATGTTTTGGAGCCAGAATTGGACTGCAGGCTTTAGAGCTCCTCTCTAGGATCAGCTGATCAAGAAATATGGGAAACTGAACATCCTTAACCCTTTTACCTGTGGAAATTCATGCTTGCCCACTCACAAACATGTGCTGTGTTTCTGTCCAACTTCAGATGTGTAGTAGAGATTATGGAAACGTCCATTTGGAATCAAATCTGGCAAGAGATGTCAAGGACAACAAGAAGGAATTCTTCAAGTTCATCAGTAGCAAAAGGAACACTAGGGAAAATGTGGGCCTGCTGCTGAATGGGCTGGGTGCTGTGGTGATGAAGGATACAGAGTATGTGGAGTTACTGAATGTCTTGTTTGTTTCAGTCTTTGCTGTGGAGGCCAGCTTTCGGGAGTCACAGACCATGGAGGCAAGAGAGAAAGTCTGGAGCAAGGAAAGCTTTCCCTTGGTTGAGCAGGATCAGGTTAGAGATCATTTAGGCAAAGTGACACCTGCAAATCCAAGGACCCCTGTGGGATGCACCCACCAGTGCTGAGGGATGCCAGATGTTATTGCTACAGCACTCTCCATGGTGATGGAGAATAGAAGAGTTGCCTGAGATCAGGCCACTCTCCAAGGTCATGGAGCACAGGAGAAACATGTGAGGACTGGAAGAAAGCCAGTGTCACTCCAGTCTTCAAAAATGGCAAGAAAGAGGATCCAGGAAACTACAGGCCAGTCAGCCTCACCTCCATTGCTGGAGAGGGGATGGAACAACTCATTCTAGATGTCATCTCTAAGCCTGTGGGAGTGAAGAAAGTTGTCAGGTGTAGTCAGCATGGATTCACCTAGGGAAATCATGCTTGACCAATCTGATAGGCTTCTAGGATGGACTAACTGGCTGGTACCCCAGAGAGCTGTGCTGCCATCCAGCAGAACCTGGGCAGGCTGGAGAGCTTTGTAGAGAGGAACCTGGTGAACTTCAACAAAGGCAAATGCAGGGTCTGCTGCTGGAGAGGAATAACCCACTGTACCAGCACAGGCTGGGGGCTGACCTGCTGGGAAGCAGCTCTGAGGAGAAGGACCCGTGGATCCATGGACAGCAAGGTCCATGAGCCAGCAGTGCCCTGGGGGCCAAGAAGGCCAGTGGTATCCTGGGGTGCATTAGGGACAGCATTGCAAGCAGGTCAAGGGAGGTGATCCTGCTGCTCTGCTCAGTCCTGGTGAGGCACATCTGGAGTGCTGTGCCCAGTTCTGAGCTCCTCTGCCCAAGAAACACAAGGAACTACTGGCATGGGTCTAGCAGAGGGCAATAAAGATGGTAAGGGGACTCTGGAGCACTTCTGTGAGGCAAGGTTGAGGGAGCTGATCCTGTTCAGCCTTGACAAGAGATGAGGGGATCTGAGTGCATACGAATAGCCAAGAGAATGGGGCCAGACTTTTCACTGATGCCCAGTGACAGGACAAGAGACAATTGGCAAAAAATGAAACCAGAGGAGTTCCATCTGAATATGAGGAAAGCTTCTTTGCTGTGTCAGTGACAGACCACTGAAAAAGGCTGCCCAAAGCAGTTGTGGAGTCTCCTTCTGTGGAGGTATTGAAAATTTGCCTGGACATGGTTCTGTGCAGCCTGCCCTAGGTGCTTTAGCCGCGGGGATGGACTAGATGATCTCTAGAGGTCTCTCCCAACTCCAGCTATTCTGTAAGAGTTACCAGATTTTTGCCTTTCTTTGAGTAACAGTAATAACAGACTATGATGTGGTAATGCTTTAAAATCTAGCATGTTAATTGACTTGAAAGAAATTTATTCATCTATTTAGACTGCATAATGGTTTTGCTTTCACTAGGAGTGGGTAAAAGCCAAATTTCAGTCTTGTTGGTCGGATTTTTCCTGTTGGGCCAGCACATACTGTCCAGAGTAAAGGAGGAGTTGATTAATCCTCCCAGGACCATGTACTTTCTCTGTTTGTCCTGTTTTTCCTGGAATAAAAAGGCTAGAACTTGCCTCTCCCTGTGTCTAAATTGACAAGATCCATGATGTGTGAGAAGTTCAAGGTCTGAGAAGAGACACCTGTACCAACAGTCTATCACAATTTAGGATTTGCTGTGACTCCAGTACTGCTGTTGTGCCATGGCTGCATCAGCCTTTTTAGAAAGGCTGGTAGGTAAGCAATAGTAGACTGCAGTAAAAAAAAAAATCAACAATTAAATATGAAAAGGGTTTTTTTCATATTTAATGAAAAATAAATTTGTGGTTGTTGTGGCTGTTGGGGTTGTTTTGTGGTTTGATCCCACCTGGCAACTAAGTATTATGGACCTGACTTTTCCCTCAGTAACTTCCCCCTCGTTAATTTCCCCCTCACTCTGGTGGGATGGAGAAATTGGAAAAAGTTAAAGCCATGGGTTGAGAAAAGAACACTTTAATAACTGAAAAAAGGTAAAATATAATAAGAATGATAATAATAATTAATAATAATAATAATAATAATAATAATAATAAAATAATAATAATAATAATAATAATAATAATAATAATGATGATGAAGAGACGGAAGGGAATAAAATCCAAAAGAAACAAGTGAAGCGCAATACAGCCGCTCACCACCCGCTGACCACTGCCCAGCCCTTCCTGGCCAGCTCTCCTGGTTTATATACTGGGCATAGCCTTCTATGCTATGGAATATCCCTTTGACCAGTTTGCTTCATCTGTCCTGGCCATGCCCTTCCCAGCTTCTTGTGCACCTCCTCACTGGCAGAGCACGGGAAACTGAGAAGTCCTTGACTTCAGGTGGGCACTGATCAGCAACAGCCAAAGCATCTGTGTTATCAGCATAATTCTCATACTGAACCTAAACATCACTGCACCAGCTACCAGGAAGAAAATTAACTGTATCCCAGCAGAATTCAGGACAAAAGTGGCAGGAGTGATTACAATGTTTCGCTGAAGCTGGACATAGATATAAAATTATATATTTATGTCATATATATAAAAGGATATATAAAGGGTGGGCTAGAATCTAACTTGCTGTTTTCCCATTGCTGCCTTCATTCATTTGGGCAGTTTAATTCTGATTCTGTATCACTAGGTTATGTAAAATAAATATTGCTTAAATGCTTGACTTCACCCAAGTTCAGTGCCATCCACACCAATGCATTAAGCAACCTCCTTGGAAACTCAGAGAACAGTTTTCTTATTGATCTGAGGGACTTGTTTTGTTGATACTTAGTTGGTACTTTTTAAATGTGCTTTTGAATTTATTTGGAGTGTTTGACTGTGCCAAGCTTTGCAAAACTGTAAGAAATGTAATTCAGTAACTGTACAGTATAGAATTTCTTGTATGTACTGTGAATGTTGGCACAGGTTGAAACTGGATTAGGTGAACAGTGCTGAACTCAGAGTATTCTGGATTTTTTTCTTGCACACATAAAGAAAAATATAATGAACTCATTTACTTGAGGTAATTCTGTAATAAATCCACTTTAATCAATGATGTTAAACTACTAAGGTGTGTTACTGATACAGTTGCATTTTATTACCTGCTTCGTAAACCACAAATAGCAGGGAGAACCAGGTAAAGGTTTTTAGTTTCAGATGCAGGATGTGTGATGCAATCCACTACAGGGTTTATGCACATATGCACAGAGCATATTTTTGAGCTACTGTACTTTGAAATCTGTGCCAGACATCTATGCAGCCAGACAGTAAACAAAGAAAAAGATACCTTAGAAAGGCCAGGAACCTTCAACAGACAGAGGGTTTTCCTCAGAGACTGGAAGGGGAAGCGTAGTGTAAAGTCATGTGTAAAGTCACAAAGGTTAGTAGGCCAACCAAGAGCAGCACTGTGCCTGTGAGCTACACGTATGGGATGGATCTGAAGTCACTGGGAGTTTTGCAACTAATTTCAAAAGAGGTAGGACTGCCCCAAGTGTTTTGACATCAGTTTCATTCCATTGGTATCAACCCATTTACTTCAGATTTGGTCAAGGATGCACAAGGTGAATTCCATCTGCTGTCAAAGAAGATTGTGAAATTTTATATCTACTGCTTAATATAAAAAACATTTTCCTCTGACTATCAAATGCTTCATGAAAATTTTGCTGGAGTCTATGTAAAAAATGCTTTCTAACTGAGCCATTGAACACAGATTCCACTGCACAATGAAGAATTCTAATTGCAGTGAATATTAACTGCAGACTCTTCCAGATCCCAAGATGGAACTTTGTTATTTAAAGTTTTGGTATGTGGCTTGCATTTCTTCAGAAATTCTGTGAAATTAATGAAAAGATTGAGGAAAACACTGTGGTATTTTGATTTTTTTTTCCCTCCAAAGCCAAATATAAGTTTAAAAGCAAAGCTGTACAATTGGTTTTAGACTTTAAGAAGGCTTGAAGGATTATTTCCCATTCTTCAGTTGCAAGTGAATATGGCAACTAAACATCTGGAAATAGAATATTAAGCATAAAATGTATTCATAGAAAGCAAGGCTGCTGGAATATGGTATTACTTCTGCTGATTTTGATTTGGCTTTTGAAGTGTGAAGGTTTTTTATTTAGTTAGTTTTCAGGTGATTTATTTTTGATCCACTTGTAATAATGATTATTATGACATGAGTACAATAATGTCATGGCCAGCTAATGACAGTCTTCTGCACCATCAAAATCAATTTGTCATGCCTGTTGGGAAATATAGTTTCAGGTCTTTTCTCCCCATCATAATGAAAAACACCCGTAGCGTCAAAAGTTGTTTTCCTTGTCTGTCAAACAGTACAATAGAGAAATTTTGAGAGGTTTTAGAGCTCTTAACTTCTTTCTTTGGAACCTCTGAACACTGGTTCTAGTGAAGCAGGAAAACGAATGTTCTGCTGGAGGTAGAGAAGAGACTAAGTAGCAGAAGACATTTAATTGCAGAGAAGCCAAATAGGAGGAAAACTGCAAAATGGGATTTCTTCCTATGAATATTTGTAATCCAGAGGGTTCAATCTCTGAACATCATCCAAAATCTGAGGAGACTGGCAGGAAGTCTGGCAGAGTTTGTACTAGTGATAGGCTGTCTGGGAAAACAACTTGTATCACCAAGAATTGGTCCTTGTATTTCGGTGGCGGTTTTGCAGAAAAAATACTGAGAACTGTAACTGATCTATTGAAAGGTCTTAGTCATACTGACGTTGTCCTGTCTTCAACTCCTTTCTCCCTGTATACTATCATTGCCTGAAAAGTAAAGAAAAGAATAATCATGTTTCTATCTTCCTGCTTCACTGGGTAGGAGTGTGCTACAGTTGAAAGACTGGTGCAGTGCTGTGCAGGGTAGGGAGAAACCAAGTTTACAATATAATACTGATCTGCCAACTCTTTTCTAATATGCAAAAGGAAAAGGATTTTTGCTTTAGAGTGATCTCCCTACATTAAAGGGATTTTCTCAACAGAGTTTTTTGCTTGAGATTCTGTGTTTTCCTCAGGTTTCATCACAGGTCACACATCAACAACCTTCAACAGTAATTAGCTGGATGAGACCTGTTAAATCCAAGAATTGGGTTTTTTCAGAAATGTAGTTGATCATAACATGCTCAGGACCAGAGGGGTGGTTAACCTCCCAAAGATTTTGACAGCTGCATGGGAGCAACTGACCCTGATTACCTGAATAAGACATTTTCATGCTAAGGGTTGGATTTGCTCCCTCCCCTGCAAGCTAGTGGCCAAAACTAGTTTGCCAGTTTGAGAGCAGAATTAGTCCTGAATCTGCAGTGTCCCTGCTCTTTATATGCCTGGGGTTATATGGTGGTCCTATGTCTGGGTTGAAAAAGATGATTAAGGTTCTTTAAGCACAGCACTAATAACAGAAAATTAAGGGCCCGTTGACTCTTTACAGGAAGCCTATTAAGCTAATACCAACAAAGCTATTTTTTCCATTTTAACTAACATGGTTTTGTTGTTTGTTTTAGCTGCTTTTGTTGTAATTCACTCTGGCTTTTTCTCAACCCTTGCACTTTGCCTTTGTGATCTCTGTTTTCTTTCCATCCAGAGTTTCCTTTTCTATGCTTCTCTCAGACAGATTCCTTCCATCCACTACAAGAATAAGTCTCAAATCAATTGTTGATTGAAATCTTGGTTCCCTGGGTGTTTCTCTCCGCTGCCTTTAGTAGTGTCAAGATTCAAGATACATTTGTTTTTCTTTCTTGCCATTACACAAATAGTGCTCCCCAGTAGGACTTTGAAGTTCATATTGTATTCATTAATAAGATTTTAAATCTTTTTGAGACAGTCACTCCTAGTCCTTCTTCACCAGCAGGATGCGTAGCCCATTGCATATGAATTGGTTCCGGGAGTGGGGCCAGGGAGTAAGGGAATGGGGCTGGGCCAGGAAGCCGGAATAGCTGCTTCCCTAAGTGTAGGAAAAGGGATTTCTGGGTCCAAGCTTGTGAGGGCTGAGGAGATGAGAAGTGCTGTCATCTGCATTGACCATGGCAGGGAGTGGGGTCTGCTATGACCCCAGGAAGGTCACGATTTTTGAACCAGCTGTGATTTCAAAAGTTGGTTTGACCAAACCAGGATGAACTGTTTCCAGCAGAATTTTGGCTACCCACAACCTCTGTTGGCTTAGTCCTGTATTCCTGATGCCAATCCATTGCCCAATGATGTCAGCGGGTGTTTTTGGGTTTGCAAGGAATGCAGGAATGGGATCTCTGAAAAATAGAATCTGTATGGTAGAAATGTTACTAAAACTGAAAGATGTTTTGCAAAAGCTTGCCTGAAACATTTTAGCAAGAAAACTGGGCTCCTTCAGGCCCTTGGCTATTGTTTTTATGAATTATCCTTGCAGGTAGCTTGCATTCTTCCATGCTGTCATCAGACGCTTTTGTGAAATGCTTTTGAAGGCAAATAACGCAGGAGACTCTTTCTGACCAAGGCAGCATACACCAATTGCCTGGTTACCACTGAAGTTTGCAAGATTTTGGAGTACTTTTATGAATTATGCCTCGCCAGATCATCATGGATATTTCAGTGGATCTTTTGTGGAGCTGATAACATCTCTCAAGTGTTGAAGATTTTAGCTTTAATTGATTTTTGTCCTAGAATTTAGCAGTATGCTATTGTGTCTTCGCTGGCCTTTGCTAATGTTTTCATTAGTTGTTAGAGTGGAGTGGAGTCACCACACTTCAAAGAGTATTTTCTGCCAGAGTCAGTAGTATGGCTGTCTTTAACATTTCTTCTCATTCTTGACAAAGGAGTAGACTTTCTTTTCTTCTTCTTGGTTTTACTCAGTGGCGTGTAAGGTCTGAGACAGGAATTTGGTTCTTTGTAGTAGATGTGTCACACATGGTATGAAGCAATGCCTTTGTTAGTGGGTCTGTAATGGACTCATTGCTGGGTCTTAAAATCTGCAAGTGCTTCCTGTGCTTTTCTGCAAAGGGCTGATTCTAGTTTGATGCAGAAAATAGTATTACCTTTTCTAATGCAATGCTCTAAATATTCAGGGATTCCTTATTAAGTGTCTGACATGCTTTATAAATTCACCAGGGTTATCCCCAGGTACCTTTAGGATGAAAGCCTCTGAAATGTGTCAGCTAGTTAGATGTTAGCTTTTATACTCAAGATGTCCTAGACACCAGAGAGTCCCTGCTATACTAGTGTGTTGGATTAATTTCCATGTAGCCTTCAGCCACTGCTGTGTGTTGGCTTTTGTCAGACTGTGACAACCCCAACTGTGTTGGGGTTTTCTTACCTTCTGAGACAAATGTCATTGGCCTTTTCTGACCTTGCCTTGTTGTCACACAAGAGATTTTGAAAGGTCTTTTGAAATTACTTGGCTTCTCCCTTGGTACGATAATATTGCAGAGTACTACTTCCTGTATTTTCATGCTAGAACATAACAGTTTTTACAGTGGTAAAGTTTTAAATAGAGTTTGAAATACTTGGCATCGGGATAGAGGTTTTTGCATGCAATATATTAGTCAATGTGACTTACTAAACCCCTAAAAAGAGTGACTTGTGCAAGAAACTGCATATTCCCTAGTAAATCATAGAAGTGTAGGAATGGGAGGGAGCTCAGGCAACCAGTTCATCTCTCTGTTTTGTGGCTGAGCCAAGACTATTTTTGACAGTGATGTGTCTAACTTTTCCATAATGGACTCCAGTGATGAGGATTCCATGACCAGCTTTGGTGAGCTGTTTTTGTTAGTTAGTTTGTCCTAATAGCCAACAAATCTTTTACCACACGGCAAGCGGGACTCTTCTTCTAACCTTGCTGAACCTGAAGAACAGTTGATCACTGTCATATTTATTACAGAATCTTGCATATTTGAAGACTTATGTCTTCCCTCAGTCTCTTTTCTAGACTAAACAAACCCAAATCTTTCAGCTTTTCTTCCTAGATTGTATATTCCAACCTTTTTTATTTTTTTTTTCTGGACTAAATCTGCATGAATCTGGAAAGATGTAGTTCAAAACTGGGCTTTATTTTTGGTTTGTTGAGGTATCACAAGTGCCAGAAGGTGTGGATTAATTACCTCTCACAGAACACCATATTTGCAAGAGAATTATACTTCTAACATCTACAGTTCTGTAGCTAACTTGCTTTTTTCTACTTTGTAGCTGTTCATTTGATTTTCCTGCTGAAGTGCAGAGCTTCAGAGTTTTATTTTATCCCACCAGTTTCACAGGCAATGGTTAATTGACAATCATTTCAACCTGTCCTGTGAAGGTTTTTCTACTTTTCACAGCCAGATGCTCTGCAAATTCGAAGTCTGTATTCCACCATTCTGCTGGGCTTTAGTCAATCTTTTCAAAACAAAGTGATAATAATACAGTTTTCATCCAGGAATCATATAGTAATGTATTTTGAAGAACTTTCTTCTACTGGTTTCCCGATGAAATTGCTGAGGGCATATTGTGCAGCTTGTGTCCCAATCTTTCTAAACTTGAGATGCTATTTTCTTTTTCTCCCTTAACCTGTGGGCCATAAACATGGAACAAAATAGGATGGTCTGAGATGATTTATTTTTCATCTCCATTAGGAAGATTGTCCAGAATACTTCCTGTGTCCCTGTTTCCCCAGCCCTTCCCTAGAGCCAGTAGTCACTTCTGGTTGGTCTGGTCTGAGTCACACCTGACAGTTTTATTAGTGCTCATGAACAGCATTGGGCAATGGCTGGATCACTGGCTGAAACTTGGCAGGATGTCTGTAATATCACAGATTTGGGCTTCTGGCAGGCAGGCAGCTGACACCCTGGGACACTGCTTTGACAATGGACGTCTCTGTTCATCTCAGAAATAATTGTAACAGAAAAAAAAATAATCTTGCTGTGATAGTCATCTACAAAGCAGAAAAAAAATTAAAAAGAAAACATAGAAATTTACCTAGTGTCTGGTCTATTCACTAACAGGTTTCTCAATACTGAAATCGTTCCTCTTTTCTTCCCAAATTATTTAAGAGCAATAAACATACTCATCAGCTGACTTGTCCTCCAGCGGCTTTGAGAGTTTTTAAAGGGCTGCTTTATTTCCTCTCCTTCATTCCTGGCAAAATCACAAATATCTAACTGAACTCATATTACTTAAATAGAAAGTAATAGAAGAAATGGTTGTACAAGTAGTTCAGGGTCTGGTCACAAATATGCACTAAGCTGCTGGTTCTCCTGGGTGAATTTCACCTTGAACAGAGAAAACAATTACACCTTGTTAGCTAAAAAAAAGTGACCATCCTTCTTGTATTTTAGTCAGTCCAGCTATAGAGTGAAGTGGAAAGACAAAAGGGGACTCTAAAGAGCCTGATAACTCAGTGGTTATTTATAGCAAAAGAGAATAATCACAAAATAAGATGAAAATATTTTTTTTTAGACTGTTATACTAAAACAAATCAAAACCAATTTGAACCAATAAATAATGGAGTGTTTAAAAAGAACAAAAATACTAACGAAAACATGACTTTTTAAAATGTTTCTTCTGGAACCGTGCTGTTCCAGGTGCAGTAGTAAATATACCTCCTTTGAATCACTGGAGATGAAAACCAGCCATATACTTGAGCTTAGGTGGTTCCTATGGCTTTATAACTCTTTTGTATCTTTTGAGCATTCAGGAAAATACGGCACACAGATTTTTATACTACGATTCTGGCTACAGAGGCGCAACACATTCTTTTCTGTTTTTAATAAGTCTCTCTCTTTGTGCAACAAATCCTTCTAAAAAATGGTACCAGCAGTGCTAACCAATGGGTAGCAGCTAGAGGCTGGGGGGAGAGGAATTGCTTTGGCTGGACAGAGACTAAGGGATTTGTACACCCAAATTTCTATTGTTTTTAATAAGAATTTGGCTTTACAAAATCATAGCCCTCATATGTATTCAGTCTCTGAGAACTGGAGGTCTCTAACCACGCATTCCTATCTTGCGGAATCCAATCCCCCCTGGCTGGTGCACCAGCGGGGCAGGCAGGTGTGGCACTGCACACAACTCCTGGCAAGGCTCCTCCCTTGTCAGGGGCACTGCTGCTGCTCTGCTTGAGAGCATCTGCCATCTGATGGCTGGGGCTTACAGCTGGGGGAAGGAGGAACCCGTATCCCACCGGGAGGGCAGAGGTTACTTAACAATCTTAAGAAGGTTTACTGTATTACAATATGAATTGGTTTTTCTTATTATTTCAGGGGCTTTTCAGGAGATTAGGAGAGACTTAGTAAAAATACAGGGTACTTGTGCATTCTACCTATATTCCATATGCTCTGGTAAATTGGCATTCTGATTCTCTGATACAAATGACTGAAAGATGTGGAAAAATAAACTTAAAAAAATCCTTTTAATAAAATTGATTTCCTCATTTCTGTTCTGATGGGAAACCTGAGTAAAAATGTGGAAGTGTTAAGTATATAACAAGGGGATGCTGATTTATTTTCTGAAGACCTCTGTGATCATTGAGAACTCTATGTTTAGGATTATTTACAGGAGGGCTAAGTGCTACTGTTATTTTCTTGTAGTCAGTTCATCAGTGGCTGATAAGTAAAGAATGTAACTTGGTAAGGTGTTGCGGGCAAAGGGAATTTTTGCAATAATGTTTGCATTTTCACTACCTTTCGAGGCACTCTTTAATTTGTACAGAGAGAAGGACAGCATTCACTGCTACATTTGCTGGTTAAAAAATTTCAAAGGAGTAGATTCTTGAGCAGACCTTCGGTGGTGGTGCAGTTAGTTTAACATATGTTCACCGTAAGTTTGTTAGTGTGGGAGATGTCAGAAAAATGAGAAACTTTGAAACCTTGATCAAGGCATCAAGACAATGGGACACATCATTTTGACACAGGAATTTTTATGGATTGCATGAGTCTGGCTGTGCTCCAGAATTAGTTCCAGGCTGAATTATGGTTCCATTCTGTATCTTCCTTCATGTTAGAAACCTGAGTAGTGAGTGGTTATTACACTGACCTGTATTACGTGCACTGTTCAAGCACGCTGAGTACAGCACATAGTTGTGACTCTATTTTTAAGTACACTTCCCTTTTATGTGTTTTTCCTTAGAATGGTTCTGTAGGTTAGTGTTGGACACAACTGTACACACAGTGTGTGTGGTTCTAGAAGGGAAGTCACACTATCTGCCAGTGCTGAGCATAAAGAAGAGGGGAAGTGCTCCCTAAACTGTAGGAAAAGAAGGTATGAACAAACATAATATTTTTACTTTCTTGCCATTACAGCTGCTGCTTTTATCTCAAGAAAATAAATGATCAGTGCAGATAAGGTGATGGCTGAAATTCTCCATATGTTTCCATAGATATGCAGCTTTTTGGCAGAATAGCACAATTCTTTGTGCAGGCAACTGAATCACCAGAACTAGTGGGCTAGATAAATGTGAGGAATTATATCTATTAATGTGAGGAATTGTATTTGAATGTCTCTTTAGTGCTTAGGATATCTCTAGTGTCACTGGCATTAGCCTGCCTTCCCACCTACCTTTTCTCTCTCTATGCCAAACCTTTCTGGACTAGTTTCTGCTAGTGAAATACCCACAGAACCTACCAGTCTGTTTCTGAGTTCGTGCCACCTGCCTGTGTCCTGACCACATCAATCCCTGTGGGGTTCAGCCCACATCTTAAAACTGAGGGAAATGCGTTCTCATTCTCTTTCTTTTCTGTCTTGCTTGTGGTTACAGAAAAAAAGTGTGTAGAGAATATGTATAATTTCATCAGAAAAAGGCCTGTTTTGTGGTGTTGAATCAAGCATTCCTTAGGGTTCTTACCTTACCAGTCAGTAGATATTGAGATATATTGAGATTTTTTGCCTGTTTTGGTGAATTAAAACATTTCACCAGGAGAATGATGTAACACTCTCCAGGGCTGGGGTTTTTGTACTTGATGCCCTCCTACTTATGTTCCTGCTGAATTTTCCCTATGCAGTTTCTGGAGGGATAAGAAAAAGAATGATTTCTAGAAAATCTATCGTAGGATATTTACTACAGAGGAAGGAGAGCTAGATGTATTTATTGAGACTAATAGGCATCTAGAAAGTGAAATAGTACTTTTTAAAAAGGAGGAAAATAAAAGGGGGGGTGTGTGTGTACAGATGGTGAGCAGGACAGTGGGAACCTGCTTTGGCATCGTGGTGGCTGAATTTCTGCTGGGAGATGTAGGTTAAAAGTCTCTCAGCAGAGGAAAAACAGAAAATCAAGGCTGAGACTGAGCCATTTGTGTGTGGTATGTGTGTGTGAGTGTGTGTGCAATCTTATACTGCACTTGTCTTTGTGTTTCCTAAGGGCTGGTTTAAGCAGCTTCCTGCTTAGTTTGCTGTTGTCTGTGTATTCCATTTCAATGTGCCTAGAGGCCTCTGATTGATTTATGTGTTACTGCCAGCTTGAGACAGCTAATGTGGTTATCACCTCTAGCTGTTTACCCCACCCTTAAAGAGCTAAATAACTCCAGTGGTTCAGCAGCTGGTTTGTGAACAGCTCAAATATCAGCTCAGGGAGAGTGAGGGGGACACTTGGGCACAGTAACCTCACCAGCTGCCTGAGGCTGAGCCATCTCTTCTTGTTCATGTGAGCCACTGTCCCCTCCCATGGCACAGACCAGGCACAAAGCAGTTCTGTGGCCAGGTGCCCTTTTGAATATAGCTTAGATACACAAGAAGTAAATGTTACAGTGCTGAAGGTAGCCATTCTAGTATAGTTCATCTGAATGAAAGTGCCTAAAGTCTGTGTATAATGAGAAGCCTCATTTGCATATGCTAAATTGGGGAGCATTGTTAGGATGAGGAAAGCCCTTTCAGAGTGTACCTGGAAATGGGCACCTCAGGAATGTCACTGGGAAAGGAAGACACCAGAGACTGGGATTCAGTCACTTAAATATGTCTCTGCTTCTGGACCTGTTTTTTAGATTCTTTTCATAACTCTAAGTGGAGAAATGGATACTCTTTTACAGTATAGAGCATTTCTAATGACTCAAATAGACATTCTAACCTGTTCATTCCTGCCCCATTTTTGCAGCTGCCTCCAGCCCAAATAAAAGTTAATTTCTCTTAGTGCTCACCTACTGCCTAGTGGATTTTTGCAGTGTGTCTAGAGTCACTTGACTTAGGGTTCTCATCTTAGCATTGTGGTTTAGAGAGAGAAGAGAAACTTCTGGGTACAGATGTCAATAGTATCAATTGCTCTGGGTTTCTGGGAAATGTCTAGCTGGTACAAACTGTGCAAACAAATATCTATAAAAACCTATTTTAAATTCGAGTTTACACAGTTGAAGAAAAAACTTACGTTTCATTTTTCTGTCCAAGTTAGAATTACAAAGGTAGATGCATATAAATAATGTTTTTCCTTGAAAATTTTATCTAGTTATTTTCCATTTCTTTCTCTTTTTTTCTTGTTACAGTCTCCATGCTTATATAACAGCTCTCAAGAGGAAGCTGCTAACAAGCCCATCTGCTTGTTTGTGCCAGCTGTTTTAGTGGAGGCATGCTGGATGTGACTGAGTTCCACCTTCTTTTTTGAGGTACATTATATGTGAGACACCATAATATATGGTTCAGTCAGAATGATAGCTGCTTAACCTCTTGGTACTCTTTTCATTAATTCTTTCTTGGATCAGTTATTGTGTTTTGTCTGTCACAAAACTGGGTTGAAAACTGCTCTGGGCATGGAATGTGTCATTCATTTAAACAACATCAAGGCACACTGTTCATGTTTAATTATTACTTTAATGCGAGTGCTAAACTGTTTTCAGTTACATCTAACAAACATGTTTGCTGGGACTGGTTGCTGGCTGACCTCAAGTAAGGGCATGTTAGGCTAAGCCTTGAAATGCTGCATCAAGCTGTCATCTCAAATAGGAGTGAGCTCATTCATCCTCCCGTGAACTATCATATAGATGAACCAATGGAAGCAGGATATATTAACTGCCCACCACAAAGGACATTGCAGTGTGCTGATTTATGATGAGCAAATTCTAGAGTAATCCTATTGATGATGCCTAAAAACATCTGTTCACAGTGTTGCAGTAGCTAAGCTAGGAATACTGTGTAGTAGATGAAAGCCACCTGTTGATGAAATCTTTAAAAACTATATATAAATATTTCTGTTGGTGCTGTTGCATCAGTTCTTTTTCAGGATATCCATTATGGCATGACACACTCATTTGGAAATAATCAGAATATTTATAGGCCCGGTTCCAGTAGAATATGAGCATGTGACCAGTGCTCTTACTTTCAGTTGCTCAAAAAACCAGTTTGATGCAATGTTTGGAAGTGACTGTCATGCAAAAGTAACTTTAATGACAGAGAGAAAAAAAATCTACATAGAATTTTTTTTCAGAATAAGGTACTGTAGAAGGTAATGTAAACAGAATAAGGTAATGTAGAAAGCAAGGTCTAAGCTGTGTCTATTTGAGAGATCATTCTAAAAGATTAAGAAGAAACCACCACAATACCTAATGCCTTGGTTTTAGTAGGATTTGAGGGGTTTTGACATGGTCCAAATAAATTCCTTCTGAGCAATGGATTTTGGGACATCCACAATCACTTCATAGGGCTGATGCATTCCAATCTGAAACTAAGTCAGAGGGCACATCCACTTCAATTGACCTACCATTCACCCTGATATCATCATTGCTCTATCCAAGCAGTTGACTAATATAATGACAGCACTCCTATAAAGATGCAGACCTGACTTAAAACTTCCTACAGGCATGATCCTAAGGCTTGAGAGACTTGTTTGTTTCTAACTAACATCTGTTGGGAAAATCCATTAGATCTGTCAGTGGATTTGTTTTGACATCTGAGACCAAACTTTCCTGGGTTCTCCTTTTTATTTTCTTCCTTCCTGCCTATCTTTCCTGTTTCTCCACTGAAATGATGCTCATCACTATCCTTTCTTCCTGCCAGTGGCAGTGGGAGCAGCAAGCTGGGCTTGGCTTGACAAGCACCAAATGAAGCTTATATGTGCCAGGAATGTGTGCCTGTGTTAGTGACAGCCACTCGCTTACCAGTTATTGTACCAGAGTCTTTTGAAAGAGAATTTGTAAGTGGGAATGACTGTGAAACCAGTTGTCTTTTGCTGCCCTTAATGTAGAACCATTAAGAGCTTTAAAATTTCAACTCAACTTTTGAGTTTGAAGAAAGCTCTCTTTGTAAATTTCCTGGCCCAGAGTGCTCTTACTTCATGCTCTTGCCACGGTACTCTGTTGGTTTGTCGTGGTTCTAAGGAATAAATCCTGTTTTAAATTTCCTTGGTTTCTTATAACAAAGGGCTCTGGAGGAAAGAAAATCTTTTAATCCTCCCAGCAATAACCTGACACGACCTTCTAAATACACTATTAACTCAAAAATATTAGCAATATTTTGTAGCTGTCTTAAGAAGAGTTTACAATAGAGATGGACCAAATATTTAGAAGAATAATTATACTTAGTTCTGAGGAAATTAGTATCCATAACACAATTACACATTTAAAAAGGGCTAAATGTTAAAAACTATTTAAAAAGCCAGGCAGTAGGGTATTGTTCAGTAGCACTGGCAAAACAGACAGTTTTCTGCATGGTCTTTCTAGGCTTGTGATTTCCTGACTGCCTTAGCACAAATTACTTGCCTTCTCTCTGTTCTTTAGTAACTCCAATCTGTTTTTTCTTTCCTTCGTAACTGTTTAGCTTTCAGAAGATGTTCAAGAATTTTTTTTAATATGCTCAATGTGAGATACTTCTTAGAAGGTCTGCAGGAGGAGACAGTTTTCTGCAAACCTGGTCTCTCTGCTATGTCAGTAGGCTGCCAAGAGTTGCACACAGCTTAAATATCGAATAGTTGTCTTGTAAAAATTGAATCCTGTTGTACTAGTATAAACACATTAAAATAACTAATTTGGAAATAAAATTATAGCAGTAAATAATCACAAAGGTAGTAACTTAAAATTATGTATCCAACACTATACTTTGACTGGGGACAGAGATGAACCTCAGCTTGGGATGCACAGCAGAAAAATTCAGAAAAAAGTCAGTAGGAAAAGCTAAAGAAAAGAAATTCAAGCTTGTTTTGTCTCTTTGGTTAAAATACCTGAATTCAGAGATAAAGTAGGGTTTTGGAGCCTGAAGTTTTTTTGTTACTTTTATGCTTCTCAGGTATGCATTTTGTTATGTAGCAAGTAGCAATTGTGCATTCCCTCATAAAAATACTTGCTAAATCCAGCAGCCTTTAGTCAACCATTCTCCATAATGAATTTCTATTAAATATCTGATCTAAACCTAGTGAAGTCAGTGAGAGTCTTTCAGTTGCTTTAAGCACAAATTGCAAAATAACAGCTAGATCCACGGAGAGACATGGGGATATGATGCCCCAGAGAAGGATGTACACAGGTATCCTCTGCTGCTATGTGCCAGCTGGTTGCCTTGGAGCTGGTAATAACCATGCTGTCTCTCTTGAGAGGAGAGTGCTCCAAGGGTGAAATTCCCACTTTGAATTCTGATTTGAACCCAGATGAGCAGTTCCAATGGAAGCATATGCTTGGTGCCAACTCCTCCTCCTGGTATAAGAACATTTTTGGGCAAAGAAGCGTAACACAGAAACAGTAAGGTAGGAAAGGATCACTGAAGGTCATCTAGTCCAACCTCCCTGCTCAAGCAGGGTGCCCTGCTGCACATTATTCAGGATTGTGTCCAGACAGATTTTCAATATCTCCAGAGAAGGAAACTCCACACACAGCCTCTCTGGTTAATCTGTCCAACACAGTAAAGAAGTTCAGCCTTATGTTTGAGTGGAACCCCTTCTGCCTCAGTTTCTGCTCATTGCCTCTTGTCCTATTGCTTGGCGTTGCTGAGCTGAGCCTGCCTCCATCTTGTATAATACAGGGCAGTATCATGGGAGAAGTGTGTCAGGAACAGCCAGGTGTGAATTACCTGGGTCTTTGGTATCCCACTTTTGCAGCCCAGGCCCTCTGTCATGGCAGAAGAGGAGGCAGGAGCAGCAGCTCCACTGTGGTACTGCAGTGCTATAGTACTGCTGGCTCTAACACAGCGTGTCCCTGTTGTGACCAGCACAATGGCTGTAGTGTCCCTGGTCCCAGCCATGATCAGTCCTCCAGCAACTATCACTTTTCCCCAAAAGCCTTCTGCTTTTCTTTGAGGGTTGTATTACTGTGTTGACTAGCCTCTGCAAACCCCTCTCTGGACTGTCTTCTCATTCTCCTGTGTGTTACTTTCTTCTGACAAGAAGTAGTTATAACAAGCAAAGTCCAACTCCTGCTTCTGTGTTTGACTCTGGAGGAGATCCCTCAGGCTGCACCGCCCAGTTCCTCCTCCAACCTTGTCATGCTGATTCGTGCTTTAGCCTGTAGCTTCTATTGTTATATTTATTGCTAAACAAAAGGAGTATTTTCTTGCTCCCTCACTTAGACTGAGTAGAAGATATGTCCACCAGCTTCCAGGAGCTTTGTGGCTGCTGGCTGCTCAGAAAGCTTGCTTGCTGAGCACCACCTCATCTCCAGCAAGGCAGGGTGCAAAAAGCCTGATGGCCTCGCAAATTCAGTAATTTTATCCAAGCCCATATGGATCTTATATTATTCATGGCTTCTGATGGGCTGCATATTCCTCACTGATTTAGTGGTTGACTTGTGATGTTTTTCGATGAGTCAAATCTCTGTAATAGTGACACTACATCCATGTATGTGGTAAATGTGAAGGAAAACAGATGTCTATAAAAATCACTGAGTCTGATTTGGAACGATGAACAGTATTGTGATTAATCAGAACTGTACGGCTCATGTGTAGTATTTTTACAGGATGGGATGGAAATTGCTTGTTTCACACCTATATGATTTCTATCTTAATATTTGGACGCAGTCAAAGAAAGCTAAGTGTTGGGCCGCTTATCTGGTGAGAAATGGCACAATTACTATGAGTTTTGAAACTTCTAGTACAGTCATGCAACCTTGAATTCACTTCAACATTGATTTTTTTCTGGCAATATCTGCACTGTGCTCATATGTAAAAGGAAACAAACAGTAGCCAATGAGTAAGTGTCATCTACAAATGTGGAAAGATAGTGTAGCAGATGCTCTTCAATAGATTTCTCCAAATAAAACATAAATGTTTTTAGTTTTGTTCTTGCAAGTTGCCTCAGACCGAAGCTAAAGCATTTGTTGAACTCTAGATTAAGGACAGAATCCTAATGCAGATTTAATCAGACACTCTGAAGCACAGAGTTACAAAATTCCTGAGATCGGAAGGCAAAGAATTTCGCAAAAATAAGTATCAGCCAAGTCCTATTCCTGTAACACTGGAGGTTGAATAATGGAAGAGCAGTGGCAGAAAGTAATAGCTGAACACAGAAAAATGAAAGGTCTGACCCTATGAACTAGCTTTAAGGTCATGAACAGGATCTTACAAAATCAACACAAATTCATTACTGGAAGAAGTTAGGATAAAATCTTAAGCACAGGGCAAGTGTGATGAGTCAGATCTGGTCAAGTGGTGTATACGTGCAAAATTCTGAATAAAAATAATCAAATTAACATGCAGTGAAGAGAGAATTTCCATAATGAAGCCTGTAGTTTCCTGAAGAGACTTCTCTAGATTGCTAAGCATGGTTTGGACAAGTCACAAGACAAAAGAACTCCTGTTTTGTTGCAAGGCTCTGTGTGCTCTGTAACAGAATTTTGGGAGATGGAGAGACAGTTTGCAGTGCAGGCATATTCTTTTGAATTACTTCCTTTGGTTTCAGGATTGAGGAACTCTCATTTTTTGTGGAACCCTCTTAAAACCTTGTCCTCTGGCTTAAATAAAAACTTTAGAATATTCTAAATGCAGTAATGAAGATCTGGGTTTTGTTGTGCAGAAGTACATAAGATGTATGTTGGTAAATGGACACTGAGTGTAGGTGTTAGATATCTTGCATTTTTTGGTTCTACTTTTTGAAAGATGATATTTCTCAGAATAATGTGAGAAGGCTTGGAACACTGATTTATTCCTGTTGGAAAATCATTCTGCAAATGACTCCAAATTGCAGTAATTTAGAAATCTTGAGGTTCTTTCTATATTTGGATTTGTACATTCTGCAAGCTTTTAGTACAAATATATGGATCTTTGGTAATTACTTTAATTCTTGAATATAACTTTAACTGAACTAAATACATGAATGTACCTTACAGGGCTCAGGCTTTGTGAGACATTTCTGCTAAATCGGCTTATGAATTTCCTTTTGATGAGCTTAATTGTTGACAGATTTTTCAAAAGCCAACAACAGCTTGCTTTGCTAGCTAGTATTCACATGAACTGGATAGTCTTGTGAAGTCCTTTATGCAATTTGCATAATATTTTTCTTTTACTGTAAGATGAAGTGAAATCCTTTGTAGTGAACCTAACAATGTTAGACATTGTAAAGACATCAATCCAAATAAAATTTAAAAAGCAGAAAAATTACCCTCCCAGCCTGTTCTTCATCATCTCAGAATATGCACAGCTAGGAAAAATAGACTTTAAGAAAAACCCCTATTTTTCCCCCAGAGGACTATTTAGAAAAAGGTCCTAAATAATGATATGTGATCTCCTAATGAAGATACTATGAAGATACTTTGCTAGTTTCTTCAGTAGTCCTGTAAATTGAATTTTCATTTGAGATACCCCAAGTCAGAATGCATTACATATGCAAATCTATTCATTAAATCAATAAAATAAATAAGCCATTTTGTCCATCCGTGTGAAACAAATGGATACATTCTGCATCTTATCTACTCAGAAATTTTTGTTGTTGGTGGTAATAGTCTGGAATTTCTGTCTTTGAATTCTGCTGTCTGGAGCATAGGTGGGAAGAGAATGAAACTGTGAGCTAAGCAACAAATCTCTATCCATTATGATGGTTGTGGATGTCTGAGTGAAATGAAGCATGTAGAAGCCTCAAAAATAACTGACCCTGTTTTTCTCCAAACATTTCTGAAGGATTCTGTTCCGTTAATAAGGCCTTAAAAGTAATAAAGACTAGGATCTGTGGATTCTAGCCAAATGAGGCCACATCCTACAGTCCTTGCTTTGTCTTAGTGGAGTAAATTTCCCATGTACTCATGATAAGATGGGGACGAAGGATTGAGTAAGGGCGGCAGGATGGGAAATGGTTTGTCACCTCCGAGACTGCGTTTGCAAACTGCTGGAACCACAAATGAGCTCAGTGTTTAGCAAGATGGTGGATGCCAGCATGAAGCTTGGAAGTGCCAATTTTAATTAAAAACTGCATTTTCAAATCAAGTTCCTAGTTAACAAAGGGTGGGAAATTCTTCCCACCATGTAAGCTTTTTGAATGCTGTATTGACTGTCAAGATGGGTACAGCTTCTCATTCCACAAAAGTCCTGCTACCATCATCTTCCCCATCACCTCCCCCTGCCAGAAGAAAAAGACTACATTGTTTGTGGAATGTCTCCTCGTTCATGTCCTGCATTTAGGCCAGAATAGACAGATTTTATTTTGTCCTCCCCATCCCCCTTCCTTCATTGTTAACAATGGAGTGAACACATGAGATTACCATGGCTCTTGACATGGCTCAGTTGTTTGCCATTTGGAAACTACAGATTTTTTGGTTGTATAGTTGTAAGAGGGGGAAAAAAAAGTATAAAAAGATTCAGTCATTTTCTGTTTATTCCAAAGACAGAGAGAACAGAATACTAGGGGAGAGATGGGGGAAGCCAACAACAAAAAACAAATTAGTTTAAGAACCAGCATGTTCCCCTTACTTTAAGGAACACAGTAAACATTTCAAAAGTGCATGCCAGCTCATTATCTAACCCAGTCTTCATTGGCTTCATGAAAAACAGCAGCAGTTAAGCAATGTTTGCCAAAAGCAAATTTGGGTACATGCATTGCTAAAAAAATGTGACATCCGCTCTGTACAGGTTCCTTAATCTGCCATACAGGGGCAAATCAACATTTCATCATTATTGTTTCTCTCTGTTTAGTCCTTTCATGATTGCTCTTCTAGTCTGTTTTGATCATTGTTTATCCAAAACTGTGGTATGACGTATGATTTGAATTGTTAGCCAGAAACAAACTTCTGCAAGCATTTAAATACGCAGAGATAGTTTTGGTTAATTTAATCTCAAATGTAATATCTGTTTGCAAGTATCTTTCTTACAAATTTTATTGTTTAAAAAAATCTTAAATGGTTGTGAAATATTTATGAATTCCTTTTTCAAGATTTAAGATTTAATTTGTCATTAATTTCATGTATTTTTAAAAACTAGCTTTGTTTTCTAGTTCAGGAATAACACAGTGTCTTCCTTTTTCAGTCAGTTTGGTGTGGCATATGCAGTTTACAGTTATATTGTTAAATATACTGTGTCAAAGCATTGAATATGCTTTATATTCAAGTATTGTCATTTATTGTAATAACAAATGATACAGCATATTTCATTAGTTGTTCCTTATAGATAAGCTACCCATTCCTTAGTAAATACATTCCTCTGTTTGTTCAAAGTATATAAGTTTACAAATATTTTCAATCACATTGAGCTTTGTTTACTTTGGGAATAACTCTTAATCAAGAGAAAGGCAAGCATCTATTGAACAAGTGTTTTATTAAATAGCTTAAAGAATAGTTCCCTTCAGAAACCATAGAAGATTTTCCCCAGAGTCCTCACATTTTCTGGTGTGACTGTTTGGGTCCTGTGGGCATTGATTTCTCTCATCTTAAGTCTCTGCCTTCAAAGTTATCAGGTCATTTTAGTAAGCTTTATTTTGTTTTGAAATCTATGTACTCTTCTGCCATATGTTTAAAATTCAGAGTTGCTGTGCAACTCTGATCATTAGTTTTCCTATTCCACATATAGTACATCATACTCTTACTTTTTTATGAGCAAAGAAAAATTCTTGTTTACTTGTTTCTTAAATATAAAGTTTCTGATTTTTTAATTTTTATTTTTAAAAAAATAGAAACCCCCTGATTCAGAATTTCTTAATGAAATGGGGAATTCTGTTGGTAGAAAACAGTGCCACTTTGCTTATGTTTTTGAAATGTTTATCTCATTTTCCCATGGGGAGAAAGAAAACAGCTGGTGAAATTAGGATTTCAAAATGGGAAAAAAAGATTAAATAAACACCCATTTGACATTTTATCAAAAGCTGGAAAATGCTGGTAAAATTTATCTTTGCTAATTTTCCCCTTCCTCAAAAATCCCTCTTGTTATTGTTGAATTTGTAAATCCTTATGAGAACCTGGTGACAGAATGCAGATTGGATTGTCGTTTGATTTTTTTTTAGATAGTTATGTCCAAACCAGAGTATATCAGTATGTTCCAATATTTATTTCAGGCTTTTCTTTGTGAAGCAAAGATTGTTTCACTCCCATGGTGTGGTTACTTCAGTCAATGCAGTACAATCTGGGAAGGATGCTGTCATGGAAAATCAAGGTGTTACACTTTGAAAACAGTTTTTAAACAACAGGAGAAGAGCATTAACATGGTCAGTCAAAAGACCTGCACCTTGGCTATTAGTGTTGATGGGGGAAATGCCAGAGGGAGGGTATAAGAGGAACAGTACATGCTTGTACCAAAGGTCTCAGCACATTTTTCCTGATAGCAGCCAGCAGAAGGTGCTCAGGGAGAAACACAAGAAGCAGGGCAAGTAGAGAGTGATTCTTCCAGCTTCTGACACTCGGCAGTTTTAGGACTCCCTGTGCTGAAGCTGCATCTTAAGCACTGTTTTTATGAACCACTGAGTGAAGAAGCAACAATAGGAACAATGGATCACTGTTCAGCATCAGTGGCAACTGCGCTTAGAAATAAGTAACAGTGCCACTTCAAAACGCTTGACATGGACAACAGAGACAGAAGAGCCAGGAAATTATGGTGGTGCTAAAGCCACACCCATGGCCAGAGGCAGCATCTCACAGCTCCTCCAAGTTGTGAACTCCTTGGGAGCTGAGAATCCCTACCATGCAGAGAGGTAGGAGCCAAGCTCACCATTATATAATGCAGCAATTTCTGCCCACGTGGTATCTTACTGGGATATGGTGTCTTGTTCTTCAGTGTAGGGGTTCCTGCCTGGGTGTTCCTGCTGAGATTTTTGTTTGGTGAGAGCTGGCTGACTTTGCTTCATACCAATACATGATGCCACCAGTCACCTGATCTCTTGAGGTTGACTTCTGCATTCCCTCAGAGTTACTGTCTCATTCTCTGGTTCCTGTTCAAGGATCTGCTTCATGTAGGCTGAAAGCAATCCCATGTCTTTTCCTCTGGCAGGCCTCTTTGTGGCCTCCCCAATAAGTAGCTCTGCATAAGACTTCCAGCACAATGCTTGCCCTAATAAGTGATCAGCGGTGTGTTTCTTTCCACAGAAAATAATTTGGAAAATTACACAGTCTGAAGGATAATGGGAATTCAAAATCTGGCTCCAGATTTCTTTGTGAACCAGTCTGCTCCTGTGCATCTGCAGAAAGGGACAGGTGGGTTGCTGCAAAGGGCTCGGGAAGCAGCTCCTGCGTGAGCCCCACTGTTAGCCAGTCTCTTGACTCTGCATGAGGCAGTGACTCCTGCTGAGTTCCTGCAAGTATTTTGCGTGCAGCACTTCTCCCTGCAGAGTGGCAACATGCTGGGACACAAAATAGAAGGTCCTGTCCTGGTGTGAGCCCTGCACAGAACGGGAGGGCAGCTGTGATGGATAGGAACTGAGCTGTATTGGTGTTGAGGGTAGTTCCTGCTGTGTTTTGGAGACAGCGTGTGTACGTTTGAAGTTTGCTTGGGGATGCAGGGTAACGTGCCAACACAGGTTTTTGAATATCTCCTTAGGGCACAAATAGCCCCATTCATTGCAGCACATGGCTCTGAGTGTAACCCAGCTACCAGACCATCATCATCTGCATGTGCAGCTCTTCCTTGTTTTGCTTAATTTTGCTCTCACAAGAATATTACTGAACCCCACGTGAATTTTGCTTTTGTAAGGACTGTGTTAAATCAGCAAAAATGTCAGTAGCTGAGATTAGATGAGAATGAAAATTGTAACAGTGTCCATAGTAATAACAAATGAAATGAGTTTTTCCCTGTCACCCGTCTCCCTTTTCCTGAAATTGAGATGCTGTGAATGGCAGACCTTGTTTCCTTTTGCAGTATGATGATTTCTACTACGTCCTTTATCTTTGTCTTTTGGAAAGAGCAAATAGAAACAAAGCTTCACATTTTTGCTTGAAGATAAACTGGGACATTTTAACAGAGTAACTTTGAATAACTGTTTACTTTTACATTGGTCACAGCCAGTTGTCAGGGCTACAGCTACATGGCTAAACTTCCGTAGTTTTTAATAAAAACCTGGGGGTCAATGTCTTTGGAAGTCTGAGAAGGATGGCATTGGTGCAAAGCAGCGGGTATGCTGCCCACTTTTCCTGAGAGAACTGCAGAACTGAAAATACAGCTGATGTGGGTCAGTCCCAGGAAAGTGGCAGGACACAATCTGTGAATTACACTGATGTACACAGTTAACGTGAAGACAGTTTTTCTGTATTTATTTTTCATGGATAAACTTTTACTACCTGCTAAATTTAGACTCTTAGACTCATTTCTGCAAAGCCAGAGCTGAACCACACCCTTCAAATGTGAAGAGCTGTTGCATTAAATCATTGTGCTTCTCAGAGGGCTCAGTCAAATGAGGACAAGATTGCAGGCAGGTGCAATTTCCTTTTAGAAAATTGATAGATGGTGCTTCTGCATTCTGTAATGTGTTGGTTTTAGTCTGTACAAAACACAGCTTGCCTTCTGTTATAACTAGTAACAAATCACACATCTGGAACAAAGAGGAATGTAGCTGAGCAATATTTTATATTTATCTGCAATCTGGTTCAGATCCCCTGGTTCCTTTCAATTTTAACTGTACAACAAATGTACTCCCAGTCTTCATTTTATCACTTGTTGTAACGTTTAACAAAGGTCACTGTGACCCAGAGGAAGCTTAAGAGGAAAGTGTTATGGTGGATCTTGGAAATGGAGTTTAACTATGATGATGGTGGGCATGAAGCCAAGCCCAGCTCTCCTGAGTGTGTTTAATTTGTGCTCTTTATTTTTCCTTATGCTGGCCTGGATTCAATCAAGGAGCCACATATATGAATGAGGCAGAAATGTTCAGTAATTAGTACATCTTTTTCTTCTCTGATGCCTTTTTTCAAAAGAATACTTTGAATTGTTTTCTTTTTCTGTGATTGGATTGTTTAATTAATAACAAAAATGCAGCCACTGTTGAAAAGAATAATCTTCTAGTGAATGCCTAAAATATTTAATTCTGTGCTTAGTAACCACCATCTTGTCAAATCTGGTGACAAACTTTCTTTTAATGGGGATTTTACTTGCTCAGGTCACTAAATTCAACAACATAATGTCCTGGTTTTCTTAATTTGTGATTTTATCAGTTTAGATTTTGCCTGCTTAAAGTCTATCTGATTAGACCTGTGCAAAGGAAATTATTTTTTGTGGTTCAGAGATGCCAAAGCTATCCTGATTTCCAAAATATTCAGATATAAATAATTGCTTATATTATTAAAATTTATTAACAATTATCTCAGAGAGATTTGTGCTATGCTTTGCACTATTTTTTGCAACAGTAGACAACCTACCCATAAGGTAGGTATTTGTGTATCTAGCCACATTTATAGCTGCTAGTGCTTCTGAGTACAAAACAGTCAGAAGGTTAATTCCTAAGAAATTATTTGAGCTTTGGTGTATCACATAGTTTAGAAAATCTTTCCCAGGTTATTTTAAAGGGCAGTGTCATGTCTTACATGGTTTTTTCACATGCACAGGTTTTACTGGCTCTGTAAGACACCATAGTGCTGTGTTTATCAAGTTGTTTGAGCTCAGATTTTACTAATTTATGGATTAATGTACTGTTGCATTGATTATGATTTCTGTTTCCTCTGAGGAAGAAATAACCTGCAGTGCCTCAAAAGTGTGCAGTCAAGTATATGGCATCATGTTAATTATGTTGTGTCCAGTGAAAAATGTTCATGTTTTTGAAACATAATCCATTTTCTGCCTTTTCTCCAACTGCACTCAGAGCACTTTCTCTATTCTTCTGTTATTGTTCCTGTAGTGAAGTTACTTTTGCAAAGAAAAGTCTTTCAGTGATTGTGTAGCTCAAAGTATGTAATTTTTTTCTAAATGTAAATATTCTTGTTTTGTGTCTAACTGCAACATATACCTCTTCTTGCATAGGAAATACACATACTGCTATCACTGAAATTGTCTTGTGGTGATATTTCAAACTGAAATTGTAGATTTCCATGTTTTTCTGTGATGATATTCTTCCTATTCATGCACTTAGTTCTGATCATTACTGTATATTTGGTCAATGGAAGCCAAAAGCCCTTTAAAAAACATGAATCACATTAGAATTTGTTACCAGACTGTTCACAACAGCTCCAGGACATGTGTGTCAAATCACAGTATATTAGTAATATGTTTTCAGTATGCTTTCATTTCCTACCTTCCTCCTACCATTGTGTATTGGGCTACAAAAACAACTGGTGTCTCTAATCAAAGTAAGAAAATGTAGTATTCATTGTTTCAGGATGCCATGAGCAATGAACAGTACATTTCCTGTGGTTCTGTGATTAGTTTTTACTAAAGTGTATTACAAATGTAGCTTTAGCATTGTCTCCAGTTTAAAAAAAATAGGAAAATGTATTAGGCCCTTTATTTGCCAGAATCACAGTGAGTAAAAGTTTAACTATTGTGTCAAGGCTATCTTCTCAACAACACAACGGGCAAACTGAAGTGAATTAGAGAACAAAGTACAAATGTGTTTGCAACCAGCATTTCCATGAGTTAATTCACATTTCACTGTGTACTTACAGAATGCCAATGTGGCACTTGGTTGATGTATACATGCTGAGCAGGTAAGGGAAGGGGAATCATGTTGTAGCATACTTCCCTCATGGACTCATGGGCCTTTCCTCACATGTTGCAAAATCCAAACCCAGCTAATTTCTACCTGTTTTAAGCAGTGCATTGAATTAAAAATGTTAGAATTTCACTTACCTGTGAGTGAACTGCCTAGTGTGTTGGCCATTCTGACCATGGTAGTCAAGGTGGCCATCTCAAAGACGTCACCTCTGGTCAACCAGCAAAGTTGCTGTGTAGTGAAGAGACTTCAGAGACAAATCTAGGCCCTGTTAAAGTCAGTGATGGTTTAGCTGTTGACTCTGATGGCTTCAGTATTTGTAAAATTATTTCAAGATGTCCAAAGATCTGTTTTCTGAGAACATATGTACAAATAGGTCTCTTCTGCAGTGGCGCTGTGACCTGGGACTCAGGATGAGGGAGTTTGCAAAGGGCCAAGAGCAGCTAATTGAAAACTTCCTTTCTGGACCAGAGAAACCAGCAGGCATTTCTGAAAATACCAGTAAAAAGATGAATCATGTTATCTGGTATATCTTAGAACTTCTGATTAAGTATTTAAGAATTTATCCCTAAATATGCCAATTCTTTTAACTAAATGACATTGATTTGTAATAGTACAGTCACATTTTATTATCTTGCATGATTCTGTGGAACAAAGCCCTTTAAAAGCTTGTAGGATGAGCTAAATACCATTAAAAATTTTTTTTGCTATTATTATTTTAAATGCCAGAACAATCAAAGAAGAATTTTAATCTTACTAAGGAAATATATATTTAAAAATATGAATACTTTGCTTCTGCTTGTTAAAACAGTATTAAAACAAGGTGTAAGTGTGTTTGTAGTTAACTCCCAGAGGACTTGGTGTCAGAAGAAATGTCACCCTGTCTTGTCCTTTTTAGGAAGGTGGCCTCTACCAGATGTAAGCTCAGAAATGGCAATTGCCATTCACTAAATGACTAGCAGGTTTATCCTGGATTTCTCTGGGGCCATCTTGACTTTTGGCAAGAGGCAAAGAGCAGGACTATAAGAAAATAGTAGCTCTCATGGGAACAGTAAAAATATGTTGGCATTGTTTAATTCTTTCATAACATGCTAAATTAATTTATTTGTTGAATCTTTTAAAGTATTATGCCATTGGGGAATGTGTTTTTCATATAGCAGTCTTACAAATATATTAAAGTTTTAGGGAGAACAGTCACAGAGTGAACATCACTGGTTATCCATCTTGGGTAACTGGGAGACACAAGGTGATTTTTGCTGCTTTATATATTGTATAGTAATCAGCATCAGTGCAAAGTGATTTTATCTGTACATTTTGCAATCTTTTTGTGCAGATGTAGGCAACTGTAAAACATTCAGGATTGTGGAGTAGCAGATTCATGTGGTTCATAAATTCTTGCTAAGTACCCTGTCATAATACTTATTGTTTAGTAGATGCTTTTGATTAGGTAGATACTTTTGACAGTTTTTATGTTTGGTTCAAAATGTGTGGTTCAGCTCAGTTTCTTCCAGGCCACTGTTGGATATGCTTGGGACTAGGCCATTAATTTTGAGACACAAATGAAATTTTATCTTCAGCTAACTTATTTTTCAGTTGCATTATTTTAGTAGAGGGACCTCATTATTTAAGTTGAAGGGAAACATTCTCTTTTCAATATACCACAGGTTAAAAAAAAATCTCAATTTTATTCCCCATTGTTCTATTGATCATTCGTAAGGCAATATCTTCAAAATGCCAGTACTGCAAGAAGAACTAGCTTTACAGCTGTTTGGAGAGATACTACACCAGAACCGTGTGTGCTATAAATGATTCTCTTCTGTTTACATGGAACACTTTTTGATTTCTGAATCTGTACATGTTAAAGAGGAAAAAAAAAAAAAAAGCCAGGCCATATTTTTCCAGATGGTTCACTATCTTTGCCCATTGCCAGGAGCATCTTCTGTTTTCTACCATACATCCTGACAGGTATTTTGAAGAGAGAAAAACAACAGGAACAACTGAAAGCCTTTGGAGCTGTCCAGGTTTTCCAGATACCCTCCATGTGTCCATTTATCATCTGTAGATATTTCTTGCCCTACATATCTAGACACAGAGAAAGCCAGAATATCGAACATTTTTATGAATACTACGAATCTCAGAGTTAACCTGTGGGCCAGAAACGCTTCATTTATTTGGAAACAAGAAGAAGCTGATGCTTGGACACAGATTGACAGGTGTCTCTTAGAATCAATGGATCTCTGCCAGTATATGCCATGCTTCTCATTTGCAAAATCCCTCTTACTGAATCTGCTGATGATTCTTTTCAGCAGATATCATATTTTTTATTTCTTTTTGGTATTGTCATGAATTGAATGTAGCAGTGGTCAGAGTCATAGAGTAGAAGTTATATACTTTACAATGAAGGAAAAAGAATCTCATAAACTAACAGATTGAAATTAGAAGGACGTGTTCCTTTTCTGCAGGATTGAATTTAACTTCTGGGTTTTTTTCCCAGACAATTAACATACTTATTTTCCTCTTCCAGAGCTTATAACAAACATGTTAGTCTGCATCTATAAATTCCTGAGTGTATTTGCCACCAGCATAAGTCCACCATGGCCAAACTTGGGCTATTTAATTTTTCACCAAAGCCTTTTGTTACACATCCTTACTGAATCAACGTCTTTCCTAATGTTCAGGCTTTTGGCCTAGAAAGTCATATCAAACAGAAATTTTGTTCTAAGTCATCACTTTCAGATCCTCATGTCTTTCTTTCTAGAATTATCTAAGATCAGCTATTCTCCTTTACCTGCAATCATCCACGTCTCCTAACAAATATGGACTATTTTGCTTTGGTTTTGTGGTCTTTTGTATTTTCAGCTTCACCTTCAGATGTTATCTCCAAACTGGCCTTCTGTTTTGCAAGTGATTCCAATCTTCGTTTCTAGTTTTTTATTTTGAGCAATTACCTTTGGGCTTTTCTTTCTACTGCTCCTAATGCTTGAAAAGAATTTCCTGCAACCAGCCACTAAACAAATATGTAGTCTTACTCTACACTCTAAAACTTTTCTTCTTAGTTTTTGGGATTGCTAAAGGAAACTTTGGCAAAAACTAGGTCTGTAGTGATTGTTCCTTACAGGTTGGACTACCTGGTGCTGTATTGTTGCCTTTGGTATTTGTTTCTCAACTGTTCTTTGCCCATAATGTAATTTCACTGGGACAGAGTATTTATGTTTCGCTTATGTTACCACAGGACCCAGTACAAAGGAAACTTCATCCCTAAATAGTGTTGCTAATCATGAAGCAAGTTTAGATAAGCCACAGCATTTTAGGAACTTCCCAAGTTCCAGTCCTCACTGATTCTGGGCATGTGTCCTGCAGGAGACACCAGCCTAGAGGAAACTCCAGAGAGCATCTGCTACCTCAGCTTCTATTGGAGGGATGATAGATAAGTATGCCGCAGAGCATTTGTCTTATGCTGGCTATCTTCAGCACTAGGGTTTTAGGTCATATATAAAAAAAACTCAGAAGGACTGTGGAAGCACATTGACAAAATCTCTGACAATAGAATTGTGGGCTCTCCGAGAGACGAGCATCTGAACATCTGGGGAAGAATGATAGTGGGATTATTCACAACTTCAGGAGGAGAAATCCTGAAAAAAAATGTAGGTAAGTATTCAAAATGTAAGAAAAATGGAGTAAAATTAGGATTAGATAATCCTTAGCATGATTGGGGATCACTAATGTTCAGATGATGAAAAATATGTCCTCTAAAAATAACAAAGCTAAGCTGAAGATCAGGCTATGCTGCAGGGAACCCAGAAAAATGTCCCCATTTTAAAGATATGAGATAACAAATTTCACTTCATGTTTTCTCATTCCTTGCTGTGAAACTGAACTCCAGGTCTTGTTATGGGAATGTTACCTGCAGATGAACTTTGTGTTTTTGTAAATAACAGATGCTTTTATGCCCAGGTTTAGTGGTTTTTTGCTACTCAGATAAATGCTCACCTGGGGATAAAACCTCTCTAATGCTAAGACCAAACTGATTCAGGAGCTTGAAATCCAAAGGCAGTACCACAAGAAATTTAGAAGTGAAACACTGAGAAGAGAAGCAACGGGCAAAGGATGCTGAGAGGAGGAAAGAAAATATAGAAGATATAAGTTAGAAACACTGAAAAATTGAGAAATTGGTTTTCTGAAGAAAGGGGGCTAAACAGGATCTTGAATACAGATGGCAAGATGTTGCAGAAGATAGGTATGAGTAATAATGGGAGAGAGAAATGGGGAAGAGTATGGTTCTTGTTTTTGCTTTCTAAAATGTCTATTTCTAGCCTTTCAATAGCCATGATAATGAACTTCTGTTTTGGTTAAACTGCTGCAAGGCAGCCCTTTTCACTCATAGTAAATCCTCATCTTTAAAGGAAAATGTCACTGTTTCCACAAACAGTCATAAAGTGTGTAATCAAGCTCTCAAGCAGTAGCATACTTGAGATCATAACAACATGTATACATCTTCAGGAGCATGAATCTTAAATTCACTGCTGGTATTTTCCCATGGTCTGGAAAAAGCAATGGCTAAAAGGAGCATTTGTTTTTCAAACTGTGGAACAAAGGGTTTGATGTTGCTGAGTAAGACGCATTGCTTATGTTCAAGAAACTTTAAAAATACTGTAAAATACAAAAGAAAACCACCCTTTCCTCAGGTCTTGCAATGCCTTTGCATTTGTTCTGGTTTATAAAAGAATCATAAAATTGTTTAGGTTGGAAAAAAGTTTAAGATCATTGAGCCCAGCTGTTAACCGAGCACTGCCAAGCAGATTGTCCCTAAGTAGCACACCTACATGTCTGTTAAATACCTCCAGGGATGGTGACTCTGTTACTTCCCTGAGCTGCCTGCTTGACAACTCTTTCTGTAAAGAGATTTTTCCTGATATCCAATCTCATCCCCCACTGGTACAACTTGGGGCTATTTCTTATTGTCCTATGTCTTGTTACCTGGGAGAAGAGACCAATCCCCCACCTGGCTGCACCCCCCTTTCAGGTAGTTGTAGGCAGCAAAAAGGTCCCTCCTGAACCTCCTTTTCTCCACACTAAACAACCTCACATCCCTCAGCTTCTCCTTATTAGTATGTGCTCCAGACCCTTCTTCAGCTCCATTGCCCTTCTATGGACATGCTCCAGCTCCTCAATGTCTTTCTTGCAATGAAGGATCCAAAACTGAGCATGGAATTTGAGGTGTGGCCTCGCAGTGATGAGTATGGGGGGGATGGTTACTGCAGTGGTCCTGCTGGCCACACTGTTCCTCATACAGGCCTGGATGCCACTGGCCTTCTTGGACACCTGGGCACAGCTGGCTCATGTTCAGCTTCTGTCAACCAGGACCTCCAGGTCCTTTTTTGTTGGGCCATTTTCGAGCCACCCTGTCCCCAGCCTGCAGCACTGCCCAGGGTTGTTGTGACCCCGGTGCAGGACCCAGAACTTGGCCTTTTTGACCCTCATACCATTGACCTTGGGCCATCAATCCAGCCTGTCCAGATCCCTCTGCAAAATCCTGCCCTGCATCAGATCACACTCCTGCTTGGTGTCATCTGCAAACTGAGGGTGCCCTTGGTCCCCTCATTGATAAGGTTATTAAAGACTACTGGCAGCAACACTCATCCCTGGGGAACACCACTGGTGACTGGCTGCACTGGATGTAAATCCACTCACCACAGATCTTTGGGCTCAGCCATACAGTCAGTTTGTTACTCACTAAAGAGCATACCAGTCCAAGCCATAAGTGGGCAGTTTCTCCAGGACAATCCTGTGGGAAACAATGTCAAAGGATTTGCTAAAGTCTGAGTAGACGACAAGCACAGCCTTCCCTCATATACAGCTGGGTCACCTTGTCATAGAAAAGATCAGGTTAGTCAAGCTTGTCAACTTAATTTCCTTTAATTTAATGCTCCCTTTATTTATTTTACTCAGTTTTTATTAGAGCAATAAATTTTTCATGGGCTTAGGAAGTAAACAACAAATCTTAAACCAGCTAATTCTTTCTAAACTGTATTTCTGAGAGTCCTGCCTTGACTTAGCATGAGCAGTCCTTAGAATGCAGAGGGAAACTAACACCCCTGTGGATTATCAGCTTCTGATGTTGTGAGCATCAGCTGAATTGACCTGAATGACTTCTGTGGTGGTGTTATAATTTAAACAGAAAATAGTCAAATACTTTGGAAAGAAACTCTAAGAAACTGTAACATGCTTTATTAATGTTGTCAAAACTTAGTCACTAGGAACCATCAACAACTTAGCTTTTGCCTTGTGGTATGCTGCTTGTGAGAACAGTGCAGACTTCCTCAAGCAAGTCTGAATCACAGGCAATCACACAACATGAAATGGAATTGACTGTGCCTATACGGGCCTTTGGGAGGGATGCATGTCTTAAAGGTCCTTTGTCTCCAAAGATATTGCAGGCAATGAGTCTGATAAATCCCATAACTGAAGCAGGGTACCTCTAAAGCTTTGTTTTTGTCTCCTCTTTAATTTGGGGAGAACTTTGGGTTCATTGAGATAATCTGGAAATACAAGGAGTAATCTCTGTAAACTTGGGGATGCTGACAGGTAAGACTAGATTTTCTAGCAGTGTGCAAGAAGAAGAATGGCAGAGGGAAACATCTTGCTCTCATTTCCCTCCCCTTGCCAAAACCCACCACCTAAACCAAGAAATACTGTACACAGACCAGGGACAATGTCACTGTTTATTTCAAACTACTGTTAAGAAGATGTTATTTATTTAAAACTTCAAACAAGATTGCAAAATTATGGGCATCATAATCAGCAAAGGATGTTCTCCTTCCCCTACCATAACATAAACCACAGTATGACAAATTAGGAGAAGCCTGCAGCAATCAGAAAAACCCAAACCTTTGCTCTTTCTTCACAGAGGTTTTCAAGATAAAACACATAAATATTGAAGCTACCCAGGGCAGTAGATGAAGGAGCTCACAATGGCACTGTCAGAACCTGGCTTTCCCTTGACTACCCCCATAAATCTTTTTAAGTTGGATGCAGAGAAGACTTGTGCATGCAGAAGATTCTTTCATTTTATTTGGTGCCAGCCAATAGTGGACAAAGTACTTACACTAGACAATGATAATTTACACATTCTCCTTCACAGCAGACATAGAGCCTGTAGCAGTAACCTAGTTGCAAGTGTAAGGAAAGGAGGAATGAAAAATACTCTATTTTGTACCCTCATCCTGCTTGTCTTGTACATTCATATGCATTTTGGGTAGAATTCCATCTTGGAAACGATGCCTCTTGTAAAAGGCTAGAAAAGAAACTGGTGGAGGAGTTGAGGTCCTGTAGGACTTCAGTAACAGCTTGGGAAGAGAGGTGAAATGTCATTCTCACTTTAACTGTCCTGCTGGTTAGAGCCTTTACACTTTGGTGATGAAGGGAAAATGCCATTTGGTTTAAATAGGCAGTCTCTCTGAATGCCCTTTGGTGTTAGTCTCCCTTGTTTAGTGTGTGGGTATCATACATGACAATGGGAAAGAGAGAAATACTTTAGAAAAATAAACAAACAACTCCTCCCTCTCTCTCTCTCAATAAAAAAAAAAAAAGGAAAGAAAAAACAAAGAAAAATAAGAAACTGTGGTTGTAAAACCACAAAAATTGGCATTGAGGCTCCAATGCAAGTGTAAGCCTTGGAATTTCTTTTAGCTCTTTAAAAAAATAGTCCAAACCAAAAAAACCCCAAAGCACAACAACTCTCTTTCCATGGAATCCAGCTTAATGATGCTTCCCCGCACCCCCCGCTTTCTTTTAGGAAGATTTGAAAAAATTTATTTAAAGCCTTGGCACAAGTCTTCTTTGCTGCTTTATGTTCTATAAAGCATGTTGTTTTTTTTGCTGTTTGATTTTTACTTAGAAATTTAAGAAATGCCAAGTCTGCTCTGTTATGGTTTTCCCGGTGATTTCCTGCGTATCTCAGAGGATAGGTATTCATTTCTTTCTCAAAAGAACAGCAGGAGTGAAAATGTGGAAGAAAATCTTAATCAAAGCCTGTGTTAGTTGCTGAAAAAATAAAAAGCAATTTAAAACAAAAAGAAGAAATAAAGACTTCAGAATAGTCTCACTTTCAAAAGAAACGAATAATTTCTTTTCGGCAGTTGTTTAGTTTTCACTCTCTTGAATTTGTAATATGATGTGGTCAATCATTAGAGTCGTTGACAGCAGAATTTCTAATACAAAGAGAGAAAAATAAAGGGAAAGAAAAATGTATGCAGAGGACTAATATTTAGAGGAACTGCTATTTGTGCTTCCAGCCCTGCATGGAACACACCTGGTGACCCTTTCGCACTTCAGTTCCTTGTTAGGGGAAGTATGGCTGGGAACACTTATGCTATTTTTTTGTCAAAGTGCACCAAGATACAAAGATGTAAAATTCTTCACAAATTTTTCTTTGTGTTGGAGAAGTGGTATTTGTTTCTGATTTTGTGTGACCCAACCTTATTAGCCCTTGTTGGCACTTGAAGTATACATATTAAACAAGTTATTATTCCTAATATATTGCATATATTAATGGGAGAAAGTAAATCTGATCATTTAATAGATAATCTGGTTTGATGGTAGTGATTAAAATAAAAGAAATATTGTATTCCTTGTATCTAGTCCCTTTGAAGCATCTGATTCTTACAGGTTATCTAAGGGGTGGAAAATAAAAAAAATTGCTTTTTCAGTTGCACCTTTGGGGAAGAGGACATCAATGATCAGTTTTGGAAATCTTGGCTGATAATCAGTTGTGGATGAGAGTGGGCATGGTAGGGAAATGCAGGGAAAAGTGCATTTCTGACTATTGACAATACTGGTTTTTCAGTGTGAGCTGATGAGAATCTCCAAACATTGAATGGGGCAACAATCACCACTGGAGGCCAAACTACAAAATGATCCCTCATAAAATAAGATGATTCAACTGCATGGATACTCTCTAATGACATGGGTCTTTAGTACAAGTGTCTCAAAGAGACTGATTTCAAACCAATTATAGGATAACTACCATGTAATTAATGCCTCAGGAATCCAGAATTCACTGTCTAATGTCTGAGACCAGAGGTTAATTATAAGCACAGTAGACATTAAGGCAACTGCTGCTATATGGTTTTATGATCTTTATTAAGATTAAAAAAATAAAATCTATTTTAATTAAAAATGTCAAAAGAGATCTTGAACTCTTTCTTCCCTTGTGCCCTCATCTGAAACTGGAATGTCCTACATTTCATGAGCACTTACTTATGAACACAGGTGGGTTAAACTGGATGGGGAAATAATAGATATTCCAGCTGACCCCTGTGCTCTATTTTTCTCATGGAATTTGTTGTCTATCTGGACATTAGAAATGGCTAAAGTGTATAGGTAGTTTCTGTTGAGGAGCCAAAGGTCATTGGGGGAGTAAGGGGTCAGAAATTTTCAGGTGTAGTAACTACAGCTGAGGGGCTCCTTCATTGACAATTTGAGCATCTCTGCCACTATGGGCAGTCATTGATTTAAAAACAAGGTGGGTAGAAATAGTAATAATAGGATTGCTGCCATCCATCACCATCATCCAGGGATCAACAGTCACTGACTGTCTTGTCTACATTCCCCCGAAGCCTGAGTGATGTCTTTTGTACACACACCTTAACATGGACAAGACAAAGCATCTCAGTATCTAAATCACATACTAACCTAAAGGGATCTAGCAATAGAGTATTCCTCTGCTTAGGTCTTCACATATTAGTATAGAATATAAAAAAGTAGATCAGTTCTGTATGTGGATGGGAACATAATATCTGGTAACTGTAAACAGCAAATGGATGTGTTTTGTATGGACTTGCTGGGATGCTCTTTTTCATTCCAAGTTGAATCATGGCAAGCCCATTAGTCCAAGTTCATGCTTTTCTCCCCTTTCCCTGTGTTTCTTTGGTATACTTAACAGTGAAATCTTGACATCTTTGAGATGAATATGGTTGGGTTTTGTTGACCACTTTTTTGGGACAGGGAAGAATGTTTTGCTAGTTTCAAGAGATAAACCCAAACATGTTGAAGCAACATATTTTGGAATACATTAGTTGGTGTTTGAATAAGGTCAGAAGACATGTAAGAAGAAGTTTAAATTAGAGGCAGATGATATATCAGTGTGTGAAAGGCAAAGCTGGCAGGTTTGTGAATTTCAGATGGGCTTAATCTGTAAAGGGTATTCATATGCTGGGACACTCAGCCATTTCACAAAAGAGAAAAAAAAATTAAAAGAGTAGCAGCTGCTGATTTATTGCTAAAGGTCACCACAAGGGGTTTCACCCAGCCTGAAGACTGAGATACTTGAGCAGAATGAGAATGCTCCAGTTCCCTTTTAACTAATAATATGAAATCATACATCTTCCACCAAACGAGTTATACCTGGTCTCTAGACTGTCATTTAGTCTTGGTTTGTGTGGCCGAGCTTTTCCCATCTTACTCCATGAAGCTTTGCCACTGGGTAGGCAGTAGTTGACTGGTCACTTTGCATTGTTTCACTCGAGCATGCAAGTGAAGAAGGGCTCAGAATACACAAGAGAAATGTGTTCCTTCTCCTTGCTCCCTGCCTATACTGTGCATTTTCCATGGAGCTGCTGCTTGATAAAGTAAAGAAAACATCCTGGTAGAAGAAGAAAAGTACTCCTTACAAGTAAAGCTACTGATCTGTTGGGCTTCAGTTTTTGCTGTCTGTCTTGGGTCCAGAGCTTCTTGACTGTGCTTCAGGGATTGAGCAGACTTGCAAGTAGGAACAATTCTTTGGAGACATGATTTTGAGCTCCCTTGAGCTAAGAGAAGAAATGAGATCCTTTACTTTCTGGGCAATTACTGGGTGATTATATGAAGACAGGAGCCCATCTGCTTTCCTAACTTGCTTTTAATAGGAAAGCATTAACCATGGTTTTTTTATTTGTTTGTTTGTTTGTTGTTGTTTTTGGGTTATTTTTTTCCCCCCCACAGATAAATACATAGCATGAGTCAAGACTCCTGGGCTCCAAAGGCTCTGTAAATGAAACTGCTGCCCTGAATGACCAGGGTTTGAAGCAGAGCACTCATCTAGGCCACTTCTAGGGGGTTGCCTCCTGAATATGTTGCCATCAGCTGCCTGCATGCTACGTTGGCTGCTTTGGATTAAATTCTGAGGCATGAATTTTTCCTCTGAATTGAATAGAGAGCCCAAGACTTTCTTTTTGAATTTTCCAGTGGGATCTGATGTACTAAAAGGTAGTGCCTAGCATTGAATTGCCTTACTCCCTTACTGGATCTTGCCAATTTAGCTACAATGTAAATTAACATACTTTACTTTTGAAGCATGGCTGATAATTTTATGGACATTTTTTAAAAGAAAATGGTCTTAGTAATCAATATGTTAGCAAGAGGCTTATTCTGTATAAGATTCCTGAAGGATTATGCTGCAGAATAAGCAAGAGAACCACATTATACTGTCCAAATTATCATTTCATGAAACATTACTATGCAAATATATAAAAAGCAAAAATCTTAAAGGTGAATCAACAAAGCACAGCTGTAATTTGCAATATTCCTGGGATTTTTCCTTGCCTTCCTCATGAAAGCAATTTTGAAAGAAGGACAAGTAACTTATCACATTCAGTGGTATGGTCTGGGAAATCTTTACACTAAGCATTATAATCTCAGGAGCATGTAAGTGAATCCTCTTCACATATGCATACATGCTGTATGAATTGCTATCTGGAGATCTGTTTTATCTTGTTTTGCACCTCATATTTTCCTCCCTACCCCTAGAAAAAGCAGCTAAGTAGCAAACATTAGTAACTCGTGTACCAATGTAAATGACTTCACAGAAAGAGCAGGGTAATTTTGCTGTTGTGATACCCCTAGTGGAAATAATTATCTCCAGTTTAAACACTATAAATCAGTGTTTAAGGAGGTGCATGTTAAAATAGACTTTTCTGTTTAGGGCCAAGTCTGCTTTCTCTCAGGAATTAGTGCCTGAATGATAGGTTTTCTTGCTACTGCTTTTCTTCATTGGTCATGTATTACTTCTTCCCAGCTTGCCTCCTGCTGAAATAATTGTGGTGCTAATAACAATGTGTGGGGAAATGACCAGATGTGCTAGTTTTTTTAGACAATTATACCAGTTTTTCCAATTTTCCAGACATTTTTTCATTTCTTTATTAACTCACCGGTGCCAGGAATTGGATTTTTCCAGTACATAAATCCTAATTAGCAAGCCAGAGAATTGAGTGCTCCATTTTACTCCTGATGTGTCATTTCCCCTCTGTTCTTGGTTAATTGGCATTTTAAAAAGCCAGCTCTTGTGTTTTTAAGGGTAAAAAAAGACATACAGGAGTATTTTGGGACAGAGATGAAAATATGGTAAAGGGACAAAAAATTAAAAGAAGTTGAAGTTCGGATCAGGGCCTTCTTGTAGCTCTGGGATTGCAGGACATGGAGACCTGCAGAGTGGCTAAGCTGCTTGAGGTTCAGCTTCACCTTTCTGGCACTAGGGGTGACTGAACCCATCCTGCTGTGCCTGTGCTGCTCTCTGCTTGCTGTGGGCATGGAGTGATTTTATTAAATGGTGCTGGCCCTGAGGAGCACCTAGAGACTGATTTGGTAGAGCAAAGACAGGGTTTGGTGCACTGCTGACGTGAGTTGCAGGCTTTTCTTGCAGCCTCCTTTTCTCCTTATCAAGGACCAGAGATAGAATGGAGTAGGAGGAGGAGGCAGAGGCTTGTCAGGAGTGAGGGTATCCTCAGATTTTGAGTCTAAGGATTCTTTCAGCCTTAGTATGTGCTTAGGGATGCCCTGAGCCTGTGGGAGGGGTTGGCAGAGGGTTGTCAGGGCAGGAGGAGTGGTTGTGAGTCTCAAGGAGGATGAAGCACTATGCCAGGAGAAGGGAATGGTACTAAAAGGTGCTTTTCTGGATAGATAGGATTACAGGAAACAGAAGAGGTTTATGAAGTTCTGAGATTCACCTCAGAAGAAGGAAGAAGGAAGTTATTCCATTTATGAGTGAGGTAAAAAATGTTGTGTGTTCCTGTTGGCATTGGTACATTGCAGTTTGAGGCTAAAAAAGATTCTCTCCAAAAGATAAGATGACAAAGAGGAGGTTCTTGCCACCTTGTGCTGGGCAGTTTGAATCCTGGGAGGAAAAAGGGGAGTCTGTGAGTAGAAGGAGGTGCCCTTTTTTAGCTTCTACCAGGGTGCTATAAAGGACAAAGGGAAGGGGAGCAAGCCTGATAAATGCAGTTCCACAACTTAGATAGCAGTTGGTAAGAAGGGAAATAAATAGCAAAACTTTTTCTCAGCTAGGAAGGGGTAACAGTTCAGATCTTGCCCCATCTCCATAGAGGTCTGTCCAAAACTTGAGTCTTTTGAGGTTCAGAAAAGGATGATTAATTTTTTTTTTTCTCTGCTAATGCATTAATTGGTTCCAGGCAGACAGGGAACAGCAGAGCCAAGATATTGCAAGCAAGGCTGCAGTCCAGGTAATTTGAGGGCTGTCAGAAGGCTGAGAAGCACCAGAGGTCATGGTAAAACCTGGAGTCTTTCATTTTCCAAAATGTTTCATAGGTCCAAGAAGTCTGAACAGTGTAATGTTTTTGGGTGCTCAAATAGAAAGGAAGGAGGGAGGAAGGAAGGAAGGAAGGAAGGAAGGAAGGAAGGAAGGAAGGAAGGAAGGAAGGAAGGAAGGAAGGAAGGAAGGAAGGAAGGAAGGAAGGAAGGAAGGAAGGAAGGAAGGAAGGAAGGAAGGAAGGGAGGGAGGAAGGGAGGGAGGAAGGGAGGGAGGGAGGGAGGGAGGGAGGGAGGAAGGGAAGGAGGGAAATGTCAGAGTACTTTGGAGTTATTCCAGCACTGCTATGCTGCCCTTAAAGGGAACCTTAGGAGATTGGCTCCTAACCCTGGGAACCATACTTCTGTCTCCTGGGATCGTCTTCCCAGCTGCACAAGATCAGTCCTTGGCACTGCATACTGCACTCCCTGACCTGAGACACAGGAGTTACCTTTGCTTCTGACCCATCTGGGTGCTGGTGTTCCTGGCTGTGGGTGCCTTTCCCCTCTAGCCAAAGCCTGGGCCTGTTATTTATTTGCTACTCCCTTTGGTTGTTGCTGTTTTAAAATATGTCTCTGGAGAATTCATGCCTAACAGGTGCTCTTCCCTTTTATCTGTCCAACTTGATGTATTGTCCTAGTGTGAGTACTGGGAGAAAAACAGCACAAGGACAGCCTTTGGGGGCTGCATGGCCAAATCCTGTCCTGCCAGTCAGCAACAGCATACTATCACCAAACCACAAGAGCTTTCATATGAGGCTTTTATTTAAAAGAAGTAAAATAGCATGCTGGTTTTAGTCATAATTATTTCTTTTTTTTATTAGCTTTTAGGGAATGAGCAACAGTTCAGTGAGTTATGTTTGTAGCAAATACAGGTTATGAAATAAATGTATTTCATTATTTGCTCATTTTGCAATGAAAGAGTCTCCAAATTTGTCTCCTAAATGGTTTAACTCAACATTAGAAATGATGCTGCCAAATACCGACTGATTCAATAGATGATGAGTTTCAAATTCCTCTTTTACATGGGGAATGTGATATAGAACAATGACCTCAATTTTCAGCTGTGTCCTCAGATTCACCTCCTTTTTGGCTGCCTCTTTTTCTTTTTCAAGTTATCATAGTTTTTCAAGTCCTGAGGGTCTTAAGAGGGCACTAATATTTAATAATTGGGCACTATATCTCTGATGGTTCTTCTAGTGACATCTTTTACAACTAATGAGCATTTAATAGAATGTAATTAGAAGCTCTGATCCTTAGACCTTGACCTGTCTAGACCTTGTATACAACTAAGTGACTAGACAGCCCTTAACACTCATTAGGAGTTATCTGCACCCCACTTTACAAAGCTATGTGAGGAAACTGTTTAGATTTAGCCTCAAGCCACCTGCTTCCTAATCTGTTGCTGTGCACTCAGTTGATCCTGCTGTCCTTACAGTAACTGGAAAGCGACCAATGATTTCATTTTAAAGCAAATATTCTAATTCTGGAGGCATAGGATGGAAACCTGGTTGCTGTATTTGACAGTATGAGATCTTCAGAAAGCATGTAAATAGGAGAGATTATTTTGATGTTATGGAGAAACATTTACATTTTAAAATGAAAGAGAAACATCCAAAGGTAGTTAGGGAAGTTAGCAAAATATGTTTTGATGCAGTATATTCGCCTGGGATATTTTTAATAGGGCTCCTTTTACAGGTCATATATTTGTCTTCATATTCCTGGAAGTCCCTTATATCTTTAAAGTAAATTAACTCTTTTTGATACTGGTTTTAAAAGCAATTAATTAAAAAAATCCTTATATGCATTTATGAGAAGCAGTCTATTTGGCATGCCACCAAGGAACACAGAGAGCAGGTTTCTTTCTTCTCCATTAATTTTTGAATGTATATGTGCCTATGTTATCAAATATTCTTAAATATCTTTTGCCTAGTCCATATACCTATTCTGTCTCTTTGTCCTTTTTCTCACTTCAGTTTCATTCTAATTGCATAGACTAGTTGTTGTCTGAGTTTTTACTCAGACTTTGGAGACCATTACCACTCCACATGTCTGGGCCTTTTTAAAGATAAATGTGACAAATCATGTAACAAAGGAAAGGAAAAATACAATTCTCTGTATTTCTTTGATAAATTTTCAGTGGCTTAGGAAAAGGATCCAAATACATTCTTAATACATTTGATCTTGATCCTTTCTGGAAATGATTATATGTAACCAAATGCATCCATATATAGTAGACAGATTTTTTTTAAAAGAAAGTGTCCAAATGATCTTGCTAATGCTGATACAACATTTCAATTATTTGTCTTTTGAAAAGGGTTCTGTTTTGAGATATTGGTTGCAAATAGAGGAAATGAAGTGTTGATGTAGTAAGGAATAATTTACTGTGTCTGGAGAGTTTTAAAGCAAAACATCTGGATCAATTTGTTTACAAAGTCCCTGCAGATAAAAAGCACTATCTCTCCAAAGGATCAGTTTGTGCCCTTTCTGCAGAATCATTAAAAAAAAAAAATTTGCTATCATCATACACAGAAAGCTCTTGGGAATTTGTTAGTAGGGAATCCAAAGATGGCTTGAAATCCTGTTTCATAGGATATCAGCTAGTTGCTGAAAATGTGGTGTGGCTTTGTGCTCTTATTTAGTCTGTCCTTCCCAGTTTCTCTGGTTCCCCCACACCCTTCATCTTAAAAAATAATTTATTTTACAAGCTGAGAGCAAGTACAGCATGTTAGAGATATGGCAGAATTGGATGTGGAATGAAAAATAGAACCTTTGGTTTCATATGGACATGAACATCCTCTCATAACTGAAACTTTTTGAAGGTCCATCCCTTGGTGCTATTGGATTTAGTGGGAGACAACCCCTGACTTAGACATAAGTCATTTGAACTTGTGCTTGAAGTGTTCTTTAGCAGAACAAAACAAGAACTTTTTTGTATTCACGTGTCACAACCTAGTAGAGCACAGAATGCTCTTTCTTGATACTGCTCCTGCTATTGAAAGGTATTTTTGGATCCTTCTTTAACAAATGTAGCCACAGCAATTAATATCACATTAGTGAAGTTTGCAATGACTTTATCAATAGGTTAAATTACAAGAGTAATTTATTTAGAATGTTGGTACTGTCTCCTTATGGGACTATAGATGTTCTGCAGGGCCTTTGAAAGGCTTCTGTTATATTTAGTACAAGCAGCAGTTTAGCTGTGTTAGCAGTTAGTTGGTGCTGGTGGTCTGTACCAGATACTCAGTATTTTCAAGAGCTGCTTCATGCACTTCCCTGACTTACGGGTTGTTTTTTTTTTTTCAGATATTTTCTTCATTTACAGGAATTTTCATGGAAAGTGAGGCTGAGCCATGACAGATAAAGGCTTAATGGATATTTTCCCCTAAGAAGACACTTTTTACAGATCTTGTATGTTACCTTGATTTTTGTTTTCTCTTCCAAGTTTACCTTTTATGGATCCTTTTAGTTAAAACACCGATCCAAAATGCTAACACTTAAATTTAATTTTGTGATTAGAGAATTTGCATGCTCACCTGCTTCCGTTACTTTCTTGAAAAGGTCAGAAACATGGGCTGATAATGTCTATGTAGCCATCCTTTTTCTGATCCAAGGGCTCTCCTAACATTACATCTTTTCTGCTGTTGAGAGAAGCAAAACCTCCATCCCTCCTGGGGGATGTTATCCTTGGAGTGTCAAGGGAATGAAACAACCATGTAGAAGAAGAATGGCCCTGGGACAGAGCATGGGTCTCATTCCATGCTAAGTTTGGTCATGAATCTGAAGGTTGTGGTTCAGACAAACTTCAGAGCCATTTAAATTCAATTTCAGCTCAGCATCGGCATCCACAAAGCCCAGCTGAGAGTCCCGTTGTTGTTGACAGTATACTGAGCTCATAAAAACAAACAGGATCATTATATAAATCAAAAGAAGATGAAAGTAGAACCCACATCTTCCAGCTTGAATACTAAAAGTCTGCCAGGAGGAATAAAAGATACTTCCTGTAAGGGTGATGAGTTGAAAACCTTTAGAGTTTTCTTATTTTACATGGTAAAGAGAAGGGGAGAATGTCCTTATTAATCCTTATGTATATGGATGCTTTCTCATTCCAACAGGTTTATTTATTATTAGCAACCTGCCCCTACTATTTTAATTCATTTTATGACACCAGTCCTGAAAAATGATGCTGGTTATCTCTATCTTGGGGTTCTGAAAGGATGAAGGAGAATATTTTTGTTTCGCAAGAAAACACAGCAAAGTCGTTATACTTGCCTGGACTAGATGTCCTGCTGTTTCTAGATCATGCAGTATTTATTTAATTCTGTGTTCCCTTGCAGGAGTGTGTTCTCATGCAGATGCTCTCAGTAGTGTGGAGGACATTGCAAAGAGTTTTGTGCACTGTTTGTATTTCTTGGTGTGGAAAAGCAAAGTGTGTGCATATACCTGGGTAATAAGGTGGCTTTGTACATTTGTTGATAGCAGTTAAGCATTTGATTTTATGATCTAGCAACAGTAGGGTCTCAGAAGTCACTACATATATTTTTATTATGAAGTGGTTTAAGCACTAGAACCAGTGTTTTAGGTTTATTTTGCAGATGTGTTTTCTTTCATAATTCATTTCAGACCAGAAAAACAATTTAATACATTCTTTATTTTGTTGTTGAGTGAAATAGTCTCATGTTCTTTTGATAATTGCTGGAGAAATTAATGGAGTTTTTGGAAAAGGTTTTATGATATGTAAGAATTTAGAGTGAGATCCAAAAAAGCACTTAGGTGCATAAAGAAAAACTTAGGCAGAATCTAGATACCCAAATCCAAGGGGGTGATCCAAATGCTCTGTGCAGAGACCCAGAGACTGCACTGCTGAGGCTTCTCATGTTGCTGAGAGCCCAAGGTTCTGCTGCTGCCCGTGCCCCAGAGCTGTGCCTGTAGCACAGAGGATGCAGGTGTGGCAATACAATGGGTATTATGAAAATGAGCTGCTGCAGCCAATGAGGTGTGGAAGACCTGATACAAGCAGCTTGTTTTAGTTTTGCTCTTACAGACCTGGCATGCTAGAGAACATGTGCAGTCCACAGAGAGCAAGAATTTGGTGCTGCTGTACCTGAATGCAGTTAATGCTTGATTTCAAATTGCAGAGGCTTGTGCTTTCACTGATGCAAGATCTATTTCAGCCTTATTGAAAGTGGAAAAGTGATAGAAGGAGAATTTTGAAGGAAGAAATCAGTACATTTTCCATTTTCTACCTTCCACAAATAAAATAAAATTCATTAATTATGTTACTTTCAATTTCTAGAGACATACTGTTTTTATGCATTAGCAGTGGGAAGATGCTTAAAAATGGTACATGGAGCTAAGAAACAATAGCAAAAGTTTCAAAACTGTAGTTTCAGTACAGTTTCAAAAACTGTACTGAAATTCAGGTTTTGTCTTTGAATTTGAAATGCTGCTAGTTTAAATTTTACCTGTCTACTTGGGGAGCTAAACTGTCTTGGCAAGGCTCCACTCATATATAGAGTTTCACTCCACTCTGTAATAGTTTCCACGAAATTCCAAGTGCTGTGGAACTTTATGTTCACATCTTTCGTGTCCCAGAGAAGGAACTACATATTTTTGTTTATCGTAGATTGATTTATAGTTTAAAAAAATCTAAATTAATCTATATGTTGGCTGGTAGCAAAAATGTAAGAAAAAATTGGTGACATCATTGTTCTTTAGCTGATAAGCTATTTCCTTCTGCTGTAAAGTGGATAGTTTGGAGCATACCTGAATAAATTGGGAAATCCTACAAGATTTCTAAGTGGAAATGGGCATAATATTAATTGATGGCTGATTAACTTAAAATAATTATTTGAGACCCATAAGATGAGCAAGTGGTAAGACTAGAGGATTCATAAAGCAGTGGACAGAAATCAAACCTGTCTGATTTCATGTGTTCTAAGTACATTGAACTGACTATCAAGTGTTGCTTTCAGAACATGACACAATACAAGTGGTTCATGACCTTCTGTGAGCAGCTTTATACATTGTATTTTCCTCACCCAAATGTCTGAAGACCAGATTAAATTTGTTTCTTCCAGAGAGGCCAAGATTTTCCAAGGCTTTCACTGCTTGTGGTGATTTATAGCATGGGCCAAAGTCCATTTGCTGGACAGGAGCAATCCCTGCTCAATGTGTTAGGAATTACACAGTTTGTCTCACTGACGTGTTGATTGCGTCTCATTCATGTGCGAGAAAGTGGTTAATTCTTTTATTCTGGTGTCTTCTAGGAATGGTGTTAACCCATGTGCATGAAGATTGGCTGTGAGCTGTAAAGAGAGCACTGCTGGGTGAAAATGTGAGCGTGACCCTCGCACAGGGGAGCCTCCATCACACTTCTGCTTCTTCACCAGCAGAGCTGGGGAGCAGGATCTGGTGGAGCTGATCAGCTGTGTGTAGGTGACAGTCCAGTCAGGTGTAGAAAAGGACTTGAAGGTACAAACTAACATCATTTCAGCCACAAGTCCCAGGGATTTTATTATAGGAAATTATTACAGAGTGACTCCTTCTGATAAATTGCCTCAGATTAATTTTCTGCACAAATTCTCAGGCAAGTCTGTGCAAGACAAATCATACCAGAAGTTGCTATCTCAGGGGTTAATGTGGAAGATTTGCATTTAAATTCATGCTCTACTGTAACCCAGACTAGCTTCTCTGTGTAAGTCAGTCTTCACATCTGTCAAGATGCTGGAATTTCCTTTTCTAGTTATTCTTAAAAAACCCCAATAATGTATTAGTAAGCATGGTTATTTGTTCCCCCCGCCATCCTAGGCAACTTGAAATTGTCACTAAATGGCAATTTCTGCTTTTAATACAGATGACATGGTACCCAAGGTTTTGAATAAATTACACTGACTGTTAAATTAACTGGCACTAGAAGTCAGTGGCAGCATTGTAATGAACTGTTACTAGATCAGTTACAGTCAGGGAGCAACCATATAGCATTTATGTGTATATGCCGGTCTACTGACATGGAAATTGGTCTGACACACTTGACCTATGTTAGCTGTGGAAATTCTAGACTGAAGCCAATTGCTACACTTCCCAAATGCCACAGGCAAACCTGCTCTAATCTGGGAATCTCATTCCATGATATAAACTTCCATGTACTTTGGAGCACAAAACCAGAATGTATTGTGCTCTGTTTAAAATAGTTCTTCTTCAGTTGATGTCTTCACTGCATTCCAGCTGCAGGAGAGAGGAATTTGAAGATGGTTTACTTGAGCCAAATTTTGCATTGTTTAATTGAGCAAAATATTCAAAGGGCAATATAGTTCAATATCTTTTCTCTTTTGCAGTTAATTTAGAGTGACGTGATAGGCGGAGCTCTTCCGCTGTCATGTTAACCTAGGGAATTTACTTTCATAAATTTCCTTCCCAGATCTCCAAAACATGTATTCTTCCACGGGACTTAGAAGAGAGATCTATGTGCAAGAGAATGTTTAAGATTGATACTGATCTTGTTTTGGAACACTGCTGGAAGTCTATGGGTTTCAAGGAAACACTTGAGGACAGCAGCACATACTCATAGCTTTCTCCCACCTGCCCTCCCACTCCTTGACAAATACCTAAATCTGTCATACTCTGTGCATTTTACTCCTCATCTGTAAATGCTTTTAAGCAGAAAACCATGGATGTTTTTTACCAAACCCTGAAGACTGGGGTTGAATTTTGGGTTCACTAAATGTTCCTTTAAAAAAATTTAGAGAAAACAAAACAATCATTAAACCATCTGCATTAAGTGCTGTTGATAGGTCAGAAAAGAACTGGGAGTAACAGAGCTTAAAAATTTTGATATAAATTCTTTATTTATAAAAATAACCACAGAAAACATTGCAATGATGCTTTTTACAAACCACTGTTTTGAGAATATAATTCCTGTAAATTACTATGGATTAAAAAACTACTTTAAAGTTATTTTGGGCATGTTTAAAACCACACCTCCTCCCTCTGTTCTATTTTCTTCTGACAGATAAGCAGCAAAGTGACTATATTTTAAAGTAATTTTTTTACTGTTATGAAAATAATATTTTACATTACTCTGTCATGTTCCTTACCCCCGAGGATCTCAAAGCATATTAGATACCATATCTGTATCTGTAGCAAGTGGTTTGCTTCCTAATGACAAATACCCACTTGTGAGGCAAATGCAGCAACACATCACAATTCATTTGAGGGGTCTATTCTGAGGCCCAAGGGGAATTTCTTTTGGTAGGAAAGGCAGAATTTCTTATGCAACTGAATTTGAGCATGAACTTGAGGATACAAGAGAGGCAAGGGTCTCATCCCCATCCTCTTTCTGTCACATGCAATGAAAACTCTCACCAATATGCCATTTGATATGTAGATGTAGCTATGCTGATTATTTGATGCAGAAGTTGGAAGGTGTGGCTTTTTTGGCTCTTTGAGAACTAAAATGTGAACTCTTTATTTCCGCTAAAGTAGGCACAGGGTAGAAGAGTGTTAAACCTCACAGTTCAGCCAGTTTCTGCTAATCAGCAGGAACCTGGGAAGAGCACATATGTGCTGTCTATCTTAATTGCTGACTAAAATGGTTAAAATCAGATAAAATCCCCTATCAGGACATGTATTCTGGTACTGAATGAGCTGTTGAGTGTGTACAGCATATAAAAGGGGTAAGGAGAGGGCATGTTTTAAAATCCAGGTAGAATGATGTCAGCACAGCTCTGTTTTGGGCTCAGTAGTCCTCCTGAAAGATTTGGATGTTGAATCAATCACATATAATGAGTGGAGATCTGGTGTGAACTTTGGCTCTTCTGAGTGATTGGCAGGGAGGCTTTGAGCCGGAATAGCCTTGCTCTTGTGGAGCAGAGAACTCCTTGCCTAAATGGAAGGCCTTAGATTGTGTGAATGGGAGGGCTGAAAATTCCCAGGAAGCAATTTGTTTGTCTTCAGAAAGAGTACATGCTAAGCATGGTTTCTGGCACTATTTGTATTGATTATGTAATAGCAGGTTGTACCATCTGTTTGGCAGTGGTCTATCATGCTGCTTGCTTCTGTCATATATCTCTATTGCTAAACTTACCTTTGGGTTTCAGTTTAGGTTTGAGGTAATGGATGTTTCAAGAGAAAAATGAGCTCTGATCCTCTTCAGGTCTCTCTTATATTTTCTTGAAGTGTCTTTCTTCTATTCAAAGGGTGGACAGCAGCATTTCTAACAGATGTTTTTCACAGGCTATTGCATAATTATTTTTCAAGTGGCTTCTAAAAGCAGATGTTTCCATGTCTTTGATTTTTCTCCTCCTGACACTTTAACACAAACAGCAGATTCCACTGCTGCTGTCCTTTAGGTCCAGTGAAAGAAAATACCATAACAGTGATGTTGATTTTTTTTCAGCCTATTTGGCAATAATAAACATGTGCAGGCACAATTCTTCTCCCTTTCTCCCTTGTCACTAGCATTGCTTACAGATACTATCTCAGGCTTTCTCTTTTAGAAATGTTGCCTTTCTCCATGACCTTTGTCCATAATTTGGTATTTGATCTTTATTTTCTTCTACAGCTTTGTTTCTGGTAACATCCTGCATGTGCAACTGTGAATCTTTTACTCTCTGGGTCTTCAGTGTATAATTTTTTACCTCATGCCAAGGTAAATCACAACATCACTGTGGCATCTCCATCACTGTGAAGATCTTTTGACATGATTTTTTTTTCCAAATAACCTCATTTTATTTTCCTCTCTTGTGAATAGCTATTCAACAAATGGACTTTTTCATTGTTTGCAGAAATAACCCTGCTTTCTTGTAAACCACTTTGTAAGAGGACTTCCTAATTTGACTACTTGTTCCTCAAAGACTAAGGGAATGCAACTAAGAATGAAATAAAGGGCAGGCCCAGACAAGTTTCATCCAGCCATAATTTATAATTACAAAAAATGAACTCTAGCTGTTGGTCTAAATTATGATAAATGTTTGAATCAAGAAAACAAAAGCTTTCTAGTAAATCTACTCTCTCTCTTAATTTAAACCTGATAGATTTTCCCTCCAGCATGTCGAACATCATCTGATGATGTTGCATTTCAGCTACCTGACAGACATTCTATGCTCATTCTGGCTTATTTACTAATTAGTGTGGGTGTAGTAGCAAGGATTCTGTTTTCATCTGGACTTCCTAGCACTGAGTGCAGTCCTTTGAGCCATTCACCTGGTTTTCAGCCTGCCTTTCTCTCTACTTATTTAACTCATATTCATTTTCTGTAAGAATGGTATTGGAGATAGTGTCAAAAGCCCTTCCAAAGTCAAAATAAATTACACCCACTGCTTGTCCACTAGACTAATCTTATCATAGAAGAGGTGATTTCCTCTTCCTAAATCCATACTGACAAGGGTCTGTCACTTTTTTTGTATGTTTGCAAATGGCTTTCAAATTTAGCTTCAACACCTTCCCATGGACCAAGGTGACACTGACTGGTCTGTAGTTCTTCAAAATCTCATTCTTGCTCTTCTTGAATATAGGAATCAGAATTTTTCCCACATAGGAACCTGTGCTGAGCACCCTAAGTGCTCATAGATAATTAAGAATTGTCTTACAATGGCATTGGCCAACACAAATGTGTGCATCTTATGAAGTCCCATGGACTCATAGGTGTCCAATTTGGTTAACTGTTTCCTGATATTAGTTACCCTTGGTGGAAGAGAAATCCTTGGTCTACACATTCCCACTGGTGTCTAGGGCCTGGGATTCATCAAGGTAAGCCTTTTTCCTATTAAAGACTGAGGTAAAGAGGGCATTGGATATAAAATCATAGAATCACAGAATCAGAGAGCCATAGAACAACACATGTTGAAGGAGACATTGTAAGAACATATATGGTCCAACCTTTTGCAGAAAAGGGAGTCTAGAGGAGATTATCTAGCACCCTGTTCTCTTGTATCTCGAAAATTTCCAGTGATGGGGACTCCACGGCACCCCTTAGGAGATTGTTCCAGTGACTGATTGTTCTTATGAAAATGAAAAATGAAAAAGGTCTTTCCTACATCAGGATGAGCAAGTTGGCCTTTTTGATGTACCCTGTATCTTTCAGCAGCTGACCCACTTTTCCCCTAGTTTTCCTTTTGCTGCTACTGTACTTGTAGAGGCTTTTCTTGTTCCCTTTCCCATCCTTCAGCTGCTGCTGGGCTTTGGCTTTCCTGATCCAATCTCTGTGTGGTTAAACACTCCCTTTGTATTCTTCCTAGATTCACCTCCCTCTCTTTCTACATCCTGTATACTTTGTGTATGAGTTTTTTCAGGACCACCCTTTTCATCCATTCAGGCTTCCTGCCACCTTTGCTTGAGTTCCTGAATGTGGGGACAGACAATTTTGGAGCACAGAGAGGTGATCTTTGAAAATTAACCCTCTATCCCAGACCCCTCTTTGCTCCAGGACTCTCCCACAGGATTCTTCCTGAGCTAGTTCTTAATCAGGCCAAATCTGCTCTTCTGAAGTCTGATGTTGTGATTCTGCTTCTTGCCTGATTCTCTCTCCTCAGGATCCTGAATTCCACCATCTCATGGTCACTGCAATCAAGTTACCCAACCTTCAGGGCTCTGACCACTTCTTCTGTATTTACTCCTTCTGTTTGTGGCACCAGCAGGACAGCTTGAATGAATGACAGGATTTACTGATCCCAGGAATCTTCAAGCCTTCTCTTTCCCAATGAAAATTTGAAGCTCCATGAAATCTTGGGTTTTTTTCTGCTTTTTCTTTTTCTTTGTTCCTGGGTTGGTGATTATCTTAGTGTTTTAATTTTCTGGCAAAGTTAGTGATCACTTCGCCAACAAAAACAATTTTTATCAGTTTTATTATGACATGAAAGTTTGATGAAGAATGAATTTGCATTTGACTTTTCATATTGTTGTTCTTTTCCCTGAACTATTTATCCTGTATCTAATCGTTTTTCCTGCTGTGTGATAAGTCCTGATGACCACAAAATGGTGGAACATGACAGAACATGTAACAAATGAAGATGCTCTTTGTTTCAATTTTTCTGTTCCCCAGGTATCTATTGAATTATCTACTCATTAAGATGTTCTACTTTATCTGGTCTTTCTCATCTGTTTGTTCAGGCTCAAATTTCTTTTTAAAGTGCTGCTAGGCATTCTTAAGCCAAAAAAAAGAGACATGTTTACTTCAGCAAGTAGAGATATAAATGTAGTCTTGCAAAAGGAACCAACTGGTCAGCCTTGTAAAACCATGGGAAACTTTCTTGCAGATTACAGAAAATGAAAGAAGAAAGTTTGCTAATTGTAGTATATTTGTTAACTATGTGGAACAGTCTAACCATAATCCCAGCTGTACAAAAAAAAAAAAAAAAAGGGGAAAAAAAGGCTAGTGGCTGCTGTACTGTAGTATTTCCTTCTTTTCCAGAGCATAATCCAACTTTTTCTTGAATTAATGTACACAAGTCACTTTATCTGCTGGCTGCGTAACTTTTGGCAGTTTGTTTGATATTCCAGCCAATCTTTGTATAAAAAAATCATCTGAATTGTTTATAAGTTTGTCCTTCTGTCTAGAGTTTATTCCATAATCTCTTATTTTGAAAACAACTGTACTTACAGGATGCTATTAAGTAGTTTGGATGTTGCATTGAAAAGTTGTGGTTAGTGGGCAGGAGATTCTTAGAAGTTGGAATCATTAGACTCATGTTTATCAACAGTTGAAAAAGAACAAAGTAAATGAGACAATTCCACCTAAATAGTCTCATGTAATATTCTAACTATGCAATATGAAAATGATTTAAGTTTTCACAATTAACTCTTTTTTGTTTTTTAAATTCTTGGAAATATAGAGTTACAAAGAAATAAATGGCTTGTTGATTACTCTCTCCACATTGAATGTAGGATGGAAAGGGAGCTAACTATGAGATGAGGTTGATGATTGTTATGACTATTTCTGCTGATTCTTTTTCCACTTTCAGTGTGTGTATTATGTTGCCAAGGTAGATAGGAATTTTTGGACTCTCATAATTGCACATTCATGGAATTTAGTGGTAAGCTGGTGTCAAGACTGTATGCAAGGGTGTAAGCAACCCTTTCATTTGCTTAAGAGTATTACTTAGATTAATCTTGGCTTTATGTTTGATTGAGAGGAAAGACAGTAGATGGAGGGCATTGCCATTTTTGAATCTGACCTGGCTCTGGCTGAAGTCAATGATGCCTCACTGTGCATAAAACCCACTCTGAACTGTGTTTGAAGATTTCTATTTGCCATCTAAAAGCATTGATGCTTAAAGACTCGATGTGGCATGGTTAGTTAGTGCCATGGTTTAGTTGATAAGGTGTTAATAGGTTGTAGGTTGAATGTGATGAACTCCAAGGTTTTTTCCAAATGAATTGATTCTGTGATTCTGTGGCATTATTTTGTGTCTGGGATAAATTGCTCTGTGGAATAGGTTTAACTAGTTCAGATGCCACATTTCACTGATATTTCTGCACAGTGCAATAGTTTTTGGGAAGGAAAGATATGAAATAATTTTTTTTTAGTCATTAGAGAATCCAAATGGGGCATTTATTCCTCATAGCCATAAGACTAAATCTGTATGTGAATGATCCAGCTTTGTTCCTAGGCAATAAATAACACATGCTGCTAAAAATAGCCAGCCATTTCCACCAATTGTTTAAAAAGGGGAGAAAGGTTTTATTGAAGGGGCAATTAAAATTCCAAAATAAAACACTTAAAAACTCAGGAAATTGCAAAATGAACCTTCATGCTTCTCTGTGTATTTTCACGAAGTTGCAGGTTTTAACTGCATGGTATTTAACTAACTTAATGGTTTCAGATTGTCTGGAATTTATCTAACACCTTTAGAGATTTTTAAAGAAAGTGAGGTTCAGAATAATTATAACTGATAACTCACTGAAGATAGGTGAGAAAAAGGAAAAAGGTAGTGACTAGCTTTGGAAAGGAGGAGAAAGAAATGTTAGAAAGAACACACTGATTAATATAAATACAATTGCCCTCCAAATTCTGGAGAAATTACAAACAACCTAAATTCAAACACAGAATATGTGCATGAGGAACAGTTAGTAACTAATTGCATCAGTTCTCTGTGTCAACCCAATCCACAACAAAGCAGCAGACCCCAGATACTGCAGAGTTAGCAAGTCTATACAGATTTTAGTAAGATCCTTGATATTGTTTTATTTAACACTCTAATGAGAGTAAAGGCAAATATTCTCAATTAACCTACTGTGGAGTGGGTGCAAAAGAGGCTTACTAAGTGCATCTATATACTACTTTTTATTAGTTCTTTAATGTATGGAATGAGTATCTGTTGAGGTCTCCCAGTATTCAAGGTTTTAAGTAGTGTCCTTTATGATGGTACTGAATAGGCTTATAAAGATTGCAGTTGACACTAACTTTATATGCACTAAAGAAAATAATTAGAATTCAAAAATACATTTGGAAATGAAGTTCAGAGATTGTTTGACAGACAGGTAGAAGTTATTCCACTTAGCCAGGAGTAATCAGCAGTGTAAATGCAGAATAGACAACCCAAGTAGAAATTGTAGAAAATCACTAACAATGGGTAACAGTGGGTCTGAAGCTGAGTGTCAGTTGACAAGATGATTTTAAGGAGAGATCTGAATGTGTTTGGCTTGATTAACCTAAAGAAGAGAAGACCTAAGAGAGGACATAGTGGGAGAAGAACTATTAACATCTACTGTGACAAGAAAGGTTCTGATTAGAAGTAAGGAAAACAGTTCTAATGGCAAGGGAGGTGAGGTGCTGGAACAGATTGCTTACTGTTGGCTTGGAGCATCCATCAACAGATGAGACAAACAGCTGTTAGGAATGACATGGTTATAACTGATCCTGCTGTACTGTGGGCTGGGGGGAAATGGGTAACCTCTGGAGTGATTCTGTGTTTCTGTTTATGACATTTTTCTGCAGAATTCTTATTAAAAAGTTGCAAGTGGAGCACTTGTGATTCCTGCCTTCTACACACTGAGTATTTTTACAGCAGTGCATCTGCAGTACTCAAGGAATCTCCTTGAGTAGACAGACAGTGGCAGTTCACTTTATTTAGCAGGTAAGCATTTTACTAAATTCACTCAGTTACCATTCCTATTGTGTGGTGTGGGTTTGGCCCGAAGTTCATCAACAGGCAGAATGGGTTAATAGAAAGGGCAGGCAACCAGTCTTGCTTTGCCGCTGACTCTTTTTGTAATCCAGTTTAAATCCCTTGGGCTCCCTTTGGATTCTTTCCCATATTTTTTTTGCTGTATTTTTTCCCCTACATGATTTAAGGTCTTGCTTGATGCTAGCACTGGTAAAAAAGGATTATGCCACTGTGGGTGTTTGGGTAGCACCTGGTATTACAGTGCTTGAACTTAATTCAATATTCAGTGTGCTACTGTAACACAAGTAATAAGCCACAATAACAGACACTGAAGACCACAAGTCTTCCTGTTGACTCCAGTGGAAGTAATTGAATCAGGCCTTAAATGAATGAAAAGGGGATCTTAAAAGCATATTCTTGGTCAGTAGTCTCTCCAAATGTCTTCACGTCCTTGTGCCATCCTATTCTCCCGTTCCCATTTCCTTGTGTGAGCTGTCATCTTTCTCTGATTTGATGTGTCCCTGCTGTAGCATTTTGAAATACAGATTGCATGAAATATGCCTTTCATATGAGCATGAATTCTAGTTTTGTTCAGACATGTCTGTGGTCAAAATCTGATATTCTCTGTCTGGTCTTATAGTTCAGAGGCCGCTCTTTCAACTTATCTAGGAAAGCATATTTTCCTAGAGAACTGGCTAGTACATGAGGTATATAGAGAATGGAATATTTTAAAAATCATGTGTAACTCATACAAAAATGCAGGGCTAATAGCACAAGTCATAGCATGCTACATTTCAGAATCTATTTTAATCTGTTTTTTACTTTTCCTATAATTTAAAGTCAATACTTTAAGTTTTACATAATGTACTTTTTCATCGGGGAAAAAAATCAGTCTAGCTAATGGTGAGACAGCTTAAAAATAATTGTAACTAGGAACTGGGCCATGATTAAAATTGTTCAGCTGTTCGTTTTATTGTTTGTTCCCAAAACCTTAAATGCACTCTCTGAGAACAATAACAACAGTTAGCATGTAACTCCGTATGGGCCAATTCATGCAGTCCTCTCTCAGCCCTTTCTTCCTGCAGAAAAACTCCTGTTTAGGGGACTTTTTATAAGGAATTCAGGGCTGGAACTATCTCTTCTAGCTATTTTGTAATTATAACCTGGAAACTACCGAGGAGAAAGGAGAAAAAAACAGAAAGAAGAAACAAAACGAAGTCTACCTTACCAGCATAATTGGATTTGAGGGAGTGAATAGAACAGAACAGGCTGTGACAGCCCCTTTGAATAGTATCTGCATCTTTGTCAGCCTCTGTGATATTTGTGTGTGGGTTATTTACTATTGGGTTTCCTACAAGAGGGATAAATCTCTGCAGTGAGTGTTCCTAGTGATAGGAACTGCAAGGAAAAATAGACAGTAAAAAGATGATGGCCACTTGCTACAGTAAAGCAAACTGGTCTCATAAGTAAGAAATCATATTTGCTGTCAGTTGACCTTAGCTGAGTTGTGGAAGGTGGCAGCTTCTTCAGGCAGTGGCTGGTTGACCTTCTTGGTTGCTTGATTTGGCCTCTTTGAGTCTACAGAATGAGGTACTTTTGATGTTAAAAATGGAATTTTCTCCTACACATCTTCTGAAATCTTGTTCAGTGTTTCCACTTCCAGAACAAATTTTTAAGGCTGATGGTGAAGTGCAGGGAATTGTAACCAGCTGTGGCTGAGCTCAGAAGTGATGAGCCACATTTAGGGTGGGATTCTCAGAACTCCATTGCTGTTCAACAGCTGCTGGAAGATACAGTTGTGCAGCCACCTGGGAAAGTTGCACCCAAAGTGCCAATTTATAGCCAGATAGAGTATGTACAAAGATTATATAGTTCACAATGCCTTTCCACTATAAAACCTCTTATGACATTTATCTTTTGATTTCACTGAATTTCAGTTGGGGTACCAAGTGTGTATGGGATGCACAGATGGGTCCTTTTATTACATAATTTAGGAAGAGCTACTGTAAGCATAATTTGAACCTTTTCTCTCAGGAGAAGTATTGAAACCTCATTCACGTTTTAGGATGAGTAAGGATGTGGTGTCACTCCCAGCAGGAACCTCATTTAGAGCCCATTGATGTCAATGGAAACATTTCCCTTTGCCTCAGTGGGCTTTGGACCAGGAATATGCAAGAGTAAGTGAACTAAGGATTCTGCTGACTGCATTGTACAGTATATGCTGTACAGTTTTACTAAAATAAACACATTTACTTAGCCAAAATACTTAATGTTTAATTTAAAAAACATAATATAAAAAGAATGGATTTTACTTTACTGATGTTTTAAGCTTTAATTTAATGTAACATAGTGAAAAAGACACCAAATATTCTAGCTTTGTTTCATTAGAACCAGATGGTCCATGTAAGACTTTTGGCTAAACTAGAGTTGGGAAAGCTTATAAACTCTGACTAGTCTGAAAATGTGCTCAAAATTGCTATATCAGATGATATGCCCAGTTTTATAATGTGAAATTCTTTGGCTGTTTTACTAACATCCTGGTAAGGTGCTGTACAATTTAGGCAATTACAAGAAACTCTTTTGGATGCTACTGTCATTATTGTTCTGCTTTGGAACTGGAAAAACAACAAAATTGCTCTAATGCAAGTGAAGTATCTGGGAAAACATCACAGTGATGTTGTTAGTGAAGAACTAATGAGGAAAAAGGATTGTTATTATTGACTTATTTTTTTTATATGATGAGACAGATTTGTTTGTCTCAAAAAATTAAAATCCCCCAACCTCATGACCTTCATCCTGAAAGAATGATAAATCTTTTCTCTTTACCCTAACAGCACTGCTGGTATGGTAAATATGCATCCCCAGCTGACAGTGATCATCCAGAATATTAACTCCAGAATGAAATATTAAAATAATAATGACCATCAGGAATGATACATGCAATCTGAACTTACTTCAGTATTGTTTTCATAGCAGTACTGTGGCAGTCCTTTTGTGTCCTGGAAAGTATCTTTTGTGCTCTGATGAGTGGAAGGCAGAGGCAGTTTTGATGAGGTAGACAGGTAGGAACTGAAAAAAATTGCTCAGGAGAAATATAGGTAACTTGAAGTGTATTTCCTCTTGCTAATAGAAATTGAGAGAAAAACAAATACCCATAATAGGTCACTAGTGTTCAACTACATTTAAGGTCAAAGGTAACTTTTATGGCATTCTGCCCTGACTTATATAACAGATTGCTGATTGCAATTGAATCAGAGCATATCAAGGGTCTTTGGTTGCTACTCTTAAAGGTCTTGATTACATTATACAATAGTTTCATACCTTGGGCATTAGGAATGGATTTTCAAAACTTTTTTCCTGTGATTTCCTATTAATCCTTCTCAGGTGAGAACTTCTTGCCTCGGCTGTGTTAGTGGCTTCATTGTTCCTAGCTAAGCTGTTTTCATGCAGGAGGCAAACAGGATCAGTTTCTCTGGACAGGTATGTCTTAGTTTCAGTACTGAAACATGGTCTTGCTCTGTTGTGCAAATACAGATTAGAACTGGTTTCAATAGAGCTACTCACTGAGTAAAGGCTGGGATGGAAATTCCTTTCAGGAAGACAAACTACCTTTAAAAGAAAACCAATTTTGCAACCATAGCAATATGAGAGCTACCGTAGGTAACACAAATGTTTGATTCAGCATCACTGTATCTCTAAAGAAGTCAGAGTTATAATTGTTCTATGACATTTAGTTTCTTTCTAACTTCTTACCCAAATCCCTTGTAGCTCTGCTAGCCTGATTTTTGCCCAAGTAGCTGTATATGTGTACATATTCATGTATATGTAGGTGTGTGTGCAAACACAGATTTACATGTGCCTGTCGGATAAGGGTTGTGAATTTGTATCACTGATTTGCACAACAGTCAGGTGGGTCTATATAGCTCAGCAAATATTGACAAGTCCTTGGTCTTCTGTAGTTTCACAGTAGGGTGCTGGCTTAGGATATTCTTTGCTTTTAATCTGTCTGGACTAAGGACATGCCTTTTCCTTTGAACATTGAGGTCTAGTGAATCAGGCACCCCTGACTTTATACATGGTAATTTACAATTTTCATCTATTAGGGAGTTTAAATGAAAAGTTTTATTGCCTCTACATGCTCAACCAGACTCTTTCAGAATTAAAGATAATTAAAAAAAACCTTAATGATCATTAAAAGGCATGACTTGCACAATTCTCTGTACAAAATCATGGAATTGTTTTGGCTTTGCCTTATTAGGCATTAGCACTTATTTGGAAGATAACTTGTATCTTAGTGAGGTTTTTGAAAAACTACTCTGTCTGTCAAGTTTGTCAGGGAAATTGAAGCAAGAAAAACTTAATGTGACTTTGGATTAATATTACTCAAGAGTGTCTATGTCATAAAACCCAAGACATTTATTTGCATAATTTGGCCTTAGGATACAGGGAGGAGTAGGCAATAGGCAGAGGAAAATGTACTGGAGGAGTAATAGAGATTTTGATCAGAGAGACTGTCAGAAGCTTGTGAATTTGCACAGAGCTGTACGTCTTAAAAAAATTAAGTGGAAAGAATCTTGACTCAGATGTCTATAACCATTTCTTTATCTGTGACCTACAATCTGTCCTTTTAGAAAATACAGACTCTTCAAACCTCACATTGTAAAATCACTGTGGAAATCAGAGGTCAGGCAAAGATTTAACTTTGGAGCAAGCAATGAGTTTATATTAAAAGATATTTTATATTTTGTCAGTGGGCCTGATTGTTGGTCCATTGAATGAATCATGTATCCAGACAAGTTGTGCAAAAAATTAAATCCTTCCCTTTAGAACTAATGTGTGTCTTTGCATTGTGCCCCAAGTATCTAGAACCACTGGTGCCAGAATAGGGACCTAGTGGAGATCCTGACTTGTGCTTTTCTCCCTGGCTTCTGCTCTTGCTTTAGAGAGGAATGAAGGAAATTCTAGAAGAGTCAAACCATCTCTTCTCCCAGAATATCAACTCAGTGCTGCAGGTCTTCGTGGTTCCAACACAAAACCAGCCGCTGCTCAACCAGCTTTAAACTCAAGTGCTCTCCCTGGACCATGTGCTGTGAAGTGGCCCATGCACATGGAGCAGCTCTTGGACATCTGTCAGCCACCACCTGCTCTGGAGGGATTGACCTATACAAGGAAACTCAGATGCTGTAGAATGTCAAACACTCATTAGTCTTCCTGATAACAACCTTGGGCAAACACAAATGACTGTATACACTATGCTGAGCAGTGTAATTACTTGTATTTGTTTAAATGGAGATGTTAGAACAGGCGTCTTGTGGCTTCAAAGTACTTTGGTTGTAAATATGAAAGATAATATTAAAAATGTCTGAAAAGACCACTTGTATAATAGGTAGAGACAATTTCTTCTTCTTCCCCACTCACTTTATAGCTTCTCTCTGCAATGTAAATAAAATTAGAACTGGTGGTCTGGTGACTTTGACAGTTGTAAGAAATGGTTATTGCAAATAATGTAATGATTTACTTGTTGCTCCATTTTTTAAATTTACATTTTGCCCTTAGGTCAGAAGATATTTAAAAGCTGATGCTACATAAACCTGTGCTTTGGTCCTAGAACTAGCAGATAAACACATGGTAAATACTGAAACCCCAAACAGAAAAAGCTGTTTTGAGAGTTTAGGTTGGAGTCTAGGAAGTCAGGAAAAGGGGGAAGGAAATACAGGCTTTTTAGTGATTGCTTTAAAGTTATTTTACATGTTAGCTCACAATGAGGTTCTGTAGCCCTGCATATGAGGAAAGAATATACGATAATTTCAAAACAAATTAGAGAAATATTCAATAGTCCCTTAAACCGTTTGAATCCATTTAATACCAAGAAGTGAAGAAGGCAGACAAATCCATGGTAGTGTTTTAGACTGGCTGACCTAATTGAAGGCTGCCTCATAGGTGCTTAAGGCCACACATGAATTAGTAAATGCAAAACCCTGTGAATGGGCAGCCATGTGGACCCTTACAGCCAAAAGAAAAGTGCAATTTATTTGAAGGTTATAACCCAGCATGACCATAGTGACCAGGAATTGTCAGGACAATGTGCAGCAGAAATTCTCGTTCTACGTTTCATTAGGTGACAAGGTGACATCATGCAGTGTGTACTAGCTCTGGCCTTGACTTTGTGCCTGGGGGAAGCTGTTGGAGAAGAGCACAAGGAGGAATTTTGTGCCACTGCATTCATTTGGCATTGGGAAGCTCAGTTCATGTATTCAAGTCGTTGCTTCTAAGGGCAGAAGGGAGCACGGTGAGCGCTCCCCGGACCTGGTGTCGCACAAAATTTTGAAGAATCATTGCTGCTTCTGCAATCTGTTATGTAGCTCTGTAATAGCTCCTATGCCAATGCATATCCACAGACAGGATGGTTTTAACATGAATCAAGCCAACAAGCCAGCCAGATGTTTTGAGGCACATAATGTAATTATTGATATGAAAATCAAAACAAGGTACCATATAAAGGCAGCCACTGTAAGATCATTACAGATGAGACCATCAGTCTTGTTGATGTAACAAACTCTGTATTCATTATTTTTGCTTAGGATATTTTTTTCTTTGCCTGAATTGGCTGTTCTCTTAATGAATATTGCAAATCATAAACCAAATTATATGCCTTGAGCTGTCTTGATTTTTGATTTGCAATGAAGGTTTCAAGAGCTTGATTTGTGCCATTGCAAAACATTTCCTGATGGAGGAAAGGGGAGACATGGCATGGAGGGCTGGAGAATTCTGTGTGACCAAGCAGTGAATCAGACCTCTGATTCTGATTACAGAATAATCTCCATGCTGTGTTTGGACTTTACCCTGGGCTCTCCTTCACAGGAGGTAATGCTGATTTTGACAGTGTTTTCCTAAAGACTTGAAGTGTTTCAAGAAAGAGATTAAAGCTTTTACTGCTAGTGATGTATGTCAACTCTGTTAGTATCATAAATGGAAAATTTTGGGGGAAGAAGTGAAAACATCCTGGGATTTTTTTTCCAAGCTGATATAAAAATGGACTTTTTAAACTTACTTTTTTCTCTCCAGGTAATGTGTTTTATGTTTTGAAAGATTGTGGATTAACTTCTGGTTGAAACCACAGCAAAATAGAAGAAAAATCAGAAGAAAACCATCAACCCCAAATGTCTGTTAAAAGCTACTGAGATTCATTGTTTTTTTCAGTTGGAAAATGTCTATTTTTCAATTAAATCATATGCATATTTGACCTTTGTACAAAAAAAGCCGTAAAGTTTTATTGACTGCCACGAGTTGCTATAAAAGTAGAGTTCCAATAAAACAATTATGAAGAATTTTAAAGACAAATTAATTAGCTCGGAATCCAAATTTTTCTGTACCATAACATGCAGCAAGCACATATGTCCAGTGGCAACTGGGAATAATATGCAGACACCTGTTAACATCGTATCATTTACTGTACAAGCATGACACCCTCATTGTCACATTGACCTTAAACTAAAGTCAGTCATGAAATAAGAACAATGAGTCACAGTAATTGCTTGGATCAAACAAAGGACCAAAAGCTCTTGGAGCTGTTCACCTTCAGGGCACGCTTTATAGCCCAGCTTCTTGAACAGATATCTAGGGAGAATTAGGATGGGTTGGCCTCTATGAGATGGGGGGATGTTGTGCAATAGGATCTTCTTGCTGGCTGGTTCTTTCATTTGGGTGGAGTTTTGTTGTTCTTATTTTTATTGTTATGGATTGTGAGATGGGGAATTGTTTTTCCATTAGCAAAGGCAAAACAACTGCTTTCAGTGTAGAGTGACCTTTTTGATTATGTACATGAACCACAGACAAAAAGAACACAATAAAATACTCCACGGGCAAACATAGTGAGCTTGACTCATCACTATGTTACTCCAGATCTGTACCAGATCAGTTCAACTGAACAAAGATGGAACTTTACCACCCATACTATCTGAAGCAAGGGAGTCTCATTCTGCCCCTGACCAGAATGCTGATTTGTAGAGGATGAACATTGCTCATTCTTCATGGAGAGAGAATTATTATCCATGAGGATCTAGAGTGTGAAGAGAAACTTGGCCCAGAATACTGAGGTGGAGGATATATATCGTGTGGTATATATATATATATCACATATACAAGATGGCTGTTTTATGAAGAATGTTCTGAACAATTAGACTAAACAAAAAGATAAGTAGAAGTTGCATTTTCTAGTTCACAATGACCTCCATAATATCAGAGAAGGTGTCAGCACTTTGACTGTTTTACAGAAAATACTTGCAACTATGTCAGTTCTAGGAAATAGGACTTCTAATGGGTAGTGGCTGACATAACACATATGTCACACTTATCCTTGTTAGGATGTTTTGAGGCTTTCCTTTGAGTAGCTCCCTACCACAGAAATAAATCATCTCCTCATAGAGAGCAGATGAACAACAACATGTGAAAAGAGGATTTATGGCTGTGGCTGCTTTTCTGACTGCCGTAGGTGCCCCGCACTGCAGTTCCATAGTGCCTCCTAGAGGCACTGGCTCCAGGCAGGGAGGCAGGAGCTGCACCATCGCTGATGTGCTGGGGCAGCTCGTGGTGCCAGTTGTGTGTTTACCAGCGTGTTGGCCGATTTCCTCCGCAGCTGTTGTGACTTGTGAATATTTGATTAGTTTTATGCGATAGAAATGCTCAGTTCTTGGCCTCCTAGCCACTGTAGCGTGTCTGTCAAAATGAGATAGTGCTCTATGGTTTCTGCCTTCCCTTTATGCCCTCACTGTGGATAGCTACACCTTCCAGGTGAAAAAAAGGAATCCTTGCTTTCCAGGAGATGGCAAATCTAGGTGAGAAGTATGCAATTCTGTGAAGGACAATCACAGAGCAGCATGTTGATTGGCAGACTTCACTACATTGTAAACACTTTTAATCTTCAGCCAAGTTAATGGCTTGCAAAACCCAGACAAATTTGTTTCAGATAACTGATTCCAGTAGGCTGTACTCCTGAAAACAAAGAAAACTGTACACTGACTACGCAAACCATGGCTATTGTCACAATCTCTGGATAGATGCTGGTTAGGAACATTTTCACCTGTGTTGACACTGGGTTACTTCCAGTAGTATAAAAAGAATGTGGAATACAGATTTAACAGAGGATAGAAAAAGATGAGTTTGGACATTCAACCTTTTGGCACTTGGGATCCAGATGGTACATTTCTGGCATCTGCATTGTCCAGGCTTTTTTTTCTCTGTAACTTGCCTCATTCAAAGTGTTTAGGACTGATATTATGTGACACGGTGTTGTACAGACCATTAAACATTTCTGAGATTGGTTAAATCATTTCAGTGTGCTGCAAGGTTTTCAAATACTTTGAGAGAATGACCCATTTCTGAGCAGAAAAGCTTCCTGTTGGACACATCCCTTCTGTTCACAGCTGCTTACATCATTGCTTCCCATCTGTGATCCTGTTGTCCATTTGCAATCACATTGTTTCCCTGTTCTATGGGGAATGCAGGATAGGACTACTAGGGAAAGCAGAAATATTTAATATGTCTTCCAACAGTCTTTACTGTGACAAGTGTTTTGTTCTTTCTGAACAGAGGCTAGTCATTCTGGATAATGCTACAATTGATTTGGCCAAACTGATGAACTTTAGAAGTTCATCATGCTACTCCTGCTTATGCTTCTATGCTCCTGTCTTCCTGTGTATCTTGGCTCCTTGCACCCACTTGTGATTCGAGCTCCTGTGGCAAATCTTGTCTTATTTATAGTTTTCATTATGGTTCTGGTATTAGGATAAGGTGGTTTTTCTCTTGTCTGTCCAGAATCAGAAGAAGCATCTGGACCTTTATCAGGCAATTATGTGGAAGTGCAAAGCAGAAGCAAAATCAGTGTAACTGGATAGCTGAAACATAATGGGAATTGTCAGAACTGATCTTTGGTGAGTGGTAGTTGTAGTAATAATGATATAGTACTAGGTAAAGGATCAGAAAATATGAAATGAATGGGTTTATCTTGGTGTTGCCTTGCTTGTCATCTTCTTGGATCAGGGTAAGAAGGGTGCATGAGTGTGACACTACAAGCTTCTGTTAAGTGGTCTTGAGGCACTGTAGCTTGGATTGGATAGGCTTTTGAAAAAACTTGTTATTATTTTTATTTTTTTAATTTTTATTACACTTATATACAGGTTTGACCTGGAGTAGAAGGAGACAGATGGTGTCTGATGGCAAAGCTTTGACCCTGATGGTGACATTGTATTTGGCAAGAAACCAGTTCTTTCTAGGTTCATGTGTATCTACCAGACTGGTTTTTTTTTTTAATGAAATCATCTATTGTCACTGAGACTGAAGGGAAGACTTGATAAACCTCTGCATTGTCTCAGAAAAAAAAATTATATTGATAATATATGCTAAAATCCTGTTCTTTGTGCAGGCAGACAGTGTGGCAAAGGGGAAAGAAGAGGGAAAGCAAGACTGTATATTGGGTGAAAATAGAGCCCAAATGCAGATTCTGTTTCATATATATGAGCAAAACTCAAAGGCTGTCAGGAATGTGTAGTGCATCAAAGCTGACTGTGTGTGAAACCAGATGGGTTTGTAGCTGAAACAGTTCTATTTCTGAGGATGTCGAAAATCTGCCCTGCCTGAGTGCAACCTAGTCCCCAGGAGTGTTCCTCAAGCAATTCTAGGTCTTGGGGCAGTGAAATGCACTTATTTTTCTAAGACAGAATGTTGTTGACATTTCCTTCTTGCAGGAAACTTGGAGCTGCCGTATTTTGACTTCTGTTTAGAATGAAGACTTGTTTGCAAATGTGTGAAGTTCCTCCCTACAGAGCAGAATGTCCAAATTTTTATCAGCTGTAGCAGAACAGTGGCACTCTCTGGAAATGAAGACCTTATACCAGATCTGCAAGGTCAATTCAGAACTATGCCCTAAATTGTGTTGATCTCTAATTAGAACTAAGCGTTGAGCAATAGATTAATGGGAGTAATTAATTCTGCAAAAGTGTGCTTCTTATTCTCAGATAGGAAAAAAATTAATCATTTGTATCATTCCCCTTACTCTTGAAGAAGTCTTGAAGTTGTAGTAAGAAATTTTGTTTGGGCATTTGAAAAAATCTTATTTTTTTAATTCTTTGAAATTGGATTAAAGATGGTATTTGAATGCAAACTTTTTATGCTGAAGTGTGTCTGAGGCTGAGAGTGGCAGGTGTAAACTAGCACCTATGACACACCTGTAGCAGCAGCTAAAGGACATTCCTTTACTGAGTCTCTTCTGAGGCACTCTTGCTGTGAGACTGCAGGTGACATATTCAATCAAGGTCTTCAGACATTGAATTTGCTATTGTTTCTCCAAACTTCACAATGCCGATTTTGGAGAACTGACCATTAAATCATCTGCAGTCGACCGACTGACCCATCATGTTTTAATTAAATCACTTTCAACAATCCTTATGAACAAATTCCGTTGTAAATTTTCTATTTAGGAAGTGCTGTCTATGTAATTTCAGATATTTCCCTCAGAGATAGTGCAATTAATTTATTCTTTATATGTCCAATTGCAGATTTATTTGTGGTAAGAATTATATTAGTAGTGTCCAGTATCAGTATCTGGCATGCCTCGGATTCCACCATAAATGCTGTTGGCACTATTAAAAAAAAAAACAAACCAGCAACTAAAAAAGCCTGCAGAGTTAAGAAAGAAAAAACAAATCTCAAACAAGATAATGTACATTTAGTTTATGGTGCAGTCATGCACCTTTAGAAAGAATTATGGGGTCTGTTCTTCTCTCTATGAAACTAAGTGATGAGGCAGGTCTTGGGCTTATTTTGTTAACAGAATTTGAGCAGGTAAAAGCTCTGTGTTTTCAGGGTAAAATTTTGTGTTCATGAATAATGTTTCTGTGAACTGGTACTTTCCCACAATTAAGCAGCTGGCTGAGGGTACAGTTTTCCCTGAGTTAGATGAGATCGTTAGTATCCAGGAAGATTTTCCCTGGAAGTTTTTCAGCACTGCAGGGATGGAGAGGTCTCTTGGAAGCTCTTCCTGCTGATACATAATTCAGGCTGGTGGGAGCTCTTTGCTGTGTGTTTCTGTAACTTCCATGATCTGTAAACCATACTTGTGTGGTCAAAGTATAGCTGAAATGGAAAGGGGTGTTTGTGAGCTTATGACTGGACTAGCTACAGTTTCACAGAAGAAAACCAGCTTTATCTCTCTAATCCTTCTGCTGGCAGGTAGGACATGAAAAACGAACGTAAGACACTGTACCTATTTATTGCTTAATTTTTCTCCATAAATTCTAACCTTGTGGTTAGAAAACCCAACAAAATCCAGTAATTCTCAAATGTAAACAAGTAGAAAAATAATACTCCAGAGTGCAGGAGTTTGTAAGTATCCAAACCCTAAATATGTTAACACAGCTGCATGTCATGTGATCCACAGCAGTTGTAACACAAAAATATGTGAAATGTTTGAAAATGTCCAGAATACTGCAAATTTCTGATGATCCCCTAACTAAGCAAGAGCAAAGCAACAATTAGAAATACAAATGGAATGAATAAAGAGTTGTGCTGAAATGATACAAACAGCTCTTTTCCTTAGCTAATATTTAAAAGCTCCAACCAAAGCCCTCCCACAGTAAAGCTGTGTAAGCTAGAGGTCTTGAATGTATTACTCTGCCTGTGAGCAATCCAGCTGTGTTTTAAGGCATTCTCATGATCTGTTTGGGTTTTTGGGGAGGTCAGTGTGCCACAGTTCAGTGAGAGGCAGTTTCTTCAGATGTTGCTGAACAGGGTAGCACAGAAGAAGAAATATTCTGGCTGTGCCAGTGTGGTATTTCAGCTTGCTGTTGCTGGTTTCTGAACGTCTTGTCTGTCTTTAAGCAGTGTGTTCTGAATGCAGCTCCACGACTGAAGATGTTTGTGGCTCCTGGGCAACGGCTGGAGTTCTGTGCCCTCCAACTATGCCCTCAGCCATAGCTGGGTTCCTGTGGCAGGTAAAGCAAAGCACTGGTGAGAACACCAGCTGTGTGTGTAACATTTAGAGGCTAAAATTCATCGTAAGTCAAGAAGCTAACCAGTACACTTTGAATGCCTAAAGTGGAGTGACAAGCACACAGAAAGTCACAAAAACATGGCAGAAAGCAAAAACAATTGCTGAGAGAAGTATTATGGAATTTACTCAGTCATAAGTGTTATCTGCATGCCAGGTCTTCTTTCAAAGACATGATGTTTTTTCCACATAGCTACTGTTTAGTAATAAACCTAATAACCTTCTGCAAATAGCTTTTTGCCCCTGAGCAATAAATGCAGGATTCAGCTATAATGATAACTGCCGGAGATTAGAAGTTAAGCCTCCATGAAAAAGAGAACAAAAGAAAATTAAAGTGTATTCAGTAACATTTACAAAATAATTTTAATTCCATGCAATTTCCAAAGCTATGTTTCCATGTGTTAATAATGTCAAACAAAAAATAGCACTATTTTCACTTTTCTTTTTTTTTCCCCTTTTACATATATTTTCTTCTCATCTCCACTACTTGAGTAAAAGTGCCATTTCTTGGTTTAATCCTGCTCAACATTTCTTAAAAGGCATTTTGTGAAGTAAACTTTTCTACTTCATAAAATTTCTGTTTGTCATATTTTCAACCTCTGATGCTGAAAGAAAGGTGTCACCTCCTTGTTATTTGGTACGTGCAAAGAAAATGTTGCCAAAATATATGGTGATTGGTGTTGGCTTTTAACAGGTTTTTACTGTCTCTTCCTGGAAAAATCATACTTGGAATTAAATTTCAGCAAGCTCAGGTATATAGTTACAGCATCTTTTCTTAGGATCTGTCTTCTGGGACAGGGTCTGCTTTGATTCATGCCATTATTCAGCAAGTGTGAGTGACTAGTATGAGGTGAAAATGTTCGATATTGATTCTCTGTCATAATCAGAAATCATTGCTTCTGATATTTAAAAGATATTTTTCTACTGCTATCACTGCCAAGAATCCTGGGCTGAATCAAAAGGAGTGTGGCCAGCAGGTGGAAGGAAGTGATTGTTCCCCTCTGCTCTTTGAGATCCCACCTGGAGCACTGCATACAGTTTTGGTGTCCCCAGTACAAGGAGAACATGGAACTGTTGCAGCAAGTCCAGAGGGGACCTCGAAGTTGTTGAGAGGGCTGGAGCATTTCCCCTACAGAGATGGAGAAAGTTGGGGCTGTTCAGCCTGGAGAAGAGAAGGTGGTGTGGGCACCTCAGCAACCTTCCAGTGTCTGAGAGACTCTGCAGGGAAGCTCTGAGCAAACTGACCTGGTGGGAGATGTCCTGGTACGTGGCAGGGCAGACTGGGACTAGATGGTGTCTAAGGCCCATTCCAACCCTTCAACATTCTGTAGTTCTGTGATGATGGCATCTCTATAGATGTACAGAACTTACCAAACAGAAGGGCCATTTCTTCACAAGCCTTCACGAATTCAGGCATTTGATACCACGTTTTGCTGCTTGTCCAACCAATGCCTTGTGGAAATAGTGCCAAGATGCAGAAAAGAGCATAGATTGTAGAAATGAGTAGGAATGGTGCAAAGGCTGGATTTTCTCCAGAACTTTTCTGTAAATCAGGCAGTTGATCTGAGATGCAGTGCCTTGATGCTTCATGTACACAAGCATTTCCAAATATGTGTACTACCATGAGTATATGTGTGATCAACAAGATTTACAATATATAACAGGCTTTATCTAGAATAGTTTGGTATTATATTTACCAGACTTTTTGCTTTACTAGAGTCAGGATATTCTCGTTTGAAGAACTATTCTTTCTCAAAAGTGTGTGTATACATTCTAGGAAAATAAGGAAATATACCTTAGGAAAAAATTTAGTGTCAAAAAAGGTCACTTCTGGCATTGAGTGAATTATTTAGGATAATTTGATTCTTATCTACCAGAAAATTTCATCTGAGAATACTGGCAGAGGTGGGAAGGAGGTAGGCCTTCTACCTCCTCTCTTGGTGGTTAAGCTGTTCATCTGCAAGGATGGATGCTATGGTTTAATTCTGCCTTCTGCTCTGGAGATTTAGATCCTGCTGTCCTGTCTCTTGGGACAGGACATGAGCAATTAGCAGCAGTGAGGTCTGCTGCAATGTGTTCTCATTTGCTCGTTTTTACACATTTTTGCTTCAAAGGAGCTCTCTGCAGGTCTGATGCCCTCTCTGCCAGGGGCTTGTGCTAGTCAGCTGGCTTTAAAGATGTTCGCTTGGTGGTGGCCACTTAAGTGCTGCATGCAAAGTGAACCATTTTCAATACAAGGGGTGAGAACCTGCCTCACAATCCTTCAGTAATGAGTCACGCAAGCAAAATCAGATCATAGCTCAAAATCATGCCCTGTCCAATCAAGACAGGAATTTGAATTTGTGTTCCTAACTCCCCATAGGAGTATCTCAGCAATTACTCTTTGTACAATTCCAAAATGGAACTGGTCTAATAAGCTACTTCATGCAGACTACTCCAATGATGGTTGGGAGTGAAAGAGCAATAGAGTAAGAATGATTCTTCAGCCTTATGTTAATGGTACTCTGGAAGCTGTGGCTTCAATACAGTAGGAAGCATTCTTAGTATAACAAAGAGTGAACTGTATATAAAAACTCAGAGAGAACAATCCCTTTGCAACAATTTTGTAAATCTTGTATTGTATTTCCTTGTCTTTTATGTTTGCATTTTCCAAATGTTTGCATTTTCCAAAAATGCTTCCTCTTGAGACACACGGAACATTTCATGTCAAACGAAGTACAGTGGGCTGGGTGGGGATGGTAGTGGTTTTGGTGTGGAAACCTGGAAAAATTGTGAATTTGGTTCAGTTTGAACAACATTCTTTTTCAAATGTTTGGCTTGGCAGCTGAACTGAAAAACCAGTTATTTGACAGCCCTAAGCCCTCTTTTGCAGTTGGACCCTTGTGTTTTACTAGGAAAATTGTAGCATTAGTCCCTGGAGATGTTCATGCATGGCACAGAGGCATGAAATGGAAATCCCTCTAAAATTTAGGGTTGTCTGAGTTTTTTGGAGCTAGGGGAACTCTGAAGTGAGATTAAATGATAGCATCCACAGTGTGTGCATTACTGGACTCTCCAAGGACACACTGTTGTTTTCAGAGATTCCCTCTGTCACTCCCTTGTCAAAAAGATACCTTTGATCTTTATTGGAAATATTGGGAGGAAAGCTCTTGACTTGTGTGTGTTGTTAGCTGGGAACAGAGACATTCCTTTTATTAACTTGTTCATTCCATGATGTAATGAGAACATTTTAAATGAGGACAAGCAAATTGCAAATTGCAAGCTTTTTCCTAGATGTTGCTTATAATCAAACACACCCAACCATGCTCTTAAATACCTCGTAATTAAATATGCAAAAATAGAGACTTAATTTGAACATGTAAATTAATCACATGTTGTAACAATGGAAATTCATAACTGAAAATCCATTAGCAGACAACGCTGTTCCTCATTCTTTTGTTTACATGTTTATACTAATCACGCAAGAGGATTTTTGGTGCATGTCACCCTTTGAAAATCAATTCTGTATCAACTTAGGAGATGTGTTCCCATTTCGATTGTATAGCTTTGCTTATAAATGCAAATAATTGCAAATTAAGCCCCAAATGTCTGAAGAACAGCAGGAGTGACCATTATTTGATGTATGATGCACATCATGTCATTTCTGTGTCACTACTCTAGGGTTAAATAAGTATCATGTTTTGGACATCTTAGGAAAATAATAAACAATGTAGCTCATCCAAAAAACATCTGCTCATATTTTCTTTGTTAAATAGTAGACAAATATATTTAAAATGTGTTTTCAATTGTCTGCTAAGAAAATAAGTTTGCATAAAACCCACGCTTTTATCCTGAAAAAAATTGTGAATTTACCTTCTGTGGCAATTTAGAAAAAGCCAAAATTTATGCACATTGTGTATTTAGCAAGTAAAGAACTCAGTTGCTGTGGTGGACTACATTAAACATAGATGGATGAGAATGAGGTCAGTGGAGTGAACACAAGCTGTACTCCTCAGAGCTACTGTGCATGCACATGGCATTAAAGATGTTTACCCAGTGGAAGTTTGTACTTGCCTGTGTATTTCAGTGCCTGTGCATGATAGGCCTTGAAGCTTTGCCTAAAAAGTACTTGTGAAAGAAATATTCTTTGCACATTTGCATTTTGGTTGAACATAGCAGCACTTCAGTTGATAGGGTGTACCTGACTGTGAGGATCTGAATTCACTGGAGGGTTTGGGACATTAGCAGCACTTAGTTGATAGGGTGTACCTGACTATGAGGATCTGAAATCACTGGAGGGTTTGGGCTCTTTACCACCTGATGGCCATTCTGGTCAGTAAAGCCTTTTTCAATGACTTGGATCAGGCCTTGGAATCGCCCTGCATCAGCTAGTGCTTACTCAGTTGAAAATATTGCCTTGAGCTTTCTCACTCATGCAGGAAAAGTTCTTTTCCATGGAATGTCTTCTCTGGTTTTATTGTATAAATCCTACTTGATCCTCAGTGTCCTGCTTCTTAAGGTACTACACAGCTGTTTTGTGCTCTTGACTTCATGGCACCCACATGTTACACCTCCAAGCAGGTGAGCCACTTCCACCCTGTTGCTTTGTTAATCCCTTTTAAATAACCACTTTTTTATTGTGCTACTTAACAGGAAATACCTCTACAGTAATGCCTCCAAATCACTTACAGCCTAAAATGTTGCCATATGCTTCTTAAACTTAAACCCTCCCATACTGCCCTATTCTATATGCTAACACCATGTCTACAGAAACTGCAGTGAGTTATGGTGAAGAAAAGGAGGAAATTTTAAAGGAAAACTTCTCACCTTCTTACATAAGAAGTGCTAAATTCTGATGGGAAGCACTTGGACATACATAAGAGCTTGGACTCTTGGTCACCTATCAAACTGGGGTCTAAATAATGAAGGGGAGCCACACTGCAACAAAGTGTACTAAGTGTGAAGAGAGGAAAGCATTCATAAAAATGCAGCAAACAGCTTTGTGATAATTAGTGGAAATGAGGTCACAGCTTGTCTTTCTGTCCTACATGAACCTTCTCTTTATTATTGTGGCATCACAGCTTATGAATCTGAGTTTTTAGTGGACTAGTACCATTTCTCAGTTATTTTTGCTTTCTCTTTTCTCACAGTAAGATGCAACTTAAATTCCTAAACTCAAAAGCCCCAAAAATTCAACCCGCAAGCCTCAGTGGTATTTGGAGTTTATGTATTCTTTAACCAAAGGCCTTTGCATAAACAGATGATGGTACATTTTTTTAGTGAAATTCTTAAAGCTTTGGGCTTAACCACTGCTTCTTGCAGTGATATGCTTGAAAAAATGTCAACTATGCATCTGTAATGGATGGCTGTGGAGTTGAGGTATGTCCATTTTCTGGAAGTGGTATGCTGGTGTCAAGGTCTGGATTGACCTCCAGCAGGGTCCTGGCTCCAGCTTGAACAGTCCCATGGTGACATCAGAATTTTGGCATCTATGTTAAAGCATTTTTTGTGTTATTGCCATTATTTTAGAGAAAAGCTGATGATCTGGCATGAATGAATCCACTGCAGACATATCTGCTGGAGTAAGCAGAGAACTTTAAAGCTTTATGAGTTGTGAATTGCATCATTCATTTTTCATAGGTTATTAATTCTGAAACTTTTCTGTTGCCTACAGCAGTAGACGTGGATGTGTATGGGAGAAGTTCTTCAAATTGTAGGCAAAGAGGCTTGATTTCTGAAAGAACAAAAAGGAAAAATACAGCAAAACCCTTGTTGGAAGAAGAGATCCAAAAGTGCTTAAAGAGGCTTGAGAATGAAAGAAACACACAAAGGGTTTACTAGGCTGGAGTTAAACAGAACTAAGTAGGATTTAGAAATGTACTTAGAAAAAATAATCCTCAAAAAGAAGAGAACAGCATCCCTTTCCACCCAAAATCAAAAAGGAACACTATTAAAATGTTCTTAAACTTGTTCTTAAAGTATTTAGTTTCTTTTAATAACACTCAAAATATGCTGGGTAGTCCAAAAGTATGTGTATTGGCAAACCACAGTAGCCTTTTGGATGCTCAATCTTCATCTAAGTGTGTTTCAGATCTATGTGTGATCAACCTCATTTGCTAAATGTGGCAGGTTGATCTATTCTATAGCACAGAAGTTGTGTGTGATGTCATGAGAAATCTCATTGTCAGGAACCTTTTACTAAGATATTTCTGAAATGCTGTGATAGCTTTTCTTCTGGATCCCCTATACAATCTGCATTGCCATTCATTTTATAATGGAACACTATTGGGAACAATCAGAAATAAAATCCAAGACTAGGCCTTTCTTTCCCATGTATTTTTTTTTGGACAATATTCTTGTTCAGGTACCGTGAGTGGGAACACCATCCATCAAGAAGCATAGGATTCAGCAGCCAGAGTCTGGAGCAAAATAATCTGGCACTGCTATTCTGGGCAGCGGATCATTTGTGGCTTTAGACAGACAGAGCACATGATCTTTCAATCTCAGTTTCCCTTTCTGTAATGTAGAGTGATGAGAATAATTTAATTCTTATCTGACACAATGTTTCTATTTACTATAGACAGATGAAATGGTATGGAAATAGCCTTAATGAGGATTGTTCAAAATCAGATCATACCCATCATTCATAATTTAATTGTTTCAATTTTTTAGTGAAGAAACTGAGTTCATAATTGAAGAGACCAAAACATTTAAAGGTTGGATTTGTATTCTGGAGAGTATTCATAATTTCAAGAAAACTACCCCCCCACTGTTTCATTATGAGAAATATTCTAAAGGCTTTCCAAAAGTTTTGTCTTTATGCAGAACCACAGTCTGTTTATTTCTTCATGCCAAAGATGAGGTTTGGCACAGGATTGTCCCATACCCTTGCCAAAAGCTCTCCTAAGAGCACACTCAGTTAGTTTATATTACTACTTTTGAGAAAGGAAACATTAAAGAACCCATATTTTTAATACAGTATAAAGGTCCTCTGAAGGCTGAAAATGCCTCCCTGTGGCCCCACCTCACTGCAAAGGACTAGGGTATGTGAGGGGAAAAGGAGTCCTACAGTCAAAGAGCTGCCTCTGTGTGAGGCCTGGGAGGAAGGACAGCTTCACACTAACCCTCATTTCCCTGCAGGCTGCGTTTTCAAAAAGTGCTTCTAAGTGTGGTTGCCCAAGTGGAGACAACCATGGCTTCATTTTCAGCAAGCCTGGGCACTCTATCACCTGTTGATTCTAGTGAAGGTGGACCTAGGCTGCCTCCTGCCAGCGTTTCCAAACTTCTACAAGAGCAAGGTACCCAGTGTCAGGTCTGTCCCTCTCCCTCTGTGTCCCTGATGCACTGATGCGTTGCCTTTGCAGCTTCTATAAAAGGTCACTAGGCCAGAGAAAGGCCATGGTTATTCTATTTATACATATAAATATAACTTGCATTTTCTCTGCTCTTAAATTGGTATAAGCTGTAACTGATGCCTGGAGCCCTCAGCCTCTCCCTGCTACCTAGAATGATGCACCAAGCGTAATTTTTAATTCTGACTTTGGCATTGTCTTATATATTTGGGTAAGAGAGATTTGAGAGAATTTAAGGAATCGTCTGCTAACTCTGCTGCAGAGAGACTGCTGATCACCAAACCATTTCATTTAAATGCAGAGGGTTTATTTTTTACGCTTCTATGAAGTCTTGAAATCTGAGGTAATACAAAATTTGAACAAAGAAGGCTATTGTCATAGAAATGACTGAGTCTGCAGACATATTATGCAGAGAGTGAGAGAGCATTTTAGGTGATTTTATGATGATCATTGTAAAAATGTGTATGTATACCCCTGCATCTGGGTATCCATTCATCCACTCAGAACTCAAACTGTACATTAGAAATGGAAGCCAGCTGTTAAAGCTGTCAGCCAGCTGTGTATCTGCCTCCTCCTGGGGTGTCCATTCAACCCCACAGGCTGCATGGGGCAGGCACAGTCAGCTATCAGAGAACTCAGCTGAAGCATGGAAGACACTTTTTTCCATTTGAGTTCCCCACACCATATGGCAGCCAAATTTAATTTTCAAATATGCTTTTTCTCCCCTAATGAAACTGCCACTTCCAGAATTTCATGTTCAATCATCTTGTTCAACCACAATGCCTCTTCTTCCTCCTAGGGAGGAGTCCAAAGAATTTTCATTAGTTGGCTGAATACCTAAATGTTAGGGATGTCTGTGCAAAATCTGCATATTAAATCTGAATGTCCAGTCTTGCATCGATGGGATCCTTTTTCTTTTCTGTAAGAATAGCTGTCTTTGAGTCCTATCAGAGTGGCACTGTTGTGGATCAACGTTCAGTGTCCACGCCCTTAATACTTTTTATTGAAAGTTAACACTTGAGTTGCAAAGCATTTCCAGTATGATATGAAGCTGAAGCCATGCTGAAAATTCTTAAAGTATTCAAAGAGGGAGTTATTTTATAATCTGCAATTCTCCTCAATACTGGTGTTTCTGGGCAGAGTAAAAGTGGAAAACTTTAACGGGTAGATCCTCCTGTCATGACTTCACACTGATACTCAGATGTCAGTCTTTGAAGAGCTTTATCCTCTTTTATGCTGTAAATAAATATTTTGTTTAGGTAACCTGCTGGACGATTTAAAAGGAAATCAACATGTTCTGTAGACTCAAAAAGTGAGGACTGTTTATTTGTACATTCTGACTGCCTGCATATTACAGGCCAAAAAAAAATATTTCTCTGTCACATCTGCACTGACCTCAATTCCTTCCATGTTTGATTGAAGTGTTACCTGTAAATGTAAACTTGTGAACACAATTTCTTTTGTGCTGCTGATGATTTTGAAAAACAGTTGCTCTGATCTTGAAATGAATAAAATATCGTATCCTATGGCACTGGATTCTCTGATTTTCCAGCAAGGCAGTGTCTAGGAAATTCCCAACAGCTAAATTCTAGTAGATTCTCTGAAGCCTAATAGGTTATGTTCATACTAAACCTTTAATTTATTAGGGTTAAAATTCTTATTAACACCATTCTCTTTACCCATCCACTGATTTTCCTGCCTGTTTTTAAGAACTTAATTGTTTCTGAGGTGTCTGCTTTTATCAGACGTAGTTGGAATTCGTGATCATGTCCAAAAGATTATTGAAAGAGTAATACGCATGGGACCACTCATGCAGACAGAGCTTGACTGCATAAGATTTGTTGTCCTAGGAAATCTGGCACCTGTTAGACATATCTGAAATTCTGTGGATTTTTGGTATTCTATTCTTACTATTCAGTAGAGGAGGAGAGATAAAGTTTCATCAGATGCAAATCATCATTCCCAGAGGATATCAGCAATGGCCAATGGAGCAATTTATTTCTGACATTCTGGCTCTTTCTGGGGTTGTATTGCATCATGGTGGGTCTTTGATATATGTGTTTGAAATACACTGGCCTGGTAGACTGGAAATGAGAGTTAGTAAATAGTTTAATTGTTTGTCATGTTTTCAAAGTACTTCCTTATGTCAACAGTCAATAGGCAGGATGCAAGTGAAATGCTGAGACTCTGTTTGCCTTGATTTCTGTTTGTATTTGCTATATCTGAAGATGCTCCTAGATCTTGTTACAAAAATACTTTTCATTTAGAAATTCAGACCTCCTCTGATGTAAGCCCCAAACATTTCCATTTCTAAGTGCAAGAAGTTGATCCCTATGTAATTATGAAGTGATGCCAGGTCCTAACCACACTACCTTACCTACCCTAGTACTTTGGAAATGTTTTACTTGCAGCAACTTTATATACCAAACATGTTTGTTTAATGAAAATGTTGTTATGATAACTATAAACAACATATTTTTTGTATGACTAATGTTTTCATGAAGTTGGTTTCATTTTCACAGGTCACTGCTTCCTTTTCTAGCCTCATAAACAGTTTTCTCAATCATTTTGGGCACTGAGTTGGTACCTCAGCACTTGGATTTGTGTCGTATGATTTGATCTTCTTTTCAGTGTTCTCCTATTTGTCCCTGTCCATGTGCTGTTTTTTCTGACACTTTTTTTTCCTTCGTGTGTCATTTTATGACAGTGTTTCTCCATGATGTCCTTGCTAAAAGAAGTGAGATATCTGGAAAAAAATTAGACTTGTTTGTGAAAAAAAAAAAGCAACTGACCAATAGGCTACTTAGAAAGTAAGTAGTTTTACTTTTTCTGATTTCTTGTGTGTGTGTATGTTCTTATCTTAAAATCTACATTCATTACTTTATCTACAACATAAGGCATATTTTGTAAATGAGCTTAAGCACTCTATCAAGTTGTAATTATTCATGAATAGTCTCTCTTTATTGCTAATGATATGCATCACACTAGCAGAGTTTGATATACTGGTTATACAAATAAAGTTCATCTGAGGTAACACAGTTTATTCCTTTCTCAGGCATCCAGCCTGGATCTCAGCTGCAAAGTAAGTACCTCTCCACATCTCATTACCAAAATAGCAACCTTCTTAATCCTTTGCTGTGAAGAACAAAGGTTCGATTCAGTCTCTGGAGCAGAAATAGGATCTTATTAATGCACTGGCAACTACAGTGTTGTTATTTTTGTTAGAAAAGAGAGAAACAGGAATTTGCTGATATATGTTAGATTAAGGGCTGTTATTGTTTTGAGATTAATTGGATTGTTAGCCGGGCCTTTCCGATGTCAGCTGAAAATCTACAAAATACCTTGCAAGTTATTATTCTGGATGAGATCAGGAGCTACTTCCTGGAAATTCACTCATATTCTTTGTATTTGTTCTGAAAGAATCACTGAGGCTATCAGTTAAATGGTGTATTGTTTACTGTGCAGGGAGAAAAGTTCTTGTGTTGGTTTTGCCTGGGGCGCTGGCCCTGCTGGGCTCAACCCTCTTGCCATCCAGTGGATTAAAGCTGAGACCCAAGCCACCAGCAAGGTACCTCATGCTCAGCCTTTGGGGAGGTCTGTGCATTGGCCCAGTGTCAAGGCTTGAATGTGTTACAGCTGACGTATGAATTCACATTTTGGAGTGTCAGAGCTCCAGTGATGTTTTATGGAGTCCTTTCTTTCAGAGTATTTGCTGTCATGTAGTGTTGGGCTGCAGTGGGCTGTAGCATTTGGGATCCCTGTGGAGTAGACTGTCTCGGCAGCTCATCAGGATAAAAGTTGAAATTAGGATTGCAGAGAAGAGCCAGAAAAATTCCACTTGGTGAATTAAATGTTGTTGAGCTTGAGGACCTGGAAAAGGGTTAGTGATGTATCTGGGTGAGCTCCCAAATTGGTATGAATGACAGGCATAGGAGGTATTGCTTAGAGCAAAAATAAATGCAGTGTAACTGATCTGTTGAGACCAGCAAACAGTTTCTGGAAATGACTGGTGCTTGATAATTTTTAGTGATAGGCAAATGGCATACTCCAAATTACGTGTGGTCCATTGTGTAATTCTGTGTGGGTGTGGACCTTTGCAGGTTATTGGCCTATGCCACCTGGCACAAAATGTGTTTGTTTAAGTCTTAGCATGTAGAACTTTGGGTGTTTGTCTTCATGTGTATGTGAAAGGTTCAGGGTTAAGTGAGGGAGAACTAACCAGAAACAGATCAGCAGAAACATTCTGCATAACTATTCCCAGACCTGAGTAATGAAGACCAGTAAGATGGCATTTGCAGTGAACCTCAGCTCTGTGCTTCTATTCCTCATGGTTAGGACAAACCCTGTGTTTGGCCTCCAGGAGATATGACAAGATATGTCTATTGATGGAGTATGTAGTCCGAGACTTGTGGCTTGAGTGTGTGAACTTTATTTTGTGAGTTGGAAGAGATTTTTGAGAATTGTCTAAGGCAATTATGTAGTATTAATTGCTAATTTATCCTGATTGTCCATGTCACCAGAAGGCTTAAAGTATCAAGTTCTGATAGAACAAGAATGTTTGAAGTACCAATAGGATATTTGGGCCCAAGCCTGTTCTCTGTTATACCACTGCAAATTTGGGATGCTTGTATTGACTGCTGAGTGACAGAGCAAAGCAGGACTGGACCTGAGAGACGGGGCTGTGAGTTGCCTGTGTGTGCCTTGGGCTGTGAAACAGCTGACTGAAGAAACAGCCCATGTACTGCTTGCATTTCCCCTTGATGATTTCCAGCTGTCCTCTTATCCATGGCATGCAAAACATTAATTAGTTTCAGCTTATGAAAATAAGTGAGAGGCAGTGTGTGCTACCCACCTTATAGTGCTGCACATAAACAAGGCACTGCAAACGATGAACCATGATCACAAATGCTAAGTGACATTGTTATTAAGACAGAGGCTGAGTAAAAAGAAAGTTCCTTTGTTGCTGAACATAATCTAGATGGTTTCTCAGCCTGTGCAATAGAGGAAGACATGCTTACTTGCAGGAGATCAGTGTGTATTGCGCCTGGACCATACATCAGAGTGTCACAGACATCATGCTTTCATCTCCACAGGTCTTTTAGTATTAACTGAGGTAAGAAAAAAGCAAAGAGCTAAATAGGACAGTAAAAGAAGAAGGCAGTATTATTTTTTTTCAACCTGTAAACACATATTTGTAGGATATTAAAAGGTTGGGGGGGTTTTGTCATTATAGCTCTTGGATGTTTTCAGATTAGGGTTCCTAGATGGCTTTGTCAGAGAATATGAAGAATTTGTAGGTATAAAATGTATTCAAAGAATTCAGACACCTTAATTTTCAAACTTGTTAGTTTATTGTCACAAGACTGACTAAATATATTCTTATGCTGCTGCAATAACATCTGCCACTACCTTGCTATCCAGGCTGAAAGGAAAGTATTAGCAGAAAGTAGCTGAAATCAGGAGATGCAGGAGAAAATGCATTAAGCAAAGCATGAAAATCCCAATGTCTTAACACCATTGCTAGTCCTAAAGAAAGATTTTGCTGAATTGGCTGGACTGCTACAGACTCTGTTTAAAGCAAATTGAAAAGGACAAACTCAAATTTAAGTGAATACTAGAGACAGTGGACAATGTTATGCAAAAGTTGGAATATGCATGGATGCTGCAGTCATGATGGAAGAATTTCTGCAAAAGGGAAAAGAAGGTGTTGACAGGCTGGTGTTGCCCAAAGAGAAGTGTTGTATAAGCCTGGAGAAATTATCCCTATGATTTAAAAATATAAATAATAAATGAACTACAGATACTTGTATGGAGAAGAATGAGTCTGGACAAATCTACTACTAAAAAAACAATGATTAATAAGATTACTTGGGAAATGAATCATGCTGGGGTCATCAAAAACCAAAATTAGATGAATTGTGGTTGAAAGATTAAATAGGTTTTTTGGTTTTGGTCATAGAATGTAACTGTGATGAATTTCTGTTATGATGGTGGAGGAGAAAACTGAGAAGAAAGCAGGAAATGTTTGGAAGGGTAGGGAGAAATGGATGTATGAATTCTCTGTCTTACGTTTAACTCCTGATGCTATCTGAGATCAGAAGTGCTGCAGATCTCCAAGCACGTAGTTTCCACTTGATTTGTTGCATTAACCTAGATATGCAGTGGGTAGAGGTGGCAGACAAACTTACTGTTATGTGTTTTGCTATAAAAATGGTGAGTGAAAAGTAGCCTGAGATCTAGAAAGGGCTGGAACAGACATGAAGGAAGTGCACAGTAGGCTGGGACTGTAGCTGAAAGTGGACAACATTTAGAAGCAATCCAGTTATTATCTCCCATTTATGCATTTTACTATAGAAAGATAAAGCAATACGATATTTGTGCAATGTAGAAAGTTTAATTCTATTGAAGCATCTGATATTTATCTCATTTCAAAGATGGGCACTGTTGCAGGACATCTCATGTGTTGCTTAATTGCTGTGATCTTAACCAGAGGGTTTTCAGACTGCAGTGCTGAATTTAAGTATGTCTATCTCATCCATTCAGTAATACTTTGTGAGGTGCTGGTATTCCTTAGGGACCTGTCACCCTACAGAATATGGGAAATTAAATTAATGAAACGAGTTTGGTAGAGCTGATTTTATGTTTTCTTGAGGAGGCGAATCCTGAAGGAACACATGCTTTTGAGCAGGAGATCACTCTGTCCTCTTAGTGAAGCAAGACTTACTGTGAGGTAGGGAAAGTGTCAACCAAGAAGAGTTTTGATACTCAAAATAAAGAATAATCATATCAATCCAGAAGCAAAGGAAACTACCATGCTCTGGCAGGCTTTCCAAATTAGTGAGCAAAGCCAGCCTTTACTGAACTGTGAGAATATTGCTCAAGATCATCCTGCATTTCTACTCCTAACTGCTTGAATCACTGCAGGTATGTCTTCTCAGGGTTTGGCAGGCACATATGAACTCACTCTGTCCATGCTCCAAGCTGACTGGATGAAAGCTGCCTGGGAATGGGAATCTGTGTAGCCATCATTAGTATGTGGCTGAGCCTGAACTGGTAAATTCTGCTGGGAAGCAGAGTATATTAGTTTGGGATCAGAATCAGAGGATTGCAGTTACCAGACTTTAGGATCAGAGGTAGCTTCTACCAGGGCATCTTGGAGCATTTGCAGGTGGGATTGCATCTTTTTGCAAATCTGCCATGGAATTTAATCCTTAATATGTTAAAAGGGTTAGTCACATGTGATCTGGAAAAATGGTGCCCTAAAGACAGGACATTCTTTTAAAAGAAATCTTGAGTAAAAATCCAGTGCCAAATTCCAACTTTAGCAATTTGCTTTCAGATGCCTTCTCTCAGGTCTAAGGATTGATGTATGTTAGTGTTAGAGGGAAAGACTTAAAACTGTATATTTCAATCTAAATCCAACTGGTCCGTGGAAAGAACTGTTCGCAAATGAACACCTTGCAGTAATAGCTGCCTGAATTAAATGTCCCTCCCTATACAGTCCATTATGCAAAACACTTGTTCCCTTGTTTACAATGAATGGAAAGAGCTAATGGCAACTGATTTATCTGATGTCTCAGGCTCCTGAGTCACTTAGGTACTTTTGAAGATGTTCTCTTTCAAATTAATTTCTGTAATTTATTTCCATGACTCTGACTTTCAGAAAAAAGCCCTGTTCCTAAATAAATTCATGAGTGTATAAAAATTATTTTGTCCTTATCCTCAGGAGTCCATTAGTTGCTGTGTTCTGGAAGCAAATGAAAACAATGCATTCTGTAGGATATAAAACTATTCCTAACTGTGCCAGTGGATCACTGCAATCATTAGGTTAATACCGACTATTATCATCCAGGATGCTCATCTGGTTTTACTGAGCTTTGTTAAAGAAATGGAAATGATTAAAGTCATCCTGTCTGTCCCTCTAAAGTTCTGCCTGTGAATGAGTCACTGTTTTACAAATGGGTGTTGCCAGACACTGATATTGAATACGGCTCCAGCCATCAGAGCTCTGGGTCCAGCACCGCATTCTTGGAGTCCAGACTGGAACACTGAAATTCCCATTGAAATCTGTGGGAATTCTGCATGGCCAAAGGCCAGCTACCTTTATGGCTGGCTGAGGCAGCTTAAAGAGAGCTGTAGCTCTATGCATGTAGTAGCCTGGGGACTCAATATGAATTTCATGCATCTCTTCACTTAGTCACTTGAAACCCAAGACGGAATTGAGGATACCGCATTCCACTTAGGCTTTGTTTGCTTGAGGTCAGCTGAGTGCCCACTGCTGCCTCTGGACGTGACACCTTCCACCCCACTGGCAGAGCTGCAGCTGTGGTTTCTGTGCTCCCTGGGCACAAGAAATATTTGCACACAGCAAACCCCAGTGTGTCAGCTGCCCTGCCCTGCCTGCTGCAGTGGTCCTGGCTGGCTGCACCAAGGGTGGAACATGCTTCAGCCTTTTCACAGACATGGAGCTGTTTGCATGTCCTGAAAGAAAGAGCTCGCCAGGATCTTCTTGTGGAGTTGCTCAGAGGCAGCTGTGTCTTATGGGCAAGGTTGACCCAATAGTTAATTTTGCTTGTTTGCCTCACATATGAGACAGGGATTGAATAGTCCTGGCTTTGGGGAATTTCACATCTGGATTCAAAGTCTTCATGGCTACTGTTCCCTAATCTGTGCCATGGGCCTTTCCCAAGTCATAGTTCTGTACTTTTCCAAGCTTTGTGTTTCATATCGTCCCCTCGGGGTCATTTGTAGAAGTGGGAGGGCCAGATTGGTAGTTGCAAGAAAGAGAAGTCTCATCACTGACGTCAATGCAGCTCTTCCACTTTAGCAAGGGATCAGGCCCATCTACCAGTGTCACGGTCTGCTGGGGAGGAAGGGAGGCAGCCTCAGAAGTGTTGGGTTTGCAGTTCGCCAAGTGACAAACAGAGAATCTGAGTGCGGTAGCCAGGCATGTTACAAAACACACTGTTGGAGAGACAGCTCTCTCTGGAGGCTTCAGCCTTGATTTACTTACTCCTGGTTGTTGTCCTGATATTCCATGGCTTTCAGACAATTTAAAAAAAAACTCAGTATATGGCCTTCTGTGAGGATAATTGGCTGAGACCCCTTGTGGGATTTCTGGGTGGTTTCATGTGGTATAAGAGGCCAGTTGTTGGCATAGCTGCTTTTGTGCAGCTGGGTAAGGCTGTAGTGGAAAATCCAAGGCTTGTTGCTCTGTGTTACCAAATGTATGACTACACATAGGTTTAAAGTAATTTAAAGCTTCCAAATATTTTACAAATCCTCAGATATTTTAAATAGTTTTGAAAGCATGAATTTAAGGGAATGATGCTGAATTGAAAGGAAGGGAGTCTGAAAACTCAGTAAGGCAGAAAAGAACTAGGGTTTCCTCAGGTGCAAAGGGGAGTAGAGGAGGGGGGAAAGGCTACACAGCCTTTCAGAAATCCACTAGTGCTGTTCCCAGAACTCTGCCTGTTTTGTGCATTTCTTCTCCTGTGCTTTTGCTCATCTGAGCAGTCTCTCCAGAAATCAGCAACTGGAAACACATAACAAGTAATTCTCTTTGCCAGGTAAATGGGAACAATAGTTGAGTGGGAAAGAATGAATCACTGCCATTAACAAGAAGACTAGGGTTGCTCTCATCATCAACACAATGCAGTGTCTATTCTCAAATGTCAGGGCTAATAACTCACCATTTACAAATTAGACTTAACCCCCTCCCACACGAACCCACAGAGCCCTTGCTAGCCTTCAAGCTTAGGTTATAGCTGCCTTTCTCTGAGGGCTACCAATAAAACCTTCAAAATACATATCCTCCAGACAGTCTGACTTCTTTCAAGATCAAGTACTCCTCCCCTTTTCCCTTTGGATTTTGTTTTAATTACAGCTACATCACTGAAAATGTGGAAAACCCATCTAAGGCCCTAATTATCCTTAATGTAAGAGGGCCATTATTGTCTACAGATGAAATGAATAATACAACCAGTAAGAAAGATTCCAAAGTTTTGATTACCTTAATAAATTCCTAAAAGTGAATGAACTCACAGATCTTTATCCAATGCAACCACAAATTATTAACGCAGGTGGGAGTATCAAAAGCTGGAGTGTTTCAGCTGGCATCTTACAACATCTGTTGAGATGGTGTTTTTCATCCAGTGTACTGATGGATTATGGCTATAGCTGCCCAGAAAAGGTGTAACAAGGATGCCAGTTTCCTAGATAACCATCATGTAGGTGTAGAACATGAGATGCTGCTAATTTCAGATGCTCATCAGGATATTAATAACCTTCATACTTTGAAAGTAATGGGCTTGTTTGAATTCCTGGTCCTAAAATATGGACGATATGTAGGATATGTTTTTCATTCTGAATGGCTTGTAAAGGGAAGTTAAAGCAGGTAACTGGAAAAAAGGACACAGAAACAAATTTGTTAGTAGAGTAGATGTAACAATTTCTGATTGCCCAGTCCAACACCAGCAGTTTTTCATTTATGAATAAATCATTCTTTCTTTCTCTGTAGATTGAAAATTCTTCAAAGTGATTTACATGCAGTTCTTAGCACAGCTGTTTGCTGGGGGTGTGTGCTCTGTGTGGGGGATCTATCAGCAGTCTGGCTACCTCTGTGTGATCTTGGGTAAGGCCTGGATAAAAATCAAAGGCCAGATTGTTCTGTTTTTCAAAATGTGTTGCCTGGGGCCCGCTAATTAATAGAATGTCTAGGAATGTCATACATCTATTGAAAAAAAGTGTCTCTTGAAAATTGCTATTGTTTTAATTGAATGTTGTCATTTTCACATAGTGACCAATATCTCAGCCTACCAGTCTTCTCGAAAGAGCAAACTGGAACATGGGAAAACTGGACACTCATAGGAAAATGCTGTCTGTTTTTAAGTTATTTTTTAGTGTAAGTCTCACAGAGTCATAAATGCTCTCACATGTTGACTGGGGGCCTTATCCTGAAATCCAGACTTGTGTTTCATTCTTATGAATTATTCCAACATAAGCCAGTGCTTGAGGCTGACTGTAAACAGGGGTTAGAGAATTGAGCTGATTTTGACCTAGCAATGGAGCATAACTCTGGAAACATTTGCCGGAGATACGGCACTTTGTGTCACGGACAGGCCAGCTGAAACTCTGAGGTTGTGCATGGCAGTAGGCATGCAGGGATGTCTAGCAGTAAGTGCTTGCAGGATTGGGTGGTAGGTGGTCCTAATTTATTTGCTGTTTTAACAAAAATCTGGGATTTGTTATGGAGTGAGTTAGTTCCTCTGGGAAAGGTGGGTGTAACTTGTCAGGACATGAAGGATAACTAACCTCAGACATTTGGGAAGTTGTGTGTGTGTGTGTGTGTGTTTTGATGCATATGATTTTGTTATGTAAAATAGTGAGGCTCACCCCCTGCTCTGCCTGTGGGTTTCTGCACAGTTCTTTTGAAGGAGAAGGGTAGCTCATATGATGAGGTGAGAAAGAAGATGAATGGAAATAGAAACCAGGAGGAATCACTTCTTCAGCTGAATAGTTATAAGTGCTTCTAGAAATCAAAAATTTTTGTCCTGTTTCACTGGGCATATATGGGGAAAAATAGAAAATGATCTAAAGGTTACATCTTGATTTTTGCAAATTTATTTGGCCACAATTTATTTGTACGTGATGAGAGACATTTTTAATGATATCTGACTGTAAGCATTCCCTCAGTGCACCACATGCTGTCAAAAGAAGCTAAAATTCTTCTTTTTCTTCTCTGTGTAAGTCTTGGATTGGAAGCTGTTTTCATTTGATTTGTTTCTACCAGTGCATTAGAGCAAAGGTGTGTGCTTTGGACCATGGGTATAATTTTGAAGGCTTCTTATGTTGAAAACTCTCTCAGTTGGCAAATAGATCATTCAGTGCTATGTTTTCTGGGAACCCAGCAAAGATGATGGCATTTTGGAGGCGGAAAGAAGCAATAGGGAATGAGGGGGAGTATCTTTTTATCTGTCAAATGCAGTTGTGGTATCTCTGCAACACTGCGCTTTAAGCGCAGTGTGCTGGTCTTGGCTTTTATGAGAGTTCTGGAAGAGTTTTGTGCACTGCACAGTCTGATTGACAAAGAGGTTTTCTGTCCTCGCATGACCTTCTTTTAATTTAAAAAAAAAATTCAATAAAAGTTCAGCCACACAGCAAGGGATGAATTTAAAGACTGCACACCATGTGACAGTGGTAAAACTTTCATAATAGCCGTCATATTTGTTGGTTTAAAAATCAACTTCATTGTCATAGTTAATAGTTTGCAGCTGCTGTAGAACAGAGGCAAATTGCTATGTATGTGTCAGCCTTAAATGCAAGTAAGATCCACTGACTAGGAGGACTTGGTTAGTTTTTCCTATCTATTGGTAGTATTGCTGATCATCATCTCTACGTGATGAGAGGATTTCATTGCCACATTTCAGCACTGCTGAGCTGATTATGTGATCTTGCAAGTAAAATAAACTTGTTTTCAGTGTCCTGCCAAAATATATTCCACAACATCCCGTTAAAAAGGCTTCCAGGGTCATGCATAAGTAGGTGCAACCCCCTGCAAATCTATGGGATATCATCGGCATTGATTTAACTAATGAAGTAAAGTTATATAAAAAGTGTTAAAGAATAAGAATTTAGCACCTGATGTGAAGGTCAGTAATAAAACCCTTGTTGGAAGATCGCAAGGTAAGTTCTCTGCCAACTTACAACACACGAAAGTAGTTATAATTTCCACCAGGTTTGTATGAGGTGGGAATGGGAAGTAGATGAATCAATTCTGTCTCTGTCATGCTGGTGATGTGCAGAAGGTGTGTAAAGTCAAAATAGTCCAGCGGTCAAAGTGTAGCAAGCAGGCTGGGCAGGCAGAGGAATATGTGAAGTGTCTGTTGATGATCTTGGACTGAAGGCTATCCAAGAAAGCCTCCCTATGGCATTGGGAGTTGTGGCAACCACAGGAAATTATGTCTAAAGGGATCTGTTGTTCATTTAGGATTGGCAAACGTAATAGTGTTACTTAGATTTAGGGAGATCCTACTTTACTTCTCCTCCTCCCCACATTATCTGCTGTTAATGTAGAACTGAATTTAAATTGTGGACTTAAGGTTCCAGAATGATGTGTGATGGGTATCCCTTTGAAGTGATCTCAGAAGGATTGTGGTTATTTAAAGCAGGGTATCCCTTGGTGTTTCAGGCATCTGTCTCTGTGGAGAAGTCACAGAGTTCAGTAGGTGCTGGTCAGGCTGCCCAGGATGCTCTGTTCTCATGCCTGAGGGTCAGCTTCTCCTTCAAGAAAGTAAATAGTAGAGGAGCAAGAAAGGCTTAATGACTGAGCTTACAAGAAGACAGTACTTTTAATGCTGAACTCAAAGACTCAGAGTCTAAATGGTGGGAAAATTTCCCCAGGGAAGAGGCAGCCCACACAGTCCTGCACTGGATTACTGTTAGTGCTACTTCACTTATTTGGTTGAGATTTCTCATGTGTTTCCTGGACCAGAACCTGACCCTCAGGTCTCATTTACAGTTCAGAGAATTTCAGTTTGGCATTCCTGTGAACATTGTGTAATTGCAATAATTTCAACTCTTGTTATTCCTTCAAACTTGGATAATTTGTCAGTGTGCTAGTTTATTTTATTCACATAGAGACCGTCACTAGCACTGAAGTCTAAAGTAAATACATGGGATATCTAGTTAATCTGTGTTTTTTTTTTTCTGCAGGCCTTCTCTCTTTATTGGTTTGTGGAGGTTGCTTTGTTTTACAAACAAATGGAAGTGTATACAGGATGGGTGGAACCTCCAAAGCACCCTGTTCAGTGTGTGAGGGCTCTAGGAGAGTGTCTCTGGAGTCTGAAAATGCCACACAATAGGTACCTCCCCCCATTTCTGAAGTATATTCCCCATCCTCTTGATGGAGTTTCCTAGCCCTGAGGAGTGAGGGACATCTGGGCTGAGCTCTGGTTATTTGTCAGCCAATAAACAATTAGACAAAATGTCTTTCCATAGAAAGAGTAGAGAAGGAAGGAAGATCATAGAATCATAGAAAGGCTCAGGGTCCCATCCAGCATGGGATTGAACACTTGTGAGGCATCCAAAACTTCTGTGGGAAAACTGTTTTGTGTCTCACCACCTCAGAGTAAAGATCTTTTTTCTAACATCTAATCTAAATCTCTCCTCTTTTCATTGAAACGCCTTATTCCCCCTTGTCACTATATGGCCATTTAAAATGTCATTCTCCCTCTTTTTTAATAAGCCCCCTTTAACTACTGGAAGACACCAATGAGGTCTTTCCAGAGCCTTCCCTTCTCCAGGTTGAACAACTCAAATCTCTCAGCCTTTCCTTGCAGGAGAGGTGCTCCAACACTGATAATTTTCATGGCCCTCCTCTGGACTCACTCCAACAGGTTATGTCTTTCTCATCCTGAAGGTCCCAGAGCTGGATGCAGAACTCCAGGTGGGGTCTCATGAGAGCAGAATAGAGGAGCAGGACCACCTCCATGACCTGCTGGCCACACTGCTTGGATGCAGCTCAGCTCCAGCATGCAGTTGACCTTCTGGAGTGTGGGCATACCCAAGAGAGACTCCTGTTAGAAAAGGTGGGAGAGATGCCTGGAAGATCCCAGCTATAGATGGTGTTGGAACTACCCCTTTAGTATTAGACCTGCATCTATTTTTCTGCCTTTTGGGACAGAGGAACTTGCAAGTTTTTGGCCAATAATTTTCTGTCTCCAACATCCCTGAGTGTTTCCTGAAGACTGTGGGCACACAGCCATATTTTTCCTTGGTGGTAGTTACTGGTTTCTGAAGGAGGCTTCTTCATTTAGGCCTACAAGGGCAGTTGCCTCTGATTAGAGAAAGAGGGTGGACTTTATTTAATTAAATGTAAAGACATCTGAAATGCAAACGTATGCTATTATAGTAGTCCTTGAGCATTCTGTTATGATCTGTAGATATGAAGCCAATGTAGTGAAGGGACTGTAGGTGCTGGCTCTACTTACCCTAGAGAGATGTGTAAAATAGCAAATGGACTCTCTCCATAGCAGTGTCTCTATTTATTAATTAGAGGGGGAGTGAGGCAAGAACAACATAAGAGATTTTTTGTATTCTGCTTACAGGGGTGGAACAGTTTGTAGAGATGGTGATCTGTATTTTATCTTCCTGCTCATGTTGCCTTCCTTCTCACCTCTGAACATTGACATAACTTTTCAGGGTAGGCATGAAGTCAGTCTGTTGAATATAAATTTTGATTTTTGTCATTGTAGCTTTGCCTGGAACAGCACATAATCTACTGGCATTTTGGATCTGCAGGAGAAAACCAGAATGTTTCCACCATCAAAGGTCTCTTGGAGTTGTTGAAAGAAGGCTGGAACAGCCCTGGTTTTTGGGCTTTCTTTTCTTAAGGTATTTTTACTCCTATCTGATTTCCAAAGAGGAGTCTGATTTTCATTTTACTTTGCCCCACCCCTGTGGCATTTTTGACATTGGCCAGAAATGAGAAACCTTGAGTTGGAAAGGTGTCATCAAAACAATGACTAGATATACTTGGAAGAAACATTTATTATTTGGCTTGCTGCTGCTGAGAGCTGCTAATTACCAAGCAATTATGACACAGACATAATATTTCACTGTCAAAAACTGCCTCTTGGGTTTAGTATCTGTCAGAAAACAAAAAGCAGAAAATTTCTGAGGAGTCCAAAAAGGGCCAAGAGATGTATAAATATTTCCTCAGGGCATCCTTTGCTACCTTGGACTTCAAGGCCAGGAGTTTGGCTATCACTGCCTCCTTAGAAAGCATTCTTGGCTCCAATATCCTGATCCATCTTTTTTCTCCTGGCTTTTCAAATAATCAAATCATAAAAGTAGGGAAGTACATTTTGCATCTGTAACTTCTGTGATCTTTGGATGCTTTAGGAGTCAAAACTCCACATGGATTTGCCACAGCTGAGGGCTCTGTGTTTGACTCAGAAATCCTTTTGCACACAAATTGGAGGGCAACCAGTGCAAAACAATGTGGTTATAATGCATTAGCTAAGCAGGAAGCATGGAGATCTGTCTCTGCTGTGTCAGGAAACAATTTGTCTGTGGAAATGGCATGGCACAGTGCTAGGGAAGACAATGCTGTGAGCAATGTTCAGTAGGCTGGCGGCCTAAGAAGGTCCTACAGGGGCACTGTCAGTGCATCAATAGGCCTGATTTATCACTGTATTATATTAATTCTACTCCAGGGTGACTCCATTCAAGTGACTGAATTTATCATAGGGTAAAGCTGGAGGAAAATAGTGCCTTATTCCTCTTGCTTTTTGCATGAATTTCTTCCACAGAGCCACATCGATACTTTCAGTTCTGTCCTCTTCATGCCCAGCTGTGACAAGGTGGGAGCTGGAAGCTTCTTATTATTGCATAGAGGAGCTGAGATATAGTCCTGGTACTGGCAGAAATTTCTGAACCCCAGATACGCCAACTAATCCTTAAAAATGCTTTCTGGTGAAGACAGACACATGAATCTTACAGTGTGGTTCTCGAGAAGGCACTTTGAAAATGGGATTTACTGTTGAGGTGGAACACCAGAGGCTGTCACACCACTAAGCTGAGAGTAAACAGAGAAGAAAGCCTACATGAGAATGCCATGAAAGTGGGTATAAATGAGGGAGGGAGTAAATTCTTGCATCCAAACAGAGTTTAGCGTTTGCCTGTAACATGCAGGTGCTTTGCCAGCATGAAGAACAGAAATGAGAAGTGAAAATCTACATCTCCATGTTCATCTTTCAGCAGGCTTCCAAGCATGCACATTTCGTTCAAAAACACTACCAAGCTGTTTATGATACATCTGTGCCAACTGCAATGTTTTATGTAGTCATTGAAGCCAAATCACTGTGACCTGATGTGACTCAGTTTTCTAAAAGGGTGCATCTTGAGAATTCTCATTTTCTTCAGTTCAAAGTGAAACACTAGGAAAAGTGTTGGAATGGATCTGAAAACAGTGCAGCATTCTTATGCAGAGGCAAGACTGCCACTCAGGCAAACACCAGAAGAAAATCTGTCTTGGGTGTGTTTTTCAAAATGAGTCTGAAATGTTCATTGGAAAAGTGTCAGGAATATGAGACTTAAATGAACTCATTTACATGCTCTGATTTTGCCTGTATCTGTGGTATTGGGAAATGCAATAATATAAATTCTAAGTGCTCTGTTCCTGAAATTTTAGTTCACTTTTTTTTTTTTTCTCTGCATGGAAATTTTTATAGGAGTATATGTGAAGTCTCAGTTTTTTTCTCTCTGGTTTTATTTTTTTCCTCCATATTTCTCTTTGTTCTTCTCCATATTTCTCTTAATATAAGTTTTATACCTCTATGTGACTTTTGAACCTGTTAAGGATATGGGAAAAAAAAGTGAAAACTTTTATCTTTTCTTGGTCTATTTTTAAAATTTTTTTGGTCTTTTGCTGCTGTTTTTCTTGGATTATAGAAAAACTCTTCTTTATATATTTAGCTGTTTAGATGTGTCCTCATGCATAGATCATGGTTTATTATGTGTTTTATTCTTGTTTCCTCAAATACTGCTGAACAAATCAACAGTAGAATTTTCCAAAGTTCTTCAAATTGAGGTCAGATGCTTTCAGGATTATAAATCCTCTGGGTCAGCATAAGATATTTTGATACTTGGAATTTGTCACCATCTTTCTCTTCAGTAGCGCTGCCTGGTTTTAGCTTCATCTGAGATTGAATTGAACAGTTAAGCATTGTCAGAATTTATAATTGACAGTTGGATTTATGTGTGATAATACTTACCAGTGATGCTGGGCTGTTTTATTTTTTAGATGTTCCCACTACGGCAGACAACAGACACAGATAAAAATGGCTTGTGTGTTTTCCCATGCAAGCCATAAAAGTTGTTTATTAAAAAAAAATAAATATATATATAGTGCTTGATGAGAGGCTTCCTTCTAATGAAATTAAATTCAGTATCATAATGGATGAAATGAGGAGGAGGAGATTACCCCAAATGACCTTTGTGTCTGAATCCTTATTTGAAAGGAAAAAAGACTTTTTTGAATGTACTTCCAGATAGTATCTACATTTCTTAGAAACTTGCAGGGCTTTTTGTGGGAAACCCCCAAACTATTTTATGTGGCTTTGGCCAAAATTATTTGGTTTTCTCTTACCAAATTTCAAAAAGGTTGAATAGTTGGCTTTTCTGAAGGAAAGGCAATACTTTCCATATAGAAAAGTCCCATTTTTTTTAGCATTGCTTTTTCTTTTTCTTTCCACATTTCTGACAAGCAAAAGAGCACAAAAGTGCCTGGAAGTACAGTTCTTATGTCATGAAATTTCAAAGAGAAAATAAGATTTGCAGTCTCTGAGTTTTTGCCTGCTGCAGCACCAGTCAGTGCCAATACATCAGGCTCACAATTTGACATAAATACAAACACAGATTAGTGTTTCTTCCACTGCAACATTGCAAATACCATTATGGCTAATTGCCATCGACACCAGTCAGTGAGGAACAGAGGCTGCAGTTGCCTAAACAATCTGTACTATTACTTAAAGGGATCAGCTGCCCTTTTCATACCCCTCTGCAGCAGTGATTGCTGCAGTGTTCATGTTAGTGAAAAATGTGTCAGATAAGAAAACTTTGCCAACTGAAAGCTAATAATATGAAAAAAAGAAAGTCAATGTGGACAGAAGGGAGTGGCATAAACTGAGATAATGTAATTTGGTTGAAGTCTGAATTGATATTGCTTTGAAGTTGCAGTGCAGTCATGTTACATGCATGAGATGAGGCAGTATTGGTGCCTCAGGGAATTACAGGTGTTCAGTTTTATGGGGCAGTTCTGTTTAAAACCAGGCTTGCATGCTATACCTGCTGGGTGGTGTGTTTTATGGGCTGTTTCAGCAGGTCAGCATGAAGGGACAGCCCTGGTCATGGATCTTTCTCCATTGTGAGTGAAAGAGTCTGTGCTGGTCTGTGTTGCCCTTCCTAGACACATGGAAGGGGTTCTCAGGTAGTGGGTTTTTTTCCTACCCTTGTCTCTGTAGACTGTGAGGATACATTTACAGAGTCTAAAACTGCTTTTCAGAATGTGGGAGTACAGTATTGTTGCTGTTCTGTCTATTTCTTATTTTAAGCCAAGGGATTGTACCTCCTGACTTCCCTAAATCAGGCTTGGAGCCTTCAGTTATGATTGAAATGAAGATGAAGGCTTAAGTGCAGGGATTAGATAGTTAAGATGAGGGTTTAGAAAATACCCATTTTTGCCACAAGATAATTTTGTGATATTTCTGTGAAGAAGGCTCTTCAACAAAAACTGGAAGGAATTCGGCCATGAGAAATTCCAGCAGTGAGAATTTGAGATGTTTGGGAAATCAGGAGCAAACTGAAACTGAGGTCTTAGAAATGGTGGTGTTTTTTTTTCTGGTGCCAAAAAGCAAGTCAAGTTATTTTGTCCTGAACAATCTGTAGATTTAATCTCTCTTGAAGTGCCCAACGGGTTCTCTGACAGAGTTTTGGAATCTGTGGTTCTCCTTGGTGCTGTGTTTTACAGTTTCCTAACAAAACACTGAAGCTGATTTTTGTAATGGATAAAGTGGAGTTCAGTATATATTTGATCTCTTTCAATAACTAGAAACCTTAACCATTTTGTAAACAAAGACTCAGCCCAGTGTGAATATGCCTAAAAAAAGAGAAATTTTATTGCATTGTGGAAGTAGTCTATCTTGTATCTTCTTCGCTTATTAAAACATAAGGACTTAATTTCAGAGTTAGGAATAAGAAAGATGACAAAGATTAGCACTAGATTGGAAACTGTGAAGCCTGTGCCTAACTCCAGTGAAAACAGTTATGGCTGAGTCATTTTGATGGAAGCATGTACAGCCAATAAATTCAATTAATAGATATATGTAAACCCATGGAGACAATGATTACATGAGGAAACTTGAGAAAAATATTTTAAGGTGTGTAAAGTTTTTTCATTTGCCATGAAGAAGTCTATATTGTATAGATTTCCTTTCTCTTTCCCACACTGTAAGAAAAGTTGTGGCCAGAAACAGCTTGAAGACTGAACATGGTATGTCTTTAAAATCCAGCCATTCTTGTGCACATCTGCCGGTAGTGGACATTGACCTTTTCTTTCCTGCGGTGGGAAGACATCATTCAGTTCAGGAAATATCAGAGAAGTGACACAGCTCTGGCTTAGCACAACAGTGACCCTACAAAACATGGCCTTGAAAATCTTACTGTGCTGGCAAGGCAGGATCTCTGAGCATTCCCACTGCGTACAGTCTTTGGTTTGGTTAGCAAGGATAGTGACAGTTTAATCTTTGCCCTTCTCCTTTAGCTATAGATGTGACTAACAGTGGGAAAAGCTAATGAGCAGATGAACAGCAGATATTTGGAACTTTCAATATTTCTGAGATATTTAGGTAAAGTGAGGTAGGGCAGAATTTTGTATAGAGAGGTAATGCCTTTTACTAGGTGAAAAGATAGAACTGGAAAGAGCAGCAACTCTCACTTGATGAAAGCTTGTCACTTTTTCCCAACTTTTATTTTAGTTGCTCCAGTGATGTCTGTAGGCAGGTAAAGTCACTGGTTTTTATTACCACTAGTTATTAATTAAGTTTAAAGACAGAAGAAAAAACAATATAAACATCTGCTTTGTGTGGATGTTGCAATGTGAAGCAATCCTGAGGAATATACTCTTCTGTAAACTGATACTGTGTTTTAATTTGTGTATCTATCATAAAAAGTATTTAGACTGAACATCAAAAATTTGGAACTGTGATATTTTACTAGGAATATGTGTACTCAAATGTATATTCAGGTGAGGATGAAACATACTTACAGTGTGATGTTTGTATCAGGTTACCCTTATTTTGAAATCTACCTGAAGTTATGTGTCTCGCCCCATCACTACCATGTGCCATCATAGAAATTCAGTTTATTGAAGTGTAAAGTTCACTACTATTCAGGAAACTGTTTCTTTGAATTCCCTATTCTCTGTTTTTAATAAATCTTGGTTTTGGCTACGATCACTCTTGCCTAGGTAATTTTACAGAAATGCCTGTAGAATGCTGAGAAGCTAATCAGCTTTATGAAGAAGACCTTCAGACTTCACAGAACTTAAAAGTTCCTTTCAATGCAAATCATTAGACAGGAAGGAGGTTATTCTGTTATTTTTTAGTAAATTTTGCCTGCCAGCAGGCTCCAGTGAACAAACAAAAAAAAATATAGAGAATCTTGAAGACTAAAAGAAGGCTAAAAATTGGTGTTGGTGGGTGGCCATATAATATTTAAAAAAAGATGAAAACAGTTTAATTTATGCTTGGCACTTGCAGTGCGTGAGGAATGCCGTCCCTTAGCCATTGTGTCATTTGGAGCATTAGTCACAAAAGGAGCTATGTTATTTGCTGATGATACCTGCATGTGGGAAATCCTCAGAGGATTTGTTAGGATACATCCATGACTGGCTGGACTCTCGTGAGCTGTCTGGGACAACCAGAGTGTGTTGTATGGGCAGCTCTCTATCTGCACTAAGGTAATTTTGGCCTGTGGAAAAAGCTGTCAGACATGCTGGACTCCTGTGTTGCAGGTGGTGTTTCAAGTGCTGCAGTACCTGGATGGCAAAGTCCTTACAAGTGATTCAGTGGGTTAAACCCAGAAATCTGAGTTTGCCAAGTATTGTCACAGATAAATTATTTCAGCAGTTCTTCTAAGACAGCTTATTAAAACATAAGGCCTTAATTTCAGAGTTAGGAATAAGAAAGATGACAAAGAATATCACTGAATTGGAAACTATGAAGCCTGTGCTTGACTCCGGTGAAAATAGTTACGGCTGAGTCATTTTGATGAGAGCATGTACAGTGCTAAGACAGTGGCTAAGACAGAAACTAATGGCTTCAGAAAATGAATTAAAAAGAATTCTTACTCCTATTAGAAAAAAGGCATTATGTCTGTTTTCCTATCTGTAAAAAAATCTCAGAATAAACACAGCTGTTTAATATCTTGAGGTAGAAAACCAATGTCTTCTTCATGTTTTATGATCTATAAATTTAGTATTTCAGGCCCCTTGCATAGTAGCTCATAGGCATTTTCCACTAAGCCTGGTTGCATGGTGTGCTTGAAGATGAAGTTTAAAGTATCTGTTCCAATGGCTACTTTCAACCTGTTTGACAGACATTTGTACAGGGTAAAATGCACAGCATAATTTCTGATTGGTCTTTCAGCAGTAAAAACCTAACATCAAATTCATAACTTTATTAACACTTTAATAAGTGTTAATTTTTAATTACTTTAATTACTTTAATTACTTTGTGACCTCATCCTACTAGGACCAGGTTGAGTTCAGGCAGGGGACATGATGCATTGGCTGTAGGACACATTGGCAACCTGATATCCACGTGTAATATGAAGTGTGATATATGTGAGTTAGAATTATATATGTGAGTGCCACATTTAGGGAGAAGTATACTTCCTAAAACATGAGAAAATGAGAAGCTAACCTCAATTATTTTCTTCTATATATGTACATGGACTTAATCACTTACTGAACTGAACTTAAATAAACAAATGAGATTTAATTTGTACTTGGTAGAAAGTTCCAGCCTCTTTTCAGTGAAAACTTCGCCATTAGGTCTTAATGCATAATTAATTTTTCCCTTTACTTTCTGAACTAAAAAAAAAATTAGAAAGTATTTCAGATTGACTCATAGTGAAAAAATTTTGTTTATCTCACTGTAATGAAAAATCCAAATGTAATGCAGATAAAACATTTTTTTCTGCTTACATTAAACATTTTCTACACCAAAATACTTTATTTCATGTACTTGTGGGATTTTTAATTCTCCTTAGTTTTAAGTACATTTTTAAATAAAACAATTATTTTGAAAATCAAACCATTAAAAACAAACAAGTATTTTCAAGGCTTTTATGTAGCTCTCTGCTATCATCCTAGGTACATTTTATAGCAAATAATCTACTAAGTGGGTTTTTTTTAATGTTGATTTCTAAATGATTCCTTTAGCTGTCCTGGTCATTTTCTGATGGCTGCTTGCCATGGTGTGATGTGTTTCGCAAAGTTTTCAGAGAATTGTGGTGCATACAGTTTGTGCACCTGAAAAATAAATATGGATAAATACATGTGAAGGCCCTTCCTTATCTGTGGTTGGTGCAGGCTGCAGGTTAGGCTTGTCTTAATCTTAAACATCTTTAATTTCCACAGGGTAAGTGAAGCTTTAGTCTTTGTTTTCTGTGCTTGGAAGGGAATCAGACTAACACTGCATTATCTAATTCTTCATCTCTACATTTCAGGTCTCCATTTGGTTGATTTTGGAGAGCATGAAGTGTTTGAGAGGATTAGAGACAGCAGAAGAAGAGGAATTCAGAGTATGTATTGAGTAAGGGATGTTGACTGTGGAGGGAGATTTTGGAGCTTGTTGTGTTTATGGACAACTCCATTGCAGAGTTCATTAGAATGCTCTGGGGTTCATAAACTTGTGTAGCCTGGAAGGCAGGGCCCATTGGAAGGAGTCAGAGTTTCAGTGCAAATGATTTACCCAGCTGCTAAGATAACACTTAAAGAGTTAGTGGTAAGATAATTTTTTTAAAGGTCTAATTTAAATTGACAAACGCACGGAAAACTGCAGATGGGCTCAAGCTGAAAAGTAGAGTGTGTGAAGCCTTTCCAAGCTCAGGCAGGTTGGAATTCAAACCTTCTCCTACTGCTCTGGCTTTTGGTTGCTTTTAAATTCCTCTTGGGTTCTTTTTTATGTCTTGTGTAAACCTAAGATTGTGGGAACATCTGGTTGCAAGTGATTTGCAATGGTTTGGGTGGGTACGTAATGAGAATTCACTTTTTCTCAAGGGGAGCCCTGATTCCTGAGCTCAGTGTCCATTGATGCCTAAAAGTTTGCTGACTAGCTCCCAGATCCAGGTAGGACTAGTTCAGTTCTACTAAATTTCCAGCATCCAAAGTACATGAATTTTCAAAAGCTTTGCTTCCATCATTTCACTGTGGGGCTGGTCTGCTCTCAGCCCCAGTGTGATGGCTTACAGTGAAGAGGCCTCAACAGTTGCTCTGTGTATTTTTGGACAGTGTAGAAATATTATTATTGTTAGACACATATAATGCCATTCAACCCTTCATGCTACAGAATTGACAATTATCTGAGTGCTGCTTTTCTTCTTGAACAGTATTAAGCAGTAACTAAAATTTGGACCAGCAGCCAGGAAGTCTGCAATTGATTGAGTGACAAATACAAAAGCCTGTTTTGATTTCAGCATTCCTTGTTTGACAAGTGTTTACCTAGACTGTGTGAAGTCAAAATGAATTGTCATTTTTTGCTACCCCAAGTATTTGATGTGTCAAAACTCCTGTGAAAATAGATAAACAAAATCTGAAATTTCCAGATGGACAGATGTACTGCAAGCAATATACCCATGATTCAAGTTTGAGAATGATTTGAATCACTTGTTGCAATGCAAGCACATGTCTTAAAATATTAGGACTTGTATCATGGGAGACTTGCTGCAATAGTGAAAACAATCTTAGTTTCTATTCAAACAGCTTATGTGTTTTGATTTTGGTGGATCTGATTTTATGTAATTCTCCATATTTTCTTAGATGTCCTGCCAACAGAAAGCAGTGGAAAATGTTCCCCAATGAGCTCAACACAGGCAGATAGACCAAAACTGTCCTTGGCAGTGGAGGTCTGCTCTATTCCTGTTCTGGTGAAATTTTGAAGAACGCTGTTGAATATATTTACTGTGACTTATCTTGTAGACTTATACATTTCTGTGGTGAGTACATTGAGAAGCAAACTGAAGGCTCAAAGCTTGATTTTTCAGAGGAAATTATCTGTGCCCTCTAGTAGTCTTTGAGATTTTACATACTTCAAAGCGCAATCTAAAGTTAAGTTATATAGTTGTTGTTCTTTATGTGGTTTGAGAGATGTGGCTTGCAGATATTTAAAATCTTATGTGTGGACCTTAGAAGTGTAGATACCTGGAAGTGGAAAGTGAAATTATTTCTGAATCTTTTTTTCCTCCCTCCTTCATTCCTATCCAACTGTGTATGTCGTGTGTCTACCGGGTATAGATGCAGAAATGTACATGTAATGTATAAGTTCCATATTAGCTCTTTCTGAATGAACCATACAAGCTCTGTAACTCTGCTCATTACCTGGAATGGTCAAGCTATTTTTTTGTGTAGACTAGAGAGGAGGTTTACATCAAGATGACAATTTTGAGTTTAGCTGAGGTGAGAAGGGCAAGGCTCAAGCACTGAGATTCTGCTACTAGTAATGAAATTTCAACAGCTTGTATAATTTTGTATATTACTGATGTAAAGTTCATACAAACAGCTTCTTGAATTTTAGAGAAAATCTTCCCTGTTTCTTTCTGAGCTCAACCCTGAAATTTCTTACAGTTATGCCAATTTTACATAGCTTTCTTTGCTGAGTTTGGTCCTCATATGTAGAGTATAAAGAAAGACTCATATTCTGTGTGAAAGGGAAGAAAACTACATTGCACTGAAGCCTCAATCCATATCTCATCTCTTGTCTTCATACAATAAGAGCTACTACCCCTACAGTAAAGGAATGCTGAAATATCCCCATATCTGTCAAAATGAATAGCAGAAATTAAGAAGAAATTATTTTCTGACCCCATACTCACAGACACTTATTTCTTGAAAAATGCAATTTTGATGCTGAATTCATTGTTCTATCTTGCATAGCTACAGAAATTATTCGTGGTCATAAATGATTCATTCCTTTTAAAAGTCCACTGACTCAGTGACAGCTAGGAGCAGTTTGTTCCTCAGGTCTACCACAGATAACACACAAAAGTCTTCAGCATTTTTAAACTTTGTAACATTTATGACAACAATATCTGAATAAAACTTTACTCACACACAGCATTTTGTGTGGTGCTGGACTTGGCTTTGAGACAGAGGAGATAAAAGTTCATTATGTAGTGTATTATTCCTTTTTAAACATAGCCTAAATTATATGTGTCTAAGTTAACACCTATTTTCATCTTTACTTTCTAAATGTGACCCTTTTGTTTTATTTAATGTTCATGTTTTAAACAGAAGGTGGGAGAAATAAAGAAGGAAAGAATAGACTGAAAAAATGTAATTTCCATTGTAAAAAGAGAGTGGTATTTGATACTAGCTGGTGGTACATAGATTTGGCTCATATTTCCACATTTTCTTTAGTGTAGGTCTTATGAATGTTATTATATACAGTGCAAAAAAAAAAAAATCTAACATATTAAACAATGTCTTGCATTTATATAAATCACTACAGCTTTGTACCCTATGTAGGGGAACTAAGTATTAAGTATATTGGGGGGTTGGGATAGGATCTCTAAGGTCCCTTCCAACCCAAACCATTCTATGATTCTCTGATTCTGTGTGCTATATTACACAGGTATCAATTTTTGTATGTGAGTATCTTGGTATCTATTGATGAAAATCTGCCTCTTAGATACACTTAATAATTTTATGTGGACATTGAACAGGGGAAGGGTTTTAGTGGACCATTATTTGCAGTCTTCTGCACTGGGGATGAACTGCATCATGTACTCCCATCCCTAACCTCATTATCTTTCATCATTAGCCAATGATTACTTTTTGCTCCTGCACTTCTTTCAAGAAGCTCTTTCAAGGCTTTGTGCAGCTGATTGTAAGGAAACTTGTTCTTTTTTTCTTTCCTAAATTAATTCAGGCCACTTTATTTCCCTCCTAACATAACCCTGCAGTTCTCCAGTTCTTACCTCATGCTAACAAAATTCATAGAGAGCAGCCACATTTCATCTGTGCTCCCATTTTTGTCTGTCTTCCCAAAGCAGACTCTCAGTTCCCTAACCAGGATGACTGGACCTGCCTTCCACCTGTTCTGGTCTGAGTTCATCTTTGCACACAACATAACACAGACCACTGCCTTGAGTTTGCTGTTATTTTTTATAGTTACATTAATACATCCCAATTTCTATTGGAAATACTTTGCTTTTGCTATGGGCTAGTATCACATTGTACTTTATCATCACTCTGGTGACTCACTGTAATCTTGTGATTAAATTCTATGCCCAGGTCTTCTGCTGGATCTTTCATTTCCATCTGACCAGAACATTTTTTGTAATGGTACTTTATTAGTCACAGTATGTTTAGTGAAGAAATATGTTGGCTGTCATATTCAGGAATAAGTAGGTCCTACCATATTTGGTAGCATGTTTTTTCCAATATGTCTCTGAAATTTATGTGTCCACACAATGATACAATTGCTGATAGCCATTTTTCCTTCCAACAAAATATTAATGAGGCCCTCATCCTGGTTCAGATTTGATCCATGTGAGGCAATGGTAAACTTCTGACCCAAATTCATTTTAAAGTCCTTCATTCAAATTGATTTTGACCTTAAAAGCTATGGTTTTGTCCATGTTACTACAGATTTTTATTTGAAGAAATGGTCTTTATTAAACTATGGCAGTATTCTACTCCTGATTTTATTTCTAGCTTTCAGAAGATTATCATATATTTCAATATCCACTTTCCAGTAATGAATGTTAGTCCACCAAGTCTTGTTATGGCTGTACTGTGTAATTTCAGGTCCTCCCCTGTTGGTTTCACTTCCTCTGGTTTGTAACCTTGCCACCTTTCATTGGTTTCCAAATGGCAAAGTTGTCTCTGTGTTACCTCACCCATTTCAACTCAATTCTTTATAATCCTTTCAGTAACTGAACTGTCTCCATGAGTACTCCTATGTTCTCTGCTTATATTTTTCTCTTTGCTGCTTCTGCTGATATTTTTTTCTTTTTACTGAACCCTTTCAACTATTTTTCTTTTGCCTGTGTAGCAAAGTGGGATTTGGAGAGTTGAACATGACTTTTTTTCCAGTTTTCTTCCTTGGGTCTCTTAGCTTCTGAGTGGTGATGCTAGTTTGAATCTTAAAAAATCAGTCCCTCAAGAGCTCTGATAGAGGCTGTTTCATGTGGGCATTTTCTCCAAATACTACCTGGTATATTTATTTTATTTTATTTTATTTTATTTTATTTTATTTTATTTTATTTTATTTTATTTTATTTTATTTTATTTTATTTTATTATTTTATTTAAGGTATATGTCAGACCTGAATCATAACATGATTTGGTTCTTTTTTTCCCTGTGGCAAGAGGCTAGAATATTTGTAGAAATATTGTCATTTACCATAAAGGGATGTAAACAATTTATTCCCCCCATTCAAGAAACAGCCCCTGAAGAGAGTGTACAAAGTCCAGAATCTTGATTTGGCAACAGATTTATTCAATGTAAATCTCATGTAAGCCACAAAGCCATTTTGGCTGCCACTTCTCAGAAAGCTACTTGTGGATGTAGTGTATACACTGACAAATCTCCTTCGTGTCATCCTGATCCAAAGAAATGTCCCTATGGAAATACCTCTAGAGAGACACATGGTCTTTAGTTGGCAAGCCTTTTTTTTCTTTGGATGCCTGGCTTTTTGCCAGGAAAGGCCATTTCTTGATTAATCTGAAGGCAGTATGTATTTGTCCTATTTCTGATTTCTTCAGGTGCCTCTGACTGCTCATTCCAGCTGACTGGAGAGCTGGCTTATTCTGAACAGAGCCAGGTAATGCTTCTTTGTGGAGCAGATGTCATTGAACACAATCAGTGCATTCCATTAAGTCTGCCAGATATCTCTGACTTAGCCAATAATTTTCTGTTTCATTTAAGGGGCTTGGGAGGGTATAGGGGATCCACCAATGTAAGAATACATTTGAAAAGAAATAAAGTCATGTTTAGTTTCATCTCCTAAATCCAGTCAAGTCTCCAGACAATTCTAAAATCACAACTATTTGGTTGTCAGCCTTCCAATTAATTAGTTGCAGGAAGTGTTACTGGCTCCAGTAGATGCTACATCTCTCCCAATGTTTAGCAGTGGGTCATCATCTTTTAGAAGAATTCTACAATAGAAGATTCTGGCACATTATGATCACTTTTTACCCTCTGTCTTTAATGACTGGTTCATTCATACAAGAACTTGTGCTTTGAAAGTGCAACTACTATCACAAAACTCAGAGATTATATTCCCTTATGTGCAAATTTTCAGAGCAGATGTAAACTGAGAGTTTATATTGTGGATTAAATTTGCACAGATTTTCACTTATAAGTGTGAAAGTTTTGACATCCAGAACACTGGAGAACAAAAAATTCCTCTTGTACTTCTTCCTGTGGGAATAAAAAAAAAAGGAAAAAAGAAAAAGAAAAGAAAAGAAAAGTGGGGACTGAACATTTTCCACTGGTTTGTTTTCTGTCTTTGTTCCCATCTACTTACACTCAGACATTTTCATGTGGCACTTTGGCATATACAGGTGTATAATTCATGCTGATTCTTTTGTCTGCTTGAAACAGACTTTTGTCTTTGGAAAATTTGGCCCTATCTATTCATGGACATTTTTGACAACTCTATGTATTTTTTTTTTCCTGTTGTTTCAATAACCTCTCGGTTGGCCAAAGGGACACTGTGTTGACACTACATTGGCCAAAAAACCTCCTGCAGTTTCAATTGGCAGGGTTATTTTCCAATTCCTTCTCTTGATTACTGGGACATGCAGCTAACTTTATGCAGCTTCTTTGTTTCAGCCAAAAGATGGGAACGTTTTGTGGAGAGGGAAAAGTGTGCCCTCTTTACATTCTGTTTATTTTACATTTGAGGTGTCCTTGAGGGAGGATGTTCTACATCACTTCATAGTTTTAATAAGGAAGCTGTCAGATTTTATTTAACTGAGCATTATTAAGTGAAAGGATACAAATACTTCAGTCCAAACATCTTTATACATTTTTTCCAGCAACTTGCTTCACCACATCAGTTTTTCAGAATCTGTAAATGTAACACACTTTAATGACACATAATGGGATCATAATGTGATGTAATGAAAAGCTTGTTAGTCTTCAGCACAAGTAAATAAAAGAAAGCAACTCAAAAACCTTGAATTTAATTTGTGTTTTTTACTTGCATGTTTTTCTTTGCATATCTTAACATCTACTGCATATTCCTCTCTTGCCTACTCCTATTTTTTCAGTGCTGCTTTTCCTGTACTCTGTGAGCTTGGAAATAAATAGGTAAAGGGGAGAGGAGGTAAACTGGGAAAAAAGAGTTCCTGTCTCATATTTACCACTTGCAAAAGTGGAGACTGGCCCCTTTCTGATACAGTGTTTAATTTATTTTTTAATCTGCTTTCATAGTAATTTTTCTTAATAGCTTATTCCCTCCAGCTGAAACACTGAAGGCAACAACTTCAATGCTCAGAGAAATCACTTGGCACTGAGAAATGACCAATTGCTTGTTAAAACAAGGACAGGCAGACCATACTGGGGCAAATCCATTGCCATAACAATGAATTTTGACTGATAAGATTTTTGGGTTTTTTTCCTTGTGTATATATTTTTGCAACTATATCTGCATCTATATTTCATTAAAAGCTCAACACCCTCATCCTTGTCCTGTTTCTCTTACCTTCCAAAAGATCTGCTTTCTTCACATTTTGGTGTCTAGATCTTGTAAAAATTGTCTCAGCCTGACATAAATCTCACACGTATAAAGTGTTCCTGTTAATGTTCAAAAAATGAAATGCAGTTAGACAAGTCAAAGGTGGCTATCTAGCTACTTCCAGAGTAATGAATAAACTACACTACTTTGGTATAGGAAGTTTATTTTACCTACAAGAAGGGCAATGTGAATGTTAGCTAAATTCTAGGATTGCTGAAGACCACTCATTCTCATTCATAAAAATAAATACCTTTCATTCAATATTAAGCAGCTGAAATTGTTGACAATAAATCCCTTTTAAGGTCAAAACAATGTATCTTTCTCCTCTCCTAGTTTTTAATGATGTCTGGGATTTCAAAAGAACCTATGGGATTTAGCAACAATTTCCCTTTAAAGGGCACTTGGATTTGAAAATTGAACTCTTCTAGGTTCTTTCAAAAATACAAGCTGTTATTAATAAACTATTATCCAATGCCTGTAACATTACATCAGACTTTAGGTTTTTTTTTAAGTCCAGAAGACCATATGGGTAGTTTATTCTCAACCACTTCTAGGAACTTCTAGCTATCTTACCAAATATTTAAGAAAATTTGTTTAGGAGTGAGAGATCACTGGTAATTTGTTGTCCATTTGAGGAATTCAGGCAAAGAGGAAGCACTCTTTATTTACAGAACTGCTTTAATGAACTACTGAGCACTGTAATGATAATCTGATTTAACTGGGAAGGTGTTCTTATAAAGAGAGATTACATTTGCTTTAATTTATCTATTTCTTCCTATCTAAATGATTTGAAAGAAAAGACCTACATCATAAGTAAATTGGAGTGATTTTATAATAATATTTTCCATGACTAACTGGGAAACCATTATAGCTTTTGGAGATATTCAAAGACATCTTCCTAATGGCAATGTGCTAATATGAGATGTGCTAATATGAAACCATTATGAAATCCTATTTTACACCCCTCATATCACTTTTCCATGGGAAGCTGCTTTTACCAGGATGTGTCTGGATTTATTGTGGAGAAAAAGTGAAAGTGTTTAAAAAAATCTGTCAAATAACTTTGCAGTTAAAACATGATTGACACAGTTTCAGGACTAATTCTTCAAGTGTATGCTTTGCACTTTAGAGGGATGATTCTTGAAATAGTAATCTTTCAATTAAATAGAAAAAAAATAGCATTATTAGATTTCTTAGGTTAGGTCTCATGGACAGCAGTTGTGAATTCAGATCTCCTTCTGTATGATATTACTGTGATTGAGGCAATCATATTGTTGAGACAGGTCCTGCAAATGTTTCGTCACTGTGATTGCTACCAAATCCTAGCTGCCTGCTGCCTCCTAGAATAAACATATGGCAGGAAAGCTGCTGGTGGAAATTTTGTTTTATATTCAGTGTAACAGGGTAACAATGGTAACAGTTGCCGCTGTTCAAAGGGAAACGACTTATTCAAAACAAAACCTTAACCTGGCAACCTGTCAGAGTGAGACAAGCAGTGATGCCAGTCAAAACAGCAAAGGCTGTACTGTTCCTCCTCCCTCGGTCTTTCTCCTACTATGAAAGGCTGTATTATGTTTACAGTGTTTATTTTATCTCTGAACCTTTTGCTGATGCAGTTCTCCAGTGCTTTTTTATAGTCAGTTCCTGCTTAGGTGGAATGCTTGAAGAAGTTGTCAGTCTGTTCTGGCTGTTGCTGTCGTGCCTGTGCTGCACTTCAGTGCCTGAAGTTTTACTGCATGTTACACAAAGCTTCTGCCTTGACTGGAACTGGAGAAGCTGCTCCAAGAAGTGTGGGATGTAGCTGTACTGCGTTGGGAATAGGTAAGAGAAGGAGCTGTGACAGCCAACAGCTGCAGGGGAAACTCTGGCAAGGTGTCCAACAACATCTGGCAACATCTGGTGATGCATCTGACAAAACCCCTCTCATCCTCTCTGTGAGGATGGACAGAGGGAGGTTTTGGTTGGGTCAGGGTGAGCTGCACACCAGGCAGCTCAGCTCTTGACTGAGGCTGTTATAGTCCAGCAGTTTGGGCCCTCAGATCCTACACTGTGGCAGAAGGAGGAGGAGCCAGGTGCTGCCCTGGGGCACCCCAGCTTTGAGGTGGAGAAGCAGCTGACCAGTGCTATAACTCTGCAGCCTAAGCTTAGAGCAGCAACATGAAAATTAAACTTATCAATACCTCTTGTGTGGAAGGTCAGTCACCTTACAATGATACTACTTTCTGTGTATAGATTGGATAATGCCTTTACTGCCTGAAGTGAAGCTGCTTCACCTGAACAGCATTCTGCACTTCAGCAGTGACTGTAGCCCAGAGCAGATTAAAAAGAGATGAGCATAAGTCAAATTGTCAGTCATTAACTCTTTGAAAATAAGGTCTTCCATGTTGGTAAGAGCAATAAACAAATGAATTACCCAAAAAAAGAATCACAGATACTATCTGCATTCATTGGAGCCAATAGTTCCCAAATAACCTTCTTAAGCCAGGAAGAAACTTAGCCAAAGTGCACCCAAAGGCCTGACCTTTGCCCAGCACCTCCCATACCTTGGTGAGTGACTTTGGCCAGGAATGAAGCAGAGAAACATTGGCATTTCCTCTGTCAAAATATTATTCTTCCCCCATGGATGTAGACACTCTTTTCAAAATATATTCAATTTTTATCTGCAAAACAACAAGAAAATTTCCTCACAAGAGGGAACTTTAAAATCAGCTACTCAGAAAAACAGCTTATTTGAACCAGACTATTTACGAATCCAAACAAATATGCTTGGCCAAAATACCAAGATGGAGGCAAATAAATATTTCTCCTGCAACTGCAGGGTTTTAGATTTAATATCCTTATGCCTAATTTGGTGAATTTTGTGGTTTCTTTTGCTGCTGCTGTTATCTTCTTGTCCGATGTATTTTCTTGTTAGAGACTGACCATAGATTTGGATGGCCTGTGTAATGGAAGGGCAGGAGGAAGATGCTACTTGTAACCATAGCTGTATCAGAGAGGGAAATATAGTTGAAAAGTTGTTGTGGTGCCTCCCTGAAGTACAAGCACAGCTTTGTGTGGAGCTCTCTCTGTTAAGATGTCAGGGAATTGACCACTGGTGCAAGGCTACTGTCCAAAGTTCTCCACAGCAGTCTTTTGATAAAGCATTTCCCACTTTTCACTTCATAGACAAAGGCCAGGGTCTGATGCCACCTGATAATACAGACCAAGAAAAATGTCCAGCCATTGCAGCTGTACCAGTTCTTACCAGGAAAGAGTTGGTCATGAGTATTTGATGTGGCAGACAGAGACTGTGAGTGAAAGAGGCTATTTGCTGGAGAGCCAGCGTCTCCCTCCTCCTATTCTCATTGCAGCCATTTTACTTATTCATTTTCAGCTGAAAATTTTTATTTGGAGCAAAGTAATGCTGTGGTTACTTTCCCTATCAGCCTTCTTGCACCCACACCAGAAGAGCCTGTCTCCTTGCTATAAAGACTTTTTCTAACATCTAATCTAAGTCTTCTCTCACACATGAAGCTAATTATTTCTTGCCATCCTTTGATGGAAACAGGATATGTGATGAATTTAGAATTTTTAAAGTCAACATTGCCTGATGTTTATAATTCTGTCTTCAGTCTTCTGTTTTTTCCTGATAGGTCACATTTTATAATTTTCCCCTTGTTCTTTGTTCTCCTCAGGACTCTTTCCAGTTTACCACATCTTTCTTAAAATTGAGAGACCAAAATAGATGTAGCAGTGGCTTTACCAGTCATTAGTAGAGTGGATAATTTCCTTCCATGTTTTATGTAGAGCTTTATTTTTAATAAACACAGAATTATATTATTCTGTTTTGAAACGTTCATCTACAGTTGACTCATATTCAGTCTGTGATCCAACTTACCCAGTTGTTTCTTTTCCAGCCTTCCCTTTTCAGTACTGTATATTTGAGTTTTTCTTTTATTGCAGAACTTTGAACTTCATAAAATTTCATCTAAGTGATTTCATTCCCCTCTCCCCACTAATTTATCACGCTTACTTTGGATCTTCTCTTTCAAATTGCTTTCAGTTTCTTCCACTTCTTTTTGCCCCAGTTGTAGGACTATTTCCTATTCCACCAAGTCATTAATGACTCCAACTGTTCTGAGGCCTTCTCAAGCATAATCTAGTTTGAAAATGAGACATTGGCCTTCACTTTTTTCCATAGAGTTGTATACTTAAACTATAGCAATAATATCTAGATAATGTTCCACTAGCTCACTTAGTGAAGAAATTGTTTTTGAGAGAATATATATATATATATTTATATTTATTTCCCTAATTTTTTTTCCTGGAATATAATTACTCTAAAATATTTAAAAATTGTTCTTTGCATTTCTCTCATTTGGTTCCTAATCATCTTGGATCAAATTCTTCAGCTGGTGGTTAATTAAGTTCAGCTATAACACAAATCCTTTTCTGGTGAATAAGATTCTTGGTTGATGTTTGTTCTTTACACTTTGATGAGCCAAGAGAACACTTTGTACAAAATGAAGTGTGTTACTTCTAAAAGTACATGCCTGCCTATCACATTCTCTTTCCTGTTCTCTCTCAGTTAGGACTATACAATTTTCTATGGTTTACAATATTTTTTTAATTGCATTTCTTTCATGTGATGTTTTTTGCTGCTTACTTTCTTTTCCTTCAAGCCTAGCATTTGAACTACATACTTTTTAAAATGGCCACTGTAGATTTAACTGTTTAGATTTTCATATTTATCAAAATAGACTCTGGATTTCCCTTGAATATGGGTGGGCTTAAAATGTTTCAGTTTTTTAAAATTGTCCATTTTATTTGTCTATCTACTTTTTATTTAATTTAGTCACCTTGGATAATATGGAGCCCATATTTTATTTCTCCCCTAGCATCAGTAAAGTTTCAGATTTTAGTAAAGTTCCACAAGTAAAGTGCAATATTAAAATATGTTTGATATAAAGGATTTATATATTGCTAATTTTCATAAATATTATTTTCCCTGGCTCCACTAAATCTTCCTTATAAAGAACCATTGACTTCAATAGTACTGGAATATTTTCTAGTTATGAAGATACATCTAGTAATTTTTTGTGGTGATTTTGTAGAGCAAGGCATTACTGTGTAAGAGTTTGAATAATGGGATAAGACTGTTAATATAAATACAATAATGCACAGATAACATAATGAATAGTACTTTTTCAGGTCCTAATTTTAATGAAGATTTTCTGAGGCATTGAAGAATACTTCCACTTGCTAACTCAGTGCAAATATACTTGGACATTAGACAATGCTGTTTGTTGGGTGATTTTTTTTTCAATATTATGTCTTCAAATAAAATTTAATGAGAGAACTTTTGCACTACAGTGAGACCAAAGCCAATGTCTAGAATGTGTTCTATTTTTTTTTTTTGTTGAACACTGCCTTTTAAGAACTGCTGCCTTTTATTAATGATATTAATGATAATAGCCTTCCTCAGGGGTCAAAATGGCACCATTGCTGTCTGATATCTTTGTTGGTGACATGGACAGTGGGATTGAGGGCACCCTCAGCAAGTCTGAAGATGACATGAAGCTGTGTGGTGCAGTTGACATGTTGGAGGAAAGGGTTTCATCTCCCATGTGAAGAGAGGCTGAGAGAGCTGGGGATGTTCAGCCTGGAGAAGAGAAGGCTCCAGGGAGAACTTTTTGTACCTTCCAGTACCTAAGGGGGCTATAAGAGAACAGGAGGGGGACTATTTACAACGGAGTGATAAGAAAACAGGGAATTACAGGAATTATTAAAGAGAGTAGTTAGGAGATGTTTAGGTTAGGTATGAGGAAGAAATTCTCTGCTGTGAGGGTGGTGAGGCGCTGCACAGGTCACCCAGAGAAGCTGTGGCTGCCCCATCCCTGGTAGTGCTGAAGCTGGGGCTGGATGGGGCTGGTCTGGTGGAAGGTATTGGAATGGGGTCATCTTTAAGGGCCCTTCTAACCCAAACCATTCTGTGATTCTATGATACTATATGATATGAAATAAAAGTAAGTTGGTTAGTTGAAAGTAATCTCTTGCAGCAGACCTTAAAAATCATGAATCAAATTAATCTCAGTATCAATTGTTTGTCCAAAAAATTATTATTATTTGGTTTTAATTTCATTCTGGCTTCTAATTTTTAAAACCATTTTCTTAATATTGTAAAAGCTTGTTTTTCAGTTGTGACAACTTGAGATTTAGTTATTTCATTTGAAATTAAATTTTCTATTCTTTAGGATTATAAAGACATGGAGATTGAAGGAAAAGTCAAAATTGTTGTAAACTATTCAATAATTTCTTCCATTATTATTTTATTTTTAAGCTCTTGGTAGGAAATATTTGTATTTTCTGAAATTAATACCTCTTTGGTCTCTGTGTTTTACTTCTGTGTGTGCCACTTAGTTTCTGTTTGATTCTGAACAGCCGTTATGTCTCTTGAGTATAAAAAAGTCTAGGCAAAAGGAAACAAATTAAATTTATGAGTTATAACAAATATTGCACAAATAATAAGGGATAAGGGCTCACTTCAGTTTAAAATGTCATATATCTCTAACGTCACATAGTTAAAAAAATTATTCTTGTTTCCATATTTACTATTTATTGAATTGATTGAAATCTCTGTTTTCCAGCAAAATATTTTTATGTAGCTGTGTTGCAGGTTATTGGTACTGATGAACCTGATTCACTAGGTGTACTAGAATGGGACAAAAGCGTTTGAAGAGCTGATATTAAAAGCTTCTTTGTGTCATGGTTTCTAAAGTAGCTGAGTCTCAGGCTGCAATCCAAATTAAAGACTCCTACGTTCTTGCAAAATTTCACATCAGTATTCAAAAATGTTGTGCCTATAATATTTATACTCTCTAATAACGGTCTTTTCTTCAAAAATTTATAATACCCTTTTCTTTCCAGAACAGCCTATTATTTCAGTGGTGTCATATAACTTATTTTTTAAGCTACATTATTTGTTTTATTTGAAGATTTGTTAGGTTAAGTGGTTTCTTCAGCCTACATTTATTTTCTTTGATATGTGACATTATCCTAATGATAGCCTTTGTGTTGAAGTACTATGTTTGACTAAGTGATTTTGCTGAAACTGTAAGATAAGATCAGACAAGGTTTCTTCTCAAGCCATAATTCTAGTAATTGAATCTGTTTGTGTGATGTGTATTGGCAGAACAGAATGACTAATCTTGCAATGAATAATTTATTTGATAAATGTAGATTCTCACTTTACTTCACTACATTTTAAGAACAAAGCAGATATTTTGAATTATTCATTATTCAGATTTAACGAATTTTATAATTAAAAAAAGATTGTTATTGATAATTTCCCTGGGAGTATTGATTCAGATAAATTTGAAACTCAAGTGTAATTCTAAGTGTTTAATTTCTGGTGCATGTTAAACATGACTTTTGCTAAAACATTGGATAATTTTTTTGAGTGCCTGGCACCATTGTTCATCATGAAGCTTTAAAATATGGTTTCTATGAATACTTGTGCATCAGTTCAGAAGCTCACTGATATATATAGTATTTGTACCATATGACTGCTTGAGCATTTGTGGAAAGCACATATAAACAATATTTGAACATTTTCAAGGTGCGTTTGTTTATAAATACATGGGAAGGGAAACAAACTATTAATTTTACATTATTTTGGCCGACTTTATAAATTATGTAATTGGTAGCTGCATTCTGTTGCAATTCAGATCTGCCAGCTTCAGCGGAGGAAGGCTCTGCACCAAGCGCAGAACTGGGGGACTGTTGGAACCCTGGATGCTGAGAATTCTTACACTCAACAGGTGCCAATGAGGAAAGATCAGGCACAGCTTTCTACTCTTCCAGCTGAACCTTTTGGCTCTGGTTCTTCTCCTGAGTCTGCCTGCTTTGTGCTGTGCCAATGGAACCCTGTCCCAGAGTTACTCCATGTGAGGCGTCCCTGGAGCAGGTCTGTGCTTCTCCTTGCATGATCTACAGCTTAAGGAGATTCGTCAAAAATCTCACTCACCTTGAAACTGGGCAGCAATTTACTGGAAGTGCCAGGATTTTTTCTCCCAGGATGACAAATAAAAATTATATCTCTGCTTCCATCTTTTGCCTGTAGTTTACCAGAAGAAGGTGTGAAGATTTCAGGTCATGACAAAATCTTTCAGGAAGACAATGCGGTGTGAAGTTTTGGCCCTGGGAGTCTGTTTGCTGTAATTAGATCGGTGGGAGAGATTTTTGCTCCTGCAGTGCTTGTTTTCTGAAGGGACCTCTCTATATAGCAGATAAAAACGAATGTTCTTAAAATAGGAATTCCTATCTGGAAAAGTTAAAAATGCAACTCAGTCTTCAGCTATTCAAATGCAGGTCAAATCAGAACATATTCTGAACTTTGTGAATAGAAAAGAATAAGTGCAGGGTCTCTAAAATGTTATGCTAGAAATAATATTCCTGAAGAAAAGAAGAATTCATTTCCGTCTAAACAGACAATACATGCTGCACATATTTTTAGTATTTGTGGGAACATCAGGACTACTTCCAGCAAAAAAGTTAATGTAATTTTGTGGCTCATTTTAGGTTTATTTAGTTTGAGACAGACACACTGATCCTCAGTGAAAACTTCAGTGCTAAAAATGTTAAATAATTGAAGATATTTTGTGGTAAATATTTTAAGAATTTCATCTGAGTTCTTCAGACCTCACCTCAACTCTCAGTATTGTCAGTATCCTGATAAAAATGTGTTTTCAATCTCCGGCATTCCAAGTTTGTAAGTAAATAATTCTGTCCTTGAACCAGAGTGCAGATTAATTACTAGCTGGACATAGTTCCTCTTGACCAGAGAATATGAAAGTTTTTAACAAAGGGAATATTCATTAATTTTGTGAGATGTTTTTTTTGGAAGACAGATATGTATTTCTGAGGGGAAAGGAACACTTACAAGGTTTAAACAAAGGGCCAAATTTTCTGGATACTTGTGTATCACATGTTTCCCAAACAAGATGATATAATAGCTGTGTGTCCTTGTAATGTCAAGTGCAATGTCTGGCTACTATGAACAAGAATATTTATTTTGAGATATTAAAGGATTAAATATATATTATCAGGCCAAATCAGACAGTCCTGTTTTAACAAGACACTTGAAAAAAGCAATTGCTAAAAGTCTGAAGAAAATGATTTAAAGAAAGACAATGAGAATATGTAGTAAAGTAGACAGGCATATATCATCTATGGGCTGTGTAATTAAAATCAGTGGCTTCTCTAGAAGGAAGATTAATCAATTTAGGAGGTGGATGGATAAAACCAGATGTATATATGGGTACCTTTATTAATTAGAGTTTCCTACATTTTAAAAAATGTTCACTTAGTGTGTTTTAGTCATGTTATTTCAGCATTAGGCGAAGCAATGTCAGTGTAGCTCTGGCTTGTTTGCAACATGAGGAATGTTGCTCGAGAATGTTGCCTCATTTGAGGGAATGCCTTGAGTTCTCTTTAACTTACTTTATTATTTAATTCATATGAGGTATTATGGTGTGTCTGTATTATATGTAAGTTCCTTTGATCCACAGGATATCTGAATCTGTTACAAGTTGTAGGTGGCAATTTGGTTCAAAACCTTTAATTTTGGAGCACTCCATTGGTCATAGGAGTCCTTGGAGCAGTTTCTCTTATCAACAAAAGTTGTGAATGCTTCACAAACGCTAAGGAAATTTTTGAGTTGTAGACTAATCTGAATTTTTCAACTGTTCATTCCCCAATGGAGTAAAATTAGATAATTTTCCTGTGTAATGGAAAACCCTACTTTTCATTTGAATTTAAAGGGCAGAAATTCCTTCTGACACAGAATATTTAGAAATACGCAAAATCTTTCATGAACAGCTCTAAAGCTGGTACTTTGGATCAGATGCATTCTAAAACATCACAGATTGGATAAATCTAAAGAAAAAAAAGAAAGATGGAAATATTCAGGACTGCTAAAGACTCTAGATCCTAAAAGCTAAAATTATGAGAAAGGAAAAATATCACAGTAAGAAAGAATAGGAACAAATGGCCCCTTAATAAAGGAGTACATAATGAATGAGTTTGCCACTGATTTGTGTCCACTAGAAGGGCTGTGCTTGACACACCTTAACAACATTTTTTGCCATAGAAATATTTTTGTGCGCAGTTGTGTATGCAGTACAATAAATATTTGGTCATTATGACTAGAGCCAACAGCAGAGTTCAGGGCCACGGGTGTTAGGAGAACAGTGTGAAGGCACAAGTGTTTGTGGATGCCATCAGGTACTCACAATAACCAAGCCCACAAACCCATATCTTTAACAGTTACTGCCAGGTAATGCTGAGCTACTGGGAGCAAATGCTTGAAATGAATTTCTTGCTGCCATCTTGTGTCTAAAGGCTAAATGGCAAGGAAATTTCTGGAGTTCCAAGTACTGATTTTACATTCAACATCAGGTTGTTCCTCGTATGTCTCTTAACACCAAAGCATAGACAGAGGCTAGTCCTAAAATGACAGTTTTCAAGGTTTGCTCTTATGAAAAATGGGAAAATTCAATTTAGCTTTAGCTTATGTCAGAGATTTTGTGAATTTTTTGTGAGAAATATTTAGTAGAGTGGCAGTTCAGGTGTTAAAAGTCGTTTTCCCCAAACATATTCCCAGCAGAACAGAATTATGAGGTGCCAGAAGAAATTGCTAATATTTCTTCCATGATAGACAGGGTGGAGCCTATGTTTGCAATATTGGTCTCCCTATTAATTTTCTTCTTGAGCCTGTACATGGGACACCTTCTAGCAGCATTTTGTTGTGCTCCAGAAAGACCCCAAAGGGCTGTTACCCTGTTATATATAAAATCTAAAAGAACAACATTGTAGCCTACAATATGTGCTTTTCAGGAGTATCCACAAAACTTTGATGAAGATGACATTACCTGTTACATAATTTTTTATTAATTCCTCTCATGGTTTTTTCTTCATTCCAACTATTCTTGTTCATGAACCTTTGCATCCCTGTGTTCTCTTTCTTATATCCCATCCAAACTTTAACTGCAAGTCCCATCCAAACTTTAACTCTTTCCCTTCTCAGCTGAACTGGAGCTTTTGGCTGATGTGAAGGGCTGTTACTCTGTGCTTCTTTGCAGGAAAGCAGAGCCATTTCCATTTGTTTGCTAGAAGGCTGGCTGTGAGAGACAAGCAGAAGCTGGCTGCATCTGTGGCAGTTTTGGAGTTAGGAGTGCTTGCAGTGACTGCTGACTGCAATGATGATGAACCCACCCCAGAGAGCCATTCACTGCACCAGCTTTATTGCAAACATCTGAGGGGACTCTGTCCATGTTTACCATGTAATGAATGAAGACAGTGGTTGCAAGAATTAATTGAAGACAATACAAAATCAGTTCACCTAAGTGGGTTGGTGGGAAGGCATTTCCAAAGCAGAGGAAGAGGGTGATCTTGCATTGAGAACAACCACCCTCTGTGTTCCTTGGTCCAAGCTAAACTCATCATCTAGATCATTCAGTTCTTTAGCAAATGCTTGACTTTTTTTCCAAACTGTACCTGCCCCATCATGTGCTTTTTGGCCAACAATAAATGACCATGCTTTTTGGGTAATTTTTTGAAGATCCATATTTTCCCTGCTCTCTACACACCCAAGCATCCTCAGTGCTTTTCCAATTGAAACAGTTCAGCATAGGAAATTGGTCCACCTCTTCCTACTCCTTGTCAAACAAGTAAACATCTTGGGCATTCTTGGTGTGAAAAAAAGCTTGATTATGTTAAAAGTAAAGACAGTCAATGAAACTTAAAGTTTTTGGCTTAAATCAGTGATGGCTGAGGTCTGTTGATTTTAGTGAATTTCTGTCTGCAGAGATGAGAGCTGGAATTATATAAGTGCAAAAAATATCTCTTCATTCTGTAGGCTCTGGAAATACTGTTGGCGTAAACCACTGGAACAAACTACCCAGAAGTGAATTCTTTCTCTCTTGACATTTCTAAATAAGACAAAATGCCTTTATGGAGAATATATTTTGTTCAAACAGAAATTATATGGCTCAGCGCAAAAGTACCTGGATGAAACTCTGTGGCCCCTGCTATACAATCAGATGTCTTTTTGGATCTCAGATTTAGTGATCTTCAAAGTTTTCTTCGTCTTACTTGTAGCAGTCTCGCGTTGTTGGTTATATTTCCTGCTTTTTAGCAAAGACTGTAGGCTTTTGGGGAGCCAAAGCCTTCCTGGAAAATTGCCTACAGAAGGACTGTAGAGAAGTTAGTATGTGGTTGAGGGCTACTGTCCCACTCTCAGTAATTCTGAATAGTTATTGATATATTGAGTGACTGGAATAAGAAGTCATTCTCAAAAGAATATGGAAGTCACTCTAACATGCTTAAAACATGTGAAACATATACATAAAACATATGTGAAATATATACATAAAACATGTGGAATAGCAGACGTTCACTCGACATGGGCTGTTATTAGGGTTCAGTGCTGACTTGATTTGAGGTGACTTTCAGGTTCTACTTCTCAAAGCTATTTGCACTTTTAAATTTTTTTAAATTTTTTTTATTTGCAGCTTCAGTCACACATTGCAGAATCAGGTAATATTTGATTCTGAATTTATAACTTACTGTTACAACTCTGAACTTTGGACGTTTGTATATTTTTTGGAGCGGAAAACTGGCATAGAAGAAAACAATCTCCTGAAAAAACTGTCTGGACTTTAAATCTATTCTCAAATTGGATCAGTTTAGCATTGGCAAGTGGCCACTGGTAATCAATCTTCTGATGAAACAGGGATAGACTGGCTCCTTTCCTTGGGTTAAATAGCTCAAACCAAGGTTTGGTATCAGTCCTTGGTGCATAAGTATCAATCTGTAAATAGAGTTGGCCACATTTCTACGAGTAGCTATTTTGACAAATACAGTGTTGTCTGCAGATCTAAATAGAGTCTGAGGGGAAGGGCAGAATTTACATTTCAGCTGACCTTAAGGAAAGAATTTATATCATGTAGGATACAGATAACTTAATGCTTCGGAAATGCACTTGCTAGGGATGCACTTTCTGATGAAAGATTGTCATGGAGTACAAACAGAGACAGCTAGATGCCCTAGAGCATGTATTCTTCACTGATATAATTTCAGTATAGTGAGGTAAACACTTTGCTAATGTAATGCTTAGATGTGTCCTCTGTCATAATAGAGTACAAAATCCTAAACTTTTGTGCTGAACTATGGGGGCTGTTATTATTACATTTTAATGTATTTCAGAAAAAAAACTCAGTGACCTAAGAGAAACTGTAATATGCTAAACAATTGTGTTTTAAAAGCAGTACATAAAAAGTACAGTTTCCATACAAACTCAAATCCATGAGAACTCACAAGGTTTTTAGTGACATTATGACTGACATATAATAGCAGTAATGACAGTTCCTGTGTCATCTTTATGCATGCTGTCCATGTTTTGATTTCCTGATACTGTTTTTCAGAATGAAATCTGGAAGGTATTTCTTCATTTCAGAAATGAAGGAGTTCTCTTTGTATACACCTCCTTGAATTTCTGCAAATTCATTCTTATTCACAGAAAATTTACTTAAAAAGAAGTGCAGACTAAAAAGTTTGGGATTGATTTGGAATTCATCCCAAAGGATTAATGCTTGGAAATCTTCTTGCTGCAGGTTCCAGCTTTAATCCAGGCCAGACCACTAGTGAAAGTCTTTTAGAGCCAGTAAGAAAATATATTTCAGAGTTGATAAGACAATATCAGATGTGCTGATAAGAAATTGGACGCATTGGATCGTGGAACCCTGATCACCCTGCAGTGAGGGTGACCTTTTCTAATCTCCTTTTACCAGTCTGAGCTAGGGTCACTTGACAACATCCCAGTATTTGGTTCCTACTCATGATGGATGCCTCCTGATATCTAGGTTGTACCCAGAAAGCTGGCAATCCCTCTTCTCTCTGCTGGAATCTGCATGATATCACAGTCTGCAAGCTGTGTTACTGTGCTGATTCTTTTGATGTGCCCAAGGCAGGCAGGAGTGAGAAAACCTTTGGAGGTTGTCCAGCCTGATAGGAGAGGATGGACTGATGCGCCCTTAGTATTGGGAGCTGCTCTAGAATATGATCTTCTGACCCAGTCAAGCCTCTTGCAAGGGTAAATGTCCCAGTTTGCCTGTCTACAATTTCTTCTCTATCTTCCCTTACCTTATGTGTGCAGATGCCTCTATCTGGAGTATGTATCTACATTAGTGACACATTTATTAATTAGTGTGTAGTGGGTTTTTCCTCAGTGTTGTATTTAAGGAATGCATAAGGTTCACTTGTATGTCTGTCCATCCACAGCAGTACAGAAAGTCCTATGTTGCTCCTCAGAAAATGAACCTTACCCAACTTGTAAACCGGTTTTTTAACAGAATAACAGAATTGATTCTGAAATATAATTTTGAAGTCATTGTCTGCTAATGGAGTGGATTTGCTTTGAGACTTCCCCTTAAAGAGAAATCCTTTGTCAGCATGACAGACCCATTTAATAATATATGTCACTGGGAATAAACATAATGTATTTTATTGGTGTTCCTACGCATTTAACTGTGGAGGGAGGTGAGCTCAGACATTGAATATGCAAGGCAACAATTGACAATGTAATGTACAGCATTTGCTGGGTGTCCAGCCAAGGATTTGCAATGCTTTTAAAATGATACAGTACATAGCAGCTATTTGATGTGCCAAACCACAGAAGATGGTTGATGATGCTTATGGAGTGGAAGATACTCTGTAAGTAGTCCCTGTAGTGTATTTACAATACTGTACATTTTGCACATGCTATTTATTATCCTGCTTGTTTGTAGTCTTTTCTTTCCGATAGTATATTATCATGAACAGAGACCCACTGGGAGAATTTTCCTTATTGTGTGATAGGAATTGTGCTTCTTGCAGTCTCCTTCTTCCATAAAATAATTTTCAGCAATGGACAATGCCGAAGCATTTTATTACCATATAGAAGAGTGTACTGGAATCAAAATTCGATGTAACAATATAAAAAACCTCCAAACAGCGCAAACAGAAAACCAAGAGTAGCACCCCAAACACAAAGAGAATTGTAGTCTTCAGGGAAAGGGAAAAAACATGAGGGAAAGCTGATGTTTTAAACATCTTTTATTCTCCGTAAATTACTTTCCTTATTTCTCCATTCATTTTTAACCCCCTATCCCATCCCATCCCATCCCATCCCATCCCATCCCATCCCATCCCATCCCATCCCATCCCATCCCATCCCATCCCATCCCCACATTTCCTTTGTATTGACTTTTCTCATCCTGACATGCCGATGAGTTTTCTGCTGCAATGAAGACATGACCTGGCTAGTTGTGAATTCACCAACTCACTTGCCATGAGCAATGCCAGAATCCAGCATATGTTGGACACCCTGGAGGTGCGAGTGCAACTGCTGTGCTTCTAATAATGTCTACACTGGATGCTACATCTCAATGGCATTAAAATATCTGAAAGCTTCTAGGGGGCTGCCAGTGTGGTTTGTTGTCCAAATTTGTCTTGATCCTTGGGACAAGAGGTGACTTGGCATTTGTTTTGTATGTGGCCAGACACCCTGCAGCCCGATTGAGTGCTTGCCATGTAAATCTGATCCTTCGTTAAAACTCTGTGAGAAATCCTAAATTTCGCTTTATTTTCCCCTGGTAATTTATCCTGAATGATGCCTTGAGTTCTGTTCTGTTTTCACTTGCACTGGTAAATTTAAGCAAATCAGTTGAATTCTATTACAGGGGAGCTAATGTGTTTTTAATGTTACCCTCAAAACCAATTAAAACAAACAAAAAAGAAGTTTGTCTGGTGTTGCCTGATTTGAATTATTACAGAAATATCTAAGGTCTACATGTGGGTTAGTTTTCAGCATGAAAAACCCTACAGGACTGAGACTTCTGTTCTTCAAGTTCTTAGGCAACTACTTACCTTTAACCTTGTGAGTGTCCCATTTGAAGGTGGAACTCTTGCTTAATGTTAAACAGGTATGTAAGAGTTTGTCAGGCTGAAGTCTGCAACTTCCTTCTCCTCTATGGTTTACTCTGTGTGTTTGCTAGGCAACTTTAAGCAATGCACCTTTATTCTGTTTACATCAGCTGTGGATCCATTTCCCTGTGTTTGTGGAAATCCACATTTGGCATTTTCAGAGATGTCTGAGCCAAGTTCAAACCTCAGTGTTTGGATATGGGGTGATGGTAGACACATGTCTTGTCAGTTCCCCAGTTTTGTTATTTTTTAAAATGTATTTGATTATGAACTGGGCTTATATAATGAATACAAAACTTTCATTAGTCTGGTTTGGGAGGGACTGCGGTTGAAAATGGGAAAGAGAAAAGGATCATGGGGAGGGAGTCAGGGAAGGTTGAGGGAAGACAAAAAACCAGTGGTGCTATAGCCAGTCTGGAGCAACATTTCAGAGATTGTTCAAGGGCTGGGTCTCTCCAGCTCCTTTGGAGAAGTGGACTGGTGATGCAGATGTGTTTCTGAGTCTGGGCTGCAGTTATATTTCTGGCTGGGCGTGAGGCACCCTGAGCAAGGGGCTTAGGAAGCCAGAGTATGCAAGAGCTGTACCCTTTAAAGGCTCCTTTCCTCTCACGCTTGCAACTTCCCAGTGGTCAGAAGAGGATACCTGGTCCCTGCTGTAGCTGGGCTCCTCTGTTTTTTCAGAGAGAGGGAATAAGGGAGTTAGAAGGATCAAACTGAAAGGGAAATAATAGTACCTTCAAGACTGCATTTCAGATTAAATAAAAATTATTTCATTTTGATACTAAGTTTTTATAGATTTGATGACACCATGGGACCTGATCAATGGACAGCCAGGGGTGAGCAAAGCCTGTCCATATTTATCTTTGCTAAAGATGTATTTCCCAAGTCAGAACTGCAACGCTGAGTAATTACAATATGTGGATCTTAGCCAGACAGTCTTGGACAGAGTGGCTGACCAGTCACATCTGTTCTGTGCCTTCTCCACAATACCTCTTCTGAGGTTAGGAGAAGTAATGAACTTAAAGCAGAACGGATTATTTATGGTGATATGCAGAGCATGAAAGGAAAGTAGGTTGCGGTTTTCCTAAGCCTAGAAAGACAGAGAAACTAAACTGTAGGTGAAATCTCTCTCTCTGAAGATGAAGGGCAAGATTCTCAATTGATGTACATCTCTGCAACTTGGCATCAGTGAAGCTATGTTGATTTACACCAGCTGAAAAATATGGAAGGGAACAATGCACTTTTTGTTTAATTTTTATGTGATCGCCAGACCATCCGTCACATTCAGTTGAAGAGGAATAACATTTGGTAGATGTTTAGTCTTGATTTTTTTTTCCTGAAACGGGAAGTGAATTAAATGAAGACAGAGTAAGGCATTTTTATTATTTAAGCTAGCTGAACAGTCTGAAAAATATTAAATTAAAAAAAAATTGTCAAGTAAAGTATTTGACATCACAGCAAAATACAGTTAAATGAATTATTTCTTAAAAGAATTGTTAATAGGAATTTAGAGAAATTGGTTGTGCTGGACATGACTGGATTTGCAAAGAGTTGGTTGTGTGAAACTGTCTGGCTAATCCATCTCTTCCACAACATATGTTATATAGCCACTGCCTGTTGCGCATGTATCATCCACTGGCACCATTCAGTGCTGAATGTCATCAGGGGACCCAAGGTACAAGGATTATCAGTTCTGTTTTAGGGACTGGAATGAGACTTGGGCTGGTGTCTGTGTCTACCTGCTGAGCTCCTTTTGCCACAGTGGTGGAAGCTGTGCATGAATTGCTGCATGCCCTTTGCAAATGGCTTGCCCTGAAGGGAGGGTGCTACAGTGGTGGCTTACTCAGACACAGAGGCACGGTGCCAAGGCAACAGAAATGATTTATGGACTACGGGCCCAGCTGATCCAAAGGAACAAGTGATTGTAAGGGGCTGCTTTCTGTTTCTGCCTAAGCCTCTTGTCAGAGGTGGTGGGGATGAACAGGCAGTGCCAAGCTGCTCTCTGTCTCCTGTGCAGGCAATGTTTGACTGTAAACAGCACTGAAGACCTGGCAGACTTTTTGTCTATCACTAGATATGCATCAGTTTTGACACAGACCAGGAAAGGACTGGTGGAGCAAAAGTTTTGGAGCAGATAATTTCCTCATTTCATTGAGTTGAAACTCTGGGAGTTCCCATTTGGGGCTTGTTCCACTGCTGGGGAATACATATACTAAATTACCATTATTCCAACCTGATGCTAGGTTACAGTCCAACCTATATTACCTTTAAAAAAACAGTTTTTAGGGTGCTGCAGTTTAATATGGAAAAAATATTCCTAATGTATTATTCTCAAGGCTACCAGCCAAGTTCTGCAAACCACCCTTGCAGTCAATGACAAACAGAAGTGTGAGAAATGTGCTTCCTCTTTCATAGGCCATTTTGTAATTTCTAATAATGGTAATGTGCATCCAAAATCAGAAAAGGATACAAGTATGTGATGTTTTCAGTAAGGCATGAGTTAAAAATCCCTAAATCTGATCTTGGAAAGTCTCAGTGGATTTGGAAACACTGAAAAATCCAGGCTTACCTCCCAGGCAGTATGACTAGGACAAAGAGCTGAGGAGTCCAGGAACAGACCACCTCACTGCTTAGCAAGGCAGGTGGGGCAGGGTAATGGTGAACCATCCACCAACCAGCCTTGATATCAGGGGATTGTCAATCAGAAATGAATTTACCCTCTGTGAACTTGAGGTTAACTCAGTGTGAACTGCAGTGGGAAAGGAAATGCCAATGAGCACAAACCCCTTTTCTTCAGCACTGGGAGCTGATGTTAGAAAAACAAGGAGATTTTCTGGCGAATTGCTTCTTGAGGAAAATGGAGGAGAAATGTTCTTTGGCTTCTCATGATGGGTGAGCAAAATTTGAGTGTGCACTTTTTTTGACCTACAAACTGCATGTGGAATGCGTATTTTCTTGTGCAAGTGTGGAAGGCAATTTAATGTTATGCCCTTTGGCAAGGGATGCAGTTCATCTAGGTTGAAAGTGGAGAGTTTCTTCATGTAATATAGCAGCTGAAGTGAGTGAATATTATGTGGGTTGTGCTGGTACACAGTAGTACACCAAATGTTGCTCACACAGCTTTAGAGGTGTTCAGTCTAATTCAGTGGCTGCCCAACAGGTTTAGTGCCAGAGACCTATATAAGAATATCCTGCTCTTGGACACACAGTTCCTGAAAACATAAATCCCTGTGTGTGGTTACTGCACAACCAGCATCTGACTCATTGCTTCGCAAAGCACTTTTAGTTGCTTGGGAAACATGAGGATATGCACTACACAAACCCAGAAACTGCGGTGCTCCTCTAGCAGTCTACAACCTTGGAGCTGTCAAGAAAACTTTGTTCTCTTGTTACCCACACCACAGCCACTAGGAACTTCATGTGATGATCCACACAGAGCCCTGTGACTCCAGCCACTCTGAAGGCATCCCCTTGGTGTTCCAGCTGATGGGGAGCCCTCAAGGGGTGTTAGTAGCACAGTCCACAGCTATCACACAGTTTTCTTTCCATACAGCAGGGGGTAGTAAAATACTCAGAGACTACATGTGCAAGAAAAGAGCATCAAATAGTAGAGCAACTGAATGGAAAACAAACAAAATGTTTATTTTTAAACTGAGCTAAATCCATATAATTTTCAATAGGGAAACTTTTGAGTCCTTGTAAAACAAGTTCCTTAAGGGCTTGAATGATGCTATTTAAATGTGTAATGACTTGGCCTGTTAAAAACCCAACATATTGATTGCTGCACTTTGAGGATGAAAGTATTAAACATTTTAATCGTGCTGTGCATGTTTAGGATGCAAACAAAAGTCCTCATTGTGAACCTGCCAATTAAAGTAGCTGCCAATAGGGAAAGAAGACATGCCTGTGGCTTTCTTTGGGTTAGCTGAGGTCATGGCTACAACTAATGCAAAGGTTCTTAAAGAAGTTTGGCATCTGAACTCATGAAAATCCCAAGCAATACTTCTCTCTTTCTATTAAAGATTTTGGAGCTGTTTTGGACTGACAACAATGTTTACAGAAAAAGATCAAGGCTTTTTTTTCCCCTTATATTATTAAGAAATATATAACACTTAAGAATGCAAAGGACAGTCTGAAATGTTAGTGCTAGAAACCCAGTTACAGGACTGCTCTTGAGCTTCAGAATATTGTACATTATAATTATATAGTCCAACAGGGAGCTCATAAACCATCGAGGAAACCCAGGGGAAGCTGGTGGGAATAGTTATGTACTTCTAGTCAAGGAGTGGTTTAGAACTTCACTTATGGTTTTGAAGTAACAATTTAATTTCTATTAAGTCATTGCCTCCATATTTCTATAGTACCATTTATCAGTACACAGAGTAACATCACATTTCTCTTCCAAACAATGAAGAAAAACAAATCAAACTTCTCATTTCCTTAAGAATTCCATAGATACGCATAACCTGTGAAGTTGGTTCCTAGTCACGTTCTTATACCAATTTAGCCTGATAAGATCTAAATCCCAGCACACCTATTCCAGTGTATGTTTAGAGTAATCTGAATGGCAAACACCCAAGGTACACTGGTGTAGAGAGCTGTGAAGAGCTGAGTCTGGCTCAGTGTTCTGAATTGCAAGAGGAAATCTGTACTTAAACCCATGTACGACATGGGACATGTTTATTTTACATTTCTGCAAAGGTTTTAAAATTTACATCTAAATTTTTGTCTGTATTTGGTCTCAGCTGATGTGGCTTCATAGGAAGATTCTGAGGAAGACATAGAAGTCCTTTGGTGAATGTATACTGAACTTGTGTTATATAATGATTTGAATTTTATTGGTAACTATTGCTAACGATTCTGAAGTTAAAAAAAACAACCTGTAAGCCAAATCTACTTTATTTTCAAGAATCCCCAGCTATCACTCACATATCCTTGCCAAATGTGTCATTTCTCTTAGCAACAGTTTAGATGACTTTAACAAGTATTTTTAACCTGTAAAAGAAAGTCATAGGGCTCACTTCTAAAATCTGAAGTTCTGTGCAGATACCTAAGAGCTGGATTCAGTGATAAATTGCTTCCACTCCTGACAAGACCATGGAAGCTTTCCTTGCAGGGAATGCTTAGTAATCCAGTGAAAGCGGTTTGGATGGATTTTTGTCTTTCCAGTTGAATCTGGCTTTACTTTCTTTCTAGTATTATAAATTATTGTATGTGTAATAAAACATGTGCACCTCCTGAGAAAAATGTCAATTCTACAGAGAAAGAGGCTGATTCAAAGATAACATTAGCTGCAGATGTATTTGTCTGTAATTCATCCACACTTTAAATTATCACCTAGGTTATCTTGGAGCAATAGAATCTTGGTAGCCATGGTTTTACATAAAATGTCCAAAATTTCACTTGCAGTTTTGCCTGCAGACAATTTGTAGTGCAGTCTTTAATGCTCTTTTAGATCCCTTTAAAAATAGATATTTCTGGAATGACAGATGCATTGGAGATAGCTGGTATTAACCCGTCAAAGTAAAAAACTGTCCAGTCTTTTGCATCCACCTTGTCAGTGGTTTCTGTCATCCCTGTGGGTTGTATAATGCAGAGTGATGTGGCAACAGCTGAATCTGGTTGAATGTGTGCCAGAACCACAAATATGTTGCTGAATATAATGTACCTTTTTTCCATCTAATGAGCAAAAGCACAGATGATACACAGGGGTTCTCACATCCCACTCTATCTCTCATTCCCATCTTTGGATTGCCTACCAAGTGCTCCAAGTGCAAACTAACCTCTGATTTTGATATACCAGATGCTGCTATCTCATTTAAACTTGTGTCTTTTTAAAACATATTAATACTTAGCAATATCAGTTAAATAATCTCTTTACTCTTAACATTTATTTAATCAGATGGGTCAGGCATACCTGCAATGAAATCACATTCTTAGTGTCCCCTTCTAAGCCTTCCACAGCATCCTGTCCTCTACAAGGCTCTCTTTTAGATGCTGAGTTTCATGGGGCAAGCATTACTTATTGCTTGTTCAGTGCTAAACACGTTTTCACTGTTTTAAGTTTAGTTATAAACTTCCAAAAATGTACGTATAATAAGAGTTTTACCTGACCCACTGCCTTATTATTGTTCTATAACTGATTTTGATATTTTGAAGAAGTCCTTTTAATACCACTGTGGTTTAATTCACCAGTTCTTGAACTTTATTCTGGATTAATAATTTTCTAACATTAGGTTTGGATTTAAATTTAAAATAAGTTTCAAAAGGTCATCTTCTAAAGAGATACTTGTGCGGCCATCAAGAATGAAAAAGGGAATGGATACATTCAGTTGTTCCAGAAGCCTCCTGGTATAGGTATAGGTAACCTATAGGTTAGATTTGAAATTTAAAAAAAAAAAGGGAGAAGGCTTGAGAACCTATTTTTGTGTCAGATCCACATGACTGGCAGGAATAAGAGTGTTGTTATCACTGGGGGTGAATATCTTTAATTTTTGGTTAGGAACTGGGGAAATATAAGGAATCAGAAAGGAAGGCTATAGCAAGTCTGATTTTTGCTGGATTTGAAAGAGTTCAGAAGGAAGCTAGTGTAGTCATAAGCAAATATTTTATTTTCAGTATTCCTGGACACATCTTCCATTTAAGGAAGGCTTGGGATAAGGCTGGGGAACTGGAAAAAAACATGTCAGAGAGAGTACTATGGCGTAGGCAGGAGCATATGCTTCATATTAGGTATTCCAGTACAGATTCTTCCTCTCTCTACAGTACATGATAATTTTAGGGCTAGGACTGGAATCAGGTTTCCAGAAAAAAAGGTAGAAAGCCTTTTTATTCTTGCATTTTGCAAGGCTGGCAGAGATAGGATGAAAGTGTGCATAATTGGGAACAAATGCCTTATAATTGGATTTAGTATACAAATTGGTCACTTTAAATAAAATAATAATTTAAAAAGAAAATTAGAGGAAGAAAATTGAGCTTAGGTTTAGGATGGCATTATGACCTAAAAGAGGGAATCTTCCTCTTCTGCCAAGCTCACTGTTTAGGATCAACAAGATCATAAAGAATGTTGTTTTCTAATGAATCTCAATTTTTCTTAATGAAATGTTTACTCAATTTAATTTCATTTTTTTTTCTTAAAAGCAGGATTTAAGAAGAAATTGCCCATTGAGCCTAGCTTGTCACTGGGTCTGGAATGGCTTCAGTGGTAGGAATGCAGGTTAGCATCACGAAGGGGGAATGCTGTTATTCCTTATGGAATACCTTGTTCACTGCAGTGGGAAGGGTTATTTGGAGACTGGTTAGGGTCTGGAAGGGTTATTGGCAACTATACAGTTACTCTCTTTAATGCGCTTTAGCTGCAAGAACTAGTTCCCTGCCCATATAATAAATAGGATTATGGTTGGGGTTTATATCATATCTGGGAAGGAAAAGGTTTGACCTTGAAATTTAGGATGACAAGTTATATCAATAGCTGATGTTTCATGTTTAGAGATTCCTGCAGGGATTAGTTCTACAGTTGATTTTCAGGTTAGGTTAGAATAAATTTAAGTTTTGAGTGTAGAAAATAAGTCTTGACGAAGTCAAGGTCCTGTTGGATTCTTTATGTTCTCAAGTGATAGTATCCATTTCTCCACATGCCATTAATTTCTGCTGGGTTTCACTCAACTGTTGGTTACCTGGCTATAACCATAACCTTGTGGATGTGTAAGGAGTGGGAAACTCAAATGCACATTGTTTCCAAGAAGTTGTTAAACTCCATATTTCTGTAGAAGTGCTTACCGAAGAAATTCTTAATAATGAACAGCAATAGATGATGTTCACCCAAGGGTTCTAGAGAAGCTTGGAAGGTGGATTACTGTAAATAACTTTTGAAGGACCAGTGAACAGGAATTAATATTGTGTATTAGCAGAGAGTCAATATGGATTTTTAAGGGTAGGTCATGCCTCACAGATGTAGTAGCATTCTTCAGAGAAGTCAATAAGCTTGTAGCTAAAGGAGTAATGGTTTATTTAACCTATTAGGTTATATCTTTTAAAGAACCTAAGTCAGAGGATAAATGAAAGAGACAGAAGTCAGCAATAAATGGTCAGTTTTCACAGCAAAAGGAGGTTACCAGTGAAGTATTCATGGGATTTGTCCTGGGGCCTGCAATGTTCCCAATGTTAATAAATGGTCTAGAAACAAGTAAGAGAAATTTTTGAGGTATCTTAGTTTGCTGACAATATTAAGTTATTCTGAATGGAATGATAGAATCATAGAATAGTTTTGATTGAAAGTGACCATTAAAGATCACCCTGTTCAAACTCCCTGCAATGGGCAGGGGCATCTTTAACTAGATCAGATTGCTCAGGGACACATCCAACCTGACCTTGAGTGGGAAAGTTGTTCCAGTGTTTCATCATCCTCACTGTAGAAAATTTCTTCCTTGTATCTTCTGTAAATCTACCCTCTTTAAGTTTAAAACCAATCCCCTTTGTCCTAAGTCAACAAGCCCTACTAAAATGTTTGTCTCCATCTTTCTCATAAATCATCTTTAAGTACTGAAAGACTGCAATAAGTCTCCCCAGAGCCTTCTCTTTTACAGGCTGAAAAACTCCAAGTCTCTCAGCCTTTCATAGCAGAGGCGCTCCATCCCTGTAATCATCTTTGTTACCTGCCTCTGCACTTGCTCCAACAGCTCCATGTCCTTCCTGTGCTGAGGACCGCACAGCTGGATGTGGTGTTCCAGGTGGGGTCTCACCTGAGCAGAGCAGAGGGGCAGAATCCCCTCCCTCCCTCCCTGCCCTGCTGCCCACGGTGCTGTGGATGCAGCCCCACACACAGGTGGTTTCTGGGCTGCCAGTGCCCATGGCTGGGTCATGTCCAGCCTCTCATCCACCAGCACCCCAAAGCCTTCTCAGCAGGGCTGCTCTCCATCTGTTCATCCCCAGCCTGGATTGACACCAGAGTTGCCTGGACCCTGGTGCAGCACCAGCACTTGGCCTTTTTGAGGTTTATCAGCTTGTCCAGGCCCCCTTTTCAAGTTTGTCCAGGTCCCTCTGGATGGCATTCCATCCCTCAGGCATGTCAACTGCACCATACAGCTGGGTGGTGTCTGTAAATTTTCTTAGGGTGCACTCAGTCTCACTATTTCTGTCTTTGGTGAAGACATCAAATAGTACTTTTCCCAGTACAAATCTCTGAGGGACATTGTGTGTCACTGATTTCCACTTGGGCATTGAACATCCATTATACCACTGAGCTGTCGACCACCACCCTCTGGGTGTGACTGCCCAACCAATTCCTCATCTACCAAACAGTTCATCCATCAAATCCATCCCTCCCAGTTTTGAGATAAGTTTTTTTGGGGAACCATGTCCAGGACCTTACAGAAATAAGTGTTATCTGTAGCCTTTCCCTTGTCCACTGAAGTGGTCATGCCACTGTAGAAGGCCACCATCGCTTGTTCTCCATCTACCTTAGCACAGCTTCTAGAAGGATCTGTTCCATTAGCTTTGTAAGCACAGAAGTGAATATGTAACATAATTTTACTGTGAAGAGTTATAGAAAGGAGTAGTATATGTAAAGTGAAACCAGGAAGTGTCAATTTTTTTAATAGGAAAGAGACGTACTTTTGCCTCAAATTGCATTTTTAAGCTGTTGAGATTCCTGCAACAAGATGCTGTGGACAGTGAAAAAACTCTCAGACTTGAAAAGTCCAAGAAGAAATCATTAAGGACTATTAAAGATAGAATTGCTACATCTGGTTAGTTGCTGCATCAGCCACAAATCCCAGGAGGCTGAAAAATATTCTGGGGAATTAGTGCTGTATATTACACTGTTCTCACACTCTTTCCTGGGATATGTCTTAGACACTATCAGGAATGGCTACTGGGTAAATTGGAAACTTGATCTGGTAAAATAAAATAAGGGAGGGTCTTTATGAATTAATCTTGTGAAAAAAGAACCAAATATTCAGTGTATCTGATTATGCATAGGTGTTATTTGAATTTTCCAAATACTGCCATTATCAGTGCACAACACTTGCTATCCTTGTCATATTTCTATATGTTTAAAAAGACAATACAATTGCTTTAGTAAGATTAATTTGGCACTCTACACTCTGAGAACCTTTTCATATCACTTTATTTGGAATCAAATAAATCGTGTATTTTTCTCCTTTTGGGTAACTGTCCTCTGTTCCAAAGTCAAAACTGAAAATAGAAAATTAGTTAATTAAAAGCATAATATATGTTACATATCATGAGCTGTCTTGCAAAATAAATTTCACAGTTGCCAATCAAGCAAGCCCACAAGTAAAACTACTCAGGTTTAAGGAGCTGCTCTCTCAGTTTTCTTTTTCTGCTTTTGCTGTGATTATAGTAAATTTACCACAGTACCATCACTCATACTTTAAGACAGGACCCTCACTGGCTGAAATCAGCAATATTTCTGTTTAGGCATTTAAAATAGTATCAGAGAGTCATGAAGGACTATTTGGGGCTTTTAGTTTCATGAAAAACCTAAGAAAAATACTGTGTTGCTCAGAAATAAATCAAAAGATTTTGCAAAAAGTCAGGTGCAGAGAAACTTGTAGGAGATGAGATCCTCTTTGAAGCAATATGCTGTATACTGCTGGTTATAGGCTTTCATTAGCTTTATTAGCTTTATTTCATTAGCTTTATTAGCTTCAGCTTCTTAATTTGTACTCCCGCCATCAAGTCCTTGTCTCCATTCTCTCACAGACACTCTCTATAGTCTGGGTGCAGGAAGCTTTGTTGCTGTATTTTGCAAACACAGTAGAAAGTGGCAATATTGTTAGACATGTCCTTGGATGCCCTGTGACTTGCAGCAGCAGCAGGAGTGATGATCTTGTATTTAGTATCAAACAATAGCTCACTATAGAATTTTCTAAACTAGAGTTGGCTTCTCACCATGTCCCAGTACCAAGCTGGCATTTCACAATAGAGGAATCAAATGTCTTTTGGCAGCATCTGATGTCATCATTGCTTAGGGCCTGATCTCAGAATTTGGCTGTCATGAGTCACTTCATCTACTCAGTTGTGTAAGACAGAAAAAATGTGGGCATCAGCAATGCCGTGACCTTTATACAGTTTTCAACAGATTGAAAGAAGGCAGAACTGTTATTACTAATTTTAAACTGCTAATATATATGGGGCTTCTTCAATCCATGAAGCTAATGAAAGTCTATCACCAGAAGTATACACCATATTAGTTTAAAGGAAGTCTCATTTGAACCCAAGAACTCACAAGCAAAATGGCAGTGGAATGTGCTTGGAGAGAAGGGTTGCACCTCATTTTGCACTGTCCTGGGTAGTGTATTTGCTGGCTTGAGGGAAGGACAACTCCTATCTTCCTTTTGGCATATTAGCTAGAGTTGCATTGAGAAGCAAAAAAAATTATAACTTTTGGGTCCAAACATCACGTTTGGTATTCAAAGTTATAGTTTATGCTGAAGATCTACTGAAATTCTTCAGAAGAAAATATTCTGTATAATATGCATTTATTACTAATCTACAAAACCTCTGAGGCTATTGGGATAAAACTGGAATTTCTTTCACAGCTTGTGATCTGGCCAATCTGGTCTGTTTGTAATATACAATATCACTTGTGGAGCTTGACTGGTATAATGATTGGGTGCTACTTAAGTAATATTTGAGCAGGAGTTAAACTGTAAGTGAATTGTGGGATGATTTCATATGGTAGTCATCAGCCACAGACAGTTATGTGAGGAAAAGGGTCAAGAGCTTCATATTCTGATCCTTTCCTATATTCTTCTACCTTTAGTAAAGTTATGTTGCTCCTGCTTCCTGTCTTATACAGGTACTGATCAAAGAGAAGAATAGAGTGTTTGTATAAGAAAGATGATTTTTTAAATATAAACATTATATTAATAAACAGTAGGCGTTAAAAGATTACCAAATTAAACAAGGCAGAACAACTTTAAGATTTCAGAGTTATCTTCACTGTGAATTGTATGGTACATGTTGATGCCTGAAAGTCCATTCTTTTGGGGACATGCATAAAGTTTTTAATGTTATCTTTCTGACTATGATAGCTGCAAATAAAATTTTTAAATGTGGTGTTTAAGGACTACAGCAGGAAAAGATTTGACATACTAGCAGTTTGATAACTGCTAGTTGTGCCAGGCTTTTAGTTTCCAAATCAAACCTTTTGTCTGTGTCCTTCTGGTGGTCTTGGAGAAATTGCAGTGATGTAGTTGGGCCATGGGGTTTCATCAGTGAAACTGGGTAGGTCTGTTCTGATCTGTTCCCACTTGAAGCTGTGGTTGATGAAATGTTTAGTCTCCTTCTGTTACAAAGATCACAGTCATTTCTGCACACCTCATGCTGCATTGTACATACTCAGAATCAGAATTTATCTCTGGCAAGAGCTGTGCTTCCTGAATTATGTTTGGCATGCCTGTTCTCAGTTGTGAAGTATTTATCCATTTCCTGGTGTCAGCTGCTGAATCCAAAGGGATTATGGTCCCTTTTAAATAAAATCCAATCTTGTCATCTGCTACTGAATCCAAGAATTATTATCACTTGTTTCATGGGCTTCTTATCAACAGCTTATTTTGGCCTATTGGTCTTGAAACATTTTCATAACACCTCATCAGCACCTGATTTTGCTAATTCATGATGTGGCTGAAGTTGAAGTGAAGGTGGCTCTGCCATCTAGTTTGATTTAGATCTATTGCTGACTTAATAACATGAGCAAAAATGGCAGCTGAGCGTCTGTCTGCCTTTTTCTGTAATAAATGTACATAAAGAATCTCTGCATCTGTTAACTGATGCTGCAGATTGCTTTCCTTTCAGTGGAAGTCTTTCCAAATGGTCTCAGAAGCAGCAAGGATAGATGCTTGTGGTTGTTTTTCCTGGCATATCAGTGGTATATGGAGATACCTCATTTCTGCTTCCTCTGTTTCTGTCACTGTAGTTTATAGGTTGGCCATTAATTTTTCTGTCAAATTGCAGTCTGGAGCATATGTGTTAGATGGCATCTACAATACATGGCACCTGCATGCTCCATGCTGTTTGCTTAGTTCTGTATCAATACATTATCATTATATTTCTTTCACTGATCACTTCAGTAGCCCTTTCGATGAGTAGCATGTTTAGACTGGGTCTGTTGCTTTAAAATTGTAGGATTTATTTGCTTCCATTCTTTCTGAGGTTAATTGTGGGTGCCAAGAATGAGAACTCTGCAGTATAATTTTTTTTTTTTTGCAATTACTTATTCAGGTAAAGTCAAAACAAAACACTTTTGTATCTGCTGTTCTTTCTACTGGGCTCTTTGAATATGTTGATGATCTGTTCCAGCATTTGGGGGCATTATTCCAGCAGGATTGTCCTGATCATCTTCCCCCCACTATAGCCCCTCAGTGTCATACCAATGATTTTTTTCTCCTTCCATTATAAATTCTGCAGGGAGACTTAGTTCTGGTGTTCAGTTTTACTGCCTGGACACAGATTTTGTTTGGAAATCCACCATACCTGGCATCACTCCATGTTGACGATTTCCTTTGTTTCTCACCCTTATTTTGTCTCTTTGTAAATTGTGTTTTCTATATTGTTGTGGAACTCACAAGATCGACCTCTGCTGTCATCTTCCATATGCCACATGCTGAGTAGTAACATAAGAAAACAACACATTTCTTAAGGCTTTAAATTGAGAGAACTGTAACAGAACTGAAGCCTTGTGGCAAGCCAGTGTTCCCAGATGGGAAAGACTACATTTAAGGCCTTTGGTGCTATTAATTTTTAAAGGCTGCAAAGAATGAATAAAGTGTGAGTGAGGCCTGATGGCTGACAGGGATGGAGGGGCCTGAGCTAACCGTGCTACACCAGTGCCCCTGACTTCTCCCCTGGCTTCATTTTGGAACAGTTTCAACATGAGGTCAGGGAGGCATTTCCAGTGGGAATAGACTTGCCAAAATATGCCTTTATACTCCAGTGCTGTGCTGGCAGTGATGTGGTGCTCAGCAGGTGTAGGGGCTGTTACAGAGATATTTGCACTGGGAGAGGTAGGATTCAGGGGCAGGGCTGTTGAGCTATTTTGAGTGTTTTTCTCTCTTTTTAGCCCATTCTGATTAGCTGATATCTGAGGGCAATATTTTTACAAATTTATGATGAAATGTAATCATTCTTTGTTGCAATTCTGTCTATATTTACAAATTTCCAGTTCCCTGAATGTCAGAAGTAAACATGAGAGGCTCATTGCTTTAACAGTCTCCTCAGATAATTGTCTACCCTAAGCCCCTCTTTCTTGCTTCATTTCTTTATCAAAATCATCCTACATGCTCTCTAGTTGTCTCTGGGGCTTTCCTGCTGCCTGCTCTATCTGTGCCTGTATTTTTCCCCTTTCTCATCCTTGGTGAACTCAACTGAACAACATTCATTGCCCTGAGTTTGAACTTAGTCCCTGAGGAAAATTGCAGTAGTTGGTTCTTTTACTAGACCTGTGTTTTGGGTGCTGACCTTCAATGTTTTTTCTCTTCCATGTAAGTGTTGTAACCAGCTTTTTACATTTAGCCTACTACGTTATATTCAATTAAATGTGACCCCTAAATTCAACTCTACTATCAGACAGATTAACTATTCCTATTTATAAATGTCACTGTTTTGTTTTTTTTTGTATGCTGTCAAACTGCAGTTCTCCTTTTCCCCACATCAAATTTTACTTGTTTTGCATAGACCCCATGTTTCAGAATAGAAAATAATTGACTTTTAGGGTCACTCAGGGAAGATATTTTGTTTTCCCAGGTTTCTGGGCGGGGCACTTCAGCCAATCACATTTGTTGAAGAAGATCTCTCAGACATTTCAACTTGGCCCTATTTCCTGCCAATAGCACCTGGCAAGAGAGCTACGTAAGTTAAATTGCAGATATAGTAAAGATTTATTTTAGGTAAAGACTGTTTGTAAGATGTTTGTGTGCCAAGTTATGTCTGGAGTAAACTTTTATAGCAAGCACTAAATCAGAAGCAAGCAGTACAGAAAGAATTGTAAAGGAGAGTGAAATAGAAAGGCTGACAGATCTGTAACTATAATAAAAATGGTTGTGGAGAATTCTATGGCATTAACTTAGATAATTGCCAGAGTCGTAAAATCCAGATTTTTCTGTCTTCAAGACTCCTGGGAGCTGCTGGAGAAGAAGAAAATTAAATGTAATGGTTCATATATAATTCAGAATTTTGTTGCTTTTTATCATTCTCAAAAGAGTAAAAGTGACCTACTTTCTATACGTTGTAGTTTAGTGGGAAATTCCCCCGACTCCCAGTGTTAGCATGCTTGTTCTCCTCTTAAGCAGGTGCTAACTCCCATCTCTGCTTTACTACTGCTGGCATAGTATGTGCTAAATGTGTTGTGACATTCTTTCCTCTCAGTGTACGGTGGAGATGGTTGTGCTCCTTTCCAAATTCCGGTTTTGTTAAGCTTCTGGGATTAATGCAGGATCTAAATTAATTTTCTGTATGTTAGTTGTCAACCACAGTAGAAGTGATTAAATAACAAGCTCTCCTCTAAGACTGATGTTTTTAGAATCAGTAAGTTGTATGTAATGATGACTTAAAAGAGGAAAAAAAAGATAAAGCTAAAAGACATGGATAAAAAGGCACCACTTCTTCTTTATTTTTTACAATATATATTGGAATAGAGTGTGAAAGAATAATTAGAAATGTTCTTGGAACTCAGACAAGAGTCAATATTAGCTCCATTGTAAGGATGGATTAGAGCTGGAAACATTTCAATCCAGAAGGCTTCTTCCATTCCATGTTTACAAAATCCAAGGAGGACAGTGTAAAAAATCTGGGTGAGGAAAACTAGGAAATTGGACTTAAGGTTACACATCAAGGCTGTCTTCATTTACAGTACAATACTTCAGAAGTTTGTTAGAGAGAGTATGAAACCAGTCAGTTCTGATCCTGCCCTCCAAGAAAAGCCAGTGTTTAGTTTTCTGGATCTAGCTCTATGTGGAGGAAAAGGAGAAAAATTTAATGAGTTTATACTTTTCCATCATGTTGCTGATCTTATTGATGATTGTGAAAATTAAAATTTTTCACTTCTTTTCCTATTCCCTTCATAGATAGAAACAGATAAGAGAACATGTTAATCCTCTTTGCTGAAAAAGGAATTTTATTGACCAGTAAGGGATTCTGGGCTGTAGGATGGAAAGTGCTCTAGTTATTTTTCCAAAGAGAATTTGCTACACAGTTTGATTCTCAGGTGTACATACAAGAAGCAAAACAAAATAATGCTTTTCATTAAATTAAATGTACCTTTTGTCCTATATTTCATTAAATGAAATATTTGCAGGGAAATATTTGAAAAATAATAATGATTTTCTTTAGCCATGTTCTATTTAGTTATTTATTTGAAGTAAGCAGTTTCCTCTAGCTATGGATATTAGACCAGTTAGCAAGAGGACTTGTTCATATATTTTTACTTTTGTGATCCAAGTCTTAGGAGTTGGGAGTTCGGTTCCAAAGGGAATGAATTTACTTATGCAGGACACGTTGTTCAAGGAGCTAATACTTACAGTAAACAGAGGTTGCCTAATTGTTGAGTAATGCTACAATAGTTATTTCCAATATTTTGCAAGAAACAATGTTCATGCAATGTTTTACCACTAGCAATTTGTTAGTGGTTTTAATTTAATGCCAAAAAAATTGCTAAGTGCTGTAATTTCAAAAACATGGAGCATCACATGTTGAGAACTATACCCTCTGTATTTTTGTAAGGTAAGACATACATAAAAGAGGCACAGATTTTTTTCTCCCATTAATGGTACTTTAAAATCTAAATAGTGTAGGCACACTTTTGTGACATCACAAATAGTAAATTGTATCCATTGAAAGGAGATGCATGTGTATGCGGGTTAAAGAGAAAGTCTTTAAAAAATGCTTAAAGGAGGTCTGCCTCCAATGAATTAGGTCAGGAAGGCAGATACAATCTGAAGTGGCCTTATTTTGTCTTCTGTTTTTGGAGAAGTGATGTGTTTACATTATAGTCACATCAAAACTAGCAGTACTACAAGTCTATATGCAATTCTTTGTGCACTGTATTACATTTATTGTGATTGATATTTGAATAGAAAAAAATATAAAGTGAATGAAAATAAGTTATCTGTAAAATGTCCCTAGATCTCCCTCACTCCAGATCCTATAAAAATTCAGAATACTGCTCTACTTAGTGTACTTTTTTGTAGCTTAACAGTGTCACTAGAAGTTTTCCTTTCCACTGGAAATAGGAGGCAATTTGCTAGTGCAGGTCAGCTTTAACAAACAGTCATATTAATGCAATTATTACCAAGTTCTTCCTTTTGAGATAGAAGCAAATTCCTATTTTAAAGAGGGATAACTAAAGGATAACACAGATAAAATTCTTTTGAAATGTCTTACTCTTGTTAAGTCACAGAGAGAAGCAAAAGGTTTTGTCTCCTATGCTTTTGCTTTCTCTACTGCTGTGACATTTATGTAGGTATGTATATCTATATAGATTTACACATATTTACATGTCTATATTTAATAGAGACATAATCCTCAGCTAGATTTGATTAAAACCTACTTTTCTCTAATTAGACATTTAAGTCCAAAGTAGTGGAGACTAAGCATGAATATTCTGAAGGGGAACAAGGAGTTTCCCAACATTTCTTCCACCAGTTTTACAACTGTTTGATTGCTGGTGCAATCCTATCATTATCACCTTCTTTAAAAATAGCAACATAATTGTTGGCCTGAAGTTAGTAAATTCATGTGTATTTTTTCATGTGGTATAATACTGTGCATACCTACATACACTCAGGTTTTTTTCACAAAAGTATCTACATTGCATTAGCTCTTGTGGGTTTTCATTCAGTTCCAAGCTGGTTGGTCTTTGCCTGCTTAATTTTGTTAAAATCTGAATAAAACTTTAGGTGGCCCTTTGGAAGGCTTGCCTTCAATGAGGACCTAGAATTTAGGATATGAGACGTATTAACTGGGTATTATTTCCATCAAATTCACTCCCAATTGACATCCACTCATGCATGTCCAACTATAAAAGTAGGTTTCTCCATATTTTCTCATCTCTATAATTATTAATTTTTTAATAACTTGGAGCAGAACCGGTACCAGGGAGTCTGTGTGGATACACCTGTGCATGAAAACCCAATAAATATTTAGGTATTCACACTAATGTCACCCTCTAGATCTTGCTTTGCAGATAATCTGTTCCTTTAAAATACTCCATGTCTCATATTATTTGATGAAGCATAGAAGAAGATTGGCTTTCCATACACATGGTGGAAAAATAAGTGGAAAAATATCTGTAAAGGTTTGTCAGACACCTCATGAAATTTTTGATGGAATGCTAGCTTGTTAGCTTAAAGGCAAAGTATGGAGCCATGTCTTGTAACATGGAGAAAAAGCTCAGTTCTGATACAATCACATAAGGAAAGAAGACTGCAGGAAACCTGTGACTCTAGCTAAAGGGACAGGTTAATTGTGATGAAGATGCTGGCAAAGACTGTGCTTTGGGTTATCTGGAAAATGACTGTGAGAAGGAAATGAAGACATGCCGAGCAGGACATGTTCCAACCACCCAAATGCACATCAGGGGTGTGAGTGCTTGGGCAGATGTCTGCAGCAGTGCAAGATATGATGAAATCACAGATGCAGAACGAAGTAGCTGTTCTTTGTTGCGAAAAATGGTCCCACATCCTTTGGTGTAGTTAAAAGAGCTTAAATAGAAAGCAAAGGAAGATACAAAATAAAAGAGAAGAGATTAGTGCAAAAAATGCAGTGATGAAGAGGAGCTAATGAGGTGGATTGAGAGGTGGAAATGGTGTTAATGAAATGAAAATAATACTTCTGTAGAAATTATATATGAGAATGATGGAAGTCAAACGAGAAAGCTGAATATAATTCTGTTACTGTGGAACTGAATAGCATGAAAGGAAAAATGAAGGAAATGTCAAGGGGGCAGCAGATAAAAGAAAGGTTGTGTTAGGGTGAGATGTCACTGAGGAAATGATTTTCACACTGATTGGTGTATTTTCTCCAGTGTGTTTCACTGCTTATTGCCTTTCAGATCTAATAGCTTTCTGTTGATTGGATGTCAGAATATTTTGTTCCACAAAGGAAAGATTTGCTTATGGGATTTCATATACTTGTTTTGTGTGCTATTTCTTGTCATTAATCATGTCTTCTTCCTACTGCCCTTTAAACCTGATGTAATGCTGGTTTATACATCTCCTCCTAAAGAAACACTCAACATGACCAAGTTAGAAAAGTATTCTACAGAGTTTGCCAACACTTGAGGGCAGGAACACTCAGACATTTTTGAATTCTTTCGTTCTAATTTAGCACTAACTGGAACATACCTCATCTCCACAGTGTTATTTTCTTTAGAAAAGAACATTGGTTTCATATACAGAACAAAAGGATAATCATTAAAACCCATCTGTGGGCCTCTTTAATAAGCAGAAGCATGAGATAACCCAGAGAGCTTTGCACAGCAGTACATTGAAACTTCATGTCAGGGAAGTTTGCAATGCTCAGAGATTGTTGGGAAGTAAGAAAGTAGAAATCCTTAACTATTAACCAACTGAACCAGTAACCAACTAAAACTCAGTCCACACTCTAGCAGATATGAATGTGTCCTTTGATACTGCATTCCATATTTGCATATCTAAACATTTATGAGGAACTTCTTCCTCTAGAGGAGTCGAGATACATTTGACATAAATAGTGCAGCCTTTTCAATATCCACTTGACGCACAAATATTTTTCCACCAGTGGACATTGCTTGGACCAGTACTGCTGTGAAATACACAGTGTAAAGCTGGTCAAAAAAAGGAAAATTTATCAAGCAGGAATACAAATTTTGGAGCGTGAATTATCAAAAACACTTACCTTCCATGTAAGGGGATGCTAGAAAATGAAATGTTATTATTTTAGATTTAGTTGCATAGGAGCTGGTAAAAATTCAGATTTAGATATTGAGGACACATATAAACACTTAACCATATGATAAAAAATTGTATTTAATATATGAACCATTATTAGTAAAATTAAAAAGAGCTGGTCACCCTGTTTTTCTGGGTTGTCTGTACGGTTAAAAAAAGTCCAAAACTGCACCATTTTGCTGTTGAAAATGGGTGACCTTCATATTTCTTTTCCTGAAGGTGAATGTATATGAAAGAGATAAGCTAGAATGTCAACTAGCAATATGTCAGCTATGGTATGTGGGTTGTTCATATCCAGGCTGTTGCCAATTAGAAAATGCAAACTAAATGAAAAGCCACTTCTCCATGGTGTAAGGTGGAAGAACCTACATTGCATTCATGGCAGGACTAGATGAGGTACTATAAAAGGCTGCTGTATTTTACCCCTTGATCTCTAGAATACTGTAAGAGGGAAAAAATATGGAGAACCTTGAAATTCAGAGCCAATTATTCTTCCCAAGTTTTGCATGGTTCTCAGGATGGTGAGTAATGGGTTGCTGTTCTGCACAGCAGCACAGCTGTACAGCTACTGGATTTGCTTCAACAAAACATCAACTTTTCAATAAAAAATTGGCTGCAAGAAGATAACAGATGTACAAAAGAAAATAGGGAAAGAATAACTCTTAACATCTTTCTATTTTGTTTACTAGAAAATTTTAAAGGGAGAAAAAGCTTAACTGTTATGGCAAGTTGATATTTCTGCCCTTATAAACTATTTTTATTGTACTAATTTGTTCATATTATTGTACCACAGAGAAGAGCACTGTTGTTACAGCTTGGCATGTTCATAGTCAACCTTCCTTTTCCAAATACTTGTATCTTTGGTACTATTTAAGTGGCAACAGAAGCTGGCAAGAATCTACGGCTACACTTCTTCTTTTTAACTATGAAAAACACTCTGGTTAACTCTTGTCTTTGTTTAGTCTATTGTTTCAGTTTCTTTGAAAAGACAATGGCAGACATTTTATGGGAGCGACTTATGGTTCAGTCTCTAAGAAGTTTATTTCTGTTTGCTAACAAACTAGTCTTTTGGGGGCTTTGTATTTCTTATAGTAGCAGTCATGGACACTAATTCCCAAATATGGGCTTGTAATTCCTGCATCGGGTTATAGTCACAGAAATAAAAAAGGCACAGGAACTAGGAATAATGACATAATCCCACAAGTGTTACAGAAAGAGAGGTCATAATGCCCCTTAAGTGAAGCTGTGACTGGAAATGTTCAGGACTTACTGTCCCAGTAAACCTATTGTCCTCATTATATGAACTCTTTGTGGGCACCAGACAAACACATAACAGAAAAGCTGTCTTTTGCCCAGAAAAGCTTATTTTCTAATTTACAGCTTCTTTGAGCAGCTACTGTCCGCAATAAATCTCAAAAGGTTGCTTTCTCTTAACAGTACATTAGAGTTTTCACTGAAGCAAGCGCCGAGCTCGGGCAGCGCTGACCTGCACGTGCTCCCGAGTGTTTCCACTGGAGGGGCTCTGGTGCTCACAGTCCATCCTGTTCCTGCCAGTGCCATAAAAGCTGGTGTTTGCAGAGGCAGGGAAGGGCAGGGAAGCAGGCAGTGATACTTCCTGAGAACAGCTTCCCAGTTCTGCAACACTTTGAAAGTCAGGGACTTCTTGAACCAGAAATAATCATGTGGGTTTGAGGTGTCTTTGCCTCAGGGGATTTCTCTTCCAAGAACTTGTCTAGTTTTCTATTGAACCCATGTCATCTACACTTGGGGCAGAGTGTTCTGGTCCAAAATTGCATATTGTTGTGAATGTGCCTTGTTTTGCTGGTTTACAGGCCGGTACCTTCAAAGTTTCCAGGGTAGGAAAGTAGTGCTTGTTAGGACAAGCAGTACTTTCTTGGGATGGCCCCAGAGTACCCAAATGCACGCTCTTTTTTACAGCAAAAAAATGATGAATATTATGATACTGTAGATACCAATGCCTTAAAAAAATTGTATTTTAATAATTAAAAGCTTCTCTAGGTGATAGCTAACCAATATAATGTCAGGAAAAGTCACTAGTGATGGGAAAAAAACCAAAATAACCAGCAAGAAAGAGCCTCTAAACAATTGTTCTGCCTAGAAGACCCTGTGTACATAACCAGAAAGTCTTGTTCAGAGCCTTGGAAGAAAAGACAGACAAGTGTGTCTTTTATGCATCGCTGGGTTTTTTACATACAGTGGTTCAGGAATTACATCACACAAGGTTTTTACTCTCCATCTCCTTTTACAATTCACTTTTAGATATGGTATGTCTACAACATAGTTACAAAAATTATTTAAATTAACCCACCCAGAACATAATGCTGCTGCAGCTGAACTGTGCAACTGGACTCCTAGTTTTCTGCCAGCAGCAGTGCTTCCTCTCCACTGTGGAACTGCCAAGGGAACACACACCTTAACTTCCAAAAGTGACCACAGCAGTCTTCATTTGCTACTCTTTTTTTAAATGTAATTTTCACTACTTGATAGTTTGAATGAACAATTGATCAGAAAGAGGACATGTATTGAAACATTTGCATATCTTGCAAGTGAAGTTTTGCATGTTGTAAAAACAAATTCACTCTATAGTTTCACATGAAGGCTTAAAATAATTATTAAACAAGTCTTTGTTTTCATGCTGGGCTGAGGTTTCCTTCCACATCTGTAGTAAATTGTCCTAAGGAACATTGATTCAGAAGAACTAGATTGTCTTGTAGTAGCATGGTTAGGATAGGCAGATGAGTCATGAAGAAGATTACTGTTATAGTTGATGTCAGGGAAAAAACCCCAGTTTTATGTATTATATTTCAGCAAGTAAAATACATAAAAATTTGGTCTCTTTAGCAAGATCATCTGGTTTCACTAAGTCTTGTATCACCCTTTGAGCAGTCTACCTTCTACGTCTGAGGGATGAAATGCTAGAATATAAAAAAAAATGTTAGAAGTTTTTCTGCCAGTGTTATTGCCACTAGACAATTTTCCAGCATGCAATTGATGGTTAAGGTTTCTGCATCATACATAATAATTCCAGGTGACTTTTGCAGACTGCATTTAAGTTGAATGGCATCTGATGTAACTGAATGAGCAAATTGTCCTTTATCTGAACAGTGGATCCTGTACCACCAGTTCCTGCAGCTTTTCTCTCCAAGCAACATTAATAATTGTCTTTTTTGAGTTATTCCTTTACCTTTTTTTGGGGAGTCTTAGACTTCATCTCTCTTCCTGGTAGTGAGGGAGAGCTGTGTTACACTGTTAGAAATCAAGACAATCTATGTTACAAAAGAATGCTCTTCCTCATAGCACTATTTTGCGAAGTATGTATGTGTGGCAGGAGACTTACTTTTACTTTTTAACTCAAGGCAGATAGTGTATAAAGTGTGTAAAGTTCAGTGGAAGCCCAATTTGAACTGACAGATTATACACTAGGATGACATTAGTATAATATAGGAGGAAAACCCAGTGTGAACCAGCCTTCTTGAAAAGGGATAAAAAATACATTAATTTATGGTAATACTTATTTTAGGGAGTAGGAAATGAGCCAAAGTAGAAATTATATTAGTCTTTACAGTCTTGCAAAGAAGAGTGATGTATATAAAAAAGCAGCTAAATGATTGTGGAACTTATGCTTTGACATTTGTGTTCTTCTCTCTTAATTCTACATATGGCCACATGTAACTATGGCAGGTGAAGTCAACTTTTTGGAAACAACTCTAAAAAGTTCTGGTTTCAGCTGCAAATGTCAAATGTCATCCTAGTGCTGTTTCTGATTTCTCTCTTGTGATGGGCATTGGCAAAAATCCAGAGAGTAATAATGTAAACTTGATTTTCAGTTTTGAGTTAGACACATAAGGAAGAAATTTCTGATCTATAATGTAATTTGAAAACCCATCTTAGACAATAATTACATATTTTATCTGTATTGATTTGCTTTTTATTGATGATCTATAGATGGTGTGGCCATTATTTCTGTGAAAAACTGCTCAGTTTTCTTCAAGCATTTCTCCCTATGCTGTTTTACCATCTGTTGATGAATATAAGTAAATATTGTTATTGTAAAGATAGTCTTTAGTCTGGCCTGTAACGTGCGATCCAAATTAAATCTTGGCTGTCTGGGGAGTTTGTGATTTTTAGTGGTTCTGAGTGTATGTGACTGAGAGTGTGTATAATAACCACAAACCACCAAGGTCATTTTTATTTATTTATTTATTTGCTTTGGAGACCCTGCCCCTACTTGGGGAGGGGGTGCTAGAAATCTGTGTGCATGAGGTAAGTCCTTCTTACATATGGAGTGAATTAGGAAAGGCTGAGAGAGAAAAATAGTGCATTTTCCAGTGTCCATCATTATGAAACTGGAATATGTGTTAAGCAGCTGCCAACTTTACATGCTGAGCAAAATACTGACAGTAAGCTTGTCATCTTTAAGTTGCTCATTTTACCAATATGTTTCTCTTTGGTCTTGATGGAGGGAAAATCTTAGGCAATCTCAAATATATTAAGGAGTGAAGCACACCAAGTTAGAATTGTTTAAATGGAAAATTTAGCCACATTAATAGTGCATCATCTTTTTTCTATTAAGAAAAAAAAATAGCAAAGGTTACAGGACAAAATTTAAATAAAACCAAGTTAAATAAAGACAGAGTGGCCCCATGGTGGGAAAAGAATTAGCCTAAAACAGCTTGAGAGGAAACAAACACATAGCAGGTCTATTTTCTGTATCTGTAAATAAATACAAAATTAAACACTGAAAATTGACCTAAGAGGCTGTCCTTTATTTTGGAGGAGATAATTCATTGGAAAAGTCAGAATAACAACAGGCGTAAGTCAGGTGTAGTTAAAAAAGAACTAAATTCTTAAATATTGTTCAGAAAAGTATTTAAAATAACACCAACAGTGTGTGGAATGATATTACTTTGGGTTATAGTTGTCTACATGATATAATTCTCAGTACGTAAAGGAAAACAAGGGAAGGGCTCACTTTTCTGATTTTTTTAAAATGTGAAATTCAGCCATTTTTCCAGATGTGTCTGTACAGATGTATCCAGTTGGGCAAGCCAAAAGGGTATTCTGCTGTTTCATTGAATAGAGCTCTTTGTAAATTTAGCACACTACATTTATATAGTATTTGGCTAAGCAGCTACCTGAACTGATGCAGAGAAAGCAGATGAAATATATTCAGATTTAATATCTTGTGCTTTCACTTGTTCTGAGAAATATTTTTCTCACTGAAATGTGAAATACTAGTGTGAACTGAAATTAAATCTTTAGAGTAAGAAAACATCTAGGACTACGTTTTCAAAGATATAGAAAAAAATGACTGCAAAACATATTCTGTGAATCAACCATATAATTCCAATATGAATAATGAAATAAATTTTAATGGCATTACTAGAGGTGAATTAAGCAGTTCCCAACTGTCCCAACTGATTAAAATGACATTGTGCACTTTGAAACAACACTGACTAAAGCATCAGATTGGAAACCTTGTGAAACCTTGTGATCAGAGAAATATTTATAAGTTCTGATCAAGTATATAGTAAAGACAGGCCTGAATCAATGTCCTTTGTACCCTTATCCAAAGTAAACCAAAATGCCGAGGTATGTAACTTTCCTGTTTTTAGTGTATCATTCAGAATGACTTCCATGATTCAAATTAATGCACTATGAATACTCCTGGCTTCTATTAGGAACTCTATGTCCCCTCTTCTGGACAGCAGAAATTATTTTAATTGTATACCCTGCATGCTGGCATAAAAGAAACATTTTCACTTGAAACTCAGTTCCACGGTTTAACTCAAAGTGTTAAAAGTGCTTCTGCCAAATATAAACCAGGTTTTCCACTAGCTCTTTTATATTTTGGATTTCTCAATATTTCTCAGTATTTCTCTTGATTTGGCAGGTCAGTCTGTTTATGGAGGCACTGACCATGATTATCTTCCATTGGTTTTGCTTTTGCAGGAGGCAATCAGAACTTTGTAGAATCAGGGTTTTTTCTTAAGTTTCCAAAGTTCTTTTAATTGAGAGATGAAGAGAGACAGAAGGAGACAGAAAACTTGATGGCTTTCTAACAAATACATTTTTAAAGTGTATTTGCATAATGGCAACATTCTTAATTGAAACTTTTTTAAAGAAACATCAAATTTGTCCTAATCTGTTAAAGTCCTATAAAAAGCAACACTCTAAGAGCTAGTAGTCTAAACATGCTAATATAGAATGGTTCTAGTTTAGGAATATAAAGCTGATGAGGTTCAGTCTCAGGTTGCTTCTTGAGTCACTGCTGTGATCTACAAAACAGCTACCATTTGATGGTTCTGGGTTCAGCTTTATCTGAAGCATTTCAGTGTGAGTGTTGTAGGGGAAAAGTACCATTCTTCTAATAAGACAAAACCTGACAGAACTGATTTTGCTCAAAAGTAAACAAAAAACTGCTGTGAATTGGAATGAAATTTGTTGAGTATTGGCACCAGCACAGCTTGTTTTAGTACTACAATTAGAACGAGTCTGCAGCCTTCATATATCCAAACTGACATCAGTCTGGAATGACTTTTCCAGAAAGAGTAGTATGGTGAAGAACAGAGTAATGTGTAGGCATCCTCAGCAGTGGCATGCCAAACAATGAACCATGTGGTTTACTTGTGCAGTTTTTAAAAAAAGAAACAGCTACAACATGACTGTACTTCCCTACATCCACCCAGAAGGCTGGACAGCGTGCAGAAATGGATAATTATGTGTGTAACTGGGATGCATGTTATAGAGAGATCTACCTTACACCATGGTATGAAATGATCTCATGATTTGTAAATAGTTTTTCCAGATTAATTATAATCCCGAAATTCAGGAATATTTTAAATCACCCTGATTATATAGATAGATTATAGTCTTTATGTGTATACACATGATATACATAATTAGAGAAATGTGCTTCATTCAAACCAACTGCAATCATGAAATTACTTTTTCCCATTAAACTTCACAGGAGGCTGTGATTACATCCTTTTTATTTTTAATGAGAGTTCCCTGCAATTCCCAAGCTCTCAAATGTTTCAAACCAGCTGTAGTAGTAGGACTTTTAATTATACTCTTGCTTAGTGAGTGACATATAGCTCTTTCTCAGTGTGAATTAGCTCTGGAAAAACAGATAGGAGTAATATGAACTAAAAAACTAAATGCAGAACAGCTGTGGACAGAAATAAATGCCTTGATTGAAAACACTCCCCTGGTAGTTTCCTTGAATGTTGCTATGGTACAAAAATTGCATTTTTATTATAGGTTTTCTAAAGTGACAGGTGTTCTTTAGAGCACCTTTCCTGTGCTTTTACCTTTAATTTTAAAAACGAAGTTGTTAGTTTGCAATTTACTTCGATATATTGAAAAAGACAGCACATTATTTTTCCTACAGTGACTTTGTGTAAATTTACCATATGTAAAATGCATCTGGACAGAATATTTTCTGGGAAAGGGTCTAGCCTGCATTGGGTGGAATTTCTGATGATTTAGAGGTTATTAATAAGCTTCCTGAAATTGAAAAATAAAAAAAAACTTACGAAATTATTGAACTGAAGGTGATAAGCTTTATCAATTAAAAGTGTATTTTTTGATAAATTGTATTTCTCTTTTTTAAAACTTTTAATTTTGAAAATATGAACATTTTGTTTTATAAATATAACCTGTGCCACTATAAATATACAAACTTTTAATTGAAAACTTAATATTTGATGAATTTTTACTTAGGGTTAAGCAGGTTAATAGTATTTGAAAAATGACCTGAGCCTTATTTCCATCACAGTAGCAATTCTTTAGTGCCATGGGAGTTTTTAGAAAATAAGCAGGAAAAGTGTAACAAAAACACCAAAACAAGTCTGTCTTAAAATATGGTCCTTGGAAATGACACTTCCAACTTCCCAGGTGCAGTTGGATTGTTAACTGTGTCAGCAGTATCTCAGAATCCAACAGATTCTGGGTTTGGTGCTTCTCAGCTCTGTAGCACTTTGTATAACCAACAACACAACTTTGAAACGAACAACAACTTGGGGCAAGAATCCAGAACAGTTGCAAAAGCATAGATTTTTCTCTTTGTCTTGAAGTAGTTGTGTCATTGCTGAGCATGACTTTTCATAACGGGCTGTGCTTCTAAATTCACTTTCTATCAGCTTTGTCTCGTTCATACTCAGGATTTTGCTAAGTGTTCAAACAGACATCACAAATCTCTGTTGACTTCCAGAGCTAACCAATGACATGAACTGAAATTTAGAGACTTGCTTTTGATATCAGCATGATATTAGCCTAAGTGTTACAATGCTTGCTGGGGACTCAGTATGATTAGAGACATGCCCCTGCAGAGTTGGCTGGCAGAAACTGTGGCATCATGTGGCAGAAAATCTCAAGTTCTTTGGAATGGCAATATTTTAGAGGAGTGATAATACTTGTTTCAGCTCAAAACCTCTTAAGGACATCCTTTACTTTGGGAGGTTGAAAGTATGTACCAAAGTCTCCCTGAAGAGTCAAGTGGGAAAAATTTCTCCTGGAGGAATTAAATCTAAAAATCTAACTCACATATGTTGACTCTCTCTTCTGCTGGAGGAACGTGTCTCTCTTAACCAGTTACAGAATGTGTCACAAGCAGCTTGTTTAGGTACCTAACTCTGACACTTGGCTTGGCAATATGTGTAAAATACCCAGAGCAGTGTTTCAAAGACACTTTGAATGGTGTCATTTTTGTCCATCTCACAGGACATACTACCAGAAGAACTACACCAAGCTTCCTTTGAATTCTCTGACTTAATGTTTGAACATGTAGCACTGCTAGTGCTGAATACCCTCTTTGCATATTTCTTTTGCATAAGAAGTTTCTATAAGCCTATGTAGTTCTCTTGAATCAAACAATATCACTACCCAGAGTTTAAATTCTGGATTCCTTGGCCAGATTTTCTATTCTATGAAAGGTTATTGCAGTCTTCTAGCTGGTATTAATAAATAAATGTAATATTTCCACTAGAAAAAATAGCTAAAGTCAGAAAATTTCAGTTCATACAGCATAAATGGCTGACATTTCTGTCACCTGCAGCTTCTTAAAGATTGATACATTTGGGGTTTTTATATTGCAAGATAAGCTTCATGAAGCTGTACTAGAGAAAGGATGGAGAATGAAGGCAAATGTGGATTTTGCAATTACATCTGATCATAAATCAGCTTGCTTCATATTGCTTCCAAGTTTTCTGTTCTCTTATTTTGGATTAAAATGAACTAGTTTAAACACAAACTAATGCAATTATGAAGAAAAATTATTGTTCTTTGATTTTTGTGTTTTGATAAAAGTGATGCAGTTTTTTTTAAAATCTGATGGTCAACCTGAATACTTAAGCTATTTCAAGGGAATGTACAACAGCTAACCTTTCACCACCAAAATTTGAACTTGAATTAATACCTTCATCCAGGCTGTCTGAATATGAATTGAGCATGTTTTACAAGATCCTAAAAGTAGGCTACAAAAATGCTGCTTTCCTAACTCCATTTGATTCAAATGGATTCCTATGTAGTATTTTCGGAATTCCTCACCATAGTTAGTTTTGCTCTGGAATCTGATAGCCAGTTGCTTTTTCACCTGAAGCAAAACAAAATAAACAATGCAAAATTGTCCTCAAAATGAACACTGACAATAAAAGCCCAGCTGCTGTAAGAAGAAGCTGTTAATTCTTACTGGTGTAGGGATAAATCACAAACTCTAAAGGGCTTTCCTAGGATACATCCAGAGAGGAGTGGGAGGACAGTCATTGCCTTCCTTTACTTAGGCAGCATGAGAAGGACATCTCAGCCAGATCTTGGACATGAAATTTCTTCCCACTAATGAGAACTATTTTTAAAGCACTTAGAATGTTTTGTTAGCTATAGCAATAATAATGGAGTTATTAATATAGCTTCACTCTGTCTAGACAGATCTATATCTAGCTGAAAATGATGAGAACAAAAAGAAGAGAAACAGATTTATTTCTGAATTTCAAACATCTCTAATTCCAAAAGTTTCACTGAGTTCCCACCACCCACCATGCTGAAATGACACTAGTGTACAAGAAGTTGGCAGAACATGATGCTTATGGCAAGCGTGTGCTGTTACTTTTTTGGATTGCACCAAGCACTCACTGTCATGTTTAGCAGCCAGGGCTCAAAGGTTGCTCAAAGGCCAGAGCTGATATCACAAGTCAGGTGGCCCAGTTACACAAATAGAACTAGAATTTGGTGTGAACCAAACAGATGTGTCCCCAAATGTGAGAAATGTATTTGTAAAAGGGTCTCAAAACCTGACTGAAAGCTCACACAGTCTTGTACATCTGTATGTAAACTCTGAGATAAGGTGTGCTGACTTAGAAAGGCCATGGAATAGAGATGACATTGTTGAGAGAGAGAGATTGAACTAGAAACAAGTTTCAAACTATGGCCTTGCAAAAAAGACCAGATATTTTGGAGAGTTCGAACTTTGGAAGGTGCGTTGTAGCAAGACCATGTGGGGTTAAATAATAGGTGATTGGTGTTAGAAGTGTTAGCAGCATTGTGTGGCAAAAGCTAATAGGCTGAAAAACATTTATAAGCAGGAAATAGGTTGGATTCTGATAGAATGGCGTTGAGTTTTACATCTCTTGTGTCTCACCCTGCTACGAGACTGATAATGGAATAAAATATTTTAAAACACCTCTCAGTTGCCCCGTCTCTGTAGAGCTGGGAATTTCCAACACCCAAACTCCTGCAGATCAGCACAACTCACCTGTCCTGTCCCCTCTGGAAACCTATGGCCCTGTACCTTTGCAAGACAGGCCAAGCAGCCTCGCAACCTCTCATCCTTCCAGTTCAAGCAGGTGCTCAGTTCCCCCTGCAGCAGCCACGTTCCCTCCTGCTCCAGGTAATCTCTTACAAACCTGTGCCATGTGTAACCACCCATCCCCAGAGAAGCTGTTCACTTCCTTCCTTTGCTCGAGAAGAAGCTCTTCCTCTGGGAGGAGCTCCCTCAAGTCAAGCAGCTGCCTCAAACTTTCCTGTAGAACAAACTGCCTTCTTCTTGCCTAAGGTGCTGTTTTCCCCCAACCACCTACCAGGTTCGTGGTTTAACACTTATCCAGGATAAATTACTGCTCTCATGTAGTAACAGTATTGTGCAGTTTTTATACCATGTATTGTCTGACATTGGGAATTTGGGTAGCTCCTGAATGACAAAAATGATTCCCCAGACTAACTCTCACTCACTGAACCTTTCATTCTTTTCCTAATGTTTAAATGTGCATTTCAACATTGTTTCAGGATTTTGCGGGTCTTCCTTTTTTTTCTGCTGGTATGTCAAATGCTTCAACTCCACTGAAAGTATAGAGCATGACTGCAATGCTGACCATTTTTCTTTTAGTGGTTCATAACCCTCCTCAGGCACAGTGCAACTCTGTGGAAATATTCAGTGGTTTTCCATATTTCTGGATGTTTTGAACTCTGCTTATTACTGTGATTTATAATTCTTGTATTTCCATCAGTGAAAAAAGTCTTGAGAAAATGTGCTTGTAGAGCTCCTCTTTCGGAGGGGAAGGAAGGGGGGAAATACTGGGTATCAGTAGTGGTGGCAGTGTTTTACTGTGGTGAAAGCATCATGATGTTGTTATATCCTTGATGCCAAATTGGGAAACTGCACAAGGGTCCTCTGCTAGTGCAATCCAAGTTCTCAAATCCTTAAATTCCCCAAACCTCTATCCCACCAGATATCACCTAGCCAGCAATCTCATCTTCACTGATCTCTATGTACCAAGGCCTTTCCATCCACGATCAGTTTACCACAGTTCTATTGATGCTTTTTCTTTGCCAGGTCACCCCAAACTCCTGAGATTATGTCTTGAAGTTTTCTCTTCCACTATGTCCTGGATACTCATCTGTAAATTCCCTACTTCTGTCTTCATTCAAATCCTTTTCCACCTGTGCATTCACCCCATTAACCTCCCTCCCCATTCCAAGTCTCTATGTCTGTAGGAACAATTACTGACAGGTCCATTTATGTTTTTAAAGCCACGGATTTATGAACCTTCCCCATGTCCTCTTTCATTGCCTTGGATGCTAGCGCCTGCTAGCTGGCTGAATGTGTCCCCTTTCTTGGATCTGCCCTCAGAAATAAGCATGCCCCAGCCCTTGTTTCTGGCAGAACTCTAAGAAAACCTGGACACTGGCTGCAGTAATCAAAAATCTGCTCAGAGGGCAAAGGAAAAGAAGAGAAGTTGGGATGAAGAGTCCATGTAGAGCCCTTTAGGAACTGCTGTCCTTCAGTTCTGGATTTATTTTACCCCTGGTGCACACTTTGCTCTTGGTTCTGTAATCACTCAGGGCAAGAAGGTCAGCTCCTAAAGGCCCACTTAAATCAACATCTGTGGTCTAACTGATCAGCATTACATAAGATGAACTTCAGCATAACATAACCGGTCCCAGCTGAAAGGTAAATTGCTGCACAACATATGCAAAATACATGATCATGTGAAAGATGAACAAATTGCTTGGCTTCGTTCTCCAGTTCTGTAATCTCTTCCATGTGGGAACATCCCTGCACTCATTCAGAGCCCTCATGGCCTCCATGGAGTTCTGTCCTTCCCTGCTGTGGCTCTGGCCATGAAGCACCAGCATTTGACACGATCCTTGAAATGAGTTTTCTGGAGCTCTTGTTTCCATAGGTTGTTTTGTGAGGCTTTAATGAGGCTGAGGGAGAAGCAGAATGAAAAGGGAGAGAGTAACCTGGGTTTGTGCCAGAACATGTGGTGGATAGTAGTAGTCTGATTTCTGAAATGGAGGTGTTGCAGCCAATGAGCTCAGTATTTCCCATATTAATGAATTTTAAGGTTGGCAAGAAGCTGCTTAGACAAACACAAGAAGCGTAACTAGGAAGGATAAGAAATACTCTGTTAATATTACTCTTCCCACCCATATTTGTATGTACACAAGACCCCTTCTGTTTATTTTAAATTCTACTCAGATTAAACAGTGAGATGACTTTAAATGACCAGTTTGGCAGCAGTTTGGAAATATTATATCCAGAGAGAATTTTATTCCCAAACTGAATTATATGTAGCAAACTGCAAGTTAATAATTTGGCCATGAAAGAAATAATAAGAAAAGTGTTTCTTATTATCAGTCAGCCATATGTATTCCAGAACAATTAGTGGTTTTGATTATTTGGATGAGGTTTCTGTGTTGGCACTTGCTGGGAATACAGCAAAGTGACAGTGAAAAAGAGTAGTATAAAATTTTAATTCTCTTGATACTGTCCAGAGTAGCAATATTTTTTCCCCTGAGTTATTGACGTAAACATCCATTTTGATTTTATTCAGTCCTGAAAGGGATGATGCTTTAGGCTTTTTTTTTTTTAACTAAAAATTAATTGAAACACTAATTTTCCCAGGTTTCTTAGCTTTCCAAAGCCTGCTGAAAAGAACAGTATTTGTTTATATTAGGCTCTTCAATTTTTTGAAGGTTTCCATTGGCACTACTGTAGAAAGATAAAATGTTTTGCACATTTACTACTGTATATTCTGTTGTAGTTCTAACTTCAACACCACTATATTTCCTTTGCATTTGTGCTTTGAATTGGTTTCACTGATGAAGACACAATAAATTATACATAAAAGAAAGTGATCTTCTAAGACGATGTTCATTAGGCAGTTCTAACTTGTAATGCATCAGAAACCATATGCTTTGTGCATTGGCTCACAGCTGTAAAACTGACTTGAAATTACAAATGAAGGCTTGGTGCCAGTTTCCAGTGAAACCAATGGCAAAACTTCATTTATTTCGATGGTTCAGAGTGAACTGTGCAATATTCACAACTACAAATTAAAAGTTTTTGGTTTTGAGCCAGTCTCATTTTTCCTTCTGCAGGTTTGTAATGCTGAAAATATAGGCAAACACCCTCCCCCCTTTTTTAGTGTATGAAGATATTAAAAAATCTAGTCTGTTTTTCAGTCATTTTAGTCCCTTCTGTTTTTTCGCTGCAAACCAAGTAACTCAGGGCAGTCAGGCTATAAGGAAAAGGAGACTGAAGTGTCAAGTGTTTCTGGTCACACCTCAAGTGATACAGAGAGCAGCATGCCTTTGTGAGCACTCACAGACTCTCAGGGGGTTGGAGGGGCAGGTGCTGTCCATCAGTGTCCATGACATTGCCAGACACACCATTCCACTGCAGATTCCATTCGTAACCTGATCCTGAGCTCAGGTAGTAAAAGGAGGGACCATTTACTTTATGGGGAGAAGGCTGTTCAAGCACCAAAGGGGCATTTTGGGAAATGATCTCACCCTTTGTTAAAAATCCATGTAATTTTTTATTATTATTGCACTATATTGTATGAAACTGTCTATCATCTGTACTAGGACAAAACTTGTAACATGCCTCCAAATTAATGATGGAAGTCTTCCAAACTATTGAAGGGATTTCTGAACATACATCCTCTTGAAAGAAAAGTGCATGAGTGGTATCACTTTCACACTTCTCTTTTTTGCTTTCTGAAGTACTTTCCCAACTTTTTGCCCCTTTTAACCTTTGCAAAAGAGGCTAGGCTTGTGTGTTGTAGACCGAAAATGTTCACTATCTAAGAAGTCTGAGCCTCCTAGCGGGGAGTTCATGCTGGACTTCAAGCGAAAACCTATCCATAATCCTGGAATCATCATGAAGCAGAGCATGTTTGAGGCATTTACAGCTGCCTGGCATTGTTGCTGAGGGACAAATTCAAATGGTTGATCTGCCAGGCTTGTCAACACCTTTGAAATGTGCTGCCTATCCTGGTCCCTCAAAAGACACCTTGGAGAGAGACAGGGAGCCAAAGTGACAGACAAAGCCAGAGTCCGCCTACTTGTCGCATTTTCTCCCCTTTTTTCCTTTTGTCTTTTATAATTGCCTTTCTTTTTCCTTGTTCTTATCCCAGCACTAATGTTGTAATATTGGTAAGTGGTTTAATTAGAAGATTTATTAACTTGTGTTTTTAATCTTTTTACTGAGAAAAAGTACCAAAAACTGAACATCAAAATAAAAGCTATTACACAATCCAATAGTTGGGTGCAGTCTGTCCCCTTTGAATTCCATGGCTAAATTCCCATTGGCTTTCATGGGAGCCTATTAAAGAACTAGCTAATGTTATTTTGTAATATGCATGCCACATGGGGTCTCAATTTAGTCACTTCACTAAAGGCACCGAAACAAGTGGCCTTCTTTTTTATTGATGTGAATGACTCAAGTAACTAAAGAGGAAGGCAAGTGCCTAATTTTAGTCCGTCCACAGTTGAATGTGGTAACCACAGTCCAGTACCATCACATCATTTATATGGGTTGGCATTTATCAGTCACACTGAGAATGGCTTAATAAAGAATGCTTCAAAAACACTTCTGTCGTGTATATCCCATAAATCTAAAGTAAAAGCAGATAGCAAAGGAGAGAAGTAAATATGAAACAAAAATCTGGGATTAGCTTGACAAAAAAAAATTAATACCTCTCTGAGGCTTTGCTTCATGTTAGTAATTAATCACCTTTTTTCAGTTAATTTCTAATATTTCAAATAATTAATGTCTTAAAAATATAAAGCAATTTAAACTGTCATCAGAACTGGGGTAGAGCTTGTCTGGAGCAGCATTCTGCAATTTGGTGAAGAACCAAGTGCTTAATTTAGAGCCAGAAGAGTTCAATGCACTTGGTTATTAAACACCAAACTGTAAACAAGTGCTTCAATATTTGGGAGATCATGACCTCCAGCATCACCTAATTTTTAAAAATTAGGTTCCCAAGTCACAGTAATATAAACTAAGACTCTTAGAATTTACAAAACCATTGTTTGCTCTTTTCATAGGATGAATATTAAAATTTCTCTTGTCTGTTTGAGTATTAAGGCCACATCTGATTTTTTTGTTACACCTTTGTAAAGAAGAATTGCAAGTTCCACTAGTTTAAAAGAACTGTATTTATTCAGAAAGTATGGTCTTTATAAGAATAGATGTATAAGTATCTCCTGGCTTTAAGTATTAATCGACATATGCATCACACAGAGCATATGCGTATGGCTGTCTCTTGAGACCACATATTTTATTCCTTTAGCACTTTGGCATGTGAGCTTTGTGATTTATGCACATATATATAATGAGAAAAGTCTCATAATGTTTCCCTTCTCAGTGACACAATTGTGCTGGAGTTCTTTGCTTTTTGACAGCTTTCAGTGTGTGATTATGGGTTAGACTTCTCTTGGTAAACCCTGAACTATTCTTCATTTCCCCTGGGGAGCTGTGTACAGCTTCTGCATATTTATCTCAGTTCTCCATTTTTTATTTGGATCTTCTCAAGAAAGTGACAGAATTACTTCTGGCTTCTACTTACTGGTGTGCAAGATGCCTTTATTGTTTAGGAGAAAGGCATATTCCAGACTTTTCTAAAATGTCCACCTTTCAAGCCTCAATCTTACAGGATGGGAGATGCTAACCTTCAGAATTATCTCTGCCAGTGGTCTTGCTTTGACCTTGTTTGGGTCTTCAAAAACAACATATGCTTGGTCAGGTTGTGTCATCCTACTTCAACAGAAGATTTTGTCCAGCAAAATTTGGTAGGGCTTGAGAAGATTCCTTCACCCTGAAAAACTTTGGTGCACTTTTCCTTGGTTTTTTTTGGCTGTTCACCCCAGAATCAAGGCACCAGTTAAATTTGCCAGGAAAGTAATTCCAAGAAAAAAGGTACTTGCCATTTCTGTGTCTTTATCCCAGGAGATCTCTGGGTCCTAGCAGGTGGACTGTGTCGCTGTTGTCACAGTAGCAAGTCCACTGTGAGTAATGCAGTCTTTATGGGTAGTGCCAAGTGGTTGGATAATGTGAGTAACACAATCTTTTGGGATAGTGCCAATGGTTGGAAGCAATCTCTGCGCTGTCACGATTGCTGGGACATGACACAAACCCAGGCCCTTCACCACTGACACGGTGAGTGTCCTCAACCCTTTGGGCATCTGTCTCCTGCACCAGCTGTCTGAACTTGATGTGTTAAGAGCACATTTCCCTCATTAGCCCCAAGATCCAAACCAAGATTTCAGTACAAGCAGAAGTTCCTTTGTTTCTCCTCTGAATAAAAAGTGCATTTTATGAGAGGCAATGAATGCAAACAACCATGGGTGGGCAGAATGTCTGCTGGAAGCTCATTCTTCAGCAGAGACAATGCCTTTCTGCATTGCTGCTGGGTCTTTTGATAGGCTTCAGAGAGAGCAGAAGAAAAAGAGTCCTTGGCCCTTAGTGCAAACTGCCTAAATTTCATTCCTAGAAATATGTGGAGTGTATCAGGATGAATACTTACACTTCTTTCAGACACCAGCTTGACATGTTCTGCTTCTGTGGCTGTTTTGTTATCTTTTATCTTTCTCCAGGAACAAGTCAAACCCTGGATGTTATTGAAAAGACTAATGTGCCTTTTCATAATTGATTAATTGAATAAGACTTGAAGCTGGTGCTAATGACCTTCACTTACATCCTTTCTGTGAACCTGCAGCAACTTCCTCACTGACATATCTGTCAAAGATGTGTTTATTATTGAATAGTGCTTCCTTTGGAAGCATAAGAGAATGTTTTTCTATCATAGCCATTCTTCATGGGAAGTTTCTTTCAAGAGCTATCCTTATTTCTGGGTCAGAATTCCATCTCAGTCAGAAACTTAAATTTTGTCAATTTTTCATGTCTTTCCTCCACACATTGAATGCTAGTAAAGCTCTACCTTATTTCTTGTTTCTCTTCTTATTTCTGATTTCTGACAGGATAAGAAATTCCAGGTGTTTTCTGAGGCTCTTTCTGTCAGCAGCTTAACGATCTGGAGATGTTGTCATCTTTGTGTGCAGAGTATTCATAGAGATGAGAGGCTGTCATGGCCTGTTTTGAGACTGCAGTCAGGACTGCACCCATGATTGGAGAGAATGCCATTAGCTCTTCAGCTAAGTGGGTGGTAATGCTGAGAAATTTCACCTTCCCTGTCATCTGATGAGCATTCAAGTGGTGCTCTTTTCAATTTCATGAGATCCTTGGCCATCCAGGAGCATCTGGGAATGGTGCTGCACTTGGCAGTGTTCTTACAATTTTTATTGGTATGAAGAACTTCCATTACCTCTCTGGAGTAAATATGCAGCCTTCCTCTGGGCTCATGTTGTGTCAATATACATGTGTGCAACCACTATGAAATAGAAAACCAGCTTATTTAAAAGTAAAGCGTTTTCTTCTAAGTACGCGTAGAGATTTTCTGCTTGCAGTGGACATAAAGAAAGACAAAGATAACCTTTTCCTCTGGACAAAAGAGTGGAAGGGAAAATAATGTAGAAAGAAAAATTACATGGTAGAGAAGAGGATATTTTCCCTACTTTCTTCCGTGGCATGACTGTATTTGTGTACTACATCCATTTGCCGGTAAATTGACTCTCTTCCTTTTCAAAATATGCACGTCAGAAATGCTAGCAGAACTATTAGCACATTGAATGGGCCATCATACTGCTTTTGGGAAAGCATTAGCCAGGGATGCTAAGCCACACTTCTTGCTTTCAAAGTCTACCACATGAATGAATATCACTAATCATCACTGTTAGTCATTAGCAAGTAACCAGTTGCAACTACTGGGATCTAGAGGCAATTTTTTTTTCTGAACTTGTTTTTCATGCTGACATTTGCTTAATTAGTGGCAATAAGGCAGCTATGCTTGCTACTGGGGTGAGAAAAATCTGACACCTGCTGCGTCATGGGTATAAATATTTCATAAAGATCCTATCTTTTCAAGTGATGCCCAGTAGTTCAGGGTTTGACTCTTAGCATGAGGGTGCCATTGTGGACTGCTTGTGGTAATTTTCCTGTTGCTTGCCTTCTTCCAGTGCCCTTAGGAAACTTGCTTCACTTTAACCCCCAGTTTTATGGCTGTTTCCTTTTTTGCATCATAGATAAGAAAGATTTTGTCATGCTTTTCTGTGCTATGTTTAAAATCTTAAATTCAAGAACTGGATTTCTCGGACAAATTCAAAGTTAGTCAGGACCTCCCAGAGTCTGTCCCCCAGTAAGAACAGAGAAAAAGGAAGCCACTGCAGTGGTTGAAGGGCTGAGTTATACAAAAGGTTACTAAACTGCCCTGGCACCCACCTTCTTTCTGAGCCAGAAGCAAATTTGAAAAAGAAACTGCTGTGCATCACTTGCCTAGCAGAACATGCTGCAGACAAAAGGAATCGAAACCACAACTAGAGAATTGGATTTCCCCTGCTTTCTCCAAAATAAATATTTGTTTGCAACAAAAGCAGCTGGAAGAATGAGACATGTACCTTTGACCTAAAAAGCTTGTGTGTTTGTGCCAGCTGCAGTAGAGGTATGATCCTCCACTGAGTGCTACCTAAGGTCAGGCTGAGCTCCATCTCCCCCAGCTTGTGAATTAACATCTTCAGCTACTTGCACTAAACAGAGAGAGGAAGAAGGCCCAGGGAGTCCAGCAGGAATCTATAGCAAGTGAAAAGCAAAATGAGCAGTGGGGCTGCCTCTTGGAGTTGCTCCCTACTCTGCTCCTTCCAAACTGCAGCATCATTTTCTTCACAGCCATTGTGCAGCAGCCTCATGTGCTGGCTTTTGGAATGAGCTCCAAAGGGACAACATTGGTACAAAAGTATCTGTAGAGGGGCCCAAGTCCAGCAGGCAGCTCACAGCCATTATCTGGATAAACAGCTCCAGGAGATGGTTAGCAAAAAAGAGAGGCAATGAAGGTGAGCTCTTTGGAGTACAAGGAGTTTATCCACCTCTGGATGCTGCCTTTGAAAGGATCCATGCATCTCTTAGCAGGGCTCATTATTTAAACAAAGCCAGTACTACGGATCTGTGCTTTGAGCAGTAGATTAGCAGTTAGAAACTTTAACTAGAAAGTGGACAACACTGGTTACAACACCCTTCCCCTCATGGTTTGAGTGGGTTTACACACCAGTTCTCTATTTTCTCAAAGGTGGCCCAAAAGAATATATTCCTTCTGTGAGTGGTTGGAAAGGCAACAGATTGCTAGTAGAGGACATAGCAGAGCACTGTTGCTAGCTGATGGAGTCAGCTGGAAAACCCTTTTTGAACTCTGGAGAGCTGTTCATCAAGCATCCTCATAGGGAGGCTATGCATGTGACAGATATTCTTGTACTTTGAAAATTGAGTGCCCCATAACTTGGTTTTTCTTTGTTTTTCTTGTACCTTATGCTTCACTTTTTGAATAAAGGCACAATAAAGAAAATATATGGGACAGAGATTTGCCATTAAAGGGTCAATTTTTAAAAGCAGTTACCACATGAGATTATCTGGAGCACCACAATTATGGCCTTTCGCAAGCTGAGGGAAATGTTGTGGTGTCTCATATGGCACCATTTGCTAACGCTTAGCCAGAAGAGATTTTTATGGCCAGCAAGCACTCTAAATTCATAATGTTTAGCTTCACTTTTTTTTTCTCTTGTCCACTTTTCCAGTTCTCATTTTCAGCTGTTACCTGGCATGAAGTTGCACAGAAGAACCTCCCCTGTCATCTGAAAGCCAGAAAAATCCATTCAGATTAGGAGATGGAAGGAGATTTAGAAAGAGTCTCTCTTGGATCGTGCTTTTGCCTTCACAAAAGCCATATTTTTATTATGCCCTTACATAACCTGTCCCCTGTTTCAAATACTGCTTGAAAAAAACCTCCTTCATACAAGAACACGACCAGCTGAGTAAATAAAAAAACCTGTTGAACTTGTGGATTGTACTTACTGAGGTCCTAGCTATTTTGATACATGTGCCTGCATAGCAATACTTTGGAGAGAAATTGTGATATTGAGACACATGAAAACAGTTGGTAAAGGCTACAAGTTAACCTGAAAGCATATTCCTGGTAACACAGTTAAGGGAAAGGGAGAGGTGCTCAAAGGTAAATTCAGGTCAATTGGCATCTTCAAAAACAAGACTGGGATGACTTATAAAACAAAGTCATATGCAAAGAGGGAACAAGTCACAGAAACACCAAATTTACCACAGTGTCATGAGAGTGGAAAGGAGGAAAAAAAATGACAAAAAAGAACTCAGTGGTAAAATGAATATATTCATGCAGTGTCAGTCTCTCCAGACAAGAAATGGTGCCAAGCAGAACCGCATCAGCGTGTGGCCGCTTCTTGCACTGACACTAAAAACATCTGTTGAGGTACAGCGTTTATACTGTCTGCCAAACAAGAGTTTTTTAATCTTAAAACATATGCTGGAAATAGGAAAATTTGGACAAGAACAAAAAGAAAAAAGAGGGGTGGGTGGCCAATAAATTAAAAGTGAGAAGTGGGGAAGGACAGATTTGAGACAATGTTTTCCACATAGTGCATCATAGTTAATTCAAGTCATCTCAGGTCACCAAGGAAAGCAAAGCTCATTAAGGAGTTCTCAGATTGCTCAGAGAAGTTGAAAGAAACAAAGTGGTGTTCTTCATGTCAGGCTTCATCCTTTAAAAATTGGGTTTTGAACAGTTAACCCTAAAACACAGGTTTTAACAAAGGTTTGGGAATACATCTAATTTGAGATGCAAGAACTGATGCTGACAGCAATACTCTTATTTTTCAGGCATGCATATCTCACGTTTTTTGCAGAAAGCATGTATTTAAGCACCACAGCTGAGCCAGAGCCTAATATTGGCTCTTCAGAAATTGTGCCTCCAGCCTATTTGGTTAAACGCTTATCAAGTAAATTGTGGATACATACAATGAGTAAATTATTTAAAGATTATCACCTTCACATTTATTTCTCTAGTTGAAGAAGCTAGAATGCAAAATTCAGAAATATTTCAGTGAGAATAATTGTTAGATATGACCAAAGAAGTTATTAAAATATTTCTAGGATATTTTTTAGATAAAGTCCCTAAGTATTCCTTATGATAAAATACTCTCATAGAAGGCAGTTTATTTTAATTTCTGAAATAAACTATATACTTTCAAGTACATTATTTGGTGAAGATATCTAAGTGATCAATTTCCTGAATATCATAAACATATATGAATAGAAGATTCGATTTTGTGTCACAGACCCTCTGAAGTTAAGAAATCCTTTCATTCAAATGAGTGTCTCTTTGGTACCATTTCAGGTTTACAATATGTGGTACGTGTCTAAAGACAGAAACAGACAATGAACCCGCTTCAATACAATTTCCCACTCAAATAATTCCATGTGAATTGTGTTTTAAAAGAGCAAATGTGCCTAGAGTAAAATGCAGGCCCCTAGAAATCAAAGAGGAAACTCCCACTCTCCAACAGATTTGAGATTTCAACTCTAGAATACTTGACTTTCAAGTACAAAAGATTTATGCTTAGTGAATCACTGGATATGGTAAATTTCATGTTTTCAAAATCTACATAAAATTAATTGTGCCGTATATCTTTCAAGATTTGCTTTATTTTATTTTTGTTCCATTTATTAAATGTTATATTTTTGAAAAACACCATAAAATATTCAGATGAATGGATTATACACATCATAACTTACAGAAGTTTTTGTTCCTTCTAATATGTCAAATGGGAAAATTTAGACTTTGGATTGTGGTAGATTACACCCACTGTGGACAATTTATTTCTGGGATAGAAAACATTTTGGAAAATATGAAAATCAAATTCTAAAATGAGGTGATGGGATGAAATGAGAGATATTTTCTGAGGGCAACACTCAGAGCTAAATTATTTTCTGCTCTATTTGATAATTTTTGGTTTTGATGGAGTTCTATATATTAGGTCAGTATGTGGCTGAGTTTTATTGGACTTGTAAAAATACAGAGATTTTGTGTGCCCAGATAACAGTTATTTTCAAATGGTTTTGTTTCCTTCTGAATCCTAAGAGAATATTTTCTATGATCATCAAAAAGCAAAAGAGTTTAAGCCTATGGATATCTCTCCCTTTGTTGTCAGTGCATCACAGTTGGAAAAGCTGCAATTAGCACAGGCGCTGATGAAAAATCTCATTGGTTCTTCTGTTAAAATGCTGGTAACAAATTGCAGTTATTTCTTCAGGATTGGAAGGCAATAATGTTTTGAAAGACGACTAGGATATAAAGTATTCTAGGCTGAATTTTCAAATCAGATAATTTCTGTTAAAGTTTAAGATCATTCTGAGGTTTCAGAGCTTTTTTTCCTCCCAGTAGGAGACTTTCCAGTGATCTGCAACAAGTGGGAACATAGATCACGTGGAAATGCATCTTGCAATATCCTTCCTCCAGTGAATGTTAAGTTTCTTGTGAGACCAAAGGTTTGGCTGAATATTTGGTATTTTTTAACACATCCTCACTTTTAGGTCTGTGAACTAAATTTGCAGATTATTTCCACTGCATTTGCATTCTTATTTCTCAAAGAAAGCTGACTAACCATTTCTTCCTTGCTCAACATCCCTTTGTCTTCTTTGGTGAGAATCTGCACACTGCTCATTGCAATATGGAAGCCTGAGCTGTCAGTGAAATTTTGGTGACTAATAACTGTTGACCTTCATGTTCAGAAAAATTTCATACATGGTGGACTAAATAAATACATAAATTAACATGTGATTAGAATATTCATCCTCTGCTACTTGTCTGGGCTCAATTGACCATAATCAATGACTGATTTAGGTCTTTGATTCTGTAAAAAAGCCCCAAAACTCCCCAACTGGTGGCATTTGCATTTTCTTCAAAACTTTAGACAACATAAAGAAAAGCAGTTTAAGGTTTCACCAAACAGTTGAGTTTTGAAAAAAGCATTTTCCCCCTTAATTTGAACCATAATTTTCTCAAAGAAAATTAAATTAAAAAACCAACTAACATGTTTTCGTAATTAAACAGAGTATTGAGCTATGCAAACAATAAAGATCCTTGTTTGAAATTAATTCTTGTCCTGCTTCTGGGATTACCAGGGGAATAAAATTATAGCAAAACAAAACAGAAAAAACCTGCTACAGCCTAGAACTTGCACTTTACCAGAAGCAAAAGGAAATTTAGACTCAAGAGTTTAGAGTTCTATTCTGTCTCCAAAATGCATGATTCTAGAGTTTGTTATAAATTTGACAAAATGAAAAATCTCATCACTCCTGTCATCAGAAGCCAAAGTTGTACCTCTAATTTTTATTCTTTACAGCTCACTTGTTTACTTTTCTTCCTCTGTACCAAAGGGACATATTGAAGTGATTCTCAGAAATGGGAAAATAAGAACAGTGCATCAAGTCAAGAGGTATTAATTGTCTAATTTTTAGAGGAAAAGATTCCTCCTAGGGCAGGAAGCTTGCCTGGAAGTGGGAAAGGTCTCATATAAAAGTCTGAAAACTTTTAGGTTGACTGTATTCTTCTTTTATATTTATTTGAAAATAAAAAGGAAACCAAAAACTCACAAACTAAACCACAAGAGGCAAAATCTGACCTGTGATACTGTGTTTAAAACCCCAGAAGTTGTTTTTAGAAACAGGTCATATTTCCATGAGGAAACATTGCTTGTCAATTAAAATAGTGAAACACTCAAATTGGCTGCAGAAGGTTAAATCTTGTAGGATATCACAGTATTAAATATATCAGTTTTGGGGTCTCAGTCTTCTGAGGGTGTCTGTCTGCTGTAACTACCCATCAGTCCTTTGCTCTGTTGAACTCTAACCATCTGTTTTGTGTTGAGCCTCTTGAATAAGCTACTGCTCCCCTTATTCTTTGTGTACAGAGCTGCCTTTTGGAACACAATATTTGGTCAAGTTCCTTGGCCCACAGATTTCTTCTTCTTGTCCGGTTGTCCTGCCCCAAGTGCCCCAGTTGTGCTTGGGCTCTCAAGAGTCCAAAGTCAACATTGTAGAGGCATGGGCATGCTGAGCTTGTGGTTGAGGGCACATCCAAATATTGCTACATCCCAGATTTGGTTCAAATACTTAGCATAGCCCATTTATTCTAATTAAATAAATGATATTTCTCCAAAGGAAAGAAGAATGGGGAGAGAAAATGAGCAGGGATCAACTGCTGAAGTGTTCCCTCTGTCAAAAAACATGAGCATTCCTGTAACATTACACTGACTCTGTCGCTAGGGACACAGCGGCCCAGTTTCAAGTTTTTGCTCAATGCTCCAAGAGTCCCAAGTCACAGAGCTATGCCCATGACTTAATACTGCCAGCATTAAGCAGATTTTCTGGGGAAAATTTTCAAGTACTTTTTTTTTTTTTTAATAATGTTTTCTTCAAGTTGAAAAGTCATATTGTCTCCCTAAGGGCCAGAGGCTAACACGTGGAATAGATATCAATGAATTGTTTTCATCCTACAAACTAATGACCATGTCACAATTCCTTCAGTCTCTTCCTTCTCTACTGGGGAGTTTTAAAAATAAAATTTCTTTGCTATGCCTCCTATCAGTTAAATGGTTTGTTGACCATTTTTATAAAGTACATGTACACATTTAAAATGCTTAAAAATGTGTCAGAATGTTGATTTATCTTGTTACTTTATTAATTTTTTTTCCTGCTTCCATTTCTTCGGGCTGGCATTCAACGATATAAATTTTCAGCGAATGCGTATGGTTATTTTATACCCTTTTAAGACAGGGGATTTTGCTGTATCACTCACTACTTAATAAAATAAATGGAGGAAAGCTTCTCAGACGCGCGTACTGCCAATTTATCCTAGAATGTCTCGGCTTGTACTGGCGCGTGGCCTGACCACTGCAGCAGCACGGCATGCTCGCCGCCGCGCTCCGGCCGCGCCGCTCCATCGCCAGCTTGCTGTGTGGCCCTGGGCAAATAAACGAACCAGCCTCAGTTTTCCTTGCTCCAAAGGATGGCAGAGCTCATCTCCAGCGCTGGAAGAACGAGACTTGCAAGGCTGGAATGTGTGAGCAGCGCACTTTGATCCTGCAGCTGGGTACAGGGCAGAGGGCTGGCAGCCCAGCCGGGCTGGCTGTGCCAGCTGGGTCCCAGGCAGGATGGGCAGGATTCACTCTGGGAACCCTCCAGCTGTATCGCTGGCCGGGGGCTGTGTACAAGTCATGAACAGGACAGGACTGCTAGGAACGTGCCTTGAGCTGTTTTATTTTTCAGCATCAGTCTCATTACAGGGTTATGACAATGGGAAGATGCCATCAGCTCACATCCCAGGCAGCAGACCAAGAATTTAATGTTACAATTTACTTTATAATTTTTTTGACCAATCACATAAAACAAAAGCATACTGACAGTAGTTCTACCCAACCACTATAAGCACACGTATCTTTGGTTAAAACAATGCTTGCTTATTTCGAATACAGTATGCTTGCAAGCCTTAAAACACAATGCACAGAGATATATTATTAAGCTTAAAATTTCCTAATATCTTGCTAGATAAACTTTTCTGTAGTTTAGGGAGTTATTCTAGATACGTGCTAATACACAGACCATTGTTCTATTTGTCCTTGCTTTTCTACATTTTACATAATTTTTCTGCTGACCTATCTCATGGCTACTGCTTAGCTCTAATCACAGTTCTGCTCTCTCTGAGGCCTGCCTTTTGCAGCTTTCCCAAAACCCTCTGATTTTATGGATTCCCACACTGCTGAAGCCATGGCTGGGTTCCTTGATTCCATCAACCTCTTCCTGACTGTTTCATAAGTTAAATGAACCCCAGTAAAGTAACTTTTTATGATACTGTGAATATATAAAAATGTCTAAAACTGTAACAGAACACTTTATAAGTATTGTTAATAATTTCACAATCATGAAGAGAGCATTTCCATCTATTCTAGTATTTAACACTATTTTCAGATAGATAAGCAGATCATATCTGGGTTACAATATGAACAATATTAGGATCCAAAACCTAATTCAACTTCTTCATTACTTTTTCAAAGTGAAAACTTGCATCTGCCCCATATTGTGGGTGACTTGGATCTGCATATAATATTAAATCATTTTCTTAGATCACTGAGTGACTACAAATGAAGAACAGAAATAAAACAGCAAATTTCAGCTAGAATCTAATTTTTAAAATGTTACAAGCCTAGAGCAAATTTCTGCCTGGTTTTTCAATTTTTTTGGGGGATAATGTAAATTTTGTCCGTATATATAAATTAATAAAAATTTATTAATCTCTAATGTAAGAAAGTCTTTTTCTAATTTTCCTTTTTCCTCTTTTTCTTTTTTCTTTTTTTAAAAATTACTTTTCCCTGTCTGTTCAATTTTCTTTTTCTTTTTTTAAGGAATTGTTTTCTGAACAAAAATAAAGAAATTTCTAAAGTGCATTACTAATTCACTCATCAAAGAAGATAAGCTATTAATACTTTTGCCTTTTCCCGCCCCAAGAAAGAATAATGGTGCAGGTCAGGATTTGCTACAATAGATTTTATATTTTAGAAGATTTAATCTGCAGGGATGAGTTAATATTTCCAGGGAGTGGCATCTCAATACTAGTTAATATGTCTCCCTCTTATAAATATGATCTCAGATGGTTGAAAACAAAGTTTGAATACTAAGGCAGTTAATTAGTTTGGCTCCAAAAGGCACCAAATAATCTCCCCTTCAAAACAATCTCTAAGTGGATGAGGTTCTTGGAAATACTGTGACATACACTGTAATAGTTGGTTGTAAACATAGATCTGGACCCTTGTTCCTGACAATAACAGAAGATGCTAGAACAAAACAAATTACTCCTGTACATACCATTGTTGCTTCCTGGAAGGATAATTTCTTCCTTTAATATGGGTATTCACCCTTTATAGCCATAGAATATGGGTATGCAAACTCTGGAATACATTTAGACTCGTATAAAAGCAAATCAGGACTAGAATCAGAATCTGAATTCAGAATTACAAAATCTAGCATAATATTATAATTGAAGGATTTAAACAGCCAACTGGCAGAAAACTTTCTCTGTGACCAGGTATAAGTAACACCTTTTGCCTAAAAAGCAATAGTCTTTTTTTGTGTCTTGCTTTAATGTATTGTAGAAGGAGCCAGAACTTCAACAATACCTTTATTTATTTGCTGAGAGGATCTTACTTGATAAAGAAAACCCATATCTCAACATGTTTGTGAAATTAACTTTTCACTGACACTTGATTTCAATGTCTGAATAAAGGGACTTCAGTAGTGCCAGCGGATAGGGAAGCAGAATAGAGAAGGAGCCATCAGAGAGACCTGAGACACAGCCAAGTTCTAGGGAAAATATGCACTATTATGGCTCATTGTAATTTAAGTTAATACAAGAGAAACCCAAGAGAGAGGTATATTTGGAATCACACCCAGAGCACTCATTCTTTTTGGAGTGGGATGAGAACTTATGTACTAGTATCGTCCTGTTCTTAATATTAACTCAAAAAGCTGTAGCATAAATACCAAAATTTCTGAAAAAAATAGCTGCATCTATGTATTCTATGGAAGACTGTCAAATACTGGTGTTGTCTGTTAAAATTATTAGGTATCATCACAGATTAATCTATTTTTTAATGCGGGACTTGGAAAAATTCAAAGAAATCTTAGATTGTGTGTGCAAAGGACACACACAAAGTCCAAGTCTCTTTTCTTTGGCACATTTGCAACTTTAATATGTCTCATGCAGTTTTTGAAATTTTTTATGAGAAAATATAAAATGCATATTCTTATATGTCAAGGACCATATAAACTCATTTGTGAAGTCACATGGGCTTCACTTTGCCCTCAGACACAGTCTTTGATTCCTTTGTGTTTAGAAGATCTGAACCCATCTGTTTTTACCAGCAGAAGGAGAACAAATGAAGCAGTGTTTCAACAACTGAAAGCCATCACAAGAGACACAGATCAGCTTAGACTAGAACTAAACCAATGTCAGAAATATCACCACCACAACCCTCCAGTCCTTTAACTGGTACTTATCTGACCAATAATGGCTGAAAGCCATCTATCATTGCTTAAACTACATGATGATAAAACCAGAGTCTGGAAAATATCATTACTTGATCTATTTGGTAAACTTTCAAATATTTCTTTCAGAAGATTTGCCAGGCAAACAGCATAGTATAAAATTTAGTTTTATTTAATTTGTGTTTTATTGCTTTTAAATTTAGCTTGCAAAAAAAGACATGATTAAAGAGCTACAGCTGAGTGAAGGTACAAAGCTTCTGTTGTAGAAATCTGAGTGAGTCTGGGTCTGTAGATAATTTGTAGCTGTATTTTAGCCCAGAAAATTGTGCTGCAGGGGTGTTTAGTGGGTTTAGATGTGTGTCTGAAATCAACTGGATAGGTTGAATGCAATATCTCACTCGACCTTTTTCTTTGTTATGGCTGCTGTTGGCTGTGTCAAGGCCAAAATATTGGTTCATCCAGACAGGGAGACCATTTCTTATTTCAAAGTAATATTACAAAATTCATTCTTTCATTGCCAGAATGAAAAAAAGGCTCAGTCAACAAACCAGTCCTTTACAAAAACACAAAATAATGAAACTTTTAATTGATCTTTGTTTTCACTGTAGAATTTAGTCAAAATAAATCCAATCTTGATGTAAACCTATCCACAAATCTTCCTTCAAGTGTCTTTTGGATTTTCTGAAGATCTCACTGTCTTACAAACCTGAAATAAGAAACAATCCATTTAGGTTTATTTTAAATATTACTGAGACCTTTAATTTTACATGTGTGACCCAGGAACATTTCTGGACAAATTTCATTATCTCTTCTGTATACAGCAAATGCTTGGTGCCTATGAATGCTGCTAAGTGTATTGCTGAGTTTTGATGGGCAGCATGCAGGATTGGAACATGGAAACATTTCCTGAGCTGCTCTTGGGGCTGTAGAAAAGGAAGTTTCCCAGCTAAGGGGGAGGTACTGCAAAGAGGTTTTCTCTGGGCTTTAGGCGGGACAGATCGAGGCTTTGAACTCTTTTGAAGGGAAATGAAAGTTCTGCCCCAAAAAATTGAAGTGGACGCCAATCAGCTCCAACACTGAGATCACTGCTGGAAGACTTTTTCTTTTGTATTTGGTAAAAGAAAATAAAAGAACCAAGGACTGATAGTGATTTACGCAAATATGACAGGATTTGCTTCTCAGGGGGAGATTTGATGAGTGCTGAATCTAAAGCCTCTTTTCCAAACGTGTCTTCATTTCCCCTGTCTGAAAAGAGAGGCATGTGTAACTGAGCTCAAGCAATACCAGTTTGCATTTATGCAGCACATTCAAAATCAAAAGCTCCCAATACTTTTTAATAATATGCATAGCAAAGATTTCAAAGACTTTTAAAATGCAAAAGGTGGTAAATGCATTTTCAAATAGCTGCAGACATTGTGAAGGAAATTGTAAAAATACCCAAGCTTCAATTTGTCAAAGATTGTGATTTTTTAGTTTTTTTTTCTTTTTTTCCTTTTTTTAACTGAATAGACAACCTGTACATGGGCAAATATCTAGGAGAATAAACTCAGAACACATGTAATATAGAGCAGAAAAATTATTTTAAATAAGTAAAAATTGACTAATTAATATTAACTCTTTGTATTTTATTTGCTCAAGAAATTATTTCTTAAGTATCAGGAAAGAGCACAATTAATTGTCTCAAGGCTTGCTGTAGATAAAGAAAAAATATTTTAATCCTTCATGATGAAATTATAATAGTAGTTCCAGCATAGTTGCTAAGAAATAAACAGAGAAATTTTTATGAAACAAAGGTAAAATTATAGAAAAATATGTTATGGCAGTTTTAAAAGTAAAATCCATATGTTCATGTTATTATGAACATTATGACAATTTAAAACAGTTCAGTTTCCTGAAGTTCTCTCACAGAACAATAATAATAATAATAAATAATAATAATAATAAATCTTCATAAGAGAAAATATTTCTATAGTCAACAATATAATATGTTTCAACTGTAAAGGCAGTTAATTGAAATGAATTAATTTAATTAAGTAATTAAAAATAATTAATCTAAAAAAGCTTTTTTTCCGTGATCACAAATGCCTAGCCTGTAAAAATATTAAAAAAAAAATCCAGTGATTGTTACACAGTTGAAAGGGGAAGAATCAGTTGTCTGGACAACATTTTTGAAGATGGGAAAGAAATAGCAGCAGTAATATGACAATACAAGAGGAGTGATGCAGTCAGTGGTTACAACTTTGACAATGCACCAGCTTTTGAAAAAATGCACAATAAAGGTCTTGCATATGATGAAGGGTAAGACAGTGTAATAATTGCAGGTTAAGTCAATGACAAATTGTTTGCAGAGAAATAGAAATGTAAAGTACATAAACATAATTTTGAACTAAAAAGGGTTTCGCTCAGTAAAATATTCAGCTTCACAAGTATCTGACTTCATGTTTTGATTCTTACCACTGTCAGTGAGGAAAAGAAATCCATTCTGGAAATCATAAGTACCACTGAGACACTGAAACCTCAAAAAAGGTTGAATACCATTTCTTTGCATAAAGGACTGTGCATAGAAAGATTACATAGTACATTTGGATGCTTCTAGAATATACCAGAAATTTTTAAACACTCTACCTTACAGTTGTAGTGCTTTCAATTATTAAAACCTTTTGGAGTTCTTCATCTCTCTTCTTACCTCAATGCTGTAATCAAGAAAATGTTCTCCTTCTGTAGATAGACATGCAAGCAGAAGCTATTTGATATTGATTCTGATGTGCCTGAGCTACAGATTAGAATTAATTAAAACCATGTGCAACAAAGAGTTTAATGAATTAATTTAAAACAATTATGAATGGAAATTATACAGACAAGCATAATTTAAAAAGTAAATTCAAGTGTCAAATAATTTAATTGCATGCTTGAGAGTTTAATTGCATGCTTCAGGGTGTTTTAAACAAATGATAGAAAAAAATGTTAAGTGCTAACAAAAGTGGTGCATCCTCTAAAGCACTGCCTTTCATTTTTCACATTGTTCCATACTGCCATTCTAGGATGACTGCCATGCTGTTTCAGAGACACTCCATAGTCAGAAGGGATTTGTACACATACAGATCCTTTCCAATACTGGGCCTTTATTTCAGAATTTTAACAAAAGAGTAAAGACTTGAAACAGGCACTGTTTTTGAATCAACAACATTGAGAATACACAGAAGTGATTAAGCATCCTCTGATGCATTCAGAGATTGAAAAGTAGCTCAGAAAGCAAAGATATTTAATGCAGAACAATGGGCAACAGGGCACTATGGGCATTGGAAATATGAGATCAGCTCTTAGGCAGAACACCATGAGCTGGTATAAATATCACCAATGTGTCTTCCAGTAAGTTAATTCAGAAACAACTTCTGAACTGTCAAGCAACATGAAAAGGGACCAAAGGGATTTGCAGAATATAAAAGCAATAGAGGTAGCTCCAAAGTAGTAGTAGCTTTGATTGACACTGTTGCTTGTAGCAAGGAATTTTTTGATTCTGTTAATTTCATTAACTACAATATTTGAAAATATGCTTTGGGAAACCATGAGGATACAATAACTAGTTGTGGGGAACAGTACACTGACTCATCTCTCACTGAAGTCAATGGAAAAACTCTGATTTAATTCAACAGGTTTGACCAGCTTCATGTCTGAAACAAACAAAACCTTTGACAGGCTTTCATGAATCATGAGATAAAAATATCCTCAGATTGGGGCTTTGAACTTCTCTGTATGTGAGATTTTTGACTTTAAAATACCAGGGATAAACCCTTCTATTTAACCTTGGACAACTCACACTAGTTGTTGTAAATGTCTCTCTTCCCTCCACTGCATGTTGGACAACATTTGGTGACACTGATAATTATTTGTGAAGAAGAGTGGCATGCCCCAACAGTCTCCCACGCTCACCAAGAACACAAAGCTCTACAGAAACCTCCTTTTGTGTTCTCAGAATTAAAAAAACATTAATCAAAATTATCTCCTCTAATAATAAAAGGACCCATTATCTGCCTAAAAATAAACACTGGAAACAAAACATAAAAACTGCAAACTTTAATTAGAAACACAGAAAATTGAACATGTCTGATTCAAACTTTTGGCTTGAGTTTCTGCCCTGAAAATAGCACAGCAGATCTTGGCTAAATGCAGGATTTGTTCTGGATAGGCACCAGGAGCACCCAGGCTTCTCAACACTGCTCAGCCCCCAGCCCAGGGCAGCCTGGGAGAGGCTTTTCCCAGGTTCCCCTCACCCATGCACAGGAGGGAAAAGATGCTTGCTTTGGCTGATCCGCTCCAGACACCACACCAAGCTTCCATCAGCCTAAAGAGCAGCCTAGAAAATGTGCCTAAGTCTTGAGTTAGCTCTTTTAGATGCTGTTGAAGGCAGTCGTGTCTCTCATCCTCTCTTCAGCTGGTTTTTCATGCGGTCAGTGAGAGAAAGTGAAGCAAACAGTGGCTGTAGTCAGTAGGGAGATACTGTCCTTTTAATCAGAATTGCAGGAATTTTGACTCCCTTGGTAGTTGTTGCAGGGCACTTGCTAAAATATTCCTGTTGTGACTGAGTTCAGAACTTCCTGTTCTAGGAGACAAATCTTTTCCTCTGACTTTACCTTATCAGCCCAGATGATACCTCTCTCTAAGGTACCTGATACTTTTATACATTTCATTGCACTAGTATTTATGAAGTCATAAAGAAACCCTGCTTAAATATGGGAATTTTTCTGGGGCTGGGACTCCTTCTCTGTGTAGAGCCAAACACATTGAGATGCCAATCACTGAACAGTGGGGCTGCTTACCATAGTACAAAGAAACAACAATTGAATAATTTTCCTTAGCAATTTTTTTCCTTTATGAATGGCATCTAGTTACATTGCAATAGAAAGAAATATAGGAAGTAATATATGGCAATTTAAAATGACAGAAATCTGTTACATTTTTTCCCTAAGTTCTTTAGATGTCTCAAGAATTAATTAAATTTTTGTTTCATGATGGCCTTGATCTGCCAAGCATGTTAGAGGCAGCACTTTCATGAGGAATCTAAATGACTTCTTCTTTCAAGTATCTTGCATCCCTCATACATACATACGATCGCAGTACATGGAACTGATACTGACCTTATCCAATTTTTTCAAGACTAATCTTTTCATAGCATGCCATTGAACTGGTAAAGAGGGACACACTTTTTAAAGTACTTATGAATAATTGTCTTATAAATTTTATGCAGCCACATAATGGCTAACATCTGCTGATGCTCAAACTACTATGTCATGAATTTAAATCAGTTTGTGAATTCTTTTGTCCTTTCTGATTAACTCTTGTATCTGCCAGGTACAATTTGTACTGAAACATGGGGGTCTAGAGGAGAAAGGTTTTAAAAGAAATGCAGAACCCAACTATTTGCTGGTCACCTAGAGCAGCATTGCTGAATCATATGGCTTCTGTGAGGCTACGTGTGAAAAAAAGTTTTTGAGGTACTGGCAGATAGATAGTTGTGTCAGTGACTGTGCTGGCCTGGGTTAGCCAAGGATGGGTGATGGCCACGATCCCTAAACACACAGATCTACTCTTACTTCCCTTAAAGTGAGCTCAGGCCCTGTAGGTAGGCACACTTCATACCTGTGTAAATACAAAGGACAAATCTCTGTTCCTTCTCTCTGAAAACAATGAGAGAAAAATCTGAGTAATCTAAAAGGCAGTAAAGATGGTTTCTTCTGTGGTTTTGAAGAAAAATAAAATAGGAAATTATTTCCAAAACTCAGATAAGAAATACACAAAGATACAAAACTGAATTAATTAATGGAACTTTGAGGACCAGAAATTCAGAAAGGAATACAAAATAGGATGAATGCAAAAAATGCTATCTGTGGGAATAAAAGTAATAATAGCTGAGGTGAAAAAAGAATTTTAAAATGAGAACCTGGATAGTATCATGAAAATCTAAATAAGAAAATTTTAAAAAGGTGATAAAGATTTTGATTAAAGCATAAAAAATTAGACCAAAATAAAGATCAGTCAAAGGATAATATACATGATTTGTGTGTTCAAATCAGCAGAGACCTGTAAGTTTCATATCAAGCATTCAAATGTCTAGCTAAAGCAATCTGCAAAATATCAGGGTTGTTCTGAGAATTTATGGGTTGTAGAAACTGGAACAGAAATTGTCCATCTGACTGGGTCTGTAGCTTAAATTTGCCTCCTAGAAATTATCTGTACAAATTACTAAATTATCAATGCATATGAAAGGAATGGTCTTTTTAGAGTTAGTCCCAAGCTCCATTGACTTCTCTCTTTTCCCCTGCAGTGGCCAATAATGGGTACTCAGTAAGAGAATAAAAATGGAGAATACTGAAAAAACCCATTTTTCCTGCATGCTCTTCCAATCTTCAGTGACCAGTGGCTCAAGTATTCTTTCATGTTTAGTGGTCTACAGTGGACTTATAACTCCTTATTGTGCCTGGTTTCCTCTTGGACACCTGTAACCTTTTATCATGAACACAATCACGCAGCAAGGAGTTCTGCATCTGATGCACAGGTTCTGTAAGGAACTATATAAGGGGGAAAAAAAGAAATTAAAATGGCTTGCAGGACTGATAGGAAAAGAATGTCAGAAAGTCAGTTCTATTTGTGTGACAGAACTCTTCCAGTGATTAAAGAAAAGTGAATGACATGATAAACTGTGATTTTGGGAAGTGACGGATTTTGCCCTGTGTGTTTTCCATATGCAAAGAAAGAAAATAAGTTATGTGTACACAGAGCTGAGAAAAGGAACTATGTGTTGCTTGCAAACAAAGTAGGGAGGTGGTTCTGATGGAAGCCTGAAAGGTTTTGATGACAATCTTATTAAGATGAATGATGCTACTCCTTCTGGAGGGTTGAATAATACTCTTGAAAAAGTTGCTTGTGACATGAAAGGAAAAGGAACTGCAAGTGTCAGTGGGTGTATTGGTATCAGAAGGAAAAAAAATATGATAAATCTTTCCAGAAATCTCCTATGGAAATAAAGTTCTGTGTGAGCACTTCAGGACAGAATTTCAAAGATATTGGAAATAGTCTTAGTTCTCAGATCAGTTTCTGATACAGCAAGCTGCTTACCTCAGAGAGGTACCTGTAATTGCAGGTTGAGTGGTTTTAATTCTGAACTGAAGTGAAACTACACTGTTGTCAGTGGAATAACGCCAAAGTCCGCCACCAGTTAAAGGTCTAGTGCTTGTGTTTGTTTTGTTTTACAAAGAAAAAATGTAAATCAGAACAGAAAGTTTAATAAAAGACTGATAAGCTTACTGGGTGAAAGTTTTGAAACAGTGTCTTGGGATAGAGAAGTTCTGAAACACAATGGATCCAAAGCAATGGTCAGTTTGTGAGTGTTAATTACACATGTTCAATGTTAAAATATTTCTTATACATGAAACACATTAATGCATTTATGTAATAAAACCAGAGCTAGTTGAATGCTTAGATTCCAGAATGGAATTCAGTGGGCTGAAAGTTCAGGGTGCCTGTTGGCCAGTGAGCAACCATATGAAACCTCACTCTCTTGACATTCAAACTGGATCCTGCAGGCCAGACCTACAAAGGAATTTAGGTTCCCCTTTCTTTTACAGAATCCCAAAGATGCTTAAGTAGGGGTTGGGAGCCTGAAATCTTTGTATGTCTTGGCTTGTATATGCAACATTTTCTATAGACTTGTGCACAAATCACAACCACGAAGGAACACCTGGGGAGGGAGAAAGAGGAACTGATCTCACAGCTTCATATGTTTTTTATTACTAGGTAACTCTTTCCATGCAGTGTGTGTGTACAGAATGGTTGCCGCACTTGGAGTTTGGCTCCCAGGGAGGGCAGCTTACATCACAGAGTGGGGAATAAACAGCCAAAAGTTCAGCGCTATTTAGTAAAACCCAGACCAAGCTACTTGATCTTCAGACATAGAAAATACATCTTTTGCAGTCTGTGGAGTACTTTATTAGCTGTCAGTAGATATGGCATGACTTTCTTTCCAATTTCCCATGGCTGCAGTGTGTCGCCAGAAGTATCTGTTAATTTTGAATATGTTCTGTGTTGGTGGATGGGGTGCAGGACAAGGTTGAAATGTCAAGAAATTAATCTGAAATGTTCTGGATTTCTTCCACGTTGTGGGATCCAGCCCATACTGCAGGTGGTGGTCCCATAAAACAGTTGTTTTTCACAAATCATTCTGCCTTGTTCATTAATTTAATGAACCAGAGGGACATTTCCCTGCAGTCTTTTTTTAGAAAAGGGCTATCCAGACCTACAGGTCTGCTCTCCATAGTCTGTAAAGAGTTATAGCTCCCTTGTCAATGTATATTTGAAGACAGGAAATTCATTGGGCGTTACGGTCCAGCCAGCTGAAAAGGGAGACCAGATATGGAAGAAGCAGAAAGTGTTAAAGCCATTTCTCATGTGAAAGTTATTTTACTTCAGATTTCTGAAACTGCAAATTTGTCTCATTTTTAAAGCTCTATAGGACAGATCAGCAATAATTAACATCTACGGAGTTCATCTATTGGACATATTTTGTCCTGTTCATGAAACAAACACAGTTGCACAGGTCAGCATTTTCAAAGATTCCAACTGAAGGCTCCAGGGAGAACTTGCTAAAAGACAATTAGTGCCCTGTTTTTTTGGTTTTTTTGGTTTTTTTGTCTGTGTTTTTTTTTTTTTTTTTTTTTTTTTTTTTGTTTTGTGAAAGGTTTAGGGGTTCCAACTGTTATGTAGTCTGAAATCAGAGCAAAAATAACATAATCCCATTTTTGTTTTCTGAGGAAACAATTTAGAGAGAAGGTGCTATCTAAGAAGGTGCACCAGACAAATGGTTGGATCTTGGACCTAGAAGCTCTTGGTAAGCACCTTCCCTGCCCACTGAATTACCAAACAGGTCTTTCTGCAGTCTCTCCTCTTCAGCCCTCAGTGTTCATGTAAACAATCCAGTGTTGATTGAAGAAAACTAAAAAGGAGGGACATTTAATCTAGGGAAGTGTGAGAACCAGTTTGAACCGTTTTTCAAACTGTTCACATCACCAGGTCCTGCATACCACATGGCAAATGTTCTTTCTCCCTCTTCAGTTGCATCCTGGCTCTGAGATGATTTCAAAGCAGTGTATTTCTGTGGGCTATGCAGAATTTGCTGCCTCTAGCAGATTCACTGCTTCTCCAAAGCAGTCTTTAGAAGGGACATTTCAGATGACGTTCTCCAGTGGTGCTGAGTGTGTGCGTGCTAACAGTCCCCACTGCCTGTTCTCATTGGAAAGGAGTTAGAACAACTTTTGACCCCAAAAATGCTGTAAGGCATGAGTTAAATGATCATTTTTGATTCCTACAATTTCCTGACAAACAAGGGCTAACCTATAGTTTACAAATTCAGATAATTCAGCAGGGAGCAGATACTTGGACAGAAGAAATGATAGATGAGATGGGATATAGAAGAGCTTTTGTACAGCAAACCAGATAAAATTGTGTTTGCTCCTGAGTGCCTTTGTGTTGTAAGGTCAACTCTTTGGTGGAGAGAAACAATACTGGCACTTAAACAAGATTAGGAGCAAGAGGGCATGGTTGCAATCCAAGTTTGGGAGGGGTGGACAGTATTTTGAGGAAGGAGAGGAACTAGGGACTTATGAGAAAGAACACTGTAAGCAAGCTAAGGAAATGAAGGGCAATTTAAAAAAAAAAAGAAATTGGCTGACTATGAGCATGAGCTGGCTATTTAAGAAACTTGGGTTCACTTTTGCTTGTGCCAGGTACAAACTGTTTCATCTGCTGCAGGGAATAAGTCTAAGATGTCACAAGATGAAAACCTAGTGTAGTTTGGAGAAGTTGGAAAACTTATGTAAGACGTTATTTTGTTCATTTAGGGCAGTCTAAAATCAGGTAGTTATTCAGCCCCTGTCTGCAAGGTAGTTTAGTCCTTGAGGAGAGACAAAAAATGTCCAGACGACCCCGAAAGAAGATTGCATCCTTCATTCTCTTCCCTTCTGCCACTATCCCATCCATTGCCTTTCCTCTACAACTGCAAGTCTTTGTGCAGCTAGTCAGGGAAGATGATTGGGAAATGAATCAGTTTAAAAATAAACCTTGTGCTGAGTTAGTTTTAACCTGGATTGGTTTCCTGATCTGGTTCATAGTGCAGCCAACATGGCTAACGGTGTCTGTATCTCGCTTTACGGCCGCAGTCTCTGCCTTCTGTGATTTGCATTAGCCTTGCAGCTGCTGCACGTGTGCTCTGTAGGACTCTCAGACCACACTAAGGAACACTGTGCTATGGAAAGAGAGGGCTGGGTCTTCCATGTGGGGAAATAACACCGTATTCAACTGGAAATGTTTTACTGGAAATGTGTCTATTGCCATCATTCAGGCTAAGCTTACACAAAATAACTCAGTGACTGAAATATGCATGCTATAAAACTACCTGTGCTAATTTCAGACTTTTCTGTGATTTCGTGACTACTATAAATGTTCTTCTTCTCACACAGCATTGCCAATTAACAAACTTTATAATTCTGTTCAGAAACTATTGTGAAGCATTCTTCCTGTCCTGAAGCATGGCCCTTTCTAATGGGCCTTTCTAATTCTCAGAAGAGAGGTCTGAAAATAGTGAATACAAAACCCATAGTTTTTACTGCATTTAAAAAACCATTTTATACTCATCACCACTGGACTTTTTCAGTTCTGCTATCAGTCTAGCTGCACAGCTGTGCTGTCTCAAATTTAATTGTACTCTAATCCTGCAGTTCTGCCCATCTCCTCACCACCTCTAAGTCTCTGCTGAAACTCTCCTTTTCTCTTGACAGGTCTTAGCAAGTTCTTTCTTTCTTTCTTTCTTTCTTTCTTTCTTTCTTTCTTTCTTTCTTTCTTTCTTTCTTTCTTTCTTTCTTTCTTTCTTTCTTTCTTTCTTTCTTTCTTTCTTTCTTTCTTTCTTTCTTTCTTTCTTTCTTTCTTTCTTTCTTTCTTTCTTTCTTTCTTTCTTTCTTTCTTTCTTTCTTTCTTTCTTTCTTTTCTTTCTTTCTTTCTTTCTTTCTTTCTTTCTTTCTTTCTTTCTTTCTTTCTTTTCTTTCTCTCTCTCTCTTTCTCTCTCTCTCTCTCTCTCTCTCTCTCTCTCTTCTCTCTTTTTCTCGTTCTCTCGTTCTCTTTCCCTCTCTCTTTCTTTCTCTCTTTCTCTCTTTCTCTCTTTCTGTCTTTCTTTCTCTCTTTCTCTCTCTCTTTCTCTCTCTCTTTTCTCTCTTTCTTTCTTTCTTTCTCTCTTTCTCTCTTTCTCTCTTTCTCTCTTTCTCTCTTTCTCTCTTTCTTTCTCTCTTTTTCTCTTTCTCTCTCTCTTTCTCTCTCTCTTTCTTTCTCTCTCTCTCTTTCTTTCTCTCTTTCTCTCTACTCACTCTTTCACTCTCTTTCTGTTTTTTTAAACATATGACATGATATCTCCTCTTGCTATTAGCTTGGTACCCTTTCCCTCCTTTGCAGATTTATCCTTCATGGTCATGGACACAAACAGTTTCATGTGTTCTTTTCTGTTGACATCCTCTAGCCCTCTTTCTTCCCAGTTCTTCATCTCCCATGTGCCCATTCTCTTCCCTCTCTTCCTTTCCTTGACCTCTTGGTCTCCTCTCGTTTGTTGTTTTCACTGTTTCTAGTCTGTTCTACTTGGTATACCATATGTTAAATATCTCACATCATAAATAAAACACTTTTGACTCCTTCCATCTCTAGCTACTGGCCCATCTGCAGTTGTTCTTTCATCTCTAAGCTTTCTGAATATGCTGTTTACACTTTTTCTTCCTAGAGCTTTTCCAATCTGGCTTCCATCCTCTGCCCCTAAATGAAACCATTCTTTCCACATCTAATGGCATCTACTTTGCCAGATCTCAGACTCACTGCTATAACCGTAACTTCTCTTGGCCTCTCTGCTTCTGCTGTCCTTGAAATCTCTCTGGGATTCATCAGGTCTGGCTTTCCTTGGCTGCTTCTCTAATCATTTCTTTAATACATCCTCTGGAGGGTCCTCCAGTTCTTGGTAAAGAAATTGAGGGTTTTTAGCCTTGTGTAATTTTACCCACAACCAAAAACTTCCTTGTCATCTCTTTGTTGAAGATTCACAGGTCTACCAATATATTCCTCCCCTGTCTCCTGCTGTCCTAAATAAACTTTTAATTGGACTCCTTTAAACTTCACTATTTAAACTTAATTTGGCTGAATGACAGATTTTTATACCACAGACCTTTTCCCTATGTTCTTCTTACTAACTGTGGACTTTAATGTGGTTGACATCCCTACTCTGATTATCATCTAGATCCTCGCAGCCAAGCAATGTATACAATTAACAAAAATGTAATCTCCACGACATAACACTTCCTAGCCATGCAGGTTTCTGTAACTCCTATCACAGAATCAGAGAATCACACAATAGTTTGGGTTGGAAGGCATCTTTAATGGTCCCACTACGACCAGGGACACCAATTAGATCAGGTTGATCAGAGAACCCTCCAACCTGGCTTTGAATATTTCCAGGGATGGGGCACCCACCACTCTGGGAATTCTGCTCCAGTGCCTCACTACCCTCACAGTCAAGAATTTATTCCCGATATCTGATCTACGCTCTTTCAGTTTGAAGATACCCCTTGTACTATCACCATGACCCCTATTAAAAACTTTGCCTTTTCCTTCTACTCTTCTTTTTTCCTGACAAACTATGTAGTATATTTTTCTCAGCCCCTATTGGTCCCCTGATGTTCATTCAGGAAGCAGGAGAAAAAGCAATATCCCTACTTCAAAGTTTAGGGATGTTTTGTGTATCTCTCATGTATCTCTGCCTTCATAGCCTTCAGTTATATTCTTCTTTATTCCATTGATGAGAGCACTACCTACTGTCAGAGTCAAAGCTTTTTATACCTACTTCCATTTGCTATACATTATGAACTCCTGCTCCCCCTTGTTAACTTCCCAGACAAGGATCCTTGTGGTTTTGATGGTCAAATTTCCTGTAAAATATCTGTAAAGCTGTCTCATTGCTTTGCCTCAAATCCCTCTCTAAATCCCGTTCCTTTGGGAAACACAGTAAAGCAGCTTAAAGTGATGATACTAAAGTCTTAGGTTTTCTTTCTTTCCCTTTGTTTTGTTCCATTGCTTACCCTAGACAACCAGTGAAATTTTTTTCAGATACTTTCATCTTTTTTATTCCATCTATATTCACTACATTTTAATTATAACATCTATAAAAAGCAGAAAAAATAAGACAATTGCACATTAGTTAATTTTGAAGATTCTATGACTGCACGAAGCTTTTTGTGTATGTATATGTATATATATGTGACTGGTAGCATGAGATGGGAAAGGCAAATATTCCACATCTTGCTATGTAAAACTTTAAAATAGTGGGAAATTTAAATGAATAATAGAATGGACATTGTCAAATATCTGCTGTCAATGTCTAGATTTTGTTTTTATCTCAAAATTGAATACCTGATGCTATATGCATATATACACACACATATGTGGAGATATATATAAATATATATATATATGTGTGTGTGTGTATGTGTATATATATAGCCTACTGAATATTCTACTTGGCTGGTAGTATGTGCTGAACTTTTGATGTACTTTGTGAAAGGTGGAAAAAATATGTAAAGTAGTTAAAGTGGTGTTGACTGATGAGTGAGTAGCTCTTAGTAAAAGGAGATAGTGTTTTATTCTGCCTAGTGAAGTTATCCTTTGTGTGGGGCAGGCATTCTGAACCTTTTTTTTTCACTTGGTGTGTGGTCATCCTGAAATGCCTTAGAAATGTCTAGTTTTCTTCTTGTGAAGCAGATTTGTTTTTCTTTCCTTCTTTCTTTCTTTTTTTCCATTTTGGTGGATACTTCATTTTCCTGGTAGGGCGCTGTTGTCTTGTGGATTTTAAGTTTTTAGAAGTAATATGTGTGTTTGAGCAGGAAAGCGACAGATCCTCAGATGTTAACAACTGGCAAAGCTATTTTGAATATGAGGCTTATTTGAAGATATTTGTCATGATATTTACATATTTCATATAAATTAAAAGCCAAGAATAATTTATTATTTAAATTATTAAATAATATTTGGAGAATAATAATTTTGCTTTCAAAACCAGGATTTTTAAAAATAATTTTCACAGATGCCCACCAGAAATTAACATAGTTCTAATTCCAGTTATGATCAAATTACACCTTAAAGGAAGCTTTTCAGAATGTTACATATATTAGGCTACCCACAAAAAAATATACACAAATGCATCTGTATTATCTTTTTGCAGATGAAAATCCTATTTTAAAATATAAAGGTCTGGTCTAAACTCAAGGGTGGGACCTTAGCTACAGAGGATCGTTCCAGATTGCCACACCTGAATGACATTTTTTGTTTGCCTGTTACGTCCAAGAGCACTGTGTTATGAGCTGCTCACAGATGGACAAATTGGAAGGCTCTTTCCTCACATCCTAAATGGAGTTCATGGTTGCAAGATATAATTCACCAATGGTTTCCTTTTCAAGAGCAGAAATTAAATCTGTCATCGCTGGAAATTGCCACAGTTAAGAAAGTTCCATCCAAATTGAAAGAAGCACAGCAAATGGGCTATAAGGTTGTTAAGAGTACTGGAGAGCCTCTTCTATGGGAAAAATTAGATTGGTATGTTTATCTTAGTGATACAGAGGATGAGAGATTTAAAACTACTCCCTCAGTGCTCATGGGAAGAGGGCATTTCAGGCTATTTCAATGAAAGGGGAGATGAGTACATGCCAGTTCTGATGATATTTCTGCTGTGATCAACAAGAAAATGCTAGTGGTCAGAGCTTTCAGATGACAATCTTAGTAACCTAAAGATCACAACCCATGTCCAAGCCCTATTAGTTTCATTATGGGGCCTATTACAGTCCTGAAAAGGTATGTTCAACTTGCTTCTGTAACAATCATGTGGACTTGCTGTCCCAAAGTCTGCCTTCCCATCCTCCATCCTTATAATAACTTGCAACATATGAAGATGTACTTTATTTATCTTTATTTTTAAATAAAGATTTCAGAGTGTTCATGTCCTCTTTACTTTCTAAGGCAGTTTTACATGGGAGTTTAGTAAACCTTCTAACATTAGAGGATGATGTCCAGCTCAATGACCAAGCAGAACAATGGTGGAAACCTCAGACAAGGTTAGGAGAGTTATTACTAAAAATTGAATCTCTACATGAGTCTAAGAAATAAGTGTAAACTGACTCTAAAAATTAGAAGACAACTCTCTGAATACCACTGCAAATGCCACTGGCAAGAGACACGTCTCTAAGCTGTCTTCAGACTCCAGAGTAAATAAATAAAATATTTCAGAGAGAAGAGGCTTGTATATGTTGGCAGTATTTCCTGATTTTGTGTGTAAAACCAAGCACGATTCGAACTTCCACTAGGTAAAGACACTGACACAAGAAACTCATTTAAACTGGTCAAATTCTAACAAACATTTTCTGTGAAATTTTGGTGAGGTGGAGTTTGCCAGAAGTTTTTCCAGGAATTAACAACCTCCAAAGACTGCAAACACTTTTTCTTCTGAACATCTCTAGCCAGAATCTTTCTCCAAAACTCATAAAGCAAGAACTTGAGAAAACCTGCCTGAAAAGCAGCCTGCTTTGTAGAAATATAGTAAGAACTTGCCAATCTTTGAAGCCAGAGAGAACCTAAATGAAGGCAGTGAAGACTTTGCACTCACTCTGCTTCCCAAGGACTATGGAAGAAAATGAACAAGTTTTAAACAATCCACTGAGGGACTTGACCTTTTTCTGTACTCTCTCTTCTTCTTCTTCCAACCTCGATTTCTCTACAGGAAAGTCATATAAATGGTTGATCTTGATTCATCTCTATTTAAACTTTGGGCCTCTCTCCCTCTCCTTTGGGCCTCTGTACCTACTCCCTTTCCCCACTCCTAGCCCTTGGTAATCAAAATTTGGCTTATACTCATTCCAACTCACCCCCCAAAATCAAACAAATAAAACACCCACATTCAGTATGAGATCACATTACTTGGTGATGTCGGTTCTGGTGTTACCTTACACTTTCGGCTGGTCAATTATCTCTTGGAGCAGTTTGAAATATTCTGTTGGCTGATTGACTCGGTGCTACAATATTTGCTCATTCCCAGCAAGCCTAATGGATGAATGGCACTGAGCACGTGATCTTGGAAGATATGCACTTGGCAAGATCTCTGGCAAGAATCAGCTCTGTATAAATCTTAAGAGGCAAAGTTGGTCTGTATTTTGTTTTTGTGTTGTTATTTTTTTTGTTTTGTTTTTGCTTTTGGATTTTTTTAACATGAGAAGGAATTAAACATTATTTTTAACCAAAAGGGATTTTAACTTTAGACACTGCCTGTGCACAGTCTCAATAAGGACAAGGATTGTGAGAAATGGGATGACATTTTGTTACATAATTTAAATTGAATGAGATTTATGTATACTTTTGTTAAAAACAATGCAAGGAGCATGCATTCTTGGAGGAGATTAATTTGTTGAAAGTTCAAATACTTGGTGAGCACAACTACCTTAAATGTCCAGTCAAATTTTTAAAGAGGCAATTATCTAAGATAAAATGGTCATTCATGCCTATGCAGTCATTCATGTTCTCTTGACTTGTAGACCTTAAAATTTTACCACCATCTCACAACACCTGACCTTTGACATGCTTTGATCATACTTCTAGAAGTCTTATTAAAGAATGGTTAATTCTGTGGTGCATGAAATTTGCACAATACTAACTTCATTTTTTTCTTAATGGAACACATTTTTACTATTTTGCAAGCCATTCGCAAGTTATTGCTTCATGGTTGGTTTTAAAATACAGTTAGGAAAATCAAAACAAGTCTTGATTACAAATTAATTATGCAGTGAAATAAATTAAAATACAAAATAAAATGAAGTAGCTTTCAAGTGAAATGTTTAATCAGTTTCAAGTGTTCTGAAGGGAAATGATACATGATATAGCACCTTTTACAGAAAGTCTTAAATATGTTAAAATTTTTGTAGACTGTAGCTGCATAAATAGTTACAGTTAATTTAAAACAGCTTTCAAAGTACTACAGCAAGATAGGTTTTGGCAAAGCATAGTTGAAGAGAAAGAAGGTTCTATTTTTTCTCCCTTTCTTTCCTTCTTTGCCTGCCATCCGTATAGCTTGTATCTAACTCTGGTTTATTATCAGATCATGTATGACAGAAGTCTTGACCTGTTGGAATGATATTCCTGAACCAGAGTTCTGTCTGTAGGCATCTTCAGATCATCTGGACTCCTGACCATTCAATTACAGTCTAGTCAGGCATGGCCTTGCCCTCAGCTAGACCGATGACTTCACTGCACCTAACAGACACCTTAGTCTATTTGTCCATGTGTTACTGAATTCTTTGTCCAAGTTAGAAATCCTCTTGGATAAGGATGGCCTTGGTTTCTCATTGGTACTATTTCAAACATAATGTGATTTTGATCCCTTTGAACCATAGTTATAAAATCAATAGTGGTAATAACAGAGCAACATTAATAGAGGTGTATCTGATGGGTAATTACTGTGGGCAGACATGGGACCTTGCTTTATTTTCTGTTGAAGTTATTTTTAATATTTTTCACCTCAAGGATTTTTTCCACCATTATTCTAAGAACTATGTACTTTATCTCCAGTCAAGTAGCAATGGTTCCAGGCTTCTCTGTGGAACAGACAATCTACAGTCTAAGCAGTAGGAAGTTCAACACTCAAGGACAGTTCTGAAGCACTAAGCTATAGGATCACTGCGTGTCAGAGTTACATCCCTGATGGTCTGATTTCTGTGCCAAAACCCAGTTCAAGACTAAGAAACAAATAACAGTTCCAAAAGAAATCTGTTCATATCCTCAGGAAGCCTGGAATCCCTTTGGCCTACCATCAACACTTCTATTCTACCAGCAGATGACAAAGATTTTTCTTGTCTTTATCATGAACAGATAAACATTAACTCCAGTCAAGATTCTTTCCCATATTCCTTCATTTCCATTTCATTTATGAAAATTGTTCTCAAAAAGTAGTGCCACTTCCCAGTTAAAGACTACTTGATGCCAGCCACTGAAATGTGAAGCCTATGTATATGTTAACTTGAAAGAATTGTATGTGTTTTGACACCATCTTGTTGATATTGAATAGCTAAGTAGTAAATACCTGCCGTAAAACATCTCTCATTTCCTTTTATTCAGTGCATATTGCTGAAATATGCACTTTCTGTCATTTAGTCTTAAAGATGAAGTTCTTTCATTCAAGTCCCTTTGTGGTAAATCTTTACAAAACCTCCCAAAGCCCATCAAAAGCAGAAATTTGAAATTGCAGTTAAAATTTGTTACAGGTGCCAGCAAATATCTCCTAAATGAAATTAAGGATATGGCATGCCTTCAGAAGAAATGAATTCTAAGACCAATTTTATCAATTGAATCAATCAATTTTCCTTAAAACAACACTGTACCAGAGATCTGAATTATCTGTGGGACTCATGAGAGTTTGATCAGCAGCTGTGCTGGGGAGCTTAGCCCCAGAACACATCAGAATGACCACATATTTCATCGCCTTTTCGATCAAAGGAAAACACTCACTTATTTGACGTCGCTTTCCCACAATAATTGCATGTTAGAGAGAAAAGCAAACGAAAGCATCTGATGCCCTAAGTGAATAGGCACAATCAAAGGACAGAACAAACGACGTAGCATGCCGTTCCACCTCAAATGCTCTTGCTTCCCTCCTTTGCTCTTTTACTCCTCCAAAATGCCTTGGAACATAACCATCATTACACACTAAAATGATTCAGAGAAATTTTCACCAAACAAGGAATAAATTATGAAGACCCACAGTGAGAGTGCCTATGTTATTTCATCCTGTGTGGTGACGTGCACTATGGCCAAATATGTCAAGCAGCTACCTCTCAGAATTTTAAACTGAAACAGAACCGATGTCTATGTCTCTATTTGAGTACCTCCCGTCTTTTTGACTGTCTCCCTTATCTTTGAATTTCTTCAAGTTATTTCAGATTTTTCAGTCTTTGTATCTAATCTGGATTTCTTGTAGATTGTAGAGCTACTTTACATAGAATTTACATAGCCACATACGTAATATTTTAGGTTTTAACGGCCAGGTGACCCTTGTGTTACATTTCACAAGGAGTCTCTGAAGAGTTAAGAGCTCTGGCATTGTCTGCAGCACAGAGGAAAGGCTAGCCATGGATTCCAGCATTGCTTTTTATTATGTTGCAGCTGTACTGCACTCAATTCTACTTGGACAAATTCCTGAACAAGAATCTATTTCCCTCACTTCACTTTTGGAATAAGTACTGTTTTGGTTTTTGGCTCGGCTTTGAAGCAATGTTCTTTTTGTCAGTATTGAAGGAATGAAGGGTATATTTAAAGAATAAACTTGGGATGTGTTTGGTGATTTTGATTTAGGGTGTAGGAATAAGGTTCTCAAGGGATGGAAAACTTGAATTCTAAAAATAATGAGCATCTAAAGTTTAGTGGAGGTATTATTATTGCATTGACTCATACGGGCCTTGCTTGATTCAGTTGTCTGTTTAGGAACAGGGAATTTATTTACAATGCAACAATATTTAGAGCAGTTACAATTTATAAGTGCTTTATTCCAGTAGCTATTTAAATAAAAATATTAAAATTCAAATATAATATGTTGGTTGTCATACCTAGAAAATCCATTAGCCAGAGTTTAGTTTACTGCAGTTCTTAAACAGTGATGCAAAATCACTCATTCAGTTATGTGATCTTTGTCTGGGTGCAAAACCTGAATAAATTAAGTTTTCTTAATATGTAGGTCACTTTAATCTACCCATAGACTATTTTAAAAAGACAGTTCTTGACTGCCATTTTGTCTTTGAGGCCTTAACAGAATTAAACTTCAAGACGCATGAGATTTGATGTTTCTCAAATAGGACATCCGTAGGTTGCTTATCCCATCCAATCCCTGCACTACGAACTGTATTAACTCCATGGTGCCTGGGGACACTGTACAGCAGAGTCAGGTTTTGGATCTCAACATTTCCTTTGTTAAATAGCAACATGGAGAGAAAACAGAAGTACAACACAATTATAGCTTAAAGTTACCACTTTGTTCATTGCCTAAAGGCATTTACATACATTTAATGGTATGCTTCACTGCTGGGTGAAGGTAATTCATACAGCAGAACAAAATCTTCCAAAGAGGTTGGCCAAGAGTTGTTCTTCAGTTGCACTGTGGCTTGCAATTATGGAGTTAGAAAGAAGAAATTTTGACAAAAAAGCAAAAATAAAGTAGACCCTAAACCAGAAAAATCAAAGGAAACAAAGCTAATTTTCTGACAGGGTGAATTATTGACCATTCTTGTCCATAATGGATAAAAAGTTATTTCAGATTTCCTTTGGAAAGGTCAGCTTTCAGAGTTAAATCATCTTTTGGTTGATGCCAGTAACTAATCAGACAAAGCCCTTAGCAGAAGGTGTGAAACAGGCTTTTCATGAGAGACTCTACACGCCTCTGCTTGTAAGAAGAGGTATACATTGACCAATGACTTTCACTGGTGTGTTTAAAGACTAAGTTTTGGGCAATCACCTAATAGCAGGTCAAGCAACAACACCCTTCACACAGGCTGGCCCTTTGCATTGCAACACCTGTGCAAATTAGGAAGCACTCCCTACCATGAGCCACACAATGTCAATCCCTCCACCCACGTTTATTTAAAGAGAGGTATTTTGGTCTGCAAGCACAGTCACAGTTTCAGCAATCCCCTTTTCCCTCTTTCTCTTATAAAACCATTAATTTGTATTATCTTCACTTGAATTATGTTGTTTTCCAGGAAAGCAGAACATTTTATCTCTTTCTTAATCAGGAGAATAAGAATTTGTTACTGTATCCCTAATCTGACCAGCGCTGCTAAATTGGTCAATTTATGTACCTTTTTGCTCTCTTAAACACACTTTCTTCCCAGAAACAAGACTTTTTATAGTAAAAGAGCGCAAAGCAAATGGTTCATTCCACTTTCCTGCCTGATAAGATTTTGCATTGAGCACATTTAAAATACTCTTTTATTGCTCTATGGTAGATTTTAGACAAACACGTTTATTTTTGTAGTGATCAAAGAGATATGGATACGTTTGTCATCTGTTACAGATCTAGAGGCAATAGAAGGAAGACTCCCCAAATCACATGAAGACATTTCTGCCCAGTTATGTATTCTTGGCTAGGTTACAGCTAAGGGGCCCAGGTCTGGCAGAAGTGACACTTTCATATACTCAACTTCATGACCACAAACAATAAGATGAAATGAAAAGGTCTGTTCTCCAGGTGCCAAGCTAAGCATACATTTTATACTTCAAGTCCTGAAAACTTCACTGAGACTTTGCTGAGTGTCCTCACTCTTTATATTATTGAATATATGTTATTGAATTATTATTATTGAATAGATGTTCAGTGGCAATTTTGCCACTTGTGACAGACCTGTGGATGACAGGTCAAATAATGGAGTGTATGCACTTGGAATATGGTGTGAGAAAGCCTGGGGGAAATTGCATTGCCTCCTGAGAAGGTGTGAAAGGACAGGCTTAGAAAGCAAGGGGACTCTGAATTGCCAGTATGTAGCCAGTATATAGGAAGATGAAGCAAAATGGCACTTCTTAACATTCTTTTCCCTTTCTGTATAAGGATAAGAACTAGGGACTCAGTCAAGACTTCAAATAACCCTTGTTCTACATTCAGGTAACTCTTTTACTTGTTTTTTTTTTCTGACAGCCCCATATCTGTAGTGCAAAGATTGATGTTGGAGTAGCACACCTGTTTGATTCACTGTTTATGTCATGATGGTGGCATGGGAGTATTTTAGAAATCACACCATACACATTGGGTCACAGGACTGGGAGCATGTTTATGAATATGTCTTCAAATAAAGAGATATTCATTGCAGAAGATATCACACATGCCTCAAGCTGCTTAAGAGTTGAAAAAGTAGAATATTTTGCATCTGGATAAGGAGCCAGATTCACAGTATAAGATAGTTATCATATATAAAATTTCAGAGAGATCAAAATATCTACCCACATGCTTATTTTCAGAGCATGGTTATGAAATATAAGCTGTCTTCACTATCTTTTCTGTGTTGCAGTGTGTGCATGTCTTTTATGAATTTCTAACCTATTTTTTCATACTGGAAACATGACTTTTAAAACTGACAGAGAAGTTTCCCTTTTTTTTTTAATTACAGGAAATATATGTCTTTAAAAGTAGATTTATATTGGTCCTGTTATTCAAAACATAAAATACCTCAAAAGCTTTGAGCAATTCTGTTTAGAAAGCTGCCAATAAAATGAGTTTCATAACTAATATCGGTTTTGTTATGAATAAAGTTGTTGAAGACACTGCCAATCATTTATTCTCCTCCAGTTCAAATGTAGATCTTTAGAGGGATAACATCTCACTACACTGACATCTGGAACATAGCAACAAAATGCTGCTGGCTCAGAGAAACAGGAGCAACATGCAATATTCATTGCCAAATGTCACTTAGCAACATAACGTGTAGAGTGGAGGAAAACTCACATCAGCTATACCCTACCTCTCCAAACAAACAAAAGCTCCTTGTAAGACATATTTTGAAAAGGCAAATTATATCATTATGCTACCTAGGAAAATTTTCTGTTCAAAATACACGGAAAAGAAGGGATCAGAATACAAGTTCTGGTTCATTCCACCAGAGAATGGATACAAGATACAGTTAGCCTTTGCATTGCAATGACAACTCCCCCAGCCCCTTGGAAAAAGGATGTTCTGAGTTAAGAGGTGCAGCTGCAAAAACTCTCTGGCATATTATTGAACTGTTGTTTAACTTAAGTTATATAGTTCTAGAGTTATATATCAGCCAAGCAAAGATTTTTGGACTTCCATTTCTTTTCTTAAGTGCCCAGTTGCCACCCTTTTCTCCTCTGAGTGCCTAGATATTTATGTCCTCTCTGAATGTGTAAAGAGCCTAAAGTTCTGAATGGACCACTGCATCCATGTGCCAAGTACAATGCAGCACAGTTTTGAGGAATTTCTCTAGTTTTTAAAAGTATCAGAGTTGCTGTTTCTCAGCCTAAGTAGATTCAGTATTTTGATTTGGATTTTTACCTGATAGACAGAAAAAAAGAGAAAAAGGTATAAAACACAGAAAAAATTTGCCCAAGGAAGATATGCTAAACCAACCAAATACTTACATGCATTTTCTACCAGATATTTTTCTAAACTGTATTTCTTCTATCTTGCCTTGGGGTTAGGCATCTTTGCAGGAACTATGAAGAAGACAAGTTGGTTTGCAGAGGATCAACAACAAATACTTGTAAAAGGTTGGCCATTAAAAGTGGCAAGAGTTACAAAGTGTTACTACTGACCACAGTTTGCAGTTTTATTATGTTTGTTTAGGGATTTATCCTATATAAAGATGTCAGTTCAGTCTTCCTATTTGGAAAAAGCCCCATAGGTTTATGCTAAAATAAAAGTCCCATTTATCCAAAGTTGAGGCATCATTAACACATGATATCATGTTAAAGCACAAGAGCACCTTCAGGTCTTGCAGAGATTGGATGCAATTCAGTAACCTAAAGAAGCAGTAATAATAACATCTGGTAGCAGCTAGGGGCTTAGCAGTTAAATGTTTGTGAGAAAGATCTAGAAACACTTGTCCAGTGCAAGAGCACTACGTGCTGTCAATGCAAAACAGTTACTAAAATACAAATGCACAGTGATGCATTGCGAATTTGCAAAAAGTTAGACAAGTATCAAAGTCATTGACAGAACATCTGTGGGAAATATTCGTTTGAGTGCTCTATTCAAATCAGGAGAATTTTTTTTCAAAACTGATGAAGAGGAACAATAAAGAATATTAGTGAAGGAATTGAAGGAATATGGAGTGGTAAACAACAATTTAAAAATTATTTTGGAATATCAAAAAAAATAGTTGAGAGATTTTGCATTATAAACTTTAATATGAAATCACAAGAGAAGTGAATTAACTTAAAGTTCTGCAACAGCATAATTGTGGAAAAGACTTAATTGATGGTACATTGGAGGGTGATCTCTTTCTGAAATGTGAACTTTGATAAGAACATAAGACTTTCCTTTTGGTTGTAGTAGTCATGCCTGAACCTCACAATAAGTAACACAATAGCTTTCCTAATTAAGGAAGTTGTAAATTTTGTCAATGACAACATAGAAATTTGCTCATTACAATTCGGCAATCATCCACATTTCCTAATTTTATGAAAACTCTCATATTATTGTTTTGTCATTGTCACCAGAAACCAGGACAAAAAGTAGAAAGAAAAGCTGAATGCTATCATGATCTTGAAATTTTATTTACTGAAAACAGGGCACTCCTACTGAAGGACTTTGTATTTACTGTACATTTCCTGACAAGCTGCATTTCACAGATGAATCCATTAGTTCTTGTCCAGATCATACAGATTTATCAAGTGGAATTTCTTAAAAGCAACACTTCAATAAATCAAGACCTTAATTAAAGGATGAGCATGAGGTGAAGACCCTGGCCCTAAGAAATGTCTCAGCTTGTGTGAAGAGGGGATCTGGTTCCACACAAACAGTTTGTGTTCAAGTTTTAGGCCTATTTTAAACTCAGAAAGAAACATCTATGTAGGGAACTTTCACATAATTTCCTCAAACAAAAGAACAAATTCCCATCTCAGTTTTCTTCAGGGACTGAAAACAGGGTTGCCCACAGTATTTGCTGCAGTACAGTTGCTGTCCTGGGCCTTTAAGTTCCATTGGATATTAACATTGCACTACCTGAGTTCATTTAGTTCTGTACTTTGGTAATGTCTTTTGGCACATGTCAAATATTAAACCTGCTATTTCTTTCTTCTCTTACTGGTTTAAACACACAGTCATAGGCAAGAAAATGCTAAGGGATAAATTTTTTAGACAACCTCAGTAAACATATAAGAAAATAGATTCTGATTTTGTGTGACTAGTAAATACATTATCACAGTGATCAAATTTTCTGGTGGGAAAATATCCAGTTAAATTGAAATTTTTAAGAACTTTTTTTAGTGTCTATATCAATATTACTTCTGAACTTCATTACATAGCAATTAAACATCAGTCCCAGAAGTCTGTGAGTCCCTGAGACTCTTTAGAAATTATTTCTAAGAGTCTGTTATGAGAACAGACTCTTAGAAAAACCTAAACAATGCCCAAATTGAGATAAATTGTTTCATAGATACTTTGAGGCTTTGCAATGATTGATCATACTCAGGGCTTATACAAACCTAGTTTTCAGCTTAATAAGAACTTGTAGAATGTGGTGGGCACAAAAGACAACGTAACATATTTTCTTTGGATGGTTACTTGCTATGTGATGAGGATCAAGAAACACTTCAACAAATAGTGTGGGAAGGTCTACTAGATAAAAATCTATGGATGCAATTGGATAACCACCTGAAAATAATTTGTGAATAACCAAACACAGCAGATGAGACCCACAATTTGAGCTTCTTGGTCATAGAGGAGACATGGTTTGTAAGGGCAGTCACAGTGATGAAGTAAAGATTTTCTTAAGAAATATGGTCTTCCAGAATTGTTTTAGGTTTAATTCTAGTTCTTCTCATTTAATTTTTTTAATCTTCTTCAACTTTACCTCAAGGGGTTGATGTCCCTTAATGATAAGTTAGGAGTTTAATTTTAAAATAAAGCCCTCCATCCCGGTATATTGAGAATATACTGGAAGTAACTGAGTATACCACTGAGCATAGCAGTTTAATTCTTTAATGTTTTCCCTGTGTTGAAGTATTTGTTGTGAATGGTAAGAATTAAATGTAATCTTATGTCAGGATGCCTGAAGGGTCTTTGCAATCTCCTTTAAGGAGAGGCTGTAGCTTCTGAGTTGTAGTAATGCAGTGTCCTGCAGAGGTTTTTGTACACTCATCATAACACTGAATGATCAAAGACCAGGAGCATCTCTAAATTGCCTGGCACTGCTCTCTCCTCTCCTCTCCTCTCCTCTCCTCTCCTCTCCTCCTCTCCTCTCCTCTCCTCTCCTCTCCTCTCCTCTCCTCTCCTCTCCTCTCCTCTCCTCTCCTCTCCTCTCCTCTCCTCTCCTCTCCTCTCCTCTCCTCTCCTCTCCTCTCCTCTCCTCTCCTCTCCTCTCCAGTACAGAACATGTGATATTGAACTAGACTATTTTAACCTCTGAATTTTGCTTCTTCTTCCATTCTCAAACATCCCACTTTCACCCTGGTGGTCAACATTATTGCTCTTACCTGCTCTTTGCCTGTAGCAAATTATTCCCTTTATATATATTTGCTTTAAATGTTTTTTTCCACAGGTCACGGTATGTGAGTGAAGAAATCTTGCTCATTTTTAAGTGCCCAAGTGGCTAATTTAGCTTCACAAATTTCTGAGAGGGAGCTCAGTTGAGGTCGTTTAAAGCTTGGATTGTGTTTTCTTTTGTTTTATTTCTTTACAGCCTCATGAAATTGACTCCAGACCTTTTTACTGCACCTGGCAGAAAGCTGTAGTTGCTTTCCAGCCTCTATCTGGAAATTAAGGTCTTCTCAAATGAGACTGTTCCCTGTCAGATTTGTGTCTTTAATAATGTTAACAAGAGCTCTGTTCCCCACTCTCACTGTACTGGCCCATGGCTGATTCCCAGGATTGCAACAACATAATTTTGTTGATTCTTCTTCCCTTGGATGATTTAGACCCAAAAGGATTCTGTTTCACCATTTATTCTGCAGAATACCACATAATTAACTTAAGATGGTCACAACTGTTTTAACCAATTTGATCATATGGTGACTGAACTGCGTATATTCTCCACCACCTGCATTCTAGTCATGAGTGTAGGCCCACTGGTTTTTGTTATAATATCCAGTTTCTCAACCCATGCTACTACTAAAGCTCTTCTATTTTGTTGTTCAAACTGGGTGCATTTACTCTGTGAACGCTTCGGTTGGGCTTTTTGAAATTAATTCTTATTGTATAGTTCCTGTGGTAGACTACATGCTTGCACAGTAATTCTCATCGGTGATTTATTTCTGCTGGAAATATTCTGTTGCCTCATAGTTTTTTTAACAATTTTCATTGTATTCTCTACATAATTTCCCTGTACATTGCAATCAAGTGAAGAAATTACATAATTTGTCTCCTTTTGATTTTTTGTTGCAAGCTCCTCTGAGCTACAATGCTGTACCACAGAAAACTGTGTGCCTTGTTGCACAGGCGTTACCCTGTAAGATAAGAGTTCTCTCCAAGAAGGTATCCCACAGTTCATCACTGACACCTTTCTTTTGGTCACTTCTCAAACTGCCTGAGGTTGCTAAGAGCTGACATCTTGTTCTGCAAAGAAATAAAGTTCCATGGCATATAAACTGATCTTCATTTCTTTCCATACCTTGCTTGGTTTCATGGTGTGACAATGAGCCTCATATTCCCATCTCACACCTTGGTCCTACAAGACCCCTCCCCTTGCCCTCTGAACATTCCTCCGCTTTGTCTTCATGCAGGCCTGCCTGGGTGCAGGCTGGTCCTTCCTCCTGCCCTTCCTCTTCTTTGCCTGTGCCATCTCATGATCTCTTGCAAATTTTTTGTTAACTCCAGGCCCTAGCTCTTCACCATTCCTTCATTTCTTCTTGTGGGGTGACTGCTCTATTGTATTTCCTGTTCACAAGGAGCCCTTGAGCAGCCAGTGGGTACAGATGTGAAGAGCACTCACGGGCACCACGCACTCACTGGTGGCCCTGATGTCCCCAGCACAAGACACCCACATTGCAAATGTCTCTACTGCCCTTACAGCACAGCCAGAGGCACACTCCTGCTCTCTTGACATGCTGGACATTCCAGGACATTACAAGAGTGAAAGTGGCACAATTTGATATCAAAGACTGCTTCACCTGTGTCTGTCATATGATGCAAAATTGGTTTCATACCAGGCAGAATTTAAATAGGTTTACTTGAAAAATGAAAATGTGGAATTTGTAACAAAGTTATGAAAAAAAATGGAGCAATAGGATCATACTCCAGATGCTTTTTAGCTGCTCTAATTTCTAAATGAGTTTTTCAGGTTAAACTGAAATGGCCTCTGCAGCTCACCTCTGCACTCTTCCTTCTGCTGCAGAATGCCTGTGCTGGGTGAGCTGTTCTTATCCATCCCAGCAACACAAGCTGGTTTTCTTCCTTTCTTATTTGCCCAAAGAAAACTTCCTTTATCAGAGTGTTGGGCAATCTCAGTGGTATTTTCTGTGGAATAAACGATTTCTTTTGTCCTTTCCCATTATATTATTTTCACTAACATTTCTTATATTCTAGTTATCTCATTCTGAGTTTGGACTGTTTTTTACTGTTATATTTTTCTGAATATAGTATAGTAAATAGTGAAACTGAAATATCTCAAGCACAGACCTTTGATCAACTTCAAACTACTTCAAACGGTGCCTCCAAGCATTGTTTTAAAGTAAAATGAAATTGGGCCTAGGAACTCAAAGAAAGACACACACCTGCATGCAAATTTACTTCTGAAAGGAATCTCCTTCTTCCCAGCTGACAGGTATTCAGATAAAGATTCAGGCCCCAAAACAATGGTTATCATTAATTTTTTTTTTCATTTTAAAAAGAAAAGTTTCCTATTTGATTTTTGACCCTATTTGATTCATGTTTTGAAGTTTGTATCTCCGCAAAGGTGAAGCATAGAGATTTATTTTTAAATTACATTTTTAAAATGTCAGGATTAGGGTTTCAGACCATTAACTTTCAAACAAATTCCAGGATAAGCAGATATTATTTTACTGAGAGACTAAAATGAAAATCTCTGCTTTTTCTATATTATCAAAATGTGTGTTTTGACATTATAATTTGTGTTACTTTGGGAAGAAACCACCAATATATTATGAACTGTAAGGGTTTGTTCAACACTTTAATATTTTATATCTATAAAAATGCTTTTTGTGAATGGAGATATTTTTAAAATGTTAGTTAAGTGAGATGGATACAGGCCACTGAAGATGAATCTGTAGAATTATGTTGCACATAAACTTTGGCAATAGACATTTTAGGCTAATTTGTTGACTGAAGTTGCTGATTTGCTTTTTAATCAGTACATAAATATTGCACTGACACTCTTTGGAATTCTAATACTCTCTTCTGGACCAGCATACCATACTTGTTTTTGGGGCCAATGTATTCTCACTGCTCAGGGTGATGCTAGGAGCTATTGAAATTGTGGAATTTCATGGCATTGGCCTTTCAAACGTCCACATTTCTCTTTGTGATGTTTCTGTGATTAGCCTGGGTTTGCATTAGGAGTGGATATAGGAGTGCACAGCACTGTCAAGTCACTATCAGCTACTACAGAGGGATCCTTGCACTACAGAATGCTGCTGACATCTGTGCATACACAGAAACCATAGCAGGTTTCTGCAGGGTCTCACAGCCTTATCTTGGAAGCCAGCTGCTGTAGTGTTGAGCAGATTTGGTTTCAGACAGAGGAGAATGGAGGAAATGAGAAAGAGTAGCTACTTGTGGATTAACTTTGCCTGGAACAGCCTTATTAAGAACAGAGCCATTTCTGGTCTCATCTAACCAGCGCTGTTCAGTAACATTGCTTTTGTAACAATTAGCACTATAGATGCTTATATTCAATTTTTTTTTTTTTTTTGTGAGTTAGGTCTTTGGACATAGTTGAGTTATACAGCAATCTATCCACAGGGGTATTTACGTAGAGTATACCAAACACTCTGCAACTGCTGAGTGTGCTCTAGGTGCATTTCTGTCACAGGTGGAGGGCTGCCCTTCATAAAAGAGAAGTAGCAATATGTCAGGTGATATAAAGCAGCATGATTTAACAAACTTTGGTTGTAAATAGGACGGTAGTTTAACAAGATTTGGTGGTAAGGTACAGTTGATAAGGTCAGACAAATCTTTCAGAGAGACCCTCCTGCTGATTTTGGAAGTTTAGAAATGATCGTCTTGCTTTCTAAACTCCTTCTCAGAAGGAAGTATGGGTGCAGCTGAATCCAACTTACTTCCAGACTTGGTCAACAGTTCACATCTAAAGGATTATATGTGCACATTCAACCTTTTATATCAGCTAGCTAAGATTTCAAATTTTCAACATGTTTCTTCCCAAACTGCTTACAGAGTAACAGATGCAATTAGGATTCTCTTTGACTTGAGGAGTGCAAATTGTGTCTACACAGGGGAGATCTTGGCATGCAGCCCACTGGTGTGCAGTAGATCTCAATAGGTCCTGGGCTTCCCACAGTTTAAGGAGTAAGATAATGGACTCATAGTTGTATCTGCATATCAACTGCAAATGTTTCTTCCAAAGCTGGCTTGACTGGGACATTGACCAGCACTGTGGTTAGGTGGATGCATTGCTCAAACTAGCCTTTGGCTATTGTGTTCTTATCTGTCTCCCCCAAGTCTGAGTTAGATAGAGCCCTAATGACAAAACACACCATTGCAACCAGCACTGGTGATTACCACCTGGGCGGATGATGGGATATAAAATGGGATATATTTGGATATATATGGGAATGGAGAGGAGAAGCACACCCATATAATTTCCTTTGCAAATCTTGAAGGCTACATCTCAGTGCTTCATTATTGTCTGAGCTGATGAGAAACTTGCCTACCATGTGGATTCAATGCCCTCCCAGCCTGCACAGTGTGAGTGTCACCTTGTCCCATCCTGAAGGACTCCCATTATGTCAAAGAGTGGGGTTGGAGACTTAAATGTGTAAAGAATAAAGGCATGGGGTCTGGTTGTCAAACCTTCTTTATTTGAGACATAAAAGTGTTCTCTGATGGGGGGCAGAGACCATTAGTCATAATATGTGATTTTATTAAAACCACTCAAAGGGCATCGGACAAATGAAATAAAGAAGAAAATACAACAATTAGCAACAGATTTACAGAAGTTACGTAAATGGACATAAATGCCACAAAAAACAAAATCTCCAATAAGGGCAGGAAACTTTAAAGTGTTGGAAATATTTTCCTGGAAAGATGACAAATGAATCCGCAGGCCTGGGTGTTGGTGGGCATGCCACACTTGTGTAGGTCATGCGATTCACCAGGGATTTTCTCATGGCCTGCATTTGTGGCAGCACAGTGCTAACTCTCCACTTTGTCACTAACTATACCTGTCAGGGCATCTTGGAGGTAGGTCTTTGCAGAATCTGGAATATTGATGAGAAATGTGTTGGGAGGAGGCAGATGTTTTGGACTGGTAGATGCTCATTTTGTCCCACAACATTCCCTTGACACGTGGCCCAGTCCTGCTGTACCTTGATGTCTGACTTCCCTCAGGAGCAGGAAGATGGCTTTGACTACACTCCCCATTCTATTCTTCACGTTTTCCCGCATTTCAGATAGAATCCCACTTCCCAAAGGTATACATATTAGTCTACCAAAGTTTTGATTCATTCTTCATTTCCTTTTGTCAGCAATCCCTCATATAAACAAAGTAAAACAGTAATTCCATTAATTATAGCAATAGTAATGCCAATGCCATTAAAATAGCAATAATAGTTTTCATTGGTCATTTGTTAGCCTTATTTTACCCCAAAGACAACAGGAAGACCTTCTTTGGACAGAAAGGGTGATTGTAAAGAACTGCAAAATCGGAAAATGACGTATGAGGAAGTTATAAAAATCTAGTCCAGCATCTTTTCTTCTAAAGTGGATGTACAGCAGGTTAACAGAATCCCTGCAGTTTATCAGTTATCAGAACAAATAATAAAATACAGGAGCAGATTAGGAATAACACTTTATTTTTTTCCTTGCAAATTTTTGACAACAAGTTAGACAAAATATCCCTGAGAAACCAATCAGTTAAAACTCATCTTGGTCCAGTACTGTAGAAATTATCTCGATGGTCTTGGGACAGAGTGTCCCCATCTAATATTAGTTTGAAATCTGACATCAAACACTACAATGCTACAAGATCCAAAACATTTGGAATAATCACCTACGTTTGAAATTCTAAACTTTTGGTGTTTTCCATGACTAATTCTTGGTTTTCTTCAGTTCCAGAGCCTCCCAGTTTCTTGCCATGAATCAAAGGAACTCCTCTAAGGCAAAATTTCTCAACTATGAATCATTCTAATGAGATTGTTCACTAATAAAACCTCCTCACATTTTTGGTCTTTTCTCCTTAGCATTCCTTCTTTCATGTACTCATCTTATCTACAAATATGATACTGTCACTCTTCAGTTTTTTGCAATTCTCTACTTTCTGTAGCTTTCCTTATAAAGAAGCCTTCCTATTTAACAGGTCTATGCAACTTTTTAGAGCTATATCCTGTTTCACTTGTGTTTATGAAAGATGAAAGAAAATCTAATGGTTCTGACATTTAACTTTACTTCTTTCATTAAAAAAAGCTTGTATGTTCAAAAACAATGTCAAGGATGGGAGGTTGAGCAACCATTTCAAATAATGCAGTATGGACAAGGGATGTTTGCCAACCCCACTTCTGTTAAGTCTCCCTGTGGACCTTAATGGGAGGTGGACTATAGACTACCCTATTGTGGCAAATAAAGCAAAATTTCATGTCAGAAACAAATAGAAAAGGCTTCAGGAAGAATGTTCAGATGTCTAAGAGAGGAATGGTATAATCATGTCTTCCCTAGCAGGTCTAAACTGCCCAGCACAAGAAGGCTTTTCAATAGCCCATTATCTCCCCAGCTGAAACTGATGCTTCAAAAACAGATCTACTCATGTCCTAGTAGATGCATTTTTCCCTCCTTACCTGAATTCCCATAGTCTACATTACTGTCAGGCAGTAAGGGCTTTTTCCCCTTCTACCAGCAGTGCTGAGCAAAACTCTCCTTCTTTTTTTTTTTTTTTAGGAAAGCATCAGCTTACTCTGTGGTTTGAGTCACAAACAGTTCTGATCCATATGCCATAGCTCTGGTCCAAAAGCTGTAAATTTGTGCTGCTGGGATGCTGTTGCTCTTTGGAAAGTTGTGTGACTGTTGTCTTCCAAAACTGTAGTTGGAAATAAAACCAATATTTACTGAGAACCTTTCACAGATGCTATACTGTCTGAGGAATCCTAGCATAATACAAAGGGATAACCTTTTCAGTATTTTTGATGGAATGTAATGGAACAAGATGAAAATTCGTGACAATGTTTCATCACTCTTGCCAATAGCTTCTAGCAAATAAGTCTCTGAGTTGATCAAACCTAAAGTTAACTTCAGACTAAGGACAAAGAAAAAGAACAGGAAATTGTATTTACAATGCTTTTAACATTTAAATTCAGTGTCAATTTAGTTTTGCAACAAGCAAAAGCATTGGTTAGAAAATGACGAACTTTTACAAAGGGATCAAGTTGCCCATTGCCCGTGTCTGGTTTTGGGGTTTTTCATAGTGTGAAGCCTAAGCATTTTGTTTACACACATTAATGGAATTTCTCAGAATTTACAGTGTGCAGCAAGGCCATTTCTTTCATGACAATTGAATATTTAATTTAACTTCCAGGTCACACTTAGTTTACTGAAATTTAGGCACTTAGTAGGGCACAACGTCACAGACTGAAGAGGTAGTGTCAGATTAACGTCAGACTCAAAGAGCGGGGAGTCCTAATTATATCTGAATCGCCCACTACTCATTATTAACATTACTGGTTCTTTGGCATATTATTTATTTAGCATGTATCAGTGAAAACTGTTTGGCCTGATAGATGCTCTCTCTTACTAATATTTTCTAGATAGAAACTGCAAAACCTGTCAGTGGAAGTCGGGTTTCCTGTGTTGACCTGCTGTACACAGAGACCTACAGATCAAACTGCTCTCAGGTCACCTCTGCTACCACAAACATCAGTGGGTGTGGAAACAGCAAGGCAAACACAATAAAATGCAAACCTCAAATATAAGCAAGGGTGTAAGCCTTGGGCCTTCACAGTATGGAGGAAAAGTGTCCAGTGGAAAGAGTGTCCAGTGAGATAACCCCTGTTTATACTGTGCCTAAAAGAAAAAAGTAATTCAACTATCAGCAGGACTGAAGGAGTTAGGTTTCTTATACTTTTGTATAATGGATGCAGAGAAGAGAGAAGAGAGAAAAGAAACCCTGAGACCTAGTCTTTGGTGTGCTGCTACTACCATGCTTTCCTTTTCATGCCATTTTTTTCTCAGGAGTTATACCATCAACCTTCTGGCATGTTTGAGACTGATAAACAGGGTAAAAAGTTACCAGGAAAGGCAAGGGCTGTAGGGTACTTCTACAATTGCTCTTTCCACAAACCCATGAAGGACATGATCTCACAGTTCTCATATTATTAGGAAATCAGGCTAAAAATACCACACTTTTCCACAGAAATGGTAAGCTTTGCCCAGGACACAGCTGTCACTGGGATGGGAAGGGAGCAGAACAAAGAGGACATGGTGGGAAGACAGCATGAAACTTCCCTTGGGCTTGTTTACCCCAGCACAATGTGCCCTCCAGTTACACCAGCATAACAGATGTTCCCTAAAATAAATGGTTTCAGGAAAGGGATGGAGATTTTCAATAGGAGCCATGCATTTGGGAGCTGGGCATGATTGTGGGATTGTGTCAGATTCTGTGTCTGGCTCCATGACAGAGGCAAACCCAGGTACTTCTCACTCAGTTTGCAGCTGTGACACCCATCCAGCTGGTGTGAGAGATCTTGTAGTCCCCAACAGAGCAGAATGGCTGATTCTGGTCATGTGCTGTGCAGATTTTTGTCTCTGGCTCATTGGAATCACACTCCTGCCATACGTCTTCTGGGGGTGAGCTGGTGCTACACCTCTGTGACAGGGGAAACAAGTCACCATCTCAGAGTCTCAGAGTAGACTCTGCTCAGTCTACTGATAAACTTGTGTGGCAACAAGTCAAGAAAAGAGAAACTACAACCAGCAGTAGGCAACTTGCCTTGCCTTTTATTGAAAGTGAGAAGAAACTGAGCAGATAGGGTCTGCACACCTTCCCAGGGCACAAATGGGTGTCCTAGAAGGTGCCTGTGTTTGGTACAGAGCAGATGAGAGAAGAAACCCAGAGAGCATCCCCTCTGAGCGGTGCCAGTTTGCACAAAGCTGAATCTCAGAGAAGAAAAATTTATTCACAAAGAAAATACCTGCTTTTACGAGGAAATCACAGAGAGGAGACAGAATAATCTGCTGCAAGTTAAACCAAAGCCCAGAGCCATTTGAAGTATGAAAGGGTTGAATTGACATCAGAGGCTTATCGAGCAATGAATAGTTGCTTAATCATGAGGGCCAGAAACAAAAGCATTAGAAAGAGTTAGCCAGGAAATTTTTCTAGGAATGTCTGCTATGTTTCTCCCCCATCACAGGTAAAAAATACCTATTTGTAAATATTTATTTGATGAGTGGCAACCAGTTAATATGATTAAAACCATTCCTAATGCGCATCTGAATGGAAACTCAGTCACAATAACAGTTACAGCTCTTGTAAAAGTGAAGAATCTGTTGTGAAGGACAACCCATGGAATCTGGTAACACTTTTTAAATATTTAGGTAGCTATATAGCTGACACTGAAAACTCCTTTTAGTGTTGAAAAAATCCTGGTAATAACTTTGTTCAAAAATAAAGGATGAAATAGGCTTTTTACTTTAAACCCAACTAAAGCTCAGATGAGCTATCTTTTTATTTGGGTCTCAAACCCTAGCAGTTTTTGTCAATGAAGAAAATTTTGACCATGCACACTTAGGCATCTTAGAGGTTTAACATACAGAGTTGTTGCTCTATTTTCCTCCACAAAGGCACCAGCTCCCTGGCAGGATCTGGCACACTTTTGTAGCATGCTTCAGCAATTCAGATATCAGGACTATCCTTCCAGTCACAAAGGTACTGCTCCTCTGCTTGGAGGAAGCTATGAGCAATGAATGACATTTTGCTCAGAGTACAAAGCTTTACATGACAAAAAGGCAGCCTGTGGTGATGATGAGTTAATAACACTTGATGAAGACAGAAATAATGGAACCAACATGTAATAATGACCCAAAGCTGCGTAGCAAGCCCCACTGTGTCTGGCTTTTGTCTGCTTGAAGAGAGCACATCCTTGGGCTCCTGATGTACTTTTTATGAAGCTAAATTCTTGGCTTCAGCTTCTAAGATCCTTCATTAGCCATTATGCTCCCATGCCTCTGATTTCCTTTCCCTTTCCACTGTGTTGTATCAGCACTCACAGCCTCATATCCCTTTAATTACATTACCTCACAATCATCTTATTGGTGTTATGCTTTTTTGCAATTATTTTGTCCTTTCCTTCCTACAGGCATGCCAACACCAAAACATACTTAAACCATCATGGCAGAGGCACACACACAAACATCACAACTTGTCTCTCCATGCTTCTCTTTAGTTTCTTTTTCTGTATTCTCTTGGTGTCTGATCTCTCTACTGCTCTGCAGATGGATGTCTGGGCTTTGGGAAATGCAAAGGGTGCAGAAAGACCACAGCTCTTGCTATAAAAATTTTGGAAGTTTAATGGAAGAAAAATGGGCTGAGCCCTCAAAGAAACAATAGAGCTACCCTGTCCCTGTACCACTGCAGTACTCACATAATAAAATATCTAACTACTAAGCCCAAGTTAGGAGGCTTCCTTCACTCCTCCTAAAATCACTGGAGACCCAAAAGTACCTTTGCAAGCAGTGTTTCAGGACACATCCTGCTTTGAATTCCTCTTAAGGAATCAGTTTCTTTCCATTTGTTCTATATGTGGGGAACAGGTTGGGGAGTTCAGCCTCCTAATGCTGATCTAAATGTGCAATACAAGCTTCTGGGCAGTGGATGGAAATCTTCTTGTCATCCTAACAATTTTGGGAGCTCATGGAACTGGCTTGCTTTGCAGCCAGGAGAGTTGGCTGGCCAAAAGAGGAGGGCATATTCAACCCACCAGTAACCGAGCTCTTAACGCCCCTCTTCTGTTATTTTTTATTGTATTTCATCCAGGTGCAACTGGTGACACATGTTCTCCTAAATCAGAAATATTCTGGGCACAGGAATATGCTGATTTTTAATGTTGTGTAAGGTGTAAATCACATAATACAAAACTACCACTAATAATTATAGCCAGAGCAGGATACTGTTCACATTATATCCCAGGATACCAAGTATTGTGGTTACAAAAAAAAAGATCTGTTTTCTTCCTAATAAGAACATTTAATTGAAGATGAAGACAGGATATGAAAAAAAAATAAGTGCATATGAAAAAATCTAAGTGCAATAGTATTTCTTTGTGATGTACTTGATGCCTTTGTAGATGTAAAAACTGTTGCGTAAACTGAGACTTTGCTGTACTATAAGGCAGTGGGTCAGAAAGAAACCCATGGAACAGTATTGCTGAAATTAAAAGAAAGTAGTAACATTTTGAATTCAATGATGCTTTGATCTAATTTAAACCTTCTTCAATAATTGTGGATCCACATCACCCAAGCCATATGGCAGGATTCAAGAAAATGGAAGGTAATAAAATAATAATAATGCTTTCATCATGCTTGACTGAAAACTGGAGGTAGACTGAAATCTTTTTAATTTTAATTGCCTTTTGATATTTAATTTGATTATTTGATCAAAAGATTCTGGGTTGACTCTGATAGTGCCATAACTTGGCTTTAAAAGATCTTTGTATTGATGAGACTACTAAAAGAAAATATCACAGATAAGAGTGCATATAATATAAGAAGCTAGCTTTGGTATAGAGGTAGGGATGGTACTACAGAACAAATTTATACATGAATTTACAGTGCTTGAGCTTTATTGCTTAGTTACAGGTGATTTGAAGACATTTTTTCATTGCAAAAGTTAAGTCGGGCAAATTCTTCCTACTGGGTTTTCTGTTCATTGTCCTGATACCTCTCAGGCCAGTGAAAGAATTTTGTATTTACTGAACAGACTGCTTTGGACTTTATACAAATGTAAAATTGATGTGGCTGGAAAATGAATATTTATTAGTGAATTGAATTAACCTGCAGGAGAAATGGCATTAAAAGATCTATTTACTGTTAAGAAATAGATAAAAGGAGATAAAAGTATTTCAGAAGTATTTCTGTGGAGCACATCCACCTACAGCTGGTCAGTGTTTTGTGATGGCTGCTTCGTCTTTGGAAAGTTCTGCTTTCAGTTTGGTTTCCCTGGGAACGATTTGTAAGAGATAGTCTCTGTTGTGCTGTCTAGAGGCTTGATTATTCATCAAAATACCCATGATATTCCCTTGAGACACAAATGCATTCATATCCAGAGATAGCTGATATCCACTGGCCTAGCTCACAGAAAGGCTTAATTTAGCAAAAAAACAGCTGACCATGTTGCTCCACCACTCAGATAGTTGTTTTTCTACTTGGTTTGTAATACAAAGTTACAAGAGAGGGGTCCCAAAAATTCTGTTTTCAAGATTAACCACTTCAGGAAATGGGTGTTTTCCTCCCAAAACCAGATGACATTAAAAAAAAAAAAAAAAAAAAAAGAACCTGTTTATTTTAGCTTCTCTTGCCAAATGAAAAAAAAAAAAATCAATGACCCCCAAAAAATAATTGCCAATAGACTAAACTTTTCTGTTCTAGTTTGAGTAAATATTTTTGATGCAAAAATAAGCAGAGAATTAATTACCTGACATTGAAACTTTGTTAGAATACCTATGGCGAATGTCACTTCTAAGGGCCTAGGGAAAACTGTTCCATTAAAAAATACATTCATTTCTGATGCCACTCGTATTTCAAACAACCTTATAAAGTGTTATACACCGTAGTTTTAAACTCTGACTATTCAAGTTCATGGGGCTGATGTAACACCACAGATTCCCAGCCCTTTTTTGCACTGGTGCACAGTAGGCTCTAATCAGGCAATGCTGCAAGCAAAGTGAGCTCCAGTCTTGTCCACGAACTTGCCAGAGTTCAAAGTTCTCCAAGCAGAGGTTGGAGATGAGGATTGGTGAATGTTGCTCATGTTCACTAAATCTGTCACCAAGCTGGAAATTTGCTTGGAACAAAAGTGTCAATTTTTGTGTGAAAGGGATGTCTGAACTGAAATGGCAAAATCTAAAACATCTAGATATTGAGCATCCTGAGCTCAGTGAAGTCCCTAGAAGTTCTGAGTGAGAAATACTTCTTGCAAGGCATTGAAGGAAGTTTATTGCAAAACCTATTGAAGTATAAAGACTATCACTGATTCCAGCAGGCATCAGATCAAGCTCAGTGTGAATGAGTATCAGAGAATGTCTACATAGCCTTTTGCAGGCAGAATACAAGTTTTTCTGCCCAAGACTTGAGCCAGTTGGATGTATGACAGCCTTGAACTGGAAGCCATGTTACTGCATTTACAGCGCCGAGCCCAAGCTAGAGCTCCTGCTGAAAGACAGAAAATATCAATTTGTGCTCAGCAGAGTGCTCTGTCCAAGGATGCGTAGCATGAATGCACATATGCTCAGAGCTCAGACAGAATGATTTCATGCTTGCCTGCAAAGGACCACGTAGAAAAATGTCTTGAAAGGAGAAGGAGGTCTCAACTCTGACGTGAACACTAAAATACTCACTCTCCTGGACCCAGGGAAACTGAGGAAAAGAGAAAGATAGGCTCTTTCCTACCAATGTTTTTCTAGTTTGTTTCTTAGACGGAAAGAAAAGAGATAGCAACAGGGCTCTGTAGATGGAAAAAAATAAATTTAATTAAATTCCAAACCCACAAAATTATCAACTTTCACTGGTATGAGCTCTGCAAGCCCCCAAACAATACTTTAAAGTGTTTAATTTTTTCACATCAATTTTAATTAAGCTCTCATTAGGCTCTTATGCCCCTAGAATTTGGCGAACAAAAGAAGCTGCCTTGCCCAGTGAGTTTCCCAAGCTTGCACGGCTCTATTCCTAAGGAGATTTATCACATTTTTTTCCTCCTCTTGAAAGAACCTTACATGAACCAACTCAAATGAAAACCACATGGACTAAAAAAGACTTCATCATGCCAGATACCTTTTTATATCCAAAGCAGTGAACTTGTAGTCAGTTTGTCCTTTCATGTGTTGTTTTTTCTGGCTTTGGGACCTAAGAATGATTTTTTACTACGTGCAGTAGTAAAACAACATATTATGCAATTCTATTTTTCAGGGAGAACACTATGTAATTCATAGACTTTGCAATGCCACATTTTCTGTTCAACAAATACAAAAAGTGGCTTCTCTTTCCCTTGTGGGCAGACATCTAGAAATTTTTGTTCAGCAGATGATATTCCAACTTATTTATTTGGGGTTTTGGAGTTTTAACTATTTCAAAAGTGACTGCATAATGTAGCAATGAACAGCTTCCAAACTGTATTTTTATCTCTGTCATTCAAGAACCTGGCACACACAGGGTTGATAGCTTTTATCCTTTATTCCAGTCAAAAAATTCAGGTGAAGACACAACATACTGTGACTAGCTTGCAGCCCAACAGATCTGATATATGAGGAAACTCTTTCCATAAAATGCACATGATGAATTAGCAGCTGTGTTGAAATAACTTGTTGGCAGTGTGCTCACTGGGATGATTCTGAAGATTATGCCATCTTCCAAGGAATGCTTTCAGAACTCTCATATTTTCTAAAGCCAATCTCTGAAAGAGTTAGCTAAAAGTACAGTTTTTAAATTGATGCTTTTGTTTTTTAACTTGAAAGTCATAATTCCAGAAGACTAGGCCTCTAACCCTTCTATGGATTCATGTGGTGCCTAGTATCTCTTCTGCATGCAACTTGCTAGGCATGTGTTCATATGATGGACACTTATTTATTGATCTTCCCAAACCAAAGCACACAGCTAAAGAATTGTCTTTAATGTGTAACTGGGAATATTTTCCCAAAGAATTCACTCATCTATAACTCAGAAATTTGAAACATGATGATAAGGAAGATAAGACTACAGAATGTCTTCTACTCATGCTCAGCAGTGGTGCTAAAACAAAACACAGCTGAGCCTCCTCCAAGTCACGAAAATCCATTTGCAATCTTTCCAGACAGGTTCATGGAGGAATAATTCATTTATTGCTATACAACAATACTGCATCAGGATCGGGAAACCTTTGGGTTCTGGCTTGATAGAGACTATTATAGTCTTCTTTACATGTCTAATTTTCATGTCATGACCCTTCTGTTTAATGTGTGGGTGTCTTTGAAAGGGAGGATCAAGATCCTAGAAACAGCTAGTGAAAGAAAAACCCAGAACTTCATAGGCTGGTCAGGATTGACAGGTAGTGAGGTGTTCACTGAAGATATGTTTATGCCTTCCCCTGGAAAGAAAAGTGCTACAGCAGTCCTTCCCTCTGCATCTGGATATCCTTGTTTATCTCAGTTGACCCCCAGTTCATCCCAGCTAGCAACTGAGAGAGGCATCAGTGGCAAAAAAGATAATTACATAGAAAAAAGAGCAGGCTGAATTGTAAAGTATGCAAAAAGGATACCATGAGACACTGTCACCCTCAGCCACCAGACCAGCCCTCCAGGACAACTGACCTTGACTGCAAGAAGGCAATGACAGTTGCAATGGAGGTTTTTCCAAATTGTCTAGGGAATATGTGCCTGTTGGGACCAGAATATCTTCCTCCAATACGGTTCTGGAGATCTTGTTGGTGTTCAAAACCATGAAAAGGACCAATCAGCATCCGGTTAATATGTGAGGAATAGAGCTCACAATTCCTGTATCTTGCTGTCTGTTTCTGAGCAGACAGGTAGTCTGCTGAAGAGGCTATGCCTTTGTCCTGTTTGTGGTTATGCAAGCCTAATGTTTGACAGCCCCAAAGGTGTTGGAATAAATACACTCTAGACTGAGTCCACTGGATCTTGTAGCAATTTGTACCTTCTAAGCCAACACATCACAGCTATCAAGTGGGACAGGGCTGTGCTCAGGCACAAGTAGGAGGGAGTGCTAAGCACACCACACCATGTGGCAAAAAATGAATTTCTGGCCTGCCTTGTCTGTGCTTCTTTACTTTAAATAATGCTCTTGAGAAAAATTAGAAGAGAAAACATAAGAGGAGATATTATAAGAGATGGCAAAGATGCTCTTCAGTTTGCATTTTCCTCTAGCTGGCCATAGTGTCAGAAAGTTTATGATGGAATTGAGCAACCTTTCCAGAAGACAAAGGGGTATTTTGCCTCTTATGCAGACCCCTATTCATGAACTCATATTCTTTTAGCTCTTTGCCCTAATTCTTCCAATTCAGATGGGATTCATAACTTCTCTTGCAAGAAGACCTTCCTTTCTGAGGGTCCCCTTGCATCTGTTCTCCCAGAGGAGTATTCCTTTTGACTTGAGTTTCCAGTTGGACCCTTGTCATCTTTCCCATAAGTATCCAGCCCCATAGACATCAGTGACATAAATTCCTGTGGTATGTAGTAATAGGGGAAGAATACTGACAGTATACTGACTACCGTCCAAGTGAAGTGAATGACTTAAGATATGTCACATTAATCTCTAAGAGAAAGTTGCTTTTATAGTCTTCTGTACTGTGCTTACACAAGGTAGGATGGTTCCTGGCATTATATGAAACTTCAATTAATTGCTGCATTTGAAACAATTTGATAAATGCAAATGTGTGAGACATCACTCACTCTCTGTACTGAAAGCATTGTCTGCTACACTTTGGATCAGAGTGGAAACCAACTGACTTCAGTTGGCTCCCACTGTTCAACCATGCCAGGACAAGCAGACTAGGAAACAACCAAAAAGGAACAGAATCAACCAATGAAAAAGTACCTCTTTACCTCCTCTCAGTGCTGTTACACTTCTTAATATTGAAAGTCCCATATTCTTATTTTAAATCTGTATATTACATAATCTCCACCATGATTTCAGCAGTACAGGCAAGCTTGGAGGATCTTTTGAAGCAGGTTATTTACTCAGTGATATTTCCATGGTTGTGTGTTGTAAAGATCTCCATACTTTTCCAGAATCTTTAGGAAGTAAATCTTACTAAAAAATCAAAATGACTTCTGATTGACCTCTACATCTTCTGTCCACTATTTGTTTTGAAATCTCATAATTTGTAACACGTCCAGTATTTTGCCTTGACATGTGGTACAATTCCTTTTTCCTAACTAACTGAGTACAATTTCTTGGATCAGACTGCTGCTGTGAGATCTCTATGTTAATTCCGCATTCACCTTCTGGAAATATTTAACAATATTTAATTAAAATTTACTCTGCATATCCCTTTTTGTAAGACAGTCTACAAGAATGCTTTGTGGGTGAACCTGCATGAAAATAGACCGAATCATTTAATTTGGCAAAACAGAAAGATTTTCATAGAAAGTTGGTTGCCTGCCTGTGCTTCAATATACTGTATGTACCATGTTGCTGTAAGATGCTCAGTAAGCCACTTAACTTTACAAGTTTAATGCTACACTGTCAGTTAAACACTTTCCCCCCCAGTTTTTGTTCTTTTTAGGAACATGTTTAAGGACAAAAGATTTAATTTCTTCTTAAAATAATTGAAAGGGATATTCTGTGGCTTTTGATAACCTTTTGGTTCAGCCTCAGTGGAGAATTATGCAGATGGGAGAAGAACATTAAAGATACTATATGGCTGAGACAGTTCAGGATTTCTCCCTTCAGAGCCTATTTCACATTTGCAAAGGAATCCACTGCCACCTTACAGTATCTCTTACTATCAACTGGAGAACTGTTCCAAGACATCTCCCAGGCTGAGAACAGTAGAGATGCTCTGCTCACTGGCAGCATTAAGAAACTATGTTTTTTGGCAGACACATCATCTTCCAGTATAAATCTGTGGACTGGGATAGACATGAGGCTTTCCCACCATCTGGGAAAGCCTGTTACTCTGCCACTCTTGACAGCTGGATTTTAAGCTGGTCCCTACATCTTTAGGAAGTTGAAAGAAACAGAAACAAGGGCCAAAAAAAAAATCATTGCCTAGACTGAAGGGCATCTCTCAGGATGACTGAGCTCAGCAGATCACCTCACCAGTGCCCCAACCTGAACTATGCAGACAGTTTTATAGCTGTTGTCCAGTGGCTGCAACAAGTGAGTGATTGGAGTATATCCAGACTAGGAACTTTCAAGGACTGCCATGTAAAGCAAATGGTAAACTTTTTCCATCAACATGTACAGAAAAACTTGCAGATAAACCAGAAGGTTTTTATTTGCCCAATATACCCTGCACAAACTGAGTTCATTCTGAACCATCTGACCCCTTTTGGTGGCTAGAGGGAATAATTTCATTGTGCAAATTCCTTGTTAAAGCTTTGCAGTTAAATTTTGTGTGTGAAATAAAAGTACATCTGTGTTTAATTTTGCAAGCTTGCCATACATCATAACCTCAGAAGAACCCCTCAAGATCATGCAAATTAAAAGCAAGTATGCAGATGATTTGCATACATGTTTTTCTGGGTTAGACATTCCATTGGAATGCATTGGCAGCGAGTGGCTGTGACTAATGTAACAGAGCATTACATTTAATGTGCTGCATTATACAGTTTTATGCACAGTAATGTAATAATTAGTTTGTCAAGATATCATGCTCAGTTCAAATTTAAATAGTGTTGCTCTCTGCTGGTTAGTCTTGTGAACTACATATTTCTTAATGTGAAAACTGCCCATTGAATTGTTCTCAGAGGTAGGATTTCAGGTCCCATTCCACCAGCTGCTATCCAAGCAGAGTGATTTTGTGAGAATCCAGGAAGTACATGCAACAACAAATTGCTTTGATCACATTCACTCTTCTCTCTGGCAGATGTTATTAAAAAACAGCCTTAGAGACTTAGCTCTTATTTTACAGGATTTCTGCATGGGTCCTCATTAACCCATCTTGCATTTTTGTGTTTGATCGTTCTTCATATTCTTTTCTATTCCCTCTTCCTCCTAGATTTCCCATCTCCTGAATAAATATTCTGAAGAGCAATATTTAAGGATGTTTCTCTTACTCTTACAAAAAGGTAGCAGCCCAAACTACATTTTCTGAAGAAATAGAGCTAGTCAGCAGATTAGGTATGCTTTGATTTTACCACTTGGACTGAAATTTTAGGAGGATTTTTTCTCTGTTTTTTTTCTACCAAAACCTGACTGAGATCTAGAATTCTCAAGTGCAGTGCCAAAGTTATTCACCATGTTTGCAGGTACAATCCTATATGCTGGGTGAACTGCAAAGCTTAGGCAAATATCAGGTCTTTTAGTAGCAAAGAAGGATTTTGGTTTGCACTTGGGCATCTAAGTTAGCTTCAATCCCTGCTGACCTGAGTTGTTGACATCTTGTTTTTCTTATACCCAGGTGAGGAGCCTGGAGAGAAGACGCGGTAATGAGACCATGCAAACCATTCTGTGGCAAAGAGTGATTATCTTTTCTCTGCCTCTCTATCATAACAGGTGCGCAAGAGAGCGAGTGAAAAAAATTGAAATATGTCAAGAAGTGTGCATGCTGTTCACACTGATCATAATGTTTACCCTGGTAATGTTGCAAGTTTTGCTGATTCTGCTCTAAGAAGTACAAGCTCTGAGAGATATCACCTTTAAGTTATTTTCTTCCCACTTAGCTAGGATACATATCTTAACTCATTTTAATGTATGTATCATGTGTTGACTGTATGAAATGAATACCTGACATTTATCCTAAAAATTTGTTAGATGATTATAGATAAACCAAATTTTCAGCATAATTATTAAATAAAGTATATGTGGGATTTATTTTTTAAATTGTGTGTTCTTTAATTTACTTCAATTCTATGTTTTAAATTCAAATCTTACGAGCTATGGCATGAGTCTTTCCCTGGCTTATGTTTTCAAGTACCAAGAACATTACAATCCAGAGCTTTCGTATCTGATCCTATTTATGTCACTAGCAAGAGCTCCTTGCTGTGTTTACTTCATCACAGATGTGCATTGTAGGATTTTGAAGAGATCTTCAAATACCTCTTGGTCTATTTCTCCTTCCAAACAGACAATCCCTGCAAGTGTTCTGATTTTAATTTAAATTATATGCATCAGTTGCTGCCATAAAACAAGTTAGTTTTGGCCCTGATGTTATAGGTTGTCAGGAAACATTTTATATGGAGAAACAATGAACAATGAATATATGATATAACGTGTGGAAAAGTTGTGCTCCTGCAGTTTTGACTCAGACATTATTTCCACTTATTATGGTTTTTGCTGCCAGTGTTTTCCAAAATGGCAAAATCAGAACTCAAGAAGAAAATATGAGTGAGGGACAACATGTACTCAGAGCAGCCTGAGGGTTTATTTTGGGCTGTGAAACAGGGACACTTCAGCAAAATTTAAGTACATAATATTATGTGACAAATCTCAAACAGGGAGTGTGCCACATAATTTTACTTTAGTACCAATTAAATGTAATTTAAAGGTAATGGTGGAAGACTAAAAGATTCAGAAAATCCAGAAAAGATTGCAGGGGTGGGAGATAGCCAGTTTTTTCCCATTTATAGCAATCACATAGTAAATAATTGGGACTTTTTTCTTCTTTTCTGTAAACATAGCTAACTCCTCTATTCCAATTCGAAAGTGTTACATTTGACTAAGATAGCTTACATTGGTCATTCCACCAGGGTTCCTGACTAACAGTCAGAGCCACTGATGTACCATGCCTTTTCCTGCTTACTGGCTGCTGCCTAGGGGCAGCAGTGATTCTCTGCAATCACCATCTGCCTTTCAACCTTTTCCACATCTTTACACTTTTTTAAGCAGCTGGAGACCTTCTTGTCCTTTAAGGTCAACCCAGTGTAAATAATGAGAGCACAGAGAAGCAACTTCATCTTTACTATGGAGAAAAATCTACATCTTCTCTATAAAAAGGCAGGCCTTGTCTTTATCCAGAAAGGATTTTGCTTCTGAAAGGGTCTTGAAATTCTTCTTTTTATAGCAAACTGATTTTTATCTACATTTAAAAAAACACAACCCAAACATAACAAAACCCACAAACAAACATAATCCCCCACCAAATACATTTTATGTAAGGAACACTGCAATTTGACTGTGATAGAGTTTCATATAAGTATGTTGAACTGAACTGATGGAAAGCCAGATGAAGTACAACAGCATTTCTTTCTTAAATAGAGCTACATATTATCATGAGAAAACTAGTTAACAGGAAGTTAAAAAGGAGCAACTAGAAGACAAATTTTTATAGCTCACATGGAGAAAGTTTAAAACCACCACATCTGAGGATTGCAGCTAATGAACAGTGCTAATTAAACAGAACCATTCAATGAAAACAGAACCAGTCAATGAAAATCCAACCACAAAATAAAAAGGATTCAGCTTAATGAAACAGCCAAATTAAAGACAAAAGTAGCTCTTAAAAATACATCTTCTCAAATAGATGGAAGTCATATATAGTTGAGGGAAATAGAAAAGGGCATAAAAGCTACCAAAGGAAGAGCAAAGAATACTAAAGATGGAAAAAAATTGTAGAATTTTGGGAAGCTGTGAAGAGGCAACAGTCAGAGAATTTATTTGTTCACAAATTATCAAGATGCAACAGGAATTCTTAAAGAATTCTTAAGCAGCTTGAAGGAAAATAATCTGAAATCTTGGCATTATCTTCCATGATAGAGGAACTGTTTTAGATAATTGATGAGAGCAGACAAGACATCAACATGCTTCTTTGAATGATACATATTTTGAACAGTGTCTAGATCTGGTCTTTCCATACAGTAGAACTGGAACTAAAGTAGGTAAAGTAGACCTAGGAAAGGTATAGAGAAGAACAAGGATGAGCAGAAATTTGAAACAATTGTTCCATGTAAAGCAGCAACAAAGGACTTTTCAACTTGGAAAGGAAAGATCTATAAAAGTATGAACAATGAAGTAATAAAAAGGAAAACTGTTGAGCTTTTCTCTCTATATACAAGTGTGGAGATGTGGAAGCTTCAAAGCAATAAAAAGAAATAGTTTTTAAAAGTACCTTTCCCAAACTTAAATATTTACATTACTCGACTCGTTGGTAGATCATACTGAGGAGACAACAATTCCATGTAAGTTCAAAAACAAGCAAGCAAAATTGGCTAAGAAATAAACAGATGCACAGGGTAGAATCTCCACTAATTAAACATGCCAGTCTGCGTCAAAACGTCAGTTCAGGATGTCCATGAACTTAAAGAAGTAGGGGAAGTATAGCAGGGGAAATACAAAAACTAGAGTATGTTAATAGCTGAAACTGTCTCTAAAACCACATTTTATGTTCCTTATCAAATTGTCCATTTCTTTATCCTTTACAACAGCAGAACATTTAGTGATCAACAGTTATGTTCTCCTGTATATTTGTTGTTCAATACACACATCAATAATAATTTTGCTGTCTATGAACAATTTTTGTGAATGTTGCCAAGCTTGGAATATTGGATGGTGAATTAGGCACTGATGGCTTTCCTGTCTTTCACCCTTTCCTTTCTATTGTCTTCAACCATGTTTTGCCAAAAAGAGAGATTTCATTTCTTGAATAAAAGTGATGCCTAATTTACCGTCTTGTTCATTTAACCTCTTGGTTTTGACTGGTTCTTTGCTTTTTTTCTGTAGTTTTTGATCTAAATGTGTGTTTTCTCTTAAGTTTCTTTTCCTACATCATTCAGTTTGTTTCCCACCCGATTCAGTTTGCTTCCCTGCACAGAAGGCTTGCTTTGGAATCTAGCAGAGGTAGCCTGTTACAGCCTCTTCCAGCAGGAGCACAGAGCCATCCCCAATACATAATGATCAATACTGATTGATCTGTTGCTGCCTCAGCACAGACCTTTTACAGGGATCTGGTTTCCACTGTTAACCTGCATGTAGCTGGATCAGTTCTGCATCTGAAGAAACACAGCTTTGTGTTCATAAAATGAGAGAGATTATCTTTCAGCTCTTTGGTGTGCTCACTGCCTAACAAACTTTGTCTTGGACCTCAGACTACCAAAACTTCTGTAATCACAGAGGAAGCAGAGAGCCCTCCCCCTAGGAGATGGAATGTGTACCTTCCCATCAGCACTAAACCCTTTCCCCCCTGCTCATCTTACCCCTCATCCTTTGATGGGGTTTGTACCCTGAGTTTGAAATGCTGCTTGACAGCCACCATTGCATTTTCTGGCCTGCATTGTAAATTCAGGCACTTACAACATTGGGCCATTTTATGCTGACAACCTGATGTAAAATGAGCTCCTCCACATGGAAACAACTCTCAGGAGAACAAGTTCCTTCCAACTGGCTTCATATTTTGTTTACTAAAGCAGTTTGATTGTCTCTGAGTTATACTCACATATCTTGTAATTTTTCAGTACTGCTCCTATTACTTTTGGTAATTTCAAAGTTTTGAGCCAGGTTAAATTCTCCTCTGCCAACAATCATCCTTTGAATTCTCTCCTTATTAATACCATAAACCAATTTATATAATAGCATACCCTCTAGGACATTTGCAAATGAACAACATTCAGTGAGCCTTCCTTCTACCACACAGAGCTGCTGTTTCCTCTTGTGTCTCAAATTATTATGAAATTTATCACATTCTACAGAAACACTTAGGTTTCATGAGTGAACTTTTAAGATCTTTCGTAACTCTTCTAAATTATTACCGCGGAATATGGGACTGGAAAAAATCTTGTCCTGGATCATCCTTCTGCACTAAGACAAGAGGAGTTCTACCTGACTGAGCTGTTGTTTTCCTAAGACTGTAACAAACTGAGTAGGAGGAAGTTTTATATTGCCATTTATTAAAAAGTTTTTCTTTATCTGGAGATCTTGTCTATAGGAATAGGGACATCCCAGCTTGCATAAATTTCTGCCAGCCCTTATTTGATTCATTGTCTGTGTTCAGTCTTCCTGAAAAACAAAAATTGCTGTTACAATTATCACTTCCCCCTCCCACACCGATTTTGAAATGGAATCAAGCGTCTGCAGTCCAGAACCTCTTTCCTCCTACAGCTGAGCTGGTGTGCAGCCCCTGGGTGCTCCTTTTGCTTACCTGTAGAAACAATTTGCTGCTCTGAGCCCCGACTGGTTCTTGGTGTTTGCTGCAGAATCCCAGTTCTGGTGCCTTTCAGACACAGCTCTGAGCCTGGGGCTACAGAATGTCTTTCTCTTGGCAACTCTCCTCCCTTGTTTCAGGAAGGTAAAATTCTCTTTAGTCATAAAGGGAACAGATGCAGCTGGGACAGAAGCTCTGGAGCCCAAATGGGTCAAACACCTAACTTTTTTTTGCCCAAGCTGCATGTCTCTGACAGTTTCAGAAAGGAGCCTTAGTACTTCTAGTCTCTGTGCTATTGAAAGCAGACTATGTATTTGGCTGGATAATTTTTATATCTCCTTTGGCCTTGTCTTTTCATCCTCTTAGTTACTCAGAGAGACTTTACCAAGGTTTTTGTGTCTGGTCTTACAGATGTAACACAGGGCTCGAGGGAGATGACATATTTTGGATCTGGTTTAGACTTGGCTTCTCAGGGAAATGTTACTGTTATGACTTTACTTTGTAACTCAATACCATTTTTATATTCAGCTCTGAACTCTGTAAATGCTAAGGAGCAAAGATTTCCTATTTCCCCAAGAGGTGCAGCATAATTTTATGAACACTGAAGGTAAAGAATAAAGTAGTGAAAAGAATTTATTGACAAAGTCCATCTTAACCTGGACTCTCTCTTCTGATTTAATCACTAGACAAAGCCCATCTCTTTCACCATGTAAGTACCTTCCAGCCATCTGAAAAATCTTCTAGCATGTCATGCAGACTGCAGGAGGGAGGAGGAGAGATGTACTGCAAAATCTCTGTGGTCTGGATAGATGAGCCTTTGACTTTACAGTGCTCACAAAGGTCTTCTGCACTGTACCACTTTTCACTGCTGCACATGGAGTGTACATTCTAGATTCAATAAGAATTAGATAAAATGTCCAGCTTATTATTTAGCTGCATTAGAATTGTCCACCTTATGTGCCTTTTTGTAGACCTTATTTTTATGTATAAATATACATAGCACAGAGTCCTTAAAAGAGTGGTACTAGTTTTGTACAACATCTTCATCAGAGATCTGAGCAAGGACATGCCCAGGGAAATTTGCATGTTTGCACCTGATGTTAAACTTTGTTTTGGATCATCTGATACCCCATTGGTAGTGAGGAAGATCAGAAAGACCTCACCAAGCAGAGAGAAAGGGGAGGTAGGAGGAGGTGGTTTTCAACTCAGCAGTGTTGCAAACACAGGGTTAGGCATCAAAGGAACAGCAGTCTAGTCCACATCCACGTTATGCTGAGCTTTGAACAGGCACATGGAACCCTTGCTCCCTGCTGCTGCTCTACCAGCCTTGCTGATGTGAGTGATGGGAGGGTGGGTTCTCCTCGCCCTGTAACAGCCTATAACACTGAGAGCAGCTCTCAGGGCTGCCCTGACAGTCAGTGTCCTAGTGGAACCCCATCTAGGCTTTCCTCCTGGGATGCTGTAGCACAAGAGAATGAAGTCCAGTCCACACAAAAATGTATCTTCTCACATACCCTGCCATGTCCACACTGTGCACTTTTACCGTTATCATTTCTTTTCGCAGGAGAATAGACAAGTCTTGCACATACTGGGTTGATTCATCTTCCCTTAGAAATATTATTGTAGAGCCCTAAACCCAGTCAAGTATCTGTGCAGAGTCCAACATAACATAAAAGCACACCAAAAAAGACTGAATTTTAGACTACTTAGAGGGTTACAAAATGTCAGACAAAAAAATAAGAGATGCTGTATTGCAAGAAAGAGATGCACTAAACACACATTTACCTCTTTTGGCAGACAGACAGGCAACAGAAAAATCATCAGAGACTGTCAACAGTTCATTTTTCATAATAATGGCATTATTTTATTCAATTGCCTTGTCCCTCAGGTTCTAGCAGATCTTTTTTGAATATAAATTCAAATGACTTGCCAGATGATATTAGTATATTGTTTGATGTTGTTACCAAGTTTTTTTTGTACCTTGTAAATAATGTTCTCTCTCTTTCAATGCCCCCTGTATGAGATCAATTCATAGTGCAATTTGCTTAGCTTTTTCCTTGGATGGCTGATAGCAATCAGGCACTTTGAACAATCTATGTAGGTCATTGCAAAGCTAATTAATCCTGCTTTTCAGGCTGAAAATTATTTTCAAGGAAATGTGTTCTAAAACAGCTGTCCCAATGATTTTAAATAGGTTCTAATAATATGCACATTTAGTGCCCTACCAGTATTTCTAAAAAATAAAATTGATTGAGATTCATTGACAAGACTGAAACAGAAAGTGGAGGGTTACAATTCTGGCTATGTATTTCCTGAGCAAGGGAAGGAAATTTGCAAAGCTAATCAGTTTCTGAATGAGCAGTATAAGAGAAAAGCAGTAAAACAATGGAGCAAAGGAAGATAGAACTGGGTTGGTATTTTCTTCCAAGAGGGAAATATCTGAACCTTAGAAGTTTAAGGAGTAATTATGTCAATGCAATAGCTTTGCCAGGCTCAACATGGGAGTTTCTTCATCTGTCAAGTGCTTTTCCTGGTGTATCTGACTAAATTTTAAAGGTCTCAGGATTCAGAAAGCTATAGAGTTTCTGTTGGATTTTTGGTTTATGCCAGTACTGGATCACCACTTTTTATTTTCATTTTTCTGTGAAGAGCCTTTTTTTTTTCCTCAAAGAATTGTGCAGTGTGGCAAAAGAGAAATTAATCTGTGAAATCCTCAGATGGTTGCTGCAAAACTGTCTCCCTCTGTCTGCTAAGGTGACAGTGGCAGCCTTGCAAACCCAGTGTTGGTTGCAGTTGCTGGTTGATATAAGACAGCTGATAGCCAAATTTCATGCATGCAACAGCAACAAGCTGCTTACCTGATACAATTCACTTGGGTTACTTTTTTAGCAGATGCATCAGGGAGAGCAATCAAAGGATTAAATATGGCCATCAACACATTAATACATTAGACAACCATGCTAGGAACCAAGATATTGTCCAGTCTGCAGTATCTGCAAAGCTCCTGGGGGTTGTGTTTCTCAAACTGTGCTTTATGCATCACTGGTAGAGTTTAATACATCAGTCTGTGAAATTTGAAAGAAACCACACATATTCCCTGTACTTCTAAGAAAACAGACTTTCATTTCGTAATAAATGAACATTCAAACTTTAGCCTAATTTTAAGTTGCTTGTAAATGAAGACAATTGTGGGAACACTGTAGACATGGTCTGTGTTTTTCTTTTCCTGAAAACATCCTTACAGTCATTCAATTAAATGAAGTTAAGAAACACTGGCCTACAGAGTGGATCTTTAAAATCAAACTGTCAGCAGGAATTACAACACCTGGAAATAAAAGATGTATGTTTCTAGGTCAGACTGTCTGCAGTGTTGGATTCACAGATGAAAAATGAGGATAAAGAGATTTTATATAAAGCATGAAACATGTCTTTCCTGTCTTCTGATAGTGGCTCCCCCCCAAACTTTTTGTTGGCGTTATGTTCCAAGCTCATAGGTAAACCCAACTGTTAATCCATTCCTTCCTTCTCTCTTCACAATATTGGCAAGGAGAGAGGAGGGGAAAAAAAATTCAGGGCTATTTCAAGCATCTGGCAACTTGAGATTTGATCACATTTTCCTTGAACCTTAATTTTCACAATTTGACCTGATAGAAGTTTGATTTCACTAGAAAATTTTAGGAGGTAAATGAATCTTCTCAAAGTGTGAGAACATATCTGAACAGGCATCCTAGTCTTGATTGAAAAAATACTGGGGGCTCTTCTATCAGACAGTACTGGACCCTGGCCCTTGCTCCCCCATCCCTGATTCTGAGCCCTCAGTCCTTCTCCAGAGCACATTCCTGATGGACACCTTCATCTTGTAGCTCTCTTCCAGCTGCCATGAGTGCTGGTCGCCCTCCACACTCAGCCCAGATGGCTGGTGCTTCTGGTGAAGGTGAAACCACATAAAGGGGCTTCTGTACCTTCACAGCTCTCCTGAGGGTAAATCTCTGCATGCCTGCCTACATTCCTAAAACCCTCAGGTTTGTGAATCCAGGTTTCATGGTGTCATCCAACCTATACTTACATTTAAAAGCCTGAGCCCATGAGACAGACAGGATTTGAAACAGCTGCAGATGTTTCACCTTTTCTAGAAAGGCTGGTTTATCCTCTCTGCCAGGTCACAAACTGGCATCGCACCTCTGCCATTTGCTCACTCTTTTGGGGGCTTCAGAGCTCCAGATTTGAAGGGATGCATCATCTTGTTTCTTCTTAGACTTGTGTCAGGTGACAGAAGCAGTCTGAACATTTGATCCACAATTTATAAGAGACTTCATTAAATGCAAGAAGTGTTAATCAAGGAGGGGGAAAAAGCTCTAATAAGCATTTCAGCATTGCTAATTTGCACAGATGGTTGAATTGGAGGGAATATGCAGAAAGAAAAGATAGATCCTGAACATACTTTGAAACCAATTTTTCACCCAAATAGAAATAATTTTGTGAAGCAGCCAAATACAAAAAAGTTTGCTGAGGCAGCAGCACAGAGGCCAGGTTCAGGCAGTAAACAATTGGGTGACATCATGATGGCAGCACACTATTAAGAAAGATAATGAAAGTGTTTTAAAGAAACATAGCATAAAAAGAAGTTTTGTAGCTCATATCTCTACTTTCTTCACTCAGCATAACCTTGCATTCAATTTCTAGTGCACTATGTTTCAAACAAATGCTCATGGTGAGCATACCATACTCTCATAAGCAGGACAGAGAGAACATAAATCACTTATTGTCCTAAAATATGTATGGTCCCTGAAAAACTACAGACTGTTTGAAAGGTTACAGTTATGTCTATTGAAATAAGTGATACCCAGACATGGGAAGGCTCCTAACTCTTTAAATTATATTTTAAATAGATCAATCTTGTTTTCTTCCTGTATCATAAGACTGGTGAAAGGAATATGATAAGGTGCTCATCTGTAAAACCGCTGCAAACACAATTTTTGTCAACTGTAAACACAAATTCACTAATTACACTTAGAAATGTAAGACTGAGAAAGTCTTACTGGTCTTAGATATTGTCTCTGTGCTGATCCAAGAGCCATATCTTAAGTGGTGCCAAAATTGGGTCTACCTACATCTAGAAAATAGTTTGGGACTTTTTTTTCTGCTTTTTGACGGCATCAGGACATATGTATGAATTACACAAAATATTATTCCCTTTTAATTAAAAATCATGGTTGCCTCAGGTGATAATTGATTCAAAAGCTTTTTGTATCTATTGAGGAAGATGTGGACTGATTTCTGCAGTAGCCTAACAAACATGATAAGTGGATTTGGCAAGAGGGATACAGAATTCTTAAACTGCAATCACAAAGCAGCTGCGGTCCGAGTTTCTTGCATTACTAAGAGATGGCAATCAGTTCTTAAAGCTTTAAGGTTAATACATGGTTTAGTTAATATTCCAATGTGAGTATGCTTGGTTATACATGGATTTATGTGCAAACACACACACTCTTCTAACTATAAAGAATTGATTCATGCATTGAGCTTTTTAGTCATCAGAACCAGTGAGAATTGCAAGCATTCTAAAGCAAATGCTAGCATAATTCCATGGCAATCTTAGAGGGGAAAGTCTCATATTTATCAAAGGCAGTAGCAAAATTCCTGATGCCATCCCTAAGCTAGAGTTTGCCTTACTATAAAAATTATTAGCAACGAGCTAGTAATTGTTTTCTATCTATTAAGTGGGACTGTTTAGTTTAACAGGAAATACAATTAAAGCTCCTTCAATGCTTTTGGTGTATTCCTGGAGCACAGACCTGGAAAGTATAGGTCAGATACCATATTGTGTGAATGAGCTTTTGGTCTGGCAACGGGACAGACATTTTCTGCTTCTTTAATGTGACACTTGGAACATGCTTTAAAAGGATACTGAAATAGAAAATGGGAATTCATTGTGTAGGTGAGAGAAAGCAGAGAATTACAAATGTGGTGAATGACAAAGGAGATTGTGGTGTAGGTAGAAGCCAGGCAATGTATATGACTGGCTACTTCTGTTTTTCTGTCTCTTCCCTACCTACTGAGAAGCTGGCCCATATCTCAGTATAGATCATCTTTTCTGTCCTTCAAAGCTGTGTAAAAAGCATTTGTGTCATGTAGATTATTCTAACTGCATTTAATGTACTTTTAACTTCAGGTGATACTATTTGCAGATAGAAGAAGGAATTAAAAGTTACAAATAATGAGCAAGTATCTCACAAGCAATTCTAGTTTCCCTATTGCAACGAATAATTTCAGCAACTGGACTGTTTGCAGAAACATTTCTTTTTAGTAGGTATTAGAAAATGTCCATGGAAAATGAGTCAGAAGAGTCATTATCTTCACCACAGACCCCCCCTTACAAAATTAGTTTCAGCTTTCTGAGAGAAAAAAAAGGCCATGTGACTTAGTCATCCTACCAAAATTACTGGAGAAACTGGATTTTAAATACTGATATCACACACTAAACCATTAGTGAGCAATCTATAAAACAAAATAGGTCTGGGAATGCTTGCAGGCACTGTAATGCAACCCACACTCTTCATTCTCTCCATCTCTTTTATTCTTTTATTGCATATATTAAATGGAATGGATAATTTAAGCAATTAAAAGGCAAAATAATTTTCCTGGCCTAAGAAATTACATTGGTTTCATTAGGCTTGTTAAATTTTATATAAAAATTCAGTTTTTTAGTATTAGTGTAATACTAATACTAAACTAATACTAATACTATCCATGTAATACAGTAGGGGTTACATGGATTAGAAGGGCTAACATGAAATCTCCAAAAGATTAAAATGTTTACTACTTAACAAAGGCATACATAATCAAGCTGGCACCTCCTTACTACAAATGCATGTTTGAAAGTTTAGGTTTGGATAGGTTTTAAAGGATTACTTTTATTAAAATATCTCAGGTTGCTAGAAATAGACCTCATGGTAGACAAACAGTAAACAAGGTCACATACTTCCTACCTGTTGAATAGGGAAAAGCATGCCAGATTTCTTTGCCAAAAATCCCCTTTTGTGCCTTTGTTCTGAATAAACCCAAGGCAGCTCATTGCCAGAGCCTCTCTGCTTCCTGCACCCCCTCCCACTCCAGGCTTAAGATTCCATTTCTAGAAGCAACAGATAATTGGGGATCTTTTGAAATCAACTATTGAGTTTTCTATTTTTAGCCACGCTAATAAGGATGAACTGAAATTCTTTCCAGAATTTCACCTCTTCAGCTTAGGAACAAGTAATCAAAATTTGTAATAATGCCTTGGTTTGTGTTTCATGTTAATGGCTGAAGTGCCTCAACAGCCTTGAGAAAGGAACAGCTTGCTTGTCTAATTGAAGCTGGCAATATTTCCACGTCTTATTTCAGCTGGTAGGTACTGTAGCAACCAAGGTCATGGAAGAAAATTTCAGCATATGGTAACAGCTGTGCCTGTGATTGCAATATTTTCTGCAGATGGTTTGTTCATCATTAGATAACAGTCATGATTATTGAGGGACTAATTGGATTTTCAAACAGCTAATCTTAGAGGATGGAAGAATTACAATAGAGAAGTTTGGTGTAGTTTAGGGAGTCTCTTTATTCAGCTCCTTGCCAATTCTCAAGTTTTTCTTAAATTAAAGAAGGTATTTCATTTCTTTATTTGCTTTCTGCCAAACAATTTTATCACCTGCTAGAGAAGCAGTCTCCCCAGATCTTCTAAATACTAATGTCATCTTTCTGCCATGTATGGTGCCACTACCAAAAAGCTGAATTTTGTTTATAACATTTAAATGCCCGATATTCTGTAGAGTTTAGCATCTCAGAATCCTTACTCAGGACAGCCTTGCACATGTTTGTTCAAGGTCAAGGAGATCAGATTAGCAAATTAATGAATTACAGCACATGGAGAACCAAGCATTGTTCTTTACTTTTAATCATCAAAAAGACACTTTTTCCAAACCACAGGACTAAACATGTTTATGTCCAAAAAAAGAAAGGTAGGAAAAATCCACAGTTATGAGACTGGTGCAGGTTGTGATAATCCCAGATTTATCAGAGGGGGAGTTATGGTATGAGAAGTCAAGGTCAGAGGTAATTGGCATGAATGAGTGTTTTAAGATCAAACAGAATTGTTCTTCTGATCATGTGACCAAAATTCCTTCCTGGGAGATGGTGTCTTAACCAAAATAGGAGTCTTAAAATGCCTTTATGTTTTGTCAGGCTAGGGCCATATCACTCTTAAATTTATTTAGGAGGAGTACTTGAGGACCAGAGTACTACACAGGAGCACAGGTAACAGAATCCTTTCCTTAGAGGATGTGTCTTGAACCCCAATACCAGCATTTTGTCTAATAACAGCTAAAATAGTAGTATCAGGTTTTCATAAAGATTTGGACTACTCAGTACCATCCTATGTTTAACAATCTATCAATACTTAAGTATACAGTCTTGAAGACTTTTAGCCCATGATAGTTCCTGGATGTGGGCTATTAGCTACAAAAACTCATGTACAAGTCTTCACTTCAGCAATTAATAAAAAGTACAATTTAGTCTTGCTGGATTCCTACATTAAAATCTGCTCTTTTAATTCCTTTCTCTGGAAATATGTATTCTTTTGTTTCAGCTCAACCACAAAAAAGGCTAGACTAAAAGAATACTGATGTCTTACATAATAGAATTTTTTCTCTATCTGATCTTTATTCTTTCTAGGCTGATTTTGCAAGTTATTTAGGGACATCTTAAAGTTACAGTGCTCTAAGAGATTGATACAGTGGCCACAGCTCCAATGTTATGCCTGGGGTCTGTGTAGTATTAGCATATACAAAGCATGACTACTGCACCTCTTTTGAATATGTTATGATCAGCATGTTATGGCTCATTCAGCCACATGCATAAAGTTTTACTCTGGTAATTACTGAATGATGATTGTGCTCTGGTCAGTTTAAAGACATGATAGGCTGAGATCCACTGTGGGAAGAAAAGGTGATATTCCATCCTCTAATCCCCTTCTAATGACGGTAAAACTTTGCTGGGCTTTGATCTTATTGATATATGGAAAAGAATGGGAGACATGCTAGTGAATGGAATAAAACCATACTAAGAACAACTGTCTTAGAGGAGAGACAGGAGAAATTGGCAGTAGCTGGCAGGTAAAAAGTTTGAGATCTGTACCTGAACAGCAAGCAAAGAACAAAGAGGGACAGGGACTTAAAATCAAAACATATATTTAGGTTGGAATAAAATCCTTATTCCCTCAGCACAGCCTGACCAATGTAGACCCCCTCACAGACAGGGAGAGCAGGTACCCAGGGAGCTGCACTGGTGAAGGTATTGCTGTTCTTAGCCTAAATTCCAGTTGTAGAAAGCCAGGTCTGAACACAGAGATATCATTACACAGGGCTCTTCTTTCAAACCCACTTCTGTAGATTTTATGAATTAACGTCACTTGACATTTGAAATATATTTTTAGGAATAATACATGAGGATACAAAAGGAAATTATTAGAACAAGGGATAAAATTAAGAACTGAGAGTTGTACTCCACAGTTACTTTAAGCAGATTAGAGAAACTCTGTTTCTTAATTTACTGATCTTGTACAATGAGGATAATCTTTATCCACAGGGTTTGTGAATGGAATTTCTGAAGTGCTCTGAGGGCCTCTCCATGAAAGTCCTATAATCTGGAATTGAAAAGCTTTATTAAAATGTTTTAGTGTGTTTAAGAAGCAAGTAAAGCAAACATAAAAGCTGCAAAATTATGATTTAAAACATTTATGAGGGCTCATTAGTATGCTGAAAGTATTCTGAAGCAGTAGATATAATGCACTAGTGTACATGGATGTCTGTAGGACTTCATGAAGTCATAACCAGCCCTAGCACTTTACCACACTAGACTTTCTGCTTTTTTAAAATATGAACTTAGAAATTTAATATGTAATTAGAAAGTTTATTAAAATACAATGCACTCAGCAGTGTACACTGAATATCTTTTCTGTTTAATGTCTCATTTCCAGTATTCTTCTACCACAGTATCATCATACTTAGCACTGATGAACTTTAAATTATCTTGAAAGATACAGAAACCTAAGTGTCTTAAATAATTAATATAATTTACTTTATAACATTTAAAACTTACAAAAAAAGGTGCTACCAGTGTAACAGCTTATTATTTTGTGTTCCTATTTTACAACATAGATAATTCTTATTGCAGATTCTTTGAATATTATGCCTATCAGTTGTGTGTTAGCTAGTTTGCTGAAAAATCAAACTGACACATGTTTTGCAAAACTCCCTTCTTTGACTGTCTGTATAAAAATATATTGTGGCAATTAAACAAGCTATAGTGTCCTTTAACTGTGTAGCTAACCTTTGTGTGAAGAATTACAGGGATAAAAAATCCATTGCTACACTAGGAACTTTGCTTCAGAGGTTACTTGCTTAATTTACGAGAAAAATGAACATAGATTCCTGTGCATTCATCTGACTTCATCTTCCAATTTCTGAACAATTATGACTTTTTCTGTCCACCACCTCATGCAAGTACTGAGCATCACTCTGCCACTACATCTTCTGAGTGGCTTCTGTGTTCCCAGAAGCTCACCCTGTGTCCTCTCTGCCACATCATGTGAGCCAGTTTCTGCAGCCTTGTAGCCATGGCAGCTGCTGGAAGCCCTGAGAAAAGAAGCCCTTGCAGAGGGCAGGATCCAGTCACATGGATTCTACTACTAACTTAGTTATCCAGCAGCAGGTGGGAACCAGCTTCTACGTCTCTGGTTGTGAAGACGAAAAAAGCTTCCCTGTCCTGGGTATACAGGCTCTACCTCTACAGCTCTCACCCATGGATAAGGTGAAAAGGAGCCAGGCATCCTGCTGGACACTAAATTGAAATGCCTTTCTGCAGAAAAGGCTGACAACATCCTGAGCTGCATTACAGTGCCAGGTTCAGGGAGCTGACCCTTCCCGTCTATAGTATTTGCAGGGCCCCCCAACAAAGGAGGGGAAATGATGCATCTGACTCCATCTTATCAGAAGGCTAATTAATTACTTAATTATACTATGTTATTCTATACTATATTACACTATATTACATTACATCTAAACTGAATCTGCCAAGCACTCAACTCTGCACACAGCAGCCCAGAATCTCATGACTGTCAGCTGACGCACACTTGGCCCTGATAGGCCAAGGAAACAAAGCACCATCGCTTTGGGTAAACAATCTCCACATTGCATTCTACTTTTGCACAAACACAGGCACAGCAGATGAGATAACAATACTCTTGGGAAGAATTGTGCCTCGCTTTTCTCTGTGAAGAGAAATGTGGGGCTACATCCCTCTACTCGGCACTGGTGAGGCCCCATTTGGAGCGCTGTGTCCAGTTCTGGGTTCCTCAGTACAAGAGGGACATAGACATGCTGGAAGGAGGTCAAGAAAGGCCCACAAAGATGATTAAAGTTTTAGAGCATCTCTGTTATGAGGAAAGGCTGTTCCACCTGAAGAAGAGGAGGTTTGAGGGGGATCTTATCAATCTATATAAATGCTTGAAGGATGGTACAGAGAAGACGCTGCCAGGCTCTTTTCTGTGGTGCCCAGTGACAAGATAAGAAAGAGGAAACACTTTTTACAGTGGGATGGCTGAACACTGATTCAGGGAAGTTAAGGATTCTCCCATCTTGGAGGTGTTAAAAGTCTCTTTGGACATGGTTTAATAGGAGCCCTGCTTGAGCAGGGAGGTTGAACCAAATGAACTCCAGAGGGTCCTTCCAACCTCAGCCATTCTGTGACCTCTGATCCGTGATTTTAATACAGATTTTTCTGGCACAGACAAGAATTTGTCACCAAGTTTTTGAAAAGCTCTAGAGATGGTGTGCGAAGTTCTAAACGCTTGTTGTTGGATATACTCAATAATGTAGCTAAAACCTTCAAACCAATAAAACCTTCAAACCAATAAAACCTCAGCCTAAGAACTTGCCTAAATTGCAGATGGGAGAAAGAAGGAAAGAAACTCTGCAAACAATTAATTCCCCTCATGTTAAAGGGAGAAATACTGGTTTACGAAAGCTCAGCTGAGTATTTTGGTGATCTCCTTCAATAGCCTCTTCTGTGGCTATTAAACCAGACTTTAAATGAGCAAGGAATAGAAATCCCTCATAATACTCATTCTAAAATTAGAAACAAGGCTTAAGAACATGTTTCCACATCTAATACACAGCCAGAGTATTTCATTATAGCAATCACAAAACATTTGAAGAGAGAGTGATTTGGGCCAATGTTGAGCTGATGGAGGTGGAGTGCAGAATTTAGGAAATACTGTTTCCTTTTTCATGTTGCTAAAATTAGAAAATCTTGGCATATTTTCAGGTCACAGACCAATTTGTGTCTTTGTTAGGTGTCCAAATGCATGAAATTGTACTAACACAAAAGCACTAAGAGTGAGAGAAGGATCCAACTTTAAAAAGAGAGATGGATCAAAGATACACTATCGAAATCATATCAAAACTTCTTAGACCATGTTGCAAAATAAGAGACAGGCAAAAAAATTTTCAGTCAAAATTACCTGAAATTTCAGTAAGACAGTTGATTCTGTGAGAATAGTTCAAGTTACCTGAAGAGGAATTTTTGAAGCTGTTTCAAAATACTGATAATTAAATATTTCTTTTACCCAAATTAACCTGTTTCTCACCCCTATCCTGGGTACCTTCAATGCTCACAATACTTAATTCCAATGAGGTGTTTTATTTCATTTTCCTCTAGACCAATTTCCCCATAAGGGCTGCAGCTCTATTTATCTTTTTGCTGTATTAATCAAAAGTGCTTTACTACAACACCATTTTCTCTGCTGAAGTGCAGTTTGGCCCTACTTTCCAGGTTTCTCCTCATTCTTCATTAGAGGTTAGAGGTTTTCTTCTGTTGGAAATATCCAGGTTACTTCTGAACCTTGTGGCACAACCTGGAGTCACATGGCTGGTGCATGGCTGGAGATCTGTCCTGAGCTAACTGAGCACTGTGTACCAGACCTTGAAGCTAACAAAGTCATTTGCAAAACACAGTTTACTGTCTAAATGAATCTAATTTTTTTTCATCTCATCTTTTCCAATGAAGTTTGGAACAACTTCCCATGGAACATGACTTCCTACTCTTACTAGGTTCTAATTTGGATCATGTGTGCCTGGAAAAATAAATGAAAATAAGGTTTTGGGGTGACTTTTTGCTGTTGCAGTTCTAGTGCATGCACAGCTAGCACAGGAGTGTAGTGCTGGTGGATGGGAACAGGATGAAACAGCTTCTTGGTCAGCCCATGCTGACAAATAAGATGATCTGTGTTTACTGAGCTGCAGGACACCTCAGGTCTATGGCATTTCTCAGCTTCTTTCCTATTCCTGGTGCTGTGTGTGTCTCACTCTGCAGTCCCAAGTGGATCTAAGCAATGGAAAGTCTCTGTTGTAGCATGGGAGCTGTGAGCTCATCCACTCACCTTTGCTGCAGCTATTCTCTTTGAATGAAGAGTTTTTTGAGGTTACGGGTAGTAGTGCAAGTAGCAGCTACACCCAGGGCAACAAGGAAGAGTCTATGCACCAGTCCTGTGTTTCCTGTGGAATCTCAACAGGATGGGGGAATAACCTCCCACAGACCACCCCAAATCATCAAACCAGTATGAACTGTACTTGCCATGCCAAGAGCCAGGCATCAAAGCTCAAGTGCTTACATATTCTATTAAGTGTTTTAATATTAGAGCAGGGACACCAGAAAAACTGCAACCTTTTGGTTCCCTGAGGTCTCCTAAAGAATGCCATGAGGGACAAAACACAGTATTTTTCCTGTTCTTTTTTACAATATGAAACCACTTAATAGAATATGTAAGCTCTTGAGCTTTGATGCTTGGTTCTTGGCATGCCAGAGGCTTTGTTACATGTTTCTACAGTAATTGAAAGAAATATCCATCTGTAGCAATTTCATTTTTTAGCAAGCTGAACAGATTCTTGGGAGGTAGGAGCCGCAAACATATGAAACGGAATAAAATAGTTTCTATCGAGCTCAATTCTCTTAGTTCTGCTTTTGAGGAAACAGTCACAGAGGAGTGTTGTAGAGGAGCCCTGGAACCAGAGCTGACATATTCACAATCTTGGTTCAAATAATGCTGCCTGCAGCCAGCCCTGGGGATGCTTACAAACCTGCCACACCATGTCAACAGACAGGGCTGGGGTTGTGCCACCAGACTCAGGGTGCAAGACAGCAGCTCCAATTATCCAGCTCAGACTTGTTTCCTGAGTCACAACAACTGTTAACCAAATCTCATCCACCTTATCATGATTCATCTTCCCCTCTTCTTATCCTTTACTCTGTTATGGTTTGTTGATATGATTTTGGGACAATGATTTGTCTCCTGCCCTGTTTGCTCACATTGTGCCACAATGGGACCCTGATCTTGGTCCAGAAATACAGATGATGCTACATTACAACTAAAAGGCAACAGTCACAGAACAGCTATTCAAAAATCAATTAAAAAATAGAAAAATGGTATATGCCACAAGCAGAGGTGACCTTGGAGGAGTAGGATAAAAGTGAAATGGAACCAAGAAAGAACTTAGGAGAAATTTGTAAAGCCAGAACTTTGTAGACATTTGGCAAGGTGCTGAACAGGGAAAATTTCTTTGAATAGCAGAGAATCAAGTTTCCACAGTGAGGTTTGTTATGGCCTTTGAGAGCTCAGAATTTTACAGCTTCAGCAGATGGACTTCACCCAGGTAATATGTTATTTTTTTGGAACCTAAGATGTGTGGTTAGCAGCACCCCCACCAACATCTTTCATTTCTGAAGTTGGCACTGTTTTGGGGATTGGCAATCAATTGCCTACGATGCATGCTCACAGCACTGTGACATCCTGACACAGAAAATCTCACCACTCTGGAGTGCTCCAGTAATACTACTTCCAATCTAAAGGCACAAAACTCCCCAAAAGTAAGGTTCATGCACTATCTTACCTTTCTGCTGAAAAGCAGCAGGGATTTGTTTGCTATTGCTTGCCCTACACTATTCTCATCTGAAATGTATAGCTGCAAAGAAGAATTACAGTGAGATTCCTTTTTTTCTGCCAGGTATTAGAGTGAGCTCAGTTGTGCATTTAGCTGGTCTCTCCAGGTAGCTGAGCACCTCAGGGCAAAGAAAGGTGCTGTAAGGCCAGCCTGTGAAATACATGAGATTTTAATTTACATTATGAACATCATAAGCCTTTGCCTTTACAGCAGCCTCTAGAGAGCAAAGCCAGAGCATCTTTTCTAGGCAGGGATGATCCCAGCAATGTCAATTGAAATGTCAATACAGAGCATGTTGTTCTGCACAACTCCTCATACTGTTTTATTATTTTATTGATATAGTGAAAAAAATAGAATGGTAGAATTAGTTGTGTTGGAATGGCCCTTAAAGATCATTGTGTTCCAAACCCTTTGCCAGGGGCACAGACATCTTCTGCTAGACCAGGTGCTCAAAGTCCCATTCAACCTGGCCATGAACACATCCAGGGGTGGAACATTCTGGGCTCCTCTGGGCAATCTGTTCCAGTGCCTCACCACCCTCAAGAAAGTGCTTGACCATTTTATGTAGCTGACATCCAGCCTGCAGTTGTCAGTGCCACCAGAGAAATCACCGCAGAGTGGGACCATCCCAACTACCACAGCTTGATGACAAGGGTGTTTAGACTTTCTTTCCCTATAATCTGCACCCCCACAATGACAAAACAAACAAATAAAAGAGAAAAATATTACCTTAAATCTGCAAAATATAGGTTTATAATGTTCCATTACTCTGACAAACAGAAATCTACTCGCAGAACAGACTAAATCAATTTTTAAACCAAATGGCATTTGCTCGCCATCTCCTTTGGGGCACAACCCTTTTTCCAGGTTGTTCCAATCCACTCCAAATCCAAAGCTCCCACTCCAGTTGATTGTGTCTTCCTCTCCCCATGGAGGTCTGGCTGCTGTCTCTCACTGCCTTCTCAGCAGTCTGTTTGCAGGGCAAGCTCCTGGCTGTTTGCTGCAGCTACTCCTGTCTGCTGCCTTGCCTTGCCCTCTTGTCCCCTCCAGGCACAACCTCTCCACTTTCACCTGAAGGGCCTCCCTGACCCAGTGCCTCTCCTCACAGGACACAGCACAAAAGGAAAACAAGCAAATTAATAATTTCACAGGTGTCTTATAGCAAAGTGTCAGTGCTGACTAAAAAAGATTTGAGAATAGCTGTAAGTGTTCTGGCAAAAAGGAAAAAAAAAATAATGTAATCCTTGATAAAATGATGGAGGTCAGCAAACTGCAGCTAAAAATGGAGATAGCAATGAGATAAACACCAGCTGTTTTTTAAATCCTTCTGAAGCAATGTACGAAGTGAATTTCAGGTGTTTAAGAGGACATATGCAAAGTTCTTGGAAAACACACTGCTGTAAAGGAATACTAGAGGAAGAGGAATATATATGGTTGTTGCCAGCCAGGATAAATTATTTTAGCATTTGCAATGGATGCCCAAATAGCAGGCACCAGAACAGTGCAATGGTTTGGCCTCAAAAAGCCTCTAGACACCAAACTTTTTCACATAGCAAGATGTAAAAGGTCCAGTTTCTGTGTTTTGCATTAGTAGGGGGGAAGTGAATAGAGAAAGCTGACAGCTGCCAGATGGCACAAATAGCTCCACATTACCAAGTACATAAGTTTATGACAGAAGACTTGCAGTTTTGCAAGAGCTCAGCCTCCAAAAAGTACACCTAAAAGTTCATATATTGTATAAATCAGGGTGACTGAACAAGGTTTTCAGCTTCCTCTGGAATACTCTTTTATCTCTGGAATTTCTGGCCATCATCTTCAATCCCTTGCTTCAGTGAATTCTGAATGCCACATTACTACCCTTCAGTCCCCTCTCCCAGCTCCTGCAGTCCTCACAACATCTCTTCAGGAGGCGATGGAACTGCTTAGGGCTTACCTTGGTGGCTGTTTCTCCTTGTATCCTTTACTGACGTGTGTGAATTCCTGATGTCACCTAGGGCAGACCTGAAAAGGAAAATGCTGAACTGCAGATCCCTTAAAATGGGTTGGGTCACAGGAAAAGACACAGGATGTTGTTTTTCAATCTTGCTATCAGTTCATGGGATTTCTAACTTCGTGCAGATTCCAGAGACAAATAGGAATATTTAAACTGGGCCCTCTACAAGGTACACTGAGCTAATCGTAAGTAAAAGATGAGAGAGTCAAGGCTGAAGACTTCTGTGACCAGCTACAAGTGAAGATCCACAAAAAAAAAACCACAAACAGGAGAATGTAGTTTATCTGCATGCATCCTCCTTTCTGGGGGTTTCTGCATGTAATTCTGCTCACCTGACTAGCTAGAGGATGAAATTTTATTGCTGTAAGTCATATTTCTTTTCTTGTAGAACAGGACAGAAGTAAAAGACTCTACATGCTGGTTAGTAGTAAGATGGGATAAGATGGAACCAGAAAATTTCCCTTCATATATAAAATCAAGATATCCTTAAATAAAGTCCGTAGTCTTGACACTTGTGCAAGATGCCCTTTTTGCTCTGGCTAAGTTCATCCCAATTGCTCTCCAGGTATGTGCACATATGAAAAGAGTCTCAGCTCTGGGTTGGTTTTGAAGTTTCAACAACACAAACAGGGAAATCTGTTCTGTGTCATCAGTATTAGGCACTGAATTTGTATGTCTGCAGTAATTGCCAAAAGATTTCTCACCCCAGCTTTGTTGTGATTCTGATGTTCTCTAAATGTCAGTGAAATCAGATAACCGCCCCTTCGCTAAATAATGTCTGTCCTCTCCCTCTGTCCAGGGGACGAACATATTGCCAGGGACTTTTAAATAGAATGAAAGATGGGGAGTGCTGAAACAGCCACATGTACTTCAAATTCTTCTTATAAGAGTGGTTGTCATTAGCACAGAGTATTTTTGTTCATTGCATATGTACATTTTCTAAATAAAATTCCCAGTACTATTGCCCCTTTCTCAAAAAACCATCAGGCACTCAAGCCCAAAGTTATAGCAAAAGAAAATTTTTATCTCTTTAGAAGGCAAAATAAATCATTCTTTGGGAACACTGCCAATCAGAGACTTATTGCAAATGAAAAAAATTACACAACTATCACTGTATTTGGATCAATGACACCTGTTTCTAGGTAGATTCAGTGCAACTGTTATGTGTGCAGATGTACACACAGATGATGCTATTATTTATAGAAGGGTTCACAGCCCATTAGAAACCATCTTGTAAAAAAGCTGACTTTAAAACCTCTGAAGATGCTTTTATGGAGCTTCCAGATGCTTGGATAGTCAGCCAAATCTCTGGTCCACAAGAATAGGATGGAGATCTAAAAAAATCAGGTTGTGTTTTTAATTTTCTCCTGCAATATCTCTTGCATTTGGCACTGAAAGAAAACATAATAATTCAAGAGAACTAAAATCAGTCTGAGTTCAAAGGAAAGTTTCAGTTCAGTTTGTGGATATCCAAACTGGCATCCTCTCCCTACAGGTGGCAAATGCAACTGAAGTCTCTCATAATCTTTTCTATAAATAACATCAGCACAAAGGTTTGCAAGACAGGGTCCCAAGAGAATGAGGGTAGTTGATATTCTACTCTCCTCTGAATGAATGCAGTCTTGTTACTGACCTCCCTTCCTTGTTAGCATTGTTAAAAACTTTACCTATTAATAAAAGGAATTTATTCTTTTGTGTAATTTTATAGACTTATTCTAGAAGAAAGAAAGCACTATCTTGGCTTGAGCCTATATAAGGAACTGAAATTGATGAGTGGATGAAAGACAGGTGCAGAACTGAGTTCTGATTGTGCAGTGTTCATGCGCATATCCAGAGATGCAGATGTATTTCTACTGTGTTGTCATCCATTTACTATTCAGTACCATGACATGTTTTCATATAGATGCTGTACCTGAGCTCACCTCCTCTTTTGTTCCTACAATGACCTTTTACAGAGCTGTTAAGCAATGAAGAGTGCTTTTTCTTCAGTAGTGCTCTGTTCCATCAACATTTGCTGCTTCCACACAGTGAGAAATACACTTTCCTCCCAGCTTGCACAATTTAAGTCTTATCACGTAGGTAGAAGCAGTCTATTGGCAGTCAAAACAGACATGTCTTACTTTGCATTTTTCATGATACCAATACCTGTGAACAGAAACTTCACAGATTTTCAGATTTAACTACTACTGGCTTAGTTTACTTTAAATGATAAGTTGTGGGAAAAGAGAAAATGATAACTGAATGTGAATATAAGAAAGAACTGAGTTATTTCACTGGCCTTTTGCTGCCTATGCCTTAAGTTCAGTAGGGCAGTTTTAGGAAGGAGGTTTTCAAGGAAGCTGAATGATGCTGGAGCCCTCAGTCAGGCAGTCTGGGCAAGCTGCAGTACCTGGAGGACTGGAGCAGCACCAGTGCTGACTGCACAAGCTGTGGCAGCAGAAATAGCACAGCTCCATCAAAGCACTGCTGTCCTGACCTAAAAACCCAGCTAGGGAATGAGTTCACAGCCACAGGGGCAGTGCTGAGCTGACACAGCTACCCTGCTCTCCCTGTTCATGCTCTTCTGAAGACACAGCGTAACATCCAGCCTGCACTACATAGTGTATTTTATTTTATTTTATTTTATTTTATTTTATTTTATTTTATTTTATTTTATTTTATTTTATTTTATTTTATTTTATTTTGTTTTATTTTATTTTATTTTTTATTTCTTTAAGTCTCCAGAGCTTCAGTGCTATGTAGGATTTAACACATCCAGCAAGACACTAGAACAAAGGGCCATGCCCAGAAAAGTAATGAACACATGCTGTCATAACATGACAGTTAAAGTCACCTCCCTGCTCCTGTGAAACCTTCTGTTTCTTCAGCCTCCTCAGCACATATGGTTTACCAACTCAAACTCACTCCTGCGCTGGTAAATACATATCATCAACTACCCTTTGACTATTTTATGCTAACAGAGTCTATGTCTCTGCTGGAAAACATAGCAAAATTTCATTTGGTTTGGTAAGCTTAAAGAGGGTTTACTCAGCTGTAAGCAATACCACTGGTTGTTGTACAGTGTGCTTTACCATCTGACTACAGACACCAAAGTAGTACACAAAAGAGAAAAACAGGAATTAAACTACAGAAATTTAAAATATTCACTTCAGAACAAATGTCTTTCAGGAGGCAATAGGTCAGGAAGTACTAAGGAGAAGAACAGTTTTAAGATAGTACACAGAGAGGTCAAAAATTACTTTTTTTCCATGGAGGACAGCTAATAGTTACCTTGCAAATGCTGTGTCATTCATGGAGATAACCAAGCCCATGGAAAAGATGTGTCTCAAGGCTAAGGACCTATAAGTCTGGGACCTGATGACAGAAATTAGAGCCAGAAGACGGGGCCTTGGCAAGACATAATTTCTTTAATTTTGAGGAAAATAAAAATAATTACCTCTCACAGAACTTCCAAAAGAATGACGTGAAATTTGTTAATTGAAGCTTTTATTCTAAAAATATTTCAGCGATATTAATGAAAAGAGGAACTCAGTCCTGAATCCAGAATGAGAGTCAAAACTGGAGTGTGCACTAAAATGTGGTTTACATGTCAATCTTTGCCTAGACTATATATGCTTCTAATTGCTACAGCTGAAAACAATGTCATATCTGTGTTTTTCATAGGAAGAGATCGAAACCTAAACCTGTGCTACAATCCAGCCTTTGTTGTGACTGGTGACAAACCTTCAGCCTTCTTCCTGTCAAGCAGGTTAGTTGTTCTGGAAAGATGCATAGAATGGTTTGCCATGGGCAGGGAGACCTCCCACGAGAGCAAACACCAGATTGCTCAATGTCCCATCCAACCTGGCCTTGAACAGTGCCAGGGGTGGGGAATCCACAACTTCTCTGGGCAACCTGCTCCAGTGCCTCACCACCCTCACAGGGAAGAATTTCTTCCCTATAAATTTCCTCTCTTTCAGTCTGAACTCATTACTCCTTGTCCTTTCACTGCAGTTCCTGATGAAGGATCCCTCTCTGGCTTCTTCTGGGCCCAAAGAGGATGCAAAAGAGAAACACAGCAAGAGCAACCTACCTTTCATAATGCTGCATCAAAGAAAAGTTGGTACTTATGCTCTTTCTTTCTTTCTTTCTTTTTTTCTTTCTTTCTTTCTTTCTTTCTTTCTTTCTTTCTTTCTTTCTTTCTTTCTTTCTTTCTTTCTTTCTTTCTTTCTTTCTTTTCTTTCTTTCTTTCTTTCTTTCTTTTCTTTCTTTCTTTCTTTCTTTCTTTCTTTCTTTTTCTTTCCTTCCTTCCTTCCTTCCTTCCTTCCTTCCTTCCTTCCTTCCTTCCTTCCTTCCTTCCTTCCTTCCTTCCTTCCTTCCTTCCTTCCTTCCTTCCTTCCTTCCTTCCTTCCTTCCTTCCTTCCTTCCTTCCTTCCTTCCTTCCTTCCTTCCTTCCTTCCTTCCTTCCTTCCTTCCTTCCTTCCTTCCTTCCTTCCTTCCTTCCTTCCTTTCCCTCCTTCCTTTCCTTCCTTTCCTTCCTTTCCTTCCTTCCTTTCCTTCCTTTCCTTCCTTTCCTTCCTTCCTTTCCATTCTTTCCTTCCTTTTCCCACTTTTTAGCATGTACAAAAGTGTAATCCACAGCTTCTTTGGTGTTCCCTCATGTCAAAAATGCTATCACAAAGTGCAGATTGATTCTGCAGAGTGGACCTGTTGAAAAATCTTTGACCATTGGATTAGAATGGATAGAATGAAAGAATTGCTGGAGCCCTTCTCCAGCTGAACCTTTGGAGCCGCACCAGCAGTGGTGTGCCAAGGCAAAACAAGTTTGCCATATGGGTGATGTGCAGTGCTTTGTGGAAGAACTAAACTTTCATATCCCAGCAACCATAAGACATCCTCACTGTACTTTGAGAAGAATGCAGCCAGTGAAATGAGAATGCAACCCTAGGCCCCCTGTGGCTCCCATTTCAGTTCTAATTTCAGAATAGCTTTATCTTGAAATAGTTATTCAGACACACACACACATGCAAAAATTGAATCAAACTGCAAATGTATTTTCTCACTGCTTGCCCTTCTCACGAGCAAGGATCTCAGGCAGGCTTTGAATATACATTATGAAACTTTTCACTCTAACAATCTTACCATCCCCATTTCTGACACTGGAACTAATTCAGAGTAAGGTTCTGAGGTCTATCACACCTGAGACTCAGGGAACCACATGCTCCTGCAGGATGACAGGACACTACAGCCAGCTGCATCCTGTAATCATGCGCAACTGGCAGCTCACAAGCAACACAAGGCATTCTGAGTTCACTGAAAGTGGAAGACAAAACAACTCCAATTACTTTTTTATTTGCTCCAGGTTGGGGTATCTTCATGCAGCCTGTAACCAGGGCAATTGAGGCACAACTTGTTATCTGTGAGGGAATGTATTTCAGCTAGAACTCTTAAGATGTTGCAAAGGTTGATCTCTGACCTGTAGGAGGTGTTCTTCTGCTTTTAAAAAGCTTGACATTTACATGGAATAGTTGTTTCAAATAAAGATGGTATTTTCTTCCCTCACGCTTGTTGTTTTAACTATTGCATTAATAACTATAAATTTACGACAGCCCAATAAACTCATGTCAAAAGGACATCAAGTCTGTATGAGCAGCCCTCAGAATGGTGCTGTTATGCTTCAACATGACTGTCAGATTATTATTTTTAAATAACAACTAGAAGAGACTATATCTTCTCATCCTTGGAGACCAAGCTGTTTTTTTGCTGAGACTTAAAACAACATTAGTCTGAGCCAGAGACTAAGCATGGGAAAACTGAATGTTGATGATATTCATCAGGCATTGCTATTGCAGCCCCAGCCCAGGATCATTGAAAGGATTGTCAGATGTGTTTCAGTGCAGGCAGGATTTACAGTATAAATGTCAACAAGACAACATAAACAGCAGTGAATAAGACTTGCTGGATGATTGGATGAAAATACTATAGTGTGTTGTGAATGCATTGTTAGTCATTGTGTTATTTCTTTTTTCTTAGGGGGTTTGCACTTATTATATACTCTTATATGAATATATACCCTTAGTATATACTTAATATATGTTCTCAAAATCCAGAGTTCCCCCTTGTCCCATAGCTGTAATTATCCTCCCCCAAAGACAGATATGCAATCACTACCAGAGCTTTCACAAACACCTGTGCAAGAAGCAGCTATCGCCACTCTATTAATAGTTTCTATGTATAATATGGCAAGTGCACCATCTAGTCACAGCATCGCTCACTGCCACAGCCATGGCCTGCTAAGGCACCTTGCAAACATTCAAGCAAACACTGTCCATGTTCAAAGTGTTCCTTTTTTTTTTTTTTTAAATATACAATCAGTTGGGTTCACTGGAACTTTATGGCAAATGTATTTCTGTAGAAAAAACATGAGTATTGATTGGGCAGAAGCTTGTGGGCAGCCTTAGCTGGAACTTTTCAGTGGAAACTCACTCATTTGCAAACTCAGCATTGCCCACAAGAGACAGAACATATGTAAGTGTTTATTATGTGAATACATCTGAAGACCTATTTAAGCTGATAGTTTAATGCTCCAACATTTGTACCACAGGCTTCAATAACATTTTGTCTCCTCTACATCAAGTCCTTCCAAAGACCGGAGAGAAGAAAGAACAGCAAGGAGTTCTTTTCAGCTACAATTGCATTTTTGGAAGACTTACATCATGGTCCTACCCAAAGGAATGACACTATTTTTGCCAAAGTATAGGCACCATCAGGATACAAACAGACAGCTCTTCAACTATTTAGGATAGTCTTTGCTGAATATCATTGAATTAAACTGCACATGCATTTTCTTCCAACTTGCCCTTTTCATGTGCAAGGACCTCAGGCAGGCTGAATATCATGTTTGCTGAATATCATCAAACCCATTTGCTGAATATCATCAATCCCATTTCAGCCTCCTCACTTCTTGCCTCTCTTTAAACTGTGCAATGGATGGTGGGCACTCATCCATACCAGGATGTCCAATTCCTCACCATCTTGTAGTGGTCACACATGCCCTGCCGCCTGTAAGCAATTGGGTAGAGTATGGCAAATCTAAACAGCACATCTCAGGAGGAACAGAAGAAAAGAACAAAGCCTAAACTCCCTGCTTCTTCTAGCTATGCCACCTACTTAGATTTCCTCCCCTGCCTGAAGCTAGTCACGCCTGCTAGAACGACACAGACTTTGAGGACTTTCATTGTTTCCAGGTTAACTGGGTGGCCTTCATTCCTCTTCTGTCTTGGGATTCTGTGGAGACCATCCCACTGTTTTACTTCACATCCTCAAAGCAAATGCTTGGACTCACCATTCCATTGTCTCTTTAAACTAGGCTATTTCTCCATTTTCTTCTCCTTTTTTGTATGTCTCTGCTAAGTAGAACATGAAGCCCTTTGCTAAAGTTGTTAGTGGACTATGGCTGCATCAATTTGGGCATGATCTTCCACTCTAAATGCTCCACCACCATTCTGTTTGTTTGCTTTTATCCATGCCACTGTAGTTGCTCTCAAAGACAGATGGATTTGAGACACTAGTGCACATAATGTTAAAGAAGCTCGCTTTTCCCCAAATTCATACTTCTGGAAATGATGTCAATGGACATGATCACCCTGGATCTACCTACTTAGGAACTGGAAGGAGCTACTGGAAAGCCATTTGCATGCCACAATTTTGTAACTTGGCCAACAGGGTTAACAATCTCTAACCTTTTCTCTGGAGAGGAAAAGTCTTGAGGCTGGGGGATAGCCTGAATTTTTTGCACCTTTTTTCACTCATCAGTACTATTTTTTTTTAATGAAGATCATAACCGTAGGATAGAAAAATGAAAATCTCCAGCCAAGATCAATGCAGCATCTGTGCAGTAATGAGCAAAATATCAAAAGGACTGATATTCAAAAGGAAGACGACACCCCAAGGTAACAGCAGCACTTTCATTGAAACTATTGGACAATTCCATCTTTCTGAAGGGGAGAACAGGACTGGGCCTGCAGGCATCTGTGCAGAGCAAACCTGATAAAGCTGCAGCTTCTCCCTCTTCGCTCCCTCAAGCTCACACGTGCTCTATAAAGCACAAACTACGATCTCCCCTGCTGAGCTAATCTCTTAGAATATAACAGCCCTGCAGTTGTCTAAAGAAAAACTGCCTCAGACAGGGCTCCACATCAGACTTGGTCCCTTTATGGCTCTTTCCCAACAGTAAGCCCACACGTGATCCTTTCGCTTTCATCTCTGGCTTCCAGGCAATCTTTGTTCTCTCTCAGCAAGGAGGCATCAAAAACTTTCTTGGGCTCAAAACTACAGGGACTACTCCAACACTCCCTGAAAACAGGCTGCCTTTCATATCTCCCAGCGATCCAGGCTCCCAGCCACCACATCAGTCAGATCTCCTTAGTCCTCCAAGTCCCATTAGTTAGGAAGAAAAACAGGCACAGGTGAGAGTAGAGGCCTGAATCCCTTCAAAACTCACAATTGCCCATGATAAAATGCAGGACTCATGTAATACTTCCAGTAATTTAAACACTGGAAAGTAGAATGGAATAACTCCAGGTTTATTTATCCTTTTAAAATAGTAACTATTTCTTGCTGGAAATATTGTAGATGCACAGCTCCCAGCAAGTTGTGATGTGCCTGCATCTGCTCTGGAAATCCAAGTGAAGTTCTGTCCTTCAATTTGGTACAAAAAGATTTTTAAAAAATAAAGCACACATTTTCCTTTTTCCACTTTGAACATCTTAGAAAGCAAAAAAGCAGGGGCGAATAAAAATCTCACCATACAGTGTGAGAAGCATAAGAATGGATATTAGAGTATTGACAAAGTTTCTGTGCATGCCTTTTTTGGGTTTAAAAAAATAGTCAAGCAAAATGAGAGAGTCTAGGAGCATACCAGTACACCAAAATCTTTTCATGTAGCTGAATTTATATAACATTATTTCTTGGTTATTCTTTCATTAGTCCTAATTTCCTCTCAGTGACTTTTAATTTAAGCTACTTCCATTACTGTAGTGTTCTTTATAAATCACAGAATCCTAGAGTGGTTTGGATTGAGTAGGACGTTAAAGATCATCTAGTTCAACCTCCTGTACTGTGGTCAGGGACACAACTGGGTTGCTCAAAGCCCCATCCAGCACTTGCCAACACTGTCCTTGAACCCTTTAAAAGTACACAGTGTCTGCGTTTGGGCTACCAAAAGCCATGGACAAGTTAGAAGGATGGCCAAATTCTACTTTCAGTTTAATTCCAAGGGAGAACAGTAATTCTCTCTGGGGAAACACTGCTATCTTTCTCTGCGGATGCAGATGTGGTTTCGCTGTAGCTCACCATGTCAGAAGCAGTGGTTACCTAGAGGCGAAGGACTACTGGCATGTCCTGGTTCTCTGTTTTTGCCATTTTCCCATAACCAGTCACCGGGAGTGGGTTACAAACTTTCCAACGTGAAATGAGAAGGGAGCGGTTTGAGAAGATCCAAACGGTTCTGTGTTCAAATGCTGCCATCAAGCGGGCAGACACAGTAGAAGACTGGAACTAATAATTGTAAGGACATTGTTTTGAAAGAGGAAAGTGGATGGAGAGACAAAGTATAAAACAGTATTTTTGCTCCAAGCTTCATGTTATAAAAACATTTTTGGTCTAATAAAAAATTCTCACTAAGCCTGGCTAATTCCCTCTTCTATATTATATCACTTTCATATTTTAGCCTCTTTGAAGTTGCTCAGACTTGACTTTGAGAGACCATGAAGATATAAGAAGGCTGCTCTGTGCCTGTAGAATTTGTCTCGATTTCTAGGGACAGAGGCCACATTCTTCACTGTGTACCCATGGACTTCTCTGAGATCCTCAGATATGAGCTTCAGCACACCCCATCTCAAGGACCTACAGGGGACTGAAATGCAAGAAAAATTATCATTTTGAGTCTTAGAGCTAATAACCAAAAATTAATTAATTCAATGGTTCTTCAAATCCCAGATCAACAGTTCAGTTTATATTTGAAACTGAAATATTCCCCTTTACATGAAGTCTTAGTCGTCCTCTTGAAAAGTTTTAAAACAACCTTCACCATAATAATTTTAAAATGTACCTTTATCTCCCTCAAGAAAAGTTAGAGAAACTTCAAAATATTACTTGATGTTAAAAAGGACAAAATCCCAGTAAAATTTTCTGGGTTTCTCTCATTTAATGTTGCACAGAGATGCAACAAAGCTGCCCTGTCTTTGTGGACCTCAAGTGCCGACTCCAATATGGGTTGAGCAACTACAAAATATTCTCTCAAGATATTTCTTCCACCTAAGCCAGGCATAACTGGATACTTTCCTAGGCTGTGTGACTTCCAGGAACACAGGATTTGTCCATGCCTCATTCACAAGAAATCCATAGTAAATGAGATGTGTTTTGGAAAATTCACAATGTATGTATAGTACATGTGCAATGATTTCATGTTCTCTGGATGCATACACGTGTAGTTCTGCCAGGAAGGTTCTGTATTTATAAAAACAAAAAAGCATTCCATATCTATAGCAAATTGTTTTGCCCTTCAGGCTGTGATAGTAAATAAATTTGCCAAGGCAAATTTGAGAACTTGGAGAGGGAATGACATAGTTGTGAAAAGTATTGTACTGAGCCAGTGCAAACTGCCCTGTTATTTTCAGGGATGGTTTGTACGTATTCCTGCAGCCAGATCCTTAACACTGCTTCACTCTCAAGAGCTGAAGCTCTGTTTTAAATTGCAATACTGTAGTCCACCTGGATCTAAATATTTCTTTGAAAATAGAACCTTATGCTATCAACCTAGAAGAGCAAACTAGCTGGGCTGCTGTGGATCTATCATCAGCAGATGGTTTAGCACTTACAGATGTAATGCTCATTGATCCAAACCAATGCATACCTTGTTGGTCTATGGGCCAACATCAAGAATGGCGGTAAAAGGAAAAACCATATATGTATTCACCATTCAGATATTCTTCTCCAGAATTCAGTGATTGTTCCTTCATATGTTCTACTTTTGCAGCAGACACACCTCTCCCCCACCATGGGTGTTTTTCCCCCTCCCTGGAAAAAAGCAAACCAACATCCCCCCCCTCAAAAAAACTCCAAACCAAAATCCAACCAAACAAGCTCAAAACAATCAAACCAAACTGGAAAAGCATCCAGGACCTCTCTCAAAAAACCAGATATTTGTGGAACATATTTTTGTTTGTTTGTTTTATTTGTTTTTGTTTTTTGTTTGTTTTTTTTTGTTGTTGTTGTTTTTTTTTTTTTTCTGTTAACACAGAGGCTAAGATGGCTCAAAGGGAGGTGGTTAAAAAAATTATAATAATATATTCCCCCATGCCCTGGGGACAAGAAGGAGCTAATCCCCTTTACAAAGTGTCCTACTGTCCTAACCCATCCCTCAGCCTAGTTGTCCTTATTTATTTTTTGGTTTACACAGGCAAAAAGGCAGGGAGGTGAGTTTGAGTCTCAGAAGCATCATTGCTTGATTAAAGGAGAACATTCAGAAATCAAAATGTGAGACGTGGCAACATAGGTTGGTACCTATGGCAATGGGTATCATAGATATGTTGTTTTCTGTCCATTGATAAAAAATACGTAGAATTAACATATAATTGAACTGGTATCAATGTTCTATCCTCTCTTTGCTCTTATGTCAGTGTTTATGCACAATGCTTATTTTAGACTTCTTGCTTTGGAGACCTATTGCAGGCTATTGATCCATAATCTTTTTATCATCCTAGTTGTCTGTCACTTGTGTGGTGATAAAGCTTTGGAGTTATTCACTACACTAACAGCACAAATATAAGGAACAAACATACAAGTTTAATTCTTTCCTGGAACGAAGGAGCTAAAGAAAGATACTATTTTCTCCAGACTTCCATGCTTAAGGCAACACTTTTTGCCTTTGGAGAAGGTGACAGGACAATAGACCACCAATGATCAGAAAGATACTGAGAGTTGAAATCTATTCTTTTTCCATGCTGTGCAAATGACCTTTTCTCAAAAATGCTCTTCTGTCTACATATGAAGAAATGCCCTGTGATGGAGGAACTGTCCACTGGGTCCCCATGGCCAAATAAAAATGGTGACAGTTTATAAATATGAATTATAACTTCCTAAGTTTTGTATGTTTAAAATACAAAGCTTTGTTACTTAAAGCCTTGTTCTGTTCTGGAGCAGACCAAGCTGTAAGAGTTAAGGAAACCCTTGCTCAACAGTGAGGGGAAGGTGTACAGGCAGCTCAAGAATTTAACCACTGACTTCCAGCAGATACTTAAAGTTGTAACTGGTTTTAAATCAAAGCTGCAAGATACCCAACTGAGTTATGCATGTTTATGGTTATCTCCAAATTAACTCTAATATATTTCTAATAATGCTAAAATGCACAATACTGAATTATATGTTTAAAACATATTGGTTTAAAAGAAGTGTGTTAGCTCCTAAGGCTCATGTTTCATGGCTTGAAATTCAACTCTGCTTACCCGGTTTTACATTCATCTGGGTTTCTAAGTCATCTTCAAACTTCCCTACAGCTGACTGAAAAGTTGCTAGTCTTGATAAATGTTTGTTTTTCCAACAAGAGCTTTGAGAAGGAGCATCTTCTTCATTTAAAGTTTTCACCCTGTTATCTGAAATTCAACACTTTCCACAGTAGTATCAGAGTACCATTTTTCCTCTTAGCACTACATCACAATACTATGATATGTGCAAATATTATCAACAATACAGCAAACTTGCTATATACCTGTAGCAATTCAGAGAGATATTAACAAAAAAAATATCTTACTATAATGCCATATATGTGCTTTAAGGCTTTTTTTAATTGAGCAGCTGTTAATGGATTTGGGAATAGCATAGTTACGAGAGCTGAGAAGAAGCTGCTAATCATTCCTATCTAGGGTGGCTGGGGAAATAAACTGTTACAAAACTGCAGTTAAAGACACCTTTGAGCACTGCTGTTGGAAGTGATTGGTTTGGTTGTTTTGGTGTTGTTTTTTTGTTGTTTTTTTTTTTTTTTTTTTTTTTTTTTGGTTTTGGTTTTGGTTTTTTTTTTTTTTTTAATTGTTTTTCTTACAGGGAGCATTCAGTGTCAGGCTGGCCTTTTAGGAAAAAAGCTGGGAGGGCCAGGAGGGTCATGCCCAGGGTGGGACAGACAGATGCCTGGCCTCACCGACCCCACAGGCTCACAGGAGCTGAACACGTGGCTGGAGCTGGAGCTGGTAACGGGGCCCATTGGCAGTTCCAGACACAGCAGGTGATGAACCAGCTCCAGGGGCCACCCGTGGGCTCCAGGCAGCAGCAAAAGCAGACAGGGCCAGAGACAGGGCTGGGGCACAGGTCCAAAGGGTCCTTTCAGCAGCTGGGCTACCTACTGTAGGTAGTCCAAGGACCAAGCGCAGGCAGAGGTGGAGCCCAGCACGGCTACAGCCCAGCTCAGACCAGAACCTGCAGTACTGGGCTGACCCAAAATGGTCCCATGGGCAGGAGGTGTGCGAGAGCCCAGGCAAGGCTCCTCAGGGAGGTTAAATGTTCTTATTGCCCTCAGGCCCCCGACAATATTATGGCTTTCATGACCCCGTGCCTATTTGCCACTGCTGCTTTTGATTCTTGAAAACCTTGTTCCCTCCTTGAAATGTGACCGAAAAAGCAGAAGTGAAGAATTAAAAGCAGCTGTCCTATTTCAGGTGACACGTGACATCTTTTCCTTTCTCCACATGACACAGTCATGAAGGATACTTCACTCAGCAGAGGTCTTTAAGGAGTATTTATAGAAAAGTCAGAATCTGATCCTTTAATCTCTACTAGGTCTCTAAAAAGAAAGACATTGAACACTTTTTTAACATTTTAAAATAGATAAATAGAACAATCTATAGATGCGGGTTTTCAAGCGAGAGACCTTTAACCTGAAATTAATATCCCAAAGACCTCTAAGATTCCACAGAATCTCTCTTATAAGCATGTAAAAATAGCAACACTGACTGAATAGGTGAGATATCAGTGTGAATTTGCTCCTGCTGGTTGCAATTTCTAAAGACTTTATCAGATATCAAACGAGTCCAGCATGGACACTTGTTGCAGACCTTGCTGTAGAGTAAGGTTTACAAATGAATAAATAAACCAGTGTAGCCCTTAACTGCTGTTTATTTTTTTAAAAAAAGCATTACTGAGTAATTTGCAAGTACTGTACTTGCCAAATGAACTATGCACAATACAAGAAAGCTGCAATACAGTTGCAGTGATAAGTTATTTTTTATTTTACAAAAAGTAGCTGCCTTGAAGAGAAATTAAAATAACATTCCTTACTTTTTAATACTTTTTTTTTCTTTTATTTTGGGGAATGAAAAAATCCTTAGCAAGACAGATACATTACATTTCTTCATTCTCACTCAGAACAATTGACAGCAAATATACACACAAATACTGAGGCCAAACACAGGCAATAAATTTTACATATTGCTATGAAAAGTTGCAAGATGCCGCTTGGCTTTCAAGGGCCTAGATGGCAGTGTAGTTCTTAGTGTAATTAGTCAATTTGATCTTCTCTGGGAAGATAATATTAACTGAGAGGTTTTCCCCATTGTTAGACTTCAGAAAAAAGTTCTTTTTCTTGCGCAGGAGATGACTGTATTTGGCATTAGCAAGCCACATTTCACATTTTGAAAAAAAAACAATCCCAGTTGTACCCAAGACAACAAGACACGTAAGCAAGCCCAGCACAACAAAACATATCACCTGGCTTCTACTCATTAAGGGATCTGCATTTTGAATTGTTTCTTTCACTGTTATTTTCAGGATTTCTTGTTGTTGATGCACTGATCTATGGTGAGCTTTTGAGGGTGGCTTGTAATTCTGCATATGCTTTGTCTCCATATTCATTCCAGAGAGGCTTGTGTTTTTGCTGGGATGTCTGCAGGTCATGCCAACAAATTCTGGTTTACAGATGCACTCGAACCCTCCCTGGGGATGCTCACTGCAAGTGCCTCCATTCTCACATGGGCCACTTGCACAGAAAGTGACACGGCTGCTGCACAGCTTCCCTGTGTAGCCATGGGGACAAGAACAGCTGAAACCCACACCAACATCTGTGCATGTTCCTCCATTCTCACACGGGTTGGATTCACAGTCGTCTCTATCTATTTCACAGAAGGTGCCAGCAAAACCAGAAGGGCACAGACAGGAAGCATGGGGTGCAAAACCATTGTCATCAATGCATGTTCCTCCATTCTGGCAGGGAGAACTAGGATACATGACAAACACAGAGACAAAATTGAAGTTCAAAGGAAGAAACTATTAGGAAACACTTTATATAATAAAATGAGCTATTTTTCTTTAGAAGAGCCAATTCCAAATGCAAATCCACTGAAGTCAGTCAAGCTGAATAAAAAATGAGTTTGTTCAACAGCATTGTCAATACAGATTATAATATCTTCTGCTGACCCTTTGGCCAGGATTAGTACACCAGTATATAAATTCAACCCAATGAGCTGTGAAGGGATTTTAAATTATTTCAAACACTTATTCAAATTAAGCTTGCCACTATTTCTATATGCTTGGATCTATTTAGCAGAGCAACTATTCATACAAGAGAGAACAAAGATATGAGCAGCCATGGCTGCTTCCTTTCTACCTGATTATTCCTAAAACAATCTATATATTGTATTGGCAGAACAAAACAGTGCCATAGCAGCTAGGCATAAAGCTGATTGTTTTTATTCTGCCTGTCTGTGTTCCATGACACAAACAATTTAGAAGCAAACAGACACTTTCCTATAAACAGCTGTTCAGCCAAAATTTTTGATAGATACAATTATAACAAAAAATATCAATAAGAGAATTTCAGCCTGGGCAAAGACAGCTGTAATGTGAGAGCAGGACCATAGGAAACCAAGTATTTCTACAAACTCTTTTAGTACTTCCCAACTAGTAGCCTGATAATATGTTTTAGGTGACATAAATTAACTGAGAGATCTTTTTTATCTTTACAATGCAACTGTGCCTTACTGAGTGTAATGCCAAAAGATGAGGCCACCACTGACTCAATTCAGGGGATCTGTGCAAAGTGCACTTGGTCCTTTAACCCTTAACAAGGGTCCCTGAGTCCCAGGTTTACAAATAAAGCTCAAATCCTCAAACTTTCATGGCAGTTCATCACACATCAGCAAAGCTTTTAAAACTCTGTAAAATATGAAAAATACTTGGCAAAGTTTAGGACAAATCTCTTTGACAACAAAACTTTTCTGAATACTTGTGCATCCCTGAAGACATACAGCACAGTACTGTCTGATAGTTGAAAGTCCAAGCTGTCATTTAAGGCCTCCCCACTTCCAGGGCAAAGTCCCAGGGGTAATGAAGATCACAGCTCCAGTTGCAGACATTTCACATATGCAGCAGTCAGTGGCAACAGGCTGTTGTGGAATTCCATGGTGGGACACAGAGATTCAAAAGATCTGTTGATGTCTGGCTGAGACGACTGTGAAAGAGGTGTAAACTCCTGTCTACAAATGGTCCCTGATCACAACAAGGCTGGGCTTGCCACCATTGCTCTGGGACTACCTTTGGTAGAGATTGCTCCAAGAACCTCTGGCTTCACTGGGGACTGAAACACTCAGCAGCCACCCATCAGGAGAGACTGAACATTCTGGCAGAGGAATCATCTGTCTGTTTTCTGCAGCTTCCACATTAACTGCTCTGTCCTCTAGTACTGTTCTTTAGATGTTGGCTGGGTAAAAAGCCCTAAAAGAACATATTGGAAGTCTGGGAGCAGTATTTGACATAGACATTGTTAGTGATAACTTGAGGTGAGGAATTTCAACATATTAACCAGGCATGATGTCTTTTTAAGCAAAATATGGAAATTGGAGTTATACAGTCCTTCAGTGGTTATGGCTGTCTTGGAGAACCTAGCACCCTCTCTTAGCTTTACAGGTACCATGGAAAATTGGACAAGCTGGTTTGGATGGGAAAATGTGTAGAAGTTTGGACCTTCATGGCTGGGTTGAATTTCAGTACTTTCTAGGGAAATGGGAAGAAATTGTTGGAGAACATAAGTTCTGAATTTTTTCCTTTTTCTGAAATTTTCAGAGATGTAAAATATTGAAACAAAAACAGTTAAGGGGAAAAATGCAGGATTATGAAAATTTTCTTTATTTTTTACTAAAAGAGTTGCATTTGTCTATTTTAAATATGTTTAAATAAATAAAGCCTTAATATTAATTTCCTTGAATAAAATCTTCTACTTTGCATTTTTGGCATTTAACACAGCAAGGTGTTGTACGTGAAGGGTTAGTTGTAGGAAGCATTCCATACCATTCTTCTCTGCTTTTCAGATAGCCTGGTTTCTTTTAGAAAGTACCACTCACTGCTCTGCTTCAAAGCAGAAACCTCCAAACATCACAGAGAGGTCACTACTGCAGATACATGTAAGCAGACTAGAATAAACACTTTGATTTGTGAATTGTCCTGGTTCCATCTGTGAATATTAACTAAGAAGCCAGCAGTAATGCTCAGTAATATCAACATTTTTAACATTACCACTGAGGTAGAGAGGAATTGAGATGTGAATGAAATGGCACCATCTGATGCAGTCTCTTTCTACAATGTGGGATGCACTCTCTGGTGGACTGTGAATTATTAGCAGACATGGAGTGCTTATGCTGGCAACAGTTGTCTTTTTGAACTAAATGCAGATTTGCAGAGCCTGCTACTCATTTTCCTGAAAAAGACAGCTTCCTAGAGAAAAAGAGTCACTACTTCAAGTATGTTGCTTTCTTCAGAAAAATTTTTCACAGTTTCCAGGCTAGTTCATCAGCATTCAGCCCAAAAACAGAGTGCCAGCACAAAAAAAGGAATTTCAGCAATTTAAATGGTTATAAGGTGTTTAAGAAAGTACAAGCAACTAATCTTTATTATTTTGTTGATGCTGTGTTTTTGGAACTCACCTGTTTTTTGGGATAACTATTATATATGTCTACACTGAATTATGGAAATATTTGGTCTACAGGTGAAAATCAGAAAACCTATCCACATCCCCCACAATAGGCAAGTAGCTTGGATTTGATCATGGCTCTTTCAAGGAACTTAAATTTCCTCATTGTCAATGAATAAAAATAGTCAAATCAGAGTAGCTATCTTAGAAGCTGAAAGTAAACCCAGAAAAAACTGTGAGAGTGTCTCCCAAATAAAGGTGATGACAAAAAATTCTAATGACATGAAGTTGTGAAAGAATGGCAATTCTTGCCAGAGAGAGTGAGAGATGTTAATATTCCTTAAACAAGAGTGTACAAATATTCAAGAAGATTCAGTCATAAAGTAGATCTGATAACTCATAATTATCTACCACTGAGCAAAAAGAGAACCAGAGGTATCCATATAGAGCTAGAGAGCAAGAAGGCAATCTCCTAAAAGAAAACTGTGATTTTAGGGTCATAGATTTACCAAGTTTGTATCCACCATAAATGCATTCTGTATATTTATGGGATCAGAACTTTGATGAGCAGATGACAGCAAATGCTTCTAGATTTGAACAGAAACCCAAATTCACATTTTCTCTAGCACTGAAAGGTCTTCCTTTTTTTTCAAGCAGTTCTACTAGTGACTCTCCTGTAAGATCTTTGGCCTGTACCCATTGCCTCTTGAGCTTTCATTGGGCACCTCTATGAGAAGTCTGACTCTGTCATCTTTGCTTCCCCCATCAGGTACTCACACACAATGGACAAGTTCCTCAGAGCCTGCTCTTCTCCAGGCTAAATGCCCCAGCTCTCAGTATCTCTTTATAGGAGAGATGTTCCCTTTCTTTAATCACATCCATGGCCCTTCACTGGACTCACTCCAGTATGGCTGTGTCCTTTTTATGTTGGGTAGCCCAGAACTGGACCCAGCACTCCACATGTGCCTCACCAAGGCTGAGCAGAAGGGAGGGATCCCTCAGCCTACTGGCACTGCTATTCTTAATATCCCATTTCTTTTAAAGAATAGAGAGCAGTGGTCCTCCCTGCTCTGATGGAAGTGAGATTGTCTCCTTTATTTAACTATGGGCACATTATCATATGTTGGTTAAGAAAAAAGGACAGACTGGTGGGCCAGGTGTTTTCATGCAGACAGCTTCTGTGCTAACTACTGCTCTTATTGGGCTGTGTATAAATTATCCCTCACTAGAGGTGAGAACACAAGATAGGAGTCACTTCAAGTTTGTTTATGAAAATCATGAGAAGGCATAAATTCACCACAATAAAATGTGCAAATTAGCACTTTTAGTACTCAGATTGTGCACAGAAAGCCACACTGATAATCTCTTAAATCTTTAAAATATTAATAGATCAGATTTGTAAAGTTTGATAATATCAGCAACTATCAGAAGCATTGTGTATTTTAACACAGATATAATTCCACCTAGCAAAGAATTCTGAATAATTGAAGTGTAGATTTTAAATGCATGCCAGAAATCAATATTTACCCATTAATAATGCAGGGTCCTTTCTTGAGATGGCAGTTTTTTCCCGTAAATCCCTGGGCACACAGACAAATATATCCTCCATCACCAGTCTCTATACACGTTGAATTATTGGTGCAGGGCTTTGCTGAACATGGGTGAATATCTGTTAAAAAATACCCAACAGGCCTTGATTAATCTAATAAGAAAGGGTTAGTGAATGCTATACAATACTTCAAATAAAATACAGCTTTAACAATACTTCATCCTGCATTTTATAAATTCTGATCTATTCCCCCCTTTGGTAAAATGGAGTTCAGGTTGTTCGACTATTGCAAGGAATTTCAGCTTATTTCTAGCTCTTTCTAGCTCCTGCTTGCAAAATGTGTTTTAATTGCTCCATTCTATAAATAAGTAGTATTAGAAATAAAATATTAGTGTGGGACAAAGAACTTCTAGATAGTCTAGCCATACTTTCACAATCTTGGCTTCTCCATGAGCTGAATTCTGATAAAGCAATCAGGAATGGGGAATTCTCCCTGCTCCCAGCCCATATCATTATGTGCTTATGAACAAATGTTTCATAAAAACAGAGATCATCAATTTACAAAAAAATTTGTTAAAATTTCATCTTCTGGCTGGGCTAGATTCAACCCTTATATAACTGTACCAGAACACAGAGCTGTATGACGTCTGGACCCAAAGTCACACATTTTCTTTGCAACTGCCCTGCTGAGCCACTTCCCACTCAAATGATTACTGAATTTTTAAAATAATTAAAACTAAATAAACAAACAAGTGTATATTTTAGCAAGCTACTGCAACAGCTGCAGAGAAGTGCTGACTGGAAGGTATTTGATGCCTCACACACACATATGCCCACTTTCTAAGAAGATGAAAAGGGATTTAAGGGCATTTATATTTTACTTCCCACAGCAACATGAAATTTAGATGATATCATGAGGTACTGCAAAATTTTAACCACAGAAAACAACAGCCTTAGCTTTCAAATACAATCTTCCCTGGACAAAAGGTTCTATTTCCTAATGCATTAGGCTGTTCTCATTGCAGGACAACTTAGCATGCACTTTAAGTATAAACTCCAATTTTCACAAGGACCAAAATAATCTTGAATGTTTTTTGAAGCAGTGTTGTTTGCCAGCTGTTTTCACTGACTCTAAAGGCAGCTAATAAAGCATGTACTTTGATGGAGAAGAAAACATGAACTTTGATGCAGGAGCATGGAAACTCTCTGAAATACATCTATGAATAAGTATGTATATATACACATTACTGTCAATAATTTATGTCAGGTATTTAATTTCATAATACATCTTAAAAGGGTGTTGTACCAGGTTCTTTTAAAACATGATACATAAATAGCCTCAATTAGCCCATTTTCTCTATTTTATTTTACATCTAAAAAGGACAACCACCAAGTGGTAACAGATGGAAATGCAAAACCAGGATGTTACACTTATACGTATATTACCAGTGGCCTCAATCATATTACCCATAATTAATAGTTCCATCAAACAAAGTTGTCATGCTGCAGTGCATGAAGCAATCACTGAGTGTTTTTATGAGGAAGATATGCTCAGTTGTAGTTTGTCACAGGACAATTTTTAGCCCCTGTCTCATGCATTCATAGCACAGGCATTAGAGACCCCACCTGTGCTCTCTGATGAGTTTGGCAACATGTGGCCTTGGCAAAGCACTCTGGTGACAAGTAGGACAATTTACTCCCAGCTCACACTGTGTGTTGATTTTTTAGCCCAATTGAGGCCAGGATTCCAGCAGGAGTCATGGGCCCGCTAACACGACTCTGTCAGCACAGCCGGGGGTGACAGGCTGACAGATCTGATCTAGCAAGCTGGATCAAACACTCTGACTGGGCACTCATTTTTCTCCTGGAAACAAATTGACTCAATTGATTTTCCCTTTGTTATGGCCAGTGTTTGATGTGGTTCCTGTACTGTGCAGTGTATATCAGCTGCAGAGGGAAACTCCGTGCTGTGCAGCCTGGTTCCAGGGGTGCACACACCAGATTTCAAGGCTGTGTTTCCACAAGATGAGAAGATGCCATGGCATCATGGAGCCAGTTGGACAGGCTCCATTGCAAATTGGTTAACCAGCAGTGTTAACACCAAGACCAACTCACAGATGTTTTCCTTCAAGTGCCTTGTCTGTCCATGTGACTGCAATAATAGTCACAAATGCTACCACTGATTCTGCCCTCCTATTTACAGTGGATCAAGCCCAACCCATAACCTGCATGTCTCTAAATTACTAGGAAGGTCATTCCTGGCCTGAACTGAGAACCAGGCTGCCTGTATTAAAAACAGCCACACAATCAAGAGGCATTAGCAAACCACTTGGTGATCTACAACTACTCCAGAAAGGAAGTTCCATGATCAAAGCCAAGGAGATCATACATATATTCTAACTCTTCTACAAAAAAGAAGAGGCATCATCACCAGTCCAAATAATCTTTTTTCCTCCCATGCTTAGCAAGCAAGTAGACTGCTAAGAGCATATCTCTTAGAAATATTTCAGTTTTTTGTAGTGGCCAATGCACTTCAGAGCCTTCCACAGTTTTCCCTTCTAGTTTTTTCCTTACTGTTTCCTAACCTGATCAAGTTTCATTTAATGATACCTGTAAATTAACTGTAACTACCTCTAATGACTTTATACAGGCAGGAAACTGACACCAACTTTTGGCAGAGGATGATAGGATCAGGGGCTGAGCAATAACCCATTTGAGGTTTCAGTCCTTTATTGTCAGGATAATAATTTCTATCAACTTTCCAACAGCATGAAGATGAGGAGGAGCACCCTTCTCTTGATCCCTTACTGCAAAAAACGCATTTAGAGTAGGCAGAGCCACTGAGATAAAAGACTATCAACATCACTGCAGATGAAAAAATAGTTATCCTTTTGGCTGAAAATTGTCAGCAGCTCTTCATGAGGATCTAAATTTAAATTGGCAAAGAAGACTCTGAGATGACTCTGAGTGTTGAGAGAAAGAGTAGTTCCTGCACTTAAGCAAGAGATACCCTTTTTGGTATTATAGGACTTCCTTAATGAGTATGTGTTAAAAGAATGTCTTTTCATAAAGATGTGGGTTCAATTTTCAATGCATTATTTTGCATCCTAAGTAGCAATTGCAAGAGGGAAACACTGCAAGGCTCAGAACTGCAAGGATATATTAGTACTAGGAAATTCAGCTATGCAACTAAAGCTTTTAGAAGTAGCTATGAAGATGCTACCGTTAAAAATGTGGAACTTTTTATTCACTGATAAGCAACAGAACTGAGCCTCCTAAGGTGGCAGAGGGGGGACTGTTCTGTGCAGCTTTAGAAATCTCTGATTGTAGATCAGAGAAGGACTCATTCCTCCTCGTTAACTGTAATGAGAATCTAGGTGTCTGTCTCACGTACAAACACATTTGTGAGATGCATCCAGAACAACATCTGAGAGTTTAGAGTCACATCTGCACCACAGATGTCTCCACTGCTACCACAGCTCCTGCAAACATACCAGGAGTGACCTTAGGAAGCCTCTCTCTGCTCACGTGTGCAGGCAGTGAGTTCAGGCTGCAAAACCTGCTGAGTAAATGAGTAAATGAATACCTGAGAACCTTGCACTAAATTCCATGTCACTGCAAGGATGTGACCTACCTAAACCTTCTGATTCTTTTAGTCATCTTGAAACTCTTACGCAGTTCAATCAGTCATCAATCATGACTTTGGCTATGTATTGGAGATCTCGCATGCTCTATAAATTATGAGCCATATAACAACAAAAGCCTAAAGGCATGAAGAGAAAATGAGGCCCTGGACACTTGTCCTCTCCCAGCTGCAGCTATGTGGGCTGAGCAATGCATGCTCCTGGATGCTCATGTGGTTTCCATCCTGTCAGATCTCTCTGACTGAACGTTTGCCTTTGTCAGCCAAAATAAACTACCTCAACAAAGGCCAATTCTTCAGCTTGCTGATGCTAAGCTGGCTGATTCTGACTGGAAAAGGGTGAGAGAGTGCAGCCAGAGCTGTGCTTTTCCCTCAGACCTGAGGGGGAAATGGCAGCCTGTTTAGGAAGAGCTTTTTCTCACTTATAGTATTGTTACTTCACTAAATCATCACCGGGTTAAGTAAAGGAAAAAATAGACACAATGTTTTCCTTTCAAGAAGTACTAAGAAAATAGCACATACACACATATATATATATATATATATAATGTGCTACATAAATATTTAAAATTATTTAAAATATACAAGATAACTTGTATTTTGATTGGAAGGGCTTACGCAACAAGAAGGGAGCAATTGTTTGTTGGCCTTGTCCCTGATAATTACTGTTTAAAATATAATGAATTTACACTTGGCTCACATACATGCCCAACTACAAAAGATGCTGTATTGCTTCTGCCTAAATTATTATGGAAGTTCGAGGTTTATGTGCTGCCCAGAATCTCCTCATTATCTGGAGCTAATATTCAGTATTTTAAAATTAGTTCTCCAGAAGGGCTTTGCGTGTCTCCAACACCAGATGGGGCTGCTTCCCCTCACTCATTCAAGGAGAGAAAAGGATGTGCAAACCTATGTCACAGAGGCTGCCAACCCAGCCCTCCTCACAGATGCACTGCCAGGGCTTGGCGCAGCTGCCGTGCAAGCACCCAGGGAAAGGAACACACTGATTACAAAGGGCACCCTGCCAGCCAGGTTGGCACCTGAAAGAGATAAAAGACAAGATAGAAACAGAGTTTATTTTTAATAAACATAATTACAAGGATGCCCCCCTTTTTGGTTCACAAATGCACAATAAATAAACTTTTGCATACCAAATTGTACTATTTGAACAAAAGCATACCATCAGTGCTTCTGGGATACTAGAAGCTGTTTATGTGAAAAAAATTATTTCATTCAGCAAGAAAAAAACCCAACTAATCAATGTAAATACTTCATACTGGAAGAAGTAAACTAAACAGGTATCTAAATATCCAAACTTTCCAGTTACTATATCCTAATACAGTGCTGTTTCATTACAGTTCCATATTTTCAGAGACCAAACCATTTCAGTTTCTATCTCTCTTACCAGGACTACGAATTATTGAAGCTGACCACTCCTGTGCTAATACCCCAGTCTGACAGATCTTTTTACCTGCATTCACTGGGAAATTCACAGAATCCATTCTCTGGATGGCAGCCAGCTTTACAGCTCACGCCTGGAAGAAGAGATTTATAACATCAAACCAGAAAAATCACCACAAAACCCCCCTATACACATGTATCATATCCTATACACATTACAATGTTTTGAAAAATCCCAGTCTGTAAAATGTTCCATTTCTTTTTTCTTCAGACACATTTTTGCATAGTAAAATTTTTAAATGAACCTAATCTGGAACGTGTTATAGAATGTTTCTGTAGGGTAAGTGAAACGACATACAGAATTAATCACAAAAGAATACAAAGTTACTTTAGCACACCAAAAGTGTATGTAATGTCCCTATACACCATTTTAAATGGGTAATGTCAGAGCAGATTCACGGATGTTGTTTCACGAGATGCCGCTCCAAATGCATTGTTTCAGAACTACTCGAAACACAGAAGTACTTTCAGTCAGAAAAAGAAATCCATTTAAAACTACTTACAATAAAAGTGCTGAATTCATTTCAACCCTACACCGGATGAAAATAACCATTTCCATTAAATCATGCAGAAATAACGTAAGTTAAGGAGAAGAGATTTCAGTCGCAGTTTTTGGTTTGTTTGCTTGCTCAAGCATTTGCACCAAGCATCCCTGTGAAAGATCCCCGCCAGCCACGGACACCCTGCGCCAGCGCCAGAGAAACGCGCTCCGTCCGCTGCCAGGGAAAAGCTTCCCGACGACACCAGCATCCCTGGCTGGAGCGAGGGCTGGCGATGCCTTCTCCGCCCAGGGGCTCCGGGAGGGCTCCGGTCATCGCCGCTGCCCCGCGGCCCCGGCAAACTCCCAAAAGTTTCCCAAGTCGCCTCCCTTCCCGATCCCGGCGGGCAGAGGGTGCCGGTGTCCTTACCTGGGGCCGCGGGCAGCACGAGGGGCAGCAGGCAGCAGCAGCAGCCGAGGATGCCGGCGGCGCGCAGCCCCATGGCCGGGCCGGGGCCGCTCCGCTCCCCGCGGCGCTCGGCGGACGCGGGGCCGGCCAGGCGGCAGCCCCCGCCCGCAGCGCCGCCGGGCCCGGGCGCACGGGGCGGGAGCAGGGAGGGACGGAGGGCGGGGAGGGCTGCCCGCCCCCACCCGCGGGCGGGGAGCTGCCCACCGGGCCGGGCAGCCCCAGGCCAACGCCGCCGAGAGGGAGCCGCGCACCTCCAGCAGCTCCAGCAGCTCCAGCTACTCCAGCACCTCCAGCACCTCCAGCACCTCCAGCAGCTTTAGCACCTCCAGCAGCTCAGCCCCCGCCGCGGGCGAGGGGAGGAATCCTGCAGGGGCGCGGGAGAAGGGAGGTCTGGGGCGAGGGGGAGTGTTAAGCACGCCTCTGGTTTCCTTGAAACTTAGTCTGGCTGTCCGCAAAGACCTAATGTGGGGCTTGTCTTCAGAAGTCTGAAGAATTCTCAGCCATTCCCATCAGAGCTCCAACACTTTCAGGAAAGACCCGGTGAAGGCAGGGAAAGTATAATACTGTTCTGGTTCTGAGGCTTGAGAATTCAAAAAAGAACCCACCAAAACGCCCCTAAGTGTATCTTTAGCAGTCACGGAACAAATCAAGAAAAAGCATTAGTTTTAGCACAAGGCACTTTAAATTCGGCATTTTATTCTGTGAGTGTACATTTCTCTTTTGTATCTCTTTATTCCTCCTTTGTGCTGTCCCTTAAGGAAATACACTGGCTGTTTCTTATTCTTTGTGTTCCTTCTAGTTCATTGCTCTCCTTTAAAGAAGTTCTGCCTGGTCGTTAGGATTCCCGAGGGACCAGTTTTTTGCCTGCTGATGCAGTGCTTTCTTCCCTGAGACCTCATTTACTAATCTGCCTGCCTTTATGGAAAGCAACTAGAGATCCTTATACCATGGTGAGAAAACTACAATGGGCTAATTCAAGATTACCTGCTTGAAAATGCACACTGGAAAACGCTCATTAGATTCAGATTGTCCGTGTAGTGGCATTTCAAGGCAGCGATGTCATGTAGGCTGAAAAAGTTTGCTGCTAACAATGCTGCGTTTTACTTTTAAGCAAGAATAGAGGAAGTGAAGGACAGAGAAAGGAAGAGTAGAAAATGAGGGTTGGGTTAAAAGAGACCACTCAGGGAGTGAGGTGTGAGAGGCAGACTCTACTTCTTCTAGGTCCTCCAGAAGCTTTGGTATCTGAGATAAGCTATGCCTATCTGACTCCATCGGCACAGATTGCATCCCTGCCTTTTCTGCTTGTCTTGCTTTCCTTTTACTGAAACATTTACTGTTTTGAAAAGACTACTTTGCCTCACAGCTTTTGCTGTGGCTCACCAGACCAAGTCTTGCTGGGGTATTGTCAATGGTACTCTAGAGAATGTGGAGTCCTAATGATGGCTGCTAAGTCCTTTACCCTGCTCTTCTGTGAGTCTGTGCTTCTGTAGGGTAAATAGTAGCAGCTCTTTGTCTGTTCACTTTGCTTTTATTCTTAGTTATTTGTTCACACTCAGGTTGTGATAGGTCCAAGGTTGCTTATTCTTCCCTTAGGTGGTAAATTCTCTGCTTGCTGATGTAGAAGCCCTGCCAGGTTAGACCTTTTTGCATTTTTGGACCAAGAGATAACCTGGGTAGTTAAAAGGGTTCCAAGCATTCTGACATTTCTGTGATACTCCAGTATTACCATGACCAGCTAGTAAAGGAAGGCTTTAATCTTTCTGCATTCTATACTAGAAATTTCTCCTTGTATTCTTTCTTCAGACCTTAAGAGTAAAGGATCTGTAGAATTCAAAGGTTTTATTCGTACACTCATCAATGTCAAATTATCTTCTCTAATTTGCATTGTAAATAGAGGTTCTGACATATGATGAGACATTTCTTCTATTTTCTGAGATAACTATTGAATATGTGCTGTATTGTTCAAAACTGACATCTTACAAAAGATCATTAGGAAAATCTGTTTCTCACAATGCTATGTACAATGTTGTAATGGTCATTGCAAACTTCAATTTTTGAATTTTTCAGGCTTTTCAGGCTTTTTTTAATTGATACACTGTTAAGCAAAAACTACCAAATTTTTAGAACAACTCTACTTCTTCCTCTCCTGTGTCTCAGGGATGCCTCAGATTGCAGAAAATAGGGAAAAATTTAATTTTCCCATATCTTCTACTTTTTTCAACTGTTATCTAAGCAAAACTTGCTAATTTCATTTCTAAGAGGTCATAATCCTTTTCTTTTAGAGTAGAGTCTCTCTGTTGGAACAGAATCTGCCCAGATACTAATCCAAAAATAATTTCAGAACAGAAACCCAGCATTCTGTAAATCCAGGCTAATTCTCTTCTCTCCCCTCCTTCCACCTGAGTAAATCAAGCTGAAAATCATTTTTACTTGGCTTGTTTACTGCCAAAAGCAGTCTGATCCAAACATCCATTGTCTCCATAATACTTCTTGAAAATTACTGTAACTGTGTTCTCTGTTTCAGATCTTAGTGATTTCTACTCAGGATAACCTTAACTTTTTTTTACCTTTTTGGGTCTTTCCATTAGAAATTGGAAAGGAAAGTATCTCATGTAATAGATGTCTGGGTATGGAGATCATCCAAGGTGTAAAGACTGCACTTATTTCTTCACCTAAATATACTTGAGTGGTGAGTACAGATTGGGAAGCACTGGTCTAGTGATCTCCTAACTGTGATTATTGGGAAACAGACAGTTTCATGGAAATCTTGGGAGATTTCCTTTGGAACTGATTATAGGAATCAGGGGCATCAATGATCCAAGAAATTGACAGCAACAACTGAATCAAGAAAAAAGTCTTTAAGGATCCTTGTCCAGAAACTAATAAAATACAAGAAAATGTATTTTCTTGTATTTTATAGCGCACAACTATCCTTCATTCTTACACAGGAATAAGAAACATGTTCATGGACTGAAATAATGGAAAAGGCAAATTGAGATTGAGAATTAAACTTGGCAAGAACTTCCTCTTGCACACTGAACATAGAGACAGAGTTCTTCATCCTTCTGGTCCGCAACTTTCAAGGAGCTTTGCAAAGTCTGAAAATGCAGAAACAACAAGAAATACTTGAAGCTATGTCCTGGCTAGGAGCTCTTGTACTCCCAACATCCTGTTTGCCTACTACTCTAACATATTTTGACTGAAGAGAAGTACAGTCACATTTTTATTTCATTGTTGCAAGAATCTGAGGATGGAGAAGCTGCATCAGTGACAAGAAACACAAAGCAATTAATTGGTATTGCAGCTCCTGAGGGTCCCTGAAAACTCTGGTAGCTGGAATCTGAGGCTATCAGCAGTGTCACAAAGAAACCATAAACCAAATGAGACCACACATGATGGGGCGAAATAACTTTGATTAATTTGGACTACTCCGATACATTTTGCAAAGAGAAAGGGAAAAATGTCAATTACAGGGCAGTGCCCCCTGCCTGGCACTTTGTGAATTACTGTACCAGAAACTGTCAGTGGAGATGGTCATCTTTCATCCCTTGAAGTGACCTCATCAGCCATGAATATACACAGGTATAAAGTTTAGGCTCTGTCACCTGGTTTTACAAGTTTGTACTCAATGACTAGTGCTGTCCATTAGAAGAAAGCCCATCTGATGCAGGTGGAGCCCTAAGGAACTATTTTTCACTCATTCTGGATAGGCTGTCCTATCCTTAGGTGTGCTGGGACCAGACGGACTGAACCAGCCTAGAAACTTGCTGGGTTTGGGCAGGACATCCTCTCTTTCCTTTCCCTCTCACCCCTGCCATGTCCCAGATGCACAGTGGCATTTGTGCCCCCATGGCAGCTTGGCTTGTGCTGCCTCTGGCTCCTCAGTGAGCTGACTCAGTGCACTGCGCTGGCAGGTGACTGACAAGAAAAACATGAAATTATTCCTGCTGTCACCATACCCTTTCAAAAACATGTTTGTGCACTCACAAAAGACAACAGGTGAATGCCTGCAGGCGTCAGTGGGGAGACAGGCACCTTGTCCAGTTCTGGCTGTATAAACCAGAAAGTTTTTCTTCACAGAATAGATTTCACTGCACACAGAAGTTGCAGCTATCACCAGTGAGCTAGAGATTGCCAAAATATATTATTTTTAGCATGGTAAATTTTCCCCATTGGATTGGTTGCCAAAATGTGTAGAGCTCAAATATACAGCAATAATTTACAGGAGTTAAAGCCAAACTCATTCCCTAGCCTAGTACAGAATATCCTCACAGCCTCCCTCTCTCACTATTGTCAAAGCAGTAGCTCAGTGCTATCTATCACCCAATTACTATAGCACAGAGAATTCTGCCAGCTGTTTTGGAAAGTATATTATATGAAATCTTGGCTGCTCTGAAGACTGAGGCAAAACTTCCATCACTAGAGCAGCTTTCTACTGTCTGTAGCAAACCTTGATCAAAAAATAGATGTGATTTTCCCGTTTCTCTGTGTGAGGAATGTCAGAGATGTTGCCATCCCTGAGATCACAGTCTAGCTCTGCTTTGATATTTTAAGGAAATAGACCTAAATGTAGAAATTTTCAGTAAGATTCTACATTCAGAGTCTTCTGTCAGATGCATGAACTTAGCAATTAAAATGCAAAGTCAAGAAATAATACATAAAAAGCAAAGCAAGACAACAGCAAAAAACTTTTTTTTCTAGTAGCTTTTCCATCCTATTATTTCACAGCATAAAAAGCTGAGAAACTGGAGGACTATAGGCATAAAATAAAATACATTAAAAAAAGACATGACTGTCACTAATGCAAACAAAAATGAAATCTTAAGCTGTTACAAAAAAGAATACATGTATATTTAAAGAAATCTAAGCAAAGGCATTTTTCCAAGATCTGGAAGAGTATATAGTAGTAGTGGGGTGCCTGTTCTTGAAGTATAGAATAACATAGAGAGTTATAGAATAGCATGTTCATTAAATGACACTGTGAGAATCATGACTAGATTTTTTGGTATAAACCAGAGAAATTATAAAAGAGAGATCCATCATGATGTGTGAAACCAGGAAAGACAAAAATGCAAGAATTTCTAGCAGACAGAAGTAATGGCCAGTACTGTACTTGGAAGAATAATTAATTTAGCCTGGGTATATAGACATTTTTTTCTAACACTGAGGTTGATCAGACAGTATAAAAATTTGCCACCAGAGTAGAGGCAAAATAATTATTTAGGTGTCTTAAGGGAAGGTTAAGTACACTTATGAGGATAATATAAAACCATAATTATTTGAAGCAGGTGTTTGGATTAGCTTAACCAAGATGTCCCTTTCAAAGCCATCAGTTATGGTCCTGTGATATCTTCTGGTCAGGCAAACATTCCCTTGCAAACTGTTATTTAAAAAGCCTGAATCCTAGGGATTTTTAAAAGGTAGTTGACAGCCTGACAGATGTCAATGGTAATTAGGAAGTTTTTATCACAGCATGTCTGATACATCCAACCTGCTATACCAACCTGGAGATGCAGATAATGCTCAATTTGTAAATCACATCACCTTGTTGTATTTTCATTTTCCTGCACTGTGAAAGATTTGGTGCAGTGAATACAAGTGTAGATTCTTACTGGTCAGCCAGTAAACAGAACAATTTTTCTGGCCTTGTTAGTTGAATTGCATCTTAAAATATATTTTAAAGTATTTGCCTGAGGCTAGAAAAATAATTTTACTTCCTACATAAAACATAACTAGATCTGAGACTACATTTCTGGACAGGGGCTGACTGTGTTTTCTCCAAAGGGGAGAAAGCAAGAGAGGGAAAAACAATCTCTCTGTTAAAGCACAATGTTCTTATGGTTTTCTGAACTGACAGCATAAATTATTCTGTCTTCTGACTGGAAGGGACATTTATAAAGAAAAATGGACAATTCACTGTGAGACAGACTTATATCAAAATGAGTAGCTTAGTTTTATCTTCATGGAGTTTGAAATGATAGAGAGCCATCCAGGACTAAATTTTTGAGAGAGGAGGAAATTCAGCATTGAACCACTATTCAGATCTTTTAGAAAATTGTCCACATATGAATAATACAGAAAGAGGAAGCATTGCCATATATATCTGAGTGTGTGTAAAATTTATTTAAATTTAGTCTTTATAAGAGCTTTCTCTCTCTCTCTGTGCTAACTATATATGGAGCATGAACAGGAAAACACACAGATCTAGAGGAAGTATATAACAGAAAAATAAATGCAGGAAGAAATATCTTATAAAATCATCATTTATTAAAACAGAGTAGAGGTACTCTGACAATGTACAACTTTTAAATTCTGAAAATTCCAGTGTGCTCTGATACAAACAGTTTCAACCTGAACTCTAATACTTAGAGGCACCTGCTGTTTTTAAAGCTTTGAACTGTCCCTGATGGAGGCTTTAGGTGACAAAAAATAAATGAAAAATAATCCACATGCCTTTCTAGACTCATTACTGCTGTCAGAGCTCTGGTTGCTATTCAGTTTTCAATTTTGTCTTGATCTCAGCTGGATTTTTTGCAAACTACAGAAGCGAGCTGTTATTTTCAGTCTTAGTGCTTTCTCTGATTTTGAGCCATTTTAAGGGAAAGATGCTGCATTTTCTTCCATTATATACAAGTTGTAACAGATCCATTGCTGTTATTTATACACCCTCACATATGGCTATGTTCTGCTGATTCTGTCACATGACAAAAAATGTTTCCGGCGTTTTTAATTTGTTTTTCTTCTCACAAAGAGACCAGATCACTCCTCTGCCTTGTGTTGTTTGGATAGTTGGTTTTTGTTCAGCTTGCTTCAAAATATGTGTTTATTTTCTCAAATTTCTGGGTTTTTTTAAATACACACACACTAATTCTAGAAATCAGGTGAGCTTAACTCTGTAATTGTCTTGTTTCATGGGGTTTTTCATAGTTCTTCCCTCTTATATTATACATGTCTCTAGGCTGTACAGTTCTTTCCTTTTCCATACTGTTTCTAATTAGTTTTTCTTCTGCTACTTTTTTTTAATGTGGTGTCTTATCATTATGGCTTTCATTGCTTTCTCTAATGATATCATTAAGCTATAAAATGGAACCTAAACTACATTATATTTGCATTATTATGGTTACCTTGCATTTTTTCTAGGTCTATTTAATCTTTAATTTGTTACAGGATATTATATAACCATTGCTTGAAAATGATCAATTTTGATGAAATTTCTACTGTTCTCTATCAATGCATTTTTTTTCTCCTGGGTGAGAGACTCATGAAGAAATGGCCTCAAGAGTATCATTCCACTTGTAAATGTGAGGATAAGATTTTGTAACAATTGGTGCCATAAAAATAATTATTTGAGAATTAAAAAGAACCCAAACCAGAAGGAATATCTGAGGGGAATTATAAAGCAGAATAGGCCAGCAACAGTCATTTTTGCCATAGCCAGAAGCTCTTTCCCTCAGTCTAGCATCAAGGCCAAGGAAAACAGAGATTGGCAAATTGTCAACACTTTATACACAAGTAATATCAAGAAAGCAATTTTCAAAAAGATATACAACCTGTTTCCTTTAGTTAAGTTCATGTGTCAGCTCTGCACTTCCCAGTAATTTTTTTTTCTAGCCTTATGTTGGAAGAATTTTCAAGTGTAGGACAAATGTTTGTTAATGGTGCCACGATAATATATTTTAAATTGTAAATGGTGGTAAATACTTGCAGTCAGGAAGCCTGAAAATTTTTGCATAATAAAAAGCGTGACTTTTTGCCCTGTAATTCCAGTGTCAGATCTAAGATAATCTATAACTTTGGGAATGCAATTTTCAGTGAAAAATTTTCAATGAAACAAATTAATTACTTTAGGAAGTTTATCCAGTATTTAGTACCTATTAATGTAGAATGCTGAGTGATAGGAATTCTTTTATAAAGCATGGTTTGAGATAAATGTTAGAAATTAATTAAGCAAGAATGTAATTGTTGTTGTTGTTGTGCTGGAAACACCTCCAATCCTTGGTGGTGAAAATTAAGTGAGGTGGCCAAAGCAAGAGTTAATTAACTGTGGTTTGTTTTTTCCAAAAAAAAACTGACTAACAGGATTTTTTTATCTGAATAATAGGATTTTTTTTTGCAAATTATATAAAAGTAAATACCTTGATAAGGAAGAACGAGTTTGCTGAGATCCTGCATTTGCACTGCTTTGTTTTTGGTTCCATTTCACAGAGACAAAAGCTGAGGCACAGGGAAAAAAAGTAACAGGTTCAAACTCCCACTTGTGGCCAAGTCAGGCATGATCAGATCTTCTGTATCCCTCTTTCTTCTTTTTATTATTATATTTAATAATAAAGGTTTTATTATTATATTTAATAATAAGAACCTTAATAATAAGGTTCACCTTTGGCGTGAACTCCAAACAGTGAAAGAGGAAGAAAGAAATTGGGCATAAAAAGAAAAGGAACTCTCTGGTACAGGCCGTAATAAAAATTGGAACTAAATGCAGAGTTCCCTCACATTCTGAATTTCCAACGATGGCTGTTGGCAAGGGAAATACTGGTTCTTTTTGTCAGATGTGGGCACAGTTTCAGTTTCCTGAACTAATATGAACTATGGATCTTCTGTGCTCATGTTAATAGAACAGTGATATTTTTATGTTTGTCTTCTATAATCTTAATTACTGCCAGCATGAACTATGGTAGCTATACGTTGCTCACTCTTGTTTCTCTAAATTAATTAAATGTTTTATCTCCATATTGCTCGTGAATTTGAATGTACGCACAATTATGATATTTCTCTGCCAAGTGCCATAATCCTTAGGCATTTTGTTCAAATGTGCATTTTTCCAGCTATTCTCTTTGAATCTTCAAACAGAAATGTATTACAAATCTTTTGAATCCTGTTTTCTTGCATAATACAATAACATGGAATCACTTAGTTTTTTGATTTAGTAATGCTCACCATTACTACCATATAGATTTTGCTCTAGTCTCCCTGTTATACTTTATGAAATTAAATTTGTAGATGGTGGAAAAACAATGGACATAACAGGGCTTTGGGAACTGGAAACAGAACAAAGAATCTGTAATATATTACATGATTGCTGGCTTGCATTTTGCTTACTATAGGTAAAAGCCTCCAAGTGACAAGGAAGAGAATAAATAGCTCTTCCTTTAACTGCAGCTTTGGAAAGCAGTGTAAAGCAGGTCTGATATGAAAGGCACAACAGTGCTTTCAATTATGTTTTCATAAATGCAGAGAACTACTGATTTTTTTCTGTTATTAGCAGTGTATTTTATTACTTTTTCATCTGCTTGTGTCTTTGTTATGCGTTTGTGTCTTGCTTTTATAGCTGTGTCTTACTTTGAGTTTATAAATGTCTTTGTTCAAGGGCTGTCTTTTTACATTGCATTTCTAAAATAACAGTGCCTGTGATAGTGCCTCCTATGAATTTTGACAAAACTAAGATGATGTAACATTTTTGTTGCATTAAAGATCTTGCTGCTGCCATCACGACTGTAATCTGACTGCAAAAGGGACTAAATAAGAAGATAGAGAGGTACTTTTTACTCAGAAAAAATGTGAAAGAACACAATAATGAAAGCAGGACAACAAACTGGGACACAACCACAACAAAATAACATGACCAGGATGATACAGGAAAGAGTTCACTATCCCCATGACTCTGAGGGATGGGGCTTTCTTATTGCCTCAGCATCTGTTTGTGTCTGCTGAAGAAAGTAAAAGTATGTACAAAACCTGTGTAATGTTGTATAATTATATTGCTTTTGAGGCTGAAAAGTCAAGCCCTCAACGGATGGGAAATGAAGCAAGCTTAATTTGGCCTTTTGTGATTATGCTTTCTAATTTCATCTGCAATCTCATCATTACACATACTGTGTTTTTCCTTGGCACATCTGCCTGATTGAGTGCTCACTTTTTAAATAGCTTTTCAGTATTTTGTTTACTCATGTGGCTCCTGTGCCTTACCTCTTGCATTTTTCAAAACCTGTTCTAAAAAGTTGTTGAACTTTTTCTGAGACCCCTCATGCTGTTTTTATTAGAGTCCAACTGCTACAAAAATATAAATGAACATATTTTCAGAGCATCTCTGTAACATAAGGCAGTACTAGTACATCCAATTTATATCTGGAGAACAGAGAAACAAAAGAAATAAAAAAGCCCAGCTCCCACTTGTTCTGTGTTGCCAATGGAAGCCTTTTTTCGGTGCATTTAGCACATTAGACACTCAAACCACAGCTCTCAAAGACGTGAAAGGCCATGGTGCACAGCACCTTATCAGTTCAGGCTCAAGTGAGAGACCAGAAAATGAGTAGATGCAATTGCCATGCATGAACAGTTTGGCTCTAGCCACTTGCCTGGCATTGCTGGCAATATCATGGAGAGAGGCGGGGTAGAGCACAATTCTGCAGAAGCTTTAAAGTGAGGTCAGTCTTTCTCCTCCTGCTCCCCTCTGTACAGAGCTTCTGACCTGTGGGCCTGTGGACTGGGCACCTCTCACAGCACAGCCTTGGCTCATGTTCACAACATGCTGTTCCATGACACTGAGCCCTGATTCCTGGTGCAGTTGAAGTGCATGACATTTATGTAAACCTTCCACCATAAAAAGACATATAAGTCGGTTGAAAAAAGATTGCAGGGGAAAGTGCAAGAAGTGCATTGCCACTGTTATGTGAGCTTCATGATGCTGTAAAAGTAGCTTGAAGCTAATATTATGACTTTTGCCCTTTTTTGATGGCTTACTTGTTTTTGAATCAGAAATAGGAGCAGAATATCCCATAATGTGATATCAGGCTCTTGTCTTCATTGTTTGTCTGCATGCTGGCAACAATTACAGCTACTTCTCAGAACTCTGCAGCTTGAAGCTGGTGAGGGAACTCCCAGTCATGGCAGGTCCCCATTCTTGATGAAGCAATGAGAGCCTTTGCTGAGGAGTTTTACACATATTCACTGAGAGCATGTGAATGGTGAGACATGAATTTTTAATTCCATTCCAGGCATAGTTCTCTCTGTTTCTCCTTAAGATCAATCCTTTCTGCTCCATGTTTCCAGCATTTCTTCTTTAGAGTATTTTATAGCTTAGTCTCCATTATGCTTTCCTGGATTTTTCACATCAGTGTTCCTTTAGTAACATTCCTACTTTCTCCTCTCCTAAACTTTGTGCTGTTCTTCTCCTTCAGTCCTCACTCTGAAAATATCTACCCACTGGCTTTGAGCCATCTTTTTCTTCTACAGGAAAGATGATGGGAGACTCATTATCAGGATGTGTGGGGATAGGGGTAATGTCTTAAAATGAAATAGAGTAGATTCAGATTAAATATAAGGAAGAATTCTTTACTGTGAGGGTGATGAGGCACTGGCACAGGTTGCCCACAAAAGTGGATGTCGCATCCCTAGGAGTGTTCAAGCCCATTAGATGGGGCTTTGAGTAACTTAGTCTAGTGGAAGTTGTCCCTGCCCATGGCAGAGGTGTTGGAGCTGCATGATCTTTAAGGTCTCTCCCAACCCTTTATCATTTTATGGTTCAGTGATTCTGCTCATCATACTAAACTCCTCTTCTCATCGGTTTCCTCTTGATCCAGCTCCCATCTCTAGACTCTGCTTACCTTTTCAGACTGTCTCAGTCTCATCCTCTCCTTGAGGAACGCTGCACCTCAGTCTCTGGCCTGCAACATGCACAGAATAAACAATACCTGTTGAGGTCTTACGTTGCAAACACTAAGAATTTTCTGTTGAGGTGTGCAAATGACAATTTTTTCAGGGGTTATGTCTTATTTGGAAAAGAATAGATATTCATAAGAAAAAAAGGAATCATGCTCTGAAGAAAACTGCTGCATGTCCTGATAAACTGCATATCCTGCTCTGTACTATGGGGATAGAGCAAAATGTGGGAATTTTGTTTAAATTTTTAAATAATTATAATAATTTTGGCCCATGTCCATGTCAACCCTATCCCAAATCTTGGAAACATTTCATGAATTTTGGCTGACAGTAATTATGTAAACTTCAAGAAAATAATTTCTTCATCCAGATGTCTGGCACACACAATTCCAGGTGGAATAGCTGTAAACTTGATTAAGTTCTCATCTGTCTGAAAGCAAAGCCCTGTGAGAGAATGTATCTTGCAGTGTGAAATATGGGTGATGCGGAAACCGTCCTATCAGAAGCTATGGAGAGTGGCAGGGTGGGTGTGAGCCTATAGCACCACAGGAGCAGAAGATGAGGTTTCAGCAAAGAGTTATTACAGAACACAGAAAAGAATGGGAATGAGAAGAACTGTGAGGAAGAAGAAGAAGAAGACTGGAGCAGTAAGGAAAGCACAGGACAGACAGAGCTGGGAGAAAGCAGTGTTCAACAGACACACCACTTCCCAATCCTCATAGAGCTCCCTCATCCACTTGTCCCACTGAATCACCACATTGCCCAGGTAATCCCATCATGAGATTGGCTTGACCATCCCCACTTTATTGCCATTGTTTTTCTAGTGTGTTTATTGCTATTATCTAGTAATTAAATCTAGTAATGATCTAGGAGGATATCATTACTGTTTTCTGGGAGCTGCTTTTGCTCCTGAGCCCTTGTCTACCTGCTGAGGTGATGGACCTGTGCTTTGCATGTCCCTGAGCAGGCACACAGGCCCAGAGCTTCCCCAAGAGCAGATTGGGAAGGAGACTTGGCTCAGTCTCACAGAAGCTCAGAGACATCCCTGCTCGTGCTGTGATTTCTCTCACCATGGAACAATGGGAGTGAGCAGGAGTGGGTGACCCATTTGTTTGGTTGCCATGACAATGTGTTACCCAGTGCAGAATGCTGCTCTGAGCAGCCTTGCTGCTTGGCTGCTGTGGGATGATGATAATCTAAAAAAATAGCATAAGAGAGTCGGCCATTATCATTTCACTGCACTGCATTGACCTCTGCCAGATGAAAGGTGCAGCTCATCTGAAGTGACAGGGGTCTGCTCTCAGAATTTAGCCTTTTGTTTTTTCTTGGATTGGATGAATGAGATGGGAATTTATTTATTCCTTTTTTAAATTCCAGTGGGGTTCATTTAATTTCTAATACTGCAAATAAAATACCTAAGGAAACCAACAGTTTCTTGTAGATGTAGGGACAGAACTGTATTCACATTGCAGCAGAAAGAAGAATACTTTCTCTGGAGTGGAAGCTGCTGCATATCCATTTATATTACTGCTATAAGTGGATATGCACTGGAAACATGTATAGGTATGCCTGAGATCTGGTTTAGAATGGTGGATAAAGACTGTTCTGTGTTTAACACAGATGAAATAAGCAGCTCTTGGTCTCCCTACCATGAGCAACTGCCTCAGCTGGTGTAGAAAGGAAAAATACTTCACCACCAGCCTATTATCACCCAGAGACAACTTCCTTTAAAGAAATACTGGTTTCTCAAATACAAATCACATAAGATATATGCCTTTGAGGTTTTACTGAGTCTTTGAGGCATTTCCATATGCCTTACTGAATGTTGCAGCTTGCTACAAGACAAAGATGACTTTTGTATTTGATTTTGTACTTTGTTATAGAAGAGCTTATGATATTATTATTAATACTATAATTATTAGCATAATATTCTGTATTGCTGTAGAACTTTGGTATTCAGAACAAGAGTCTTGTATCAGGCTCTGTACATTTTTATTTAAACAACTATAGTAATTCTCTTCAAAATGTATGTCAGTGAGCAAGCATAAAATGTATCCCTCTAGATCAGATGTAATTTATTGCTATTATTCGGGAGATTTGGGAATATAGATCCATTCCTGTCCCAGGGAGGGACGTGCTTCGCAAATCTCTATTCCCTTGACAAAAGCAGCTCTTAGCAACAGGTGATTTCCCTGCGTAACACTCCTGGAGCTCTCCTTCCTCTGTTTATTTGCTGTTAACAAGTTTGGCTGTCCTTGGAATTTTGGTTCAAATTGGCTCAAAAACAATGTCAAAGCAAAGTGTTGCATACACATACACGTAAGAGATGAAACAATGAGGAATGCATTTGGGTTTCTCCTTAGTCTACATGAATATTTTTACTCACCAATTTGACTTGTTTTTCAAGAATGAAGAGCTTCTCTCCCTTTTAATGGAATTTGTTCAGAAGGAATTTTCTAATTTGTATATCACTGTAAATGGGGTTTACCCATTTCTGGGGTTTACCAAACATAAATGTTGTGAAAAAATAAATTTTAAAAAATAGTAACTTTCTTTAATATGATAACTGGTTTTTTAGACAACAGAAAGGGGAATAAGATGACATATTTGGATGTCAGCCAAGCAGTGTGTTCTGGTTTGGGAATGGTATTCTACAATGTAGTCCTACTAAAACCATGCTGCTCCTCCTCTTTCACTCCAATTGAAAGCACAAAAGGCAAAGATTGGAGGTTGAGGTAAGAACAATTTACTGGAAACGGCAATGAGAGAAGAAAAAGAGCAGCAACAGCAAAAATCGTAATAAAAAAAGGTATAAGTCAAATAAACAACTCACACAGAAAGCCCCCAGTAATTCCAATCAGCTCTTCCATGACACTGGAAGGAGGGGCCCTTTCCTCAGAGGGAGAAAAATTCCCTTTCCCTGCTTCCCCTGGCAGTGACATCAGGGTCCTGGCCTGGACCCTCATGGCAATTTGCAAGAAATAAACCCTGTCCCTGTCTGAAACCAGAACAGTGGCACACGAGGTTTTAATAAAAAGCAAAAGTTGGAAATTAAAGTGCAGGAACAGTAACCTTAATGAGAAGTCAGTTAGAGGAGGGGTGGCAATAGGAGAAGTAGAAAGGGAAAGTATCTACCTGGACAGAGGGAGATTACTGGGGTTCTTCTTGGGTATTTTTCCAGATTACCTTGTGTAATATTTTTTGGAATGATCTTGGCCCAAATTTAGAAATGTGATGTGGAAACCCCTCATGTTGTAATTTGACAAGATCAGATCTCCTTAAAATAACACAGGAGGAAGCAAGTAGATTAATAGGAGGTGAAATGAGATGGAGTTAGATTAAATGGCACGTAATTTTGTTCATTTGAGTACTGGGATTTTAAAAGTCAGGAACTCATCCATGGGAAGTGACTGAGAAGAAAGACCAGACCACACTCTAATAGTGGCTCCATCACTGATTGCTGTTGCCAGAGACACACAGTTGCTGAGCAAAGCAATCCATGAATGGGCACTGCAAAATCTTTATCTGAGGTGTCCCCACAGCACAATCACTTATTCCCCTGTGGTGACCCAGAGGGGTGATTGGTAGGTGGTTCAGAGGGAGGGAAATGATAAGACCTGGGGAATAACCAGTGTGATCAGAAGAGACAGCTGAACTCAGACTGAGAGCAGCTGCTGTCTATAAATGTATCACTGAGGACAGAGCAGCTATCTGTAGTGGACAAAGCTAGCACCAAACCAGATTGGTTTGAACTGGTTGTTAATTAAATTTGGCTGGAAATTTGAAGAATGTTCACAAAAGAGCATTGAATAGCCTTTTAGAAGGAATATCAAGGGCAATTAAAACACATACCATGAATGGGGTAAAACCACTGTTTGGAAATTGTTACTGTTTGGCCTCTATACCTACCCATATGATTTGTCTTACAGATATAACATTTTCTCCTGTTAGCCTTGTCAAGTGAAGGATGATTGACTCCTAATGCATATCCTGCAATTCAAGGAAATGTTATGTGTTTCCATTTTAAGACTTGCTTCTTTCTTGTTACTCTGGCAATTATCAAGTGCCCGTACCAGCAGTTTCCAAGTATTTAGAAGTAGAAAATCTCTCACGCTTTCCTTTTTAAGACTGTTGTAGAAAACAATTAATTAATTTGTTTATATCTACATGTATAGGATGAGTGAGGATGGCTTGTTTATGTATAAACAAATGACTGAAGGGAAACTAAATAATTTTAAATGAATGCTACATTTGGAAAATTTTTTGAGACTTGTGGTTAATTTGTTTCCAAGAACTGCTTCTAAAATGTCTCATTTGAGCTCACACATGCACAAACCTCTACATCTTAACAATTTCCCGGGACAGCAGTCCTGAGAGGTCGCTGCAGAACAGAGATGAACCATGAGATTTCCACTTTTTTCTTGCAAAGGGTTTGCCCCCTTTTGCACCTTGGAATCCAGATTAGAGATACTGTCTCTGAGCTGAATGCAGTCTGGAGCTTATCTCTTGTTAGAAATGGAATTCAACCTTTGGTATTTTCCTCCTTCATGCAGTAGACTTTCACTCCTGTAAATGTGAAGTACTTTTGGTGTATTTTAAAGCAGTGAGACCTTAAACTGTTACATGCTGCATGGATATCAAGAACAAACTGGACAGTAGAGTTTGAATTCCTGTGTGGTTTCTTCAGATGAAAGCCCAGGCTTACACAGAAACAGCTCAATAACAGATGTCCTCTCTTGAGATTTAGGCTGGTGGGTGTAAGAATCAATGACAAAAATGTACAATATCTGAAAAAGAACAGGTACTCAAGAGCATCAAATAAATGTTTACTTGCAAATTTGAAAACAAAACCCGATGATTAATTAAATTGTTTTGTCAGAGTCATTCTGGAAGCATTTTTATTTACTGGGAACTGCTGAAAATAAACACATTCCTGAAGCATCTTAAATTTTTTTTTCCTTCTGATCTGTGCAGATGGTAGACCCCCAATGACTCCTGTTTGGGAGAAGTTGAAAATCAAATTAGACTATTTTACAAGATGTAGAAGAGCAGCATTATGAAGAGACTTCACAATGGCCAGTTCTCCAAGAAGGCTTTGCTCCAAGGGCTGCATCCTGGAGTGATGTCTCAAAGACTGAAATGTTTCAAAACTCAAAAAAATGAGATTTTAATGAAACATGGACTAAATCAGTTGCTTTAAAATAGAGGAACCTGGAAATGACTGGGTAGGAAAGAATGTAGATATTTACACCTCTTGTATGTCTAGAAACAAAGAAGAAACAGCAAGGACACTGAAAAAGCAAAAATAATCAAAACTATTGATAAGTATTTTTTAATACTCATGAGAAACAAAGGGTCTGCCAGAAAATTTGTCAGGTCCACTCCTGAACAGGATAATAAAAACATGTTCAGAGAACACAAAGCAATTTCAGAGGTGGTAGAAGCTTTTTCTGCATCATTGTTCATGGCAGAAGAAATGAGGGATATTCCTATTGAAAAATGATTCTTTATGAGGGACTCATCAAGTGAGGTGATTCTGAAGGGATGTTGGAACTGGCTGAAAAAATTAACATTCACACATCCCCAGGACCAGGCTGTATTCACTCATGGGATCCAAAAGAAATCAAGGATGAAATAACTGAATTACTAATCATGGTGTATGCCCTTTTACTTAAATTGCATCTGTATCTGAGGACTCAAGGGTGACATGATATCTGTTTTTAAAGAAGAGAAATGAAGAGAAAATTAGTAGAAACTATAATAAAGAGTGAAATTAATGGATATGTGATACATTGGATTTAATTGGCAAGAGTCAACCTTGCTTCTTTTTGTGAAGAAGTCACTATGTTTTTTGGGTTTTTTTTGTGAAGTTAAGCTCCTTGTTGCAAATCTTTTACAGTTCTTTCCATAATTCAATAGAAATATGAATAAGGATTATGTGATTGGTAAATCCTTAGATTTTTAGAATGCTTTTGATAGTCTTTCAATTTTCCTACAACTTTGCATGTGTGATGTAGGAGACAGAGCAGGGAGCAAAATGAACCATTGCCTTACCATGGCTGTGAGAATGTTCTTCTGATGTGGCCAGCATGACTCCTGCCAGTCTATCCTTGCAAGTACATGATTGCTCCTATAGTTGGTTTCCAACAAAACAGAAAATTCCTGAATTGCAACAAACACAAAGCAATCCCTTCTGGTCCTGGGGTATTTATTACTACCATCTGAGAGTCCCAGATTTCCACTCTCTGCTCCTCTCAATAGTTTCTCAGTCTATGCAGGAGCTGAGTGCTCACTGCTCTGAGAAGGTCTCTCCCTCTTGTGCCACAGAAGCTCCGCTTCCAGTAGGAAACCTATCCCCTGACAAGCAGGAATCTTCTGCTTTCTAAAGGGGCCAACCTCATCCAGTTAGTGCCTTCATGGAACATGATTTAAAACAAGAAAAAGCAGCCACAGAGGTCTTGGCCATCACAGCTATGGGCAAACGTGAGCATTTCTACTGGCAAGCAACCTGAGGAGCAGGAAAGCTTTGTGAACACCGGCCACCAAGTCACCAGTGGAAGCATCCTTGGTGGGCTCAGTCAGGCAGGCTGCTGGGATATCGACTCAACTTCATCCTGGGATAACAGATGTTGTTTAAGAAAACAGGCAAAGAGACAATGTGAATTGGTCAGGGAGACCAGAGAGGGACATTATGCCACACTGGTCAATGACAGATGAAAGTCCTGTAGTAACCATGCTCAAATAAAAAGTTGTTATTCTTTCTAACCTACATTCAAGGCCTGGCAGCTTGAGAATTTGACAGCTACAGCAGGGTGCCCTCTGTGTAGCAGGTATTGTGGTAGCAAGGGATCTATCCCTTTATGTCCTTGGCAGAGATCTAACTGATTTTATGTCCCATTTATGACTTCCTGACAACTGAAAAGTAGTCGATTTCAGATGAAAGGAGCTGGATTGATGTGTATTACAGTCATTTCTCAGCACTGTAATTTTTACTGTCATCTTTACTTCAGCTATTCTCTTGCTATCCACTGAGTATCATTGGAACACTAAGACACAAAAGTAATTTTCATCATTCAACCCTTCAATTCACACCAGTTTTTGCTCTTACTTTTATGGGGTGGACAATACAAGTGCCTGTCATTGTTCTGCAAATTTTATTTTACAGTTTTAGTTTTGTCTACAAGTTGCTGATATTATTTAGATGTTTCTATTATTTTAGATGTTATTTAGATGATTAAAACATCTAAATCAAAGTCCCAATCCATTACTGAGTTTAAAATAAAAACAGCTGAATCAGCCTGGAGATTCATAGTATCTGTTAGTGTAGGCAGCAGAGTAGGCATTACCACGTGGTGACACATACCCTCCTCTCCTTGCAGCAGTGTGTGCCTCAGATCTCATGAGGGGTATAGCTGTGCAGAACAGAATATGGGGAAAGAGATCATCAACACAGATCCAGTTGTACAGGTCTCCCTACATGCCAGAGGACCATGTTGCTCATGTTTCATCTCCTGTCTGCTGTGTGAAGGTCAGAAATGTGGCTTAAAATATACAAGAGACAAAAATGGCTAAAAAACACAGATGGTGTAAGTTGGTGGAATAAAAGATAACTATTTTCTCATCATTGTGCTGGGAATATTTTGTCCAGAGCTAAAAATCAGGCTATGGTTTTCTTTAAATGGGTGCTATGTCCTTTGGTGTTGTTGGGTCTTTTAATATATTATGTATGTAAAAACCCCCCGCTACTTTCTATTCTTTTTTTTTAAAGACACAAAGACACCATAGGTTTTGAGCTAGTGTAAATTATCTCCTTCAAATTTTATGGATTGGGCTCATGCTCTTTGGAATTCACTGACGGATAGCTCACAGGAAAACATCAAGTATAAACAAGAAAACCTTAACCTTCAGCACTGAAAAATAAATAATCTGAAAAAGATACAGGAAAAACTGAAGGAAATGGAGCTTGGTGAATGCAAAGGTGCGATTTATTAAAATCTTGGAGAAAGTTCAGGAGAAATAAACACTTATGCTATTGCAGCATAGGAACTCATCAAAGATATTATTATTATCCTTCTGTCCTAATGAAAGATGCCATAAGAAATCAGAGTGAAATGTGTTCCAGCAAGCATAATTAAAGGATAAATGGGTAGGATTTATAAATAGAAATACGCAAAGGATGTGTTTGCTCACTCTAATGGGAAGTGATATTTCAGGAGAAAGGTTCATATGTGTCTTACAAAAGGTTTGCAGAAAGAATGAACAACCTCCCAGCCTGATGTGCCAGAATGTGAGGGCATTTTAGCCACAAACTGCACAGCAGGACTGGTGTCTGTAACGTTGGGGTTGGCCTTCTCTGTTGATAAGGACAGTTCACATCATACATCTGAGTTTTTCAACTCATTTACCAGCTCTACTTCTGTTTCAAAGAAGACAAGGGCATGGATGTGTCTGGGATTTCTAGTGGAAGGCAAGGAATTTTGTAAATGACTTTCTGCATGAGTCCAATCTACATACAGTTCCTGCCCCATGGAAAAGACATTTCTTCATCTGTTGTTATAATAGGCGTCCTTGAAAGAACTCAGAATTACTGATTATGAGCTAAACTTACAGCCTGGATTGATATTCTTCTAGGGGCATGTAGAGTTCTTAAAGAACAAATGATACAAAACTCAACCTTAATGCAAAAATTAAAACAACTTTTACTAAAAGATATGTCTTGGTGTTCATGTCAGTGGGCTAATGATTTAAATACTGGGTACATTTCTTTGCTAATTACCAAGAATATATTCTGGTTCAAATAAAATTTCCAATTCAAATAGAAAATTGTCTTTTAAGTAGAAAGTTAACCCTGGTTTATTATTGCAAGTATTCATGTTCTAAAACCTAGGTACTTTCATTAGCTGCCTTTAAAAAGAGAAGGAATCCCTTTGTATTTCCATGCTCACAATATGGTCATGTAAAGGCATAAGGCAAATAAAGAGCATTTTGCTAAATTTATACATCCTTGTGTGCTTGGCTATCTGCTGTGAAATATCATTTGCTTTTAGTAGGAAGCCACAGGTATTGAACTGATTGGTACAGCTTCTTTATGAGAAGTCTCTGCAAGCTGGGGAACACTTTCTGTTTCACAGCAGGTCTGTCTTTTAATTTGAGCAGCTGATGCACTGGGGCTGGAGGAAGGAATAGTGAACTTTTGATTCCAGTCAGCTTTCCCGAGGTACCCACAGAGGAGCACACAGATAAGATGGACAAAGGAAGGGAAAAGCTGTAATTGCAATGCTCTGCAGGCTGGATGGCAGCAGGCTCTGCCTTAGCTCTGCTGTAGCAGGATGCAAGCTAAGGACAATGCCACACTAAATGTCTGCTGTTCCTGCTGGTGAGAAGAGCAAGGGACCAACTTGGCTATGCCATCTCTGCTGTGAAAACCTGGTTAGGGACCATTTTTTCACCTCAGGACCAGTATGGTACCCCTGTTCTTTTCAGCCCTGACCCAGCATATTGACTCAGTGTCATCACCCAGACTCAGCAGCATCACCCCGAGGTGGATCTTTGGCTCAAGAGAGCCACTGGAGCTCTGCTGTGAGACATGTGCAGCCAGACAGGAGAAAGAGGAAAGGAAGCTCAGTGCTGCTTTGGGGATACCTCCCTGAAGATGCTGGGTGGGTAGAGGTGAATTTTCTTTATGTGGCAGCATGTTTTTTAAAAGGAAGAAGGCTCTTGCCTCATTACAACAGCTCCTAGAAGGGCACTAACACTGCAATTTTACACTTCATGCATTTCTAAATGCTAAATGCACTGCATGATTCTCTCATCTAATGTTCCCAGTTGCTTTGTTCCTTTCTTTCTCAGGAGGGACTAAAGACTGCCCGAGAGATGTCTTACCAAACCAACTGGGGCAGTTTATCTGGGTTGGAAACAGGACCAAAGAGCAAACCTCACATCCAGGGAGGTGGTCAAGGAAGGGTGAGATTCAGAGTAGTGTTGAGTTTTTTGTTCCTGTGATTTTCTTCCACCTTTGGAGGATTTCAAAAGACTGGTTTAGGGCAAATGGAGGCTTATGGCCAAGTCCTGGTAATGCATTCCTATATTCTGTGTTGACTTGTGGGGTACTGCAACAAGATTGTCCTCAGTGAAATAAATGTCTCTACTGGGCATGTAAAAAAACTATATTGTCTTCTGCAAAACAACTCCAGAAATGAAAAATAAAACCACAAAAACCACAAATAGCTTATGGTTTACTCTTCTTCAGGAAAAAAAAAAAAAGAAGGGAAAAGGAGGGACCTTCTGCAACACTAAAAGGTTGGAAGATGCAGAAAGTCAATTCTTGCTTCTGTCTTTTAATAAATACACAATGCTAGTGAGGATATTGGCTCTCTTTCCTGAGGAAATCCAGCATGCTCTTAACAATTCCTGTACTTTGCCAGGCAGACCTCAAAATTACATGGCTAAAAATGTAATATCCTTCTTTCCATACATGCAGATGGTACAAATAAGTAACCCTTTGAGATCAGATAATTTAAAGATGGCTAAAATTTTCAAATGAATTATTTTTGGTGGAAAAGATGGGTTTCTACCAAGCAGAAATATCTCCTCTAAAAATGTCTTATTTTTATTATAAATCTGAAAAGGGACCACAACTAGAGAAAATTCTTGCGAAGTTTTGAAAAATTTTTATTGCTTTCATGTTTGTAAATGTGTACAGAAGATCTGAATGGTCTGTAATAATTCTTCAGCCTTTTGCTAACACTGCAACACATTTACTAAACACTTTTTTATAAAGTGGTAAGAAAATTTCAGTCATTCTATAGAAATTAATTGTTTTGATTCAAAATTCCAACAAATAATTTGTTTCATCCAAGCATGAGAGGATATCATCATCTCACATCTGCAACAAGTAACAGTTTAGGAGAGGAGAAAATTATAACCCCTTACTATAAATAGTTATTTTTAGACTTCTTACCATGCGCACATGATCCATGTGGAATTCCTTGTTGTTTTAAAAGGCAACTTGCTTGGCCTGCTGCTGGGAGAATACCCTTAGTTACATTTCCTGTTGTGATTTATTCAAGGGTTTATTCAACCCTAATCACTAGAAAACTTATACAAGTTGTAGCTTAAAAACACCAAGCCCTTACGGTAATATAAAGTAATATTATAGCTTTTCTTGAAATCTCACTGAAAAGTGTGGACTGCTATAACCACCAGACTCTTCCACACAAATGTGTGCCTCTTGCTGCACACAGTGACACAGGCAGTGGCACACAGAGGCACAGAGCCAGGTTTGACAAGCCAACCACCACAGCAGGAAGAGCTGCTCCATGCCAAGGCACTGCAGCTCCAAAGCTGCTTGGGCTGCCATCAAAACTCATAAGGAGTTTTGCTGTCATTGGCTGGAGGATGTCCACACACCAGAGCAGCCAAGCCACTGAGAAGGCTGCTACAAGATCTACATTTTAGTCTAATCCTTTCTTTTAAGATTGGCCAGGAGCAAGACACTAAAAATGCCACATGTCAGACTTAATGCTGACTGAAAGAGGTGTCAAAAAGTTATTGAAGGCAAATATTTCCCTTAGGTCCTCCTGGGTATAGAAACATCACTTTTCACATGCTTACTAAAGTAGTGGGCAGGCATCAAAGAAACAAATGATTCTATCACCATTCCTTTTCTAAAATATATACTTCAATTATTTCACTTTGAACTATCCGAATAGGAATAAAAGTAGATATAAACTAGGAATTATGAACAGCCTTATTGTATTTTTCATTATAAAATTTAGGAAATGTTTTTGTCAGTACATATTAGTTTGTCTTCTAGAAGAATTTTGAACAGACAAATTTAATTAACTGTATATTAGGACACAGAAGTCACATAGCTTCATATTATGTCTTTGTGATGTTCTTAAAATAGAAAGCTTTGTAAATACCTTTGATAACTAACAAATGAAAAACTATTTGCACATATCCTTAGTGGGAGATACTGAGGATGGTGAAATTGAATTACTCTCTCATGCTTAACAATTTTTTTAGCTTTGCAGAAAACCAGATGTGCTGAAATTGTGTCCACACAAAGTTAGCAGACTTTCTATTATATCTCTGTGTATAAAGTCTTGTGTTTAATGCAGGCATAGGATTTTGCATGTATGCAGCTTATTTCAGGATTTCCTGCTGCCCTCTCCTATGACCTGGAGCTACTTTGAGCTATACAAGGACTAAGGGAGGAAAAGAGTCCTGGTGGGGACAACTAATGGCAGGAAGGGAGGGAATAGAATACCTGATGGACACATTTCATTCCTCCTTTAGCCTATGACCTGACATACATTTAAGAGAAGAAAGAACATCCGTAATTCTTCAGCTGGGTTATGAATTGAGAGAAATCTGGGCCATAGTTTATACAGGGCCTGGCTGACCTTGAGCATTCACACAAAGCTTCCCCAGAGTCAACTCCCACAGCTTGGATAGATAAAGACCATCTGTAAGACAGATGTGACAAAATAATGTTTTAGCTGTAGTTCAAGATGCTTTTAGAGCTTCTATAGAAAACCACTGCTATGAGTATCTCCTTCCTTCTCTTTCCTGTTAACCTGGCCTGGAAACAGGATTTGAGAGTCCAGAATGTCCTGGGAGTCACCAAGTCTGGGCTGTGGTGGGCAAGAGGAGCAGTGGGAAGCAGAGCAGATGAATACAAGGGGAGTGCTGGAGGTTTACTGGGTTTGATGCTCACTTGCTAAACTGTATTTTTAGCAGCAGATTGTAGTAGAGATCAGTAATAGGTCTAGAAGAGACGTCATATTTTCTTCACTTGAAATGTCTTATTTGGTCTCAAATTCCTGACAAAATTGTTAAATCTTCAGCAATCACTGTCTTGGACACCATTTGTGGGCTAGATTTCTCCATATGTATATGAAGTTCTGGCAGACATCACAGCCTGTCCTTCCTGACTAATGCCTTCTCAGCATTATTAGCACATGACCTATATTACATGTTGGCAAATCATAATACTTTCTGATGTGCTACTACCCTCTGTGCTACTGTGAACACTTCACACCAGTTCTGTTTCATGCCTTTGGGCTGAATGATAACTAGGTGAATTAAATCTTTCCTACTTCCTTTACCCCTTCTCCATTACCAGTCTCCTTTGCTTTCATATTCCCTTCTTCACCAGCCCTTTCCATGTCTTCTTCTCAGTTCCTACAGCAGTTCTTCCCTTTTTCAATGATCACCTGCACCAAAGGCCAGAAAGAAGCACATAAGTGTGCCTGAAACTATGGCAGGAAACATGCTCCTTTTCAGATAAGAGGCTCTCTGGAGGAGAATCATAGAGTGTAATAGGAGTTTTGGTTTGGTTTTTGGTTTTTGTTGTTGTTGTTTTGTTTTTTTTTTAATTCACATTCTTTTTCTAAGCATGTTTCTTACTTTACATTTAGAGAAGGGCAGATTCATCTGCATGCTGGTGTAAGTGATAGATTCATTTGCATGCTGGTCATAGTGATAATAAATTAGCTGCCTAAATGCCTGGTTCCTATTCTACTGAGAAAGTAAGAGACATGCTCATTAACATTTTATGCAGCCTCTGGATAGAAACAACGTATGCAGAGTCAATGAACAGCTCCTAGATTTCAATATTGAACTCTTTGCATACCTAAAAATAAACCAGATTCCTCAAGGCTTGCTACAAAAAAAAATCACTGTTACAAGAGATTCCCTTGGGTTCAGATCACCATAATAGAGCTATTCTCATGACTGTAAGTAATTCCCTTTATGCCCTTGCAAATAGCCTGAGCTGTGGCTGTTATGGAGTAAAATGTGGCTGCTCATATACTTAGGGTGCAAAAACCTACTGCAAAAAGCCTGGATATTGACAAATGCTGGAGCTATGTAGGACTTTTTCACCTGTTGTGTTTTTTGCCTGCTTGGTTTTTGTTTGCCTTTTTTGTCTTATTTGGTAAATTTTTTTTATTTGGTTGGTTATTTTTTTAACAACCCATAATTATAAACAACATTCTATTTGATAATAGCAATTCCTAGCCCTGTCCTGATTATGTCCTCAGCAGTTTCCAGCAGAGATGATTTTTTTATTCTTGTCCTACGATGAAGAGTTGTCAAAGTTGCAACCACTCCTGATCACTACAGTCTCTTTCAACAGGCAACTTCAGCTCCTACATCACTTCTAACTGATTCAACATTCCTCTGAGTTTCTCACATTTGTTGGTGAGAGAGTGTTTCTAGAGACACTCTAAAAATATCCAGAAGGAACTGCATTTTCCAGCCTTGGCTATTGAAGCCATTAAGCATTATATTTTGTAATTTTCAATCACATGATTCTTACTCGATTCTTTTTTTCTGAATCTTGGCACAAAAATTGAGCATCTGGTCCTCTTTTGAGAAGTTTTTTGAATTTGTATTTCAGTTGGATTTCTACTTTCATGTCCATCTACTCCCTTCTGCCAACAATCCTCTCCTCTGCCTGCCTGCTTGTCTTTGCTTTTCTTTTGATGTTTTACATATCCCTGAGGATTCTCTCTCTTGTGCTTCAGCTGGGATTTTCAACTTCACACAGATCCTTTACATGAAACATATTGTCCTTTACCACAATCTTTCTGCAAGTAAATTATTTAGACACAGAACACTTGTGCACAACTTGTAAAATAACTGCTGATTCCACAAGCAGCTTTAGCAAAATCATAAGGCCCCGCTGGCAGAAAGAGTGTCCTCTGAAGTAAGCAACATTTTTATGTAACAAATACTCTTTTTTTCCATTAAAAACCTACATAATTTCTTCTGTGAAATGTGAAAGGTTTTATCTATGAGTATGAGCAGGTGCAATAGTTTCTACCCCAGAGCTATAAATAAAACCAGAAAAATTTGTCCTTTTAGCTATACAAGAGTGAATCTAATTTAGCCAATTCACAGGTTAAAAAAGCAGTCAAAATAATTTGTTGAGATCTGACTGATCCGAACATTTCTTGATGTAACTGATTAGACCACACTCAAAACTTTTGTCCAAACACTTGGATCCATCTCTGCTATCTTTATTTTAGATTTTTTAGTGCAACACCTCTAAAGGGTAAAAGTTCTGTCCCTATGAAAGAGCAGTATGTACATTTATTTGCTAGCAGATTGCCCTAAGCAGTTCACAAAATTTCTCAGTGTTTACAAAGGGGAGAAAAAAAAGTAAGTCTGCAATTCACAGCAAAATAATTTGCAAACTCATATCTAAATGTCTATAACACAAATATTGAAATTGTTTTCCAGGGAGAAAACAAGAGAAACCAGCAGTTCTGATTCTAGTATGTACTTCAGAATTGCAGTATCTGCTTTGCCTGAACACCATCCTGTGAAAATGTTTGCACTATGTAAATGCATCTAAATCACTAATTCTGCATAGAATTGATTACAAAATCACAATGATCAATAAATCTATAGTCTCATTCTGACTCACCAGCTAGTGCTGACAAAGTTACAGGCAGGATTGCAGGGGGTGTCTAGTCCATTACCCTGCAACAAGGGAGAAACAGGGAAACCTAATCTGCTTCTCATAGATGGTTTTTCAATATTAAAAAGCTGTAACCGTGAGGAAGAACCCATGTTCCCTCAAGGTAAGCTATTTCGTGGTTAATTATCACCACCATTAGAGAGTTTTCCCTGATGTCTGTCCCAAATCTCCTTTGATACAATTTAACCTCATTACTACTTCTGTTCGTTGTAGATGCAACCAAAAATTGATTCTCTTTCTCTTTGCACCAATGTAAAGGTTTCTCCATTCTAAGGTCGTATTTTCTAAGCCTTTCTATCTTTCTGTTACAGGCAGTGATTTGCCTGAGCATTTATGCACTAAAAACAAGTTTGGATAAGACCTTCTGCAAATTTGGAAACCAGGAGATAAAATCTTTCATGCGAGGTTTAATCCAAGTTTGCTGCATAGTAAATGTTAGAAGCAGCTTGTGATTCTTCACATAAATCTTGCCCAGAACAGGAATAAAACCTTATAAATATCATGCTTGTATACAGATTTCTTCGTGGATGAACAGAAAGCAGATCCACAATTATAAAAAATAATACATCACAGGTAGTATGACTTCAGCCTCTGTCAATCTCCTAGTCATTAAAATTGCAATAAGCTGAATATTCAAGCTTTACTAAAACAATTTACTGAACAATTAATGCTTGGGTGTGGCTGAAAGAGCTCACTAGGGAGTGCTGAGCACTCCTCCAGCCAAGAAAGGAGATGCAAGAGAGAGTGAGTGGTTGTAGGTGCAGATTTCACTCTTTGGCAGGAACCCAGGTTCAAACAGGGAAACTGAGCTCGCTGTGCTGCTGATGCTCCTGTTTGCCACTGCCCACCTCTGTCCACTGAGTCCCTGTTCCCTGGTGAATAGCCCTGGCAACAGATAGGCTTGCCAAACTGCAGTGGAGCAAGATTTTCTTCTGTCAGACAACAAGAAATACGGTGTATTATTGTGATGGCAAGGCAGGGCTTTGCTGGAGGCAGGTTCAGACCACGGCATGAAGTGATAATGTACATGGAACTCACAAATCCTAAATAGTGAGTGCAGCTCAAAGGATTGATTACTTGGCAGTGAGAGCTGACAAAAGGAGCAATGTCTGAGAATGAAGGCATTACCATCTCAGCAGAACCTTTCCAGCCAATCACAAAACTTTCTCACACAGATATAGTGACATTTTCTACCTGTCGTAAAGAGAAAATATAGGTCTCACCATTTCTCTTAGATTTAGATCATTCACACTACAATGAGAAGTTTAATTGCCTGAAAAGGATTAATCTAATTTTCTCACATTTTTTCCCTCACAATTTGCCAATCATTTGCTACAGAACATTTCAGAATGGATACAGTGGGTAAGAGCTGTGGAACATGACCAAAGAAATTCCAATGAAACATCCAAGCAGAGATGCACAGAGAGCAAGACTTGTGACAATCCAAGATGACCTTGCAGTATGGATGACCAGGACTGGGCTAAGCTGTGCCCAAACCTTGCTCTAACCTTTAGACTGGACTTTGTGAGCAGAGCGACATCCCAACCTCAGCAGGCTGATAGCAGACCAAGAGAAATGCCAAAAGGCTACCAGTCCAGGCTGAAAACTTGTGTATGATTATGTAAGAGTTTAGCTGATGCTTGAGCCTTTTCTGGAGAGGATGCTTGACTTTCACACCAAGCAGTGGTGCAGGGAACTTCTCTGTGCCCAGCAGAAAAGGCCGAATGAAAGGCAAGAACTATGAGACAGGCATATTTGTCAGTGAGTGCTCTTAATAGAAACAATTCTGCTCTGTAACACCACAATAATTACCAAGATGAAAAGGTGAGACGGTGTGCTGAGATATATCTATGAATACTTTCTTTGTCTTTGAAAGAGTGACTCTTTTGTGTTCTCTGTTTATACACAGACTACCTCAATGAGTCCTTCCTCAGGCTTGGGCTGCTGTCCCTGGAAGAGCACAAAAGTGTTGGAAATTCTGGTCACATGGAAACAGCTTGGTTTGTTACACTGACTAGTTACAAATTTCTAATTAAACTATAAATAGGAAGTATATTTGTAAATGCAGTGGCCACCTGGTCAAGCTATTTTCAAAACCAGCTGCTTAGACTGAGGCAAACTTTACCAAGGTACATAGGAATTTATTAGCAGGTACAAAAAGCAAACTGCCCCTTTTGGGAAAAACAGAACACCTCATTGTTGTGGCAAAATAAGAAATCAGCATTTTCAAGACTAGAAAAATATCCTTTAGACAGACATCTTTATTTATAGAGTTTCTTTTCTTCAACAGTGCTTTGGTAATGAATAGAAGAACCAAAGTGATTCATGAATAGTTCCTGAAGGACCAAATATAGCTGCAAACCCTGGCTGAGCATGGGCAGAGGTCAGCTGTGCTTAAAATTCAGTTGGTTCAGTTATAGATATGAGCTTTGACTTGATGGATACTTTTTCTTCATTCATCTCATCAAGATGCTTGATTGAGTCTTCAGTTGGAAGCCCTTCTGTAGCTCATTTATGAAATGTGAAGAAAGAGTCAGAAAATGCTTGTGGTAATTAGAAACAGTCTGGCTTTCACAAATCAGATGGAGTGGGTTTTATTGCATATATAATGGTGCTCACTTGGAGTATTTCTCTCAGACAAAAGCAGTTTTTAAGCTTACGTGGTTAAGACATTATGTGAACACTATGTACTGTTGAACACCATTGATTTGACTTGTATCTTGGCACTAATATTTGGTTGAAGTAAATAATTCAGTAATGATACAGCATTTATTGTATATTCTCTGAACAGCTATTTATATTATTCACCACACTGTTCTAAAGCAACAGCCTGTATTAAAGTGCTCTGCCATCCATAAGGGACATAAATGAAATCAGCCCGACTCAAATGCCCAAATTAAAACAGTCTTAGGGGATTTCAAGATATGGAAGCTGAGATTGCCTGTTAGGACATAAGTGGCTTAGTGGCAGGAGGGAAGAATAGAGTGAATCAAGCCAGAATAGTCTGAACACAACCTGAGGTTCTGCCACTTGGAAGGAGAAGAACAACTCCTTTCTTGCATGCTTTATCACAGAGGTATCTCATGTAGACCACATATGAAAGTAAAGCCCTGAACATGTCATGAAACTGCATCAGTTCTCTAAAGAGCAGAAAAGTAAGCCTTCTTGCCCTGGCCAAATGTCTGCATAATTAAATTCTGAAAGCCCTGTAGTTTCAGTTGCATTTGAAGCACATGATACTTCCAGGAGACATCGTGTTGATTAGAAGTCAGAGGTTTTAAAAACTTTAATTTGTCTGTTAAGTCCCACAATCTAGGAATATCTGTCCTACTAAATGTCCTGGCTCTATTAGTATTAGCTTTCATCATCAAGGTTTGTTTATTATCTTAAAGAGATGAGAAATATCCTTATGAAATTACTCTCCAGTTGGACTTGCATTGCTGAATCACTTAGACATCAGAAAAACTACTTTTCACTCATTTTAAAGTATAATTTTAAGTACTTATATGACACTACAGAAAAGAAAAAAAAGTATAATTCTCTGGGTGGGGTATCCTACAGAAATAGGAAATGATAATTTTTACATCCATTTTTCCGTCCATTAGATTATCATCTCTCTGGGACAAAGCTCAACATCTTAACACCAAGTCACAATGGTGACCTGAAACCTGACTGAGCAGCTGGAGCTGATCCCTTTCAGACAAGGCTCTGGAGACACAGAAAGTGTGGCCTGCAGCTAGAATCCATCATAATTCTGCAGAGGTGTTCAAAAGAAAAGATCCACACCCAGTTGCCTAGTTGCAACTGAGCTTTTGTTATTGCCCTGGCTGCATAATTCGGTAAAAGAATAGCATTTAAAAATGGATTCTCACATCTCAGAGTACAAATTATTTTGCTCCTGGAGAAGGTCTATTTATGGATAGTAAATTATCAACTAGTACATTTTCATAAGTTTGATACATTAGCTCACTTTATTCCAGCTACAGTTCATACCCTCAACATCTGAGTTCTCAAGGTGCCAATCTGAATCATCGTGTGCCTACCTGCCTGCTTTGCATGTACAGTCTGATAATTAACAGTGCTTTTGGCTTGCTGTCATGCTTGACTTCTGTGGTCTCCTATTTGCAAGATACTCAGATAACATCTGCATGTGGAAATTATGTTTGCAATAGACAAACCTGCCTTTTGTGATGTATTGGTCTTTATATGCTTTGGAATTATTTTCATTTTCTATATGGGAACAAAGACGGTAGAAACAATCATTTTGTCTCTCAAATGACTGGCAATGCAGGTGACCAACAATTTCTAAAGATAATTCTGTCACAGAACTCTTCCTGTGTACAGAAATATGAGGCATTCAAAGTAATGAACTCGACTAAAGCAATAAATACTTTGCAAAGAGACCCTTATTACCACCAATGCTTCTCACAAATTTTCCTCAGTATATGGACTATGCCTTTTGGATAGAGACTGCTTTTTAATTTTGAGGCCAGATGTACCATTATAATATATTAGAAGCAAAGGAGACAATTTTATATGCAAAACCAAGAAAAAAAATTGGTTTAATCTAAAAATGAATAAAAATCTTAATTGTGCTGTTTTGCTATACAGAATAGGACTTTTGTTTCCTGCCACTAATAAATTGTTGACACACCGAACAAAGGAAGAACAGATAAAAATACAACATGTGCACAAGAAAAAGTCTTATTCCAAATGACATCCTGAAATAAATCTTCTCTGTGTGAGAGGGGGAAGTGAGAATTGAATTTAATAGATTCACTTTTACAAAAATCAAGTAGACAAAACCCCTAGGTATGGTATCACCCCAGCTCACAGAAGTGGATGGTATCTACTAGCTCATGACACCACATTTTTGTGGGTACTGTGCCCAAAAGTGGGTACTGTTTTCCTCATAGATCAGTTATCATCAATCCCCAAGAGCTCAGCCAAGTGCAGGAAGTTGTGGTCTTGATCATCATGTGATCTTGCCACAGTTGTAATTAGCTCTCAAATGGAAACCACATAGTACAGAAGAAAGGGAGCGTCTAACCATCAACCACTCAGAGGGAGAAGTACACCTTTCACTGTGACTCACCACCTAGTGAGCTGCATATCCTAGAAGAAATTCCTTTTTCTACTCTTTTAAATAAAATGACTTCCAAAAGATCTCTACCTCTCTTGGTGATTCTTCAGTTCCTTCCCTTTTTGTGCAACCCACAGTTTGAAATAAACTAGTCACGAGAGGCAAATTATGCTTACCTTAGGGGAGTGATGCTGCTGAGATGCCACAAAACAGGATACACATTCCCTTCACTAAGTTATTCTGAGAACCTAGAGACTGATTTTTAATTTTGAGCTTAGTGTTACCATTATGAGATGCTAGCAGCAAAGGAAACAGGCCTTGAAATATTTCAATAACTCAGCAGTTTGGGAGACAGGCATAAAACCCAGCAAACCCTGAGGCACACACAGTAGACACATTTTCCTCTGTGCCATAGGATATTGATCAGTACCTACTTTCTCCACAGCAAGGCAAGGAAGAGGCAGTTAAAAGAACATACATGTTTTTAAAGAATTTGAAAGTCTAAGGGGGGCCTTTATATAGGCAATATTTACATTAAATGAAGACAGAGTTTATACACGTCCCAGCTTAAAGCTGTACAATGGAGGGTGCAGTGTGAGAACTTGGCCCAAACCTGCCTCAAATTCTTCAAGTTCCCATTTTTATTACCTTAGCCAAAAAGACCCAAAACAACAACACTGACCCTTTATTGGAAAACTAGGAATGCAATCTTTTGTTTTAGGAAATCTTTTTTGTTCCAAAAATAAGAACCATCTGTCTCACAAAGATTTGTTTGGTTTCAGATGTACTAACAGTGAACATTGTTACAGAAAAAACTATAAATTATATGCTGCTGTGGGAACTCTGGTGCTGTAAATGGGTACAGTTTCACCCCATTACCCTAGCAGAAAATGTAGCCTACTGTGTTTCTTATGCCAACAAATAAAAAGACAAGCCACTTAAAGAAAAGTCTGACTACCTTTTAAGCCACTGCCTGTCTCACAGGCTGACATACTGCCTGTGGGCATGGTAATTACCACACTTCTTCTTATTTTATTGTCCATATAGGACTATACTATCCAGACGACATGGGAACAGGAGTAATTGAATTCAAGTTTAAATTGTGACAAGCAAAGAATTTGATTTTGTACTGGAGCTTTGGAGGGTTTATGAGGATATAATAGGAAAATTATGAGTAAGAAACAGCAGAAAAGGCATTATGCTAAATTGTTTTTAATTTAGTGTCATGGAGTAAGTTCCAGAGCTGCATTAACCTGTTGAATTCAATGGGACTCTGTTCAGAAGAGGTCTTCTAGATCTTTTACAGGTATACACCCATACTTACAACCCTCTGTCATGAAGAAAAGTTTAATGCAAACACAAACCTGGTGTGATCAGAATCAGTACAAAAAGAAAATTTCAATATATTGGTTATCCATCATTCTCATGATGCTGCCGATTGTTGTTCACAATTGGACCGATTATTATTATTGGATTTTGGTAATGTAAACTAAGAATGCAACACATTTCAGGCATTGCAAGATGCAACATTACTATTCTCAAAAATGCCAGTGTGGTACCATTCTTCTCATCTAGTTGTATCTGCATTAATGGTAGTCTGGTACAGTTGGAAATACAATATCATTTACATCATAAAGGAAAGAGAAAATAGAAAATAGCAAAAGGGATTTTTCTTTGCTGGGATTTGGATGGATCTTCAGAATACAAAGCTCTAAAAGAACACTACTTGACTAAACAGTATTGAAAGGACTCTATTAACTCTTCTCTTCCTCCTCTGGACTTTGTATTGTGTTTGTGAGGCCAGGTTTTGGTACTGAGTGTGACTACAGGGGTAGTTTCTGTGAGAATGTGCTGTAAGCTTCCCCTGTATCCTATGGAGCCAAATACCAGCAGGCTCCAAATTGGAGATGAACAGCTCTGCATACGCACCAAGGACAGTGGAAAGGTGCCCAGCTGACATTCCCCTGCTTCAGCTGATATTCCCCTGCAGCCCATGGTGAGGCAGCTGTGCCCCTGTAGCCTGCAGAGGTCCACAGTGAAGCAGAGATGCACCAGCAGCTCATGGAGGACCCCATGCTGGAGCAGCTGGATCCCCAAAGGAGGCTGTGAACCCATGAGGAGAGGAGTCCATGCTGGAGCAGGTTTGCTGGTAGGATTGGTGACTCCATGGGTGTCCCATACTGGAGCAGCCTGCTCCTGAAGAACATGATCCCATGGAAAAGTGACTCACCCTGGAGCAGTTTGTGAAGGACAGCAGGCCATAGGAAGGACTTGCTGGCAGAAGAGGACTGTGTCCATGGGAGGGATCCCATGCTGGAGCAGGGGAAGAGTGTGAGGAGAGGAGTCCTAATCCTCTCCATGATGAGGCAGCAGAGACAATGAGATGAACTGACTGCAGCCTCCCTTCCTGCCTCCCCGTGTCCCTGGGGTCAAGAAGATGGAGAATCAGGAGTGAAGTTAAGCCTGGGAAGAAGGGAATGGTAGAGGAAAGGTGGTTTAGGATTTAGTTTTTTATTTCTTTGTATCTAATTCTGATTTGATTAATATTTTTATTTTTTCCCCGAAGTTGAGTCCATAATTGCTGAGTGATCTGTTCCTGTCATTACCTCAACTCAAAAACCTTTCCTTGTATTTTCTCTCCCCTGCCCATCTCAGGAGTGATAGAAGGTCTTTAGTGGGCATTTGGCCCCTAGCCAGCATCAACTCATCACAGACCTCCATAAATACCAGTAGAGCAGCACACCTAAAGTTCTTCTCCACAAGGACTGGCTGAAGAGAGCAGCAATTCAAGAAGCAGCAGCTTCACTCCAGCAGCCAGTCAGCAAATCTGGATATGTTCTGGGCCCTACCACAGATGCCAGCTAGCAAAAAACAACAACAACAACAACAAAACAAAACAAACAAAAAAAAAAAAACAGGGGTAAAATGTCAGCATTTGGAAAAACAAAAGCACTTGGTGCCTTGTCCTGAAAAGGATCATTCATCTGTAACAAACCACTGATATTCAGCTCTTTTGTCATGCCAGTTGGCTCTGGGCAGAACTTCCAAGCAGAAGCTGGCATCCCCTCCAAGTCTTACAGACCCTGCAGTCTGCCATCCATCAGGGAAGGGAACAATGCCTGGGCAGGACTGTGAGCCAGCCCTTGGCTGGTGGGCAGAGCTGTGCCAGCCAACCTGCCCTGCAGCAGCACTGTGCTCACGAGTGCCCATGTGGTTCCTCCAATTAGAGCATGGCCCTGTCACTCAGCATCAGCTCCTGCTTCATCAGTCATCTCAATTTCAGTGATAGTTTGGCATCATCTCCCAGCCAGGCATCATGAAACTCGTCCCCCCTCTCAGAAACAATTTAGCCCATCATGGAAACAACTGAATTAAGTTCTCTCCAGCTTCACCATAAATCCAGAGTTCTAAACTGAAGCTGCACTCAAGAAATCATGCCTATCTCTGTGTATTGAATCTTTTCTTTATAGAAGCAGAAGCTGGAAAGTAGGAAAGAATAAGAGTAAGAAAACCAAAGTAGATTCAGCAACCTTTTCTCAGCAGTGAAGCCTACCCTATATCAGTTATATAACAATGGCTCAGTTTTGCTGTCAAAAACATTGTCAATCTGTGAATAAGAGTCTGTAAAACAAGACCATGTAAGATTAAAAAAGCTAGAATAAGAGGAATGATTTGGGAATTGTCAGTAATTCAAAGTCTTTAGAGGTGAATGCTGACATGAAAAGCTATAAGAACCTGAGGAGAGGAGAAAAGAAAAGACCAAAAAAAGCTGAGTGAAAATAGCAGCTTGGTAAAAATAATTATCAGCCTATTTTGAGTAACATAGTTCTTCCCCAGTATTTCCTCAAGGTTTACATGTCCATCTAAGACTTGTCTGTAATGCCTGGGGTGATGAGGAAGGGACAAACCTGCAAATGTTGAACTGGTGGCATGTTGTTCCCAGCATTCTACTATGACTGCTAAGAAATAAATATTTTTGAGCACTCAAAAATTGTGCAAAAGCCTGCCTTGAAGGTGCACCAATAAAGTAACTCAGAGCCGAGCATTACACTTCCTATGATCTGAAGCTGCTTTTCGGCCACCTCAGTTCTAGAGTTATGTCAGTTTCTTTTCTTCACAGTTTGCCCAAGGGAGCCAATTAAACTTTTGAGAATGAGAGCTAGGCTCAAATTCTGCTATATACATCACTTGCAGACTTGTTAGCCAAGCTGTAATTCCTGTATATTTGTAATTTTTTTCCAAGCTGATGCATTAGCTGGAGAAATCCACCTGGGTCTCCAATCCCAGGCTGAGTTTGCAATATGAAAAGAAAAATTTTTTTCTTGTAAACTGTACAAATTGGATTTGCAGCTGTCACAGAACTGTGATCATGGAAATGTTAAAAAACTATTTTTTCTTTCATTATTATCTGGCTGTAAGAATCAGTTCTCTTTCACTAGATTTCTTTCAAGATCTGAGCTGGGTTTGTAGACGTCAAAAACCACAGCATTCCTTCCACCAGTGTCAGAAGGTGTCCCAAAAGAGTGTGTCCCAAAACCAAAGGAGGCATTCCTGTACTCTGATATACAGTGAGACCTGAGTAATCTGTTCTGTAAGAATTTCTGCAATGCTACATCTATCTTAACTTGATGCAAACTGTACATAGAATGAATCCAACACTGATTATGTTAGAATAAATCGGATCTGGTAGAGTGCTTTTTAATTTCATGTGGGAATTTAAAGGGTTTTTTTTATTCTTATGGTAATTTGCCAAAAAAGCTGTTTACTACAAGGTGGCCATTTGACAGAACTGAACAGTGCCAAAAAAAAAAAAAAAAAGAAAAAAATCCACAGAGTGTTGGCAACATTAATCCTTCTGTTCTTTTCCAGAAATTTCCTTTTCGAGGGTTTCATTTCTCCATTCATAAATGTTTTTCTCTTGGCGCTTTTATTGAAAATTTAATAGGATACCAGTTTCTCACAAAATGCTTCTACAAATTCGGGGAGGGTTAAGTTCCTTCCCAAAGCATTTGAGATGGGAGAGAACCCCAAGGCTACTCCGTCATTCAGCAGGAGTACTGTGGAGAGCTCCCTCTGTAGGAAAGCCTGCTCTCCCATGGAAGGGCTGTCCAGTGGGATGGTGCTCTCTGACTCCAGCACTAGAGAGCCTTGAGGTCTAGAGTCTGATTCCCTTCTGGGAGGGAAAGAGAGGGTAAGAAAATGCAATATTCATCCTGCTGGCCTGAAACATACGTGGAATCTATCAGGAAGCTAATGCAGCATAAATATCATATGGTCAAGGCTCATCTATTGTTATCTTTTTGAGGTGGACAGCAAAGCCTTTATGCATTTATGGCAACATTCAATTCAGATACAAATGCTACTTCCTAACTTATTTTGAGTGTTACAGATAAAGGAAATGGTTTACATTCCCCACTGTCAAGCACAGGGCTCACTTGTCGTTAGCAAGGCTTAAGCACCAGTATGGAAATGGGTCCCACATTTCACTTTTGCAAGAAAGAATTTGAATTTCAATGGATTAATGAAGAGAATAACATACAACAGGACTCAGACTACATCCCTTTTTCTGGTGGGCAAGCTTGCTGCACTGTAACTATAAACTATCAGAAAGCTTAAAGCCAGCCTTCATTCTGTATATTAATGCACTCCATGAAGTTCCAATGAAGAGCTGAAGATGGATTTTGACTGGTATATTTACCATGAGGGGTGGGAACAGAGGAGCTCCACTGGCTATTTGGCAAGATTACTTATTTAAATGCAGGATTTTGCTATTTCTCCCTATTTACTAAGTTGGAATCACATCATCCCACATTGCCTTATTCCGAGTTTTTTTCCATCAGATCTGAAGTCCTACACAACTCCATAGAAGGAGAAAAGTGAATAAGAAATTTAGGTGATTAATAAGTAACTAAAGGCAGGAAATATAATTAATGTCAATCACCATGAATTCATCACACCCAGAACCTGTCAAATCTGATGCATTTTTGAGAGAACAAATATAGGTGGTGAATGCAAGGGTGACAATGTAACTGAGATTTCTGTACAGTTCATGGACAAGATAGCATACAGATCTCTGAATAAGAGAGGAGAACAGAAACTGGAGAGTCTGTGAAATGGATTTACAAGGGGCAAGACAGCTGGCATGGAAAATTAATTATGAAAGGGAAGTCATCATCAGATCTCTGCTCCAAGTGGGGTCCTATCCTCCTTTAATTAAACCAAGGAAACTGAAGATACTCTGCATCAAATTTAAGGTATTTTAAGCTGTTCTGTTTTCCTCAGCGTTGTACCATGGATTAGACAGTCTGACACGAATTTTATACTCCTGAAACAACAGCACAGAAAGTAAGGGGTTGGCAAATCCCTGATGGCACAGGGATGGTAGAATAGTGACCCTTGCCAGGCTGTGCTGTGAGACCACACACCAGCTCCTCTGGTGTCCCTGCTGTGTGGGCACAGTTTACAGCACTGACACAGCCTGGTTGGAGACCTCCAGATCCTGCTCCCCAAATCTACTGCCACTTCTGGATATTATTGACTCATCTTTCTCCCTGCCAGTATTCAGTAGCTGATCAGAGGAACTGTAAATTTTTTTTTTTTTAGGAGAAATGTCAGTGGCCAATTTCCCAGTCAGTCAGTCATTATGATGATTGCAAATTTCAAGCCCCTTTATTTCTTTTATACTGCTTTATAGTCCTGTCAACTTTCTAGTCCTGGTCTCTAATTTATACACCCACCTCCAGTGAGTACTTTTCCTAAAGGAGTTTGCTGCTACTTTATGATTCTGAAAGGAAATCACATATAGCAAAAACATCTATTTAAAACTAAGAAACAGCTGTTTGACAGTTATGCTAGGCTGTAGATGCAGGTTCTATAAAGCAAGTAGCAGCTAGGGATCCTCTTGAGATTAATGAGATTTTCTTTTTCTTTATTGTAAAGACAGATTAGTCCTAAAGCCCCCTTATAAAGAATTGATTTCTGCATTATTTTCCTCACAGTCTTTCCAGAAACAAAAAAAGATGACAGAATAATAGTCAGGCAGGTGTGAATTGTGCAGATAGATTTGTCTTGAAATAATCATATTGACAAATCAGAAAAATAACAACATAACAGAACAAAACCTTTCATTCCACCAAAGATTTTTAGATGACAGAAGAAGAGAGGGATTTGAGTCAGCTACTTCAGAGCAGAATTCATTAACCTTTTTTTTTTTAGCACCAGAATTATTAATTTATGGCAGATTTGGGAAACAAAATTGACTAGTTCCACAAAAAATGTGTTTGGTACAAAATTTTCAGATTAATTTCATGTGGAAATTGTGATGAAAAAAAAATCAAACAAACAAACTTGTGCTGAATATAACAACAAAAAATTTCATGTAATCTCATTTTCTTACCAGAATGAATCAAGTGATTAATTTGCCTTGGGAAAATGCAATTAAAAATACAAAACCAGACATTCCTCTAAATCATGAGAAGAACCTGCAAGAAGTATATAATCTACCAAAAGAGTTTGCAAGCAGTAAAATCCTGCAAAAGCATTTGTCTCTTATTTATTGCTTTTAGGGATCTGGAGGTGATGCTTAATATAGAATTTTATATTGAAGAAGGACTAAAAGGGATCATTCTAACTCCACCAAACACAAATAAAATATTACTGGCATCTAATCCGCACACTGCCAGATCATTAGCATTTCATTTAGTGAAAGTAATGCCTAAATCTGCAGACCCTCTGGAGAAATCCATCTGTTCTCATTAATCAGGGCATCTGTTTTGGCAACTAGCTATTAACAAGAATTCTGTAGCCTGGATGGAAAATCCAAAAGCCATTTCTTTATGAATGTGATATGAGGTACCTTGTTTCATCTTTAGCAGATTTTTTTTTTAATCCTCTCTCTTCTTTCTTGTCCCCCTGCCCTGTCAAACCCACACCTGCAAGTGCTTTACTGAATGGGTGCCTAATCTGCCTCCATCCCAGAGAAAGCACACAGCTTCCATCTGGAGATGAGAAGATGGATGTTTAAGCATCCTTCATCAGACACACGAGCTTTGAATAATTGATCTCTGCCTTCCCCGCCCGTGCGTGCGCACACTCGCGTCGGCACGGAGCTGAGCTGGCAGGGAGAGTTTGAACATTGCTCAAGCATTCCTTAAAGTTCAGCAGCCATAATGACACAGGATATTCTTTTATTTTGCATTTTACTGAGACAAACTGAGTCTAACGCACTAAGTAACAGCTGGAAACAAATAACCTTTTCTTTTGACGTTTCTTTCAGAATGTCTTGATTTCAACTGGTTATAACTTTAAAGAATCAAGTAATTAATTGTGTGATCTTTACATCATGATGTACATGAACAAATTTTCACTCACTTGTCATCAAGTTCTGTGAGAAGTAATGTCTTAGATGGTAAGAAAAACTCCTAGCTTAATTTTATTAAATTAAAAATGATCATTATCACAGGTATGTGGAAACAAAAGCAATTACACCCTCTTTCCACTTTCCCAGCAATAAAACTAAGAGAAAAGAAAAAAAAAATCTGTGAAATCTAGTCTCTGTCTGCTTTCATAAGAAATGTAGATTACTTATGGAGAAAAAAGAGCTGATGCATTAAATTGAAATATGAAACTGTATCGCCCACCTCCAATTATTTTTGTTTGATTTGTTACCCCAGTGGAAATGGTAGTATTATTATTAGAATCAACTTCAATAAGAGGTAAAGCACAGTTGCAGTGACCTGCATACATGCTGGGGAATGGGGAACTTGAGTTCTAATTCTGGTGCTGAAGCTAATAACTTTGGAGGCCCCAGGCATTGTGCTCTGGCCTCAGATCACCACTCTATCCCTCCTCAGCAGAGCATTTGGTACAACTGTAACTGCATAAGACACTCTGGGATTTAAGCAACTGATTAACTGCTTTGCTGCACTGCAAGCTATTTGTTGTTTGCTATTGAACCTTTGATTAATAAAGGAGACATAGACGGAAATAGATCTTTAAGGTGCTGCTGAAGCCTGTTTTAGTTTTTGTAATAGGTATATGAGTATTTGACATAGCAAAAATAAGCATAGATATAGTCATTTAAATTAAAGAGAAAGAGGTGATCCCTGAAGAGAGCTCTAGAATCTGTCATTTGCCTCATCCTTGGTGAGCCAGAGAGATTAGGACTGTGATCTACTAATGGCTACTAAAGAATTTGCTTTATTGATGCCTGCCTGATATTAATGTAATTGTTATATTTACACCCTGAACATCCCGATGTAGAGAAATACAGTATTTCCTAGAATAACTTTAGTAACTTTCATGTGATTCTTTAGAAGGACAAAGCTCATTACAAAGCAAGTGTATTTTTGTACAACAGTTAACACAAATAACTTGATCTTTAAAGCTGATGAGCAGTAACAGCTCCTGAAGCCAGTGGAAGCTGTCATTATTCTGCATTGTGCCACTTCAGACCCTATATTTGTCTTTCCTTCTCTATCTATAGAGATGATAATACCTATTCACCTATCTGGGATGACTGACATCAAAATCAACTCTCTGAGACTGAACAGTAAGATTCCAGGGTACGTTAAAAGCCTGCCAGTTCAGTATGCTCAGAAATATATTAACTGTTTGCTTTTAAAAATATAGATATATTTACGATTATTAACAGTTTACATTTTAATGGGAATCATAACAATAGGAACTGAAATAGCTTCTGAATATATTCGATTTGAAGCAAAAGAATCACAGCAGCATAACTTCCCTTAACACATGAGATTTCCATGAAAAATAATTCTGCCCAATAAGACATTACAGAATCCTAGTTGTGAAAATAAACAGGTGCTTCAGTTACTATAAAAAGGGACTTAACATCTGGAGAAACCATAGTCAATTTACAGGCTAAATATAATCTAGTCTCTCATTTTCCACATGTGTCTGATTATGTTCACAATATCAGTGAGAAATTAAAAATAAAGACTGAAGAATTAATAATTCCATGACTATTTGACTGAGAAGAGTGTGTGGGTATGTCCCAGGACCAAATCTATTCCTTGCAAAAGATAAAAGTCACAACCTGGCTGTGAAAATTCAAAACTTTGACGAGCAATGTTCCTCTTAAGGACTCTAACAGAAAAAAAAAAGGTTAGAAAGTAGGATGTACTAATATTGCTAATACTAATAGGATACTGTAAGACATCAAAAAGATCTTTTCCAGATGATTCATAGAGACAAATTTGGAGATGAGGCATGACTAGAGATTGAGGGGGGTGATAGGGAATTCAGCTTTAACAAAGGAGTTGTGTCTGGCCTTCTTTGGGCTTTACTTGCCCACATATAGGTTATGTTGTGGATAACAAAATCCTCTGGAGAAGGGCTGTTCCCCCAGCAGTGGCGATTAAGAAAAGAGCAAGTTATGAAGATGCTTTGTATCCTAATGAACAGAAGCGCTGTGAAAATGTCACCTGATTACTTTGGAAAAGGTTAAGAAATTCCTTTGGACCCCAGTATAGACCGAGATGCAGTGTACCAGAGGATGTGTGAAATGGCAGCTGTCATCAAGGAAGCTGCTATTGTCACTCTTCTATCTATAAAAAAGATCTTACCAATATCCTTGATAATGTAATAGAAAAACCCCCAAATTTCACTGATCAGTTGGTAAAGTCTTCTCAGACTCATATACCCAGTTGCAGTCTTTATCTGAAAGCCTGGGGGGAAATAATAAAATAATTTAAAAAATATGCAGATTGTTGGAGCAGAGACATCTTTCTGCCAAATATTTGCTTGAAAGTAACTTTCAGGGATGTCTAGTTTGAGTGCTAAAACCTAGGATGGAATTTGAAGGGAAAAGATCCACCAAATTTATACAATGTTTATGTTGAATAGGTAATTTCTCTTTGTTGAAGTTAATGAAATTGATTTCACTGGGTCCATGTTTAATTTAATGATGTTTCAGATCAGCTTTAATCCTCGATTGGGAGCATCTAATCTTTTATTCTCTCATGGTTTTAGTCAAGAAGTGGTGACAGCTCTTTCATGCAATGACTCCTTGACTAGATGCAATACAATGACTCCAAGCAATGACTCCTTGACTAGGTCTTTCAAAAATATTTCCTGAGTCATCTTGAATTTTGTTTATAATACAAAAGCTATTAATCACTTTTATAGAAAATGTATTATCTTGAAAGTTCATAATGCCAGACAGGAAAACATAAGGTGTTTCCATTTGTAGTACCTTTGATGGTCATTCAACCTTCTCCTGCAACATTACTCCCTTAAGGGAAAAGGGGTTTTTGTTGGTTTTTTTTTCCTCTCCTCCAAAACTTCATTGACAGCTATTACAAGTTATAACAGCATTGGTGCCTTTCTAAATTGTCACAATTCCTATAGCTGTGTAGGGCTGAACTGCAAGGTGCAGCCTCATTATCAATTCCCTTACTGCTCTGGCCCACTTCTCTCTGAGCTCAGAGTTGTGTGTTCAAACACAAGCTTCTGCATAGATGATCATTCATAAAAACAAAATCCAGAGATAATGAAGTGTAAGGTGATTGATTTATTCATATTCAATAGACACTAAAGCTTATAAATCAACTTTAACTTCGTATAGAAATGAACTGAATAAAAGTGACACACATACTAATAGCAAATTTTTGAGTTATGCAGTTTGCCTAGTGAAATTTATTTTCTCTGAGCGGAAGACTAGCTAACATAACAAAAAAAATTGTTTTCAGCCATGATTATATCAATAGAGTAAAAAACTTCTAACATTCTGTATTTTTATGCCCATGCAGATTAGCCCCATACTGAGATATGAAAAGTTTGCTTCATGGGAACTTGTCATTTAGAACAAGGTAAAATGTAACTCAAGAGGTTTGCCCTGCATATATTTTCTGTTAAAGGCACTTCTTTTCATAATTCTTTTCATCTGTAAAATGCTGATTCTGTGATGTTCAGCAGCAGCCTTCTGAAGCCATGTCTGAGTCCTCATCCTGCCATGCTCTGGGCATGTGGTAAGGATCAGGCACAGAGTGCCCTGGTGTCAGCGTAGCTGCTGCCCCATAAAAGATGGTGATTGAAAAAAAAACCTAAAGAAGCAGAAAGAACAACTGTTTGAGGAGATGGAGACATCAATAGAAGGAGCCTATCTAAAATTAGAGCCAGATGCCTCACTAAGCCCTAGATAACTCTTTATTTTATGCAGCCTTCGTTTACCAGATTTCTTCTCTGCATGAATCATAAGAATGTACCTCTGGTTCAGAATAAATGCTACCCAAAGCTAGCAAAGCACACCCTTATTTTCTTTCTCAGAGTAAAATTAATCCCAGTAGGTTAGAGAGGTGCATTAATTTAAATGAGTTAATTTAGAAGCAGTATAACTCAGAGTACACTTTCTTTTTCTTACCTGCCTGTCTACCCTATCTGCTCACCATCCTTAACAAGAGTCAGACACCTCAAGTTTTAAAACTCAACAAAAATCCATCACAGTCTGGTGACATCTGTTGTATTACATAATTGGAGATGTTTTATGAGCTCTCCAACATTGCATCTGAAATTATAACAACAACTTCACTTCCTCTTCTTTGTGTGGAAGCCAACCTTTGACGCACATAGCTGGAAGGTAGATTTATACTGTTTAAATAAAAATCATTCTGGTTAGGAATGTTTTGACTCAGATTCCCTGCCCTGCTCCTCCTTCCCACAGAGGCCAATATTATTGTTTTGAAACTGAAATCCTTAATGAGACAGTGTTTGTTTCAGTGAAACTTCCAGGATGAAACTCAAACAGATCCTGAAAGCCACACAGACCTGAAACTCTCATCTCCAAAAACCCAGCTGCAACAGGATTGTATCTCAGGGCATACTAGACTGATTTGTCCTCTAAGTTTCTTTAGGTGGAACATCCATTATGCCTGGAAGAGTGTAGTCTGATGACTCTTAACCAGAATCAATTCTTTGCTAAGTATGAGGCAGAGGAAATTCTGAACTTGGGCCATTCCTATCTAAGAAAGCCCTCTGGCCACTTCCAGTGAATTGGAAGATGCTGAGAAAACCTCTCCTTTTCAGAAGTCAAAGGAAATTACAATACTACGATTATCTGATTTTATATTTGGTCATAAAAATAAAAAGTAATTGAGCAGGAATCTGAAGATGGAACTGGACTGAAAAGGAGAAAGAAATAGTAGAGTGCACAGTTCCACAATCAAAAGCAGAGCTAATTACTTAATAAGGGCAATAAGCTTCCAAAGCAGGCTTAGAGAGACTCTGGAGACTTGGTAGAATCCCTCTGGAAAACAAAAATTCAAGTAAATAAACAGAAATCAGAAGAACTGGCAATTGCTTATAAATTGGTAAGAAGTGTCAACAGGATAAAAATAAAAAGAATGATAGTAATGAAACCTTGCCTTTGTAATAGCAAATATAAACTTATAGCAAATAAGAGCAGAATGTAACCTGGGCAGATTAGTACAGGAGGGAGGATCTGGGATGGGAGAGCTTTGTTTAAGAGACAAACTGAACACAATTTAGTGCTGGACCACAGGACACCCCCACTGCAAAAGAGACAATGGAACCATTTCAGATAAGGTAAATTGCCTGAGGGAAGCTGCTGTTGGGCAGCAGTGACCAGAGAGACTGAATCACACCCAATGATTTACCAAAAGAGGTGACAAACAGGAGAGAATCCAGTGCAATGAAACAAGGGGGCTGAGGATTTCATAGACCGAGTATGAAGTTTTAATTCGCACCGAGGTGAGAATAAAAAGTATTAAAAGGAAATTATACTGATTTAGTTTCTTGTTCACCGTTTATTTTCAGGCATTATTTTGTATGATGAAAAAGATAAGTAATGTTAAGCACTGGCAGAGCAGCAATGTCTCTGAATGTTTCATGAACAGATTAGATGAAAATAGCTAAAGATGCTTCAGATATATCTTGTCCCACCACTAAACTGAGAGCAGAGGGAACAAGACCTGAAAATCTCCCGCCTCCAGCCTTACTTGTCCACATCTGTGCCCTCATGCTTCTCTGGTCTGTCTGCTGAGGAGGTGGCAGTTTGATGGTGAGCAGAAGTGTTATGATAGAAAGAGTTAACAAAGAAGACAGAAGAGGAAGGAAATGCGTCCAAGTCATTCTTCACAGTTATGCTCATCACTTTTTCAACAAGGATACAGTGCTATTTTTAGCAAAGTTCCTGGAAACACAACGTGCTGAATATTCATTATTCACACCAAAAGATACAAGATGGTGAGCAACATTGTTCAAATGTCTTTTTTTTCACAAAATGGACAAACCTCAAAGCCATGTATACCTAGTACTTGAATTTGTTTGTGCAGTATTTTGCACTTAGAGGTGTCCAGACAACTTCCAGCAAATGATGGGTGTCTCTGTCAAAAAAAAAAAAAAAAAAAAAAACAAAAAAAACAAAAACGTGTTCAAAGTATGTTTTTGTTTAGATCTAACAGATCCATGACTTGCTGTTTTCCTGATGACTTGTCTGCTACTTCAGCTGCCAAACTAGGGAGACCTGGTCAAGGACTCTTCAAGGGCATCCAAGTTTTTTGTTTCAGGATGCAGGTGGCCCAAACTGGAGGGTAATCAGGCACTGTACTTCCCTGTGAAATGGAGTTAATTTCCCTTGCACTGCTGGACACTTTCATCAAGATTCTTCATCAACTTTCCATTGCTTTCAAGAGAAATAAAAATTTCCACGAGAAGTCACTAGAAACATAGATTTCCATATGGACAAAAATTTCTTTTCCTTCATAAAGGGGCTTGTATTGCAGATACTGCAAAGCAGGGACAAAAAGGAAGTAATAAAGTAGTTGCTTAAGGGATCAGCTATGTAAAGCATGAGGAAGTAGATCTTCTGTGAGGGGAGAGAAAAAGCTTGTGAGCACACAGTTCAATAATTTTGTATGTGTATAGGGACTAATCTGACTTTCTGAGGCCATCTAGCATCTGCTAGGAAGACACATTTCCCAAGTGCTCTCTTAGCTGATGATCATTTTAAATAGATTTTGTGCACATAAGATTGATGCTGAGTTAACAGCAGCACATCTCATGACTCAGTGTGGCAAATAGCCAGGTAAAGATCGCAGCCTCACTGACAAGTCTCATTCTTCTCAGTCCTATTTCAGAGCTCACAGATACCTGAAATAGATTGCTTTACATTCAAAATAGCCTGCTGTGTAGCACCACACACCTTGGAAAATCTGCATCATTTATAGAATCATAACTAAAAGGCAGAATGGACCATCAGATCATCTTTCTTTGTAGTCATGGCATGATGGTGATGTTTCAGATCAGCGACATCTGCCAAATGGCTTTGGATATTTTATCTTTCTAAAAGATCTTGCTGCCATATTGTGCATAAAATATCACTAGTGAATATTTTAAGTTTTATAGGAATTCAATAGGAGCACGAGTAGTCATCATTGCATTTTTAGGGAAACCCAATCTGTGAAGACCAACATCCTGTGACTGTTCTATAGTTTGTTCATACTTCATGCATATTTTCCCCTCAGATCTACCAAAGCTACATCACATTGCTCTGCAGGCTTCTTGCTGATTTGTTAAAAAAAAAAAGCAATGAGGGGCATTTTGAGGAAAACTGAGCTAACTTTCAGGTTGGCCAGGTTGCATTTCACCTCATTCCTTGATGGGTTATGTCTACATCAGGAAATTCAAGCGTTTCCAGTAACATCTAAAACATTTGTTAAACTGCTAGAACTGCTAGTCCCAGACACCCTTTGGCACATTTTATGCCTCCAAAGCTGATCCTGGGAGTGGCTGAGGAGTTCACTGTTGCAGACATATTTTTGTGAAAATTGCTTAAATGAGGTATTTCCATTCTTCTGGTATGGCAGTCTTAACACTGTTTTGCTGTTAAAAATGAAAATTTATACAATCTATTGCTGTTACAGAAGTTATTTATCTCTCAATTTTGAAAAGGTCTTTTTTCTACTATTTGTGTACGTGTTGTTTTCTCCTGAAGTACAGAAGAACTGCACAGATCTACTCAGCTGAAAGTAATCAAAATATGTACAATAAGAGAGTCAGAAAATGCAAATAAATTCTGTGCTAGAAATAACTCATACACGGTAACAGGAGGGGAAAAAAGAGAAAATTAAAGGCAGGTTTTAGGTACTCCCCAAACAAGGTGAATCAACAATTATCACCAAAATTTATTCCTAGCTGTCTTACAGATTTTCTTGTACCTCACTAAGGTTATTCAACAGCTGTGGATTTTTAAGCACATTGATTCTATGTCACTTAGAAGAAGCTTTGGAGCTTGAAAGAATTCACATTTTTAAATTACTTTATCTTCAGATAAAAAGATCCATAAGGACACAAAGTGTTTTTTCAGAATCTGAAGTCGCTTTTGAGTTCTGCTTAACCATATCTTGATATGCAAAAAGACAAGAAATTAATAACAGGAAAATGCACCTGATACGTCATGTGGCACAGTAGTAATGATTATTTTATTAGCAAAAGGAGTGAGTCAAAAAGTAAGGAAAATTGTATAACCAGTTTGCATGCATGTATTTATATTGCTGGCATGATTTCAAATGAAAACACTGTCCTAAGTAAAGGTGAGTAGGAAGATACTTAATTTGACTTAGGCAGAAGCAGAGAAGGTATAAGGTTTGAGAACCACTCCTTTTTGTTTTTCCCCGTGGAAAACCCCAGTTTGATTTGTTAATATCTATGATTCACATAAAGCAGAGATTTCTTAACATGTGCAATCCAAGAGAAAGGCAGTGCTCAAAGACACTCTGTGTGTCTTTCTGTGTGAGAAAGACTTCTGTCTTCCAAAAAGGTGCTGTCTTTTGAGCCATTAGTCCTTCCAGGCCCTAGCAGCTGTATATGCAATATTTTAAAGTCATCTCTAAGAATTTCATACAGCAAGAGAAGCATCTGTCCCCGTCAAAAATTCAGATGGATAGACTATGAGGTGTAAAGCAGATTTGTGTCCTTATTTTTTGTTATATAGAAACCCATAGATGATCTCTAATGACTAGACCTCTTAGCCTTCAATTGTTTTGCATAGATTTGGATTATTCTGTTGACTGGCTAGTAGTCAAAAGACATATGTAGTCACAAACTGTTAAATTCATGAAATGAGTCATCCCACATAAGGAAGTAGCTGAGTGTTATGAGATAATTTGGCGCAGAAATACAGACGAGTCCAATTTGTAGCAAAGCAAATTCAGGTAACACTGAACTCTACTTGCATGGACAGGAACTGGAACATTTGACAAAACAAATTTTTTTAACTTGACTGTCCAAATAATCTGACATAAACTGGCATAACACCTCCAACAAATGTTTTGTTATGATGGTGTAACCCACCTATGTGCTCACTTCCCCAGAGACCACACAGATTGAACTGTTCCAGCACTGTCTGGTCTGTGCCATGCAGGTTTGCAAACCATAAAACAGAGTCCAGTTCTTTCTGTCCAGGCAAACTGTGTACAGTACAGGCACTTCAGTTCTGATGCATTTAAGAAGAAAATTTGCCTCCTCTCATCAAAGTTGCTGTGATCGTGTTTGTAGCTCTTTGCAATGCTCTCAGGACATTAAACATATTCCTTCAGAAAAATTAAATGCTTATTGTGGAAGTAATTAACACAATACAATTGAAACAAGATTGAAGTAATCAGAGAAGATCTAGTGATCTTGATGGCTGGGTAACTTAGCTTTCACTCACTGCCCCGTAAGCAAGAATGGGGCCTTGTGGTCATCTTTGCAGCTCAATCAACAGCTGGCAACCTCAGGCAGTCACTATGTGCTTTGGGCTGGTTTTCTGTTGTGTGTCTCCTGACAAAGTGTGTGCTGTGTGCCAAAGAACCTCAGTACAGAACACATTTATCACCTAGTAGTTATCCTCTCACCTTAAAGTTATTTTATGTGACAATGCCTTTGGCAAGGGAGGAGGTGCTTCTCCTTCATAGGGTCCTTCCTTGTTCTTCTCATCAAACTTATAGGAAGGGATTTGCAAGGAACACCTTCAGCAGCTTCATGTGCTTCTGGGGCCAGTCACAGTTTGTAGTAAGACCTGCATTATGGAAACAGAAATTATTCCACTCCCTAAGAAGAAATGATACATACTTCATCTGGAAAAAAACTGTCTGGGTTGCACAGAAATAATCAGAGCAAGCAAGAGGATTGCTTGAATGTTCACTCAAGAACACTTCTTCATGTACAGAATTGTTAAGATTATTTCTATTACCCAGAAAATTAAATCACATTATTGAACTATGTATGAAACTTTGATGAAGAATTTGGAGGAAAGACATAATAAGTATTTCGACTGAGAATTTTTAAAGGTTAATTTCATTTGTACAAGTACACAGGAAGCATCTGAATTGTAAAGTGTTCCTTTATACAGAGCTCATTTATTGTAAGCAGATCTGAGGCTCTTATTTTACTCTTGATGTAGTTGTCTGCTACAGCAGGTTCCTTTCCTTACCATATTGAAAGGAGCTGCTGAGCTCAGTGTACTTCACTTTCTTTGAATGGTCACACCGATTTGTGCAGGCAGATCATTAGCATATCATAACACCACACTGCAATGTTTATGGATGAGATACTATCATTAAAGTATGTGCTATTCTCGTGCAAAAATCAAGGAACTCTGAAGGTTTTATCTCTAACACAGCACCAGAAAGAAGCAAGGGAGAAGTTGGTGACGAAAAATCAAGATCTCAATGTGGTAAAGTGTCCAGACAGAAAACCACCAATTACAGCACTCTTCCTGTAGCCTCCTTTTCCAACCTAGCACAGTTGTACCCCATTATCTAGTGTATCTCTTCCTTTTAAAAAGAAAAAAAAGAAATCTAGTATTTCTAAGAGTAGGGGTAAAGGTTCCAAAAAGAAGGATCTGAGAAAGGCTGACCTTGAGGGGAGAGGAGCTCTGAGAAAGAGGAAAAAGCTGGGATGAATTTTGGGATACAGCTGATTCTAGAGCAGGAAGGAGGAGAATGTGATGGCATGAAGGAAGAGGCTTGTCCACGGGTTGAAATGAGCCAGACACTCCTTAGACCAGAGGAGCTGGGCACTCAAGTCAGATCAGATCTCAGTTTGAGTGGTGGGTCACAATACAGACCAACTCCCATCTTGCCCTTCTCATCCACCATCAGCGTGTGCATCAACACCAGCCTCCTGTTCTGTATTCTCTACAGTTTGAAATTCAGCAAGCCCACAGGTCATTAATGGATTTTCTTACTGTAAAGTTATAAGGAGACACTCCCATTTAAAGGACATTTTTCTACCACTACTATTGCACTTGCCTGGTAAGAGACAAGTCTAGCAAAACCACAAAGGGTGTCCTCAAAAGTGTTTTGAATGAAAACATAACTCATTCTTGAAGAAAAGGACCATCAAAGTTTGAAAGTGGACACAAATTGTAACACTGGAATCAAGTATGCTCTCTTTCTATCTTTCTTTTTTTTTTTTTTTTAATTGTACAAAAATAGGGACCAACTGAAAAAGTTTCATCTGGAACAGATTTCTCTCAATTAATTTTTATAAGTGTTCAGTTTTTAGCTTGGACACAGCTGATGAATTATGCATTTTCTAAACAACAGAATTACAATGAAGCTGCCTGACTGGGATGGTAGAGAATGGGGACAGGGAAGCAAAGGTTAAAATTAATATCTTAAGATAAGTATGTGTAATTAAAAAATCATCTAACAAATATGCATAAATAAAATAACTGGAGGGGAGAAAAAACCCAATGGAAGTCACAAAATATGAAAAAAGGAAAAAGATCATACAGCTCCCTTAGGAATTCTGAATATTAATTGAATCACAATAGAAATAAACTGTAAGTTTTAAAATACTTGTTTCTTCACTCTCTGCCAACAGAAATTTAGTGACATGCCCACCATCTTGCAGAGATCTCCAGAGATGAAAAGACTATAGATGTGCATAAAGTGGCCTAGATTAATATGATGATACTTCAAAAGCATGAGTTGGAATGTTCCCCATTTCATCTTGAGTTGTGAATAATTCATCACTTCAAAACATGGGGGTTTTAAAACTTAGATGCAGACTTAGATGCATAATTATTAAATTTCCTTTGATCCGCATTGTTTGTTTAATCAGTTACCTAACATTAGGAAGTACGCCTTGTAATAATTGTAGTTTGAGTTTTCTTATATAATAGAAAAGGAACTAGAGGAATGAAAAGACTTAAAAACAATACTAAAGCATCCAAAGCCATTTTTACAAATCTTTTTAGCAGTTCTGTGTGTAAAGCCTTGTTGCCTTATATATTACAACGATTCTATTATCATGCAAGGATTCCATGGCTTCTGAGTTTCACACCCTCCCAATGCTTCTCATGGTGAGCTCCTCTGAGCAGCAACTCCTCTCAGTCCTCACTGTAGCCATCTAACTCCTCCTACTACTACTCCACCCTTTTATGCCACTTGTTCTTATTAGTACAGGTGTTCTTAATTGTTAGTAATTGGTACCAGCTGCAACTCATTGAGGGGTAAGATTACATTCTACTGTGTCCCCCTACAATGCCTTTGAGTTTTCTGCATTAGGGATAAGTGGAAGCTAGGTCTTCATGGTTCAGTTCAATGTGGCATTCTAACTTTGACTAAATCCTTGATTCCAGCGGCCTAACTTGGATGACAAATTTATCTAGAACTGTAGCAGCTACACACACCACCTAAAAAATACAGGTATTTTGTTTTCATGAAGTTCCATTATCTATTTTTGTATAGTATAAATGAATGGTTTAGCTTGTTGTTACTATGTTCATTATACTAAACATGTACACTTATCTCTATAAAGAAAAAATATTTTAAGATATTATTTTAGCAAATGAAACTTGGTAAATTATCTTTCTTTTGTGTTAATATCCTGTACTGTTCCTGTCAAGTCTATAATAGGAGATGGCTTCTAGCCCAGATAAACTATTTATAGTCAAGTGGCTTTAATACCCTTAATTACAAACTAAGTTTTGTTAATTTTCCCAAACAGATCAGTTTCACAACTTGGAAAAACATGGCTCTCCCTCTTTAGGTGTGAGGCATGATTATGAATTGAAGACACTTCCTACTGCTGAGAGCAAAACAAAGCTAACTCTGAAATCTTCCCAGCGCTCAAGAGGAGCACAGCAAGGGCAGTTCCAGGACCCAGCAGGGAGCAGAATTCACAGCTATGCTTTCTCAGCTGTCTGCAGGCCTTAGGAAAGATGACTATAATCCTACATCCTCCTGAATCTCATCCAGCTAGTGCACAAGAGATGGTAGCCCAGGAGTCCCTGTTATTCGCCTCCATACATGAAGACTGTAATAAAGTCTAAAGTCTAAATAAGGCCAACTATTCTTATAGCACATTAAACATACCATAAGTAAAGACAAACCTCTCTTTGGTTCATAATATTTTTCCCATCAGCTTTTAGAAGTTGCCCGTTTGAAATCAGCTGGAAAAGATGGATTTACAGACTTCTGAGTCAATAACTGCTGTCTTACCTTTGCTCCATCAGAGATCTAAGTTGTTTAAAAGAGCATGAACTTATGAGGATGTTCTCGACAAACAGTGTTCTTGACAGTGGATGAAAGAAATGAAACTATCCTGAATGTATCTGCAGTGATCTCAGCTTCTGAAAGACATTTCCATTTCCTTTCCAATATACAGTCTATTATCCCCAGCCCATAAAATCTCATGGTTCACTCAGCTACTTTAATGGAAACACCTCTCATTCTTTAGAAATATTAGGAACCTATCTGAAATCCTGTCCCTCACGAAACCCATCAGTTTTTACAATACCTGTAAGAGAACTGAGACTTCATCTGATGCTCCAATGCAGAGCACTTTGAAATAAGTGCAAAGGTTGCATTGACTCAATGTCAATTTGATGGTGGATCTATGATAATACAAAAGTTCTTCTTGCAGTAGCAATGTGTGATCCCCAACAGACTGAATAAGCCCAGAATCCATTTTCAATACAGAATACGAACAGTTCTCTTTCCCAGTCTTTGCATGGACAATGCAAGTGTGGAGTGAAACACCCTTCCAATACCCTCCAAAACAGAAACCAGCAGCTGTGTCTACTCTTTACAAGAGCCTACCAGGATTTCCCTTCCACTGCCATGTTTTACAGCTCTTTGAACCCAACTAAGCTCCTGGCATCCACAGCATCCTGTAGACATGGAATGGGAGTTGTGTGGAATAAAATTATTCTTTGCCTTTGTTTTCAACTTGGTATTTGAATGTTTTATTTGCTATTCCCTTGTTACTGTGTTCTGAGAAACACTGAATAGTATTCCTTATCTATCTCCTACATGACATTCTCTATACAATATCTGCTTTCTGTTATATTTTTCAGGGAAAGGGTTCTAATCTATTTAGTCTCTCCTTACACAGAAGCTCCCCATCACCCTTGCTGTCAATCTGTATTACATTTCATTTCCTCTGAAACCTGAAAGGGAGCAACTGCGAAGCTGCACATATTGTTCAAGATGCAGGTGCACTGTGAATTTGAATAACAGTGACATAACCATGTTTCCTGCTGACTTCCTTACTCTTTTCCTAGTACATTCTACCACCTGACTTTGCTTTTTTGAACACAATTGAGTACTATGGTGATGTTTTCTGAGCACAAGCTGAAATCCCTCCCAGACTTCTTCCTGTAATAGTGAGCACTAATTTAGACATATTTGTTGTGTATGTATATTTAGGGTTATTTTTCTCTGAAAGCTCAAATGGCTTTAATCAACACTGAATTTCCTCTGTTATTTTATTGCCCAGTCACGGGTGTAACACTCTTCTTTCACAGCTGGATTCCCATCTGACTATGCTGAATAATTGTCTCTCATCATCAGGTTTGTGCCACCTCACTTTTCATCTGTTTCCCAGGACACCAAAAGACATTCAGAACAGCACAGGATCCCTGTGTGGTGTCTTTGATACCTTCCCTCCACTAATGCGCTATCCATTAAATAGCTACTAATCCAGAAAAGGACCTTCTCCTTTATCCCATGTTAAATTTTGGATTCTAAAAGAGTATTCAATAAGAAACAGCAGTCAAATGCTTTTTGAAGGCCTAGAGATACAGACATAAAAATTGAGTATGCAAATATAAATCAACTGAATCTTAGTAACATTCTTCACCAAATTAATAGATTTGCAACACATTGCTTCTTTTACAATTGACATACCAGCTGTTCTATATGCCTAATTAACTATCCTAACAATGCTTCCATATGTTTTCAGTTTTTTTCTGGGGTCAGATTTTAAATTTTAGGAGGGCTTTTGTTTTTGTTAGGGTTTGATTTTGCTTTTGTTTTGTTGGGTTTTTTTTTGTTGTTTTTTGGTTTTTTTTTGTTAGGGTTTTTTTTCCTTGGTTTGTTGGGGGTGGTTTTTTTGCTTTTTATTTCTTTGGGGTTGTTTTTATTTCTTTGGTTGTTGTTGTTGTTTTCCCCAAACACTGATTTGCTTGATATGAATAGAAAATTTACTAACTTAGATGCCATGTGAATGTTTTTTTAAGTGGTATATAACACAGTAACTCTGCAGCTTCACCTCTGAACTCCGCTGGTATTTCATGGCAAACAACACATGGTTTTGATAATCCTGTTATATTTACATTTTCATGTAATTTTTAGTTTCTATGTATTATTTTCTTTCCAATGAAGACTCACCATCATCTTTTTTCAGAAAATGCTTTTTAACAAAACACAACTAATTTTATTTTCAGGTTCCAGGACTTTTGAAAACTTGGGGACTATCTCTTATCTTTTTGCATTCCTACAGACACTTTCTTCTACTTACAGAAGGTCTCAAACCAGATGCATGTGGTGCAGGAGGTCCATGCTGCTCCCCTCACCACATGGCAGGTGATGAAGGACTCAGCGATGTCAGCAATTCCTTCCTGTCCTTCAGCAGGATTATCCCAGGAAAGTGAACAATAGAAAAAAGTGGTTTAATCCAGCAGTAAACAACAGATATCTCGAGCAGAACTCTAGAGACCCTGTATGCTAGACAAAAAAGTGAAACACTCAGAGAGGGGAATTTCAAGGATTCTCCATAGACAAAAAATTGCAAACAAACAAAAGCAGCGCTGTGCAAAGTGACCAAATACTGGCATTTTTCTTAGGAAGGGTGGGACATGTGACAGGAGCAGATTCAAAAATCCCTTTCCTCTGAAAGAAAGTCTTAGGCAGGGAATCAGAGACAGACCAGCCATTGGCAGTCAGAAATTGCCAAGTCACAGAACCACAAAAAAACATAAGCTGGAAGGGGTGTCCAGCAGCTCTCTGATCCAGCATTTGCTCAAAGCAGAGCCACCATCAAGGTTAAATCAGGCTGCTCATGGCCGCATCAAGGTGCATTTGAATCTCTCCAAGGATGGAGCTTCCACAGCCTCCAGGTTCCTGTTCCACAGCTGGACCACTTGACATGGGACTTTTCCTCCACTAACACCAAACAGAATTTCTCTTTTGCCTAAAGCCTCTGGCGAGGTGTCAGAGGTTTCAGTGTGGAAGGGGCAGGGAACAGCTGGGGAGAGGTGAGCCCACATTTCACTGACATTATTTGGTGAGCCCATGAGCCCACATTTACTTGTCTGTGCCATGTCCCTGGCTGTGGAGGCACCACTGCCCCTTGTTCTGCCAGTGCAGGTCCTGGTAACTCAGAGTTTCAGAGAGTTCAACAACTTTAGCTCTGGCTGAGCAGGCACCTCCACTTGCAGCGCTCCAGCCAGCAGCACAGTTAATCCATGGCTGGGCACCCTCTAACTGAGGCCAGCACTCATTGTTAAATATCCTCACACTGCCTTCTTCCCATCCCATCCCCCGGGAATTTTGGCATCAAACCTGCTTCAGAGGTAAGGCTTAAATTCCTGACTATTAAAGATGGCATTATCCATACAGATTGAAAACTGGATAAACCTCAACTGGTTGGTAAAAAAGCTGTTTAGACCTTCAGGCAAAATTCCCGTTCCTGGCATCCAATTCTGTTATGTAAAATTAAAGAAAAGGAAATTTAAAATAATGCCTCCTTGGGCCACCTGCTTGTGTTCTCCCTCCCCTTGCAGCCAGTCACTCCCAAACCCTGCCTTCCCTGCTGGAGTCCAGATATTCATTTCCCAGTACCCAGCAGCCTGGAGTCATAAGGGAATCCTGTCAGAGATCATTTTTTCCTGACCCAATTCCCTTTCTAAGGTAAGGAAAGTATTACATATACCTGAGCAACTCTTGTTTACTGCAAAGCCAATAGTATATTTCAGTTTGCACAATTGTAGTGGTAAATAAAAAGATCTCTTTTTAAATGTCTTAGAGGCTTTAAAAAAACAAATTATGCACAGATTTTTAGTTTACTGAATTTACTAAGCATTTAAAGAACCATCACACCAAAGACTGCTTTCAGATACATAGCAGTAGGGGAACGGAGTAAGAAAGTATAAAAAGATCCAGAAAGAAAACAGGTTATACCCATGACAATTAAACTGAAAATTAATTTTTTTGATTGAAGTCAGTCCCTGGCCAACACAGACTGCACAGACTGAACATGATCTGCATGACCTCAAGGCTTCACTCCAAATATTGTCTTGTCAGTTAAGAGGAAAAAAAACCTGACAAAGTACTTGAGAACTCTGTGCTGCCCCTGATACATCCTGAAAAGATTGTTCAAGTAGGGTGGTAAAGAAATTCAAATCATGTTAAAAAAAATACCTTTGTGTTGTATAAAAAATCTTTATTAGTAAGAGACTTTCTACTCTGAAAATCAGGTTTTCAGAATCAATCAAAGATCCCATGGAGGAAGGTTAAAATTGTGCTTTGAAGAGGCGTTTGTTATTTACTAGTTTTTGTAAGAATCAGCTCAAGAAGTAACCTGATTACAACTGGACAGGACCTAGAAAAATAGTTGGGGAAAAACCTTGATGCTTCTTGAGTCAACCTTCAGCCATTTCTACTCAGGTCTTTTTAGGTTTTTATTTCTGTCCAGGTTTGAACATGCTGTTCCATATCCAAAAACTTGCTCTCCACTAATGCATAAGATACATTTTGTTACCAAGCATCTATGCAAAACATCTTAAAATAATGAGGAGATTTAATATGATGTAATCATATTAAATAGAGAGACATTAACAGCAGTTCTTACAGGAAAGAAATCCTAAAAGACGACAAAAATGTAAAATACAAAGCAAGGATAACAGAAAATAATCTCAGTAGTACAGCAGCCAGACTGATAAACAAGAACAGCCATTGCATTGTGATATACAAGATGTTCATTACTCATGACTCCGAGCAATAGCAGATCACTTTGCATATTTATTAATTCTTGTATTACAATGCTGGCAATAAAGTGTGGTGTTTGTCATTAAATGCTAGATATAAAAAAGCAGGCAGAATAAATTACCCTAGTCTCTGTACATGACTAGAAACTCTGTAGCACCAATAAATGAGTGCTTGAGGGACATTAATTTATTTTCATGCACAATTCTGTTGTGTTCATGTCACATTAATTCTTTGTTTGGACAGGTGAGTAGCTGCAGCTGAGGGAAATGTACAATCCCAAATGTCATGAAGACTATCTTGTACACTGATGGGCAGAAAGGATGTAAGTGAAGGTTCATATAGTTCCCATGTCCCCTGAAACCAAATTATAGCCCAATGTATTTCAAGGACATGGAGTTTGGAATGATGTACCAATGTGGGTCCCTGAAATCTAAATCTGACACCCTTCTAGAATTCCCCTTTGGCTTCATCTCCTAATGACAAGCCACTGGTAATTCTTCCTTCAGACATTTAAGCACAGAGACAGATCAGATGAAATAGACTTCTAAAGGATCAACACTTGGAGCTGGTGCACATAATCACCAAAAAGCACAACTGTTTAACTCAGCCCTTGGATACCTGTTGTGTCCCCTTCTCCATGCCCATGACTGACTTTCTTCAGAAATTTGTAGCTCTTCTATTCCAAATGCCCCTTTGGTCAATGGATTTTTTGCACCTTCAGTTTTCACTTATTAGTATAATAGAATAATTTAATCATTTAGGCTGGAAAATATTTCCAGCATCATCAAGTCTAACTGTTAACCCAGCACTGCTAAGTCCAGCACAAAATCATGTCCCTGAGTGCCTTGTCTGCATGTCTTTTAAATACCTCTAGGGATGGTGACTCAATCCCTTACCTCCATGGGCAGCCTCTTCCAGCGCTTTACAACTGTTTCAGTGAAAATGTTTTCCGAAGATCCAACATAAACCTGTCCTACCACAGCTTGAGTAAATCCTTCAAACCTGACAACCTGACTCACCAGTACACATCCATATGTGCCCTACAGAGGAAACAGTGAATTGCTCTGATAGAAAACATGCTGAGCAGATCCATTAAAAAATGGACTTATGAAGACCAGGCAGCATCACAGATTCAAATCCAAATCATATACAAACATTCCACACATGCAGATACTTACATTTTCAGAATACATTTTTGACCATAAATAATATGCAAGATCTCATTATTTTATGGAGGAGCTTTCATCAGGTAACCTTGACAGATCCCTCTCAAATCAAGTTGGGTACCAAAACAAAACAGAAACATATGAAGAAAGAAAAAATCCCAAACAGACGAAAAAACACCTCTCCAGAAAAATCCTCAAAACCACTGAATCAAACCTCACTGTATCAGTGAATGATGGCACGTTGTCTTTGCAGGAAAGGAAAGGTGTCAAACAACCAGTCATGTCAAAGCTTTTGTACAAGCACATGTCACTGCGGCTTTGTACAAGCACATTGATGTGGTTCAGTTAATATGGTAATTGTAGAGCCCAAGCATTCTCCTCATACTAACCATTTTCAGGCCAAGAGTAGATGTTTGTAACCCTTCCTCTTGGCCACAGGTTGAAATGTCTGTAATTAGCCAGCCAATCAATTAAAGTTCCAATGGGGGAAAACCAAAGGTCAAAGCAGAATATCATATTGGGTGAACCAGAGTAGTTTAATGTGGTCAAGTGAGACGCATTCCTGCTAGAATTATATTGACACGTTCTGCCAAGGTATTCCTTGCCATCCCTGGCCCCCATCCCTTGACACATTAACAAATCTAATCAAGTGTTTGGAGTAAATTCCCACTATGACTTTGTTGTGTCATTCTGAACATGCATACCCACGAGTGGAGACAAGAGCAGTGGCACTCACAAGAGCAGAAATGAGAGACTGAGACCTCAGTTTATGATCAAAGTGGGTGCCAGGGAGGAAAACTGAACAGACCTTTGCACTAAAAGCTAGGAACCATGCTGCTGAACCATGTTCTAACACAATGGGCCTGTCTTGGACAAGCTGCTGAAGCTCTCTTCCTCCATGTTCATTTTCTTGTTCTTGGACAGTGGACCTGTCTTGGACAAGCTGCTGAAGCTCTCTTCCTCCATGCTGGAAATATTTTCCAGCCTAAATGATTCACTTATTCTATTATACTAAACATTTTCTTGTTTTTCATTCCACGGTCACAGGAGGCTTCATAACAGACAAGTGTGCCATGGAGACAGCTGTGAAGTGCCCATGAAATGTCAGTTTTGTCACAAACAGACCAGAGTTCAGCCCACGTGGAGCTCTTCCCTGTGAGATGAGGTCAAGCCAGACTGACCTATGCAGGTTTTAATTCTGAATGATTCAGAATAAACATTTAATGTTATGTTACAAGACAAGAGAAGAAACTTTGGCAATTGTGAATATGAATGCTTCCCTTCCTCCACAAATGTTAAAGAAACCTGCTCTACACACAAGTTAGCTTCAACCCTGTGGGGTACAGTGAAGTTAGCTTCAAGTTGTTTTGGGGTACAGTGTGTCACCAATCATTTGCTGTAAAGTACCACAGCTGTAAATATATGTAATATATATAAATATATACATTCATCCATTTCAATTTAATCCATCTATTTAGAACCCCATAAAAGGCACTTCAGGGACAGCAGCTTGTCCTTGGATGTGCAGCATTCCATCACAGCTCCATTTCAGCCCGGAATGGGACTGAAAGGCCTCACTGGTGGCCCAGAAAGGTCAATGAACACATGCAGTACCAGGAGCACTTGGCCCCCAGCAGCTGCTTCATCCAAGACCCCAAGCAATCACTAAACTCTATTTTCCAGTGATTTAAACTCTCAGCCTAAATACTCTGCAACCAGGTTACAGGACACAAAGAAGATCAGGAGAAACACAACTGCTGCTGCTACTATAAATCTGGAAAAAAACCCCAGACACCATAAACCAATGCTTTGTGAGTTTTTATATTTTTTTTAAATTTGAGTATTTCTCTGAATCCATTACCACTTTGATTTTTCTCCAGACTTTGTGCTCCTAACGCAAAAAAAAAATCCTTCACCTCCTTTCTGACTATTGTCAGCTGAAGAGCTCCTAAACACAGCTGGCTGTGGGTGGCAGCAGGAGGCTGAATTGGCAGAAAATTTCTGGCTCAATACTGTTATCAACAAAAGCAACTCTCTGAGGCTACCCATTACTGTTTCATATTTTCAGGGCAAATTTCCTTGAACCCGTTGCAACCAAAAAGAAAGGTATAATTGAGCAATAGTTGAATAAGCTAAAGATCATATTTTCTTACCTACATGACTGCAAAGGGCTCAAGCCTGACAAAACCAGTCATATGGACAAAATAAAGGCTAATAAAGTCTAAGTAAATTATTACTCTAATTAGAGAGTCAGAGACAGCATGTCTACAAAAATGGATTAAGAAAACAACATTCTTAGATATTTTCTGATCGGTGTGGGGTTTTTGTGTTGTGATAAGAGGAAGAATTTGCCAAAATAAAAACACTTTTTAAACAAAACTTTTTCTTTCTGTCCTACCCACAGAAGACCTCATTGATCAAAAAAAAAAAAAAAAAAGAAAACAGCCAACCAAACAACAAAAGTCAATCACCAATTCCAAAAAGTGCCATCAACAGCCCTCCACCCCCCTCATTTGCTATCAGGAACAAGAATATTTTGGGAAAAGTTTTTTGGGCCACTGGGCTGCAAATATTTGTGACAGGACTGTCTCCTTAGCCAGGAGACTATGCCCAGCAGAGATGGATCCCACCTGCCATCCCTCAGTGCAGAGTCCCCCAGCATCAGACCCACAGCACAGTCCCCAAGGAGCAGCTTCTGCCTGAAGCACAGGTGAAGGCATTGCGGGCTTCATTCACTGCAGGGGATAAAGAGCAGTGGGATATTGCTTTTCCTGCTCCCCACTGACTGCCCACCAGGCACTCCCCTTCACAGCCACCCCCCTTCACAGCCACCCCACACTCGCCCTTCAGTGGGTCCAGACCACAAAGGACCCCGAGGTCTTGAAAGAGGTGGTGCAATGGACACAAATGGCAGAAGGAATTTTGTAATCCATTGCAAGAAAATGGATTGGAGCTTTATTGCTGTGGTAAAACCCAACATCTGTTTATTACAAGAGCAGTCCTACCAGCTTTTACCTCCTACTACACAGCGTTGCGAAGAATAAAATTATCACAGTGGATAAATGCTATCTACATTGTGTCATATAGGGCAAAACCCCCCAAAGCATATTATTTTAAGTAGGCAACATGCATAGACAGAGTGCTTGCTAAGCCCAGATGCCTAGACCCAGATTGAAAAAAACCAACCTTTTGAGACATCATTGACAGTAAACAGCATATTTGGTTTACCCTCATGGTGACCCATCCAGCTTCTGGAATTCAGCATTGAACAGGATGAACCTGACCCATTTCTGGGTCTAGACTAGCAGCTGCTTTGAGAGACTGGGGTCCATCTGAATTAAAATCTTCCAAGCTGCAAAAAAAAGAATTTTCTAATACTCTTCTAGTAAAGATTTTATTTTCCCATAATTTGTATTTCATTAGCATAAGGTGAAAATGTTTCCATGGAAACACCAGGGATATATAATTTCTAAATAATGAATTTTCCAAAAAGAACTCACAAAAATTAATTTCAGATTACAATGCAAAATTCTCCAGTCAGTTCACTTATTAATATTATATATTTAAAGACTTTGAGCTTCAAATGTATGTTAAATATAAATTAAATAGTTTAATATTCCAATTAGAGAAAATAAAAATACAGTAAAATACCAGACACTAAAGTAAAAATTACACTAAGTGTAATTTCACTGATTCAATGATCAAATATGTCAGTATCAGTGCAATGGGTCATATATCACTGGTATATATTCAGATCTCTCTATACAGATATTTTCTATTTTGACTATAAAATATTTTAAGTCTATATCCTATTACTGTAAGCTGAATATTAAGATTATAAGATGCATTAAAATTAAATAATTTTTTTCTGCTTAGTCATCATCCATTCCAGTAAGGTGCTAACATATTCTAACTTGGGTAAGACGATTACTAAGATTTAATTCTCCCAGCTGGGCTTTAAAACGAATAGGGAAAAACATAACCTTGAGCAGGGAAAAGTTTTAAAAATACAGGAATTCCTCTGAATTGTACTCTCAAAGGAAGTGAAAAGGCAAGATGAACAGGAAAAAAGGAAGAAGAGGTGCTATGGAAGATGTTATTTTCCCAGGCTGGGGGGTAAGGAAATCTCAAAGAACTTTTAGAGTTGAGAGGAAGGGGATTTGGAGCTGGGGAGGAGGCAGGGATTTTGTGTTTCTTTCACATGCCATTTCATTGTGCTATTTAGGTATAAAACATAATTTTGAGAAATCCTGTTATGGGGTTTTGACATTGTTTCTTCATATATGTCATTTTTCTAAGGGTGAATACTTCTTCAATGATTTGCATAGTTGATGTTGCACTTGTTACCAAAAAACCAACCTCATATACTTATTTATTCATTACTTATTTATTTATAAGGTTAAGTGGAACATGAGGAACAGTATGCAACACAGATCAGGCCAGTGAGCCAAATTCTGGGGCCAGTCAGTGGGAGGTGGAGTTGTGGGTGTATTCTAGAAATATTAAAGGGGAGAAAAGAGAAAAAAGGCACAAGCTGAATGAAATGTCAGGCAGATCCCAAAAAAAGGCACTCCCAAAAACTGTGTCTCTGACCAGATGCCTACATAAAACTTTTAAGATAAATTGCTCTTCCCTTTCTCAAAAAAATCTCTTTAAACATTATGGGGTTTAATAGATTATGGGGTATCTTCCATGAGCCGGATTCTCTTACATGACTTTTGTACATTAACATGAATATTAATTAAATTAAAAAAAAATAAAGAATCAACTCCAATCAACTCCTCTAGGTGAAAACAGAGTCCAAAAACAAAAAAAAAGGTTGACTGAAAGCACAAAATGAGGTAGAGTGTCCCAGTGAGAGGAAAAGACCACTTACAAGATGAGAATGACAGGTGGTTTATGAAAGTTTATCCAAAGATACTTTGAAGTGGTAAATGACTGTGTGTTCAAAAAGTGTGCCCAAGGAACTAGAAAGCGAGGCCACAGGCTGCCACAACCCTGAAGGATGTGAGCAGTTACTATTAAAGAAAATTACTGTAAGCAGGAGCTTGATTTGGGCATGAATAAAAATAAGGGTGCTGCTTGCATATGCTAAATAAAAGGTTTCTTGGCACAGCTGCTTTCAGCAGCACAGCAGTTGTGCTTGTTAGAAAAGGACATGAAGTGTGTCCAACACACAGCTGCTGGGTCTGAAAGCCCACCAGGCATCCTGCTCCTTGTCAGCTTCTCAGTGTGTGCAGCGTTACTGCACAGTGTCCCACCCTCACACATCACCTGGCCTGCCAAAAGGAGAGCAACCAGCTGCAACATCTGAGAAAATCCTTCCCTGGAAATAGCAGGTTCAGTATTTGGGCTCAGGCTCTTTCTGCCACAGTCTGTCCACAGGGAAAAATAAACAAATAAATAAATAAATACAAGACAAATGGAAAACATATGTGGAAAATCTTTGTTTTCTTAAACACTGAAAAAGTCTTTATTTCCAGTCCAATGACTCTTCCATGAACTACATTCCTCATAAGCTTCCTTGGTTCAATGGCCTGATTTATGCTTCATCCCACCTCCTAAAAAACACTGTGAAATTGAACTGTCTAGGTTAAAGCTATATGCATCCAGAAAGCCAATTTTGAGAACAAAATAATTCAAAGAGTATAAGTAAATCCACTAGAATTTATTCTACAAAACAGCAGACTCTCAGCCATATAGTTAACAAACTATTAATAAAGTTTGTGATCCTAAAAATGAGAGGTACCATCTGCCATGGCACTATTTTTTTTTTCAAACAAAGCCTGAATTCTTACAGATAAAAGTGAATAACACCTTTTATTAAGATTTTTTAATGTGAGAAGGTGACAGGTCAGGTCAATAAGTTACAGTATGTGTTCTGCCACCACACTTTACACGTTAATCTCCAGTTTTGTGGGGAATGAGTTCAGTCGCCAGCTCAGGCTCCATAAAAAGGAACAAAGATCTGTGCTGATGTCAGGTACATGTGGCACTTCTGTGCCACTTTGTCAGAGCTCTGATCCTGATGAAAGCTAACACACTTCAGCCTTTCAGCCTTGGTAGCAGGGGCATTTCGGTTTGGATCTGGAGCAGCATTTTCTCTCATCCTTGTCAAGATGAGAGGATGAGACCAGCTGCCCAGAGACAACAAACTGGGGTCCATGGAGCCATCAGTTCCCCTAATAACTCAGACAATAATGGCTTTTTAACAAAGCTCCTACCCCAGATCACTGTGTCCTACTTTAGCACTTGTGGAGCACCATTACGACTCTGTTACAGCAGGACCTTTGGCATAGAAACATTTTTCACTGATCTTATTTCCAGGGCAGAACAGCTGCCATTCCAAACTACTTAAATGTAATTATGATTTTTACCGTAGTTTGGCAGACACCAGATTTTACCACAACCTCTGAACTTGCAAGTTTTAATTATATACTGAAGCCTATTGAATCAATGCCTCATATAATGAAATGGCTGAGCACAGAATATTAGCAACCCATCCTTCAAGTCCTTATTAGATTGTTTGCACAAATGGTAGAAAATTTTATGAGCCGTTTCTTTTTTGGGGGTGGGGGGAGTGTTTTCAGTTTGGTTTTTGGTTTTTTTTTTACAAGGCAATTGACTAGCACTGTAAGTTATGATTAAGTATATGCAGCTGGAATGTTTACTGCGTGTTTGCACCTGCATGTTGAGTAATAAGACCCAAGAGATTTGGTAAACCTACAAAAATCACAGAGAAAGACAAAGGATGATGTTGGATTGGAAAACAGCCTGCAGGCTTTCTTCTTAAGGGGGTCCAGGACCACATGGGCATTCAGTTACATAGCAATGGCCTAAATATGAGCATCCTTTATTTGTGCCAGTCTGTATGAATGCCTCTCATATTATTTAAACATGAAGAAAAAAATATTGTCTTTCTTGTTAACAGGAAGTCTTCCAAAGACAGTTACTGAAAATGCATATTATTATCCCGAGGCACCATAACATCCATATTAATCTCTCAAGAGTGCTCTTGGGAGGGCTGTTTTATGATTATATAAGATGGTTTTGAATATCTTCACAAGATAATAAACAGTGTCAGCTTCTCCCACTGCTTTCATTACTAAGTCTTCAAAAATTAGTGCATCTCCTCTTGATATGGTTTTGAATAAAACCTGAGTATTTCCTGAATGACAGGTCAGCCTGGCAAGATTATATATCTATATATATTCAGATAATTACGTTATTTCAAAGTATATTCCTTATGAAAATGTATGAAATGTACTAGACACAGCTCTGTACCAGGTATAAAGACAATCAGAGTGGAAAAATTTAAAGAAAATCCACAACAAATGGCCCAACAGCACATTTTGCCTTTGGAGCTGCCTTTAGTAAGACACTTCACTATAGTATTTAGTAACCAGATGGAGGAGCCAAGAGTCTGCTGTTACAACTGGCACACAAAATTTCTATAGCTATGGAAATATTAAAAAAAAAAAAAAAAGAGCCCTAAGTAATCTGAATATATTGTCCTTTCTGTGCTTTGATATTCAAGTCCAAATTAATATTCTGGTCAGATCTTAAGAGTCTAAGTCACACTGCAGCAAGGCACTGAGCAAATTCCTGATAAAACTCTTAAAAGTGATTATTGAGATTAGCTATTTTTGACAGTTATTCCCAAGAAACTTCTGTTTTGCAATGAGGATGACCAAAATCGCATCTCAATTCAAAAGGCTAAATGCATAAATATATGTGCTAAAATCAATACTATGTAAGCATTCAGCAGCTTAAATCAGACACTCAAAACCTAAAAGCTGGCCTGGTAAATGCATTTTGGCTGTTCAAATACATGCTTTATGACATAACCTTACTCAGGCATCTTTCAGAAAAATTACTTTGCAATCACTAGTCTCCTTTAGCCAATAGGAGGGGCATTATTTAATTAACAAGCTTTGAGTTTGTACAACTGCTGTAGTACAAAATGTGCCACAGATAAGCCCCCAAGGCTACACAATTCAAACTGCTCCTGACAGAGTAATTTTTTTACCTCACAGGTGTTTAAGCGCTGCTCACTGTTGGGAGCTCCCCCATTTTAGGGAGGTTCCCACAGTCACATTATTGCAACTGTCCTGGCACTCTCAAAACCACCTTTCCTGGCCACACACAGGGGTTGTGTGGTACTCCCTAAAGCACTCTGACTTGGGGGTTTTCCACACCCCAATTGCCACACAAAGCCTCCAGAGCCTTTACAGCACAGACAACCTCTACACCCAGCTGGGGCTCCTGCCTGCTCAAAACCTGACGTCAGCCAACGCTTTTACTCAAAGCAGCAGCTCCTTACCACACACATGTCCACAACCCTGCATCTCAACCACTTTCTTTTCCATGTGTGCTCTACTTAAAATACACAGCCAAAGCACCTAGACAAACCTGCTGACGCCCTGCAGCTCTGAGCAAACACAACAAGGAATTAATTCATTGCTTCCCATGGGCAGGCAGGTGTTCAGCCACCTCCAGGAGAGCAGAGCCCCATCACATGGGATGATGACTAGGGAAGACAAACAGCATCACTGCAAACACCCCCCCTTCCTCCTGCTTTATATACTGCAAATGATGTCTTATAGTCTGGAATATCCCTTTGGTCATTTGGGGTCACCTGTCCAGGCTGTGTCCCCTCCCAGCCTTCCAGGCACCTCCAGCTTCCCTGTATGGCAGCACAGAAAGGAGAAAAGGCCTTGGCTCTGTGTAAGCCCTACTCAGCAATACCAAAACATCTCTATTACCAACCCTGTATTCAGCACAAATCCAAAATAAAGCCCCATACCAGCCACTGGGAAGGAAGTTAACTCTACCCCAGCCAAAGCCAGCACACCAGTATACTCACAGACCTAGGACAGAAACTGAAATCAGCCAGTGAGCAAGACTAGGATTGTTTCCTGGTGGCAATAACACACCTCTTGGCAGAGCAGACCTTATCTCTGCATTACATTTGTGACTCCAGTGGCCCTTCACCTGTCTCTCAAATCACAGGTCACCTGAAAGTTTTGGCCACTACTCCTTTATGATTTGGAAAATCTTCATTTAGCAGCTGTGCAGCTTTCTCTGTGTGGCAATGGGTGACCCATCCTGGGGTTGGATGGTGTCATTACTTCTCATGCTTAGCCACAAACAGCAAATTCCCTGCCACAGTGTGAAGAGCTCCCTGCAGTGCTGGTCAGTGTGGGCTGGCTTTTAGGGTTACACCTTACTAAAAGCCTCTGTGATGAGGGAAATATGATTGTGATGGCCAATAAGAAACTATTTTACACCTGATGACAGTTTAAATTATTTCTGCTATTACATGCATTTGACCAACAGTAACAACTGACCGCTGCTGTCCTTTGTCCCGTAGAGATGAGGATCCTGCTTTGCTAATAGAAGATATTTTCTTTAGGAAACAACATCTATGCCTTGCATTACCTTGCAAGCACTGGTGGTGAGTGCCTAAAATTAGGCAGAGCTGCAGGTTCCATCAAGCTGGACCTCTTTTTTGCAGGAGCAAAACATGCAAAATTTTTAGTCCCAATGGGTAACATCTGACAGAGCCATAAGACACTGCAACCTGCATCTTACAACTAGACATGTTCAATAATTGGGACACTGCACAAAACTATTCCTCTCCCTGTCAGCAAGGAAGTATAATAGGAAAGGAGGGAGTTTCTGAGACTGTTTGAGATAACTTTTGCTAGATGAATTTTCAGAGCACCATTGCAGCTGATTACTGAATCCTGACAACTGGGGCTCATTGGCAACTCCCCCTCCCACCTTGTCCCCAAGATTTCTCTCAGAAAGCATAATTTTCCTGCAATCCATAGGAAAGTAATACATAGAGAAGAGCTTCTCTTTCAGATTGTCAAATTTTTTTCATTATTTTCTCCAGTCCTTAGGCAGTATTATCAGCTTTTTCATTTAGAATGAAGTTTGCTTCCACTATTTGCTATCTTAAATATTTATGCATATTCATATGAGTAGATATATATGCACATGTGTTTTACACTAATTTCTTCTTTCTATGCTGAAAAGTCCAGAAAAAGCAAGAAGACAAGGAATACCAAAAAAATGGTAACTTGAAGTAGTACTAAAATTTGGCTGCAATTCTGCTTAGGTATGAGGTATAGCTCTTGTCTCTGAGGAAAAATTCCCTCAGATATATCACTCTATTTGAAGGTACACAAAAAATATGTGTAATATGCACTTTCCTTATAGGGACAACTATACACAAGTATGGCCAGATGGGAAGAAGGCACCCTGCACCTATCTGTTTATCTGTCCATCTGCCTGTGTTGGCCTCCTTCAGTGCCCAGAGACCTCTCCTTGAAGGACTGAGTTTAAGCTGACCCTTTCTCCCCTCTCTCAGACCTGCTCTCCCAGTGCCACCAGTTTACAAAAGATCCTAATGCCTTCATCCCTTCCTTTTCCTTACTGCTCTCAGAACCTTTGTCTGTCTCAAGGCCATCAGCTGTATTATGCTCTAACATTTAACTAAGCTAAAAATACAATTGTATTTAGGTAATAAACAGTGAAGGAACGAAAGCACAGAAAATAATTATGGACCAGATCAGTAGAGAAACATGAGTTTTGGATTAGGCTCCTGTAATTATTTCCGACCTTGCACATCTGCAAAAGAAAAACAAGCAGTGATCAATTCTACTTGGTGTGAGTAAAGCATTTTGAACTTATTTTGAGCAGATGTGTCATTATTACTTAATTATTGTGCCTCGGTAGAGCACCTATTTCCAAATTGCTTTCAAGCTAATAGCCTTTGTTCTAGTTAAGTTTATTAGCATTATAATTTCTGTGCCCTGGGAACTTTTTTGCTATTTATAGAGGTCTTTTTCTTCCCCAGATTCAGACTGAAATCAATCACAGATGTTGTCCCAGTGTATATTCTTTAAATAGAACGTGCTGCACTATAAGTTGTTACCTTGATTTCAATGGGGCTGTGCTGAGTGCTTGCAGTAGTGAAAAACTGCAATTGTTTCAGGAGGATTGTGTCTATGCAGTTAGAGTAAGAACAGAGGTAACCTCCTTGTGCTGCCCACAGATGATTGCAGAGCCAATGCACAAAACTCATGTACAGGAGACTGACGTTAGCTTTAGCATGAGTGGATGCTCCAGAAATCACTTGAATCAGGCTAGAGATTGAGTACTTTGACCTAGATTTGGAATACCCCAAAAACCAGATGCAGAATTCAGATTTCATGGCTTTGTTGGGTACTTTTTTATAACAGAATTTCAAACTTTACCCTTAACATTGGTCCTGTGTCTTTTGCTTGTCTAACACAAAGTGGATAAAGTCTTTGTGAAAAATAGAAAGTATTTTGCTCCAAAAGGAAAGGTATCATAAAAAAAAAAGGCAATTTACTTGACTGTACAAAAAATAATTTCACAAAAATGCCATTACAGTGCCTCAACAGAAATCACTCTCAACTTAGACAATTGTAAATGAGCAGGTGATTTTGTGAAAATGGCACAGAGAGAATGCAGAGACAAATACATCTCAGCTTGGAATGTGTGATGGCAATTGGGGACCAGGTAATCAACCACCACATGAGTTGTCTTTAAGGAGGTCTGCTGCTAGTTTTTTGATCTGATGCCTCTGGAAATAATTAGCAAGCCCTCATAAATTATGTTTATAATATATAAGTGCTGACAAACCCTGAAGTATACAGTAAGTCTCTTAAAAAAACCAAACTATAATGAATGATGATCACCTACAATATGAATTATAGATTCTTTGCAAGTTAGCTTGATTCATGATTATGCAGTGCTTCAGGGTCTGCTGCTACATTTACATTTTTACCATGAGCCTTTTTGGTTTGTATCATCTTGAAATATAGATTAAAACTCCACAGCCAGATGATTAATTAGGTCTAAAAAAACCTTGTGTGCCTAATCGTCACGTACTGAAAATGAATGCAAAGTTTGCCCCAGATGAATATCCAGCTCTGAATTTCACTCAGACCCTAAGATTTTAGGACACAAAAAGTAGACTTCCTGGAACATCAGTTGTGTAATTTAATTTTCCTCAGTGAGAGAACAAATGCAATTGTACTTTGATATGAAGTCAGTATGTTTCACAAATTCTTCAAATGTAAATTTTTATCTGAAAAAACCCTCCACCAAATTGTGGATCACTTACTGGAAAACTGAGTAAAGGACAGGGAACTTAGATACAAGAATTAACCAATCTCTGTCCAAAAGTTCCACATGGGAATTGAAAGAAATCATAGCATAATAGAATGGCTTGGGTTGGAAGGGAACTTAAAGATCTTCCAGTTCCAACACCCCAGCCATGGGCAGGGACACCGTCCACTAGACCAGGCTGCTCAGAGCCCCATCCAGCCTGACCTGGAACAGTTCCGGGGATGAGACACCCGCAGCTTTTTTGGGCAACATGTACCAGTGCCTCACCAACCTCACAGTAAAGAATTTCTTCCTCATCTCTAATCTAAAGCTACTCTTTTTCAGTTTGAAGTCATTCCCCCCTTGTCCTGTCCTACATGCCCTTGCCAAAACCTTCTGCATCTTTCTTGTGGGTGCCCTTCAGGTACTGGAAGGCTGCAATCGGGTCACCCCAAACCCCTTTCTTCTCCAAGACAAAGAATTCCAATTCTTTAGACTTTTCTGATAGAAGTACTCCATCCCTCTAATCATCTTGGCGGCCTCCTTTGGCCTCGCTCCACCAGGTCCATGTCCTTCCCGTCCTGCCCCATGTTCAGTATCTGGGCTGTGTGACTGCAAAAGCTGATGACAACAGCCATACTGCCTAGAACAAGAACAAGGAAGGTTTTAATCTTCTGGAGAACTGAATAATGTGGCTGAATAATGAAGAAGTGATATGTGTTTTCCAACACCTTGTTTGTGCAGAGAAAATCTCTCTTCTGATAAATTATTCAAAACATAACTGCTAACCTATTTAAGTTTGAAAATATGTGCACTGTAATCAAGAATCATGTTTCTCAGCTGTCTGAACAGCTACATTTCAAATCTGGCATTCTAAAGTGCCTACACAGAACAGTACAGGAAGATAACAATGTCCAGTGAACCATTCTGATCAGTAAATCTTTCAGAGTTCTGGGGCAGTGTGTCAGAGAAATCTAGAGGTTTCCTAAATATAGGAAAAACTATTTCAGTATAACTTGCAGAAAGTGTCTGAAAATACTTCCATTGCATGCAAATCTTTTCATTGTAACTTTAATGTGACAGCTGCCCCATTCGTGTCAAAGGGTTAATGAAATTTCTTCAATAATTTATCAAGGTTAAAGATTTTCTCTAAACAAACACTGCCTATGTGGAACTAATTAAATACTCACTCTGCTTTTCAACGTGGAAGATTAAATAAGCTGTGACATTTTGCAGTTTTAATTTATGGTGCATTTTCCAGCATCATCACACTAGTTTCATTTTTTAGGAGGCTCAAACATTAATATAAAAATCATGTGATCAGCAATTGTATGCAATGTATCCTTTTCCCTCTGTGATTAAACATAGAAGCAACTGGAGTGCTGCTGTGTTAGGACCAGAAGTATTAATGATTAGTGTTAAAGCACAATAATACGCTTAGTTAAGGCAATCCCTAAACCACCTCATTTATTATGTGTATTAGAGAAATGCAATCTAAAATTGGCACATATGACTTATTGGGATTTTCCCTTCCGGTGAGAAGTTCTTAGGTTTTGGTTTTAACACCCAGAGAGGAGGTTTAAGCTGGACATCAGGAAGAGAGGGGATTCCAGCCAGAGTAAGGGTCATTTCAAGATTATGGAATTGGAATACTGCCTTGGAGTATGTGTCCTTATGACATCCTGTGGTGGAATGTTTGTCCTTTACACTGAGAGTCTCAAAAGTGGGCACTAGCTGTGTGCTTCTGTTCATGGATATTCAGCATACATACCTATAAATAGTTCTCATTGCTTCTGGAATCTGGGAACTGTTCTTTCAGCATGCCAATGGTTTCATTTTCTGGAAATCCATGCTGTGGATACACAAATAAACAGCAATTCTCGATTTCACACTCAGTAAAAATAAATAGTACTTGTATGTGCTCAGAAACTATAACAATGGTCATGAATTGAAAAAGAAAAAAATAAATCCATGAGAAATCAATTGTGGTGCTAAAATGTTTAAACACCATGCAATAAATGAGTACAAGCTGCTCTCTGAATGGGGCAAGCACAGCCCCTCCACTGTCCTGATCCATCTGTCCTGGAGCAGGGATGGGAGTCAGTGAACAGAAGCACCTGGCTATCAAAAAGTCTGTTCCTGCTCTGAACAGCAGAGAAATAATAGAAATATTGAGCAGCTGCTCCCAAACTGAGCACTGTCAATTCTGCTGGCTGCTTCCAGCCCACACCTCTGCCTCTGGAGTTCCGTGTAGGCGGAGAAGGTGCCAAAAGAAAGATACTCAAAGAAACTTTCATTCTGCAGTTCCTAACAAGAGCATACACACATTTTCTACCTTCAGGAAAGTCATTTCAAGTTCATCTTTTCAGTTCACTCCCTGGCCTTTAAAAGCCAGGCTCCCAGATGCCATCATCCAGGACTGCGCTGACAGGGGCGTGACTCGCCAGAAGGTTTCGAACCTTTGGCTCCACTAGGGAGATGACAGTAATTTCAGCTAATGGAATAATGGATAGCAATCTTAGGTTGTCATTCTCAGTCTGATTCAGTGCTAGAGAGGAGCGGACACTTTACTGGCTTTTTCACAGATATTTGTGACAGCAGAGAAATGATTATTCCCAGTTCATTTCCATGCACTTGATTGAAGCGTGCTCGTTTAGAAGACTCAATTTTCCCTGCTGATTCCCCTTTCTCCCCTCTCTTCTCAAATTATGTTCTTTTGCAGCCTTTTGGCTTAGCTATTTCATGGCCCTCATTTCACACTCCTCAGGTCTCAGTCCTGATCTTTGCTCAGTATACTGCAGTTCAAATCAGCTACAGATTACATCTGAAATGCACTTTTTAAAAGTCCTAAAAGCAAGCCAAATTTGGATAGAATTTCAGAAGAAAAAGCATAAAACAAACACCTATCTAATTTAATGTAATTTGCAGACTCTTGTTACGTCTTAGTAACTCTTTTTTTACTCTACAAACTTGGTATTTTTCATAACCTTACAATTATTTCAGCTTAATTTTTTCTAAGCCATTTAAACTTTCCAGAAGCATTTAAACATCATTTAGAACTACCAGTCCTAACAGCTGAATGGCAGCAAAGCATGAGGCAAGTGAAAAAAGTGTTTGTACTACAGAGAATAATTAGCACTGCTTCTTGAAATTTGCCTCTGATTTCTGTGTTAACAGCAAATGCAAAAAAAAACCAAGACAAAAATACTTATGTAGAAAGTTCTGGAGTTTTCTAAGTAAATATTTTTAAAATTTGCCAGGATCAATTTCCTTTTATCCATGAAGACCCAAGTCTTAGGACAGTCTGGAAATAAAAAGGTATTTTGGACAGTTTACAAAAAAAAAATTATGTTGATCAGGCCAATGGTACTTGTGTCATTTTTATCAAAAGTTAGTAATCATATGATGTGATACACAAATTAAGTTATATAAAGATATTCTAAATTATCTCTCCAAGTTTATAGCTACGAATTATGAGATTCAGGAAAATGCACTGCATGCCCTCCTCCTAACCCTACCTGTTTGTTTGATTTTGATAAAACTTCTCTCATTTCTCTCTTGCTCTATTTTTTTTCCTCTTTTTTCTTCTTTTCCCCTTGTTATCATACAACCTCTTTCTAGGTCATACACTTTCCTGAACAGAAAGCATATGTCTTTGTGTTATACCTGTATAATTTTCAGCTGAGTGTGATCATGTTCTACTGCAAATCTGCACATTAAGTTAACAAAGGTTATAATTAGATAAATAATAATAGAATAACATATTGCAGATCCCTTACTCACAGGCTGAGCAATTACTCATATGAGCTGTGCCATGAAATCCATCACCATGACTCCTGTGAAAAACTGAGCAGTGAGGACTTCAATCTGGTCCATTATAATTATGCAACATAGCACATTTGTGTAAATTGTTCTCATTCTGAGGTCTCCTTAGAACAAATGTCTCTTTGAATACACTCTGCTACAATAATGGATCAACTGCCAAGCTGTGAAACCCCAGCAGGAGACAGTACACCAGCCAATATGAGGGGATGTATACAGTATCTAATTAATTCTAATGCTTTTCTATGTTTAATCATCCAGGTCATCAACATTCAAATATTTAAGTGTAAGCTTCAGCCTTTCCAAGGGATCTGAAAACACATGACAAATAGCAGTGACTGTTCTTCCCAAATTACAGATGATGTCTCTACAAGTGACTTACATCCATTTCGACACGGTGCTCCTGGGAGAGAAGCTGCCATGCAGGATGGAGCCACATAGGCTGGTTTAGGACATAAGTTTGAACAACAACATCTTAGACTATGCACATAAAAATTGTCACTTAGTCATACAGAGAGGTATGAACAAGATCTCTCTCCTACCCTATTCGAGCCTCTTCTGACTTTGGTACTTCTGTGTCCATGGTGGCATCTCTTTCTCTCCTGCTCCAAGCATCCCTGACCAGGCAGCCAACTGTGGTCATGATCCTCAGCCATCTTTGCTGTGTTTTTTTCTGATCATAAATACTCTTCCTCAAATGTGCCTGACAGATCACTATCTTTAAAAATTTGAAAATGACAATAACATATTTTTAAAACAATTTATTTTCAAACAGAACATATCAGAGCTAATTAATCCACTAAGATGAATCAACTAAAAACTTGGTGCTGTTTTGGTCTCTTCTATACAAAAAAAAAACAACCATGTGGACAGGCTGGAGAGGGTCTAGAGAAGGTTCACAAAGATAATCAATGAAAGGACTGGGAAGCTGCCATATGAGGAAAGGCTGAGAGAACCAGGTTTGTTCACCCTTGATAAAAGAAGGTTTAAGGGAGACCTTATCACCATGTTCCAGCATTTAAAGAGGGGCTAAAAACAAGATTGAAACTCTCTACCAGGACTCACATGGATAAGGCTGAGGTGCAGTGGGTAAAAGCTACTCCTGGGGAGGATTCTGACTGGACATAACAGGAAAATTTTTCACAATGACAAAAATCAGCCATTGGATTAATCCCCAGGTAAGTGGTGGATTCTGCAGTGTTGGACATTTCTAAGATTCAGCTGGACAAAGTGCTGGGCCATCTTGTCCAGACCCTGCTTTTGCAAAGAAAGGATGGACCAGATGATCACTGTGGTCCCTTCCAATCTGCTAGTCTATCATTCTGTGAATAAACTTGCATTAAAAAGAATGCTTTTCATGTTAGAAACTACTCATCAGTCATTTTACTTTATTTTATTTTCCGCAGTTGTTTGCTTGAAAATAAGTGTTTTGTCTGTCACAGGTTTTTTGGAAAGAAGCAGTGACTCAGAGTATGGAGGAATTTTTTTCAAGAGGAGTTAATCTGCTGGATGGCGTTTTGGGCTGGGATCCATCATTGCCCACACAGTGCAAGAGCATGTCTTCATTTTGGACTTCCAATTTTTACTACAGCTAACAGGTTTCTGAATGTGCTTTACACTTTCTCATAGTGGTAACTATTCTCACAGAAATTACACTGTTGTGCCACCAATACAGTGCAGATGCCCATGTGTATTTGAACAAGAAATGTAAACTGATGATTTGGGAAATGAGAATAGAGAAGAAAAAGCACACTCCCCCAGACCCCAACCCTTACTATCATGTATTTCACAAAATTCAAGAGGAAAGGAGGGACAAGGAAAATTGAAGGAAAAATGACAAATTTGATAATTTAGGATTTCAAAATGAAAAAAAGGTGAAACATATCCCAAAGTAATTCCTGACCACAAGCTTGCTCTCAAAATATCTAAGAGATAATTAAATTGATTTTACAGTGAGCTAATAGGGATTTGACGTTGGCCTAGTACAAAAAAAGGGCAGTACCTGCTACTGCCTTCGGTTGGTTTGGAGTCATCTTGCAGCTGGGAGGAGAATCAAATGACTCTGTATGCCAGCGCCAGCTGAGTCCCTGTGACCATTTGTTGTTACATTGACATAGCACGGTCATCAAATGTCTGGTGAGATTTGGAAACCAGATGGAAGACTTAGTGACGCAGAATAAAGATGCACTCTAACTGTGTCTTTACTTCCAGCAAAGGGAAAACTCCATTGATTCCCAATGAACTATCAGAGTCAGGGAGAGACAGCTCCAGGTTAGAAATTCAGAAGATTGCCAAATGCCTGGGAACACATCTAGAAGAAAGAGCAGTGAATAATTATGTAAGAAAATTAAATATCAGAGAAGATCAACTAAAATTTCAACAGTAATTTATAAAATGTGTACCCTGGAAGACCAAAAAAGGCAACTCAGCAACCCAAATTGTCAAAAGGCAATCAAATATCAGAATATACACACATATACATCTAGCAGACTGGTGATCATTTAAAACTTCCCTCTTTGCTGACTGTTAGACAATCCAGAGTTTGTTACTCCTGTCTGATTCATTTCCCAAAGGTTTGAGAAGTGCTATCTCAATTGTCAAAATTTCTCTACATGCAGAAAGGCCCATGCAGACAAAGAATTGTCCTTACCTGGCCAGCTTTAGACTGGTCACAGGTTTTTCACCAACACTTGTCTTTCAGCTAAAGGTGGATCTTATCTTCCAAGCTACTTTTCTAAAGCAAAAGAATTTCAGAGAATGCATTGTCCAAATGACCACTTGAACTGCTGAGGGACTTGGATCAGGATTTACAATCATGGAATCTAGTTCACGATCTCCATCTCCATTCAGATGTTGGTACAATATGCATTTAAGGAAGCAAAATTAGTTTATGCTCTGGAAATGGAGATGGAACCACTTCCCACAAATTGTGCATGGGCATTTAGAAAAAAATGCCAGTTTCTTTACTTCTACTTTTTTTAAAGTCATCTACAATTTTTTTTGTTGAATAAAAGAGAAAGGACAACAGTGTATAGCAATTTGTTTTAAAAGCCATTTTTGAGAACATTATGAATTTTATTTTAAAAGCCTTGTGGTTTAGTTTGGGGTTTTTTGTTATCAATATGTATGTATTGTTAAATGCTTCTTTTCTATTTAGCAAAAAAGTTTACTTGTATTCTTAAATGTCTTGATCATTCCTCTGAATGATTCCTTTGAATGATTCCTTTTTTTATATCAGATATATGAGAAGTGACTGCACAACAAATCCCTTTGCCCTCAGAACAATAGCATAAAGAATTCTATTAGCTAGTATAAAAAAGTTGGAAAAATGAACAATGTAGTTGGGTTTGCTGAAAAACAGGCTTGGACTATGTGACTGGAAATCTGTTTTAAACTCTTTATCAGCCAGAGCACATATTTGCAGGGTACACTGCACATGCACAGCAATTGCACTCTGAACAGGTAATTAATGATCAGCAGCACAGGGGCCTGCAATGCAGAAGAAAAGGAGGCAGAGGTGACTGGTGCTCTATGACAGTGATTGGCAATGAAACAAAGAACTAAGATTTGGGGTGAAACATGTCCTGTTCTTGAGCTTTCTGGAGCAGGCATACAGAAGGGAGTGAAAGGAGGACAAAAACACAATCCCTTTTCCTATTCAGCTCTGCATAAAAGATGGCAATCACACCAGCAGAGAACACTTGCAGCTGATTCAGCTCATTCATCAGCCCTTGTTTGGGCTTAGACCCAACTCTAACTGAAGTCAAGGGGAGCATTCCCCTTGCCTTCTGTGCTAAAGTAGATTGAGTCTTTCAAAGCCCTCTGGGAAAGCAGAGAACTCTCCTTTAGCCAAAGCGGAAAGCGCTCTTTGCTAAAGCAGCAGAAATGCTAAAGCAAGTGCATGTCAGACATCTCAAAGTGGGCTGGCAGAACTGGTGTTACCTTCCCCCAGAATGCTGCACCTGGAAAGAAGCCACAGTAAAATGGGAAGTGCTTATCATTCCCACACATGCAGCTCTGTCTATTAAACTTCATATAAAATGAAGCAGTCCTCTCCTGCTCTCTTCTCTACCTGCATGAGAACAGTGAGGCAGAGCTCTCTGGTGGCTCTCACGAGCAGGAACTGATGGGGAAAAGAAAAAGAAAAAGAAAAAGAAAAAGAAAAAGAAAAAGAAAAAGAAAAAGAAAAAGAAAAAGAAAAAGAAAAAGAAAAAGAAAAAGAAAAAGAAAAAGAACCAGACTTTATTTAAGGCAATTATTTGCAAAACTTGATTTCTTTGTACAAATCTAAGAAGTAGATTCTATTGTACAATATTCCTTTCACACATGACTCAGAATTGTCACCCTGGTTTTTTAAGATTTTCTAAGCCTTCTGATGTTGACATTCTTGTAGTGAGCTTTCTCACACACTTTCTGTAAATAACTCATTGTTTTGCATTCCTTTATAGAAGAAGAGAGAGTTAATAGACTGTTAGTTTGACCAGTGTCATTGGAGAGGTGTCACTGTCACCCTCCAATCCGCTGTCACTTTGGTAAAACTTTAAATATTGGAGTCAGAAATAAAACTTCCCTTTTTTCCTTCACCTTGAGAACAGTGTTGTGTTTGCGTTCTTTTGTGTCCTATAGCGACACAGAATAGTATTTGGAATTTTTTCGGAGCACACCCAAAGTTCCTTGCTTTCACCACAAGACCAGTTTCACTCCTCAGTTCAACTCCTCTCTGGCTTTACACAGGCAATAATTTTTCTCAGCTCGTTACTTGCTACTGAGATGCCTTAGCGGGTCTTTCCGCACCAACCCCAGCCCATGTGGCAACAACAAATAAAACAGGTGAGATTTCCATAGATTTGAAGATCTCTGACTTTTTTCCCAACAAAGTTAACAGCCTGTATTTGGAATTACTTCTTCTTGCTGGCAAAAGACTCTACTTATTCTGAAACAAGGCTTCTATTTTTCCTCTCTTTGCAGCAATACCAAAGTACTCACAGGCCATTTGTGAACATTGTGTTCAAGGGCTGTTAAGTGCACCAGTGTATCTGCTAGGTGCAATCAGCATTCCAACACAGATCTGCAGAAAATACCCTTTCCATTAACCTTTTAAATGTGACAGTCATTTGTGCAAATTGAAATCCATCATTTTAGATTGCGGTGGGATTTTTTGTAACTGAGACAAAACTCTTTTTACTCTGGCTCTACTTACACCTGACAATGTGCCCTTTTAATTCCCTTCTGGAAACCAAGCGTATCTACAGCTACCTTGACCTTATTAATTCCTCTAAGTTTCTGTAGTTTACACCAATCTGGTGCTGCTATTTTTCTTAGCTTGCACTTAGATGCTCTCCAATCTCATATATGACTCAAGGAGTTTTCCTCCATGGACCTTCCCTCCTCATTCCTGCCAAAAGGGGAGATGGCTTTGGAGGGGGGAGTTCCTCATGCTGTTAACTCTTGGCACCATCACAGTGCAAAAATCAGTGTGGATAAGCTGGCAAGATTTTTTTTCTATTTTCTGCCCCATTTCCAGGGAAGAGAGAAAGGTTTGTCTTACATAATGTATTTTCTCTAGAAAAAAAAATAATGTGGTTTACATGATTCAATTTAGTAGCATAATGTTACTGATTGGCAGGGAAGGCAACCTTAAAGGTGAGTTTGTCACTCCTGTCTTAGCTGCTCAAGATAATAATGCTGCAGAATCTTAGTAATTGAATTAGAAATTATACAGAACTGACTGACCTTTGATAAGAACCTAAATAACATTGTTTGGAGTTAAAGTGGCCAGTGAGAAGTACATTTTTTGCTTGACCTAAAATTGCAGTTATGGGCGTCCTGATGGAAGTCAAATACACTCAATATGTCTGTGTAAGAGGCTGAAGAAATTGAGACTTGCAACTGCAGGTCAGTCCTGAAGTCCACACAGATGGAGGGCTTGGGGAACTGTATGACATTCTTAGTGGGACTACTCTGTGGTGTTGTGAGGTCCTCAGGATGAGATGAGAGATGAGAATTTGATTCCGTGTTCTCAGAAGGTTGATTTATTATTTTATATTATATGATATTAAAAGAATGTTGTACTTAAACTATACTAAAAAAAGAGAAAGGATACATCAGAAGGCTAGACAAGAATGATAATAAAAACTCGTGATTGACCAGAGTCCCGACACAGCTGGACTGGGATTGGTCATTAAATTCACACGCTGGGTAAACAATTCTCCAAATCACATTCCAAAGCAGCAAAACAGGGAGAAGCTGAAGCTTCTCAGCTTCCCAGGAGAAGAAATCCTGGCAAAAGGATTTTTCATAAAATATCATGGTGACACTACTCAGGTCAGAAAAGGAATTAGGAAGGACAGAAAAGATTGGCAGAATAAACACAAGCTCTTCAGAAGTAGAACAGACTATGGAAATCCTGACCACACCAGAACTTTTAAGAACAAGCCATAATTGAGCCACTAAAATGAGTCACAGCCCTACTTAGCACTTCTGCTGTGAAGGGACATGAAGTCTCTTTTCCCATGCTGGATCTTCCTGATGAGCTCTGGCAGAACAGAATGACCCAGAGGAAAAGTAAAAAGTTGCTTTCAGAGCAGGAGAAGGCATCTGACAAGCTGAAGCCCTGCTTTCCAGGGGACACAATGCACTACTGAGTTTCTGCAAAGTCTGGCTGGGTCTTGCATGTTGGGTCAGATGGTGGAGTGTCTCCAGCAGAGACCCAAATACACAGCGAAACTTTTAAAGATTAATTCCTTTCTATAAGCAGCCCTCATTGTAAGTGCATGATCCTTGCCCAAAGAAATGTGATTTCTTTCTTAGAAAAAAGACAATTTTACCTTGAGCACATGACCTGGGATGAGGAGAATTTCTTATGACCCCCATGTGAATTTTCTTTCCCCAAATGAAGTTGAGCCATCAGAATTGGCAACACTAAACTGTGGTGAAGTCTTGACTCATGTGGAACAACTGCTGTTTCCAAATCTCTGTCACTCTTGGGTTAAGAATGGAAAAAGATCTCACTGGAGTACACAGTAATGGAATACTTTAAGGGCTGAAAAGAAGCCTGAAGTTCTACATCTGAATTTCATCTCATTCACATTAAGGATTAGGGATAGTGCTTTGTGGTTTGGAGGGAATGGAAAGCCTGAGGGTGGTGATAGCTTTGGACAGCAATGGCTTAGTTCTTCAGAAAAAATAAAAAATTCTCTGCCCAGAAGGAATTGTTACATTGATAGGTTATGAAATGGGCAGTGATTAACTTTCTGAAACTTGTTTGATGTTACTTGAGTAGTGTTATTTTGGGATAGTAATGTGTAAAAATCCTTTAACACAGATGCTGCTGCTTAGCTGAAATTCACTGATTGTATTTGTTACACTATTTTACTTGGGATGTGTTGTTCAGAGGAACAATATTTAAACCTCTATCAGGATATTGAGCCATACAGTGATATGGTGAGTTGGGTAATTCCTACTAAAGCTGATGGGTGGGTACTGCTGCCTCTGAGATTTGCAAAGATATGAACCAGTTAACAATTAACAGGAATTTTCTACAGAATCTGAATGTTGTTATAATAATGCTCTTGTGCTGAACACATCACAAGCTGTCACAAGTAACACAGAAAATACACATTCAGAAGCACAATGAAGGACTACATTGAATAAGGTGTATATGCAAGGAGTTAAATGAGAAACACCCAAAGAGTGATGAAGGACAAGTTGTCAAGGGAACATCAAGGAACATGGTCCTTAGAAAAGGCTTGTGGTGATAATGGTGAGGCAGATGAGAGACATTCTTGTATTTGAAATCTCCTCCATTTAGGAAAAATGTATACATAAACTGAATTGAATTGAGGATGACTGCCAAACCACATATGGATTCACTATAACTGTGAGAAGTTTAATTTCTCTATGATGGATAAATAATCCTGGTTCCTAGTGATGTGAAGGTAGATTCATGTGACCTGTACTTGCATCACAGTTTTTTCGTATAAATAACCAAAACTATCCCAACCAACCTTGATGTGGACAATTCAGCATTACTTAGATTAATGGGTGAGGTCTCAAGAAATGCATATAGAGAAAGAAACTCACGCTGTTTTCATAACCTCAGTATTTGCAGGAGTGCGTGTCCTTCAGTGGCAGGCTCTGCCTCCCAGCATCCAGGTGTGAATTGGAAACGACTCAGACTTAGAAAACGGTCACATCTAAATAAATGTATAAGATCAACTTTTAAACATGCTCCTGAAGCATTCTTTTATTTGTGGATAGACTAACATGGACCTAGGTAGTTTCCTGAATCCAGCTGAGGTGGCTGATGCCTATTTTGTGTCTTATGAATCAACTTGATCCCAGGGGCTCTGTATTTCAGCTCTCCCTGAAATCTCCTCATCTGCAAACACATTCCAAAGGACAATTCAAAATTAGTTCTTACACTATAAGCCTTATTCTTTCTCTGACAGAATTAATGCACTGGATATGAAAAATTTAACTGCCACCCCACTTGGCCCTTTCAACCTCTGCTCCTGTTCCAGATTCATGACTTAGCCCTGTGTGGAGAGCAAAATTCTTGTTTCAATTAAAGGCCTGAAGATTTATGAAATCTGTTTTGAAGTTGAAATTCCACCATTCCAAAATTTTGAGTTGATCATAGACGCTTCACGGAAGTTGCTTTTTTTTAAAAATAAAATTATTAACATTGTAAAATCACACGAAGCAACAGTATCAGGCAAGGTAAAATGAAAAATAAACATTTATACATTTTTCTTACACTCTTCAAATACTTTTTTTGTCTCACCTAAACTACACCAAGAGACTGCATTTTTCCCCAAACTAATTTCATATCTAGTATATAGATTAAGCAGATCTAGGTAGAAACATTTCCTAGCTTGCTCTGATTCTGTGAATTATCACAGAAACTCATGACAGGATTAAAAATAGGGATATTAAATGCTTTCGAATCTGTAACAATAGCATAAATGCCAGAATAGTCTTTCATTTAATCTAATAATATCAAATGTACCACATTTGTATTTAAAATCAGACCGCAGGAGCTATTTAAAAGCTCTCCTTCCAGCAGCTGTGCTCCCTTGCAGTGGGTGACCCTTCCCTTGGCAGCATCCCTCGGCTCTGGTGAGCAGCAGAGACGCTCCCAGCACGGGCATGGCCCGGCTCCAAGCGCTGCTCTCACCAGGTGATGGCAGTCACATCCCTCAATGAAAACCCAGCAGCTGGCACCTTGGGAGAGAACCAGATTGGCCGCCCACACGTGCAGCCAGAGCGATCCTGTTTGGCCTGAGCTTTGTGTGTACCAGAGGGAAAAACAAATCAGAAACAAGGGAAGGGAAGAGCCTGTTTCACGAGGCATCATTTATTTGTGGACTTTGCCTGTTCTGTTTGAACATCAGCTGCTATCATTTTGGTAGAAGCAGGGGCACTGAGATAATCTGCATATTTATGTGCAAAACCAACATGGAAATGCAGTCATCTTTGTCCCGGTGCAGTGAAAGACTGTAACATCTGCATATCAATAGCCACAGATTTGATTCAGTTCTCAGCGGTGTCATTCCCGAGAAACTCAAGGCAGGAAAGAGGGGAGTTTTCATGTCTCTTTTTGCTATGGCAGTGGTTTGGGTTTTTTCATTTTCTCAATCAAGGAGCCAAATTCAGCAGAGCAGAGGAGGATGGGGTATGCTCTGCCCCATACCCACCTGGGTCAGAAACCCTCCCTATGCTCTGAATGAGGGATAAGAAACTCACCTTTGCCTTTGCTGAAGGAGAAAATAGCTTTAGTTGTACCTCCATGGGAATTTAAAGGCAGCTGCTGCAGTTTGTTAGCTAGGTTGGCTTCTCCAGAGACAGTGCTGAGCCTGTCTGGATCCCTGGGGAATGGGAGGAATGAGATCAATGAGTGCAATAGCTCCTTGCTGCAAACTCTGTGTGCTGGCCCTTGAAATCTCCTCATCTCTGACCCCTTTAATTGCCTTGGCTCCTGAAGAACATGGACATTAATGAATATCCCTGTCCTCAACTTCATCAGAATTACTTTGACATTCATTTTGAAAGAAACCCAGTATTTAAGAGTTATACATCCTGTGGTTTTATAAACATCAGCTACTGGTAACTGTCAGAGATATGGTTTGGAAAAGGACCAGATGCTCAAGGGGAGTTCTTTATTCCTTCATCTTTCTTCAGCAAATCCACAAGTGCACCAGGAAACTAGCATGGGCTGACAAAGGCATTGTGGGCTTGCATGATACAGTAAAACATCTGCTTGAGGCTGTCAGCAAAATGCTGACTATGAATGCACAGGAAAGAAAACAACTGCCACAGGTGCTGCAATGCTCAGATGCATGAGAAATATTTTAATGGATAGGAAGTATGATCAAAAATGTTTGATCAACAGACCTGAGAGCTTTTGTCATCACTCTTATAATTTCCTTGAAGGAATATTTTAAAAAATATACTGAGCCAAATATTAAGCTTTTACAAAATTATCATGCCCATTTACTCAGTCAGATGTTCAAAGGATTCACCACCCCCCACACTCTCCAAGTCTTATTAATATTTCCTTCAGTCCTCAAATTGCAGGAAATTATCTGATGCAAGCCCAATGTATGCATGAGAAATTCATCCTGCAGTAGAGGCGACATTAGTGTTAGAAATTTATTACAGCATTAATAACTATTAATCATTGGAAGTAACTGTGTTTCACCTAACAGGGTAAGTTTAAAATTCAATGCACCTTCCACAGGATCGTGATAACTCATGTTGATGAGAAAAGCAACAAAATAGGTGGCAGAGGGAGCTCCCAGCCAAATCAATAACATAATCCTTTCACATCTTTGCATTTCAGTCTAAAGTAAAGAACTGCATAAAGCCCCTTGAAAGCTGAAACAAACAAATGGCACATGAGCCACTTTTTAAAATGGGAAAAAAATTAGTTCAGAGGAATTGTTTTAAGTCTTTTGGGGTTTTTTTTGAGAGTTTTTTGTTTCTCACTGGGACAAGTCATAAGGCATCCCCTCCTTCTGTGTACGTGTATTTGTTAAGATATTTCGTAGTACAGCCATATGTGGTTCTTGTTTGTGTAGTTTTGGATGTTTTTAAAGTCTTAAAATAACCATATTTCTATGAAATATCTTTTTTTATTGAGATTGTATTCATAAAGACATGTATCAGCCACAGGCATGATGTACCTATATCAAAGATAAGCAAACATTATCCTCAGCATACTTCATTTCCAACTCCTTTAAACAGGATTGTGTGATGAGATTTTAACTTCAGATAAATCCGATTTTTTTAACTTCCTTTTTATCTGACAGGAAACGCTTCATGGATGTGTTACTTGACTTTCAAAGTTCTGCATCACATGGCAGGTGCACATTACAAATCTTATTGAGTGGTAGAACCTAAAAATACTTATTTAAGGAATTTTTTTTCTTTCTTACTGAACAGAGGAATTCTGGTAAAGTTTTGCTATATTTGAACTTAATAAAAAAAAAGGGATCCAGAGATTTAACTCTCAGTTCCACAAGTTCTACATTGTTATGAAAGCTGTTACAGATTTCACTTTTTAAAATCTTCTAAACTGTCTGCTATTTCTGTAAGAGTACAGAGGGAAGCAGCTCACTGGTGTTCATTTCCAGGCAGATCACAGCAGCAAAACAGCAGATACACATCCCTGGTTATCTTGCACAAAACCTCCTGGTTTTCTCTGGTTGATCCGGAGGTAGAATGTCTGACTGAAATACCTATCTTCATATGAGACAGCACTGTGTGGCAGCAGGCAGATGTGTTTACAGGAATAGCCAGGTATCTTCTCTGGAGAGCAAACCCTGAACTCCAGCTCCCAGAAATGTTGGAGCTCAGGGAGGAATTTGAGGCAGATGAGACATGTGCCCAAAGAAGGGCAATGGAGCTGAGGAAGGGTCTGGAGCCCAAGTCCTATGAGGAGTGACTGAGGGATGTTTAGCCTGGAGAAGAGGAGGCTCAGGGGAGACCTTATTGCTCTCTACAACTCTCTGAAAAGAGAATGTAGTCAGGCAGGATTGGTCTCTTCTCCCAGACAACCAGAAATAGGACAAGAGGACACAGTCCTAAGCTGCTCCAGGGCAGATTTAGGTTGGACATTAGGAAATAGTTCTTCACAGAAAAAATGATTGGGCATTGGAATGGGCTGCCCAGGGAGGTGTTTAAGACTGGATGTTGCACTTAGTGCCATGGTCTGGTTGGCAAGGTGGTGTTTCGTGATAGGCTGGACTTGATGGTCTCAAAGGTCTTTCCCAACCTAATGGCTTCTGTGCTTTGGTGATTAGTATACACCTAATGACTGGCCAGCCTTTAGTCACTATCATGTCTTCTGAGCAGTGGATGTGAACAGAACTTCAGTAATTTCACTCAATGCAGCCCCCTTCCCTCAGGCTGAAAAACTCTTTTTTCCATGTTCTTACTCTGCACTTCAGGGAGATTGTGCAATTTCACTGCCAGGAGCCAAAGTTCCACCACACAGCTGAGAAGCTTTCAGCACCTTGTTTCTCATTCCAGAAAATCAGGTTGGATTTGCTGATGGTTTCATCATGTCATGGTAAATATTTCACTACCACTCTTCCTCTCCCTTTCCGTGTGATCAACCTCTGGTCTCATTTGACTAGGCCAGAGTGGCAGCTTTTGCAGAGCCTGCTGCAATATAACCTCATTGCTACACGGGTTGTAGGGAAATGCATTTCTTTTTGCCCAACACATTGTAATATCTCCATAGAAACCATATTAGGCCCCCATCTTCTGTGAGCTCCTGCAATGATAATCTTCTCTCTCATTCACTTAGGGAATTTCTTCAGATGTCTCCAGGTATCTAAAGTTCAATTAAATAGCTAGGAAAATGCAAAGGCTTGGTGAAGGGGACTGGAAACTATGGTTTCCAAACAGGACTGGAAGGCATTTGGCAGTCCTTACCAGACCACAGCTATGCATTTTTGACTGCAAGTTTACACTTCAGTTGCCTCTACAGTTAGGCCACAAAAAGTCACTACTTCCATCAAAAGACTCATTGCTGAGTACATACCAGTGCAATGCTTGTTACTGTGGAATTAAGCAGGTGTGCAAATGAGTCCTACTCAGCATCTGGAAGAAGAAACTATCATCGTTTTCTCTCAGTATGATCTGAGCAGCTCATGCACCAATTGTTTATATAATCCTTGCTCTTTCTAACTTCATCTCTATACTTAGCCCTTACAGCTCCAAATTATGGCTTCACTGCAGTATTGCATTTCATGATGACAGAAGGAATTCCACCCTTGATGCTAAAAAGCAGGAACTCTCTTTTATGTGACCTGCACACAAAGTAAAGAAATTCTGGAAATAGCATTTTCCGCATCCTTAGAGGTTTGTCATCACTGCAAACCCACAGAACTGGGATATAGACTTTAGCAGAGATGCAAATGGTTTTCAGTCACATTGCATTTCTTGTGTCCTGTATAATATACTGATGGCATCTCATTCATCACTGGAGAATAGCACAGGAGAATAGAGTAAATAACACACAGGTAAATTTCTTTCTTTTCTGTTTTGACCAGAAGGTTGAAATTCAAATGAGAACCAGAGAGCACCTCCCAAAGAGCTGTTTGAACACAAAAACATGGAGAAGTAACATGCACTTCTTGTGTTCGTGCCTTAGGACAGACACCAGGCTGGAAAGCAGAAACTGTGAATCTTTCCCAAGGACACATTTTCCAGTGACCTTTCAAAAGCAACATGCTGTTTCTCAGAAATGTTCTTCATCATGGTTTTACTCAGCAGGTAGCTAAACACTTCCTTCTTCCCCATGCTTATATCATCATTTTGTTCACTTCAATGCTTTCTGACTGAACTCAACATGGTGTCCAAGCTGAGGAAAGCTGCAGAGGAGCAAAGACTGCTCTTGTAAATCTGCACACAGCTTCTGTTTGCCCCCAAAGGAGCCTGCAAGGGAGGTCCATGTGCATTACTTAGCATTTAGGCTTTTTTTCTAAGAGCATGCCCATATTATTAGCAGCAAGACATATTCCCCTGTATAGCTTCTTATCAACAGTGTAACTCTGTCAGAAATCTGCTGGCTTGCAAAAGTCCACAATAACAACTTCAACAAAAGCTGGCAGTTCTGACAGCCAGTCTGTCTCCCTCAGTTCTCCCACACACCTGTATACATCTATATAGACACACAGAGCAGGAGGGAGAGAAAATAAAATATGTCTTAAAGTTTTTGCCCATATCTCTCTGACACTGGACAAATAGTTTTTCCCTTACAGTCTTTTACGTATTACCTTGTTCTCAGCAAGCTTATAGAGCAATTCTAGAGAAAAATGAAATATTGAAGGTCTAATCCTTTATTTAAAAAGCTACCAGATATGAATGGTTGGCTCTGACAATTTATTACCAGTTCTGAGAGGGTTGGGAAAATAAATGTTTCATATCGCTTTGCAAGTGACAGATGAAAGGAGGAAAATACTCATCAGCTCTGGAGAACAACAACGTTTTACTTTATGAAAGAAAATTTCTAAAATATCAGGAATTCAGGTATTTTCCTCCTTAATGTTCACTGCTGATACTTTTCTAGAAGAACTTTTATCTATTCTTTCACATCAACAGTGGAGCATTAAGATCTTAGATTAGCTATAACATTAAAAGAGCAGCATAATTACAGGTTTGTAGTTTCAGGTCAAGAGACATTTTTCTGAAGGCATATAACACCTCCTGTGTTTTCTGCTTACCCACGTTGTGAAAATTTTTTAGGCCTTGAGCTATTCCTTAGCCTGTTTTCCAGAACAGCTAGCTAAGTGGCAGCACCTTCTCTCTCTTTGTATTTTGACTACTTTATCAGATATTTCCCCTCATTATATCCACTGTTTTCCTCTCTCCCCTCTCCTTTTTTCAAGCAAACCTGTTACTCACAGAGAAACAAATAACAAAATACTGTACTTCGCATCTGGAGGACAATGTTCTAGCTGAGCCCATGAAAAGGCATAAAAGACCCCCAAAGGAGTAAATTACACTCCTGAACGACAGTATGATGAACTGCCTCTGCTGTGTCCAGGACCAGACCTGTAGCCATACCCTTCACATTAGAACCAGACTAGGAGAAATAACTAGCTGGTAGGGGGTATTTGGAGAAATTATTGCTGAGTGCCTGTTCTGTAAAGCTGTTCCACAATTCCTTGCCGCAGATGGGCCTCTGAAGAATGGTTGAGAAAAGCCATAATTTCAGTGCCGATCAACTAGCCTGCTTGGACGGCTCTGAGTGGCTCAGCTTTCAACAGGCAAGGCAGAAGATCCCCTCACAGCAGCCACAGGGCAGGTCTGAACACAAATAACATATTGCTTCCCATAAGAACTCCTTCATTGTCATGCTAAGGAATGCCTGATGGAGGACCATGTACTGTGGCACCACAAATGGCATTTTGCAAACATTATTTGGATATCAGTTAAGACTGTCTGATCACTTCCATTTTCGCTGTCTACCTGCTGAAATGCATATGTAAAAGACAATGGTTTCTTAAAATCTATTATTCCTCTAGAAATGGGTTTTAATTTTGAGATGACTGTTGGATTTTATGCCATCATTGGTATGCATCACTTTGAACATGAGTCGTTATCATGATTCTGCCTTGTGGTGCCTCTTTACAGCAAAGAGAGATAGAACATCCTTGTTCTATTTTTATGCTGCTTCCTTGTTTTGAGCCTCCTCTGGTGCTCAAATGCACATTCAAACCTGTTCAGATCTCAATGTCTCTCTGTGGCAGTCATACTGATTTTCATAGAAAAGGCAAGCAGGTGTGTATGGCTCCACAGATATTACATTTCTGCATCTACTCTCCTTGTGTTATCCCAGAAATGAAGTGGTCTGGATTTGAAACATGAGAAAAAATGCCAGAGTTTTGTAAGGAGAACCTATGGACTAGGTTCTGTATCCTTCAGAAGAGAAACCCTGAGCAGATTGGCGTAAAAATGCCAGTGAAGTCAGAGGGAAGATTGTTAACCTCTTCCTCGAACCCCAGGGGCTTTACAGAAATATGGGGTAGGCTTTTGGACTTCTGTGTGGGTACTAAGCTAGTTTCAAGCTTGGGAAGATTAGTCAGCCTTCACAGGTAGGCTATTCTTGGCAATGCTCTTTTCACCCTCCTCTTAGCAGCCTGGAAACCTCATTGGTAGGTTATATTTTAGGTAGGAATCAGTAGGAGTTTGTGAAAATAAATGAGCAAGAAGCTACACTGGTCCTCAATAAAGGTGATGCAAACCAGAACTAGATCTCCTGTTGAAAGTTATGACCCCCTTCCCTCCTTGAAGCCAGAGAAGGCTTTTTCCTCACCAGCCCTGCTAGAGGCACATTTATGAAGCTTGAAGATGGAGTTCATTGTCCCTCACATCGAGGTGGTTACATTAAGCAGACCGACCCATACTGGATGAGTTACACCTCAGACAGTCCTTAAATGTCCCAGTAAGCAAAATTGTGATTGAATTAAACTACATCCCTGCATCCAGGGCCACATCCATCCCTGTCACAATGGCCCTTCCAGAGCTGGCAAGTGCTGCAGTGTGGGGACTCCACAGCTGCTTTGGTTTCCTCCTTTCCTCTTGCAGTTCTAAAGGCTGTGAGAGTCTGACATGGAAGTTTGCAGAAGACACCAACTTAATTAAACAGAAGTTGTCCCTGTAGAGCAATGATAGATTATTTAATTCTCTCCAGACAGCACAGGACATTGATCTCTTCTCAGCTGAAGGTTTCAGATCATGAATATTTGTGCATTCAATATAGGATACAACAAAAAGTCAAGTTACACCAAAATTGAATTCTCCCTGTAACTGAAGCATGTTGGACTGATAATCCTGAAGTAAGAAGATGAAAGCTATCAGTATCCTCTTTGTATACACAAATGCATTTGTATACACAAATGCATGACGTTTCCAGGGCAAATTTGTTGCTGTTGTGATCAAGCCCAAATAATTAGTTGCATTAATAAGATTTTCAATGTTTCTATGCTCTGAGCCCATCATGAATTGCTTGCCCAGTGTGTTAGATGCTTTTTTTTATTCTCAGCACCAGTATTTGGACTCAACCTACTCACGGCTGAATTATACAAGCAGGTTTTAATTCCAAAATTAATTCTCAGTCCACTCTTGAATTTTTTATGTGTCTCACCAGCAGTCAAACTCAGGGGCTCAAACTGTGATTGAAAAATGAATACAGAGAGTGTCATGAAAACTGCCAAATGACAATTCAATCTCCAGTGAGTACTGACAGATAAACAGCCTTTTTCATTAAAACAAGGTACAGTAAAACTGATTTGCCATAAAAGTTTTCTAATTAAGCAAAAAATAAAGCTCACAGAAAAGGTCCTTTAATTCATCCACTCAGTGATGTATGCCATGTTACACAGACACCAAACAAAGGCAAAAACAAATTTCCAAATACGTTTAAAAAAAGAACAAATTTCCAAATATATTTAAAAAAAAAAAAAAAGGAAAAAAGAAAAATCCTTATTTTATTGAAAACTAAGAGAAGAACCAGATAATCCAGATAGAAAGGCTGAAATGTATAGTTTCTGGAGTTAAGCAAAGGTATAATTTACTTCTACAAATATTAATTGTATAGGGCCCTTTTGGTTTCATTGCAGTTAAAACGATGATAAATAGTCTTATTGGAAAGCACTTACTAAAAACCTGATAAGGATTTAACAAGATCTTTTTCTTCTGCACAAACCTAGGTGTAGTATGTAGAGTTTGTGCCATCAACTTGCTCAGAATAGATAGCAGAGGTTACATTTCTAAAGACACTGATGGATTCCCTTCACTGGCACTTTCAGAGACAGTAAAGCATCAAAAGACACTGGAAAGGGAATTCAGGTATACAGGAGACCTCATAGACCTGGGATATTCATTATGTTTTCTTCTTCTACGCTATGTGCCATATCAAATTAAATGTTTATCTTGCAGAAATCAACTTTTGTTTGCATTATTTCCTCTTTAGCTCTGCTTGCACATGTAAACCTGTGGCTCTTCTCTTTGGAAGGAGGTGTGCCAAAATACAAATTTTGTGTTCATCCCCTTGAGCAATTTATGGGTAAACTCAGCTTCTTGTTTCCACCTTTTTGCTTTAATTTCTCGAGAACTAGAGTATAAAAAACTTGTGTGCCAGCACATCAGGGATAAAATCTCAATATGAGCTGGCAAGAGCAGCAGGAAACTGTCATAAATATCTAAGCACTTTTCTGTTCAATCCTGTGCATTTATGGCTAAGCTAAGAAGAAGAGAACAGATACAAAATAAGATGGGGAAAGAGGAAATGTAGAGGATGATACCTGTATTCTGTATTAAAATGCCCCTGAATTGTTTTGAGTTATTCATAAATCTGTTCTATAGAAACTTGAGTACACATAAATGATTACTGATTCATATCTCAAAACAGGGCAAGCTAGTCCTTAAACCCATCCTTATATATCTGGAAAGAAATGACATTTTATTAAGAAGGACTTCAATTATGGAAGCAGACACAGGAGGCACTCTGCCACTGAACAGTAAAATATTATGCAGCTCTGTAGAACAGTCTATCATCTCTTAACTCAAGTGTAATTTCAGTTCACAAGATAACTCCTGATGACTTAATCACTGGACCGATGCTGAAAGATGCATTGGAAGCAATGTTAATAACTCATTGATGTTGATTGAGGTAAGTAGGATAATATCACACACAAACAGACACAAACACAGTTCATCAAGGCTCAAGAAAGTTAATGAAAGTTAGTGGGAGGAATATTAAAGTTAATTGGGATTTTTAATGAAAAAATTTTATTAGAGACTGTTAAAAAGCTACAAATCAGTGGATGAATGAAGGCAGCAATTACCATGGGTGGAAAATGACAATAGAGGAAACAGGAGAAATAGGTTTCAGCATAAATGAGAATTTCTGAAATATAGAAAACTGATGAGAAAATGTAAGCATATCAGGGAAAAATCAACATCTGGCAATGACAAGAATGTTATGAATATTTATGGAAATGTAGCTTCCAAATTTTTATATAAATTTCTAAGATACATTATTTGGTAGCATTAGAACACACACATTACTTGATAGGCATGATAAAATTGTAAGTTATACTGAAAAGGCGACACTATTTGGAAATATTTACAACCTATGCTTGGGAAAAAGCAGGTGATTTAGCCAGAGAGAATAGCCAGAGAGAATACTTAGTTCACTAGCAGATAAAGAGGCTGCTAGATACTAATCAGTGTTTCATGATTTTTTATTAAAGCAAGTAGTTCTGGAGAATTCACACCCAAGAATTCTCTACAAATTCTCCATGGTAAGTCCTGGACACTAACATTCCTACTGTAGAAAATAAATTGTGGAATAAGTAGGAAATACAACAGACAAGAAGAATCTGAATACTTGTGAGTGCTTGGTAAGGATAAGGTTAGTTAGTATAATGTCAGGCAGGCCTGAAAAAAATGGAAAATTTATCTAGCTAATAAAGGACAGGAATATAGCTAATGCAAATCAACATCTTTCAGTATAAAATAGTATTTTTTTTCATTTTTAGAAGACATTTTGATATACATAATCAACTACAAAATATGCCTGACTCTCAAGCTGCTTTTCTACATTCTATGAACAGAAAAAAAAAGTTCTCCACTGTATTGCTGAAGTGAACAAAGGCTGTGGAAGTGGCAACCTGGAAAATGTAGCTCTCAAAGAAGAATGAAATGGAAATACTTTTAATGAAGTCCATCACAATACAGCTTCTGAGTTTAGCAAACCTACCTAAAAGAAATATTTGCAAAACATAAGTAATAGCAAGAAGAGAGCATTATGGGTGACTTTAACAATACTTAAGTTCTCCCCATTAAAATAAAAAAAGACCACAAATGTTTCCTCAGTATAAAAAATTCTTTGCCAAAGAAGACAAAGGCAAAGTGAATGCTATTTACCTGTGTTATAATGCAAATCAATGCAATATGGTGTAATGATTTCCTGGGTCCCCAAACCTGAATATTAGGAGTCTGTTTTCTGTTCCTCCCAATTAAAATCCATCCTTACAAGGTCAGCCTGCCTCTCACAGTTGCTCTTAGTGCTTCCTTGCAATATCTTGAAGATTTTCCAGGGAATATGCCCCTTGTTTTCAGTGAAAAACAGGTTATACTGTGAATGCCAGTTCAAGAGTAGTAGGGAGTAAATTTCCTTCCTTTGCCTTCTTTTCAGTACACTAAGCAATAGGCACCTTATAAACTAGAAAATAACCACTGAAATGGATAAGGCTGAAGTCACCAAAAGAAGGATTGTCTGGGAACAAGGGGGCAAGGCAGAATAAAGCCTCCTTTACCAAAATGCCATACATTTGAATTTCTGGCTTTACTGGACCCAAGACAAGAATTCCCCTTTTCTGCCTGAACTGGTGATCTGACACTACAATACTGAGCATTACTTCTTCTACTTTTTTTTATGTTATAATCTGAAAATCAGAGTCTGAAACAACTAAGCTGCACATCTGAAATGCTTTTTGCACATTGTCCAGGACCAACTGCTGGATTTCCAGATATGGCAGTTTATAACTACAAATCCTCCCATTGCAAATAAACAGGAAGGGCAGGTATGAGCAAGTGCCTAAGAGCCACTGAATATACAGCCAGTAACACACGCAAGCATTTGAGAGGCACATTAATATCTGGAGCTTGAATTCAATTAGGCACTACTATTTTGACACTAAGACGTCAGTAAAAAATATCAGTGCTGTTATTTGCCCTGTGACTTTATTACATAAACATTTCTGCCAAATGCATCCTTCTTTATTTAGGCCTTACCTCTGTTACTCCCAGCTGGAAGCGCAGTGCAGATCCATCTCCCCTCTGCACGATTTTTTGCCTCTATTATTAATCAAAGCACCCCATTAAGCATGGTATCTGGCTACTGTGAGTAATCACCTTGAAATAAGAGAGGCTTGATAGGTCTGAGCATTCCAAAGAACGCTGTAATCATGTGCTTTCTTTGCAAGTGCTCTCAGGAGCACACAAATTACTGCCTTTATTAGAGACCAGCAAATATGTTTGGGCAAAACCAGAGTGGATGCATGCTACCACTCGAACTAAAAACTAAACTAAACACAGGCCTTTATACAAATTATGCATATAAAAAATCAGTGCATTATTTCTTCTAAACAAGAATTTCTTCTAAACAAGAATTTTTATGTATCAACAGTTCTTGACTGGGAATAAACAGCATTTAGAAACTAGCCCCAAATCAGACAATACTGGCAAGCTCTTAAGCTCAGACAATTTACAAGCATTTTAAATCCAGTGAGACTTTTGATGTCTAAACAAATGGAAACAAATACCTATATGCTTTGATGTGAATATTTCATCTGAAAGGATCCCACGTTTGCCAAGTAAAGCTGTCTTCCTTGTTCCCTTTAACATTAAGTTTTAGATAAATAAGGATATGCTGCCATGTTGAAGAAGAAACACAGAACCTGTGCACATATGCTACATGTGTAAATGATGAGGAGGAGCTCATAAGAACACACATATTAAATGAAGTGAATGAGAACTGAAACAAAGCACTTTATCTAAATGCAGAATGACCAGAAGAACTCCATCAATATGAAGCCAAGCTTTACTCTCTTTAGACTAAATATTAGATGCCTAAAAAACGCCAGCCTGAGCTGGCAAGTCTGAATGGTTACCTTACTGATAACAAACAGGAACAGTCATGGATCCACAGTACTGCCTTGTTGGGGAGCCTATTTCATGCCCAGTTCTGGAAGTTTTACAGGCAAATATTGTTTCTGCAACAAATTGAAACATAATTGAAATGTGGCAGATCTCTGTCAGGCAGCCACAGTAAGCAATTGCATAGCACAGGCAGATTTTCTGTAGAGTCATTGGATGAATTGAAAAATGAACTGCTCATTAACTTCATTTTATTCATAGCTCTAATTAGAGTAGTTACATCGGGCCTTCTCTTTCTCACCCTGTATTATAACGTATTCAGTCTTTTCTGTTTGGCTTCACCACCTTTCTCACCCCTGTAGAAAATAACATTTACTCTTTCTCTTTCATTATGGATGGAAGCAGCTTCCCAGGCACCACTGCACTCTCATGTTAAAGTCACATCCTGGAAGCTTCAGTCAATATCGGCCTTTTCAAGAGCACCCAAATCCGCTGCTGTCAAACATGTGGGATGCTCACAGCCAGCTCTTCTCTCCTCATCACCCACTCGTTCCAGTCCAGTGACCTTTCCAGCACAGGAAAAGCTGCCAACATACTGCAGACATAGAAGAAGTATGCAAATGCCAAGTGCCATTAAATGTGCCCATTGTCTCTTGAAATACAAGTCATTTCTTTCTCTTTGCCAAAAGAAATCTCTTAGATCATTGTGCAAATAAAGCCAACTTGAGGTTATATTGATTTACATTCCTTAAATTCAAACAAGCCTCAGGAATATGTTTAAAAGCTCTGTGACTTCTTTAGAAGCTTGCAGAAGGTATTTGAAGCAAGCCCATGCTTTGTAGATCACATGTGTATCGCTGTCATTTCAAATACCAAGGCAAGGGCTCCTAAGGGAGCTAGCTGTCCTAGGCACTGCAGCTTCAGAGGACAGCTGGACACCTACTCCCCTTGAGGTCTCAGAAAACCATAAAGTCCTAACAAAGAGACAATCAAAGTCTTTTAATGAGAATTTATAGCTTATTGCCTTCTTACCTGTTCAGCTGACATGAAAGCGTTTTAGAAAGGGAAAAATGTCAACCTTTCATGCAGCTGAAACTTGATCTCAGTTGTATCAGAGTGCTGGATAGCCTTTGAACAAGAGGAGAGGTGGAATTAGACAAGTGATTAATGCCCACTGCTTTCATAGACAGTCTGGCATAACATATTTTGCTAGCAGGTCAGTCAAGAAGTAAGATTAGTTTTAGCTCAGAGCTCTCTGTCTCTCTCTTTATGGTGAGATTTATGATTTAATTAGGGTAACTGAAAACGTTGAGAAACAGATATTTCTAGCGTACATTTTTAATAAAAATACACTTCTATTGCCAACTGATTCTGATGTCAAAGTTTTCTTCTTAACCACATACAACCAAAATCAGAAGTTTTCAGAGTTTGAATGACAAGCAACCAAGGACAAATACAATGATAAATTTAAAAATTAAATAAATATAAAACACTTTCTCCTAGAGAAAAATGTAAGACTATTGTGATTGGCTGTTGTGAACCCCACAATTACTGCATAAAATCCAACTTTTAGGGCATTTGCACAGTATATTCCTGTCAATATCAGACAGCAACAAACAAGAAGAAAATCTTTGCTAAACTGCAGTGCCATAGTAAGCACAGAAATTGTACTTTCACTTACACATCAGGCCAACTGATTTACAACTACCACATTTGGCCTCCTAAATTTAGTCAAAACTCAGTCCTGTGCTGATGCAGATTACCCTTCTTCTCATAACTTAACTCCATAGAGCTCCAACCAGAACATTCTGAATGAAGAAAACTGTGTGAATGACCACAGACATAAATGAGAAAAGAATTTTTTTCCCCTACCTCCTTCACTTTAGGCAGCATTAATGGAGCCTAAGATGGAATGTGACTGTTTTTGTAAGAGTTAGAGTCTCCACAAGGGCATGTGCAAAGAATGAAGTTATAAACCAAACCCATGTTTTCATAATTTTTCAATCAGAATTTTCATTGGTACTCATTATGGTTGGACTCAATGCTCTTAGGGGCGTTTTTCAGTGTAAAATTTCTATGTTTCTGATTATTTGTGATGAATGCAATTCCTCCAGGGGCAATTAAGCTTAATTTAAAATCCCAGCACACAAAGAAAAAATAAAAAGAAAAAAAAAAAAAGCATTAAATAGTACTACTTTGTATTCCTGCCAGCCAGGAAGTAGTTGGACACCTAAATACACAGGTACTTATTTTGAAGGATTTTCAAAAATTCATGTGAATTCAATGAGAAACAGAACTGAAAATCTGGCTAGAAATCACTTAGGAGCAACACATTGCTTAAGTTTATTCAGATCTTATTCATGTATTCTAAGAAGGGTGAGATTCTTTTCTCTGACAGAGAAAAAAAAGACAGACTGAAGCCTGAACTCTGTAGTAAAATTACCTCTGAAATTATCCCTGTATCTATTAGAAATCAAGAGTTAGATATTCCCTTTTAACCAGTGCTGCATATTTAATTCTTGGTTAACTTTTGTAAAGAGTTATGTAAGTGCAGAAATATTTTCTCTTTGTGCCTCTTCTGCCACATCTTGTAATTTCTTTTCTAAGCAATCTTTTCTTCTCTGGGTTTCACAAGGTAACACAGCTATGCTCACAGATCTACAAATAATAGCAATAATAACATCAATAATAATAAACCCAAGAAGTCTTTTTTCCTGTTCATTACATTTCAGAATTAGGCCTGAAAAAGTTGTATTTCCTGCTAATGGGAATGGTAATTGCTCAATTTTTTTCCCTGATGATAAAAATTAAGTTATGCTTTTATCATGGAATGTAATTGCCATTTTTGGGCTTTGTGCAACAATTAAAGGTAAGACAGCAACGTTGTGCCAACACCCAACAGCATCTTTACTCAGTTAAATATAATTGTAACAAATTTATACAAATGTTGTAATAAAATAATCTGTGGTGTGCTGGGCTTTGTAGTTGAATATACAGAAACACCTGCCTGTAGTTTCAGAATGTATTTCCTCACATAAGCTTTACACATAACAAAATTATAGAGTTATATTAAACTGTTGGTCCATTAAAAAGATTGTGTCAGTAAATCCTAATCATAACATTCATAAGAAATACTGAAGGTAATTAGTATTAGAGTGATACCAGTCACTCTAAAAAAACCCAGAGGACAAAAGGCAGCACAGGGGAGCTTTAATTTTATGCTGGGGCACACTGCAGGTTTTTCTTATTAAAATTTAAATTCATTCTCCTTTTTATAGCAAGAAAGACTGTTTAAACATTGTACTTAGAAAAAAAATGTTAGAAATGCTCCTGCTGAAAGGACATTCAGCAATGAAAATGCAAATCTGAAATCTAAAATAAGTTGCTGATCCCCCACAGGGCTTCATGGCAGTAGAAAGAAAAATCAAAGGTGTTCAGTATGGTTGGAGTTAATCTTGAGCACAAATATCTTCTTGTATTAAGGATTTTTCTGAACCTCTGACAGTTTCTCGTACTGCTACTATCCGCCATAAACTGGTATTTAGCAGAAGGATTAACATCAGGCTGAGAATTGTCTTTTCTTTACCACCTGAATTCTATTCAGATTTTTCAGACATATTAAAACAATTTTTGCTTCTTAAGGAGGAAAATGATTAAGGGCATTATGAAAACAGTTTGCAGATTAATTCTTTCCCAGAAATTTTTACTTGAAAGTACAACACCTTTGAAGTTTTGTGACAAATTTCATAGCTGAATATTCAACACATAATATATACATTTTCATTCACATTTTAAAGTTAATTACTTTTGGCAGCATTCAAATTCCTTCTGAATTTACTTTCCTAGATATATTCAGTGATAGGAATATTTGATAAAACAATTAATGTTGCAGAATATTTTGTGGACAGAAAGCTTATTTGAAATAATGCATTGGAAAGTTAAATTTGAAAGTAATTGTCCTCTCTTTGGGAAAAAAAACCCCAAACACTTTTTTTTGGTTCACTGAAAACCACAGCAATGAAAACTTACAACAATTCCCCAGTCTAGTTGCCATCAAAGTGTAGTAACCATTGCCTGACTACAAAACTGGGTAGCAGAGACAAAATGTTGAATAAGGTTGCCAATAAGTGTTTGGACTGGGAATAAAATTCAGGCCAACTCATCAGGTGTTCTCTCACCTCTGCTCATGAAATCATAATGAATGGTTTGTTAATCAGTAGGATAGAAACTAAGAGCATCATCTGTATTGGTTCCAAAAAAAATGAACACTGATTCCAGTATTGCTCTGCAAGCACTGTCACAAAGAAGGTGCCCTGCATGTTGGCTAAATACTTTCTTAAATTGTCCAAACACTTCTAATTCCAAGCCCAATTCTTGTGACAGCTGAGCTCAATAAAGGATATGAAAGTCAGCTTGGGAGCTCTAAACCAGGTGAATTAAAATGTTTTTTAGTAGGGATGTGTTTTAAACTCTGATGGAATCTATTAAGGAACTCTACAAGTGTTCTTTATGTTCACAGACTGTTCTGGACAAAATGACTGTTCCTGATGATTTATTTTTTGGACTAGAAGGACTTGGTCTACAGAACACCCAGATTCTAATCAGAGGACTAGAGGAGAGCCTGCAGACTCATATGTTTAAATGATGTTTCCATGGATACAACTGACTTGAGTTTGCAAACTTACCTTCAACAAGTGGCAAAACATATCTCATCTTCCCAAAATCTGGGTGTCAGGATATAGACATCACTTGTCCATGGAATAAATGTGAAGCCAGGGACTGGAGTGCAGAAGCAAGGAAAAATGCACTTAACTTGCACTGCTAATCTGAAACTGCAGCAGTGTATGCTGGGCAATCTACATCTCAGGGTAGGCAAATTTTTGGGTAATTTTCAGCAACATTTAGGCTGAAATAATCAACAGCACAAATAAAGAACAGGAAACAATTGGTTGTGAGGAAGTTCTGGAAAAAAACATGTCAAAGGGATGCTGTGGGCCATCAACCAAACATGAGTCAACAATGCCATGCTGTTTCAATGAAAAGAGAGCTGCATTAGGCTCTATTAACAGGAATAACTCACCAGACATGTGATGCAATCCTTCCATCCAAACCCCGTCTGAAATCCTGACTTCTATTCAAACGCCCACAGAGACATGTCTAGAGAATGTCAGATGTCCATGGTGGGAAGAACAAGAAGCAGTGGGCATTGCTGCAAGGAATATTCAAGTATGCTATTAAGAGAACTTTTTAGCAATAAGTATAGTGCAGGCATGTAATATATTGTCAGGGAAAATTCTGAAATCTCCACAACCATGAGTCATCAAGAGTAAGAGGAATGACAGAAACACAGACCACCACGACCTGAGGCTGGAACAAGCTTTTGATTCTGGGCTGCATTAAAATAAGTGGCACTGGAACACCAGGAAACACTAAATAATACAGCCATCCTGAATTTCATCATACTAACAGACTATCTTACCACATCAATCCCCAGAGCATATTAAATTGAACAGTTTGAGCAAAGACATATTTTAAAGGTGACCACTTTTCTAAATATTTTTTTGTTCATACTAGAAATACTTCAGTCTTTTTGACAGTTGTCAATTTTGACAAATCCCTCAGAAATCCAGGAAATTTTTCAGGAAGGTAGTTTTCTACATGAAGAATATGCAGAGATACATACTGAATACTCCATTCTGCCCTAGCTTCATTCTGCCCTGACTTCTTTTTACACAGTCTATCCAATGTCCCCCAGGAAGTTAATTTGGATATGCAATGGTAAGGATGAGAAGGAAACCCCAAGGAAGCCCTAATGATGAATACAGTAACAATAGAAACAGATTTTCCTGCAAAGTTCCTGTAACAAGTCAGAGATGAAAAAAACTTCACCCAATGCTCAACACTGCCATTCATTACTCAGTTTTTGTGGAGGCACAGAAAGGATATGATGAATTACATCCCAAGCTGCAGGGGGAACAAGAACGTATGATCTTTTGCTATAATTAGGAGGAGTACCTCAAGCAGAGCATTGATTGCCTGAAATTGTATCTGCACTATAGGAGGCAAATTGTGGACTTTGTTAAATAAAGCCTTTTTATAAAACAGGGGCATGTCACTGGGTCACTACCTGCTGGGGCTGGGCAGCACTGTGGGGCAGAAATGTGGGAGAAGTTTAGGATTCTGCACAGTGCTACAGGGTCTCTCATGCTGTTCATCAAATATGGGGAGCTCAAAGAAAATTCAGAGTAGGCAGTGGGAGCTTAGGAGCTCCAAGCCCTAATGCAAAGGAGCACAAGTCTGAAACAAGTTGTAGGGTTTGTATCCTTTCCATCCTTCCCCAATAAATCTGCCCCTGAGTGGGTTTCATCTGACATGTTCACTGTAAACGTCCCTGCATTCACTAAGATGTTACCTTTTCCATCAAAAAAAAAGAGATTCAAAATCAAAGTAGCTGGTCTAGTGATAATAACAGCAAGTTTCTGGCTGGGTTATAAAGTGATAATGTTTTATTGGTTGATGTGGTAGATGGCACTTAGTAGGTCACTTGAATAAAAGCAATGATTTCCCCTTATTCTGGCAGGAGCTATTGTACATGTTAGACTGAATAATTTCTTTTCTGAAGATTTAGAGATATTTTCTTTACTGTAATTGCCATACTACACTGACAATCTGAATACCATTACCTCAGTAATAACTGAAATTTAAAAGTGGAATAGTGTCATTTGAAGACAAATACAAAGGATATAGAAAGACTTGTACTATTCTTTTCTCTACCTTTTATTCTGTGTGTCTTTTAGTTGAATTTATTCCAGTGTGAGCATTTTTTCTTCATTTTAACATCGCCTAATGGATTTTACATCTCTTGGCAAAACTTACCTCTGATATAGCATTCAAGCAATTAATGGAGTCCTTTACAGCAAATCTGTCTCAGACCTAAAACCTGAATTTTTTAAAGGAAAAATTAGCATTAACATAGGATGTAAAGGCATGCTGAACTGAATCAACAATGGGAAGTGGGAACTGCTAGGAAATGGGCTTTAAAACCATACAAGTGCTCCAAACCAAAATGTTACCTTGGACTCAGAGAAGATGCTCAGGCCAATAGGAATGGGTATGTGAATTAACAGACTACTGTTCCTCACTTTGAACCTCTTAGAAGTAGTTCAGGTCAGCTAAATATTTAAACATTTGAATATTTAAAGGTGCTTAATGGGACTTGAGAGCACTTTGTTGTTTTTTTTAATTCCACTTTAGTGTTGAGAGTAGAACAAGATAATTCAGGCATTTCAATGTGCTGCTTGTGACTTAGCAAAGCCAACTTTATGTCTGGCTGCTGTGCACAGGGACAGTCTCATCAGTCTCCTGAATTTCCAGACCTGAACTAACCCTAAATAAATAAAAAAATAGAGAGAAGAGGGAAAAGTGGCTATCTTTTTCTGATTTAGCCTTCTTAACATGCTTCTTCAAGGATCAGATGCCTGTGCCATCAAGAAGTACAGTTTTGATAATCACATCAGAAAGAGGTGGCTGAGAGCAGGATCACACCTCTTAGCAGCAGCTACCTGGGAAATGTCTTTAGTTGTACTGCAAGACCATGCACAAAAGTAGATGAGATGATACAATTACTTCACACAGTGTGCAAAAATGGAAGGATGGGGAGCTCAGAAGCAGTCAAAAGTGCCATTACCTGAGAAGAACGATACGGAAAACTCTGGACAGCGTTCTCCCAGTGAAATGTTATTGTCCCCATTAAACGTTTTTACTAATATGCAGGGGAAGCAGGAGAAAAGATAAGATTGGAAATAAATTTTACAAGGTTGATGTCTGCATCTCTGACTGTTGTGTGGAACAGAAGTGATAGGTACAAGATGGTTACAAATGCACTCAAGATCAGAAATGACAAGGGGATATAAAAAATTAATCTAAAAATATATTTCACAGTTCACGCACAGTTAGGTGCAACTTAGCTTTTTTTAAATTCCCTTCTCTATTTGGGATTCACTTTACTTGATGTAATATGTGTTGTTTCATACTTATGGGAGCTGACTTATGAATAATACAATTAGTGAGTTTGGGCTTTCAGAAAAGGTCTACACTTACTAGAATTTATCAAATTTAAGCAGAGGGTACTTTGCACTTTTTGTACTCTACAGGGTTACTGTGAAGTCATAACTTTGTTGAAATTATTATTTTCCTCTCATTACATTATGACTGAGTTAGATTCACCTCATTTAAATTCATATTAGCATCTGAGTATAACAGAGCAATAGCACAAGAATTCTAGCTTAGGATTTGCATGGCTCAAGCAAATATAACACGTGGGCTGGCGTGACAAGCTGTTGTTCCACAACACAGTAAGCACCGACGTGGGGAAAACACCAGGTAGCCTCACCCTCTGTCTGCTGCTTGTCAGTGTTTTCCTACACAGCCAGGCTGAAACACAGGAATCCAGAAAAGGCAATTGCAGAAGTTGTTCTGAGAGACTCAAAAGTTAAAATTATGTGTGATTGATGAAATGTTCATTTTTCAAACTTGCATCAGATGCCTTGCTAACATATATCTGCATGTCTACCAAAATCATAGAATCACAGAGTAGTCTGAGTTGGGTCTCCAAACACCACCCAGAGTGACCCACCTGCCAGGGAGACATCACAGACACACCAAGATAGGTGGGAGTGTTGATCTTCTGGAGGGCAGGAAGGCTCTGCAGAGGGATCTGGACAGGCTGGATTGATGGGCCAAGGCCAGTGAGGTTAAACAAGGCCAAGGTCTGGGTCCTGCCCTTGGGGCACAACAACTCCTGCCGTGCTACAGGCTGGGGACAGAGGGGCTAAAAGGACCTGAGGGTGCTGGCTGACAGCGGTTGAGCATGAGCCAGCTGTGCCCAGGTGGCCAAAAAGGCCATTGGCATCCTGGCCTGGATGAGCAACAGCATGGCCAGCAGGACCAGGGCAGGGATTATCCCCCTGTCCTCAGCACTGGGGAGGCCACACCTCAAATCCTGTGTTAATTTCTGGGCCCCTCATGACAAGAAGGACATTGAGGGGCTGGAGTGTGTCCAGAGAAGGGAAATGGAGCTGGGGAAGGGTCTGGAGTGCAAGTCCTGTGAGGAGCAGCTGAGGGAGCTGAGGGTGTTTAGTCTGGAGAAGAGGAGGCTTGGGGAGGCCTTATTGCTCTCCACCACTACCCAAAAGGAGGTTGTCACAAGCTGGGGCTTGGTCTCTTCACCTAGGTGACAGGACAAAAGGAAAAGGCCTCAAGTGGCACCAGGAGAGGTTCAGACTATATATTAGGAAAATTTTCTTCACAGGAGGGGTGGTTAAGCATTGGAACAGGCTGCCCAGGGAAGGGGCAGAGTCACCATCACTGGAACTGCTCAAAAAGACTGTTGGAGTGGCACTTGAGGACATGGTTTAATGGTGAACATGGTGTTAGTGCTGGTTGGCAAGTGGGCATTTACCTTAAAGGTCTTTTCCAACCTTAACAATCCTGTAATTCTATCTTCAACTGGATCCGGTTGCTCAGAGCCCCATCAACCTGACCTCCAAAGTTTCCAGGGGTGGGGCACCCACCACCTCTCTGGGCAACTCATGCCAGTATCTCACTACACTCATTATAAAAAAAATATTTCTTGTATCTAGCCTAATTCTACTACCTTTTAGTTTAAAACTATTACCCCTTGTCCTGGCACTATAAGCCTTACTAAATTTGTTTCTCTTTTTCTTACAAGGCCTCTTTAAGTATCAAAAGGCAACATTAAGGTCTCCCTAGAGTCTTTTCCAGGCTGAACAAAGCAAACTCAGCCTTTCTTCATAGGAGAGGTGCTTCAACCTTCTGATCATTTTGTGGCCCTCCTCTGAAGCTGCTCCAACAGTTCCATGCCTTTCCTATGCTGAGGACTCCAGAGATGGGTGCAGTACTACAGGCGAGGTCTCACCAGAGTGGAATAGAGAAATCAAAAGATAGCAGAAAATCAAAGGATAAACACACAAATGTATTTTGCAGAAGGTATCACAAATCCCTTGTTAGTCCACCAGAAGAATGAAATTATTAAGCTGATCTTCCTTACTGTTATTCAGCCTTCATACCATTGGTGAAAATGTTCGTGTTCTTCTGACATTCACTGTTCTCACTGTAGTTTCTTTACAGAAATATCAGTACCCACCAGTTACTGATCTCCTCTCCTTGATTATAGACTAAAACCCACTGTTAGCTCCAAACCAAGATATTGAAGGTGACCACACATTTTGTAGCTTATGTGAAAAAAATTAAATGTTCAATCGGTCTGCAGTAAGCTCACTGTCTGATTTATATCATCACAGTGGTTTCCTTTTGGTCTGGAGACTAACAGGCTGTGAGCTGTTAAGGAAAAAAACAACAAACCAAAAACAAACCAAACCAAAACAACCAGAAGCAAAGGGGATCAAACAGAATCTTTTTTAAAATGATCACTGAATGAAAAATCAAGGACATATTGTGCTTTATTGAACACCTGTCTTTTCTGAGTCAGATTAGCAGTGGCAAGAGTCCAGAACTCCTGCTAATCCCTGGATTTTTTTCAAATTTGTCTTGGCAAAAATTGAGACCATGTTTATTAAAGGACAATAATGTTATTGCTTGCTTTCTTTTCCAGTTCTATTTTCAGAATTTTAGAGGCTATAGATTCCTAATAGCTAAAAACTTAGGTGTCTAATACAGATATTCTGTGATGGCAAAACACAAGTGAAAGATTGCACCTGTGATGAAGGACAGAGCTCTGCTGTATCAAACGGAGATAACTGAGTAACTGAGTTCATTTTGCTGTGGAAGTAAAGGACTCCTATTAGCATCCACACAAGCCACCAATGCAGAAGCCTAAATCTCTCCTTGCAAAGAGCAGGCCACAGCAAACAACCAATTTTCTAATATATCAGCTTGTATGCTGCAACAATGCCAAGGAGAAGATTGATGCCAGCTTCAATTAAAGGCTAAGAACGCCACCCATGTGCACGTGCGGGGTTTTATTTTGAGGCTTTGGAACTGAATGTGAGAATGAGAATGTTAGAGCCATCAATGTCAAGCTGGTCATCAAGGCTAGATGTCTTCAATGATGATAGTCATGTCAGGTAGTTTAGGGAAGAGGGAATAAATTTTTGCTTAAGGCATTTTAAGGGTTTTTTCCCAAAATTTTACCACAGACATCCAAATATATTAGCTATTATTTATGAAGATCTACTATTCTTTTGAATTAGAGACAAAACAAGGCAAGAAACATTTTAGGAGGAGCAGCTTGTGGCCTCAGGAACAAGAAGCACAGTCTGAACACCATGTCAGGAGAGAGTTAAAAATAGCTGGTCTGCATTGTTTGACCTGATCCTGCACTTTGTGTGCACAGGAGCAGATGTGCTCATTTGTCAAGCGGTGGCTGGTGACAGCGCTTTGTACCAGCACAGAGGGACAACGTGCCCCAGAACCATGCCAGTGTGAAGCTGAGTTCATGGGTCAGCTCTGGGAGCAGTCAGGAGCCTCCCCACATGTCAGCAGACATCACACACCTCTGGCCTGAGAGTGAATAGGGCACAGTGAGCTGACCCCACCACAGCTCAGCTGAGCCTCCTGCCCTTGGCGCTGCTCCTGCTCCTGCTCCCAGGCTTCCTTCCCAGCAAGCTACAGGCTGACCTGCAGGAACAAACAAAAAGTACAAGCTCTCAGGTCCCATCAAACTCCTCCCCACAACTTTCCCTGCTAAAAGAGAGGGAAAAAAACCTGCATACTACTGCAGAAAGTCACAATGAAAGGGATGGTTGAAAGCCATTACCTGTCAGATCCTCTGCTTGAGCAAAGCCATCGAACCTAAACATCCTTTTAGTTTTAATGGAGCAACAGAAGGGGATTTTGTTCCAGAGGAAAGTACTGTGCTATCTAGGCCATATATGCCTTTAAACTTCCTAACTTAAAAGATGATACAAAACTGAATTAGTTAATCATTTTATTCATGTCAGTAAAACCCCTTGATCATATAAAATCTCACACACCTGTCTGAATTCAGAAGGTGTCAAGAGCTCACTAAAACCACCAAAATAAAAAAAAAATAATCTGCCACTTTTTCATATATTTTTCCTTTTCCCCCATTGATTTAGGCTTCCTAAAGTATTTACATTGCTTCAAACTGTTTTGCAACACTTCCAGCAAGTCTCCTGTCTGGTATCTCCCTGCTACGTGCATGACCTCTCTTAATGCAGCCGTGCTCTTGCCTGGCTTTTCACTGTATTTACTGCAGCTCTGGCTGCTCTTATTAAAACCTGGACACATGATGCACTTATGCATCTCTTATTTCTATGAATTTAGTAGAAATAATTCTAGACAATTATTTTTCTGTCATATGGCTATTAAGGATAGAGCAGGGCACCACTTTGATTGTATGCTAGAGTCTATGGGACTCAGACATCCAAAATATAAAGAATTTAAAGGAGCCATATGACAAACCTTTGCCATATTTCAAATGCCACTCAATAAGTAATTTAATTAGAAGGCATCCTACCTGTAAAGACATTCCTTTAACTTTAGTGCCAGAATGCAGATCTGCAGACAATTCTACAAAGAAATTGGTAATTAAACATTCCATGCATACTCTGGGCTTATAAATTTTTCTCTCCTTTTCTCCATGAAGATTTTAAGGTCTATAGAAGGCAGTAGCTTAACATATGAATATCAAATTTCAATTCAAACAAAAGATTGTGAAACTTTCCAGTTGCTGTATGGGAAACACACGAGCATCCTGATGCAAAGAACTGTTTGAAGTAAATGCTGTTTACCTCATGCCCAAAGGGTGGACAGCAGAGAATTCACAGCAGGAAAGCAGAATGTAAATCTTTGGTACAATGCAGCTTAATGGTCTCTTGATGCATCATTAAGATGATGTGCCAAATCTAGCCACACTGACAGACCACATCTCCCTCAGGACATTAAAAAAAACAAACAAAACAAAGCAATCAAAACCAAACAAAAACCAAACCACCACCAAAAAACCTGAGCCTTTGCAAAATCCAAAATACATATTTTGGGTTTTAAATTACCCATTTCTGATCATAAAAATATTTAAACTTCATAATCTCTAAATCTGGAGCTTAAATGGGGGAAATGTTACCTCTGACTAGTTTTTCTGGTTTGTGGAATCAGTATGAATGTGGTTTAAGCTGCTGTGTAAAATGATTTCTAAAAACTTTTATTATTTCTCTGTGTCCCAAGGCAGTTCTCTTCAGGGGGGAAAAGAAGGCCAGACTCTTGCTTCTTCATTACTGTTAGGTACTTTTTCTGCCTCTTTTCTCTCCCACATTTTTATACCAGTGAACTATCTGCAATCTCACTTTTTTTCCTTACTCATTATTAGGATATCATTAAGAGCTGTAGGATCTGACAAACTTTCTTCATTGATCTGTGTCCTGGTTGTTCCAGAGCTTTGGTCTTTTCTTTTTGAAAACTTGGATACCTTTAATTCCATTAAGGAAAAAAAAAAAAAACCTGTAGATTTTTTTTCTCATGGTTTCAAGGAGAAAAACTTGAAGTAAACTGAGGAAAAAGTGTGTCTTGCCATCCATGAAGAGCAGGAGAAGAAAAACCCAAACAGCTGGCCTGCCTTTTCCTCTAGCCACTGGATCCTTAGAGCTGAAAGCCATTTCCTAAGGTGAGCACTATTAAAACCTCAAAAGATTTAAATTTTTCATGGAGGGAACATACTCCAGAAAGACCTGTGTTAATGAAGGAGGATGGGTGCTTTTTGTCAGGACAATACTGGCTGCCACTCCCATGCAGTCAGCATCTGCAAGGCCACAGCTGTGGATAGCCACTGGTGAATCTTCTGTTCTTCCTCTTTTATTCATCTAATTGATATGAAATTTCTCTGTTTCTCCAACAGTGAAATTACAAGTCAATACCTCTGAATAATGACAGGTACAATGCAACCATCTCTCAGCACTAGTTCTATGTCTGTGAATACTCAGAAATGTATACTTTACTGTACTGAGGGCAACCTCTGACTTCTAGTCAAGAAAGATAGAAAAGTGGGCTGGATTCAATTCTTTTTAGGCTTGTAGATGGAGTTCCTTCTCTGAATTAGTCCCTCAAAGAACATCCTGCTGATGCCTACGTAAGTAACCTAAAAGCTTTCTGAATAGCCATAAAACAGAAACCTGATTTCTTATTTACAACCCTCCTCAAAAAACACACACAAAAAACCCTCCAAAAACCCCAAAGCAAACAAGTAAACCCCCCCAACCAAAATAAGCAAACCGACTTCAAACATACAAACAAGAAAAAAAGCCAACCGTCAAAACTTTTCAGCAAAACTGGGACAAAGAAACAACTAAGGGAACAATTTCCCCCATTCCCAAAATTTTCACTTGTGTGTAAAAAATCTATTGCGAGAAATAAATAAACAAGACTTACGAAATAAATGAGGAAAATGGCTGAGGAAATTAAAATAACCCTCTGTTCTCCCTTCTGTGCACCTGTACTCCATGCTACTTCTATTCACAACTAAGGTAGAATTTCGTGAGGACGAATTAGGGCTTTTATTGGCAGAACTACACAGTACTTTGCCCTTGGTAAAGTTTTCCATTTAAAATCTCTAATCTGCATGTTATCTGATTCTGAGTAACCTTCTTCTAAGTAGAATTTATGCACTCACTCTCTCTTTGAATGCCCCTTGGGACAAGAGACTATGTATAGCACTTATTCACTTAAATTTCTCATTTATTTTTTTTTAAAAAAAGCTCACAAGTTCTTCCAAGTTGGTTTCTTTGTAATGATCTGAATTGATTGCTTCACAGCAGCATAGCAATGCACTGATCAAGGGTGGCAAGAACAGCATGCTCATGCTTGACATATTAGAAAAAATATTATATATTTGGTTGTTTGAAAAAGCAATAAAATGACCAGAGTGGGAAAAAGCCCCCAAGAAATCACAATGATACAGTATTTAAAATGGAAATTAATCAAATAATCAATCAACTGGAAAACACAGACTCATCCTTGCTTCCCCTGCACAGCAAAATCTTCTTGTCATGTTTTTCTTGAATTTAGATGGTAAGTATTGCCTGCATGGGTTATTTTCAGATTATCTAACAAGTAAACATATTTTTAGATCTCTTAAAAAAACAACCACACAACTGGGTTTTAAAGAGATAGACATTATTTTCAGAAAAGAAATAAATGAGTAAAAAAATAAAGCCTTTGAGAGATGCAGCCACGAATGTTGCAGCAGGAAGCCTGGGGATGCTTAGTGTGTCACATCTGGCCCCAGCTTTGAGTGCTGAGCACTGGAAACCTGAACCTGTGCCATTTTGGAGCTCCAGCTTTACTGGAATGGAGCCTAGAACCTTGCCTGGGAACAGCCTGCTCTGAATTGGGTGACCTTCAGAGTTCATCTTTCCCTCACTCTTATCCACATCTGAAGCATCTGGCAGAAAGAGGAAAGATAGGAAAAACTGTTCAAATGAGTAGGTAGGGAATTTGTGACCAGTCAGGTTTGACAGCTGTCTGCAGATTTTATCATGTAGGGGGAACCTAAAGTTGTTGAAGAACTTTTTTCACGCTGCACATCCTGCAATTTCTTTGGCTTCCTGTCACCTTTTTAGAAGCCCAGATACAATCCATAATTTGTGATCAATTATGTCAAAGTGACATAACAAATCAGACAAATGGTCTAATTACTTTGACCACTGACATGAACTTTCTGTATATGGAACTCCCTGCTCAGAATTTTCAGCCTTGAGCACTGTGAAGAAGATAACTTAATATTTGATTAGACTCCTGATGCATTCTGAAAGAAACCCCAAAAAACAAGAAGAGCGAACCAACCAACCAACAAAAAAACTCCCCCCAAAAAATAGCAAAAAACCCCAAAACCAACCAACCAACCAAAACCAACCAAACAAACAAACAAAAACCCAAATCAAAAAAAAAAAAAAAAAAAAAAAAAAAAAGAAACAACCCAAAAAATAACCCCAGGAACTATACTCTGCTTTTGAGAAACAAATTTGACATGCAGTGATGCATTTCCGTAAGGTGCTAGAAGACATCAAAACCCTGACTTTCTCAAATTCTGTTCTGGGACAAACATAAAGTATATACAAAGCTTTTACTTAAAAACCAACAATTCAGACATTAAAAATTTGCTTTCTTTAAATTTACCAAGAGCCATCACATAGACAGACTTAGGAAAAGTATTTATCTGCTGCAGCTTCAAACTTGAAGACTTAGTTTGGGTCTTCTGGTTTTGGTTTGCACTCGGATTTCTTTTTAAGGGTGAATTCTGCATGAGCACTTTCCATTTGAGTTGGAAATCCAGAGTTGGAATGCCAGTGCCAAGACGTCATTAGCCAGACTGAGCCAGCACTATTTGACTATTTGATTGGCTTCTCAGAATAAGACACAAAGGGAGAAGTTTTAAATGTCTGTTGAAAGGATCCTTTACCCCAGAAAAAAAGGTGTGTCTGTGTAAATATGAATACAAAAAACTAAAGATTGTGACTGAAAAGTTAAAATCTTTAAAACACATTTATAAAGGTTTTTCTGTGTTTAGTCTAGCAAGGAACACATCTGTCATGATGATGGTAGAGAATGTGTTTCCAAAAACATGATCAAATTTTGGCAATGCTCAGGCATCCAGCACAGCCATTGCCACTTTGTGAGGATCAGGTCCAAAGTAATTCGCTTAATAAGATCTCCTGTGGGATAAGGAATCACCTTTCTACAGGTGAGAAAGAAATTCATGATGGAAAAGAAACTGAATAGTCATGACCATATTTAGGTTAGTGATAGCTTAAGCAACTGCAAATTCCAGTGGGATCTCCAAGCACCACAAGAAACTCTGTTTTTCTGAATAATGGACATCCCTGTCAGTGATTTGACTCCATCACATTGGCTGTAACCATCCTAAAATAGTCTTAAAGTAACAAAACCTTCAGCTCACCAGTGTCACTTCATCTTCCTGCTGCCTCATTCCCTCCTTTCACACTGCACAGAACCTGCCAGGACTGCTGGGAAGCTGCAGAGTCCGTATGTCCTCACAGATGGGCTACAAAGGATGCTTATTTAACACATTCACATAGCTGCTTTTGGCCTCATGCCATATGCTCTGCCCTTTCATGAGTTTTAATTCTACAGATCCCTGATTATCTTCAAGGGGAAAAAGAATTTAAATGCCATTCTTTTGTTCACAACCAAATGCTTTTCATACAATCTAAAAAGCATCTTGTAGCTCCTTCACAGCCCTGCCCCTTCCTCCTCCCCTCTTACATCTGCTGCTGTAAAATCCAGCCTGTTCCATATTTCTAAAAATTGAAAACTAGATTTCTGAATCACTTCACCTTTGGTTACCACTCACATTATTAATCTTTGTGTCATAAATAGAGGTTCAGTTGGCTCTAAGCAACTGTTATTTTAGTGTCTGACAGGCACAGGCTTCTTTCTCAGTCTGGGGATTTATTTACATTCTTTATTTACGTTCCTATATCCTGTCCCACTGTTGAAGCTTTCCCTAGCTCTCATTCAGACAAAATTCCCCCTGAGATTTTAAAGGCCCCCCTCAAATAAATCCTTAGCATCTCTCTTATGTGAAGAACTCGGGATAATGAAACTTGAATCCAAGCTGCTTGTGCTGATCCCTTGCTTATGTCATTCTGCTACAGCTCCAATCAATTGAAAATTTACCCCGATTGCTGTAAGAAGGAAAGGATGCTGCAAGAGTGTTCTTAAAACACTGCCTTTTTTTGACAATGTTCTGCATTTCTTTAGTCCAAAGTAACACAAATTTACTTCCTGGCATTCATCAAAATGGATGCTTTCCAGGTGTCACTACAAGAATTCAATTTGACATGAGGGGTTAGACTCTCCTGCTCCTAATCAACATCCTTCCTCGTCTAATGAGATGAAATGACAGCAATGGCCAGCAAATGAGACACTGGCAAAGGTATTTGCAAATGTAGGTTTACTATTAAAGTGAAACCATGACAGGTTTGTCGGCAAGGTTCACTCTATTGCTAAGGCACACAGAGCAAAATCAGACTACAATCTAGAATCAATCAATCTAAAATCAGCCTAAAATTACCTACATGGAGGCTGAGGATGGAAAAAGGGTAAGGATGGGAAAGGGCAATGATAAAAAGATTTAAGGAAGACCTTCCTGTTGAGCTACAAGGTTCAGAGTGGCACCACTTGTTAAACTTAGCCCTGGACTTGACCAGTGTTTTAGGCCTAAAGGTTTTAACAGCTCCTAAATTTAACAGCACTAAATGGATAAACAGTATAACAAAAGATTCTACAGAATTTACAATAAGCACAACAGTAACTTACAGCCCTACCTTACTCACAAATCTAACATACTCAAGAGTCTAAGATAGCAACATTCATAGTACATTGGTTATAGCATATCCACACTTGCACACACACAGACCTAAAGGAGAACATACAAGGTGTACACCTGTGAGAAATTCCCCTTGAATACAGTGAAGAACATTCAGTGAATATTCCTTTGCATCTTCTCAATGGGAGAAGAGTGGAGCCTTAGGGAGTTCTGGGATCAGCCCAGGTTCCATTGCTGGAGTTCAGCATCCTGTGAGATCAGCCCAGGCTGCATTGCTGGAGTTCAGCATCCTGTGAGATTTCCCTCTCAGAGGGAGATGGCTGGTCACTGCCTGCTGCAGCCCAGGAGAGCTCAAACGGTCTCATTTAGAACCTCTCTTTACAGGATCACAAGACAATTGTCTTTGGTCATAGTAATCTTCCATCCTGGCTGAAATTTGAGATGGTGACTTTGGAAGTTGGATAGTAAAAACGGTGTTCCATTTGGGTTATAATTTGGGAAAGAAAAATTTCCAAAGTCCTTTCCATTAAAAACCAGGAGGTTTCTAGCCAGTATAGGGTCCTGGGAACAGACAGTGTTTCTGATAAGCTCAAGAGGAACTTAGCCCAGGGGCTGAGCATTTCTGAGATCATAGTGCATCCTGAGGAGTGGGACAGGGAGGGATGTCCCATCACAACGTGCAGCTTCAGAGAAGAGAGCAGAGGAGACATATTTCTTCACAACCAAAACTGAGTCAGAGTTCCTCACATCTTGCTTTGGAGTACTAGCTTGAAATTCCTTAATTGTCCCACTGATATCAACATTTAGCACTAGGAGTTGAGGCTAATTTTCCTATTCAGTGATTCTATCATTTTGCAAAATGTGTACAAGATGCAACATCATTTATTACAATAAACAGAGAGTGTAAGAAGATTAAAATTCTGACAGAGGAGTATTAACTTTTCTTGGCAAAAGAAAAAAACTTCATATGTTCATGAATCATCCCTGAGATAATCATATTCCCTTTAAATACCATGAAGAAAAAAATTTCATGTTGCTTCTTGAAAACATCATGAATATTAATAAAAGACAAATGCAATTTGTCCATTTTGGGGATTGCTGAGGTTTTCCTTCAAAAGATTTTGTAAAGACAGAATATAGGTTTTGAAATGCTAAAGACACTACTAATCTGAGACAGATTTGTGTGTGAACATTTTTACCATAAATCTGGTAGAAATCACACTCAGTTTTAAAAATAAAGCCCAACTGGTGGCTGTTTGAGTCAGTTTGTACTCACTGCTATGGGAGAAAGGTGTACAGTTTGGGAGACATTTAAACTCATAGCAGCATGCCCTCAATGAACTCTTTGAGGAACTTTAAAGGTTTAGAATTTTCTTCTAAAGAAATGAGGAAGGAAGAGTAGAAGAAGCATCTGGATTTGTATTTGAAGAGTCTTTTTAAACAGTAAGAGTCTAAGTCATATGGATGCAATAGGTACTGTTTTGATAAAGACAGAGCCTTTCAGCTTACCACATATTCCATCAACTCATTACAGCACTGTTCAAGTGCAATGAAAAACCTCAGCACCATTCCCACTTCACTTCTCACAATCCATCTTGTGGCAAATGCTGCAGGATTTGGACTCTGTTGCCCAGTTCTCATCTCGTCCTTAGTCTTATACAACCAGAGAATATCACTCAATTTGTGTTGCAGTTTTCTGACATCAACAGCCAGTATAATGATATATTTGCCAGCTTCACAAAGATACAAAGAGATAAAACAATTTTTAAGCATGGTCAGACAGCGTTTCTCCTTATCTACAGATATCTTTAACCATATAGTTGCTGAAGGGACCTATATAATAGGACAAAACAATGAGAAGGTGATTTGGAGATCAGGACTTATTCCTATCATGAGAAAACTGCAAGGAAAGGCTGCAGGGAGATGGTCTGGCAATAAAGGCTCTAGACAGGATACATGAGCATCACAGTTACATATGACAAAAACAGATGATCTCTAAGACATGATTTATACACATAATGCCTTTAAAAATCTCAAACTTGATCTGAGAAGAGTTGGAAACAAAGTTATGGATGCTTCCCTAGTGACAACAGAATATAGGTATCTTCCTGTGTCAGTAAGGTTTAATACAAAAATAAGTGATGTATCTTGCTTGTGGGAATCCCTGCTCCCATCATTAGTGTAGAAAAGACAAAATAAAAGTCACTAGAAGTATGGTTAGTTTATTGAGAGAGGTGGAAAAAAACCTCACCCAAAATAAAGTAAGTCTTATTTCCTTCTTATCTTATATCATGCATAACAATTTCTGTGAAAAAGTATGTAGGGGAAAAATTGCACTCTGGATATGGAAAGATTTCTAAACCATTCAGCTTCAGAGACTACATAGAAAAGGAGGAACCAGGGAACATGGCTGATTTTCTAACAGAGCATCTAACATTTTCTACCTGCAATCACAGACCACAACAAAAATAAACTCTGATCACAGAATGACAGAATATACTGAGTTGGAAAGGAGGCACAAGGACTATCGAGTCCAACTCCTGGCCCTGCACAGCACCATCCCCAAGAGTCACACCATGTGCCAAGAGCATTGTCCAAACGCTTCTTGAACTCTCTCAGGCTTGGGGCAGCAACCACTTCTCTGAGCACCCTGTTCCAGTGCCCAACCACCCTCTGGAGAAGAACCTTTTTCTAGTATCCAACCTAAACCTCCCCTGACACAGCTTCAGGCCACTCCCTCAATCCTGTCCCTGGTCACCACAGAGAAGAAGAGATCTGTGCCAGGCCCTTCTCTTCCCTTCATGAGGAAGTTGTGCCTGTAATGAGGTTCCCCCTCAGTCTCCTCTTCCCCAAGATGAACAGACCAAGCGACCTCAGACACTCCAAATCAGAGACTAAAAATAATTATACAGCTCAAAATGCAAAGGAAGACATTGAAATAGAAACTTCTCCCTCTCTCTTTTAAAAAATAATACAATCTAACACTTTGCAAAAAACACACTGGGAAAGTCTGAACCATTTTGAACTTATCCAGCACAGAGAGAAATAAAGCTCAGATAAAAAACAGTTAATCAATTGAAATTTGCTAGCCTAATAGCTAGCAAAAAAGTGCAAATAATTCAGACCATGGTATAGTTTTGTGAATGTCACATCATTTTTTTTTCTAGAGGAAGCATAGGGAAGAGGAACTGACACATACCAAGTCATTTTCTCCACTGCCCTAATTATAGTGTTTAACTTGCTCACTGCAATTTTACAAATCCAAACGATTATAATGGAGAAAATACTGGGCAAAGAATCAGGATTTACTTTAATTATAGGATTTTCAAAATGATAAATGAAACCTTGGGAAAAAGGTGAAGGTTAAAAAAAATCCATTTAATGTGGCCTGGAAGTGTCAATGAAAAATCTGAGATACTGAGAAAGAAGTAACTAATGTTTTAAAGGAAAAATGTGGTTAAAGCCTTCAGTGATTATTAGCTTCTTGAATTATTATTCTGTGCTGTTTTCAGGGGAAAATAAAAATGTTATCTATAAAAGTCTAGATAAAAAAATTATTGCAAACCAAGTAGTTTAAGTGCCCTTTGGAAATGTTAAAGATTGAAGCTATAGACATGAAGAACTGCTACACTGGAGTAATAAGCTGATGTCATTATCTCAGATCAAATAATGAAAACCTTTTCAAGGAGTTATGCTGCTAGAACAGGAGGTTGTGACAATATAATCCATTTAGCTTCACAGAACCCCAGCTTTGTTTTGATTTAAGCTCAAGAACTGGAATAAGCCTGTCTCAAAAATAGAAACACTAGCATCAAGGCTTGATTAGAGAAAGTCTCTTATCTTCTCTGCTGTGCCACTGAGAGGCTGTCAGGTATGCCTGGCTTTTGCTCAGACAGAGGGAAAACAAGTCCCTTCTCTCTGGGGATATGAGCTTTCTCATCCCATGGTTCCTGCTCATGCCAGGAGGAAATTCTTGTTTTGAAGGAAGAACCTGGCCCCTTCTGTGGGTATTACCATGGAGGAAAGGCAGACTGCTCCAGCAGGCAGCTTGTGAGAGATCCAGAATTTACTTCTTTGGCTATGTACTGCAGATAGAGTCCTTTTCTACAAATATAGCAGAAACACAGTACTGTAGTGGAGATCATATAATGGACAAGCAAATAGGGGAGGTTAATTCAAGAACAGGTCAGGAGCAAACACCTTTTAATAATTCATATTCACAGTATAGCTATATTGCAAGGCAGATTAACTTAACCACACTGGTTATTAAAAGGTTTTGATGCAAGGAATAAACATATTTATACATGCCTACATGAACACCAAAACCACCAGCAGAAATCATCAGAAATTGTTTGTAGTTACACAACTATGTTTTCTGGTATAAATAAATATATATAAATATATATAAAATAAATATATAAATAAATATATATATCATGTAATTAAAGCCTGTGTCATAACACATGAAACAGAGGACCTCTACATTCCTCATTTTGTGTGTATCCAGATGGACACCACAGGGTTGGATTTAGAGATATATTTGAATGCTGCAGATGCGGCTGAAATCAATGAAAGCTGAACCTAGAGGGCTATAAAATTCTAAATGCTTTTCAGGTTCTGATAGCTTAAATGAGACATGGTAGAATAAGCCAGCACATTTTACTTTAATATACTGATATTTCCTGTTTTGATTTACAAAACCTTTCAAATTCTTTCTTCAAGATTCTCTTCCCTAAATCAGCCTTCTCTCATCAGCAGTTAAACCCTGGCCCACTGGTTCCATGTGTAATCTACACTTTCTTAGTTATACTTAGCTATGTCCATGACCTTAATTCTTTATGCAATCACTCCCTATCTGCTTCTTCATTTTATATTTTTCAACTTCAATTTACTCCCATTTCACTTAATTTCTTCATCATCTGACTTTCATCAGAATCCTTGTCCCCATCTTTCCATTCTGCAATGCAGCTTTTGCATCAGGTATTGTTTCTCCTCCCCTTTCACCAGATGTGGGCACAGATGCTGCAGAAGATGAGAAAAAGACAGACAGCTTCCCTGATCCATGCTTTAATGTCCATGCATATCCTGGTCCAGAACAGTTATTGCAGCCCAAGTTCACATTTTTGGTGTAGCATGAGCTCAATGATGAGGGAATAATTCGACATATCAGCCAGTAAAACTGAAGTCTTGCTTGAGCATGTACAAACAAATTACTTTAAGATTCTGCCATGGCTAAATTTCTGCAGTATTTCAGGCACTGAAAAGCATATATTCTGACAAAAAAGGTGCGGATACTAAATTTAAAACCATCGTTCAAGAACTGTTGATATCTTTCAAGTTTACCAGAATTCTTTCTAAATGGAAGTTTGTTTTAGGGGTGTTTTGCTTCCTGAAACTGAGTCTAATAAGTCTTGCATCTAACATTTAGCCAAAGTGTAATGTTATCTTCTCATTACAAACAGTTGAAAGCTTGATTAACTTTCAGAAGAGCCAATGAACCAGGTTTGCCCATGAAGATTTCCAGCCAACAAATTCTACTCTTTAAGCAGATGTTGTTTAGGCCACAGTACATAAGATTAAAATCTGTATTCTGCCACCATTTTTCTACCTTAAAATGACACATAAACACACAGATTTTTTCTTCAAGATAAATGCCTATATAAAACTTGTTTTTTGTAATGTTTCTGCCACAGCACTGCAATTACAGTCAAGTTAATTTAGCTCAAAGATTCCAGACTATTAGGACTAAGGAAAGTACACGGTGCAATTTATTCTGTAATGATATTGTGTAAAGGCAAACCTATCACTTGCTGCTGGTGTTGAAATACATGGCCTTAAATGAAAAAGGAAGCATAAATTAATTAGACACTAAAGTGTCAAGGTTTTAATGACTCCTCTACTGGGAAGCAGTGAATAACAGAAACCTTTAAACAGCTGATTAGAACAACAGTCATGTGCCAGCAATGTTGTTTTAATTTAGTAGCTGAAGAGATACTCTGTTGGAAATACAGGAATTCAGAGCAACAGTTCTTTGACTTTGCTAGCCAGAAAAGAGTAAGTTGCACTTAGACATTTTATGATCAATTGTGTATTAATTAATATTTGAAGAAAATTCCACCAATCTGGTCAGGTTACAGCACCAGCTACCTCCTCTCAGCTCTGAGCCAAGGGAAAGCAGCATTGGATTAGCCAGCATGGAACATTCCAGCTGCAAACAGCAAAATCCAGACTCTTCACCTGGTCTGTAAGAAGGGCTGGCAGCTCCTCTCCTCACCTGCACATCCAAGAATGCCTGGATGGAACAGTTAACTCATTGAAGCAGTCCAGCTGGAGAAGGATTGTCGTTCTCGGACGTCCTGGCTGGCTATCCAGCACCGCTAGCAGTAGGGGAGCACTATCCCGATCTCCGTGGTTTGGGACAGCACCTAAGGCAAATGCCCTGTGCTATGACAGCAGCACTGCTTTGTAGTAGGACGTGGCTTGGCTTATGGCTACAGTCAGCAGAAAAACAGAGCACTCTCCAGCTGTGGTGAATCCAGCTTTATTGGCACCCAGGAGAACCGACAACCAAAGAGCAAGTGGGGGAGGTTACAACTGCTTATAAGGAGGGAGGGGAACAGGGGAGGAGTCAGTCCTTGGACAAATAGGGTTTCAGAGGGGAGTGGGATACAAAAGATTGACTTAGGGAAAACCCCAATGGGGATAACTTGAGGGTGTGGCCCCGGCCCCTGAACCAATCACTCGATGCTCTAGCTGGAAGTTTCCAGAGAGTTCTAGAGAGAAGGGTGGGAGCGCCGAGTGATGGACAGGGCACTGGGGAGAGATTTGAGAAAGGATACATTAATCTCCAAGGCAACTAGGGAGGAGTTGGGATAACTGGCAGCACAAGGGAGGGAGGAGAGAACCAGGGCAGAACCATTACATGACAGGGGGAACAGAACAGTCCAGTTTATACAGACACAACACAAAAACTCATCACAAGTGTTTGCTTGGCAGTTTCTCCTTACAGCCTGATCCATAGGTTGCATCTCCACCTTCCATCCTGTCCCACCTCTTTGCTGAGGAGGGGATAAAGGGCAGATATTCTTTTCCTTTCATCCTCCAGCTCACTGGTACAGCTCTCCCATTGCTTAGATGAAAGTTGAAATCTTTGTGTCAAACATGCACTCTTGAGGACAGCTGGTAACACTGGGAATAGCACTGTTTTCAGTCTGAGGCACTTGCTGTATTTGTTTATGGAAAACAGCATCCTCAACTAATGATGCAGTTACCCTGGAAATATTCCAATTCAGTTTAAATTAAAAACATCACTTCTACTAAGAGAGCTAGCATCCCCAGAGAAAGGAAGAACAATTTTCCCCTTCCATTGCAGCTCAGGTGGGGTATAGGACACAAAGTTCTCCTTGGTGATACAGGGAAATGAACCCACATCTCCCAACTACCATGTTTCTCTAAGTAGGATGAAAATAAGTTGTTATTTGGAGGTATGTCTGCAATCCTTCTTTCTGGTCTTTTTCCATTTCTAAAAAAACATTTACTTGCTTTTGTAATCAGCAACAAAAACCAAAATCATTTGTTCCCCTGAGGAAAATGCAATTTCCTAGGCTAGAGACTAATTTTCATTTTCTTGAGACTATCTCAGCACTACACTTTGCAGCTGCAGAGCTGCCAATCCACCTCAGAACTGTGATACCTGTAACCACCAGCCTACATACCCAAAACGGTGGGATTCATCCTCAACCAAGAGGACACAGGAACAGCATTAAAAGTAAAGATCAAGGGCAACCAAATTCTAAAACGCTGGTTGTTAAGGAACTTCTCTGAAAGAAATCTGGACACCCAAGTTAAGAAGGCCAGCTGCTTGCTTTCAGTCTTGGGTAAACTCTACTTCATGGCTGAGGCCTGTCATCTCTGGCCTGCCAACAAAGCTTAGCTGAGGCTGCTACAATGTGGTGGCGATGTGCCTTCGTGCTGCCGGCTGCCCAGCCCCTTTTGAGTGCTCTGCCTTTGCCCTACCTGCTCCCAGGAGAGCATCCTCCTCACTTCAGCCAGCTCTGCTGCTGTAGCTCTGAGCCATGCACAGCAAACAGAGCACTAATGCAGTCCCTCAGCACAGAGCTCTGAATAGATGTCTCTTTGCAAGGCTCCTATGGTGTGTAAATGTCTCCTACCCTTCCTGCTCCCTGCTGAAGCACTAAATGTTTGCTTTTCAGTAGCTCCTGATCTTTTGCTTAACTTAAAGTTGACCATTCAGCCCAGGCATAAAGAGGCATTAATTAGATAGCCTAGAATGTCAACATTATTAGAATTACAAGGTTTTCCCCACTTGAAATTCTTTCTTTGCTCTTTGAACAGGAAGGCCTCCCAAACCTTACCAAAAAACCCCCCAAACTGGAATTCAGGCTTATGTTATGATCCTTTTCTTTTATATCCCTTTTCCCCTCTGTACCTTTTGAAGGAAGAGGTTTGTAGAGGGGAAGGGGAAAGTCTGTTTTTCTGTAGGCTGTAGCCATTGGCTTTACCCATGGAAGGCCTTTCCCACAAAATTAAAGCTTGAAATTTATGCAGATATATCTCTACATAAAACATCCCCAGACAGTATTTTAAAAATTTTATTAGTAATAATGAGGGTTTGAAACTTACCCCTACAGAGTTATTTTAGCATCTTTAATGATTGCATACCAAAGAACTGGAGGCCAATGTCACAAATCTACATTACCTTTGTCCGGAACAACTAAGGCCCAGTTAAGTCAAAGCAATGTCTTTAAGGATAACATTAAATATAAGCCATTCACTGCAGTGACACAAAGCCCAACACAGAGAGAGTCTGTCTCTTCAGCACAGTGTTTTGGTTTCTGCAAGGTTGTTTTCCCAGTGCCAAGATAGGTTCTAGTGGGAAAATTCCTTCTTAAACCTCTCAAGTTCTACAGCAAAGAGAAACTACAAATGCCATTCTGTGTCAATCTGTGCAAAACAGAAATAGTTCCACTCGTGTACAGACTCAGCTTTTTTGCTCAGGACTGACACAGCTTCTCTTTTATCTCTGAGTCAACAATATGTGGCCCACAAGATAGAACTCCAAATATCTTCATTTCAACATAGAATTTGATATCTGAGCAGCTAGATCCACTTTTATTCTGTGTAAAGTATTACTTGTACCTTCTGATTTTAGGTGTTATGTCAAAGCTAATGTACCCACGCATCCATTTAATTTGTAAAAGTAAAGCCTGACAATTTCTAGATGCAAACAGGGCACATGTTGGGCTATGTTTGGCAAAATTTTACAATGAACAAGCAAAACCAGTCCCCATCTAAGTAACCTATCACTAGTTCTTCCCATGTTATCATTTAATATATGAAATCCAAACATATCATTTCAGTTTAGATTACCTTGATGTTTAAATTAATATCTTAGCAAACAAGACCTTGCTCTCAAATTCTTTCTGTACTAGTAAATAAGAAAATCCCATGAAGTGTAAGGACAGACAATACAGAAAATTATATTTTTCTTCCATCTCCACAGTTGCTTCCTCTACTCCTGCTAGTCAGGAAGACATTGAGAATAAAGACAAGCAGTTTTGTCATTCATGTACATAGCATGTACATGGAACTCTTTCCTCAATTTTTGATTGGTAAGGCAAAACTTCAGTCAGGTAGAATTTTCAAATGCTGCTACTACTCCTGATGAATTCCAGTTCAGAAGTCAAAGTCACTCAACTTCAGTCTCTTATCTCCTTGTGTGGCTGCATAGACATCAGACCCATGTCAGATTCCCTGTCAGCATCTGTACAAGCAGGGTGTAGGAATTATCCATGTTTGAAGCTAAGTGTCAGTAATCTATTTTTCAGTATAGATCCAGTTTTCCTCTTCAGTTTTAATCATATTCCCATACACACTAAAATTTCCTCTGAAGAAATTGTGGGAGAAAGATAAGTTGTGTATTTGACAGTGATATTAATCATGGTGGGCTCCTTTCTTTTCTTCCAAATCCACAAATTAATTCTACTGATGGTACTTCATTGTCAGTCAAGAAACCACATGTTGGCCTTTCATTCTGCACCTCTGTTCTGCCTTGTGTTTCAGAGAAAAAAGAGAGGATCATGCAATTCTGGGGATACTCAAACTCTCTTACAACAGTTTGCTGACAGATCTGACATTGATAATCATGTTTATTGCTGAATAGAATCTTGGAATAACAAATTACAAGGCAGTCTGTAAACATGAGCCAGAGATTTTGTGTCATTTGTAAAACAGAATTAGTAAAGATCCCATGGACAGAAAGTTGACAGGTAAGGCTTTTTGTCCTACCTTAATAGAAATGAATAACCAAAATATCCCACATTTTAGAATGAAAAACTCTTTGAGTTCCAAGTAGGAAACTTCAGTCAAAACCTATGGCTTGGATTATGACTAATAAAATTCAATAAAATTCATGAGTGTACAATAAAGAATTAGTGGCTGAGTATACATCTCCAAACAGTGATTAGAATATTCATTTTGTTCAGTCAATGTGTTTGAGAGTCACTGGATGACACCAGCTGACTGACAGAGGTGCTGTGGGGAGTGAAGCCTGAGCATGTTTCAGTAACAATGTAGTAAAGTTTGTCTGATGCAGCTTGTTCTGATAATACATTTGCTCTTCTACAGAACATATTGTTTTCAGGCACCATACTGCCCAGGTACAACACTGAAAAAATGGCAAACTACTCAAAACAGTGCATTTTCTTCAAACTGATAGGGAGGTTTCTATCCAATTCAGCCTCTTTAAAAAAGAAATTAAGAAAGCAAACTGAAAATCAGCCATTTCAGATGACATTTCAGCATTTTTATCCCCTGATATACCTGTTTTCTAATTTTAAAAAATAATCTGTTTGGGTACATCATAGCAGTCATTTTTTGCAATGTAGTGGTATATACACTGCCGCAGAGTATATACTTATATTTGGGTTTCATTCTTCTCATACTGAACAACCTCTCTCAGCACCTTCCTGGTTCTCTGCTCTCAGTGTGTCATAACTCTTCCAGCTCATGTCCCATGAGCTCCTACAATTCCTGTGTGGATTCTGGGCATTCTATTACCTGGCAAGGCTTTGTCTTTGTTAGATAATTACCCACTTGGAAATGGATAACCAAAGACTGACTGGCTTTCCCAGGCTCGCACATTAAGCAGTGGAAAGGACATACAAATTCAAAAGGCAGCCTTACCTACCAAGCCAGCTCTGGTTTGCAGAATTTAATCCTTTATTTCCATCTCACCTGCATTTCCCTCTCCCATTCTTCCTTCTAAGCCTTGGAAGGGCTTCTCATTTAACCACATGGCAAAGACCTCTTCCTTATTTCAAATCTGTTTGGGGCTTATCTCATTGCCAAAACCATCTTCACAACTGTGAGCTTTTATTTAGGCCAATAATGAGGCTTCATTTTTCCTAGAGCCACAAAAGACTTTCTACAAGAACACTGAAAATAAAGTAGCCACAAAGAGGGATGCTCTCTTGAGACCTGTCTTTGGTGGCAACAACACAATGTGAGCTTTTGATCCTCTGCAAGACTTTTATTCACAGATCAGCTTGGCTTCATGTCAGCAATAATAGAAGTGATGTTATTTTCCATTTTTCAATAACATCTTTATGGCATTATGTTATTTTTTCATTTTCAGTTAATACTTGCAATAAGACATAAATCAAGCCACAGCTTGGAGAGGACTTGATTGAAAGACAATTTCCCTTGCAGTGAGTGAGTGACCTTTCTTAAAAGAAATTCAGAAGCTGTGCTGGAAACCATTCATTCATTTTATCAAATAACAAATAGGTACATTCAACTTTGACTTGTTGCCAGCACCTCGGTTCCTCACATTCAGTTTCAGTATAATGCACAAACTAACCATAATAATTGATTAGAACTATTCTCTAAAATGCTCCAAAATCAAACCCCCTATTTTAATGTCAGGATCTGGATATTAAAAATATTCTATATCTTCTCAGCTTCCTCTGGTTTATTGATGACTAGCAGTAAAATAGATTGAAACAACCAGGAGTTTCCACAATAGGTGAAACTGCTCTCTCACGTGTCTGTATGGTGGATGCAGGTAAACTCTAGAATTTCCCCTTCTCTACAAAATTCTTGAAACCTATAGGGATATACCCCTTACAGGAGTTTGATCTTTTAGGAAGGAAGGCAGAACATGAAATGCCAATGTATCTGAGCTAAACAAAGGCAGCCTTAGAGGCACAACAGGCAGAATTCCATTGTTCCCTTCCCCTTTCTTTACCCTTTCTGTTCATTTTATCATGTACAAATGCATTTAGGTCCTCTCTTTCTTTAATTACAGTCACTGGTTCTACACCTCAAGGATAAATACCATTAATTATGTTTCCTTCTGCTTTGTGTAATGCACTCATCTTAGTTAGAGTATTTAATTCTATTTTTGCTTATGCCTATTGGTTGAATGATTTTTCTTTCTTTTTTTTTTCTTGGAGTGGAAGCTTTAAGCAGATTATGACTTTTCTGTCAATGTTATCTAAAACTCATAAAAATCTGCCTTTTTACAAACAAAAGTTCATTTTCCACTTTAAAAATAATTTTTTTAATAGAAAAAACTTAGATCAATACCCACTGCATTTTTAAAAGTAAAATTTTCAGCTTAGTTGTGCAAAATTATTTTCTTTAGACATAGTGATACTGGAGGTTTTCAATATGTAATTGAACAGGTGATAGATGATCTCACCTAGGCTCCCCATCTGTGAGAGGCTGGACCAGATAAACTTTTGAGGTCCCTTCCAACATTGGCTTCTTGATTCTTCACTGCTTCCTCCTTCGCTTTTCAAAAGCAAAGCTTCTCCAGTAAACATCTTTCTATTTCAATCCTCAAACCTGTATTCTTGAAGTCAAAATGAGAAATGGAGAAGAACTCAAAATACAATGTTCACTGGTGCCAAAATCTTGTAACAAAAGCAGATTTCTAGCTGAAACCATTTTTATTTGGAATACTTGATGCTGTGTTTTTGAGATGGCCAAAATTCTTGAATGAGCAACGCAGGGCTGTAAATACACACTGAACACCCAGTTTGGTCCCTGATCTTAATTAATCCCTAATAAATAGCTGTGCAAAAAATAGTACTTTTTATGAGCCATGTAAGGATTTGCAAGGTTGCTGTCATGGTACTGTGTAGCTCACAGCGTACATTCCAGAGCTTCTTAACTCTTAAACTACATTGTAGATGAAGTAATGCATTTTCCATTCAAAAAGTTGAGATAGCCTTCCTGAAATTTGCATTAAAAATACTTCATAAACTTTATGGCAACTTTTCAAATAAAGTATTCATACGAAGTTTTTGTGGGATTTACTTATCACCAGTAATTACAAACTTGTAAATCCTAGTGCAAGACTATTCCTAGGCATGGACTGTATTTATAGTGGTGACACAATATTCCAGCTTAGGTATCTAAAGTTAGAATTCCAAATCCATACACTAAGGAATAAAAGAAGAACATACTGATTTTAGACTGTACTTGTTCTAAGCAATAAGCAGAACAGATAAGTGTAAAAATACAGGTGGGGAGGTGGGAGAAAGAGGAATAGAAATCACAAAAAATGAAAGGGGTGTTATTTCTGGAAAATCAGCAGCATAGAATTGATGGATGCTGGTTAGGTAAAAGAAGCAGCTACTGAGGAATACTTTCTGCATTGAACTCAGGAAAAAAATAGTTGAACCATTATATTGCATTGAAGTTAAGTGAAACCAGAGAGTTAAAAATAAAATGGAAACAGCCCCAAAACACAATGTGATTGTGACTCTCGAGTGGATGGAGAGATCACTGGATTATTCAAGGTGCAGATATAATGGAAACAGGTGCAACAGCATATTTTGGTGAAATAAAAGAGCAGTAATAGCAAGGCTGTTATCTTAGCTGAGTTTAAACAGCTGAAAATTGGAGAAGAAACAGAAATGTGACAGAATCGAGCTCCTGCAGCTTTTTGATAAACGACTATGAGAAATATGACTGTCCTGGCAGACAGAGCCAGGTTAGTGAACAGTACGAAGAAACATTCCTAGGCAATGAAACACACTTATCTAAACCATCACAATGACATTATAGCCTGACCCAGCTTTGATTCAAGATATTTAGCCCTCGCCTAAATCCTGGACACAGTCTGAGAATCAATATGGATAAATACACATTCCAAGCTATAATGTATAAAATAACTTTTTTATTTTGAAGACTAAGAGAGATCAAGAGTATGGACAAAGTTATTTTGTGACAGTCAGCCTCAGTGCTAGAGATGTTAATTTATAGGTATAAAGATATAGTTCATCTTTCAAGAGTAGAGCCTGCAGACCTGATCCCAAGACTAGTTTTGTTCATCACTTCCATGGAACTTGGACCCAAAAGCTGTTGAGCTGCAGTGGTTCTGAAGAAATTTCAAAAGAACAATCTGCTTTGGCTATGTAAGAGGGTTGTAAGCTATTTTATGCTAAGAATATTGCATAATGTACTTTTACTATGAGCTGGAAAAATAGCTCTGCAATTAGTTCAGTGAATTGAGTATTCCAAAATAGGGGTATTAGTAGCAGAAACACAGTGATTAAACCCTGTCCAACATTGGAGAGAAAAAGTTTGGCCCCCAAAGGGCTCCCTGAGGAACAGAACACTGAGGAACAGAACACTTTGCCTCATAAAAAGGTGTAATGAGCACAGATGTGGAGGTACACTGCACTGTACTGTTAAATGTTCTTTCTGGGAAGCTACTGGGTAAACCAGCTTGGGCAGGCAGTGGAACAAGCATAAATGTCAAGAGGCATGATGCACAGCCATGCTAATTCATGGAAGTAGATAAAGTTGCTCACAGATAAAGTTACATCTCTTCTTTCTTTGAACCAAGGTTCATATTAAAACCATGCTGAGCACAGTGATGACATGGAAGCAATTAATGAGAATCCATGCCATTTTATAAACTGTAATACACCTCTTCTTTTACCCAGAGATAATTTCATCCATCATTGACTGTAAGCACCTCGGGAAAGTCTGGAAGAACTGCTGCTAAGCACAGTACTGCATAAGAAGTTCCAGCTGAAGAGCAGACAAAAGTAAGCTTCTTCTTAGCCTGCAATTAAAGAGAAGGTCTTATGAACAGAAAATGAAATTTTTCCAGCTGTAGCTTGTCAGTAGGTCTAGTCTGAACAATTTTTGGTCAGAGCAAAACAGGAACCTGTCTTCCTGACATAATCTATTACATGCATTAAATCTACATTGCTCTGAGAAATAGTGCTTTGGCTTTTATAACTAGTGTATTTCTGTCTGTTCTTTCACCTACATAAAAATGCATTTACCAGATATCCTGTATTCTTGTCAAATTCTGACTTTGCTTGCTCTGAATTTATCCTGCAGTAGACAGGTAACTGTAAATACATTATTGCCACAATCCAATCACAGCAATTATTATGGAGCATTTGGGAAAATATTTCACCTCCTTGTTTGTAGCAATTGACTTCATAAAGTACCCTGTATTTTATTGTAAAATTATTAGCCTGAATGTTTACTAGGATATAGGGTCTGAATATCTTCAGCTGGAGAAAATTGCTACAGGAAGGAAGGTACTTTGCCTTCCTCTGAAGCAGCCTAATTTTATGTGGTGCAGGATTTTATGCGAGATATATATTCCATTAATGTAGGAAATATAATTTTCCAAACATTTTCCTGTGAGGGCTGTGTCTTTGAATAGGATGACCTGCTAGAGCTGACTGTGTCACTCAGAGTCTTAGAGATGTACCAGGCTTCAGGCATTCAGCAACGTTTTTCTTGTTTCTTCTCTCTGAACACACATCAAACCATGAACATTGTTGACAACTGGAAAATAAGGTGACAGATTACATCAGAAAACTGCTGGCCAAATCAGATATGCACCCAAAGGGATCTGGGATGGTCACTGTGGCCCAGGCACTTCCTGATAAGTAACCCCTCCTCCAAGGGTGAAAAGGCAAAGACCAAAGACATTGTTAACCTAAGAGTGCTACTGTCCCCTGAGAAAAGCATTGGTGCCTCAGGTCAGCAAACATTATCAGGAGACAACAGTCATCTAGTTCTGTGTATTAGTGGGTCTCAAAAAAATTACAGTGCTGGAGGCTGGGGTACTACCACATTGAAACATCAGGGATTTGATTGAATTTTAAATGGCAGTAGCACTGAGCACTTCTGAAAATTATCATCTTCTAGTATCATAAAACTGTCTGAAATACTCAAATTTGCATTCAGATCAGCAAAATGTCTTCATCAAAATTGCCTGAAAACATCAGCATTTCTATATGGTAAGTATGCTAGACTGGATGAGAATTTATCCATTTTCTTAATTCAATAGTTTCATGAATCCACCCTTCCTGCTTTCTTTCATGCAAACTTATATCCCACATATGATAATCTCTCTAAGAAATTCCTGCTCCCTGCTAGATTTCCCCACTTAACCTGTGGTCTACTGTGTTACTTAAGGCAGGTTTCACACTTTTGAAAATAGTTCATTTGCAAGAGACAGCCATTTCTATTCATTTAAGGGTTTGATACAGTATTAGTGCTCTTAATTACTGTTGACCATAAGATTTTTTGTATGTCATATAACATGCTCATCCTGGGACCTCTGAGGCGGCTGCTCTGAACTTTGTAGGCATGCTTCTATTCCTCAGTTTTCTTCTTTTCGCTTCTTAGAGCTCAAGAATTACAAAATATTATGCAGGAATAAAAGGCCCCAATGGTGCAAATTCCATGTAAAATATAATTTTATCCAACCTTGAGACAATAACGACAGACAATCATTTTCATTTTCCCAGTAGGAATGTGGGCAGAGGTTATTAGCTCTCAAAATCCTGGAGCAATATACAGTACCAAAGCAAAAATCTGACTTCCCCATAAACAAACTTTTTCCTCTAAGAAACACTTTGATTCACAAGTCTATTGAGCAAAATAAACATGAATACTCAAATACAATCCTTATGATTTGCAAGAGGGAAGGTGAGAAGAAAACGTCACATACAGCAACAATAACCAGAAAGTGCAATAATGAGAGTCTCTGTTTTGTTGGTCCACTATCTACCCCTGCAACCCTTCATCACTACCTGAGTACCTTTGCCACACTGATTGTGAATTTCTGTTCTGTACCATTTAATGCCACCTACCTCATTATAATCCTCTTGACAGCACAGAAGAGATGATCTGATGGAGTAAGCTGACAGAAATAAAAGATATTTTAGCAGAAGAAAGCGTCTTTAAACAATATGTTTCTGAAGGGAAATTCATCAAGGACAAGAGCAGCAACAGAGTAATTCTTCAACAGTTAAGACATGAAATACAGACTATTGTGTAAAACACAACTTTGCCAAATTCCACGTGGAAGATTGAAACACAGCACTTTGGGCAGATTTGCAATAAGGCATTGGGGCTATCCAGCAGTGTTCTTATGTAAAAATCCTAAATGAGATATCTGTCAGTTAAATGGGATTCTGCCAGTTTACCGACAAATTCAGGCTACATATCTGAAGATACTTGAATTTTTGGAATGATTAAAAATTGAACATTAATTCATACATAACCATTTGGATGATGACATTTTGAGCCTTCTCATTGCCAGAAACTTATTAAAAGTTTATTAAATTTTTTTCTAGTATCTATGCACCTACAGAGGATCACCTAGAACTTGCATTTTTGAGTTTAATCATTACTGCAGCAGATGCTATTATTTTTCCTCAGTAGAATCAAATAGGTCCAAGAGCAATTTGGGTTAGTCTAGATCAGCACTTTCCAACACATTAATTCTATTTGGAGCTGGTTCGTGTTTTTTGAGGGGTTATGCTGTTTACATCATGTCCTGAATGTCTTTAAACTGCAAATTGCAATGTGAACAAACCATCATTTCTAGCTAATGAGAACTTGTTTTATGAGTCAGGCACGATACAAATTAATTAATTAGTTTAAAATAAATTTTGGATCTTTATTTATTTTGGGGTTTCCTACTTTCGTTTCTATGCAGTTGCAACATTAGCAAGTGTTTTTTCTAAAGCACAGATTCCTCTTATAAACTAGATCCAGGAATCACATGACTCCATGATCTGAAATCTAAATAAATTATTAGATATTTAAAAGACAATACATTTTATAAGACTCAATTTTAAAAATGGGCTGATTAACATGATAGGTGGCATAAAAAGTTGAAAAATTATTTTCCCTTTGAGAATTACCTTAAGAATTCCGATCCTGTGCTGTTAGCATTTAGCCAGTGAGGAATTCTGGTGTTCTTCGTTGGCAGAAGCAATCCGTCAATCCCTGGAAGAGACACCCTACATCTCAGCAAAGAAAACAGCCCACACTATTACCAACCTGCAACTGCCATGCTCCACGGTAGAATGGGATGTCACGTCCCATTAGCAGTATGTTAATGGCACCTACCTTGAAATATAATTTTCAGTTTTCAGAGCTGATGAGTATTGGATTATGGTTGAGGTTAGGGTTACAGGTGGATCTTGGTGAGTTACAAAGTTCTGTTTGTTCTTCATATTCCCAAATAAAGCATGTTGTCCAAAGTAAGGCCCTAAAACACTAGCCATACTAACTTATGGGATGAAACATGACTCTAAAGCAATCAATATTTCCTCAGGCATTCAGGCAAGAATAATTATTTTGGAAGTAGTCAATCAACTTCTTCATACCAAGACGTGACATTATGTCTAAATCACAAGTAATATTTCCTGCCTTTAATGCTTTACAACACTGCATACTATTTCATTTGCATTCTTTTTTTCTCGAGATTAAGACCAATTAGAAAAATTGTACAATGTCTAAAAAGCAAGTTCTAAAAAGCAACTTTTTTCTAAAAACCAGACATGTTTATAGTTTGCAAGACCTGTTTTCTCACATTAGCTAGAATGACATAAGGCCGTAATTTAAATATACTTAGCAAAAAGCTGTCTAAATAGAGATTAACAGATATATGCATTTTCACAAATCATTTTGGCATCTGGGGTCTGATTTTTCTATTTTGCCTTCCCTGGATCTTCTTGAGGCAATTGTAGGAGAAATAACTAGAAAAGCAACATTGGCAATGTATTGGAAAAATGATGGTTACAGATGGTATAAAGAATGCTATCCTGTTGAAAATCTATAAAGACTTGGAGCAACATAAAAAAGAGATATAAAAATACTTTATAAAATCCAAAAGCATTCTAGTTTAGTAGAATGCTTTATCTGCAGAGTTAACAAAATACACTTGAAATTTGAAGGTAGAGATTGTAAAAGGTCATGTTCTTAGCATTGCTGACCCAAGGTGAAGTCCAAGATGCTCCAAGCTATATTGTTGTCAATGCCTTCAATAGGATAATACTATATTCCCTACTTTTAATAATGTTCTCAGCTTGACACCATCAAATTGTTATATGTTTCTTTTGACAAAAGTAAAGTTTGTATTTCTCAGAAGTCATTACATATGACATTTGCAATTGCCTTTTTGCCTTTTTTTTTACCTTTTATTTGTAATAATGAAAGTGGCAAGGTTTAATGGAACACAAAATCTATCCTATAAGTGTCCAGAATGACCATCTCCCAGGAGAAGAGTGGACTCTTCACCAACGCTCTCATTACCAACATTAATTTTCTGTGCATGCTATGGTTTCCATAGAGGTGTTTAGATGCTGACACAAATGTGAAATGAATGAAGACTGTGGGAATCTGTGCGTAGGTGTGCAGTAGCCAGGCTGCTGGGAGTGGAGCGTGACTGATGTGCAGATAGCAGGCTATGTGTGGAGAATGATAAACGTGGTGGGGGGGAGGGAAGAGGAGTGCACTCGTGAAAGGGAACTTGCTTTCCACTGCCTGACTTTGCAGCACACCCCCTCTTTCAAGGTTATCTCCTCTCTCCCCATATTCGATTACACTTGACAGTGATGAGTGCTGCAGCCAGATGAGACACACTTATTTTGCTGAACAATCCCAGAGGACTTTGAAAGACAGAACAATCCCCCAGCCAAGGAACAACTTAGGTCTCCAGGATACAAGCTGGGCATTTTTATTTTTTCTTTAGAAATGGAGATTCAAAGCAGCTGAGGTTATTTGTAGACTGAGGTCAAACCCAGCAAATATCCAGATTGTCAGTTTTAAGGGATGACTTTATATTTATCCAAAAGTCCTGCTGCACCAATATAAAGCATTTGCAGGACCAGTCCTTCCTGGGACTTCTGTTTTTAGTGATCCACTCCAGTCACCATGCACACATGAGGTTCCCCAAGGCTGGCCAAGAGACACAGACACACAGCACGGGGCAGACAAAAGGTTCTGGCAGGCAAGGGCTCAGAGGTGCCTCTGGGAGCCCCTGGCCCTGCCTGCACCCTGACAGGTTTCCTCTGTAGGTTTTGAGTTAGCAAAGGGACATCAATGCCCTCTTTCTCTCTCCCTGGGGCTGTGAAAATTTTGCACAACTGTTGTTGAACTGCCAGGGAAGGATTCTGAAGCCCATTGCCAAGCCCCTTCTGTTATTTTGTGTCTTAGCATTTGAAAATACTCCCCATACAAAAGAACTGGGTAAGCTTTTTTCTCCAAACTTCCTGCTTACATCATTCTGTGAAGGGAGGATGAGCAAGACCAATTAAAGATGTTAAATTCATTGTAATTGTTGGTCACTTTAATGAAAAACCCCATATTCAAACGAAAGTGGCTGTTCCATTTTACTGTGTTCATGACTTTTTTTCCCATGAAAGCATTAATTACTTTGCGAATCAAAATATGTGTACATATTTTGTACATTTATATAAGTGTACATTTGTACACTTGTACATTTTGTACATTTATGTAAGTGAATGTATACACATACAACAGAGGGCAGGTTTAAATTAGCTATTGGGAGGAAATTCCTTGCAGTGAGGGTGCTGGGAGACTGGAACAGGTTGCCCAGAGAAGTTGTGAATGCCCCATACCTGGTAGTGTTCAAGGCCAGGTTGAATGGAGTTCTGAGCAATCTGGTCTAGTGTAAGGTGTCCCTGGCCATGGCAGGGGAGTTGGAAATAGATGATCTTTAAGATCCTTTCCAGCTCAATCGATTCTGTGATTCTGTGAAATTTAGTAAAATTTCTAAATTCTCAAGAATTAATTACACTCCATAGCAATTTGTTTCAGGGGAAACCTACTGTTTATTTTAGTGTTACATTTTATTTTGCACTGGTCAGTTTTCCAGCTACTAACCTCTGGTTATTTTATATCTCGATTTGAGGTGATGAGGGTATTTATAACAAGGATTTAAAACATTATGCTGAAAGAAGGAGACACTAATAGACATTGACCTTTCCAAGGTTCCTATCGTTGTTCAACTGTGACCCTTTTAACATGTTTTACCTGAATTCATTATAGATACATTCTTCATAGACTCTTAGAAAATACTTGAAGTTTCCTGGCAGTATTTCTGTGGCAATGCCTGTTATTTATCCAAGCTGAACTGGAATGTACTGGAGGACCTAATCCTTGTTCTGTTTGGTGCAATAAAAATATTGTCCACATAAAGTTACCATAAACTTTTATACAATCAATGACCAACTGAGCAATGGGATTAGTCTTGCCCTAGACTTTTGCTTTTACCTGTTGGCACACCAAATTTACAAATATCTGCTTCACTGGATTCTTTCTCTCACCATTCTGAGACATAACCCTCACACTGAATGAATTTTAAAATATTCAGTTCAAATCCCATAAAAGGCCAAGGCCAAAGACTTCAGTCACATTACTGCTGAAATCCAAAGTTGAGCCTTGACTGTACTTTCTTTCCCTGCTGCTGCTGAGGTTATTGTTAGCAATAATTTTACTGAGAAAAGAAGGTGGATTAAAAAAAAGCTTGAGAAAGAGAAAGAATGAGTGGTTAAATAGCAGTGTTCTGCAAGATATACTTAGAATCAATCATTTCACTGTTTCCTCAGCCACACCAGTGATCATAAATCCTGTATCTTTCTCCAAGCTCAGTGGTTGTACCAGCCCTTCATCCTGAGAAACTTTGTGTGTCCTGTACAGGACTTCACAGTAGGATTATGGATTCAGGAGAAAGCTCTGCTCAAGGGGGTCGTTTGGTACAGCACACCAGCATGTGCAAAAGGAAAAACAATCCTTGAAGATAAAGAAATGGAAAAGGAGGTAGAAAAAAAAAAGAAGATATTTGTAGCTCATGACAGACATTTTGTTTATTTGGGAGTTCTTCTGCCTTGACTTACTTTCATTTGGTAACTGGAACTGGAATTCCATTGGGCTAATTTGGAATTGACCAATAACATCTGGAAAAACATTTTTCAACCTGGAAGATTCATAGGTAAAAGAGATATGCACACAGAACTGACAAGTATTTTGTTTCTCTAACCTCCCAGTTGCAGGTAAGGTTTAGGCTAAAGCAAAATCTGCAAATGAAGTCATGTTTTCTCTCATGTCAGCTCACTGAGAAAAAAGTTACACTTCTCATAGGAAATGTGATGGTCTTTCTGCCTTCCTCATACAGGGAGGTCCTGACATATAATCACTGCACATTTGCATTTGGTTCAAACTCACCAGACTGCTTCTAGGATATAATGGAGTAAGAGGAGAAGAATCTGTTAGTCAAAAGATCTTATAATGGAAAAACAGTTCCAGAATTTTCCAATGGCCTCAGTGCTCTGGAAAAAAAGCAAAACCAACGCATTAAAAAAACAAAAATCAAACCAACAAATTGAACCAAACCATCTCTAAACACCACAAAACCAAACAGAATAAAGAGAAGCCAAACATTTGCCATGTCAGCATTGGTTAAAACAAATGGGTACAGAAATAGGGATGCAGTTACTAGATGCTGTGGTTACAGGAGCCACTCTACTACTGAAGAAACAAGTCATGAGCTACACACCTCTGCTCTATATCTGCACCTTGCACTGGCTGTTAGAAGCAATGAGTGATAGATTCCAGAACCTTCTTTTGAATATTGAATTCCAGAAGCATTAATCATTGCCTTCAAGAAGCAAGACCTGGTGTTTTTTTGTGGTGAGAGGAAGATGCTACTGTTAAGTTTGCCCCTGGGATGCTGTGAAGATCTGCCTTCTTGAACAACCAAGATGTTTCACATTGTACAGTGACCAAAAATTAGTGGGAGCAATAAACCCAAATCTCCTGACAGCTGGTAAGTAGCAATTGTAAGGAGGAGCTTCTGAGCAAGCCCACCCTGGCTGGGATGCATGGTAGGAACTCAAAAGCAGCACTTCAATAACTGCAGCCAGTTATCCTTCTCTATCCCTTGACACTTTTGGGTATTTTGCAAGCCAAGGCATGGGGTATGGCTAAACATTGGCCATCTCCCTACCTCAGGCTGGCAAGGTAATGATGCAGAGTATGGGTAATACCACAGTTCACCTCTGTATCCACATCAGAGATGAAAGATCCAGTCCTCTGGGCAACCAAATCAGCCCAAACCTGACTACTCAGAGGCATTTCCAACTGACAAATACATCAGAGATCTCTCTCTATCCTACAGCATTCTTGGACAAAGGACAAAATATGTTTCAAAATGCAGGGCTAAATTTATATATGCAATGCAATACTGCAGATATAATCGACTATTGGACCATGATATACACTTTTGTGTTGGTCTTTCCACAGACAGGATCCTAAAAACAACGTTTAAATGCTTTAAATGGTGATATCACTAAAGCTTTAAAACTCTGAGTGGTTCTATATATTAAATATACAGATACATGTGGATAATTTTATAACAATAATTACCTCTCTTTATAACTGAAATGGTTTGACATCAATGAAACTCCAAAACTGTGTGTGGTTTTATATAGTAAATATATGGATACATATGGATGATTTTATAACCATAGTTACATATCTTTATAATTGCATTGGTTTGTGTACACACACAAAAAACAGGTTATGTTTAATAGTCTTTCTCCCAAATTATCAAAGGTGAAACAGAAAACATAGTTTTTCACATTCATGTGAGCAGTTTGGGGCAGTTCTTACACTCTTTTCTTCTGGAGCTCTAGCTATAGCATCCAAGCACCAGGAGAGTAGCAGGTACTGCAGATTGACTGCAATCAGAGCCTTGTTCCCTTTTAAGAGAATTCAGTGGATGTTCCAAATGGAAAGATTTTGGCTTAACTTGGTTTCATACCTATATTCACAAACAATGCTGCCTCAATCACTTTCAGTCTGAAGTGTGCATGACTAACTGGTAATTTCCTGCATTTGTGACATTCCATGATCTTGCTTGATGCTGCCAAAGTTTGTGACTGCACAGAAAAGCAGTGGCAGGTTGAGAGTGAATGACCCCTGGTAAGTTATTTTGAAATTGCCAGACTTTGCTCTGCAAGTTTAGTCTCTCATAGCAACGTGGGCAGCATATTCTGTGCTGGCTTCATTAAAAGAAAACGATTCCGTCTTTCAGTTAAAAAAAAAGAAAAGCTGTAACTGTTGAAGCAGCATGCACCTAATAAGAGACTTCTAAATCTGGCTCCATCATTTCAGTCTGTGGACTAGCAAAACGGAGCTTGCAGAATCCTTCTCAAGTAAGTATTTCTTTCTCTTTACTGCACAGGGTTTTTGTCTTTTTTTTTTTAATTTAAAATTCATGACAGGTAGTAAAGGAGTCTTCAGCCTTGAATTAGTGGTGCTGCAATATGACAACTGGATGCCTGCTTTAAATATGAATTAACATGCTCTGTTGTTTCATTTGGCAGACATTACTGTCTTTAAAAGGAAATAGTTAATACATTAAGGTACAAGACAGCAAATTATATGGATGGAGCTTCCTAAAGCTGCAGTACTGGAAAGCTAATGAAATGATTTATAATTGACTGTCATGATAGGGTTTTTTTAAATGAGTTATGTATCTTTTGTTTGCATAATGCACATCATGGAACATGTCTATTTGATCTCATCAAAACTGGAATATGTATTCTGAATATGCTACTGGCCATTAAGTATGAAATTATCAAAATAATTTATATCTTCAAGAAAGGAAAAATTCAGGAAGTGGCATTAATATTAATAAAGTTAATATGTACACATTAAACCTAGCTCTGATTTGTATTAAATGATGAAGGAAAATATATGTAGTGCATTACTTTGTCTAATTATACAAAGTATTAGTCAAACATTGATAAACCCAACAGAGTAGAAATGAAAAAATTGTTTCTATGAGAAACAACAGAAATGCATAACATTTGCCAAAACAAACAGCACTTACTTTAGCATGCATTCTGCAAGAGTATTTAAACAGCTCTGATGGACATGTCTCTTTAATATAATGAATGAGGTGGGACTATGGCTGTGGAAGGAAAATAAATAACAATATTTTGCTTTGTGTTTAAATTGCAAGTGTTGTAATAGAAAGGGGTTAGGAACAGGCAATGCAAAGGGCTACTTTTACATTTGGTATGCAAACACACACATATCCAAATGCAAACGGACCTTTTTTTTTTTTTGCTCTTATTTAGTCATACCTGCTTATCACCAGTTCCTGTGACATGCAACTCTGATTGCAAACATGCAGGTTTACAGCCCTCAGCAGAAATATATTATAGCTGCATCTGAGGCATTGCAGCACCAGAACCAGTATTCTGGAAACATTTAGCACAAGCATACATATACCTCCAAGTAATATTATTTGTCATAGTTTTTTATGTAGGGAAAATTGTGCTGCAAAAATTTCACACTGTTTAGTTAACTTCTGCAGAAAACTACATAAATATTTCCCCCCGCTCAAGTTATCCATCCCTCAACAACCCATGGTAACAGCAGTCAAGATTAAAATTGCCACTTATTACTATTAAATTACTATTAAATCACTTATTTCTCTCAGTTATTTTCAAATTACTCAGAACAACAAATTTTAAAACATACTTCCATTCCAACTCATTTATATGCAAGGCAAGCTTTTTTTTAAGCAAACTTTTTCAGGACATATTGAAGCATGGAACTGGAACAAGCATTTCCTTATTTACTGTGTAACAGACATAGATGTTTTTGGCAGATTATGTATATGCAGAGATAAAGAATTGAAACAGAGATAACAAAATTACTGTGTTCCAGGTATGGTGAACAATAATATATCCTTCCTTTTGCAAGCAGCATTAAGCTTCCCAAGCGCCAGCTCTGAAAAGCCTAATAAATTAGAAGCCAGTAATGGAGAGCTTTATTCTGACATTTCACATCCCTTCCCAAAATCTCAGGAAGGTACAGCATAGTAATAACAAGACCAGCAAATAGTGATATTTATGGTACCATCCCCACAAGACTAAAGGAGACTTCAGTGAGCAGAAATGCCACTAACAAGCTTAGGCCATTCCCACAGCTGTTGCACTTTCTCAACTAGAGGAAGCAATCCTTGAAAACTGTTTCTGAGACAGACTGGGAGGGTGAGGAAGAGACAGAGAACTGCCTTTGGGAAGCCTTCAAAGGGTAATGGTGGCTTCATGATTGAGGGGATTGCCCAGGTAAAAAGTCTTATTCCTTCCTTATACTTTGTGATTTCATAATCCTGCAAAAAATGATCCTAATGAAATCCAACAAGCCTAGTACAGGTCTATTGCTCTTACAAAATCAAAGCCCTTATGTGGGGGATCAGGATTTGACCCACTACAAAGAACTGTGTATTTTTGTATTATGCTTTGGAATAACTTGGTCTAACTCATAATTCACTGATTTAGATAAACTCATTGGATGGGAAAAAAAAAAGAAGAGAGAGAATATCATAGCAACATCTTATTCCTTTGTGGTTTATGCACTTAACAAAGACTTACCTTCCAGTCTTAAACTCCCCACTATGTTTAACATTTAATTAGTAGAATTGCATATTCCTGCAGATATAAAAGAAAGATGACAAGAAAAACACTGCTGTACTGAAAGATCTCTTCAATACTCCTTGAAGCATCAATGGGAAGGACTTTGGGTAGCCTTAGCTCGCCGCTTATGTGGTATCAGATCAGAAAGGAATATTATATGGCTTCAGAGACAGCAAGGCCTTGCAGATTGTGGCATCCAGCATAAATTAGGAATGAATTAAATTAAAATAAACTGGTATATAAAATATATTCATTTTAAAATATAATTAATAAGTGGGAAATATTTTCATTCCACCTGAAGAAAAAGGCATTGTATTTTTATCCTAAGCCTGATTTTGCATGAGAAAATAATTCCATTCCTCTCATTCTTCCTCTCTACTGTCTTAAATTTTCTCATGCTTTTTTCCCCTCTTCTTAATGATGGTAATGATGATAATAATAATGATGATTACTATGATCACAATAATTATTATGATTATTATTATGATAATTATTATTATTGTGAAAAAAGAAGAGTGAAAAGAGAGAGGAAAATGAGGGAAATGGTGTACCTAATTTGGAAAGCCCCATGACACCGCCAGACTTCCTTAAAGAAGGACATGTTTAAAGACTAGGCTCAAAGGATTCAACATTTTCCTAAAATAATACACATTTTCAAGGAGCAGTGGAAGAAACTAAGCCTCCTCATCTGTGTATTCTCAGAAGGATCAATTATTTTATGTCTTTTCACCAAGCAACTGCAAAGTGAACTGGAGACACAGAATCAGGTGCTAGTGTAATGCAGATGACCTACAGCTCTACCCATCCCACAGCACGGCCACAAAAACGGTACAGCGTGTGAAGAAGAGCTCATGGAGCAGCTGGCTAAAGCAGAAACTGAGCAAGAAAAAGATGATGTTGGCAGAGGATAGAGAGCATTTTGAGGACTCATTCTCAGTCAAGGTACGCAGCCGCGGTTGGTCGCTTAAACACAAATCTGATATACAACTGTATTCTGATATAACTGTTATTCGCAGGTGCTATTAACTCCTTCTAGCTAGGAAGATCTGTCTCTCTTGGATGAGGACAAAAATTTATCAGGCAGTGATATCACAAGCTTTTTAGTGCTAAGAAGTTCCAACATGAAGGAAAAGCTGTAGTGTTTATGCTTTTAAGCTTGGCCTAACTAGACCACTAATCCACTGTAGATCAGCCTCATATTATTTTATATTCCTCTCTTCCAAGCAGTCCATTTTTTGGACTGTGGATAAATAAAAGATCACTTAAAACACTTGGAAAAAAATACAGTCTGCAGCTTCCTTTTTCTGGCTTTTCTCAGCAAGAGTAAAATTTCTCTTCATGGGAGAGAAAAAGACCTTTGGTAATTAAGGGTAGCCAAATGTCATTAGCTGTTGCCACAAGTGCCTTGTGTATATCTTTGAAAAACTTCAAAGATGTGCACAGTAATGTGTGTCCATGGTGCCATTTTATACTGCTAGGGAGCAGCCAACACAACAGCCAGCATCTTACAACTGATTCTAATTTGGCTGCTTGCTCAGTAATGGAAGGTGCTCTGACAGGATGTTATTGAGTGCAGTAAGGGCCTGTGTCCAATAGAATGTTGTGCTGGAACTGAAAAAAAATTGGTATAGTAAAACATTTTGTGCTTGCATTTTTCCCTTAAAGTTTTCATTTATTTTTAAACCTATAAATATAGCTTGCATTTTAGTTGGGTGTCTGTCTCTAATTTTACTGCAGCTGTAGCATTTGCCAGAGAGCAATGACTCTGTTTTCAGGGTGGTGCAGCATTTATACCAAAAAACCATCTCTTCTCTAATGCTCAGCACTTCTTACAGGCCAATCACAGCTCTTTCTGGTATGCAGCTATAAATTAAATGAATCAGACTTATGGATGTTGACGAGAAAGATGACACAGCAATTTGTTGCCTTTAGTTTAGTCACCCTGTAGTTGTAAAACAGATAAATGTTTTACTCATCATGGTGGAGAGGTTGATTAATGAGAATTTAGAGCAATTTAGATCCATTATATCTGTGGATTTAGATTCAAGGCTGAATGCAGTCACTGTCCACCACACAGATTCCTGCACAGAAACAGAAGTCTCTGTTCTTTAGGGCACCACAGTAGCTTTTCACCTCCTTTTCATGCCAACAAAACCTACCATTTCTTAAGAATCCAGAGTGATTTAATGGTGGCAGTACTGGTCCAATTTTCTGTTTTTCATACCATGTTACAAATCTACCAACAACTGATTGGTAGATTCTAACTTGTTCCCATAAGAAGTCATGCATTAAAATAAAAGAACTGAATTTTCATTCTACTGGTCCTGAAGATAGCTAGATCTTACAGACTGAGAGCAAATGTCTGCTTAAATTCTCCTTAGGGCTGAAACACTTTCAAGCAGAATCTAGTAAGGTAAAAAGCAATGCATACAACACTGACTATATCTCCACTCCATTTGAAATTTTTTGTTCTAAAAGGAAATAGAAATAGTGAAAGTAATATTTAGTGAAATTGGATTTTTTGCTGTGCGAGGCCTAGCATCCTAGAAATAGATAATTATTAACTTGAAAATGTGGTAGAATTTCTGGAGAACAACTTTATAGAATAATGCTGAGAAGAATTTAGGAAATGCTGTCTTGATGAGGAAACTGGTGTAGGCAACCTTATATTAAAAGCAAATTTGTATTTGACAACCATTACAGAAAAAAAAGAGAAAAGGAAACCATCTGTTGGAAGAAAACCCAGTGAGGAACATCTGTATTATTTAAAGGGGTAAACTGAAGTGCAAAACTGAAAGGTCCATAAAACACTTCAAAATTAACTGCATTAAGTGTGAAGAGGACTGGATAAGATGTGGTAAAATTTTCATTTAAGGCAGAAGGGAAGAGTACATCTGAGCAAGAATGGGCACTGGGAGAGTTGGGATATAACTATTTTAAGAGTGGAGTATCTGCTGAGGGATGTACATATCTTTAGGGCAAACTGAGAACCTTGAACAGAATGCCATTTCTACAAATTCTACTGAGTCTGACCCTGGTGCTTAGGCAATATTTCTGAAGAATTGAAAAGTTGAATGAAAACTAGGAATGCAAATACAGGAAATACACACTGTTACAATGGAAAACTCATTCTTTGCTTCAGCAGGAGCAGCACAGACAACAGTGTTATTATTAATCCAAAATCTTGGAGTCTACCCACTGACTCTAAAAGGCTCTGGAACCAGACACATTTGCAATTAAAATAAACCTCAATACTGTTTAAAAATCAAATTTACTTTTTTGTTTTAATAATAACTTTAAAGTTTCTTATGAATCTCAAATGTAAAAAACCTTTATACATATTTGGGTTTTTTTATTGTAGATAATCTGCTGAAGATATTCTTGTTCATGTATCAAGACATACTTTTAGATACAGAAAAACTTAGTACTGAAATTGTTGAATATTGTCTACTTTGGCCCAAAAATGATCATATCTTCCAGAGCTCTACACAAAAAACTTCTAGTTGTCATAACAACATCCTGCAGCAGATACAAGATAGCTTGTACTTGCTTTTAATACAATTAGCAAAAGTTAACATCTCCTGAAGATTAAAAAACAGGCATATTATTTGAAAGGGAGGGTGGACTTAATTTTCTTTTTCATTTTTAATTCCCACAAAATTCAGCTATTAATTTAGACTCTTCAGTCAATAGTCTGTAGAAATATTCCATTGCATCAAGTCATATTTGCAGGCAGCTCTGTTATGCTCCAAGTTTATACAAAATATGCAGGTTTCTAATAATGTCTTTGTAAAGTGACACTCAGAATATAAAGAAGCCTAAATTTAGAAAAATATTGATGTTTTCCTAAGGAACAAGTTTACTAGACAAATTCCTGAGTGCTTCATTCTTGTCAAAAGCAATACTAAGTCATTATGAAAGTCCCATTTAAGCTATGATCCTAACTATCATTCCTTTATAAGTGTTCCAGATTCAACAGTCAGTTTACCAGGAAAGGATCAGTGTCACTCTGTTTATGTTTTTATATCAACACTAAAATAGAATAGAACATCTTAGCCATTGCAACACACAAAATTACAAACCGCATCCACTTGTGTCCCTAGAAATGTTTCACTTATGAGCGAGTCTTGATGGTATCTGGAGTTGTCCCCTTGATCAGGGTCACATTACGCAAGATTGGGTATCACAGAAATGCACAGAAAAATACAGTCTTTTCCTAATTTAAAGAATACAGTCCTTTCCTAATTTAAAGGCCAGTTAATGGCAGCTACAGACCAAAGTGCAGGTGTTGATCAAAGGTCAACAAACTAGACAATGGCAGAGCTGCTGATAAAGGACAATCTTACTTACAGTGAAGTTTGTTACTTAAGTCAGACAGTTTTCACTTGATTTGAACAGACATACTGTTTTATTCCAAGAATGGTGCCCACCATTTCTAGAGTAGGGCAAATTAATGCATAGCTTTTTCTCTTAAGATTATTTTAATGTTAATATGACTGGTTTTAGAAGAACTTAGTAATCTGGCAAGCATCCACCTAGCTGAGGCATAATGTAGTAATAAATAACAGAAGAATTTGAGCTCTCTGAAGTTATTTATTTCAAGAGTACAGCCCAGACTACTTTAGCAAAGTATTGCTATTCACAGACACACCTGCTTGCATTGGAACAGGAAATTCCCTATATCCACAATGTCTTCAAATTTAAATATATAAGGCAAAATAACTTTAACACTTCAAAAAATAAGTCAATTAACATATGGAAAATAAATCATGAACATCAATTATTAAAAAGTTCAAGATATCAAACATTCAGATTTTTAAGCATATTTTGTTTTAATAGTCAGATTCTCTATTTGTACACATAATGGAAATAATTTCTGCAGGTCTGCTAGTCTCTAGAGAATGTTTTGGTGAATTTACTCAAGAGAGAACACTGAATAGTTACTGTTACTACAAACTTTGATAGCACCTATTCTGACCAAGATTCAAAGTGATTAATGTGAAAAGATCTGTATCATTTAAGTAAGAAGAATTATTTTTCATTTTGCAGCTGTGACAATTTTTTTCTTAATAACCAGGTATGTCTGTGTCATATGTCTAGAGTTATTAAGCAGAAATCACCTGAAAAATGAGAAGCAGAAGTATAAGCAGTATGACACCCACAAATGTTATGTACCTTACCTAAATTACCTATAACCATTTATCTATGTCTATACCTATACATATATTTTACTGCTATGCAAATAAAATCTCTCTGAACAAAAGAGCTCTTTTCTGACAATAAAAGAGAATTATATGATCCATTTTTATTAGCTGTAACACAGACTTTTTAAATTCATACCTCAAAATTTGCACATAAGCAATGGATAGCTGAATTTATGCTTGTAGTTAACATAGCTTTATTCATGTACAAGGGAGCCCAATCTCTCATGAATAAAAAAGCTCTTGTCCAAATAGGTACGAGTCATTACAGGTTCTGGCTCAACAATGAGGCTTTCTTTGTTTCCGAAGCAGGCATTATTAATAAAGTCCATTAAAACTGCAGGACCCACACTTTGCCAAGCTCTAATGGATCTGGAAGGCAAAAGAACTAAGATGGATTAGCATAGATCCTATGTATTTCAGAATCCTGTTTGCTTCAAGAGCTACACTAAGTTCGTACAAGTCTGTATTGGACATACTGAAAAATCCCTGAATTCTGGCTTTGCAAAAAGAGAGTAGTGTTGTATTGTTCCCTGACTGCATTGAAAAGGTCATGAAAATCTTTTTGTTGACAATTGAAAGCATTTGCCAGCCCTTTAGTGTTAGCATTCACATTCAAGTGAAAGAGGCATAAATTCATCTAAAACAAGACAGTGTGAACAAGATTTATGTATTTTTATCCACATTATCTCTGTGATCAGGATAATGTTTGTAGTGTGCAATGGAATGGCACAGTCCCATAGAAATATGGAAGCATTTCAAAAAGTAATTCCACTAAAAGCAATTGATTTCTGATGTGTTAAAAGGATCTTCATGTTCCCCTGTTATTTGCAAAATTAATGTACTTACTATGTTAATTTGAAAGATTTGCAACACTTCAGCAGCTTTTATGAACTATGATTTAAATGAGTGTTGGAATTACCAAAGTGGAGACAATAAATTCTAGGCAGTAAGTAAAGTGCCTTGTAATGAGGGACCTAAATGTCTGCTTCAAAAGCACATGTAACTACATTTCAGCTCAAGCTGCTGTTGACCTGTCAGCTGTGCACGATATTTTTAAATGTGCTCTTGTGTTTAAGGGAGGTCACTCAGTTTTCTGCTTGTGAGTCTCTTCTCTTCTCTTCTCTTTCTCCACTTGCTACATTGGACAGTGATGTAAGCAGAGTCTGAAACCAACCACACAAAAAGGGGTAAATCACTTCCTTTCACCCTTATGCGAAAGTAAGGAGCTGCAAAAAAACCAAAAATCACGCTTTCAAATTTATCATTCAGCCATTCCTCTGGTCATTTCCTGTGGCTACACATCATTGGGACACTACAAATATCCACACTGATTATAAAGTCAGACTATAGTCTTTAATCTCACTTAAACTATTTCTTAGGTTCCTGCATATACAAACCAAAAATAGAAATTCTTCACTTCACAGTTCAGACTTGCCTGTCTATAAAGACAGTGAAAAATGAGAAGAACTTCATGTACAAGGTACTGAAAGACCTTATCTTTACTACTCCAAGCTCATTGACAATGTTGAAATATTATACCTTTCTTTGGATCCTAACCTTTAGAAATTATTTTAGAATTAAAGTTATGGCAAAAAACAAGCAGGTAGCAAGTGTGAATCATGTTTGGTTTGCTTTTCTAGCAGATCTAGCAGATTTGTCACTAACTTTTTTAATAGAAGAGCAAACACTAGTAGCATTAGAACAATATAGCATGACCTTCTCTACTATTGGATTTTAAAAAGCCCTGAAACAGAACCAACCCAGACTTTACTTAGTGAGAATTGATGTGCATCATGGTAGTTTGATTTCCAGTTCAACAAACAGGGATATATCATATGTTGCTTTGGGTCAATGAAAGCCTATGCTCATCCACTGAACACTCAATACCCTGGAAAATTTGCATGTCCTATAGATTCTGTTCATTAGTATGGTTAATTAAAATGATGAGAATTTGCTATTGAATTAATGATTAAACATATGGATGATTTGGGGTGCATATGGGACAAAACGTGGTGGGTGTATTGTTATGCTTTCCAAAGACACGCCTTTTGTCTTACAAGTTAGAGGAGGATTTATGGAAATCCCTCTTTCAGTGCCAGTATTTGACACACAGACATGAAAGTAAATGGAGTTGCTGTCGAAAGGCTCCATTTCCCCAGTGAAGCCAGAGGGTGCTGTGCCTGGAAGACCAGCCAAGCAAGAGGGGGTTGGCAGGGTGAATGAAGAAAGAGCATGCAGTGCATGCACCACTGCATGTGCACCAGGAGTAGGAACTGATGCGGAGAGGAGCCTCTCATTTGACAATGAACAGTTACTCAAAACGCTGCAGCTCCAGCGAGGACAGCTTTGAGTTACAGGGCAGCACAAGGTCAGAAGCTAAAAGCTTTGTTAAAAGCAAAAATAAGGATGAAGGCTATCGATCCCATCGATCAAAGCACTGTCAGAAAGGGGGTGAAAAAACTCACGGACTGGAATACTCTTCCCTGTATCCAGCAGAAGCGGGAAACACAAGCCAAAAGCTCCAGAGGCAGAAGACCCACAAGAAAAGCAATTCCTCTACATCTGACTTGAGCTTGGTGAGTCAAGGATCATCAAGTTCATTGTCTGTTGTGGAAGAAAAAATAGAAGCTAAACTCAAATTCTCTCAATTTATTAATGAAGTTACTTTCAGAGTGCTTGATCCCATGAGCCTGAGGGCATACCGAGCTGCTAAACTGAAAAATACTTTTCCATCCAGTGTAAGAAGCCTAGATGATTTTCATATTAAGAGAAAGTCTCCTGAAAACTGGAAAGAAAAGATTCTAGATGGGAAGACTCATGAAGAAGTAGACTTAGAGACTCTGAGAAGTGATAACATCGTGGCTGGAGCACGACCACACAAATTAGAGAAATCGTTGTCCCTGGATACAAGTCCCTCTCTCAGGTCATTTGATAATGGTGTCTCATACAGAACAAGACCTGGCTTGCCAGTAGAAATTATGATTTCTCAAAGCAAAGGAATGCCAGCCACAAAATCTGCATCTCTTCCTAGAAGTACAAGCATGGTGAGCTCTCTCAAATATTTTCTTTGGGTGATATATGACAAGGGCTTATGCATTGGCATGACTATTTGAAAAGTGTTTCTGTCTTCCTGGGTGGGCTCTTACCATACAAACAAATTTTTCTCCAGGGTGGGAACAAAGAGGGAATGTTTATTTTTAGTAGCTCAAGAACCAGCTGTAGAAGGTATGGGAGGAAGGAAAAACAGAATAAAATTCCCTAATACTCTTAGTTTGATGTCTGGAAGATGGCTTTACAAGGTCAAACAAGATGGTTATTCCTTCATTGCAATGAAGCACGTGTATAACCAGGTCAGCTTGATATGAGCAGTCAAGGCACCCTCAGAAAAGGGTGAAGAGAGCACTGTGACAGACCACTCAGGTATTCAAGGTCAGTAGTTTAGAACTTGCTTAGGTATCTCTACACCAAACAAGAATGCTCAGTTATTGTGTTTAAATACTACTGAGGGCTCTGACATACCAAAAGTGTTGCTAATGTTTGTGTGTCTGGAATTAATACATACCAGTTAATACATTTATACATATCAGTTGATAATTTCTATTTTGATGTGCTAAAAACAGCCCAAGCAACCACAAAACCTTAAGAACTGGGAAAAAAAAAAAAAACCCAACCAAAAAAAACCCAAACCACCAAAAAAAAGGCTGAAGCTTTCTTCTATGGTCTGGTAAAAAATATTTATGTTTTTAATTTTTTCTTACGAGATTCTTTCTTTGGATGAGGAAGAGGTATTTATGCCTGTGAAGGAGAGCAAAGGGAAATTGTTGTTTGCTAGCATGGCACAGTGTGGAATTCTGAACTGCCAAACCTTGCACTGATATAATATGTTAGTATGTCTCCAGAGTGGTATTTGCAATTCCACTAAAACAATAAAGGTCCAGGAACTATTGCTTAAGACTATACACATGCACACAGATGTTGCTAAACTGGGAGCTATTACAACTGCATTATTCTTTAAAAAGTCTATTCAAGTTTAAAAACAAAGAAACAAAAAGTTATTTTATTTCACAGAGGACTGCAGCAAATAAGAAAACATCCCGGTCTTAAGAATTTTATTCAAACTTCAGCAACCTGAGCTTAGGATTTTATGTCCTTGGATGTTTTAATTGCCACCTATCAAAAATATCTGGAGGGAGAAGAGGTGAAAGAAGAGAGAATTTGCACACTGTGTTGTGTGCACATTGAAAGCTGTCCTACAAAGGGCTGAAGAGGCTTCAGTCTGAGCCCATGGCAGGATGTGCTGTTTTCAAATTTCAATTAAGCATCTGTCAGAGCATCTTTTCCAGTGGACTTGATTGTATGTACAGATTGAAACTTCCAGCCGATTGAGTGCTGACTGACTGAGCACGGCCAGTGCTCTGTAATTCCACACAGTTAGTGTAGCCATCAGCCTGCTCCAGCTGAAGCATCAGTCTGTTCTAAGCCTAGTCATTTAAATTAAACACAGTAGTTACCTGACATTTTACCTCAACAAACAATGCCTCCAACTGCAGAGCTCAACATGAGAAAATAAAGGAGTGGCAGGCCAAAATACAAGAGCAAAACATGTTCAGCCTCATCTACAGATTCATGTCTCCTACATGCAAAAACTTTGACTTCAGTGTAATTTATTTAGTGCCAAGTCCTCACCTGAAGCATGCCTAGCAAGGAGCAAAAGGATAACTGTATAGCCTTGGGTGTCATTATTGTAAAGATAGTTTAAAAGTTCTTGGTTATGTAATGTTCATTTGAATGCTCATAGAGAACATTGCTTAACTGTTCCATGTTTTAGTTGCCAAGTTATTATTGGTGTGCAGAAGATAATCTCTGAGAGAAAGAAATTATAAGATGACACTGATTTAAATATAAAAACTGGATAGCAGAGGTATAAGAACACATCCTGAAGAGCGTGAAAGAACATGTCTGAACGTTTGAGATTAAAAAAGCTGCACCTAATAAAAAAATGTGTGACTCAGAAGATGAATGCTGTGACATTGCCCCCTGTCTATTATGTTTTCTGAAGACCCCTGAGGTGTCCACAACTGCCTCTGTACTACTGTTGATTGGATCCAGACCCACTAAAGTGATTTTCAACTTTTAGTCTTCTCAGAACTGGTCAAAATGTTCTATTTCTGCAGCAAGTGTTTACTGGTTTGCAAACAGGGGCTGCTGAAATGAAATCTCACAAAAACCCAACAGTCACTGTGGAGTTATGCAGAGGAATTTCTGGACAGCTAGCAGAAAAAAAAAGATACTTCATTGTGTGATTGAAGTTAAAGGGATTTGTGATAGGTAGAAAGCAATTCCAAAATACGATGGACATGACCTTGGTGCGGTCTAAATATTTTAGTAACCTGGCCAGCAGGATAAAATAATTTTTCATTTCTATGTATTGGTCTAAATTTGAAGTCACTGGACAAACAAGCAGGAAAGGAAAATTATAAATTAAATGAAAGAAAACCTCTGAACCCACACCAATGTAGTGGAAGGTTTGCAACTTGAGACTATGTCACACTTCCAGACTGAAATGATATGACCAGTTCAGTGGGCTGAAAAATGCAGGAAATTTCTGAAAAGGGTTGGACACAATGGAAAGTTTGTAAGAACTGGAAAGGCATGCTTGTCAGAGTCTGTCAAAGGACAGATCAATACAGAGAGAAATATGGATGAATCCGAACAATATGTATATTTTTCTTAGGGTACGTTTCAAAGAAAACCAGGTATGAAAGGCCTGTGTCTTTTAATACATATTTTATCTCAAATACATTTGTTCCAAGTAACCAGTACCTTCAGGAAAGCTTTATATACCACTATTACTGTTCCAGGAAGAAAATACTGGTTAAAATTTAATTCTTAAATAATCATACAGGAGTGTGACTTCAGACCTGTGTAAGTCTGCAACACCTTAGGATTTGAATCAACCTGAAAATTACATTTCAGTAACTTCAGGAATACATGAATGAGGATCAAATTTCCAGCTATGTCTCATCTTTACATACCTACTTTTACCTACACAAGGAACCATATAACACAACATTAGACACTGACTTTTCTTGGTCATTGGAAATCAATTTCTTTCTTAGAAGAGCTTTATCTTTTCCATCTTACATTTAACTGCTGGTAGTACATATTCTGTGTGCAAGAGGTCTTAGAAACAATTTTTGACCTCACCATTGCAACAATATGTATACATAACCTCAGGAATTGCGCATTTCTCATCTCAGAACATTTATTTTTATCACACAAAATAAATACAAGCAAACCTGATCAATACAAGTGACTTACTAATCTGCAGAGGCTGTCTTAGAAAACAAGCTTGGGTTGGGATAATGTCATTTCTACATTTTGGAAATTAAGATTTCACATACTGTAAACTAAGATGGAATAAGGCAGGTGGTGAGAGGCAGAAACGTGGCCATGCTCCATATGAATTCACCGTGCTTATGGAGCCATATACTCCTCATAATCCTCACAGTCATTCCCTAGACACCCTATTATATTTGGATCACAGAATATTCTGCGTTGGAAGGGATCCACAAGGATTATCAAGTCCAGCTTATCAAGTCCAGCTCTTAAGTGAAGGCTCACACAGAGATCAGACCTGTAACTTTGGTATTATCAGCACCAGGCTCTGGCCAACTGAGCTAAGGATGTTAAGGAGTGGAAGGAAACTTAAAGGCCATCTAGTCCCAATTCCCCCAACCATGGACAGGGACACCTTTCACTAAACCACGGTGCTCAAGACCTTGCCCAACCAGGCCTTGAACACTGCCAGGGTTGAGGCATTGACAGCCTCCAGGGGCAACCCGTTCCAATGTCTCACCACCCTCACAGTGAAGTTCTTCCTAATATCTAACATAAATTTCCACTCTTTTGGTTTGTACCTTGTATTTCTTGTACCATCACTGTAGTTCACAATGAGTCCCTCTCCAGCTTTCCTGTAGCCCCTTCAGTTGCTGTAAGGTTGCTGTGGGCTTTCCATGCAACCTTCTCCAGGCTAAACAGCCCCAGTTTCCCCAGCCTGTCTTTGTAGAAAAAGGTGCTGCAGCCCTTTTTCCATCTTCATGGGCCCCTCTGGCCTTGCTCCAACAGTTCTATATTCTTGTTACGGGCACACCAGAGCTGGATGCAGCACTCTGGTGGGGTTCCACAAGGGCAGAACAGAGGCGCAGAATCCCCCCCTTGACCTGCTGCCCACACTCCTCTGGATGCAGCTCAGGACATGGTTGTTTTTCTGGGCTGTGAGCACACTTTCCCACTCATATTGAGTTTTTATCAACCATCACCCCCAAACCTTTCTCACAGGGCTGCTCTCAATCAGTTCTCTGCTCAGCCTGCAGGTGTGCCTGGGATTGCTCTGATCCAGATGTAGGACCATGCATTTCTCTTTGCTGAACTTCAAGTCTGAGAATAATTTACTGGGCCTGCAAAGCTGCACCAGTGAAGATAGATGCAATGGCAATTGCTTATTTCCTAGACATCACCTGGCTCAGGCTGGTGCTTCAGCCACCTGGAGAGTCACTGTGCTCTCATACTCCCTCCTGTGTGATTTAGTCTCAAGGGCCAAACTTTGACCCCATACTGGCAACTCAATTCCCCCCTGTAGCCTTAGCAAAACCAGCTGAAAACAAAGTATTCATTCTTACTGTTATTTAAAGCAATGTATGCCCTAAAGGATTTAATTTCTATAGCCTTTGAGACAGAAGGGGGCAATTGCCTGCTACAAAGGATGACATCCTTATAAAATGCAGATGAATGAAGCACAAGGTAGAATAACACCCTTTTTCATTCCTATTATAAGTCATTGTTACAATAGGTATTGTAAAGAAGAAATACAACCAGAGTAGACATTTACACAGGATATTGAGAAGATTCAAAGATTCATGTTTATCTCTAATCCAGGTAGGCTGCTTAATTCCTGAGGAACCCTATAGGTAGCCAGTGAAGCACAGTGTCACAGACATTAACACAAACAAGGAAAATTGTAATAATTCCTGCTCTATTGCTATTTGTTGTCCACGAGGATTCCTACTGATCATTGTAGGCTCTCTTGTCTCGCAGACATCTCTTTGTGAAAAATCTTTCTTTAGGATTTTTCCTTCTGAGAAGCTGTGGCCTCAGAGCCAGATGTAAACAATAGGTTATCTGCTGCTGTGGAATGCAACAGGTCGGTCTGGATTGGCCCATCTTGGATGTTTATGATTAATGGCCAATCCAGAACTGAGCTCTCTCAGACAGAGTCCGAGAGATCTGCCTTGTTATCATTCTTTTCTTTCTTAGCTTAGCAGCTTCTGGAAACCTCTCCCTTTTTTTCTTTTTAGTATAGTTATAGTATGTGTATATATCATAAAATAATAAATCAAGCCTTCTAATCATGGAGTCAATGTTCTCGACTCTTCCCTCATCCTGAAAACCCTTGTGACCGCCGTCACACTCTTGCAAGACAAATGTCTGAGCACAGGGATGGCTTCCTGAAGGTGCACAGGCATCTTTAGAAATCACAGCCTCACACACCTGAACTTCACAGGCATGAAGGGTTTTGATCCCCATATGGGCCATTCTCTTCAGAACTGAACTCAAAGATCCTTGTGGTGCCCTTCCAACTCAGAATACTCTGTGAAAACTAGAAAATCTCTAAGCATAGAGGAAGACTGTCGTGCAAAAGCTGTGGTAGAATTCCACAGCAGTAGAAAATGCTACCAATCTCCCATTCTAAAGTTTCTAGGGCAGTTTCTAGGTTCTCATTTTCTAGGGCACCTGAGTACTAACAGAATCTTGCTGAAAGAGCAGACAAGATTTTGTTGCTCTAGGTCAAAACTCTTTTATACAAGGTTTTGAGTCCTCTTTCAGCCCTTCCAGCCTGCCATCATGATGTAAAAATAGGCATTTGCTTTGTTCTTGGATGAATACCAAATCTTTCATTTCTATTTACAGTACAGTGATGTTTACAAGTAAGATTTGGGTTCAAATGCATTACAATGGAAAGCATATATTGTTTCACTGACTCATGCATCCAATATGCTAAAAAATAAATAGCAAGAGGTGGGACCAGAAGGAAAGGGTAATGAGATGCTTTGCCCAGGTCAGTGATCAAGCCAGGAGCCAAACACCTGAAAAGTCTCCCAGTGTCCTACTTTCTGGTCTGTTCCTGCTCTTTCAGACAGGTGGGTCAATGTAGAACTACCCTTAAATAGCTGATATAGTGAAGCTGTGGTATCTCCAGGTTATCAGAGGGAAGTAAGAAAGTGAACTATATCAGATGCTTCAGTTCTTTAGCATGATGTCTACATGCCAGAGCATATAATTAGGGCCCTTTATGAGTGTCATACAGCAGTGAAAAATGTCACATGGCCACCTTTCCTGACATCCTGGCCTCTTTCTTGCCATGGTATTCCACATGACACTGCACAGTTTGTTCCCCTCTACTTTGCAAATTGGAGGTGACCATCAGGTCATCAGTAGGCTAGTTTTTTTTTCTCAAAATGGGTATTAAAATAGATGGTTTAATTCCTTTAACATAATCTTGATTGACAGAAGATGGTGTTCACTTCTTTTCACCATTCAGAGATACCAGGCAAATCCAACAATTTTAAGACTTACTAGCTTAAACTCATTATTATATGAAGTGAGCATAACCACTGAACTGCAAGCAACATACACCTTAATAACTTCACTCTGTTATTTTTCCTGCATCTGCAGATTCCTGAAAACAGTCCTTGTGTCTGACAATACTGAAAAAGTATCTCAGGTCCTAACAATTGCATTTGGGTGTGGAAAGCCAAATACTAGATCTTTAATTATCTGGGGCTGCTGTTCCTTGGTTCTTCCAAGGATTTCTATTGCATCATTATAACCTCTATCCTCTGATACCAACATTGTTTTCCTATCCACCACTATTATGAAATGATCACTCTGGGTCTAGTAGTAATAAGCAGCATTGCAAAAGTATACACCAGTGTGTACACCTGGAGCTTCCAGGGTAGGTAAATTAGCTTTATAACACCTCATAAGTGTTAGGCAGCCAAATAGCCTAAGCTATAAAATCTGATGGCCAAAGGAAATGGTAGTAGCTTCTAAGCTCATTTCATCTGAAATCAAAGACAGATCTCATTTTCCACCAATCAAGCTATGTCAAATATATCCTCTCAATCTCTGAGAAGACTTAGCCACGTTAGGCTTGAAGCATGAAGTAGTATTAGTTGTACCAGCAGAAGCCAAGCTGGGACAAGATGTAGCTCAGCAAAGACCAACAGTCAAAGTATTTAAGCAGCTTCACCAGTTAAATGCAGAGTGCTGGATCCTCTCTTTAATTTCTTTTTTTTTTCCATGACATTGTTTGGTCACAAGATGTGGAAGCCAAGCAGGCCATGTGCAATTTCATCCACAGTTAACACCTCCTGTCCCAGTACTGTGGCGCTGACTCCTTTTCCCAGAGCTGAGGAGCGCAGCAGCCTTGTGCTGTAGGAGAGATCAGCATAATGTTTTTAGAGCAGCAGATGTGACATCGTTTTACAAGCAACAGAACGAGCAGATGGTGTTTAGAGAGTTCTCCTTGCCTGCTCCAAAACACCTCCGTTGGGTCACTAATGGAGCCTTGGTCTCGTTGAGCACTGCACAAAGCTACGACGCTCCCAGGATGACGCATGTGGTCATTTACAGCTTCCCAGCTCATCAAATACAAATTAGATCAAAATCTTCCTCACAGAGCACAGACATTTATAAGCCAGTGCTCAAAAGAATAAGCTATTTATTCAAGACAGGCTAAAATAGACAGTCTGAGCTGCTTCCCAATAACAAGAATGTGTTTTCCATGAAATTAAGTGTTTCACCATGACGCTTTTTATAGTTAGGGTTTTTTATTCAGTTGTCCTCCCGTTTCTGCCCTCTCACCTCTTCTTTTTTAGAGAAGGAGAGCAGCAAGTCAGTCAGAAGGGAGATATTTGTATAAAGGAAAAAAAAAACCTAAAATATTACAATGGTGAATTTCTGCACAGGATTCAGAGCTCCAACCAGAAAACAAAATAATTTTCCAGCCAAAGCTGTCATTTGCCTTCAGAGGGGCAGCTACTCAGACAGAGAAAAATCTGAGCCCATGCAGTTCACATTGATTTCAGGATATTTTGGCACATGTAACGGGAAAGCAAAATTTGCAATCAGAAATGTTTAGTGTTCCTTTCCCAGTGATTTTTGTTAACATGACTGTTCCCCTTCCTTTGAGTTTGAAAAACACTCCTCAATTGTACTCTATCTTTGGATGCCTTTAGAAAGAAATGGTACTTTCAGAGTACTGGGAGCTACAACAGCCTTAGGACAATTGCCATAAGCAGAGATGCCTGAAAACTGCAAAGCCAGGCAAGGGAAGGTGAAAGAGCAAGAGGTAGAAAAGATTAATAGATCTCTCTTTTCTGGTCCAGCTTTTGTCTACAAGTGTTATTTATGACAAAGAATTTAAAGAAGCTTCAGCTCATTTTTCATTTATTCCTTCATCCAGCAGCCTGCGTTTGTCATGTTTACAAAATGTGGGGTTTTGCCCTGCCATAGCATGGCTATGGTAGATCATAAAAACAAAGATCTGGGTGTGCACTGACTCTCTCACACAGCCATGTGCAATATTTAACATAAGTATTTTCCTGATCCACATAGTGAAAATCTCTGAACTCTACCAAGAAAAGATTAAAGTGCAAGGCACTGCCCAGAGCAGGAGGTTGCTCTGATTTAATTTTCAGTTGTTAGGGACTGATATTTTTTCCCAGTCATCAAAAGGTTTTCGGCTCTATTAAAATTCTGCTCAGTGATGTACTGCATGCAATTAATAGAAACATAGATGTAACTTTGCTCCAGCACTCCCACTGTGTTCTAACATCTAACTGGAGTAAAATAAAAGTTTACTTATTAATATGAACCCACCACAGCAAGCATTCTGGGGACAGAAAAGAGGGAATCAGAATTACATTAATCTGCCAAAGCTGCATTTTCATTACTCTGTTTCCTCTATAGGCTTGGTGAGCCATGGGTTTTAGTCTCCCATCAGAAAACATAATATTAAAACTTTGATCCCAACAAATTCAAAGAACATAAACTTTTATGAATTATGGGGTGGTTTAAAAGGATTTTATACTAAATATGGGTCCTATAAATTAAGCCTAGCTGCCCCAACAGCATAACTCATGTCTCAGAATATCAGGAATTTTAGGCTTTGACCTCAGGTCAGATAAGGAGAAGAAGGACCCATTTGGGAATCTATTTTATATTTATAAAATATATATTTTTTCATAAACTGAAAAAAATTGTATTTTCACAGACTAGCAGAAGCATTTGTTTCAACCACTTCCTCTTTTCAAAAGCAGCTTAAATTTGACCTTCTTAGATGAAACTCTTCAGTGCCAGGAGGTTTGGGTGACAGGAAAAGACATCTTGTGGATAAGGAAGAAGTAGATGCCATAAATCTTGAGTTTAAAACATGATATTCTCAAAATTAAGCTGGGGAGATAAGGGGGAAAATATTAAAAGGTAGAAGCAAAACTGATAGGAAAATCTTATTGAGAGATAAGTTCATGATCCCTAGTTGTGACCAGGGTCTCAGGGGTACCAAAACTATTTGCTATTAGCAAGCAGTGCCTTTCTTTTGAGATACCATTGCTTTCTATCAACAAAGAGTAAATAAAACATGCAATTCTGCTTCTTTATCTGAGTTGGAAACTACAGTAGTGTGTTTATGCCCCTGTGTAATACTCTTGAGAGGATGCTTTTGAAATTCCAAAAATGCTGATTTCCCAAAAGTAAGCAGCTACTTATCAAGTTTAAAGAAACCTTTCCTGTATTGAAATTCACTCTCAGTTGAAAAGCCTTCAAGTGTTTTTTTTCTGTGTCACACTTATTCAGTACCTAGAATGGACAAAAATTGTTTAAAGATCCCACTGTTTTCTCCATGTCTCAAATCAGCAGTGTATCTACATTGAACTCCCTTTCCTTTTTCACTACCAAAAGGGAATTTCCAAACCTTCTTCGGAACTTAACATTGAAAGAACCCAAGGGAGCGGGACACACCAGTGTTGGAGCACCTCTTGCTGAACAACTAGCTCCTAGACTGTAGTCTGCAGAGCCTTCTCTTGTGACACTGTTGGCCAACAGCTCTCAATTTCTGGCAGTAAATTCAATACCTGCAAAGACAAACTAAAATTATTCAAATCACATCTGTATCTGTCAAGCTTATGAGCTGTTTGCATTAATATTTGATGTTAGCTGGGCAAGAATTATCAGGGATGGAAGTCTCAGCCTTCTGCTCCCTGCTTGGATAGAGAGAGCATTTTAAACAAAAGAGAATGAGGAATAAATATCAGGTCTGTTCACTTGCTCTCTTAAAAATGAAGAGATATTTCCCCCAAAGAGCAGTTATTCCCTGGACAACTGTAGTAAAAAACCTGCTGTGTGAACATGGCTAAAATGAGCAGCTATTGAGGATTCCAAAGCTGGTTCACAACCACTTATTTCTCCAGCAGCCAGCCAGACCTTGGCTCCACTTGTGATGCTGCGCGGTGCTGCGAGGGGAGCACCAGACACATCCTATTTCTGGAGACTCAGGGCTGATTCATAGTCTTGCAAGGGGAAAACTGGGAGTGCTGGTAAGAGAGCAGGATATTCAGAGGAGCAGCAGTCAGAGGCCGGAGGGCATGAGCAGAACTTGGTGACACTGGAAGGTGCCCAGGGCATGGGGCTGGAGCTGCCCCCAGTGCCCCCAGCCGACCCGGCAGAGCCAGGGGAGTCCCAGCCCCACAATGGGGTGCCAAGGGAGCAGAGATGGAGGCAGCACTGTGCCAAGAACTTCCCTCCTGCCACTCCCACCCAGCCAATCCCCAAGCAGCAGTAAAAGATAAAATATTGCCCAGTTATCATAAGGAGGAAACAGAACCACCATATTGCAACCCATGCAAAACCAGAGTTACCCATGGAGTAAGAAATTGCTAACAAATGTACATGGAGTAAGAAATTGCTAACAAAATCCTCCTAAAATTAACTTCATAAGTGCCTATATTCACCAGCAAAATGCAGAAAAGACCCTTCCTTTTCCCTGGATAAACCTGTCTTCTCTTGCTTCCTTTTGTGATGTTGTAGTAAAACAAAATGGAAGCTAAACCAGTCAGCAGTTCCATGAGGGAAGTGTACAGTCCATTGTAATCAATGCAGTTAATTAAAAATACAATTAAAACAGAATCGGTCATGAGAATTGGAACACAATAAATAATTAAAACAAAATTAGTTTGGCTCTTTTGTTGAGCCACTCAGTCCCCAGTTAAAAGTAAATGGCTTTTTACTTCATTCATAGCTACAAAAGCAGACCTTTGCAGCCCCAAGTTCTTCCAGTGTTAAGGTGGAAGTGTATGAGGTCTTCTCCCCTTCCTCTTTCTCTACACACCTTGCACAACCAATCTGCCATTCAACTCCCAGTGCTGCAAAATCAGGAGCTGGTATGAGGAGTTGCAAATACAGAGCAGAAAAGCAGCATATGGTAGTAGAAAATAACAAAATGCCTGTTAATTATTCCAACCAAACATGAAACATTTCCTTGCAGCAGGAGGGAAGCTGTTGGCAAATTATTATTTATGCGTTTATTTATGTTGGAAATAGGCAAGGGCAGAAAGAACTGAGACTGTTCCACTCACAAGCTACTGGTAGCTTTTTTGTATCATATTGCTCATAATCGTTCTGGAATGTAGAAACTAACATTGCAGGAAGCAACCTAGGAAGGAAAGAGGCTTTGTTCTTCAACCACCAGGCCTTCAGAACAAGTGTTGGGTACTAACATAGCTAATGTCTCATTTTTGAGCTCAGGTCTGCAGGAATTCCTTTTACAGGTGATTGCGTCTCTGACTGATATTACCCCAGCAGTGTTGAGCTCTATAAATTGCGTATTGACAGCTCTGGTTGGTTTCCTGCTTTTCTTGTATTTGCATTCATTCACATCTTAAATGTTCCTTCCTTCCTTGAAGGAAATACATCTCTCCCCCATGTTGGGAAATGTGAGTAACAAAGAGTGGGATGCTGAGAAGAAAGTTTCAGCTTTCACTTTCCCATTGCATAAGCTTTCAAGTGCTTCCAGTTGAGAAGGAAGAAACAAATGAACCTTTCTGGCTGACTCACTATTTAATAACACTATTTAATAATTAGCTAAACATCTTGACAAGCAGGGATTAAGTATGTATTAAGTTCATTTCCACTCCTAATGAACTTCCATCATCAGAAGAAAAACAAAAGGTAACTCTTCTAGTAACTCAGTTATTTTAGTACCACTGATCAATATCTTGATTTTTTAATTTCTCAAAATTATGAAGCCTAATAGCTATAATAAATATTAGTATGTGTCCTTTAAGCTATAATGGAATTTTATGAAGGTGCATATGCACTGCTGTAATTTGTAGGATGAACCGGCTAACAAATGTCTTTTAAATCCTTACTTTTTGTGGAACAACAATTGTTAACACCACAGCTGTTCCAATGATTGTTACTTATTGTGCCAACAATTACTTTCCAGATAAACATTCTGGTAAAATGTAGGTAAATTTAGATACAGATTTATAGGGAATAAAATTGGCTTTTCTTACAATTGTCTCCACTGCTTTATTGTGTAACTTTGGGTAAGGGTCAAATTTGTCAGTTCCTCAGTTTCTCCAGCTGCAAAATAAAAATAACTCTTAATCAGTTTGTTTAGTGTTTCAAGATCCTCTCATAAAATGGATGTGTTGCAAAAACATCCTTAGAAAAATGAGGAATCCTTATTCTAATGTATGCTGGAAATTTTTCCTAGCCCCCTGTAGTACTTATCAAATCTATGATATTTAGGAGTGTTTCTGTTCTTGCTATTCTGAAGTGTTTATGCCTTGCTTTGGTTTTTGTTAAAAACTTGTGAGATGTAGCCTGCAACTGAAAACATGGGATCTTTTCCTGTAATAGATAATTAAATAGATAATTACATTATGATGAGTGTTAGAATATCTTTCTATCTGAGAGAAAACAACTAAGAATTGAAAGAGGCTCCCCATGGAAGTGGACACAGCACCAAGCCCATCAGAGTGTCTGGACACTGTTCTCAGCCACCTCGTGTGATCTTTAGCGTGTCCTGTGCAGGGCCAGGAGTTGGACCCCTGATGGGTCCATTCCAACTCGGGATAGTCTCTGAACCTTGTGGGCAGCCTGGCCAGCAAGGTCAAGGTCTGGCATTGTTTGAGTCCCTCTTGAGGCACTGAGGGACAACAGAATCTTGTGCTTACTGCCCTAATACTCCAAGGCATGAACATGTTTATTTCATTCCTCAGTTTTCTAAAATTATTTATAGTGAGCAGTCCTTTTCCAGTGGGCAGTTTTGCATGCGTCATTCCCAGGTCAACTAAATTAGACACACATTCACCAAAAGAATTACCTGTTTCCACAAATGACTCTACACTTTCCTTTTTTTACTAGAGCACAGAGATTGACACTGAATTGTGTCACTAATACCTTTTTATTATTTCACACTTAGCATAGTTTATGAACCTCCTAGCAATAGAATTTTACAGGAACATGGATATGTCCCTCTAAGGTAGCTAGGGAATGATGAGCTTCTCAATTGCTTCAGCTTGTTGAAAGGAAAATTTCTGTATTGCAGTTGATAATTTTTGCTCCAGACCAGTAAAATTGATTGTTTCCAAAGTTACTTACACCCTATTATGACATAACCTCATTATTTTTCTTCCAGATTAAGGCATCAACTCTGTACACCTTAGTAATAGCACTTATGTGTTTTCTAGGGAAATTCCTTGAGCATCAAGTATAACAGGATATTCCAACAAAGGTGTTAGATGTGAAAATATAAATCTGCTATACTGTCTTCCTTAGTCTTTTTAAGGGCATCTAAATCTATGAACATATTCACACCTTTGTGTACCATCTAAATTTCTCTCCCTGCAGAAATTATGCTTTTGTACTTATGTAGTTCCAGCTGGGGCAGATGCAACAAAATAAAACAGAATCACAAAACCATGGGACCATCAAAGTTGGAAGAGACCTTTAAGATCATCCAGTCCAACCATTAACCCATTGCTGGCCCTGTTACCACTAAACCACATCACCCAGCACCACACCCAGATACCTCTGGAACCCCTCCAGGGATGGTAACTCTCCAAACTCCCCGGGCAACCTATTCCTATGAATAAATTAAAGTAGGTCCATGGAGAATGTCAATGCACTGTCAACCCCTGAAAACTTTGTTCATGTAGAATGACTGCATGTCATGGCAAATGTTGCTGTCTTGTCTCAGGTTGGTCCTGAGTCTTCCAGCAGTCAATGCCTTTTCTGCCAGACAGAACTGGCAGGACTTGCAGCCTGCAAAGCTGTTGTGGTTCAGACTTAGTTCAGTTGCAGACTTTCTATATTTGCACTTTCCTTTTATAGCTCAGAACTAAAAATATCTTACATTTCTATGTCAAGTACAGCACTCAAACCCCTGTAATGCAGTTTTGCAGTTAAATTACCATGTCTGGATTAACTGTAAACTATTAATTTAAGTAGAAGTGCAGCAGAACTTGTTACTGTGAGAAATAAATCTACCTTTTTATTATCTTTCTTTCCACTGTCATCTATTGCCTTCAGAGATGATAGGTGCACCATTAAAATATTTTCCAGTTGTCATCTGTATTTCCCCAAATACCTGATCTAGCAGACCTTTTTCACAGCTCTGCTTCTCTTTAATATTTCTGCATTTTTTATTTACCACTGGTGCAATGGGGTGTTGCACGTTCACCTTGGGCCTACAGCTCTTCAAAGAAATTATTTTTATTCAGTGATGCATTTCTACCTCTCTCCATTAAAATACATTAAAAGTTAGCTGACAGCCATGTCACTGTTTTATATTAATACTTTACCTCTCAAAATATTAAAAGAGAACTCAGGAAAAAAAAAACCAAACAAACCCAAGTGTTCAAAGAACTATAGCTTTTTGTGCGCTTCTGACATAAAAGCCTGAAATTATCTATTGCTGGGTTTTATTTATTTGTGAAGAAATGTGATTTAAGGATTATGACAAATACTGCAAGTAGGAAGTCTAATGATACATGTGCTGTTATTATCAATGTATTATGCATTATAGCCACTGTGGAACTACTCATTACTGAGATGTGAAGTCAAAGGCAAAGTAGTAGGGCTTGAGAACCTAATCTTGCAAACACTCACTGTGAGGGAATGTGCTTCCTGATGTGTCAGGCAATGAAACAAACAGGCAGGAGAGTACTCACCTGTTCTTGGAGTCACCACTTGTCCTCATTCTTTGGGATGTATTCCCAAACTGGATAAGATGCATGTGACAGGTACAGCTTGGAGGGAGAGGGAGTATGTTTGGGATTGATTCTCAGGACAAAAATTGTGATGTTTCTCTGGAATCTCATCACTTGTGAGCTGGTCAGCCTGGCAGGCAAGTAAACTTCCAGTGCCCAGTAATCCTGATTCTGTACCATTTGAGACTTGGGTTTCTATTCCCTCTACTACCACTGTTCTGTCAATCTTTTAATGGGAAGGAAAACAAAACACAGCTGCCCAGTGCAGAAAGAAGTACAGTGTGCTTCAATCAAGTCCCCAGTTTTAGCAGCAAGGACCAAAGGACACCCCCAAAAGAAGGCATTGCAAATTCCTCACAGAGCCTGAGTCTCAGCTTATGATGCTCAATAAGTGTAACAGCTTATTTCTCAGTTTGAGTCTTGCATAATCACAGCAGGTTGGAAGGAAATAATTAAATTGGGTTTTTCAAAGTTCTATAAAATGCCATCACTCTGATAAGAAGTACTGTAATGTTGCCATCCCTGCAGACAGTGTCAGCTTCACACTCTGGCCAAAGTTCCCCGAAGGACTGATGAATTTAAAAGAACAGCTGTAACAGTCTTTTACGGATATTTGATTTAATATGACATGATGCTTTCTTTTGAAAAATGTATGGAGCTATACTATGGCAATAAAACACCTTTGCAGTGCATACAAAACAGAATAACAACTCCTTAGAGAGTTGTTTCAAAGGAAATCACCTTACAAGGATCTGAAAAGCCAAGCCTAAGAGTATTAAGCCTTTTCATTGGTGATTGCAAGGAAAACTTTTCATGATTAATTCATGGTTAATGCAAATATTCATAGTGTGATAAACAATTATATCAGGACAGAGTGATCTCACTTCTAACCTACTGAAAGAACATTTAAATAGTCAATGATAAAGTTATACATCCAGGTGTAGGAAACTAAGATCATACTAGGAGACTATAAAACAGAGGCTACTGGGGATTGAGGCGTTCGGTTTAGCTGAAATTAATCTAACATAACCTTGGACTTGAGACTTAAATGGGATGGAACTTTAAAGAGGTATATTCACCTCTGTGCACAGAGTAAAGCAAGATCAGCCTTAGAAAGACTGAAAAAATTCCAGGCTTTTGAAGAAAGACACAATTATCCTGTGACTGAAGAAATTCACGTGTGTGGAAATGGATTCAATGAATATATGGTCCATGGCTATTCCAGACCAGAGGCAAGGCTGACTGGTGTGTAATTCTCCAATTTTTCCTTCTCAGAGGCTTTTTAAAGTCATAAAAGATTACATATGCCACATTTGGTAGGTCCCAGGGAGATGTGTACCAGCTGAATGAAGCCTGGAATGACTAAAAGAGAAGTAAAAATTTTTTGTCATTCAAAACAACCTAGGAAAAAGAAATTTTAAGGCTAAATGTTCAAAAAGGTTAATAAAAGTTAAAGGCTAAACATAAAGGGGACTGCTGAGTCATACTTTAGCAATAATGTAGGAAAAGGAGATGAAAAGTGAAGGAAAAACCCTTAAAGATGCACAAATTTATTCAGAAAAATCAGTAGATAAAAGATCTTAAGGAGAACTAAAGAAGATAGAGCATAAGGCAAAGTTCAATACTGACAATCCAAGTGTGCTTGGTGACAAGAAGTTTAAATTTATTGTCGGGGAAAAGACAGGAACAAAAAAAACCCTCATGGAAAACCCATTAGTAAGATCTGCTGAACACTGCTGTACTTAAAAGACTACACAGGCAAGGGAAAATGTAATTTTTCTGACCATATAACTATGGTCTAGAGTGCAGAAAATAATTCTGATCATCAGCTTGCCAACAACAATCAGAAAGAAAGCTTGTAGGAAAGATGAACTAAAAGTTAAAAGACTCCTTTAGGAAGAGACAGCAAAAAGAACACATTATCTTTAGGAGAAACATATACAAAACCATGGATAGAAAAATGATTGTCAGGTGCTCCACTTTCTACTTTCATAATGCAAGAATGAAAGACTTAAATGACACAGAAAGGCAATAAGATCAAAACTGATCAAAAGTGATTTTTAAATAGAGTAAGTTGCATGTGGAGCATATTGTCACAAAACAACCTGGAGGTCTGAAAAGATCAGTAGGAATCAGAGTGAAGTCAGACATTCATCTGAAGGTATATAAATCCCCAGGCAGCAAGGCATAATCCAAATTCTACCTGGCAGGAATTTGAAAGTTAGTTCCTACTTATGAGCTCTTCCCCAATCACTCACTATGTCACTTCATTCATTTTCTTGTGAAACATCAGGGGTAGGACTTTTAGTTTAGATGCTACAATACCAGGAACATTGAATTCCAAAGTGCAACTCTGGAGATCATTGATGTGGAAAACTAGGAAGGAGGGGAGTGTTTAGGTCATCACCAAGCTAAATGCAACTGTATACAGTGGTAGAAAAATATGGAAGGATATAAATCAATGCCACATATTTTTGCAGTGTTATTCTAGCTTTCATAATATAAGGATAAATGCAATGTTTTCAGAACAAGAGAAATTCTATTGGCCAAGTGATATACCTGGGGAAAGAAAGCAACAACAATGAAGACCCTTTGTGTTTAAACCTCTGTTTCTCCCAAATAAAGTTTCAGTGATGTCATGGCTTTTCTCTTTGCTGTTCAGAAATGTACCAACTGGTGTAATAAAAAGTATGAATTCTCCCTATAAAACTTGACTGGCTCATTTCATGTGTGTCAGTTATTGCTCTAAAGAGGAAAAAAAGCAGCTTTTCTTTTTGAAATAATGACCTGGCAACATGAAATATTTCTTTCAGAGGGTTCATTTGGCTTTGTTGTCATAGCCAGGATGTTAGACTGGCCTCACTGCAGCCTTAAAGAGATGATCCCAACAGCCCTGTCCTAGTGATGTCTGAGGTACAGGCTTACAGGCAAATTCCTGCTATTCCCTTTGGTCTAAGAGAGAGAAGCATGATGTCATCTTCTCACTGATAAACACTACTACCAAACTGGAAGTTAAAGAGAATTCTCTGTGCTAGAGGAATATGCCTGTTGGAGGGAATTCTGGAAGCAGTTGCATCAAACATCAAAAATCACACAGGAGATCAACAGAGCCAGAATTTCAGTCTGTAAATTTAGATCCTTTCCCAGTTGTAAAAGATATCATAGGAAGGGCTTTCTTTGGTTGGCTCTGACATTTTCCTACAGTGTTTGTGAAAAAAGTCTCTTGGTAAGTTGACTTCAAAAATGTCATAATATTATATACCAAAATTTTTTCTGCTATGCCTTATCTTTTCCATTTGCTTCTAGATTTTCTAGATATGTTCGTTTTAACTCTTCCCTAATTAGTTAATTATCTCACTCCCTTTTATTTTATGCTTCATATAATTTTTTTAGTTCAATGGATTCTGTATTCTGCCACACTGGGGATAATCCTTTCTCTGGTTCTCTTACTTGAGTTCCTCAGGTTTTCACTGTTTGAAGAAGAAATGTACAGCTGTATGAGATGACAATTCTGTACTCTGAACTTCTCCCTGTGACTTTTCCTATTTTGTCCACTCAGAAAGTTATTTGCCCCTACATATCTTGTAGGTGTTTATGTGCTTTACTCTTTATCGATCTGCCTACCCCTGATTAATGTCTCAGGCAGATTCTCAGCCCTAAAATTCCTCTACTTCACTACAAAGCATTTGTCAGATGCCTAGCCTCCCTTTGTTTATTTCTGGACAAGGACTATTATTTTACAGCTTTATATTCACAACGGTATTGTAACACCAGAGACCACTACCAACATAAATGTGCCTTCAGTTTAATTTATACCTAATTTAATGCCCCATTTCCTTGCCATAGTAAGGCATAAGTGTTTTAAAGATATGATACTGTCTGTGGGTTTTTTTTTTAACTGAGTCCATCTCCTTTTGCTTCTGAAGATTTCACAGTCCTTGGTTCTTTTTCTCTCTCCCTGTTTGTGATATTGTGAAGCTTTGTTTACAATCTTTGTTTTACTTGTATCAATGCAGAGACACTAAGGCACAAATCCATCTCCTGGATAGTCCCATTGTCACTCAAAGAATGAAGTGAAAAGCAAGATTTGTGAAACTAGATGATGTCTTGAACCACAGCAACATCTTCCCTCTTTGATAGAAAAAAGCAAATTAAATGCAAAATAAATCCTTTGACAGATACAAAATATATTTCAGTTTATAGAGCTTAACTAGTTGAATCCTTATTAGTTGTATTATCCTTGTCTTTTTCATGTAATCAGTGCAGTAATAATACAGCTTTCCTAACTGGAATAAAATTATGATTGTAATTGTCACTGTATGATTGTGACATAAATATACAGGAAGAAACAATGATATTTGTGGTGCTGGTAAACTGTAAATTGTAGGATAGATGGACACTTAGACCCTAAACCTCCACATGTGAGTGCAATTATTTATCTTGGTGATAGCAGGGTTTGAGAAGCTTACTGGTAAGGAAATCTGAAGTAGATGAAGGAATTGAATCAAGGTTTCTAACAAGGTTTCTTTGCTGCTTGAATCACAATCTCCCTTTTGAGCTGACTTCTTAAAAGTCACTTTGTCTTCATTTAACCTTGACTGGAAAGCCAGCATGTGGTGACACTATTTATAAAGCACTATTCATTCATTTATTAGGGTCACGTTCAGATGTTTGTTTCTCCAAGCCTGTGCAATATCCTTGAGTCTTTGCAAGACTGTTCTTGTTCATGCCATTTGTCTTTCTGATGCCCAAACCTGCCATGCTCCCATAGCAGTGATGGGAGTTCAAAATTTGCCCAGCCCCTTTGAAATAAGGACAGCTAAAGAAAACCCACCCTCAGAACAGCAGTTCTGCTGCCAGTGGAGCAAAATCCTCTCGAGTCCCCCTCTTTTTCTATTTGTATCTATCCAGAAGTATTTTTTAAATAATTAAGAGGGACACTGTGGCTGAAGTCACTTTGATGTGGCTCTGCTCAGTCTCTTCCATTGACACTTAGTAAGAGAGAGCTTTCCCTGGCCCATATTGGAAGCATTTCTTCTAGAAACACTCAGTGTTTGGTGACTTTCTGTTGACCTCCTGAGACAGAGAGCAGTTCTGTAACGTGTCTGCAGGTTGAGAAAAGTGAGAACCCCTGCTCCCCAGCTCTTTGTCAGGTATTCATCAGAACACCATTAGCCTAGCAAAGCACTGGAAGACACATTTGCAAAGGAATAATACTTCTCTTACAAATTTCTTTAGTGCAACATGACAAGTTTGCAGGTGTACACTGTCATTATTTGATACCTCTCCATTCTTCTTCTCTCTATAGACTTTTGATAGGCTCTCCTTACATTTCAGTCCCTTTTTATAATCTCAACAGCAGCCACCTGGGACGTGAATAGGTGGCTGACTGACCTTGGTCAACAGCACTGCTTGACATATGGTCTGTGGCTCAGAAATACTATGGGGTCACAAAAGAGTACAGTTTGCCTAATCTGTCTGCCTTATAACAACAATTCAAACTTGGGGACAAGCTGTACTATGGTGCTAAACAGTGATGCAGGCATAAAGAAACAAACTCTTGTTGAGTAGAGAAAAAAGGTATTTCTTTACAGTCATGAAATTCCATCATCATTTTTGCTAGTTAAGGGGTAGGATAAAAATAGAGGAGGGGTAGGATAAAAATAACAATACATTGTCTAACTATTTTAAGCCTACTTACAATCTTCATTTTTTGCTTATAATCTCACTTATAAATAAATAAAGTTTGTAAAAAGCTTTTCTTTGAGACCATTACAGTAATCATCTGAGTGGCTGATCCATAGACAGCACACACCAATGAACTCACAGAAAGAAATTACCTTGCCTTTGCAATAACTTCTAAAAAGATTCTGAATGTCAGAATTCCACACAAGGGCACAACCAGATATCTGCAATATTTCTTAGCAGTTTAAGAGATCTGGAAGATCTAGAAATACCTGCTTACAACTCCTCAAAAGAAGACCATAGTCCTCAGTTACAGAGAACCTCATTACCTGGAGAATCCCCTCCACTTTGCTGCAGCTTCACTCACTGATTACATGCATAGAAATTAGTGGCAGCTCTTTTCAATATGCTACAAATAGAAATGCTTTCAACAGAAGGAAAGTTCCCTTCTTGCACTCAAGAGCTCAGGCAGGGCTGCTCTGGAGGAGACAGACACGACACTGCCTCTCAAGTGCTTCACTTCTGTTCTATCACCTCTCTTTTCACTCTAAAATAGGCCAAGCAGATATTGTGACCACAAATGGTCAGTTATTCCTTGCCTGTAAGAGGAATAAGGAAAAGCCTTTTCCATCTTTGCGAAGCCTCTATAATGAACATAATAAAGATGAAACTAATGAGATTCTTTGCCATTTAAACAATAATCAGTGGAAATGGATGAGAAATGCTGTACATTGTCTAACTATCCCCACTGCCCTACAGAGACTTAGCATGCATGTGTTCTTTATAACCCAACTCCATATGGGAAGATAAATTTTTGCTAATTCTGAGATTCCCGAGAAGCTATTTCATGCAGTTCTTTGTTTAATTCTTTTGTCTCTTCAGAAAGGCATGGTTGAGGGGGGACAAAAAACCATTTGTGAACTCTCCTCCTTATTTTTCAGAAATAGGAATTTCACTCCCTTACAATAAGTTCTGCCTGGCACCATGGTCCTTCCTGCTTCATTCATTAAAAATAGCAATGCAGCAGCATGAATAAATCCTTTGGGATTCTACATTAAATGCAGAGTCTTGCATCCTGGGCTGGCTTACATCTGTGTAGCCCTTTTGATGTCTATTGGCACACCACTGCAGCTGTCCCTCATAGTAGGCATTTGAATTGATTAACATGCTTGCTCCTTTTTTATTTCTCTCCTGCTCCCAGGGCCTCACCCTGAAAGATTTACTGCACTTTGGAGGGGTGAGGCACTCTGTAGATGCTCTGAGGACGAGATAATTGCTGAATCAAAATCTCCCATAAGAATGTGAGCTTTGAACTTTGCTTTCAAGATTTAAACTCTCTATTTCTCAGCATGTGCATAAAAAATTGTCAGAGAATAATCTCCTAATAAGATGCCTGTAGATAACCAGGGGAAGAGAGAGGAGCAGTCCTTTAAAATATTGCCCAATAAAATTCAGACAGTAAATCTTCAGTCCAGCAAGTAATTAAACACATAAATAGTCACATGAAGTTCACTGGGACTACTCATATAAACAATTATTAGTATAAGCATTTGCACTACTGGGATTTAGTAATGCAGATCTAATTAAACAAAACAAAAATGGTTAGCAACCCAAACTAGGTTGAGTCACTGTCAGAACTGTTGCTGACTAGTGCATTGTTATTCTGGACTGAAGATATAAACCAAAATTCTTTCTTTCATTAGGTGTGGATCCCAATGTTTTATTTTGCAATATCTAGTGGCATTAACATATTTTAAGAACTATCAAAGAGAAGATTTTTAGAGGATCTGTTGTTGCTAGGAGACTGCTGTTTCATCCTGCAAATCTTCCACACTGCAAAGAGCAAACTGGCAATAATCAGGGTTTTCCTGCCAGACAGCACTCAAACAACTGAAGTTCATGGCTTATTGTTTAAAAATTGTGATTTGAACTAAAGTTTGTACAACAGGAAAATTTAAGAGTCCTAGGACTTCTCCAAGTAGGTATTTATCTTGTATCTATAACATGGCACCCTTAAATCCTTTTTTAATCAATAGTACCTTGGGTGTCTGATATCTAGAATCTTGTTTCCAGCGTGGTGACAAGTTTTTGCCAGTGTAGGAAGAGCTGAACTCATTTAAGTCAGTTCAGAGGGAGAGTTTGGCCATCCCCAGCCCTAGCATTTCCATTGCCTTACAGGCAGACAATCTGCACCCTGAGCACCCTCAAACCACATCCTTTGCCACCTGCACCTCTGGCATCTCCCAGGTTACAGCTACTGCAACAGGAGTGCATTGGTCTCCCTGGCACCCAAACATCTCAGAACATGTGCAGGCAGAAGTAGGGGTGCCACAGCAGAGTTTTTACACTGACTCCATCTCCTAATTTTAACTAAATTAGAGGAGATATCCCATATCTGCTAAATCAGAGTCATTTATTGTGGTCACTGAGAGGGTATAGTAAGAATCTTGGAAATCACTGAGGTCTATAATCTGGTGATTTTAGAAATTCTGTATTCTTTATGATCCAGGAGCTTTGCTAGGCACAAGAGCATGCTATTTTCAATGAAACAACACTTGCGATCAGATCTCTGTATCAGTTTTATGCTCTACTGGATCACTGCCTTTAGCATGGGTTGAATAGGTATATGCTACAAAGGTATTCACTTATGAAGAATAATGTCTATTTTCTCATTCATGGCTTTTCAGTTATTCAGTGTAACACCACAATATTAAACCCCAATCTGTAGGTGACTGGAGCCAGCCTTTTTATGGATTTTAATCCTGATTCTATTTAACTGCAAATGCCTTCAATTCTCCTCATGCACCAGGACAGAGCAATGTTCTGATCTGATCCTTCACTGTCGTCATCTAGCACCATGGCCAAACTCTTTTCTCCTTCAAAGGAGAATACTAAGACAAAAAGTGTATGAAAGAAAGTGCCCATGGGGACAAAAGGGGCAGGAGAGAGGACAAAGGGTAAAATGTTAGCTGAAGTCACAGTGTGGGTGACTGTCATTCCCTTCAGAAAAAACTATGGCTTCCCCCAGAATCTTCTGATAATCTTCTACTTACCCTGTAATGATTCAAATCTGGAATTTAATTATATTTAAGCACTTTATAATTTCAATCTAAAACCTGACAGTTCCAAGCAATTACATGTCCTAAATGTGGTATTTGTCCCCCACTATGGTAAGATTCTATAGTAATAGTAGCAATGAACATGGCTGAATCATTGACAAATTCAACCTTAACTATCTTCTTGTGCTTGCCTTGACAACTAGACTATTGAATTCCAACAGCATGAAAATCTAAAAATAGCACTGTGTGAAGAAAGACTGCAGGCAAAGCCAGTAGATAATACAAGCTCAATGCTTCTGTGAAATGTGACACGTGCAAAAGCCAGATGTAATTTTAACAATGCAGCTTCCTTTTTGACAAAGGAATCTCCAGAGTCTGATTTAATGTCTCCACAGTAAAGCCTAGCAATTCCACGTTTTGTGTAGGAGTAAGAACAGACTTCTTTAAACTCCCAGAAAAGAACCTCTGAGAAGAATACTAATGCACAGTGAAGTGAAAATAAAAAGACCTCTGATGACCCTGTAGCAATTAAGACACCATCCAAGTCCAGCATAAAAGTCACCTTATATTATACTTCAAATTATTACAGTGACACCAGTGGACTCAGCAATGCTGACACACACCAGTAACAGTGTGGCTTTGCAGAAACAAAAATCACTACAGCTTAGGAAACATTTCCTAGACAATATTGGAGTGAGAACCTGCCTGGCTCAAGCAGGAGTGCAGAGGAAGCTGGCAAAAGGAGTTTTCTTACTTTCATACCCTGCCTAGAAAGTAGTAAAGAGATGATGTTAGCAAATTAGTTAAAAACTTGGGAGAATAAAGTTCAAGTCTCTTCTGCCTTTTAACTGACACTGCCTGGCCTTGGGACTCCCTTAATGAACTTGAGCTTTCTTTAGAACAGGTACTTCTCTAAGCTCTGTCTTATCTAGCACATTAATTTGATGATAATTAATATTCACCATCTTAAGGCTCTAAGTGAGTTACCCATATAAATACATCCACCTATAATATAGATATATATAGGAATATATGATGATCCCTCTTCATCTCTGGACCTCCATGTGGATAGCAGAAGACATTACAATTTAACAGAGAAGGACTGAGATATGGCTGTTTTACAGATGCATAATTTGCATGTGCTCTAGCACAACTGAGGGCACAAATGTACAAGGCAGGTTTTGGACTGGCATAAAAAGAAAAGCAGCATCAACCAACAGCACTTCTAGGAATATGATCTTTTTGTTTCCCCATATTTATACTTTCCTGGCACATAAGTCAAAGTTGTGACTAGAAAAAGTTCATTTCATTCGAGTAGCATCCTAATTCCCTTCTAGTCTGCTCTGGCTTTGGGGAGATATTTTTTATCTTTTGGGAAGTTCCTATTCCTTTGGTGAAGAGGCTGGTTTGAAGGAGGAAGATCAAAGTTCCCCTTAGCATTATTCTCTGGCCTCATTCTTTTATTGCTTAAGTAAAGTTCTCTTAAACAATTACAGGCAAAAATCCAAATGATCCATCACAGGCTGTGGCTTTTTATTCCCTGGAATTACTGTTGTTCCAGAAATAGATGTAACACCACTGGTATGACTTTGAAGCCCCACTCCTGTTGGTTGGAAGTAGGATGAAAAATAAGGTGAATCAATAAACAGATACTGTTTTCCACCAGTGTTGTGACAGGAGAAGTGAAAGCTTTGAAGTTTGCCTTTCTTTTGAAGGAAATATCTGTGACATTGCCTGGGTATGTTGGTGCACCTTGTTTAGTTTACTCTTGCCTGTCCATAGACAAGTTCACAAGTGACAAAAGTCACAAACACAAATGTCCTACTTTTAGGAGACCTGCTCAAGTCCCCAGTGTACAGGTCCCAGGGAAGCAGTGGTGCCTTGGGAACTGACTCATGTCAAAGGCAGTAAAGCAGAGAGAAAACTCCATTTGTTGTAAGAAAAATTTGCACTGATTTATACTGGCCTTAGTTCATGGACTCAGGAGAGTCAGGAAGCCCACAAAAGGTGTCTAGTCTGTCCTCCTGCCCCAAGAAAGAAAAGTTATGTGTAAATCCTTCCAATCTTTATGAAATATGCCACAGCTATTATGGGAAATCTCCTCAGCGCATAACTATCTCTGTGATTAAAATAATACCTCTAATACTTTCTCTACATTTTTTGTCTTCACTTTGAATCCATTGTTTCCTATTTAATCCGCACTGAACATGAAAAATGGTAGATTTCCATTCTCTACAGCCATCTTTACCCTGTTTGAATAACAAATATATTTATTCATTGCAATCTTGGTTTTGCTTTGAAGTTTTTTGGCTTCTTAGGACTCTGGTTGCCCTCCTCAGAACCTTTCCCTTAGGGGTGGTTCTGAACACAAGGTACAGAACTAGGGACAACAACAAAACTTAAAGGTGAAGTTTTGTTTGACAGGTCCCCATATGATTACTTTTATCACCTACACAGGTATGGATGCAGTTAGAGTATAAAATGCATGTTTTGTAACAAACAAAATTCCACAAGTGTGGGATGTATGAATTTTGCAGTTCTGCTCTCACGCCATCTCTTGCTCCCACTTTCCATCTTCAACATCCTCACTATGCAGGGACATATGTAGAGATACAAAGATGCAAACACAGAAGTTTCTAGGAGCAGCTATGTTAGAATTCATGTGCCATCCATGGTGAGCCAAGCTTTAGTCCCACCCAGAACAAGTCCATATCTACCCAGTCAGGAGTCAGTGCACCAGGACATTGGAGTTACTCCTGATTGTCTCAGACACCACTTCTTATTATCTATTGACAAACAGGAGCTTTTAAAATGACAACTGCTGTAGCCAAGTGCTTTAATATCACGTGTGTAATGGCAGTTACCACAGTCTGTGTTACAGACAGCCCCATATGTGTGCTGGCAACGCACAGTTAGCAGTGTTATGTGTTAGTTTAGGAGACATAAGAGTCCGTTCAGTCACCTAGATTGCATTTTACTCTATCTCCTCAGTCTCACATACAGCATTTACAGCTACACTGTTGCTGGTGGGGTCACACTGGATGGGACTGAAGAGTACAGAGGACTGATTGGGCAGAGTGGCTTCACCTCACTATTTTAATCTTTTTTAATATTACTGCATCAGAGGATGATGAACAACTCTAAAGAAAACAGTTCATCAATCCGTGGTCACAAGTGCTGCTGTGTGGCTGCACCATAAAGGAAACAAAACCACTGCACACATCTGTCCCTATTCGAGCTGGTCAGGTCATGGAACATTTCCTTTTCATTTGAGGAGTTTGTACAGCTCCTAGCACTATGGATCCTCATCTCTGCTGATGACTACAAGGACTGTTTTCCACAAGCCAAGCATTTAATCACAGTAGTTACATGCACAGGTTCAAATAATCAGATTCAGCAAAAATATACCAAATAATTTAAGTGAAGTCTGGACTATTGTTTTAAGGCAGGAAGCCCACTGTTTTCAATGGTCTTTTGCTCAGGTTTCACTGGATGGTTTGCCCAGTGACATGGAGAAGAGGTGTAGCTTCTTTTGGGACCATTTTTTGAGAGAAACTACAGCATTCATGCTACTTGGGGGTACTGGGTATGACAGAAATCAGCTTGAGTCGTTGAAACAACCATTTAAAAGCAGAACCTCCAGTGATATAAATCAGCAAGACTTCACTTCAGTGGAGCTCTGCTAATTTACCCCTGCTGGGAATGTGGTTTTGAGACTTTACAGAGTGAAAAAGAAACTAAGGAAGCAAAATAAAGATTCTAAAATATTAGGAAATAAAACAGCTTGAGAATGCTATGTTTTCCCAACCATGCAAAAGACAAGCCTTTAGGTTGCAGTTTCAATTTAATATGTTGCTATTTGATACATGTTCACACATGCAGGATGTGTCATGGAGAATTTAAATGCCTGTTGTGAGAAAAATTCCCAATATTTCTTTTTATCTTATTTCTGTTATGGTTATTTCCCAGTCTGTTTCAGCCAAAATTCAGTGAGATCAGACCTTGCTAATGATTTTTAGAACACTAGTGCTGAAAAGGTCTTCAACTATACAGACAGAAAAACAAAACAAAAAAAGAAAGAAGGAAGACCTATTGTATGTTGAAGGTCAGACAGAAGGTCAGAAAAACTTAGATCTTGTCCAGTTATTAAGGAGATTCTCTGCCTCATCTTTCAGTATGAATGATAGTTAACAGGGAATATTTGGAGGATATCTGAGGAAGGATGAGGAAGGTTTAACAGAAACCATCATAATTAAGGCAAACTACTAGTATTCACTCTGCTGATGTCAAGAATCCTGCAGTAATCCCCAGACCAAAATCTTGCTCAACTGACACATGAATAGGCAAGCTCAGAAGCAAAACTTTTCTCTGTGTGCAATGGCACAAATATATCCTAAGTGGGGAAAAGAAAATGTAACATGAAGTGAAACGAAGGCTTTATGGTCAAGCAACTTGAGCAATCAAGGATGAGGAAAAGTGGCATAAAACATGACAATTTTTGCAGAAGTAACTTTTTGTTAAGAGAAGCAATTTCACACCCAGGGAACAAGTCATGATCTATCTAGATTTGCACAAAGTAGCTCATAAAGTGCTCAGTTGAGAATTACTGTCTAAAAGTTATAAAATAGAGAGTAATTCAAGATGATTAATCTGAATGAAAAGCCTATGTAAATGTTAAAATGGAAGACTGCCATGTTGGAAAGGGATTATTGGAACTTTCAAAGAAGATTTTAGACACATTTTGTTGTAAATAATTCTTAGTGACTTTGAGCCAATAAACAGGTTTGCCTAAATAATAAAGGCATTTCAAGGTATTGACAACAATCAGGAAGCTCATATAAGAACTGGTTTATTTATAAGCAGAGTAATGGAATTTTAACACAACATATCCACATCAATACTTTATTTTGTGGAGCTCATCATTTGTCAGCAGCAGAGAAACAGAGATCCAGGTGTGTTGTTAGACTGTAAAACAGCTGTGAGCCTCAAGTGAGAGAGAACCACAAGAAATCTGAGACAAGCTTAAGATGCACTGCAGATATATTTTCTTTAGAGTCACTGAAGCATACATCCACCATACAAGGTACTGCCAAGGTGCTTTGTACATAATGTATATTCTGATCACCCATCTTCAAATCAGATGTAAGGTAATTTGGAACAGGTCCAGAGAAGGAATACTGAAATGACTGAGGGAAAGGAGTACAATCTTCTGAGAGCAGTCAGAGAATCACATCTTGTTTTCCTGCTCAGATAAAACATCTCTTCATAAATGTGTATGGGAATGTAAAAACAGGGTGGGAGTAATAAGCTTTAAACATAAAATTGGTACGAGATCAAAGAGAGAACTGGTCATACAAAATTTAACATGGTTAAAATCACCCTCCAATTTCAATCAATTTAATAAGGCTCAGAAAAAACAGGGTAAATCTACCTGTTTCAAGATGGATCCCAGCAGCCTTATGGACATTGCTTGACAGAGTACTGGTGGTTCTGGTGCAGTGTAAAAATTCTGGGTGTTGAACTTAATCATCTGGTCTAAGAATTAAAAAGACAATTTATCTTTTGGTTTTCTGAGTTAGGTCCATTTGTCCATAGCCATATTTTTGCTGTTTGCAGTTTGTCCCAAACATCTGAGTTTTCATTTGTAACTTAATGTTATTGTGGAGGTTTTCTTCTTTCACCCCAAGAAACACCAGAATTTGGTCCCAGTAAGGGAGGGAATGCTGGGAAAATGCAATGCTACTCTTGGTGGTGTGGAGAGATGTGTTATGCCTTACTTGTGGTTGCTAAGTCTAAACTGGTTGACAAACGCTTTTCCTTGTGTCCAATGTGAAAACCCTCCACAGCTTAATGGAACCCTCCCATTCTTTTTAATATGTGTGACATTCCTCTTCCCAAGAGAAAATGTTTTCCATTTCAGTGGCTCCTACAAGTTCAATAGTATGGAAAGGACAAAGGCTCTTATCCTTGGCAGCTTCTGCCTTCTTCCCTCGGTGTTAAACCTCTTCACCTTTCATACATGAAATACCTTCAGATGAGCATAGTGGAGGTGTTTTATGGCCCAAGGTGTAGAGCACATGCTTTCTGAGCAAAATATCTATTACAGTGGCAACTGTGGAGATTTGGGCTCAATTTTCTAGGTACCTACACGAAAATTTCAGGCAAGAGTTTTACAGGAAGATGATCCTTCTTTTGTAAACATCAATCAGATACATTCAACACAATCAAATGCAAATGGACACTTCCTCCAGCTCTTTTAAAGTTTCTATAGATTAAATTTTACTTGTTCTTCAGGCATTGCCTGAGTGGTACTTTAAAGCAAATAAAAGAAATCTCTACAAATTGATTAACATCTAATTAAAGATTGATCCTATCAAATCATGTAGTCTGTAATTTTTATTAAATCCAATCTTTAACTCTTGTCCTCTGTAGGAAAAGAAAGGGAAAAGGACCACAGTAGTTTCTATCAATAAAACTTTAGTACAACAGGGAGCAGAAAAGAATGCTGAAGTAATATAGTTGGATTGAAAACATGTGACAGTTTACAAATGTGCCAGAAATCCAGACAACTTTTGTTGTGAATGAGCTCTCATTTACAGCTTTCCTCAACAAAGAAATAAAAGTAACTTCCATAATAATAAACAAGTCTGAGTAAACAGTAAGAATAAATGAGTGGCAGTAAGTCCCTGCTACACTTTCTTTTCTGGTACCTCTGGTAGCAACAAGCAAATGTGCAACTCCAAAGTCACTAAACATGGTAGGAAGATTTGGTGAGCACTGAGCCAGACCCTGGGTCCAGTCCCTCCCTCTAAAATGAAAAGCTTTTTCCAAGGAGAAAAAAAAGATTATAAGTAAAATTAAAAATTCACCTCCAGGTAATTCTTTTTCACGCGTACATTGGGCAGATGCAGAAGGATGAAAATTAACCTCAAGATCTTAGAGGAAGGAAATTCTGAAAGATCTGAAAGATCTGAAAGATCTGAAATCCCATGATTGCTTATCCCTCAAAAAGGGATCATAAAGGAGATAAAGCATAAACACAATGTGAACTGAATAGAATGATAGATCATCAGCATGACTTTTTCATTAAAAATTACTTAGGTTCAATAATCAGTACTATAGACCCTGATTATATAAAAAACCCAAATAACTGGATCACTACACTAAGCTTTATGTATGTCAATGACTAAGAATATTCTGCCATTGTCTTGAGCTTGTTTGACTCAATAATGAAATATGAAAAAATAAAAAATCAGGGGATCACAGTATCCTTCATTCACTCTGCTAACTTGAAAACAACCCAGAGGTTGTCATGCTGTCTAAACAGTAATAACCGTGTTCTAAAGAGGGAAAAAAGCTCAGTTAAATTTCCTGGGGTTTCCATTAACAGCATCTATACTATCATTCAAGCCAGCAAATTACTTTGTTCTCAAAGAATACCAAAGAATGTCAACTTGCAATCTAGAATAAGTGAGGGGTGGGGGATTATATTAAAAAAAACTAGATTTAAAAAAACAAAGAAAGGTAATTGACTTCTATTTCAATATCTGCTCAAAAATGTACTTTTAAATGTTTAACACTTCCAAAAAAGGTGAGTCTTGGGAGTTGTTTGGTCTATCACATTTGCTTCCTTCAAACACTTGGAAAAAAATCAGGTTTCTATTAATATTATTAGTCATTGCCCAAAAGTGCTTCCAGGGATAGTTGCCACACCATGTCTGTAAAAATTAAAATCTTCAAACCTCAGTATTTTAAGTCTCAGTATTTTAAGTAAAGAGACTGTATATAGAAATGTAGCCTATTGAGCTACTCAGACCAAACTTTTTATTAAAAGCAAAAATTGTTATTTTTAGGCCAATTAAATAAATTCTTTAGTCATACAGCATTGATATTGAAAAAAAACCCCATGTAAATAAATCACATCTGATATTTTTATAATTAAAGGTAATTACTGATCTTAATTTAAAATATTTAATTTAAAAAATCACACAGCTTCAATCATTGCTCAGTTTAGGCATCAAGAATCACTTAAAATGAACCAACACACTAGCAAGCAACAATTTATGGACGACTTACCATTAAGGACATTCTTGCAACAGCCTTTACTTCAGTCTATCTGCTTGAAATAGGTCCCATAAGAGTTTGAGGACAAGATTTCACAGAATCACAGAATCACAGAATTTCTAGGTTGGAAGAGACCTTTAAGATCATCCAGTACAACCCATGTTCTAGCACCTCAACTAGATCATGGCACCAAGTGCCAGATCCAGTCTTTTTTTAAACACATCGAGGGATGGTGACTCCACCACCTCCCTGGGTAGATGATTCCAGTATTTGATCACTCTTTCTGTGAAAAACTTCCTCCTCAATTCTAGCCTGTATCTCCCTTTGTGCAGCTTGAGACTGTGTCCTCTTGTTCTGTCTGTTGCTGATTTGTCCTTAAAGTGGCCAATTCAGAGCTGTTTAGACTATATTTTTGAATCAATTTAGAAAGACGTTTCAGATAGGAGCCTTCATAGACAGCAGTGGGAGGATGATGCAACCTCTAAACTTCCACAGGCTAAATCAATGGCAGGGATCTGGCTAGGAGCAGCAATTCTGCCTTAGTAAAAATGTCACCTTGTAATTACAGAGCTTTTTCAGAAAACCACAGACTTTTAAAATAGTTGTGAGTTGTTTAGGCTTTTTGGGGGGAAAAAAAGGAAAAAAATGTGGAGAAAAGGAGGGAATGGAAGAAGAAGGAAAAGGAAAAAGGGGGATAAAAAAAATTACTTTTCTAAGGGACACAGCTATCTGAGAAAATAAACTGCTTGGGATGAAAGCTATGTTTCTACAAATGCTCCTGACTCTGTTTTCACCACTTCTTCTACCTGTTACGCTCATTTGACTGTCTAGGCTGAAAGCTAGGGCAGTCTGCTGAAGAACATCCAGGCTCTAGCCCTGTCCTGTGCTCCTACCTATTTACTGGAAGTAGATCCCTGTCAAAAGATGTAATGGAGCATTGCAGTGCTGAAGCCCAGAGAGGTCTCTGACCTGGGGCAGAGCATCCTCCCCAAGGAGGATTGATCTGACCCCAAAGTTTCCAGATCAGAGGAGAGACATCCCTTTACTGCACAACTTTCCAGGGAAAGGCAGAGTAGAACATCCTCAATGGTCCAAAGGAAAAATGGCCATACTACATGGAACAAAGAGCTTTCACTGTGAGGAGGTAAAAAACCCAGCCCTATCAGGAAAAAAAAAAAAAAAAAAAAAGGAAAGCAATTGCAGCTTGGTTTAGTTTTCTTGTTTGAATTGGTGTTAGGCATTTGCTGAGCTTTTTTCTCCCCACTAATTTCCTGTCAGGATTGGCAGCCAATGACTCACTTGCATTCACAGATGAGTATCACCAAAACATTAGTCTACAGCTCCTCTTCTCAATACTTTGATTTAATCACACAAAGCAACCCCCACACTGACCCCAGGAGTGCAGCATTATTCAAAGCACTAGGCAAAAGCAAGGCCAGGTATCTTCCCCTGATGGCTGCACATATTGCTGTAATAGAAGCTCTAAAATCAGGTATTCTAAGTACCCTGTCTTCACAGCAGCTCCCAGAGTTCATGGCAAATAGTGAGCAGCCATGCAAAAGAACTGTCATCTCCCCAAAAATTAAAGACCATGATGAGTGTTGGAGAGCTCATGTCTGGAGAGCCAAGCTGGCAAGCCAGTGGGTCTGCCAGTAGATTCTCACACCCAGTGAGAAAGCCTCTGTGGTTCATTTTCTGATCAGCAATGTTGAATTTATTTCCTGTGTACTACAGAATATGGAGGATTCAATGGACAGACAAAAATTAGAGAAAGCAATTGTGGGTCCTTGGGTTACATTTTTAATCTCAAGATTCCACACACAACCTTGTGGTTCCAACACAGCAGGTATGCAATACATGTTTACGTAGCAAGGACCATGTAAGCAAGCATTACATATGTTACTGAGAAACTGAGGAGGGTTTTTCCTGCAGCTCGCTTCCTGCCTACCAAGTTATGATGCATGACTACAATCCTTAATGTTTGACATCAGAAACTGCCGTGCAAACACCAACTTGACCGACAGCTTCTCTAATGGGCAAATCAAAAGTACATGAGAAAAAGGGAAGACAAGTGACCCAATGAAAAACCAACAATTTGTCATTTGGGATGTTTTATTAGGCAGTTTGACAAATTTCCTGCTGGTTAACTGATTAAATTTACATTCTCTATTTTTAATCTTTAATTTATTTCATACTCAAATATGATTGTTAGCCATTAATCAATAAGGTTTAAAGTGCTCATGATTAATGGCCAATGCTTTGAGTATAAATAAGAGATTCTGTGATGCTGGGATTTATCTGGCTCTAGAGATTGCAGGATTGCTCTGAGTGCTCATTCTTTAGTTACAATAAAGCGGGACTGGGAGAATTGATGAGATTCTGTGCCAGTGCTGTGCTGAAATGAAATGGCAGCAGCTATTTAGGATCTGCACGAGATAATGACAAAAAAAGGAAACCAAAGGGTTAACAAGACTATGCCAACAAGTAATGCTGGAGAAATTAGTGAATCTCCGGGCTATAGACAAGCAGGCATTTACAGCATCTCCACAGCGGAAAGAACCGAGGCAGGTTAATGGAATGAGCAGGCAGGGCCGTGCCGGCTCTGTGGGGATGCGGGCAGAGCCTCTCGCTCCGTGGCGGAGCCGAGCCGCGGGCCGGGGGCAGCGGGAGCCCGGCGGGGCAGCGGCACAGACAGGGTTAACCAGACGCCTCCATGCATTCACATGCTAATTGTCAAGATAGTGTATTACTTGAGGAAAGTAATTTGATTACTCGAAACTCCCACGAAGGAGGCGAGCTCGTGTCCTTCCATCTGTCGGGCTCAGCGAAAGATGATGAATTGAGCTCCGAATTCACGTGTGATGAAGTCACTGTCAATCCCCGCCAGCCCAGCCCGCTGCCATGCCCACCGCACCGAGGGTAGCACCGCAATTCAACTTTCCCTGGGAAACCCAGGAGGCTCAGTAACCTGTTACTTGCTGCTGCTTGCTTTTGGGCTTTTTTTTTTTTTTTTTTTCCCCTTCTCCTTCTTTTTTTTCCCCTCCCCGTTCTCTGCCTCGGCGCTACAACTGAGTCATTCCGGTGCCCATGGCTCGTGGGTACAGCGGGCTCCCGCTGCGCTCCGCTCCATTCCCCACTTGAGCCGCCGCTGCTCGGCTCGGCTGGTGCAGATGTGGGGCTGGCTCGCCCGCGCTTCGCAGCCACTTGCCGAGAAGCATTCGGAAAGCCTTAACTATGCATAAATCTGCAGAGTGAATGTTTTCTTTCATTCACTTGCTCCTATTATTTGATTTCTTGTAGGCCTCTGCGGCAGAAATGGAGAAAATAAGGTAAGTGAGACAGTTTATTTACATCTCGTTATAGAGAAGAAATGTTCTGTTGCACAATGCACAATACAGGCTCTTGGAAAATATTTTCCTTAATACGATCAGAGTAGAATAGTGGATTGCATGATGATGCAAGGCAAGCTGTGCTTTAGAGACAAAAGAAAAGGAATGTGGTTGTTCTAGTAAATCTGTTTTGCAGGGATGTCAATTCAGAAAGCATGATTTACACACAAACATGTTTTATTGCCAGATGCAGAGCGTATTTGATTATATAAATGTTGTAGCCACTTGTCCATTTACTGCAAGAGCCTGCCATTCCATTTAATGAGCAAAGTGGATCAATAATTCATGAAAAAGCTGAAGAAAATATAGGCTTGACTTCAAAGCATCTAATTAATGTGGTTTGTTTTAATATAGCACTGTAACATTGGTGTTCGATTTTTGTTTTATATTGTATACCAGCCAGATAAATCTTGTCTCCTCTGTGTTTAGAATGTTGTCATACTGTACCAGTTTCTCAGCACATCTCTCTGCTTTAAGCAAAAGGAGATGGGTTTTATAACATAAGTTTTCCATCTCATGTCCTAGTGCAAGTCTGCTTTGGGGGATATTGCTTTTGTGTATGTTGTTGAGAAAGAAAAAGAAAGCAGAAAGCATTCTAGCCCTTTTTAATAAATGAATTGAAAATTAGTAAAACCTTGTCTACTAACACATTATCAAAGTGATAGGTAAGAAATTAACTTTTTACTACCCTTTAAATACTTTATGGAACTTCTTTTCATAATCAAATACACTGGCCATGATCATACTTGGTTTTACTGACAAGCCTAAATTCCTTCTCTGAATCTGATAACTCTGGTTAGTGACAACTCTTGTCCAAGAAAAACTTTTTAGATTCCTGCAGTTTGGAATGGCTATGCTGAGTTATTAGAAATGCAGGAAAGTTCTGAAATTCAAGAAATAGCTGGGCAAATGCAAAACAACAGAAATTTTATCAAGTGTTTAATGAATTCTGGGCTGGAAACAGAATCCTGTTTTTCTTTTGAGACAAAGGAGGTTAAGTCTCTTACAGTGGACATGAAGCTGTGTGTCCAAAAGTTACTAAGAATGTATTTTTAAAGCACTTATACACTTTTGTAGAGCCTCATGACAACAGAAGTATTGTAACTTTTGTACTGAAAGAAAAACTGCAATGTATTATGGATTTTCATGTATTTAAGTACTATAATGTTAAAGCTGTGAGTTTTTCCTGAGTAATGCCTGAGAAAGTGCCTCATTATGTGGACTGGTGTCTAATAAAAATTCCAAACAATCACCTATAGTGTATGCACACTTCTGTCATGAATTACTCTCTTGAAAGATGCCAGTGAATTTATATTTACATCTTTGCTGGATAAGCATGCGTGCACAATGCAGTCTAACCCTTGTAATACTTTCCTGAGCATGCCTTGGCCTCTGCTTTTAGTCTTGCCTCTTGCAAGAATGGGCTGCAGAGCCCAGGAGAATGAGCAGAATGTAGTGGAAAAAACCCAATAATTTTTTATAATGAAAATCAACATTCCTAAAGTTCCATTTTCCAAGCACCACAATTTTGCAGCTGACAGGCTTGCCAGTCTTTACCTCAGTACTCCCTACTACACAGATGGAAGAGTCGACCCTGCCCCACTGAAATGAAGCAGGAGCTTCACTATTAACTCCACAAAGAGAAGGGTCAGGCTCTCTCAGGAGTTAGTTAAAATTTTCTGTTAAAAATTCTCGTGTGCAAAAGCTGATTCTGGCAGAGGTTTTTATCCCCATCAGCCCAGCAGGTGCAAGGCCAGTTCCAGAGCTCCCTGTGCTCCCAAGCAGAGCAGCAAGCCAGGCTGGGGCAGCTCCAGCAGGACCCAGGGCAGGAGCTGCACTGCTCCATCCCAAACTTCTCCAGGCTCCCTGTCCATTTGCATCCCATTCCCTTGGATTCAAACTGACAGAATCCTTGGCAGTTTAAGGAAACTATCTGGAGTCCTTATCTTAAATAGCTGATAAACTCAGAGCCTGGAGAAAATTAGATTTTTCTAAACTTACAAAAATGTGGTACCCAGGTAAAAAACAAATTACCCTGTGTTTTAACCACAGTGGCTTCAGAGAGGTCATGAAGAGAGATAACCTGAAACTAGGAGAAGAAAGAAAGAAACGAGAGGAAAATGGCAGGCTGGGAGGAAAGAGGTATTTTTTGTTGTATGCAGAAACCAGTGTAATATGGAAAAGCCATTCCCACATTCATTGTGTTCTGCCCTATTTCCTGTGCCCAGCTCCTTCCCCACTCTTTTTTGCTACCAGCTGAGGATGTGCCATTCCACATCAGCTGGGATGTGTTGGCCCAAGGACGAGAGGGTGAGCCCACACCAGCTGTGGAGCTGGGGCTCATGGAGGGTACAAGGCTCCTGCAAAAGAGGGAGGAGAAAGGGGTTCTGCAATGAGAAAAAAGGTAAAAAGCCTTATTAGAGAAACAGGACACCAGGAGCAAGGAGCATAACCACAGGACAGTGAAGCCAGGTTGAAAACTCTGAGGGTCAGGGTAATAGAGGTTTGCATTCCACAGTGCTCTTCAAGAGAAGAGAGTCTTTTAAATAAGAACAGATGACAATCCTTGAGAGCCCACAGGGCCAAACATTTTATCAAGGCAGCTCTGTAAATCTTTGGGTGAGCTTTGTACATTCCTCACCCCAGGAGAATGGGGATTCATCTGGGGCATCCCCAAGGACTGGGGCAGCCAGGCCCATTCAGAGAGAGGGGTGAATGAAACATTGGTCTGCTGGTAGCTTGTGCTTTGTTCAGCCATAAAATTCATTGAGCCAGGCAGCACAAGCAACAGTGCAAAGTAATACAAGTCTGATTGTCACATTCCTTCACTGAGAATGTGTCCAGAGCAATGTGATTCGTCTCACGTAAGGCGGCAATAATTCCCCTTGCAGACCCAGGAGCTGCTGTGACCTGCAATGTCACATGCTGTCCTTTGCAGCAGGGGCTTGCTGTCGCTGAGCTATGTGTGGAAGGAGAAGTAGGAAGCAGGGGTGGGAGGTTGTCAATATTTAGCCTGACACAGAGACACCTTCCTCTAGAAGTAGAAACATGCAATTTTGTGCTAAAACTTAGAAAATAATCAGTTTTTGCAATGAAGTCTTTTCACTGTAAATGATTCTTAGCAGTACAGTGTTTATTATATTTCAAGGTACCAATATATTAGGCAGGAGTAAAGCTAACCACTAATCACAAACCTCTTGAGGATCTGCACTTATGTAGGTTGGCTGTGTATGGTTATAGAGTCACTTTAAGCAATAATTACTTCTGACTCCAGCCTTTTAAATACCGTTTTTTGGATCTGGTTCTTTTTCACGTCTATAAACAAGGACTGAAAATCTTAGTTAATAAAGTGAATTTCAAATATACCTATACTATCTTATTTTGACTCAGCAGTGTGCTATCTTTGGTGCACATATGCAAGAGAAGCACAAGTCTTCCAAGCCTGAGGTCTTGTATGTCTGTGGTGGCTGGCACATAAAATTGCCAGTAGATTGGAAACTACTCCTTTAGCTCACATTGAGCCCATAGAATGGTTAAAAATTGCAAAGGAAGGACCAGTTCCACTGCAACTCCAGTACACACTCCTGGCTACTCTTTCTTTGCTTCCATTCCATCCTGCTTGAAATACAGGTTGTAATAGTCAAACTTTCTGAGTGAGGATGATGTAAGGTTTGGCAAAACAGATCTCTAGAAATACTTTATACACAAAGATTGATCAGCTTCTTAGCTTCCTTACACTGAAGAGTATGTCACTCCACAGGAAATGTCACTTAAAGAGACAGATATTGTTCAATAAAAGCTTTTCTTTTTTTTTTTTAATACACTCCTAAAATTTCAGTGACAATTCAGAAACTCTATAAATCAATAGTGTTAGTTCTAAGCTTTCAGGATCCACAACAGGCTGAACAGTATATCTAAAAGTACACAAAACAGGACACATCATTGCCATGACCAGCTGCCAGGCTCACAGTGCCCCCAAGAAGGCTGAGTTTCCACTTTACAATATAATCATGGTATTCCTCAACTGAGGATTGCTTTATTTTGGTAGCATCAGTAGGGGCACTTTACTAAGTACGCAGAGATCTCTGATAAAGTGACCTGTGTCTCAAGGAACCTGTGAGGTAACATCTTTATTTCACTGTAGGTCTTGTTTCAGAACACATGAAAGCAAAGTGGTTTGTTTTGCACACACAGCTGGTAGAAAGTCAGCAGCTTGATCCAAGTCTCTTGAATTTTTATACTTGGACTTTTCTCAAGCATGTTTGAGTTCATCTGTGGTAAGGAAGGAATATAGGTTTCTTCAAAAGGAACATCAGAGGCACATGCAGTTCTAGGGAAAAGCCTCTGCCATGGTTTGCTGGAAATGTAAATACTTTCCTAAATGCCCACCTGATCATGCTGCCTTCCTTGCACTTGGTATAAATATAGCCCTCTTCATATGCTAATGAACACACTGCAATTTCCTGCCATCCCCACCTTGTCCTTGTTCCTCTCTCAGCCTGTATCTACATTAATTTTACCACATACTTGAACACGAGGGGAGGATTTTTTTTCACAGAAAGTTAACCAACAAACATGGTTTACTTTGCCCTAGGTCTGGTCTTCACATCCACAGCTGATATGCTGGGAGCCACTGCCTTGTACAGAAGCAAAATGCCACAGGACAGCAGCAGGGCTGTGCAAGAAGCAGCTCCACCATCTGCTCAGCAGTGTCTTCAGGCTCTAGTTGATGCTGGGATGTGAAACCCCAGCTGTGGACACAGGCAAAGAGATGGAACAGGGCAAGCTCAGAAGAAACAGAGCATAGGGAAAAGCCAGCATGAAAGGGCTATGAGTTTGGGGTCACTAGAGGTGATGGTAAAAAAGTCATCAAGCTGGGTGAATTTTGGGTGCATTTTGAAAGATGGAGAAGAAAAGGAAAAGGTTAAAAAAGCTGCCCAACATATATTCAAACAGGTAAACCAGGTTTTCATTTCCCCTCTGTTTTGGAAGCTGTTTTTATCTGCCAGGCAGTCCCAGCAGCAGTGACAGCCCTGCCATGCTGTTTTCAGCACATCTGGTTTGTTCCTGCTGCCATCCAGGGTGTGACTGTAGCTAAAGCACATGTCTCTATCTCTCCCCCTGAGACTACACTCAGCTTTGAGTTTGGTGGTTGTCAAACATAGCAGTGGGAGCAATGGACACACACAGATATAGTCACAGCCTCCAGGGGAGCTACAGCCCTGGAACTGGCATGGGCTGAGGCTCAGGGCCGTGCTGATCTACCTATTCCAGTACCTCTGAGAATTTTGTTAGTGCTGTCTGAGGCACAGTATGCTTGTGCAGCTTGTCACACCTAATTTCCACTATTACTATTCCCTGTGCTAGTCAGTCAAACCAGCACTAGTTCAGCTGAGGAAGGAGTGTTGATGCTATGCTATGCTACAATCCTGTGCCCTGAGCTTCTGTCTGCTGCTTGGGAGAATGATCTAAAAGGCAGTGATGTCAGTATGCAAGGAACCATCCCCATCAGCTGATGTAACAAGTGTTGTGGTATAGCATCCTTTAGTTCTAGATAAATACTGAGTGAAGGAAAAGCATCCACCAAACAAGGAACATGACAGAAACAGAGGGCAGAACAGATTCAAGTTGAATGAAACCAGGTAGAGTTGTGTAAAGTGGCCTCCAGGGACAAGTGGGAGATGAGCAAACATCTGAAGAGACCCAGGAAGTAGGTAGGAGTAGATGAGCCATGCCATCAGCCAGGAGCTGCAGTGAGTCATGGGGAAGAGGCTGGACCTCAGTGATGCCTAGCTTACAAATAATGATCTGCCTACCCCTTTCTTGCAAGGCAAAATGCATCACTGAGCAATGCCATGAGCTTCTCAGAAAAGAAAAATAAATAAAAGAAGGCATTTCAGACAAATATTTAAGAAAAAAAAGGAAGAAAATTCCATTTTGTATAGTGCTTGTGATTAGTTCAAAACTTTGTATCATAAGGAGCAGAACTTACAGAACAGTTTCTTTTCTTTTGTTGGGTTCTCCCCCTTCAAGTTCCAAAGACACAATTATCCATGATTCTAAGAAATTCAAAGGTGGAAAAATTGGATGCCTCCCCTTTATTGCTATTAGGCTTCAGTTTATGTAAGCACTTTGACCAAAGCTACTGGGGGGTGTGTGCTGAACACTGAAAGCAGCAACTTGCAAGGCAAACAGTGGCAGCCACTGCAGCAGTAACAAAACCATCTTGTAAGCTGAAGGATATAAGAGGTTTCATGCCATGAACCCCAGATGGTTCAAGGACAGTACAGTTTGTGAACTGCACTTAAGTGTGTCTGTGGTGAAATCAAGTAGATTTTGAATGCTTGCTGCTGCCACAGCTCACAGACTGATGAAAGAAAGGAGACAACTTGTCTGCAACACTTTATTATGGGCTTTTTGCAATTTCCAGCTCTGCTGCTGCTGGCATGGCTTAGGCAATTTAATTTACCAATCAGTTCTTGATTTACACACAAGTGACTTTAGAATGCATTCAAATAAAACCTGTACCACCACATTTGATGCAGTGTTCTTTAAAAATCAAAAGCATCTGAAGTATATCAAAACTATTAAGCTTTTCATATTAAAAATTGAAAAGACTGAGTTGTCTTTATGTTTTAGTGATGATCTAAAGCCAGCTTAGCATGAAGTACAATGTGCTGAAAAACAGACAGTAGATATTGAGGTGTAACCATGCTTTTTGGAATTCAAGAATGGGAGTATTGTATAATATACAGAGCCCTCCAGCAGAACAGCAGGATCATAAGTGTCTGTAGCTCCTTGAAGGATTCCTCTCATGTGTATGATCATCCTGCTGCTTGTGTGAACTGCACAACTGTTGTTATTGAACTCTTCCAGGAGAAATAAGATCTGCCTCACTGAACAGTGTAGAGTCACTGCTCATTTCTTGGTTTGTAGTAATGTTTGTACTGGCATAAAAGTGAGGGCCTCCATGTCACATGCAGCTCTAGCATTCCTTAAAGCATGACTTTCTCCATATATGCATTTTTTAAGCTCTGAAAGCCATGGAAAAATCAAATTTTCATTGTGAGCTTGCCCAACTGTCACCATGTCAGACAAACCAAAATTGAGAAGTTGTGTTCAAGCGAGCATATACACACAGCTCATGCAGCAGACCTGCATCTCAGAGGGCAAGCAGTATCTGAGCAGCATGTTGGCAAAGCAGTGGCTGACTGGCTTACATGACATACTAGGACACCATGACTACACAAATGCCATTTCAGCTGTTCAGAGCAAAATGCAAATTTTTACCACCTTGCCTGGATTTTTCCCACTTTCAAAAGAAAAAAGAGACAGAGGAGGAGGATGTTGTAGCTTCAAATTTTTTTGGGAGCACTGAGCTCTTCAGGGAGTCACTGCTGTTCTACAAAGACCCTCATGTTCACAAGAAACTCTCATGACTCAGCAGCTCCAAATTGCTGCCTGCTGTTCAAGGCTAGTTTCATATCCATGTCAGAGCAAAGGGCCTTAACTCTGAAGCTTCCATACAAATGAGCAAATAGCTCATTTTATGTTTCTGTTAGCTATAACTGCCACTTAGATAAAAGGATCAGTTTAAGAAACTGCTTTATTTTTAAGGTATTTCAAGAACTATACTGGAATTCCCAGCAATGAATGGCTACTTAATCTTTTCCCTTTATACCACCCAAGAATTCGTTCTTGCAGCAGCCAAGAAGAGGAAAGGCAAATTGAAGAGTTAAGCAATCAGCACTCCTCTTTTCTATGCTTTCTAGTTTAAAAGGTGTTAAATTCTTCTGCTTCTATTTAACTCAGGTATGCTGGCTTAACCAAGGTATTGCACAAATTAACACAGTATTCAATGCTTTACTTGCACAGAGTAGTCTACAGATAAAAAAAGAAATTGCCTATGTATCTGCATAATTGGTCTTACTGCTAAGAAGTTCTACAGATGTAAGTGTTTGAAATTACATTTAAGTGGCACTAAATGTGTGGCATGTGACTTTGCATGTGCATATTTAACTAAGTTTGTAACTCCTGGGTCACTTGCCATTTGAGATATGATTTCCTCTTTTTGTGAAGCCTGTCTCTGTTCTGTAACAAGGAAGAAGTTAAGAAGTTTCTAAGGAGTTAATCAGAAGCAGTCCAGACCAAGGTGTACCAAGTTCATTCCAAGATTTAGAGCAGATCCATGAATGGCTGAAAAATAAATATTTTGTAGCCTTGTCCAATATTCTTACCATTTCAGTGTGAAACTACTGACAAGGTGCATTCATGGACAGAAACTCATCCTTAATGATGAGGCAAGTGCTGTTTTCTATAGGGAAGTTGGATTTTTGAGGCTACATTCAAACAATTTATAGCACTGAAACAGTTCTGTTCAAATTCAAAATAAACAGTATGTTTATTTTTGACACTCAGCTTATGAATAAAAATGATGCCTTTATTTGTATTTGCATTCAGATTTAGATTGATAAGAGACCAAGAAATAAAGAAGGAAAGATTGAGTCAAATACTCTGAAGACTGGGTAAAAATGAGAAAAACAGCAAACTAGCCCAAAGCAATGCAAGCAGAGTGATGAAAGACAGAGCAGCAATAATATTTAAGTAATTACTTGCAAACAACATCATACCTCAAAAAAAAAAAAAAAAAAAAAAAAAAATTGATTGTCCCAGTCACAAAACTGACCAGGAAGTTTTTCCACATCCCCAGATGGTCCTCTGGCCTAATTCTTCCCAGTGCTGAATTCAAAGACAGGCTGTTGCTAAAAGGGGTGCATGACTGGCCTGGGTGATTTCTGCCCAAATCTGCACAGCAGCTGGCCCTCAAATCCCACATTGCCATCTCCTTGCAGCCCTGCAAACACAGCTCTGGGCAGAGCCACACAGTGAAGGAAACACCTGCAATCTCAAGCCACATCAGCATCGTGACCCTGACAAGTCTGAACCTCTCCAGTTCCACTTCAGTTCTGAGCCTTCACAAACCTTTTGGAAAAGAAATTTCCTGGCTCATCCCTGTCCCTGCTGTACCAATGTCACCCAGTGCAGTGGGCATGAGGGGCAGGTTTCCAAGTAGATTTTCAGGCCGCACTTCAAAATGTAGTCTAGAACAGCCCAGTTAATTCCAGTCTTTGGGGCCCCTACTTACCTGACAAGCTTGCAGAGGTCCCCAGGTAAATAGGGCTGATGAAGGAAATGAGAATGATGGAATTTTCTGTTTTCTCACTTGTGGAAGGCAAAAGAGCACCCTTGCTCTGCAGCTGGAACCACTGCAGCCCCCTTGCTAAAATGGCATTCCCAGCAGTGGAGCCTTCCCAAAGCATGTTTTCATGGCTTGGTCCTATTTTATTTCTTCATGAGATGCTGACATTGTCTTGTCTTTACATCAAATGCTCTTTATTAAACTCTTTCTCTCCAGAAGGCACCAAGAGCAGGAAGCCTCTTGGAGATACTCAGCAGAGCACAGTTCCATGGGAGGGAAGGACCAAGAGTCTTGGCTTTTCCATGAAGAAGGTTAATTAGTCCTTTGTGTAACTCAAGGGGTAGCTCTGGCAACAAACCATATGAGCAGGAGAGAGAAGAAATGAGTCATAGGTAGAGGAGACTGACGTGAGTTTCTTTGGACCAAATTTAGCTGACCTATACTGTTTAGCAACAAAGCAACTTTCCTCCCTCCCTGCCCCTCTTCCCTCCTTCTCAATCTACAAGAGAAATCACAACCTAAAAGTCATGATTTTTTTTTTCTGAAAAACTAAAAATACATTAAATTATAGCACTAAACAGGTACTCTGCTAACAAATGTCAGTTCAGAGGACTAAAGCTGTCTTGTCTACTGCATATGATGCCAAAAGTTCTAGATAATGGTAACTTCTGAAAACAAGAACATTTTCTTTCTCTGCCTTGACAAAGCTGCTGATGCAGGGTTTTACAGCAACTGTAGACTTCAACTTGCTTCCCTAAAACTGTGTTATGCTTTTTAAATTGATAAAGCCTCAGCAGATTCACTTACTGGAACTGACAGGCTTCACATGCTGTGAGCTTCTGGAGGGTTTTCTTTACAAACTAGAACTGAATATCATCTAAATGTAGCAGAAAAAACCTCCAAGAGAGATGTCCCATTAATTCCAGCACACAGTGACTTGGGGCTGTTTGAGAAAAACAGGGTTAATCTAGACAGTTTGGCTCAATATAGTTTGCTTTTAAGAACATTTATTTTCATCTAATATCATTCATTTTTAAGGCAGTGATAACCCTCCCATAGTCCAGTGTGGAAAACAACTTTTATTATAACCTAAGAATGTGAAGCAAATAAGCATCATTTTACTTGGACTCAATGAACATGGAAAGTTTGACTTACAGTTTTGATAGTAAAATTTTAATGAATGCTTTTCAGTAACACAATGTGGACTGGACTTTTCTACTGTGGCTTTGAGTTACTTTGCATTCTCATCTGCATCCCCCAAAGAGAACTCCAAATCCTAAAACAGTAAAAAACAAAGTCTACTAGGATTTTTATCTCAAGGTTCCTATAGCACTGAACTACTAATTATCATGGCAGGCAGAGCAGACAGTTCTGATCAAATTGCCAGCCTGGATTTGTAGACCATCCCATCTCCTTATTCATCATCTCTATAGGCACAATATTGGGAAACATCTTGAGATATAAATAGGCATAGATATGGCTGCATGCTGAATTCTAAGTAACTGAATGAATCTATTATTGCATCCTTGGAGGACTCCAATTTTTTCCCAGAACCAAAACTCCTTTTTGAGTGTTATCTACCTCATTATGCATAGATTAGCTACATTACATATTGGTTTGCACAGACCACACAGAAGCTGAAGAGTTCACTACAGCTTTGCAGAGATATTAATGTACAATGGAAAGAGACAAGAAAACAACATGTTCTTTTTTCTATAAAGCTATGCTATTTATACTTTTTTTAACATTTATATAAACAATAAATCACTCACATGATGCTCCTGTCATTCATATCCAGAGTATTTCCAGCTATAAGCCTGCATTCATGCACCCATAGTTGGCATGCAGCTGTGGCATGGATTTATGGCATAATTGTTTCCTTATACTTTTGTTGTGAGCCACTGAATTGGAGACTGGTTAACTATAACATTCACAAGGACAGAATGCATTGTTATTAACAGCAGAATCAGTAAAATCAACAAAAACCATTATCCCCTTACTAGTGGCATCTCTTTTTTAGAAAGCTGTTAGCTGCATTTTCTGCTCTTACCCTGGCTACTTTCTTCAGCACTAGAAATGAGGGCATTGGCTTGCAGAGTCATTGCCAAATTTAAGGGCAATTATGCAATGAAAAGAGGAAGAATGAGAGGTCAGAGATTGTACCTCTGCTTGAAATGCAGGTGGTGAAGGTGCTGCCATGACTGCATTGAAAATATGGACTGAGGTCCAGAGATTTGAAGCCTCTGATGGTCTTGCTCTGCAGACACAGTTTGCAGCCACAGTCATTAGGATGCTCTCTGAAGCAAAGTCAAAGTTCAAAGGATTTCCTTTTTTTTTTTTCTTTTCATTTTTGAGCACCAAGTCACAAATTACCATCTCCTCACAGAACACTCACCACTCTTTCCAGAGTAATGAAGAGTTGGAGTTAGAAGCTGGCAATCTTTCATGGGCAATGTGTCAGACTGTATTTTTTGTTCCTAATTTAGTTTAAACATGCTGGTAGACAACATTGAGAAGCTGGGAGCCACTGCCTCCCAGAGATGCTTCTATCAAGATGCTGTGGATCCCAAATCCCAGCCCTTGCTGACCCTGTCAGACTAGCAGGAATCCCCTGATGTCTGCAGACCACTGGGAGCCCTTTAGAAGGAAAATTTTATAAATGTGCAGAATACTGCTTCTATTTTTTTCCCCTGACTCACTCATTCTGCATTGCTTGACATTTTAACATATTGCCATATTAACCACCAAAAGTCTGATCTATGAGCATGACTTCAGACGTGTATTTACAAGAGTAGAGATGCAGTGGCATATGGACCACCAGCTGGTGAGAAGTAAGAATGGTACTTTGTGGAGCTTGAGTCACTAAGTAAATTAAAAAAAAAAACCAAAAACCAAAACATCTCTACAGTCAGAAAGTTAGAGACAAAATTTTGGTTTCTTCAAACTGGAGTACTTTGAAAGGACAATGGCAGCAAAGCCAGTACTGAGACAGCACAAAATCTGAAGGCATTAAGTAAGCTAGAAATTATGTTGTTTATTATAAGAGGTATATGCAAACAAGACACTTCCTGCTAAGGCTGTAAGAAATAGTACCACAGAGGGAGTGATGTGAGACAGAAAAAAAGAGTGATGACAGTCTGTTCCTCTGGAACAGGAGGAATAAAAATCACTTTGAGACCGAGGGTGACACTGGGGGAAGTGTCTTTCTTATTGAGGTCATAGCCACCTACACTCAAATGCAGAAGTCTCCAGCCTTTCTCCCCACCTCTCCTTAGTCTGGTGTGTTTTTCTCATGGTTTCCCACCCATTTGCCTTCTGGAGGGATTCTCCTCCTGCTCCATCAACAGCTTCACCCTTTCCCTCCCAAAATGTTGAGTTAGGTCTACAGAACATTAGCCTCTGGTATTTTGCAACCCAGCAGTTTTTAAGAGATTATTCTCTTATTTATGTCACCTCAGTTTGAGTGCTTCCAGGAAGTAGTGTGCTCCTTCTCATGCCAGTTTTGACCCTCAGACTATTATTTTTCATCATATTACTTCAGAAACAGCTGAAAACTCCATGCCTAAGGACATGCAAGTTTAACAGAGATTATTTTTCATCTAACTTCAGAGACTGAGGTTTACTATTCTGCGGGAATGCCAGTCTCTTTCATTATCCTTTTCACTTTTCCTGTTTCCCTTGAGGCCCAGGTGGTCATAAACCCAGGTTTCATAGGAGACCTCTGCAGTGTCAGTTTGCAGTGCTGTCACCACTGATCCCCCTATCTGTGCTCCTGTGTCAGCCCAGTTATTCCTGTGGCTTTCTCAGAGAGATGCAAGAAGAGGGAGTCTCCTGCAGCTCCGTCAGTTCAGCTGTGGATCAAAAGCTGTTTTTCAATATCTGGGAACTTTTTGGAGAAAGTAGTAAACAGAAAAAAAAAAAAGACGATTTGGCAAGGGGAAAGATTCATAGATAAACTAATTTTTGTAATGGGGAAGGGAGATAGAGAAAGAAAGGCCTGTTCCTTCAAAGAAAAAATAGAATATTGTCTCGGAACTATTAAATAACAATATAACTAATTACCAAAATAATTTTCTTCATGCTGTAGCACCAAACAGCTGAAATACAGAAGCTGCTGAGGGCACTTACTATAGTAAATTACTGAAATGCTTCTCATGGTTTATTTTGCTGAATTAGGGCACTAAAAGGAGTGTGTTACATTATTTCTCCATTGACTCTTCCACACGTGATTATTTATTATTAGATGCATAAGTACAAATCAGACAGGAAGGTCAAGTTACTAATGGCTCTCACCAGCTGTACAGCAGTGTTGGCCCTGTAAAGGTGGGCACTTTGCTTACCTGCATAATAACAGTGGTGTGAGTGATCATTAGCGTACTTGAACATCAGTCACATTTTAAAAAACCCTCTAAACCAGCATGCAAAGCATTCACATTGTAAATGTTTTATTGGAAATGTAATGTAAAGGAAATAAAAGCCATACCTTTTTGCCTACCCTTCCCTGAACAAAGAGCAGAAGCTCAGCAATGAGAGAGAGAAATCTGAAATCATTGCTTTCACTGTGTAGGTTTGTTTGACCAACAAAGGAACTTTTGCACTTCTAGATGTCATCCCTCTCTCAAGAACCCTCTGAGGCTCCTGCAAGTATTGCTGCCCTCTTAAAGACAAGGCTGAGAATGAGTAAGTGACTTCTCCAAGTTCTTTGAGGGGTTTCTGTCAAAGCCAAGAGACCACATACAGGGATATTTTTGCAATAAGATAAAGAGGGCAGAGAACATAGAGCAAGGGAGCAAAGCTCTTGCTCCAAGAGCAGAATAACTGTTTCTGAAATGAAGAGTTTCAGTCTGCCAAGGAGCAGGGACAAGTTCCAAAGCAGAACATTCCTCAGCCAAATCAAAATGCACAAGGAGCTGCGTACTTCTTCCCTGTCTCACAAATTATTTCAAAAAGACTGTTTTTCTTCTCATTTCCTCTCCACAGCAGAGAACCCTTGTGAAGAAGGATCCAGATACAAAAACTTGTTCTTAACTTGACCCCAAGTACAAATAATCCCTGCAAAATCAGTGCTACTCATTGTGCAGATACAGGCTCCTAACATCACTTAGGGGATACTGGATAAGCATCATTGCATATATTCTTGCAAGAAAAGTATTATTAGAAGTATATTTGAGCTAAATCCACCACCAATATGAGCAGACTCAGCTGCATTCAGATCAAAATATTACTGCTGTTTCTACAGGTAATCTTCAGAATGATTTATTCTGATGTTTTCCTGCGCATTAAAAAAGGTCATCCAATCAGGAATGAAAAACAGGGTGAGATGAAGGCAATTAGCATGACTTCAGCTTCAATAGTGGAGTTTCCTCCCCCCTCTTTCTGACACCTTTCAACTTCAGGGAGATAAGCCCAATTCTAGCTACCATTTCTATGCCCTTTTCAGCTTATGGTAATTGCTGTTGTGTAGCATCACAGTATTGGGGCCTCTACTCTATCCTTCCCCCCATTTTGTGCAGGCACTAGGAGAGTTTCCTCTTGATTTATTCTTATAATAGCTTCAACAATGTCAGAATATTAGAACTGCCTATTATCTAAAGGTTGCTTTGCAAATTCACTTTAAATGAAAATGTAACTTTTCAGTCATTAATGCACGGAAAGAAGTTGTAGTTAAAGGAGGAGATGGATGGTTGGAAAGCTTATCCATTACATTTAAAAGCAAATCATCAGTGACAGAATCTAGGTGAAACAAGCAGCAGAAGAAATGAAAAGACAGATTGAGGCATCAATCAAAGAGACTTTCAGATTCCTTTCTTTTTGCAGGGAAAACTAAAGCAGGCATTTAGAGGGATGTAACAAAACAATGAGAGTTTTCTGCCATGTGGGAAAACTTGAGGCATTCAATCCTGCACCCAGGCAGGAGAGGCAGGAAGCAGAAGTGGATATTGGCAGAAATCTGGAGATGCCATGGGATATACCACACACACACACACGCACTCCTTATAGGTCTGAAAGGCAAGGGTAAAAGAAACCAAGAAGGTTGTTTAGTAAGAGGGAACTTTGTATCCATGCTGGAAGCAACTTTGCAGGAAAGTCTATGAAGCAGACTAGTTTAAGAAAAATATTTAATCTCTCAAAACAAAAAAAAAAAAATGCAAAAAGGTACTGCAATTCTCTCAGAGGAGATTTAAGATTTCAAGGACTGTATAAATGTTACCTTTAACATTTTTAGGCCTCAGTTTTTTTCTGTAAATTGGGAATGGTGGAGAGCTTTTTTTGAGCCTAAAAAGACAACATGAAGTAAGGATATAGAAAACTATGAGGCACCTCCATCAAGTGGTTATCTAATTCAAATATACCAGGTGCAGGCAGGACAAGAGAGTTTATTGATTAGTAGGGCACCAGAGGAAGATTCAGATCTGCAGATGACTCATTGCATAAGAGTTAATATTTGCTCTTTGATTCTACGTCATTAAAAGCTCATGAGTTACTTCAGTCTTTGTTAGATAAATAAGGCATTGCAGTAGTTTCCGCGTAGCTCACATTTGAAGTTGTTCTCTTTGCTTTGACATGGAAAGAAACAGTGCATTTTACTTTTTCTGACCCTTGCATCTTTTGCTCCCATTGTCAGAAGTGCTGTTTGGACTCTAAATTCTGCATTATAAACTGCATTCTTGATATGGATCTCCCATATTTAGGTGCTGTGATTGTTCAAAGGACTCTCCAGCTGGGTAGCAGGACTATTTGAGTGTTAATACAGTGATTGTAAAGAATGGGACATCATCTCCCATTTTAGAACATAAATCTTGGCAAGTTTGAATGGAGTATATTCAAATGGGAACAAATGGACATTTTCAGCATGTAATTTGAAACAAAACATTCAGCACTTACATGAATAAGCTCAGCAACTGCAGCACCCCTAGCCCAGTGTCTGAGAGCCTGTGGGTGGCTGTTCCAAGCCCAAAGCCATCAAGCAGCACAGAGAGCACCTGGTCCTGGGGTTCTGCAGTGGGAATCCTGCACTCCAGGTCCCTTTTCTGTAGCTACAGCTTTCAGCCAAGGCATTCACCTGCCTTCCTTCTTTATCTGTGGCTCCCAGACAGACAATCCCAGCTTCTCATGGCTTCCAAGAGGAAAATTGTACCAGCACTGCATCTATTCATGTGTCAGGCTTGGGTACATTGTACATGAGTCTTATAGACACATCCACTTCCAGCTGCTGAGTCTTCCTAAAATACCCTCTGAAAAGTTCTCCCTGAAATTAATGTTATGCAGAGCTGCTTACACTTGCAATACTAGAAGTAAGCTGCATCTTTCCAACTGAGAGAGTTAAAAAAAAATTTAAAATCTGTGTGGGGTTGAAAAAGTGACTTGCAGATCAGGCTGCTTTTCCTCAGAAGTGAGCACCTTGCCTGCTTGTGGCATTTTGCTCTGGCAGAGAAGGTGTCATGCATCAAATTAAAAGGATATTGAAGGAGACAAGACTGGAATGAGAATGAATAAACACTGCAGCTGCACTGGGAAGACCTATAAAAAACACAGGTGGAAGAATTATTGTCTTCTGACCATTCCTGCAGTACACCACTGATGATACTAAAGCACAAAGACTAAACTGGATTTTCTACTGCAGGCTGCAGACATGCCTCCTCCTTAGTCCTGTGTAGTTATATTGAATTCAGAGCAGAAGTTTTACATTAGTGAAAAAAGTAAGGATGCCCAACCCTTCACTGTGCAGCAGCTACTAAAGGCACTGAGAGGACAAGCACACAGTGATTTTTTTTTTATTCCTATTCTAGTAGTGCCACCATCAGTGTCTGCAGAGTTGGATCCTAGAAATCACCTCTGTCATGCAATGGGATGGCCAACTGCTCTGAGGTTCCATCCTAAGAGAGTTGCCCCCCTTTCTTCAGTAGGAAAAAAGTGCCATAAGCCAGGCAGAAACTATTAAAAATGTCAGTGGAGAAAACAAGAAGCAAACTAAACACCAGATAAACTCCTTTGGAAGACTGATTCTGTTCAATTAGTCATAAGGTGAACATGTTCTCTTGGAGAGGGAAATGCTGATAGAGCTGAGTTTGTTCAACCTGGAAAAGAGAAGGCTCCAGGGAGACTTTCTTCCAGTCTTCCAGTAATTAAAGGAGGCTTATAAGAAGGAAGGAGACACACTGTTTAGGAAGATTAATTGCGAGAAGACGAGGATAAATGATTTCAAGCTATATTTAGGCTAAACAAAATTAAATTGTCCTTTAAAGGAAATTTTATATATATATTTTTTTTTTTTTTTACAAGCAGGTTGGTGAAAGGTTGGCGGAGGTTGCTCAGAGAGGTGGTAGATATCCCATCCATAGAAACCTTCAAGGTCAGGTTGGATGGGGCTCTGAACTGATGTAGTTGAAGATGTTCCTACCCATTGCAGGGGCTTTGGTTGCACTAGATGACCTTTAGATGTCCCATCCCCACCAAACTTTTCTGAGATTCTATGTCTACACAAAAGGCTAAGCAAGAATTACTCCACTGAAACTTTCCACTAGAAATTGCAAGGCAGCCCTGAAAGTGTGACATTCTCTAACAGATTTAGTGCTTTGCTATCAAATCCTCTCCCCTCTTATCCAGTTCTCACTAATGATTTTCCTAACAGACAAAAATTTTGCAGTGCCACTGGTTTTGGTCTTCTCTAAATGGAACATTTTTCTTGGTGTGCATTTTGGTCAGATTTAAGTCTGGTTGAATCAATCGTCTGAGACCAGACAATAGGAGAGAGGAAGAGTAATGTAGAATGCTTAGAGAGATTATGAGATTCCCATCCTTAAAGATATTCAGAATTTGACTCAGCAAGGCCCTAAGTATTCTGGTCTGGCTGAATCTGCTTTGAAAAATGAGGTTTGACCACATGACATTCAGAAGCCCATTTCAACCCATTTTTTTCTATGATTCTACAGACTCACAGTCTTTACACGCTGAAGTTCCCATTGGATGGAAGTTTAAACTCCAATGGGAGTTTAAAGGACAACATCTGTATCTACTGCACATGTACTTAATTTCAGTATTTTTTTCCTTTTACATGGTTCAGTTTGAGGACAGAAGTATTTATTTTTTTACCCTGTAACAGATGTCATCCAGCAGAATAATTTCTGATAAACACTGAGCTCAATCAGTTGTAATTATATGGGTCTGAAACTCTATTGTTTAAAGCAAAGCATTTACCAGAAAGAGACAAAGTGTTTCTATACAGAAATATCAAAATGACTGGGGCAAGTTCCTTATTTTCCTTTAGGAATTTTAGGCTGAGGACAGAGGTAGGCAGACATGAACATACAAACAAACTCACTTCTCCTGTGTAGATACCATACCTGTGCTTGTAGCCATGGTCATCTGGGTGACCGATGCCATGTCTGCACATGCCACTGTTAGATTTCATCATATCCTTATGTTCATGCATGAAATATGGTGTGCACTTAGATGAGAGAAGAAAAACACCAAACTTTTGAGAGCCACTGCCCAGGGAAAAAAATATTTTTAGGTAAAGCGTCACTGTTGTTTCCAAAAAGCAAAGGAAGCCAGGCCTCACATTTCTTATGACCGTACAGAAGTCTTTTCTCAGAGCCTAAAAGGAACAGAATTCTGGAAGTCACTTGTATAAAACATCAGGGTGCACATTTCAGCCCATTACAAACCCCTACATACTCACTGAAATGACAGCTTGCACTGACTTGTAAGGAACAATTTTTCTTGAGCACAGTAACTCAGCAGGAAGCGCACAGCATAATTAATGTTTGTGTAGAATTCCATTTTAACTTAGGTCACCTAGTACTTCAGAATAACATGGTTACTCTTCATTTTTGTTATTTTATTTATGAAACTGGATAGTCTTTATTTTGCCCAATTAGTTAAGTGAATATCAAACCCTTCTAAACACCAAACCTGAAAATGTCTATAAATAGTGCAGTAATAGGTGTGCTGCAAATACACAGATTAGCTACAGCTTGGAGCAAGGGAGAAAATTAATTGATGTGTGACATGTTGTTGTGTAAATTTGTTTTTTGCTTGAAATTGAACAGTGGCATTTATTATATTAACACAGACATCTTTTCCAGTCATCTCTGCTAGCACTGCTGAGGCTCTGCTGTAACTACTAGTAAATAGATGACAGTCATGTTTTATGAAAGGACGTGAACAGTGTGGTTTCAGGCAGTGTTTAAGTGCTCTTAAGTGTTTTGATACTGAAAAATGAAATAACAATTAAAACCAAACAAACAAACAAAGAAAAGCAACACTACCAAGCTGTAGACACCTACCCAGTACAGAACTGATTATTACTTGTAGTATACGTTGTTTCTTCAAGCTCAAGAATTGCTCAGAACCCTTTGCTTGTATTCCATCACCCTGATGTGCAGGCAAGAACTGTGCCAGCTCAGGGCAATAAAGCAGCCTGTGCAAAGTGGAAAATGATTAAACATGCTGAACTGGATGCACTGCCCAATCAATAGGTCATCCAGTAGAGTGTAATCAGCCTGTCCATCACTGTGCCTTCTTACCCTCTTCTCACTGTAAGTTTTTTATATGAATTTCAGTTTATAAGAAGCACTTATTTGGAAAGCCAGAGGCTATCCAAAATCCCTTCTTAAAAAGATCTTAATATTCATACAGTATTGTAAGGAAATCTTAAAAATCCCTGTTCAAGATCCCATGGACCCAGGCAGCATATTTTAGGCTGATTTGGATGATGTAGGTCTTTAGTTTGAATTTTGTTTAATGAAGATTCTTTTCCACTTTTTGACCTCACAAAAATGCTGTTTCCCCAACATGCAAAGTTGAACCTTTTCAGTCTGTGAACATCTCATTTCTGGGCTCAGACTAAAGAGGAAGAAAGGTTACTTGGCTTTAGCACTATAAGAATCCCTGCCAGAGGACGAAGTGAACTATTAAAAACAAAACTTAATGAACATCAGAGAGCAACAATGAAAGAAAAGTCAGTGGCACCACTAGGAAGGAGAGCTGTGTGACTGAATTGTGTGAAGGTGAGTTATGTGACCCAGAGCAGAGAAGTACAGCCATCCACTGTCAAAAGTTTGAACCTGCCCTGGAGGCCTTCACTTGACCAGCAAAGGCAGAGAATTGAACACTAGCAAAGGTCACGACACCAAAAATCTGTTGGAGATTATTTGGTGCAGCTCATAAGAATACATGAGAAGATCAAAGCTTTTCCTTGGGACTGGAAGGGATTAAATCACACAGAAAGTATCTGCAGAGTAGAAAGAAAAAGATAACTAAATCTCAGAGACTGCTTATCAGCTTCCCAGCCAAGATATATTATTTGAATGAAAAATTGTTGTAGTCTGTGCTACAAATGACATCAAAATACAAATCTTGCAGTGATTTGACATTTACAACACAGATGTTTCTGCTACAAGGAAGAACAGGCTTCTTCTTTGGAACCACTTTAGCTTAAGTGAAGGGATGGATCTTTTTCTTCTTGAGGAGCATGCAGACGTTTATGCAGAAAACCTGCTTCAAAGAAATTATTTCTGCTGAAACCTTTTCAATTTCACAGTCACTTCCCTAGGCCTTACCTGCACACATGGCAAAACCATGGGCACCTGGGGCAAGGGGCGCACCACCATTGCACAGAGAGTTCAGGGGCAGGAGAATCTTAGCTCTGACACTGGACTTTGAGCCTGTGTGTCTCTGACTCAGTGCTTTCATCTTTACTGGGAGAAATGAGGTACTAAAACCTCATTGCATTGTTAGTGTGGTGATAAAGGTGCTCTGCATTCAGGAACAGTAAACAAGCACACCCTTCTCTTGGGGAACCCAGGGAGCAAGGTGCCAACAGCAGCCATCAGCAAGTCCTGTTTAAAAAACTACCAAAATTACTATCCAATCTTAACTGAAAATACAAAACTGCTTTAGTGACAAGAGCAAAAACATCCAGAGTTCAAGTAGAAGAGATTAGTCCTTGAGGTAGAAACAGAGCAAAAGTGTTCACCTCAGATATCTCTTGGTCAAGCCCTTCTGCCCAGACTTGTCCTGACCTCCTCAGTCCCCTCCAACCTCACCCCTGAGATATGAGGGTGCTCTTGCAGGTTGTCCTTATGTTTTCCTCAGCTGGATTTCTGCAATTTCTTTTCTTTGGAGCCAAATCTCACAAATCAGTAGATGCAACTGACTTGAGGCAACAGGGAGGACAAAGGAGAAGAAAAGGTCAATCTTCAAATTCACCTATAATCTCAATTACAAGGAAATTCCTTCTTAAACTTCAGTTATTCACAAGTAGTTTTTCTGACTACCTCATTTCCCCCCCACCCCCATCTTGTTCTTTATGAGTAGACAAAATTATGAGTGAGCAGAGAGGTAGATAAACGCTTTAAGCTCCAGGACAGCATGGGTACAGAAAAAAAAAAAAAAGAAAGAGCAATAAATGAGCAGGAATACATTTAGTCTTGTAGTTGAAAGACTATTTGTAACCATAAAAATGGGGCTAAAAACTAAAATGAAATTAATTTTAAGAAAAATCCTGATCAGTTGATTAAATGGATTATAGAACGCGATAGGGAGCACATCCCTGTGGCCCAAAGTATTTATTTCAGATTTCAGTCTTGCATTACAGTAAAATTTGTGATACCTTCTCTAACTGCTTTTGTGTCTTGTTTGCTGTTTAGATTGTCTGTGAGATTAGGTGAGAAACTGAAGGAAGAGAAGAAGTGCAGTGGTCTAACAGCCACATTGGAGGGCAGATAATCTAGCCCAGAGAGAGATAAAATGCATAGCCCACTGCACCACAGAAGACAGATTTGATTTACCTTCAAGCATGATGATTCTTTACTCCTGAACAGTAAGAAAAGGGAGATGAAGGCAATAAACCATTTACCTTTAGCACTGTTAGCACTACTAATTCACTACTGAGTATCCATTACACATTCATTACTATGTCCCATTTTTGTGAAACAGCAGGTCAGAAGGCACTCATAATTTAGGGTCCAAATATTTGCCTTCCTTGCTGTGGTTCTGAAATGTCAAAGATGGCAGAGATTGGGAAAAGTAAGCACTCCTCTTGCATTCTGCAAATACTTCCTGTGACAGTGAATCTCATTTGTAAAGTACAAGAATGAGACATACTCTGCTTATAGCAGAAATTTATATTTCTGCTATAAACTGCTATGCAGAAGTGGCATAAGTGGTCCCTCTGTGAGTACAGGATTCTCCCATGGATGAAAAAGAGGTAAACACTGTACTGGGTTTTTTCTAATAATATCCATGTATTCATTCACTGGCCAACACGGCAGTGCTAATTTGGCCCAAATATGGTGTTTGTAGCCTGTTTGCCACAGCATATACCTGAAAGTGTTTCATGTGGCTCATTTGGCATTTGCAAACATCCAAAGTGCTTCAGGGCCACAGGGGAGAACCAGCAACACAACCATCAATCTTGTTAAATACAGAGATTTCCTTGCCAAAAGTGCAACACAAGTATAGTTTCCAAATAGAGTAAAAAGAAGCACATAATGTGGAAAGATAAAAGGTCCAAAGTACATTACTTAATTAAAACTTTCATGTCTGGCATGTACCACAAGAGAAGTATTTTCAGTCTGCCACTAATACTTCAGTTTTAAACCCACAGATTTTACCCAAGGTTCTGCACATCACCCTGACCTTGAGCACCCAAGTTCTAACGCAGCTTTACATCTAAATTAGCATACTGGAGTATTTCACACCCATGATGCTTCACCGTGGAGTTATTGTTCCAAGCCTGCAGATACTTAAAATATCTCTATCTCAGATTTTTCTCAGTACTTCCAGTCACCCTAAATAAATGGAATGAGGAGAAAAACCTAAACTCGTAACACAATCCTTAAAGACAGAATGAAATACCACTAGCCAAGAGATGCCTGGTACAAGTGACTGAGGGTTCAGTAATGTCAGCCCTGTGAGTTGAGGGTTCATCCAGAAGGTCCTCTGCAGGTGACCTTGGGCTTTACTGTGTCAGGCTCATCAGGTCTCTGCTTTAGGAGGGATGGAGTGACTGACAGAGCTCACTCACTGCTCCTTTCCCAGGCTGCAAATGAAAGGTGAGAATACAACTGCCCCAGGAAAGACACATCTCAGCTGTGATGTCCAAGGAGGCACGAGTACCTAGCAAATCATTGGAGAAATGAGTGTGCTTGGTTTCCCTCTCTGTATCCAGTCTCCTACACATTAACCTTTGTGCCTCAGTCCAGGCTCTCCAAATGGGGATTCCTCTGACCTTTCCCCATGCCTGTTCACCTGGAGCAGCACAGGCTGCCAATAGCTGGCTCAGGAGGTCTCTCAGGCACCTCTTTCTGCAGCCTGGTGAAACCTAATGGTATGTCTCGAGCACTTTTCAGACAGTCCCCAGAAAATGCTATAGGGAGTCAATGCTGGGAGTGAGTTTTCTTTCCTTGGGGTTTCTCTTTAGTCAAAGACTCCAAGAAAAGCATTCCCATGGCCCATTGCCATCATCACAGCCTGGATTTGGTAGCCATATGTGCTGCTGGGAGCATACCCCAAGAACATTTCATATGTGTTCTACCTCCCCACAACTGGGGTGGTTCACTTGCCAGTTCCTTATTTGTCTTTCATGTTTTTCCATCTTCTAAATTAGTGGAACTGTCAATTTTATTTAAAAGCTGCTATATTTCTTATTGATAGTTAAATTCAATTTACATAAAAGGGAACAAATTGTTCTCTATTTATTATTCTGAGCTGCAGTAGACACACTAATTTTAGAGTACATGGTTTTTATTGACACATAAGGCTTATTTCTTTATCTATTGATGAATAAGAAAGGTTGGTTTCTTTATTCATTTATGTTGTGTTTGACATACACTAGCAGGCCTGAACAAAATGAATTACTAGAAAAATAAGAAAAAATAATTTCAACACCATCAACTGGGCTCAATAAATCCAGACAACTGCATTTGCTTTGCATCTACTTTTCCTTTTTCGCTTCTATTACTCATTTACCTTGTCAGCTCCAAATGAACAGAAAAGTGTTGGGATATGTACAAAAAATTTCTGCCTACCATAAAAGAATGAACCTTGTATTCATAGAAATCTAGAGAGACCTCAGCTTATTTAAAATCCCTTTTCTGACTTGTACTGCCATCATTCAACTTCATTTGAAAGTGGGAAATGGAAATGGAATGTATTGTTAATTGTAATCAGATTGACATCAACTTGCTAAGAATGGCTTCAATGAATTACTGTCCTCTAAAAAAGTGCAGAGTTGGAAAAAGCTTGTGATTGAACATCAGTACAGTGAGGATAGAAAAATCTATTAATATTTTTACACTACCCATGGGAGTTAATCAGAAAGCAAGAGTTGACTGAAATGAAAGGCCTTTTCACACCAGGATGTGAAATCTTTATAAAATGGAAATTATTCGTTCGTTTTGTTTTCCTTAAGACCTAATGAAGTATCTAGCAAAGGTTGAAGTGGTCACACAGCTTTCTACAGGGTGCACAGACTGACATCAGTTTTAGTGACCTATTCCCACTTTTTATACTGATATTCAGTGTACAAACTCTTTATAAGTCATGCTGTAAACCAGAAATGTGCTAGCTGAAAACATAACTAACCTTAATTTTTTTCTTTTTCAGTTTCCCATTTCCACAGCCTTATCTTTGTGTAATTGTCCAAGACAAATGGTTGATTGCAGTGGTTCTGTAATATATTGAGAATGAAAAACAATCAAAAAGGGGCCAACTGTCAGAACTTTCTAATATGTGAGGGATTTTTGCTAACTCAGGTCTGAATAATGAGGTGATAGAGCTGATCATCTGCCTGGATTAGTCTTCAGGAGTCAGAAGGTAGCAGGTCATAGCTCTACCAGGTTATAAATACATAATAGTAAGCAGTCATCTATGAGCATAAAAATTCTGTCAGGTAATAAGATATTACTAATAAAGTTTAACTTTGGCCACAGGTTTGGCCAGAGAATTCACATGAAATCAAAGCAGAAATCCCAGATTCCCATTGTCTCTTCAATATTATCTACACCAGGGCAAAAACTAAACCTAAGGTATCAAAATGTGCTTGTTAGACAAAGGCAGAGAAATTTTAGAGTTTAATTGTTAGACTCCTACAGAGCTCTCCCAGGTGTCTCCCAGTAATGCAGACCCAGGGCACTGCTGGCCCCATACCCTTCCGTCCTCTTGCTATCCAAACAGTTAACTTGTCTGTATTCCCCAGAGTGCAGGAACGGCCATTCCTGTTCCACTGGAACACCGCAAGGAAGAAAAGGAAGAGGATTTTAAATTTCTCTTCCATACTCATCAGAGTCCATAGGGAACAGAACAAGTCTAAGTCTTATCAGAAAAAGGCCAAGAAATACAGCTAGTGAGTCTGCTTTGGCCCTCCTGCCAAGATGTCTGGAGCTGTTAAAAGTGGATTACATGTAAACAAGACAGGAACAAGATACTGGGCATTAGAGCGTGAAAGGATGTCACTTCTCAGCAAAGAGGTAGTTGCCAGTAGGAAGTTCAGGGATGATGCCAAAATACACTTTGCAAGGGAGAAAGAGAGTGAAAAAACAAAGATTCTGTTAGAACAAGCTATAACTGGATATTTCTGTAAGTATTGGAGAAGATTGCTCATCTAAAAGTGCAATGCAGCTGCCAGGATCAAGCCTAAGCCTTCCAATAGCAATGGAGGAGTGCAGTTTCTGAAAGACCATAGATTGAGAGAAAGTGACTAGCAGCTGCTGAAATGAGTAATGAAACACACTGTTTATCTATGCTCAGAGGCGAAACATACAGAAAAAAATACATTGTAAAAAAATTTCTGCATTCTAATACCAAGAGATCAGATATTCACCAGTTGCAATAGGGCAGTGGTTAGCAGGGAGTTAGAGCAGGCTCTGCTGATGGTCAAGGTTGTCAGCCTTCCTGCAGCAGAGTGCTTACTTACTTCCTTACTTACTCTTAGTGCTCAGGCAGTACAGAAATTCCACTCCTTTCCATGATCTTGTCCTACACAAATGCAATATAAGGACCTGGGGAAGTTAAACCTCTTAATTTTATACTCTCAGTTCTCATTATGCAGAGGAAATCAAAGGGATGTTAGGAATGAGCAACGCACAAGCAAGACCAGTGAAACTGAGGGGAGGTGGCCTCTCAGCTCCCAAAATTCTCTTTCTATAAAGCAAGGAGAACATGTCAGATCAAAAAGAAAACACAAACTGTTCTGAATAAACTATCTTGATAATTGAGGACTTGCTGTTTTCTCACATGAGCTATCTTTATTCAGTGCTTCTTTCTCCCACAAACACTTCCTCTCTCATCTCACATTCCCAGAGGTCCCTTGCAGACTATAACATTATTAAGTAGTCACCAGCTTCTGCAAATACCACCCAGCAGATGGGGGCTGGGGAGGATGCTTACCTCATCAGCAAGAGCTGCCCAACTCCTGGCATTTGCATTAGCTCAGCTGTGGTGTCTGTTTATCAGGCTTGATGCTTTCCCCAACTCAAAAGTCAAGCAAGAGACAATCCTTTAATCTATCCTGATTTAATGCAATAACTTTTACACTTGTAGAAGCCAAGAGGATGCAGCTCTGGTGTGGAGCTGGCAGGATCCTAAAGCTGTTATTTTGCAGAGACAACCCCCATTACTCAGCCACTAAGCAGCAGCACATTTCTGGCAAAGGAGATAATGATACCTTTTAGCAGGGACCAGGGGAGAGTTAGAGACTCTAAAATTACATGAGAGTAAAGCAAGTACAGTCTGCTATTTACAGGCTCACTTGACATCTGCAGCCCTAAAAGATTTGGCTGAATGGGCCACATGGTAGTCTTCCAAGCCCTTGAGGACTGGCCCAGAATTTCAGTATCCTTCAGGGATAGAATGTTACCCTTTGAGCTGGTAATTTCACTCTAATTGCTTGTGACCGGTAAGGCTTGCACAAGCAGGAACCAGATTTCTCTGTGCCTTGGCCCCGCTACCAGACTGGAAATTCTGCTTTTCTGGCTTCCTGTACATGTTGTGTGTTCTTGTTTGAGAGGACCAGCTCCCAGACCAGACCTTCTGGTTCCCATGTTTGTGCCATAACAAGCTAACGCTGTTGCAAACCTCCGGCCCAATTAACAATCAGTTGCGCTTGGCATCCAAGTCCAAAGGAACGTGTTAAAATTTAAATTGTTTGCACAGCCTAGCCAGCATTAGTGTACTGCACCTAAAGTACACATGCTTGCTCTTCCTGCTGCCTGAGCCAAATCGTATTCTGGGCACAAAATACAGTGCTTCTAGAACTGATCCCTGGGTCCAGAGGGGACTTTCCTGTAAAAGGAACCCAGAGTCCTTAAACAGCTGAAGAGACAAATACAGTATATAGGAAAAGGAGATATATAGAAGTGATTTTTATTTTGGTTTATTTTTTTGCTTCCTTTCTTGCTGGATTCATGACTTTGTACTCTTGGTTACCCAGTACCCAGTCTCAAGTGGAAGGCATGAAAATCTGAGCTGATAGACACCTAGTAAGGGCATATCCTGAGAAAAAGTAGAAACAAGACTAAGGTCTTCAATTTGAAATAAAACAGTGCTCCCTGCTCAAACCACTGAAAGTGGGATATACATCACTACCACTGGGTTTTTAAAATAAGAAGTCACAGCTGCTGAGCTCTCTGCTAACTCTGCACTTCCCATCCCTGTGGGGTAGGGGGGTTTGAAGCACCATGAATGGGTCAGGCTCCACCAAGGACCTGAACCTCCTGCCTTGCAGAGAAATCCCAGTAATGCTGGGGAGCCTGGCCATTGTCCTCAGGCAGATCAGTGTCTGCACAACCTCCTAGGGCACTCCAGATCCCCAAATTCTGCGTGTCTGTGAGACTGGTTAGAGAGAATGATTCTTCTGTACTCATGGCTTGAAAACAGGGCCTGCACTTCAGCCAAGTATTGCTTCTGAGCCTGTCCCACCTTTAGTGCTCTATGACCTCCCTTTGGGAGCTCTATTCCATGTGATCAGATGCTCACCATTACATGTTCTGCATTTCTGTTTCTCTGATTTTAACAGCATCCATCAGTTAGCTGTTATCCTAGGCAGACATTGTCTACACTGAAGAAAGCAGTCTGTCTCATGCCCCTGACTCACTGATGTGCATCTGGATGAAAACTGAGTCTGTTTTCTGCCACACAGTCTATTCTGGCAAGAGAAAGCTTGAAGAAGCACATGACAGGAGTTAGCCAAGCAGTAATAAGACTCACTTGAACATATGCATCTTTTAATTGCTAAATAGGACACCTTCCACAACAGCTAAGGTTTATTTTTTTTAAGGAGTTAACTTATTTCATTCATAATAGATTTAATTGTGCTCTGATTGCTCACACCTGGCAATTTTGTTTTGCGGCACTTTTTTTCCCTTGGGCCTGGTACAGCTCATGTTTTGAGCCCTGGAATAAATGGAATGGGATTTGCAGAGGCAGCTTTAGACAAAGTCTGCAGTTGCTGGGGCAGCTCTCTGCTTTGCCTTTGCCAGAGACCTGCCCTGCTACTGCCCAAGGAAGGGATGCTCTGAGAAGACTAAAAACTCTTGCTCATCCTTCTTGCAGGCAGCAGTGGTCATGGCCCTTTGTCCTGGCACAAGCAGGAGCACCATGCCTGCTTCTCCACAGCCCTGCCATCTCCCTCAACAGCACTCATCCACAGAGCAGTGAAATTCTGCATTTTCTTTACCTCTGAGTCAGCTCTGTTTCCTGCATTATTCTGGATTAAGATGTTTCACTGATATTTGTCTGGTTTAAATTGGTGTGCAGGATAATGAAATAATTTTGAAATCTTCCCATTAGCTATTTTGAAATATAACACTGAGCAGATCTGAGAGTGTTGGGATGTTTTTAACACACCTTTAGGCTGCCATCCCTTGGATGATTTTTTAGTCTTTTTCCTGCTTTCTCAAAAGATCCTCCACTCAAGTGACCCCACTAGAATTTTCCTCTCAGTTTTTCCTCTTTACACTTGAGGTCCCATCCTGAGATAAGAATTCATTATTCTGCATGTTGTTGTCCCATGATCCTAAGAGATTTCCTCTCCCTAAATAAACTCATACTTTAAATGGAGAAGAAGGAAAAGGGTAAGGGAGCAAGTCAAGCAACAGAAAAGTGAGCTGATTGTCTCTATATTGGGAGCTGTATTGTTTATTTGACATACCCAAGGGTCCAATAGAACAGTGCCTGGCATAGAGAAGTGCCTGCAAAATGAATGTGGTGTACCCTAAGACAACAGAAAATCTGCCCTGTATAATGGAAGGCACATAAAACTAGAAAGAATCAATTCAAATAGCCCCACAGAGTGCAAGATGGACAGCGACAACCTGCATGGATATACAAGGGGTAAACTTCATGCTAGCTAGCCCAGGCAATTTCACTGAATTATTTTACCAGAGGTATAGTCACTGCTGAATAAATTCTTCAATAAAATCAGAATTTAGCAAAAATAATCTAAATCTGGGGTGGCAAGAAGAAGAGGCCTCAACTGGGTTTCTGAAGAGTCAGAAAAACAAGCTCTGAAGTCTAATCTCTCTTGTTTTAATTAATTCCTTCTCCTAACCTACCAAACTGTAACATAAAAATAGCTCAGATTATACTCCAGGGCAGTTGTTTTCATGCATATTTACCAATTCTCCAGTGAGCAGATTTCTGAAGCAGATCACTCACTGCTTAATTTTCTCAGCAAAAAGAACACAGAAATCTATCCACAGTGAAAGCACCCATGCTCTTCAGGGGTAAAAGATAAGGCTTGTAATAGTCAAAATCAGAACCAAGTCTGAAGAGATGTAAAATACTCATCATTTCTATTGATTTTAAGCTGCCTAGAAGCATCTCCTGGGAATGTTTCTCTAGATTTTATCTCTGTAATCATAGTATTCTCTATTGTAAATTCAACTGCTCTGTAGCAGAGCATTCGTATTGTAAACACATTAAAGTGTTGAACTGATAAATGCACTGCTAGCAGAGATCAAATGACAAATTCATTAGCTGCATCTGGTTCTGAAAGGTAGGACTGGTTTTTCCAATGACATTTCTTCCATTTCTGACTCCAGTCATTGGCAGTACTACTATGGTGCCCTGTTCTGTTCTCCCACAAGTACCAATTACTGAAGGGAGTGACATCTTAAAGGGCTGAGATCCATTGTTAGAAAAAATCTTTTAACAATAGCCTTTTTGTGAAAAATCAGATTAGAAAAAAGGACATTTAGGAACCTGGACATTTCGGGGCAGTAATCTGCATTTACAGGCAACCATGTACTCCATCTTCTAAGTTCTCTGTCTGCTACTCTTATTGAAAGGCTGTTTCAGAATCATGTTCTATCATTAGAAATCTTCAAAATTCCAGTAGAAGATGTAATCATGATCATTTTCTTCTTAAGCCTTCACTTTTCTTTAGAGGAAATAATTTTTGCCCTTCCCTGTTACATTTACAATATCAGCCATATCCCCATTCAGTTTTTCATTTTTTAGACTGATCCAGACAAACTTTCCTTTGAGTTTGTTTTCTAAGATGCCTCAGGTCTCAGAAAAACCCTTTTCTGTGCATCTCTTCCAGACTGAATCTCTCTCTTGAAAAAGGGTGACTGAAATTCTGCATAATGTTCCCAAAACCATCACTGCCTTTCCCCAGCATGCCAACATTCCTTCTCTTGCTGAAACACCTCACATCACTGTTTACTCAACCTGCTTAGAAAACAGACATTTAGCCTAAAAGCCGTTTTAGCACTGCATTCAGTGACTAAATGAAAGTTCCTGAGCCACCAGATATAATTTAGGATACCTCTTTATGGTATGGTACGTTAGAGTCCTAAGTGTCAGCCTTACTCTACTTACCATGTAAAATGTGTGTGGTTTTAAAGGGATGTCTTGTAATTATTAGATTCTCTGGAGGCACCAGGCATAGATTGCTGGAACTCTGAAAGCACAGACGAGTCTTTGCACAAAAGACCTTCTATTCTCAGTAAAGATAATCCTACTCTATATTCAGTATGATTTTATTCACACATTCACATCCCCCTACTTTAAATCATCACAGCAGACTTTGGAAAAGGTATGAAATATAAATACAAGCACAGTTGATGTAGGCAGTAAATACATCCATATATTTAGAAAAGACCTCTTACATAGTGCATTCCTAGATGACAAAATGAGTCAGTGATTATCTAAAGCTCCAAAACTTAGAGGCTCCAAGGAAGACTGTTGAAAACTGGGGGAAAAGGAAAATTACACTGGCAATAGAGGATTTAGAAGGTAGCTTTTAATATATTACTAATTTATGCAGCCAATACCTTAAGCATCTTAATATTCCATACTAGGAAACTAAAATAACTTTTCAAATCCAAGTCCTTTAGATTGATAAAAAGTCACACATAGGCACAGAAATCTTCTCAACCTGATACTTACTGACAGCTACCCCATAATGTTCTCCACATTGGAACAAAGGTTTAAATGCACTCAGAGAGGACAGCTGCAGTGTTGTAAAGATTGCCTGAAATAATGCCATAAAAAAAAAGTGAAAAAAAAGGATCTGCTGCTGGGACACTGGGACAAAGCATTTCTGATAGAGAAAAGGTAGGGAGGAAATTATTTGTGATGGCCTAATTACATTAGAAACAACTATTATTCAGCTGGTTGAAGAAAAAGACCCAGTGTAAATGGAGGAAAGAACAACCCTTAGGTCAATTTGATATTCGTTTTCCTGCATGCAGAAAACCATTCCTCATGAGAACTGTTTCCTGTCATTATGCAAAAACTCATCATAAAAATAAATACCTCAGAGAAGCTGTTGTGAATTATCACTGACAGCGTTGGAGAGCCACTGCTGATACTGACCCTTCTGGAGGCATATAAACCACACTAGCAGTAGAGTTCCAATGGGAAATGTCCACAAACAACAGGTATATTTTGGCACCTATACAATGCATTTATGGCTATTGCTTCCCACTGGAAATAACAAAAATCATTTAAGCAGTATACAAGCTATCAGCTGTCATTGAATTAATTGCAAGGATAATCTCTAACCCTTCAAAGAGTGACTTTTTATTTTAAAGCAATGGTTTATAACTTGTAGGTCAGTACAGATGATGTTTTTCACAATATGCAGATGATCAGCATCTCAAGGAGACTCAAAATGAAATATTATTAACAATTTATGATTATTTCCATGCAGATACTGAATGACTAATTCCTATCATATTTTTCTGCAGTTGCAGGAGGGAGTGTTTCTGCACCTGTTTCTTTTTTCTCCTGCAAATCTAATAATCAGTAAATTGTACTCAGCCAGCTATTAAATTTCAGATCTATTAGTATATTTCATGCATTTAAAGACTGACAAAATGTGAAGTCATATAGCCACAATATAATGCCACAGTGATACCAAAAAAAGTGGTCATCAAGCAGTCAAAGCTTCACAATCTTGGATTTTGTTGCAATAACCCACTACATTAAAGCCAATATTGGATATTAATATACAAACTAGAGTACCTCATTAATGAAATAAAGCAAAAGTTTGGAAAAATATGAGCTGTTTCCACAGATACTTTTAAGAGCCTGTTGTTAATTAGAAATTTATGGAAAACTGATTAGTTTATGTTTTCACACAGAGAATAAGTCATCTTAGCATTTTGAGAACAGAAAGTTCATTTATTCATTAGTCATAAATCCCTATATTTTGTTCATACACCTCTATTGAACTGACTGCCTTGGGTCTGAATGAAATATAATTTGTGTTTTGGCAACACAATTATTTGAAGGCGTCAACAAACAAAATTAAACATTGCAAATAGTTCCAATTCTACCACAGCAGCTCTGTCAACCCGCCTAATAGAGTAATAATTATTCATTCACGTATTTATAGCCCAAGCATGACAGTTCAATGCCTTTATGCACTATTTTCCTCATCTATTTCCTGAAAATAGTAGATTTAAAGCATGTACATACATATACATACACATATGTGTATGCATATTCATACACATTTACTTCACAAAAGGCCACCCACATGGTTTGACAAATTTAGGTGGAGAAATAGGTAGGTAAGGGAGCTGTGGTGACCCAGCAGCGTTACTGATCACTGAGGCCACCCAAAATGTTTCACTGACAGATTTCTTAATGCTTTGCAAAATTCTGACTGTATCAATGGGAATGTTGCAAGCCATATTTCTATGTTAAAATGCCTCAGCTATTTCAGAAAATATAACCAGGGAAAAAAGGTGGATCAACTCAAAAAAAAAAAATAGCCAATTACTTTCTTCATTAAGAAGCCCTCATCCAGCCTACTTTGCAGCTGATACGTAAAATATTCCAAGGAGCTTTCCAGAGTGTCAGAAATTTGTGTTATAATTAGCATAGGCTTGCCAAGTTGATGGAAATTCCTCTCAATCAATCTCAGTCCCACTTCCAGTCTGATGTCGGTGCCATTAACAGAGCCTGAAGGGGGATCACATGTCAGTAGGAGATCACCTGAAAAGCAGCACAAAAGAATTCCAGACCCTGCAGCCAGTAGTTTGGCTTTAACACGGGGCCAGCTGAAATAGCTCTGTGGGGAATAAAGAAGACACTGTTTCACACTTTGCCATCAGCACGGATGGTGGGATTCAGCACACCCTCAGCGAGTTTGCTGACAGCACCAAGGTGTGTGGTGGGGTTGGCACTCCTGAGGGAAGGGATGCCATCCAGAGGGACATGGACAGGCCCCAGGGCTGGGAGGTGGCCCCAAACCTCATGAAGTACAACAAGGCCAAGAGCAAGGTCCTGCATGTGGCTGAGGGCAATCCCCAGCACAAATATAGGCTGGGCAGAGAACGGATTGAGAAGGACCTGCAGGATTTCCAGTCCCTAAAGGGGGCTTACAGGAGAGCTGGAGAGGAACATTTGTGAAGGGCATTGAGATAAGACAAGGAAGAATGGCTTTAAACTGGAAAAACATAATTTTAGATCAAATACTAGGAATAAATTCTTTGCTGTGAGGGTGGTGAGGCTCAGGTTGTCCAAAGAAGTTATGGATGCCTCATCCCTGGAATTGTTCAAGGCCAGGTAAGATGGGCCTTTGAGCAACCTTGTCTAGTGGAAGGTGCCCCAGACCATGGCAGGGGAGTTGAAACTGATGATCTTTAAGGTCCCTTTCAACCAAAACCGTTCTGTAGTTCTATGATTTTTATAAAATTTCAAAGTTGTGCACTTCAAAAGCATTAGTTTCTAAACTAGATCTCACATAGGTTCAATCTCAGTCAATTGTTCTTGATCCTAGAGTTTCAAGACTAAGACTTCCTCCCTAACCCTTTATGGCAGGTGAAGGATTTTTAGTATCTGGCTTCCCAAGAAGGCACATGGAAGTGGTCTCTTACCAGGAGCAGCAGGTGATTCATCAAGAGGAGACAGTGGCCATGCAAGAAACATCTAGTTTGGGGATTGAACTGGTGGACAAAGCTGGAGATGAAGAGAAGCCATGGCAGGAGCTTTTTAGAAGAGTGAGGCAAAAATAAAAAGACAAGAAATAGGATGAGTGAAAAAAAGTGGGGGCTTTTGCCTCATCAGAAAGTTATGAGAGGTATGGAAGCCAGCAGGCCTTTTTCAGAGAAACACCCTCTCCTAAAATGTGTAAAATTGAGCTGGCAGAGCAACATCTATGTATTCCTATACTGTCATAAAATAGATATTAACTTCCCTGCTTGCAGGTGTCCTCATCTTCCTCCCTTTTCTGCTTCATGGACATTCCCAGCCTCCCTATATTCTCACACACTCTGCTGGCATCTGTGTCTGCACTGCAGAGCTATTGGTCCAGTCCCAGCAAAATACCCCAGCTGGTGGGATGCATGCTTCCATAGGACCCTGCTTGTCAGCCAGGGAGTTACACTGAAAATATTCATTAACTGAACATTGTTCAGTCCCTGCAGCAGTTTTACACTATTTAATGCTGTGGCCGTGGATAGTTCTGGTAACTCCAGGAATAGAACCACCACCCCCTCACAGAAAATGGATTGTTTGACATCTTTATTAGCTTCACCCCTTGTTCTGTGGAGATGACAGCCGGTTACCTACACTGGCATGACTGGTAGGAAAGTAGGTAGAAGGAAAGCACAGCTGACAGCATCTTGCAGACCTGTGATGCTAAATCAGCATCAGAGCCACGTGCCCTCTCGATGAGGACGGGATGTAGAGTCGTGACAGTATGTTCTGAGGTGTCCCTGTGGTTCTCCCAGCTTGCTCTCTCAATGTTTCATCTCAGGTTATTAGTATTTATAAAAGCATGCCCTTAAAATAGCTTCATGGTGTTAATAGAAGCAAAAATAGCAGTTCCTGCACTTAAGTTGTTCGTAGCGGGGTAAAATAGGGCTAAGTTGGGCAAGAACAGAAATCATAATAGCGCAACCCAGTTTAAGGGTGACTTTCAAATCCCCTTCATGTCTTAAAAATCACTGACTTTAAGCTAAAATTTAGACCAGGATACATTCCTTCCTGCTTTACAGAAAACCCTTCTCCCTTTAAGAGGTGTAAGATTTGGGGTGCCTTTTGCTTAAAGACTGCTTAAATCTACTCTCTAAGTCTTCCACTCCAAAGAGCAACCATAAAATTCTCCAACTTCTGAAAACACATTTCAGAAAAATCTTTCAGATTTGCATTTGAAATGTGTAAAATAGACATGTGGACTGTAAAATAGATCCTGTTGTGGGTTGACCCCAGGTGCCCACCAAAGCTGCCCTGTCACTTCCCTTCTCAACTGGACAGGGAGGTGAGAGAAAATATTATGAAAGACTCATGTGCTGAGAGATCACACACCAATCACCATCATGAGCCAAATAGACCCCTCTTGGGGAAATCAATTTATCACCAATAAAATCAGGGTAGAATAATGAGAAAATAAAATCTAAGTCTTAAAACCCCTTCCCACCACCCCTCCCTCCTTCACTCTGATCTGTCTCCTCCCTTCAAGTGTCCCAGGGGGATGGGAATGGGGGCTGTGGTCAGTTCATCACTTATTTATTGTCTGTGCCACTCCCTCCTCCTCAGTGGGAGGACTCTTCACACTCCCTGCTCCAGTGTGGAGTCCCTCCCTTGGGATGCAGTTGGGGCACAACTCTCTCACCATGGCCTGCACCTGGCTGCCCACGCTGCAGCTCCTGGGGCACCTCCTGCCCCTCCTTCTGTGGAATGGCTTCTCTCACAGATTCTCACCCCCCATCTTCAGCTGCAGTTTCAGAGAGAACTGAAAAAAAAAATTATTCACCATCTATAGAATATGGAGAGGGGAGCATAAGAGGCATTGCATTTATTTTCCTAATTTTTAAGAAAATTATTTCTTAAATAGGCACAGCAGTCTGCATGTATCTATTCCAGGCACAGTGGAACAATGACCTTCTGGCACCAAAACTGATGAACTGTTCTTCTCTAGACAGTGTTGATCATGCCTCACTGAGAAATCCATGTCTTTTTTATTTTTCAAATTCTCTATATGTCTGTAAGTAGACTCCATGATTATTGCCAGACGAGCCACAGACAATATTTGAAGTAACATACTGCATGTTCTAGGACAAGACAAGAAAACACAGACTATTACAAGTATGTCCAAATTCCAACCTTACCTGACAGTGGAGTCGGTCTCAATCACATCAGTGATATATAAGTGAAGCTCTGGAGAAAGAAGAGAAAAATTAGTTACTTTATCATGCCTTGGCACAATGAAAAGTAGTTTTAAAAATTGATAATCTGAAAAACTTTATCATCAGGTTGTTTGAGACTGATACTTTTCCTGTAGTAAACTACTAATTGTCTGGAGTGACTGCAATATATTTCTTTAATAGGCTGGTTTCTTATTTACAATACTTTAATATTTCTTACAACTGTTGTTTCAGAAAGGAAACAACACAGTAACAGAACTGGGAGCTTTTCCCATTTTGTTTCCTTTAAAATTTGCAGTTGCTTTAGACAAAAATGTTTGTCTGTTTTGCTGATTTCTTATTTGCCAATGCTAAAACAATATCCATGTAAACTGCAGAGGCTGACAAATTAATTTTTGTGGTTTAGTATCAGGCAAATAAATCTTACCATTACTAATTATTTTTTGACCTTGCATAAGAGAATAGGATTAGACTGACTACAGCTGACACTGATTATGTGAGACAGGATGTTATTAAATCCCTTTGGGGAGCTTTTGAAAGATCCACCACATTTAGAGAAGAGAGCTTTTCTCTGTCTTAGCTCATTTATGGAGCAATTACATGTGACTTACTACAAAAATGATGACAGGAAACACACTGAACAAACAGCTAAAGTGGAATTTACACCACTCCCATCTCTGTCAAAACATCTCACAGGCTTAAAAAATTTTGTCAAGGTTACCTATAGCAAAGCCATTTTCTATATATCAGCAAAAGGTGTGAGATATATTGGATTAAGACTACATGGAGGAGAACTTGTAATGGATATGAAGGCAGCAGAGATTTCTCAGTGCTCAAATGGCTTCTTTGCACCAGGAGCCCAAATTTAATTAATTTTGCAGGCTTGAAAAGCCTAATGTTTTCATTTAAGCCATCTCAGGATTTTCGAGTTTTGTTTTTCATTAGAACACTCCTACAGAGGGTTCCTGGTGCATATAGTTTCTTATATGCAAAATGTACTCACTTGAAAAACCTCTGCTCATTCTGGAAAAACCTGTGGCTAAATTTCCTGTTATGTTTGATTGGACTTTTTTTTTCAGTATTAAGATTGCTCAGGTGACTTTTATAAGTAGTTTACAATTTTGTACCTAAAAGTATGCAAATACAAAATGGAGGTCTAGGTAAAAATCATTTCCATAACTGTTTTTCTACAACTGACTGCTTACCTAATATCCATAGCTGAGAATGCAAATGCGCAGTAAAGTGCTACAGAACTGTGTGTATTAAATATGTACACACTTATTGATTATGGCATTTACAGTTTGAAAACATGAGAAAAGCTGTTAAAAATGTAAAATCCAAAGTCATGCTGACAGTTCACTGCAGAACCAACAGTACTGAGGTGTTATATTGCAAAGATTTATTCTCACCCCAGTTTGATTTCAAAGTTGATATTGCTGTACATTCATGTGATGACAACACTTAATACTTAGGCCCTCACTTTTTTTTTTTTACTTCCTTGTGTGTCTTCACATACTAAATCCAAGTCCAATGTGGAGGAAGTTAAAAGATACTTAAATGTTTTTTCCTTAGGTACAACTCAGTGATATAACTAAAGCAACATGCTGGCATTCATTTACAGCTTTTCCTCAGGGTGTCTCAAAGACCATCAGCTTGCTGCCAGCAGTCCTTGACATGAAGCCAAACCTAGGGCAGACTTAGAGCAGTGGTAAGAGCCTCAGCAGGGTTATCCTTTCCCACGAACACTAAAATTCTCTGCTGCTCTCTGCAGCTCTCCTGCAATATGTCGTGTATGTAAAGGTGTGTCCACCTCTACATGTGTTAACCAGAAGGTCCCTACTTTGCAGTAACCACTGGTAATTGATGGTGAATACCAGAGGGTAGGATTTTCTGCATGTGTAGTGATCACTGACCACAGGGAAAGTTTATGCAAAGATTCTGGTTCATAAATATAGATATGCTTGCGTCCGGAAAAACTGATTTTCACCAAGTTTGTCCTTCAAGGAATGTTGTGTTGTATTTCTGATATTGCAAATGAATAAAGCAATACTCTATGAGGTGTTCTGCATGGCCAAGTACATTAGTCCTTACTCAGAATTTACTCAGGAAAAACCACCTTTGACCTCAGTAAGGATTTGCTTGACTAAGGACTGCACAGACTGTTGTGAGTCTTACCAGCATTGCTTGATGCTAATGTTGGGCAACAGTTCTCATTGCTAATTTTCCTGCCTCGTCCTTCTCCTGGGCTCAGGATCTGCTTTTGCTGTGTGTTATTCATAGCTTCTATTGCTAGTTCAGATTGCTTCTCTTTGTGCTTTTCTTTCCCAGCAAACGTTTTTTAGCTATTGTTCTGCTGCTGGTAGATGAGCACAGAACCTGGTATACAGGACTTGAACCTCAGCCCAGATTCAATTAACACTGTTAAAAATGTTCTCACTATGGTGCTCAGAAGAAATTTTGATGACCCTCTTTCAGTGAAGCACAAATTTGTTTAAACTGATGTTTTCAGAATGCAAAAATATAAGGGCTTGATTCACAAATCTTAAGACCAAATGCTTCTGCAGTAAAATAGATGGAGTAGCACCCATTTAGAGCCATCGAAAGGTCAATTGTAAATGCTTATTCTGCCCTACAAAATTCAGCCAAGTTACTAAATATGTGCTGTAGCATCACTCTGTTTTGTAATTTTAATACTGCTTTAAAGTAAGATATCCTGCACAATAATTAGTATCAAATTGTGCCATAGCCTTCTGATACAAAGCAAATCTAGCTGGGTTATCACTCGTATGTCTTATGAGCCATACCTAGCCATGGTTTATCCTCTATTCATGCTACAGGGTACGAAATTCCTGGGTGCCAACCTGCCTATGGCAACCTAGAATTCTCCAGGGCAGGCTCGCAAAATCTTCACCTACTCTCTGGGACAGGTAACTAATAAGTGATGTTTTGTGAGTTATGCTTTCTTTCTAACTTTCTGATGTCCGTAAAAATGTTTCATTTCTTCATGTTAGTCTGTGGTCTCTCATTGTTCAGCTCCACTGTGTTTTCTGGATTAGGGCAGTAACAGCAGATCTGTTTGTTGTAGTACTCTAGATGCTTGCCTCAGCCAAGCCTGTAATAATTGTTACTAACAGGCATAAAACCTGAAAGGTGTTGAAGAAGCTGCAAAATCCACAGCTGCCTCATACCAGTTAATCTCTTTTTCTGATAGAGTAGTTTGACAATGCAAGTGCATTACATTTCACTGTTGGTACCACAGTTATCTGGGCAGTTCACCCATCTTTCTTAATTGCTGGTATGTATATATATTCTCTTTCCTTTGTCAGGTTTACATTAATCTTGAGTCTCCTGGACTAAGGATTTTTCAATGCTATAGGTACAGTACACTGAAAGAATGGGGGAGTTATGACTGATTCTGGTTTACATTTCTATGCAGCATGTAGTATAAGTTTAAGTAATGACTCATTTTTCCATATTTTGCTTAAATTCTCTTCTACTTTTCTCCTGAATTCAATGTCTATTCTTTTTGCTTGGCTTTATTTCGAGTGGCAGATATGTAGAAGAAATGTCATTCAATATATTGTAATATATCTCAAAGTAAAAAAGTGATTAGGTTAAAAAAATAAAGACAGAGTAAGCTTCAGATTGGTTCCTGCAGTCTACTGATTTTCTCTAAATACAAGATGATAATGTGTGAGACGTTTCATCTTAAGAGTGCTGATAGTGTAAGAAAGACATAAGTGAGATTCTTTTTTATTTTTTTTTCACACGGTCTACACTCTGTGGAGCAAAAAAACCCCAGCAATCTTGGAAAAGTGGTTTGAAATCCTGCTTTTCATTCCCCTGGGATTCTGCAGGTACACTCTACTCTTACCTGGGTTTAGAAGATCTTGATGCAAAAAAAGCTTTGCTCTGCTCCTTGTTCTTGCTAAAAGCAAGAGATGACCAGTGAAGTGAAATACAATCCAGGCATAGAAAACTCTTTTACAAAATGTTCAACCCTAATTCCAACTTGGTTGAATATTTGAAAGTCCTTTAAAATTGGAAGAAATTCACACATCCATGGTATAATCACTGAGCTTGATCTTACATTCTGTTTTAAAATGGATGTCCACATGGAATCTCTGTGTCTTGGGATGATACTTAGTCATCTTTCCCTGGGTCTCACTTAAAATATATTTTTTTTCCCTACCACTATGGTCTACTTGTAGTTGTTACTTATGAAATTAAAAAAGCTTACTCTTGTAGAGGACAATACCACAGTTTATTTCCAAGTGTAATACAACTGAAAATGCACAAATCCAAAATTTTGCTCAACCTATTTACCCATTTCATAAAAAAAATAAAAATAAATAGCCATTGAAAGACAATTTTCATTTTGCCTACATGCCTTTTGAAAAGCTCACAAGGATCTAAATTTTTAGAGAAATTTTTGTATTTCCAGAAAGCTGGCTTGTTTCTTTCCTGTTGAGTAACTCAGATCTTAATCTCACTGTTTCAACATATCCAGACTGTAAAACAATATCTGAAAACTTGCTTTCTAGTTATATTGAAAAATATCACCTAGCTGAAGGAACTCATAAAAAACCCAAATGTTTGTTTGGTAAAATGAAAAATAGTGAGTATGACAAGTGTCAGCATTTACAAAATGAGGATAGGTCCTATTTTACCCAGCCTGATCTGATGCACCTTAACCTTTAAAAACTAATGAGAAAGCAGTAACAGTATCAGCAAGAGATTTCTAGTAAAAACCTAAGTTTTGATTAACCCAGAATGTTGAAGTAGTTCAGTTATAAGATGCCCAAAAAAAAAAAAAAAAAACCGAAAAAAAAATATAGCCTGTGTTTATGTAATCCACATCTCAATGCACAAGAGGAATTTTTGGGAAAGTCCAGAGTAGTGAATCTGCTTCCTCACTCTGTAAAAGTCCTTGGGTGCTACATCTGCTGGGGAGGTGGAGTCAAAGGGCTCCTGGGTCCCCTCTGGAGGAGCACATTATGCATTGCTTTTCACATGAAGAGTGTGAGCAGCTTTTCCAGGAACACCTGCTGCCTGGCTTCGACCCTCCAAACTGCAGAGAGATCTTTCATTTGCTGGCTCGCTCTAAAAGCTACCCAAGAGCCAGTGTCAAGGTGCAGGGCTGGTAACAAGAGTTTGGAGGCATGCAGTCCTGTTCCAACTTTTCCTGTTCTCCTTTCCCATACAGCCACAAAAAAAAGGTGACAAACCAGAGTCTTTACACTGAAAAGCCAGTGCAGCCAGGGGAGTAGGATAAAATACTGAACTAATAAATTATGACATTCAGCTGGGAGGGAAGTTGTGTGAAATGATGGCACAACATGCTGAGCCATGGGGAACTTGCTAGAGGTGAACTCATTTATACTCTTGCAGAGTAGAAGACTTCTCAGTTAACAAGTCCCAAAATAGTGTGCTGCAGTGTATAAAACAAGGTAGGGCTTGAAATAATTAGCCACAGATGACAGATGGCAACTCCTTTCTCTTTTTTTCTTCTTTTCTTTTGCTGTAATATCAAGTTGATCAAAGAGCTGAGGATCATTTGTTATTGTAGGAAAACTAAAAATATCTTGAAATATTCAGGCAAAATAAGTTCATTCAGGTACGAGCCAGTAGCTCCCATTGTTCAACACTTTATATATGAATCTATGTGTAGTAATAGTTTCCCTCAGGAATCTGAATTGCATGTGCACAGCTGAGAGTTTGGGTGTGTCCTGGCTTAGGAGTATTATTTAATCAATTTATTAAATCAAATTGCTAATTTATTTAATGTAATTGTTTGCCCCATGTTAACAAACCAATGATCTATTGTACTGGAGCCAGAAAGCCCTCCAGGAAAGTGCCCAGAGCTCACCTCTCTGGCAGGTCACTTGAGCAATGTCATACAGTGACTGTGTGTGAGGGGAACCAAGTGCTAGGGAGCAGAGGCTGCAGCAGAACTGGCTGCACCCATGATCTCTGGAGGTGTCTGAAGGGGCAGTGCTGCCTCTCACTCCAGGCAGGAGCGGCATTTCCACCTGGGCTCTTTAGGAGTAACACCTGGCGAGCATGGGCACTGTTTTAAAGGCAAGCACCTATGGATTCAAGATAGAGACACAACAGGAGCTTCTGTCTGGCATGACTTCAGTCACACAAGAGGATCAGAGCACAACTGTAACAGATATGGTCAAAAGGAGAATTCAGTAATTTGCTCAAATAATGTAATATACACTGCTCATAAAGGAAAAAAGCTGTAGCATCTCCAGACCCAGTAGCAATTCTGTCTGACTGGTTCATGAGCCAGAAGAGTATATTTGATTTTTTCAGCTCCTTAGCATAACCTTTCTGATGAAAGCGTTAAGCCAACACACCTAAATGAGTCCCTTGAGCAAGACAAAGATGAATTTCAAATCAAAGAAAAGAGAAAAGGATTGGGAAAGGAAGGAAATAGTGTAGATGAGAACAGAAATTATAACCTCTGTCCGTTAACCTATGTCTCGGTGTTTTATACCAAATAAAATAGGAACAAAATTCTATCCCTACTGCTAAAGCACATTTCTCCAGTATTCCCCTACCACACTTCCAACCTCAGTCCTTTAATAGAAAGAGTAAGATCAATTTCAGATTGCTTCTGGCCAGTGGGCTTCACCCATTCTCATTACATTCCTATTACACATAAACTGCACAATTCAGGAGGAACCACACTTCTGTTCCAGCACAGCTTGATCCAGATGAATCGGGGAAATAAACAGACAAAAACAAAAGTGAGAAAGGTTTAATAACACAATTAAAATATAACTTTATAAGCTTGTGAGCTGATGTGGCAGGCTGCTCTCAGTAATTTCCAGAGGGAGTGCTTATCCATGACTACAAACCAAAGCAATCTAGAAGCTGGCCACTCAAAGCTGTAAGGAGAGCTACTGCAACTGAAGGCAGCCTGCTTAATCATCTGGAGAGCTCTCTTTAGCTTTCTAATCACAAATTGAAGTCTACCTCTAATTTTGCTTCCTCAGTTTTTCAATACCTTACTATTTTTTCTCCTTTCTTATCGCCTCTCGGTAGTCTGGATTCCCTAGTGAGATGCAATGCAGACGGGTAGGATTCTGAGAGACATTAAAAAGCAGACAACAACTGCTCAACAACTTCAAATAACTTTCTGTCTGAGGCAACCCACCCCCCCCCAGTAGCCTGGGTTATATCCTATTTGTTGCAGTCAGCCTTTGCTGCTGGTTTTCTTACCCTTTTGAACCCTGCAACTTTACACTGCAACTCACGATTGCTGCTATCCAAACATTTTGTGCAAACTTATTACCCTCTGGGAAGCCAGGACATATCAGCTTTCACAGGGGTGAAACTTTTTCCAGGCTCATGGGAACAGCAGAGTCTGGACAGAAAGCAGTGAAGATCCCTTAATCCCTAGGAAGGGTCAGGTTCATTCTGATTCTGCTCTCTTGCACAAATGCTGTCTGAAGTTTGCCACACCAGAAGTTTCCTTCCTCCTCTCCCAGTTTAACCAGCTGATTCATTTCAGATGTTCTCCAAGCACTAGGCAACATTTGAACAATGCAGAAAATATGAAGCAGGGCATGAACATGAACAGAGTCTTTCATTATGGTAAGAAAATAAACATATCCTTCCTACCTCTATAGAACCAGCCAGAAAGCATGTATCCCTTCTGGAATCCCATGCTGGTTTTCTTCTCTTGGACCCATATTTTCCAGCTCTCCGTCCCTTCATTTTCTAGCAATACAGAGAAAAAAATTGAACAGACACAGTCCTTATTAACTTTTTTAGGATCCCTTACTGAGCCTAAAGGTTTGCATTTAAGCCACTGCTACTAAGAGTTTACCTGCCAGAGCTGAAAAGAATTAGTTTCCACTTCAAGGAGAGCCTAATAGAGGCACTAGGAGGCAACTTGGAAGAAGGCAAAGATCATAGTAACAATTTCTGCTGCTTCCACTCCTTCCCTCTGCTTTAGTCACCTTTGAATTTGGGCACAAGGCTCCTGCTGTTTTGCTGTGCACTGCATTCATTTCTCACATACTCAGGTATTCAACCTCAGAAGTGTCTCATAAGCAAAAATGGTCATCTCATTAACAGGAGACAGAAGCATATCTGGAAGATTCCAGTTCCAAATCAAGTTAGCAGGAGTATTAAATCAGTGCTCAGAGATTTGGCTCAGCCCTCCAGTCTCTGCTCTGCCCTTGCACCAAGCAGTGCCAGTGCACATCCTGGTTTGTAAATCCACATTCTTCCCTCTCCATGGGCTGCTCTGTACCCTTACTTAGTGCCCTGCACATTACACACTCCCTGGTCACAGGTCTGGATTCTCATGGCTCATTTTCACTTGCCCGTGGTATTTTTCAGTACACTGGGGGAATCAAAAATGCCTGCTGAAAAACTTCATTTAAAATAATCAAAACATCTTTAGTGTCTATTTCTGAAAGCTGAAATTTTATTTGTGGTATTTCTACTCAACCCATTCAGAGCCTTAGGTTATGGATAGCACCTTTAAATAAAGGAAAACTTGTATGCCTTTATTATGAGTACATTTTAAAGATCTTGTCACGTTTCACTGACAATAATGGCATTCACTTAAGACAACTCAGTGCTGACAGATGGTCCTCTAAGGGTTTTTTGCGTGTCAACACATAACTGAATTTTTGTATCTTAATCACCTGATATTTCAGTTAATACTGGATGCTCTTGTTGGATAGATGTGTCTGTGGGCTTCTGTTATTTGTTACTGAGGGCATCCTTCTGCAATGGAGGACTGTCAGATCATTATAACCAAAGCATAATGCAGTTTCATTTTGAAGGGAAACCACTCTTTTCTACCTCTTTTGAATAAAGCCAGTACAGTTTAGACACATTTACCATGTGATATATCAGGTCTGAATTTTTAGTTGTGTGAATTATGAAAGAGTGAGGTACTCATGTCCGAAGTAAAGAAAAGTTACTTTCCAATATCCAGGTATGCATCTGGTTTAGCTGTATGAACTCTGCAGGTGCCTCAAACAGGTTTTCATGGTAAGGATCTATCCCACAGCACTTGGCACTTCAACTGCTAAACATCTTTTCCCCACCTCCCTTCCAAATGACTCCCTTTAATTTTTCTGATAAAGGCTCCCCCTCCTCTGGTTTAAATTCTGTCAGAATGCCTAGAACCTAAGAAAAGGACTCTGTTACTTGTTTTATGTGTCCATCAGTCATTTGGAAACTATCTGAGCTCCAGATTTGGATCACCCACACATTTGTTTTGAAACATATGTACAGGCCTTCCTTCTCATAATCCAAACCCAGTTCAGGTTGTTTATTTTGAAAGCACGTACTGCAAAGAAAATTCAAATTATTTAATACTTGCTAAAAAACTCCTGCAAAAGTTGTCTTTCTAAATGTTTGTATATATATCTACAGGAAAGAGAGATCTGCATGCAATTGGATCAGGCAAACTGTTCATGCTCCAAAGTTTCACATATAAGTAATTTCTTCAAAAGTAATGGAGAAATTTGGTGGATGTGCTATAATGAAAAAATCCTGATAGACCATGGTAATTTTTTTTTTTTAAATAGGTAAGCTGAACAAAGTCTGTGTGAGCCCGAATTTACAGAAAAATGCCTATTGCAGAACTTGGATACACGTTTGCTAAACAGATTTCTTTAAGTACAAATAAAACTTCTTAATAAAGAGTGCAAGAAAATTGGGATTTGCGAGCTTGACTCTGAGTCTGAGCTGCAGCATGTAATCTTTTTCCTCAATAAAATTTATAATTTCTAGTCTGTAGCTGGATTCTCAGACTCTGGATCTTGACTTTGTAATTTGATCCCATCCCCCTCCTAATCAGACAAAGCAAGAGCAGGTTTAGACACAAAAACTGCAGACAAGAAAGATAGTTTTGGCATTAACCTTTTGAAACGGTGACCCTGAGCATGTAACACATAATCAAAACTTGATTAACATAGAAATCCAATTACTGCTTCATTAAAAACCTTTCATTAATCTAGAAAACACTTGTAAAATGCTTTGACTTCATTTCCCAACAATTACAACTTGAAAAAATGTTGTTGAGGGGTCAGATTCAATGTCACAACTGTCATCTCAAAGCTATTCCTCCTAAGCTGGGGTTTGGGTGCCTTTCTTGCTGCGTGTCTACTTAGGGCAACATGCAGACCCATTCCAGAGTCATGTCCAGCAAAGATGTGCTGGAGTGAAAAATCCTGGGTAGTCTAGGCTACCAGGCATGGGTCATCAAGAGCTGCTGGAGCCAAAAATTCCTGGGAATTTTCAAAATCAAGTTGTCAATGCAGTCCAGCTCCATTGAGTAGTAACCCAGGAGTGCTGAGGACCTGCTGGCATCTCTGCCAGCTGTGAACATCCCCAGAGTTCTCTGCTCCCACCTTGCTGCTCCCTGGGGTGTGAGCTACAGGTGAGGAGGGTGCCTCCCAGAGCCTTGCCTCTTGCCTGGCTGATGATATTCTTCTCTGTGGTGATCAGCTGCATCCAAAAATCCGAAACAAGAGCAGGTGTGTGGATGGCTGCTTTCCTTGAGCCAAACAGCCCATCTCTTTGCAGAGATCCACAGCAGACTCACGGTGTTGGGAAAGGGCTTCCAAGGTCACAAAGCTGCCTCGAGCCCTCTGCCTGCCTGCCATGTCTGTCATCAGTGGCCCAAGTTGGCATGGCATCACTGGGTGCACAGGTCCTCCCTTGGCCTTTCCCAGAGACCCTCTCCTGATCTTTATCCTCTTTCACAGAAAACACCTCATATGGTTGACTGTTATTGACCTTTCCCTAGAGAAAACCCCACCGGGTGAAAGAAGAAAACATTATTTTTGAAATTCTGTTCAGAACACATTTTTAAAATTTTTGTCAGTTCTTCCAAACTCCTGATCCTATGAAGTGTTTTTTTTTAGAATGTGACACATCACAGACATGAAGCAGATCTGATAAACAATTTAGAAGCATTTAGTGGTTCATTTTTGTGGGCCCCCACACCATCTAAGCAAACAAGAAAGGAAATACTGTTACCTCATGTCATACACACAGAACTGAGTCAGGAAGAGGGGGAGTCATCTGATGAGATGTGATTGTCTGCGTCTGAGATACTTGACTCGATTCCCTTTGTAAGGAACGGAAATGGAGACTTCCAGATTTGCGTCAGCTCATCTAAAAGTAGGCTTCTAAAATAGGTCAGATTAATTTCATCCTGGTGGTGCCTGCTCTTGACTAAGAACAGGAGCCAAAACTGACCAGCAGTAGGCAAGCTCAGTCTTGTCTTAACTCTCTTGAGTGGTGTAGCCTTTGTCAAAGCCATGTTCAAAACTCAGAGATCCAAAAACCAGTCCAGGTTAGTTCCTTCTTACACATTCTTTCTTCCAAGACAGGCTTTTTACCCACAAAATGCAATTACTTCTACTTAGGATTTCACAGCTGCGTTAAAATGACTGTTTCACTAGACAGAAATCAGAACTTTGATATGGGTGTTTTTCAGTATTTATATGGCATGGGCATCTATCACTGCTACTTTCCCTCCTAAAACCATTAATCAATTTTTTTCACTCACTTCAGGAGCAGTGTGAAGGAGTGTAATCAGTCCATTCAGAGAGAACTTCCCTAGTTCAGAAAAAAAAGGGTTTGCTCTGGTTTTAAACAACATTGCAGAACCATCTAAAGCCAGAGCCCTGAAGTGGCAGGCAGGCATGGAAAGGGCTGCTGAAGCAGTTTGGCCAGTGCGGTGGAGATATGGGGTTGGTGGAATGCTCCACTGATGGGGCAGACCCATAGACATCACTCTTATGGAGTAAAGGTTCAGGGAGCACCCTCTTTGTGGGCCACCTGAAGGGAGAAGGCTCCAGAAATCATCTGGCCTCCAGGCAACTGAGCGCCCCCAGCTTTGCGTGCCAGCACTCCTTTGTCATCAGCCCATCTGCCAGGCAGAGGAGCTCGCAGAAGATCAGACAGGTACAATGAAAACCTGCTTGTTTGCCAGCACACCTTCCTCAGAATAGGCCCTTATCATGTGGCATCTCAGCTTTGTCTGAAATCCAGTGGGAATGTGTTCACCTGGAGCTTCTCCAGCCAGCACTACAGATTAACCCTGACCAACAGCTGCAGGCTGAGATAATGTTTGTGAGCACAAATTTCTGTGCAAATATATGTTTCATCTATTTTATACTTTTTATGAATATAAACAGAGCTAATCAGTGAAAATAACACTTTGGAAAGTTTAAAGACCTGTTTTTATTAACCTTGAAAATTGCTTCCCTTAAGGGTTTTCTTTCACCAGTCTAAATATTTAATATTGTATTTACTGTCCTTGTTGTTAAAGAAATATTTTAATGAAGCAAGGTGGGTAATGACTTGCAGACCACTGATTGTCACAGGAGCAGGATATTAGAGATCATTAAAAGGAATAGGCAACCCCTTATGCTAAAGGTGGAATAATCTACAGGACCTTTGAGCCTGCCCTGTAGTTCCATACTCCTTAAAGCTGTCAGAGTTTCAAGAAGACTATGGAATACAGGATTTGTGTTTTCTAAGACATAGCACTACCAGATAGCTAAGACATAGCACTACCAGAATACTTTTTATTTGCAAGTAAGTCCTGCCCTTTCTCCTGCCTGTGCTTTTTTCCATTTAATTATTTTCTTAGTTTTACATATATATAAAACTAAAGAACTATGGGGATCAACCATCCCCATGGACATAAATTATTAACCAAATATAGTGACTTAGTAGCTTTAAAAAATTGTGCCATGAACTTTTCTAATTAACTGGTATGTGAAAAGCAGAAACAAAATGCAGCTAATTTATGGAGTTGGTTGGTTGGATTGAAGAAAAGGGAAAATGCTCAATGATTGACTTTGTGACTCCATGTTTTGACTTTTTATCTTTTCCCTCTTTTCAACTCTGATTAAATTACCACTATCAAATTTACAATGGTACAGAACAAAATTAAGACCTCCTCATGAAAACTTCAGATTTCTAGAACAAAAAACACAACACAGCATAAGAAATGAGAATCCAAGCATGTCGTTATGTGATAACACTGGAAGATAATGGTAAGGGGAAGGTTTCCAAAGAAAGAACATCTGTTTCATGATATATGAAAAAAAAAAAAAAAACCAGCAAAACAAATAAAGAAAAATCTCATTAAGTACCTTAGATTAGTACAAAACAAAAATTGAAACTCTCATCCTGTTATTAGAGATGCAGGATTTGATACATTACATCCTCTAATTCTTTCTGCTGTTTCACTCCTTGCTTTGCCTTTGCTTCGCAGACACTTGTTCCTATAGAACCAAAATCAAGAGAAAACAACAGGGTTTACCTCAAACTGGTGATGTATCAAATCATGCAGAAATCAAAGCCATCTTGGGAATCCTGGGAAATCTGCTCTCAGTGTAACAGCTATTAGTACCCATTCAATGGTTACACTCTAAGATTTGGGGAAATTTCCCTATTGTGCCATTCACAAGCATAACTTTCATTGTGCCATTGCTTAAAGTTAGCTCTTTCCAGAACTTGCTTGACTCAAGATGAATATTAAGGCAGATGGTTTAACACTTTCCCAACTGGGGTCTTTTCTCTCTTCCTTTTTCTTCTTCCATAAAAGTGACTGTAAGTTTTTTGCCACTCAGCATATTCATGTCAGAACATAATTCTTTCCTTCTAAAATTCTTGCCTTTCCATCTAATAACTTGTATTTTAATAAGGGCTCACTGTTATGCATCTACTATTGTATCTTAAATAATCCCATCATAAATCAGGAACTATTTCCTATCTAGAAATAATTATATAACCTCTTAAAAACAACCAGCTGTTTTAGCATGCATCAGATGACTCAAAATACACAGTGAGGAGGCATTTTCCTAGGTTTGGGAGAGTTTAAAAATGTCACCCCATCTTTCCAGCATGGGTGGAAATGAATAGATCTTTTCAGAATTATGTTTTGTTGGTTGAGAATAACTTTCATCTTTGAAGCTGCCTGAGTTATGCTTTAATCAGTGGAGTTTTATTCTTTTTTTGAACAAAGTTACACCTGTGGTTTACCACCCAAAACATCATGTGGAAGAGTCCATGTATACAGACTGTTTCAGTAAACTTCACTAGAATAGTATTGATTTTAATTGATTGAATAATCTCATTCTGAAAGCTAAGAATTCAAGCATTCGAATACTTTGAAGAACTTCAAGGGAGAAAGTGAGCTGGAAGTTTATCCTTCTAGCATAAGCTTCAGCCTGCCAAAACCTACCAAAATGTCCAGATCTGAATCTAAAAGCACATTTTGGCATTCCAGACCAGCACTGCCTTCTACTTCAGGATCAAGCTTTACCAGAACTCAGATTTTTAATCCCAAATTTCCCTGCATAGACAGGCCTAGGCACACTGGCCTATGCAGAAGCTACTTCATTGCTCCTGCTTACTCTTCTCTCAACTGAGACCCAAAGCAAGTACCTACATGAGATTGTAGAAAACAAAGTTATTGGAGGTGATTAACTTTCCCTTTTTTCCTCTTGTACTAAGCAGTCTCCAGCTATTACTAACTTAAACATCCCAGGCATTGCCATTATATTTGTACCTCAATAGCTCCTCTTCCTCACAAAGTTTGCACTCCCTATGTCCAGTGCAGGACAAACTTCCCAGTGCAGTAGGATGCTCTAACCTTCCCTGATCGGGCTTAACTTGCATTAACTGCACTTGTCCAGCAGTGTTAGCCTGGGCATTTTTATCCAAAATCATAGCTGCAGGACCTGCAGTTTGTTTTCTTGTACAAATCCTGGCAGTTAGATTTTTAGACCAACAGAAGACTTGAGATCATATCTCTTTTCACTCTAAGCAGTTTTGACACTGTAACTGCCACTTTACAGAAGAAAATTAGAGTTTCCAGGCTACAGGAAGGAAAACTGACCACTCTTGTTTCCCAAGATGAGCAGAGGAGTAGCAGGAACAGGCCAGAAGCAGAGCAAGTGAAACCTGGTATGATGGGGCAACATTGTCAAATGAGGACACGTAGAAATGAGCAGCACGGGTTCTCAGCTCCCTAGGTAACTTTGGAGTTTAATTCACCAAGTGAAATACAAAAATTAAATGGTTATATTAAGTGGAGCTGCATTAAATGTCTGAATTAGAGTATATTATTTTAAGGGAATTTAACCACAAGTGGTAATCTAAGTATAACTGCAACCACGCAATATGTGCAGCTGAAATAGAGCGCCGTGTTGGCAAACATTGGGCTGTTTCCTAGCTCAGAGCTGCATGGATCAAGCAAGCAGCAATTGTAAGGCTTTTGCATTAACTTACTGAGCTCCTATCACAGCTTGTGAAGGAGCAGCCAGTCACGCTGTAGACAGCTCAGATAAGTGTTCCTTGAAGACTGACATGTTGTTCCCAACTCTCTTGTCTAATTAAAGACCCAAAATATTATTCCACTGCAGCTGATGGCAGCACTCACTTGACATCAAAGGGAATCGAGATTTGCCATTCATTTATGAAGAACTATTTTTACCATATGATTAAAAAAAAGCAAGGCAATTCACAATGCATCCCGTGGTAGCACTTTGTGTCTAGGGGCTGGCAGACCCCAGTTCCACAGTGCCTCAAAGGTCCCTCTTGGAGCCAAGAGATCAGCTCCACAACGAGGTTGCAGTGTATGAACCAAGTTCCAGTCATCTCCAGAGATCCCAGCTCTGGCAGGAATCCCATCATGCTGTTCAACTGGCAAACATGCTGGAAGACTGAAGAGCTTGCAAACTAAATAGAAAAAGACACAAAAAACTCCATTGTGCAGATGAGAAGGCATATGCCAAGTGGCTCTCCTGAGTCTCCTGCTTTGTTTTGTGTAAGACTGTAGCTGAAGATAGTTTACAATCAGGGCATAAGTGCTGAAAGAGCTGTGAAAAATTAGGGGTTACACCTGAGTCTGGAAAGCCTTGGCTCCCAAATAAGTGGGGGAAAATGGGAAAGATCTACAACCTTAAAATTGTTATATTATTAATTACCCTTCTCCAGATGAAATGCTGAACAATAAGGTCTCAAAAAAGGAATAAAATAAGACAAAACTTTCTTCCTCCACAGAATTTTAATTTGGATTTTAGGCAAGGAAATATTTTTGCATAATTTATTGTTGCTGCTCTATAGAGACTTGCTGCTTCAGTCATAGTATGGTAAGGTAATTCTAAATGGAAGGTCCTGTGTGAAACCAAACTCTAGACTGTGTTTTGTATTTTAATGAAGATTCTTTCACAACATATTCCATTCTGGCTAATGAGGTAGTAGCAATAAGTGCACCAGAAAGGACAGATGGAAGATAGTCAGCTGTCTGAATCAGAAGATTTTCAAAGTGCAGTAAACAAATGAAGCACACTTTTTTGGCTGGAGGCCAAGCTATACTCTAGGGAACTGGTCAAAGAGTGGATCATGAAAAGCTTTTTGAGAGCAGCTAAATTCTACAGCTGTGGTCTTTGTTTTTCTAGTACTTTGCAAGAACAGAAGGGGGAATTACGAAAGCGCCTATCGTACACTACCCATAAGCTGGAAATGCTTGAAACAGAGTTTGACTCTACACGTCAGTATCTTGAAATAGAATTGAGACGTGCTCAGGAGGAACTTGAAAAAGTAACTGAAAAACTGAGAAGGTTAGTAATGAACTTTTTGAAATAAACAGAGTTACTGGAATTTTAAGAGTGGCTGTATTAAAGATTTATGTAAGTAAAAGCAAACACAGTTGCAAACATGCGTGATTTATTTATTAATTACACATTGTGTTTTGTATTTAATATATAGATTTCATTTACCTGAATATATATTGCATGCCACATAAAGGTATTTACATGTGATATGTAAGATGTCTTTGTACTAAAAGCAAATATGCAACTAGAAATGCACCTATATGTGTGCAAATATGACATTATTTACGTAAAAACATACATGCGGGGTAGTGCCATATGGCATTACACGCACAAAAGTTATAAACCCACTACATATATATAGATATATTATTTATACTCTCTATATATAGATAAATCTTTTATTTCATGACTTTGCAAATTTTCTTTGTTTAGACTTCATTGTGCTGATACAAGAGAATAGAATTTGGCTTTCCATCACTCATAGCTGAGACTATGTTCAATTGAAACAACATTCAGGCATTTTGCATTATAGTACAGCAAATAATCTCCTTTTTAGTCTCAAGCACAATGGAATGATGCTGAAAAGCTATTATTTAAAACTGTTGTAGCTGTGGTACAGTGCTGCTGCAAATTGGGAACCTAGTTAATGTTAGTGATAAATTATGTTAAGCTTGTGCTCCTGACATTCCTGGCACTGATTAAAATGGTCTGTAGACTTAGCCTAAAATTTATCATGATACTTAATATCCACTTTTGCATTCGTTCTCAAAACTTCTGAAACTAGAATTATCCACTTACACAGGAATGTATTTTCATGTCTTGTGAGCCTTTCTTAAACTGATATCTTAATAGAACAATTTGATGAATTCATTGGATGACTCAAAATAAAATTCAGAATAAATCATTCCAGGGCAATACCCAAAGAAATATTTTTCATTCCTTGTGGAAGGCAAAAGCCAAACCAAAACAATGACACAAACCACCAATAAACTGAGTCAATGAAACCATTTTATGCAAATTTTAAACAGAATGAGTCTGCAAGATCTCAAATTAGAAAACAGCCTAGTGTGGTCTTATAACTTAAATGCTTGTCTAACTGGAGATGCTTCCCAAAATGAGACTAAAATATGCAGATGTTGTGGTGATTTTGAAATCTACACACATCTATCAAGAGCAGTATGGAGGTTCTCCAATTAGTTGTCTTGTCAAAAATATTTTTCCTATTTTTTCACCTAGAGCAGAGCCACTGAAAGTAACTTCATTCTTGATGTAGTTTTGCTTCAGTACATTCCAGGACAGGGAACACTGGTGCTCTTTTCTCTTGCAGCATCAATTTGGGCAGCTGCCATAAAGCAGCAGAGGGGCTGTCCATCCCACTTCTGTTAAATCAGATGGGCTCCCTGCTCAGTAGAGAGCCTCTTATCAGCTGCACTGGGCACCAATGAGTTAAGCACCCTCTGAAACTCAGGTCAGGGGCTCACAGCCAAGTCTAGAACTCACACCAGAGCATCACATTAGCAGAACTGACTTTCCAATATTCTAATGGAACATTGTACCATATTATGAAGAAAACTTATATTAAAAATTATGTTTCAGGCAGGTGATTACTCCCCTGAAGACATATCATAATGGAAGCCAAAAATATTTTACGAGGTGAGCTTTAAAAATGTTTCTATTGAGAATAGCAAGGCATCCTGCAAGCTGAACATCTAGATTTGTCAGCCTGGAGAAGGATAATGTCTGGAAAAAACCTGTCATCCAAAAGCCTGTCAGCAACATGTCACAGAGGAAAATCAGTGTGAGAAAAACAAAGAAGTAGAATTAGTTTCAATTATGTGGCTCTTCCTTTATTCACTGCACAGGGAGAGAAATTCATCCCCCCATAGATGAATAGACCCTGTGAAACAAGATCCCACTTGTACACTGGTGAACATTTCTGTTATTAAATTTCCTTTTCTGTAAAGTGCAGGGTTTTTTTTTTTTCCAAGAGGCTGGATGACTATCCTTTTGTAAACCTTTCTGAAAGTCTTTGTCTTAATTTATCCAGAATTGCCTGTGCTGTTGCTAGGCTTCCCCGATTTTACTCAAGAGAGGAGGTCACTTGTGTGGCTCAATGGTCAAGTTTTCAACCTCTCTACAAACATTCAGACATGGTCTCTTTCTTTTTTCTCAGTGGGAGAACAGTGCTAACTAGATTTGAAAATTACAGCAGTAGAGCATAGGTTCAGCTTTGAAAAGTGACTGAAAAGACAGGAGATTTCATATTCCTTGCAGTGGTCCCTTATCTGACATGGTCAGCACAGCTTTTATAAGTTAAAATCTAAAAAATTTCAAAATCCAAACTTGGAATCACATCTGGACTCCAAAGTTCACTTTGGGTTTCTTCCTTGAGGCCTTGCCCTGGGTAACAACTTGATGAGGTCCCCATTATATCTTTTACCAGAAAGTAGAGTTATTTTAAGACATGAGAAGTAAACTCATAAAAGGATGTATTTAGCACTGAGATTAGCCCACACATATAATTATTTCACCAAAAGCAAGACATTTCACAGACTGAAGGGGTGTTCTGAACAGGAATACTGGAGGAAAAACTATTGTATTCGTAAGAATGTTGGTATAACTTGTGATAACAGAGAGACGAAATTTTTTTTAACAAGAAGCTACTCTTTCAAGAGTCACTTTTCAAAGCTAACTACACTCTAGAAGAAATTATCTTCTTTAAAGAAAGTCATCCCAAGACTAAGTTTTACTTTAGATGTATTGGCCTTAAGAGGGCTTGAGATTGAGTGGAAGCAGAGAAATAGAGGCTTTTGCAGACTCCCTCTTCAGTGGTGATCTCCAGCCTTAGGGGCTGTTGTCTGGTGGGTTGGAGCACAGACACCTGACACGTTCAGTATGGTCAGAATATTTTTCATGAGGCCCTTATTTGGTCAAGAATCTAAACCTTTGTTTAATGGATGCACATATGTGCACCTGAGGTGACATGAGTATCTCCTAATGACATGAAGAACACAAAAATACACCAACACACTAGAATAGATTATCAATTCACATGACTTTATCCTTATAGCAGTTTTGCAGCATAGCGAAGCCAACCCTTCATTTTATTTTCAAGACTAGATTTACAAAGTTAAAATATTTCATACTTCACAATGTTCGGCCTGTCTGGGTGTATTTTTTCTGCAAACAAGGTTAAGTTACCATTTGCTCATCAGATCATTTTCAAATTTGAATAATTTTTCCTACTTTTTATTTCCCCTTCCCTTTATTGTACAGTTTTGCCTAAAGATTGATCTGACTCTGTTCCTCTTTTATCCCTTAAACACTTTCTTCCATGTATTTCTGGGTCCATTTCTCTCCTTGCCACCTACATTTGCTGACACTTCCTTTGGCACAGTGAATTTCCAATTTGGGGTTTATACATATACGTGCATGCGTATGTGCTTGTGTACATGTGTATGTGTTTGTGCTTATTTTGACTACTTTTGCATACTGTTCTCAATAGAAACACTTTCAAAGCTCAGCTTCCTACTTACTGTGGATTTTTTATTAGATTTGATTTGCTTGTACTGGGAGGTGGTCATTTTCTCAGTCCAAAATGAATGTGTTATAGAGCTAGAGTTTATGGGCTACTTTCACCTACACATACAACAGGCAAAAATATGATGGGTAAAGGCAAAAGAAGCTACAAAAGTGAGAAGCAGATTGTATAAACTCCTGCAAAACCCTCTACCACCATCTATGGCATGGAAGTGTTGTCATTGAAAAATCATCTATCTTAAGAGAAAAAATGAAAACAGAAGCTGAGGAACAAACCCATTATTACCATGATAAGTCTGCTATCCAAGCAGCAATTACTGCTGGTTTTATTCATGGTCTCCAAGTTACGGAAAGGGAACCTTCAGGGTCTCCCTTGAGCTGTCCACATCAGTAACCACTGCAGAACAGCCTGTGGTGCAGGGGCACCTGGGCTAGAAGAACCCTGAACCACACTTTTTCTCCCCTTTACTTTCAGGAAGTTATGCAAGTGCTTTTGAACCTATGCAAACTTTTAGGGCATTGCAGGTGCTAATGTTTAAATCAGTTTTTACACCACCTCCACTTGAACCACAAACTGCCTGGGTGCAAAGCAAGTTTAACCTGTTCTATTTTGCTTTACTAGACAAAAACTATAAACCACGACAGATAAGATGCTGGGGCACTTCTAGGCTCAACCAGAAGGCACTATTTGACTTCTCTAAATCCTTTCTTCTTGCATCATGGCATGCATCCTTACCAGCAAAACAAAATATTTGTGCTGAGTAGCTGCAGGCAAAGCCATTTTAAACCTCCTTGTATCAAAATCATCTCTGCTTTCTTCTGTACCATGAAAAGATGGGTACAGAGTACCCTGAAATCTGTCTCTGTTGTGTTGACAGCTAAATGGATGGGAAAATCCCAAGTAAACCTAGAGCTGCACAAATCAATGTCTACAGAGAGGCTTAGTGGTAATGCTGTGAGGAGCATGGACAATGCAGGGAATTGTAAACTTCAGTCAATCCTTTAAGTCACCTGGACACAAACACAATAGCACTGTGAGAGTTGGTGAGCATTGACCAAGTCTCACAGTACAAGTCTCAGAGATTTTCAGCCCATTTGGGTCACCGCCTTGGCACGCACTATTTACCACAGATCTTCCTCACAGGAAGGAAGTCTCTGCTCAGCAGCTCTGTAAAACATAGGCAACATTGAGACTTCCCCCAGAGCATATTGGAATGGCTGCCCTGATTGTGGGCTGACCCTTGGTACCCTGAGGAGGTTCACCCATGGGGATGTCACTATCTATATCCACAGAGCAGATGTCCTTGGCACAGACATCCCCTCTCAAGTCTGTCAGCAGATGTTATTGCAGTGCTGGGAGACCCAGCCAGAGCTCTGCATCCCTTAACAGGGGCACTGCAAGCCACTGGTCTGCCCTGAATGGAGAATTCCTATAATTTAACTGGAAAGGAAATCTCCATGGCAACAGAAGCCAAGATAAGCATCACATTGCCAAGAAGGGGTGGGCTGGACCTTTTGATTTGCAGCTATGGCATGTTTAGAAAACACATCATTCCAGTTTCAGCAGCCACTCCTAACCAAATGATAAACAAAGAGACTTCTTTAATCCCAGTCCCATCCTGATAACCACAGAAACTACACCCAGATCCAGACTTCTCAGAGGAAGTGTGTTTTCCTGTATAAATGTGGATTACACCTGAGTTCACTCTTCCAGTGAAAACACTTGCACATTTCCTAAAATCTCCTCACTGCTGAAAATACTTTGACCTATTGATCAGTACAGCCATATAGAGTTATTCAGACAAAGTTTTCACAGCTGAGCTTCTAACATTTGCTTTACATTTGTTATACATCATGGTGAGGTGATGGGTACTAATGAACAAGGACCTATCCTCCTTAGGTTCTGTGGACATAAAACTGCAGCTACTACCAAAATTCCAGTGGGTTTCCCACAGGCTGTGCAGCTTGTTCATTACAATGCCATCTAAGTAACCTAAAGATATGCAGGCTGAAACTTTTCTTTGGTGTGTTGCTCTGGAATAAGTAGGGAAGCCACATTTTGTGACTTCATTCAATCCCTAAGTGCTGATTAAAATAAATACCCATCTTTTCTCAGTTAAGCTATCTAAATATACTTCCTGGAAAAAATAGGCAACTTCTTGAACTTTTGTTGAAAGAAGAAATATTCTGTTCTAAGGCACATGTTGATGCCCACATGTTGCTACAGTCATTAGGATTCTGCTGCGATTTCACAATAAATCTTTTTGTGCTGCCTCAGCCTAGAGCTCAAGCTTCCTCTCTTACATACTATTCTTGAGCCTGATGCAAAACTGTAATTACCTTGTGCAAGTTCCTAGGCTGTAACTTGTGTCGGCACACAAGTGCAGAACCACCAACATATCTTCACTTCCTGCTGGAATGTGCTGCTAAATATAGTAAGAAAATATGACAAGTTTGGAAGTTTGCTTAGGAAGCAGGTGGTAATTGCATTTCAAAGGCAACCACTGACTGGTAACAGGAGTGATAAGCAAATAGAATTCGAGTAGTGCAAGCCAAGGTTTTGTACTGATGTGAAAATACAGGTAAATAAAACAAAATGAAAAGCAATGCATTCGGTTACATGATATCATCTTTGTTTTAGGATACAAAACAATTACCTAGCCTTACAAAGAATTAATCAGGATCTGGAGGATAAACTTTACAGAATGGTAAGTTCTCATAACTGCTTTTTTTTTTTAATATATTAAATGTGGTTTTGTGGTTCTTAAGTCATTGGAAAAACATGTATGTAGCTGTCACAAAAACACCCTCAAGCTCTAAAAGCTGTTATGCTTAGAAAAGATACCATGATGAAGAGTTCAAGCTGTGTACAATGACATAGCTCCACCAATTTAAATAGAGATTTCCTAGACTGATGATCTAGCTGAGCAAATTGTACCTTTAAAATAATTTTGGTTAATTTAGTTAATAACTTCACGGGATCTAATTATTTATGTTTACATTAAGTACCAAATTTAAATAAGGTAATCCAAGGTTTTCTCATACTTCTTAGCTACTTCCTCTCAGCTTTTTTTAGGTGATTTAATAGAGTTTGGGTCGCCTGACTTTTAAATTCCTTTGTAACTATCAAGCTCAGTATATTAATTTCCAATCTGCATGTGTCTGCTACCACAATGTCAGTGTCACTGCCACAGGCTAATTGAGGAAAATACTGCAGCCTTTGTGTGCTCCAGTTTGCAAGACACAGCACCACTGGTTCAAAATAGCTTGAAGGTGTCAAAAAGAAATGGCAAAGCCATTGGGGCCCTGGCTCATTGCTGATGATGTTGGGACACTGTGCTCACTGCTAGGGGTAAAACTACAAAGGAATGTGAGTAGAATGTTTGGAGAGGAGAGAATGACAGTTTTGAACTTCCAAAGATCTCAGGTGGCAATTGCATGGATGAGCAGCTTGGATTGGGGGGAGCAACTTATTGTGGATTTTGGGTAAGCACGGACTATAGCATACAGGAGAGGCACCAGCCTTTACTAATAAAAAATTTTTGAAAATGTCATTATTCTTATCTCAGAATCCTATTTCATAGCTAGCAATGAATAGGGTTTGCAACTGGCTAACAACAGGGCAAAATTAGCTGGGCTGTAGTTGACATTTATTCATAAATATATGTTTAAACATTGTGAAAGCATAAATAACATTTGCTCTCAGGTTATTGCTTTTTTTCTCCACTCCTCCTTTGTTGCTTTTCTTTTAGCCCAAATAACTTCAGGATTTTGTCTTCAGCTGTAGCCCAACATTTATTACCTATGCACCACAAAAGATAGAGTCACTCAGGCTGGTAAATGAAATAAAAATAATAGAAACAGCCAAAGAAGGACTCCAGAAAATCCATGTGTTTTTATCAGGTATTTCAGATCAAAGCAAAGAATTTTTAAACTGCTGTTTCAGCATCCAGTTAAATCCTTAAGAAATTATTTCAGAGCACAGCACAGAAAAACTGAAAACCAGTCCTGTGGAGCACTGTGCCTTTCTTTATCCCACTAATATGACAGTCATTGAAGATAGCTTTAGAGGCTTGAAGAAGATCAATCAGGCTCTGTATACCACTTAACTCCAGACTGCTTTGCTTTCTGAAATATTGAAACTGAAGACACAAAAACAAACCAAAAGAAATGTCAAATAGAAACTCCATTAAAAGGAAAAAGATGAGGAAGAAAGTACCATATCTGATTTAGATAAGTCAAACCTTTTGATTTTCAGGGCACTCCAAGAGCCCTTCAGAGACAGTTAAATTAAATAACAGCTGGTCTGGTTGATCAGCAGCTTATGGTGGACTGGGCTCTTGGATACCTTTCTCTCCCTTTCCTGCTTAGGAGGAACAGCCGTGTGTATTTCTTATTTTGTTTTGTTTGTCATTATAAAATCAAATACTTTTGATTTCTCCACCCTTAGACAAATCCAAATATATAAACCATGTGTTTACTTTCTCCCTCTCTCCCCTACCCCATCCCTCCATATACACACATGTGAATACATACACACACACACACACACACACACACACACACAGGTTTTTACTATTTGGTGGGCTCAAATTCAACAAGTAGGAAAAGAAAGATCCCCAGGCGGAGGTGCCTTGCTCCCCTTGGCTGCAGATAACATGGGATACTCCCAGGAGGTGAGTTACTCCCTGCCCTTACAGGGGACTCACAATTCCCCCTCTCCCATGGCTGGTCCCTGCTCATTACAACTCGTCTAGGACTCCAGTGTGACCTCCCTTTTCTAGCATTTTTGGTACCCTGAATGTTAAAGCCTTTCATGCCTGCTATTGGTATAAGAGATTTAAAACAATAATCATTAATTCATCAGCAGTCACAGAAAAGAAGCTGATGAAGCAGTTACTTTTCTTCTAGGCTCTTCTTCCTTTTGGGTGCTAATCTATAAAATATTTTAAAAAATATTTGAAAGCACACTTCTGATCACAGCAAATGGTATCCAATTGAAACCTCTGTCACATCAGAACTTGAAGTATAAACATAAAAATGAACCATGGTGTCTGACTTGGCTAAGTGCTAAAAAATGCAATCCTGAAATCAGGGAAGAGCTTGCTGTATTAAACTGGGCAAGACTAAACACATGGAACAGCAGAGGAATGTGGCACAGAGTTAAAATTCTGCTGTAATGCCTCACAAAACTCCTATTCTTACTACAGCAAGTATCTTCAACTGGAGAAGATTTCTTTAGTCTTGTAAGAACTGGTTAAGGAGTGGAATATACAGGCTGTCTGTCTAAATAATTAATCTTAATAACTCTTTTCTCCATTAAGATGTGGGAAAAGACTGAGCAGAGTCCTCACATTTTGCACTGTGATTCCATCACAGCACTGTTCAATCAAATAATTTTTTATGATATTTAGTTCCAGTTGCCATCAGTAATCTTCACTTTCCTTTACACTTGTTTGAGCTTTTGGAGCCTGCTCTGCCATGGTCCTGCTGCTCACAAACAGCAATTACAAGTAGATTATGTAAATCATCCCAACCACAAAAAATACTTTATATGATCTCAATCCAGCTGTATTCTCCATTAGATCCTCTCTAGAGTTAAGCAATGTATTTTAAAAAGCTTTTGAAGTTTTAAGGCTTTTGGTTGCAGTTAGTTCTGTAGTTTTACCTTTAATGCCATAAGCCAGATTTTTAACAGTATCCTCTTTTGGGAAGAACTGGTGCCTAATAATAGCTGCTTAATAAACCCTACTGCTAATGAAAATTGCACCCATTTCTCCTCCTCCATCTGTATTTTGAATGTTCTTGAAAACATGATCACAGGAATCCAGCTGCAAAGAGCTCAGGAGACCTTATTATCCAGAAACACCCTAAAATATGCCTTTTTTACAAAGTTTGATAGACAGACTGCTGGATGGTATCAGCTCTGGTTTCCATCTCTGCAAAGCCAGCACCAGCCCTCTGCACACAGTGCATTATACGTTTTATGATCTGTCAAGATGAAAACTCTTACATTTTTGCAATAAAAAATGTACAAAATTTACAGCTAAATTTTACCGTAGAACTTTGAGAATATTACACACCAAAGTCTGATTTCTCATTTACATTAAGGCAGGCTGGGAGTGAGACTGCCATAAAGTTGGAAGAAATTATTATACAAACAAGCAGTAAAGAGGGATTTGTGTTAAGGATGATCATGTCTGAAATTCTGCACCTTCTGAGCACTTTCTGGTTTTTATCCCATTTCTGCCTCTGCCTATGAGTTGGAGGAGGACTAAGAGGTACAGCAAATACTTTATGTTCTATGTTATTTAGAGTTATTTATCAAGCTCTTGAATATCTGGGGTTTCACAGTTTGCTGGCCATAATATTTACTTAAGCACCTCCAGTTGGGGAAATCCAAATATGAATTAAATATGAGCTGGGCAGTTTTAAATGTTGCTCTGAGACCTTATGTCAGGGAAATGTTATTTTAAAAGAAGCAGATTGCTGGTTATCCAGGCCAGGAAGGTAAAGAATATGGGAAATGGTGAGGAATTTGATGAAAAATTTCAGTCAGGCATTAAAAACATCTAAGTACCAGCTGTTTGGCTTTGGAATTTGAACCAGTCGCTAGAATGCACACAAGTCTCTTGTGATACCTATCAGTCACAACCCCAATATGGTTTAAATCATAAGTGAAAGATGAAAACAATGGAGAGAAATCCTTTTTCTCACACAAACATAAGGAAGAGAGAAGCCCAGCATCCTTGGATTCTTGAATGGAACATGATGACTTTGATAGTGACTTTGAACAGAGTGATTTCAAGCCCATCTTTTTAATTTTCTTTCCTTTATGGAAGAAGACGTTTCTCTCCCTCCCCCATGTCCCATGAAAATCAAATAGAGATGGCCTAAATATACTTAAAAGGATTTGCATCCCAAAGACAAGAAAGTTTAGAGTCAGCTCAACCTGGCAGGCTCATTTACTCACATTCAATGAAGACAGCTGTGAATTTCAAGAGAAATTTATACTGGTTGGTTAGTTAAGGCAGAAGCCAGAGAAGGTTTGTGCTTTATGGACTAAACTGCAAAATAATATTTCTGTGGAAGGAAATGACCGTAAATGGCACAGGAACAAGTCATTTATAAAAATAGCAGTTGAAGAAATGCATTTCTAGGAGGACTTGAGGCTACATGGTTTTATGCTTACAGGCACTTTGTGCTCAAGATGTCAATTTCTCACCAACTCTTTTCACACTCATATTCCAAGTTAAAAATATTGCCAAATAGGCAATAGGACTTACACACATTAACACCTGTAGGAACTACACGAGCTCTGACTGAGTAGGTCCATGAGTTTAACAGTCAAATGAATGAATTCTCCTGGGTAATTTGGGAACATGAGCATGAGCACACAGCCTTTCAGACATCCTCAGTCCTTTCTCTCTCTGAGCAGAGATGCACCTCCCATTGTTGGCCCATTGTTACGTGGTTAGTGATGGTTGCCCAGTCCTCTTCCCAAGAGACACCTAAGGCAGCCCAGCCACTCCCAAATTGCTCTACATGAATATGACATCTTGAGAGACTGTTCTGGAAACTACTTTCCATTTTTCCAAAAGGCATGTGGCTCTTCTGCTCTGTCTGTCCCTCTCAGTAGGACGTCTTCCACAGCTATGAGCAACCTAAGGACGCTGTAAAGTGACAATGGGCACTTCTCACTTCCAACATTGTCTCTGTTGCATGATGGCAAAACTCCTTCTTAACGTGTCTTATCTCTTGGCTGTTGATGTGCATTTCTGATACATGAGGTTTTCAATCATTTTCTTCATCCTGATCTCCATGATTTGTCTCTCAGGACAACCCCTAGGGATACCATATTGACTGGCAGGGAACAGAAAAATCTGTTGTTTTCAAATATGAAAAAACAGAAATAAGTATGGGATGTGGGTGTTTCTGACCTATTTCTTGTAAGTGCCTCAGTCCTTTGTGATTATCTGCCAATTTACCACAATGGCAGGGAAAGCAAGAACAAGAATAAGCCTGGAAAGTCCTTCTATAGCAGGCATTTCAAATCTCAGTCCTTCACAAAAGCTGGTGTCACATGTGAATGTGAAAAACAGGGCATAGAAGAGTGACATGTCTTGGCCAAGGTCATCAAGAAGCAAATTTATAAGAAATTATAAATAAGTTCTAGGTGTTCTCTAACCAAATCAACTGCCTAAAAAAAATCAAAGAACTTCCTACATTTTCTTAGATCCACTTTACAATACCAGCTGCTTATCTCCTATTGCAGATAAGTTGAAAATTATAAAGACAGGGTTTATAAGAAAGAAAGAAAGAAAGAAAGAAAGAAAGAAAGAAAGAAAGAAAGAAAGACAGAAAGACAGAAAGAAAGACAGAAAGACAGAAAGAAAGAAAGACAGAAAGAAAGAGAAGAAAGCGACAGACAGAGAAAAAAAAGAAAGAAAGAAAGAAAGAAAGAAAGAAAGAAAGAAAGAAAGAAAAGAAAGAAAAAGAAAGAAAAGCATGTACAAGCAGAGTACTGGTAGTCAGTGAGTAAATACCATTCAACTTATTTATTCCAGGTCACCATAGATCATCTGTTTCATAACATATTATTTCTTTTCTAAATACAAAAAAAGTATTTTTTGGAAATAGTATTGCATCTACAGAATCCAAAACTACTTCCTTTAGTCTGTAAGTGAGAGATTACAGAATTAATCACGATAAGACAATGACTTCTGTGAGGCGAAAATCAAGAGAGGAATGGAGAAAGATGAATTAGTACATTTTCTTTTTCTGGTTGCATACTTTGTGCTCACAGAACAGTACTAAAGATATGAAGGATCATCAACATCATAAGACCTTTTCTTTATTATCACAAGTGGCATGTACCTCCAGCATAATGTGCTTTGCTCACTAGAGGTGTAATATTTAATCCTGTACTTCTTTCTTTTTCTTTTTTTCCTCGAGAAACAAACATTTCTTCTTTCAGCCTCCTGTCACTAACATAGTCTCAGAAGATACTATGACACTGACTTCTGGGAATTAGTATCAGTCAACATCATCTCTATTCCCTCCAGCTATAATTTATTTAGAATTTTATTATCAGGAAGAACTCTATCCAGGCAAGGCATACCACTGATGTGAAATGTGGCAGATGATAGGTACAAGGAAATACTAAAAGCACATTTTGTCAACTTCATCTGTAGTGCCAGTAGAAAGCATGGGCTGTGGAGCTGACTGGCTGGCTGGAGAGGTTTCTAAGGAGATGATAGGAAGGACACCTTTTCCAAGCACAATTGCAATGATGTTGAAAACCAAGGAAGTTGATGGCAAGTAAAACGACCCTCTGGCTTCCAACAAGTTTGTCCTGCTGTCACTGGGGTTAGGTAATGAACTGGTTATGTTCATTTGTAAACAACAGATCCTCAGCGCTGCTGGTTTCCCAAAGAACAGGTCCTAAGTCAGCAAAATAAAACAGTTCTAAACTGGGAAAAAACTTTTTGTCACAAAAGACACTCAGCACCTGGAGCAAATTCCTGAGCACTTGAAAAAGATGAGCAGTCTGCTAATTCCTGCTTAGAGGAGCAACCAGCCTGTGTAGTGATACTCTGTTCATCCATATTTTATGTCAGAGAGCACATCTAAGCAGAACCCAGGCCAGGAATGGCAGGACCCTTTTCCAGCCTAGGGCCAGGTTTGCTTGCATTCATTGAATTTAGATAAAGTATCCCTGTTTATAATTTAAATTTGCTGCTCAGATTTGCATTAAAGAAAAAAAGCTGAATGAGAGGTGACAGGTGCCTTTACCCTGAGCTCATGTTAGACACAGGACATGCACTGAACTGAAAACCTCAGGAATATTTCAAGATGACACTGTGACAAGAAGACCTTTAGCAGGAGGTGCAGTTGTAAGGAGATTTCATCATAATGTCCTTTTACACACTGTATGCCATGGAGGTTGGCATTATTTCCCATTGGGAGCAAACCCTGCAGCTGTCAGTGCTGAGCTGGAGTGCTGGGTGAAGTGACAAACCCTGCTCAGCCAGTGCAGGCTTCCCCCATGAAGAAACATTAAAGATCAACACTAGTACTTGTTGTACCAGGAAGAAAAGTAATTATCCTGCATTTCTTTTACAAATCACTTGCACAGAAAGAAAAGCATGTTTTTACTTCACAAGCAGAACCTTGACAGCACTTTGCTAAACAGAGTTCTTGCTGTGATACGTCATTAATTAAACAGCAGTGTCAAAGTTTCTTTTTCTTTTTACAGCTATGGAATTACATTTCATGGGGTAGTCAAGGAAACAAATCTTTATAAGACCTTTGCTAATACAAGGTTGAATATGACATTAAGAGCAAATCATTCTTGAAGTGAAATGCCATAGAGCACGATATCAGAGTACTCAGACAAAACAATACAGCCCCATGATGTTATCTTTAACAAAATTATAGTATTGGGAAATCAAGGACAGAAATCAGATTTTCCTGCAGGTGATATTTAATCAGAAAAATTAGAAGCAAGTGTTGCTTACTACAAAGGACGAATTCTATAATTTAACTCTGATGGACAAATTAGATCAGGTCAATAATTCAGGCTTGAGGTAACACCTCATTTATCAGAGAATAAGATTCTGCTTATTTCCATATCACTGCTTTTTAGAATAGATCTTCTAAAATATTATGGGCACAGAAGATACATTTGTAGCACATCCATTTATCCAGTTCCTCTGATTGATCATAAAAAGACGAAAATGCCAAACTTGAAGATCACACTATGAATTATGTTGCTCTTGTTTTATCCTATTAGAAGGTCCCCAGCAATCAGAAAAAGCTGTTCAACAAGTTAACCTCTACATGCTTAAACTCTATCCTCCTCCTCTTACAATCCTTTTAGTAAAGAGGCAAAATCGATTATAAAAATTTCAGCTGCCAGATACATTTCTTTCCTGAAAAATACCTTTATTGTTTTGTATTTCTCTTGGCATGTCTTCTTGAAATCCATCCCCAGCTCTAACTGATTTTTCCCACTCATTGAAACCACTTTTTTTATCCTATAGTCTTGGAATACCCTTTCTAGGCTCTTGGAAACAGCTGACAATATATACACAAGCACAATGAAGTGTCCAGTAAAGCGTTATCTCATTCCTCTGTTCTTTGATTTCTTAGGCATACCTTGGCTTTGTTTTCTCTGTCTGCCCACTGATATCTTCATTCTTCATAACAGCATTTGAGAGCAACTGTCTGAAGTGGCTTTCTGGTCGTGTGGTGTAAGGATTTCACTATCTACTGTAGAAATTTGGGGGATTTTCTTACAACTGATTCCTTTCTAGTTGTATTTTAACTCTTGCTACCTCTATACACTTCTTAATTATTGCAAAACATTTGTATGGAAGAATGAATCTCTTTATTTTGGAAAATGATTGATATACTAAACTTTCACACAACCACATATTTTTTCAACGAGCTTAAATTAACTCAATTCACTCTTTTGACTATTCTTCCCCAATGTACCATAGAATAATCTGGCATGAGAAGGATTACAAAAGACTTGATTTAATTATATGCTCTGCCTGAGCAAATACAATTCAATTTAGGAAGATGTGATTATTAAATCTTAAATGCATTAGCATGCATCAATCAGCTGTATGAGCTTTAAATTAATAAATAGTTCTTTCACAGTTACCCAACTACTAGACAGAGAATCTGAATTAAAACCTCTAATAAAATTAGCCCAAGTCTCTCAATGCATTTTTTAAAGCATAAATTACTGAATGGATCTTTATACACCAACTGTAGTAATTTCAATGAAATTTGTTCCAATATTGGGTGATATTGAATTAGTAATATGTTCTGTCTTGTACCAAAATATAATTTTTTTGTATGAAGGGACTAATTGAAGTGAACACAGTACAACATGGCCATGTTTTTGTCTCAAATTAGCTGATTATTTAGCATTTCTATCAAAACTTCTGGTACTTTCCTGTTTAGATATTTTAGCTATTTTTCTTTCAAATTTCTAGAATAGCTACAGAGAGGTATCAAATATTTCAGTGACTAAACAGACAAAAGATGCTTAGTAAAGTAAAATTATGATTTCTATACAAGATGCCAGGAAAGCAAATTATAGTTTAAGTTGCCAATGATTAAATCTATCTTAGTAAGATAGATTTAATTTCTTCTAATAGGGTGCAGCCATTCAATACCCAACTCAAAATTATAATGAAAGGTGTCTCAGGGGGAAATTAGTTTTGTTAGAACTCGAAGATCTTGTAACAAAATGCAAAGAATTGAAAATATGGCTGTGTCAACCTGCTGCACTAAAGTTTCTGACATGTAAAGCTCAATCCATGTGACTTTATGGGGTTGACACAAGAAGGAAGCTGAGCAAGCAAAACTCTCCTCCAGAGACACCCCCAGGGCAGTTGTTCCCTTCTTTCCTTGACTGGAGTTCTGGGAGCCCTGCAACCAGGAGCAACCCCTGCCAGCAGCTGGAGAAGGCAGATGTTTTCCTCCTCAGTCTGAATGTCTCTGCTTATTCCCTTTATTTTTTTGCAGTTACCATTTCCTCCTAGAGCACACTGAGGAGGGAAGCAGACTGTAGGCAGGAGAGATGCTGCCAGACCCGTGCAACATCAGGGAAAGCAGATGTCTCCTCTTCCCTTCTCAGGGTGACTGCAGTATTCTGTCCCTGTTGGATGATTCCCCAATACCTGCTCTGCTCCTCTGTGAATTTTCATGCTGTTATATTAATGCATCTTCATCCCAGCTACAGTGACGCAAGAGCTCTGTAAATATAACATCAAGGGAAGAAATTCCATTTGAGCAGGGCTTATTTTACTCCTTGGTGACACATGTAATTGCCTTTATCTGCTGCAATGAGATTTTTCATAAATCCTCACTACATGGTCTTGCTCAGTTTTCTATTGCTCCACTTCCAGGAATTTTTCTTTTGGCTAAATAGGCAGAGATAAAGAATAAAGAGTGAGAATATATTCCATAAGGAGGAAGAAATACAGGCCAGAAGCCCTTTTGGAAGAGAGTTCTAAAGAAGCACAAATCTGCCGGCTTCTTTCAGCATTTTAACTACATACACCCTCCCTTAAGCCGATTTATCCAGTTCTAAAGGCTCAGAGATTAGAATGAGGAACTTGAATGGTTTGTCCCCCACAGGTGTTAATGCCAGCTTGCTCTTTTGTCTCTAAAACTCTTCCCAGCAGACTGCTGAAAGACAGGAGCCATTCATACAAGTCCTGCTCAGAGAGCCTGGCTATGCTAGATGGAAAACAGAATAGAAAGCAGGAAGAGAGCTGATAGCAAGGCATATGGCTTTAGGTGGAGTATCTGGGTTCTGTGGAATCCTCATCCATTTGCTGTGAGGAAAAGATGCTTGGTTTAGCTGTATTCATCTACAGCAAATAGGAAAAACTTGCCTGTGAAACTGGTGAACTACACCAGCCAGGCCTCAACCTAGGTAACAAAAAGGGGATTAAAAGGTGAAGAAGTATTCTCTTTTGCCACACAATCAAGGTGTCAAGGATAAAACCAACCATGCCACCAAGCTGTATGAAAAGAGCCTCTTCAGCTGCCTATATGCCAGAACTAAGAATCTAGTAATAAACTAGGAGATTTAGAAGCGTGTATATGCATTGGTGACAGAAAATTACTCAAGCTCACAGAAAAGATTTGTGCAGCTAAAATGGTTAATGCAGCTTGTTTGGGATAGACTAAATGGATTGCAGAGCTTGGGAACAGCACTCTGTATTGTGCCTGGCAACTCTAAAATAGTAGTCCTGAATATAACTCAAATATTAATAGACAGCAGAAGTAGATCTCATGTTGGTCTCTGCCTGCCACAGACTATAACACTGCAACAAGTTGTGCATAATCTCTATAAAGAGCTGTTTGTAGCACACAGGAGGGAAAACTCTGTCATCTTTAGCTTTAATGACCTATGCTGATGGTCACAGCCAGTACAGAGTTTCTTACCAGTGGTTCAAAAAATTATAGTAACAATCTCCTGATTAAGAAAATGCTGCATTAAACATGAAGCTCCTTGTCTTCATTACAATAAATGCAGGGACTCATCTTTGAACTAAAATGAGTTGTAGCTTAAGAGAAAGAGATTATGAATTTGTTACATTTTATATTGGCATACAGAATAAAGTCCAAACAAATGATATCTGTTTTCAAGGCAAAGGAGTGAATCTTACAAATTATTTTGAGCAAGCCATCTGGGAAAAAAGGTTTTAGACACTTATCAATCACTGTTCACATTGTTTTGCTAAAAACAAATCTCACATCCAGGAATAAAAGACTAGAAACCTATAATTAAAAAACTTTAGGAGAAGTAAAAATTCTGCATAAAATGGAAGCTGTACAAGTAGCAAGTAGAAAGAAGAACTGGTAGCAGTCAATAACAGTCATAAGATCTGAAACACAGAGAATAGGTAAAGGAAGGAAAAAAGATAGGTAATATCTTTTATTATAGAGAATAGGTAAAGGGCAGGAAAATAACCTGTAAAATACTAGGTAGGTATAATAATAATGTAGCTGGGGTCCATGTAACTAGAAGGAATTTAAACAATAACTTTGATATTTTACCTACTAGGCATGAAGGAGTGTGCATTGGCTTTAGTTCTCTAATGGAAGTGAAGTCAATGAGCTTTTTGGGTTTAGCAAAATTAATACAAGGAAGCAGTAGCCAGAGCTTAGAACAAAACTTACGCTTCATGGCTCCTATTTCTAGCTTATTAATTAAGTATGAGGACTCAGCTGGTCCCTAGGCTCCCCTCTATTCCAGTGAGAGTTAGAAACACCTCTACAGCATGACTGCCACCTTCAAACAGGTGTCTAAGCCTGTAGACAGAAGCATCCTTTGGGCACATCTCTTCCACAGACTAGAGACTAGACAAGCAGCTTTATCCACTGTCTTTCTTGTAGATGGTGAGATCAATTTCAGTTATGGGAGGTGAATACCTGACTCCTGTGACATGATGATACTCCATAATTCAAAGCTATGAATCCCTATGTTCCCCCTGGATATCTGTGTTTCTTCTTTTTGTCCTACAGGAAAAATACACTTAAAAGAATCCTTTAAAAATAAAATTAAAAAAAAAAAAAAAAAAAAAAAAAAACAACCAACCAAAAGACAAAGGCTTCAAAAATTTAAGTAGAGCATATTGTCCAAGACATTAAAAAGTTGTACCATGAAATCTTATTTTCTTGAAAACTGTGCTTCAACCTGGGAACAGCAGCACAATAACTAAAAGCAAGTCAGGAATCATTACTTAAGGATGCAGAACTTTTCTCAAAGGTGTGAAGATCCTTCCTTTTCTGAATACATTTTTCATATTTACTGGGCTCTATTAAGCACGGCAGCACTAACAGATAGCTGCCCAGCATTATGCCATTTATGAGGAGAGTTTCACGGGGTTGTTTTTTTACATAGATCATCTAAACAATATAATCATATCCCAGGCATGATTATCCAAGTTTCATGCCAATAAGTGCTTGGTAACATGCTGGGGTGAGAGGACATTGTGTTATATGGATGACAGTACAAGTAGCATCTCCAAACATATTCTGTTGTAACTGGACTGGTTAATGGCCTAGAAAGTTATATTTTGGTCATTCCTAGTTTAGCTGTTCCTGTAGTTCCAGCAGTGATTTTTAAAACAAAACAGTTCCTTTACCAAGACTGACAGTTAAAAAAGCTTGGATTCATTATGAAGTAGAGATCAGATTTAACCTGAAGTGAACAAAGACTTTATACACCCACAGAAGCGTGTCTCTATATCCTAAAGCCTGCAGGTTTTTAAATCAAAATCTGATGAGCTCTAAGGGCTTTGATCATCCTCTTCTAAGGTCTCAACTGTTGTAGGAAATCTCAGAGGAAGGTCATTTCTACAAAGGTCCTCTTAAAAATTTCCTGAGCCTCTCCACTTTCTCACATCTTGGCCTGCAGTCCTCCTTCTACAAAATGCAGTAAAGTCAGCTCAGCTTTGTAGCAGCTTCTTGGGTTTTGAAAGGAGTTGCTGTATCCTATGGTGTTGATGAGTTTGCAGTGTGCCCAAACATCTTTTCCCATCCTATTCAGACTCTATTACCTCCTCCTGCACCAACAACAGATACCCTCAGCAATTCTGCAGAGATCCCTAATACTGCAGGATGGGCAGCTCTTGCTTATGTTGTCAAAATTTTCTAACACAGCTAAGAGATCAAAAATCCTGACACTGTCTTCTAAATGACTACTTAGGACTTGCTACTGTGCCATCAAGTGATTTTCAAACAATTATTTGGCTGAAGAAGAAGAGTTGCACAATCAGGTTTAATTGTGTCAAGGCAGATCCTGTATTATAAATTCAATAGCTATTTTTAAACATATTGTATGGGATTCAATAGCAAAATACCAGGGGATGGATTTAGGCACATAAGTCAACTTTCACATGCAACATTTTCATGTTGAAAATCACTCAGTAATCGGATTAATCCTTCTTTTTAATGAGACCCCTACTTTCTATTCAAATCACAAACTCTACCTCACATCAGCATACAGCTGTTGAAGGAAATAGTAGGTTGGACGGCTCACTACAGGGGTTGCTGCTTTTATCTTTTTTTATTCTTTTGTGACACACACTTTGTATAGGCTGAAAAAGCCTGAAAATCCTTGCAATTTTACACCACTTCTTATGGAGTAGGAAATGCTGTATTTTCACATTCCCCCTAGATTAGAAGTGTGTGCTGCACCTTTGTCCTGGTAACACATAGAGTCAGTGAGAAAGCTGAAGGCAGAGCATGAGCTACACAATAAAAATGGCCTCAGTAGGTGCCCAGTTACAAACAGGACTGGTTTTTGACCTACAGAGGACAGTGTGGATACAAAAGTAAAGAAATCATTCTTACAGTGGGCCGAGGAGAGAGCAGGACATCACTGACAGGGAAGAAAAAGCTCTGAGTCCAGATAGAGGGGTTGAATCCAAGGAGTCTTCAGATGACTGACAGCCTTAATGGAAGCAGCCTGATGTCTGGAAAATGATAGCTAGGAAAAAATAGGAATGGCTTCTCTGTGACCACAGTTTGTCAGCAGGAGGTCTGGCCTCACACTGGAAGAGTGCACTGGATTGTGAAGTGGAAAGAAGTAACGGGAATTGACAGTAGAAATGAAAAAGGAGCAGAATGCTGGGGTAAACTGCTGTCTTTACAGTAAAACAGGACCTCGGAGAGTAAACTGTTTACATGGATTTTTCTACTAGAACTCCTGAAATACAGTCAAACACCTGCAACAAATGAAAGTGCCAGAAGGAAGGGAAGGGCTCTATATTGATATCTTCTACTTTAATGTGTTTAATAACTGTGTAGCTGACTTCTGCACAGCTTGGCTCTGGCAGCCAGAGTTATTTAATACTGTAATAGACAAGATAACTGACAATTTTGTAGAAAACATTAACATTGCAAATGTTGAGATTAGGAACTTGGCAACTTTGATAGAGGCTGTATCAATCATTCATATTATTGTTGTACTCAGATTTTTCTGCCCTCGATCCCTGGGAACAGTACAAAGAATTAAAATTCAACAGTACAAATATTTAAGCATGAGCCAAGTTAAACAGAGGGAGATCTTAAACCAAAACTTTCTCAGCAGGACATTTTGCTAGTAGGAGAGAGTTTTTAACTCAAAGTAAAACTCTTAAAGTGAATTTATACAAGCAACTAAGGATAATTAAAGGGCAACATCAGTAGATATTAAGGTATAGTTATGACATCATACACTGCATATTGAATTCTGAATTATATTAAATTGGGATGCCAAGAATTTTAGAGGATCACAGTTTGTTTCAAAGGGAAAAGATACAAAAAGTCAGTACAAGCAAGGATAGGAGATGTGTCTTGGACGTGGGACTCAAAGGAACTTTGAAGGCAAAATTTTATACTTGATTTAGCTGTGGTTTCAATAGCTCTATAAATTTAAGTATATAATAAGTCCCTAAAGTGATCAGAGTAGGAATAATTTTTTAGCACCAAACGGATACAGACAGTGAAGAAAGTCTAGGAATATAGCTGTTAAAATATCACAAGCATCTGTCAATCCTGTCTTGTCTGCTATGCCCATTGACAGGAGAATTGCTTTTCCTTCCCCTGCTAAAGTACCTCATATCTATCTCTAATTATATTTTACTGCAGGAAGAGAGATGGTCAGATTTTTCAAAAATATGGATTTCTCTCATTATATCACAATTATGTAATCTGCTGCTGGAAGGAAGAATTTGCATGCAAAACAGTGTGAATAGGATCCATTCCTAAATAAAATCTCTTCTGACAATAGTAACTGAAAGCAGTCCTTATCTTTCTGAGCTAGGAAAAGCCTTGAACACATTTTGAGATTTGCCAGAGCCCTTCCCATTAAGCTCAATACATGCTAACTCTCTCCCAGTTAGTCAGTAGATACTGCCATCCATTCTCATTAGACTAAATCTGTTCCCCAGGAGATATCCCAGTAAACTGGTGGTCCCAATTAAATTCATTCCAATTAATTTGCACTCCATGAGGGTTTTAGTGTTACTTCACCTAAATCCAGCCTAAAACTTCTTCTGCTATCTTGTGTGACTTCACCGGCAATTTTCCTACAAAAAGGGCTAAAAATGCATTCCATGGAATGGATCTGTCCTATGGAGATGTTAGTTTGCAAAGCACTTCCTGTTATTTCAAAGTGTGGATGTTGAACTGCAAGCTGCTTAACTAGAGCTGAAGAATCTCTTCCTTACTCTCCAGTTCCCATTTGTGGCTGTCCTATCACCTCCATGGACGTTTTCCACCTTTCCCCGTGTTCACCAGATTTCCTTCCCAGAACAGATCTCTGCAGCTGCTGTATGCTCACAAAGAAAAACTCCAACTTAGTCACTGCTTTTCAACTCAGCAGAGCTGAGCCTGTGTTAAATGTGTTATAGACAAAACCCTCACCCTTTTCTTGAGCATAATAGTGATTATTCATGAGTGACTGTCAGAAATCATCTAGGTTTTCTGCTGAAACTCAGACATCTGTTTTGCCATAATGAAGAATGAAAAATGTCCAAGATGGAAAAGGACGGTTTCATTTTCCAACCCCACAACTCTTATATTTGTTTTTCAACTACATCTCCCCTAATTTTTAATTTTTTTTTTAAACAAGTGTGCAAATCAAGTAATTCAAAAGATTTAGCAATCAGGGGTCTACAAGATCAATTTCTTTGTGATAATTGAAACCACACCTTACATTTGCACTATCAATAAAAGAGGATAATTTGAACATATTTGTACAAAGCCAAAGTAAAGGGCAAGTAAACCTTACATTTCACATGTCAAGTTAACATGAACTCGTAACTGGAAAATACTTTGAGTACAGAACTACAAACACTCCCAAGAAGGCCAGTAGTTACTATCCTCCATATTCTGTAGCAGCTGGCTTCTGCATCTCTTTGAAGCAATTATACAGTGATTCAGATATTACTCATGGCCTGAATATAGAACTAGCTACCTAGTGAGGTGCTCTTGCTAGTGTTCCTTATACCTGGATCTGCTTACATACAGCTCTACACCAGAAATGTGCCTGAGATACTCCAGGATTTCAGGCACATGATGTATCACTTCCCCATGAAAAGGACAGAATGCACCAGTGGGGAGATTTGGAACTATATAGATTAGTGCATGTTTGGAATTGGATAGACTTGGAATGGTAGATGTAAAAGTAATTAGAAGAAAACAACTGCGTGACAAACAAACAATCATCAAAATTACCCTTTTCCCAGGGTTCAGTCATCATTCTGGGTAAATAATACCACTGAGTGCAAAATTACCCAAACCTGAAGTCTTGATTCTAGAAAAGATTTGAAGTTTTCTGGCTGGGGTTCTGGCTGAGAATGCAGACATGGGAAACAGAAGATGCTTTGCAGGGCATGCATTTATGGTGTGGCCCATGGAGGAAGTGAGACAGTGGTCAATACACTTAGTAAGAAGCCAAATGTCCCTGCTACTATCTGTAGTACCAGGATCAGGAAGCCTTACACACTGGCACCCTCCACAGTTTCCTTTCTCCTCCACTCCATGCCCTTTACCTTTTTTTCCCTCTTTTTTCCCATCTCACCTTCCTTACGCACTCCCAGGAATTTGGAAAGGAAGGAGGGAGACCAAGAGGGCTCTTGTAGGAAATTATAGGGATTGTCAGCTACATGGCAGTGAGGAGAGATGAAGTCCTGTACTCCTGAGGAGTGGGAGTAAGAGCTCAGAAGCCTGAGACTCTTGTGTAGATCCCCCTGGAACACCTTCTTGCCTCTTTCTATCCCATCACCTACAACTCCTTCCAAATCCCAATATGGCCCACCTCCGTGAGATATCTAGACCAGTTTCAATACTCAGATATGAGGCTGGCCTTCAATTCCCAAAGGGAGAGGGGGAATGGAAAGACTGACTTGATGATGGCTCTTCTCTCTTATTTCCCCAGCTACCTTTTCTCTGTACTCCCTGTAAATACCCTCTGGGAGCAAAAAATGTGTTATTCTGCCAGCCTGGGAAGAGAAGACACCATGAGAAAAGCATGTAAACTAATGAGACATGTGATAGCAGATGGAGTCTAAGTTTAATGACTGACCAGGGAAGATGATGATGATAAATGCTCAATATTTTCAACTACCTTTACATTCTGTGTCTGAGATACATCATGTTTTAGGGAAAAAAGATAAAAAAGAAAAACACACACAAGAGCATAAGCTTGCATAAATCATAGATGTTCCTCAGCCAACACATATTTTGGTCTTAGTGCAAGACTGGAATTCAATGAACTAATTTATAGATGAGATTACATTAGCTGATTAAATATTATCTTTGAACTCTAAAATCTACGACTCAGTCAATTGTACAAATCCTTCATCCAAAAATAAAGTACACAACGTTCACATTGTTCAACTATTTGCTTTCACCTAAAGCTTTTCTTAATAAATGTGATAAAATTGCCTTTTTTTGTTGTTGTAGTTTACCAGAGAATACAAGCATCAGTTCAATAGCCTTGTGATGTTTTTGTCCTTAAAGGAAGAGTTTTGTTGCAGAAAATATTATAGAATTTTTTCCTGAGATTATCCCCTCGGGCCACCACTAATCTAAACTTAATAGATAAATCCCTCACTTTTAGGATGCACCACATGAGAAAGAAATAAACAGTTATTGTGAATTTCAGTACCATGAATACAGCTTTTTTTGGGAAATCCTCTCACCAACATTTTAACTGCTCAATTTTAAAATATTATTAGGGCAAGCAAACAAAAGTAAATTCCACCAGGAATTTAGGGAAAAATAATTTTATAAGAAATATTAAATTACAGAAAAGACAGTCCCAGTGGTATATTGATTTCCACAAAGGTTTACACTTCATTAGATGTTCTGATAATTACCAAGGTAGTGTGGATGTTTTTCAGTAGTTTTGATTCCCACTTTACATTTGTCACACTTACCTATTGTATGTAGAATTACATAGATCTGATTTTTTTTTTACAGTGCTACTAAGCAGCACTATAAACTTTCAAATGACCTTGGAGACTCTACAGCTTGTCCACTCATTACTGAAGTGGCTCATTCCATCAAGGACTGAGAAGATGTTCAGAGTTATTTTGGTACCAGATATGTCTCTAGGGCTGAGGATCTCTATAGTGAAATAGAAGCACTCAAATACTCTGTCTGGGAAATACACCACCCAAAAGCCTCATGTACAACTTAAGCTCCACAATGATGATTAAGGGGGTTTGAAGACAAGAGTAAATAGGGCTTTATGCAGGCTCTTTGCACCTGCATGAGCATTACGCTAATTGCTTGGGCTTATTTACTTTTCTTCTCACAGCCAGAACCCAGAGATAAGCTTCCACTGCAAATCAGCCTGGGCAAAACAGTCTGCACCAACAGCAGAAGGAAGTGAGGCTGTGAATGTGTTCATTTTACTTTGCAGGCATGAACAGACCATTATTGCACCCAATTATTCTTACTTCTTCTCCAACCAAACACTATGCAAAACAGGGAAATTAAACCCTTAAGCTGGCAGTGCGTGCACTTAACCAGAACAGGATATCAAGCAGACTGCTGGATCCAGAAGCAATGTCTTCAATGGCTAAAGACAAAACTTCTCCAAAATAAAAAAAGAAGGGTGTAGACACAGCATGACACAGACGTGACACATGGACAGACATGACACAATCATACATCTCAGCAAACTGGCTGACTCTAGATCCATAGCTCCATACCCATACATTGTCTGCCCCAGAAATGTGTGATGTCCCTTGCAGTGCTTACTGAAGCCAGAACAAAGGCATTGAAATTGTTATTGTTATAAAATCACTGTACCTGAAACAAATGTTCCATGTAGAAAAGGTACAGAAGACATGAGTGGTTACATTTAAATTATGGTTTAATTGATAATGTTGCTTATAAATCTGTATTTTTCTCTTGTTAAGAAATGTTGAAAGGTTAGAAATTAAATGTATAAGTGGTCCATTTGTGAGGGAAAAAAATGAGATTCAATCTCAAGTCTGTGTGGATTTAGAGATGGCCTGTAGAAATTAGTAGATCAGTGCAATGACAACAGTGAGATAGTCAGATGGGGCTAAAAGGTGATGGTAACAATCCCCAGAAGGGTTTCCAAGCAGTGACTGACAGCATGTCAGAACAGCAATAACCTCACACATGCCCTGAGAGATTCATAACCAGCTATTACCACTCATGGGCTTGAGATATAAGAGATATTTCTGATAAACCACCAGCTTAAAACTATTCTGACTGCTATCACAGAGTCCCAGAATGGCTTGGGTTGGAAGGGACCTTTAAAAGTCATCTAGTCCAAGCCCCCCTGCAATGAGTTGGGACATCCACAACCAGATCAGGTTGCTCAGACCCCCATCCAATCTGACCTTGTGTGAAGGGTTGATTCCAGGGACGGGGCATCCGTCACCTCTCTGTGCAATCTATGACAGTGTTTCATCCTCATAGTAAAAAAATTCTTCCTTATATCTAATCTGAATCTATCCTCTTTAGTTTAAAACCATCACCCCTTGTGCTATCACACCAGGCACTGCTAAAATATCTGTCCCCATCTTCCTCATTAAGGCCCCTTAGTAAAAGTCAGTGGTGCATCCATAAGCTGATGATTGTATGCCACTTAGGTCCGTCCACCTCAAAAATATATAAAATAAAAGAAAATACTGTGAAGAGCAACAGGATGAGAATACTGAAGCATGTTCCATGCAAATATACAGACAGGACTCTCCAGTTTGTTGAAGAAATGGCAGAGAGAGGAGATCTCAGGAAAGACACATGAAATGCCTAAAAAAGCAAGGAACAAGTAAATTGAAATTATTTCTCATCATAACCAATAAAGGAACCAAAGAGCATCAAATGGCAGGGGCAAGTGATCGATTCAAAACAAAACAGGGGAGGAATTTATCCACATAGCACCTAGGTAAAGATCTTTCTGCCACAGGATACTATGAATATTAAAATCATATCAGGATTAAGAAAGCAATAAGAAATTACTACTTTGTTATAGTATCAGCTATAAGTAAGGAAGTAATTTAATTAAAAATTCCTGGACTCTGGGGGATTTTCTGGGAAATAAAGACTCTGTGCTTGGTCTGCTCTTGTACACTACTCTGGGCACCTCTGCTCTCAACCAGATAGTGGAGTAGATGTGCCCCTGCCTTGAGTAATACAGTTCTTTTCTTGTTTAGACCTTTTACTGGTTTCATTAAAATGGCTTGGATAACATAAGCTGATGCAACATTTAGGCCAGAAGGATGAACCATGAAAACACAACAAATGTGAGAGATAAAAAGCTTGTCTTTCATTCCTCCCTGGTTAGATACATTACCTGGCCATTCTTATGTTCACCTTCCACAGCCTTTCCTGACCCATCCTTTTCTACATAGCCCATTAGCAAATTGCAACTCCATTTGTACTGGAGGCCTCAGCAGCCAGTTAGGAGCTACTCCCCAACTATTCTCAAGGGGGAAACACATAAATAAAGGTATCAGTAAAGATTCATAAGAGTTTGGATATGATCTGGGAACATCCAAGATAGACAGACACTCACCTTGTTCTCTGAGAGAGTAATTTTAACTTAGTGGGAAGAGAAAATAAAAGCCTAGAAGACTTTTTATAAAACTGGTAGAAAGGCTTTGGTTAAACTGCTTTTCAGTGGAAAATTACCCAGCATGATGCTTGATCTCCAAAACGATGATGTTGAATTCTTTTTCTCAAGCAGTGTCAGATTATTAAGGACAAACTTCAGCTTTTCATCTAGGAAATAGCTTTCTAGAATAGAATGGTGTTCAGTTTGTAACTGTAGACTCAACTGAACACTCTGTGTCAGAAGCAGCACCAAAGTGTCTCAGGGATTTGCCATTTGGGTCCTTGTCTGGGTGACTTCTCTGCACTGCCTGCCTTGAATGAACAGTTCCCATGAGGTACAACAGTGATTCAGAGCAAAAATAGACTACAGGATACATCAGCAGCCCAGGGATCCCATTTCACAAAGGAGAAATATGCAGGAGCTCTCTACACTGCAGTTCTCTGAAGGGAAGAGTTCTGAAAGGGCATTGGCCAAAACCAGGGAGTTTGCCTCTCTCGCTCACCCTTCATTTTTGCAACAGAAGTCCTGAATCTGTGGGAGCCGAAATGATTTGACAGGATATTCTTTAAAACCTTGGATGCAGAGATTGGTGAAAGTCAGAGACGAGTTTAGGAAAACTTAGGAGAGTATCCAGGAAGAATTCCCCACAGTGACTAAGTCATATCACTTAAGTTTTTAGAGCAGAAGTCATGTTTCAATGAATTTTTAATCCTATTACATCTTTTTGTTTTAATGCAACATGAATTTGTAAAAGTCAACAGATTTTAATCTGGAAGCATCTAACATTTTAACATGCAGAGCCAAATGTTTTGTCTAAGGTATTATTGTTCTCCCTAAAATCAGGTTTTAATATTGCAATTGTTGCTTCTAAGCACTACCCTTTCACTTTGCTTTATTAGTTAGCATTTAGGTGCTAACCATTAAATAGAATTCTGTCCACTGGGGTTTGTCATACACTGCAGTTTAGAGCAGCAGTAGCTGAAGCATCATTCTTTAATAGTGGCATAAGTCCTTGCATGAGCAATAGAAGCTGCCATTCTCTTTATGAGCAAGCTAAATGCTGTTAAAATGATGAATGAACTAGTTCCATTTTATTTGTTTAGCCTTTCCCAGTGCTCTTCCTAAACCCAATTTAAATCACCAGCCTGTATTTTACATAAATTCCTATGTGCTTGAAATACACAGATGCCTGCATAGAATGGCAGAACAGCAGTAAAGGTTTATTTTCTTTTCCAGTTAGCAAAGAGTTAAAGAATTGAAATGGAGCTGAAATATAAATTCAAGATTAATCCCCATGCTCTGAGGCAGCCCTTAAGAGATTTCCCAGGTAGTTTACTAGGCCATCTTGCTTTGCAGCCAAGGGTTGTTGGATATCCATGGGAAGTTGAATCTCAGACTGATCAGTCCCTCTAGACTGCCATACAAAACAATAATGTTCAAATCAAAATCATCTTGATTAAATAATCTCATTAAACGGTACATACAAGTGCCGTTGTAGCAAACTTTTTTTCCTCCTGTGAGGGTTGAAGAAATCTTCAAATTTACCTTATTTTCAAAATTAGGGATAAACATTTCCTTCCAATAACATGTTTATGACCTATTAATTAGTTCCTACAAGCATAGCTGAAATCCCAAATCTGCTTTAACATGGTTCAAGGAGATAAAATTACTTTCAGCCAAGAATCCCAAGACACAAACTGAGAAAGAAACCATGTCTCAGGGAGGTTTGGCTGGATGATCAAATACAAATCTCCAATGTCCTACCTTTAATTTCAGTGGGGAGGAGAGGGAGAACGAAGGAGAAGAGGAGGAGAGAGAGACAGAGAGCACACAAGAGAACATCAGAAATTCAAACTGTCAACCAAATAAGCTGTCAAGCAAAGTCCAAAGCCCATGGTTTATTTTAAATGAGCATGTGTATCCTCTCTATGCCACCAGGAGACACAAGCCTGCTTTAAGCCTTACCCTTACAGGATCACTTTTGGCTCAAATCTGGAGTTTTAAAGATCCTCTTTTCAGTCTCTGGTCTATTAGGAATGACACATATACCTAAGGAATGGGTAAGAAATTGTAAGAAAAATCAGAGCTGGGATAATCACTTGCTGTGGATAGCACAGTAAACCTAAAAAATGAATCCCTAAATGTTCCAAGTCCTTCTGCTGTTACGCACCTCATAATTTCAGTGCAATTACTTCAATCTAGTTGCAAGTCACACAGTTAGATGACTGAGTTCTGGGTAAAAAATACCTATCTTTTATTTCATTCTCTCCCCACAAGAGATATAATCTTGTCTGAGCTGTATTTATAAACTTGGAAGGAGAACTGAGAAATTGTTCATCTCACAGTGATGTGAATGGCCTGAAAGAACAGTTCCCATGATATAAGATTTTTGTTCCACAGTTCTCCCAATAAAACAGAAGAAGTAACTAAAATCCAGTAAATTGAAATATGTGATACTGGTTAGACTGAAACTAATTCACTGATTGTCATGGGAACAGTTGCAGCCACAGTTAGAAGTGTAGCAGAATGCAAGTTCATTTCTTTTCTTCCTTATTCGCCTCTAATTTTTATCAGAATATCTGTTGGATATGTTTTCCACAGAGAGCAGAGAATGCAGTTAAAGGAGGTTGCTTAGTCACTACCATAGCACAGGGAAGGTCCATGCAGTTGTAAAGAGGAGGTGATCCACCCCAAGGAAAGGTAGTTTGAGAATCTCAACCAGTACTAGCTTGGGGAAACACTCAAATGGTTGCCATTAAGGAAATAATGTATAGAAAAACACTCTTTTCTCTTTTGAGAGAGACCTCAGAAACAGAGTAACAGAGTAATCAGATTTATTTTAGTATGTGCAGATCTGACTTTAGACTTAAGAGTAAATATCAGAAAGGAATATTTATCTAGAGTGATACAATTCAGGGGAATTAAAAGGGCTGTTTTAACTGGACTAAAGAATTCAACAATTTGGAATGTGAAAAAGGCCTGAAAGCTCTTGAAATCAAGGATACAGGATTATGTACTGCAGATTAGAAGGAAAATTTGAATAGAACATTTCTGAGATTCACTGAATGAGCAACTTCCATGCAAGTAATATTTTGAATAAACAGAGAGTCTGGGAGGCTTGGAAGGAGAAACTTGTATGTCACAAATCTTAGAAATAATTGCCAAAACCCAAGGTATGTTAGACTACATAATGGAAACCAAAACATGTAGCAAAACAAACCTTGTCTGTGTAAATAGTAGCATAAGAATAAATTTTCTTGTTTAAAGGATAATTAAGTTGTTTAAAGGATAATTAAGAAATTGATATTCAGGATAGCACAAAGAGAAGTGAAGCACAGTCATACAGAAGATACAAAACAGAACATTACCACATGGCAACAGGATGTGATCATGCTAAGAGAAAAGGCAGCTGAACCACTGTCCTTCTAGGGAACTGAGTTGTATGATCAGAGAAAGCAAATATAATAAGGCCTTCCTACAATTAGTCCTGTATCAGTCCCATCAGTTGTGCTGCTGTGGTGGGAACTGGGAAGCACAGAAGAGAATGGGTGCCCCTGGCTCATAGGAAGAGGATGAAATTTTGCAGTGCACATCTTTGGCCAGGCTGAGCCCACCTATCCAAGTCACCAGTTTTAGGAACGTGAAATTCCCTTGTTGCTTCTGTAGTCAATAGGAATAGATTGGCACTTTCAGCATCAGATAGAACACAAATTAATTTCTTGGGGAAATTGTCTCTGTCACTCCACTGACTGCACTCACTTTACTGAGCAGCAAAGGCACTTTTCTTCCCCACTTTGCCCAGACATGTTCCCACCCACAGGCAGGACAAAACTGTGCTCTCAACTAATGAAAAAAATATGCTATAAATTGGGGATTGCCCACTGGAGGTGCCAGAAAGCAATAAAATTCTGGCTTGATTAGTCAATCATAGTTGGAAAAATCATTTGGTTTCAGATGTCCCTTGTGAGGCATTTTTAGAGAACAAGACCATGATGAGGCCATCTGGAATACAATATGCAGTCTCAGGCATCCAGATGCAAGGAAGATTAATTCACTGTGTAACAGAACTACAATAATCAAGGAAATGAAGAATTTATCTTCTGAGATGAGATTAAAAGATGCTGGCCTGTGCGGCCTAAGAGAATAAAAGTTGTGGGGATTCTGACTGCTTCCTATAAACTCATCAGTCTAAGTTTCTGTAAACTTAGCAGAGGCTAAAAGCTATTTAAACTAAAAGACACTTCTGCTGCAATAACAAATGGATACTCATTAGCCTTTAATAAATTTAGCCTGAATATTAGACAAAGGTTGCAAATCCCCAGAGGACTAGAACAACTTTTATTAGGCTCAGTTCCATTGCTTAATCACAATGATGCTGAAGTGTGATCAGTTTAGGGTCAGCCCTTCCAGCCCAGCTGGAGCTGCCAGGAGGGAGAGTCATTAACTCCTGGGGTCCTCTCTAGCCCAATGCACCTTTGGCCTTCACCAGTTCTCTTTGGGAGCTCAGCGGTTTCCAAGCATTGTTCTGTATTCAACGACTTTATATGGACAGTGACAGACTTCCAAAGACCTTCATGCCTCATGGAGACAAAGGCCAAATTTTTGGAAGTGTTCTGCAGTTGTAGGACTTCTGTCCTTGGATTCACACACTTGAGTGTGTTGACTCAGCAGTGGATGACAGCTTTTCTTTCACATCATGTGCTCTTTCAGGGACCATGTTCTGTGCCAGAAGTGAAAATAAAGGTGTGCTGAGGGCTTACAACAAATAATCTAAGCTAGAGAAATCCACAGAATATTTCATAGAAGTCAGGGAGTGAGCTGAAAGCCAGCTGGCTGCAGGCTGAGTCTGGCTAAGGCAAAAGTGACAGAGGCTGGTTGTTTGAAAGAGGAGGTAGTGGGGGGACAGAGCAAAGCAAAGCGTCACAGACATGTTTCATAAAAAAGCCTTTCCTTAGGATTTTTTCTCCTGAGAAGCTGAGAGGCCTCAGGAACAAAATGTAAACATTGATTGTCTGCTGCTGTGGAATGCAACAGGTGCATCTTTGATTGGTCCATGTTGGTTGTTTCTAATTAATGGCCAATCACAGTCAGCTGGCTCCTACTCTGAGAGCCAAGAGCTTTTGTTATCATTCCATTCTTTTTCCTTTCCTTGCAAGCCTTCTGATGAAATCCTTTCTTCTATTCTTTTAGTATAGTTTTAATATAATATATATCATAAAATAATAAACCAGCCTTCTGAAACATGGAGTCAACATCCTTCCCTGGTCCTGGGACCCCTGTGAACACCACCACAGCAAAACAAATAGGAAGGCTAAGAGGAGACACCAAGAGTTATCAACATACTCAGTTTTGATACAGAATTATTATATCCAGACAAAGACAGAGAAATGCTTAAAATAGAGCACAAAAAGTTATTTTTCCTCTTCTGAGCATGACCATGTAACCACACGTAGGTAAGCATCAGCATCTCTGAGACAGCACAGATCTCCTGTGCAAGGCAGCACTCTCCATCTATCACTCTTGAGCTCTGTTCATACAAAATGTATAAATATCAGCTGACATATCAGAAACTTGACAGATTTTCCAGCAGCTGATGAGGTCAAAGAATTCTCTGTCTTTGGCAAGAGTCGTGTTTCAAGGAAGAATTCAAAAGAATGACGCAGATGTTGAAGCACAAATCCTAAAGGGCTCTCCTAACAAACAAAACCAGGCTCCTTTCTACTAGAAAATCATATTTGGCTCAGGTATGCTTGGGCTGATTCCCATGGAACCTGGGATCTGTTCATTTTTCTTCTCTACATGGCATTTTGCTCTTTACTGGGGTCCTGGTTCATGAATAAATCTCTCAAGTACTACTGCAATGCTAGGGAAAGCAGTAACATCCCATCAGTAAATTTCTATTCATTTTAGTGAAAAATCATCCTTGTAGTGCCTGTGTGGGCCATAACACCATATGGCAGCTGCTTTTTTTCTTCCAATACTACTGTCATAATTGACATTGTTTTCAATTTTTTTCTTAAAGGGCAAAACACATGTTTTCTTGTCCTGGTCTCAACAGGCATTTGAAAAGGCAGGAGCATTAATTAGCTCCTCTGCACTCTCATGCCATTCATTTTCCAAATATATTCAGTTAACCCTTCATTTTCCATAGTTAGAAATACCAGGGCAACTATATGGCTTTCAGGTCCCTGCTCAGGTTAATATACAGAATAACTTAGAGTAACTTTGAGAATGGGGCCTGTAAATATCATCAGGAAGTTCTGTTTCATGTAGTTGGGGAGCTGAAAAATGAACACATTTTCTGTTCTGACTCTTATCCAACACTTCTTCCCAGTAGTCAGGAGGTGGCATCATCTGCAATCACTGTAGAAATAGCCAGTCATATTTTTTTCCACTTTAAAGAGTGCCATTAAAAGTGACTTTAAAAATGAAATTTGAGAGAAGAGGGAAATTAACATCAGTGTTATGAAGAGGTTCAGGCTGGAGGGATTTTACTCACACACGCTCTTGATTCTTTAATTTGGAAATTCCTGTTCATCCTCCAAACAAGTGGTACAATAATAAAATGGTTCTCTCATCAACTTTGCTCTGGCACCATAATTTATCCCAATGAGCTTGCTGATTTGTAATCCTCTCTTGAAAGAAATGTGGTGCATGTCATTCATGCTATAAGCACAGGGTAATAACTTTCAGTTTTAAACCTGGAAAGCAAATTCTATTTTAAAATTGATTTGTCCATTGCATTTTGAAATACAGATCAGAGTTTTTGTAGTGTCAGTTTGACAAAAACCTCACAGTAACAGATTAATAATGTGAAATGAGCCTTAGAGATAATCCCTGAATATTTTAATATGTTCAGGCCACTTTATTTAAGCAACACTACAACAACAACAAAAAGAAATACATATCTGGACTAGATGATCTTTGAGGTTCCTTCCAGGCATTTCTGTGACCTTCCAGAGGTGTAGAAGTTGTTCAAGTGATATGAGAGGTGTAGCTTCTGTTCAGTGGTTTACTGATGGAATCTTGAAGATAAGCCATAATTTAAGCTTTTTTTGCTGCACCTGCATCACATAATCATTAAAATCCTGCCCTGAGACAAGGCACAGGGCTCTGTCTTGGCATGTATTTCAAACTTGCAAGGTTCTGTTTCCACCTCTTCCTTCCTTTTCACAGAGCACTTGAGCATCTTAAACTGCTGTTCTGACGCTGCTCCACATCTCCCAGACAATCCCTCAGCAGAGTTTAGGTATTCTTGAAATGTCTTTTCATAGACTAGAAATGCAAATATGGTTCCAGCCTTCATTAGAAAGGAGCCACCATCAGTTCTGGTGTGTGACAGTGGTCACAAAGGTTCTTGATTGAGGGAAGAGACAAGAATGTTGACTCCCATGTTCAGAAGGCTTGTTTTATTATTTTATTATATATATATATATATATATATTACATTATAACTATACTAAAAATAAAAAGAAGGAAATGTTTCTTCAGAAGTTGCTAAGCTAAGAATAGAAAAGAAAGAATGACAACAAAAGCAGCTCTCTCAGACTCTGTCCGAGATAGCTCAGTCCTTGATTGGCCATTAATTATAAACATCCAAGATGGGCCAATCCAGATGGACCTGTTGCATTCCACAGCAGCAGATAACCATTGTTTACATCTGTTTCTGAGGCCACGGCTTCTCAGAAGGAAAGATCCTAAAGAAAGGATTTTTAATGAAAAAGATGTCTGTGACATTGGTGTATACTGAAAACACTGCTGGAGGCAGCTGCAAAGGTGGATGAAGATGAATGCAAACTGCAGAAGTCTCTCTGTAGGACTTTTTTTGATGATTGTGATTAGATTTAGGATTTGTAAAGACACACCAGTGGAAAAGGGGAGGTATAGATTGCACTTCCATAGCAGCAGACTGATATCATAGGACTCTAAATAATGCAACTAGAAGCTGAGTCACCTGTAGTAGGAACATTTCAGGGGCTTTTGTTCCTATAAAGAAGACATTAAGGTTTTCATTTCTAAGCTTCTAACATGTCCATGGTCACCTGACAGTGACAAACAGTAAAAATGGCATGTTGTACAGCTTAAAGATCTCGCTGTTTCACTTGCATTTTTCATTTCCATTCCTCCTATAGTCCTCAGATACCCATCCACCCTCATGACAAAGCCCTGAATAACCTAAGACCTAAGTTATGTTTTCCTACAGTTGTCTAAGCCTTGTTCAAGGGCAGCTTTTCTTCTCTCTGAGGCTGGCATGGGGTAAATCCTGACAAGAACTTCCCAGGGAACACTGGACAGGCTCATATGTCCATTCAAAGCAGAGCACCACAGCTCAAAAGTCTCACAAGATGCCAAGCCCAGGACTAAACAAGCTGCTCTGGTGATGACCTTCAGCCACGTGGAGCACTGAGATGCCTCCAGGGTGGTTCTTACAGAGCCAGGACATGCAGAGGACACGTGTCAGCCTCAGCCTTCCCCAGCTAGGCAACAATCTCCTCATGAAGTGTCAGCCAGCTTTCTGCAGGTTCTTCTAGCAGTTACCAATAGAAAACAAAATTTGTATTCTTCAAGCACAAGAATTGCTGACTGAAATATTTATTACATGAGCTAGATGGATCAGATGAGTGATCACAGTGGTCTTCTTGCTGGTATAGAAAAACTATTAAAAAAACAAGTTGTTGTGACTGAGTTGGCTAAATTATTTATGAATGCCTGGATCTTCACACCGGCAGATCTGGAGAACCTAAAATCTGCCATGGCATCTCCTGCCAGCTCTTAAGCTGCATCTTTGTTAGCTATCAAATAGCAATTAAGACATTGCTTAGAATCAACCTCCTGTATCTAATCTGCTGGAAAATATGGACTTTGAAATCCTGCCAGAGTGGTAGGAAGTGTTTCTGTACCTTCCAGTAGTGCCTAGTTTTAGCACCAAAACCAGTTAGCACAGGCTGTGATGAGGTTTAAATAGTATAACTCTTCTATTGCCTTCAATGAAAGCAGTTTTTTCCTCCTACCTATGTCGACTAAAATATACTTGAAAGAATTTTAAACATCTATATTAAGTTATATTTTCCTACAGTGGTTTAAGATTAATTGAGACAGAACCAAACTGCTGTTTTGCTGATGACTTTACACATTCACTGGAGCTAGATTCTGGAGCACATCAGGAGGTCTCCTTACCACAGCACGTTACAGAAGAAGATTTTTAAAAGTTTTTATTCAGAATGAACAGGATTTCCTTATCTCTTAGTACAGCTCTTATGACTTCTGATGAAACTTGAGTCTAATGCAAAGGCATCCAACATCACTTTCTAGCTGTCAGGTTACCTAAGTTTGGCCTCTAACTCACCCAAAATGTACTCATGGTTGGGGAAAGTATTCATTCTCTTATTTTGGAGTGGCAGAATAGGAAGGATATTTGTTAAGATTCAAAGATGGAGCTAAAAACTGGGATAAAAGAACCATTTTAACAATCAGAGATTTTGTCTAAAGCCTTGACATAAATTTCTTATCACTAATGAGAATCAACACAGCTCTTCAGTGTCCATACACATTAGCACATTTCTCTCAATAAATAAACCTCAGAAGCTGAAAAGCAAATTATATCTGCACTCTTCAAGCATAAGATGTTTTGACAGGAAGTGTTAAAAAAAGGACCAGTAAATTAGATGTCAATTCTGAAGACAACTAGTATGTGCAGTGTACTACATTGTGTAGAGGATAAATTCAAACAGAGCAGTGTGTAAATACAAGGAAAACAAAAGCCAATAAACCAAGTCGTAAACAAGAGTCATAAACAATGAGGACAAAAATCAGACTAACTGGATTAAAAGTTTCACTGAATTTAAAATTATGTTCCTAGAACATAATTAAGAAACATCTTAAGGAACCAGAAGGCAATCAACAGGACCAGAAGGATAAGGGCTTTTGTAGAGTGGTGCATTTGGGTCTGGCTTCTAATCTTCAGTTTTGTAGGGTCTATTCACTGTCAAATATTTCTCATTTCATCCTCAACTATGATTAAAAAGAGTCTCTCTAAAGTTCTTTCCTAAGATCAAAGCCCTAAGGGTTAAAGAGTGCACAACAGAGTAAACAACTCTGAGTCTTTTTCCTTCCTCTTCTGGTAGGTTCAGGGGCCTGACAACCTGCACAATCCTTGTGTTTTCCATAAACCAGTAAAGCTGTATTCTTCACGGTGCAAGAGGACTTGGTTAAGGCATTAAATCTCATTTTCTTAATGGCGGAGAACAGTTTACCTACCAGGCTCCCAGAGCTTTTTGTATTCTTTTGGCAGGAAGGAAATAGTTGTCAAATTATTTCAGTGCCCATGACTGAAGGATCATCCCCTAAAGAAGTGGGAAATAAACCCAGATTACCAAAAGAGAGAAAAAATTTCCAAAATCTCTCTATGCAGCACCCAGAGATTTACTGAATGCTTCTGCTGTTGGGGTACCTCAACCCTCAAGGACAATTGTGCTGGGCAAAGATTCCCCCATATTGTCCTTCTGGCTCTGTGCAGTCCAAAGGTGCAGCAGCTCCCTCCTGAGTGTGCAGGAGCTTTAATGTGCTTCTTGTACCAGGTTTGCAAGGAAATGCCTCATTCTGACCTAGCTGGGCCATTTCATGGCGTTTCAAGTCCCTGCCTTTCCACATGAGCCAGGAAAGGATCAGCACCTTTCCCTCCTCACTTGGCTGCCCTTGGTGGGAGGCAGAGCCCTTGTGCCACTCTTTGCTTTAAGGCTGAACATTTTTTTTACTACAGATTGCAACCCAACTTCCAAATTCAATGGAAACTACAGACAATGTTAAGCAATGTGTCTTAGCAAACACTTGCAAAATCCTTCTTATAAAAAACAGGAGCCTACATAAATTTCCACCTAAGATTCATAAAAGAACCAGCTGGACAGATTCCCAGCTTCCTACTCCAAACTAAATTAGAAATACATTCTAATGTGTTAAGCTGATGTTAATTTTAAATAAGATTCTGAATGTAGAGATAATTCTGAACCAACTGTACCAACATCCAAGAGGTCAAGCATAGAATGGGGCAAATAGAGGTTGTAGAAAACACAAACTCACTGTTTATGTTGTTCAGCTACTGGAAAATTAAATCAGAAGAGTATAAGTAATGGAAGTCAACATATTTTTAGGAAAAATCATTAAATGAACCACAATTTCTTTTGTAAAGGCAATTGAGTAGATATATTTGGATAGTAAGAACTGACAAGTACCACTTCATATCATTGTGATTACTAAATAAACATGCTACAATATCAAAAGCAGTTAGCAGAAGGGTTGCAGATAAAGTCACCTCAAAAAGTAGCAGGCACTGTGGTATTTCCATTTAAAAGAGTCTGTTCAGAGGGCAGGATCAGGACAGCTCAGTGACTGGTACAGGTCTCAGCACAAACCTATGTTTTCAACACTGCCCTAAAAGTAAACACAAAATTATTGCTGGTAAAATGAGATTAAAAAGATGAGCAATGTTGTTGAACGTTGATAAGCAAATCAATTCAAATGAACAGTGCCTTCCATAAGACATTCCCATTCAGTCAAAAGATGTCTTTCACTAGACATTTAAAAGTATAAAATCTATGAGGGTGCTTTGCAAACCATAATTCAGAAAATGGGAAGGAAGAAGTAAAGGTGTGTTCTGGAAAGGAGGAACTCAAGGAAGGGTCACTGACTCTGAAAGTCAGGCTGGTTGAACAATTCCACGTGAGCACCCAGCAGCAAGCCATGACAGAAATATCAACAGTAGTATTTGTATAACCATGACAGAAGTGAATAGAGCAGAATGAGAATTTTGCCACAGCTTCAGACAAAAGAAAGCTCAGTTTGAAGACAGTGGTTGAAGTTTTGATATTTGCAATTTTTAGAGGGTTTGTAAAATCATTCAGGTTGTCTGAAAATTGGAAAGACTGAGAAGTAAAGAAGCTGCCTCAGCAAGAGACTCAGGCAGATCACATGTTTAGTGCAGTGGAGAAGGAAAACTGTCTAATATAAATGTCTTCACAGAGAGAAAATGCTAAATATCAGACAGCTTTTTAATCAGACAAAACAAGAAGTACACTCAGGTTCCACACCTGTTCAAAGGGAGAAAGCTGTTAGCACATGAAGAGACATAGAGCTCCAGGTATCCAGGGAAATAGCATATTCTTCATTTCTTGAGGTTTTCCCATCAAACAGGTCATTACAATCAACGTACTTGAAGCCTGTCTCAGCTAGAGTCACATTAGTTGCAAAATCTCTTCATGCTGCTCTTCCCTGGGACAGTTACAGACCCAGAAAAGCAAACTTCCCATGAATTGCTAGATTTATGTCTTGGGAGATATGGGTTCAATCCTTGCCTCTGCCAAACATGATTTGTGTGTCATTGAGCTGGTTACTCAAAGTAAACTTCATTTTACCTACTTTTAGATATCTACATGCTAGATGTCTATTTTACACGTGTATGTCTGAAGCATTATTATCCTCAGCATCTTTATCAGCCAGTGGAGAGAAGCAGGCTCCTTTGGAGAGGTGCTCCTCCAAAAAAAGACAAAAAGTCACCATGCAATGAGGAATTTCATGCTTTGAAGAAGTCTCTATGCTGATTGAATGAAGGCAGGAAGGTGGCTGGCTTAGACCTGGGCAATGACACCCCTGACATATAAATAAGGGAAGGTTTGCTTTAGCCTTCTCTCAAGAGGATATTAATATTTCTAAGCTGCTGTGAAAAGAATACCTGAGAGACTTAATATTATTAGGAAATATATGAATAGCTATAATAAATGGAATTAGGAAATCAGAGTGTTCAAATTTTTGCCAGGCTCCAGGGCAAAAGAAAACTGAATCTTGGGATGTCATTGGAAAATACTTAAACTGTGAGCCAGATCTCTCAATGCCATGGAGAAATACTAAGGATATTGAATCCATGTACACTTTTCTTAATGGAAAAAATAGTTTAAAATATCTCTTTCCCAAACAAAGGGCTTTTCAATTTTTGAGGGTCAGTCTGGTGTTAAGGATGGCCAGAGTTGTGCCAGCACAGCTGATGGGGCCATGAACTGTTATGTGCCAGCAAAAGCCTTTTAACACCAGATTCACTTAAAAAAAAAAAAAAAAAAAAGATTGTGTAGTTACAGTACAACTCAGGATATTAAGGAGAAGAATGAAATTTCAGCAAAGCTCTGAAATGGCACAGAGGAGAGGAGTGCTGATTCAAGACAGCTGATCTTATGACATGGAACAAAGGCTGTGACATTTCTCTTGATTAAAAGGCAGTCTCTCCCATCTACACAAACTCTGGGGCAACAGCTAAAGTGACAATCCTGAATAGCAGCACAAGAAACACACTGCAGTGAACTTCCTATCTGCTTGCTCACAAAAATATATCCATCTTTAATTTTCCTTGGATTTGATCCCAGCAGTCAGATGGGAAGGAAGTGCTGCACTTCCCTTATAGTAAAACTCAATCAGCTGCAGCAAGCAATCCCTTCTGCAGCCTTTGCTTCTGCCAGGAGAGTTTACACTGTGAGCAGAAACAGGGTGCCCACTGTGGGCATCAAATGTGGCTCCATCCAGCAGAGCCTCTGTGACCACGACCTGCAGCAGGCACCACTGCAGCTCCCTGGCACAGCCCCACCTGTCCCTCCCTGCAGGGCTCCTCAGCAATCCCAGAGCCACCATTAAATCCATGTTAAAAATACCTACAACACCAACCCCCCAAACTGCATTAAGAGACAAAGTAATGAGTACTAGCAGGGTTGGAACCAAAATTCTGTCATTGTTCAAGGAATTTGCATAGTAGCTGTTTCCTTTTCTATATTTTTTAATAGTTATTTAATGTAGTCATTATACTTGGTTATGACAGTTTGAATTGGGATGCTGCCAAAAAGACACAATTTAACAGGGTCTGAGGGGCTGGATATTTGAACAGAGTATTTTATTTTAATGGATCTCCCCTGCTTTGCCTTGAAAAGAGCTTATAGGGATTTTCTCAAAATGTTCTCAAGGATCTGGGGTTGATTGGGGTGGGGGGGAAACACCAAACCTTAAATACCTTTACCCAACATGAGATTTTACAAAGTAAATAGCAGAGATATATTTTAATAAAAAAAAAAAAGAGAGGCTAATTCACACAGAAAAGACACAAGTATATTATGTTTATTCCCTGTACTACACTTAAAATTTTTCAGACAGCTCACCAAATCTTCCTAATCAATATCCCAGGGGATGTTTCAATGTATATTGAACAGATACAAGAGATTAGGGGAACAGAATATAAAGACATGCACACATTGGACATGGACATATTTAGAAAGATCAAAGTGCACAGGAGGAAGAGCCCAAGATGTGGAGTGGTGAGGAGAGAGAAGCCCAAGGCATGGCAATGCTGCAGCAATAAGAGCAGGTTTGCCCCTGTGAGCAGTTCTGGGGAAGGGCAGAGCTGCTGGGCTGGCTCTGGGCTGTGCAGGGTCCAAGCAGGGCTTGGGCACAAATCCAGCTCATCACAGCTCCTCACTGCAAGAACAGATCCTGGGCACTCAGGTGCAGGGATGAACCCAGAGAGGAAAAGTCAGCCTTGCCACAGGAGTGTGATACAGCAGAGAAAAATCTTCTAAAAGAGAAATACTTTAGCTCCCAAGAAAGCATTTAGATAAACCATTCCTTTAGTCACAGGGGGAAAGGAAGGGACTTGAAGTTTTCTTCTAAACAACTCATTATTAAAAAGTGTCAAAAGGTGACAGGAATATGAATCTCAAAATTCCTAGAGCAGAACAAATTATTAAAGAGTAAAGTACTGTAAATAATCTAACCCTTACTATTTTTATTTGGTTGGGAAATTGTCCTTGTTTAGGTAGTCAACTCTAATTAGAATTCACTTGCATATTAAAATAATCTGCAATTAATATGAATGAATATTCCAAAATTTAGAACATGACAGTTTTCCTCCTAGATCATTTTACTTATTTACTCCTAGAAATTAGTACCACCTCCTCTTTCTAGACCATCTAAGTATTCATTTAAGTAGCATCCAGTCTCCAGTAACTTCTCCATTTCCAGAGGAGCCTCTGTTGCTGGAAAGGTTGAATGTCAGGCAATCAGTCCTTAGAGTGACAGCTTCAAATTAAAAGGCTGAAGAACCCATCTTGTGTGGCCTGCAGCAGAGGAACTTCTCCTTTTCTACCCATTCACACAACTCCTTTTTCTTTTTGCAAAATGTTTTGCTCCTTACCACTAGCTCGGCTGAAGTCTCCATTCCTTTCATTACACGATGACCATGTAATTATTTTAAATTGTTTTTTGAGCTCCTAGAAGGAGTTAAAAAATAAAATTAAAAAAAATAATTCAGCTGTGGGCAAGGACAGACAATCCAGTCTCTTCCTGAGCCAACCCAAGAGTCATACATCTGTCACTTCCTTTTATCCCATGTGTTCATCATAAGAAAGGCCTGTCACATTGGAATAATCTTCTTGCCACTATCTTCTTTATGTGGAAGAACTCCAACATGACATAGATTTTTGCAGTAGGTAAAGCCTAAGGCAAAAGACACATCAACAACATATTTTCTCAGACCTGCTCATAAAAATGAGTGTTTTCAAATCCATGGTGCCATACATTTGTCTCTGAAGAATGCAGCCTTGTCTGCAACCTTGGCAGCTTGGCAACAGAAAATCACTTTAAATAAATATCTAATATTCTTTAGGATAAATATAATGAATTAGTCATTGCTCTTTACCATAATGTAGCAGAATTCCTGAAAGCCAGGCTCTATTAGCATTTTGAAGAGGTATTGAGACAAGGATGGGTGTCCTGGGGATTACTGCAGTGGGAAGCAAAGATGAGACAGTGGTAGATGATGAAGTGCAATCAGGATGCTGCCACAGCCTCTACATCCCTACACATTCCTGCAGTTTTGTTTGTAACTTGATAAAGAATTACCTCATAAATCTGCAAAACATTTGGCTCTTTTCCTCTATTGCTTGTAAAGATGCACATTCTTAAATAGACTTGTGGGTTCAGTGAATCTGTAAGTGAACAGCTCCTTTGGATACTCATTTTACTGTTAAACCAAAATAAGATTGTTAAGCAGAGAAGTAAAACTAAAAATTTAATGTGTATTAAACGTTGCTTTCATGCTGCAATTATCAGCACCAAATCCTGCACCCCAAGGATCATGTAGTGAACTGGTATCAGTTGATACAATCTCATTATTCATTGAAAAGTCTTTCATTATCATTTGCTCTTCTGATCTTGTCAATTCACTCCTTTTATTACAGTTCCTGCCCATGGGTGCAAGTGAGTGTGAGTAGGGGATATCCACTGCTCTTCACTGGCAGATGAACTCACACAGAGCATCCATAAACAGACACATCTGCCTGCAGAACATCTGCCATAAAAACATGAAGACCTGCAGAGCAGAAACTAACATGCTTAAAATCAGGAATTACTGCAGAGAATATCCAGTAATTCCTGCAAATCTAAACCATCTTTTGCTTCTTTATGAGCCAATTGATAAAACAAGTTATGCATATGGTCTGCAGGGAAGTACTGCAAATAGAGCAGCTGTTAACTTTCAGAGTTACAGGCGGAAAAAAGGTTTTATTTCCACCACATTTTTTATTCTTGTTTTCTTTACCTTGTTGGCTATAACCCTGGCCTAGCCAGGCCCACCACCACATACGTTTCTATTTAAGACTCTGCTTACAAGATAAGAGGTTCCTTGGTTTGACCACTGACTTGCTCAGCTGAGACCATGACACACCTGCATGGGAGGAAGAGTTTATTTCACCTAACCTTGAAATAACCCACATTAGTACCCTCTGCAACACTGAAAATTTCCACACCTGGTGGGAGAGACCATTGCATAATCTCCCAATCTTCCACTCCACCAAGAATGGTTGTTTTTATTAATTTCTCAGCAGCATACAAGATATGTACTGACAGATGCTATAAAACAAATTCATCCTCACTCATCACTGAAGTGCTGTCATTGAACGATCACTGGGAATGCACAGGGCATCTGGGGGCCCTTTCTTCATGGTAGATAACACACTCACATCCTCCATGATTGCTGTAATTATCAGTAATAACCAGATGTTGCATCACTGACTCCAGAAGACAGGCATTCACACATACCAAGTCAAATCTGGGGTCTGTTTGAGATCTTGATGGAATGCCAGGGAAAAACATAAGTAAACTTCCATACATACTTGTTCTCAATTTTATTAGGATCTAGAGATGTATTAGCTGTTTATTAAAGCATCTCTCCATAACAATAAGAGCATTTACTTCTATGCAAATATCAGCATTTGCTAATAACAGAAATTTAAACTATTATATCACAACCACCCCAGTGATCTCAGCAGTGAGACGTGGTAGCCATACATCACAGAACTCACAGAAGGACAGAATGGTTGAGGTTTGAAGGGATCATCTGCTTCAAACTCCCTGCTCCAACACCTACAGCAGGTCATCAAGAACCAGACAGTTTTTTAATATCTCCAGGAGTGGAAACTCTACAATATCTCTAGGCAACCTTTTTTAGTGCTCAGTCACCCTCAACAGTTTAAGAGTTTTCTATGTTCAGATGGCACTGCTGAAGTTTCGTGTGTTGTGCCACTGGTATTGTGCCCATTGCTTCTTGTCCTGTCACTGGGCACTTCTGAAGAGAGCCTGGCTCTGTCCTCTTTGCACCCTCCCTTTGGATATCTATTCACATTTGATGAGATCCCACTCGAGCTGTGTTTTCTCCAGGCTAAACAGTCCCAGCTCTCTCAGTCTTTCCTCAGCCAGAGATGCTCCAATCCCTTGTCTTCCTGGCCATTTCTAAGACTCTCTCCAATAAGTCTTTATCCACCTGTACTGAGAAACCTGAACTGGACACTGTGCTCTGGCTGTGGCCACAGCAGTGCTGAAGTGAAGAATCATCTCCCTCAGCTTGCTGGCCACACTGCCTAATGCAGCCCAGGGTAACCTCTGGCCCTTTTTGCAGCAAGGGAACACACTGGTGGCTTGTGCTCAACTTGGTTCCCACCAGGACCTCCCAATCCTTTTCTGAAAAGCTGCAGGATATGCTGGGTGGCCCCAAGCATGCATTGGTGCAAGGGGGTGCTCTTCCCAGGTGCAGGATTTTGCATCTCTCCTTGTTGAAATTCAAGAGGTTCCTGTCAGACCATTTCTCCAGCCTGTGAGGTCCCTGGGGAGGGCAGCACCACCCACTGCTGTACCAGCCGCTCCTCCCAGTTTGTCATCTTCAGCTGCTCAGTTTTGTCCTTCATAAGATGATTTCAATGAGGTTATAAAATATCACCGTAAAACGCACAGAGTTTGTTTTGAAAGTATATCCCCACTTGTAAAGTCAGCCCTTGTTTGCTGGCTACAATCCACAGGACAGTCAACGCCGTGTGTTTTCTTAGCAGATACCTCAAAGCATGAGCAGTGAAAAGATTGTGACTGCTGGTCTAGGAGAAAAGTACTGAGTTAGCAGTGTTACACTGGTCCACAAAGGTGGGGAATTTCTCCTGTCAGAGTGTTATTTTCCTCCTGGACAAGTAGAGCAGTAGAGAAAAAAGGGAACAAAATTCTGCCTGTATTCCTCATCCAAAAACACTGTAGTAAGCCTCTGTCAAGGCATTCAGAATGGGACACCAGTATCACTCTGGTGGTATTTGTAACAGAAAAAGTCTCTCCCTCTCTTTCTGTCTATCATTTGGGCCTTACTTATTAAGAAGTATTCCCAAAGGAATACTGCTGCCCACTAATACCTTGCTGGTCAGCACCACCATTACATTATTGTCACTGTAGCATTGAAATTGCATCCACAGGAACATTCCTTACAGGAACATCAAGATTTACTTTGCCATGTTTGAAAAGTCTGACACTTCCACAGACCAGCTCTTCCCATTTGCAAATCTGAGGCTGCTTTCCAAAGGACTCTACACACCAGAGCTCCCTCAGGACAGCAGAGACCACAGCAAGCAGCCAAGCCTTGACTAATGGGCTGACACTGCTTTCTGGTAGGACACCCTCCAGCTGCTGGAAAGCAATGAAGGGAGGCTGAAAGATTACCAGAGAGAGAGAGAGCTTTTAGCCTGCCCATTTCTGCTGAAGGACTAGAGTAGTAACCTTTATGGATCCACTAATATGCAAGATAAGCAGATCTTTTCATCCAGCTTTTGTTACTTTTAAAATTAATAAACAAATCTATGAATTATTTCATGCTGAATCAACCTAGCAAAATTCTTTTCACCCCACTTATATCACAGATTTTAGATGTAGGGACTAGATGGCACCAAACACTTTTGAAAGCATCAACTTATATTTTTATGGATCTATATATATATATATATATATATGAAGGATGTTTTCACTGTGATAGATGCAAATTATAAAAAAGGCCCTAGGGTTCCAGACAGAGATTATATACTTTATTATATAATTTGGTTCCTTTGTGAAGAATAGCTATTCAATTTCTTCCTCAGATCTGATAAGGATGCACTGAGGGTCATGGTAAATCCAGGAGAGGAGCAAGGTGCCCCCAGCCTAGGTGCTGTGACTGCTGGATTCACCCAGCAGAACAAATCTGATGTGACTCAGATGTGGGCACATGACTGTAATTCTCTTGTGTTAGTCAGACGCTACAGAGCTGTGTTCTTGTGTGCTGGCTCTGTGTCAGGGGATGAGGGGGGCAGAAGATGCACAGAGCTGACTCAACAAAGATTTCTGAACAAGGATCCAGCAGCCACTCAGCCCACTGCAGTCTGTAGCTCTGGCATTTTGGAGTGGACTTCAGGAAACCTCAGCCCAGCTGCAAGCTATTGGCATCTCAATAACACCACTGATTTAATTCACTACTGAGTTTTGAGAGATTGGGTGTTAGCACCTGCAGAGCAGAAAGCAGTGCCAAAAGGAGGGAGGAGGGGTCACAAGCCTTATGCTAGAGTAGGAGGACCAAGCTTCTATAAGGTACCAGAAATAGAGGGATCTGCCAAAAGTGGTTACAAGTAAAATAAGCATTTATATTTGTAACTCATGATCATAGCATTGATATTATGGTTCCCATCCTCCCTTCATGCCTCTCTGACATCTGATGCTGAAAATTGCTTGACTGCAAGTGGAGAGCTCAAGTTGCAGCCCCCAGTGACCAGCAGTCCTTCTAATGCAGTGATCCAACACTACCATCCTGTCTCTTCCAGCTGCACTGTTCTCCCATGGGTGGTGTCAGGATTAAGCCTTTGTCCTCTTGTTGCCACCACTGCTCCACAATAATGCCTGCCTGATGCCCTGAACTTCCAAAGATGGACACACAATATGTGGCCAAAATGCCAAAGGATTTCAGTGTCCTGCCCACCTTCAGGCTACCTCATTTTGCCACATTGAAACAGACTCTTTGCTCTTGTCAATGACACTGATTTCAAGAGAAAGATGTGAACTAATAATGATGGAGAAGATTGGGACTGGCCTTTCCTTCTTATTCCCTCTTCTCCACAGCACTACTGAGGTGTTTATTACTTTGGTGTCCACCTGCTGACCTGTACAGCATAAATCTGAACTGAGGCGAGTTTTACAGTTCAATAAATGTAGAATACCTTTAAAAGCCACACTTGAGTAGATAAAAAGTCTGGGAAATGTCATCCAAACGTTATCATAAGTGAAATAAAATGAAAGCATAATTTAGCCAGATTCAGCATTACTCAAATGCAGTGGAAAGTAGTGCTTCCAATGCCTGAATCTGCTGCCTTATTAGTTTCTCTTCTGAAAACTATAAATCCTTGATCAGATATTCTCTCCTGAACTGCAAAATAGAATGAGTAAAGTTCAATTTGGCTAGGCAAGAGCAGCAGTTACTGAGATCGGAGAGATTTAGAGCAACAGAGTTCTACAAGTCAGCTGTCCTGGTATGACAACTTGTCATACAAGGACTGATAAAATCTTCCTTACAAGTGGTTATTTGGAAGATTATGTCTGTACTCAGTGGACCTGGATCCTTCAAAAGCATGAAATTACTTCGAAAATTGAGGGGACATATTTTTTGTGGGTACTTAAGTAGTCACTTGTCTACCTCATTACACAGCTAAATACCTCTGAAAATGTAATCTTCAGTCACAGTCTCAGAGGACACAGATTTTTAGAGGTGCACAGATGGCCAGGAGGTTTACAAAGTGCCTGGTTGTTTAGTTCACTATAAAATCAACGAGAGTTAAGGGTCTCATATAAAACCACATTGCTCTGCCTAATTAAAAACACAGCCCTGTGTCTGGTTGAAATCACTAAAGTTGGAGCCTTGCAAGCTCTCAAAGCTGCATTTTGGCCTTCCATGAGGAAGTCCCCAGGCAGGAGTGCCTGATCAGTGGGAACAAGGAGGGGAGAGGTGTCAAGCCTGCGCCAGCCTCCAGACCTGGACTGTCAGGACAGAGGGCTGGCATCAGCAGGAACAGACAGTCCACAGAAAACTGACGCTAGAGCAGGCCAGCCCAGACCTTCACAAAGACACTTCAGTCATATCTGCACGCTTTAAAGCAAGCTCTGGGTTTGCTTAGACCATTTGAGAAGGTGTTTTTCTTTAAATAGCAGCTTAGGATGAGAGCTGCCACTTCCAATTTAATCACCCTCCTTTAATACAGGCTGGTGCTTTGCAGCTGGATAATTAACCTTGATATTCATTCGGACTTCAAAACACCCAATTCCCCTTGCTGTCAATTAGCTGACAATGTCAAGTGTGTGTTGATAGAAGATTTTTGTGTGACCCTGGCAATATGGCATTTGGGAAATTTCAGTCCTTCACAACTAAAAATGGGAAGTGACATCCACAGAGTCACAGAATGGTTGAGGTTGGAAGGGACTAGAAGTGAAGTGGATCCACTAGATCCACTTGGAGATCTAGTCCAGTCTCCCTGCTCAAATGGAGTACTCTGGAGCACTTAGAATAGTGTCCGGGATGATTTTTGATATCTCCTCAGCCTCTAAGGGCACCCTGCTCCATTGCTCAGCCACCCTCACAGCCCAGAATTCCTTCCTCACGTTTAGGTGAACTTCCCATGTTCCAGTTTCCACCTGTTGCCTCTTGTCCTATTGCTCAGCACCACTGAGACTGAGAATTTGTCACTGGGTTGAGTTCACTAAACAAAACAGACATGTATTAGGGTTTGCCCTACTTTCTGCTCCTATGAAAATGTACCTTTCTGAAACACCCCCAAGATGTTTTTGAAACCTTCTTGTTGCAGCTGTGAGTGCACAGAGGATGCCTTGATCTCAGAGCACCCAGAAGCTGCCATACCTTTTAACACCAGTGTAAGGCTGGAGGCAGGGTTATAAATGACTGTACCCAAGGATTTTTGGTACAAGAAGCAGTAAATAAGCACTGTGTATCAAAATGAAACCAAAGGTGGGAAGGGCTAGTGGCATTTCATTCTTTCCACTGATCTTTCTGCATTTATAATAAAGAGTTACATCCTACTAGTAACAAGATTAAATTAGTGGGCAGGAAGAAATTTGAATCAGACTGTTTTCCTGATATGCCACAGTGGACTGTGTTCTGCTAATGAGTGCTAACCCTGCAATCAGGTAAACATTCACCTTGAGAAATGAACAACCTTAATCAGGGCTTTTAAATCAGCCAGAACAGTCAACAGCTAAAATGAAATTGGCTCAAACACAACTGCTTTTCTGTTTAAATATTGTCCTTCCTTCCTTATGAGGAGGGGAAATAACAGCTTAAGTGAAACATTCTTGTAGTAAAGAGCAGCTCCAGTCTCTTCCATGTTAGAGACCCTGTCCTGTGACTAAGAAGGGGTGTATTGATTGGTGCTCAACAGAATGCTTTTGCACAGGCTAACTGGAGCCTTCTGTGAAGGTTCCTAAATGAGCTCAGTCTGACCTCCATAGCTCTAAAGAACTTTACTTCATCTCCTAAGCAAAATAATGGAGAACATTAATAAGAGGGGGGCAGGAAGAAAGAAAAAAGAAATGTTGGTCTGTTGTGCTTTTCTCTGGATTTGAGAATGACATCAACCAGTGGACCTTTATCTGAAATACTCTGACAGTAGAAAAAACACTGACTACTCCATTTTATACGCAGGGTCAACATTACGAAGAGGAAAAACGGGCTTTGAGCCATGAAATAATTGCACTCAATAATCACTTAATAGAAGCCAAGGTGACAATAGATAAGTTGTCAGAAGACAATGTAAGTATTTAATTATTCATTTTGAGATTATATTCAGAAACAAATTTGGGTCTTGTGCTTCCCATGAAATTATAGAATAGTATTTTATGTTTGTATAAAAGGTAACCTGTCACCTCAACAGTGTAAATTCATGCTTTTTTGTTTGTTCCCATCATTTTGTAAATCCAGTTCTTATGCCTGAAACTGATGAAAAAATATTCTAAGAGATTGCAATATTCCCACATTGATTTTGCCATCAGTACAGCAAATTGGTGCAAGCACATGGTCAGAGCTGTTGCAGGGACACGTGTGTGGAGTGGGGACTCATCAGAAGGACTTTAGGCACGGAGTAGAGCCCTACATTTCCTGCCATTCTTTAATCTTTTGGTCTTTGCTCACCAAAAAGCTCAGCACAAGCCAGCTCTGCTGGAAGCAGGCAGGACTGACCCAGCCTGGTCGCTCAGACCACTCCTGCAGGGAGCAGGAGCCAGGCTCTCCCCAGCAGCTGTTCATGTGTAAAAATGGGCCTGTCTCTGTGTGGGACAAAACAGGGAACATCTCTGGCAATTGTCACCCTCCATCTCATTAAACACTACTGAAAAATGGCATGAGTAGCGCAGCTGGCAACAAGCTCATTAAATCCTTCCTGAGACAAACCTACAAAGACAGCAAAGAGAGGAATATTGCAGGCATTTAGTTCATTATTGTGCCATTTCTTCCACATTTAATAAAAAATTCATCTGCAGGAGACATGTTTCTGTAAGCACTTATTTTCCAGCATCTTACATTCAATCTTCCCATATTTCACATGAGCTCTTAATCATAGCTGGGAGCATTTAATCTCATTAAAATGCCTGTTGATGTGAACTCTGCCTGTGCAATTAACAGCTTTCCAACTGAAGTAAAAAGTTCCCAATCTGACCCCTAACTTTCACAGAAGTTGAGTTGAAAGACTTACTTTATAACTCTAACAGCTATAAGTAATGGAGTGTGGTAAAAGTAATGGGCTACATCCAGGTTTTGGAAGCACAGGAACAACTCCAAATTAATTCACTTGAAATCAGTGGAGTTATTTTTTATTTAAAATAGAGGTGGAAGAAAGCGGCAGAAATCTCCCTTCAAGTATGCATGCATTTATACTCCTTCATGGAGTCAGGTTTGAACCCACATTTGAGGTGTTTTCAGTACTGATAGTTTTACTCTGAGCACTAGAACATGGTCCAGAGGCCTCAAATAACAGTACCACCTCTTCAGACTTGGGGTTGGCCCATGGACAAAGTTCTGCCCTTGCAGGTCTTGAGAAAATAGCATAAAATTAAGTCAGGGGAGATTTAGGTTGGATGTCAGGAAAAGGTTCTCTACCCAGAGGGTGGCTGGGCTCTGGAGCAGCTCCCCAGGGCTGTGCTCTCAGCCCCAAGCCTGACAGAGCTCAGGAAGGGTTTGTGCAAAGCTCTCAGGCACAGGGTGTGACTCTTGGGGATGTGCAGGGCCAGGAGTTGGACTTGATGAGCCTTGTGGGGCCCTTCCAGCTCAGGATCATCTATGATTATGTCTAATATCACTAATAAGAGTCAACGTTATATTCCAAATTGTAATATAAAGGACTACAAAACAAGCCACTAATATTATACCTAGTAAGTACAAAAGTGATAAACTGAAGAATCCTACATGGGGAGAATGTTTTTTGTCTCAGCAATATTTCTTTCTTCAATTATATTTTCCCTTTCTCTTCTGACAGAAATGTAAGATGATGCTTTTGATACAAAAACATATTTTAAACTGTGGGAAACTCTTCTGGCATTAATTGCCGGTTATTGTTCCAGTTGCCACAGATATGGCTGATTTCCATTCAGGCAAACATTAAAGGGGAGAAGGTCACCCCAGTCACATGGCTTGGCCCAGCAGGTTGAGAACAAAGTACACGTGGCACATGTAGCTCACATGTAATTTTTTCTGTAGTAATTTTTAAAGCTGCTAAAAATAAAGTGTCAGAAACGCTTTTCGTGCTCTCCATGACAACCACTGAGCAGGAAGAGGGGCACAGAGCTTTTGAAGAAAGGATTAGGTTCTGGAGAGATCCCATTTTTGTGTGCCTGGAAAGGCCATATGGGACTCGGGGTACCTGTCTGTGCTGTACATTGTGCAGCACTATATATTGGGTTTAATGTATATGCAACATATCCAAGTCACATGCACATGGAACAGATTTTACTTCTAAATTGAATTCTTGGGTTCTTTTTCAGGAATGAAAATAGTGTGTCTTAATATAAAATTTAAGATGCAGATAAATGAATATAGTACATCTGAAGCAGAAGGGGCATTTATAAAATCTCACAAAGACAGAGGAAAAAAGTCACAAAACAAAAGTGTCTAAAGGTGCTTGAATGTGAAAAAATATGAACTAATGTTCACAGGACAACTATCCCCATCACTGAAAGACTCACAAGAACATCTTGTTGCTTCTCTTATTACAGAATACCTTAAAATTGTCCTTTAAAACAGAGGAACTTTCTTTTTCACCGAAAATTTCTTTATAAGATTTTAAGAGAATTAATGTTGCCATAAAAACTGGCATGCAATAAAATTATGACATCAACATCAGAGAAAATCCAAATTATATCAGTATTCCACACCTTTAGTCTACAAACACATACTAATTTTTAGAGATTAACACAGCCAAGTGCTCATAGCACTTTCATGCTTCATATATCTCATCTCTGCCCACCTAAAAAGTCAGCTTCTGAAGCCAACCTTGGTTTTAATGCTACTAGATAAGGAAAAGGAAAAACAAAATACAGCTCCTACCTTCAGGGAGCCAGAGATACTGGTTGAAGGATACAGTTATAGAGTCATGTGTGCTAAATCAAATTTAAGTGAAGGGCAAATCTGTGTGCTGAATTTTCCCATTAAATAGGCTGTGGGAGCCATTCAATACCAAGATAGTATAAGAAGCTTGCTTAAATTCTCTCCTTCCTTGTGTGGAATTCTCACGGTGATTTCTTGCCCAGTGAAAATATTCTATTCTGCAGTATCAAATATTTGCAGTGAGATTTAATATATTTCTATAGCTGCATTCTGCAAGATATTAAAGGAGCCAGGAACCATCCAGAAATATCAAAAGGAGAGTCTCCCTTTTAAAAAAATCAACACAACGTATATTTCTGTAATTAATTTCTCCCACAGTCTCATAAGATTATTTTAGCGCTTTCTAAAGTAGTATTTTAGTGCTCAATTGGATAATAGCCAGTAAAAATTTTCTTTTTTGCTTAAAAGATCATGGTTTTTTAGCCTTCACAGTAGCATGCATGTTAACAGTATAGAATTCAGTTCTTAATGGTAAATATCCATCTTCTGAAATGCAGATTACTGTCCTGTTGTAACAGGACTCAAAAGTTTATTCTTAGTAATTTTAGCAGCCCTCACAGAGCAAAGGAAGAAATATCTCTAGGTTGTGCAAGAAACAACAAAGCATCTTATTGTGTTTAGAAATCAAGGTATGCTCCAAATCTCCCCAAAGTGAATTTTGAAAAGATTGATCAGGCATGGGAGAAAGGCTGAAAGCCACAAGCACTTTGCAAGCTTTAAAGAAGAGGTTATTTTTTGTTTTTTTCCAGGAGCTCTACAGGAAGGACTGCAATTTAGCTGCTCAGCTTCTCCAGTGCAGCAAGAACTATGACAGGGCACATAAACTTTCAGAGGTAATGTGACCAAACTTGTTCTATGACATAAATATTGTATGGAAAACAGGTTATTTTGCGTGTCTCAATTCCAGAATTTGTTTGCCCTTAAGGCTTTTATTCCTCCACACACCCTCCTTTAACTGCAGGAGGTGTCGTGCACCTGCTGGTGTTTGTGCAGTCGAGGGAGGTGCTGACAAAATCACAGCACCAATGTGGTGTTGTTCCACCCATGATGGAGCTTGAAGAACTCTCTTTCCCCAGACCTCTCCTACCCCGTAGGATGGGTCTGCACTGATTGCCTGTAAAGCAAAGGTTTTGTAAAACGCTGGAGTGCTGTGAACTCCAGAGTGCAAAACGCTGTGCAGGAGCAGTGGGGTGAGAGCAGGGAAATGACAAGCCACAGGCGTCAGAGATTCTGATATAATCAATTTTCCTCCTGAAGCTATTTTCCAGTCCAGCTAGTTTCCAAACCCGAATTTTAAAATGGACTGCCAGAACAAATATCTTTTTCTAAAGAAACCAGAGCAGCGAGTGATTGATTTCCAAGGTGTAGACTTTAATTAATAATCCTCGCTTCCAAGGAAACGAGGCTTGAGGAATAGGCTCCACAAAGGGGAGGCAAATATTATCTTAGTAAAGAAGACATTTCTTTAGGGATCCAGGCCCTGCACAAAGCAATAGCACCTTCCTCACACAGTAACCTTCAGTGAAGGTTACAGGGAATAGCCTTTCCTTCTTCAGTCCCATCAGGTCAACATCATCCCCCCAAATGGCCCCACTTGTGCAATTCTGCAATGGAATATTGCAAAATTAAATTTGGAATGTACAAACCATCTCTAAGTCAGTAGGTGGCTTCAGAGCACTGAACAACCCTGGCAAATAAAGATGGAGCAAGATTCTTCTGTCTACCAGACAAAGATTTTATGGAACAGAGACAGAACTTCCCAATTAACCATTATCTTGGTCCTGTTATTTTTTCCTGTTAACTGACTTCCCTTAGCAAATTTTATCAAGGAATTACCATTACATTACTCACACTTGAAAGCACCCTACCTGTTCTAATTAGGACCTTTAAAGCATTTAATTGTTTATTTGCAGAGAACTATCACAAATGTGAGATCTTCCTCCAGTTGCCCAGACTGTCATATACTCAGTTAAATAGGCATCTTCACTCATTAGTCCAAGCATTTATTAATTTAGCTTGTGAATGTGCTGTCACAGCAAATAAATTCTTTAAAAATGCAAATATTGCCTGATAAACTATTGTATGTTATCCAGAAACCTAAACTGTAGTAAAATATAGTAATGCGATAGTAGTATCATTTTAGTAATTCCAGTTTCCAGTGCAGTGCCCACAAAATAATGTTCTTTTTAACACATTTCATAATCTTAATAACATGTATAAAACAGATCAAATAGTGGTGCTACAGGATACTAAAATAAGAGCTGCCCCATACAGCATTTTCACATTAAATTAACTGTATTTCTTTTCCTCATTTCTATGGCTTTTTACACCAGGCCTATTTTACAACCTGTTTATTCAATCTTTGTTGCATCTGTACTTACTATGACTAATGTTGCTGCCTGCCAGCAGACTGGCAATATCATTTATTTCCAATGGAGGACATATGAGTTAATTAGCAACAAAATGATTAATCTAAAATATCCTGGAAGGTCTGTTGGTTGAAAAAACACTCATCCTACTACAAATAACAGGAATGTCATTTCACTACATGCCATATTTTGAACATGGTGAGGTTTGTGGATTAAAATAGCTTTAAAAACTTCCCAATGAAATTAAAAGAGGATCTCCATGTCTTACAAAATGTGAGGCCATGACAAGGAGCAGGTACCTTCAATTTCCTTTGTCAAAAATAGTGGGAAGGGGAACAACTGCAGGTATTTGTAGTGTTCTCTCCTCTAGAGGAACAAATTTAAGGAGGAAGTGAGATTGCTAAGGTCATAAGGTTAACCATTGATTATTTTGTAAAGAGGAACTTGATTTCTAGTTATAAAAAGAAAGTGCTGAATAAATCACAGTTCAGCCCAGCACCAAAGGGATTAATTCCCAAGTGGCATAAACCAACAGGAATATCAAAGGAGCTAACAAAATCACAAACTCAAAACTTATTCCAAACATGCATCCAAAAATTCTGATTTCCAGCAAGAAATAGGGAGAGACAACCTGTCTCATATTGCTTTCTGATCATTGTTAGAGATCTCAAGTGAGCAAGGCAGATAAAATTTGTCAGGAAAGCGTGCTTGGTGATACCTGAGTAGGCTTCACTAAGGAATGTCATCTCTCTCTCTCTTCTGGTCCACATGACAGAATGGCAGGTGAAGCCATCATCCACAGCCCTGGTCCTGACTTTCTAAAAAAAAACCTATATGATTTCTGATACACAACAGACTTATTGATTAATTCTGTCACAGGAATCACAATGTGAATTCAGGTCTTAGTGCTTTTTTCTGCCAGTGTGTTGAGGCTTATGTGGATGGTTGATCTGACAAGCAGTGTCCAGCTGAAGGGGCAAGGAAGGCAGCTTGATCTGCTTCTTCCCAGCACAGGAATAATCCTGTCACAGCAGCCAGTGCCTCTTCTATAAGTGTCAGTCAGCTTCTCTGCATCTTCAAACAGCATTGTTTATCAAAGGTGATGCTGGAGGGCAGGAGCCAATTTGGCATGGGGTTGTAGACAAGATGAGCTTGAGGAAAGACAAAAGAAGAACAGAATAGATATGATCTCTTCCTCCTTTCTCACTCCCACAGAGACCTCTGCACACCCACACTGCAACTGCAAATCACACCCAAGCACACAGTCTGGAAAGTGTTTCTGTCGGCTGTAATTCCCTTCCTGCCTTTTTAAGATTGTTGTTTACTACATACTTTATTTACATCAGTAAAATAAACCAAGAAGTGCAGGGTTAATGGCTGGACTTGAGGAGTTTAGAGGCCTCTACTGACCTGAGCAATTCTATGATCATTCCTATCCAACCTGAATTAATTTGGAAGAAAACATTTCAGTTTCACAGTGTTATCCGTGAGCAAAAGCAGATGAAGATGTAGAAATGTTAAGTAAAAAACAAAATGCATTTGATTACATTTGTTTCAAGAAATGCACAAAGATTGTGGCCATCACAAAGAACCAGGTATGGTGAGCTGTGTAATGTCATAAACAGCACTCATCTGACACCTCTATTGACATGTACCCTTTTCTCCTCTCTCCTTGCCATCTCTTTATGTTGCAGTTGCCAACTGACTTTCAGGAAAGAGTCAGCATCCACCTGGAAAAACACGGGTGCAGCCTCTCTGTCCCCTTGTGCCACACTTCCTATGCCGATACCATTCCCACCTGTGTCATTGCCAAAGTGCTGGAGAAACCAGACCCACACAGCTTGTCCTCACACCTGTCAAGCCCATCCACGAGGGATCTCAATTTTCAGGACTCTGCTGGAAAAGTGGGACAAAGACCCCAGTACAAGTCTGACATCTACTGCAGTGACACGGCCCTTTACTGCCCCGAGGAGAGGAGGAGGGAGAGGCGGCAGAGCGTGGACACGCAGGTGAAGGACGTGGGGTTCCTGCGCTCCCAAAACTCCACGGACAGCACCGTGGAAGAAGACGGTTTCCATTCCAGCTTCTCCCACGAAGCCTTCCCAGAGTACATCACCTCTCTGCCAACCTCCAGCTCCTACTCCAGCTTCAGCGTCACGTCAGAGGAGAAGGAGAACGCCCAAGCCAACACCCTGACAGCCTCCCAGCAGGCGATCTACATGAGCAACCGCGAGGAGCTCTTTGAGAGGAAGTCGCCTGCGGGGTACGAGCACCAGGGGAGCCCCAGGTTCGCCAAGCCCAAGCCCGCGCAGCACATGGAGCTCGCTGACGACAACGAGAACTCGCCCACTTTTACCAGGACTCTGCCCCCGTATGCAAACGAACCTTTTCATTTCTCAGCCATAACACCACAGCAGGCTTTGGCAAACCAGAAAATGAGGAACGAGTGCAGGAGCACCCACCTTTCAGAAGAAGACTTGCCAGGGAGATGGAGGCAGCTGAGCGTGGAGGACATTGGAGCGTATTCCTACAGGAACGCTGGCAGGCTGTCGCCCTGCAGTTTCTCAGAGCAGTACTACAGCAGCCCCATCAAGAAGGGGGACAGTCGAACAAGCCCCATCTATGCTAGTTACAAAGCAGACAGCTGCTCAGAGGGAGATGACATCTGCCAAAGCAGACTTGTGGATTCTTGCTTCCTGAGAACAGACAGTGGCCTGAACATTGACATCAGCACAAGCTGTAAACAGGACAAATTGCCCACTTACAAAACAAAAGAACCAAGAGACCAAAAAAATGAAAGGATCACCGTCCAGTTATGCAGTAGCAAAAACATCGAAAATAGCCCGGTATTGAAAAGAGAATACGTGGACGTGAGCCCCAACAGCTCAGCAGAGTCACTCAATCAGAGTTCAGTGGAGGCTCCAGAAATCCACCAGTCTTCCATGGATCAAGGAAGCCATCCAGGGGTTCACAGCAAACAGCCGCAGTTCCAGCGGACGGGGAGCACTGGGCTGAGTCGGAAGGACAGCCTTACAAAAGCACAGTTATACGGAACCCTTCTGAACTAGGCACCTCCCCACATGGCAATAAGACAGCAAACAAAGGGAAGGAAAGAGCATTTGATGCTCCTAGTAAACCATAAGGTTCTAAGAAACAGGATTATTATGAAATATATATTCATAACGGTACTATATGTTTAAAACAAAATCTCTTCAAAAACGTTACACAGCACTTTTCACTTGACATCCTTTCCACATGGGAGACTGTCCCCTCCCCTCTTTTATAAACCTGAAATATTTTTATAAACAAAAATGTATTTATTAGACTATCCTAAGCTATTTGAGCAGAATTCTTTTCCCTTCAAGCAGGTTTCTTATTTATTTTTGTGCATGAGGCCATCTGTGCCTAAATTCTTGGAGGAAAAGGGTAAAATCATGATGACAGTGACAAAAAAATAAACCCACCTGATAAAATACCATAAAATGTCATGTGAAATCAAAAAAAACCAAGAATGGTGAATTTCAAGAAGTATATTTTTTAACAAGAATGGAATTGTATCTTAAGTTATTTCATACAAATGTATTTATGAGTGACTAATGTATGCACAAAGTGATACTAATATTTTGTTCTTTTAATCCACTGTGTTTCTGCTTTCCTATTTTTCCTTGTATACTACCTCAAAAGTAATTGAGGGTTTCTTTGTCACATTTTCTGTAGGCTTGCATTTATATTGTCTAAAATGCATGCAGTGTCATAATTAATACTGTATTTTGCATAACTTAATAAAAGACACCAGTGGATATATGTTGGGGTTGTTTTTCTCTTCATTCAGTAGAACATGGAATTGCTCTGAGGGGCATCAGTCCAGCAAAAGTTAATGGCTAAAGCTCCTGAACTGGATTGCTTTCTAAAGGAGTCTCTCTTTCTCTGTAAGCCCCAGAGTTTAACTGGTTCACAGCCTGTGGCCTCTGGGTGTGGGAGGATGACTTCTCATCAGCCTGTTGAAAGTAAGCAAGGGAAAAAAAAAATGTTTATCCACAGTCTTGAGTTCACTAGACAGGGTTCTGCATACGGAATGAGAGCAGAAAATTACTCAAAAACCAGTGATGTAAGTTCCTCCTCTCTAACTCACATACTTGACACAATCTTTTATGCCTTTAGGACTGTTACATTCCACAGCTGCCCTTTCTTCTTATGCAGCTTGGTATTTCTAACAGTGATTTTTCTGAAGCCTAAGGTAAGTCTGGAAAATCTGTAGCCTTTACTCCTGAGTCCAAGAAGATGTATTTTTACCTGTACTTCTGGCATTTCCTCCAGCAATTCTTCTGTTTCTCACCATTTCACCATTATGGAGTATACAACTGGGACAGGAAGAAAAGGGAGAGAGCAAAACGAAAGGAGGAGAAAAACAAAAAGGAGAGAAAGGGAAATCCTGAAGATTTTCTTCCCAGCTTCAGTATTCCTGCTTGGTGAGAGGTAGAATGCAGCAGTAAATATTTAATAATTATTTTAAGTCATGTTCACATATCCTATACTTAAAATACTGACTCTTGACAGCTCATGTATGAGGAAAGACCTTTCTTAGTGCAGTATGTGGTAGTAATCAGTGGGATCACTGTGGAAATATAAACTAGCTCCTTGTAAAGCTAAAATAATGATCTACTCAATAGGTATTAAGAAAATATACTTTTTCTGCTGATTCTCTGAAAGCAGTTACCTGGCAACTGACTACAAACCAGGACTACAGAACTGTTCATTTCCCACATAAGTATCTTCCATCTTGGGGCCACAGATTCAGTGCACTTGGCATAACTCCCATTGCTCTCTATTTCCACCTTGTACAATATAAAATTTGTCCATTGTTGATGTGTGCCAGTACTTGCTGTGCTCTTTGGAAGATCAGGCATCAAGTCCCTGCAGTTCCTTCAGGGTCTGTTGCAGCACCATGGAGAATAATGGTCACAAATAATATCTCACAGGTAAGGCACGAGATAGCTCCAAAGCGGTGCTCATTTCAGTACAAAACTGTCACAGGCCTTGTGATTTTATGCTCCCAAACTTGCTCACAGTGAGTGTGAGAGGTAGGGCAGGCTGCAAATAATTCCATGAAGTCGATAATAAACACATACAATGAGGTTTCCAAAGGCCAAGAGCTACTTATGGCAGGATGTGACCTGCAGTAAATTGACTTGGAGATCCACGAGAGCTGTTATTTCCCCTTTGAAACACCAAGACAGAAAACAGATGTGAAAAAACCTCACTGTTGACTCATTCAGGTATATAAATTCAGACAATCCCTAAGGCAAGACACTAATTTCTCTGGTCAATGAATATAAGGATTTGTATGGAAGAGGTGAAAATTAACTGTTATCTCACCTAAGAAAATATGTAAGCTATGAAACAGTAAATTGTGTCATTTATGAACTGGAACACAGTGTCAGAACTAATCCTTTTATAATATTGTTCATTATTTGACCTAAAGTGCTACTTTGGCAATTATACAAAATTACATTTCTTCTAGATATTATATCTCTGATTATTTAATATCCTGTTCTATTATATTGTTTCATACTACTGCAGTTTCAAAGTCTGCTTCTATGCTTGACTTAACTCTTTTTCTCAATTTATGTGCACTAATACATAGATTAAACCCAGCCTTTTCAGCCAATTAGTACAGGGTTTTTTGTGAAATAGTCCATAACCTTGTAACATTTTTCTGTAATGAATTCTGTTACAGAAAAATATATTAATGAATTTCAACTGAATCAATCAAAATAGCTATAAATATTCTTCAGCTGTAATGTGTAGATTTAAATTTCTCCTTAATTAGAAAATCTGATGGTAAGTTTGCTAATTTCCTATGAACATGAGAAAAAGTTCCAATATTTCACCAAAATTCCCTCATATTTACAGATATACTATGGCTTAGCTTAATTGTTAAAAAATAACTTTGAAATATTATAATAAAGGATTTCTTTCTGGGATTTTGGGGTTAATTTTGCCACAATAAGTTTAGATTTATCGAGACAACCACAGGGAGAGATCTGAAGCATAAGAACAGAATGATGATAGGTGTTTTCATAAGAGATTCAAATTTTCTTTGTGGTAGTGTCTTAATTTTTTCTTGCCTTCAGTTTTCACACCAGGAGGAAGTAATGCAGAAAAATCATGATGAGTTTTGGAGTATGTCATTGGAGATATTGAGAGCAGCCAACAGAGTTCTGCTGTGCCATCAGACAACTGGTTTGTACAGACTTACAGGCACTGAGATTTTAGGAGATTGATCCTTGTTAAAAAGAGGAAAAGGCAGAGAATAAGCCTGAACTCAGATAAAAGGGGTAGTAGATCTGTCTGCCACCAAGTTCCTCAGAGAACTTACGTTCTGTAGGACATTTCTGACAGAAAACAGCACCTGAAAAATCCTTTTCAGAAGAGCTGACTTTTTCATTCAATTAGATGTGATTTGATAAACTCTACTCTTATGTTCATTTAATTACAAGCGTCTCCAGAAAGTAAAACAACAGATCTTCAGCCAAAGTGCCACAGACCCCTCCACTCCAGTGGCTGAGAATTTGCCATGAAATACCTTTTCCCAAGGACATGGGAATGGGAAAATGTTCAATTTTCTCTCAAGCATTATAAGAATGCCAAGGTGGCTCCATGCTGCCACAAAACCTCACTTTCCCAAATCAAATTTCATATGCAGGATTTGTAGATAACAATGGCAGGAATTCTTATTTGATTAATTATTTCATTTGCCATGAGTAAGAACAGAAAGGGCGAGTAAAAGACGTGGCAAGTCCCTAACAGTGCAGTGAAGCAGAAGATGCAAAATGTCATTTTAATGATGAAAACCAAAAGCAGAATGAATATGACACACAACACTGACCAAGGGGAAACAAAGGGGGCTGGAAGAGATCAGAGTCAGGCATATTGAATCACATATCAAAACAGAAAAGAATACAAAAATGTTACTAGGGATATGGGTTATAATTCACCAGGAATAACAGTGCAAAACTATTATGAAGTCATGGAAAGAAAATGGATTTTTGAGATGTTTTTTCACTCCCAATTCTTATGAAACTGTGCAAAATCTCAATCATTATGAGTAATGCAGGTCACTTTTCTTAAGCTTTTTAGAAGTCTAGAAATAGCTCAAATTTTTAAGTTTAAATCATGGCAAGACATAACACAGGTCATTTCCAACTCAACAGTTTCTAACTTCTTCACCCAAACTAGAAAATTAATCAAACTAATTCTTTCCCCTTCCAGCACTTTTAATTAAAAAGAATCCATAATCTATCACAGAGCATGATTATGCAGCTACTTAGATTAATTTCCCCTTGTTTAATTTTAAAGTACTGATTGACATCCTTTGGCCTTTCATATAAAATTCTTACCCTCTGTTCATGTTTGCAACCTTGTAACCTTTACAGGCTATTTTTATAAGTCTCCTTAAATATTGCTTAAATTGTGTGGATGTGGTCATCTGAGAATTTTCTCTTGGAAGACACTCCTTTCAGGACACTAACTGCTTCTTATTCTCTTCAAGGAACATCCTCCTCACCTTTCTGCTGCTGAGCACCACAACATTTTACAATGAGCAGTGAGCTGTTCCAACCCCCTGTACAAAAGTGCAGTTGAAGGAAAGGTGAGCCTGCACAGATTAGAGCAGCTTTTATTGACCCTCCCTGCTGATCTGTGTGCATCAAACCATGGCATGTTGTCTACATGGGCTTATATCAACATTACCAGAAGTTTTTCATTGTTTTCCCAATCTTTCCTCCAAGTCTTTGAAAACAAACTTCATTGGTAGAAACAGCTCTGGCGATTCAGTTATTCTTTGACAACCTGTCACTCATTCCAGTGTCTCCCACATTGTTTTCTCTTTGGTATTTTCTTTTTACTGTATTTTAGTAATTGAGAGGGTTTGTTTAGCTGCAGTTAAAAAGAGTCATTTGAATATTCATGCAATGAAAGGTTTTGCTCCTTCTGTACCCCACAAGGTCTTAGGCACCAGCTTACTGCCCAAGGCACCAAGGTTTTGGAATGCTGCTGTTCCAAGCCCCTGAGCTCTCTCTGCCCCAGGTTCCTGCAGCCCCTGTGCAGAGAAGGGCACTCTGCTTTCTGCCAGATAGGAGCCCCTTAAGGATGTTGCCAGCCCCACATCCCACACCTGTGGGGAGAGGTAAAGCCCCTCCCACCCCTCCTTGCTGAGGCGAGCATCGTCCCTGCAGACAGTTCCAGAGTATCCAGAGCAGGGAGAACAACTCCATCTGCAAGGGCCAAAACAAGGTGCGTAGATACAAGATGTAACTGTTGGAAAATATCCCTGATGAGAATTAAGTGCCTCCTCATCAACACACCCATCATGATAGATACACATTAATATTTTAACTGTGATTATTCAGAAAAATTCTAATTTTTAAAGTTAGCTCTAATGAATGAATATTTAAATATATTCACCCATTTCAATTTTTGCTTTGCAATTTATGAGTCAGAGCAGACATGCACGAGCTGCAGAGCCACAGCACTATTTACTACACCCAGCCAAGCAACAACAGCTCTATGATTGAGAAGAAGAGAAACAGCAGCAAATCCCAGAATAATTAAATTTCTAATGCCAATATCAGCCAGCGTCCTTTCCCATTCCAGGTTTTCACATGTGACATTGAAAAACAGATCACAAGGAATAAAAGCATCCTCAGCACATAAGGGTTATAAATTTCAGTAGGTTCCCACTCAAGAGGTTTTGTTAAAGTAGAGCTTTTATTGTTACAGTAGAAATCCTCTTAATCTGAAGACCAGTTGTGAGGGGTGACATGAGGAGGGAGACCTACACTGAATGTTCGGACAGCACAAAACCTCTCACCTCAAGAAACCACTGTGCCACCAACCTGAGGAAGTTGGAGACAACAGCAGCAGCACTTCTAACTGATAAATCATGAGTATTGACTCTGGTGGGATTATTTTTGGCAAGGAGTTAAATCCGGATTTATGCTCACTTGACTTAAATTTGTCAATTTACTTCAATGGACCTTCAGCATTTCACAGTCTTTATCTTCCCAAAATGAGGGAAATGCTCTTATCCTCAAAGCCCTGGGAGTTACACTAAGATGACATGCCTAATCCCAGAGAGATAGTAAGGAGTTAGCTATTTTAGTTTTAGCAGATTTTAAGGCTCTTGGCCTTTTGCTCATGCTATAACTTGAGAAGGAAAGTTAAGAAGAAAAGCTCAATTTCTCAAGCTCAGCCTTAGCTCAGGAACTGAATCATTGTTTTCTGATTCATCCCCACTTACCTGTGCTTTCAGAGTCCACAATAGCCTGAAGGTGAGGAAGGAAAGAGCCGACACTGAAAGAAACAAAACTCAAAATTTAATCTGTGCATCCAAACTATTAAAAGGCCAAATTACTTCTAAGACAGCATGCTTGTCTACAATAAAACTGGGGTTTTTTTCCATATTTTACCCCGAGAATACATACACTGCCAAAGAAAGTATGCAACTGAGCTGAGAACTTGCATCTTGCTGTTTGGAACCAACTTGGATTTTCCTGAGAGGCTGGAAGGATACATAGGGGAATGGAGGCAGAGCAAGGATGACTGCTCTGTCAGCACAAAATGCAGTAAAACTGTCCAGTCACAACATTTACTGTATTCCCCTGATTTTTAGGGTACATAATGAAAAAGTCCCAGGAAAAGGCTTTTAGAAACAGGCTGTTTTCTTTCAATCCAATTTTGCCTTTTTCCCCACCTCTTTTTAAAGAGAAAAAGAAAAATCATGTTTTGCAGCTGCAGTGATATGGGGGTTTTCACTAGAGCTGTCAGTCCTGCCTATAAACACCTGACTTGTGTCAGTAGGGAAAAACAATTCTGAAATGAAATCAGTTTAACAGAATAACATTTGCTACTCGAGGAGAAATGGCCTAATTGAAAAGAATGTCAGTAAACAGCTCATTACTGAGATTTCAGAGTCCAGAATGCCGAGGTGTGGGAACACAACAAATCCAGTGAAGTCACACTTTGCAAAGACCCCAAACAATTATTTTATTTAAAATAGGTTTGGATTGCCTTTTACTTTTCTTTCATTCTCTATTGATAATAAAGATGAAATGCACTTTTTGGCACTCTAGATGACACCAATTAAACTTGATTTCTTGCTTCAGCTCATAACTCCACTTGTCTCTGACTTCTAAGACTACTTTATTTTGAGCTTTAAATTTCTGCTTTGTTTAGAGAGAAAGTGTTGTTCCCACTCAAACAACCTAACTTCCAACTCATGGAAATGCACACACAGCTCCCAAGCCCTTCCAAATAGGTCATTTGTCCAACATTTGTATTTTATCCTTATAAAAAGCTAGGATAATTCTTCTATCATTTTATCCTTTAGTCTTATGAAGGATGGAATATCTCTTATTATTTGATTATACAGTACTTGACAGAATAGTCCCTTGATTATAATTGCATAGGCCATGCATATTGCATTGCCTACCATTACCAAATACCATATTTCCTTACCCTTATATTTTTTTCCCCTTTGGATGTGAAAATTAACATTTCCTATTCCCAGGTCAGAACCTGGGCTCCAATACAATACCTCACCTCATACCTATGTATAGCTCATAGAGAAATGAAGGGAACTATTTGAACTACCAGTATTTGAAGAAAGTCCATTACCCTGGGCTCTCCCTTTCCCTTGCTAGGCCTTTCTCCTTGCAAAGCTTCTTACACTGAAAGAGCAAAAGCCTCAGCATACAGTATTTGGAAATCACTACAGAACAGCTGGGATCCACCTCATTTTTCCACACACACTGACACTGCATGTATCATATTTCTTAACACTCTGCAGTTTATATTTATACTCACTTGCAAGCCAAAGCTGTTTATCTATTCACACAAAAAAGTTCTATTCAAAAAAAGGCATCCTGGCCACAAACTTCCTTGGCACATCAGCACCTTCTTCCATTAGTGCCATCCACACTAGCTTGACACTGATACTAAGGAATTGCTCTGGATATTCTCCTGCTGAGCAGATAAAGCTTCACACAGCTCTTGGAAGAAAAAGCTCTTACTGGAGAAAAATAACCCAAGCAAACAACAAAACAGGGAAGACTTCAAAGAAGCAGGACTGTTTAGAGAGCCCATTGGACTGGACTGGTGCAGCTGCCAGGGAGGTGATAAGGGAGCCTTTCTCCCCCACCTGAGGAAGGCTTTCCACTTCATTGCAGAGCAAACTCACTCTCTGCAGAGCTGCACAGCTGGAAGAGCCTGGGAGAAGCCTCATGACTTCAACATTGCTGGCAGACAGCATCTAGAGCAAGGTCTCTTTCTCAGCTACTCTTTCAGAGGCTGGTGACAGCCAGATTTGGATCCCATCTGAACCAGCACAAGTCTCAGATGATGCCTTTAAGGCTCTCAGTTGCTATACAGATGCTGTAGGAATAGTTGTACCCACACAGCAGCATTCCCTCATTACATCAGTGATGGAAATTCCATGGGCTGCCTGTACAGGTTTTGAAATTTGTGGCATGCAAAGTGCAAAGGACAGATGTGAATACTTAATGGGGTGAGAGGAGGTAAAATGTAAGGCGAGAATACAAGAGAGAGAGAGGGGCATGTCTCCATTTCATGTCTTGGGGTACACAACCCTAGCCTAGCATTGCACAGCGAGAAACAGACAACAGAATGAAGTCAGACCCATCAGAAAATAAGGGAGAAACAGAAACCAAGCCTGGGAACCTCCCAGACCTCCAGGATCAAGGCTACAGTTTGCCATTATTATTGCTTCCTTGTCGTCCAAGAAATAGAGACTGAAGTCAGGAGAGGATTCTGTTTTCCAGTGGGCTCACAGGGCAGACCTGAGAAAATCCTGGTGTCCCTGATGTTGCAGAACCACACCTGCAGAGCAGGCAGCAGGACAGCAGCTCCTCAGAAATGTACAACAGTGATTAAAAAACCATATAGCATAACTTGACTTACCTGTCAAAATTTTTCCTATTTAATGGAAATGTCAGAGTCAGGCTTCTCCCTCATTGTGCTGGCTGAATTAATCAATTTTTCTCTGCTCCAGCCCTGTGTGTGTCAGGCAGGAGCTACCCACTGCATTCAAATCTTATGGTTTCAACATTCATCAGCATTTTCTCTCCTCCCTGAGCACTAGTGAAAGTTTTCGTGCCACAGTTTATTTACAGTACATTCAATTCATGCCCCTAGCCATTCTAGAGACTTCCCACACACCAAGCCTTATACAGGCTTTAGGGCACATTTTAAACCTACTGAAGACACACAGACTGTGCTTTCTGGCTATAGAACTGTGACATTTAAATGCCTTACACATTTGAATCACATTGAAATTATTCAGGAATTTAGACAAATTGGAATACAAACTATAGATATACTACTGATCTTGATTCTTGTCAGCATTCCATTTAATAAATTCCATTTAATAAATGATTTTCCCTTGGACTGCTGTGTTGGGATTTTTTGCCTAGAAAAACAGCAGAGATTTTTGCTGGGCCAGTCATTCATCTTTGCATGTGTGCCCACATCTTTAATGGGAGGAAGATATTTCCCACCATACAGCTCACAAATGTATATAAATTATTCCCAATAGTTATACATACATATTATTATATAATTAAATTATGACAATTTCATTTTGATTGAAATTGTTTTATAAGTAATTTAGATGAGTTCCAATCCTCCAGCAAGAGCATTTGGTCTGAAACCTGAGAGGTGAATTGGCTGCATTATAAAAGCAAGGTATACACTTCTTACCCCAGGCACAGAAGAGACATTACATTCAGACAGCTAACACACAGATAAAAGCCCAATTTAAACACCAAAAATAATCAGTACAGAAACTACAATAACACTACAGTGGGAAACAAATGTGTCTGTTAAACAGTGTAATTCCTTGAAAGATGAAGAACTGGCTCCCCTGGATGCTGCTGTCTTTGTAGGAGGCACTCCTGCCTCAGACAGTGCAGCCCACAGCAGAGATGTCATTATGTCAGGCTGACATCTGATGTGCTCAGCCTCCTGGAATATGAGATCTGCTTATTATTTCCCTCTTCACAACAGAGGTTCAAGGCAACCTATTAGCTCTATTTCTTTTAATTATTGCACTACAGTGTTTAAAACACTTCCTGAAAACAGTACTGCACTGCAAAAGTGTATAGCAGCTTCCTTTCCTTCTCCAAATAGTACTTTTTTTTCTGCTTCCCAGCATTTCTGCAGAGGCACAGTTTTTGTCACAGGTTAGATGAATCTTGGATAAAAGTGTGTAAATAAACACCTCACCCTGTGCCTGTGCCTTGGGACCATGTAGACTACACAATTAGTGGGGAGTTTGTCCTGGTTTCAGCACAAGAGACAGGGACCTGTTAAAGTGGATCCAGGGGACAGCCATGAAGATTCTCCAAGGGCTGGAGCCCCTGAGGAAAGGTTAAGAAAGCAGGAGCTGTTCAGGTTGGAGAAGAGAAGGCTCCATGGAGATCTGTGTGACCCTCCAATGCTTACAGGGGTCTTATATAAGAGAGGGAGAACAACATTTTTTACAGTGATAGGACAAGAAGGAATAAGGGTTTTAAAGTGAAAGATGAGCTATTTAGATTAGATGTTAGGAATAAAGTCTTTACTAGAGGGTGAGGGTGGTGAGGCACAGGAAGAAGTTGCCCAGAGAAGTTGTGAATGCCCCATCCCTGGAAGTGCTCAAGGCCAGGCTGGATGGAGCCTTGAGCAATCTGGTCTCATGGAAAGTGTCCCTGCCCATAGCAGGGGGGATGGAACTACATGGGCTTTTAAGGTCCCTTCCAACCCAAACCTTTCTGCAATTCTCCAAAACCTTGTAAGAACAATTTCCAAAGTAAGCCTGAGAAATCCCATGCAAATGCAGCAGTGACTTTCCATTGCAAACACCTATGGCCAGCCCAGTGGAGGGTCTCCCCTGCAGGCACCCCAAGGGTATTTCAGCTGCCTAATGGCACAGGAGGGGGCTGAGCACTCAAACTTTCACCTTGCAGCCTCCTCTGGTTCCTGCTTCCCCCTGCACAGTGCTGAGGAGCCCTGTGAGAGCTGTCCTGGCACAGCAGATTGCTCAGACAGAGCTGGCTCTGCTGTCAGGAGGACACTGCTCTGGCACTCAGCCTTCCAGCATGAGAGATCTGAAATGAAACCCCACAGATGGGAAGCTGCAGAGATGAGTGGCAAATGCATTATGATTTTCTCACCCTGATACCTTCTCCTGTGGTGTCCTGTGGGCAAGACTTCAGAACCTCTTATTCTATAATCATTCCAATTAAAAAAATACATTTTTTTTACCTTTACAGGGTGTTACAGGGATAAAGCAGAAGAGGTTCAAGCCTACCACCTACATCCTAGATGCACCAATAGGTAGCAGAGGTATTAAAGAGAAATCAAGTTTATCATCTCACTGGTTGCACATGTCATAACACTAGAAAATGTTTCTAAAAAGCTGCCTGGATGACAGACTACTTTCTGAAAAACTAGGCACCACACCTGTAGGAACCTGAAAGAATGCATTTCATGTATGCCTGCTTCAAAAAGCAGCATCATGTTATTTGTTTGATGGGAGATGGCATTCCAAACAGAGGGATCAAGGATGCTGCTCTCATGTTGATATGTACTTAACAATGTTCCAGCCACAAATACTTCCACCACACTTCAGCATGCTCTCTACAGGCCAGAAAAAAGCTGATGGCTGAAAGCCTTTCAGGTTTCTTTGTGGTTGTGCCCATGAAGGGAAAGGTGCACCACAGGCATTCAAAGATGTCCTGAATCATTGTCCTGAGGAGTAACTGAGGAATGACAGACCAAAAATAGAACAAGCAGAGGGGAAAAACACCCAAGGAAAGATGAGGCAATGAAAAACAGTTCTTGAGATGTATTGCAAAAGCTATATTTAAAAGCAGAAAGAAGAGGTTAGTGTAGGATGTTGTGAGGGTTAGACCTGCACAGTGACGTTCTGTGGAAGCCTTTATTGGAATTCCTGCACTCTTACAGTGACTTCGTGGATGGGACTGTGTCCCACGTGAATGTAAAAATAAATCACCCAGATAATGTTGTAACACTTCAAATATACTTAATCTTCATGAATTTTTCTCCCAGAGATTCAGAGTAGTACTTGTTCAAAAGGGAATGATTGTAGAATTTGAAACGTAAGCATTCAGAGAGCAAATTAATGTCTAATTATGAATGTTAAAAATAAAAACAGAGCTATTAATTTCAGAAACAAATGATGAGTCCTTATGTTATGGAAAAAAATAACATCCCTCTAGAAAATATCTCAAGAATCCATTGATATTTTTTCTATAATTTACTCCAATTACTGCCAAAATTTTCCTCTGATAAATTCTCTCATGAAACTGTTTTGTATTTGTTCATTCAGTTGTCACCTTTCAAGAAGATCTCAGGTTCAGGAATAATTAATGCAAAACTAAATGTGAGTTTATTAAACTAGAGGAGTTTGGTGAAAAGCTAAGTACAGCTAAGCTTCCTAACTCAAATTAAAATGGTACCATCAGGTCTCAGGGCAGATTATGAAGAATACAATTTCTCTGAAATTACTCCCTTGACAGACACCTAAGTAAAAGGCAGTTTAAAACACAATGAAAAGGTCATTATCCTCATTTTTTAGCACTGCAGTTCCCAAGGGAATGCTTAAACATCCTTTAAAATATATGGAAAATGTGAGGGTAGAGAACAGGGCGGGAGGGGAGGCTCAGGGCTCCCTGTTACGTGTTCCTGCAGCAACATAAGGCGAAGAGCAAAGCAATCTCTGCAGTGCCAAGGCCCAGCCTCATCAAACCAGGAAAGGAGGAGTTTTCATTTGGTGGAACATCAAGTCCAGGAGCCACTTCACATGCCAAGTATCACACAGAATCAGAGAGTCACAGAATATTCTGAGTTGGAAGGGACCCATCATGATCACCAAGTCCAGCTCCTGGCAGGACACCCCAAGAGTCACACCACGGGCCTGAGAGCATTGTCCAGACACTCCTGCAACTCTGGTAGGCTTGGTGCTGTGACCACTTCCCTGGGGAGTCTGTTCCAGTGCTTGACCAGCCTCCGGGTGAAAAACCTTTTCCTGATATCTAAACTAAGCCTCCCCTGACTCTTTTCTGTGAGCACATCCAAATCTGAATGCAGGATTTTGTATGAACAAAGTGTTGATTCATAACTGTTGGCCAAAATGCAAGCATTTAAGCCCAGGTCCAGGTAACACTTGTCTTTTGTAAAAAAAGGACACATTTCTGTTGCTCCAGTGGATTTAGTTCAATTGCACCAAAGACAGCATTCCACTTATTATAAGCAACTGGAAAAATATGAGGAGCAACTTCTTATTCCCTCAGAGAAACCTTGCCAGACTTGCAAACCTCCCTCTCCCTGAAGGGCATTCAAAATGCACCAAATAACAAAAATCCCCAAAGATGCATAATTAATGTGGTAGTTCAGCTATGATGTTGAAAAACAAGGAAAACATTGTCTACTTCATTAATAAAAAGATTGCTTAAAATTGCTCTTCTGAAGTAGAGACCAGAGGTCCAAATGTAAATTATACCAGAATCTGGAGTGCCAAAAGCATTGTCTTTATTTTAATAATGACATGTTGTCTCCACTGCCTTCTCTGTAAAGCTCCAAAATGCCAATTATCCAAGGAAGTACACAGCTTCTCAGGTGAATTTTGCAATTCACCTGTCAATGAAGCAGCTGTGACCAGACTGCTGCAGCAGTGCCAGAGTTAAAAACTGAACACTAAAGTGCTGAGAGCTTGTCCTGCAAGCTCAGCCACAAATTACAGCAAATTTCTGTTGGTTTTTAGAAGTGCAGTACAGGCCAAAGAAAAGCTCTTGGCTGTGGGTAGCATGGCAATGCAGCCTGAGCAAATTACACAGCTGAGAGGCAGGTTCATCAGCTAGAGCCTGTCCCAGTCCCACCTTGCAGCTTCACAGCTCTGGCAAGGTCACAGGATGAGTGCAGAAAGGTTCCCCCATCTGAAATGGACCATGAAGTTACCCCTGGATGATGATGGGACACTTTGACATGCGGAAGCTCTGCTCACGTCACCCCACAGTCCAGCCAGGCTGCTGCCCAGAGAAGGGTAAAGATGAGATTTTGGATATGATTTCACTTCATGGCTTTGCCCAGATTCTGAGGCACATATCTGGTCAAAACATTACCTGTTTGAGGTTACAACAAAGAAAAATTAGTCCATGACATGCCTACAGTTCACAGATTGCATGTTTCATATTAATGGCATAATAACCAATTTTCAATTTTGTACTGAAAGCAATACGTGATTTGAACTAATGTCTGCATTTCAAGCAGTTCCATGCATTAAAACAAATAGGAAATATGTGCAAACTAACCATCCGGACTGCAAACAACCATCCAGATCTTTTATCTTGATTTATAAGAAAGTATTTTTAAAAACAAGAACTTGCCTTAGCAAGGATTAAAAAAGCAAGGAAAGGGAATTAATCAAAATATTTTATTTGCTCTATTATATATATAAATTATAACATATGTGTAAGCTATGACATTTTTTCCCTCATATTCAACTTAAATAATTTCCTATGGACCATGAAGTGGAAGAGCTCTGGAATTTACTTACAACTCTTAGTGGCAAGCCAACAAAGCAGGTGGTTACACAATAAAACATAAAAATAACATAGTTCATGGTGAAATATAGCTAAATTATATTCAGAAGCAATTCTTTGCTACTTGCATATAAACAAGTGATACTAATCTGAACATAGGGAAATTGCTTTCTCAATGTAAGCTGGTTTGTACCAGAGAAGGTACACTTAAACACAAGTTGTTACATAAGCTGCTCTCCTAAGGATGCACTTCAAACAGTTTCTCAGTAGAAATCTTCCTGAGAATGATACCTGAGTTTTGCTGCCCTGCTGATGGAAATTGGAGATAAACGGATCTAGCTGAAACTGTCTGGAGCATAACTTCAGGCACTTTCAACCTTGGTGAACTTCAACCTTCTCCAAAGTCTTCCTGAAAAAGTTTTTAGATTGATTTTAAGAGGCACTTATGCAAAATTGTGAAAATGTAGTGAGAATTACCTTTGGATGAAACTTTATCATCTCTGTGCAGTGCCCAGGTACTTTCTGGTAGGCTTCTAAATAAGCTTATGTAGGATACCCAGGGACTGGGAAAGGGAGGTGAATCAGCTGAGTTCCTTTTAACCTCCACCCAAATCCAGTACAGGGAGTCCTACCTCCTCCAGAGACCCATCATCCCCATCCATGCCAGGCTGCTCTGTCCCAGCTGGGTCATTCTGCACATGTGGAAGGATTCATCAAGCTCTGGGCCAGGACCAGCTCAACTTACTGGAGATCAAGCACCTCTAAAATTGCTTTTTTCCCCCCCTCATAAACTAACTCCCTGCATTTCAATTCTTTGAAGTGTAAAAACATCAGACTGTGGCCACTCTGCACAGAGAGGTGAGTAATGAAGAGAGCAGTGAGAAATTTATCAAAGAAAGGGGAAAACACCAAAGACTCTTTGAAGCTCCTGAGGCTTACATTCATGTTTGCAAGTAGGAAGGCCCAAAGGAGTAAATGTGTAGTTTGTTTCACTTCTGAAATCATAGTATCTAACCTACAAGCATTTGGGGGAGTAGGGGATACTCTGAACTATCCCCAGTTTAGTCCCACCAGCTGGGACATATTAAATATGGTCTTAGAGCACATCTTCTCATTTAAATTCATTTGTGGGCAACACAGTTTGCACACTCTGTGAGCTAAAGCACTGTAAGTGGCAATAACTCTGAGACTTGGTGAGTGAGATTTCTTTGGTTTTTTTGTTGGTTTTTTTTTCCACAAAAGTGCACTCCTGACAAGGTAAACCTTGTAGGAACTGATATAATAAAAAGGATCTGCAAGACAGTAGAGCAGTAATCAAAGGTAGAAAGAGAAGCAGACAGAGGAGAGGCTAAGAAAAGGGGAGACTCTCCAAAAATAATAAGCCTCATTAAAACTGGAAAACAGGCAAGAATCGAGTGCAGAGTGCTCTGGGATTTCTGCCTGCCTTTCTAATGACAGCTAAAATGAAAGCCTGAAAGTCTCAAGTCAGAACACAGTAAAAATAAAAAAGAGAAGATGAATGTAGTGTAAGCACATAGACTGCTATACCTTTAAATGCAGAAGACAAGGTGCTGAGACAAGGACAGAAAAAATGAAAATTAAATGGTGAGGATGCAAGCAGTGACTAGGAGGAGCTGGGATTCAGAGACTGAGATCAAGGCTAGCTGAAGAAAGAAGAGCAAATATTTTCAGTTGAGTGCAGGCCAAACCCTTATGTAAGGATAATGGGTAATATGAGTTCCCACAATTTTTTGATCTGCCTGCTTTGTTCTGTGCTGCTGTAGTATTGTACCTTTACATTTGCCTGTCCCCTACAGAACAAGCAATCCCATTTTAATGCCATACCTTATTTTTATGATGAAGCCAATAGCTGAAATATAGTGACTCACCAACAGTATTTCAGCTGAGTGAACACAATGATTCTAGTAACTGTCTGCTAATTAGCAGGTTTTTGAGATAAAGACAGTTGAATAGCTTGCATCCTCTGACACCCCAAATTAATAATGCTCCAGTAGCAAATAATAAAGTGGTAGAGACTGGCATTATTACTTTTTGGTACAGTACAAAATAGATTAAAATTAATCTGGCTTGTTTATCTACACAGTCTAGACCATTTCAAAATGCTGGAAAAATCTGCCTTGGCTCTAACATATGATACCCTAGAGACCTTTATATAAATCTAAGAGAATTTCTCCTAAAGCAAGATGCAAAAATTTATACATTACAATTTTATGAATAAAATTAATTAACCAACAATTTATTACATTCCAAAAGCTTCATCTGACCATAATAATCCTTGTATGCAGCCCAAATAGTATTTGGTAATTGCAGAGTGATGGAATAATGTGGATATTTTTTGATTACAGTTCTTACATAAGATAACAAGGAAGAATTTGTGTTTGAATCATAATGAAAACTTAATTGACATCACTCATCTGAAGTATTTTCAATGACTAAATTTCAGTCTGTGTCTTAATCAGTTTTATATTAGAAAGAGATTTTAACAAGATGATGCTGTGAAAATAATATCATTGCATTATAAAACCTTTGACTGGATCTTCTAAGTAATTAAACTCCAGCCATCTTGGAAATCTGACTCAAATGCAATCCTAACTTCAATATTCTTCAAGATTATACAGTTTCAAGTTTCTTTTATAATTTTCTGTACTACCTTTAATCAAATTTAAGCTTTTCCCTCCCTCTCCACCCCTAAAATAGTTTACACCTGCAAGATAATTTGAGGAGGAATAAATTCTAGACTCCAGAATCACACCTTAACACAAGTTAAATCACACATTAACACGAGTTAAACTTAAGCAACAACGTGAGTAATCATATAAAATGCAGTTACTTTTCTTGGCAATGATTCCTAAAGACTGCTCCCTCAGGACCTTCCCTCTATCCAGATGTGCTCTCACTGATGCTGAGTGTGCTCAGGGCTCACTCACATAGAGGGAAGTATTGACATCAACTCAGGCCTCTTCCAAAAAAGCATTTCTACCATGAGCTCACATGTATTTTAGAGGCCTTTCTCAAGGCTGTACTTAACAAAATAACAGATAATCTCCCATGAGATTCCTGTTACCAGGTTGTAACAGGAACAATTACAGTGCTGCCCATCATTCACATAAGACACACCTGGCTGCCCAGTTTTTAAGTGGTAATAGTACATTTTGAATTAAAACACCAGGAGGGAAGAACACAGAGCCACCCCCTTGGAAAATGCTGTGCAGTTGGGATTCAGCCTGCCTAGCAACAGGCAAGGGCTACTTCACTTCCAGCTGACCTCCTCCTGACTTTTATGAGGATCCCACAGCTTGAATTAGGAGTAACTCAAAACCACCAAACAAGTTTCTATTTAAAGGTACAGCTGGCTTGTATACTAGAGGCATAGTGAGGAAAAGTGCAAACTTCAGGCTCCTGTTAAACAGCTCATTGCTGAACAAGGAAGCAAGAAATAAAGGGCATTCTGGGAAACAAAGAAAAAGTTGCTTTTTCATGGCAAGGCTCACTTAAATTTAATTCCCTATGTTAAAACCTGTCATAGCTGTTGGTAAGGTGATTAAAACCATGCAGCCATAAAATCTTGGTCCAGACTTCAAACTGGACCCACAGCCTTAGTACAGGCTTATGTCTTACTACAGGCATAAGGAACATAAACTACAAACCAATGGAGTACATTATGCTCATTAATAATTAAAATCTGCTGTTCACAGGGATGCTCTGAAAATTTTTCTCTGAAAAAGCATTTTTTACTGAGCATGCAAAAAAGTGGATAGAAACCCCTTGCATTTGTGCCAATATGAAAAATCAGAAGAATAAAAATATGCTACAGAGGAGAAGTTGCTACCATACAGTTTCTGGATTCCATGATAGAGACAATTTACTCAGCACAATTATCCTGTGTATGTTAAAACACCTTTAGAGACTAACCAGACCAAAGACAAGACAAGCTTACAGCACTCACTACAAGATAATACATATAAACATATAAATGTTTATATACAAGATAATACATATAAGCATATAAATACATATAATCATATGGAGTCATGATTAGGAGTACATATGGTTTATGTGGTGAACAGACATATAATTTTTCATACATATACACACACATGCACAAATAAATATTTTCTAGAACCAAGTAATACAATTGCAGGGAACAAAAATTTAAAGTACACTTACAAACAATCTCTATGTATGCAAATACATAGTAATGGCCTAATAAACTTTATATCTGAAGAATAGCCCAGCTCCTGTTTGAGTGCTGAAGAACCTCCCCTGCACTGAATAGCATGATGAAAATTTTCTGTGTCCAAGCAACATCAAGAACTGTGGAGAAATGCATATGTGTTTGCAATAAATTAATGTTAATTGTTATCACCCCCAAGCATCAATTCCATTATAAGCTTGTGTACTATCTTGTCAAGAATAATAGGAGTAAACAAAGATAGCATGTATTTAAAAAATGTTTATTTCTTCCTTAAAAATATTTATACACAGTTTCTTATTCTTTTTATACAGTCAGAAAAGTAAGTTTAAAACTCAAGTTTAAACATCAAGATTTCAAAACCACAAATGTATTGACTTCAAAATTAGGTTCAAGCTATCTGTCACACCTTTCTCTGGAAGTCTCAGAGGCATTTTACAGTAAGCTGAGCTGATAATAGACCATCCATTTTCAGAACAAGCAGTCCCACCTGCCCTGTGACCTTCCCCCTTCTTGTGCATAGAAGCTGTTTTGCCTTGAACTACAGTATTACTTCTCTAACCCTCCAGTGATCAGGTCAGGGAGCTAAACCAGTTCAAAAAAGTGGGGAAAAAATCTCAGGAAGATGGAATAGATATTAACTGATCTGAACATCATCATCTGTCAAATAGTATGTCCTCGACTTTTGGTGAGGACAAGAGGAAACAGTCTCCTCCTGACAGAGGAGGTTTAGATTAGATAATAGAAAAAACTTCTTCCGCCAAAGGGTTGTCAGGCATTGGAGCAGGCTGCCCAGGGAAGTGGTGGAATCACCATCCTTGGAGGTCTCTAAAAGATTTGCAGATGTGGCACTGTGGGACATGGTTTAGCCGTGGCTTGGCTCTACTGGGTTAAAGCTTTGACTCAGTGATTTTAAAGGTCTTTTCCAACCTAAATGATTCTATGATTCTGCGATAAACCCTGGTCTAAAAAAGCTGCATTGAAAACATGCATAAAAAGAGGAATAATTTCCTTAAATTTAGGTACTCACTCAAAGCAGAATAGGACTGGATGAACAACAGAAGATTGACACAAAAGGGTTAAAAAATTGTCTCCAGGGTTGAGGGAGAGAGTAGGACCATTTCTTTGCTCAACAGCTAACCACAAAACCATCTTAACTGCATTATGAAAGCATAAACATAGAGGTCATAGAAGAAAAGACAACAGTCTCTCTCTTGCTTACAACACATCCCAACAGAATTTCACATTCCATACTCCGGCTTATTTCCTAAGCCTCTGACAGACTAACAGGAGAGAGACATCCTAAAAAGTAACTCTGGTTGTTATTGCCAGATCTTGATTTCTCCAGCCCAATCACATGTTGCAAGGAGTGATGGCAAGACAGGGTGAAATGTTGCACTCACACAAGCTTCTTTATGTGCAGACAGAGTGCGAATAATCCTTGAAGTATGATAGTTGTAGAAAAACACTTTGCCATCTGAACTTCCTGTCACCAAAAGTGTTCCATCTGGAGAAAACTCACAGCCCACTGCAAATCCTTCCACCTGTGAAAAACAATAACAGGGTAACTCTTGATGCTGATTAGAAAAGTTCATTGTGGTACACTGAAAATTAATATAGTACAAAACCTGCATGCCTTTAAATAAATATACACTGAAGATTTCTCCAGGTCTTTACTAAGACACAGCCATAGCAAAAACTTTTTTAATCAAGACATTAAACATTCATAAAGTCTTCTAATAACTATTTTATTCAGAGTGCATATGATTCAAAATAGACCGGCACATGGGAAAGCAAATGAAGCCAATTAATATCTATCACTGATTTATAATAAAACACTAATAGCAGACATATTAAAAAGTAGAGGTGCTTTGCTATCAATCTTCCTTTTAAACTTGGATACTGAGCTCCTGGTGGGGAAGGATACCTTGTGTCCTTCGTATCTTTTCTTTTTGTTGATTCGGTAGGGTCGCTGGGCAGAAAACAGAGCCAGGTAGTTCCCGTTGGTCTGAGCAACAAACACAGACTCCTTTGGGTGCAGGCTCAGACTTGGGCAAGTGTAACGCTCCTGAAAAGGATTTTAAAGGAAGTTTTATTGAATCAAACAGAAGATTAGTTCAAATGATTCAAGTTATCTCTTGACATTTTTGAGAGCCCATGAAGGACAAGGTAAGGACAAGTCATCTCCATATACACAGTACATAAAGATACTTAAATCACTATGAACCTTACATCAGGACAAATGCTAAATCAAACCTCCACCTTGTTTTCCTAGATATTTACCAAAATCCCCTACCCATCTGAGCAATAATTATACTGCAGAACAGCTGCAGAAAGGTAATTCCAATCAGATGGTTCTCCATCATCATCTTTTGCCCAAGGAAACCCAAAGTCTGGATGTGGAAGTGAATCTTCTTCTCCCATATCCCTTCCTCCATAGCCACACTGTGCTTTCCATGTTACTTTGTACAGTTCTCAAATCCTCCATCCTTCCAGTTCTGGCCAGACTGACAGGAACAGAAAACATCTGATTGAAACAGACACCTTTCCTCATCCCACTCTCATAAAAAAGAAGAAGAAGAAAAAAATAAAGGCTCATTATTAGCCTCCTCATGACAGTGATGTGGGCTGCTGCTGGCTGCAAGTTCATAAATATCTGCAGTAATTAGTAAGACTTGTCTTTACTGTACAGTTCCTATTTAAGACTGAATTAAGATTACTTTCAAAACTCTGCATGGTGACTCCCTCAGAAATCAACTGCTCTCACAAGGCTTCCACCAGGTCCAAACCTCTTCTAGTTTCAGCCTGACCTAAAGACTGCCGAGTTTTGATGCCATGAGAGCTTGTGCTGTAGGATCCATCTGCATGTGAAGAACACCAGGATAACAGTGACCACTGGACACCATGGGCTGTGAGGTAGAGCAGGAAGAACATCAGATTGGTTTTGTTTTGTGATTTGGAAGTGAAGGACTGGGAAGGAAGTTCTGGGTAGTGTAAAGTATTGGGCACAGTGCAACTGTGTGTTTCTCCAGAGAAACTGGGTCTGGAAGTGTGGGACTAGAAAGCACAACACAACCTGCAGGAGCATGCTGCTGTCATGCTGGGTGTGTTGTAGTGATGGGTTATTTTAGAGCTGTTAACTATTCATTTGTTAATGCAGACAAGCAATAGAACAAGTCCTGTTGGAATCTAATCTGTTTGGAGACCTGTGGGTTTCACTCCCACCTCAAACGTTTCAAAGGTAAAATTCAGAAAAGTGAAGCAGAGTTTGCAAAGTCATCACCACATTTTGTTTATTCAGAGTGCAGAAAGGCAGGGGTGGAGGGGGAGAAAGTCCATCTCAGAGATGTTGTAGTCATGTTTGTTTGTTACTCCCTGATGCTGAATCTTTCTGGTCTGTAATATTTATATTCACAGTTATTTCTTTTTTCCTTTCCTATTGTCTATCCAAGGTATTGATAGATCCAGTAGAGTACAAAGACAATTCTGGAAATTAAACACTAAAAAATCCCATTAAATTATCAACTATGTGCTCTTGTCAGCAGAGTACTGTTCATTTTCAGCCAAAAAGCACCTATATACAATCCAATCATATTATATTACATATGATATGCGACTTGGGTTTTCTAAAAAGACCCAGAGAGTTGAAATTTTCTATTAACTGCCTTGGTAATCTCCTTTGAAGCTGTCAGCCTTTCGAGACAATTTAGTCCATTAAATGTCTTGCTTGGTTAGATGACTGAGAAATACTGCACCTGCACTGATAAATGCAAATTTTGCCTCTGTGACTAGTCTGTATTAGGTATCTATATGCACATATCAGGTTGCTATTACTTTGTGAATATTAAACTCAATTTGTCAATAGCCCTCAGTGCAGCTGATGACAAATGTACGAAAAAGTGTGGGAAAAGAAACATTGCACTATAGCAGCTACTGCCATGCACCACTGGCAAACCACAATGACACTGCAGAGTCCTTGCCTAAATATAGCTTAGATGTCAATGAATTAGCACTGAAATGTAAATATTTTAAACACAAGGAGACCTCTCAGTCTTCAAGGTTATTTTTTAATAACAATTAAACGTTAAGTGTGAAAACAAAGAAAGTCATCAACTTACATGAAAGGCATCATATACATCCCAAGACTTTATTGAAAATCAAATGCTTTTTTTACTCCACTGACAAGTATGAAATATTAAATCATGACCTGAACAACAGTATTTGTTGATCTTACATGAAAAATCTGATTGGAGATTTTTGCAGCACTCTGGAAGTCCCACGCAACAATGGTGCGATCAGCTGAGTCCCGGCTCACTGCGTCCGTGCTGGTAAGAAATTCTCTTCCTTCAGGGAGGAAGAGTATATCCAAAGTCTGTTGTACTGCAGCTTTGTACACTCTCAACACCTAGTGGACAAAAGAGTTTGTTATTTTTTGACAGATTAGAACATGATCACCGATGTTTTCCCTCTTTGTATTAATAATTATATCCATCAAATTACATATTATTTTTAAACATCATATTTTAAACAACATAAAATGTTGACATACTAGTGTTTTTCAATAGCTTGGTCAATGAATATAAAGAATCAATATACAGGAAAATTAAATTATATATTTTTAAAAGCATCAGTTTGTACAATTTCTATGTTATATTTATATGTACGTAAGAGTCTGTTGTAAATTACCTAGGAATTAGAGTAAGATGCAGAAAGAGCTTTAGACAACACAATGTGAAGCTGGGTCTACGCAAACTCCCTTTAATATTAGGAACTCTTCTAGATTCCCTAGAAGAAGCAAAAGAAACCTTGGCAGCAAGGTGTCCCACTCAGTGAGCCAGGCTTTAAAATTAAGGACTCAGGGAGTTTGGGGTGTCCAAAGTGGCAACACTAAACACATCATTGCAACCCCTGGGGACAAGCCAGGCCAACCAGAGCAGCAACAAATGTTCCTTAGCTGCCTCCCAAGATGAAAACTAGCAGAGCAACCACCTCAGGTGTCTGCATATCAACACACACAGCCTGGGAACAACCAGGAGGAGATGGAGCTGTGTGCCCAGCCAGAAAGTGAAAGGGACCTGAGGATCCTCATGGACAAGCTCAACATGAGTGAACAGCAAAGAAATCCAGCTGGGTGCTGGGGCACATCAACAAGGGCATCACTGGCAGAGATTGTCATTGTCCCACTCTCATCAGCTCTTTTAAAGTCACACCTGGCACATTGTGTTCAGTTTTGCCCATGCTATACAAAAGACATCAGGACAGGCTGAAGAGAGACCAGAAAAGGGCAGTGAAGATGCTCAAAAGACTGAGAAGCTGCTACATAATGAAAGTTCTCAGAGAGAACTGAGCTTGCTCAGCCTTGAGAAAAAAAGGTTTAGGGGAGACCAAGTTCCAGTATTTGAAGGGTGCTTACAGAGATGATGGAAACTCCCTTCTTACAAAGAGTAACGTGGAAAAGAGGAGGGGTAATTGGTGCAAGTTTCACCTGGGGAGACTTTGACTGTACAGAAAAAGTGGGTTAGATCCATGCAGAAATGGGTATCAGCCACAGGATTCTGAATATTTTAACAGCCTGTAAGCTGGATCTTAAAAAGTAAGATATTTTAAATTATTCTAAGGAACACATGAACAATTTGAATGTCCTTTCTTTCCATCTTTCTTCATGAAATTCTGTATCTCTGTTGTCTAATTTGAATTTTGCAAATCAATACTTTTGCTTTCTTTTTTCTCTGATTGCCTCCAGTGAAGAGAAACTTCAAGGCAAGTGGCCAGATCAAAGCAAACCATCTCTCTAAATATGGTGATCCTTGAAACTAGGACATGGGAAGACTCCTAGTTATTAATATCTGAATCTCTCTCTCTCCAAGATAGCTAAAAACATAGCTGCCTGCACTTCCAAAGTGTATTCAGAGGTTAGTCCTTCTTCTAATGTCACTAGAATACCAATAGAGTGGAGAAAGTGCTTGAAGCATTATCCTGAAATGACTCCAACTTTGTGAGGCATTTCAGTGCCTACCTGATACCCCTTACATACCTAGTGACTACTGACTTCAGGGCCCAGACCATTTACAGATACATTTTTTTAAATAACCACCAAACAAACAATTTTCAGGTGTCACAGTGAAATATCCTAAATTATACCCCTATTTTATACTTTCACCAATAAAAGAAAAATCATGTCAAGTACCAAACACAGCATGAGAACTTCTTGATTTCTTGCCTCAAACTCCAAAATCTATGGCTGTTGGGAAAATGTTCAGAAAGCTGATCCTGCTTTAGGGTGGATCTGCTTGTGGATGTCCTGAGGTCCCTTCCTGCTCTGCTTCCTGTGATCTCAGCATGTAGAAGGATGGCAGCACAGCTGTCCCAGTTGCTTTTCACAGGTTTTGTGAAATACACAATTTAGACACATCATGTTTGCGTTTGGTGAAGAACCTTAGCCACGCAAGCACCCTACACACCCTGTAATAACAGCAACAAGATGCAAACCTGCGCACTCAAAAACTGCACATTTCTCAGCAATCTGCCTGCTTTTTTAAATAGTGAATATACAAATGTGTTTCTTGCTCTCATCAGATTTTACAGCCTGAGAATCTGCATAATATACAAAGCAATTAAACTTTGTAAAGCCAAAAGGGATATTTCCATATTTATATCCTCCACTTTCTCTATGGAGAAATCACCATGCATATTTCTTCACAGAGTTATAAAAGGAAGTCTATAGTTCATTAGTAAAGTAGAAAATGAAGCTGTTTTGTAGAAGCAAAAATGAAAAATAAAACCTCAAACTGAAAAAAAAAAAAACCTCACAAAATATAATAGCTGCCTGGAATGAGAAATGGAAAACCATACAGAAACCTGACAGCTGTAGGAACTGCAGGAGAAGAATGAAGTCAAATTGAGGGGAGTGGACACAAAAGGCAGAACCACCCTGACAGACTGAGGAGGCAGCTCCTTAGCAGCAGGCACCTTCTCAGAAGTGACAAGTCCAACCAGAGAGTCAGCAGGAGCAAGAGCATGGAGCAGCACAAGTGTAAAAACAGGGACAAAGAGCCAGAAACAAAGGCCAGTTAGTGCTGGGAGATGAAGAACAACAAAATAGAGCAATAAATGACAACAAACTTCCAAATGGATACTCATGGTAGTGATTTTTAATATTTTCTTATTTTAAAGGTGAAAATCACAGACATACTGTTTACATCTTCATCATCTAAAAAAAGCCCCAAACTTGTGAAATGTGGGTATATATCCAGCCATATGTTGTGTCCATCATTATAAAGGGTTTAGGTTTTGGACTTGCTTTTAACAGTTTTTGGAGCAACAGACACCTCTTGGTAAGGAAAAAGAAGACACTGTGAAGTTGGTAATGTGCAAATACTTTTAATGTTTGCTGAAAACCTGTTGGGCTCTTACAAAAACTGCTACTATCAATTTAAACATTCACCACTAATCATTAAACAATATTTGTTTGTCTGTTATTTAATAGAATATTTAACCAAATTACCTGTGTACCTTACCTTTGCAACAGGAAACTGCCTATCAAAAAAAGCACAAAATACCTTCTTTTTCTATATGTTTGTTACATACCTCAGAAAAACTATAATGTTTTATCTTCAAGCCACACAGTAGGAACTGCTTAGGGAACAGTAAATTAACACTTTGAATAGCAGCTGGGAACTTGATATACATAGTATTTCAATTGCCCCGTAAAGACAGCTTTCAAAAATAACTAATTGCAACATCCCTGCTCAGGAAAGTACTCATAATTAAACCTGCTTTGTTCTACCTTAGGCAATTCATTCATGACATGCCTGAGGAACTTGTCTGGGGAAAGCACAGGTTTGCCTACCCTGCTGGCTGTAGTTTGTTAATAACAACTTCTGCTCTTTTCCTACTTGCAGATTTATCACCTATAAGCACTGGAAAACCACAGTTCACTTCTTCAATCTAAGAATTTTATGGGCATAAAATAATTCATTTCAAAGGAAAGCCTAATCATTTCTGGTGTCACCACAATCCAACATAACAACAAAACTTCTTCAATAAGGCAGGAGCTCATGGCTGCAGGAATTCAAAAAGAAAGGTAATTTAAGCAAATGAAATCAGTTTCAAACAGGTTCTTATGGTTCTGGTGATTTGAAAAGGAAGCTGTGATGCTGAATTCAAGGCATATATTTCAGATGGGTGTTCTGTAATACTTCTCTCCATTAAGCACATACCATGCACATACTGGCATTCTGTCAAGAAATCTCAAAGACTCCACATGAGCAATTCAGAAGGTGCTATTTGCCCCAAGCCTGTGCTGGTCACTTGTATGCTGTGTGCAATGCATTTTATAAAAAGCACCTCAAGTTTTATACTAGTGTTGAGAAAGAAATCTGCTTTTATATTCATTGTCCTGGGCCATCAAGAGAGGACAAATCTAATAGCACTACAGGCAATATGGCTGGTCATCAAAAAAAATTCCTTAGTTAGATCCAGGGCTTCCAACTGGTAAAATATGGCATATTTTTTCTTTCATTTCTTGTCCTATCTTTTTAGATTGTATGATTTGGCATGGACCTGCCTCTTCCTACTGACATGCTGGGTAATTGGTTCAATGGAAGACTGATGAAATTTCCCTGTGAAACAGTACTACACCATTAACAGTAACAAAAAGTACATTTTAATTTAAATAAAAGCTTACTCTTTCACAAAATAGAAGGGGTTTTTTATCTGTTGTAGTGCAAACCATTTGTGTCAATCTATTGTATTTCTCTTCACGCAGTTAAAAAACATTATTTTTACTATTTAATTTTTTTCCCATTTGTAACTGCTCTGTTTTCAGAGATAAAGCTCAACATTTTCAAGAGATCTTGAGAATAATTAAAAGGAAAGAATTCCTTTTTAAGATGAAGAAGTGGTTAACTTTAATCTGATATTAATCTCTAAGATTTCAGATTTGAACAATGTACACTGGCTTTTTTAAAATCAATTTTACATCACTTGAAAAGGCACAAGAATCTAGTGATGGAAATCATCAATCATTTATAAGAAAAAATTATTTCCCCATCATATTGTTTTATTTAAACTTATCTCCCCATCTCAAATACGATAAGAAGTGAAATCCACATATAAGAAAGATACAGAATGGCTTTTTGTGAGGAACTCATAGAAAGTTTTTAGTACAAAAACAAGGAATTCTTAGTACAGAAATGAGATGACTGAGGGGAATCTGAAAGAATTGCAAATAAAGTCTGAGCAGCATAGAGAATGCAAGTGGTTTCCTCCATTATAAGACTTCAGACAGCAAATGAGCAAAGGCAGCTTCAAAATGCACAGAACAAGATGCTGCTTCAAACACTACATATTTGAACTGAGTTCCTTGCTAAAGGAAGTTGCAGATGTAAAAAGACTAAGAAAACCAATTCCAGAGTGTGAAAACTCAAAGTGATCCAAGAAGGACAAAGAGGCAGGAAGCCCCCAGACTCTAAGTTAGAGGGGCCAAGGTAACCATTGCTGGGGTTTGTGATGAAGATGTTTGCTGTGCTTTTCTATTCTTGTTCTTCAAAAGCGTATTGGTCACTGCTGGGGGTGTAAAACATGCCTAGAAATGGACTGAAACTGGAACAGCCACTCCCTGACAGCCTCACGTGAGCACTCCCACTCCAAAAGAAGGAATGCTTCGTTCCTGGCTCATTTCAGTCCCTCTGGGAGCACAGGAGTGATGTCTTGCACAGACAGGGGTAGGATTTTCATCTGCAATGCCACCAAATGAGGCTCCCAAATAAACACAGCAGACTGCTCACCTGTGCCACAGACACAAAACACGTGCCTTCACACTCAGAAAGGACCCCGAATGGTAACAATTAAAATCAGATGTCACTGTGCAAGTGCAAATATACCCCTACCATATTTCTTTGAACATTTGTCCATGGATTCAAGAAGGATTTCTCTGAGAAGAATAACTTGAGTTTTCTAAAGCACTGCATAAATCATCTTATTTTAATTACCTTGTTCTTCCTAATACCACCAGTACGTGACAATGTATTGGCTGTTTCTATAGAAACCAGAAGTGCAAGCAGCTCCACCAGTTTCTACAGCCTTTTTTCATATTTATATGCTATCCAGAGACAAATTCATTAGGGTCTCCTAAATACATGCTACTTAAAATGACTGCATCTCATCTGAAAGAAATTGCAATAGAATGTTTCCACGGAAACAAATGCAGTGCATTTGCCCCTATTAATTTTTTTAACTGTGCTTTAACAGCTTGGGCTTCTTTCTTTATAAACTCAAGTATGGAGAAATAGCTTACCAACATAAAAAGCATCTCTTCAATTTTTTTCTTTTTAAGCATAAAGTTGTAGATGATAGTTGCAATTTTGTAACTAAGTAATGTTCAGAGTAATAAACAAAGATGGGGGGAGGGGGAAAAACCTGTTGTTACTCTGCCTTGAACTCTGCTGTTAATAAAATTTTTACAGTTCATTTCAAGACATTTTAAAAGCTTCAAATAGGAGCTTCCATCATTTTTTGTTAGTTAATTTGTTCTATATCTTATAAGATCTCAATTTTTTACATGGGACATTCTGTATATATCTTCAAATCTATATTTTCCTTAAATTTGCCTTGACTTTACACTAATCTTTTTTCAAACTTTCCATGACAAAATTTTGTTAATTATTAATTCCAAATATTTTAACCTTTCTATTTCTTTGTACACTTTCAATTTCTATTAAGTTGTTGCTATTTTTCCTGCATAATATCCCATTGCTTTTTTTAATTGATTGTGCTAGCACGAGAATTTCTGCAACAAACATTTTCCAAAAATAAAATAACATATTTTTGCTCCATTTAGTGTCATGCCTGAAGCACTTCATTAAATTCCTCCAAGCCAGTTTCCTTTTTTGAGACATCCCTTTTAGCCAGTTTTCTCATTATACATTACCTAGGTTAATTCCTGCCTTCCCCAGCTTCTCCCATTGCTCTATCCAAGTCCAACATCATAAAGTGACATCAAGCAAACTTCACACAATCAACCTTCCCTTAAATATATTATATTTTTAAATACATTATATTTTAAATGTCTTTTCTTTCTATATCTGTAACTAATCTTTTCTTCAAAGTCTGTTCTGTGGCTGTCCAGTTGTATTTTACTAGGTCTCCTCTACCTGATGCCCTTCCTCTCTTTCCCTCCTTGTTTAACATAATCAGTGGATTTGCATTTATGGAGGTCTAAGAGCTTCAGATAATGCTTTAGGATCAGAGCCACAGCCCTGTCACCTTCCACTTATTCCCTCTCCAGATTATATGTGGTGCTTCATCAGGACTTGCTGTTCTGGCAGTGATCACAAATAGCCCTTGCCAAAGCTCCAACAAACCTCACCAGCTCGTGACACTGGACACGTGAGCATCAAGAGACAAGAGATCAAAGAGAGACTATATCCAACAGCTGGGTAAATTATTCCTCTAATTTTAATAAAGTCCAAAAAAATGTTGTTAGTGATCTCCACTTACCCAGCCCCCACATTTCTGTACGGACACAGTAAGGAACCAGTTCCTGAATGCTTACAAAACATTGAGTTGCATTAAAGCAGAATATAAATAAAAATAAAATATGCAAATCTCAAAAATAATTAAATGGATACATTTAGAAACTTTAATGAGTACATTCAGATGTAAGCTTTGACTGCTGTACGTCCTTTCAGCAGAGCTAACAGCACCCCTGCTCTACACCAGGCAACCCTTGCTGACACATGTAAATACATCATTCAATGCAGTTTGACCATTCACCATATCATGAACTTCAGCTCCTTTAAAAGTATTACCAGTTTTAGATAGCTACAGTAAAAGTCCTCCTCTGATAGTACATCTGTGTAAGCTTAGAAACCCAAATTAAAAAGCAAAAAAACAAAACCCATCTGTAGTCATATTTACTTTAATGAACACAATAAGGTCCTTATTTCTGGGTTAAAGGATAAAAGTCTCAACCTTTTCTTCTCTTTGGTATTTCAAGGAATACTAAAACTTCAGGTAGAATAAGGGGTTGGAATAGATACTGTATCCTCTCTGAAAAGCTAATGTAGATCAGCCAAAATGAAGGGTGACTGTGCTGGCTTGTGCTGAACATCTTGCAAAATTCTTCCACGGCTCAGAGAAAGGAAATACTTCTAAAATACATAACTACTTTAAGGTCTTGGGGTTATTGCACATTTCTTTTTGCAGGGTTTTATGGGGTTTATCTAGGTTCAGCTCAAAGGTCCAAAGATCCCATGGGGGCTTTTCAATATGATGCTCCCTCCTTGGTTGACATTGCAGATTGTTTTATTTTTTAAAACACAGCACCTCACTTCCAGGTTTTCTGGTCTTTTCATAAAACCTCTATAAACATTCTCCAAATTTTTCATAAGTTTAATCAATCTATTATACAATAATATAAAATCTCCAGAATAATCTCTTTACCAGAGAGACAAAACTGGGTTTAACACAAACAGAAAGCAATACCACTATAATAAATCTCCACAGGCTATTCAGCTGCCTCTTCTATTTTTTTTTTCAGGCTTTGATTACTTGTGTCTCTAATTTTGAGATCCCTGTATACTTTACATTTCATTGAGAGGTTAACAAGCTGTCCCATCCATTCATTTCTCTGAAGTATATTGTTTAGCTCTATCTTAAAGATTTAAACTCCCTTATTGCTCTTTCATTCTTTGTCTTGCTTAATACCCAATGCTACATTTGAAATTATTTTGCCTATTTGCTCAACAGAACAGGGATAGCAATAAGTATCTTTCAACATACCCCTTTCTTTTTCTTTTTTTTAATATCTGCCTCTCTAATTAATGGCCTACTGCACATTTCTGTCACAGTTTAAACCCAGCCAGCAACTAAGGACCATGCAGCCATTCACCCACTTCCCCTGTACTACGAGTGAACTGTCAAAACGAATTGAAGAGATTGTTTTATACACGTCACCAATGTTTGCATTGTGTAAAGCAGGGATGCTATTAGCTCCCCTAAAATTTTTCAGTGTTTTAGTAGCTGAGAGGATGCCTCAAACCAACTTGATACATTTTCTCTGGGACTTGCAAATCCAATTTTTGTACCACATTCAAATCATGAATAAATATGAGTAATTCATGCTCACAAATTCATGGTCCTGGTCAGAAGTACTAATTTTTAAAAATACCAATATGAGCTACTCTATGTCATTTTCCATCAGCAGAAAGCATCAATGTGGCACACTGCCACAAAGCAGTTCATTTAAACCACTGCATGTATGTGTAATTGGACAACACTTTTGAAATTTCTTATTCTCTCTGTTATGTTTAATGTTTTGCTCTGAATTTCCAGGAAAAAATCCCCTTATTTCCTGATAAAATTATCATTTTGCCTCACAGTTAATTTTAAGTTGTGCAAGAGGATAGCTTGTTAAAACACAGGAGTACATCCTAAAGAATGACCCCTGAAATTGAATTACCAGCACATGCTGAAATTGAGTTTTCAGCATGCAATGAATAACAAGATTCATTTGTTCATTTGTGCCTGATTTAGGGTGTTTTCTCTATTGACAAAATATGCTGCAAAGCCTGAAAAGGCTATCAGGAGTATGATGATAGGAACAAAAAGAATCATTAGTTCACCCACACATCATTCCAAACCGAATGACAGATTAACACACTTGAAAGAACAGGCAAAACAGGAAAATCTTGTAATTAATTAGGATGAAAGAACTTGAAAGATAGAAAGGTTATTTGTGTCAAAATCGAAACAAAAGTGGCATGAGGTCTCAGACATCTATTTCAGTTAAGAGAAAATGGCACTTATTAGAACAGGACAAATTTCAAAATATTGGCTAGGACACTCTTCAGTTTTAACTATGGCAATAACTGTGTAAGATGGAAAAGATATGTGAATAAGGACAGAAATATAAACTGAAAGCAGGAATACCTGAAGAATCCATTGAAAACCCCCAAAACTAGGAAGTGGCAGACATGACATACTGATGACACTGATAATTCATGCCTAACCAACATTTCCTTCTACACCTGAGAGTTTGAAATGTAACTACAATATTTTGCAGTAATGATGCACAGGTGAGACTAACCTCCACCTCAGATGTTTGTCTGCTCCTCCTTACTGCCTCATGTAAACTGGGTGCTATCCCTCTCTGTTTGCCTTGTCCCTGTTGCAGCTACACTGTTCATTGGTGAAGGACATGCTTCTTCTCTCCTGCCAGTTTTCACAAACAGTTTCACTGAGAACACTTTCCAGTCCACAGAGATGCACATATTTCTGTAGGAGGCACCTTCTGTGGAACATCAGGCTGAGGTGGCTGGCACTATTTGGCAATCACAGCCTGGGATGCTGGTGGTGCTTTGATGGCTCTGTCCCGGTTAAGCATCACATGCTCCTCTTCACAAGGAACTGCTTTCTGAATCTACCTTAATGCAGGTCTGATCTTTAATCAGGTTTGCCAGAAATATCAACTGACAGTTCAGCTGTGGTTAAACTGAGGCACCATCAGAATTTAAAACCTAAAAGGAAGGAGCTGCTTTAAGAGACAAACACATTTATTGTCATCATTGCTTGGAATACAGTACTGTTTGATACCTTGTCAGAGTTTCAGTAGTGCTTTCCCTTGGTACCAGACAATTCACAAGGGGAGGAAAAGGCCCAAGAACAGCATTTTTCAAGCCATTTGTCTTGATGACACTATAACACTGTTCAAAGATAAAACTACTGCAGATTGGCAGAGATAGTGACAACAGAAGAGTAGCAGACTCAGGAGACAACTCAAAACTAATCTATCTATCCCAAGCACTAACATCTGTTCTCTAGCCCCTTAGCTCTACTTGAGTTAATGCCAATTTTGCAGTCTTCAGATCTTGTCATCAAAATCACTGGTATCAGAATTGCTGAAAAAAAAATGTTTTACTCAAGCATAAGTCTTGGATTGTAAATATCCATTGTAAATGAATCTTCTATTTCCTTGAAACGGAAGTGCCTTCTCCATTGTCAATATTTGAGATTGTGTCCTACCACCTGTGAAAAATTTGTAACATATTCCTCCACAACCATACACAACATTGTGCAACATGTGCCTTCAGGCATTTGTTACTGTAGAACAGAATCAGTTATCATTTTCATTTGAAAAGACTGGGCACTCTAGACACACACAAGCTGAAGGTGTTGCCAGTTTTGGCATGACCATGCTCATCAATCACAATTGATTTCAAATCTAGAGAAAAATCATCTTCACAGATTCTCATAGATGGTTGCTCAAGGATAGGCACAGGTGCAAAATTCATCATAAAGAAATGACACGGGGTGAAAGAATGTCTCTGGCTTTATACATAGCCAGACTACCACTTGGCTTTTGTATAACTACAGTATCATTTCCAGAAAAGATTATTGGACCAAATCAGAAAATCTCTGAAAGAATGTTTTGTCACCTACACCTGCCATCTTCTCCTTGACTACAATCAAAGACCTCAAATTTGACATAACAATCAACAATATTTAAGCCTTAAAAAGATGACACCCATTTAGCTCCTGAAGCACCTTTAAAGGCAGTTCAGCATACCATGACAATGGGTTCTCTATGTTAAAAAGGTCATTGAAGGATTCAATTACAGACTGCACTTCCTCCCCACAATTAAGTTCTACTGTTATGAGAATGTCAAGAAAGAAAAACTGTATTTGCTATGTCATTTCTACGCTGTGAAAACACTGATCCTTCTCTTCAGGAGTAAAGACTTCTATTAGTCCTTCTTCTTCAGTTTCCTGCCAGGAGGAACAGTGAAAATGGAAAATCTAATTTCCTTTTTTAAAAAGTTACGTAGGTATTTTTTAACAAATGCATTTATATTTTTGCAATTTAAAATTAGAAAGCTTCCTTCACAGACCTATGCTTCGAGAACCTCTTCACATCCCTATGAAGGAAAACTATCCATCATACAAGTATGATGGATGCAATGAATCCCATCCACTTTTACAAAGGTTTTCATACTACACTGTAACTCTGAAACTCACAGTAATTTTATTTTCAGAGTAGCCTCAGATGTGGCAGTCACAATATGTATTTACTAATGTTTTTCTTTCAAGAACTTATTCATCTGGTAGAGATCCTACATAATTAAATGCTTTCCTCAAAAATCAGTGACAAATGCAACTGCAGCACAGGAACTTGATTGTTAATTGCACAAGAATACTCTGTTTCCTCAACAGAGCAACTCTCACAATTATTTCAGAGCTCTCCTGTTGAGCCCTCATACCTGAAATGCATCTCCTTTTACCTCATATCTATTATTCTTAGTACATCACAGACAGGGACAAGGTGTGGCTATGCTATCTCATCTTTTTCAGGTCCCTTCTGCCATCCTCAAGAGCAAACAGATGGCAAACTATGATGAGTAGGATCTACCCACAGAGAAATTCAAAGGAAAACAAAGAACTAATCACTTTTCAGTCCCTGCTTCTCTTTGAGCTGTTCTGTGCATGAGGATATTGTTTACCTTCCACTTCCACTGGCAGAGTAAAGCTCTGGTCTTACCTGAGCTCTCAATGGCAGCTGGGAGCACATCACTCTTTGTGGTTCATGACAAAGTAAAAGCAGAGGCATTTCACACGTCTGTGGCCCTTCAAGAATGTAAACATTGCTCCAGGCTTCTGTACAAAAGGTACAGGCATAAGGTACACATCCTGACCCACATGTAAGAGCTTGAGGAGCAAATTAGCTGTACTGTTTCTTTGCTTTTCACAATCCTCAAATGAGCTATTGGCTTTGTTTTTTTTCAACTAGATGTAACTTACATCTACAGAAAGAAAAAATATTATTTTTCTGTACAGTTCCTCATAGCACTTAAAACACATAACAGAGGTTCATATCAATGAATAGGAACACAGCGAAAAAGCAAAAGACCTCACAAGAACATTTTAATGAAAGACCAGTAAGTACATCTAGCACCTTGATAACACACAGCACACACAACCTAGGGAACATTTGGAAAGAGAAAGGGAAAAAAGATTTGCTTTACCTTAGAAGTCCTTAAATCCCATGCTTTAACTTCTGGGCTGAATCCTCCACAAAGAAAAACATTTGACTCTGTGGGGTGGAACTTCAGTGCACTGATCCTAAATTCTGTTTTGCTGCTAAATATCTGCTTCCCTAAAATCAAGTGACAAGTGGACATTAAAATTTGAGCAGAAAATGAAATATGTTATTCATTTCAACTTAGTTTCAAAAATATCAAGGTTGCTAAAAGTGAACGTGCTTATAATTAAATAATCAAATATCTGGAGCTAGTCTAATTTAATGAAAATAAAAAACAACTCACTAATTTCTATCCACTTGAAACTGCTTGTGCTCATGGGCCTCTGCACCACTGACTGCTTGCCGCTGAAAGGAGACAACAAGTGGCTCCCACACAGAGAAAAGGAGCTCCAGTGAGGCCACAGTTCAGACAACACACAGGAAGAAATCTCCAAATCTAATGGTTGAATGTTTCCCTACTGAGAAGCCAGTCTTTTTTTTTTAAAGTGAGACAAAAATAACTTGAATAAAACATTGTCTGTACAGAAATACTACATCCCAATCTATATTACAAATCTTGAGTTGTTTACTTAACTTTCAGCAAAGGTAGGAGTGAAACTTCATCTTGAAAGTAGGTAATAATTTGCAAACCACCATATGAAGGCAATAGCTGTTCCCATGGATACACTGTTGCCAACATTTAATTGTACACACTAATCTCCACAGGATCCTGTGGTTAGTATCAATTGGATTGCCTGCACTTTGGAACACAACAGAATTCAGCTAGGTTAATTTATAGGACTTTTCCACACTTCGCTGCTTCCTTTCATCCTAACAAATTCATTACATTACTGTACATTCACTGAAATAAAATTTTTGGAACAGCAGTATGAACCAAGATAAATATATCTGCTCACTTTCACAATAACAACTGTGATTTATATTCTACATATCCCATGTAAGGATCTACATTAAATCAAGTTACTGCTGTGAGCAACAGTGAAGGAGGTACTGCAGAACTAAAACAAAAAAATCCTTTAAAATACTGTGAGAAAAGCTTCTTAAAATATTCTTTAATTTGCATTTTATGCAAGTGAGGATTATCTTAAAACAAGCTTTTTTAAACAACTGAAAATACTTTCAGCTAAAAACATTACTGACAGATGTAAACACTTGCAGTTAGGTGTACAGTACGGAAAATCATTCACACAGATTTTTTTATGCTCATTTCATTCTCTGGGGCTGATTTATTTGATTTTATCATCACTTCCATTTTCCTCATCTGCTGAACTCAACTTACACAGTCAATAGGATAAGACTTGTAAAATTACTTATTTATTCAGTTTAAAGAAGAGAAAGGTTTTACTTTATCACACATGCTTATCAAGGGAAAAGACAGGGAAAAAGATTACAGAGAGCCTAAATGAGGGGTGAGTGTTGTTCTACGTGAATTCTGGTATTTGTAGGGGATTTTTGTCCTTTTTTTAAATGACTTGCCACCCTTCAAATTGCCAGTGCAAATCTAAAGGGCCTCTCTGTCACTACTAAGTGAAACACTTAATTTTGTCCATGAGTTCCTTCCCCAAAAGGACAAAAAAGTCATCAGGGCAGCAGAGATTTTCTCCACAAGTCATATCTGTGACCATCCCTTGCCATGGGAGCTTTCAGAACCCCAACAGCTACAGGGGAAAAAACCAAAAAGCTCCACAGGGAAGGAAGAAAGTATTAAACTCATCAGTTATAGGAGCAACAAGATATTACTCTCATGTACACCACTACCAGGTATCATTTCGGGGGGCTTTAAAAAAGCCACATACACAGGCATCTTACCCCCAGCACTTGGGAAAATACTGAATTACCCCATGGAGGCTCACTACTCAATTTAATAGCACTTTACTCCCAAAGGAATTTTCTTCTTACTAGTTCCATGCTTAATAAAAACTCTGGGAGTATATTCAACAAGTTTTCAATGGGACTGCAGCCAGAAATTAGCAAAAGTGCAGCCTACCTGTACTAATCCTGTCACACAGCTTTATAAAGGACACAGCAAGAGATCACTGTTCTCCACAAAGTGTTGTCCAAATGGCATTCGACATATCCATAACTGATTCAGTAGAAGTGTTCATTTTGGCAACTACTGGCTTTGCTATATGTTTACCTCCACAAGACTTCTCAAAATTGTTTTTTCTATAATAAATACTTGTGTTCTTTAGCCTATGACATGAGAAAGTCAGGTAAAACACAGGCAAAAACGATGTGCATTTAGTTCAAGATGCATTTCATCTACTAACTACAAGATCTGTTACCTTTCCCACAGAAAGATTGATTTAACATAATTTGTTATTAATTAGTCAATTTTTCCATCTCATTCCCAACTGCTTCCAAGTAATTTAATAATTTGCCTGATATTTTCTTCAGAAACTAAAATGCTCTACATTCCGTACTCTGTCTCTCCCTATTTGATAGAGAAGTGGGCACTGAATTTGCCCTTTTCTTGTCTTCTAGAGGCTGCAATTTATCCAAAGCTCTCAGTGACAGTCACTAACATAATTAAACCATAATAATCTCAGTGTTATGAACTCTACATTACAATGTAATAACAAATAAAATTAATGCAAACAACTGGAGCATCTTATTCACCTCTATATTCTTTAACCTCATTCTTTTTCTTAATTTAAGCTGCCAACTTATGATTTGATGCAGGTATTAACAATTTTTTTTACTTAAGTCAGAAACAATCACAATAAACTAATACTAAAAGCTCAGGCTCTCCAATTAACACTTTGCAAGACAACCTTCCCTCTCTCGTTGCCTCCCCAAAGTGAAATTCAATCAAACATCTCTTTTTGGGAATTGAGCAAGCAGTGTTCTGGAGAGTTTGGTGTTTGTAGATGCACACACGAATTCCATTCCAAAAAAATCTTTTTTTTCAGTTACCCATCTTTTTCTCTACAATTATTCACTTTACTAAATTAAATATTCACCTTTGGGGGGAGAGTCTTACTTTATATATTGAAAAAGATTATAGCCTTTGAGAAGAAAACCCCCTTATCCATAACAGGTATAACTCAGCATGCTTGCATATACCTTTATTTTGTATATATTTATTGCATTTTAGTTCCTAAAGGCAGCATAACCAACTCATAGACTAGAAAATTAGGCCTTTTGAAAATGTCTTTGGCTAATTGAGGGAAAATGCATACCACATATCATTTTCCTTTATAAGGGGTTGTTATTCCAAAGCAGAAATCAAATGTTTCTCTAATCCTTAATTTTCACAATTTCAGTAACAATATCTACTATATCTTTTGCAGCATGTTTTATGTTCTTTAAAGGCTTTAATTAAATTCTCCAAGCATTAAAGGCTTGCCAGTAACATAATAATAACATGCACAATATGGAAAAAAAAAATTAAAATATATTGAATATATGTTTCTGCTTCTTTATGCATCAGCCTACTGTGAAACTGCCCAGCCATGAAATCAGATGTTTTAAAGGCTATTTAACATTCTGAATTTTTCACAGAACATCAGCACAGTTGCTCAGAACAGGATGTTTCTGTAACTGTGCTTAGTGGCCCTTAGGTTCACACACCTACCTGCATAACCCTAAAACATTTACTTCCTTACTCTAATCTGTGATCTGTCTTTCTGCCAAGAAAGGTGAAGCCTGAGACTTACAAGGACACAAGAGCAACCTTGCTTAGCAAAATGGATTTCCCTCTCTGTTTAGAAAAAGACATAAAGCAACATATACAAAAATATTTCATTACAGTCACAGTCCCTCTCATGCACAATAGTGAGAAAACAGATTGATTAGACATCATTTGTTCTTAAGAAGTCAATGCTGTCTGTTATTGCTCCATTCTTGGTGTGCTTACAATTGGCCTTATTATTTTCTCAAGAACCAAAGTTATATTGATTACATGTTTTTTCCTAATTTTTGTCCCTACATGTTCACAAGTCCACAGCAAGTGCAGATGTTTGAAATATTAAATAATTTTCTCTTTTAACTTTTGAAACATCCCCATAATACTTTTCAGCAAGGCTTTACAGCAGTGAGCATAAAAAGTAAAATGCTGTTACCTCCTAGCTGGAGAGTGCTATGTTCAACTTATTTCATAAAACTGCTGAATCTTGGGGGAAACCTTTGACCTCACATCTAAGGTGCCTGCATACACTCAAAAGAAAAAAATAAACAAGCAAACAAAAACAGTATCAACCAACTGGGCTTTTTTTTCTGAGGTGCCATATAAAAGCTTTCTGCATATTAAAACATATTCTCTAAATACTACAGGGAGAGAAAAGGAGGAACAGAGGAATGCCACAGCTTTCCTGGGGTGATGTTTAGGTAAGAGAACTAGAACTCCTATGTGAACAAATATGAGTACATTAAAAATAGTAATGCTATATCTATAGGACTATCAAATTAGAACAGAAAAAAATACATAAAAAAGAAAATTTTCTGGGTAGGTACAAAATGTTCCATTAAGAAACTCTCTCTCATTATAACTCTGAGGAAATTATATTTGAAAGCAAGATTAGTCCATGAACTAAAATACAACTGCAGCATTTGGCAACTTAGGAAATGTGCCAGAATTTCTTGGAACATTCCCTCTGTCATAATATTAAAGAAATGAAAAGTATCTACAATATGCAAATAGTAAAAAACCCAGCCAATGTTCTGCCTGTGCTATTATACCAATTCATTTGTGACTAATGAAAAATCTACTGATTAATAAAACATGCATTCCAAAAATAAAACAGTTATAAATAAATTCTAAAAATACAATTACCCTTCCAAAGTTGGTAGAGCACCTCCATTGCATCTGGACATAACAGAAGTTAAATGTCAAATTTATTTGACCTAGAATGTTTTAAAAGCATTTTTTTCAGTGCTCTCAGAATATAGCACTATTTAATACTCTGTAAATAACGTGTCTGAACTACCAGTAACAGAAAACGACTGTGTGTTATAAGAGAAAAAACCAGGGAGTCTCAGAGTGCTGCATTATTATCATATCTGTGAAAATGTTCAAAAGGCTTTATTTTTATAAAGAAATAGTATATTTAAAATAGGACAATAAAAAATATATTAGCCAGTAACAGGCAGTAGATCTGCAGGTTTTGGATCTACCAATATTTATGACTCTCCATAGTGCAGTACTGAACTTGCCTGATGCAAACTGCAACTGATCACAGAACCACTCGTGAATGACTCATGCATAACCTTGAGTTCTTTAAAAATTAATGCATATTTTGGGTCCAACCCATACTGAATGTGTACAACAGCTTTTAAGAACACCATATTTGTGGAGAGTCTTAGCTTCACATCCTGGTGTTAAGGCACTGGATGGCCCTTGGAGATAATAAATGATGATCAACAAAAATTGCATTCAAAAAAGACTTGCACAGCAAGATCTATTATCTCTTATCCAGACCACAGTAAGAGAACTCCTTGTACCTCATTAACATGAATTCTTCTCTTGTCCTGTTCTTCATCACAGTATCCTGTAGGTTGGACCTCCAGGCATCATCTAGTCTGAATCCCTACTCAAATTATGTCCAGCTGCAGCAGATTACTTAGCGGTCTGTCCACTGAAGTTCTGGGAATCTCCAAGTACAGACTCCACAGCTTCTCTGGACAGCCTGGTTTAGTATTTGATCACCCTTGAGCTGAGCCAACAAGTTCCTGTGTTCCTGCATTGTTCCTTTGCCTCTCATCCTTTCACTGCACGTCTCTGAGAAGAGCCTGGTATCATTTTCTCTACAAGCTAGGTAAATACTTCCTGCACTGGCCTGGAATGATGTTGACCTTCTCCGCTGCTGAGAACACTGCTGATTCACATCCAGCACCAGAACCTCCAGGTTTCTTTTCATTCTAACCAGTTCAACATCAGTCTGTTCTGTTGCACAGGATTACTCCACTCCAGATGCATGTCCTTGTTGAACTTCCTGAGATTCCTATCAGCTCATTTTTTATGCTTGCAGTATCTTAGGTCTTTTTATATGTAAGAACTTTCATTTCATACACGTGACAAGGGCAAGGGGTTTGATGGTATGAAACTGCAGCATGAGATTTCATGGATGTGCCTTCTAGCCTTATACCAGGATTTCTCTGCCAACAGCAAAAATTCTGTTTCATGATTAATGAGTTTTCAGTGTTTGCTTCTATTCTGATGTTGTTCAGATCATAAAGGTAGAAAAAAAAAGACTCCAGAAGATGCAATATATTAGCACATGGGATACCCAATCTAGGAAAGAAAATTTCCTGAAGAATTTATTCTAGTGCTGTTTGTTAAAAAATTGCTGACACATTCCTTTGAGAATTATCATAACTAACCTTCATCAGACCCAGAACAATTAGCTAGACTACAATTTCAATTTAGTAGGGCAGAAACTATGTTCTCAACAGAAAACCAACAGAAAATGACAAAAAATCCCCTACAATGCAGCAGCTCAATACCATGCATGTACTAAGCCGTATTTGCAACCTTTTTTAAACTTTTTAAGTCATTCCTTATAGACCATTAGGTTTCTTTTAGTGAAGGACATGTAGCAATTTTATAACACAGATGTAATATATAAAACATATACTGAAAACAAAGACAAGAAAGATTAGATTTTAGGAAACTACTGGAAAATGTTGACCCAGAACAAAATATACAAAAGCATAGAGCCTGAAAGAGAGCATTATTATTTATAAAATCCCACTGGCATGCATTTACTACATTTAAACACACTGGTAGTTAGTTCACACTAGCAATGGAAAGTAATTAGGACTGAAGTCCAAAAAAGTATATGAAAGTCCAATGTGAAGGAACAGTTCTAACATCTATCTGAAGTTAATCAAAGAAGAAATCATCTCAGCACTGATGAAGAGTGAGGAGGAATGAATGATTCAGTGAACTAATGTAAATCAAAATCTTATTGATGCCTTAGTGTTTTTCAAATGGAAATGAGGCTTTTTATATCAAATTGATTTGGATTCCAGAGGCAATTGCTTGCCCTGTCTCTCTGAACAGAACTGACTGAAATGTATGAAAAGAAGAGTAACTTTACAACAGGGAAGGAGCTCAGAAACTGGCTTGCATACATAGGAAATCAGACTAAAATTCTGATCAGTATTATGCTTTTCCAAATGCGGTGTGAAAGGTCCAATCACAACTGCAGTTCAGAGGAACTACAAGGAATTCTGTGTTCTTTAAATAAGACAGTAATGAATACCTGATATTTCCAAGTATATAAGCATTCATTTCACACATACAATTTATTTAAGTAGCTAGAAATACTATAACTCAGTAAGTCAGCAAGTCAGTAAGGAAAGAACCATTTACAAATTTATCTGCTTTGACACTTACTAAATATATTTCGCTCTTGTTGTCATTTCCTAGAGAAGTATAAATGAATCACTACAATCAACTTAATCCAGACTTCTGTCCCATTAATGGTTAGTTAAGCTGAAGAGATGTTGGAAATTAAAGCATATTATTTAAATTATGTATCTTTGGAATTTTCCCTACGATTTTACGAGATTTTTCCCAGATTAGGGAAAAGCGACTCAGACACACAAAATCTATTCAGCTGCTATAAATCCCATTATGAAGATAGCCATTCCATTTAGAATTTTTAAGCATTACCAACAAAAGTAAATCTACTTGGATTAGTAAGATTCAGTTATTTGTGGGACTAAAAAGGTTGCTGTAGAAGTCTGACAAATTAAATACTTGGTATATTAACCTCCTGTACTGTTACACCAAGTATATAAAGCTCCTTTCCTCATTTAAAAAGCTGAATATCTCAAAACATCAGTATTCTGTAACATATTTACATTCCTACACTGCAACAGCTCCCTTCCAGCCATCATTGTATTCAAATACTTCTGGTACAACTATTGTTGAGAAAAATAAATTCTTGGAGCATGAAAAAGAACCCTTTTCTCATGTGAACAATATTTTAAAATTTTCTTGGCTGCTTTCTCAGTTCCTCTGAATGGGATTTCTGCTTTCCAGATATTCACATACAATGTAGTTCTTGCTTTTATGCAAGAGAAAATCCTCCTAGACAAAAACCTCTTGTAATTTTTGTAAGGATTTTTATTGTAGTCTTACAAAAAATATTGCACCTTTGCAGGAGTTAAACACTTAAAAATCAACTAAGTGGGAAATGTAAAATTGTATCTCTTCCCTTGACAATGTCCCATTTTGGATCTAATCCATATATTACACACAGAGATGTCCTATTATGCAGAATCCCAGTGAATGCTGCTGATGCTGGAAACATAGATTAAGGAGAGAAGGAATATAGCTGACAGAAGCACTTTAGGCTGTGAAGGAGACATGAGGAGACACAGCATCCAGGAAATTAGTTGTTAAGGTTACAACAATCAAATCCCAAATCAAATTCAAAAATGCATCAAAGGAACACAAGTTCAGTCTCAAGGTTGCATGCCAGAATTTAAGTTTCTATACTCCTAATTAAGGTCCTATTGAGAAAAAAGAAAAAATCACCTAATTAACTTCAAGCACAAACTTCAACCCAACAGAGAATGAGATACAAGCTTATGTTTAAACTAAATATATGTATAAATGTTACTGAGGTCAGTCTTAAGAGGCTGCTCAAGCACTTTAATGAATTATGGTGACAGAGCATAAAAAACCACATTTCATTTCATTCATCTGTAGTATCTGACAACATAAATTACATGTGATTGTCAACTGCAAGATATTTCAGTTTTCTCAAACTTCTCCAACTACTCTTAATTGCCAAAACACATTTTTTAAGTAAGGTCACATTTCAAGAATTCTAAATTTCACCTATGGATTTGTCTATATTTTAGAAGAAAGAGTAAAGCTAGCAAGATCCCAAGTTATCTGTACACAATAAAGAAACAGCTATAATGCATTCTTCATGGCCTTTACCTGTTTCTACATCTGTTAAATGCAGCATGGAATCAAAGCCCCCACTGAGGATCCTTCTTCCACAGGATGACCACCGGGCAGCTCGAACAGCACAGGAGTGACAGGAGAAGGTTTTTAAACAGCAGCCTGTATCTACAGCATCCCAAACCTTAAAAAGAAGGATAAGGACGCCTTTACAAAGAATCACTTTTTTTTTTTCAATAATAATTTGGTACAGCAAATTATTGTAGTTAAGAAAGCTTTGCATTCTGAAGTTGTATGAAGTTGGTAACTTGATACAACTTGTTACTTATTTCCAAGTAATATATTTGAGAAAATACAACTATGACTTCAGTTACCAAGTACAGTTGACAAAAAATTAAAAGCATATGCTTTTCATGGTTCTATTTTTGCCACAGTTTTAAGATAAAACTGGAAGTTTAGCAACAACTGACCCATATAAAAACCCAGTATGATCAGATCTGTGACAGAAGGCTAAACATCAAAACTATTTTCTTGTAAATGTTCCTCTTCAGTAAAAACTGGATTATAAACTGTATTATTACTCCTATGGTTGTACAATATAATACCTATGGAGCTTAAAACATGAAAAGGGAGGAAAAAAGCAAGACTTTGGATAATGTATTTTTATCTTCAATTATATTTTCTTCTTACTAGACAAAAAGGACTTGCTGACAGTATCATTACATAATGCATACTCAGAAGACAACATTCCATTAAAGAAAATTATTTTATCAAAAGATTTTCTATCACGAAGCACAGTTCTGCAATGCAAAGCAACCAATTATCATTAATTACTTGACTAGCCAGTAAAGACTGAAACCATGAGGGCCATACCCTTAGTATTCCACCCTAATCACAAGTTTAAAAAATCAGGGAAATTTTATGACAGTGCTTTTGAAAGTAAGTTTCTCTCTTTTAATGAGTTTTAATGATTCAAGTTTCACAGTATCAAAAAAGGGTTAATTATGTCTTGGAGGGCTTTTGGTATGAGGAAGCTAATGAATGAATCAGGATGAAAGGAAAAACAGGTGGTACATGCTTCCAATATTTTCTGTCATGTTTCAAGATTAAGTACAAAAACTCAATTTTCACAAGAAAGGTAAAGTAAAGCAAGTCTGACAGCACTTTTGAGTTTATGCTTCATTTTAAAAAAAGCTACATAATTGGAAATAGCACATCCTTAAAGCTGCACATTTCCCTCCATTATATGAATTGGAACAAGTGATCCACTCTTGTGGATGAGATCACTGATGACACCCAGGGGACAATTCACCAGGTAACACATTTCTCTCCACTGTTTTACTTTCCATCAGCTCTTTTTTGCCCAGGTAATGGTGGTGTTGCAATGTTTTCTGAAATTAGAGTTGCATGGGCAAGGCAGTTTTGACTGAGGAAATTCACTTAGTTTAGCGCCCATTAATGTAAACTTTTAATTACAGAACCAGGTTTTGAGGAAAACAGACTGTGGCAGTGGTCACAGGGGTTTTCAGGATGAGGGAAGAGATGTAGATCTTACTCCATATTTCAGAAGGCTTGATTTATTATTTTATGATATATACATATACTATAACTATACTAAAAAAAAAGAAGGGAGAGGTTTCCAGAAGCTTGCTTAGCTAAGAATAGGAAAGAAAGAATGATAACAAAAGCCGCTCTCCCGGACTCTGTCCGAGAGAGCTCCATCCTGGATTGGCCATTAACTATAAACATCCAAGATGGCCCAATCCAGACGGACCTGTTGCATTCCACGGCAGCAGATAACCTATTGTTTACGTCTGGTTCTGAGGCCACAGCTTCTCAGAACGAAAAATCCTAAAGGAAAGGCTTTTCACAAAGAGATGTCTGCGACAACAGACCAAGAGTTAAACAAGAACTTAAGGGAGCATCTTGCCCTGTCAGATCCCACTTCAGTCCAGTGCTTCTCCCCCTGCTCCTACCCAGCTCCATCAGTTTTCCCTGGGCATCATGGTGAAATGCTCAGCCAAGCAGTGAATGCTCAGCTGTAACAGAAGTGTCTGCCTCGGGTTACAAGCACCAGGCTGTGCCTCCAAGGGATAGAGATGTTAACCATGTTATATGCACAAATGGAGAATCTTCTCTATTTCATTACAAAGGAAAAGGCTTCAGATCCTATCAGAGGATCGCTGCAAAGCCACCATCATGTCTGCATTTCCTTAGGGAGCCACTTATGCGCTTCCCCATTCCTGTGTATTTCCACTGTTTAACCTGTGGTAAGTGAAAACAGTGCAGCTTATGGGAAAGAGAGTTCCACTGTACTCTGTCCAAAGCTGGAGAGGAATTCTGCTCAGCTGCTGGTGCCTGCTCCATACAGGCAGCCACCACCAGTGAAAAAAGGAGAGGTTGAAAAAGGATGAGTCCCCTGCATTTGAGTTTGCACCTCTCTGCCCAAGACTCAGATGTCAGATATCAGAGCAGCAGATTCTCCAGGGTGATGGGAATTTCAGGGTTCCAATTTCAACTGAGAGAGTCAAGTGTGTCAAAAATAACTGTGTGGAAATAAAGGCCTTTCTAGTCTTTCTTTCCTCACTTCTTCCAAATTCTAGGAACTAGGGCCCTTAAAGCTTCCTATTTCAAGTGACTGATGTTGTGAATCTTGCCTCCTTTGGCAAAAAAGGAACATGAATTACAACCTCTTTACCAGAAGAGGATCCCAAACATATTCTTCTGAGTGGCATCTATACATGAACCTGAAAAAAGGATTTGTTTCCAAAACCAGTCTAACGCTGAAGATAAAAGCCATAACACTGTAATCTAAGAAGTCATGGTTTCAAGAATTTCAAAATATTTTTTAAATAAATTGTCTTAGAACTATTTAAAAATTTCATTTAAAATACTAAAAGATGCTAAACTTTAACGTGGTAATAAATACCTTTACAAGTAGCATTTGTAGAATAAACTCTGATATTTACATGAAAAAGATCATATTTAGTACAGAATTACTTGGGCATGGGAAACAGTTCACTGAAAAATACAGAGACTGAGATATATATAAATCTTCATTCACAGGCATTGGAACACATGTATCAAGTATTCTAAGACTAGAAATTATTATACATCTGCCAAAGCAAGACACATTTATATGAAATTATTTTTACCAAGAGATCAACTGCTTTAAGTGTTGTAGCTTGACTTCAAAACTCAGCTCTCACAGAAACTCAGTATTATTTCTAGATGAAATACTAAATTCTCATTAAACCTGACATTGCTCTTTTATCTTGTGATGACCATTGTGATTTTAATTGCTGAGGTAAAAAGTTAAAAGCACACATTTCATCCTGCTACTCTGAAAATACTAATTTTCTGCCACACTCTCAAGCAATAATGTTATACATTATAAAAAAACAATCAATCCATCCTTTCCCTTTATAAGAATCACAAAAACAATGAAATATGCAACTGTTATTAGAAAAATAACACATATTATCATATTGCCTCCTCTAAATCTAAAATTATTAACTAATTAATTGTACAGAACTTGAAAGAAATAAACAGCCAATACTCATTTCTGGCATAAAGGTATCATGAAAACTTTAATTTTATTTTTTCCAATTTTATTTAAATTTATTTTAAATTACCAAATTGGTTCATCTTTCACTACTATTTCTTACTCTTCTGGGCTTCACTATTTATAATACTGCATTTCCATTTCTTTTCCATAAATTGTTTTCATTTGATTTCCTCTCCCATTATATAAATTATGGTGATTACATAGTTTTCTCCTAGGATTATTGTATGGGGCCAAAATGGCAGGTACAAACAGCAAAGTGACAAAATTATACTAGTGATTTCTTTACAAAAGCAATTTTCCTTTTACTTTCTCTGAGGCACATTGTAATTCAATTGCTCTTTCACATTCTCCATAGTATTTGGAAATAAAGGCTTCAGAAGTTGTTTGCTTTCCTGTATAGCCTAGAAATGCTAGGAAAATACTGTAACATGTATTTGAAGCAACATAACCAGACCTCCTTGCCCTTGAGATTGGAAGTGCACAAAGCACATAAGCAACTACACAATGTAAGAGATGAAATTTATTATAGATACGTTTCCAGATCCTATTTTCTGCTTTCAGGAAAACAGCCTTGGAAAATAAAGCAGTTTGGTTGAAGATAAAAAGTCTTGGTAAGTCACAGCAGGAAGCAGGAGAGGGTAAGCACTTGATACTCAAGTAAACAGCAGTCACAGAATAATGCTCTGGGGTCTGCTGCACAATCAACCAGCTCATAAGGCACAAGAGAAAAGCTTTCATCTTACTGATCATACAAACTAGGGATTCATTCCCAGAAAAAAACTACACAGCAACATAAGCAGAGGAACCAAAATAATATGAGAACTCATCAAGCAGACCAAGAGTGATAAATTAGGAATTGAGCACATCTCTTTCATTGCCATGCTATGATTATCCATGATGCACTTGCTTCCAACTTAGATTGCAGAAAAGAAAACACAGCAGCCTGACTTTTAGAAAGAGAAAGGTGCATCTATTCAAGCAGGCAGTCAGTAATTGCACAGTGAACCTGAGAACAATGATTCAATTGTGATAAATTAGAGGTTGGAAGCAAGTGAGGAATTAAGTTGTATGCATTTTGAATTTGCATGCATAGAGGAACTACAGCAGAGCCAGTCAAGAATACTAAATAATAAATCAATTTCTGGAGCATGTGTACTACCAGAATTAAAAAGTTTTGTAATGGATGGATCCATGTTAATTCCAATATAACATCCATTCTAAAAGAATTCTTCCTCCCTCAATTTAGCCAAGTTGTGTTACCAACTTCCTCTGTCAATGGCTCCTAGTGAACCACAGCAAGAAAAAATTTCATACTTGTCAATTGCTATAAATATAAATGTGGCATTTAAGAAACAGCCCTGTTCAAGGATGATGTGGGATAGTACTGAGTTACAGGATGCATGAAGAAATTACCATGCTTTGACTAGAATAGACTCTGTTCCATTCCACAGCGCACTCAGGCTGCTCCATAGACTTCTGAATCTAAGAAGACATGAGCCTCTCCTGTCCTTTTTTTGGAACAGCACTGCTCCCTGACATGTCTCAGGGAGACAAAACTGATTCATTTTTTTACTTTGTTTTTTAACTGAATTCAGAACTGAAAGATATGCCATATCTGCTAACATGCAATTTCTAACAAATGAAGTAGAGAAGGAAGCCCCAAACTATCTACATAAAGCGTCTTTTCCAGTTTTCAAAGCAGGCTCTGATCTCTGATCTGTACTTTAAAAGGTTCTTTGAAAATCAATGGGCCAGAGGGCAGAAACAGTCTCATGGAAAAATTATAAAAAGGTATCTCCTGCTGTTACTACTTCAGACTCCCCAGTTGGATGAGGTGCAGCTTTGGGCAGGACTGCAAGAGCTAAAAGTGCCCCTTGGTTATCTCTAACACACAGCAATAAGATAAGGGGCTAGATAAGGAGGTAGGTACATTCTTTTGTTCATAGAACTGAGACAAGAGAGTGCCAGGAAGGGAAGCAATAAAGAGCCAAACATTAGAATTGCTAGGTGTGCCTAAGCCTCTCAAGCCATTGGGTGACTTACAAAAATGTTTGATCTTGCATGCAATATATATAAATTCCTAAAGTAACTACAGGAATATTTAGAATATTTTATGCTTATTTCAATTCATGTCTTCTTAAAATATTGAGCTAAATAATACTGTTGTAATGCAAAGCAAAATTTGTTGAAAGAACTATGGAAGACTTGAACTCTTGAACTCTTTTGTTTAAACCCACAGTTAAACAGTGTGAAAACGAAATTAAGCTCAAAAAACCCCTGTGAGCTAAGGTCACTTTGTGTATAACCTTCAAGTGCTAATAAACTTATTTTCAAACAGTTATGAAGGATGTAAATAGATGTTCAGATTGTTATATGGACTATGAGTGATGACATTTTGAACACACCAGCTTAATTTTTAAACCAACTGTCCCAAAAAAGAGATTTTCTGCAGGATTCTGTATAGCTACATAAAGCTAACACATTTTCAGATGTGTTGAACACTTGTTTCAGGAATGTTTAAAGCGTTCTAGGGAACATATTTTAAATGACATCCCTCTTCCTAATCTAGACATGGTGTAAGAAGTATATATCAATGCTGTCATTTGAACATTTACAGATTTCCACTAGTTTTCTTCTTGCAGCAGTTGTAACTCAAAATGCAATTATCTTACTAATCTGAAGGGAAGAAAAAACTTTATTATTGTTTTAATATCTGAATAAGAGAATAAGAATTTGGATTTGGATAGCTTATTACTAGACAATCCTTACTACTGTAGAAACAAGGAGAATGGAAAGTAGAAAAATATAATAAATTCAATTAGCTGAGACAGCCAGCATAAGGTCTAAATTTGTTATTTTTCCCTTAAAAAATTTAATATTAAATGTCGCAAGTGTATTAATCAAATCTAGGTAATGAGGTATAAAATCTTCTCTTTTACAAAAAAGAAAAAATGAAAACAAAAACAAACAAAACCAAACAAACAAACAAAAACCCCAGAAACAAAATCAAACTAAACCCAAAAATAACCCAGCATATTAGACATAAGATAGTTCTAATTTTGTAGGGGGCTTTATTCAGGCAGAAGCATTTTAAGTTATAATACTTGTGGCATACTAGTTGGCACTACTACTAGAAACTACTCAGTGATGTGAAAACTGATTTGCACACATGTCAAAAAGCTTTAATCCTAGAAAATCCAGTAGAGGTTAAGTAAAAGCACTACATGAGCTTAATGCCGACCAAGCCAATGAAACACATTTCCAATTATTTGGTGTTTTATTTTAATCTTCCCTCCCACAGAAACTCAGCAGCCCTTTCCCCAAGGAAGGCTCCATAATTGTTAGTTGTGAAGCTTTGTTTGGGTGGCTTACCCATTAATAGGAAAATAAAAACCCAATCAAAAGTGCACTTCGAGCTGCCAGCATCCTATAAAATGATTTTAAGAAAACACTAATGGAAGAAGATAAAACATTGACATTTTCAGTTGGCAAAGGAGGGGCAAGACAAAGAAAATAAAATTCTGTAAAAAGGAAACAAAAACTCCACACCACTGTAGCAAGATTAGCGCATTTGATTACACACAATAAAGAAATATTCTTGGTAACGCTTTAACAAGAGCTATCACACCTCATTTAAATAGACCTAACCATTCCCTACTTCAAAAGTTAACCTGTATCATGAGGAAAATCTAATCAACCAAGGCAAAATGAAGACATAAATAATTTTAAAGTATACAAACTATCTGGGGTTTTGCCAGGATAAATAATTTATGTTGCCTACACAGGAACCTTTCAAGTCAAAACTGGCAAACAGAACTCTTCCGAAAGAAGTAAATTATATTTTAAAAATGGTAACAGTAAGACACTGAACAACACTGACATAAATATTTCATAGACATTTCTATTAAAGAATTTGCAAATTATATATTCCCATTGTATCAAAAGTGTCCTCAGGACACACTAATCTCGTCTCTGAAAACTCTTTTTTTAACCTTTTGATTCAGAAATGGAAAAAGTAAAGAAAACTTGGACTCTGGTGAATTCCTATTTCTTGGATGTCATTTGTTGTGAATGCTGAGAACTGGTCAGAGAAGAAAGTCAGATAAACATTCCCAGGCATTGCTCTGGGAAGTTTTGGGAAAGTTCAGAGAAAGAATTAAAACAATCTCCAATCTTTGCAGCTGGTGTTTTGAAGGTGTTGTTTACTTGGAAGAAGTGTACAAGAGGATGTTGTTCCTAATTAGCCAATGGTGTGAGGGATATTGATTAAGGACCAACCAGGTCCAGCTTTATCATAACTGTCTGTAAGAAGGATGTGGGTCTAATAAACTCAGCTTTGCCTTCTGAAGACATAGGAGTCTGTGTGTCCCTCCATTCCCCCATCCTTAATACAACAGCCACAATTCATGCTGGAATTACAGGCAGAAAGATAAAATGGATAGCTGAGACCTTATTTCCATTCAGTGGTTTCAATATTCTTTCCCTGTTAATTATCTGCAGTTTCTGGACAAACAAGCTCAATCCTCCAGCATTTCACCCCCCTCTCAGAGAGAGGCCAGCACAGGCAGGGGTTGCACAGCCCCTACACACAGCTGGTGCAGGATAAAATGCTGCTAAACACTCATGAGTAACACATGCATGGATACAGTAACACAGACTAGCAAAATACTAGTAACATATTCAAACACTTGAATAAAGTATATAAGTGCTAGAATATTATATAATTATTCAGAAGTAAGTCCTGCTGCTCTTATAAACTGAAGCTAGAGATTAGAATAAGTTTGTTTATAAAGAATGTTTACCTAAAATTAATATCTCTAGGATAAGACCTGAAATACTGTTGAACTAGTTCAGGGTGAAATCTTAAAAACCATGTTAGAGGGGGTTTTGGGTGGGGCTTTTTTGTTTGTTTGTTGGTTGGTTTTGGCTTTTTATAAATGTGCTCCATCATGGAGCACATTTTTATAAATGTGCCACAATCATGGGCTGTTTCATTGTTTTGTAGCATTTCCAGTGAATGTCTAGTTAAGATTTGGCATCAAGCTTTGAGTTTTAGGAGCACAAGGTTTGTTGCAGTGCAGTATGTTTGGCAGAGAAGTTGGTTTTTCTAAACAGAGATGAGGGTTACAAGTTTCAAATATGCATTTATTTTTAGTATCACAATGTAATACAAGGCACGTTTGTATTGTGACAAGAACACATTACAAAGCAGCAAAACCACTTTAAACAAATTAAAATCAGCAGGAGCTATATATCTTACTTGTTTAATGAACAGTACCAGCAGCACAGGTTCACCACCACTAAAATAAAAAAATATTGAAACAAGATCAGTAAAACGATCTTGCCACTAAAAATACTTCCAGGAAAGTGGGCAACTGAAGAGAAGTACTAACAAAACTCAGAGTTCCTATTCAGATATCATCTGAATTTCTCTACAGGAATTACTGCCACAGCAGCAGGGGAATGTAAACCAAAAACTGTGGAGACATGCTGAAGAACCTAAGAACTATCAAATTTTGTCAACTTTGTCAACTATAATCAAGTTGGCAAAGACACAGAGGGATGGGAAAAAGCAAGCTAGTTTCTGGTAATAAGTATTAGAGCTTTAATTAAAATGTCATTTAGAACCTACAGTATAAAACTGTTCAAACACAGCCATCATACAGTTGCTGGCATTTTTTATTAGTTACATTTCTTGACAGTATTAAGTTGCAAGTAAACTGACATGCCTATTTTCAATACTTTTATGTATTTTATTTCTACATTGGCAAGTGAAATCTTCATAGTTCTAGCTTCCCTCCTTGGAACCAAAATATCATTAATAAGAAAATTCTCCTGAAACCATTTTATTTTCCTTTAAAAACTTCAGGGAAATAAATTACACCGTTAGACTTTCAAAACACATTGATTCCTTCTACAAAGCACAGATTTGCTTGTTGGAATGTTTTAGACCACATGTATCATTTTAAAAGACACCAGAACACTGCAGACATTCACAGAATAGAGTTTTCACTAAATGAGATCAAGATCTCTAAACACACTGATCATTCTTTTGACTTTTATTCTGGCAGACAGCGATTTTTCCCACTCCTCCTTTGTTCTTAAAAACGAAAAACTCCAAAGGAATGGAGATGCAATAGGTGTTAAGAGCAGTATTCTTTCCTCTATTCTAAGATCTGGAGAAACACTTTACTTTTCATTGATATGAGACTACTCTAAGTAGAACCCTGCTGCCTAAGAGTCCTTTAAAAGCCCACAAGAGTTGTGGGACAGCAGCAGAGCTGGCAGCAAACACCCTTGGACAGAGGTGTCAGTTTAGCATCCTCTGTACTGGCACCTCCCTTCACTCCTGGCTTCAGCACAAACTCTGCAGTACCAAGAGCTCAAGTGGAGATGAATGAATCAGTCACTTTACACACAACACTTGTTAATCCTTCTAAAAGGCCTGGAAGATTCAACCTCTGAAAACTACACTAATTTACACACACTGAGAACTGCAAAAATCTGAACATCTATTAAGGTGTAGGACCATGTTATGTTACATTTGACTTTGGCTACATATTTTAATGTCCAAATGAATCAATAATGCAGAGCTGCCCACAACAGCTTGTGGTATGTCTTACTGAAGCTATATCACACAATTACAAATAAGCTGGAGTCGTTTTTACCTTCAGAAGAAGAAACATCGGAGCCCCCTCTGGCAGCTGTACAACTTTAGCATGTTGATTTGTTTCCACAGAAATAGCCTTATCCTGTAGTTCAGAAACAGGGGTGGAGAGAAAAGATGGCTGCAAGCCCACTGTTCAATTAAGTTGTTGCGGTAAAGGTCGTGAAGTAAGAGCAATTATTTTCCTTACCCAGAGCAGAATACATTTTGATAAATACAAGCAGTTTGATTATTTAAGTGACACTGAGGATAATGCTAAATTTTAGTTGTGTAGCAGACATGACTTTGTACTGAAATCAGGTTAACCAGAACAACAAGAGAGCATCAAAAAAATAGGTAATTTATTTGGATAGGTTTTTTTAATTAAACTGAATAATTTTTAATTGCTTTGAAGAATACACCTAGCCTGAAGGCTGCAGGGATAAACTTTGGCTGAGGTCTTCTCAAGATTTTTCTGCATAAGATGTTATTTAGCAGGATGATGTACAATATAGGGACCTCCACTTGTTCTAGTTACATTAGGGTCACTGAAACTGAGAATTTTTCCATTTTTTCTTGAGGAAAACATTTTGCTTTACTACGATTGTTTGAGCCATTACTGAGTTATTATGATGCTTATGTGTCTCTAAGCACTGGGGAAAATAATGGGAAAAACATACAAGTTTAGGGTGCAAGTGACAAAGGTCTCTCAGTGCAAGGTTTGGTCTCCTGCTTCCCCTGGAACAAACTGTTCCTTGTGCTGTCAGTGTTCTGCCTTCTAACATACACATCCAGTTGCTGCATGGGAATGGGAAGTGCTGCTTCCTATGGAAATTAAAGAGCCTCTAACAGCTCCTAACACAAGGCTGCCTCCCATAATCCTCAATGACAATTCCTCACAGGGAGATCTCAACAAGGTCCAAATCTCTGCAGCAGGAATTCCTGCCCAGGTGGGTCTCCACTGGATGTGTGAAGATGGATTTTATCTAGTATGAAGTCTGTGAAAAATACTGTTAAGCCTTGAAAGCTGAGGAGCATCAAAGAATGACTAACATGGTGAGATTCAAGTGATTTATTATATTAAGGATATTTGCATTTCCTGGCCACTCACGAGGAGCGTAGGAGGCAGATACCTCAAACACATCAGGATTTCTCAAAGTTACACATTTGACTCCCAGGATATTCAGTGCCTCCCATAAGATCTGCTGACTCAAACAGAACAGTTTGCCCCAAAGATGGGGATGGTCATCTAGTGTGCAGCAGCACACACATTAACCCTCAGCAAAGTCCTGACTTTTAAATGTAATGGAAAAAATCCTGCTCTGACACAGTTATCTAGAAAAGTTCTAAAACAACTTTCCCCTTTTCATTGGTTGTTGTTTCTGCAGTTTCCCTCCAAGCTCACAGCACAGTTCAGTTTTGTTCACTCAGCACAGCCATCACCATAACCCAGCCTTGGCCCTGACACGGGGCCAGGCACAGTGCAGGGCTGTCACCATGTCATGGTTACTGTACCAAGAGGAGCTTCACCTTCCCTTCCAGCTCCCCCACATGTTATGTTGCTCATAATAAATATATTTCACTTCTACATTTATCTCCAGCATTTCCCACCCATTCCCACCCTTCATATCCATGTGTCTCTACACTAAAGAGGGGGATGGTTTGGATTTGTTTCTCCCACCAGCATTACTCCAGCTGTCTCAGGTACACTGAAACTTGACTAATTCACACTAATTTTAGCACAGATAAACAACATTGGCTCTGTCATGCTATTTTCAAGTATAGTCCTTTTTTAAATGAACTGAATACAGCAGCTCCTCTTCAACAAGCATCAACATGCATCATTAGAATACTCAGATTTTTATTTTTTTCTTTTAGGGAACTCAAGTATCTACACATTAACAGCTTCACATAAAACAAAACTGACCAGCTTTTGTTATTTCTCCTTTGCATATCTATGCAAACCACTAGACAAAATTCCTGTGACAAATAGCAGAAGATTGCAAATATGTTTAATATTCTTTGTAATATAGTTCAGTTCCTATAACATCATTTAGATTGCCCTACGGAGCTTCTGTACTTTGTACTTTATAACATTTAATCTCTCTCCTGTGAAATCTCGAAGAACAACCTATTCCATAAGTCAACCCAACAGAAAGTTATTGACAATGATTTCATGAAGAGCTTTGTCCCAAAGGGCATTGGTAGGTAATTTGCAAACCTAATGTACATCTAGTCAGCAGAGGGTTTTCAATGCTAACTTACATTCCTACAATGTAGCACAGTGATACAGCCCCCCTGAAGCTGAACAAGAGATCTTTGAATATGTTTTTCATCAATACAAATTACAACAGTTTACATCAAATTTTAAGATTCAAAAAATAACCTTAAAAGAACAACTACTTACTTTTTTCACATTCTGCACAAGACTTTGGTAAATAGGTTTTTCTTTATTAATAGGTTGGGGGCTGTTTATTTCAACAATAAATTCAAAAACATTAACACAGACATAATATTCATTCTAAAAATACAGGATTTTTTTTTCTTAAAGCCAATAAGCATATAAAAATTTTGTACTTGTTTTACCTAGATATCATAAGCCAAAGAAAAACTACAGCAATTTAAGACACAAGAAGCTGTACCTGAAAGAGAGATTATTACTGTAGTCCAAATGTTTCAAAGCTAGTTTCCAGATGTAACCAACCTTTTAAATTTAACTAGGAGTACAGCTCAAATGAGAATTACTGCTACACAAGTGTGGGTGGAAGCATCTATAAATACTCAGAACTTCACATGTTAAAAAGTATCTACTATGCTCTCCAACAATAGTTTAGAAATAAGGTAACAAGTTTGCATATTTCTTGTGATTTTGTCATATTGTGGAGATTGTATCACTAACTTTCATTTTACAGCTGGTGTGAGAGCATGCTTTTGCAACTGGAAATGAAAATAATAGCTAAAACCCTAGGAGCAGATTAAAAACTAACTTTCTCCTCCGTGGACGTTGACTTGAAACTATGAATTAATGACAGAATTATCAAGGAGCAGATATGAACATACTGACACTTGCAAACATTGCCTGGCATTTACACAGGACCCAATTAAGTTATTTTTAACTAGAGAAGTAAATGTAATATTTAGTTGTTGAAAACTACACACCACTGCCTTCCCCTGTTTTGCTCTAAAAGCTGATGAACACAGCAAGCAATAATGCATAACTGTGGTATTCTATCAGGTAGGGGCAGCCTCTGGTTACATTCCCATAGTGCAAACCTACTTGATTGGCACGTTGGTGCAGTGGTACCATGAGAAATCCCAGTTAAACTCAGCCCAGGGAAATAGCTGTGTATCCCAGCAGAGCATCTCACCAGCCCTGCTGAGCAGCTCTGCCACCCAGCTGGCTCAATTGCTCTGGGCAGCACAGCCCTGAACATGCACATAAACCCAAAGGTCCAGCACAGGTCCCAGAGAGCTCAGCTCCTTGACACCAGTGCAACACAAACATTTCAACAATGCAGCCTCGGGTTCAGCATTTCTCACTGCAGCAGCAGTACAACACTGTGGGATTCACATCCTCTGAACCTGAGAGAAGCAGGGAGAGAAGGAGAGAAAAGAATGATCAAAACAAATCTTATCTCATTTGCTGCTCCTGTGTTGTGCCAAAGTAGAATGCAATATGGAGATTGTTTACCCAAAGTGATGGTGTTTTGTTTCCCTGGCCTATCATGGCCAAGCACGTGTGTATTCTGTCAGTCAGCAAACAGTCACGAGATTCTGGGCAGTTGAGTTGGGTGCTTGTGCAGATTCAGTTTAGATGCAATGTAGTATAATCTAGAATAATATAGTATAATAAAGTAATTAATTAGCCCTCTGATATCAATGGAGTCAGATCCATCACTTTCTCCCCCAGGGGTTGCCCTGATTTACTATACAACACACCTACAGGAAGAGTTACTTCACCTAAAAATATTTCCCTGCATTTACTTCACTGCCACTGCAGACTTACAGAATGAAGAATTTCAAAATTCAAAGTTAATGCAAATATTTGGGGTTTGGCTTACTTGAAAATTCTAGTAGCACTGTAGGCTACTATCTACTAGCAAAAATTTAAAGACACTAGTGACAGTTTTGGCCAACTTTTTCAAGAGTATTTAAATCTATTTAAGCACATAATTTTGAATAATTTCTAAAAGAAACAAGGAATGTCAGCAGGTGAATATCAACTTTTTGATAACCCAGACTCTATACTGAGATACCCAAGAGCAGATTTCTCAAAGAAGAAAAAAGCTCTTCATGTATAAAGGCAGAAGAAAAAAGTAAGCAAAAAATGTTTTGTTCCAACCCATTTGGCATAGCAGACACATGGGTGAAAGCTTTTTGACATCAGTACTAGACCATTCAGTCAGAATGGTCTATGACATTACCTAAATACTTAAAAGTCAAAACCTGCTGGTTGTGAAAAGCTTTTTTTTTCCAAGTCATTCTACAGATGAAAAATTATCATTGGGAAGTTTCCCCAGTGAAGTCCTTACCAATTTCAATACTATTTTCACAAAACATGTTGAAGACTCTTCCAAAATCAGATTAACTTTATTATTTTAGCTTCCTGTTACTCAATGTCTCCTCCATTTGTGTTGCCATCACTAAAACACTTTTACTACTTGAAAAAATATTCATCATTCCCCTTAGTTATGCCTTCCTGTACTTGCAGTTATATCCACTCCCACTGCACAAAGATAATTAGTTTAATTAATCTTCATGATTATTTCTTAAATTTAGTAGCCTTTCTTCCTGTTCTCCAAACTAGTTTGAAATTGATGTCTGAGAGATCAAACATCTGCTTAGCATGTTGTAAGTGCTGTCCCGAATTAAAAACTTGAAAGTATTTAATGTACTATATAGAAAATTATTATTCTGAAATGTAAGCTACAGGTTATTACAAGGATTTCAACAGAATCTCCATTCATACAGGTTCATGATATGTGCAGGCAAAGAGAATATGCAGTTTGTAAGTAAAAGTAGTTGACAATAGAGGTTTTCTGCTAATGTAAGGCTGTTTATATATATCTAAATATATATATTTTCAATATACATGCACATATACACATAAGCACACATAAAGTGCACTGCTGCAAACAAGTCAAAAGAATGATTCAATATTGAAGATTTATTTTAATGGAAAAACTTTGAAGAGAATCCTTGCATAATTCTGTTAAATTCCTACCTGAAAAGCAGAGAAGAAAGATGGAAGAGGGAACCTGGAAACTAGAATACAGGGAGGATTTTCTAGAACCTATGAGGGGCTTTTTTTGGTTGCAGTGTAAGCTTTCTTGGGCTGTGGAATGCTCTCTGCCAAGAAAAAACATCCTTAGAGAGAGAAAAGCATACAGAGCATAAGTGCTATGACTGAAAAAAACCCTTCTGGTATTATCTTAAGCCATATTTCTTTAGCTGAAGATGTCAACACACCTTTGTAACACCTCATGATGGATCTAGCCTGCCAGTCTAATTTGCTACTTCTTCTCTTTTCTTATTCTGCCTAGGGAAAAAAAAATCAACTGATTGCTTTTTCTAATAAAAAAAAAAATATTACACACATCACAGTTCAGGTGTTAAAAACCAAATGGAATGAAATAACTGATTATCTGTGCTGCAGTGATACAGGTAAAGAGTACAGAGGGCCTAAGTAACTGCAACAATTTCAGAATAATTTAAATAAAATCTGGATTTATACTGAGAAACCTTTAGAAGCAAAATACATTTTTCACAGTAGGTAAGAGATTCCAGAAACATAAGTACTACCTTGAGTAATTATTGTTAATTAACTAGCAATGAGGCACTATTTCCAAATGTGACATTTAAAGCACATAATGTGATTGTGAATATTCACAAAGATAATTAAGCTCATCTGCTTCAAGTCCTTGATTTCAGCGCATCTGAAAACACCTCTTAAATTATCATTAGACCTGTAATCAAGTATTTTGTTGCTCAGGAAAATTGCATACCTTTGCTTACCTGCTAATATTGGGATATGTATTCAAATGCCAGGACATGGCTTTTGAGAAGAAACTCTCCTTCAGGCAAACGCTGAGGAGAAACAAACCACTAATTCTGATCGCCTTCTCAGAAGGGACCATTAAAAATTAATTCCTGACACCATCAGATGGAAACAAAACCAAAAATTTCTGTGTTTCCCTAGCTAAACTCAAGATCACAAGACTCATGTGAGCCATACTTGACTGAAAATCTTCATCATCAAGTGAAAGGTACCCCCAATGCACATACTGAGGATACTATTCATGTTAAGTTGCACACTTTCTTCCATCTTCTTTACAGCTAGATCCATTTCTTTACAAAAAGAAAAATGCAACCTAATTCAAGGATGAAATACAATGTAAAAAAGTGAAAATCAGAAAAGGCACTGACTTCATTCTCTTGGAAAAAAAGTTTTAACCATTACTCTTCAGAGGCAGAAGGAGTCTTTGTTCATCAACTCTGATCTTGGTCTTGATCAAGACCTTCTTGGAGAAATAAACTCTGAAAATAGCAAAAAAATGACCCCAAGAATAGAATGTCAGAAGAGTCATGACTTGGTGTTTTCTTCTTTGTTCTTTTAAGAGTAAAGACAGCTTCTTTCCACTAGAAAAGAGATTGATGAATAATGTGCTCCAAGATGGAGAAGAAACATTTACACAACGTTCTAAAGTACAAAAGGTTAAATTTACTCTATTGCTCTCCAATTATTTGACATAGAGGATTTTTAATCAGTCAAAACAACAGTGTGAGTTATTATGTACTCTAAGGATGTCCTACCGGTCTGTATCTCTCAGCCCAGTTTGAATAGCAGTTTTTTTCAACACCAGAAAACTCTTTCTCGATCAAACTTTTATCAAGGATTATGTTTGAAGAGTAAAATAAGGCAAAATCTTTCTAAAAAAAGAAAAATGAAATGTTCTTAAGGTGCATAGTGCCAAGAAACTCCTGACCTTGTCTAAAAGCCAGTTCCTGCTGCTGCTTGGCTGCATTAAGTGTAGATTCACTGTTCTACTTCAAAGTCCATTGCAAGCACAGGAAATGCCAACTGCCAGGAGAACAGAGGGGATGAGACATTCTGTGCCACAGGTCACTAACCCCAGCCAGCACCCTGCTCATACCAGCAGCCAGCTGGACATCACCCAGGGGGGTGTCATCCTCCAGGAAAGTGTTGGTCCATTCTCAGCAGTGAAAGGAGAACACCTGACCCCAAACACAGCAAACACCTCACACAACCAATTCCAGGCTTGCAAAGAACCTCCTCAAGAGATCTAAATCTTACCCACCTTCCCCAAGATCTGTTTTTTTAAACTATAAATAGACTGAGAAAACAAGAAGAAAAAAAAATGTTCTACAGTCTCTGGAGATGAACAACAGAGAGTATTACGAACATGTTGCTGCACTCCCACTAAAGACATGACTTCAGATAAAAGTGATCTTCAACCTAACTAAACAATAAAATCATAGTTGCCATTCTCTTCCAAGTGCTTTCAGAGAAAAGCAACCTACTCAGGATTATCCAAAAGAAGACATACAGGAGAAGAGTAAAACTTACTAGAGATCTTCCTTTCCCTTTCCTTATTCTGTGCAAGAACACTGGAATGCTGTTGAAACACTTTCTTACAGTCATTTAGTAGTGACCTTTGGCAAGTTTCATGAGGAATTATTCTGTTCCTATATAAAGTGGTCAGCAAAATAAAATAGGCTGTGAGAGGTTAGAGTACACTAAACACTGCTACACCAACATTACTATCACCAAGTGTAACAGGTTGGCCCTAAGGCAAGCCAGGTTGCTAAACTGACATTAATTGAAGGCCAGCTGCTCCAGTGCACGTTCTCAAAGCTACTGGACAACCAAGGAATAGAAGGAATAAGTAAAAAGGAAAACTATGCCATTGGTATTTTCTCCTATTATATTTGTAAGCATGACAAAATAATGTCTTCAGACATTTCAGGGGAATAAATATGTAGGTTTCTGATGCTCATCACTGAATTTACAGCAAATTAAGAGGAAAGCAACAGCTTAAAACATGTTTTTCAATTGAATTCATCTGCTCTACAGAGCTGGCATGATGGTATTAGACCATATGCACCATAACACATAGATTATTGTATTTTCTGAAACCATTCTAAAATCCAAATTAAGTATCCTGTGAATTGCAGAGATTTGTACCAAAGAAGCCTAGAAATTAACACATAATACCTATGTATTAGGTAGCCCAAATGAAAAATCAGAAATTCTCAGAAAAAATATCAAATAGTTGAGCAAAGTCAGACCAAACAGCAAGATTCATACCAACAGAGACTTTGTTTGACATTTTAGTCATCTGTATCAATCAATCTTTTTTAGCTACTTCCCACTATTTACAAGAGACATGGGCTTACCAAATGCTGAGTAACACAGCAAGATGACAAGGAGAGAAAAGAGAGAAGATAGGAAAATGAGAAGAGAACCACTATTTTTTATTCTGAAGACAGGCAACTTTTACATTACAATGCTCACCAAAAAAAAAGCAATTTGTAAGTAAGTGTATACATTCAGATATTTAAAATCATTAGTTATCGAGGACTCTATCCTTCCCAAGAGCAAAGTGTGTCTATCATGCCATCAATTCTCATCCTTTAACATAGCACGTTCTTTATTGTGCAGAAAGATTCTGGAACAATTACACCTGAAGCTAATCACAAGTTTTCCATAAACCATTGACTCTAAGGAATATGCTCATAGAGATCACATTCTCAGCCAGCTAAAAGTTATGAGAGTGACTACAAAATAGCTACAAAATAGCAATTGTACATTCATGCTGGGCAGACAGTGCAAGAGTGTAACTTCCCACACACACCGAAACAAAGCGAAGAATTCCCATGTAGTTTGCAGTTAACCTTTAAGTGTTTTGTGACTAATCACTGCACTATGGCTAACCCTGTGGATGTTCTTCAAATGGCAAGTTCCTGGAAAACGCAGAAGTGAAAAGTTACAATTTCCTTACACATCAGCTAGTGATTCAGTTTGTTCTAAAATATGAAAAATCAGAATTATTTTAGCCTAAGACAAAGCTAAGTATAGCGAAGATACTTAAATCCCCACCTCTGCTGAACATTACATATCCACAGAAATGTACTTCAGATACATCAGCTACTCCACACACAGCAGTGGGTGTGTTTGGGATGATATGGTTCAAGCAGAGCAGTTTGATGCACATAATCAAGTAATTAAAGAGAAACATACATTTAATGACAGGTAGCTATTAAGAATTACTTTTAAACCACTAAATTCCCTACTGCTGCCCCTATGTGGGAGAAAAACATGGCATAAATGTGGCAGCTTCTCATCAGCTTCAGAATGCAGTCTAGTGTGTGTAGTAGTGTGTTAAGAATAGCACATGGTGCTCACATCACCTAAAAGCACAAACCCACTAGTGGTTCCTAGCAGACAGTACTCGTGCCCAGAAAACACTTCAGCAATCAAGATCTTACCAGCAGTCAAAGGAGAACTTCAAATGTACTGCAGCTCTCCAGGAGATAATTAGCTAAATTACTATAGCCATTTATTAAATAATCTGGTTTCCCCTTCATCTCTATGAATCATATTCATTAGCATCAATCACTTCTTCAAGTCACAAACATTTATGCTCTATTAAAAGCAGGGATTCCTCATAAGTGCTAGACACCTCAGTTTCAGACTAACAGACTTGGGAGGCAAATTGCTTCAAGTATCCTCAGTTCCTACAGGTAAGGAAGGACTGGCTACTTTCACAAGCATATCCCACAGACACCTGCATCCCACAGATTTGGAGCATCCACTATTGGTGTAAGAAGCACTGTTCTATTCACAACACAAGTCTTAGCAACTGCTTTCCCAGTCTCTGAAACACTGTGTGTCAACTCCTGCTGGCCTGGGACTTATTTCTGAAAACAAGAGAGAGAAAACCACCATAGACAAACTCCTTTTAGTTTTATGGATTTTTATCTTAAGCTTCAGTCAAACAGTAGCTATTAAAATTCAAATCATAGCTGTTTGTACTGTACCTCAACACTATCATACTTTTTAATATAAAAGTGCCAATCAGCTAAGGCTACTCATGTGCTTTACAGCTTTATATTGATTTATGTACATATATAAAATCAGATACCATCAGACACCATCTTCTTCACACAGTCAATAAAACAAAGTACAAACAAAGCAGCAAATAAACCTGTCTCCTTCTTGCACATCATCCACGGGGAGCACCTGGCACAGCAGGGACAACAGCTATGGACAAGTTCTGGTGACCCAACCATCAGATGAGTGGTGGCTGTTCATCAGCACAGCAGAGCTGGACACTGCCAGCTGTGCACCCACTGACAGGGTATTTGTGCAATGGCACAGAGTAACCCATCACTGCAGCAGGTCTAAAACTTAAAGTAATGGTAGACAGTTGTACTTAGAGACTAATTTCTATTGAGAAGAAATTACCTAATCCAAATTCACAAGTAATTTCTGTCCATCCCCAATGTTAACTAGGTGATTTTCTTATTTTAAGAAGTAGGTTTTGGAGTCTTACTAACCACCCTGATTTGGAGTAATATCTGAGGCAGTACAGTCAGTGATTTAAAACAGTTATCTGAAAACCTGAGCTATAATGAACCTTGCATTTATCAGTCAGCCCGGGCTAGTTTCATTTTCTTTACGACTTCATTCTTTCAACTAAAAAATAAACCATTTATTATTCCCAAGGCTATTGAGAATGTTAATAACTGGGGAAAAAAAAAAACAAACACAAACAAAGATAAAAACCAAAAAAATCAAAATATTAAAGATCCTCTTCTCTGGAAAATACAGATGCAATCCTAATCCCTCTGATGTCAGTGACATAACCCAGTATTAAACATGAAAACTAGTTATTTAATTATGGAAATAAACTATTAATTATGTCAAGCAGCTACGTGTTTTGCTAGCAATGAGGACATTTTAACTAGCACCATTTCAGTACCAGCAAGCAGAGTAAGATTGAACTACCTAATTAATTTTAATTTCTTCTGCATTGTTAGCATAGTACTAGCTTTAACATGTTTATATGACTATGTCAGCCCTAACCACCTGCACCCCTAACTCCCATCCTTTCCATAGAAAACCAGCTCTCCCTCAGTAGATAAAAATACAAAATTCCATGCACTAGTCACAATGTTCAGAATGAGAACAATTCTTTTAAAGAGTAAATTATCATTTGGAAAGAGGCAAGGAGACCAGAGAAAAGGACAGATTCCTAGTTCTGACTTCAGGAAGCAAGGTGTTACACAGCTGGCACAGGCACAACACACAAGCACATGAAGTCTTCACTATCATGCCCAGTGTTCTTAATCCACCAACCAACAGAAACATCTGAGAAAGGCAGAAGTTTTTATAACATTTTCAGGTATGTCCTAGAAGAAAAACAACAGTTTTATTTAAAAGAATATAAAATAAAGCCTCCACAAGCACAGTGAAGGTAAATGTCAGCCTTAACAATCTAACCAGCCTGTCACCCAGCACACAGGAGCTGGAAGACAAACCAAACAAAATTCCACACCAGCTTTTTCTTTGAAGAGACATAATTACTGCAATGAAACATGATATGTATGATAAAGGAATGTATCATTAGTTCCATAGTAATGAAGCAAGTTCTTTGATGAACAAGGGGTTTTCTAATGTTTCTTTCTCCTGTAATTTAAAGGGAATTTATAACTAACAGTTGTTTTTATAGAACAAATATATAGCAAAGGCATCAATTAAATTCTTTCTATGAGGCTTCATCCAAAGATCAAGTGTTAGCAATCCTTGGTACATTCACTGGTATTATGACCTTGAAGATGCAGCTATATGACACATGCTAAAAATAAAACCTGCTTTAAAAAGAGCAAGTGAAAATAATAGAAACTTCAGGAAAACTCTTTCTAGCCCAGATGCCAGATAAATCCTACACAAGTAATCTCTCTATAGAACCTGAAAAAGTAGAGCAAAATTTCTCAAAAAGTTGTTTCCTTGACAACATTGACAAACCAAGAAGGGTAAGGAATCAAAGTCATAAGATGCCTTGTGGTTTGTTAGCAGATTTTTTTAAATATATAGCAGTATGCAAGATGCAGCTGTAAAGCCAAATTTCTAGAAAAGAAGCAAAGTTAGATTGGTTTTATTTATATTTTCAAACAGCAAAAATATTCAGAATTTCTTAACTGTTACAAAAAAATTATACTCCCATAATGTATTATAGCCACTTAAGAACTTAAAACTACTTTAGCTCATTTTTTTCCCCAGTACCAAAATCTTGACTGTTTCACCAGCAATCTCACTGACACAGCCAGAATGGGGACAAACCATCATTCATCTGTCCCATCTCAGCTGACATTCTGCCTTTGGCCTGCCCAGCAGCTGCCCACACAGGTGCTGGGTGTAACTGGAGAGCTCCCCTTGGGCATTCCCAGTTCAGCTGCATTAGAGGCACTGCCCCACTGCCATCCCTGGCCCTGACTCTGCCCTGGCAGGAGCACAAAGATGCTTTCTCCTCTGCTGCTTCAGAGACACAGGAAACAACTGGAAGAGCTCCCAGCAGAAAGGAAATGCAGAGCCCACCCATTCGGGACGGATGGGCTGCTAGGAAAAAAGTCAGACAAACATTTTAAATTCCTCGTACTTCTGCAAATAATGATACAAGTAACCAAAACCCTTTCTAGCTAACATTTCATAACTCTCTTCCATATCACTGTTAAGGATATTTAGAAGTCAGTCTCCATAATTTTGGATTTCTACAGAAAAAAAGGTTTGTGAAATAATACTGTCACTCCATGCTATCCTGTGCACCTCACCTGTGGCCACTTTGCACCTGTTGATCAGTGTCAACCAAATTTCACAGAAGGCCTCAGTGTTTTTCCCTCAAGGCTTAATCATGCTAAGCAGCTGAATAAAAGACACTGCAGAAGCTCCAGAGAAAGAAATTGAAGATGATTTGTAGTCAGACTCAAAATACAGACAGGCTTCAGTAACTTCCCCGCTCTTGGAAGAACTTTTATTTTCAAAATTTTTCTTTAAATAATTCCCAATTTATTTTTGCAGGGGTGAGGGGGAACACAGGCAAACTAGCTACGCTGTGAAATATCCATCCCACTCTTCTCCCCCACTGCCACATCCTCTCACACAGCCATAAAGCAGTCAAAAAATGTTTCACAAGAACACTGGGGGTATCACTCCTGCATTCTTTAAGGAAATCCTAAGTCAGGAGTCATTTCCAAGCGGAAAAAAACTCATGACATCACAAAGCTAAAAACCTCACCCAGAAGCTGAGGTTCACTGCATTTTTGCCCTCCCCCTTTTCCTCAAATGTCAGTCTTCATACAAGTGTTAAGATAAATTCTAATCCAAAGCAGTACTGAATTTAGCTCCTGTTAGTGCAGAAGGAAAGAAACAATGGCTTATCAAACCCTACAGAGATGAGGATGGTGCTATTTATACTCAAAGAAACATACTCCTTTGAAAAAATCCTTTGAGGCCTAAGAGTGTGTCAAACACTCAGAACATAATAAAACTATACAAGTCATCTCCAGCTGTGGATTCTGAAAAAGTGAACAAAGGCATTACAAGGATTTCTGTTTCCTTGACAACTGCATCACTGGAAACAAGGAAATAATTAAAAAAATATATCTCTCTAACAGCACTCTCTAAACATTATCAAGGTACTAAAATACCAAATATGAAACAACTCTTACCCACACAAACTTTTGGGATGAAGAGACCAAAATTCACCACTTTGATGAACTGTTCTTTGCTGATACATGTCACCAGCTTTTGCAGAACAATTGTGAGAGCTATCCATTACATCCTGACCTGGATTATCGTCTACCCATGGCACAGCCAGAAGCTTTCCCTGATGGCCAAGTCCATTCCTTCCTGCATGATGTTCCTTTTCTTACAAAAATAAGCATGATGGAGGATACTTCTCATTGAAGTGTATGAAATAATTTTGTTACAAGATGATCAAGGTATACAAAAAAGGCTGGTATTACCATGCATGTGCCTATCATGTAAGTGTACTGCCATCTTAATAGCAACCTTAAAGTCACTGGAAAAAACATGCACAGTTCTAAATGAGAAGAGAAGAGAAGAGAAGAGAAGAGAAGAGAAGAGAAGAGAAGAGAAGAGAAGAGAAGAGAAGAGAAGAGAAGAGAAGAGAAGAGAAGAGAAGAGAAGAGAAGAGAAGAGAAAAGGCTAGATCTTCATAAAGAGAGTTTTGCTTCAGTATTTCTGCTAATATTTAGAAGCCTTTTCAACAAGAAAACAATGGGTGTTTTCCCACATCTAGGTAAGCAGCACACAATATCCAGAATATTAGCATTTCCTTGCCACTTCCAAGATAACAGGGAGAACTACTTGTTATTTTTAACATACAGTATTAAAAATGTATCAACAGAGGTCTTCAAAACATTTCAAATAAAGAACATATGTATCAAACAGGATGACTTCCTAATTTGTCACCTACAGTTAAAGGAATGTTGCCACAATTAGATTTTAAAAATCAATCTAAGAGTTGCCCTACTTGAGGTACTAGCAGCATGATAGCTAATTGTGCTTAGTGAAGAGTTTGAATCCAGCCAAGCTGTGATAGGGCTACAGCCCTCTGAAAGCCATGCCTGAGTGTACAGGAAATATGCTGGCAGCTTAAATTTAATAAACAGACACATCTGTGACAGAACAACAAGAAACACTACCTATTCCAAGTGAATTGTGTACAGAATGGTTGAAAGCAAAAATACTAGATTTTGTTACTCTGAGACAGGGTAACGGACAATATCTAGGAAATTTGTGTTGCACTATCTGTGCCACACAGTTTATGGATTGAGGCTATCATCTTCTATCATTCAGCCCAATACAACAGGATCAAGAATAACAAAATTCCTGGAATATACTACTGTGCTATCTTTCTCCTAACAGACACAAAATCACAAAATAATAAAATACTTTGAAAGTATAATTGAAAATTGTATTTCTTGCGGCATTTGACACACTCCAGGAACCAAAATCTGTACATTAAATCTAATGGGTATGAGTAACATACCACTCTAAATCTAATGATCACAAAAGAGTCTCAGAAGATTGGAGAAGTATCTGGAAGAAATCTCTTTGGGTAGCAAGTTACAAAGATTAACTACTTAGGAGCTCAGAAATCCCAACTTGAAAATAAGCACAGACCAGAAGAGGACTTAAAGGGACCACAAACCTTTGACTTGTTCTTCTTTACTCATCCACTCAGAGACTGACCCCTGGTCTGAACCAGGATGGTTGTTCTGTTCTTAATCATGGGAAGTCAGCAATGCCCCTGTTCAAGAGGCTTACATTATTAAACTCATTTAAAAAACTTTTACTTTACTTGTATTGATAGAGCTGTGACTAAATGACTATGCAGCTAGGCCTGTAGGGAACAAAATATATAAGAAAAACTTGCAACAATGTATTAGAATACAAAGTGCTATTAATATACATTTTGCATACTCAAGAATTGCAGCACTTTCGTTCCTTGATCTTGTTTAACAATGGAGTGAAAGTGCTGAAAATTAAGAAATCCTCTGCAACGAACATAACACCTGCTGTGATGCTTTAAATAAAATATGAGAAACACAAAATTAACAGCTAGCAAATGATTATATAAAGATGTTACCTTGAGTTAATTTTAAGGTAAACTAGGAAATACAGAACAAAGGCATAGGATGCTGAAGTTATGAACAATTGTTAAAAAGCTAAGTCCAGCATCAGTAACTAGTGAAAATGTTAACATCTGTGTGGCTCTGTGTAATGACAAGATCTTCCAAATAAAAGACACTGACAATGTGAATTCAGCATTGTGGTTTCTGCAATTGATAAAGACACAACTTTTTAATGTTCTCTGCTACCAAAGACAAAAAAAGCTGTATTCAATGGTAATCTGTGATTCTGGATTCTGTATTTGGGGTTCTAAACTAGAAATACCTAAACAAGGTCTCATGCTCAGAAAGCATTGAATATCCACATTATGGGAACCAGGCACCTTTAACAGTGATAACTCTCAAAATTTATGCCAAAAAAAGAAAGACAGTAGATGAGATATTAAAATAATTAACACTATTTTGGTGTTTAAGTAGGAAAATCCAAAAATGGCAGTAGATGCCTAAAATACATTTACAGCAGCTATTCAAACAGAAAGTAGAGAAGGGTTATTCAAATAAAAGAAATTTAACCAGTTCAGACAACATTTCACAGTTCTTAAAATACATACCTAGGCTAAAAACATAAGCTACTCACAATAGTGTTACAGTGTAACCATGAAGAGCAGCACTGCCACAGTAAGAGTTCCCCATTCCCTACAAATTCAAAATCTAGCATTACATATTCTTCTATTAATGCTCCAGATTTGAAGAACCATGGATAATTTGCAATACCTATCACTTCCCAGATGGGGTTCTATCTTATTTTCAGGTCTCTCTGAAAACTCAGGGGTTTTCTTATAGATTTAGCAACACATGCATAAACCTGCAACTTGGGCCTTTCAACATACAACATAGAGGCAAATATTAAAATCTTTGAGTCCTCATCCAGAGGCAGTTTAGTTCCCATCCCTTTCTAACACGCTGAGGTGCCCCATCTGCTGGCATGAGCGTTACTCTAAAGAATTCTGCCCCAAACTGAAAACTGATACTTTTTCCAACTTCACCACCTGATAACTGTTTGAGGTGTTTTAAATGCAGCAATACAAAAGAAATCAGATCCAATACTTCTAAAGAAAACCATAAAATGCACAGAAACACGGTTCATTCATTCCTAACTATGCAAGTTATGCTTCCGATGATCTTCCAGCTCTAGGTTATTCTTCAGACAACAGAAACTGAAAACATCAACTCATTTATTGTAAACACTTTAGCACAACTCACATTGATTCATAAAGGTGTTAAAGTGCATATTTCAACCAGAGAGAACATAAATGGAAGACTATACTTTTCTCCTGATCTAAACAGGATACATACACATACTTAAAAAGTAAAAAAACCACATAATCAGTTCCATAGACACATTTTAGACATTCATCTGTGTGATATGAATGACTTAGTCATCATAATTTAGACAGAAATAAAAAAAAATTATGATTACTAAGGTAAGTAAAGTAAGTGTTTCTTCCTTCTCCATGCCAAGTTAAAAAAAAAAAAGAAAATCCTTTCCCACAAAGGAAAATTCTTAGTTTGTGATGAAAGAGGAAGTTATTAAGAGGAAATTATAAGAACAGACAAAATATACAAATTGAGTAAGAGCTCTGGTTCAAGCACCACTTAAGCTACCACAGTCATCTCAACTTTGAACACTCTGCTCTGAGAATCCCCACTAAATACTGGACTCTTCAAAATACAAATGTCTTAATGCATAGGCTGGGTGTAAGGACTGAATCCAAGACATTTACTCTTAAAAACAGTCACAGTTACTCCTGTGACTAACTGAAAGTACAGAGTTTCTAGGGTCTGAATTGCCTCTTCTCTCTGATCATGTAGAGATTTTAGGCTTTTAAGTGTGCTTTGAGTTTTACCCAAATCAGATGTTGAAAGTAAATCATGCAAACATCCTGAGTGTCTGCATATTCCCATTAGAGGGAAAGAGGACACACATCCACTGCCTGGATTTAAATGAGCAAGCCCAAGCAGGTGTTTTTTGGGGGAAAAAAAATATACAATCTGGGTGAAGTTAAAAGGATGAGGAAAAAGAAGAGTTGACCTGCATTTTCAATCAGTTGTTTTTGCCTATACCAGAAAATTGACAACTTCAGGCAACAGCCGACAGCCAAAATCAACTCCCAGAAGGTAAAGCAGAGCTGCCACCGTCACCAGGGATTTATGCGCTCGTGATCCCAGAAAGGGAGGGAGTTTGGGAGCCTAACACCAAGTGAATCCTCGAATCCTCGGTGTCACCGCGCCCTCTGCTGCCCAGGACAGCCAGCGTGTAAGGGCGCGACAGCGACGCTGTTCCCTGAGAAACAGCATCCACAGCATCCACAGCATCCACAGCATCCACAGCTGCTGCTCCCTGCGAGCTGCCCTCCAGAACACAACTGTGCTTTCACAGACTTCCTAAGAGTTACGTTATTCCATCATTAATTTTTTAGATCTGCATGCTCTGAAGTGTTGCCAACACTAGTATACTTTATTTATATTGAATTTCCAAGGTTTGGGGGACCTAAAATAGTCAGATTTCTTCAAAAACTGGCTTTACTGTTAATGACTGATTCCAAGCAGGCATGGTAACAATGATTCAGAAAAATAATTTTTCTTTACGCTCAGAAGACAAACCAGACTGGCCATTATTTCAACTTTTTAATAATTTTATATTGCAGTAATAACTCAGATTTTAGATTTTTATACCAAATTCAACACATCCCTAACTTCAATTGTCAATAAAAATGAGGCTCTGGAATAGTCAACAAACATAAAGCAGATGATGTGACAGTTTCAGACAAAAGGTCAAATTCAGACATCCAGAGGTCAGTATTGTACAATATAAATTTACATTGCTACTTAAGAGAAACATCCATCGGCACTTTTTGCATATCTTAGCCTTTTCCTTCTAAGTCTGTTCTTCAAGCAAAAGCCAAGATATAACAAATATACTAAAGATTACCTGAAAGGAGAAATAAAGGTACTTTTCCCTCTACATTTAATGTTTAAGAAAAAGAGGTTTCAAAATCTCGTAAAGAAGATGAAGGAGCTATGTTGGTATTCTGGTACAAGGGATGTTCTTCTTAAGATTTACTAAAGTCCTAAATTTTAGAAGCAGGAAAATAATTGTGCCTGCCACGGTAAATGCATGTTAGATGCAATAAAGCATGTCTCCCACCAGAAAGGACACTTTTTGTGCACTCCCATCAAAGGTATGCTCCTATGCAAAGCCACTTCAGGAGACTATTATTTGAACCCAGAGGCACAATCAGCCCTATATCTGGGAAAGCATATACCCATTACCCATTTTAAAAACAAGAGCCTCATTGGACTGACTAAATTACCAAAGGACTGAAGACAAATTCATTAAAGCTAGGAGGAAAACTCACTCTGAGTATTGAGCAATTAACCCTTGAAAGAAATAAAAGTGGGAAGACCCCTTAGATCATGACTAGACAGTTCTGAGATGCAAAATCCACCCGATCTGATCTACCTCCTCCAGCAGATGTCACACAGGCTTGTCAGAAGAATTAAAAATATTATTCCAGTGTTGGCAGTTAGTTGCTTAATGACTCATGGCAGAATCTGTGTGCATACCCTAGTGCTCATGGCCATTGTGATAAAACACTGATAGAAATCATGAGAAATGACCTAGCAGAAATCTAACTTCTTAAGGTCTAAAACACTGACATGACTAAAATAAAAAAAAACCTAAAAATAATTTTTAAAAAATTTAAAAAATAAAAAACCCCACCAAATTCCAAGCTAATGGAACTAACTGTGGGTAGAGTGAAGGATTAGGCTGCAAGTTTATAATAATCTTATAAAGCATCTCCTCAAATTCTGAGTACTACAGAATTTGAGTAGTAGCACTACTCAGAATTTAGTAGTACTACTACTAACAGTTTGAACTGTTAAATACACACAAGCAAGGATGTTATTTCCAGAAGAGCATTGTTTAATACAACATGATGATTGAGCCACAAAGCATCTTCCTTTACATTACCTTGACTGTTTTGTCCATAGAAGCTGAGAGGAGCATGTGACTTTGTTCCAGTACAGGACACCATTGGATTTCATTAACAGGGCCGCTGTGTTTAGACATGTAAAATATTAAGCTTTTGGGAACTTCAGTTACTTTATATTTAGATCCCAAATATGGCTTAATAAGTTCAGAGATCTTTCTCAAAGCCTGCTCTCCTGATCCACCTAACTTAACATCACAGTCTGAGCTACCTCTCTGGTCAGATTCTTCTTTTTCAGGCTTACTGGAATTTTCCTGACGCAATCGTTTAGGGATATATGGTCTAATTCCTTTTAGGGTAGGAGTGCTGTCTTTATGTGCTCTCTTCTGGGAAACGCCATTTCCAGAATTTGTTGAAGAGCTTGAAGCCTGTTCATAGTTTCTGTAAGCCACAGATATTGCAGCATGGCCAGAGTAAACCCTCTGACAATAGGAAGGTGCCAAGTCAGTGTTGCTATTCCGTGCATAATGCTCAGGGGGATCTTCACAAACCCTGCTCCAGCCAGATCTGCCAGTGCTCCCAGCAGGGTGCATTTCATGTGCAGATTTTGTACTACCAGGTGCAAAGTGCTGAACACAACTCACAGAAGAACTCAGCTGGTTTGTTTGTCTGCCAGAAGCATCAGGGGCTTCAGTCTTTTCAGCTTCTGTCTCGGAGTCTGAATCTTCATAAGCAACCAAACTCATTATGGCTAGACACAGCAGACTCCAGAGATCTCAGTGCTGCAATCCTCCAAAATTATGATCTAAAATAAAGAATTGATCATTCAGAGCACAATTAATTACAGAGTCTACAATCTGAGTAACTTAGGGATATAAATATCCCTTTCTTAAAAAAAAGAATTTCAAAACTCTTATTTCTGTTTATTAATGGAATTTATTCCTCTATTACAACACACTGTACATTCTATTAAGCCCCACAATTTGCCTCCAAGCCCTTTGCATACATTTTTAATGCACTGCAGAGGTGTACATGCATACCACAAAACAATGACAATGAGGATGAAAAGAAAAACAACCTTACAATATAAATACAGCAAATTGCTTTGCCTTACTTCCAGCATTACATCCACACACACACACACAGAAGAAATTAATTAATTATGTAGTGGTTTTGTATGTACATTTATAAGAATACAACTACAACTGTTTTGGAATCAGTCTAACAGTATCTGTTTCTTAATATTACAGATGACTTGAAAGAAGTTGTGGAGAGGTTCAACTGGCAGTTAAAGTGTAAACACATTTTTGACCCCTTCAGCAGCCTTGCAGTACAAGGAAATTTTCCAACTATATGCACAGAGCATGTTCCACATATGGAACATGTGTTTTACAGATCAGATATGCCAGAAGCTACACTGAATTCACTATTTGCATTTACTTACAGAAAAATGAGAGCATAGATCCCTCAACTGTGAAATGAGTTTTTTTCAATGTGTCTAAGAGAAAGACTGTCAAGACTGCATATGTAACATGTAGAATAACTCACCCTCATAATAATCCCACCAAGATTTTTCCCACAATTTGTATGGAGTATGTGGAGTATAGAGTTAACTACATTCAAACAACCAACGTGTCTGCAAAGTAATATTTCAACTTCTGCTGTTTATAGGCAAGAAGTACTGGTATGACTGATTAAATGTGACATTTTATTACTGCTTTGTTTCCTTGCCAAGCTGTTAGCACTCATTACACTGAAGAGATTTAACCCACAACACTTTCAGACAGGCTGCTGAAATTCTTGGTTCAGGTCAGCAAAGAAACTGCCCTCAAAAGCATCTTGATGGCAACAGGGAACACATGAAAGTCATCAGTTATCTCCATGAGCATTTGCAGAATTGACAGCACAAAAGCAGGGACACCACAAATACTTCTGGAGGAGTAGGAATCTGGAACCTGCAAAGATTATTCATTTAACTTCAGAATTATATCTAGTTGAATTAAAACAACTGTGTTTCACATAACCTACAGAGGTGCTACATGACTCTAGATTCTGACATCAAATTTCTAAGCACAGATGCAGAGGATGGGCACTTATTAATATACACACATTCATCATCGCAGATCCTTCCCAAGATAAGTGATAAGACTTTTAACTGGAACAAGGTGACCAACATTTCAGCACACAAAAGCAACAAGATCTCCCTCTAGAGGACATTTTGTCAGTATGTGAAGTTTAAGACAGCTATAAGTGACAGCAAAGAAGAGCAAGGGAAAAAATCTTTTTTTAATAATACAGCTTCATTTATTACAATATTTCATTTAAACAATGTCAAGGGGAAAAAAAGTAGTGTTTCATGAAAACTTAACTAACAATTCAATTTAAAACCAGTAAACTGAAGTTCCTAGCAGTAAATTGAAACATCAAAAAATAGGAGCTTTGAAGGGCTTCACTTCAGTAATTGTATCAAGTGGTTACTGTTTGTACTGCAGTGCTAAACACATTTCCCAGCTAAATGCATCATGTCCAAAGAACAAATATAGTAAGAAACTGACCTCTGGCTAAAAGCTACAAACTAAGATACACAAGTGGATTGGGTTAGACTTACAGAGCTACTTTAGTTTGTTTTAACACAAAACAACCCCAAGCTGAGATTCAGAAGTGTTAGATAGTGCCTTGCAAACGCAAGGTTAAAAATGTTTCTCATGAGATACTGGAAAGAAACTGTCCCATTAGATTTGGTCAGCATAAATCCATTCCATCACCCATAAACCTCAGTATTTTTGTAACAACAAAGCATCTCTCTGTCTAAACACTTCCCATCAACTTCTGTTTTTAAAGAAACACCACCCAGAACCACTGCCCTAACCAAAGAAAAATGGGGGGTCAGGGGGAACCACTTGACTGGAACTATCCTGTAACTAGACTGTGAATTTATTCAGGATGTGATGTGCAATGTATTGAGCTAAAAGAAAAGTTTGCAGTATTTTGGTTTTCCTCGGCTTCCACAAGACTGATTTATCTGAAGGCACTGAAGAAGAGTGTCCAGCTCGCGGGGCACAGCAATGCCAGCAGAGCTGGGACAAGGCACAGAGCCCCGCGGGTCGCTCCGGGCGGGGCCGGGGTGGTCGGACGGGGGCACAGCCCTCCCCGGGCCCCTCCACAGCCCCGAGGGGCAAAGAACGAGCTACTGGAGAGGGTTCGGTGGAGGCCACAAAGCTGGTGAGGGGTCTGGAGCATCTCTCCTATGAGAGACCGTGGGAGACGCGTTTAGCCTGGAGAACAGAGGGGATCGCATCAATTCACACAAATGTCCCAAAGGCAGGTGCCCAGAGGATGGTGCCAGGCTCTGTTCCGTGGTGCCCAGTCACAGGACGAGGAACAATGGCCAGAAACTAAAACACAAGAGTTCCACCCCAAGCCGAGAAATCATTTCTTTTCACGGAGGGTGGCAGAGCACTGAGACACGCTGCTCAGTGCAGGCGTGGATTTCCCTGTCCGGGGACATCCAGCACGCACCCGGGTGCGTTACCGTGTAACCCGCTCCGGGTGACGCTGCCTGGGCGCAGGGCTGGCCTGGATAACCTCCAGAGCGCCCTTCCAGCCCCACGCTGCTGCGAACACCCGAGGAAGGGGGTCCCGGGAGGGCCCCGGCAACTGAGGCCGGCTCCTTCCCTCTCCCGCAGAGCCCTCGCCTCTCCCCAGAGCCCCGGGCGCCGAGGCCACCCCTGCTGCCGGGACAACGTCCCCAGGCGCCGAGGCCACCTGTGCTGCTGGGACAACATCGCCCGGCCCCGTTCCGGTCCCGATTCCCTGTTCCGATTCCCGGTTCCCATCCCGGTGCCGATTCCCGGTGCCGATTCCCGGCGCCGATTCCCCATTCCCGGTGCCACCCCCGCGGTACCTGCGCTCCCGGCAGCGCGCCCGGAACTCACCTGCCGGCCGCCGCCGCGCCGCTTCTAAACACGCGCCGGCTGAAAATAATGCACCGCGCTCAAACAGTTCCGCGTGTTGTAGCCCCCGCGCTGGAGCCGCGTGTTGGGAAGTGCGGGGTCAGACCGCGGCTTCTGGAGCGGGAAGGAGCTCCTCGTCTGCTCTACGAGTGGAATGGAGAGCGCTCCCTTGGGCTGGGGACTGGAGCAGGAGGGAGGACCGCGTGAGGCGATGGTTCCGGGGCGGTTGTGTTTCCCAGCCGGGAGGCGCGCCGGCCGTGCCGGCTGGGGTGATGCAATGGTGGTGACAGAGGAGCGGCGGGTGAGGAGCGCCGGGACGGGCCGGGATGGGCACCGGGATGGGCACCGGGGTGGGACCCCAGCGGGCGGGACAGGGGCTGGCTGGGTGGTCACTGCCGCCCCCGTGAGCGGTGCGAGGCGCCGGGTGTGGAGGATCTCTGCCGGGCACGTTTTCTCCTTCCCTTGAGGTGATGCACTCGAGGCTTTTCCTCCATTCCCTGCGGGGCCGCCTCGCCAGAGGGTCAGGTGAAAGTGCCCTTTTCTCTGGGGAGGGCAGCGCGGTGTCCCGGGCACTGCAGAACGCATGGAAGGGCAGAGCTGGCCGGTGGCCGTGCCCGGGCAGGGCGGGGCAGCAGCGCTGCAGACGCCAGGCTCGGGGAGCGCGGGGATGAGGAGTCATTGTGGGCAGCAATTCTGGGCACGGCCGGTCCTTGCACGGGGGCTTTGCTCTCATACAGCTGCAGTACAGCCAGGATTCATGTGCTGGTCCGTCCTCATTCTTTGAATGGTCATGTTATCTGTCATCTCGGGAAATCGTCTTGCAGTTTTTTATTGTAATTCCGTGCATGAATTGAAGTTTGCCATGACTGGGAAGGTAGGTCTGCTGAGCGCCTCTCAAGGCCTGTTTCACATGATATCTCTGTGGATCCTCAGTTCTTATTTTCTACCTACTTTAATTTTTCTTTTTTTTTTATTTTGATTTGTTTTACAGGAGGAAAAACAGTTTTCAGGAATGTAAGTGCTTTTAGACTTAGTCTCACATTCTTTCATTTGCTCATGAAAGCGTGTTCTGGTCTGTTATCTCTGAAAGTCATAATGTACTTCCATGCAATGTTTGTCTTCTACACTTAGTGTGAAACCCTGTTTTTTTCATTCTCAGGTCTCTGACTTACCCAGTCAGACTGCAGAGAGTGAAAATAATCATAGATCTGTGATGGTCAGCCAGTTGGAAAGGGAGAAAGATGCAGTAGTTTTCTGATACCTTTGCCAAGGATTATTTTTGAGCTTTGTCTCATAGCAATTTAATATTTTGGAATGGACACAGGAGCAGTACTCATTATAAGTTCCCTGCATTTCATAGGTAGAAAAAGCACACATATCTTGGCTTTCAAGTTCACACTGGCTCATTCTAGACTCTGGTCCTAAATATCCTAATACTTCATTCTTCAATTCCCACCATTTTTTTCCTTCAGATCTGTTTGCCCAGGGTGTGTAATCTGTCTAGGACTGTTAATTTTTATAATACCAATAAGAAAGCAAGGAAAAAAATCCTGATAAATAGTAGAATATCCAGACTTTTTTTTTTCAGTGGTTCACAATTGCATTAATGAATTTCCAAAGGTAGAGACCTGTGTTCCACATCACTTAATTCCTGGCTTGGATTCCACTAGGAAATAGGGGCAGTGCTGAGGTAAATAGAGATAACCTTTAGGCAGCAGTCCCTATGTTTTGCATTTTATAGTCACTATATCCTCATGTCTTGTTGCACCACTACTTTTGCTACTTCTTAATGAAGATGCACCTTCATTTGAGATTCTCTTTTCAGCTTAAATCCATAATATTCCAAACATTTTAAGGAGTCTGGTTTGCTGCTTTCCAGTATATGTGCCAAGTGTTAGCTGTTGTTTCAGCCCTTCTGAATGGAGGCAATCCATCAGTAAGACTGTACTGTAAGGAATTAAGTTAAAACAACAAGTCACAATTTGTTCTACACCGAAGAAGATTCTTATTTATGCCTTTATTATTTTGTGAAATTTGAAGCCTGTAAATATAAATGGCATGTTCCTACAGAAAGGGTGTGTGTTAATGTTCATAAACATTTTCTCATATGCATTTATTCTATACTTCAACACTTAAAATATTCTCCACTCATGAAGAAGAGGAAGGCAATATCTAAATAAAACTATGTAATTAAATTGCAGGAATGCATCAAAAAATTGTTTGATCTGCTTCAAATTAGGTTTTTTTAAAATCACACTTTAGAACTGCAAAAAGTCAAGTTATAAGGGATCAAATTGGGTTAAAAGCTTAAGTATTATTTTGTAATCTAAGTCTGGTAATCCAAGGGTTAACAGAGTAAACAAATTACTTTAACAAGTGGATGTATCCACTTCTCAGTTACTTTTTCAGGGTATTCTGCTGAAGCTGAAATGTGGGAATACTGCAGCTGGCTGGCAAACAAAGCTGGAATGATAGATGTGGTTTGGTAGCCACCTGGTTACCAAATCAACCTTCAAAGCTTGCTAGGCAGGTGAAAGCTTTTTACAGTAGCAGCTTAAATAAGCACTATGTACATATAGCCAAGGTTGTGATTAGACTGATTATTTTGTTGAAGGAAGGCTTTGAAATACTGCTGAACAGCTAATGCAGCTGTTACATTAGTGGGTTTTCATTTGGTTGGGTTTTTTGTTTGTTTTAATTCTGGGAAAAGGGAGCCAAAGGAACATGAATTTTTGCCAACACTCAGTCTGTGCTCCATGCACTGCAGTGGATCAGGAATTTTCTAAGGAGACTCTCCAGAGAGACAAGACCTTTGCAAGTCAGGAGTTTTTCACACGGGCACAGCATGGCAGAGCGTGCTTGGGCAGACTGCTGTGTTCTTAATCTCAGCCATCTCCTCATCTTAAACCATCTCCTGTTACTTCTCCTGCATAGTTCTGAGAAACACAGGCAAATTTATAGCTTACTGCTGACCCAAGGATTCTTTGGAAAGCAACATTTCTCACCAATGATCAATGTGTTTTGTAACTTGTGGAGGAAAACCATAAAGATGATGACTAAGCTTTGCTCTTGTGTATCTTTCTTTGGGCTGAAGTACTCTATTAAAAATGCTAAGACAAAATTCCATGTTGTAGTTATGGAAGTCTCATCATCCAGAATTTGACAGGGTATCAGTGCAGGAACATTAATCAGGAATCAGATAGCCTCTACCAGTTGTTTTGAGATGCTCTGAATTATATATACACATATTTAATTCTTTTTCTTTTGCCAGGAATTTGATTTTGAAAAGGTGTTCTAGTGTTAAATGTGTAGACAGACAACACAGACAGTAAGGTCTAAATTTACCTGGTGCTCTTGTCAGTCTCTGTCCATTTTTATGTGAAACTGAAGCTCACTGTGTAACGTCTCCACATTTATCAATTTGATATGAATAGAATGTTTTAGGGATCAGTATCGTTTTTTTTTTCTTATTCTGTTCACCTAATCTTGAAGACTTACACTAAAGAGTAAAACATACTACTGTTTGCCCTGCAGTTCTGTTTGTTGCTGCTGTTTTGAATCTCCAAGCCAAAGAGCTGGAAGAGGATAAATTCAGTTGAGTTGTACCTAAACAGATCTTTGTACAGTCTGGCAAAATGGCTGACAGCCCCAACTGTGATTTGAAGTCTCTGAGTCCACTTCAGCTGTTTGAAAGAGTGACTGAACAAGGAGAGAAAGTCAGAGCGCTGAAAGCAGGAAAAGCACCAAAGGTATTTGCATTTCACATTTTGAGCCCATTTTTTTTTCAGTTTAGGTGTGTCTTTGAGAGCTGAAGAATTTTATCATTCTGAGATCTATTTTGCATTGTAATGAGAAAAACCCTTGTTAAAAACTGTTCATGTCCATTTTGTGAACTGTTGAACTGTGGCATACCTGAAGCCAGGTAGTCACTGGCAAGACTGAAGTTTTTATTCTTGAAGAACAAGAACCCTAGACTTTGAAATCTGCTTCCTCCAGTTGCCATACCATGTGACAGGATCCAAGGCATTTATTTCTCAAGTAAATTTATGTCACTTGCATTCTTCCCTGGCTTTAGATAGTTCATGAAAATCTTTTTCTCCAGGCACTATTGTAGACATTATCAAATATGTCTTCCTGTAACTGTACTGACAGTTCCTTCTTAAACTCCCTTAAATAATTTAGTAATTTGCCATTTATTTCAGGTTCCCTATTGTGTCATCAGTATTTTGGCAAGGAAAGCTCAGTTTTAAAATGGGCTTTCTTAATGTATTGCCTGTGGGAGAGAGCCTTGAAAACTGGGAGTCAAATAAAGTGTTGTTCTATTTATTGCTTGCATGAGATTTTACAATAGCTTTATATTAGAGAAGTTATAACCATAACTTCTTGTTCTAGTGTATCTTCCAGTCTGTCAATGAATTGTAATGAATAAATTGTTTTAAGGTGAGCCACTAAAAGCATTGTAAAGTAAATTAGATAATAATTTATATTTTATTTATATACCTTTAGAAATTTATGGTAAAAGTGCTAAGCTTGTTATACCTCTGAAAGGCAAGCAAGCAATTTTTTCCTAGGCAGAAATTGAAAAGCAAGACAGAGGTGCTTTAGATCTCTTGCCAATGGTGATGATTTATATTCTAATGAATAAGTATTTGCTTTTCTTCTACGCTTGACATTGATGCTGAAAACATTTAAATAAAATATAGTTTAGGGTTTATTAATGATGCAATTCAGATCAAAGCATGGATGTGGGATTTTGAAAGGTTGGGACATTAATGTAATTGTCTATTTTAAGTACATTAAGGCAAACAGTTGTTTGGGTTTTTTCCTTTATTCAGGATGAAATTGATGCAGCAGTGAGGATGCTCTTATCATTAAAACTGTCATATAAAACAACAACAGGACAAGATTATCAGGCAGGCTTGCCTCCAAAAGATCTTGTATTAATAAACAATGGTACAACTAAAGAAGAGGATGAGGATTTAGTGGATCCCTGGAATGTGCAGACATCAAATGCTAAAGGCGTGGATTATGACAAGCTCATAGGTATAACTCTTCCTTCACTGCTACTAAGGAATTTATGTAAAGTGATCCTAATGACCACAGAAACAGCAAGGCATCATAACAAATCCAGATCAAAACATCATAGGTAACATTTAATTTATGTCTAATCTTAGCATTTCCATGTCTAAAGAATTTGCTGTAAGAGATGAAAATGTCCCAGGTGGAGATTTCCTATGAAAGACTTAAATACTTTGCAAGGAACCTTTAAGTTCAAAGTCTAAGTTTTACTGTGGTTTCTTTTTTTGTGTAAGGACTGTTATTAGAAATTACACTAATGAAGACACTGTGACTGAGTATTCAGTGACTGGCATGCAGAAGAGCATTTTCACCAGCCTGAAGGATTCTTCCTACCCACTCCTCACATCACTTATAGATTAAAGAGGGCAGGAATGGTCCAAAACTAATGCAGAAATCTGTTAAGTCTAGTAATTTCTTACAAAGGCACACTTACAGGCAGCCAAGTGCTGGCTGCAGTGAAGGAGTTGCAGCTCATTCAAAAACATGTAGTGTAATGGAGAATGTTTCAGATGGGGTTATTACAAAACTTGCAAAGTTTTGTAGTTTAGGAAACAGAGGTCAAGGTAATTTCCTTATTGGTTTTACAGTTTGCTGTTTTAATAACTTGTTTGAGTCTAGCATAGAAACAAATGAGAGAACTATTCATTAATTTCTCTGTTTTTCCTTTTTTATTATTGTCAATCTTCAATTCATGTTTAGTACCTCAGTTTACATTGCTGAGGTCTGCTTAGTAGTTTTTGCTCACAGTAGAGCATACACCCTTATGTTGCAGTAATCATATTTGCTTTTGGGACAGTTGCTTGTGTCAGCATTATTTTAATTCTTTGTGATGTTACTGAGAGATTGTGTCAAATGTATGCACACATTAGCTGAGTCTGCAGGAAGTAACAGGAGAGAGAAAATGGGAAAGGGAGAAGTGTGCAAAGAAAAATATAGGTCAGGGTGAGAGAAGGAAAAATATATATTTATTAGAATCTGGAAATGGAAAAGATCTCTCATAATCTTGTTACTTGCATAAGAGTTACAGAGAAGTGATTTGGGATTCTTTTTCTTGGACGGAGAGGTCCTGAGCATTTTAGAAAAGGAAGAATTGCACAATTGTGATGGCACAATCTCAGGATCTTCCTAAAAAGTACTTACCATAAATCAGTTCATGCCCTTTTTTTCTTGTAACTCTGTACATAAGACCTTTCATCTTCCTCAGAGTGTGGGTTAGCCTAACAGGTTTTTACTTCTTTACACTACTCTCAGATTAGTGAATTTGATAAATTAGTCATTTTGCTTGTTCTAAGTGCTGTGTTGGAAATGTTTCAGAGCAGAATGCTAGCCTAGCCACTTCAGGATATGAAGCAGTAGCTGGTTGTTATTGATAAGCTTCCTTCTTTTCCTTCCCTTTTTAAAAATAACAATTAAAGGTGTTGTTACATTGGATAGCTCCTACCCTAAGGGAAATTTTTGTGCCACTATAATCTGTTACTAGTGGTACCTGAGAAAATTGCCACTGTGCTTATGTTTAATCAAACACAGAAAAAATGAAAGCAGTGTGTGAATTGAAAGAGGTCTCCTTCTCAAATGCTTGTCCTAGATGTGCACTTAAGTGTATGGTGGCACAACAAAACAGCCTGAAGATATTCTGGGAAGAAGGGTTCTGTCAGCTAAGTACTAGATATGAACATCCCTAGAAATGTAATGATTGGGAATGATTTCCAGGATTATTTGCTTCAGATTGAGGTGAGGTGGACTGGCCTGTCCACCTCAATTCCACAATTCCTTCTTCTAGCCCTTCTTTAAGGTAGGATTGGCATTTGCATTCTTCCAGCCTCCAGGAGCCTCTCCCTGTTGTCATGACTGTTGAGAGATCATTGAGACTGGCCTGGTCACCAGAGTTACTGTGTGACAAATATTGGAGTATATATTTCTCTATGTAGTTATAACAGGGCAGTGGCAAGGAGGAAAAGTACACAATGAATTTTCAACAAATGCAAATATGCTGTGCATGAAGAACTGCAAAAATGGCAGTTCTCAGGACTTCTGCACAGTGAGTTGAAAGCTGTATTTTGGTAAAAGCTAGAAGACCAGTGATGAACAGCACACTGGGAATTTTTTTAAAGCTTGTTTAGGAGCAGAGACTTTGTCAGAAGCTGTTTGGACAGGCAGGTTCTTTGTGAGCAGACAGCCTAAGATGTTCTGAACATTCAAATAAGGGGAAATAGGTAGGGAAAAATTATCTGTATTTTAACAGAAAAGGTGAACATGGGCAAAGAAAAGGGAGTTGTGCAACCTGTAAATGTTTAATAAAGATCTTCAGGCATTTCCAGTGAAGTGTTCTATACCCCAGAGAGCTTTTCTAATCACTTTCTGTGACAATACACAAATATTTCTAGGGTAGCCAGTCCCAGTTAATCCAGGGCATTTTCATGTTTTCTTTTGATGTCAGATTAGCCTCTTGCCAGTTGCTGTTGATGTGCTGAATCATTTTCATGCTCATTTGGTCTCTTTTCAGCATTCTTTCAGATTATTATTTGCCATTTTGTGATGCATTTTGCATTTCATTAGTGCAATGCTGAATAATTCTAGTATTGAATAGAGCAGAATAGTAGCAAGCAGTAGATTATTAGACAGATTTTTTTCAAACAAATTTAAATTATAGAGCACTGGCCTGATTGTTAAAATTCCAAAATTACTGGGAATGGGGAAAATACTGCTATTTTACTCTATCACAGCCTTTCCTAAACCACCAAGTCATAAGTCTTAGTGATTGCCATGAAGAACATTATGCATTTCCTTTTCAAGCCTCTTGAGGGGAGCAGTGTCTGTAATCATATACATATTAAAGAAGAATTAAGTTTGCAGAAGAGTATTTGGGTTTGGTGATGTCATTTGAGTGAAAGCAAAAGATGTTGGCTGACAGCACAAAATTTGGACATCAAAAGAGAAACATTCAGAGCCTCTTTTTATTGTACATTTTTATTGTATGGCTTAGGCCAAGTTGGTGATCTGAATGTGTTTCTTGTGTTTTGCTTGGAATATCAATGCTTCTGCTGTAAGGAGACTGCAATTACAGTAATTTGTGGATGGAGAAATACTGCATGTTTTAGTGAGTTGAGCCTCCTAGCATAGAGATAATACTGGGGGTGACTGCTGGGTCTTCAGGCAAGAATCAGGAAAATTGACTTTGATTTTTTGACTTGAAGATGTCTTAGCCTGCATTGGTATGTTCTTGGTATTCCAACATCTGGTTGTAGCTATGCTGTGCTTATTTTAATTTTTTTTTAACATTTTATGATTATAGTTCGCTTTGGCAGCAGTAAAATTGACACAGATCTGATAAATCGAATAGAAAGAGCCATTGGGCAAAAACCTCACCACTTTCTACGTAGAGGAATCTTTTTTTCCCACAGGTGAGTTTTTTCTTTTATTAAACTTCAAAAGGTTCTGTTGGGCAGACTTCCTGCAAGAATTATTGGGAGAAGCCTGTAACTAGCAAAAACCATGTGCTTTTATGCCAAGGCAAACCAACTGTGCCATTTGAAATTAGCAACTCTTGCAGATTTTCCCTGGCAACACTTGAAACTCTTGATTGCGTGGGTTTGTGATGTGTCCTCAGGAACCCCAAACTGAAGAAATGTGCTCAGAGTGCAGGCTCATGTTGTCTCTCTGTCAGCAGCCAGAGGCAGTGGCCTGGCAGAGAACTCCAGGTGCCACTGTTGGTTTCAGCAGGGCTCCCATGCATCTGTTTGTGGTGCAGAAAGGGCTCAGGGAGTAATCCTAAGCATGAGCTTGCCAGTGACCTTCACAGTTTAATGCTAGCACACAGGGCCTTTTGGGCTGTGGCACCAGCAGCTTGCACAGAAGGGCCTGAGCATGGCTGAGGGCATGACCTCCACCAGAGTCAGCTAAGCTGCTTGGTTGAACCTGTTTGAGAACCTATCCCTGGCTGTTTTGCTAGGCTCTGGAGATTATTATCCAGTGAAGTAATTTTAAAAGCTGCACAATTTCAACATCAAATTTTCACTTTTGATTTAATTTTTCTTTGAGTTTTTTTCCCCCATGAAGACTGAAGGAGACCATGCTTTTCTTAAATTAACAAGAACTTTCTTATTTCTAGGACCTTTAACATACTGTAATTTATTTATCAATACTTTTGGCTTTAAAAACACTCAGATTTTGAATAAAGGCATTTTACTGTAGATATTTCTTGCTAAAGAGTTGTATCTTGTTTTCTCTGTTTTTTTCTCTAGAGATATGGACCAAGTACTTGATGCTTATGAAAACAAGAAGCCCTTTTACCTTTATACAGGCAGAGGGCCATCCTCTCAGGCAATGCATGTTGGTCATCTCATCCCATTTTTGTTCACAAAGTAAGCTGTTTCTACCAGTTGTATTCATCAAAGCATTTTTTTCAAAAGAAACATTAAATATGGCTTGTGAAACTGCCAAAATGATACATTGCAAAGAGATCTGATTATGTGAAGTGAATATTAATGAACTTAATTCAGTCTTACCTTTTCACTGAAATGATCACAATCCCTGCATCACCATAAAGCCCTTTTCCTTACTCTCTTAGCCATGTGGCACTCCTTAGAATTTCTACTGTCCCTAAAAACAGCTCTTCACCTAAATATAATTGCATATGCATACAAAGAAAAGAGCAGACCTCTCCACATACTGTTTAACTATATAAAAATATTTTAGCTGCGTGATTTACATCTTCATTTTAACTTAATTTAGGATAAAACGTGTCTGCTTCTATTAGGTGGCTTCAAGAAGTATTTGATGTTCCCTTGGTAATACAGTTAACTGATGATGAGAAATACCTTTGGAAGGACATGACAATTGAGAAGGCATATGAATATGCTAGAGAAAATGCAAAAGACATCATTGCATGTGGTTTTGACATCAATAAAACCTTTATATTTTCGGATTTAGACTATTTAGGGTAAGTATGAATTTCTTTTGAGCAGTATAGTGAAAAAAGTGTCTATATTTTCCATGTATTTTTCCTCTAACTTTGACTACACTTATAAATAAGTGTGTCTAAATTTGAAAGCTTCAGGACAAGTTTTGTAGTACTTGAAATGGAAGCATATTATTTTTTATACTATCTAACATTTTATATCTATTATTGTCATTCTCTGTATAACATATGAACAAGTACTTGTGTGTGCAATGTGTAAATGATGAAAAATATATTAAACCAACTGAAATGTAAAAATACCTAAACCACCAAGAAACTTCCTGATTGATTTGCTTAAGATGGTATCAAAATCTTTCAGATGTGTTTACAGTTTATTGGCTTTAACAGAAGGCATTGCAGCAACTTGTTTTGGTCAATTATTTTAATAATACAGCATTGAGTGAAGTTTAAAGAAGAATGTTTGTAGTGATTACTGGGGGAAGGGAAGAATAAATTAAACTTTCAAGGCATAAAATTCCTGTTTTTGAATGATTCTCTAATTATCATCTCAATGGGCCACAAAAAGTCTGAAACTGTGAGACTTAATCCAAGTTTTTTGATGTTCTCAGCTTTTGCAGTCAAAGTTTGTACATACACTCTCCTCCTCTTCTCATTTTATTTTTCCACTTTTTTTTTTCCTCACAGGACAAGTGCTGGATTCTACAAAAACATTGTCAAAGTTCAGAAGCATGTCACATTTAACCAAGTGAAAGGAATCTTTGGCTTCACAGACAGTGATTGCATTGGTAGGAAATTGTGCTAGTTACAAGAAACAATGCTTGCTTTCACTTTCACTTGAGCTATTTTAAATAAGAGTTCAAAGAGATTAGTGTGCCACTCATGAAACAGGCAGAAAAAGCAGGATTATGTTTCTAGGCAGATTCTGATGTTATTGATGTTCCTTCAGAATAGAACATACTTTACAATGAAATTTCTAGCATAACTTCTACCTTTTTGACTTAAGTAAGAACAAAGTACAAAACACAAACATTAAGGAGTCCAAAACAGAGAACGACTTTCTTATATTTTCTTTTTTATTTTGTTACAGTGATTGGAGCTATAGGCAATCTTACCTCCTAGAAAGTTCTATGCCAAATTTGTAAAGAAACTTGCCAGAAAAGGTTGCATTAATACACATAGGCATTTACATATATGAAAAAAGTTGGGTGCTGAATAGCCTAAATTATCAGGGTGCTGGGTAACTCAAGTCTCCCATATACTTCACTGCAATTGCAGTTTCTGTTACATGGCCAAGAGAAAAGATTCTGTGTAAAAATGACATTAAATCCTGGATGTTTCTGAGCATTATCATCATTCTTCATCCAATAATTAAGCCAGTGACAACTTTAGCCTTCACTGCAACCAAGGAACAGGTTTCCACTTGCTTTAGCAGTGCTCTGATAAAGGATGGTATTGTGATTATGACTTCATCACATATGTGTAAAAGTCCAGCACTTGCTGTCTGTTCCAATAGGATTTTGATCAGCTCCAGGTTGGCCACACTGGGATTAAGCCCTGTATGAAAAAGAAAACTGGGCAATCTGAGATGCTCCATGAGTATACAAAATGATTATAGCAGTGATTGAAGATCTTAGAGGGAAGCTTATGTGATGGCTGTAGCAATTCTCTCACAAAAAAAAATAAAAGAAAAGAAAAAAATGGAAAGCTTAGTCAGTTCTGTTCCTGGAAAGGGTAAATAGTTCAATGATCAAGAGATTATGCAGTGATGAACTACTTCTGAAGTCAGTGTGGTCCCAGCTTGTCTTTTCTATGTCAGTTGAAGGTTTGTTGACATTGCAGAAGGTAAAGGTGAAAAGGTTTCCTCAGATAAGGCAGCAGAGCTTGATAAAGATAGAGCTTGGTCTTCAGCTAAGTATTTGGATAATTCACTTGTGCATTTTACATATTGCAAAAAATTCTCTCTATTTATCACTGCTTCTGTTGATTGCTTAGCTTTTCCAAACATGTTTTTTAGGTAAGATCAGCTTTCCTGCTATCCAAGCTGCTCCATCCTTCAGTTCATCATTTCCACAGATATTCAATGGCAAGGAGAATATTCAGTGTCTTATCCCATGTGCTATTGACCAGGTAAGAAAATCATATTGCTTAACTTGTTTTTCCTGGATTTGGTTTTATATTGTTCCATTCAGGCTTCATGGTGGTGTCTCAAGGCATCTGTAAAACATTCCTGCAGGCACCTTTCTGGGGTAGAAACTGAAAGACCTAAAAGATGAAAAGATGAAGGCTTAACCCAGCAATCATGTATTCATCCAGTTTTGCATCTCTCTTGATCTCAACTCCATTCACACTGAGCTGACATCTAGGAAAGCAAGGACTGTAACATCTATACAAAAGCCCACTGACATGAGGGGAGGAAGAAACTTTTGGCCATCTCCATGGTAACTTGGACAAGATGGAATGAGCTCAACTTGCAGCACAAGAGATTTCTGTTGAACCATGGGGAAAAACCCTCTCTCAGTAAGAATAAAGAAGCACTGAAATAGTTTGCCAGAAAGGCTGCAGAACCTTAACAATTCAGATTTAGAGAACTGAAAGAACATCAGATTCAAATGAGAGTAATAGGGTCTTGTCTTTAAATAAGTGGTATTTCTAGGAATCACATCCTGCACTGTCTGAATCTTTGGCTATTTTAGTCACAGGGACAGACACTGGAAGATGATGTAATCAAATTAATCAGCCACAATATTATGAAGTAAAATTTCACTTTGGTTTAAGTCACGTCATTAGCACAGCACTGCCAGCTTGCTTGCTGATTTAGTTCAGATTCTCTGCTGGTTGTTCAAATGCTTTGGGAGAAAGCTTTCATCTTAGGCTGCATCCATCTCCAGGCATATTAAGCATAGTTTTAGCAACTATTTGAATTAATGTAAAATTTTGTAAATATGCCTATTACTTAAGGGAATCAGAGTGTACAACACTATGGAAAAGGAAAAAAAAAGGGGATTTTGTTTGTTGGTGTTCTGAATTAACTGGATTGAAAGTAGGTTCTGGAATATTTCATGGTTTGCTTTTTTCAGTTTTTGGTTTTTTGGCATCACTTCTTATGGCATGAATGAGTCAGCATCAATCAGAATTTATTTCAAATCACACTTTTCAACTTTATTCTGTGCTTTTATTGGTTGTTTTAGGATCCTTATTTTAGAATGACCCGCGATGTAGCACCAAGAATTGGACAGCCTAAACCAGCCTTACTCCACTCAGTCTTCTTCCCAGCCCTACAAGGAGCACAGACCAAAATGAGTGCTAGTGACCCAAACTCCTCCATCTTCCTCACTGATACACCCAAGCAAATCAAGACAAAGGTAAGGACCTGTGAAACCTGATAGAATGAAGCTTTGCAACAAAAAGGAGAGGTCATGGAGTCATAGAGTCATTTGGGTCAGGAAAGAGCCTTAAGATTGTGGAGTTCAACCATAAACCTATCCCTGCCAAGTCCACCACTGAGCCATGTCTACAGGTACCATATTGGTAGTGTAGTCTCCAGCTTCATCAGAAAGTGCTGCAGAGGTTGGCCCACAGCTCCACCTGACACTCCTTTGATTCCCCCTCAGCTGTCTGGCACTGCCTTCAGAGGTCCTTGTGGTTACAGTGACAGTTTTTAGTGTTTTCCTTGAACATGTGTGAATTGGGTTTTCCATACATTTCATGGCAAAGCATCTTCAGAAATTGACTGAGTTATGCAAATTTAGCTGAACTATCAAATATGATCTTTTGCCTTACCAGCTAGTCTGACAGTACAAATATTAGCTAGGATAGTGTACAAAACATGTTTGTTTTTCTGATACCTGGAAAGCAGTGGTGTAAGAATAAGAGCTGTGGAGGCTCGTGCTATTAAAATAAATATTATGTTGCATAGTTTTGCAATCTGACAGGCCATGATGTAAACCTAATACACAACTCTTTCTCTTGACTGCCTCTCCTTGCTGGGTGCACCAAACATTGCATGGTGTTAGTTACAACACAGGTGAGACCTTTCCTGCTGCTTGAGAATCTGTTGCTGCCAATTCACCAAGAAATCTGCTCACTCCAATTTCCAAATAAACATTATGATGAATTTCAACTCAGAAGGGGTATTTTCTTCTGAGTATGTTCCTAGTTTGTTTCTAAGTTCAAAGGAAGATTGCTTTTATCTGGTGTCAGATGATGTAGTTTTGCAAAAGTTCACCTGTGTTGTGGTATTTAAAGAAAATGAAAGTCAGTCCTTGGGAAGGAATTTGAAGGCATGAAACCAGGCATTAAATAAATGTTCAAACAAGAAGAAAACATGTTAATGTTTCTATTGGGCAGGCTTGGATTAATTCTCTTTGACAGCCACCCCAGAATGCTTCATTCTCTTGTAGAAACTGATTAAGCAGTGCTGTTTTGAAGAATTGGAATTCTTCATGTGTTTGGATTACAATAATTCCAGTTAACTTGCACAGTTACAGAGCTGCTTTAAAAAAAAAGCTGTAATTTCAGAATAGAGAATACATGGTTAATGGCAATACTGGTAACGTTCTTCCATGTTTTTTTCCTGGCAAGTAACTTGTGATCTGCAATGAGATCCACATTCATAAGTCCTAATTCTACTGTCTTTAAACTACTTGAAAAAATAAAAAAATAATTCTAGTACTTGGAATATAAAAGGCATAAAGGAGAATCTGAACATGACGTAAAGTGTTGAGTAATGGAGGACAAGCTGAGATTTATTTCAGCTTCTGAAGCCCATCAGAAACAAGTATTTTTGGAAATACAGCTTTAGAGAAAGACCAAATACTGTTATAGCAAATAAATAAAAAAAAATATTAGGAAAGGTGACTTCTGGTCATGAATGAAGGTTAAAAAGAAAATGCTACGCTGGACAAAAAAAATTACTGCTTACAGCATTTTTCAAATTATTGATGCATTGCTAATTAATGAGGTTCAAAACTTACAGAAGATAAAAAATTACTATGTATAGGGAATGGCTAAAAGAATTCTGAGTAATCTAATGAGATGAGTGACAGCATTTCAATAAACTCTTCTTATTGTACCTATCAGCAAATTACAACTCAGTTATTTGTTTTCCTATAAAGTGTTAGTTAGATTTTATGTCTACAGACATATTGAGGGATTCAGAGAAGTTCAGGGGGAAAAAGATCAGTGCATCACTATGGATGGGTCACTGAAACCCTCAGTTAATTAGTAAATGCCAGAATATGTAAAAAAATGAATTTGAGATTAGGAAAGGAATCATTTTGTGTTTCAACAAAAAATTGCTTTCACCTGACATTGTTGTTGGTGTTGTATTTATTTAATCCTTCTCTGTTTAGGAAGAACCACAAACTGTAGAGATAAAAGGCTTTGAAAAAATTTCACACAGGCTTGCAAAATCTAGTACTGAGGAAGGTCAGTGCAGAAGAGTATGTAAAAACTTCATTTTACAGCTATTCAGGCTGCCCTACAATATAAGAATAGATGTGTGTGGCAGATGGCAGTTCATTGCCTTAAAATATTCGTCAGTGCCTGATTTCTGATTGTAGTTCGTTGCCACAAGACTTCATCTGTAACTTGGTGGTTGGAGAGATTCAAAAAAGCACTAGACAGTCTATACAGATAATAGGAATGTTCATAAATTGTAAATATACAACAGCTCCTGGATACCAGAACTAAAAAAACCCTACTTCATATGCAAATGTGTCTCTTGGCAGGTTGATAACAGTATCTCAAAAGATACAGGAGCTAAATGGAAGCTCAGCATATGGTTAAGAAATTTTTTTTCCTCCTCTTAGCAATTTATTTTCTTTAAATTTGTGGGAAGATTAGCATCCTCAGAGAGTTCTACATATGTATAAATGCTCAAAATAGGCCAGTGGCTTCTGAATTTATTGGGAATGGGATTAGCAATTACATCTGTTCAGTAGTTCATCAGCCTATAGGAAACTATGCTTAAAAAGAGGGAGGCTGTCAGCAAATACTCCATTTTTAGACTGAACAATTGAGCATTGGTCTGATTTTAAGCATTCTAGACAGACTTTTGTAATGTTAACTTTGCTTTCTCATGTTTTTCTTTTCCACAAGAAGGGATAAGGTTATCTCAAGGATTTCTGCAGGATTTTCCATGCCTTCTTCATCTCTTCTAAAATTAATTTCTTGATAAAGTGAATATCTTAATTTTTGTTACATGAAGTACATTTTCTGTAAGCACAAATTCTATCCAACACCTTCAGCAAAAGGGACTTAAAACTTTTTTTCCTGGGTCTTGGGTAGATTATTTTTAATTTTCACTTATTTTTATTCTGATTATGCAGTCTGAGGAGTATGTGTACAGCCCTTTTTCCCTGCTGGGTTCTAATGACCTCCTTTTTTCAGTCCTGAGGCTCTGCTTTAACTTGTCCCACTCATTCCTCAGCTAATCCTAAGTAAAGAATTTGGAGGATCATGACACATCTCTGTTTGCAATGAAGTAATCCTGATTGTGGTGGGAATTACAGCAGGAGCTGCTGGTATTGTTTCAGATTAACAAGATGCTGATGTTGTTTCAGATTAGAAGCTTCTGGTGTTGTTTGAGATGAACAAACTGCTGGTGTTGTTTCAGATTAGAAGCTCTTGGTGTTATTTCATTTTCACAAGCTGCTGGTGTTGTTTCAGATTAACAAGCTCCTGTTGCTGTTTCAGATTAACAAGCACGCCTTCTCGGGAGGCAGGGACACCATTGAGGAGCACAGGAAGTACGGAGGCAACTGTGATGTTGACGTGTCCTTTATGTACCTGACTTTCTTCCTGGAAGATGATGACAGGCTCGAGCAGCTGAAGCAGGTGAGTAACCAAACTGCTCACAGGGTTATTCATTCCCTGCTCTGAGGACAAAGCTGTGCCTCAGCCCTCCACAGAGATGTAGCTCCATCCTCCTGAGGATCTTCTCCAGGAAGGTAATTTTGGTGTTATTCTCATGCCTTCCATCCCTTTCAAGTTTCAGTATTAGTATCTCAGTTTTTGTTTCTTTGCAGTGTTCTTTCTCACAGGCCAATCTGTCTCATTTAAAATAAAAAATCCCCAGTGTTTTCACAGGAATCTCCCACACTCTGTGGGACAGTATCTTCCCTACCTTTCAAATGAGGTCACCTTGGGATTGGTGTTGTTTTAATTGTATAATACACTCTGGATGTTCCTTATTGTAAAGTACCTAAACATTCTGCAAAACTACAAAAGCTCATGTCTAAAGCTTGCTGCTTTTTGGTTTTTTATCATCGTCAAAAGAAATGTAATAGCTCTGAGGAATTGATTCATTGATCCCAGGCGAAAACTGCTTCATATATGTTGCTTTTTCTTTAAGCCTGTCTGGCAGACTTCTGTCCCCAGGAGTGGTAGCAGGCCACTTCCCTTCCTTTCCTCACCAATAATAGGTGGTGTGTTTTCTCTGGAAGGCGGGAGCTGCAGTAGATAACACCCACGTCACATTGGTTTATCAGCTTTCTCCTGCTGGGAACAGCTGCAAGGAAATCAAGACCTGCAGATTCTTCTCCAGCCCTCTACTCCTTCCCACACAAGAGCAGGGTTGGATAGCTACTCTTTTCTGTGCTGTTGTAAATTCCTTATGGAAACCTGAAGCGCATTTGACTTAAAGAGATTTTTTTCATTGATCTCCATTCACTGCAGGAGTGTCAGCCTGATTGTGCTGCAGAGCACAAAGCCTGGCCCACAGCTTGCAGGAAACACTGCAGAGGTGCCTCAGAACCTGGGTAGAAAACATGAACTCACCCACTGTAGCAGCCTCAGTGCAGCTGCTTCACCTCTAGCACCAGAGGACACTTCCAGAGAAAGTAACATTGGTGTTTTTATAACAAACTAACAAGCAAAAAAATAACAGAATTCACAGAAGGACTAGATTGAAATAGATGTTAAAGATCATCGAGTCCAACCCAGCCCTAGCACCTCAACTAAACCATGGCACTGAGGGCCACATCCAGTCTTTTCTTAAACACATCCAGGGATGGTGACTCCGCCACCTCCCTGGGCAGACTATTCCAGTACTTTATCATCCTTTCTTTAAAAAACTTCTTCCTAATATCCAACCTATATTTCCCTTGATGCAGCTTGAGACTGTCCTCTTGTTCTGTCAGTTGCTGCCTAGTGAAAGAGACCAGCCCCAACCTGACTACAACTACCTTCCAGGAAGTTGCAGAGAGTGATAAGGTCACCTCTGAGTCTCCTTTTCTCCAGGCTAAACACCCCCATACAGACCTCAAACATCCTGACCTCAAACCACACCCTGAAATTGCAATTCCGTTCGTTCTTGTTAATGTATTTTACTCTTGATCAGTGAACATCAGCAGCATTTACACCTTGAGCAGGTGTTACAAATGGCTTGATGATGAGGGGAGGTAATCATATATACTGAACTGTCCCAGCCATGGTTGCTAAATGTGGCTGAACCAATAAACTTGGCCTGTGCTTCTAAGCTAAAGCATTTCAGTATTGAGCAATGGAATGGATTACCAACTGTGACTATGACTACAGTGTGAACATAGATTCTGAGTGTCTTTGCTATAAAAAGGATATTTTAATCACATCTAGTCTCTTACCAAATGCAATGAGAAGAAAATATGAGAATTTGTACCTATTATTATGGCTTAAACTGTTTATTTGAACTAGGATTCTGGGGAGGAAAATTGCAATTTCCTGCAAATAATTACAGGATTTCCTAGTTACACTAGTGAATGTAGTTTATTTAGTCCTTATAATAACTTGTCACATACAAAGTTGGCCAGCTACCTTAATGTTTTAACAGGCAACAAGCAACTCTACAAGTTTCATTTTCAGAGTGATACCAGATAATTTTCTAAGGCATGTACTTACTTTTAAGTAATCCAGATCTGTCTTTTAAAGAAATACTGATCACTGAGTCTTTTTGTGAATGTCACTATGTTCAGCAACCAACACTTTCTTGACAGGCCTACACCAGTGGGGAGTTGCTCACGGGGGAGCTGAAGAAGGTACTTATTGAAACAATGCAGCCCTTGGTAGCAGCTCATCAAGAGAGAAGGAAGCAGGTCACAGATGAAATTGTGAAGCAGTTCATGACTCCAAGGAAGCTGGCTTTTGAATTTTGAAGAAATGTGTATGTAACTTAGCACTTCATAATCCACAGCCAAGTAATTGTTGTCTTCTGTTGTGTGTCATCACTCCCTAGTTATGTACAGCCTGTAATCGGTGCTTTATAAATAATGAGTAAATTATCATGAACAGGAGAGTACAGAAAAAGTTTAAAATACAACTTGTATCTATTTAAAATCAGAATATGCAAGACAGAATTGATCCCTCTTGCAGAAAAGCATGTATGTCAGCCCAACATTGTATTTTAATGTATTTCATGTTGAAAATATAAATAAAATTTCCATTTGATGATAAAGGCTAACTTGGAAATTGCTTTAAATATGTTGGTAAGAGGTCATATCTCAAAAGTAATAAATAGTAGCTCCATTTTCTTTTGTACTCTGTACCTTGGTTTACTAGATTGTATGTCTTCTTGGGCTGCTGAGAACATGCTGCACACAAAAAAGTAGTGAATGTTACAAAGTGGGATCAGTACAGAAAGAGTGGACATCTGTGAGTTGAACACTGGAGAAAGAATATCAGACTTGTCTTGCTGTCACCTTCCTCTTTGACATTGGGCAAGTTGCAGAAATCTCACTGTACTTTTTTTCTGGAGCTTTTTACCTGAGTGCCTCTGGAAAGAGGAGGTCATCAGGAAGCTGTCAGGTCCTTCATATTCTCAGGTGGAAGATAGTATAGAAATGCAAATTTTAGTTTCTAAGTATAAATAACAAGTGTTAAATCATGATGTGAAAATTGAAGTCACACTGGACACAGGGATAGTTTTAGTACTGTCTGTTCCCTTTCACTGCACCAGGAGGTTTAAACTAGGGATATTTATTTTAGGATGTATGCCAGTGAGAAAATACACTTTGTTAAAATACCTCATGTAATATTTAATTATCTCCTTTCTTCAAAAGAACTTCAATGTCTTCACTATGATTCCTGGAAGAAAAATCCAAATTATAAGTTATTTGTTTTGATCTGAGCAGTGCTGAGTGCAAGCTGTTAGATCTGTCTTGTATAGAACAGAAAATTGCTAGCCCAGGTATAGTCTAGCAAAAATGATTTTATTTGATGTGGATAACCCAGATGGGTTAACCTGGTTATGTTTGTTCCAGGAGCCAAGGAAAAGGCAGAAGTGCAAGGCAAACCTAGGTATATTACACGAGTTTCAAACTTGTGCTGGAAATAGCAAGGCTTAGCTTTTGTCTTTTTCTTTACAGTTTATGTGAGCTGACATTTCTAATCTAATGCCATTGACTTCAGTGAATTAGTGAAAATGTTTCCCAGAGACTGTTTTCATAACCCACAGGCAAAACATCTCAGTGCCCGCAAGGGCTTAACAATGAGTAGAAAAACTTTTTTTTTTTTTTCTAGAAGTAGTGGAGCAATTCTTAGGGGGAAGAAGCAGCTGCTTAAATCCAGTAATAAATAAGCTAAGTCTTAATTACTTTGGACTTTAAGGATGACCTTCCTGTTCTTGCAGTCTGCTCTTTGTCTTCTTTAGCCATACATAAAAGATAAGCCTTAAATTGACTTTAAAAGTGCTTTTAGAGACTTATAATGAAAATATATTGTTTAAAATATATGCAGATTTGTTCTGCTAGATTTATTTCATTAGCTTAGAATTTATTTTGTTATTCACCAAAGGGAAATATGCTGTAGGAGAAACAGTGCTGTGTTCTATTCTAGATAAGCAGATGGATTATTTTATAACAATTGAAATATGTTTTGAAAGTTCTAGATAGGAAGGTGATAGGAAAAGTATTTGTTTACTGAACAGCCACTGTTTTCAAGTCCTCTGAGGAACTTGTACCAACATGCTTCTGAGATGGTACAGTTTCTCAGAGGAGCCTTGATGAATTCCTGACTCTATTGTAATTATGGTTTATGTCCCAGGAGTCATTTTAAAGGTCAAGACAAGGCAGCTTTCAAAAACACTCTGAAATGTTACCAGACATCGTTCATTACGTTTTCCTCAATTTGCTCATTTTGTCCATCTCACTGTAATAAAAATGTAGATAAAAGTCTACTTTTGTTTTACTTTTTTTTTAAGCCTTAAATTACTGTTGCTTTGGTTTTGACCTCTCTTCTTACCTTTTTATGTGTTGATTTGTCACCTGATATAGCTGGTCCTTGTTTGGAAGTGTTGGAACAGGGTGCCTTAGAGCCTCCTTCCAGATAGACTTCAGACTGCTCCCAGACTGATCCAGTAAAAGGTCAGTTGTCAGAGATGACCTGGTCCCCAGCCAAACTGGATGTTCATGTCCCTGTGCACAGCAGCCAGCTCTGGGATGTTTACAGTGACACCTCAGTGGCTTTGGTGTAAACTGGTGCTTGAGTGGAAACACAGTGCTCACCATTTCTATGCAAAAGCACAGATCCTGAATAGCTTCCCACAGAGCTTCCACAATCTCCAAGAGGAAAGCTGAAACCTGCCTGGATATTCATGAGCATTGTCAGAGCAAACAGGAACTGTCAGCAACATGGAACCTGATCCTGGTGTGACTTCTAAGAGTTTTTTTTCCCTCAAGGCCACCAACTTTGTTGCTGAAAGAAATTATCTATGTGACAAGCTGCAGTCAATATAGCAAAGCAAACCCAGCACAGCAAATGTGGTACCTTCTTTCTGTTGGCTGGCCTTCAGCTGGCTGGTTTATCAAAATAAATAGTTCTGTGATCATTACAGTAGCTAAAGGTCAAGATAATACAAAGCAGAAAATAAAGTAGTCAAGTGCTGAAAACCAGAAGCTGAACACCCAGGTGTGTTGAGATGTGTGTAGTGAAGTACATAATATGTGTCCTGTCAGTAAACAAAAATTGGTTTAAATTCATGCGCCTGTGTTTACAGAACTCCCACAGTTCCTGTACCTGTTGCTGTTTGTATCAGGTGTGAGTTCTTACTCAGGTTGTCACACAGACACTGTGTAGAGGTTTTTTTTCTCAGGATTATGAAGCCCTTCCCTTCCTGAGAGAAGCTGCCTAGAAATACAATTTGCTTCTCGTGTAGCATTTGTTCAGACCACATAAGAGCCTGCTTATACGTGGTGCTGAACACCCCAAGACAGAGTTCTCAGCCCCTTGCACTGGCTTCTGCAGTTAATTCCAATCATTTTTGCAGTTGCTCTGTAATTTCTCTCCCTTGGGATCAGCTGTATTTCAGTTACACCCACAGGAGGAGACATTTTTAGTTATCTGAGTGCATGAGTGTACTGGGAAAGATGGGCTGTTTAATATTCAAACCTTGGGCTGACCATGAATGGTATCAGTGCTGCCTAGCAAAAAGGTTGTTTAGTCTGTTTTACAGGCATTCTTTCAGTGTCTCAGTTCAGAAAGTGTAATGCCTGAGAACAAGGTTGGCTGAGAATAACATGGCATAAAGGAGTTATGGTTCCAAACATCCAGGCAGAGCAGGGGTAAATCACTACCCAGTTAAATGTATCCCTTGTAGAAAGAGGTAAGGGTAGTAGACTCTTAAGAGAAATTCCAAACCTCAAGGAAATGGTTACATCTTCTGTTTTAAGGACTTTCTGACTAAAGGAAGTTTGGGGCTGACACCCAAAGCTGTCACCAGTGTGGTAGGTTGCCGAGGCCATAAGCATTTTGGAGAGAATCCAGTTTAGTGTTGGATCTTTCATTTCACTCCCCTTAAGGTGACATAGTGTGCACCAGCCTGGTGTCTTCACCCTGCTCTTGGACCAGCTGCAAGAGGTGAGTGGACCCTTGAAAGAATTCAGGTGCTTGTTTGACATGATAGCATGGCTGTGAATGTGTTTTAAAGGCCAGTTGAAGGCTTAGATTTCAGAAGGAGTTGTGGAGCTTTTTAATGGTCTCTGTGAGGTAGAAGAGGTTCCCTTTATTCTTGTCTAGGAGCACCTGAATTCTTTAAACTTCTTGTAGTTCTTTCTGTATGTCAAAGGCAGCTGGCAAGTCCTGTCTGCTGCAAAACTGCAGCCAGTGTAGTAAAACCATGTCATCAACTGGTGACAGTGACTGCTGACTAGAAGGGTCCTAAATATAAGAACTCCTTTTAAAATACAGTATTCCCCTTTCCCTCCAATCAATGCATTTTTAGCAGAATCTGAGAGGTTGGATCCAGAATACTTCAAGTGTTGTCATCCAGGGATTAAACCAGAAGCATATATGTTGCCCATGAGGAAGAGTGAGCAAACTAACATTTCTGGGTTTAGGGATTTTCCTTCTGAAGCAATAGCATGGCACTGACACTGGTTTTTCAACTGTCTTTTTCATGGGAAAAAAAAAGTAGGAAAAAGTAAAGAAAAATAAGTAGCAGGAAGATGAGAAAGAAGTAATAGAAAAGTGTGAAATTCTTTCAAAATGCGCCTTTGGCAAAATACATTTAGCTGCTCCTAACAGCACCATTTAAAGGAAGAAGAGTATACACTTTTAAAAGCTGGGAATCTTGATTATTATTACAACTTTGCAGCTCTCTTCGAACTTGCCTAATCCCGGCAGTGCACGGGTTTCATGGCAGCCTTTCCACTGCCAAGCAAAGAGGCTTTGCATCCATCCCTGCCCTCACTCCAGGATGAGAATAGACTGCCTCCAAAGCTGTGCCAAGAGAGGCTGTGCCATGGAGAGCTGCTGCTCCATGGCCTGGGGAGAGGGCTAATGCTGTGGGGCTCAGGGAGAAAATCCCACAGCCTGCCTGGCTCTGCAGCCAGACCATTAGCACAGTTATGTAAACAGAGCATGGCTACCACTCATACAGAGCAGCAGGGAAAAGAAAGGACATTGCTGCTTCAGCTCCTGCCAAGGGAATATAATTGGAGAGTGCTTTGGGAAAATTACTGCTGGGAGGGGGATGTTGCAGCCTGGAGCACAAATATGTGAGTCACTCGCTGAATGCAGTGCAGGCATAGCATGTATAGAGCACACGCTGGAGAGTGTTAAATCTTACACCCCCCCCCCCGGCTCTTCCTTTGGTTGGGAGGATCATTCTCTGTGCCAGTAGAACAAAATTACTCGATTTACCAAAACCCCTGCTCAGACAAACAAATTATTAGAACATTAAAATTCGCAAATGCTTCAAGGGCCTAAGCAGTGGCTTCAGTCTAAATACCTTAATGAGATAAAAGAGAGGTTTTATATGAAGCCAAGGCTCCCTGATGAGTTTATAATCCTATAAGAATAAAACAAAGCCATCAATTGTCAGCTTTGGGCTGAAATGTCCATGCTTCTTATGCTGTCCATCAATTCAACGGTTGTTTGTGGATGTTGTCTTACAAAATGAATAAATAAATAAAATACACTTTGGACAGAGTGGAACAAGCTATTTTTTGTTTATATAATGATCTGTAAATCTCAGTACACCTTCATACGTTACAAACACTACCATGTTCACGGGAAAGGCACGAATGCAGTTTAAACCCAGTCCTTTGAAAAGCACTTTAACCCCCTCCTTTCTCACACTTTCCCTCACACAGTGGATCAGGCCTTTGTACTTGTGCTGGTCCGATTCATCTATTTGCATGCGTGATTTGATGACATCCATGGGAGTACCAAATCCCCAGGCCAGGACTCCAGCAAAACCACCAGAAAGCAGCACAACAAGGAAACCTGCAGGAGAGAGTGAAGGGAGAAGGGCAGTTCACTTGCATCTCGTTCAGCTACAGCCATCTCAGATTTGACAATAAACTTTGGTAACTTTCGTGTTTTTCGGGAGTTATTTTGTGCAGCTCTTGCAGTTGTGTGTTTCCAGATCTCGGAGAATTTTTGCAACTAGATGTGGTACAGCCTGAGAGCACTCACATCTCCTTCAGATGAATCTAATTTTTAAAATTCTTGGGGAGATGCTCTTTTGATGAATCTTACCTATTCAATCTTTTCTCAAAGTGGATAGTTGCTTTTTGGAGCCAAATCACAACTAAGAACCTGAAGTGTCTTTACTTTGTCCACCTGGACTTCATATTCAAGCTCTGGGCTAACCCTTGTCTGAGTTCCATGATGGCTCCCAGGAGCTTTGTCCATGTTTAATTTCTTGTTACCCTGTTTTCACATTAACAGGATTTCACACCCACATTCAAGGCACCAGAGTGTGTGGTAAGAACCCCTCCTGCAGGAGGAGGAGGAGCTGCTTAGGGACAAGGTGGGGACAGTGAAGCCCTCACATGCAGGCTGCTGGCACTAGGGCTGGGGCCAAAGCCAGCACACACAGAGCAACCCCTCATGAGGATCTGGGTGAGGTTTTATGGGTACTGGGTGATGTTTGCCCAGAGCCTGGTTTCCCTCTTAGTGTGGGCCTAAATAAGCCATTTTTGCAGCTAATGCCAGATGCTTTCCAATACCCACCTGGTTTATTTCTCCCATCTGGTGTGAGCCAGTCGCACAGAGCAGAATAGGAAAGGAAATATACTGCAGAAGCAGAGCAATCCCTGCAGAGTAATGCAGAACAGCCCTTGTAGAGACCACCAAAACCTTCCTCCTTGATGATAACCTTCAGACAGTGCAAAGACCCTTGGTATTTTGGCTTGGAAACAGGCTGATGTGTGGTGGAAGGGCATGGGTTCCTCTGAGTCTGCATCCGAACTTTAGCCACCTCACTAGGGTTTGTCAGCACAACCTGCAACACCAGAGAATGGCATTTTAACCCTCACAGTTAAACAGTGTTTTGAGCTCCCTCCTGTAAATTCTTGTCTCCCAGCTTTTCAGGCAATAATCTTGTCTGGGAGCTCCAGCAAGCTCCAGCCTCCTCCCCTCTGTCTGTGCTGCTCCACCCAGCAGCAGCAGGACACGTGTGTGAGCAGAGAGGAAGGCAAGGCAGAATCAACACAGGATATTAAATACCTGTAACTACTTGCTAAACTAGATGGGTGTGGAAAGAGGGATGTCCTCAGCCATAGGGAAGCACACATCAGGGCTCTTATTTGTACATGTATTTGAACCAAGACCATCCAGGCTATAAAAATGTAAGCCATGTTGAGTCACTCTCCGTAGGAAGCACCTAGAAGCCTGACCATCTGGAGTGCTCTGTAAGAGGATTGTGGCCAGGCACACGTTTCTGCCCAGCATGCCATCACTGTGATGGGATGAGCTCTACCACATTCACAGCACCTGTGGATGCTCACCCTCATCTGCTTGTGGGAAACTACTCCTGGACCCAGCCTTGGCCCTGCCCGAGGATCCTGCAGGTTTGCCAGGCAGCATCACTTCCCAGGGATACCCACTGAGTTTAAATCCTGGCAAGGCAGCGCTGTGCTCTGCCTGTGCTTTCATTCCGAGTTCTGTCTGTCTGTCTGTCTTACACAAACACACCGTCGCAGCCACTGGGGGAGTTTGCTGCCTATGCTGTGTTTTCTTCCTCGTCCTGCGTTTGCTGCCAAGGTCTGTGTCATGTTAATGGCACGTCCTTAAGCATCCTGGCGCTCCAAACCGAATCCAGCACGAGCTGCCCAGCAGGACTGAAGGGGCAGCGAGGGCAGAGCATGACCTCCCCTGCAAAAACAAACCCACCAGACGTGTTGCAGGCTGCCCTGCGGCCTCCCGGGCTGAAAAAACATTCCCTGCTTTTCCAGCCACCTGTGCTTGTGAACAAGATCTCTCGTTGTGCTTTCCCTGCAGGGTGTGAAGAGTGCATATTATATGGCTCTACACAGATATTTACCATATGTATTTTGATATATTGATTAGTAGTGCTGTATTAACATTTTAATAATAAATGTAGTCTTGTAATTAAAATGTGACTTTTGTAGTTAAAATAAGAACTATGTTAGTGGGATTTTTTTAAGAAAGGAATGCGGCACTTGCACCAGATAGCAGTCACAGGACACCTAAATTTTTCAGAGAAAAGGAATTTATTGCCCTCTTATCAGAAGCAATGAACTTCTTCCCACCTCGAAGGCGCTGTTAGGATTAGAAGGAAGAAGTTGATGACGACCAGACAGAATCCTGTGTTTGAATTGAATTTATGCATCATGTATGAAGTGTATGAATATGCAACAAGCTATTGTTTTTAAGGGTTAATCCTTTGTTAACTGGTGTCCTTTTTCGGGCTCATGCTGCCCAGAAAGAGGTACCCAGACATTTGTAACTCTTTTTCTTTATTATCTCATATTGTCCTAATTCAATTTGTCCAAATTATTATCACTCTAATTGCATTACTATTTTTATAACCATTTTATTACTATTAAACTTTTAAAATTTGAAAAACAAGTGACTGGCATTTTTAGCAAGGGTGTTTACCTACCCGGGCAGCGCCAGCAGCAGCTCCAGCCAGGGAAACATCCAGCTTGGAAGGCTTGGCATCTGCAGCCCCGTAACGCAGCTTGCAGAGGGCGCCGAGGAAGTTCTTGTATGTGCCAAAGGAAACTGAGGAAACCACTGATACAGCGAGGGCTGAGGCAGTCACCCCTTTGTAAAACCCCCGGACCTGTGGGAAACAGAAGAAAGGCGACTTTTAAGGGTGAATGGCATGGGAAAGCATCTGCTCAAAAGCACTGGCTGTGCATCGCTGAGTCAAAACAAAATCCCACCTTACAGCTCATCAGCAAAGCTAAATTTCACCCTGAGGGCTCTCCCAGCTGATACTGGCATGCAACTGGTGCCCATCGTCCCCAAACTGGCAGAGGCAGCTCTGCTGCTCTGAAACAAGGCACCTGCAATGCTGCTGAGAGACACCCACCTTTTCTGTCCTGTACGTTTCCTGAACACAGTGCCAAAATCCTCTGTAGTGGTTCTCAGTCTGAATTCTCACCTAGGAATACAGGGACAACTTTAAAATGCAGATATAATATTAAAATAAATAAAACAACAAATGCCGTAGCAGCGAACCAGATAATTAACAAAATTATAAATAACATGACCAAACAATTTAATTATTTTTTTAGAGGCAAACACAACAAAATACAGTGAGATATGGAGATGTAATGCAGATAAAGTATTATCATGGGATTATTTTTCTGAAAACAAGGGGGAAAACAAAAGGGCGTTTTTGTTCTATAGTCAAGAAATAAAGCTCCAACAGGTACCTTTACTGTGTCCAGTGGATAACCCACGGCTGTGCTTAGACCACCTGAAACAGAGAATATGTAGGAGATGGTTAACAGCACATGTCACAGCAGACCTTTTCACCCATCACAGAAGGGCACTGGGGAATAGCAGAAAACAGCTCCAGAGCCCAGCTGTGCCTGGCACCAGACTTCTCGAGCTCCAGTAATGACGTTTGAGCCATGAATGACAGAGAAAAATGCAAATTTCTGTGTGACCAAGGCTCACCCAGAGGAGGAAACAGAGTATGGGAAATTTATCAGGAGCAACGAGACTGAGGAAGATGAGACAGGGAGGGACACTGAGAGCGCTGCCCCACGAAGGATGGAGGGAGGACACTGGGCTGTGCTTGTTTCCCCTCTCAGCTTAGGCACTACAGCATCTTTGAACTATGACCAAGCATCCCCACTCACAGAGTCCGGAGCAATTTTGTTTTCCAGGGCTCGGCGGGATTTGGGGCAGGGAGGGATTAGCGCTGGGAGTGTCCAGCGGCAGCCGAGCCCGCCCAGCGCAGCATCACATGCCGTGGCAGCGCGTCTAGCCCCGGGCCGCTGTCAATCCTCCTGAAAAACCCCTGGAGCTCACTCCTAGAGCCTTAAAATAGCCCCTGGATATGCATTAATCCCTTGAGACAAAGCTTAATGGCAAGTAAGGAGAGCTAAAGAGCTCCCACACGGATTTCTCTCTGTTGCAGCAATAAATAGATCTCACCTCACTGCATTTCTCAGCTCTAAGCGCTAGCAGGTAACAAAGGTGCTGACCAGCAAACTGCCTCCCAGTACACCACCTGCCTAGGCACCTGAGAGGAAATGAGGCTGGAGAACAATGGAGCTGGGTCCACGTGAGTTATTTAGACAGAGATCAAGTTCATAGAACTGCTGGATGATCCCATCAGGCAGCCAGGCATTCAGAGATACAGGACACATCTAGTGGCTCACCTGTTGAAAACTGCCTCTCACTGAGTTCTTCTTTAAAAAAAGAAAAATTAAAGCCCAAGCTACTTAAAAATGTGTTGTTGGTGTGGGCATGTTCACCTCTGATTACATGGCTGCTTGAGAGCTCTGGAAATCTCTCCCATGTTCTGGAGAAAAGCAGCAGCTGCTGTTGTGAGTCACCAGGAGACGATCCCAAAGTGCATTACTCAGAGGAAAACAACCAACAGCATCTTTCTTGCAGGAAATTGAGGTTTGTTCTTCAAAAGCATCTATCAAATCTGACACCAGATAAACAGCAATGAAGAGGGAGAAAGGGCCTAGATGGAAGAGAGACAGTGATGGAAGAGAGAGGGCAAGGGGGAATACACAGGCAATAATATGGCTTGGAGAAGCACTGGCTTAGGTCCAAGCAGAGAGTGACAATGCACAAAGTCATCTGGGGACACCTGTGCTGTCCCAGGCTCCTGGCCAGAGTAATCAGGGACACTGGCAGCCAGGGAAGGGCAGCACATGGGCCACTGCCAGGAGGGCAGTGCTGACCTCACAGCTGCAGTCCCCAGGCCATGCACCCCACCTCAGCTGGGAGGTTTTGACACATCTCATCCTTTTCAGAGTTCCTGAACCTTAGAGGAGATGGGCATGGGCTGAGCAGATGCTGGGGACACAGGGGCACCATGCACAGCTAAGCCCTGGCTCACTCCACTGGATGAGGAAGGTAGGAGCTTTGCTTCATGCAGAATCACACACCAAGGATGATTTGGGTCAGTGTTTGACAAGAACTGACTGCCCTTCTGGAGAAATCACCCTGTTCACATGAGAAGATACAAAGACAGCAACCCAGCAGGTTGCAGGTTGCCCTAAACAGTCTCTTTCAGCCCTAAAGGCTCCCCATCAACTTGGTTCCAGTAAGGATCAAACATCTCCACTTGGGAGGAGACCATAAAAGCAAATTTTTCACTGCTCCCAGCAAAGATGTGAATCCCCCAAACCTCCAAATAACCCAACCTGCCATGAACCGTGCTACTTAGGGGCACAAAGCACTCCAAGCAGTTGTCAGAGCTGAGGAGCTCAGCCAAGTCTACCAAAGGCTGAGGAATGAGGGCTCTGCACATTCTCACACGATATAAATAGCCTGGCACTAAGACAGCATGACCCACACATGCCGTGTTTGCACAGCAAAATCAAAGAAGGCCAGCAATGAACAGTGGGCATACAAGAGAGGGTTCCTGTGGGACTTCTGCTGAGTAACCCTGCATCAGCTGTGACCAAAATAAATAGCAAAACTAAGGGAATTACCTTTTTTGGTTTTAGTGAGCCATTTTTATGCCTCCTTTATCTGAAATATTGCCAGGAATTGAGCAGAGCTTGCAGCATCCCCTACACACACAGAGTGCACAGAATGGATCACTCACAGTCCCTACACAAGTCAGGTCACTCTGGGCAAGCAACTCAAATAAGGAGAGATTCTGGTGGGGTGGCAATCACGAGGGAGCAAGTGGCAGCTGTACAGAGCCCACCAGGCTGCAACAGCCCTGAGCTGATGGCAAACCTTGGCTGAGACAGCCAGGGAGAAGCAGGGATCATTGTCCGTGCACTGGATGGGCAGACAGTGGCTTTCAAAGGCCTTTGTTTTGTGCAGAGTGGGGAACATCAGTGCACAGACCCTAAGCGAGCTGAGCTTCATTCAGCCACATGACCCAAGCAGGAGCTGCTTTATCTGTAAGGAGACAGCATGTTCCTGCTAGAGGGGGATTATTTTATCTTTCCTTGGACTGCATGTAACCTGCCAGCTGTGGAAAAGCCCAGTCCTGCTGCAGACCCTGCTGCACTACCACCACTGGGTAAACCTCGGCTTTGCCTCCCCAGATCTTTACTCCTGACATAAGAGTCAAGTCATCCTCACCCTGCAGCCATCACCAGCCCCAGCCATCAATCCCCATCCCCTGCTGCAGCTGCAGCAGGGCTAGAAAGTGTGCATGGGAAAATTCAAGTCAGAAGGGACCTCAGGAGGTCTCTAGTCCAACCTCCTGGTCAATTTTTACTGGCCAGGAAGGACTGCTTCCTAAAACATCCAGCCACGTTTGCTGGTTACAGAAAGTCTCCTAAGCATGTTTCTCTCATTTTTTTTCTACCTGGAGCCAGAGCAGATCACTGTTTCTTGGGCTGAAGACGCTGAGTTTTTATCTCATTGCCACAGAATTCATTGCCCAGAGGTGATGCACAGTATTTGTGCAGAGGCTGGAATTTGAATGGGCATGACCTCTGCTGTTTTTCAGAGGTGCTTAAACCATGCTTTCTCCAAGACACTCTGAAAATAGATCTAGGTCACTAGAGTGTAATTTACTAAACAGAAACTCTTATTTTTTATGTTGCCTCAACTTGCTTGATGTTCTTTAGCTGGGTTCACAGACTCTTTAGGAACATGAAAACTGCTTCAGCTCCAGCAAACATAAACCCCAAAACAAGCTCAGCACCAAAACCATCCCAGTTCTTGCAGGACAGATGTCCAACCCCAGGAGCTGCCCTATGTGAGGGGAGGATGATGGCCCCAGAAGCCCTGCCAGGTACCTCCCACGTGTCTATGGGAAAGCTCCACCTCTGCAGCCAGTAAGAAGTTGCAGCATCCCTCCTAGAAAAGCTCTGAGCTGGACATAGAGGACAGGATGGCAAATCTTGCTCTCTGTGAGGCTGAGGTCAGTGAAGTGCCTTACAACAAGCAGGGACTTTTCTCGTCCCAGCTGGATCCTCACAGCCTGCATCCCCTCAGGCTGAGCCTGTGTCCAGGGCACACAGAGGAGATTCTTGCTGCATGGCTGGGCAGAACACGATGCTGGAGCCTGGACAGGGGGTCACAGCACAAACCCTGGCTTTGCTTGGGAGCCAGGGCAGAAAACTAAGGTGAATGGCCATGTTCAAACTCTGTTTTCAGCTCTTCATGTTCCCTTGCAAAAGAAGCTTGTCCTTAAGTGATCTGTCTCAAACTGTGCTAAAAAAGCAAAGGAGTCCAAGCAACAAATGCAATCATCTCTGCCCCACCATGAACATGAAGTCTGAGGGGAGGTTTGGTTAATCCTTCTGGGATGGACATCCCACTGCCAGCCCTAGGACAGGGCTTCCTTCTCCACAGGGTGCTCTGAAGTCAGAAGGGACACAGGAGGAGAAAGGCAAGTTATCATGGTGGGGCTGGTTATATCCTCCTCTCCCAGGAAGGCTCTCCCAACACCCCTGGAAGACCAGCACCCCAAGCATGGGCACAACAGGCACCTCCAGGGCTGGATGCTGCTGAGATGCCAAACCTCTCCCCACTTGCACATGATGAGCAATTAGTGGGCAGGGTAAGACTCAGCATGGTCCTTCCCAGGACAAACACATCTGCAGCAGGACCATAGGCTGTTCCTGGTGAGGGGAAAATGCCAAATTTCAGCAAATGTCAAAATGAGATCTGACATGCAGGCTTGGGCTGGATGTCTCAGCCACCTGGTAGGTTCACCTGGCCTTTCTGTCAGTGGTGACCCAAAGGCTTTTCTTGTGGTATTTATTGGTGTATTTTATATATATATATATATATATATATATATAGGTATATATTATCTTGTATACTCCACTAAATCTAACAAGATATCAGCAAAGAACTGAGACCAATGGGTACATTTTGTCATTTAAAACAAAGATGAGTTTGAGCAGTACATGCTCTAAGAATGTCTAGAATTTAATCACACTTCTCTCCTGTTACTTTTTTTATATACAGCTAACCTACTTTCTCCCAGATCAAAGCCTGCTGCCTGGCTTGCCTGCACTGACATCACCATCACAACTGCAAATGCATCTTAACCCAAGTTAATGCAAAGGTTGTTCATCCAAACATTCTGAATGCAGTAAGAGCAGTGTGCTTCCTCCCCTCCTGTCTCACAAATCACATCCTCAGCCCCCCAGAGCCGCCATCCCAGCAGCCTGCTGGGACCCCTGGATGCCAGACACGTGAGGGTTTCACTGCCAGAGCTATACAAGCTGGTTTGTATCTGCACAAAACCTATTACACTCTGTCTCTTCCTATTAGTTTTACCCTGTCCCAGTGCAATCAGAGTGGAGGAGATTGCAGGCAATGACCTCAGCTGACCAAGCTGCAGCGCTGCCTCTCCAGCAGCTCTGTGAGCCTGCTCTGGTCATGTTTCCCACTTCATAAGGAAGAACACATTTTTAATAAGCAGCCCCCCATTAAGACTCTCAGCTCTGCTATTGAGACCTGCTCCTCAGCTGAACAAGAAGGAAACACAGCTATCTGCTTTGGCCAGCAAGCAGCAGTTCATGCATTTACCTCCGATGGCCCCAGCAATGAAATCCATGCAGAGCGCGGCTGCCGCCGAAACCACCCCGAGAGCGCTGGGCAGGAAAGGAGGGGACCAGGATCCAGTTCAGTCTTCCCAGAGCCCTGCCAGTCCTCCAGAAACACTGGTTTGTGTCAGGAACCACCTTCCTACAGTCTGCCCTTGCCTCTGGGGATTGTGAGCCTTGCGGGTACTGGATGAATTTGTAGGCTGGTGGCAGAGCTGGGAAGCCTGGAAGTGTTCCAGGAACACAGTGAATAAATAATCCCGTGAAGCCCTGAAGTGCTGCACCAGGGCTGCTGTTCCCTGTGCCCTTTTGCCTGGAAAGTCCCAAGGGGGGGTGGCTCTCAGGGTAAGGCTGGCTCTGAGGGGACCATGCCCTGCTGTTGTTACTAGCCCCAAAGACAGCTTTGCACACTCGTTTGCCAGAGGACACTGCTGGCCTGTACCATGGAGATGCTGCATTTGTGGCCATTTGCAGGATTCCTCCTTCCCCTATCCCAACCCACTCTTTCTCCTTCTGATGGACCACACACCCTTTCCATTAATGGAAATTCCTTCTGCCTTTACCAAGCCATTTTTCTTGATTTTCCTGATGCATGAAGCTGACCCCAACTTCTATATCCCCACAGATTATTACCCACTCACTACTTATACAAATTGTGAACCCCAGTAATTAATCTAACCACATCCAGAGTATTTGCTTCTATTTCAGATAGCAGCAGCATAGTTTTCCCAGCCCCTGGAGCAGCTCTTCTTCATTTCTTGCTCGGATTCCTAACCCACTTTCCAATGTCAGCTCCTTGTAGAGAACCTGCTGATCAAAGGGAGCCAGGAGTTCAAGGAAATGTCATATTGCCTGGTTTTGCACAACAGTCCCATTACAAAAGAGTGCCTCATCTACGTGTGGGAGGTTAAGCTTTGCCCAGAGAGACCCTGGAAACCATAGTCCTGATGCAATGAAGGGCTTGCCAAGCTGTGACCTGAATTTTACCCCTCTTGTGGAGGTTTTCCCGGGTCAGAGCCAAGGTACATTGGCAGCAAAGGAAAAAGAAAATTTCATGGCTGCTGCCCCCTGGGTCAGCTTTACAGGGGAGCTGAGCACTTCAGTACCCAGTGCCATTTCCTGCACATTTTCCAGGAACATATTTCTCACTGAAGCATGTGTTTTGGGGCTGCTGTGGCAGCGACAGAACAGCTCTGTGTGAGGGCAGGGTTTCTGGGAATTGAAAATGAAAGTATTTTTATTAACTTGCTTCCTGTGATTTCTTATGCGTCCTTCCCTGAATGCTTTCTGTTCTGAAGAGAACAGATTATTCCAGTTTAACATCATGCAAGGACAGCAAAAAACTTAAAACCACAAGTAAAATATTATCTAGAGAGGTAGCAATGTAGCTGCAAAAACACACTGGGTTATTTAGTAGCTCTTCCTTGTTATACCTGGTGTCCATACAGGAGTTGTTAACGGTTAATCAACAGTCTGTGCACGCCAAGTGCAGGGAAATCTGTTGTTTCCTCTTCTCCCATCATCCCATTCTGCTGCTGTCCTTGCAGAGCAGAGATGGGACCTGTTGTGTCAGTGACACGCAGGGACAAGGACACAGACCCCTGTGGAGGGGCAGCCTGGAAGCACATGGGGGGTGGGATCTTTCTACACATTGCAGTGACTGGAGCCATATCAGTGAGAAAATAGAGGCTGGCTGGCATTTCACTCTGGCTGACTAAAGCATCTAATACTAATACTAATTAGTATTTTACATGAAATATCAAAAGACCAAGCAAAATTCCAACCTTCTTTACCTGAGCTGAACAGCTCAAAGGGAATCTTCCTCATGAAATCACCTGAGATAGTAAAAAAAAAACCCAACCAACCCAACTCCCTTTCTTTTGTGAAAGAAAATGAATCCTTTGTTTATTTTTTTAACATCCATTCACACCAATGCTTCTAGCAAAATGTCATTTGCTTTATATAGCAGGAATCTGACTCCATAATGTTTTGATAATGGTTTTGGTCCCTTCAATGGGGTGTACCAGGAAAGGTCAGGTTTTCCATTTGACTGGAGTTGCTTTACAAACAGAGGTCATTCAGAAGGTGTCCATAAGAAAGAAGAATATTTTGGGGCTTGAACCATTTCACCTTGCCCCATGAAGGTATCCCTGGGACAGCCAGCCCAGGAGCAATGCACACATAGAGGTGCTTCAGGGACATCTGCCTCAGCCAGGGCTTAGCAGAGTAACATGAGCCTCAGCAAACACCACTACAGTACTCTCTGCTCCTGGGGGGCAGTCAGAACCTGGGGGAAAAGAGGATCCACTGCCAAGCTCAGCCTGGCCACCTCATGATGGCAGAGAGGGACCCTCTTCCACAGCAGCAATTCAACTTCCCCTACCAGGACTCCTCCCAGAGATGGAGTCCTTGAAGTCTCACTCTTCTTCTTCTGAAGGAGCTTCCTCCTCCATCCTCTCTTCCCTAGATTTCAGAGATTTTCCAGCCTCATTAATTTACCAGAACCCAGTGCTATATAGGTCAGTAGAGACAGTCCAGAAAATCCAACCTAATGAAATCTTGAGTTATCAGGCATTTCTCCAAGATGAAATATTAATCATTCCTGTCCCACTTTGACACAGTGTCCAAGGACTGCAGATCCAAAGATCACTGCTAGTCTAGCTTGCAAATAAACACCATGGTTCACATCTATGCAGGGAGGAGAGAAAGTGCTGGTCCTAACCCAGGTGGTCTTCTCAAAGCAGGGCCTAGGAAATCGCACACCAAACATGTTTTGAGCCTCCACAAGGGATAGCATTCCACGAGAAATAAGCCATTACTTCTTTCCTCCAATAGCAAACTGTTCAAGAGTGATTTGCTCAAAATGGGCCAGTTTCACAGGGGCGGGGGGGTGAGAAAACAGAGCATGGAAGTTGCTGTCAGATAAAACCACAGATCTGACAATATGAAGTAATCTGCAGGAAATTGTGAAACTGAGTGATTAAAATGGAGTAAGGCCCTAATTTTTCCCAGTGTGTGACGGATGAAACACTCTGCTTCACAGGAGGAGGCAGCTGTCTGCCCACCCAGGCAGAGAGAACTGCTCCACAGCAAAGTGGCAGAGGGTCTAGAGGACAGGAACAAATGATGGAGCAAAAAAAAAGGTAGGAAAGGAGCCTGCAGGCAGGCAGTCAGCGTTAAATAGTGTAGGGAGATAGAATATAAGAAAATAAAGATAGTGTAGAAAGTAATCTTACTCCTAAGGTGTTGCAGCTGGGCCAATTACCAAAGATTAGGAACAGGCGTGACTTTAACAGGCCACAGCTGTAACCAATGAGAAGCAGAGTGCTATAAAAGTGTGGGGTGGCTGGTTGAGAAGGGAACTGGAGTTGGTTGGTTACTTTATGAAGAAGAGTCAGTGCTCTGAGGAGCTGCCCATGAGAAACACCAAGAAGGTATGAAATTTTGGTGATAAGGAGACAACAGTATGGAACCCCTGCAATAAGATGACAACAAAATAGCATCATACAGATGAGACAAAATAGCAGAGGCCTCCTTTTACAGTCTTCTTCCACAGCTCACTCACGGGATTTTACCAACTCCATCCATCCTGCAAAGCCTGTCCTCTTTCTGCTCTGCCACCACCTGCCAGCTCATCCAGCCAGGTTTGGTGAGAAAACGCTCCTTCCTCACCTCCTGCCACAATATTTTGCATTTTCCACCCCACCTGCACTGTGCAACGCTGCACTCACATGCACATCCATTAACTCCTGTCCAATTTCTTTTGGAAAAGTCCTTGACTGGAGGGACTGTTCAAACAGCGTCGCCTGCTCCGTCCCCGGGCTGTTTGCACATTGCAGAGCAGGAAAGAGTGACACCAGTGATACCAGCCGTGCTGAGCTGGCAGGGCCTGGCCCTTGGCTCCAGTGCCACGGGTGGGATGGGGAGGTAGAAACTCCTGGCTCCAGCTGTGTTATGGATTTTCAAATCAAAGCAGCTCATTGTCCTTTATCTCAAGTACTAAAGGAAAACCAATAATTCCAAGGACTCGAGAACTCACAGCAGGAATCTCACAGCAAAACAAACAGAGGCAGTAAGGAAAGCACTCTGAGCGTTGGTAAGTGCATCAGATATAAATGATACGTGGTTTCACCTCTGGAAAGCTGAAATGAGGTTTCAATGTTTCTACACACATTCCCAAGGGGAGGGAAAATACATTTCCAAGACTGAAGATGATCACAGTAATTTAAGAAGTCACAGATTTTCTGGCTTTGGGCAAATCATTCCATCTCCCTATACCTAATCTTCTCATCAGCATAACTGGTGTGTCCACTGCCATGAAGACACTGCAAGGATCCAGACACTTGGGAGTAAATAATGGGAAAAGGTGGAAGGAACAATATTAGCGCCCATCCTACAAAAACACCCCTGTGAAATTATGTATATATTGAAAATTTAAAGTGTTGCATAGATCTTTCCCCAAAATCATAGAATCACACAACCATAGAATCAGGTTTAGGTTGCAAGGGACTTTAAAGATCACCTGGTTCCAATCTTCATGCTGTGGACAAGGACACCTCACTCTAGACCAGGCTTATGAGGGCTCCATCCAGCCTGGCCTTGAACACTTCCAAGGATGGGGCAGTCTGTGCCAGTGCCTCACCACCCTCACAGCAAAGAACTTCATTCTAATATCTAACCCAAACCTACTCCCTTCCAGCTTGGATCCATTGCCCTGTGACCTGCTGCCCCATGTCCTTGTAAGCAGTCCCTCCCCCTCTTTTTTGCAGGCTCCCTTCAGCCACTGGAAGGCCCTGATTACATCACCCTGGGATGCACAGTTAAAAGAGGAAGTCTGACAGTGCACCACCCCAGCAAGCTCTCAGGAAGGATTTTTTGCCAGCCTACATTGCTAGCATTGCAAAAGAACTCCTTGCTTAGATGGAGGGGATGTCAGGACTGTTTTGACTTTCTGACTGCTTTTTGAGTTGCCTTCCAACCTCTTGCACATTTTCTGCACTTTAATGAACAGAGGATGTAGTCAGTGGCTTGGCAGCAGGCTGGGAGAGCCAGGAGCAGAGGGAGGCACACACCTTCCTGGCCTACCACCAAGTAATAAAGCACTCTTTATTTAATGCTGATATTAATGTGCAAGCTTCTACCCTTTCAGCAGAGGCACCTCAGGTGTTAGACAGTAAAACACAGCTCTTGTAGTAGGAACAGAGACAAGCTCCCAATCTATTTACTGATGTTGCTGGTGCACCATCCATGCTCTCTCCAGAGTCTGTGTTCCTGTATCTTTTTTTGCAATATTCCCAAACTGTGTCTCCTTGAGACCTCTGCTTTACACCAGTGAAAAATCTATGAGATGCTACACTGTTGACTAGCCAATGGTCTTCTTCCTTTATAACTAGCTGATTTTATATGACTTGACAACCTCAGAGCTACTTGGAAATTAGAAAGAAAACCCAGCTCTAGAACTATAAGGCATTATTGTCTGAGACTTTGAGATCAGGTGCTAAAGTCACATGGGAAAGGGTTACTTAACTGAAAAACCTGGCACCAAAGAGTGCAGAAAAGAGAACTTTTTCTAAATGCCAGTGTTATAATGGGCTTATGTTGAGAGGGGATATATACAGAGGAATTTTATCTTGCAGAAATAGAAAACAACTGAAAAGCAAAGTATGTCCCTTAAAAATACTGCTACAAAGCAAGTTTAATGCTGGAGCAGAACCCCACATTGTTGTTGGGGGTAAGGGGGCAAACAGCCTCTGATACCCATCCTAACTTGATCAATACTAATTCAGGGATCTCTGTCTGTGTGCACTGTCCTAGTGCAGATATAGACCCATTTCAGCAGCAAGTGTTCAGTCCTATGCCTCCAACATTAACCTGACTTTTTCCATTGGCCCGACCAGGAGAAAAATTAAAATTTAAGCCAGAAGTTTCCATAGCTTTTTTTTCAGGAGCACTCTCAACCTTAACAAAGAATACTCAGACACCAGTACTAACAGTACCAGGCTCTGAGTATCATAGGAAGTGCACAGTCTCACTTTTCACCTGCCTTATTTGTTCGGGAGCCATAGGAGTATCCACTTCCAGAGTTTATGGGGAGTTTCTGTAGAGGCACAATGGTCATCCTGCCAAGCCTGTTCTTTCAGTTTACAAGAAATGGGTGTCTTTACTATAAGGCTGTTGTAACAACAAGCGCTCCACGTAACAGTTGGAAGCCCACAAATGACCCAGCGGGAAGTAGCCTTGAAGACAGGCCAACATATTGAAAAATGGTCCAGACATAAACCTTAGTGGCTGTGTGCCCACTCTGGTAAATAGCCTAGCATAGATTTAGATTTAGCTGGACACCTAGTCTCCCAGTCACTGGCTTTGCATGTGAATACAGCTTGTGCCAGAGGATTTCAAATACGTGATGTTGAAAGTATATTTTTATATCTGTTGGCAGTGAAAAGCCATTAGCCTCACAGAAAGGGTCCTGTAAGAACAGGGTAACTTAAAAACAAAGCCATAAGGCAGGCAAAGGAGATTGTTCTCCTAGTTCTGCCTCCTGTTCCCCTGGGCTAAATCAGTATTACCAGCTTTCTTATCTATGAAATAGACATAATTGCACCTTTTTACCTCACAGAAACACCCTGAGGCTTAGGTTATACTGTGTGCAAATTCAGGCTGGAAAAATGCTATAAAGATGCCAGTTACTGAGCTTTTATCTTCCTTTCCTGAATGATTTCCCAACAGTTTTTGCCCACTGTCACCAATCACAAGAGCATTTGCTGAGTGACTGAGTAACTTGCAGAGGAAAGATGGGTAAAGCTGCTGTGCTGGTAGAGAGTTATTAGCTCAGGTGACTGCACTCAGTGCCCACTCTCATGTCAGCATGCCTCTTCGTGGTCCCTGGCATCTTCCAACTGAGATGCTAAATAACATCTGGGTTCTGCTGGAGACATGCTCTCAGCATCCCTGGTTGCATGGGCATGCAGAGTCTTCTGGCCTTCTCCAAGGAAAGCCAGCAGCTAAGAAACCTGCTCCACCTGCAGCAAATATAAGAGAACATAGTCCTTGTAATACTTCAAGTACTTTGGACTCAGGTCCTTACCCAAATACACAATAAAAAAGAAATTATAATTTCTTAGCCATCCTAGTACTATCACAGGCCAGAGACAAAGATGGGACCTGTAATAAGAGGAGACAAGACTCAGCATGGGCATGTGTAGCCAGCCCTCTTGGAGCCTTCTTGCTGACCACAAAAATGACAGAAAAGGAGAAAACTCAACAGTTTAGTTTAAAAAAAACCCCAAAGTCTGTATGATCCTTGAAAACAAAGACAATGCCAAAAGAGACCTTGGACTAATGCCTATAGGCAGCTTTTTCTGATTTTTGGTCTGTTCATTTCTCATCTGCTTCTAGGGAAGCACCCAGAGGTTTGCTGTGGTTTTGTATTTCAAACAAAGCACAAACCAACTGACTATGAACAGGGATAGATTCCTCCTCAGAATGAACACAAATGGTGTGGACTGTTCAGTGTGCAGGTTATGCTTCTTTCTCTTCTCCAACACACCAGCAGCCCACAGTAATCCACATACACGTGTAGCAGAGGCTGAGACAAACAGCAGAAGGTGCATGTCAGAACTTGGCCAATTCTGCTTAAACTGGAGAGGGGCAGGCTTTCCAGGAGGCATGTGTTCCCTGTAATAAAAATGTCTCCATTTTACCAGGATAAAGCAGAGAAAGTTGGAGCTAGACTGAACTTTTCAGGGCACCTTACAACTTAGAGCATGCTAAGCCACCCCAGTCCCCCAGCACCTCTGCCTCTGCTCCTCACAAGCTCAGCATTTCAGGTAAGCTCCATTTCAGGTATTAGCCAAGGCAGGTGTTTGTCTGCCATGGTTTCCCTGGGAACAGAAGAGGCCTTACATGCTGGGACCCTGACCAGGACAATTTGGGGGCTCACAAAGCCTCCAGCCATCAGCAGATCTGTAAGCAAGGCACTCTGTCTCAGCAGCACTCAGCTCCTGTACAGCTGCACCAGCTGCATTTCATGCTTTGAAGCTCCAGTCTTATCAAGGGACTTTATCAGGTTGGGAAGTTTCGACACGGCATACAGTACCTTTGAAGCCAGTGGGATAATGACATCAGAGAATACCCTAAAGCCACCCAAGGTCATAAAGTTAATGGATAATAAAGGCATCTAGTCCCCTGAGAATAATGTCTTAGCTGCTCTGCCTTCAAATACAGCTGCATCCAGAGGTTCTGGAGTTTCCCACTGATCTGACTCAATAACATAACATCAAGTGGGACAATGCAAACAACAAGGAGGGCAGCAAACACAGGAATGTTTAGGAAAACAAAGAAAATGGACAAGGAAAATGAATCCACACAAAGGGACCCAGTGAATTCACCTGGAGAAGATTATTTTTCAGACAAAGGTGCTGTCTTCCTAGGTGCAATGTGCCCCAGTGTTTCTCTCATTTCACCACTTGGATTTATTTGCCAGTGCTTTGGATGCCAGCCACTCTGTAAAGGACTCTATCATCAAGCCTGGTTGTGCTGGACTGCAGCTTCTGGGAAATGCAAGGTTTTCCTTCAAAGCAGTTTAGTGCTGTAAATGCACTGGATTGATTTTTGCATTAAATGCACTGGATTGATTTTTAATGCGTTGTTCCACATTGCACATGGTCTGAAGGCCACCCACATTCATATATCATGGGGCACACAGCTGCTGCCCCAAAGAGACTTCGAAGAGTGATTTAGGAAAGCAAAAAATGTGCTAGGAAGAACAAAATCCAGTCACAGCTCAAAATAGAAAGAGGAACTGATGCATTTTTATGGGTAACACGATGACAGCTGAAGCTGTGATGATGCAGCAGTTAACCTTAGAAGTTAAGGAAGGGTCTGAGGGCAGCAGGCTGCATGAAAGAGAATTCCCATCAAGGTAGTCCCAGAGCTGGCCAAGCCTCAGCAAAGCTCTAGGGAGCAAAGAGGAGGCTCCCTCATCCACCACCCTCCACATTGTAGTGGGACCTTTCTACTGGGATATGACCAATTGTTGATGCCAAATTCACAAGCAAACAGAAAGATTTTGAAACACCTGAGTCAACAATGTATATTTTATTGCATGCCACTGCTACCAGAATTTCCACGAGTTCATCACAACTCCACATTTTTATTCATTTCCTACTTCATTGTGCCCCACTGTTTCATGTTACACTTACCTGCAGTGTTTATTCTGTCACACTGCTTGCTCTCAGCCTTTTTCTGTTCAATTCCCTAATCTCCTGATGCCCCTGAGCAGGTTTCAGTTTGGTGGCACCATCTCACAGATTTCCCCTGTGTGCCACTGAGGACAGCAGACAGCCAACAAGGTCACTCCTTGACACAGGAATGAGGAGAAATTCCCTCTGCTATCTCACCCCTCCAGCATCCTCTGCAAAGCCTCTTCCACCTAAAAGACAAAGGGACAAAGGTAAGAAGTTTTTTGAAGGGTTAGATTAAGTTATAACTTTTTCTCTCAGACACATGGCAGTGCAGCTGGTAGACTCTATGTTCCCCAAGCTGCTCTGGGCTCTTTCTTTTCTGCCTGTTTTATTTGAGAGCCCACGCTTTGCCATGAAGTGAGGAAGCCCAGTGCTCCCAAAGAAGGAGAAAGCAGGAAAAGCACAACCCCTCACTCCAGCCTTCCAGGGGATGCATCCCAGCAGTTGCAAGTCGTGTTTGGAACAGCCTCAGCAGAATGAGAAGGAAGGCAGTCACAGCTGAGCCCAATCCATGGAGCCTGGAGGGCACAAAGGTCCCAACAGGCATCTGAGTCACACTCTGAGCCAGAGGCATTGCACATCAACAAAGCAGACACAAGATCAGACACAGCTTCTGAAAAATCTAGGAAAACAGCCTGAGAGAAGAGGAGAATGACTAAATCTGTTTTCCTTCTGTGTCAGGCTAGGTGTCCTCTCCAAAACCATATCTGTACTGCACATATATGGCCCTGGATGAATATTCAAAATACTTGACCTAAGAAATACTACCCTGTTGACGGTTGTCACAAGGGTTTTGGGGTGAAGGAAAAGACGAGATGGGCTCCATGATCAGAAGGCTTGATTTATTACGTTATGATATAAACATCTATTTAAACTATACTAAAAGAAAAAGAAAAGGAGAGTTTCCAGAAGCTGCTAGCTACCTAAGAAAAGTAAAGAATGAATAACAAACCAGCTCTCTCGGACTGTGTCTGAGAGATCTCAGTTCTGGATTGGTCACCAACTCCAAACATCCAAACTGGACCAATCCAGGCAGACCTGTTACATTCCACAGCAGCAGATAACCTATTGTTTATGTCTGGTTGCTGAACTTCTCAGCTTCAGCAGGAAAATCCTAAGAGAGGATTTTTCATAAAAGAAATGTCTGTGACACTACCCAGCTATACGAGCCCTAATACTTCCTTGCATTTATGACACAAATACAAGCATCTCTAGTGACTCACTGTCCCACCCACGCACAAGATCAATAAACTCATCCACATTCACACAGCGCTGCCTCACAAGTGTAACTTGAACTGAAAACAAAACAAAACCCCAAGCAAGAAAAAAAGAACGAGGGACAAAGTCCCCAGTGGGACTAAAGCCATGCTCATGCCTTAGTGAACCAGCCCTGGACATCTCAGACTTTGTACCAACGAGCCCTTGATGTTCTCTGCACCAGTACTTAAAGTGGCCACCACCCCGCTGCCCTGCTCCAATGGCATTCAGTAGCATTGAATAAAACATTCTGTAAAATTAAATAAAGCTTATTAGGAACAGCTCAAGCATACAGGAACAAGACAGGCCTTGGGAGATTGCAGCAACCTGGGAGGGGCTGCACAAACATCAACAGCAGGGTTAGAATTCAAGTGATCTTGACAAACTGGAAATACAATCTGGAAAAAGCAATTTAGCATGAACAGCTAGGAATGATGACAGAAGGTCAAGGTCAAGGTAGGGAGCATTGTGGCACGCAGCTGGTCTACCAGAAGGGACCTGGAGCACATCATATGTCACAGGCTGACCATAAGTGAGCAATATCATATCATGTTATATGTTATATGTTATGTTTTATGTTATGTCTCTTGTGAATATCTGATCTCATATTCAGATACAGGAACAAGAGTGTTGTCTGCAAGTACCCAGGGTAATCTCCCAGAGCACAGCAAGGCCTTAGGGCTTGGTTCAAGGAACTCTACATCAGCTGAAGAAAGGGTCTAAGAAGATTCAGAGATCAGAAGATAATTATTAATTAATATAATTCAGAGAAGAAAAGACTAAGACTGAAACCATCTTCAGATAACCTAGAAGTGTCTACAAAGAGAGAGGAAATGTTTTCCCTGACAACTGTGAGCAAACATTAGAATTACAAAACCACCTCTGGTAGAGAAGGTCATTCCTCTGAGGCAGGCTGCTTGGGAGATCAGAGGATTTGAATAACAGATTAAAAACAGTTTGGCCAGGAACTTTTTAGGCAAAGCTGATCCTTCCAAGTCTTGTGCTACAACACAGAGACTTATGACATCCAGATTTTCACCTACAAAACTCTGCACATGGTTGTAGCTTCCCCCATAGATCCAGGGTATACAAATCACAGAAAATCGTTTCCACTTATACTTGCATACAATGCTTAAGGAAAAACGACTGGTCAGGGATTTCTGTCTGGTCACAAGCACCTTCTGTAGGTGTGTGAGTTCAGTAAAATCTAAGGCTCCTGTTGGGAGGTGGGTGATAGAGCAGGATGGGCAGCTCCCAAAGCCACTGATGCTGTGTCAGGGGCAGGACCAGCCCGTCTACCTGCTCTCTAGTACCAGCTGGTCATACCCAGGTAGGGCAGGTATGTGAATGAGGGGACTCAAATCATCCTAGAGACACCTTGGTGCTTTATTCAATTTAATGGCTTTTAGAGATGAGAAGGAAATCAAATCAGCATTGGATTGGAAGATATGGGTAATGTCAGGGATTCATTGAATGTTTTGCATTTACATCTTGTCTACTTATTAATTGTAATGATTGTCCAAGAGCTGCTTAATCTGGGACAGATTCTTATTTTTTTTGTTCTACTAGTAGTTTCAGACCTCTTTGAAAGCATCCTTGTCTTTGTCGATTTGTTTGGGTGCTTTCTTTGCACAGAAGGTAAAAGCTGGATTGATTTTTAATGTGTTATTCCACTGCAAGATCATATTGATTTTTTATGGAGATTGTACACCTAAAAAAAAAAAACCTGCCACACCATGGAAAGTAATTAAAAATAAAAAAAAAAGGAATAAAAATCCACCTATCTGCTTTTTCATTCTGCTTCTGGAATTTGCCCTCCAAAATTAATTTAGACTGTGCAGGCCCTGAAGAAGATCCTGTTACTCTAAGCAAAGCTGGAATAGGCTACTTATTGTTCTGGGCCACTGGTATTCCCCTTTCTCAGACATTGCCTGCAGAAATAACGAGCAGCTTAAACAGGGCTCCCTTTTCAAACTGTCAACAGCTTGAGTTCCCCATTTAAGCACTCTGGCATCAGGGCACCCTGCAGCCAGGCAATGTTAGCAGGAAAGCAGAATTAATGCAGAACAAGAAAAGCCTGCGGTGAGGGAGAGGCCCCCTTGTGCAGGGTGAAGTGCAGCAGTGCTGCGCAACACTGAGATCCAGGGCTCTGCAAAGCCCCACTCGTTTGTGCCTTTGACCACCAAAGACAGGGTCTCATTCCCACACTTCCCATTGTGCCATGGGGGCAGCATTCAGCACAAGGCCCATATCTGCTGGTGCAACACTTCCTCCCCTCTCTGGGACGATATTCTGGGGAGGAGACTGGTAACAGAATCACAGAATGGTTTGGGTTGGAAGGGACCTCAAAAACCACCCAGCTCCAGCCCCTCTGCCATGGGCAGGGACACACACCTCTCACTAGAACGGGTGGCTTGAAATGCCATTCCATTTTGCCTTGAACACTTCCAGGGATGGGGCATCCACAGTTTCTCTGACATGTTCCAGAGCATTGCCAGCAGGATGAGGAGAGTGATCCTGCCCCTCTACTCAGCCCTGGAGTGCTGTGTCCTGCTCTGGGCTGCTCAGTACAAGAGGGACAAGGAGCTCCAGGAGTGAGTCAGCAAATGGCAACAGAGTTGATTCAGGAACAGGAACACATCTCTCAGGCTGATGGAGCTGGGCCTGTTCAGCCTTGAGGAGAAACCATGGAGAAGGGACTCAGTCAATGTCTGTGAGCATCTGAAGGGAGGGTGTTGAGAAGATGGGCCCAGGCTCTTATTGGTGGTGCTGAGCAACAGACAATGGGCAGAAATCGATGCACAGGAGGTTCCACCTGAATATGAAGAACTCCTTTACTGTGCAGTGACTGCAGAGCAGAACAGATTTCCCGGAAATGGCCTGGAGTGAAGGTGAATACCTCAGGGAAGGTATTCAAGAACCATCTGGATGCAATCCTGTGCCACGTGCTCTGGGGTGACCCTGCTTAAGCAGGAAGGTTGCACAAGAACCAACACTGTGGTCCCTTCCAGCCCAAGATGTTCTGTGAAGATGTCCCTGGAGCCTTCTCTTCTCCAGCCTGAACACTCCTGACTCCCTCAGCCTTCCCCTGTAACAGGTCTGGCAGGTATTTTACCCCTGTTGAAAGGGGAACCCTCTCCAAAGCCCTCATGCTATCAGCTCCTTAGGCTTTCTAACCACAAGCCTCTCCCAGGAAGCAAGACCCCCCCAGGACACCCTCCCCAAAATAACTGAGGTGCCATTGATGCATCACCAGAGGGATGCTCTTCCCCCTCCAACCACCACCTCCTCCCCAGCCTCCCAATTTTTTCCCCAGCCTTTCCTTCTGGTTCATTGCGCAGCTGTCGCAGAGAGAGCAGTGACAGGTTGAAGGCGGGGGGAGAGGGAGGTGCCGGAGGGAAGCGCAGTCTCGGCATTCCCGGCATCTCCATCCCGTCGCTGGCCGGGAGCCGCCCCCGCGCGGCCGCCAGTGCTGGGGGCGGCTCGGGGGGAGTTGTCCCTCGGCCCCCGCCCCCGGAGGCGCGGCCCGAACCTCGCAAGGGTAGAAAGGGCCGGGCGGGGGGCGCGGCGGCAGAGCCCGGAGCGCAGGGCCCACGCCGCCGGCATGGCTCTGGATTTCCTGGCGGGATGCGTCGGCGGTGAGTGCCGGCGTCTGCGGGGAAATAATCATTAAAAATGGTGGGGAAGGGGGAGAAAAAGGGGAAAGGAGAGAGAGGGAGAAGGGGATGAGAGAAAAAGAATAATATAAAAATAAGCAGAAAAATAGCTAAAAGGAAAAAGGGAAGTAAGGGAGAAAAATGAAAAGGTAGGAAATAGAGAAGAGGCGGAGAAGGGAATAGAGAGAAATGTTTTTAAAATGCGGAAGAAGGGCAGGCAGGTCGGCGGGGAGGGCCGGGCGCCGCGCTGTTATTTTGGGAGCGCAGGATGGTGCGCGGCGATGAGCGCGGCCCCGCTGCCGCGGGGGCCGAGCCCGGGCCGGGGCAGCCCCGGGGTTCCGGTGCCGGGTCCCACCGAGCCCCCCGAGTGCCGCAGCGCCGGGGCCGGGAGGAGCGGGGCATGGCCATGGGGACGGGGGTGTGGGGCGGGCACAGGGGCAGCGGGGCGATGGGAACCCCGACCTGAGCACAGCGACCCCGGGCAGGGTTAAGGTGGAGAGGGGCGAACACGCACACGCGTCCTGCGCTCCCCGCGCATCTGCGGCCGGCCTGCGCCTGCTATATTTAGCAGTTGTTAAATTGTGCTTAGGAGACTTATTCTCGCGTCTCTTCGGGTATTTGCGCTTGCTGTTTTTCTTACCAACCTGGCGAGCATGTTTGAAATTCCTTTTTTCCGGCGTCTCTCTGATCTCATCCTAGCCCTCCTTGCCTTGCCAGGGTTCCCTCGGGGTCAGCCGCCCCGCTGGCCTTTCCGTGCCCAACACCGTGCACATTGCTGCTTTTCTATCTTGGGCCGCGTTGCTGCCGTGCTGGCCAACCTGGGCTGCACTGTCCTGGGGCAGGCCCTGTGCAGGGAGCGCAGCTCTGCTTCCCTCAGGGATGTGGGAAGGGGTTCCCCGGGCAGGGAGGGCAGCTCTGCTTCCCTCAGGGATGTGGGAAGGGGTTCCCCGGGCAGGGAGGGCAGCTCTGCTTCCCTCAGGGATGTGGGAAGGGGTTCCCCGGGCAGGGAGGGCAGCTCTGCTTCCCTCAGGGATGTGGGAAGGGGCGCGGACGCTCCTGTAGCTCTCGCTGTTGCCAGCGGTCATTGTAGGGATTGCTGGGTCACAGAGGATTCATTGCTCCAGCCTGTGTGTGCAAAATGCCTGTGTTCAGGTTGGTGTAACTAATAGGCCTGCATGTGGCTTCTAAAAAGTCCTTTGATGATAGAATAAAGCAAAGGTTTTCAGTAATGTGTGGTCCCTCTGCAGGTGCTGCTGGAAAGGCTGTTCCAGATTCCATTAATGCAGAGAGCATTAATGCTCTGCTGCCTTCAGAGATGCTTACATGTTCTCTGTGCCTGCACAGAGCGATATGCACATGGGATATTGTGTTTTAGAGGAAACCTGCATTTTCTGCCCACTGGACTTGCCTTGAGCTGAGGCCAGGAGTCATGGCTGTACACTCCATATGGTGGCACAGTCTCTGGTCACAGCTCAACCCCTGCCTGGGGCTCAGAGCCTCCCTGGGAAGCATAAAGGCACCTGGTACTGGCCTGGAGGACTGAATTGTAGATCTCTTATCTCCTGACTTGGTGCTCTTTTGACTGGTTTGCCAACCATGTTGTGCACTCACACCTCAGGCCGGTGGTCCTGCTGTAGCTCCAGAGCCAGGAGGAAACTTCAGAGTAACAACCATGGCATTCATTTCATTTCAGGTGCCGCTGGTGTGCTGGTGGGACACCCCTTTGACACTGTTAAGGTGGGTTCATTATGAAATATATTCATCTCTAAGTAGAAAACTTCGTTTCTCCAAGCAAAAAAGTCCCCAGACGCTGTAGGAATGTAAATCTGTGTGGGAAAGCTTGGAGCAACCCTCCACAGCTACTGGTTTAGATTCTTCAATCTCCAGCTCTTCAGAAGTGAAAACTTAGTAACATAAACCTTGGCCTTAAACTGCAAATTCAGTGCAGTAACAATTACATATTTGGAAATACAACTTTGCATTGAAGTAAATTTTGCTCTAAGCTTGCTTCTCTGCAGCTGTTCAACACTAACTGCTGAAACTGCCTCTCCCTGCACTTGTAGCTCAAACCCACTTTGTTAGTGTGTTGAAAGGTTGGTGTTCTGTTTTCCCCTCAAGCTCTGCTATTACTCCTTAATTTGTAGCATTAGGTGGAAGTCAATAAAAATCCACAGTATGGAGCTTGTCTGGGGGCTGTTTCTTCCAAGTATTATTATATATTTTTATAACTTTCCAAGTTAAAATTGGTTTTCTGATGGTTAGTTGTGTGTGTTACACATACTTCAGCTACCATAAATACAAGATTTGAGATCTCCTGGAGGGTCCCTCAGCCAGGGCTCTCAGAAGCCCAAGCCCATTTTTCAGAACAGAATGACGATTTGAGTCATCTTTTGGCAGCCTTATCCAAAGCCTTGCCGTGCAGAATGGAAGGGATATCGGTGCGTTCCCTGCTCAAGTAATCCATCAGGTCACTTGACTGCAGCAGACAGCATGCCACGTAGTAGTTCTATATTTGGAACACCTGTACCTTGCTGAATTTAGATATGCAAAGGCTGTGGGCTGATAGTGTTACCCAGGACCCCAGCACAATCTGTATTCCAGCACATGGTTAGTTCAATACAGAATTCCTGACTTAGTGGATACTGATCCTCCTTGCAAGCTGCTCAAGCAGTAAAATCTTTTTGTTGCTCAGAATGTGGCACATTTGACAGTTAAATAATTCAGCTGAATTCTAGAATATATTTTCAGGAATAGCATCATCCAGACTCGCACAATTTTTATTATGGTGGTACAGGGCCAGCTGTCTTTTTCTCTCCCATCCTGCCAAGTTTTACATGCTTAACTGAAGGCGATCAATCATTTCATTGAATCCAGTAAAACTGCTAAAATTCTATGCTCAGACTAAAGGTAACCATGTGTGGGTTTTAGTTGGTGGTTTGTTTGTTTTGTTTTTCTTTTTAAAGTGGAACAGCTTCTATTGCATGAAGCTGAACATTTAACTGTAGAAACTGGGGCCCCCTTGCTGGTTTCAGCAGATGTATCATTGCAAAATAGATGTATCAGCTTGGGAAAAAAGCATCTTACTTCACAACAGAACGAATAATTTGTTTTTAAATATTTTATGAAATCTAATGTGACACATTATATTTTCATATCCTTTAGAAGTTATTGTATGTGTTTATCTCTATTTTGTTAAAACAAATACTAATGTTTGTATTATTAGCTGGCGTAGCCACCACTGTATGTGGAAAAACTAACCACCCTTTAAGGAAAAAAAAAAAAAAGACATTGCATAACTTGTGTATGTATATGTGTTAATTCTTAACTTTTTATTATTCTGCAGTGTTTAAAGGGCTAGCTGGTAGTCACCTTAGACTGTGCATTTTTAATATAACTGAACAATGGGAAAGCTGCTTAGATAAGCCAAAGTTTTACATCTGCCTTGGCATTTAAGCTCTTTTGGTTTTTTTTTGGCTGGTGCTTGTGTTTCGCAGAGCTGGGAGGGGGATGGTGGGACACACAGGGAGACATTAAGCTGGTGAAGTCACCCTGCAAAACCTGAAACTGAGCAGATCTCAGAACTGGCAAACTCTTTATCCCTGGTTTGTTGATGTAATGTATAAAATTGCTTTTTTGCTTTTAACTGCCTTTACTTTCTGAGCTAGGGGCTGTCTTCATTAACAGCAAAAGTGTTACTTTGTTGTAGATGACAGATAAGCCTCATCACGGGAGAGTTACCTAGTAAGTATAGCCCAGGTGAACACTTCTGTTTCTCTCAGTCTTAATTTATTCCCAAATGTATTAGTTCAAGTAAAGAACTGAAAGACTTATGAAGCTTTTTCCCTTTTTAATTTTAAACTGATGTGTCCCTCTTCTACAGCTATGGCACGGAGGGAGCGGGGTTTAAATATCCCTTTTTTTAAATGTAGTTTTATTCTGAACCTTCTTTCTGCTATGCATTTCTGGCTGTATACACTCCCACACACAATGCCTCTAAAACCAAATCTCAAGCACACTGCTGTTGAAGACTTATCCACTACATATTCTTGGATGATGTTTTCATTGCTCAAATACTTCTGAAGTCACTGATTTCCCACATTATCGAATGCTTGGATTGTTTTAAGGATGTAGTGCTTTGGGTTTCTTTATTTAGTCTTGAGTGCCTTTATGCAAGTCTTCAGTGATGTGAAATTACTGGGTGTTGTTAGTGGAGCTAAAACCTTAGTAACAGTGTTTTCCCATAAGAAGGAAGCTAGGTAAATGGGCCATGAAGGGAACAGGTGGATAAACTTTGCGCATGATTCATCTTTCCTGTAGTTGTTCAAGCTCTAAGGAGCTTGTTGAATATGGCATTAACACACATGAAAATGCAAGCTTTTTGTGTGCTCATTGCCATACCTGGCAGCTTGCTGATGTGGGTACCCTTGTGTGACCAGCACTGTGCTCAAGAGAAAGAGGATTTTCATTCTTAGACCTGGGTAGTCAGTACTCTAAATATTCTACCCTACAGCAAAGCTTAATTGGTTAATATTTCATAAAATATTTAGACAAAAATAGAGGGAGCTGTATACCACTAGGAAATTCAGCCCATAGATATGGCTAATTCTAAACTATTAAGCACAAGCAGAAAAGATAAAGTAAGAAGGTTTCTAAGCTGCAAATCCCCCAAAGCCCTTACATGTGGAAGTCAAGGTTTGAAACAATAACAGTAAATTCTAAATGGAGTAAAACCTTTGTTTGTGCAATTGTGACAACTTGCTAAGATTTGCCTTTGCTTGTGGACCTGCTTCTTTAACGGTTTTGACAGTCTGCCTACCCCCAGAAGTCACTTGGAGTGACAGAGGATTTATTTTCTTTGAATCCTACTGTAAACCTGCTTTTAATGCTGAGATGTTGCAAGGCCCAAGGTGATCTCAGCCTCCCACTATGGCTAGCATACGCTAATGTACATACTAAAACAACACTGAAAACTAAAGTTCTGATTTACAAAGCATAAAATAACATGTGTGGTAGGAAAACCATTGAAACTGTCAATTACTTTTTGCTTTGAAGAAAGCTAACCTGAGTATAGCATTGGGACAAACCACCTCCATAAATCATATGCTAGACACACAGATTACAGTCTTTCATTGCTGTGGTGGTGGTTTTTATTACTTTAGGCAACCATGAAAAAAAATTAAATGCATGAATGTTTCACATAGATGTAAAGATGTTCTTCTTTTGCTCAGAACAAGAGACTGAAGTTTTTTTGCCCTGGAGTTGCAGCAGCAGCAGCATTACAGGGTTAATAAGCTTCTTTTCTGAAGATCATTCCGTCCCTCCATGTGGGAGATCAAACACAGATTTATAATTTCATCAGTCTAGTGAAATCAACTTATTTCATTGCTGGGTGTAGAGCTTTGCCTGAGCTAGGTAGAACTAAGACTCTTTTAAAGTGTGCTGAGGGCAAATAAGCATGAAAGAACAGAAGTGAAATTTTCCATTATGGGTTAAAAAGCATCCAGAAAAGGGATCTCCTAAGAGCAGCAGCTACAATAGCATTCATCTCTCCAGCAGAACATACTGCTTCAGTTTTGGAAAAGTTAATTGACTGCTAACATTTAAAGGTTTGAAGCAGCTACACCCTCACCAATTGCTTGCGTTCAGCAGGCTAAAAAACTAAACCAGGCTGAAATTTAAAAGGACAAATGGCTTTTTACTCCTTCCCTTATGCAAAGGTACACATTTTAAGAGCCACTGCCCAGCTACCCTCTGGTAAAAAAAAAAATTAGATCTCAATGAATGGTCCCAAATCTGGCATTTAGAAACACTATGGGTATTGTAGAAAGTTTCCATCCCTTTAAAATTATCCTAATCTCATGCTTGACTTGCAAATAATTTTTAAATTAAATTGCTTTAGGTTTGCACAGGTATTCCTTAGTGTGAACAGAAGTATTCTTGGCAAGTAAAGAAAGTCCCTGTTGTAGCCTGTACTGGAAAGCATCTGTTTGAAATTCTAGATGTCAATGTACCCTTCCACTTATTGGTTTGCTAATAGTTACAAGAAGTTAATGATCCTCTTCCCTCACGTTTTCACTCCCTAAATTAATTCAAAACACTTAGACAAGATTATTCAAATTATTGTGCCACATGTGGCATTCCAGAGTCCAGCCTGTGCTCTTGCATATGCATTGCTATAGAAAATCTCCACATAGGTACAAGACAGTAGCTTACCCTTTAGGCTGTTCCTGATGTACAAACTGGTATCTCACACAACTTTTTATAGGTCCGTCTGCAAGTTCAAAATGCAGAGAAACCTCTCTACCGCGGGACTTTCCATTGCTTTCAGTCCATCATAAAGCAAGAATCTGTAAGTACAAAATTAATGCTTTGTGTATTTTTTTAAAAGTCTTTTTGTGTATTTTGGCTCAGGAGGGTGGGAAAGCTGTTAAAAACAAAGCTGGCAAATGTTGAAGATCAAGAGATAAAGCATGCTCTGAACCTCCCCTCACCCTAGGGCAGATATTGTAGTCAGAACTTTGCCAGAAACTTTGGGAAGAAGATTACTAAGTAAGAAGATGGTCTTTTGAGGCTAACTTATTAAATAAAATAAGTAGTTATTTAAATAACTAGTTTTCTGAGAATTTAAGCAATGAGTGAAGAAATTGGTGAGGTGTTTTTGCTGCTGCTGAAACTTTAAGACCATTGTTAAAAAGCTGGTTTCAGGATTTAAGTAAGCTATTTTAAAAAGTATAAAATTTGCCAGAGAACTGATCTCTGGGTGGAGTAAAATTATTTTCTGAATGTCTTCAACTATATTTTTGTACTGCTAAATTGCTTAGATGTTTGTGTGCTAGGCAGAGATGAAATTCTTATTACAAAACGTTTGTGATGGGGTACAAGGGAGAGCCAGGAAGGCTGTGTTCTGCACTTTAAGGAGGTTATCCACACCACTGCTAAAAAGGGTTTTTCCTCCCTTCTTCCATTAGGCTTTTGGACTCTATAAAGGTATTGGGTCACCAATGATGGGACTGACATTCATTAATGCACTGGTGTTCGGTGTGCAAGGCAACACCCTTCGTGCTCTGGGCAAAGACACTCCTCTGAACCAGTTCATTGCAGGCTCAGCAGCAGGGGCCATCCAGTGTGTCATCTGCTGCCCCATGGAGCTGGCAAAGACAAGGATGCAGCTTCAAGGAACGGGAGAGTACAAACTGAAAACGAAGAACTACAAAAATTCTCTGGACTGTTTGATCAAAATCTACCAGAAGGAAGGGCTGAGGGGCATCAACAGGGGCATGGTCTCTACCTTCATAAGAGAAACTCCAAGCTTTGGCTTTTACTTCCTCACCTATGACTGCATGACTCGGTACTTGGGCTGTGAGGCTGAGGACAGCTATGTTATTCCCAAGCTGCTGTTTTCTGGGGGGATGTCAGGCATTGTGTCCTGGCTCTCCACCTACCCCATGGATGTGATCAAGTCGCGGCTCCAGGCCGACGGCGTCGGGGGCATCACGCAGTACAGCGGCATCCTGGACTGCATCCGCAAGAGCTACTGCGAGGAGGGCTGGAGGGTGTTCACCAGGGGCCTCACCTCCACGCTCCTCCGTGCTTTTCCTGTCAATGCAGCTACCTTTGCCACTGTCACTGTGTTCCTGATGTACATGAAGTCAGAGGACAACCTTCCCGAATGCGAGCCGGGCTCGGTAATCCCTCAGCCTTCCAGTTTGTGAACCTTCTCTCCTTGTTCTCCCCATCCAAAGCCCAGCTGGTTGGGTTTTGTGAAACATGAACACTCGACCCACACAGGTAGTGTAGATTTATGCTATTTGTATAAAGAATTCCTAAATGTATCAAATTGGGATTTCATCTCACTACTTGTATAAGCAGCATCTTGCCTTATTCAAGACTCCACATCTAGTAGTATTCAAGTAAGAGGGGGACCTGCCCTTAGAAAGTTGCTGTTGTGGCTCCAGAAGAGGCTCTGGAGAGTGTTCTAGCACCAGAAATCGAGTTTTCTTTCTCTCAGGTTCTGAATGACTGAGTTGAGTTGAGTTGAATGCAGAAATGTTTTCATGAAAGAAATACTCATTTTGTATGTGACAGGAGTCAGTGTACTCCTCTAAGGTGAAGAAGGGAGAAGAAGTTTAGTGGTGGAGGCATTTTGCAGGTAACCCTGAACTGTAAAGGCATGGACTAGCATTCAGCTAGTCCTGTGTTTTAGTTTTCCTTTGCTTTTATATGTCAAGGGTTTTAGTAGCAACTTTGTTCATACTGATTTGTAAAAAACAAACAAACAAATTTGTACCTAAGTTACTCCCTGACCTTTCAGCTTTGAATAAATATCTTAAGCACAACGTTAGCATCTGCACTCAAATGCACTTGTTCCTCAAATCTCAAGGCTTGTAAGGATTTAGGGAAACTCAAATCTAGTAGGACTGGTGTTGTTTGCCCTCACCTCTTTCTCATTTGGTGGGTGCATGGACTGTATTGAGTAGTTCAGTCTAGTGGACTTTGTTCTCTGAAGTTAATGCAACTTTGCACCACTTCTCCCAACATGCCCCATAGCAGCCAGTGATGTACAGAAGTCAAAGTCCTGCCTGTGGTATTGCACAAAATGTTTGTGGGTGCAATGTTAGCTTAGCAGCCTGAAGTATCTTAGAAATACATAAAATATCTAGGACTGGAGGTTTCATACCTTTCCAGAAAACAGAGGTGTAAGTGTCTGAAATGATTACTGTTCAATACACTTGCATTATGAATTTAAACAATACTGATTTTTATGTATTTAGTTACAGTGCTACTGCAAAGAAGACTGAAAAGGGTCTTAGAGAATTTTCTTGTTACATTAATCTGCTGTATTTTTTTACCAGTCTGTTCAAGAAGAATTGAATTAGCCAAAGAGCTACAAACAGTTATTTAAGATTTGAGCTAAAAGCTACACATATTTGGCACAAAGAGCCAGGAGGAAGGACTGTATGTGTGTGAGCAATGTTTTCAAACATATCAAACTAGTTCAGTAAGTACAACTTGTTACACTTTTGGTTGGGACAAGTGCAATATGTGTTTAATATATATGAATTTTCTAAAGAAGCGTTGTTTCATAGCATTTTGCACTGTAACAAAATATGCTGGAGAAACCTGTAAAATTGGTATCTTTTTATACCTTGAAGGTATGGTGGATGTTTTAGTGCCTACTTGCACTGAGATTCAAATTGAATGTTAAATCTGTCTACTGAGCTGCATATGCACAACAAATCACAGCAAAGACCATTTACACCTTTGTACAGAAGTATGTCAATTCTTGTATATATATTGAGGGAATAAATTTTTTTAAAATTTTGCCTTTGATTGTTTGAAATTGTTTTGGTTTTTTTTTATGTTTTACTCAGATGCTTCCTTGTGTTAAATCAAGCTTGCATGAGGATGGGGTTTTTGGTTTTTGCCAGGGAAAACTTGCTCTGTATCTGCCTTGTGTGCACCACTGAGAAGGGCAGGGCCTTGCTCTGGCTTAGGCTCCACCAAAGAAAGGAAGTTGCCTGACCTCACCTCTTTAAACTGACCTTTCCTCTTCTGAAAGAACAATCCTACTTTGAGAGCCAAAGAGCTACCCCTATGCTTAGACACTTCCTCTTCTGTATTTATTTGGTTCAATCTGTGCTGATCAGCACCAAGGCTGCACAACTGGTGGAGACAAGTCCTGGGTCCCTGCAGGGTCCCATCCAAATCAATAACCTCTCTGGGCAGCCTGTTCAGCACCTCACCACTCTCACAGTAAAGAATCTCTCCCAATACCTAATCTCAGTTTGAAACTGTTATCCCTTGTAACTCCACACCCTTGGAAAAAGTCCTTCTCCACATTCCCTATTAGCCTCCTTTAGATACTGGAAGGTTTCCCCAGGTGTCTTAGGTACTGGAAGGCTGTTCAGCCTTCTCCTCTCCAGGCTGAACAGCCCCGTTCTCCCAGCCTGTCTTCAAAGGAGAGCTGCTCCAGCCCTCTGACCATCCTTGTGTCCCTGCTCTGGACTCACTCCAGTAGGTTCCTGTCCTCCTCTTCAGAGGTTATTTCAGGTACTGGCTCCACTAGTTCATCTTAAAGGGCAGCTACATGTGGCTGACACAAACCCTGTCAAGCATCATTTCCTGCCTCTGAAAACAGCAAGGCCTCCTCCACCTGACCATGGCCAGGGTCAGTTCCAGTCAAGTACCTTTTGTTCTCTCAGCAGGAACAACAATTTTGTTCAACATTGAACTATGGAACAGAAACAAATACCTGGAATAAGCAAACAGTGCCTCCTTAGAAGACTGATATCATTAAAACACAAAAGGGCTATATAATGTTTTACTTGCAGTGCTTACTAAAGCGTTCTTTCCAGAAATTCATCCATCTGGAACTTAAATAATCAGTAGCAGACACTGGATGTTACTCAACAAGCCTGAGAAGAGGCTGAAGTCAGCTTTCAGCCTAGTCTGATGTCACTTGCTTGAAATCCATGTGACTTCTAACTATTAAATCAAGCTAGACAATAGCCTCAGCCTTTTAAATCATGATACAGTTCTTTTTCCTGATAGTTTTTTGAGATGTGAGCCAATTCAGACAGAACTACCTGCTCTGCCTTCCCAGATCCTCATTTCCACACCATTATCAAGCAATTCTCAAATAACTGAAGGGATTAAAAAGGTAAAAATCATTGAAAATGGAACTCACTATCAAGTTCCTCTGCCCTGTTCTTTCTTGAACTAGATGAGTCATGCCAGTTTTAGAAGTTACAGCCACAAACATGTCCAGCAAGGAAAAGAGGGGAAAGAAGTACCCATGTACTTTTGTATGTCAAGCATGTACTACTGCTTGACTAAGTTACTGTAGTAGAACAACTAGTGTGAAATCTATTTATCTGTAACATGGCAAGATTTTTGTCCTCTCTGCTTTGTCTTTCTCTGCATATCTGCAGTGATGGGACAAGGGGTAATGGCCTTTAGCTGAAAGAGGGCAGGTGGAGATTGGCTAGTAGGAAGAAATTCTTCACTGTGAGGGTGCTGAGGCCCTGGTACAGGTTGCCCAGAGAAGCTGTGGGTGCCCCACCCCTGGAAGTGTCCAAGGCCAGGCTGGATGGGGGTCTGAGCAACCTGGTCTAGTGAAAAGTGTCCCTGACCATGGCAGAGGGTGCTGGAATTAGATGGAATTAGATAATCCTTAAGGCTGCTTCCAACCCAAACCTAGGATTCTCTGATAAAGCTTTCCACACAGTTCAGGTAAAGGGGTAGCATGACATTCAGGGGATGAAAACCTGTCCTTTGCAGGTGCAGCACTGGCAGCATGCTGGGGAAAAGACTAAGACACAAATGTAAACGTTGACCTTGCAAACAAAAGAGGTGCTTGTTCTTTGAAATGAAATGTATTTATTATTATGCTGGACAACAGGTGTTAACAGTTTAATGTTAGCTGCTGTTAGCTGCTGACATTTAATCCATGGATAGTTAAAGAACAATTTAAAACCCAGAAGTGTGCCAAACACCATTAGATTAGCAGAATGTGCAGTTAAACCCCTCTTCTCCCACAAAAACAAGCTGAGAAAATAGAAGGTTACCCAAGCCAACATGCCCTATCAAACAACACAGCCATGGAGACAGATGAAAGATCTGAGGGACTCTGGGGGCACAGCAAGAGAGCAGGGAAGCAGAGAATTTGCTGGGCCAACCCAAGGGAGACAACCTTTGATATCAAGGGGAAGCAAACTGCTGCTTTCCATGTTCAGGAATTCATGCGTGTCCAGGGGAGACAAGCAGAGGAAAATGAGCCATTTTCATCTTCCCAGTGCAACTGTTTTGCAATTTTTGTATTAGTGTTGTCCTCAATAATTGCAAAAGTGGTTATCACCAACAGAAAAAAAAGTTACATGATATGCACAATAATACATAAGAGATACAGTAAAAGCTTTTCTACTTATAGTTTATTACTAGTTTTAACTGAGTTGACCTAGAAAATGACTTTGAGCTGTACAGGTTCATCAATAAATAAACTGAAATCAAGGCAAGGTCTGCAGTGTACACTAATGCCCTATAGATTGATATAAATGGAAGAATGTCAAGTTCTAATGTTCACAAAATATTCTTAGAGTCTATAAAATGGAACAACTAACAGTCAAATTGCTTAGTTGTCATTCACTATCATAATTTATTATGACTGTTTTTCTCACTGAAAAAAGCACAACTGCATTTTTATTGACAGTAAAATAAACTTGAACCATTTTAGCCACATCCATGTGTCAATCAATAAAATACTAAAATCATAATGAAGCCTGACCTCAAAGTCTGCACCATTTCTTATATAGATCAGAATAGAAAGAAGTGTTGCTAAGTAATTTGACTTGGCCAGATTAAAGTTGGTGTTTATTTCAAAACAGAATATTCTTCTTCTATGATCTGATCTATTATCTTAAGCAGAGATTTACTGTAGATTAGGAATACTTCAGTGTTGCAATCCACCAGCCCGTACACCTTCTTCCTTGTGAACTGGGGTATTTTCACTTAGGAAGAATATATGAGAGGTGCTTTCAAACAGGCCAGTAATGAAGTTCAAACTTTTTAACTGCAGTTAAAGGAGGTAAATGTAATAACTACTTCTACCCTTAAATTAATCCAGGCAGTTCCCTGCTTCCCTGCCAGTTCTTAACCAAGAGACTGGACACATTTTCATTTCACGTTCTGGAAAAAATTGAGATGAAATCCCCTGTCCCTAACATATGCAGGAGGAAAAAAATAAAAACAAGCAAACCAACCAACCACACAAGAGGAAAACCTAAAGACCTCCCATAAGTATTCCTTACAATCCATTCTCAAACCATAAACATTTGTATGCCCTATAAAGCTGTGGGAGTCAGTGGATTCACATAAATCCATTGGAGGCTCAGTCAAAGCATCAGGTAAGACTGAAAACTGAAGGATTCTATATCAAAAGGCCAAATCTTCTGTTTTGCTGAGAAAAGAGTACATGTGTTGAAAAACAAGTCAAAGCATAAGCTACATAACGCCCCATGTGTGAGGCAGTCAAAACCTTTGTAAGCCAGAACTGGCATGGGCAAGGTCAGTGAGGTCCTTCCTTGCAACTCTGAAGGACACCTGACTTTGTGAGCCCTTAAATCAAAACACTAACCAACAGTTTTCCACAGATTTCTCTTGCAACCGGTCCCCAAGATGAGCTTTAGCCAAAGGACATTAGGACCTATCTGGTCACCAAGATCTTTTGTGTTTGGATTTGCCATTGTTTAACAAGCAGAACATAATATGCCAGTCTTCACATGCTCTATCATTTCTCTCAAAAATATTAGTTATTCACATTCTTCTGAAATTCATCTTTTCTGTGGGGCTGCTCCAGGGAGGAAAACAGGTTACTTGAGATCTCTGATCCCCAAAAGAGCAGCAATGCAGGACTCCAATGCAACATGGGTGCTGTTGTGCAATCTCTGCAATGGCCTTGCACATATTATGAGCAGCAACAGACTGAAGCAAAGGCCCAAACTGCCTCAGAAGAGCTTGGACCTTTCAGGATGCCTCTGCTGGAGAGAAGCAGTGATGTTTTACAGGTCCAGCAGTTAACCAAAACAACCACTCACAGCTGAAAGCACATTCATTAACATCATTGATCACTGGATTCCCACATTACTCTCTATTTAATATTAATATTTCATGGATGCATGTATATATGACCCATGTCACACTCAACAATTTTTATTTACAGTCTTTTCTTTTCAATGCCTTGCTGGTGCTTTTAATGAATGCACAAGTAAACTCAGGACTCTAAGAAATCAGCACACAATTGTAATTCTTATTCCCCTCAGTGGTGTGCGGGCAATTTGTTCTTTGACACTGGCATGCTCCAAGTCTGTCAAGGTCCACTGAATGCCACAGGACACTCACTTGACCTCGCAGGGGCACCCTGACACTGCCATTCTGTCTGCTGGTCACGCCATGCAAACAGGAATTCACTGCCACCTCCTGGCAAACTGCTGCCCGGAGCTCCTGAACTGAAACAAAGCACTGACACAGCTGACACCAGAGCGATTAGAGAGGAATCACTCTTAAACCTACACCATCACTTAAAGAGTGGTGGCAAAAGGAGCACCCATAAATCCTGCAGGGACGCCACAGACTCTCCATCCCTTTCCCTCCCAAAATTTACCAGCATTTGGACAGAACTTCAGGCTTGCTCCTGAGGAGAGCTCCCAGCAGACCCAGGAACCTGGTGAGAACAGCAGCTCACAAGAGGGAATCATGTCCACACCATGACGCACAACAGAAGCTGTGGTACCCAACCAGCACCCAGGCTTAGAGCCTTTCTCTTGGAAAAAGTAACAGAAGACTTGGAAAACTCTAAAACGGGAATTGTGTAAAACCCAGTTGCTATAACAAATCTTATTCATTTACCTACAGCAAAACAGTGTTTTCCTGCCACTTCGGGGGAAACCAGGACCTGAAAAATTCACATTAACTCTTATACAGAATCTGATGTGCTTGCCCCAAAGGAAATCCAACACTTTCCAGGCCATTTCCAGAGAAAGGGACTGAAAAAAATTCTTACATTAAACTGCCTTAATAATATAGGGTATTTGAGAGTACACATAAAAGCTGGTTTGCTTTAGGCAAAGAGAATGAAGTTGAGAAAAGAACCATTGATTCAATTACCTCACAAAATTAAACCAGTAGCCACCCAGGCGGCATTTCAGCATTGCTGTAAAGCCATTATCACACTCTTGCAATTGACACTAGACCAATTCATATTATCAAACTGAATATTGAATATCATAATACAAACACATACAGTCCTGCTCTGGTTCATGTCTACCTTTACAGACACTGTGCAGATGTTTCTGCTCCTTGTGTTCAGCAGCAGGGTTGCACTCCCTCTGCTCTACTTCACTTTCCCATTCTTTTGCCCTGGGACTCTTCCCAAGGAAAGTGCTACTTTTTAAAATATTCCATTTACACAGCCAGGAACAAGAATACTGAAGTGAACTCTTATTTGCATTCCTGCTTGCAAAATTCACGCCCAATATTCAGTTTTGAAATCCACCCCAGGTTCCCCTTGGTAGCTTTAAGTGCTCCAGGAACATGAGTGCAGTAAAATCTCATTACTGACACAAACATGCTTTACTCCTCTCTTCACACCACGATTACATAGCAGATTTTAGAAGGTGCTGTACAGATGAAAAACTTATTCTGCAATGCCATCATTACAGATGGCACTTTATAGACCCACATTATACACCAACCAATGCCAGTAGCAGCTGCCACTTGACTGATTAACTTTCCAGACAGATTTGTCTAGCAGCCCCAATGAAAATTCCAGATTTTCTCAATTCCTTCAAGGTATTAAGGAAACACTTGGAAGAATGATATTCAGCACATACTGTCCTCAAGTTCACGCATCTTAACTGAGTAGAAAAACCAACCAGCCCCAGTTTTTCCAAGGCATAATGACAAAATATCCAGTGAGCTACATGATGAGCATCTGGAAACACTTGATATTATCACGGCCATGACACTTTGAAGGGATTCACTTTCTTCAAACATTTTAAAGCCTCAATATTTTTGCCATTTCTGGTAATTATTGGATCTTCTGCTTTTTACCCACTGTGGAATTAGGAGAGAGAAAGGATCTCCATCTAGCCCTTAAAGCTACATTATTGTTGACAAGCTGTTGTTAGGATGTGTTTAGTATTTGGTTTTGTTGATAACCTGCAGCCACTTCAGGGAAAAGTCAAAATGCACTACCTCAAGTCCACAGTGACCCTCTTTAAACAGGAGATAACTAAAATTCAGAGGTCCTGGCATTCTGTTTCCCTAAGGATTTATTCTCTTAGCATTTCAAATCTGAATCTGAAGTCCTCCTACAACCTTTTCAAGAAACACTCTCCACAAATAATTAGTATTTGGTTGTTTTGCATTTACTGACAGATCATAAATAGATAAGGTCTAGTCTTTAAAGTTGGTCTGAGTTTGCCTCCTTTCATTCTGATGGCAGCAGAACCAAACGAGGTATATGTACAATCAAACGAGCCGTAAAACATGTAAGCATGGAAATTTTTTTGCCAGTTTTAAACCCACATTTCTACCACCCCTCATCTTCTCCTCCCCTTACCTGAACTCGCTCACAGATTGGTGGTGGAATGCAGGAACTCAATAGCATGCTGGGAATGGTGGTGTCAAAGTCAACTCTGCTGCTATTCTCAAATCATGTAATTTCTTCACTGAAAAACCTTGAGGAAAACTCTGGAATCAATTAGCAGGATGTTTTAAGAGCAAGGTGTGCCAATTATACTTCAAAAGCTTAAACAAGTTATAGCAGCTGCTCAGTGCTTGTATTTATTCATACCCAGTATGGAATTAGGTACTTACAAATAAGACCTTTCAAGCTACTGAGTGTTGCTACTTACATTCAGGAGTATATTGAGCGCCACTGATTTGAGGCCTAGATGGAAATGTCTCTCTGTAATCAGATGCAATACAACCCCAGAGGCAGTAACAGTTACAGCTCCCAGTTGGTCCTCAAATCAATATTTAACATAGCTTACTCTCAAAATGTATGTTTAAAGTAACAGTTCAGTCCCTAATGTATGTTCAAGGATGAAGTACTGACACCTTGCAATTCAATAAATGACTTTATGACACAGGAAAGCAAACTTCTGTGTAAGCCTAACACCATCACAGATACTGCTTAAGAAAAAATATAAGGTCAATTAGAACTAGACTGAATTAATTTTATTTCCTTCCAAAAAGAATAGACACTAATTTAACTGTATACAGAATTTAATTTAACTATAACTATACAAGTTTCAGTATATTGTCCTGTTCAAAAACTGCTTATATATAAAAGAAAAAATACTGCCAAAATTCTAACGCATACTTTACAATTAAATGTCCCAACTTTCTTTCTACTCCTAATAACCTCAGACTAGAGTTGCAGTGTTCAGGTTAACTTATGTATGGATGAAAATTCCCTTGGTCTTAAGTGCAGTTTCTTTATTACCCATGTTTTTGCCACTACCACCAACACTGGACTCAAAATTAAGTTTTACAGTATTAGCAATGAAAACGTTGATGAACCTTTTAAGAACAGAATTCAGAAAAAGATTAACAACACTTTTTACTGCATTAAAATATGTTACATGCCTCTAAAAAATAACTTATGCATTTCTCTGCATTTTTTTCTGTTTATTAATCTGTCACATTGTACTATAGTGTCTGCTAAGTTTTCTTTGAACACTTGAACAAATGAGAAGTAACCCCTCTTAGTTAGACCATCAAAACTCAACTCCATCTAGTTCTCTTAGAACTTCAAGTTCTTGTTTTGAAACAAAAGGTGTCCAACAAGGTTCCAAAAATTTTTATCGTTACACTCAAGCAAGTCAGCCAAAAGAAGAAACAGTTTCTTTTTTTTTCCTGGTATGATCACCCGAACCCTACCATTCCTCCACTTTCTATTGTTACTGCATTTAAACTGCCAACATTCCTTACCTTGACTAAAAAAAGGTTTCCATTTAGTTATTTCCTGTACTGTTTTACCTAGTTGCTGTCCAGGCACACAGAACACTCCCCATTACACTGCCAAGTCTCCAAATCCATCGTTCCAGTTAATGGAAGTCTAGGTCACTCAAAACCAGAATTACAGTCAGCAATTCTGTTTAGATATACCACCTGATGTGGTATTAACTGCATCACAAATCACTGTAATTGAATGCAAAGTAAAGGAAACTTGAGTTTATTTAGCTTCCAATTTCTGGGAGGTCAAGAGGAACTAGAACTGCTCTGGACAACAAAAGAAAATTGACTGCGCTTACAGATCATTTTCTGCCAGATTCTTTCTTAAGGACCACTGTTTTATTGTTGTCCTTTCTATTACATGGGGGATGTACATATTATCAGGTGTTAATAAACGGTCAGTGCCTGTACAATACATTCTACAACTGAGCACCACTTTCCGTCACTGAACAGGCAAAGAAATTACACTGAACATCAGCATCTGGCAGTATTTCTCCAAAAAAAGTGACTAAAATGGGTTTAAATTGATTAACACTATTAAATCACATCTAATATTTGATACTACATGATTTCATTACAGCTATACGATACAATTATACAAAATGTGTTAACATCAAAGAATACAACCAAAATTAAGATAGCAAACAAAACCTATATAACTTTTCTTTCTTTACAGGAAAATACTTTTGAAGTATGCATGTAACTGCCCATTCTTTTAAAGAAAATCTACCGCAAGCAAGTTATCAACCTCCAGAAAATCACACATAGCATTACTACGCATATCCCCGAAAAGTGTACAATATGCACACTTGGAAAATACAAAATTAAAAAAAATTGTAAGCAACAGGTGAGCTTCATATTTATAAGAATGTGAAAAGAAGTCCAATTTTAGCACTGTTGTATAAAGAATTGTCTTTTCTGATGCAAGTTCATGAGCTGACCCGTCCGGTTGGGGCCACACTTTACAAAACACCGTGTTCTTGAAACGGGGTTACAGACCAAGGTGGATCATCTTAGCAATGTCACCTTCAAGTTTTCTGTGTGGTTTTTTTTTTGCTTTTTATTTACTACTTATCAAAACACGTCCTTTAGTTTTGTAGGGTTCTTTTTAAAATTCTTTCCTAGAAACAATATACAAAGGGGAGGCGTATTTCTTTCCAATTGATTTTCCTGTAAGATGCTTTGAGTTCGAGAACGTTCTCCTCGACTTTCACTGGTTGTTTTTGGCCTTAGCGTGTGTTAAGATGTGAGATTTCAGGTTGGTTGATTGCGCAAACTTCTTATTGCAGCCGTCAAATGGGCAAACGTAGGGCCTGTCGCCAGTGTGAATTCGCACGTGTGTGCGTAAATTGAAGTCCAGTGAAAAACGCTTTCCACATCCTTCAAACGTACACTGTTGGAAGGAAAAAAGCACTCTGTTAGCTAATGGAACTCATCTCCATCACTGAGCAGAAAAACAGTCTTCTTTAAATCACTAGACTGCATAAATATGAAGCCAGAGGCTGAAAACTGTTCTGGGTGAAGCTGCGGGGATCCCCTGTGAACTGCACTAAAAAGTGCAAGACTTCAGTATATAATACATCTACAATAATATATCTATTTTCAAAGAGGGAGATAAACGACCTCCAGCATGCAAGCAAGCACTTCCACTAAAGGCATCTTCTCTGCATGAGAAACTGTACCTACACTATACAACAAAACAGAAACAGGATTTCACATCAGAACTTCCCCCTTTGAGTGATGATTTGCAAAGATTTTCTCATTTTACCTGCTTTAAGATGGCCTTTTTTTTACCTTTTTTAAGACGGGCTTGATATAAAAAGGGCAGCATATTTAGTGTTAAATACTTATATTTACCACACAGAATATTCAGTGCAAGCGAATGCCTGAGGATTGCAAATCAAGTTTCTGGAATAATTTATTTTAGAAAATAATCAACAACAAAAAACTCTACATATCTTAAGTATGTTCTGGGGAACACATATGTGCTCAAGACTAAGAATAACTTTAAAGATTTATATGGAGTATCATATGAAGAGGACAGGGGACCTCTGGTGGCAGAAGCCCACGTCACCCAGCATAAATGGAAAGAGATTCAGTGACTCCATCATTTTGCTGAAAACTGATTAATAAAACCTACTGAAAATCAGTACCCTGAGGTAACTAACTGAGCAAGCAGCCCCCAGTCTCAGTTGCCCACAAGCACTAAGCTGAAAAGATGACGAGGAGAAAGAGACGTTTTCTTACTTCTCTAGTAACTGCAGACCTCATTTTTAAAGAGGGCAACTTTACATCATATTTTGAAAGGTATCTCCCATATACATCCAATTTACCAATTTCTAAGAGAAGTCCACATAAATAATTAAATGACAGCCTAATTAACTCAAGGGAACTCCCAGTTTTTCAGGTGCCTCATCTGATTTTAGAAGAGCCTTAGTATGCCCAAGTCCCGTGGAAGCCGGGTTATAGCTGGAGTCCCCATGCTCCCAGGGCAGTGTGGCACTCGTGCCTGCAGGTGAGCAGTACCTGAAAGGGTTTCTCTCCGGTGTGAACCAGCTGATGCCGCTTTAGTTTCGAGCTCTCCACAAAGGCCTTGCCACACTCTGCACATACGTGTACTCGAGGGCCATGAGTGTGCAGATGCTTCCTCATGGCAGAGTTGTCCCTGAACATCTTTGTGCAGCCCTTAAAAAGAACAGTGAAACTCAATTAGTAGATAAGCTAGTTCTCATAAAGAAGGTTTTATCTGCTACAGTACAAGCATTAAAATGCTTTTATATCCTGAATACTTTCTTAATAGTTGGCCCTGAAAAGAACATCCCTTACATTTACTCCTTAAAAAGCAATACGAGAAAATATAACCATTTGAAAAGCTGATAAAATAAAACCTAAACCCAATCCCAAACAAAAAGATCCCAAACCCTTTCCTCACTCATTATTGTGAGCCATGTGTAGTCAAATGAATAACAGGACAGTCTTATGGAGAAGATGCAGATTCTGACAGAAGTAAATTAATAAACCGAACAAAAGCACTTAACAGGTTTCAGAGAAAAAAAAACCAAACACAAAACAAAAATCCAACCAAAAAAAAACAAAAGACAGAAGGAGAGTTCATGGATAGCTATGGTGTGCTCTTCAAAGTGCTATATTCTGAGAACTTCAGTACTACAATATATCAGTCTGTAATATACCACAGATTATTCCCTAGTACCAAGTGGTATGTGCACCATCTCTCAACATTCTGTCCTCTTCCTTCTCTGTCCTCCCCATTTCTGAGAACAAATGGAGCAAGAGGGTTTCCAGCACGTAACAACTTACAGGAACTACCTTGTCCAAACTGGCAGCAGCCTCATCACTACCCCCCCTTGGGACAGAGTGCCACTGCTGCTGCAGATTAAACCTACAAAGTGATACTGGGCAGCAGAATATAGCATGAGTTAGTCCCAGCTCAATCCAAAGGCAGAAGACACATTAATTCAGGTACAGCATCAGAAGTCTTAACCTGGGGGTCAACCCTGCATTGACAGAGGAATACCACTTTTGATTCCAGAGTATGCTTAAAGCAGCAGTGACTTGGGGCTCTATTTACCTAATCTCTACAGTTTTTTCACTTCTTAGTGACAATCAACAGGTATCTATCATATGTTTTATAAATGTCTTCCTCAAGGTTCAAAATCCCTCATAAAATCCTATTAATATTCATAAATCCTAACTGTACTATTAGTGATGCTGTTTAAATTTATATAAGACTAGTCTGCCAACACCACCTTGTTATACGGCATACAATTTAACAATACCTAAAGGACCATTAAATTGCTAATCTTAAATTCCTAAATACATTTATATAAGCTTTGTTTCTTACAAAAAGGGGTGAAATGTCACTTTTAGGAGTTCTCTCTTCAGGCACTAGAACCTCTCTGGCTGATTTTGAAGCACTGTGCCACCATTCGTGGCACATAGCAGAATTGGGTGGGGCAAAGCAGTGCCAAAGTAAACAGACCATCAACTTTTTTCTGCATTTATTTCTAAGTCCCTTCTTGCCTCTGAGAGAAGCAGGTACAGCTGCAATATTTTTCTTTTGTTAAAATGAGTTCATAAATGCATAAAGCCTACAGACACTACAAGATAGAAAATGGAAGGATAGAACATTCCTTTTCCCCCCCGGTTAGATGAAGTTGAGGCTATGAAAAAGTAAATCAAAGAAATGGAGGTAACATTCCTTGGTATAGTAAAGAATAACTGTTCCTGTATCTCTGCATACTGTATTACAAAAAAACATGACATTTTTAGAATGAGGAGAATTGGAAATCAATATAAGCACAAAGAGGAATTTGGAAAATTCCTTACACCATGGCTGTCAGAAAGTAGCCTTCTATTCATGCTCTCTAATGGATAACTCTAATTGTTATCTGTCCTGATTATTTGCTTAGGCTCACACTTATCTAGACCAGAAGTCAGCAAGATTGTGTTTGTCTTTTTTAGTCACAGACTAAATCAGCTAAAAGAAGCACTACAAAAGCTGGATAATGCAGTAAAGCCACAGGCTACCAATCTAGGTGACTGGCAACATTTATTCAAGACAGAAGCTTCCTTGCTACCAGTGGATCAGAATCACATCTCAAGGATGCCTGCCTCTCTCTTTCATGATGATGCACTTTCCAGCTCTGTGGAATGCAATTCTGAGTCTTCCAATAAAGCTGACTTTGGCATCTGCACCATAAATTGCTGATTCCTGATCTAGACTCCAAATCTGTCATAGTTTCCAAGCAGAGGATATATAGATCTTAGGAACGTACTTTGAACAGCTTTCAGAACATTCTTTCAAGTATGTATTCTTGGGTGTCGGGAAATCACAACAGTAAAACCAGCATGTTAGGGACTGTGCATCATGGTTACCAGAAGATTAGAGATGCACTAACCTTAAGACAAGGAATGGGAATAATATATTATTCAGTGAAAGGTTTTAAAGGAAGCCTCTAGAGAATAACAACTAAAATACCTTTAACTGAGTGTATACTATTAACAGTAAGATATTTTAGTTATTCATTCTCAAGAGAAAACATCAATACAAAATTCTGATCTACAAATTACTATCTACTCAGAAGCTGAGCACTTCACTTACTTTGTGAGGACAAGCTATCGTTCGTGGAGCATCATCTTCTTTAATTTTTCTTGGTTTCATTCTTAAAGATAAAAAAACAGTACAAAAAATATTAGTAGAAACACATTAGTAGACAGCTCTTCTCCCCTGAGTGCCTACATAATGAACACATTTTATCCCTCAGTATTACATGTGTCAATGGTACTCACTTTACCATTTTCAAAACCTTCATAAAAATATTACCAGTATAATTCAGCATTTGGAATGCTCTGCTTTCCAGAAGGACCTCTCAAATACAGAATAAGACATTTAATACAATCTTCTTAATCCTGTGAATATGTGGAAATTGACAGTCTTTTTCCCTGACATATGCTAATTGCAATTAGGAGGTTTTGTTTGAAAACTGCATTTGTGCTGTGCCAGTACCCATGTGGCCTATTTAGCTTCACTTCCTCTCCATCCATGCAGCAGGACATGAAGGAGTTCAATCATTCTGCAGTATTTTCATCACACAAGACTTCTAAAGAAAACTCTACAGAAGCAGGGAAAGCAGAATCAGGCAGGTTGTGGAATCTACACAGACAATGTAGACATCCATTTCAACCACAGAAATGGTAATTATTCTACTTTAAGGTATTGTGCACACAGATTCCACTCTTGGCAACTGACAAGCAGTCACCAATTTACCCCTGGTCACTGACAGGGATCTTCACTATTTTATGGGTGCCACTAACCTCCACTGCTACATAAGGAGCCCAGGAAACTATTGCTTGTATTTGTTAGGTCTATTTTATATACAGTAAGACTCTGTACAAAACAATCTTGAACAGTGTTATAACAACCACCTGTCAGAAAGTCAGAAGAGCCAGATGTGATTCTAGGGAACTGTACTGCACTTTCAGCTGTCTTTATTTCTCAAACCTGTGGTGCTGTCTTCAAAAAATTAAAAAGAAAACGTTTATCTCCCTCTAACTATAGCAGTAAGTGGGTATAAATAAATGGACCCCCATAGAGCTGAGATTCCCTTAGGTGAACAATGAGATTCTGCACATTCCCAAACTTTGCTGTGGAAGCAGAGCCAGTGTGTTCATGTGGATTTACTGAACTGCTTTTCCTGGCAATACAGCACATGACAGTTCTGTGTCACAAGGTGCCTACATATCATATCTGTAAATTAATCCACAGGTTTGGTGGTATTCCCTAGTCTCAAACAGAATGAGTAGCTTGAAATTAACAAAATAATTTGAATTATCAGAATTCCAATTCTGGTACATACTCTTCTTAATGTTAAGAAAGAAAAGTGTCTGTTGCTATCCATGACAGTTTTAATCCACATGAGTTCTGTTTCTGGAAACTGATATAAAAGAACAGGGTTGGGGGAAGAGATTTCCAAGCAATGCATATATGTACTTTTTTACATCTCTTTCTATTAACTTATATGAGAATGGCTAAACAGGAACTCTTAAACACTCAAAACTTCCCAAGAGCTGTAGGGAACATAAACTAAAATGCCTCCATTCTGACCACAAAAGCATTTGGTTTCTGCAAGCAGAGTCCAGACTTCTTTGGTACTGCCACACTCTTGTGGCTGAACTCTGCTTTCACCTGTTTCCTTCACATGGACTGCTGAGAGAAGAGGGTGAATTAAGGCAAGAGCAGTGAAAAAACTCCTTCAGAAGTCCTGAAGATCCAGGAAAATCATCTTACAACTGCCAGTGGAGTGGTATGTGATGGACAAGTCCCCCATGGCTCTGTGTCAGCTACCACTGGTCCCTGACTCTTGAGTCCCTTCAGTACTGCAGATGTAGCACAGTTCAAGTGATCATCTACAGACTAAAGCACTTGACAGCCACTTCACAGACAACACTAAACCCCAAGGATTTGGAGGTTTATTTCGCTCTTTTCTCTAAGTGGGCACATGGGAAACTCTTGCTTGCCTTAGCACATCCAGAGTACACTTGGCAGGTACGGAGCTGTGCTGAAGAACACTACAGTCTCCTGCAGGGTTACAAACACATTTACAGATATTAACAGTGGCTTGTGAATGGGTGTAAGGTATTTGTGTTACAAAGCTCCTCTTGTGCACCACAACCAGCAGTACAACTAAGATTTCAACAACTTAAGGGCAGAAACATTCTGAATACAGCAAACTACATCTCTTCCTGTACAGCAGTCTCCTCATTATCTTAATTTTCATCGTAACTATCTTTTTCAAGACTACAGACCAACTCAGTTGACCTTACTAATTAGACTTAATTTATATAATCCAATTGGAATACAGAATGGGTTGTGCTGTTTTCAGTTTACAAAATCTCTTTGAGTAAAGCAGTAAAATACCTGACTCCAAACAAGTGATTGGGATTAACTGACTGACTGCACTCTCCAGTGAGGTTCCAGACCCAATAGTACTACAGGGACTGAAGCTGTAGGAAAACACACACACACACAAAAGCTGCCTATACAGTACCCCTACAGAAAGCTTTCAATTGCTTTTAGCATGGGATTCTCCTTATTATGTCTCTGTGATTTTAAAAAACAGGAAAAGGGAGAGAAATGAGCAATTGCTAAAATGGTCACAGAAGAATGATTTGACAAGATGGGACATGAGAGAACAGCATGTCATGATTTAATTCCATTACAGAACAAACATCCTTAGGAGACAAAGCTGGTGCCAAAACCACCTCCTTCTAATTCAACCAACCTGTTAAATGTTGGCTGAGTCATCTCCTCAAAAAAAATAAGAAAAAAAATTTCCTAGGTCTGAGATCTGTGTCCCTGACACAATCAGAATGTGTAAAACCACTATTGTTCCAAAGTCTTAACTGGCCACCTGTAAAGGGAGTGACTAGACCAAGAGAATTGCTAACAAGAGATGTGGCAAATAGCTTTAGTGGGCAGTGCCTGCACTTTCAAGCTTTGTGTTACATCCTCTTCCTGACTCCTGTATCTTACCTGTGGTATTACCTCAATTTTTGAGAAAGAAACACTGCAACAGTGTCATTTTTAGCAGGCTGTTGAGGTAGAGTGAGGAGGAAAATACCTGGGCCAGTGCCGGCAGGAAGACTGAGGAACCAATTGCAGGTGAACTGGATGGTCAGACATGGGACAGACTGCAGCATCAACATACACCTTACATTTTTCAGTTCAGTGTCTGAGCAGGCATAGAACATGAGTGCCCATCCAGGTCTTCTTAATGTTCAGGCTTTGTTTATAGATTAGTAGTATACTTGAACTTTTGGACACAAATGACAAAAGGTTTCAGTTAAAAAATGAGTAATTTTACATCTTCTCATTTATCATGGAAGCACAGCAAGTTAAGCCTAAAATGTGGAACAAGACTGTACTTATACACAGGGTTCCACAGATAACCAGGTTTATCAACAAAACAGCAGCAGACAATGCAAAAGAAGAGATAGCAAACAGTGTCCACGTTGTATCTCAGTGCCACAGACAGGAGGAAGCTGCTGGGCCCTTTGTACACCTGGATTAAAGGCATGAAGGCATGAACACCACAGGCACAGCTACAGTAGATCATTGTGTCAAAAAATGTCATCCTGCTCACAAAGCTGCAGAAACCATACGGACAATCCCTCAGAGAAGAATTTAAAGACTTACATATTTAATGTATTAGAAAAAAGATTTTGGTCTTACTTTAAAATTAACTTTCTGCAAAAGGAGACCAGACTAGAATCTGTGCTGTTGATCTTAATTACACTGGTGCAGGTAGCTCTTGCTGGTGGTGGTTAGGCTTTTGGCTCCCACCCAGTAGAGCATCTCTACCAGCTCCATCCAGGTTTTCTTAGCCTGAAATATTAATCAAAAACAGAACTCTAACAAATATCACTATTTAACACAACTACAGACACACACAGCAATACTGGGGTGGAACTTCAGAAACATTTGCCTTTGCAGAAAGTCAATTTACATGGCAAGACCAAAATTTTCATTTCTGCAGTGAGTTTACATTCATTGCACCAAGCAGAGGCAACTGCAAATCAATTAACTGTGACAATCAGGAAGGGTAGCTTGTACCTTTGGGATCAAGTCACTGGGACACTGCAATTAAAGGCTAGGTCTTAACCTGCACTGGGGGAGTGGAGGGAGGGAATGGGTGACAGCAGAGGAAGCGGGAATGTGTGCAACTCAATAGCTTTACAGATGAGCTGCATAAAAGCACACTCCCTTATTCATACATAAGGAAGACTGAGTGAAATCACACGTATTAAATCACTCAGTTTCTCAAAACAAAGAAAACAATACTGTGTTGTATCTGAAAGTTAAACCTAACTACCTCCTTCCATCTACACAGCTGAACTGAGAGTACGTCACCCTAAGAGAACCTTAATCCCCACCCCGAATCCCTGTCCAACTCCATAACCTATAGACTTGCCAATTGATGCAATTTTAAAAGTCAGCCACAGAAATGGTGTTAAAGCTGGGAAGAAAGGAAATACAATTCAAATAACAGTATAAAATTTCCCCCTTGCTCCATAATCTCCCCTTTTTTGTCACTGCTAAGGAGTTTTGTGTTCTCAGCTCCTTTCTGCTCCCTCTGTACATAAAGCTAACCTTAATAGCTTTACTCTCTCTCTCAGGTAGCTCCTTTAAGACATCCTAGAGGTCTCTGATGACCAGCAATGATATTCACCTGTGCTGATGGCCAGCCCCCCTCCATCTCCCCAGGAACAGTCAGAGGTGGAGGAAATGATTCACTCTCAGCAGTGTTACTGGCACTGCTGGTGTGTTCCCCTCATTCTGCCATTCCCCTTGCACTGCCCTGCTGGGCAGAACCAACCTGAGTGTCACAGCCCTGTGCTACTGCAAGAGTTTATTTGTGCTGAACAACTCCTGGAACTGGCTAGACTGGCTTTTGGACAAACAAGATAAAAGGGGAGTGGCACAAGGTGTCCTAGGAATCTATCTACCTACAACCCAAGAACAGCCAGTGTCTTACCTGCTTCAGTCATAGGTAGGAAGAAAACTGCCAAAAGAAGTTCTTTCACTCCATGATTCTACTACTAGGTTTGTCCCAATTATGAGGAATATCATATGTGTAAACAGGGACACTGACCTGTGCAGTGGGGCACAGAGCAGGAGATGTCCCCTCCCCTAGAAGAATACTGGGTGAAGCAATTGTCACTTTACTGCCCTTTAAGCTTCTCTGTAACAAGAACAGTACAAAAGCATACACCTTATAAAGAGGCCTAAGTCATAAATCTGGATTACCAGAAGGCTTTGTCACTTCTAAAAAGGGTGTCCTATTTCAAACTCTAATGCAGTTTCCTCTCCTTTGTTTTCTATAGGTTTGGAAAGTGGATAGAAAGGAAGGCAGTTCTCACAATGGCTCTCCTTCAGAAAACATACCAAGATCCACAGAAAATAAAACCACAAAGAATAAAGTTTTTACCACCAGGACCCATTACTGTGCCAATTTCCCAGCTACAGGATATTCCTTCTTATTTCTTTGTTTTACTGATGTCTGTGTTCTGTCTTCAGCCAGTTCAGTCATGTATTTGAAGGACAAGAGGGAGGGAGGGGCCAACCAAATCCTTTTTAGTGGCTTGCTTTGAGGGAATTTGCCATACGCACATTCTAGAAATATCCCTGCTACCTTCCTAAGTTTTCACTACCAAGCAGCTATGATTTCTTCACAGCTAACTACTGAGCTGTCATCAATTTAGATTTGGATGAAGCATTTTACTCCACTTAAAGGGATTTCTAGTTTCCCAGTCAAACGTATCAAATGAAAACATGGTAATTTATCAGGTTTTGTTCTTCTGAGCAGACAATTCACAATTAACATTTCACATTTTGATATGATTGCAAGAGAATTCTACCTTTTTCTTTTTTATTGTGTTTTCAGAGCATGCTAGAGAAAATTCAAGACTCCTAAAACAGACTAAAGTAATCTGTAAAAAGTGATAAACTGCCAGCCAGGTGTAACTTTTGGCCATCTATCTATGATTACTGAACAAGTCAATATTCTGACACAGCCTATTTATTCACAGTGTTTTCAATGGAATCACAGAATGCATAAAAGCTTTTCCAGGAAAAAACTGTCAGAGTTCCCGTTAAAGGATTCAGATTCCTGCTACATGACTCAATGACATATGCTCTAAACCAGGCAGTGAAAGACAACTGCATCACGAGAGACACCACAACCGCTCACTCTGCGAAAGCCACCAAGCTCTGGGCACTGGTGGCCACTGCAGCTGCTCAATTACCACAGTTCTGAATTATTGTTTTAAAGGGCTGCAGAGCTACAAACAACTTCAAACATCAGGTTTGTTCCTGCATTACCTTTCACTAACTAGATCATAATCAGAATACCAGAACCTTACTCAAAACCTACTACCACTAGAATTCAAGCTTTTTCTGTTTAAGCTTAACCTCAGAACTTTGTTCCTAATCATCAATGCAAGTATTTCAAATCAATTTATCCTTAATCAAAATAAGCTGCATTTGTTATAAACAGTAGCTCTAGCCTGGTTCAGAGGAGGTAATTTCTACAAATATATAGTGAGATTCCTACCTACTTTAATGAAAACCAAAAAGCAACCCTACATAACTTTCTCTCAACTACACACAGGGCACCTAGCATACAATTTTACTAGCCAGTTCACACTTCCTTAGATGTGGACAATCACAATTCTTTTTTCAAGTAATCTAAATACAAATTTGTAATTCAAAACCTTACAGCACGTGAAGCTACTTAAGTTTAGAAGCAATTTTCAACTTCATGTGCTGCTAAAAGTTTTCAGAATACAGCTACTAAAATTTTGAGCTTCTGAACTGTAAAGCAATGAGCAATGTTTGCCAATTTCACAGAGCTTTATACTAAACAAACACATTCTTTTAGCATGAAAACCTGTACTCCTTGAACCTCCAAAGCCTATTCCAGCCACGGGAACCCAATTTTTTCTTCCAGCTTGCCATGCAAAGTTCCTAGTGATAGTGCACACAGCAAGGTCAATCAATTGAACAGTAGTCTGCAGATATCAGCACTTGAATCCATCTCATTAGCTAGGGGTCCTTTCAACATACTTCTTTGCAAGAGGACAAGATCTTAACAAGAAATATTCAAATTCTAACACACCCATATGTCGCAGACATCTTTTTCATTAGAAATCTTTTCTTAGGATTTTTTCTCTTCTGAGGAGCTGAAGCTTCAGAGACAAAATGTAAACAATAATTATCTGCTGCTGTGGAATGCAACAGGTAGATAGATCCGTGATTGGTCTCGTGTAGATGTTTTCGTTCAGTGACCAGTCACGGCAGAGCTGGCTCTCTCTCTCTCCATCGGAGCCAGCTGCTTTTGTTATCATTCTTTCTTTTCTATTCTTACCTTAGCTAGCTTCTGGAAACCTTTCCTTCTTTTTCTTTTTAGTATAGTTATAATGTAATATATATACCATAAAATAATAAATCAAGCCTTCTGAACATAGAGTCAACATTCTCGTCTCTTCCCTCACCTGAAAACCCCAGTGACCGCTGTCACACCCATACTCTTCAGTCTCAGAAGAATAAACAAACACAATAATTTAAGACAAAACATACAACTGCAAGGCACGAGTAAAAGTTTGACAGTCACCAATTCTGACTGTCAGAGAATCTAAGAAATCAAATAACCTTTCTTAGAAAATGTATTACATTCTCATGTATCTACAATTAAGCTATGAGAACAATTTTTTCCAGGTTTTGAGCAACTTGGGGATATTACTAAATGTGATGTCCAAGCAAGGTGCTTCCTCTACCATCACACATTTATCCTCTGATTGAAACAGATTACATTTTATCTGCTACGAGAAAAGAGGCTGTACACATAAAACTGAATCTTTCCACTACACGCTACAAATTCCAGCTCTGGAACTTCCTAGAACATTCTGAAATACTATAAATATAGAAAAGTAGTAATTTTGAAATGTTGCCAGCAGCCACTGTTTTCTCAATAGAAACCTAGCTAAAACATTCCACAATATACAGAAATACGCAGACACATCTGATAGAAGCAGCCTGGTCACTTCAAGAAGCCCAAATCCTGACAACCATTTCAAGCATTCAGCTCAATCTGAAGACAAAATATTCAGTGTTTGCATGGAGAATACCCTGCAAGAAACTAATTCTGCTTCCTAACAGAAGAGAGCTATTCAGTACTTCAGTGTCCAATAGAACCAGAGTAAAGATTTAGCATGCTTTAAAGTAACGGAGAACACCATTCTAAACACACTATGAGTAGAAATATGTAAGTAACAGTTTAGAATTGGAACACTATGTACACTCAAGTGTATCACTTAAACATCTGCTTTCAAAAAAATTATATGAACTCCTCAAGAGGTCCCAGAGAGCATTACAGTAACTAGAGCCACTCATCACTTCAGGTAGAACCCTGTTTTTAGCTGTTTGTAATGTGCTTTTATACATTTCCAGATCAGACAGTCTGAAGCAGGAAGCAAGCCCTACAGAACTATTTTACTAGAAGCCTTCAAAACTCATAGTTCAATGGCTTTAGTGAAAGTAACTGTGGGATGAGGCCATGTTGTTATTCCTCCAGCACAAACACACCCCACAGTAACAGGACAAAACTTGTAAAAAGCAGCAAGATCGAAAAGGTGAAACACGAATAAATGCACACACGGAACACCAAGTTCAGCTAACCAAGAAGCCAGACCACCTAGCAACTACCTGGAAAAAGGTACACTCTCTTCTAGGTAGTAAGGATGACAACATGTGACTGTCCACCTGCTCTGAGTGCCAGAACTGTGCACCCAAGCTCTGAAGAACAGCCAGCTGCTACAAAAATTAATGTAGCTGTACACGTTTTGCTTTCAGGAAATATACTAGGAAATACAGAGGAAGGTTAATTGAAAGTATTGATGATAAGTGATTTGGATAATGTAGGGATATATGGTTTAATTATTTAATAAAAAAAAAATAAATGTCAGGATAAAAAAAATGAATGCGTAAAATAGGATTTAAATATTAGTTCCTAGTAAATGATAAAATAATGAATATGTCCGGCAACCATTACACTATGTGTTGTCTAGAGGTAGACAGCACGGCCTTTCATGAATGGGGTCAAAATGAATGTAGCTTTACACATGTTTTGCTTTCAGCTTGGGGGGAAATGCGGCAGCAGCAGCCACACACAGGCAGCAGCCGTGCTCAGACACAGCACTCACGCTGTCCCTGCACCGAGAGGGACACAGGGGACGGGCCCAGCGCAGCGGGGCCAGCCCAGGGCGGCTCCTGCGCGGCCCCGCGGGTGCCCTCTGGCGGCCACGGGCTGCTGTCACCGCCCGGCGCGCTGCGAGCCGCGCCACATCCGCCTGAAAGTAAAAGTCACCTTGGCACTCGGGTCAGCCCATTGACACGTAAACGAGCGACAATTCTGACTCACCAGAGAAAATCCAACTGCAATTATCAGTGGCACTTGAAAGTGCAGGACACGTGATTTAAGATCTTCAGCTTAAGGAGCAGGTGAAAAAGAACAGGAAGTGGCGTTCCCAGCTAAATCCTGTAGCCTCACTATTTTGTACTGAACAACCCCAATGCAGCACTTCACTTATTGGATCCTTTGGTGCTCAGGAATTTAAGGCTACTCACATGAAAGAAATATTCTGTCATGCAAAATCACAGAATTGTTGGGCTTGGAAGGGACCTCTAGAGACCATCAAGTCCAATCCCAAGGCAGGGTTACCTGGAGCAATGAGTGATGCAGTCTATCAATGAATTTATTTAGCTCCTGTCTTACCTAATGGAACTGGAGACTGGAAGACACTGAAGAATTCACTGCTAAATATAAAACTCTGTTATTTTAGTTCAGAACAGAGTAGCTGATGCTGTGTTAAATCCCTTGGTTTAGAAGATAATTAAATGGAATTATAAACCATACTAAATATACCATTTTGCCTAACAGTTTCATAATTAAACCAGTGAAAAGAACAAATTTTAAACCTCTTTTCTTTCTACTTACCTAGCAAATTCAGCCAGTTGCTTGGGGTCTGAGAGGTCAATGCCAGGTATTCCACCAGGAGGAAGTTTCTTCCCTGTCATGTACTCTGAGTAATCTGGAGGAGAATTCTCTCCAATGATCTGCTCTTCCACCACTGTTTCATGGTCAATATCCTTTTTATCATCTGAAATACACAAAATACTGAATTCAATACATACTAAAGTTCAAAACAGCATACAATTTATTAGGCTACATCTCAATACAAAGTCACTGTTGCTGCACATTTAAAAGAATACACTGCACTTCCAGATTGCCACACTAATTGTGAAGAGCAAAAAGACACCCATACAGTTACAGCCTGAAGAATACAGAAAGAATACAGTGAGTGAGGAAAAAAAGCAGAAATTGCATATCTACTTTTTAAGCATAAACAAATACAGAAATTAGTAGAACAATTCTATAAATGTTGGCTGCACTTGAAAGATAATGTACTTTTCCTGAAACAATGCCTAAATATTGATTTCCCTTAACTTCTTCAGGACTAATCTTCACTATACCCACACTGATACTCAGCAGGAGTCCCGAACTTTGGAAGCCTATCAAGATGTCAGGACTACCGATCTTTACTTCAGAGTCTTCAGACTTCCCTGACCTCCAACAGAAGTGTCATAGAGACAAGATATTTAAAAATAACTGCTGATGGGCTTCAGCACCTGCCTGTAAAATTAAGTTTTTCTCACACTTGCAGACAGATCTCAAAGAAAGCAAATAACTCAAATTATGCGTCTCTCTCCCAAGGGGCCTTCCTCCTTCTGTGGCAAGGGCCAGCCTAAGCTCTTTCCCACTCCACTATGTAAACAGCAGACCGGGACTATTCAAATCTTTGATCTGCAAGCCAGTTAAGATACTCCTGTTTGGTCTAGAGCTCCTCCTATGAATTTGTGCTCAAGGACTGCAGTGAAATCAGGTGGAAGACCTGCTGTTGCTCTCTACTCACATTCATACCTTAGAAAACATTGTACCATGCATTTTATCTCCTCTTGCTATTTTATAACAGAAACTGAGAGACACAAAAATGAGAGAGAACAGAAACATCCATCTATGTTCCTCACTGCAGTGTTCACAGCAGCAGAAATGAAGACCCAGCACCTACCCTGTGTTCCACCCTCAAATACACCTGGGACAACAGATGTATATATGGCTGTAACTACTCAGCTCTATGTAATGCAACTTGACAGTACTTCTCCTACTATGTGCATGGGGAGAAGATTCTGGAAATTGTTTTATGCACAAGAGGCCACACAAAAATAACAGGAAGTTTTATTTTACAGATATTGTTTAAGCAGTGGAAACACAAGGTGGTAGGACAGAAATAGTATTTCACCAATTAAAAAAAGATAGGAAAACATAAGGCAGAAAACAAAAGACAAAATGTTTCTGGATTTTTCCCCTAAACAGAAACACAGGAAATAACATTAGTCATTACTCAGTTACTTAGGCTAAGGAAGATAGAACAAGACAAGCAAATAAAAGAAATATATCAGACAGAAATTTCTATTCAATTCGTAATGCCTGCTTTTAATGTTTGCCACCAAGCTATTTCTAGAAATGTTACTGCTGGTTTGAGGTTTAATCTGATCTACCAGATCAAATAGCAGTTCATGTATATTCCATGGTGAAAGAGGAAAACAGACTCCAACGCTGCAAAGACAGAAGTGTAAATAAGAAAACACTATCTGCAGCATTAAACTCAAAGTAAACTACAAAACTGACTATTGACCTTTTTAGTTGTCCACTCACCACCACACTACCCCTACCAATGCTTTAAAAAGGCAATTGAATTTGCCTGCAGTAAGGATTACATATCACGTTTTACAGCAATTGAAGGAGTTACAAATTCAAGTCCATAAGCCTCTAGTTTGGCAACAATTTTTTCTTCCTAAAAGAAACTTGAAAAAAGACTGGCAGCTCAGAATGGCACAGAATTGTTGCAAAGCTAAAGGTGACACCTTCTCTATACTGTAGACTGGAATGAGATCAGCTGCCCTCAACATTTCAACAGCTAGAACATGCAGTTTGACTGTTTGATGACATTCATAACACAGACAAGTTTTCATTTCCTGCCTCACATCTGATGAGTCAACTAGGAAATTCTGTATACATTCTTTAAGATGTTCTTTCCTTCCCTAGCACAAAGGTTTGCTATTCCACAGTGCTTTCTTGCTATTTGAGGACCAAACTGAAAGCCAGCCTTCAGTGGCTTCACTTCGCAAAAGCCTGCCAACAGAAGTCAATTCCACAGCTATATAATTCCACAGTCTACTGGAGCAAAACACAAAAAACTATAAACATATTGCTTGGATAGAATAAAACATAAGAGAAATTATTGTTTAGTATATTAACAGTTACATGGAAATAAAAAAACCACCACATTTTCCTATAACAGAAAACTGCATCTCTACAGCAGTACACACTTCCAAATACAAATTTAAACCAAAACAATAAAATACAAAACAGTTACCTTGAAACGTAAGTTTTGGCTAATATTTCTGAAAATGTAACAGTAGACTTCAGTACCTCTTTAGTATCAAGACCATCCTGTGACATTATCAGGTCATTGGGAAAACAAAACAACAACACAGCACTCATGCTGCCCCTGCCCTGAGAGGAGCACAAGGGGACAGGGCCAGCACAGTGGAGCCAACACCAGGGGTTTCTTTTGAGAAACCCTCCCCCACTTTTTTGGAGGAAGTCTGGAAATGGAAACATTTTACCAATGTCCTCAATGCACAAATTTACTTTATTTGTGATGGCCTATCAACCTGGACTAGGCAGCTCAAAGTCTGGAGGGTAAAGTGCAAGCAAACTTTCACTCAGGCTGAACTGATCATTCTCACTGCTAACTGGGCAAGTTAACTGTTTGCTGGTTTTTGCATTCAAGCAAGTCCTGATGCCTGCTACAGGCAAATTACCTCCCCCTTTTCCTCTCATGAAGAAGCACAGAATGAAACATACTGCATCCAAAGCAAAGCAAAACACAGACACAACCCTGAAATTCCAGCGACATCTCTGGACGCCACCCATGCGAGCTATATACAGACAGAGCCATGGAGCCAGTCAGGTAAAGGAAATGAAATACTATATACACTGCCTGATCTACTTGTTTTGTCCCTTAAAACCACCTGAGAGTAGAGCAGACTCAAATATAAGGCATTTGGCTGAAGCACCATTCTTACAGATCCAATGCAGCTTTCTGTAATGAACTTGGAACACGATTTTAATGGCCTCCTTCTACATCCTTCCATACCAACTTGCATTAAGGTCTTGCATTGCATACTTAGTCTAAACTGGGCTGTTCAATGCACCTTTTCAGGACATACCCCAACACACCTTGGTGAACAGTGTCCTTCCATCTGCACGTCTCTCACTGCCCCCTAAATACGGGCAATACACACATTGAACCAGATCCACTTAGGCCCTTCAAAGCAAGTATGCCAAACATTCTTCTGCTAACATCAGTGAAAGTTCAGGGTTTAGCCAGTTGTGTCTTTTGACCACTGGTGAAACAACCTGAAGCTGTGAGAGAACCAAGCCCAAGTATTGAATGAAGTAGGAAGAACCACGATTACTGGAATGCAACTAGTAACTCCATGCAACAAATCAATAACAAATCATGGTAGAATCTGCTTCCCAATTATTTATTGATCACATCTTGCTCCTATTACCACAATTTCTCAATTTCTTACAGCTCTTCTATTACACAGAAAAATCCACCCACCTTAGAATCCCATTATTTTGTGCATTTCTTGAGTTGCAGCTGACAACTCTGGAACTCTCCAGCTTACTAAGATGACCCTCTTAACTCTCAACCCAAGAAGCTCTGTCATTATTTTTTCCTTGGTTTTATTTTTTATTTTCCTTGTTATTCTTGATTTTATCTAAATCACCAAATTTCTGGCCATCCTCCTCCTCTATTATTGAGCAGGGAGAATACACTGTTGTTCAGTTTTCATCTGAGGAAAACAGGGTGCAAAAGAGAACTTTCGAGATACACCTGGTAGCAAAGCAATGATACCTGATCCTACAGCTTCCTCCTCAAGCCACCAAATTAAAAGACATTCTACTTAGCCACTAAAAGGATGAACATTTAAGCTTAAAATATGATCACACAGTTAAACACATTTGCTTTTAGGAACAGCTGAAAAGCAATTACAGGATAAAGGATGTATTCAGCAGCTGTGCAGTACCAAGGCACTGTGGTAACAGCTTGGTTATTGCTACCACATTGCAATCTCCTCAGGCAAATTAGTTCATTGGTCATGTTTGGAAGCAAAGAACTGTAATTAGCTTGTTAATAATACAGTTATTTAGCAGACACTTCTGAATGTTAAAATTCCATTTTGCACAGTATGTCATTTTTTAACCTAAACGGCTGCTAGGTTACTTTCCTTCTGACGTGCCTTGCACACAGATGGAGAACAGGTTCTTCTTTCCCTGTGTCACCCATCTCTTATTTCACACCACTGAGACGTGAACTGACAAAACCAGTGCATATATCAACAGTCATCAACTGACTTCAGCACTTATAGGACTGTGCTGAAGCACTGTGACCTTCTGAATGGTCAGCACAGGAGTGACTCGAGTGCCCCAGGGAAGGATCCAACAGCAAGTTAAAGGATTGTCGTCTGAAGGTGGCTAAGAAGCAAATTAACTGAGTCATTTCAGATGGTGAACCACATTCGTGTATTTCACTTTCAAAACTGAAAATACATTTAAAACAAACACAAAGAACAGTCTACCTTATCACTGGAAAAAATGTCAGGGCAGATTCAATACTTACAGCAGAAGCCTATATCATTGTCTTAATCAGAGTCAGAAACAGATTGTCATCTTAATATTTTAAACCAGAGAATCACTTTCTGCCTCCATGATAACAAACTCTGTAAGAAGCTCATTACCTATCTGTCATTGCAAAGCATTTTGGCCATCCTTGATACAGCCCCACAACTGAACTAAGTGACTCATCTATCATTTATACTAAGTAAGACAACTGGTCAGACAGCAGATGGTTATTTTTCTCACCCCTGCAATCTGATCAAGTAAAATGAAAACCCTTCTATTTTTTGAGTCATTCAAAGTTTAACAGATTTTGAAGAACCTTCTAGAAACCCAATATGAACTCCCAAACTTCCAAATAAGGATCCACAGCACAGGTTTCCTGTATTATCAAAAATAATTTCCAAACCATACATGTAACTTCTGTGTCTTTGTCTTTCCCATCTAGGGATGAGACACTTGAGCAGTTTAACATCTGTGGGCAATATTTGGTTGTGCTACTTCAGTTTGCAGACTGTGCTTACAGTAACAGTTTAAGCCAACACCTATTTCAGGTTTGGAAGCTTGACAGAGGCATTACCTAGAAGATGTAGTTACATTAATCCGTTTTTTCGCCTTTGAATTTAAGCCCCAATTGCTTGAAATTTCCAGCATTTGGTGCAACCAGCATTTAAGCACCACCTTCCCAAATGTTCCTGCATGCAAGAATCAGTTTTGCAAGCACCATCTGACAAAGTGATTTCTCACGATCCTTCCCCTCCCCCTTCATTATTGTGCACCCAACCTGGAAAAACTCACTAAAGACAATGATTCAAGCTAAATGCAGCAAAGATACAAATAAATTCCACTTGATAAGAACAATTTTTCTAGTACAAACTGGGGTGTCTCACTTGGACTACATGCAATTGAACTATGTGCAAATTTCTGATACAGGTATTTGATATAATGTAAACACACTACAGGAACATGACTGAACTATCCACCACATGCCCTCTTCAGCCCTTTCAGAAATACACCTTCATTCACTTCTTACTTTCATGAACACATGAAGAAAGACAAATAATTGTATTCTTAAGAACTGAAAAGCTGATCTGGCATTCACGTTTCAAACTAAACACTTTAATCATGGGTCACAAGTTTGATATCACCATAGATACCAAGGTGATAAGGGAGGTTATGGTAAGTCTAAATTGTTGCCAACAACAGTGCAGCAATTTCTAAGAAACCACATAAGACAAGGGTTAAGTAGTCCCCTTTAGTCACATTGCTACATATTTCACAGATTATTTCTACACATTTCAAGAGGAGCTACAAGACATGTTATACTCACTTATGGAAAAAGATTTAGGATTGGTTAAATTTAGTACCACCCCTGTACAAGCCAATGTAGTAGCACCAGCAAACAGTAACAAGGAATTAATTCACATTGTCTTCCCACACTGTAATAAGCAGTGTTCTTCTTCCCAATTCAAAATCCCATGCACAGCAATATAGGGCTCATTGTTTTATCTTGATGTATGGCCTATTTATCACTTGTCTTTTGATTAACTTTTCATTTAGCTTTTAAAACAGTCAACTGAATCAGTGTGCAAGCAAATCTTTAATTATGTCAAAATACAGATTCAAACCTATTATATTTCTTCAAAATAAAGTAGTTTGATTCTTTAGGGAAACTTTAGAACTACCCTTTTGCAAGTGAGTGATTCTAGGTTTTTTTTTGGCCTTTATTTAGTTTGAGGTTTTTGGGGGAGGGTACTCAGGTTGGGTTTTTTTTGGTTTGGGTGTATATCCCTCTGCCACAAGTTTTGTTTCTTTTTCAATTTCTCTGGCAACAACTCAGCCTCTGGTGTTTCAGGAAAAAAAGGCAAAATAATTTTTTTTTTAAAAGAGAGAGGAAAAAAAAATCCCCAGCATTTGACCACATCAGACCCCTTTAAATAGATAAGTTGCGTATGAGGTGTAAGAGTCTGTCCAACATGCTCAGTAAAACTTCACAACACTCTCAACTGAGCAGGTTATCACCAAGGCTGTTTGAAGCTGGCAGGTGGTGCCTGCATACACAAAGGGAGGGGAGGTCAAACTTTTTCCCTATGTATTTGATTTTGCTTTTGGAAAGGTGTTTTTCGGCCAAGTCAAATCAGACTAGGTATTCTTTATTCTTCTGCATCATGGATATAACTGAGTTAAATGCAGCAATGCAATTCAATGTCCAGTAAATTATAAGGGGGTATCACTCCTACTGAGCTCCATGGTCATGCTCCTAAACAAGAAAATCACCAAAATCAATAAGGCTACCCCTGATATAAAAGCTGTGTATGTGGGAAGAGAAGCAAATTTATTGATTATACACATGCTTCACTTTGGCCAAGTAATAATTAGCATGCAGTCCTAAGGAAGCATCCTATCAGGCTCTCTGAATTTCCGAGTGCAAATGCATGCTAGAAATTGTCAATTGATCTCAGCGAGCTCCTGGATCCTGCCAGCTCATGAGTCATACAGCCACTTGCATTCAGCTACCTCCAGCAGCTTCCACAAGCCAGCAGACTATATTAGTTTCTATTATCTTTCATCTTTCTTGGATGGTCAGTTCTAATAAAACTACTAGCAAGGGAATTTATTCAGTTTCATACAGTGATACAGGAGCACACAGAACACTATCCTACTAAATAGGATATGGAAAACTCTTCATCAAGAAGAACAACTTCAGTCAAACTCACTGGGTTGTCAACTGCCATGCCAATAGTGTCAGATAACTCTGTGAAACTTGCTAAAGTAGTCACCTGTATTTAAAAAAAGAGCCAAAATCCATACCACTGTGCTTTCCATCTTTTCAGGCAGGAGAACTCAGCCATCCAATACACCTTCCATTCCACACTGCCCCTGCTAACAACTTCTAGTCATTTGCAGGCATCACAGAATACAAACATTTTCAACTACATCAAAAGCTTCAAGAGCTTCAATCTTACTAGACTCCTTCTAAAAAACTCGAAATAGCACAAAAATTATGATATGCAAGACGGATTACCAACTTAGTATTCAAAAAACACCCACCAATTTAAATATTACATGAACTGTATTATTCGACCTCTTTTTTTCACATTTATGTAACATATGGACAGAACTCTGATTATAGAGCATTGCTGCCGGCAATACATTTTTGTAAAAATTAAAAAAAGAAATAAAGTGGGTAGGGCAGGTGCATGTCAGCTTTACTCCAAGCCCCACAGATACTAAACACCTTCACAAGATTTTACTGCCTTTAAAAGACACTCCTACACACACACACACACACACAAAAATCCTCAAAAAACAGAATCTCCCACGATAAGGTCTCCCTGTGCCTACTTGAAAAGCTTATTTAAAGCTTCAGACCTAGTCGAGGAAAAGCCCGACGGTTTCCGAGCGCCAGCCAGGCATTGCCCCTTTCGTGCCCGCGGCTCCCAGGGACGGAGGTCAGCCCCGGGGCCGCCCCTCCCGGCCGTCACCCCCGGCGCCCCTCGGGCTTCTCAAGGGCCGCTTGTTTGCGGCCGCCCCCTCCGAGGCGGCGGGAGGCGCGGGCAGCCCCGCGGGGGCGAGGAGCCGCTTCCCCTCGCCGGCACGGCGGGCTCCGGCCGGGGAAGCCCCACCCACCGCAGCGGGCCGGGGCCGGCGGCCCCCGGGCGAGCCGTACACGGTATTTCGGGCTTCGCCCTCCCCGGGCCGGGGAGCCGCGGGGTCGGAGCGGGCGAGTTTTCGCTCGCACATCGCGGTCACGGCCCGGCGCACACGCCTCACCCGCGGCCGCGGGGCGGGAGGGACGGGAGCGGAACGGGCAGGCAGGGAGCCGGGGAGGGGCGGCGGGACAGGACACGGGGGAGAAGGAGGACAGAGGGCGGCGGCGGCCGGGGGAGGGGAAGGAGCGCGAGGGGCAGGCGCGGAGCGGGCCCCGCGGGGAGCGGCGGCGGGGCGGGGACGGGGGGAGCGCGGGGAGGTTCGCCCCGCACCCCGCCTCCCCCTGCTGCAGAAACTACGCCATTGCGGCCTGGCCCGGGAGCCGGCGGCGCTGCCGCCCGCCCGCGCACCCCCCGCCGCCGCCATCTTGGCGGCCGCCGCCATGTTTGCCTCCTTCCCCCCGCCGCGGCCGGGCAGGAGCGGCGGCGGCAGCGCAGACCCCGCCATCTTTTCGGGGAGCCGCCATACTTGCCCTGGCGATGAACATGGCGGCGCCCATCGCACACATCAAAACATGGCCTCCCTTCAAAACAAAACTGTCCCGGCCGCACCGCGCGGCCGCCGGCGGGGCCCGCGGCCCAGGGAGGGAGGGGTCCGGCGCGCACTTACCCGAGGCCCACATGGTGACCGAGAACTCCCCCTCCAGGGTCTTGATCTGCACCTGCTTCTGCTCCCATTTCCTGCCGCCGCCGCCCTCGGCCCCGCCGCCGCCTCCCCCGCTCAGGTAACTCTTCTTGCTGCTCTTCTTGCCGCTGCCGCCCTTCTTAACGCGGCCTCCTCCGCCGGCCGAGGAGGAGCCGCCGCCTCCGCTCTTGCTGCCGGCGGCGGCCACAGTGACCAGGGTCTGCTCGATGTACTCGTCCTCCCCGGCGGGGGCCGGCACGGGGATGAGGATCTGGTCCTCGAACCCGTCGTCGGCCCGCAGTCCGTCCGAGTCGTCTCCCCCCACCACCTCCTCGCGGGTCTGCACCAGGATCACCTCCTGGTGGTGGTGGTGCAGGTGGAGCTGCCCCCCGCCGCCGCCGGCCGCGCCGCCGCCCGCCCCGCTGGGGTCCCCGTCCGACACCAGCGGCTGCAGCGCGATCGTGGGCTGGTGGTGGTGGTAGTGATGGGGCGGGTGGTGCGGGCCGCACTCCTCGCAGCACTCATCCTCCTCCTCCTCCTCTTCGTCTTCCTCGCCGCCCACCACGGTGGTCTCGATGGTCTCCACCGGGATGGTCTCCACCTCGATCTCGTGCAGCTCCACGATCTCGGCCGGCATCTCTGAGCCGTCCGTGGCGATGTACAGGGTGTCTCCCGAGGCCATGGCGGGGCGAGGGGAGGGAAAGAGAGCTCCGCGGGCGGCGAGGGGGCTCCGGTCCGCTCCCCTCGGCGGATGGTGTGGCTCAGACTCCTTTCGCCTGCCCTCCTTCTCCTCCTCCTCCCCCTTCCACACAAACACCAGCGCCTCGCAGCCAGCGACAGGCAGGGAGGGAGGAGGGAGGGAGGGAGGCAGCACCGCCAAATCCCGGCCGCGCTCCCTCGCGAGACTTCCGCCGCTGCCGCCGAGACGGACCCCAGCCCCGGAGGCCGCTGCCGCCGGACTCGCCCCCCCGCCGCCCGTCGGCCAATGGCAGCGCCCGCCGCGCCCAGGCGAGAGAAGCGGCCAACGGGGGCGCGCCGTGCCGCAGCGCCCCGCCCCCTCTGCCCCTCCTCGTCCTATCACGGAGCGCTGCGGGCGCGGGGCGCACCTCCCGGCGCGGAGCAGCCAATTGGCTCGCGGCGCCGTCTCCGCCCCGCCCCGCGCGGAAGCGCCGCCCTGGCCCCGCCGCCCGCGCTGGCCCCGCAGCTCTGTGCGCGCTCGCGGGGGTGGCCGGGTCGGCGCCGCCAGGGGCGCCGGGGCCGCGCGGCCGTTAACGGGCGGAGCGGGTCGGCTCCGCCGGCGGGCGCGCGCCGGGCCCCGGGCCCCGGGCCCGTGTCCCGGGCGGGGCCCCGCGGGGAGCGCGGGACGGCAGCGGCGGGGCCGTTTCCCCGCCTGAATTGACCGCCCGGGGCCCGCGCTGAGGGACGGATGGATGGGCGAGCGCCGAGCTGCGGCTGAGCCTTGGGACGCGGGCAGGGTTGGCGCGTTTGAATGTTACGGTTGAGCTGTTATCTTTCCCTCTCCTCCCTTTATTCCCTTTGGAAAGCTCTTCGGAGGGTCCTGTGTTCCCCACGGAGCGCGGCGCTTTCCCGCAGCCGTGCACGGACACGCCGGGGGCTTGCGGAGCGCCCGCTCCCGGTGCCGCCGGCAGCCTGGCCTGAAGGCACGGCCGGGGGGCGATCAGCGGCCGGGCGGATGAGCTCGCTTACCGAGAAACAGCGTTTAAAATAAGTGAAGCGTTGCAGTTCAATCACCGCACAAAATTCCAGTGCGTGAAGCGATCCCCTCATTTAAGCTACCAAGTGTAGGTATTTGCCTTAGTTATTTACACACCTCTCTGTCCCCGAACTCGGCTGCTCCCCAGAACCTTTCCAACAGCCCGCAACAGTTCGTGCCTTGCGAACGCAGCAGCTCCGCGCTCCAGTCACGCTCCACTTCCTTCCCCTTCTGCCAACTGCTGCAGGACATCCCTACCTTACCCCATCAGGGAACCGCAGCGTGCAGAGGTGCCGAGGGAAATGTAGCACTCGTGAGTGTATTGCATTTGGTTGTTGGCTTTGTAGGGGATCAGGCGTAAATCAGGAGCAGAATTTGCGAAGACGCCGCTGCCTGTCTTGATATCATGGGTAGGAGATGCGGAGCTGTGGACTGAGTAACTGTGAAATGGTCCCTACAGGCAGCCAGAAGTCCTTCAAAGGGACTGTGTTATCTCCAGTCAGACATTAACATGCTGGTGGCTCTACAAGTATGTACATCTTTTAAAAAAGGAAGTCTTGGATTATACAAAGTAAATTAGTACCACCGAAAGTGAGGGTTTTAAAACAAGTCTCACAGGCCTTTTGTACTCAGGGCAAGATTATCTCCTCTTCCTCACTCCTCCTTTCTTTCCAGCTGTTATATAATTTTTCCTTCCCCTTTTCCCCTCTGCACTACAAGTGCAGATTTGCCTCATAAGTATTTCCAAGGCTGCTGCAAGTATACATTCCCTTTTAACCTTCACTCTCAGTACACCATTCCTTTGTTTGCTCATATCCCAAGTTGCCATGATATAAAAACTGATAAAAAGTTCCTGCTGAGAAATACTTTCTTCTTCTACCGCATCATCAAGTGTTCTCCAAATTAGTCTAGTCCAAGTCTCAAGACACCAGTACTGAGCTTTGCCCTAATGATGAGATTAGGAAATACTTTCCTCGTAACTATTAGAAATAGCAACAAATTTACTTGCGGAGATCTGGAATTTCCTTCTCTCCAGTCGTGCTCAGAACTCCCATTTTAACAAACTACAAAATGTAGTTTATCATGGCAAAATTTTCACAAACTGAAAGGCTTTTTTTAGATCCTGTAAAGAGATTTCCAGAACTCTACATATAAATTCTGCCTCTCTGTTTATAGCTGGAAGGACAAGTGTACCAGCATGGGAAAAATTATTCTGTAGCTTTTAAGAACAAGATTTCAAAATTAGAAAGAAGTCTCTCTAGTCCCGCCATAAAAGTTACATGTAATAAAAAAAATGGTGAGTCATTATGATGTACTTTTCTATCTTTTTAGGAGAAATACACCAATCAGTTATACTTTATATTCTAAGCCTGCATAGAGAAAATATTAATGTCACCTACATGTTAGACATGCACTCAACCCTGCTCTTGAATTCCCATCAGAGCTGACATTGGCATCAGCGCAAGTGGGACTGGCCCTGAGTGGATTATTTTGGGTGAAGGGTTTTTTTTGGTGTTAGTGTAAATGAGCTTTGTCAAATACAAGAACAAAGTCACAAGCCTCTCTTGTTTATTGAGATAAAATTTTTGGTTCAGGTCAGCGATAATAGTTAAATAATCTTGCACAAATTTGTTTCATTTTTGTGGTTTCCTTTTTTTTTCTGCAAGCAATTATATAATTTCAGAAAAGGCACTTTCAAGTTTGTAAGTATCACCACTACTTCATTTTCAATTGTGTTCTCTTTATTCTGAATGAGATGATCTGTTTAACTTACATTATTTTCAATTAACAGCTTGACAAATAAACTACAGCAACAAGGAAAAATAAAGACCTGAAAGCTGCCGAATGAAAAGGTGTTTAAAAGAAAACTTTGTCCCCTATCCAAATAGCAGCAGAATTTATTCCCTTAATAATCTCTTATCTTCTTGCCCTATGCTCCCCATTTTGCTCCCCATGCTCAGAACTCCAGTTTGTTTCCTTGACACATTTAAAAAGCAAGGCATAAAAAGGTTTAATTTTAAAAGTGTAAACCATCCATTGGAAATAAAAGTTATTTTTAAGCATCTCTAACAAGTGTTTAGGAATATATGTTCTTATATTCTATTATATTATTCTGTAAGCTCTGGATGCCTCAGATTTAGCTGTTTTATTGTTGGGGGGAGAGAGTGAGGGTGTTTTTCCCTGGTTTCTTCCCTGAAATCTGCTGCAGGAAATTGTAGTCCACCATCAGTCTGCAGAAACCAGATTTCCACTTTTCACATGCACACACCCACCAGCATTGTTTTATCTCCACTCTCTGTTCTTGCCACTGCAAAATTCCTGGTAGTAGTTTCAGGTGCCAAGCACACCTGACTGAAAGAACAAAACGTCATGGGTTTTCTCCTGACAAACCCAGCTTCTGCTGTCCTCACAGCCTTCCTTTCTTTTGGATTGAACTGAGTCACATATCTGCTTTTCTTAGCACTGGAATGTGCAGGGAAAACCTCAGGATTCAAAGAGATGGCAACTTCAAAGCCAGCACAAACAGTGTAGTAGTTCTGTACAGAAATCATTTGGACAAGTTAGAAAGCTACAGGTTACTGAGAAGTCACCTCTTTTCTTTTTGCTGCAGTGTTTCAAAAAAAGTAGTGCCATCCACATTTACCTGAGCCAGTACCATGCACAGGAAAAGGAAGGCAGGAGAAGAAAGGAGAGGAAGGAAAAAGAAAAGATGCATACTCTCAAAGACATTTCTTGCATCTCTGAACTTCCTTCCTTCAGCTTTTACATATACTTGGCATGAAGTACTACAGAAGATTGTACCTGCTGAGTTCTCATTTTAGGGTGAAGAGGTACATCCATATAAGAAGTAGAAAGTTCTCCAGGCAGGTTACTGGCACCATGTGCACTGATGGCATACAAGGATAATTTGAAAAATCGTGTTTTGTTTCAATTAACCCCAAAGAATACCAAGCTGAATGAGAGACATTGACTTTCTCAGTTTCACAGGATCACAAAGGAGCAGAGCTGAGATTGCAAGGGATTTCTAGATAAATTCTAATCCAAGCCCCAACTCAAAAGTGGGGTCAAATAGAGCAAATTGTTCTAAAGAGCAAAGAGTTTTGTTCAGCCAAGCTTTGAATATCTCCAACAGTGGTGACTCCACAGCCTGTCTGGCCAACTTGTTCCCATGTTTGACTGAAAAAGCTCTTCCCTTATGTTTAATGAAAACTTTGTGGATTGCTAATTTTTGCCTGTAGCCTCATGTCCTTTCACTGGACAACACTAGAACATAGCTAATTTTTATTTTTAATTTTAAATTTTATTTATAATTTTATTTTGCAATTCCTGGAATGCTTAAAGCATTTGTTAAATGCAGAATGACCTGCAGAGGAATTAGCAGTGTTGCTCAAAGCACAAGAAGATATAGGGTGCTTGAGGCATTGCAGCACCCTGGTTTGGCAGAACTCTTACAACCCATCTCTCAGATATGCTCAGAATAAGTTATCTCCCTACATATATATATGTGTAAATGTATATATGTATGTGTTATACACCATATATATGAACAGCATATAATGGTCAGTATTCAACTTATTAGCCACTCTATCAATTATTATGCTTTTACTCTTGTGCAGTTTTTTCTTGTGCAGAACTAGTTGTTTGCAGCTTCCAGAACCACAGTTGTCACTGCTGTACAGTCCAACTTTGTGTATAGTATCTGCTAGCGTGATATTTATATGAAGAGCTGTTTCTTGTTTCATACTACAGAACTAATTGTCCTAACCCTTATCTCAGCTGCACCTAGCCCAAACTAGGTAGCTCTTCTTTTGAAAATAATTACTTAGCAAATACAGAAGTCTACTGTATTTTAAGAAAAGAAAGGTCACACAAACCCAGTTAATCTTTCACAAAGCATAAGTGAATTAACAAAATGATCAATGCTTGTTTTCTAAATATTGGAGTGATTTTTTGGTGTTTTTTTTTTCTTATTCCTGCACTCTTCATTTTACACCAAAACAAAGGGAAGACATTTAAAGTGTGAAACTTGTGAAATAAGTGAGGTTTTCACAGCCAGCATCTACAGCCTTCTCTCTTGCCTCTAGCAGGGTAAACACATCCTTTCCCTGATTTGTTTCACCCAGCCTTTCAAATTCACTGGTTTGGAAAATTCTGATATCCTATTTTTCCTTCTCTTTCTCACACAAACTATTTATCTAATGTTAAAGAAAAAAAGAAAGATTAGCCCTCCCATTGTAAGCCAGCACTGATCACTAAACTGATAATACTTACATATCTAGTTAAATACGTGGCATGGATAGCTTTTAAGGTATTTCTTGATCTTGTGTAAAGACCAGATAGAAAGTCACTCACTGGAGGAAAAGAAAATCAGTAGTTGATAATAAAGGGTACTCTTGCTAACACTCGTTAATGACTTATCTAGGACTAATGAATAAGCTCTGCCAATTCAAGATAGCAGGTTTTCCTTGTTATCTTCATCTAGAATGGCCTATTAATCAATGAAAACAGGAGAAGCCTTGAAGAGGAAAAAAAAAACCAAAACAAAACAAAACCAAAACCTAACTCAGGAAGAAATTTAAACTGAAACTTACAATGCCATTAAAATAATTCACTAAGTAAAATGCTAATCAGCTGTGCCATCTTTCCAGAGTCCTTGTCCTAGCTCTTTGCAGCTCTGCAGGAAATGGGGTTTTAACTTTATCTTTATAGTCCTTCATAATTTAGCCTCCTTCATAATTTAGCTTCCTCATCTCCAGCTGATCTGACATAACTGCCACAATGCCTGGCTTTATGGCCCACTAGATTCTGCTACAAATGTCATTGTCCTCTCTCCTCAGATTGCTAATTAAACATGAGGGAAACCCCTGATCCCAATTTGTGTATGGACTCCTACCAAACACATGTAAAGCTTCATTATGAACATAAGGTTCTGCTTGCTAACCATGACTAGAAACAAGCAGTGAACTCTGTGTGCACCTCTTTTCTCTGTTTCGCTTTCTGGTACTTTTAATAATTATTGTTTTCTTTGCTGTATTACATCCTACTACAGATCCCCCTCTTAGGAGCAAACCAAGCAGCTAACAAAGCTACACCAATTAATTTACTGAGATTTATAGTGCTCTCCTACATTTGTCATCTGCTTGTGTTTTTGAGGCTGAGTACAGTGAGGAAGGATTTTCTCTCATCAGTCATCTTGCAGAGTGATGGAGAGAGGGTTTGGAATGCCACCTTTCCAAACTAATTTCGAAGTTATGGTCATTAATCACCCCAGTTTCATTAAACACACTTTTGTTGTAAGGACAAGATCATATAATTAGTTTTTCTTGCCATATGAAAGGATACATGAATCAGTGGGACTAATCCTCACTCCAGAAACGTTTAGTCCTTTAATTATGAATGAAAAACACAAATAATTTTATTTTAAACCTGATTATAATAAATGAAGTTTTTGTCCTCCATTCCTGATTTCATGGCTGAGGGTATGAAACTACCCTTCCAAAAATCCTCAGTCTTCACGAAGTCATATTACACCAACACAGGACATGGGTGGACATATGAATAGTCCGTATCTTGCAAATTGTAGACAACACAAAAAGCAGAAATTTCTGGGGAATGAATACCTGTTAGTTAAGCCACCATGGTAGGATTTCACACCTGCCAGCACAGGCAATGTATATGAATGCGTGTCCTACCTGCTCACACTGCTCCCTCGGGCCAGGGAGCAAATCTGCAGCTCCTGTTGATGTTGATGCTGATTGTCCTGCAAATAGCTGGGCTTCCTATCTCTTCTCCTGCATATGCATTCCCTTGGGTTACAGACCTGGGGCTGCAGAGTGTCAGCTCTCGGCTTCTACTGAAGTCATGAGATAGATCTCAGCAGGACTAAGGAAGATGTAGCCCTAGAGTTAATATTACATTTTAAACGGAAAATAGATTAAAATTAACAAGGCTAAATAAAAATAAATAAATAAGGTATAAAATGCTACAAGGAAAGCCCAAGGGCAGATTTTTTTGTTTGTTTGTTTTGTTAAACCAACTTAGCTAGGTTTCCATGAGGAAATAGATATTGTGGCTCAACTGACAGTTTGCGGAACTATGAGCAAAATCTTATACCCCTTAGGTATGGGCAAAGCTGATCAATGGCTCTTCTGCTGTGCTTCTACTAGAAGGATTTGTAACTCATCGGAAGAAAGATTGTAATTTTACTTTGTGAATTTATAGTCAAACTCTAGTCCATCTTGGAGTGTCTACATATGTTGCTACAATATAAATGCTAACTAAAAATATTTCTTAAAAATAAAAATAGACTGTATGACATAATCTTGGGAATTCAGTGCAGTTTGTTATCAAAGTTGTTCTCCAACTGTTCCCTGCAGAGGCAATTCTTCCTACACATCCACACTACATAACACACACAGCGAGACATTTTCAAGTGGCTTTTTTCTTCCTCTACTCAAAGTTTAGTCTCTGACTTCAAGAGGCTGAACAAGTACCCCTCTTAACCCCGTGTCACGCCTATTGTCAGAAGTGAGCTCAGCAGCACTGAGATGAAAGGTTTTTAGTGCATCAGGTTGAAACCTGAGTATCGGGAAATACGTTTGGGAAAGCAGATCTGCGAGGGGGAGCTGCAGTCCAGCGAGCACTGCCAGACAGAGCAGCGACTCCAGTGGGGTGAGCTTTCAGAGAAGAGTGGCATCGATGGTTAGAGGGGAAGAGGAGAAGTTTTCTTCAAGGACCCACGTTCTCTCATAATTCTGACAACTTGTCTACAGCGAACCCCTTAGGTTCTCATATTTGGATAGGAGATTACAAACGTTGTTGCTACTTTTTGTGTTTTAAATTTTTGCTGTAGAAGCCTAGTTCCTACACTCCACTCAGGAGTTTGTGTCAGGATGTAAAGCTTCCTGAAATGCCCAGGATTGCAGGGATGGTGGCATAAGCTGTCCATGGGGGAAGTACTTAGGGTGTGTAACAGCAAATACGTCTTGTGAGAGAAAGCAATTGCAATCCTTTGGGCAACATAAACCACTCCGTGAAATAAATTACTTCGTAGAAAGATTATAATTCTTTAGAAAAGCAAAAAAAAAAAAAAGTATCACGAGAAAAAAAATATTTATCTAGGAGAAGAACTTGTTTCCATGTGAATTCTGAAGGAGCGATCTGTATACATTATGTACTGGATCACAGTGGCATCGTTAGTTACAGCAGCCCACATTTGTTAACCTCCAGACAAAACATTTTTAACTTCCTTATGGAAGTGGGTCTGCACGGGTATTTCTAAAGGAACGAGAACACTCGAGCGCTACCAAACCAAGTCCGTCGCTCCTGCTTAGTGAGCCCTTCCTCAGGTACCCTTCCGGTGACCTCCGTTACCTTGGAGGGGCGGTGGGGCTTTGGGAAGAACGAAAGCCTGTCTCGGAGGCAGAGCGGGGCGGGCGCAGAGCGGAGAGGGGCAGGCGCGGAGTGGAGCGGGCCGGGCGCGGAGCGGAGCGGGGCGGGGCCGGGCGCGGAGCGGAGCGGGGCGGGGCGGGCGCGGAGCGCAGCGGGCCGGGCGCGGAGCGGGGCGGGCGGGCCGGGCGCCGAGCGGGGCGGGCCGGGCCGGGCCGGGCGCTGTCCGTGCCCTGTCCATGCCCGCGCTGGCGGCGCGCCGGCGGCAGGGGGCGCGCTGCGCTCGCGGCCGGGGCTCCGGGGCCACCGGGGGCACCGGGGCGATCCAGGCTCCGCTGCCCGCCCCGGGTGGGCCGGGATCGCTGCGGGCCCCGGGCGGGCTGGCAGTGCCGCAGCACGGGGCAGCCGAGCCGTGGCTGCCGCGGAACTCTCCTTGGAGCCCTTCGGCCCGCAGCCGCCCCCCGCCCTAGCTCCTCCTAAGGCTTCCTCCTCAGCAACTTGGTTTGGTCAGTTCAGCTCTAGCATAGAGTTAACTCAATGGAAAGAGAAGTCCACGGTGACCCCGGGAAGGGTCAGCACAGGTGAGATGGGAAAACAAACGAGGTCTTATTGGCAAATTGTTTCTCTTGAGATTCCTTCAATGTGGGCGTGTGCTGACATGGCTCACTTACAAACTATGCTGCCTATGAAAATTTGACTTTGTTCAATGAAGTACGTCACATTGTAAATGTTGGCAGTAGTTGCATCAGGTCAGAGAGTGATACCCAATTCAAAATGACAGCAAAATCTTCAATAAAAAGGAAAATATTATATCTATGTTTTCTTCTGGTAATGAGAGAAAGTCCAATTTATGCAGACAGAGAAGAAAGTAGGTAATGCAGTAACTGAAAATACAAGTCTGTCATGGGACATGGAGCTCTTACTTCAGAGGAGAAACCAATTTATTTAGAGATAAAATTCCCAGACAACTTTATTTTAGTTCCAGAACAACAACCTTAACCAAGATGAGTTGTTGGCAACCACAAGAAGAGGAGTTAAGACCTGCACACCAGGGCAGAATTAATATACCTCAAACTCCCAAGGCTGGCAGTAGTCACTAGGAGATGTATGCAGGTCTTCCTGCTGCTTTACTCTGTCACCTGTCATTTCCATGAGCAGAAGAAAGTAACTGGGTTGCATAGCAGAAATGCATTCATGTTGGGAAGCCAGCTGATGGAGAAGCACCTTTGGGTGAGGAAGGGTGAGTCTGCCTGGATGTGTGGAGCTGTGGACCAGTACGTCTTGCTCCAGAGCTGTATATCGTAGACCATGTCCTCAGTGGAGCAAAGCATTTTTGTCTTTTTTACCCTGGGATGCTGGAGATTAGTGTGATGTGTACTTAAAACTATGTAAATTAGATATTTTGATGGTACCTTGCACAGAGTCACCAATTGTGCTCTTCCTCCTGAGTGTGTTAGGCATTTCCCTCCCAGGGAAGTTACACTTCCCAATAGTTCCCAGAAATCCCAAACAAGTATGGGAAATGAAATGAGAAAGGGGAGGATACAGCTGAGAGAACCCAACCTGTGAAGCACATTTGAACTGTGTAAAGTGTAGTGACTGTGAATCCACAGAGTTCACAGTCATTACACTATTCATTAAAAGGGCTATTACTGCTAGGTGCCATTAACACCCCTTCCTCCCTTTTCCATTGTGAATGATTTTACTAGGATACTGTAAAACTAAAGATGCCAAGTGGTCAGAACTGGGTAATACTTTTGCCAGTTCTAGAAGATGATCTAAAGCTGGTGTTTCTTGTTTGTCTGGCGTCCACAATTACTCTTGAAATTAGTATTATTTCTTTGGCTTTTTATAGAAATAGAAAGCATGAAGTTATGTTCTCAAAACCAGATGCCAACTCACTGGAGACGGAAAAGTTTTCTGTTCTTCTTATGTGGTCAGGTTGAGTCCGCAGTAATGAGCTACATGAAGGAGATGCTCTTTGCCTACAAAGGAGATATTAAGTTTCCATGTGTACCTTACCATAATGCAATAGCACTATCCTATTGGACAAGCCTTGGGGTGAAGTCATATTTGTTTTCTTTGTAACTGCATGGACTGCCCCACTAATTTCTTTTTTAGTCACCTTCAGCACCCATGAGCAGGAAGTGACAGAAGGGTGTCATCACATTTTAGTGTCTTTGGCTTCTCCACGGGTACTGCCAACACACCAAAACATTTGAGCCAATTAAAGGTTTAGGCTGAGATACTGATGCATCTGCTCTCTGAACAATCCATTTATTCTGGAAACACATAATAACCTTAACTTGGATTAACAGTCCCTTATATGGGATGGACCCTGCAACTTCATGGGCAAGCAGCAAACTTGAGCTGGAGCAATAGTGAAGAAACCATTGTACTTGCAGAGAGCTGAGCTGTAACAGCAAAATGGTTAAACTCCTGCTCCTGCTGCAGGTAAAACTGTTTCCCTTTACACCATAGCCCTTCCACTCAACCTGCTTTGCGCCTTTCATCATTCAAGGGATTACGTTTTAAGCTAGAAGAGAGCATCCAAAGGAGGGCAACAAAGACAGTGCAGAGCCTTGAGGGGAAGCTGTATGAGGAGCTGCTGAGATCACTTGGTCTGTTCAACCTGGAGGAGACTGAGGGGAGACCTCACTGCAATTACAACTTCCTCATGAGGGGAAGAGGAGGGGCAGGCACTGATCTCTGCTCTGTGGTGCCCAGTGACAGAACCCGAGGGAATGGCCTGACATTGTGTCGGGGAGGTTTAGGTTGGATATTAGAAAAAGGTTCTTCTCCCAGAGGGTGGTTGGGCAGGAACAAGCTCCCCGGGGAAGTGGTCAAAGCACCAAGCCTGACAGAGTTCAAGAAGTGTTTGGACAAGACTGTTAAGCACATCATGGATGGTCCTGTGCAGGGCCAGGAGTTGGACTCAATGGTCCTTGTGCATCCCTTCCAACTCAGCTTCTGTGATTCTGTGATTTAGACAGGGAAAAAAGCCCTAACTCTCAAAGAAGCCTCCTACAGCTTCCTAGCAGTCAAGTCGGGGTTTTGGGGTTGTGGGTTGTTTCATTGTTGGTGTTTTTTAGCCCTTGGTGTCACTGTTTAACCAAGACATCTTAAATAGTATAAGAGGTGATAGTGTTGCCCGTGTTTGTAGGCAAAAATTCTTCCTGAAAAATATTTACACCTCATATTTTCAAGGCTGATTTTTGTCCCTTTTAACTTCCACCGGTAATAGGCATTTTTAAGGGTAGGATGGATGGGGAGTTCTAGAGACTTTCATATTGAAACAGAAAGAAACAAAATTGGAGCTGATCCACATGTGATGTTGTTGTTGGAAGGACTAATGATAGGGATAGGTATAATGAGTGAAGATGGACACGAGGTCAGGTATGGACTTGCAAAAGAACCTAGTGGGAACAAGGGCAGGACTTTAATTTTGGGTTTTGTGTGTAGAAACATCACTGTGTAACATGTAACTCTGTGAATCAGAGAGGCTAGAGAGGTACATAAGGTTACCTTAGTTTTCAGGTTAGCAAGTCCTTTGCCTGGTTTTGTTACCCAGGTAGCAGTGTGATTTCCTGCTGCTCCAGCAGGGACAGTACCTGGGAAATGGGTTGCAGACTATCAGGAGTGAAGTGTTCTGCAGCCAAGGGCTGGGTTTTGCCGGGACAGCTCACGGAGATTGTCAGAGCGCCAAGGAAATGTATGTCAGTCTTTGGTCGCCTTTGCACTGTTCTAGGTCTTCCACCCCTGGGAGGAGCTCACTCAGCTGGGTTTTGCCCTAATCCACGGGTGTGCTTAGGGCTCTGTCTCTGGATTTATGGCGTTTGGACTACCTTGGCTTTCCAAAAGCTGTGTCTGGAAGTGCCCGGGGTCCTGCAGCGTTGGAGTTCCCCTTGTGCTCTGGAGCCGCCCGAGGCAGCGATGGATGCAGAGGCTGTGCCGGGGATCCCCCCTGCCCTGCCAGCGCGCCCACCGCACACACCTCTCCCGGCTGCAGCCTTCGAGGTCCCCGCAGCACGACGAGCCTCGGCCGCCCGTCCCCTGGCCCGAGCCAGCCCCGGGGCGCCCTCTTCTCGCCGGACTGCCCCTCACATCCCGGAGGGGCTCCGCAGCTCTCCCGGCTGCTGCAACCGAGCGAAGCCGCGGAGCTGTCCCGGAGCTGTCCCGGGGCCGCCTGCGGTGCCGCGGGGCGGGGGCGGGCGGAGGAGCCGCCCCTCCGCGGGCGCGGAGCTATAAGGGCAGCGCGGAGCTATAAGGACAGCGCGGAGCTATAAGGACAGCGCGGAACCGGGCGCAGCAGGCGCCATGGGGAACCGGGTCACCCGCGGGGACTTCGAGTGGGTCTACACGGAGCAGCCCCACACGCAGCGCAGGAAGGAGATCCTGGGTACGACGGGGAGCCCGGGAGCGGCCGCGGCCGCTCGGGCAGCCGGGCTGGGCTGCGCTGCGCTGCTGGACGGGAGGGGACGGGCGGAGCCGGGCGGGGGGTCCGCGCCGGGAGCGCCGGTGTCGGTGCGGCTCGGGCTGGCGTCCAGGCTGCGGAGGGCGAGTGCCGCAGCCCGGTGGGCTGTTGGGTGCGCACCCCGAGGAGCGTAGCGCTCCCAGCTCTCTGCCTTCGGGAGGCAGCGGCGGGGATGCCGCGGCCGAATCGAGCCCGGCTGTGCCTAGCCGGGTCACGGGTGCGGGGCGCGGGGTGCAGCGCCCGCTGCCCGATCAGGGGCGGCAGGGGCGGGGCTGTGCCCAGCGCCCGCCTGCCCGCACCGCGCCGGGTCAGGGGTGGCAGGGGCGGCACGGGCTGTGCCCAGCGCCCGCCTGCCCGCACCGAGCCGGGTCAGGGGTGGCAGGGGCGGCACGGGCTGTGCCCAGCGCCCGCCTGCCCGCACCGCGCCCCGGCAGCGGCCGCTGCCCTCGGTCGGGGGTGCCGGCGGCTCGGCCGGGTGTGCCCCGGGCGCGGGCTGGGAGCCCTCCTGCGGGCACGTGTTCCCTCCCGGCGCCTGGGTACAGCATGGAAGTAAACGGCGCGCGGGTCCGATCTGCTGGGGAACAATAGCAAATCCCGCTGCTTGTCGGGGACAAGGTACACTCCTGTATTTTCGTGCTGTACACGCAGCGCTTATCTGCGCACAGGAGTGTGGTGGGTCGGGAGGCTTCCTTTTGTGGGGGGTTTGGGCTATTCCGAATATGGTTTTCGAGACTAACTGATAGTTCAGAATTGTCACAGAGTATTGTTGCGTATCTCCTAAAATACATTTTCAACTTTTTATTAATAAAAAGATTTTTATTTTTTCCCCTCTTTTCATTTGGGTGGGTTGGTCGTTTTGTTTTCTTCCCTCTTATCAGTAGGATGAAGTTTTGAAAGAACTTTTATAAAAAGGCAGTGGAACTTCTGACTGAGTTGCTGCACAAGGTACATAGTAATTAGGTGCAGTTCTTTAACTCCCCCACAATCTTACAGATTAATCCAGGATTAATCTAAATTACAAAAACATTTCCGGTATAGTTGCAGTGGTGGAATATCCACGTCCAGGTTTGAATTACATTCAGGAAAAGAATAGTTATTTTATTAAGTAATCATGATAGTCAAATTACATCAGTATAGCAAATGATGCTTCTTGCTGTTGTGCTCCTCATCCCTTCAGTCAAGGGACTACATTTTGGTGACCTAAGGGTGGGAGGGTGTATGGAGGGTCTCTGCCCTTGCTGCTTGCTTGTGTTTTTGGTTGTGCTATAGAATGGAGAGTGCAAACCATGATGAAGATATAAGGAGGTGCTTGGACTCCCTTGTTGCAGCAAACTCTTTTTAGGACTCTTCAGCAGCACACTTGCAGAGGTTTTGCCCACCCCCTCTTTGAGTTAAGAACAAGCAGTTGGAATCAAGATCCATCTCCTTCTTTACAGCTTCCCCTGCCCCCCAGCTGTGGGAGCGGAAGTAGGGCAGAGAGAAATACAACCTGGAAAGAGAGCCATGAATGGTCGGTGTCTAATAAGGGAGAATGGATTATAAAGCTAGTATCACAAATACCAAAATGCTACCAAAAGTTACTGAAAGTATCATAACATACCACACAATGTTTCTGTAATGATCCTCACTCTATTATTCAAAACCTAAGGTCACCTAGTATTCAGAGTATCTAGTTACCAAAGTGTTTAGTGTCTGCTAAGCTGCAGTACACAGTAAGAATCTTAAATGCATATGAACAAATATCTATAAAAATCCATGTATTTTAAATTTTTTGTGTACAACACTGCCTTGGGGACAGCATTCCATGCTGGCAAAGGAACTATTTCCTTCCCAATAGGTTAATGATTTAGTTGCTAAGCACTGAAACTTGATTGTTCTCTGGGCTGTAGCCTTTAAAAATGTTGGTCTCACTCAGGCATGGCTACTTGGATTTAGATACAAATGAAATTATCTGTTGGGGAAAAAAAGCAGGGCAAACTGACAAACACATAAGGCAGTTCCTTTCTACATAAGTGGTGTTCCCTGGGCTGCAGTCCCAATATGTTCCTATAGAGCATCTGACAGATAAAAAAAAGTTCATCACGAATTTGTTTGTACTGGCTTAAGAGTTCATAGCCCAGGTGTCTGTAAGGCTTTTGTAGTCAGTGACTGTGTCTGAATGAGAGCTCCCTGAGTCCAGTCTCCCTGCCATGGGCAGGGGCATCCTTTGCTAGCTTAGGTTGCTCAGGCCCCCATCCAACCTGTCCTTGAACACTTCCAGGGATGGGCCACCACAGCTTCTCTGGGCAGCCAGTTCCAGTTGAGCCACAGAGCTGTGAGCAGTGTTTGTCAGCTGGGCTGGCTGGAAATTGGCTTTGTGGCAGGACACTGCTGCACTAGATGAGGGTTTCCATTCCTAAAGGCTATAATTATACCAGCAAATAGACCAACATTTTGCACAAGGGAGAGGAGATATTGTCTCTCTTATCTCTTTGTAGTCTCTAGGTATTAAAATGTAGCTTGTGCTTAGTACTGTCTGTGTGCAACTGCTTCTGACTTAGAGTGGAGATCTCTTGCCAAGCTGGCACTTGGACCCTGATCACGTTATACATGTTCCTGAACACGTTATTCACGCTTTGCAGTTTATGAAATGGAATGGTTTCATTGCTATTCTCTCCCTGTCTTGTTTATGAAAAGCCTGTTACTGCCTTGTGTCAGGACTGGGATTTGTGTAAAGCTGCAGTAAGCTCTGTTAGGGAAAGATCTGGTTAAAAACTTCCTGATGGAAAAGTTTGTTCATCTAGATCTGCTTAGCCTTTCTGTATAGTTACAAAAATGCAATTAGGGAGAGATAAAACATAGAGAGGGCATCTAGTAGAAATAAGATTTCTACTTTTTGTCAGTAAGGATTTCTTGGACTGAAAGACTCTGAGAAACTTTGCTCTTGCTCAGTGGCAAGTGTTGGTGGCTTTTCACTCTTGCCAGATGAAAAAATCATTGATTAAATGCAGGTAACACCATCATCCTACAATGTCTGGTCATTTCACCTGCAAACTATTTCCCAAAGGCAAGCAATGAGCCAAATGTTGTGACATCGGAAGAGTGAGATCATATTTGCACCATGGGCTGGATCTAACTTTATAAAATTACTGTAAGTTAGACAGAAAATGTCTAATGCCTCACAGAAAATGCCTCACAGGATCCTTAGTGAAGCACTTGTTTGCTGCTGAGGATGAGAGCTGAATCAATGTTGCTCAGGATAGACCGGGAACATCTGAATATGATCTAACATACAAGAATGCTTAATAGTCATGTAATTAGTTTTTTGGCAAGTTATTTTGGAGTGGAGATGGTGTAAGTGTTTTAGATTTACTTTATCCTGTAAGAAGGCTGAGATGTCAGCTCATGGGGATAGGTAGAACAAAATTAAAAAGCCAAAATCCATTTTATTTTAGCGTTTAGCTGATCCTAGTATAGCTTCCAGCTCTGCTCTCTTATTTAGAGATTAATCTGCTATTTCTTCCAGCTGTCTCTTTTAAAACCTCACTTTTATGAAAATTCTGATAAGCTGCACCTACTGAAATATGCAATATATTATGTCCCTAGCTTAAATCAGAGTCCTGATGTACATGTGCTTCTGGTGAAGAAACAATGTTTTCTCTTTATGCTGCAGTGTGTGGGCACAGTGCTGCCCCTGACTGTGAACAGCCTCTGATGAGCACCCAGGAGAGCTGCTGTCCCAGTGCTCATGCCACTTGCCTGTGGGCATCACCTCTGAAATAAATCGCATGGGCAGAAAGTCACTGATTTAGGCATTTGTGATCTTCCATGGGAAGTGTATTAAGTACAACGCAAGGCTTCATCTTAGTCCATATTGCAGATTTTTGTTTCAGAAGGAGCTGGAAGTCCTCTTTCTAGCATTCCTGCATCCTTTTACTCTGCACTAGCTAATAAACAAATGTAAGCAAGCAGGTTACAGCTGCTGACATAGTGATGTGCTGACATCATCCACCTCTGTTAACACCAGCAGAGTGGCACCACTGCTTTCTCTCTATTTTCCCTCTGGTGGCCACTTCTGGGTGGCCCACAGCCCTATCTTAGTGCCCAGCTAGCACTAAGATATTTAGAAGCTCATGGGTGACAAATACAAGACACTTGTCCTTGCACAGTGGACATATAAAACTTCAGTGTAAATAGCTGGGCCAAAATGTTTCTTATTATTTTGTGTACCAGAGGGGTTTTTCCACAGGAGACTCTGAAAAACCAGAAGGTGTTGTCATGTATATTGTCCTCTGTGTATCTTACCTGTGTCTTGACTCATGCATTGTTTGAATTAATAATGGAATTAATAATAGAATCATATAATATATTGAGTACCTGGTACATCATCAACTAGATCAGGTTGTTCAGAGCCCCAGCCAACCTGTCCTTGAATGTTTCCAGGGATGAGCCATCTGCAACCTCTCTAGGCAACCTGTGATAATGTTTCACCACCCTCTTTGTAAAAATCTCTTCCTTGTGTCTAGATTGTTTCCTCTTTTACCTTGGAACTATTACCCCTTAACTTATCACAACAAGCCCTACTAAACAGTCAATCCCCATCATTCCTATAAACCCCCATTAGATGTTGAAAGGCAATAAGGTCATCCTAAAGCCTTTTCCTCTCCAGGCTGAACAGCCTCCATTCTCAACTCTCTCAGCCTTTCCTTACTGGAGAGGTGCTCCAGCCCTCTGACAATTTTCAGCCCTCCTCTGGACTTGCTTCATCTGGTCCATGCCATTCACTGGGGACTTGGGTGTGCTGTGCTTTTATAAGCAGGTTTTTGAGCTGAGCTGCCACAAGGCAAAACACTCTGATGTTAGTAAACTGTCTTCTTTTGTTTTGTGTATTTATTTGGTACAAATACCAGCTCCAGCATAGGACATGGGGTAGTAAAGCTTACATCCTGTGCCTGGTGTCTCTTTTACCTGTTTTGGAGCGACTCATAATCAATAGAATGCAGTCCAGGACAGCAGTATAACAGATTTCTTTTTTCCTATTTCCCTTTAACAAACCTCCTAAGTGCCTTATGCTGAGGAGTATGTCCACTTTGACTGTATCAGTATGCTGCACTTGTGGTGAAAAGAAAGGAAAATTAAGAAATTAAAATTCTTCTCTTTTTACTACTAGTTTCTCATGGATGTGGGCAAGGCTGCTACTCCTTTGAACCTCCATCACCACTGTCTCTGTGGGCAGCTCCTGCTCTTGTTCACTTTCAAATCCCATGTGTACCAAAATATCCAAGTGTGAAGTATGTGGTGTCACATCAATGAGAAATTGTGTCTGGTGCCATCACTGGGTTATCTCAGGGACAGGATCAGTGGGACAGAGGATGAGTGAGAGTTCAGAACAAGGTATTTGCTGACTCCTGAGGAGGAGGAACGACAAGACCTGGCAGCCAAGGGCCTGTCCAGGAACAATTGCTCCATCCCTGACTGAGGATCACTGTAGGGCTATGGTGAGTGCTTTTGGATCTCCAGAGAGAAGCATCAATGGAACAAAATATATAGATTAATTTGTCAGTTTAGGCACTTGGTAAGTGAGACCTGCCTCTCAAAGGATGCATAAAACAGTGGGGTCATCTCTGTGAAAAGTTAATTCAGTACATGAGTTGTTTCAGAATTGTGAACCCTTCTGAAAGCACACTTGCAGCATTTGTTCCCTCTTGACTTGTAAGAGTGGGGAATGCTGTCTCACCATCGTGGAGCAGAGAGACCTTGTGTACTGCTGTACATGTACATCAGTGTCCCCACCCTCTCAGCAGTACAGTGGCTCAGTCTGGACCAGAACTCAGACTAGAAGCAGCACACATGGATAACCTATCTGCTGGCCTGAGCTAACAGACTTCCTCAGTGGGCTGGAGGCTGGAAGATGTGCTGTGCAGACACCAGAGCAGCTGGGTCTCTCCTGTTCTCATTGGACTATAAAGGGCAAAACTTGGTCCCATGCAGTCACATAACTGTAGGCGTGGTGTCCTGTCCTGTGTTGTGTGTCCATGCCTTCATCCACCCCCCTGCCCAAGCCATGGTTTCTCTGTGAGGAGAAACCTGAATTTTTCCATGCCATGGTTTCATGCCTTTATCAGTATTAATGATAAAGAGCCACAGTATTGTGGTTTAACTAGTATGCAAAAATTTACTGTTAGAGTTAATCATGTGTTGAATTTAATATTAAACCCTGGCAAGTTACTTCATAGCTGTCAGCTGTGATAAGTGCAACCTGCCTGCATTACTGCTTGCGCACACTGTTGCTGCCATTTGGCAGCAATTGCTCTGGAACTTTTTAAATGGAATCTGCAGGCCTTGTTGGCTGCCACAGAAAGAAATAGGTCAAAAACTTCCATTATTTTCAAATGACAGTATGAAGCATGTCTAAGCAATTTTCCCATCCCATTAAAATTTCTTTTTTGGTTTTTTGGGGGGGTCAGTGTGGGCTCAATTTGAGCAGGCTGAGGAGCAGATTTGGTGGTTTTATATTTAATTTCTTCTGGTGACTGCAGTAACTTACCTCTACCAGCCACATCATCTGACAACATTTGAGGTGGCTTGACTTATTAAAGCATTTTCTGGCTTTTGGACAGATGACCCTAAGAAAGAGATTAAGCTACATAAAACTACATGCCTGTAACAGTCTTTCTGACCAGGCTGTTATATTCTTGTACTTTAGAGTAAACTTTGCATAAGCAGCACTGTGTGTAAAACTAAAGTACCTATTCAGGTACTAGAGAATAACTTTTGGCAGGTTGACTTTATTGGTGTGAAAAATATAATTTCAAGAATGGTGAAAACAGCAACAAAAAACAAAACAGAAAAACTAACAAACAAACAAACAAACCCTGAAGTTTCTGGAGATTTTTGTCCAAATATTTGTCTGACTTTAGAAAGACATGAACTTTCACTATAGCTTTACCAGCACTTAGAAAGTCTCTCTCTTGCCTGAATACTCCTCATGGTGACCTTGGCCTCCTTATCCTCAGAAGATTTGAGTATATCTCCTTTGTCCTCATCTTCTACAGCACTTTTCTAATCTTTGTAATCTCTAATTTCTGTAAAGATGGGCTGAAGTTGGCCAAGAGGCTCAAGAGTTTTTGGAATGGTTGCAGAGCATGACCACATTAACCTGCTTCTTAAGCAGCACTTCATCTTTTTGAATTTCTGTAAACTTCTCAGGGTTCACTTCTACAAAAACCTTCTCTGCATCCAGCACTCAATATCTGCCACTGCTTTCAAGGTCACATAAATTCCATGTATTGTCTCCAGCCTTTGTTTATAGTAGACACAGCTGCATAGATGCAGATCATTGTAATCTTGATTTTATTGTATTGGTATTATACTGTGACAGTCTTGTGATGTTTACTTTACTATTCATAAGATGGGCCCATGAAACTCACAGGGACACTGTGTAACCTCGGGGTTCAGAATGAGTGACTTCTCTATGCACTTATCTGTGTAAGCTGCAATTACTGAGAAATGCAAAGTATGAATTAAAGGAAGGAGGTCAGTACGTGGCTAAAAGCCATAAGGCAGCAGAAAGAATCATGTGCAAGTTAATACTGGAAGTGAGAAGTGTGGGTTTGCAGACAGGGGATGTGAATCAGTGAACAGCACCTAGAGGATCAGCTGTACTCTGTATTTTGGTTTCTTTTTAAAGGACAGATGGATGGCTGGTGGGACTGGAGATCAATAAGCTGGTCCTGGCCTGACATGAGTCAGACTTGCAGGCCTAGCCCAGGTCTCCACTGTACTGCAGTATTTGTGAGGTCTCATGAAGCTGTTGTGTGATAATCTGTGTGGCTTTTATGCCTGCTTTTGGTATGTGACATGGGAACAGAGAAAACTTTGCCATGCAGTACAAAATCCTGATAATATTACTGACTTTACTGTGATGTTACTATGTGTGAAGAGTTGTGCCTGTTGTGAGCACTGGTAAACACTCAAACAATTAGGAATTTTTTTAAATGCTGTGTTTGTCATCTAACCACAGAGCAAAACCTGGTGAGCCTGTTGCTCAGCTCTCTCCTCTGCTTGTGTGTTTGAAACAGCAGTGTGAAAAGGGCTACAGAGAAGGCAGTTGTATCCCTTTAGTGGAAAATAACATCTGAGCAAAATACAAAAGGGCATAAAAAACTTAAAAACATGACAGAAGGTGTTTCTTAGAGCTTAAGTCCTGTGGAATTTGGTTGTGAAGCAATACTCATTGTGGGAAAGGCATATTATACCACAGAGAGACCATCAAGGTGGTTTTTTAATGTGTCTATATATATCAAGATCAATCAGAACTGGACATGATGCTGGAATTAGTAAAACTTTCACCGTAGTGGCAATCCTACTTTGGAATTAACATTTTATAAAACCAGGGCCTCAAACATAATGTGATAAAACCAGAAATCACAGTGGTGTTTGCGTTTGCCTAATCATGTCTAACCAAGTTTTTCTCTGCATCTTTCCCTTTAGCAAAGTATCCAGAGATCAAGACTCTGATGGGACCAGATCCACATTTAAAGTGGATTGTATCTGGAATGGTTTTCACGCAGCTTCTGGCATGCTACCTGGTGAAAGACTTATCTTGGAAATGGGTTTTCTTCTGGGCTTATGCTTTCGGGGGTTGCATCAACCACTCCCTGACCCTCGCCATCCATGACATTTCCCACAACGTGGCCTTTGGGAACAAGCAGGCCAGGTGGAACCGATGGTTCGCAATCTTTGCCAACTTGCCCATCGGCGTCCCCTACTCTGCCTCCTTCAAGAAGTACCACATTGACCATCACCGCTACCTGGGAGGGGACAGCCTGGACGTGGACATTCCCACAGACTTTGAGGGCTGGTTTTTCTGCACTCCGCTCCGGAAGCTGCTGTGGCTGTTCCTGCAGCCTCTGTTCTACAGTCTGAGGCCGCTGTATGTGAACCCCAAAGCAATCACACGGATGGAAATCCTCAATGCTCTCGTCCAGTTTTCTATAGACCTCATCATTTACTACCTGTGGGGGCTCAAAGCTGTTATTTACCTAATAGCAGGTACTATTCTTTGCTTGGGTTTTCATCCCATTTCTGGGCACTTCATAGCAGAACACTACATGTTCCTAAAAGGGTATGAGACATACTCTTATTATGGACCTCTGAACTGGCTCACCTTCAATGTAGGCTACCACATGGAGCACCATGACTTCCCCAGCATTCCTGGATGCAGATTGCCCATGGTAAGTACAGCATGAGCGTGAGAGAGTGGGATTTTTATTGAAGCTGCTAAACTGTGTCAAAGAAAACACTCCAAATCATAGCAATTGATGAATTTAAGAAAAAAAAAGGGGAAAAAACAGAACAGCTTTTTGGATTTGTTTCTAATTAATTTTAAGCCAGAGATTGAGAGAAACAGCTGTCAAACTGCTGTAATAGTTTATTTGATGAGAACTAGAACGTCTGATCCTCAGAGGGCTTGAGGAATACCTTTTGCATTATAAAATCCCCCAACAAGGCTTTAAATGTCTCGATTTACATCCCTCAGCTGCTAAGTTTTGATTCTGAAAGTTTAAAGACCCATCTAAAGGGAGGCAGGTGGCAATTGCTACTTTAAATTTGTCTAATGATCAATCTGCTAACAATATTTCTTGATTAACATCAAAGAAAATTTTTCTGTTTTTGAGATGACATAATTTCTGGGGCATGTTCCAGCCTGACACAGGTAACACTGGAAAATAAAGCCGCACTCTCTGAGACTCCTTTTAGCTCTCCTGCCCCACCCACAGAAACTGAGGAGGCCTGGTCTGTCATTGGGAAAGCACTGTGGCTTTCCTCCTTTGAAAGGCAAACCCCTTTTTGTTTATGTTTTATCAGCTGTGGGAATCAAATTTGCAAAGCCCAGGTGTCTAGGAATGGTTTTCCATCTCCCTCCAGGTGCAGAGCTGCTCTTGTGTGTTTTGTGCAAGGGCTGCTCAGCAGGTGCCCACAGTGTTGGAGGTACGTGACTCCAAGGATTACTCCTGCACACGAGTTCTCTGATGTAACAGGAAGGAAACATCTTTCTATGGCCTGATGCAAAGTGTGGAACTGCTGCTCAATATCCATATGAGGTGGAGGTAGCCTGAGGTTCAGGGGCTATGACCTCCCCACCACTACTGGTATCATGTACAACTTCTGTGATGGCTTACCTGGGCAAACCCTGCTGTGTTGGGCTCATGTTCTCCATCACAGAAACGCTCCCTGGGAGGAGATTCAAATCAACAGGAGATTTTCTTGTGTAGAAGAGTGTGGGAAGCCTCTATATAGCCTTCAGTTGTGTTCCATTCACTCCTTTGCTGCTGGAGGTCTGTCCTGGAGATGCTGCCTGTTCCTGGTGAGGCCCAGAGGAGCTGGTGCAGCAGCCCACACTTGCATATGAAGCTCTTCTGTGAGGCACTCCCATCCCTGATACACCTGATAGCTCAGTGGGGAAGTGCATGTGCTTGGCTCTAGTTTCAAATGTTCAAACTTGTTAGATGGGCTTAGATACTTAGATTACCAAAATGAAAATAGAAGAGAAGGAGGTTAGCTCAGTATCCTGCACAAGGGAGGTGAGTGACTAATTGAACTTGCTGGGACTGTTGCTCCAGCCCTGACTGAGACCTGAAAAGCTCTTCTCCACCCACACCACAAATAGTTCAGCCTAGTTCCTTGAGGCAGTGCAGCAGCTGGAAGTGTCTGCCCTCCTGCATAAAGAGGATGGAGTTATTAGCTGAATTTCATGGGCTTGTGTTCATGTGTGTTTTGCTCTTTGACAACTGAGATTTGCCCTGCTGGTGGAGGAGAGAGCAAGCTTTTCAATCACTGCTGCCTGACAGAACTATATGGAAGACTTCGAGTCTGACGAGAGATCAATTACAAGTAAAAATGCTATTAAAAAGAATTATATTTCAAAAATTTCTATTTTCTTTGGCAAAACAGTTCCCATAGAAAATCCTTTGACCATTAAAACAAATTGGTTACTCTTTTCTGCAAAATGAGAAAAAAAATCTCTCTCGCTCTGATGAAAAGAGATAAGGAAACAGATCCTTTCTGATTAACTTTAAATCTTGAACTTCCTAGCAGGTAAGAAACCTCACCTTGCTCTACTTTGCTTAACCTTCTGGCAGATTCCTCACTCAGCAAAGATTTTTTTTTTTTCAGATTTAGTCTCTTAGACACTTGAACTTCTAATAGTTGCATTGTGTAATATCGATCATCTCTCAGTGAGACTATTTTTATTTTTATTATTGGCTAGTAGAAAGTGGAGTAAAGATCTCTATTTTTAAAGATCTATCCTGCATGATTGAGATCAGGGGAGAAATAGGATTTGAGAATAACTGGATCTTAATCTTGGAAAGTAACTAGATTTTCAGCTTGCTTATCAGGAAAGTAAATTCAGTGTTTTCCTTTGTTACAGGTGTGTCATTCAGAATGTTCTGACTAATGTGTTTGCCACTGGAAAGACCTTTACCCTAGGACTGTGACAGATTTGAAAGAGGAAGAATTAGGCTGTGCTCCTAAGCTTATGGATATTAAAGATGAGTGACATGGGTGTGCAGTAAGAACTTGTCCCTCTAGTATAATGACAGATTGCACAAGAGACCATGAAATTTAACTTTGCAATGAGGGCCCTGCTCTAAGAAAAACCTCTGTAGACTTAAGAATAGATTAGTCTTTGAATGAAGTCTTACAACTATAGAATGTTGCATTGTTTACCAAATGAGTAAAGAGATCCATTCTTCATTGTCTGAAGGACAGAGTATGCTCATGGAGAAAGGAGATTGGAGAAGGAGGAGGAACTCTATTAGAAGCTGCAATAAAAGCAGCAGTGTTACCAGGGGCAAACTGGTTACTCATTAAGCTTGTGGGAAAAGGAAAAGACATGGTATGAAACCAGATTTATTAGACAGACAAGACTGGAAAACGTGGTAGATGTGCTGGTTTTGAATTGCAGATTTCATTAACCCTGTGATGACCAGGAGGGCCAGTTCCAGTGCTCACCAGCCTGTGGTGGGGATGTAGGACTATAGAAGGAACTTCTTGTAATAAGCCTTTGAGCATTCTAAATGTAATTTTGCAGCTTTGTGTCATAAGGATCTCTAGCTTCTGTATAGCCCCAGGACAAAGAGTGTGTAACAGCCATGCTGAAATACTGGCTGCACATATCTTTAGTACCTGTCAGATATGAAGAGTATGAGTAAGGTCCTGTCACTGTGCTCCACAAGCACGGAACCAGAACAAAAGTTTCAGTCCAAAAGATGTAATTTCTTGCCCTGCCACCTTGACCTACTTGAAGAAAAGCCTCCATATACCATGTGCCAAGTGCCTAGTAATTGTCCTGCAGACTTTGCAATCTCATGTTATCTTTCCATGATAACAGGATCACAGAACGGGTGAGGTTCAGCCTCCCTGCTCAAACAGGGTCATTCTGGAGCACATGGCACAGGATTGTGTCCAGATGGTTCTTGAATATCCCCACTGAGGGAGACTCTGTACCCTCTCTGGGCAGCCTGTTCCTGTGCTCAGTGACTGCACAGTAAAGATGTTCTTCCTTATGTTCAGGTGGAACTTCCTGTGCATCAGTTTCTGCCTGTTGTACCCTTCCTATTGCTTGGTAGCAGTAAGAAGAGTCTGGATCCATTCTCTTGGCACCCACCCTCCAGATACTTAAGGATATTGATGAGGTTCCCTCTCAGTTGTCTTTTCTTGAGGCTGAACAGGCCCAGCTCCATCAGCCTTTTCTCATAAGAGAGATGCTCTGGTCCATCAATCAACTTTGTCACCCTGCACTGGACTTGCTCCAGGAGCTCCATGTCCCTCTTGTACTGAGGAGCCCAGAACTGGGCACAGCACTCCAGATGTGCCTCAATTTTAATTTACAAACTAGCAATGAGTTAAGTCTTACAGTTGAGATTTGTAAGGAAGAAGGCAGGGAGGAGTTGAAGAAAATGGATCACCTACAATGCAACATATGGAGAGCTTGAGGAGCAGGATTTTGGAATACTTAATTACAGTGCCATCTTCTTTGAGACAATCTTTGATCTGGCCACAAAACTTGCTACCTGGAAACTGCCATCTACAGGTTTTGTACCTTAACATAGAGCGTGACTCTTCCAGCCTCAACCATACTAATAGATACAGAATCATTAAGGCTGGAAAAGAGCTCCAAGATCATTGAGTCCAAACTTTGATCTAATACCACCATATCAACTAAATCATAGGATGAAGTGCCATGTTGAGTCATTTCTGGAACACTTCCAGGGGTGGTAACTCCACCACTTCCTTGGGCAGGTGTTCTGATGTTTGATGTCTCAGTGAAACATGAGATGTCCAACCTTCTCCCTTGGTGCAGCTTGAGGCCTTTTTTCTCTTGTCCTGCTGATGGTTGCTTGGGAGAAGAGGCTGAGCCCCACCTGGTTACAGCCTCCTTTCAGAGAGTTGTAGAGTGATAAGGTCTTCCCCGAGTCTCCTTTTCTGCAGGCTAAACAACCCCAGCTCCCTCAGCCACTCCCCATATGATGTTGCATTTAAAAGGGAGCCTGCATTAAACCCCAATTACTTTCCTCCTACTATCCAGTTTTTCTGGTAGATAAGGTGATAATTCTGTTTTATGTATGGAGATGCTGAAAGAAATAATGAAAAATGAGATGGTTTTGCTGGAAAACTTTTGCATAGATCTATTATAAAAGAGGAACATATTTTGAAGTTCTTTCCTGCCGTGTGCTAGCAAGATGGGAACATGTACCTACCAAATTTCCTTCTTTTCCATAAGATCTTTCAGAAGTCCCCCCCTCTAACTGCATTCACTAAATTTTCTCTTTCCTCCATTTCATATTGCAGTTTCACCTTCCCCTCTCCATATTTTCTGTGCTTCTCATACAGTTGAGCTGCCCAGAGACCTTGCAGTGGTGCAAGTGGTGCCTGCCTTCCTGCACCAGGTGCTGCTCGTGTTTGCAGAAGCTATGGGGCTGAACATAGACAGGCTGCTTATTGGCCTCTTCTCTGGGCCATTTTTAGCTACTTTGTCACTCACATTTCCTTTGGAGCCTTTGGAGCCAGAGGACACAGCCTGAGACATTGCTCCTAGGAGCTGAATTGGTTTCTGTGAATCTCCAGCCTTCTACTTCCATGTGCAAGGGGCAATATAGGAAAACTTCCTGAAGCTCTTGTGGTGGTCAAAATATAACGTGGTCAAGAGCTATGCAGGATAATGTAACTACTTAAAAAAACATGGTCTGGGTCAGAGGGCAAGAAATACATGGGGCTCTGGGGAAGGGGGGAATGGTAGACTTGCTATATGAACTTGGGTAGTGTAGATGAGGGCTAAACTACAATTGAAAGGCAGAATTCAGGCAGAATTTCTAAAATGGAGGCAGGAAGGAAGGTCTAAGCAATTGTGTGCTAGGAAATGACCATGTCAGAGCTAGAGTGAAGCTTTTGAAGCTGGGTGTCTGAGCCCCCCTTTGTGTTTGCATCAGGCCTCATGAGTAACCTCCATTCAAGGGAGCTTACTGTTGAAATAGTCCTCCCTCTCATCCTCTGGCTATTTCAATTACCCAGCTGGGAAAAGGGAGGATACAATACCCAGATTAAATTATTTCTGACTGGGGATATAGAAGGAGCACAGAGAACCAAATCTGCATCTCCAGAGATCTTGGAAACTTGGAATTCACCTCTCTTCCTGTCATTAACAAATATTTCTAAGGAGAAATCCTGATATTGTCTGAATATAATTGAAGATTAACCATTGAAAATTAACTACTTTGAAGTACAAACCAATGCTTTAAAGCAGGATAGAGAAAATGATTATGAAGTTGGAGGTGTTCAGTGAAAGACAGAATACAGTCAGACCTGAACTGAATCTTCCACCTCTAGCACAGCACTACATGCCAGGAGCACCAGGAGTGTGTAAGGGACAGAGGTACAGAGGTAAAAGATCTTAATGACTCTTGTACATTATCCAACCTACTTCACAGAGAAGTGTCTGCTAGGAAGCTGAATGAATGAGGTAATTAGCAGGGAGCCATACTAGTTTATAATTTAACTTTCACTGGAATTCTTACCTTTTCACAAGCAGTTAAATGCTGTGTTAAGGTTGCCCCATTACACCTCGGTGGTGATGAGACCCTCTTCCTGCATGGTGATTTCTGTGTAACCCTTCCTCTTTTCCCTGGAAGTCTGCGCTGTTCTCAGTGTAGCTGGCTTTAAAATTCTGCAGGGTTTTAAAGAGAAAAGTCATGCTGTCCAGCAAGACAAACTACTCTATTCTAGAGCTTTGTTTGTCTAGGAGGTGGAGCTGCAATAAAACCATGCCCAAGCAGTCCTGTGCAAGTGTACTATAGTTAACAGATTCTGCTGCTTCATAAATGTGTTCAAAAAGCAAAGCATCTAGTTGGAGCAGGAATAATAACTGATAACTTGGGAATCCTCACAGTCCCCTGAACCTGCCAGCTTTGAAACCTCTTCGTCCTCTGTTTCTGGCCTAACTCCCACTACAAGTACCACCCCAATGATGCACAGTGCTTCTCTGGTGGCAACAGTCTTTAGACTTTGGGAATTGTAGCAGGGATTAAATTTTATTAGACTTGTGACCTACTAATGAATCTCACAGTATTTTTAATATCAGACTGAGGAGAAGAGGCCACCTCTGCATTTTTCTTTTCCTGCTGGAGGAACCCATCTCTTGGATTTGCATCATGGTAGCAGAATGCAGGGTAGAAAACAAAGCGTAGGCAAGGCTGTGTCTGTCATTTTCTCACTTGTTAATTCTTTCTTACCCAGAACTCTCAACAGAAGAATATTACAAGTGGCAAACAGGGCTTTTAATATAGTGTGCTGGAGTCTTGGCAATTGATAAAGTGGATAAAGTATCTCTCATTGTGGAGATCCCACAACCTCTGAAGTGAGACAAAATAGTTCTGACTGAAGGCAGCAATCCATCGCCTTTCAAATTATGACACTGTGAGGCAAAACTTACTCTTAAGAGATTTCTGATGTATCTAAATGCATTTAAGTACATCTCGTTTGGCTGAACTTCAGAAGCTCACAAGCAATAACAAGTAACTTCAGGTAATGGCTGTGCTATCAGATCTGAGTGTGAAGGTTGAAACACACCTGACTGTGCAGCCAAACACTCATTCTCTCTCTTCTTCTTCCAGGTGAAGAAGATTGCAGCAGAATATTATGATAACCTCCCACATCACCAGTCCTGGATTCGAGTTCTGTGGGACTTTGTTTTTGATGACACTCTTGGTCCTTATTCAAGGGTTAAGAGACTGTGCAAGCTGGCAAAGGAAAGCTAATGGGGCAGCTCCTCCTGCTTCAGTGGTTTGTGTTTGCTCATTCCCATGACTTCAGTTTTCTGCAGAAATAGAAGGATCTTTGTGTGTACTGAATTGAAGTTGGTGCATGCTGCTTAGGCCAAGAGGATGGGTGTGAAAATGAAGCAATTTTAGACAACCAATACTTTTTAATAAAGGATATTTGTATATGCAACCCTCAGAACCTAGATTAGAGTGAACTATGATTAGGTGAACCTTTGGTCTAGGCTTACAATTAACTTCCTGGGACACATGTGCCTAAGCCTGAGTTTTAGCTTTGTCTGTGGGGGGAATATTTGCTGTGTGTTATGTGTGAGCATGTGTGTGTGTAGTTCAGGACAGGTTTCTCTTGGTGCCAGATTGGAAGTAGATGCTCTGTGTGCACAGGACTGTGGAAGCTGGGAAGACTGGCACACAGAAGTAAATGATACTCTCTGGAGAACACAAGGGTGCTTTTATCTCAATGTCTTGTCTAATCTAATATCTTCTGATAATTGCTAATAGCAGAAATTTTATATATGCAATGGAATATGTCTTTATTTTTGTACATCTGTAACATTATTTCAGTATGCTGTTTGATCTTTATTCCAGAGCTTTCTCTAAACCTTTTTTGAATGAATTTCCATTCTTAGGATATAATACTATTGCTAACTGAACTGTGGCAAGGAAAAATCCTTTTTTTAGTGTTCCACCTACTTCTGATCAGCAGCATAGATGTGCCTCTGAGGAACTGGGTGGTCCTTTCTCACTCACCTTTTCAACAGTATTCATAACTTCATGTATCTCGCCCTTTTCCCTACTGTAAGTCCTCTGGGGAAAGGAGAGGTTCTAGTTTTAATTTTTCCTTGCCAAAACTATTAGCATTCCTGGTCACCTTTCTTGGTCTCCTCTATATTACACCCCTTTCTGTGCATGGCAGTTAGGAGTATGTGTCAGTGGACACATGGAGGTGTCTTCATCTTTGTGGTGGTATTTGTTCCTAACTGCTTTCAGAATAATGGCAATTCCTTTCCTCTGTCATTCAAGGGGCACAACTTGACATTTGGGAAGCACATGATACTCCAGCTATATAAAATTGCCTCTGGTGGTGTTAAGGGGATGTACCTGGAACATGGAGATGGGGTCATTTCTCTCTCTGTATCTCTTTCTTGGTGCTATTGGTATTAACCTCCATCTCTCATTTCCACCTGCTGGCATACTAAAATCTTCCTGCTTGTCCTCTCCAATTATAAACTTCTGGCTATCCTCAAGAATTCTGTATCATCAAAAACCTTAATCAACATACCTTTCTACAAGCAGCACAATATCTTGGGAGTAAGGAATTCAAATGCCATCTAGTAAATTTCCTCTACCATGGAAAACTGGCAAATTATTTCTGTCCTTACAAAGTGGTTAAAAGAGAGAAATGATGCATTTATATATAATTGACCTGTAGCCCTCTAACAGTTTGGGTTTTTTCTGTTGGAAATCTGTGGCTGTAACAAAGAAAAAGATTACTGTGCAGCCTCATTGGTCCCTCAGAGTATTAGACCTGGGAAGCCTGATTTCCTCACTGAACACGATTTTGTCCCTTCAGCAGCACTGGATCCAGTGAGCCAGTCTGTCTGTTCACTAGGCAGCTGAGCTAACCTGCAGCCATGCGGGTTCCTCCTTCATTTCCCCATCCTCCATTTTTCTCACCCATGTGATTTTAGCAGTTGGGTAAATAAATACCCAGGCTTGCTCAGCAGATCAAGATCCTTTGTAATACAGGGGCTGAACACCAGTTTATTCACCAATACTGTTTTGTGCTTTTGGATAAGAAGAGCAAGAATGAGGCTTCTCCCAGCACTTCAGCCTTTACTGATTCCTCAGTGATGAAGATACTTAGGACATTATATCTGAATTGTTAAAGCTGCTTTTCTCCCAAAGGAAGAGGTGCTGCTGTGGGAACTTCCATTACCTTAGTATCAGTGCTCATGTCAGGGAATTTCAGATTTTTATTCATTTACTTCAGATTTGCTGGCACTCGGATCACGTATTCAATTACCTGTGTCTTTAGCAGTTCCTCAACTCTCTTGTCCAACTTAATAAGTTAATATAAAAACCACAATAAAGATTATGCTAACTTCCTCAATATGACTGCTGTCCTTATCCTCTTTTATGAGTGACCTTATGCTGTAGTTCCCTTACTCAGCTTTCATGATCCGGTCACTGCTGTGGACTACTAACCTAGCCTGACACAGAGGCTCTGGTGTAAATGAGCCAACCAAAACTCAGCTACTTCACCTGCCTCCCATCAGTATTTCCATCATGGTCCCAGCTTGCTTGGCCTGGGCAGCCCCACATTCCTCCTGCTCAGCACTGTCCATCTCAGCAGGAATTGGCTGGAAGGCTGCAGTGCCTGCAGATGTGCAATGTGAGCTGAGTTCTAGGATTTGGGGTGCTGCTGGAGAAGGCTGTGATCCTGCTCTCTCCATGGGCACTTGTCTTTGCTACTACCAGTAATGTTGGCAGGAGGGTTTTTTTTCATAACCACAGGGTGTATGGGTCTGGGTTAAAAGTGTGTTAGAGCTATGTAAAGTTTTATTCCTTTTGCTTAAAAATTGGTCCAGATCTCCTTCATTGTTTGGGCACACTAAGGCTCTGGCAAATAGCTGTATGATAGGAAGGATTGGGGAGTGAAGTCCCCTTAGATTTCTGCTGTGTAAGATAGCTGTGGCCTGCCCTATGGCAGGGGCTCAACAAGCCCAGTATGAAAGGACACCCTTTTCTGCAGAGACAGCTGGCAAACTGAATTACTGTCTGGGAGGAGAGAATCTTCTGGTAGTGCCACTACTGGAAATAAGCCACCTTGCACATCCCTGTCCCTGGAGCTGAAGGCTGGGAACTGGCACAGTGATGCCAGGACTGCTCCCCTGACAAGTTTCACCTCCACCCCACACACTGTGCCCCCCACTATTAAGTGTCCCTGTGCAAATTTCAGCTTATTATGTTGTAATTATATGAGGCCTGCAAAGGTAATTGAAGAAAGTAAGAAAATCCCATTTACAGCAGCTGGCTGATAACACAGGGGCATGCCATATCCAGGCTGTAAAACATCGTTATTACTGACCTTAGGGAGAATGCCACATTCCAAGGAAAAACATGAACCATGCCAAGCACCAACCTCCAGAACCTTCATTAGGATTACGGGACAGTTTCACAAACAGATGTGATCTTGAAAAGCAGCAGTTTTGAAGAGTGCTTACCATTCTCAGGTATGCCATTAAATGGGTTTATAATTAGGAAATGCATGAGCTACTGTAAGAGATTTATGCAACAGAGCATTCTAATCTCTGCTGTTACTGATGCTTGTCCGGGTTGCTCATACTGGGATGGCTCCTTCTTGTGGTCCTGGGGTTGTTGCAATGTGGTGCACATCAGCGTCTACTTGCTTTAGCTCCCATGTGGAAATCTTGCTATTTAACCTCTCTCTTGCCTTCAGCTGGCATTAAACAGCTAACAAACATCAGTCTCAGTCTGGAGCTCACTGTTGCATTAAACTCAGATTTCTCCCATTTCTCCCATATTTAATCTACAGTGTAACCAGACTGTGAAAAAGACTCATTTGTAAAAGGCATTTGGGTTGCTTTGAAGAGTGCCGAAGAACACCCCAAAACAAAACAGGTAACATTTTACAGCTGGCTGCCAAACAGGACCCATGCTGCCTCCTCTGCTGGGTCTCCTGCAGCAGGCTGGCTGTCCCTCCTGCCTGCTCCACCAGCAATGGGACAATCACAGGCTCTCCTGACCTGCTGCATCAGGCTCTGCTCCCAAAAGCAATCCTCAGGGCCTGGCTTTTAAAATAAAATCTTCATGGAAGCCTGAAGAAATGAAGGGAACTTGGAAAATACTTGACACATTTCAACAGTGGAACTCCAATCCCTTGGCTTTTGCACGAGGTTACCAGAATATGGTATCAAGAAGACTGCCACACAAAGCTTGCACCAGACTAAGTCAAGCAGAAATTCCTAAGATTGCTCTTGATGCCTCAGGTTTTAGCTTTTATATTTTTCAGATTCTGTACTGCTTTAGTGTGTAGTTCTGAGCTTCATATTAAGGGATGGTAAGCTCTCTTCACAGAGTAGGTACAAAAACCAATTCCTTCTCTAGCTGGGGACCAAGGACAACCAATCCAAATTTCAGGCCCAAGAGCATAAACAACGTGGACTGAAGACAGGAAAACAAGAAGGATGGGACTTCATAACCTAAAGCTCTAATTGGACAATTAACTCCAATATGCAAATGCACCAGAACTTACAAAAGTGAGAGACCCCGTGACCGGTCATCCATTTTTTGGGACCATTTTGGGCTCCCCTTGTGTGTAGCCCTGGCTGGGCTCTTGTGCTGCCCAAGGTGCATCCACTGAGGCCTTTTAATACATACCTACTTTATTCTTTGACTCTGTTTATCCTCTGTTCTAGGTCAGCCTTGACAAGGCATCACTGGTGGGCAGAATGGCTGTAAAGGAAACAATTTCATGGCCTGGATGATCTGACTGGCTATGCACTGTTAAGTGTTCAGTGTCCTGTACCAGTAAAGCACAACACCTGCACACCATTAACAAATGACTCCCCTTAAGTCCCTAGTCAGCAGTGCTGTGCCTGGGATTTCAGTTTGCATCCACCCAATACCTTGGGTAGCCTTGTTCTGCATGAACACCTCCCTTTTATTACTGCAAATCTGCAGGAGCACAGATGATGGGACCTGTGGTATTTTTCAGTGACAGCAGGAGGTTGTGGTGGCCTGAGAAAAGCCTTAAGCCACTGTCTTTCACTAGCTTTGGCAAAACATTGCTGAGGTGTTGGCAGCCTGACTGCAGGACGTGGTGCTCAGGCAGCCATGTGAGAGGCTGGGCAGGTGAGGAGCACGTCTGCCTGTGGGAGAAGGCAGAGGTGTTGGACTGCACCAGCCACAAGGCACTCAGGCTCCCTCCTCATGCAGGAGGCAGAGCTGCCACCCCACAGTGAGTCTCAGACACCTTCCTCTTACCACCAAGTGACACAGAAGTGCAGGAACTGAAGGGACAAATGAAACAAAGAAAGGCAGGGCCGTGTGGACAATAAACAGTTTATTACCAATATGAACACAGATACTGTGATGCACTGACGTACCATTTTTTAATATTGTGATAACTCTGAGACAAAGAACTTGTTGGCTGACAACTAAACATGTCTCTTTCTTCTGGTGATGCCTCAATACATTTCTGTTGGCAAAGGATCTTCATTTACATTGCAGACTACTAGTAAAATTACTTTGAAGTCATCTATCAAAAGCAAATGGTTCACGTGTGTTCTTATCTACTACTAAAAAGAAAGGTAATACATTTAAATAAGCAAATACAAAATACAAAAAAGGCTGACAAATCCAATGTGCAGTGTCAGATGAAATCTAAAAAATCCAGAAATTTAAAATTTAATAATCTTTAGATTAAGACTTGTAAAATGAAGCGAATCCAAGGCAGCAGCAAGCTTCAAAGTGTGCTGAGTCTGCTAATAAAAAGGGTGTAAGAACAAAGACAGTGCCGGCGTCCTCTCCCACCATCTTGCATGACCTTGGTACACTTAGAAATGATCCAATCTTCCTAGCATTCTTAGTACCGTCCAAATGCTTTGCAATCATTATGTTGTACTGATTCTACTCAACTCCTGCCGTATGGCTGGAAAACCAAAGCAGAGAGTTAGTGCACAGTGGTACAGCCAGTGAGATGGGCATCGCTCAGTGCAGAGGCTGCAGAAAGTACACGCCAGTAAAAGGATGAGTGGAGGGTAAAAGGATGAGTAAGGGTAAGCAGTCAGCTGCTGGCTTGCAAACTGCAGTACTACTGTGACAAGTTGCATCTGTGGTGTATGTGGATGCCTTATTTTGCACTGGAATGAACTAGGGAGGCTCTGAGGGCCAAGCTGCTGGGACAGTAGCGTATGGACAGGGGCTCTCCAACTGCAAACTGCCTCGGAGGTTTGTGAGCACACACATCTAGGGCAAGGGCACAGGGAATGGATTTTAGCTGTTTTACAGTCTCCTCTTTTTCCCCTTCCCTGTGAATCTAAGGTGAGGAGTGCAGGGTGTGGACACGCATCTTCCTATGCCCTAATGCGGCCTTCAAATGGGAATTTTGCTGTGCATTTCAATAATGGCCCTGAAAAATACCTTCAGTTGTAAACTGCAGAGCGATTTATAAAAAAGTACTGATACATTTGGTACAGCTGCTGTACTTTTAATGTATTATAACAATATGTGGCTATTTGGAAAGCTGTAATTAAGTGAAGGTCTGAAATAACTCTTCAAGCATAGGAAGCCTACAGAAGATTTTTGGAAAGGATTTTCAGTTAGCTTCCTTTGTCCCCTCCTCATCCCGGACCTGTGTGGTCGGCAAGTTACAAATTAATTTCACGCTCGCTGATTGTGATAAATTGATGTGCCATGGGCTACAGGCAGGCCCTTTCTCACCCTCCCACCTGTGAGAAACACCAGCCAGTAAATTTCTCATAGGCTGGTAGCAAAAATGCTCATCAACAGCATAATAAAGGATGTAAGTGCAGTGTTATGGTCAGAGCTCAGATAAGGTAGATGCTTGTTCTTCAAATGTGTGTATAAATCAGAGCTGTTCAGAGAAGTCTGAAAACACCAGGGAACTCTCTGCAGTTCCTATCATCTTATCTATGGAAAATTAGTCATAAAGATGAGAAAAATAATAATTTTTCTCTTTCTTACCATCAATTATCTCCTCTTTCACTTTGTGTAACTCTCTTACAACTTCCTCCAATATTTCCTGATGAGACAAAACACAAGTCAGCTGCTCAGAATTTCCTTCTAAGTGGTGGAAGAAAATGCAAGTTTAACATGGTTGTGCTTGTCCCCCACCTCCATTGCTGCTCAGAGCCTAGCACTGCTAACAGCTACGTCTGCACTCCCAGGCACGGATGCAGAGGATGCTGACATATTTATTTGCACATTTCTGTGCAGACATAAGCATGAAATAGCAGTGAGACTGTGCTCTCTTGCTGCTCACCAGCTAGCCCTTCCCTAGGCACCTAGTTGTAGAGGAAATCAGAAGACTGAACAGCCGTTTTGCTCGTACAGCGCATGCATGGGGGAAAATGGGTAGCTTGCCAAACCTCTAAAAGTGCCAATGGCATCTTCACTCACCTGTTTCATTCGATCAAAATCTAAGGCATCCATAGCCACATCATTGCTGCTGCTCACTGGCTTCATCCTTGAGAAATGGAAGAAAAGCATAAAAAAGCCAGTCAGTTTCCTGCAATGTGTGCTAAGCTGCACCCACCTGACAGCGTACATGAAATCCACCCCAGAGCAGGAGCACCCGTGTTCAAGTGCTGGACAGGAATATTTGGCAGCCAGAGAGCAGCACTGCTCCTGTATGCACAACCTGACCCTCAAAGATGCTGTGAATTTTTCTTTTTTTTTTTTTTTTTTGTTTGTTTTGGTATTAGGAATCTCAATGATTTCAGATTAGAAAATGCTGAGGGGATAAAGCCTCTTGAACATTGTTGTTTATTACAGCAATTTGCAATTTGCAAGCTACATGTCTGGTTTTCTCTCACAGTCCCTTTTCTGTACAGCAGCCCTGTCCTGGCAACCTAGGCTTTCACTGGGTGCTAAAGTAATAGTAGGTTACAGCTTAGAAAAATATTATTGGGAAAACAATAACCCACTAATCCTTTCCTTGGAAGACTTCAATGAGTCAAGTGTGGCTTGTTGATAGTGTCATGTATCACAGTCATTTTTTATTGACTCAGAAACAAAACCAATCTGGCCTTAATGGCTAATGCACCTGAGTGTTATCAGTCTTTCTGCATGGTATTAGTCAGTGGGCTGAGCCATGATGACATCTGATAAAATAAATTAAGGAACTAGAAGCCGTTTGCCTTTCGCTTTTAATCAGTAACTCTAAAACATTTAAAAAACTAACCATGCTATACAAAGGCTTCAAATAACTTCGCCATCATCTTTAAGCCCAAACTGGGGGCTGGTGGAGATGCTGCTGCTCTTGAGGGTTGCTTGGTCTTGCAACCCTTCTTTGGGAAATTTTGACATGTATCCTACCATCTCACAGTTAACAGAGTTAAGAAAGATCCAAATGCCATCAGACTGATGAGGAATGGAAACAGGTCACCACACAGAACTTTAGAAACCTGCCCTGCTTCCCCCACAGCAGTCTTTCAAGCAAGCACTACTACTACTGAGCACTACTCCGGGTGCTAAATTAGGAAACCATTTTTTCCCACTGAACTCCTCCTCCTGGGATGTAATGCCATTATAAAAGATAGCTACTGAAATGTGATGGCTGCTTTAAATAGCCCATGTTTCATTTCCATTTCCAAGGAGGAAGAATGGTCTTTTTCTATCTATTTGAAGCTCATGTATTTCCTAGAACCAACATGTTTCACTGGTTTTAGGAGAGCTGGCAAAACTATATTTTGCTATAGTAACACTGATGCATCCCTCTGAATGTTTGGGCAGAACATGTTACAACATTTTAAACAAAGCAGCAAGTACATGCAGATAGTTGCCATTGGCAACTTACCTCTCTCCAGACTATCAGCACTGTCATATACCTAACAAGGTAAAATAAGTGACATCTCTTTGCAGTAAATACTAAACATTTGTAAGCCTGTGTTCTACCTCCTTATTCAGCTTATCCATCCATCTCAGTGTCCAGTAACACTGGGTGCTCCTGGACTAGCAAGGGAAGCAAGCCTCTCTAGCTGTCCAACATCAAACTTTATCTCTGTGATTAAAAACATGGGTGCTGATGCTGAAGCTTGGCTATTCAAACTATTAGGCTTCTTGGCTTTTGACACCTGCTGGTTTCTGTACCCCATGTGTCTGAAAGATCTGTCTGTGGTGGGGCCTTTTTTCATCTTGACTTTATTACCAAGTTTCACTCTCCTTTCTTATGCACCCACTGTGGTTGCATGGGTAGAAGAATAACTTCCCTTATCCCAGCTACAAGCTCTTCAGATCACTTCTGCTTTTGCTTTTTAATTTCTGCAGAGGTTGAACAATGAAAGCTTCACCTATTGGCAGGGTCACCATGAACCTGCCGTAGAGAGATGGTCCAAAATGTGATTTCCACATGGCACAGCACTGTCCCAGACCCGTGTCCCTGACTCACACACACACACATGGATGGTTTAATTGCTGGTTCCAGCATGATTAACATCTGTAATGCCCGAGTGAGCAGGGGGCTGCTTCCATGGAACAAAGCTCTGCCATAACACCTTCACACTTGGTGCAGCGACAGACGAAGCAGATTGCAAGAGAATGAGCAAAAGATGTGGCAGAAGATGAACAGTAGTGCTGAATGATGGGATGAGCCAAAGGACAAGCCAAGACATTAAGAAGCCAGGCAGTTAGCCAGTACCTAGAAGACACGTGGGACTGTGTGGGGCTCTTAGCTTCACAGCTCTTCACCACTGATGGATTTCTACAGCAATGGAATGAAACGAGACATGAGTCGTGCGCGTGCCATGGGGACAGCGTGAGCATCCCGCCTGGGACACCCCATGCAGCTCACCTAGAAAGTAATGAAGATACAGGCTTCTCAACAGAATTGCTCCTTTCCCATGGCTTCTTCCCAGAGTCTGAAAAACAAACATGAAAAGGTAGTTTATTAGTTTTGCTCTAAAATTAAAAATATCCTGAAGTGGATTATCTTATACAGTTGCTTTCTTTCAGTGAGGATGAGGGACTTAGGAGAAGAACCAGGAAAATGAGATTGCTGAATGGGTGCATTTGCCTACATTATTGGGAAAGCATTAGCAAAAATCTGCTTAGTGATCTCTTTAGTTAGGGACCACATAGTTAAACAATAGTAAAAAGAAATGGAACTGGAACAGCAGGAGGAAAAGCATAAATAATTTCTATTAGGAAATACAGGCTAATTGCTGCAAGGCTTACTTTATTCAGTACAATATTTATTTATATTTTATATGAAGAAGTCTTATGTTTTCTGTCCGCATAGTTGGCAGAAAATGTGGGTGTATGTAAAAAAAGGGCAGCAAGAGCCCACTATGCAAATCTCCACAGAGAATTTATTTAATGTTGTGTGCACTTCTAACACACAGAACATTCCCAAAAAGCTGTACTACGTAACACTTGTTGCTGAAAGTGCTTCCCATCATCCCAGTCTTCCAATCCTGCTGCAGAGATTTGACAACTTTATATACAAGGATTTGCTTCTCTGTGAGGTCCTGAAAAGCCTTTTAAAGGAATTACAGGCACTCACAGGAAATCTCTAGATCTCATTTACATACACCTTTCTCCTGGCTTCCTCCCCTTCCCTTGCAAAGCACACAAAGTTATGGCTTTGTTCCAAAAGGAAGCTGGAATGGTTAAACAGTCATTCCCTTGGGAGAGATTCTCTCAGTATGCATGACAGCCAAGACTGACAGGGATGAATGTGAGTGCTTGCAGGTCATCTACTCAGACACAGTTATTTTAATTAATTTTAGGAAAACCAATTTAATTTGGGAACTCTCAGGATCAGCCTTATTGCAACAAACTAAATAGCAGTTTGACATCCAAATCCCAACTGTATAGATCAGGACATTTACACAACAAAAAGTAAAATAATACAGCTTTTTTCTCTTAAAAGATTTAGGTGTGTAGTGTTGAAGACACAGATCCTCAGCTACATGTCTAACTAAACTGTCTTGCAATTTTCTTGACTGTGAAGCATATACAAGTCATAATTTCTTGGTGAATACAGTTTTTAAAACCACAGGTTTTTGGAAATTTTTCTGTTAGTTACTGTTAGTTTCTGCAGTCGGAAGTAGGACAATGAATCCAGAGTCCAGATTAAGAAGACAACTACAATGCCAGTAGTTCAACTTAATTAATACCTGATGAATTTTGCTGCTGCTGGGCAGAGCCTCGTGTACTGGTTGAAGGAGAGGTGCTAGCATCATCCTACAAAGAGAAAAACAGGGCATTACTGAGTTTTAGGGATGAATTGCAGAGTCCTCTTCTACTCTGGAGGCAGCTGCAGCACATGTGGTACAAAAGCAAGTTTCCTCCCTGTCCAACAGGCACTGTTGCCAAGGTATGGGCTCAAGGCCATTTAAACTTTAACTTTCTCACACTGGATGGAAAAATACATCCTTTTTTATTTTAGTTAATGTGGACACTTTTTCGTGATTACTCTCAACCACTCTTATCTCTATATACCAAATCAGGTGAAACCACTCTAAAGTGCTGTTGCCTAAATACAAACCATCCACTTCCCAAATTTAGAAGCTCTCTGAGATGTGGAAACTGAGCCACCTAAAGGAACTGTTGCCACATCCCAGTCTTTCACCCCAAGACAGCCAGCAGTACCAGAGAGAGGAGTTCAGGTACTAACAGAATGTAACTAAATCAATCAGTACTCCTCTGAAGTAGAAGACTAAACACTTCATCAGAGATTTGGACTCTTTTATCTTGGATTTATGTGTGACAGATCATAAACCATTCATCCATATATTTGGCATGACAATATTAGCTAGCAACCCTCAAAACATACTCAGGTAAAGCATCAGCTCTGCATTGTAAAATGGAATTGCACCAGTTTGAAAGAACACGAAATGTACTCAAGACACAAATGAAACAGATGCTCTCTAAAACACTTTTCTAAACAGATTGGTGCTATTGAAAAGTTTGATTGGGGATATAAACTGATGCAGACTTTCAGCAAGAGAGAATAAGGGACAGAAAGCAGAGGCTGGCAAGTTAGAAGCTAAATGGTGCCTTTCATCTCCAAGTTCATGGTTCAAAACCAGCTTTGGGGCAAGATTAAGAGCAGTGGTTTCATAGTGGGTTCAACAGGAAAATTCCATGCTTGAAGCATGCCTTGGACAACATGCAGAAAATAGCTGCTTTTCTCCCTAAACAGTGAAAAGTGCTTATCCCTGCTCTTCCTACAAACCTTTTTGCTTGGGGCAAGACCTGGATTGTTTTAATGGACTTCCTATTGAACAGCTTTGTCTTTGGAGAGAACATCTCTATGCAGGAGATATGAGGCACACAGAATGCTCTGTGACCTTGCAGCTGTGGCAGAAAGCCTTCACAAGGGTACAGGCTAGCAACAGCAATGCTGAATGAGCAGCAGCCTGGAAAAACACCACACTGGAAAGGACACAGTGCAAATCCTGCCCTCTCCTAAAACAGAAAAGATCTTCCACACTTTACCAGTTCAACAGGTAAAGAAGTGTTTTCATCTGCATGTTGGACTCAAAATTGTTGCATCAAGTTCAGTCTACAGACTGAGTCAAATAAATATATACACTTGTATAATTGCTTTTGTGGAAGAGAAATTAATCAAAATTCCCCAAAGTTGACCAAATTCTATCTCAGTTTAGTATGATCTAATGGTTAATACACCATTTCCCCTTCTTCCACCAGGCACCTTCTCTGTGCACTCTGGGGTCTGAAGTGAGCTGATTCTTGCTTTGCATGGAGTTTGGCAATCCAAATTTACATTGCAGGGCTGATGGTCTGCTTCAGCTTAGCTCAAGCCTCAAATACAAAGTAAGAAACATGAACTTTATCTCAAGTTAACTTGCCAGAAGGTTCAATGCACCTTCTTAACAGGGCAATAACCTCCCGTTCCCTACAACATTGGGATCAGACCATGAAATAGAGCTCATTAATCTGGTTTAGACAATACCTCCCTATGAATAAAGCAGCTGTTCCTGTTTGTAGGGTGCTGTCCCCAGGAAAGGTGGGAGCAGTTACATTCAGCTTTGGATTGAATGTGCACATCCCTGGATCAGCACTGCTGTTATTGTCTGCCAGACAATGAATGAGCACAGGGCTTTGGCTTACAAGGAATCTGCAAGAGCACAGCAAGGAGGAGTGTTTCACTTACATTTTGGCTTTCCTCTTCCTTCTTGTCAGCTGGCTTGTCTGACTGTGACGCTGCTTTCCTCCTTTGCAAAGGAACAGGACATAGGACACAGTCAACCCTCCAGAAACAACCCTCACAGGAAGACAAGATTCAGGCTTTTGTGGGAGTTACTATTTCTTTAGCTCATCCCAGGGAACATAACAATGGCTGGATGTATTTGGTTGTGTAGGGCTGGGGTGGAGGTGAAGAATTCAGATCCCAGTGATACAACTCAGGGAGAGGGGCAAAATTATGAGGTGGTGTTTAACAGAGGAATGCAGGGTGTGGAGCATAAAGAAACGTGATGAAACAGAGGGAGGAAGCAAATCTGGGTATGAAACTGGGTGAGAAAAGGATGGCATCTCTCAAGGATTCAGGATGTCCTGGGTCCTACACAGGAGAAACAACTCACCCCTTATCAGGGGCTTCTGAGGACCAGCCCTGCCCACAGCAGGAGGCTCAGGTGGGTATGGCAGTGATGACACTGCTGGCAGCCAGCTCCAGTGTCAGTTTGTCACCTGTCCTACATCCCACATCCCTGATCCTGCGCAGAAAAAGGGCTGTAGCAGTGCTCCCACATGAAGGGAAAACTGTCCAAAAAGCCCTTCAAGCCAGGCTCACCCTCACTGGGAGAGATTGGGCACCATTTCTGCTCAGCCAAGACCCCTTCTTCCCTCCAGGGTGGGAAAGCTCTGGCTGGAAACAAAGAATCAGGAAACCAGCCCATCCACCTGGTTTTCAAGTGTCTTTGGTGAACAACAGGAGATCATTTTTGTCTCAAAAGCACTTCAAAGGCAGCAGAGCTCCTGAGCCCTGTAGTCCCAGGACCAGCAGTGTTGGTGCTGCCTGCAGAAGCTGAGTGAGGATCACACTCATTTCTGCTTCCCAAGGAGGACCAAAACTCTGAGGAGTAAGTGGCAAAGAGCTGCAATTCATCCACTGGGGAAACTGGACACGACAGCAAACAAAGATGTTGGTTGTTTATTTTTGAAAAATACATGATAAAACTTCTTTAGGCATTAGCCAAACTGGATGATGAAAAGAAAACCAAATTCTTGATTTTTAAGCCCTATTTAGGTCCTAAACATCACTCCAGTGGGCCAGGTGCTGAGGCCCTAGAAATCCAATTTCCCATTTTAGACCGTTAGGGGAACTGCAGCTCAAGTCTCCATGTGGACTTTGGTTGTGCTGAACTTTACCCTTATCCACCTGTGAACACTTCCCTTAGCAGATGTTTGTTAAACACCAATCTGACAGGTTTTTCATTTAGTCTTGGTTCAGAAATGAACAAAATTCAACTCAGGAAAAAAATAAATCTCAGGAAGCACTAAGAAAGGTTTCTGAGAAAAGCCCCACCGGATACACCACTTGGAGGATTTGATGAAAATTTGACAAAAAACCAAACAAACTGAGCAGTATGTGTCTGTAGGACACAATGCTCTGTGGGAATTATTTTCAGACATTTAACTGCATTAATAATTTTACTAAACCAGTAATATTTTTTGGTCTTTCTCTAATATTTAGTTGATTTTTCTAACAAAAAGAAGTTGTAATTATTATAAATCTAAGTGAGGGAAATATTTGCCAGGGTGAGAGACCAGTGTTAGATTTATGTCCTGCAACAAACTTCACTGGGCTGGGAGTGACAGTGGTCTGTGGGTTCATTATTCTGTTTGCACTTTAGTCCTGAAGCAAAGGGCTGCTCTCACAGGGCCCACTGAATCTAGAGAGTGGTATTTTATAGCATCTGAGCTCTCAGAAATGTTTTCCTCCATTACTGACCAAGCATTAGACATATTCCCTGTTTCTGAGCATAGGGTTTACTGCTCAGAAAAGGGCCCCTGAGATCCCATGCTCGTAATTCTGATTTCTGTATTGAACATGCTGAATTTAAAACCAAACCAGTATTTTTTTTTTACCTTCTGGTAATAGTAGGCAAGTAAGGCAGGTAAGTACAATCTGAAACACAGTGCCAGGTTCTTCCTTTCCCTATGTCATCGCACATAAAAAGGAATTTGCAGCCAAAGGAAATCCTCTCAGTATCAGCTGAACAGCATGTGCCCAGACTGGCACTTGTGTATTTCCAGGTACCTTGAATGGCATTTGTGCATTTCCTCTATGGCTTTGTGAAGCAAAATTTAGGGGATAACTCTGTTGCTATCAGCTCCCTGGGATAGGATTTGGAGCTCACTTATTTTCAGAGTAGAGGTAGCACAATGCTTATGGCAGTGCAAGTACTTTTGTCAAGATACCAGGGGAATTCCACTCTAAATACCTGAAGACACAAGATGCTACTGCCAAAAGCTTTACTGGAGTACACTTTAGACCAGAACCACACAAGTGTGCTGAATTTCTACATCCAAACACAAGAGATGCCCATTCAGCTTGCTTGCTTGAACAGAGCTAGTAACCCCAGCATCACCAAACCTTACTTTCCCTGCAGACAACTTCCAGTTAGGGAAGGTCATTCTTGATACAGAGCAGGCCAAGAACTCATAAAATCTATTAAGAGCTGTCAAGCTATTTTAATTCTGAAAAGAAAGAAAATTATCTATTTGCTATTTTATACTGCTGGGAACTTTTTAGAGTGTTGTGTATTTATTTACTACTTTTCAAAGGATTTCACAAGGATTTTCAAAGAATCCACAGCCCATGTTCAGAATTTCCTCTGAAATGAACAGGACATGGAGGAAAGTTGAAATCAGACCTTTTGAGCTGAGAACTGTCTTTATCCTAAGACAACATTATTTAAAATCTCAATTTCTGTGTGCCCTACAACTTTACCTACCCTTCATTATTTTATTCATCCTTTTCCTTCACTATTTGTAAGTTTAAAAAATTTAGATCTAAAAGTATAGTATCTTACACTAGGAAAAAGCAGCCTATTTCTCCAATGCAACACCTTTAGCATTGTAAGTTGGGCAATAATGGTGACCAACATCTGCAGGACCTGTCAAATTGCAAGGAAACACCCACTGCTAACCACAAAAATGACAGTGCCTTGTTCCACAATTTGCTGCAGATCTCATGGGGCTTACTAGAGGTGTAAGTACAAACCTTTTTGCCAGTAATTTATTCATTTCTTCCATTAGTCCTCCTCCTCCTCCTCCGCTACTCGTTCGATTGGCATCGCTCTTAGAGACCCCACTGGGGCTGGACCCTCCTGAACCATCTTCTGGCTTAAGAGAGAAATCAAGATTGGAATTAATGAAAGGTTTGCTTTACAACCACACCCTCAGTGATTAGTTTTCCCAAGTGTTAGGAACAGCAATCACAATCACAGCCCAAAACCAGAGATAGGATGTGTTCGGCCTTGGGAAGAAGACCCGCAGGAATATTACTGAAACCAAGGCAGATCTGGGTGACGCAAATTATTAAAAAACCCACAGTGCTGCTTGTTCATAATTATTTTTATGCATGGTTAAGCAACCATTACCTAAGTGGACAGCTACTGACCAGACCTCAACAGCCTACACTGTTTTTTTTCTGTAAGTATAGTGTAGTTTTAGCCACTTAAAACAAGTGAAAACACTAATGCATAGTACAGTGGTGGACTATATGGAAATAGTGAAACCCTGGCAATGTGAGAAGTCACAGCCGTTTGCTAACTCATATGTTCTGAAGAGAGTACACTCTACCCAACATTTCCTGCTAAGCCTCATTTGCAAAATCCCATTTAAAGGTTCACCCAGTGGTCAGCTGAAGCATGTTTCACCACGTTTCACTCTGGCTTTGCAGACCATTACAGCAAGCTGTGCCAGGCTGTCCTGCAGCAGAGCAGAGCCCATTGGGGAGTCCCAGTGGCACCTCCTTACCCGCTGGACTCTCCTTAGTTTGGCACCAGCCAGAGCTGCTGCGAGCCCTGACACTGACCCATCTTCAGCGCCAGCGCCCTGGCCCGCGCCTGCCGGCAGTGGGGGCGGCGGGGGGGTGCAGCTCCCATGGGTGGTGGAGGGACTGGGGGGGGTGGCGGAGGTGGGGGCCCCCCAGATGAAGTGGGGATCACAGCAGCACCACTGGGGTGGCCAGGAGGAAGTGCTGGGCCTGAAATGCAGAGAACAGGAATTAGATGTGAAGCACGATGCCTCCAGCCCACAGACAAGGTCACGTTCCCACTCCCAGCACCACGGCCTGACTCCAGGACAAGGGGCTGATGCAAGGGAGCACCATGCATGTGAAGAGGTGCTTGTATCAATGGTCAGCCAGCTACAGTTGTGTCCTCCTGAGAGACCCTGTCACTGACAGTCTTCTCCCTCTTCTCCCTGGCTGGGCTAGTGTTTCGTTCTGTGTCAGAATCAGAACACAGACAACGCTTCTCTGTTCATAAGTGGCACATTCTTCTGCTTCTCCCACAGCTTTCTATATGGAGATAATAAACTCCATGGACTCTGGTTGACATCGGCTTTTCAGGAGAATTGTGGGCTACAGTGACACATCCTCCTCCTTTCTGTCATGCAGAAGGTCTGTGGCCTCAGCCAGTTGCAGAGTCCAGCTCCAAGTACCCTGAGCTTCTGCAGAGCTCCTCTCAGCAGCAGCCTGTTGGAAGGGCTGATGGTGGTAACTCCATTGCAGTGTTTCACCTGTCTGTAACAGGTCAGCTGAAAAAATAACACCTCCCTAAGGGTATTTCCCCATGTACACTGTCAGAACAGGCTGCTCTTGGTATGTATTCACAGCTTCAGTTGTAAGTCTTACTTTGAAAGACATGTGGGTTTTGACTGAGAAATATTTGGAAACCATATTTAACATAAACAGCTTGTTTTTCTTCTTATCTAGGTTTTCTTATAATATTGCCTGATTTCTGTGGTTACTTCTGCCATTATATCACACTCCCAATTCCATTCTTGAAATGAACCATAGCTGCTATTAGAAATACTTTAAACATTTCAAGCCCTCTTTCGTTCATGAACATAATAGTTGGTAATTCATTGTGGGTACATTTAATTGTAATTGCAAAACTACACCCACCTAATTAGAGGGCAGCCTCAGGCAAAAATTGAACTGAGTCAAAATAATGGAGTGATGTGAGTTTAAAATAACTGTATTGAACTCAGTGGATTTCAAGGACTTGCATCAGCTGAAGGACTGAGCCTCCAGTGGTTACAGTAATACTTCTAGCAAAAAGCAAAAGGAAATGTCTTAGTTTTCTTCCTTTTCCAGGCACACCACTTTAGCATTATATGTGGTTATAAATCTGAATAGAACCAAGTCACAAAACATATGCTCTGAATTGCAAATAGGCATTGCATGCAAATTGTTCTCACTCCACAGGCTTCATTTTAGATAGGCATGAGAAATCAAGACCATATACAAAGTGGCCAGAGCCAAAGCCCAGCCCTTGATCTGCCTTCAATGAAAAAGGTTTGCTGGAATAGTTACAGTGACAAGCCCATAACTATTCATGCAATGAATACCAGGAACAGAGTTTCTTGAATTAAATAAATTGCACAACCACAGGGAATTCTGGGTATCTTAAACAAAATCCATGTTCTATGTTTCACTTGTAATAGAAATACCATTTAACAAAAAGATTAAAAATCAGAACCTCTACCAATATCCTACACAGACAAGAAACCTATTGCAGACCTGGCCTCCAGCTTCAGAAGAGCCCATCTGCTATGTCTGGACCAGCTGAAGTCAAATTGTTTCTAAGACCTTCATAGAGGTTCTATAGGAAGGTCTTAGAAACAATTTGACTCTGCTGAGTGACAAAAATCTTGGTCTGGGATAATACAGTAGGAATATGCATTGCAACAACCCAGCTACATGGTCCTGGTTCTGTAATTCTTACTTTTTGCCTGGTCCCTGGACTAGTCTAGAGTGATTTTGATATTTTTCCACCCCAGTTTCAGAAATCACATCCAGCAGCAGCAGCTTTGGGTCTCCTAGCCCTTTTTCTACTGGTCAGGGGCAGTGCCAACCAGGTTTTTTGAACAGGTGACAGCTGAGGCTTTACACAGGTCACAACTCATTCAACGTCAGTACTTACTCAAGAGGGCAATGGCTGATGATGTCATGTAAGGAGGGGTCCTCCTGGGCAAAGCCACCTCAGACACAGCAGCGTGAGGGGGAGGCAATGGAAGACAATGTGACATGGGCTGGCACCACTGCTGGGCAGGACAAGATGGCAAATGGGAGGATGGGGAGGGAGCCTGGCCGGAGGAGCTGGGGGGGCTGGCGATGGTGGGCAGCGGGGAGCAGGGTGCAGCTCCTAGGTGTGGAAAGAAGGACCCATCCACACCTTTCACCTGGGCTCCAGGGGGGCCTAAAGCAATCTGTTCCTCAGGATGGCCGTTCAGGGGTGCGTTTGCTGAGGTCTCCCACCCTGCTTTATCTGTGGGTGCCTTTGTCCTGTCAGGTGGGACAGGAATCACGGGCAGGATGGTGGGACCACGTGGCTGCAGGACATCACCCCTGGGCAGAGATGGTGCATTTGTGGCAGAGGGAGAAGACTGAGGAGAGCAGGAAAGAGAAGAGCCCCTCAGAGGCTGGTGAGAAGGAAAGGGGGGAGGATGGAGAGGTGGGGGAGACAGCGAGGTTCTCCTGATGCCTGGCATGACAGTCCTGCCATTTGGGCAGGGTGGAGGGGAGGAGCCTGGGGCTGCTGGCAGCTCAGAGGCCGAGGGCCTGTGCAGGAACTGCGGGGGCTCTCTGGCTCTAGGCTGGGCCAGGAAAGGGGACTGAGCAGCGGGCTCAGGGACAGCGGGTGCTGAAGAGACAGCGCTGGCTTGAGCCAGGGGGGGCAGCACAACACCAGGGGCAGGAGCATTGCAGTTGCTAGAGGCAGGAGGAGGAGACTGGGGATGAGAGGGGGGAGAGCATATGCTTGGTTGGAGGGTGGAAACTAAAACAACAGAAAAGACAAAAGAATAAGGTGGGTATGCAGGAAGGAATGAAACCAAGGCAAAGTGGAACGGAGGAAAAGGAACCGTGAAGTAAACGCAAACAGAAACTCAAACAAAGCCAAGAGGAGATGGTGCAGGCACCAGCTTGGGGATTTCCAGCCCTCAGCAGAACTGGAGGGATGTGCAGAGCAGAACCCTGGCAGCACGGGATGGGCTGCATGCTCTGGTGCCAGCGAGGCTCCTCCAAACCCCACGTGAATCTGAGTCAGGATCACGAGCATCACCTTTGCACCAGAGACAGGCGCAAGGGACAGGCTGAATACAGAGGTGGCCACTCTGCAGGCACAGAGGGAACAGCCAGCAGCCCCTAGGAGCCATGTCCCATTCCTTGTGGATGCCAAGGCAGGATTTTGCCTAAGTTCCCTATAGAGAGCAGAACACTAACCTCTGCTGAAACAGGAGTCCAACTCTTTCTGTCACCAAAGGTACGTGTGTGTGTCTGAGCTGGTTTCTAGTCAAAAGGTTTAACAACTGAGGAAAAACATTTCCTTTATGTGGCCAGATTAACTGAAAAAACTTGCCCAAATCCAAAGCCCAAACAGAAGATGGCCATCTTGGCTTGCTTGCTCTGCCTCCTTTCCAAGAGGCAAAGTCATACTTTGTAGCTATAAACGATTCCTGCCATCTCTTCTCTCAGTTTAGTGCAACTTAATATGCTATAGACGATTTTTGTAAGCTCATTAAATCCATATATTTTTTCCATTAAGTTCACAGAAGACTTCATGATCAGAAAATCCCCAGGGAAGAGCATCTAGAGCTGCATCTTCCTCTGTGCTGTAGCTTGTTTTGTGCTGCAGAGCAATGGGGAGTGCCTGAGCACATCCAGCACATCAACCCCTTTGTGCTGACATCCCCTGGGAACACAGAGTCACTCTTGTGCTGGCTGTGCTTCCTGCTCTCCTCAGGCTGTGGAAGAAGCATGGCCAGGCTCCCTTGGTGCACCTAAAATGCCCCTCAGCTATACAGGTTTTGCCAAGTGCAAAACCTGCCCAGCTCCACCTGCATGCCTCAGACCTGAGCCCCTGCAAAACAGCACAACCATGCCCAAATGCAGGTATGTCTCTAGCTGGAAATCTAATCTGTAAAATGTAACTGTGACTATAACCACTTTCAGCAATCTAGCTTTTGTACAGCACCCCACAAACCCCACCAGCAGCAAGAGGAGACAGTCAGGGAGAGCAGCCTGTATCTGCTTGATTTGATACGTGCCTGTGGTAGAGGTTCTTCTTTCCAGGGATTCCTGGCGCTGTTGCTGCTGCTCCATCACTTGTCTAAAACAGCAAGGAAAAAAAACCCTGGTCATTAGGTATTCCTTATCATTTTCAGAAAAAGCTTTATACCCTGAGAAGCACTGTGTGGTTGATCCCATGAGATGGAGCTGGGTCTGATTTCACTCGCCCTGGCTGCAGCAGTGCCAGTTCACACATTGGGAAACTTAACCAGGACATGGCCCTGCATGCACTGGACACTGCAGGGGTTGGTTGATCCATTTGAGATAACTCCTCAGTGGCTCTGCACAAGAATATGTAGTGCCCAATGCCCAGGAGAGCACGGCAAACATGCATGCTGTTAACCTGAAGTGTGTGAGCGTTGCAAGCAAAGAGTAAGGGGCATCCCACATAAAATCACAGAATCACACATTGGATAAGGTTGGAAGGGAGGGCTGGAGGCCATGTGGTCGGAACCTCTCTGCTCAAGAAGGACCTCCTGGAGGACACAATCCTCAGGATTCTGTCTAGACAGCTTTTGAATATCTCCAGAGAAGGAAATATTCAAAATTACACAGTTCAGAATCTTTTATGGATCAGGAGCCCAAAGCACTTATAGAATATCAGCATATCAGAATGAAAATAATAGCAAAACTTCATGGGTGTGTTCTGGTGCTGACTGCACGAAGCCTTTGCTGTCCAGGTGCACACCCAAGCCTGTTTTGGCACTGCCAGTCCAGCTGGCAGCCCCAGCACCGCTGTCCCTGTGGCTCCAGCACCGCTGTGCTCCCTCTGCAAAGCCCATCCCAGCTCGGCACTGCTGCTCTCCCAGCTCCGGTGCGGAGCCTCCCCGGCAGGGAGGGGCTGGGACAGCTCTGCAGGGATGTGCAGTTCCAAGGGCCCATCAGCAGAGTCTGCTCTTGCACGCTGCACTGCTCCTGCAGGAAGGGATGTCCCTGACCCCTGCCACAAACCCACCCTCACTTGGCTCCTCCTTAAAACCCTGACAGCTAAAAACCAGACTGCTTGCCAGGCTCCTTGGCAAGTGCAGGGAGATGGACTAAAGATTTCAACAACATTAAAACACAACTCTGAATTTAGCCTGCTGAAGCATTTGGTAATAAAGTTTATTACTATTTTCCTCCACAGTTTCTAGGTCGAATTGGCCCTAATTAATTTCATTTATCTTTAGATCAGTCTTCACTGTGCAGTTTTCTCTTTTCTCAACAGCTTTACTTCATGGTCTGTACAGTAAAGCAAACACAACTCTAAGCAACATTTCTATTTTGGCTCCTTGCACAGTATTTTAAGACACCTCCCTGTTACATCTTTACTTGTACTTTCCAGAGTCTGCAATGCTGAGCAATTCTATCTTATTTATATACCAACAGAAGCTTTTAAAGTAAAAAACAGTCCATAAAAATAAAGTTATGTTATGTGGAAAAGAAAGACTATTTAATTTGCAAAACAAATTTTATGTGTTTCATATCTACTTCAATATATGGTAAAGGAAAATACATGATTGTGCTATGGGGGGATCAATCCTAAAGTGGTTTTATGTTCAGAACATGCAATCCATGCAATTTCTAGAATATTGCAGGTTTCTGAGAAAATTATCATATGTGCAAAGGTGAATGGCTTTTGAGAAAGTCTTGGTTGATTCAACTGGTGTCATTTAAGCTATGACACTTTAAACCAAATAAATAGAAATCTGTACTTCAATACACACCCTAACTCTTTCTTGATTGTTATGGATGCAACAGCATCAACGGCACTGCTAAAATTTCCATTGTTAACACATGTACTAAGAATTTCCTGAGCATACTGTACCCTACCTTAGCTTGGCATTTATTAGCAAAATTTGATGATGAAGAACACCTTGATACACACATTTTCTTGATTAAACCTGGGGGGAATTCTAGATTTATCTAGAGAACCAACCTGGAATATTCCAGTCTGACAGAACAGGAAAGAAATATGGGTAAAACAGCCCCAAATCATCAGAGCTGCTGCCGAACAGATTGAGGTGCAGGGCGCAAAAATCCAAAGCAGGGGTTAGCCACTGCCACCTGGAGTCACTGGGGTTCATACCAGCCCTTTCTGCCCTTGGTCAGAAGCAGTTTATATGTGCCAAATGCACCCTCCCACACATGCTAAAAGAAGAAGTTCTTAAAGTCTTAGGAAGTCAAATTTATTCCAGTTGAACTAAATAAAGCCTGGGATTGGCACAATGTTACTTAAGGAGTATGCAAGGAGAAAAGTACAAGAGAGGACAAATTACACTCTGACTTAAAAAGATATTCTTTAAACATTTGTGTAAAGATCTCTAAAAAAACCCCTTTAAACAGACAAATTTGCAGAGTAGAAACCATAACTTAATTTCCTTCCTGCTTATAAGATGTTAAAAAAACCCCTAGGCTTAAAATTGGGCCTGCTCTATGCTTAAAGAATGCATCAGCATAATTAAAGCTGAAAGTCCTCTAGTGCAGATGCAGTAGCGTCTAACTGCATCTACAGGCATATCTTATTCCACTCCAGTGGAGCAAAAGGAGCTTTCCTAGGGCCATGTGCCCTGTGGCAGTCAAATAATACCTACCCAAAGGGCTTTTACTGTGTCCAAACAAAAAAGAATAATTTTTTTTTTTATTCTAACAAAGTTAAGCTGCTCACGTTCTAAGTGTACAGAACAGACATCCAAACTGGAGGCCTGAATTACACATGCAGAATAAGTGACTTCCACTGGTTGAAGGAAGAGCTGGATCAGGTTTTTCAGGAGGGCAGTGGGAGAGGCAATATCTCCTGCTCTGTGTGAGCAGGGGCTCTCTGACCTTTGTGATATCTCTGCCATCCCAAAGTAAATCTCAGGTGAAATATCCTCCCTGCTGACCCAGCCATGGGTAAACCCCTACTAAATCTCAGGTCCTTCACCGTTATTCATAAAGGTGCAGGAAATGAGTTTCCCTACACTTTCCCTTTAGATTTGGAGGCAGGAAGACTCCTGAGCACCTGCCTAGCAAAGAGTTTACCTAAAGTGTGAACTCTGGCTCACTTCACCCTTTAACAGTCATTACAGAATCATTACCAATAATTAGAAAACATTCAGAACCAGCTTAAAATATGTACAAGTAAAAAGAGCAGCGCTTACTGGTGAACAAGGACTGCATGTTCATTCAAGTTACAAACCAGAACTGTGCCCCAGCTGATTAACTCACCTTCTCTGTGCTTCCATCTCATCTGGAGATGGACCATTCTGGATCTGGCGCTGGGCAGCTGGACCTACAGAAAAAAATGAGAAGATGTTATTAAGAAAGAAAGCAGATATGTCTGATTTTGAAAAAACAGCGCCACTCAGATTGTTCCTCCACCTTACTATGACAGATAAACCTCAAGCATTATTGTCTTCTCTTTGCTTTTAAGTTTTTTTTAGCTCTTTTTTTTTTCATATTAGACAAACCAGTGACTCCTGTACACTGGGAGCATCCAAGGACTAAATGTGGGAGCAGATTTGTCCAGAAACTTGGCACCATAGTTGCTGTAGGTTGCATACTAATCCCTAGGTGATGTGAAGGCCTGCAGTGTTGCACAAGTTGTCCTGTAGAAGGACAGCCCACTGCACTGGGATGCATTTTTAGCTTTGACATGGTTCAGCTCCATCCTCCAGGTATTATTCTGTGCTTGCTCAGAAATTCAACTGCCTCACCGAGTCTGGGAGCACACATTGTGCTAACTTGTGCTGCTCTGATGCTGAGCTGGCATCAAAAGCTGCCTGATGGAAGGTGCAAAGAGATGCAAAATTAAACGAGACTTTTACAAAGGTGACACTTCTTTTTACAATGCTGTGGTCTTCTGTTTCTGGGGGATCCACAGCAAGCTGAGCTTTCACTGGCATCCACCAACAAAAGCTGACTATGCATGTGAGTCACATCTCCTCTCTCGATTGATAATTTAATCTCTGTTCTCAGACATTTAATCAAGGACACTGACACTACATGCCATTTTCAGAAAGAAACAATTATTCTGAAAATAAAAATAACTGTTGGTAATATAAGTGGTCTTGAATTTATTACAAAGATTGTTCCATTCATTTGAGGAGGTGGGGTTCAACTGTGGTTAAACAGATAAGACTTTTATTAAATCCAACAGCAATTTTCCTGATAAACTAGGAAGGAGGTCAATTATGTGCAAGAAATTATTATGCCTACCTTATTTTTTAATTTTCAGATGTAAAACTTCTCGCTTTTTAAAGTTATCCAACAAGAGCAAATCAGAATTAAATACTTACAAACCTAAATATGTCACTCTCAAATTGTTAAGTATATTTTTCTCTGTATTCTTTATGTATTCCTGCCAAGCTGAATGCTATCTGAAAACCAATTAAGAAAATGTGAAAACAGGAAAGATGGCAGAAATGCATGGTAGTCAGAAATTCCAGAGCATTGACTGATCCTGAGGAAATTGTGCATATTTTTGAAATACGTTTAAGGACTAACATTTGAAGTAGGGGTATGCAGAACTTTCTGACAACCAGGCCTGTGTATTCTAATTTTGGGTCTCCCAAAAATGAAGCCAGTGACAACCACTAAGCCAAAAGCTCTGACATTTAAAAATATCCTATGATTGGGCATGAGGCGAAGACAGTTCACTTTAGTGACTCATGACTGACAATTTAGTGCTGTTTATCATAGGTCTTTGGCAAACTATTTAGACAGAAATGCCACATTTTGTAAAGATCACACGAAATAATGAACGTGGGGAAGCGGGTGATTGTTTTGGGAAGAAAGCCTCAGGGAAAAACTCAGCAAATATTTGGGATCCACCCAGCAGGCGGCTCCCGTGAAAGGAGTTTAAGGTGCAGCAAGGAGCTCAGAAACCACACGTGAGGAAGGCAGGGACAGCTTCCAGCCTGCTCAGCCCCAGCTCCCGGCCACGGAGGGCAGGGATTAATTCCATGCTCGATTCTGTACATGCAAGCTCTGCTGTGCACGTACAGCAAGCAGCTGCGAGGCTCAGGGGTTTCAATCCAACTGGATTTCTAGGCTTAATTCCCCTCCACATTTTTAGGTATTTCTCAGACAGAAGCAGCCGTGAACAGTGAGTGCTCTTGGTGATGCCACCCTCATTTGAAGATGCTTCTCTGGTTGCCCATGAGCTGCCTCTGACCCTGCCAGCCTTTGGGAACCTCACAGAGAAGAGTTCTTCTGAGCACAGTGACCAGGAGAAAAGAGTTTTGCTGCTGACCCGTTTGCAGCTTCCCAGCTGCTGTGAGCCACATTTTTAGCAACTAATTAAGGCGGGAGATACTCTGCGAATGTCTGTGTTTCCTCGCTTGGTTGCTTTGCAATAATTAACCACACTTTTATAGAAGCATCTTGTGATTCAGCTGAAGGCAGATTTTGGGAGCACACAGATGTTTTCCGTGTTTATTTTTTCTCCTCCTACTCAACCACCCCAGCAGCCACTCTGCCCTTGCCCAGCTGTCCCTGCAGACAGCAAGGGGGAACTCCTGGCACAGGGCACTGCTTTGTGCCGGGGGTGGAGATTTCCATGTGCTTCTGCACGCTGCACAGAGATGTCCACGTCTGGAGCCAGCCAAACACCAGGAACAAAGCTGTCCCTGAAGGAAAACCCATGCTCTGGCTTCCAATAGCGCCAGGAAGGCACGGACTAACAGGAACAATGCCATCCTTTCTCTCCTGCTGGACGAGCTCCGAGCAACGTTTCCGCTCCCTCTTTTACCTTGGCTACAATTGCAAGCAACACTGACTGCGCACCCTTAGAAAAAAAGTATCAAACACGTTTATTTCTCTGAGCAGCCGGTATTTTGCGCTTCTCCAACACAGCAGGTCCAATCTAATAACACACTTTCATTCCTTACACAGAATGGGAGCAGCCCCTCCTTGGGGTTTGTGCAGCTCCTACAGCTCCGTGGTGCTTATGGACCAGTGTGGTGACCGTGGTGGGCTAAGGAAAGGCTCCAGGGTCAGAGCTGAATTAGAAATACCTATGGGCTTTCAATTCATTATATTGAAAATTTTTGTTTTACAGATGAGAAAAACATGATTTTGTGAAAAAAACACAAAACTCCCAAACCACAAACAAACAAACATGCACAAACCCCCCAGCAGATGTCTGGGGGAAAAGAGGTGTCAGAGAGACAGACAGCTCTCCCTCGTTGTTTCATGATTCCAGCACACACTTGGATTGTGGGAGACTCTGGTTCAGCCATCAGGTCTGATCTGTCATTGTTTATATTCTGACAATGTGACATAAACTCCTGACAAGAACAGAAGAAATCTTTCCAGATTACAAGTTTCTGCAAAGCTTTTCTTTCCAACAGCAATATCTTTCAAATAAATTGGCATTTTCTGTCATAAAACCCCAACATATCAATTGTTGAAGGCATTTCTGACTGATGCTAATCCCACAGTCCCTGTTCAGCTACAGCCTGGGCCGGTGTGCAAACCCACGCTGGGACTCAGCTGGGCAGGGCATTTTGGGGTTCACCATCACCCCTTCTCTTCCTCCTGCGCACCCGGGGCTCTTTGCTCTGGTGGTGCTGCTGCCCCACGGCCAGCGGGCCAGCCCCACACTGAGATGTGACATCCCTGGTGAAACAAATAGGGCAGGAGATCTTTCTCCTTCTTAATGCCTTTATTAAAAGTGATCAGCTCGGGTGGGGAGAACCGATGGGTCACGCTCATGCTGCCGCTGCTCCCAGGAGTCACTCGGAGGAGGAGGAAGAGTGCAGCTGTGTCCACTGATGCAGAGCTGGAGGTTCTGTCCTCACGAAAGCATCAGGAAATCCCTTGTTCCCTTGGTTCGACCTTCAGGGCCCTGCCTCTAGCCGGGGTCCTCCTGGCTAGGGCGAGGGGCAAAAAAGGGTCTCAGCGTCTCTGCAGGCTCTGGACTTTGTTCCTCACGTCCAGACATCGCTTTGATCTCTTAATTCTGTGTTGGCTCGTTGTTTTTGAGGTCTTTTTGGTAAGTTTGGTGGGGTGGCTTTCCCGTGGCATGCTGGCTCCGAGGTCATTTGCATGCCCTCCGATGTCCCCTCCTTTCACTGTCCGAGAAGGGTCATCCGCCTGGCAGCAGGCAGAGTGGTACTGACAAAAAGGGGAATTCTCAACAATGGGGAGTCAATGACCGATTCCTAACAGGTGATTCCAACATGAAGTTAACAAAGAACTCTCCTCTGCCGGCAACCAGCTCAACTTGTCACTCCGCAACCTTTTAAAAAAATGGGTATTTTTTTATTCATAACACCTGGCTGCTGTGACACCCGTGGGGCTGTGACATCCCTGGCTGCTGGCCCCGCTGCAGGCAGAGCGGGAAGCGCTCTGTGTCCCCATCGGCCACCACTTCCCCATTCACAGCCTGTCTGCAATTTTAGCTCTCTCGCCGCTGTTGGGCAATCCCGCTGCTGCTGCTGCAGAGGCTCTGTCAGCGCTCCAGCACCTGCCCCTGCCCCGAGGAGCTCAGCCTGGTGGGGACTGCCCGTGCTGGAGCTGTCCTGGCACAGCCACACTGGAGCGGGAACAGGGCTGGTGACCGGCTGTGCTGCTGACACTCCCTTAAACTCATTAGCAGAGACAATTATCCTGGACAAAGCACTCATCTAATTAGCCTAGATAGAGCCCGTAGATAAAGCAGGGTGCCCACACTCGGGCTGGATGACCCGGCAGGCCGGGCTGACCTGGCTTTCCATGGCGAGCTGAAGGACCGAGAGGAGGGATGGATCACTGCTCCCTGCACGGGCCACGGGCCACCAGCGTGCTGCCACTGCCACCACGGCACTCCTGTCACAGCGGGCTGGGACTCCACACCTCCTGATCCTGCCTTGTTTGTTATGAGTAGAAAAGTTGCCCATTTTTTTAAAAGGTTGCAGAGTTCACAAGTTAGACCAGTTGCTGCCAAGTTGGAGTTCTAACTATTTGTTGTTAATAATTTCATGTTGTGATGCCCTGTTGTTAATAGTTTTCCTTTAATTACCTGTTCTTGATGGTTAGAAATGCCCCTTTGTCGAGTATCACCCTGCTGCGTCCTGGAAAGTGGCACCCGGGACTGTGAGGAGGAGGTGACATCGCGGTTGGCATGCAAATGAGGAAACCCCTCACCAAACCTAGCAGGAAAAAACCCTAAAAACAACGAGCCACTATGGAATTAAGAGATCGAAGTGATGTCTAGATGTGAGGAACAGAATCCAGTGTCCACTAAGACCCTTTTTACCCCTCATCCTAACCTAAAAGATGTCGGCCAGACAGAGGACCTCGAATGTCAAACTGAAAAGCCGGGAATCTCCTGATGCTCTGGTGAGGATGGACGCCCCAGCTCTGCCCACAGACCAGTGCACACAGCTGCACTCTTCCTCCTCTTCCGAGCCACTCCTGGGAGCAGCGGTGGTGTGAGCACGGACCCGTCGGTTCTCCCCACCCGAGCTGATTTTTAATAGAGTCATTAAAAAGGAGAAAGATCTCCTGCCTATTTATTTCATTGTTTGGTCTGATGAGCAGCAGCACCCTGGCGGGGAGAGGGAGCACACCCCACGAAGGGAGCACAGTGTCACAGAGAATGCTTCCAGGCAGCTTGCCTCGCTCCTATTGAACATTAACTCGAAATAGAGTTTCAGAGAGTGTTACTCACAGGCTGGGTGCCTCAGCAGCATTTTAACAGAGTACATTAAATACCTTCTATGACATCATTTACACACGGACCAAACTTCTTCTCTTAAAACTGCAAAGAACTTTATCAGCCTTAATTAAGCTATGAGGCAGAAGTGACTTGATTACACCCAGGTGGTGTCTGCCCAAATAAAATTTGGTTGCATCAATTTACCTACAGGTGAGATTTGCTACTGACACAGTCAAAACCATGTAAAAGGTCACCTAAGGCATTCTTATTCTGATGCAGACCAAATTTGGTTTGACCTGAGGCAAGTAGAGTGCAGGGAAAGGAGCATTTCCAACTGTGTGCCAGAAAACCTTCTCTACCTCCCTTCCTTGTTCCTTGGCGACCAATAGTGCTGTAAGTCTGTGGCAGAGCAAAGTAAAACACATCCTCTTAAAACCATCCCCAGCAATGCCTTACATAATCTGAATTTACCTTTTATCACACTGGACAAGGAACAGTGTCTATCAGGTACCAACTCTCAGCTGAATTCTAGAAATTCCTGTCTTAGAAGCTATTAAAGGCATCATTCCCAAGATTGCAACTGCTTTGCTTTTATCTTTTACCTTTTACCTTGAGATTACTTTAATCTAACATGAAACAGGCCCTGCCTAAAGTGAAATAAGGGTGTGAGCATAGGGGGTCTGTATGAAGTCTGTTCATTTGAACTAAAAACTGATTTACAATTCAATGCTGAAACTTTCTGATGCAGATAAGATTTAAGGACAGTGACAGAGCTGGAAAAACAAGCCCTGTATTTAACATGGGAATGCCCTGCCCTTGCATCAGCTTACACCTCTTCAAGCACTTATGTACAGGTGCTTATGCTGCACACAGTCCTTTTCTTCCTGTGTGGTTTTTTTTAGGAAAAAATCAACAGGTGGAATTGCAAGGGTCTCCATATGCAGAACCACACAGCTGTTCATGTGAACTGAGCAGGATGGAAGACATGAGAGCCAGAGGGGAGTTGCCCAACAAAAAGGCTGCGCAAAGATCCAGTGCTGAAAGATGATGAGAAAGAAACCATCTTCAACTCACCAGAAGTGCTACTGAGCACACCAACATGAAATTTTTATCTCAAATGCTAAAGCTGGTCATGCCATTATTTTGCACAAAATATGATGGCACTTGTTTGATCCTGACTGTTCATTCATCATGGCACTGGTGCAGCATTTGGCAGTTTTTCATGCTTGTGTCTTGGTTGAGCAGGTGGAGAAAAACTTTTTTTTTTCCTCCTGCATGCAATACAGATGAGACAGTGCTAAAGCAGCTCCTGCTGCAAACAATTCCACTCTGACAGCAGGGGTCACAGTAAATATGTGAAGGACATGGCTTGGCTGCATTTATCTCAGCACCACTGCCTCAGCTCAGCAGCACAGCTTGGGTTACCTCTTAGATGAGAAACAGCACAACCAGCTTTAAACAAGATTTCAAAATACACACATGTGACTGTGCAAACAGGAAACCTTTCACAGTGAGGTGGCTCCACAGCCATTTGGGTCAGCATCTCCCCCAAAATGCAGGCTGGAGTGGTGGGAATGCATCCCCACAGTTAGGGCAAGCAACAGGGATGGGAGCCCATGTGTTCAGGTATGGGACTCCCTGCACTTTATCTGATCAACATAAAATATAAGAACTGTGTAAGAACTGGAAATTATTTTCTTCTCAGCAGCTCAGTTCTCACAGGGAGCCCAAAACACACACTGATCTAGAATAGCATGAGCTTTTTGGGGTGGGGGAAGGTGAGCAAGGAAACCTGCAGTTCTGCCTGGACAGGGGAAGTGTCTGAACCCTGGTTCTCCACTTCCAGAGGAAGGGCTCTGAGCACCTGACCTGGAGGACGGCAGCCCCAGGGAAGGAGGTGGCTGCACACCCACCTGGATCAGGCCCCAGTGCCAGGACCTGTGCAGTGCTGACTCTCCAAGACACAGAGAGAAATTCTGGCAAGGTGAATTGTCACATTCACATTTTCTGAAAAATCCCTTTGCCCAGGATTTTTCTCCTGGGAAGCTGAGAAGCCTCAGAGAAAAAGGAAAACAATTCTTATCTCATTTGCTTCTCCAATGTTTTGCTCCTTTGGAATGTGTTTGGAGATTGTTTCATTGGTTTCTGGTTTGAGTTGTTTTCACCCATTCGCCAATCAGGGCCAAGCTGTGTCAGGACTCTGGAGAGAGTCAGGAATTTTCTTTTATCTTATTATCTTTTTAGCCTTCTGTAAGTATTCTTTCTGTATTCTTTAGTATCATTTAATATTCTTTAATATAATATAGTGTCATAAAATAATAAATTAGCCTTCTGAGAACATGGAGTCAGATTCGTCTTTGCTTCCTTCCTGCCACAGGGGTCCCAGCAAATACAATACTGAATGCAGCAAACCTCCATGCAGGACAGAAAAAGATGGAACTCGAGCATCCCAGGGGGGTTCTGTTTACTGAGCTGAGCTCTGAGCAAAAGGGAACTAATTCAGTGATGGCTCGATTATGCACTGCTGAAGTTGAGGTGGGTAAGGCAGCACCTGCCAGGCAGCTCCAGGTGGGGACTGCCAGCACCTCCCTCCGTGGCAGGGCTGGGGCAGGGGCTCTGATGCATTTAGAGAAGCAGCCTTGTTTCCACAGGCAGTTTCATGGTAAGCAGGCATCCAATTAATTGACGACCACTGCTTTTGTTAGGGGAGCTGCCTCTGGCTCTGAGAAAAACGTTAAGTATAGGAAGAATAATTTTACTTTTTTATCATTACAGAAAGGGAGGAAAAAAAGAAAAAAGGACATAATTGAATTTCTAAGGGTGTAATTTCAATATTGGTGGCTTTACAAATACGCTCAAGGGAGATGATGGGAGATGTCATCAATCAGTGCCAGAAGTAAAAAGTAATCTATAAAATTCAGCACCATGAGATTATCTTAAAAAAATAAAAGGAAGTAAATTAACCCCACAATTATTAGTAGCAAGTAAACAAGACCCCAAGCACTTCTGTTCCCTCCTTTTCTTGATTGTTTTTCAGAATGTGCATCAAGCCTATTTTCCTGAACTTCCAGGACTGAAATTTTTCAATAAAAGTGAAGATTAGTTCATAATCTTGTGCCTCTAGGCAGTACTGGAGCTTTAAGAAAAACACCAAATACCATCAGAATTTCATTAAAATCAAGAGCACAGGCCATCCTGAGAAAGCTGGCACCCCCCCACCACTGCATGGGCATTCAGACACTGGATGCTCCAAAGAAGCTGAGAGTGGAAATCAAAACACAACATCTAAAGATATGGCTTATATTGCAAAGATATTTTCCTGAATTTGTTTTTAGTGAGGACATGAATTGTTTCACTCCAGTATCAGTTTGCCAGGTGCTGTCCCAGCAGACAGGGACACTGCAACGCTGGCCTCGTGCTCTGCAGTAGCAGTGTTGCTGATATCAAAAAGCAATTTCTCTTGGATGCCTCAAGCCCCACACATCTGTTCTGTGAAATAGAAGCTATCTGCTTGTGACTAAGTGTGACTCTGTACCCAAGTAAGTGCATATACCTGTTTATACCCACTTCACACTTACATTTCTTTACATCAAACAAAAAGCAGGGATTTGATCCCTTTTTTTTTTTTTTTTGACAAATTGAATTTTTGAAAATTTCTGAAGTCACAGGGGAAAAGAACTCGGCCACTAGCATGGACAGCAGTTCAATCAGCTGATATTTACACACATTGCTGGTCAAAAATCATCTCTGGTTTTGCTTAACTATAGGATTTATGACACATTAGATCAGAAATGTATATATATATACACACATATACACACACCCCCACTGTAGCCTGGTGCAGCACCCAAGGCACCAAGAGCAGCATGGTCTATTCTTGGCCTATCTCCACATACAACCTTGCAAGGCAAGGCTCTCTATTTTCAAGTGTAGGACAATAAACCTCTCAGGGCAGCCTTTTCCAGCACGTGGAGAACAGCAGGGCCCACACATGCACTGAAGCACCATGCACACATAGAAAACACCATATTATAAACACACAGTTTGCACCCAGTTAATGGTTACGATCCAGACAAGATCCATTTTACCAAGATTTAACTCCCACCACTGCTCTAAGGTAACTATGATGGGTACCTGTACCTGGGTAAGAGTACTGGGCAGAAGAGGACTTTTCTACAAAACACAACTAAATGGAGATATATGTTGGGATTTTTGAAAAAAAAAGGAAAACAACCCAACAAACGACATGAAAAAATATTATTAGAAATAGGCAGGATTTCTTGATAATTAAGGCACAGTCTCAAATAAATTCAACAGACAAACAAAATATTCAAATACAGCATCTGATCCCATTCACAAAAAATCAAAAAAGAAGCAAAAATCCCACTAACTAGGGAGGCCCAGAGTAAATCCACTCATCTCTGCAAATCCTCATTTCCAGAAGAGCTAACAGGAATTGACAGTCACAGGTAAGTCATTATGGAGGAAAAAATAGGCAAATATTCCATTAATTATAGGAGGTATAAGATGCTGCCCTTTTTAATATCTGTTTTTTAAAACCATTATCTATTCCATGAGTACAGATGCTATTCACTAGCAAGTAAGAGCAGCAGCAATCCAACACATTGACTCAGAAGTCATCGTCCCACATTCTTGCTGTAATGACCTCTCCTGATTTAACAGCCCTGACTAATGCTCGCATCTCCTCAACCTAATGCCTCATTTCTCACAAATATTATCTCAGCCTCCCACTGCCCGCCTGCCTGAATTAAAAGCAAATTAAAGACAAACCATCCATCAACGAGCTACAACTGTAAGTGTTGTCCCAGCACACCAGGGTGGCGGCACAGACCATCTCCATGCAAAAACGAGCATCCCTTCCCCCTGCCCGCAGGAGCCCGGCACGCAGGGCAGCGGGGAGGTTTCCTTCACCTACAGGACATGCGGCACAGGATGATGCAGTCACAGTGGCAGAGGCAGAAACAGTGCCAGATCCATTCCCTGCTGACCATAGCACGGCCGCAGCCTCCTGAGCGCGCTCCCCGCATGCCCGGCGCTCCCGCCCCAGACCAGGTTTCACCAGGTGTAATCAATCCCCCGCTGCAGCAGCACCGCGGGCCCGGCCACTTCAATATTTAATGGGACCCTTGTCCTCACCTATCACAACACTTGGGGTGTCTGAAGCCAGACTTCGTTGTCTGGACTTTCAGGTGAAAGAAAGAAATTGTGTTTTCTGCCTCCTGCCCCAGTCAGACCTCCCTGTGTTCACCTACCTGCAAGCAATAACAATAAAAGCAAAGTGTGAATAAACAGAAAGTTCAGTTGTTTTGGGGGGAAAATGGCTGCTGTTGCACATACAGGATCAAGTTCACTGGTAGCTTCTGAAGTCAAAGGGGTTCAGTGATAAATGTTGAGCACTGGTCTTAAAATGTAAGTGTGAACAAGATGGCTTCAGAGATCTATACATATGGCTTAAAATCCCCATCAACTATTAAATGTTTTCTTCATCATCCCATCATACCTGATCTCCTCTGATCCCAACACTTCACCCTCTCTACTCTGCCTGCTAATCACTTTCCTCTTCTATATTTAGTGCGGCAAGTCTTCCAGAGACAATCCAGTTGAAGTTAATGGAGAGTTTGTATGAGGAGACTCAACAGAATATTTATTCACTCTCTGCCTTATCATTTTTGATCCATTTATTTCCTTTCTCCCTGCCTTTGCATTATTCTGTCTGCTGGGGACTTCACACAGCCTAATGCTCTACTCCTCAAGCAAATCCATAGCTGGTTTAGGGGATGTATCTCCACAGCTTCAGTGACACTACTCTGATGTAGATCAATCAGTATTTTGACCCAGTGAACTCAGCAGCTAAGTCTTTTATCTAATATCTGACTTTTAGATTATGCTGAATAAAAATTCTAAGTTTTTATAAGTTACCTATGGTTACACCAGGTGGAACAAGTTCATAATTAGCAATGTATCAGAGCCACTCCTATCCTTCTCAGACAATACTTACTCATCATAACTGAGTCGTTGCTCACTCCCTGTACCTGCCTCCCACAACATTCTCAGAAAGACTGATATGTAGATACTCTAATAGCAAAGCAGCTTATCATATGTTTTCTAATGTTTGCTGCTATGAATTATTGATGTCCCATTTTAAGTCTACAATATCAATACCTCTCAGGTATTCCCCACTATCAGATGGAGCACAACAAGCATTAACCAATCAATATCTGAGATAGCAAAAAAACTCAGTTAAAAGCAAACTATCTTTTTCACTATGGCTCACAGATGGTGTAAACTCTACCTGTATATGCTCATTGTTTCCTGCTTGCTGGCTTATAAAGCCAATAGATGCATGCCAGAAACAGGAGTATTAAATTCAAACCTGAGTGTAAATTCAGGGTCTCACAGCCATAAATGACAATGGTTTTATGTAATTACATTCTGAGAATGTAAGAAGATTCAGGAAGATATTTAAATGAACAAAATTGTAAAATTGTAGGCCATGTTTTCTATTCAGGACTCCAGTTTTCCTAGAGAACACAGTATCATCAAACCATTTCATTCTCAGTTTTGAGAGCACTTCAAATCCTTTTTGTTCTCCTGTGCTTTCTTCCTGTACCTCACACTGAAGGGAGGCATCTGGCTGATGTAAAATATCAGCTAAGCTCTCCAAAGTGCTCTCTTATCCTGCAATGCCATTGGAATCACTGGCTCTCTCCAAAGAAAACTATTACACAAATGTAGGCAATTTAAAACACTGTATCAAACTAATGACAAAATCTGTAAACCCAGAGATGTACAACTTAATTCTGTCCTAAGAATGCATCTAAGTCTTTCAGTGACTTATTTGGCTGAGACTATGTTACCCCATATTGTCTTTATTATTTTCTTACACACTTATCTCTTACACAGTGAGGTTGTGGTTTCTACAGGGTTAAATATGGTCATGACTAATAAAAAGCTAAAAAACATCCTTCAAGGCCAAACAGCATCTCAGAGACTCTCAAACTGATCTAACAGAGATTAACAAATTCCTACAGATCCTTGGGCAGACTTACCACCTGCACAGCAAACCCCCTGCCAACAGTCTGCCATGGAGCCAGAAAACCAGTGAGTGGGTGTGACAACCCTGCTTCCACCCCAGCTCCACCCTCCTCCCTAAAACTGACAGAATTTTTCAATAGCTCATTCAAACACAACCTGGGGCAGCACAGCCAGGGCCGCCATGTGGCTGAGTAGAAGCAGAGCAGGAGCTCATTTGGATTGGGAACAGGCTCTCTCAGAGAGTCCACCACCTCTTCTGATTCTGAAACAAAGACTGGTATCCACAATCCCACCAGCAAGAGAATGACTCCTTTTAAGTGGAAATAGCAGTGTGGCCCACAGAAAAAAATAATTAAAGACCCTGAGAAGGCAGTTGCCCCAGCCAGTATGACATGAGCCACTGCCTCTGCTTCTGCTCTGGATAAACAAGGTTATGACTTGCTGGACACTATCAGTGCTGGTCCAGGTTTGGGGAGTAAAAATCTGATATGGCCAAAAACATTGTGAAAATTCTTTTATAACACCTGCATTGGGATTCCTAAATTGTGGTACATATGCCACCAGCTGCATGCAAGTAATTTTAAAGGGATGCTCTATCATGCAGCACTGGGCATAACCCTGCCCCCCAGAAATCTTGTAATTTCTTATTAGCATTACTTGACCTTCACAAAGGTTACAGCCCAGCTTGCCTGTGGCAGCACAGATGATTTCCTGGAAGAGGAGCACTTGCAGATGCAGTGCACCTGAAGAGATTTTGAGTAACAATTCAATTGACCACCTCTTACTCCGGTATATAAAAACCCTTGACCTCAAGTTGAGCATGAAGCAATACCAGCTGGCTGGAAGGCAAGCACTTCCCAAACAAACTGCCCCTCTAATCCTTGCAACAGGAAATCAATTGTGAAAATTGCATTTTGACAAATATAAATCATTACTGACAAAAAGGCTGACAAATCCCTCTTGATGTCCAGCACTTACCTGGTGCAGCAGCCTGCTGGAAGATGTGCTAGAAAAATGCTTCTTTTTAAAACACAAGTTGAAAAACACTAATTCCACAATCTGCAGCAGTGAAAATAAAGGACAACTCTGATCCTGCAAGTGGTAGCAGGCAGGCAGGTGACTCTCCTACATGAAGCCTTTTGCAGGAAGGCTGTAATTATCTGGTTGAGCACCTACTGATTGTATCTGGAGACTGTGCACGTACAAGCCAATGTGCAGCTGATACAACTCATGTCATTTTACTTTCTGTACATTTTGTCCTTAATTGAAAAGGTTGCTTTCCTTTTCCATTCCTAATATCTATTATCCATGCTTGAGAAGGCACTTAACAGCACATTAGACAGCTAAGAACCCAGAGGCTGTGCCAAAACTGAAATAACACTGTGAAATGAATCAAGTGCTTGGTTTCATTTTAGTAGAGTCTTTATCAATTGGCACCCTGAGAAGGTTTGTACTTTAGAGAATTCTGGAAGACACTCAAGAAGGAGAACAATGAGCTTTTAAGTTCCTCAGCCAGACAAAATATATTTAAAAAGCCATTCTTGTGCCATTGACCATATCTTTGTTGTTCTTAAGATGGAAACTCATTTCTGTTGTTAAGGGTCAGTGTCAGATGTTTTGTTATACCTGTAGAAGCTGTTTATACTGAACCAGCCTTAATTTTTTATATTGCCCTCCTCTGCTCTCAACCTCCATTCCCCACATCAGTTCCTAAGGACTCCTGGGTACTGTGCCAAGGAGAGCAGAAGTGTTTCCCAGCAGTACAGGATGGGCTTTTGGGATGGCTGCTATTCCACAGGCAATGCAGCCACACACCTTAGCAATTAGGCTGGGGTATGACTGCATGGAGCAGATTTAAGACCTGGGAGAAATCAGCCTGCTCATCTCCACACTTTGTCTCTCTGGAGCTGCTACCCCTGCACAGAGGCTTGGCTCAGTCCATGCCAAGCCAGGACACTTGAGCTGATGGATCCTCTCCCAGATTTCAGGAGCCGCAGTTCAGGCACAACTCAGCGAGAGCAACCCAGGAATAGAGCACGGAACCTTCAGCTCTTGCATGGACAGCCCACACTCAGGTGCCTGAATCAAGACTCACCCATGGGAGTGAGAAGACTCCGCTGGCACAGCATCTATTTCAGAACTAGCCCCTAACACATATTTCCAGTTACAGATCATTTTAAATGGGATGCAAGACTGAAAGTTTCTGCCAAGAAATAGAGAGCAAGAAGCATTCCAGGCAAATGCAAGTCTCACAGACTAAGCCCAGAAAAACCCTGTCAACTCAAGTAAAAATTACAGTTACCAGAAAATTACCTGCATTGGAGCATCTTATACTGATGCCATTCTCTAGTAATATGCTCTGATTAAATCATGTCAGTGTTTGTAGTACTACATTAAACAATATTTAAAAGACATGCTTACACTCTGCGCCCTGCTGAGAGCAAAATAGCTGCACAGATGAAGGAAAGATGAAGGCTGGTAAGCCATTTCTCATGACAGTTGCCCCACTTGTAAATTATTTAAGCTGCTGTCTGCCAGTAGCCTGTAGTACGGTAACAATTAAATAGTCACTAGCAACACACCTATATTACAGTATACTACTTTCTAAATTGCCTTCTGCAAAAAAAATCAATCAATTTAACTGATGGGGAAATTTGAAGTCTGCTGCTACACTGCTATTAGAATAATTTGGTATAAAGGAAGTGCAGGCATGCATTTGATACTTCTCAGAGGGCTTGACTTTAATTAATTTATACTTTCAAATTGATTGTGATTCACTTGAAAATGTATTCTGTTCCCTGAGAGTTTGAACAGGCACTTCTCGGGAAACCATGATGAACTTCTCCTCTGATGCAGAAAGCCTGAGACCCAAGAAAAAGGCCCCAACTCCTGCAAAGAAGCTAGCAGGCACAACTCAAAGCACTTCAGCTTTGCAAACTTCTAGTTCCAACACCTGCCTCCTCAGTTATCAGCACCAGTCTAGGGGAGGGATGAATCCTCCCTGGCCTCAGTGTGTCTCTGCACTGATTACAGGAGAAGCCTGGCTGAGACTCAGTCCTATAAATATACCTGGGATGAGTCCAATCCTAAGAGACTGAGCCATAAACTCTACCAAATTACCCACAGACTCCAGGCGGGTGTGGAAAACCCAACACCACTGCAGCTTGGCTCGGCACTCTGCTCACCGCTGTGACTCACGTTGGGTGTGCCAGGAAAGCCTTGCAGGGGGCACAGTGGGCAAACACTCCTTGCAGTGAGGAACAGACACCTGTTAGGCTCTTCCAAAATGGGACCTCTCCTGATAAATCAAACAGGCTTTCCCCCTCCCTGTTCATCCCCGAGAACGAGGAGTGGAGGTTCATTCATCACTGAATTTGGTGACCAGCTTTCTGCCCTGTTATCTGTCTCATTACTGAAAGGAGGCTGGTGAGGTAAGTGTGGTTGTGAGACAACTGTGACACACAGCACGTATCTTTTCTGCCAGTATAGAGAAAGAGGGCTTCCTAGAATGAGAATTAAAAATAGCTGGTTTGCCTTAGAGGGTGTATTCACTTTGAAGCACAGAAAACAAGTCTAAGCTGCCACCTCTAATATGACAGGCACCTTTAGCAGCCTGCTCTCTGCCAAAATACCTAAATCCCTGCTCTTTCTTCTCAAATTTTTTACCATTTCAAATTGTAGATGCTTTTCAGAATGTTATGAGAAACTTTGGTGGAGAGAGGGCAGATGCAACCTTCTAAGTTACATTAAAACCAGCCTTTGTTTCAGACCAAAAAATATCTTCAAGGTTATTTCTTAAAATCTACTGCAGTCCTGCCTTTATTCCCACATTTCTTATACCAGTGGTGTTTCAGCTCCCCAGCATCCTCCTTCAGCCCTGCTCAGTACCTGTCATCTCAATCCAGGTGGATTGGAGGCTGGCCCCATTGCACCCAGGGCTGAGACGACTGGACAGTCTGGTTTGGGTATCAGCATCGGCAGCTTGATGCTTTCAGAGCAAGGTGTATCCTTTCAAACACAGTATTTTTTTTGCCAGTGAGGGTAATGAGCCAGTTGGGCAAACTTACCTGGGAATTTGGTAGATTCTCTGTCACATGAAGTTATTACATCAAGACAGTGGCTTTCTAAAGTATGCCCTCACTTGGTAAAGGATTTGTGTTCAGAATCCCAAAACTTTCAAAGCAGAGGTTACAGTGGATGGCTTTAATGATTTCTTCTGACTCTATAAAGTTCTAGGAATTCAACATAATTGTTTATGGGCTTCTTTACACCAAAGATCTGCTTGACTCTTCTGGGAATACATTAAAGCTTAAAAGCTCACCAAGCTGAGAAAATAACCATGATACTTCCAGCTGCTTTCCCCAGAATGTTACATTAATCCTTCCCCTGGCCCTGAGCAAGCCTTGCCACTTTTCTTTGGAGCAGCTTGACAAAGGAGCATGACTAGACTGCTCCTCTTTATGGCTCTGTAAGGGCTCCCCTCTCCCCACAAGTTTGCTCTCAGGTATTGCCAAGCTACCAAAGGATTTGGGAAGCTTTCCTTGCTGTTCCCTAACACAGGTATAAGCATTTCTTCCAAGTTCTGGAAGGCAGCACCACAATTCACACTGACGACCAAGCAGAGCCTGCCAGCAGATTTAAGTGATAACCTAAATAAGAACCACTCAGAACGTCATTCATCATAAAGCTGAAAATCTAGCAGTGTCCCACACTTCTCCTGCATGCTGAAGTGACAAACAGGAGCCAGGGCTTGCTGTCTGGCTGCCAAGGTTGGGACCTGGCTGAACACCCCCTCTCCACCCCCAGGACAAGCCCACCTTGGCACCCCAGAAACGTGAGCAATTCTGCGCCGTACTGGTGAAGCTCTTAAGTGTCACCCAAGCTGAACTGCAGAGCACGGCTGCCTGCCCCAGTTATCAAATGACCTGAAATTCAGCACGATCATCTGCCATAACAGCTGCTTCCCTGACAATGAGAGAAACTCCTGCCTGGCTGCTGAACCACAGCCAGCAGCAGGAGCCAGCACACACAGCCTCCCACACCGAGATGCTGCTCCCATCCCCCTGCACGGCATGGCCTCAAAATGTCTCGTGTTCTTCGAATTCTGCACGCTGACTCCTTCCTCTACTCATTTATTTTGCTTCTGTATCATTAAAAAGAGATTTCAGAGAGCTGGTACTTCAAAGAGGGGGAAAATAATGAAACATCCTTCCCAAGGAATTAAAATGAAGGTAAGGTTGGATGTTGTCAGTTCTCTTTCTTTCTACTTAGGGTGCTGCATAAATAATACACGGCACCAGCAAATTTACTTCTTTTTACAGCAGCAACCTATATAGGAAACAAACATGGAAATGATTGCACGAGTAAGACTTAAGTGCTCAACACAGGCAAAGTTAGGGAGCTAAATAACTTTGACAGATGTTATAAAGATTTTTTTTAGAAATTACTTATGCTCAAACACTCATACTTTTTGAAGTTATTTTGATGTACACCAAAATATATTTTTCTATTCCACTGTCAAAAAAATCCTAATCATATATTAATAAAATTTTAGTTTTATTAATGTGAAAGTTAATATTGATGATATTTACTACTCCTCAATAATGAAACAAGCAGAACTAAATGTTTATAGTATATCTTAAGATAGTCGCTTTTGTACTTCTTCCCCAATTAGAAATGAAGGGTGAAAGCTGTTATTGAAGATCAGCCCCTCAGCTGGAACCTAAATGTTACTCCATTGAACCCAATGGACATAATTTCCTGCTAAATTGGATCTAGAAGATTATGTTTTCTATGTGGATCTGTCCTCTTGGCTAAATACATTTTCCCATTCCCTAGCTGAAATGGGAAATGAGGACTGCACATGTTCATAGTGTTCTGTGTCTCAGTCCTAGAGAGCCCAACAGGTTCACACTGCTAATGTTGTGCCTAAGAAGCATCTGTCTGATTTTCACACATGTAACTGGTGGTAGCTGTTGCTAGAGCTCATATGTGCATGAGCAGGAACAAAGTTTGGACTGAACATATGCCTTATTCCCTGTGTTTACTTCAAGGTAGGCTTCAGAATCCTTTCTGTAAGTGTGAATACAACCATGAATATTTGATTAGGGACACGGGGAAAGAATCTGAAATCATATGGCACCAGGCTGTAGCTGAAGTATGCACGAACAAGCAAAGTAGATAATATTAAATGTATGCTTCTCTTTTTCTTGCTCTGCAGCCTTGTCTGCACATCAATGTGAATTAAACAAATTGAAACCCCACACTGAACAGCATCAGATCTAATTGCACTGCAAAATGTTTCCCTAATGAATTTCAGTTTTCATATTTTCTCTTACAAGTAGTGTTACCGTGCTATTGAATAAAAGCAGTTTACTAATATATATGGATATATGTGCATCTATAGGGCTAATTAATATGAAGCCAGTTATTTCAGCTAATTTATGAGAAAAGATTATAAAAATAAACATTTTTATCTGTATTGATTTTACTTGTGGGATACTGTCAATAATACCTTTATTTTATTTTTTGTTGCTGTTTGCCAAGTGCTGACAAATGCATGAATGAAGTTACTCCCAGTCCTGGACAGATCCTAATCTAGGCAAGTAACTCTCAATCTCCTAATGACAGGAGTCCCTTAGCAAGGCAGGGACACCCTCCAGCCTTACTCCACTAGCTGAGACCTCCCATCAGCCAGATGGGGAGGAAGAGGAGCACTGCTAACGCCGAGCCTTGCAGCGTCCTGAGCCTTCATCTGTGAGACACACACACAAAATACACCACGGATGGCTCAGTGAAAACAAAAACCCACTAGCACTGGCTGAGTGCTTTTGCAACTAGAGCAGAACTCCTGTCTCTACCAAAATCTTTGCTTTTATCTCATGGAAGAATGCAGTGGTTAACACACCTTGTGGCTGCCTGATTTGGGGTGATAGGCTTCAAGTGGCAGGTGGACCCAATTTTGCAAAGTGCTGAGCTCTGCACAAGAGATGCCAGCTCGCTGCCTCTCCTGGCATTGCAAAGAGCCAAGAGCACATTCCTGATGTGTGTTCACGTCAGCACCTCCTGGATCAGTTCCACCACATGTTCTCCTTGCCATGCAGCTTCATTCTAGCTGGAATTTTTCTAATACCTGGAGGATGCTCCTCAAGAGCCTTTTCTTAAGCCCCTCTTTCATTCATTAGCTGTGCCAGAGCAGAGGCAGGACAACTGATATTGGTTTGTATTACATTTGCACCTTCTTGGGCCATTTTCTAGAACCTTTCTTTCATAGATTAAGCCAAATCAGCATAATTTTGCCTTAGGAAACTTCAAAAAAGGCTTTTTTGGGCTGGCAATAATAATACCAGTAAGTTTATCATAAAGCTTCCTGCAGCAAAATCTTATTCAGCCACACACAATCTTAAAAGTGTTGCTCTGAGAACTAGAGACAGACTTCTTGGGAAATGCCAGAGGAGGTGTTTGGCTTTCAGCTCTAATGCAACAGACAGCTAATTAAATGCTTTGCTAATAATAGTATCCTGTGCATGAGGAGATAAGCTCAATTACTTTGAATTTAAGTGGAGTTTGCAGACATGCTGGCATATTCCTGGTAGCTAAACCAACTCTTTTTAGCAATACAATTCACTCTCTTTTCTGTTTCTCTAGTTTAGATGTATCATTAATGAACATAAAATGTCACTGATGAAAGAAATAAACAAATCTGACATTTCTTAGCTAAAGCCCCATTGCTACATAAAAAAATAACCATCAACTCAATACAATAATGTCAGACATCACAAAAAAACCTCAAGAGAAGTCAATGGAAATCCTCTACTGACTTAAGGTGAAATTAGACAAAATCTAGGATTGTTGTCATAAAAATACGTTTGCAGTCTGCATGTAATCCACGGACCACACAATGCTGTGAAATTCAGTACTTTCAGCACATAATCATCAACACTTTTACAGTGAGCAGGGAAAATGGAACACTCTTTGCTTCCTAGATTCTTTGGGAAATACAGTTCTCCCAGTGTCACAACTCTGCTTAGATTAAGACACTGGACTTTTTACTCTTCACACTCCATACTCCAGCACAGCAGTGATTGGGAGCTAGAGTACACAGCTAAAATGAAAAGAAAAGCTATTGTTCGTGGAGCAATAATGCCATTTGTTTCATCTCTTTAGGGCATGCCTACCCAACTCAGCAAGAAAACTACTGACACAGTGCCATGATCAAGGGACAGGATTCCTCCCCTCTACTCTGCCCTTGAGAGATTCCACCTGGAGTACTGTGCCCAGCCCTGGAGCCCTCAGCACATGGAAAACATGGACCTGCTGGGGTGAGTCCAGAGAAAGGCCCCAAAGATGATCAGAGGGCTGGAGCACCTGACCAAGAAAGAGAGAGTTGGGGTTGTTTAGCCTGGAGAAGAGAAGGCTCTGGGGAGACTTTATAGCACCTTCTAAAATGAGCCTACAGGAAAGAGGGACTTTTTACAAGGGCATGTACTGATAGGACAAGGGGAAGGGCTTTAAGATGAAGGTTTAGATTAGGTATTAGGAGGACATTCTTTACTGTGAGGGCGGTGAGGCACTGGCACAGGTTGCCCAGAGAAGTTGTGGATGGCCCATTCCTGGAAATATTCAAGGCCAAGCTGGATGGGGATCCAAGCCACCCGGTCTAGTGGAAGGTGTCCCTGCCCATGACAGGGGTTTGGAACTGGGTGATCTTTAAAGTACTTCAACCCAAACCATTTCATGATTTCATGATTCTGTGATTCTGTGATCCACTGGAGGGTGATGAAGATGACTGGAGGCTGCAAATGGCACATGAGGAAGGGGCTGGAGGAGTCATCTTGTTTGGCTCAGAGGAAGGAAGGCTGAGGACAAATCTCACTGTGGCACCAACATCCAACTGGCTCATGATGGGAAAGGCACCCTGGGACAAGGGTCTGGTAACGTGGGGAGGTTTCCATCCTTGGTGATTCTCAAAGCTCACCGGATCAAGGCACTGAGCAACCTGACCAAATTTTGAATTTAGCCCTGCTTTAAATAGGTGCTTGGACTAGATGTTCTCCAGAGACCCCTAAATAACTCTGCCTGAAGACACTGGGGAAATTAAGGAAGCAGGTATCACTGTCCACAGCATATGGAGAGCAAATAAAGGAACTTCATCTGACCATGGTTTTCATTGCAAAATGACTTCTCTATTAATGGCATGGGGTCCACTAAGCAGCTTCTAGGTCTTAATTAAGGTTGTTATTTCAAAGATAATTCACATTTAATACCTAAGTATACTTAATAATCTCTAAAGTGCTTGCCTGAATTTGAGCTCTGCTGTAACAGATAACCTCGTATGAAACAAGGAACCAAAAAGCAGAAGAAGGATGCTGACTTAGTATTAAAATTCCCCACAGCACCAAGCCTCTAAAAGACACAATGCTATTCTACACACTACAGCAAAATAGTCCAAGCCAGAAGATTTATGTTCATTTAATAATAAATAATTTCATGAGACTGTGAGAACTCAGGAACTTTGGCCTTGAACACTGCAGACTTCAAAATTTCTAAGTAAGGTTAAGTGACCTAAATGATGACAACTCCTCCAGTGCTACTCTACTTGTTCTGTGTCAAGGAAGAGTTGTTCTAAGTTGTGATTTCTCTTGTAATTACAAGAGAATTAATTGAATTAATTAATTAAAAGGGGGGGGGGGTTGGTACAGACAAGGGCCTGTGTTTCAAAACAACCCTTGTATTTGGAAAGGAAAAGAAAAATGCAGAGCTAAAATGGATGGTGGTAAGAAAAGGAAAGGAGAGCCTGAGAAACCGAAACAGCCGGTGGCTTAATGGAACTTGACTTTGAGCTGCATAAATAAACACAGCTACAGCTTCTTGCAGAATTTAGGAGAATGCCCTGAGCACATGAAATGTGGTGGTTACCATAGAAATTTACATACAGTCACACATCAGACAAATCCTGAAACCCTTTTCCAGTTTGAACTCCCAATTGAAAACACAGGATCAGGTACAAAGAACAAACCTCTCATCCACTCTGGTTGAGACATTATTCACATCACTCCACAGGGGTCAGCTCACACCCTGTGATGAGTGACCACCCCCCACAGCACAGGGCTTTGCACTCTGGGAGCAGCTGGCTGCTCCACAGCTGTTTTACCTGTTAAAAATGTGTGTGTGTATGTGGAGTAGCACAGAGCAAACCTCCTTCCTCTAAGGGAAGCATCTCATGGCATGGGGTGCCATGCTTTGAGTTTGTGTCCAAAACAGTGATGCTTAAGACACCAAAGTGTGCTATACTCCTTTCCAATTCCCCAAATTAGGAAAGATGAGGGAAAACTAGGAATATTGGGAAAAGGGCAGAAGCTGGGGAGCAGCTGCCAGGGTGAAATGGTAGAGGGATCTTGCCTGGCACCACTCCCCTTGCATGTCCTCCCAGCTGACCGTGGGTAACATTGCCTGTTTGGAGGTGAACTGAGGATGAGGTAAGTAGCTGAGATAAGCATGTGCCTGCTCATGGAAGGGACACAGGCTCTAGGGCCAAGAACGGTGACAGCCAAGGCAGCAGGCATCCACCACCTCCACTAGCAGGTGACGATGCTCCACTGATTTGGGTTGTCTGGGAGCCTGCCTGGCATTGCTGGAGCCCAGGCAGCTCAGCCCTGAACCCCCCAGGCAGCCCTGCAAGAGCTCAGAGACGGTTCGTGCGAAAGACTCTGACTCAGGGACAGCAAAAGAAGAAAGAGTCAATACATCTGGACATGCTCTGAAAGGATGAAAAAAAAAAAAAAAAAAAAAAGATGTTGTTCTCAGGTCTATGGCCAGAGGGAGAGTAAGGAGCAAAATGGTGAATAAGTCATGGCTCTCAGCTGCCAGAGCCATTAATAGAGGGAGACAACAGGATGGGTGAGGGGTCGTGCTGGAGAGAGAGCCTGGGTGCTGCAGATGGGATCTGTGGCTGCACCCAGCTCTCTCTCAAGGGCATCCCTCCTGGAGGTCTTCTTTCCTGGTGGATAAACATGCTGCACAGAGCTGTCAGGCTGGAGCTTGACATCCTGAAGAATAAACAAAGGTGCCTTTGACTGGAGATGGGAATGACAAGAAATATCGAACGACAAGGAAAGGCAGGATCAGAAGTTCCCTTTATGATAAAGGTTTCTCCCTGTCAGAGATCACACTCTCCTCAGCAACACCCACAGCTGCTGAGGCTACAATTTCACTTTCAATAAAACAATTTCATAAACTACTTCTTACCTGTGAGAATGCAACTGTGACCCGAATGGCACAGCCCATGGCAGGAGTGTGCTGTACAGACCTGCTGGAGACAAGGCTTGTCTCCTTCCTGCCCTGGGGGTTTAGGTTATTTGAGACAGAAACTGGCACCTCAGTGAGTCCTCTCCAGCCTCCTGATGCCAGCACTTTGTCCTTCTGCACTGCAGTACTGCAATGCCACTTGGGATCCTAGCTGGACAAGCAGGCAAGCACATGCTCAAACATAAACTCTGAGCCATCACTTCTGACAGCTGGACTGGCCATGGCCAAGCACCATCAGCTGCAGGCTGAGCCTGGGCTGCAGGGGACAGACAGAACTGGTGCATTGTAGCAGCAGACCTGCAGGGATCATTATATTGTGTTCCCACTGTAACAGCTGAAAATAATTAATTTTCGGAATATGGATATGTTGAAGATTTTATGCTGCTTCTGTGCCAATGCACAAGGTGTTCTGTCAGACTTTCTCCACCTGCCATCTCTTAGTGTCCTAAAAAAGGATGAATTGAAAACAGGATTTTTTTTTCCATCAGGATCTTTACAGTTCACAAGGAATTTTCTAGTATCACTTAGCAAATTAATTTATGCTTCCTTCCCCCCCAAGCCCTCCTCCAAGTGTGAATTTTAATTCAAATAATCTTGGCAGAATAATAAACCTATTTAAATGTTGTATTTTTTTCTGAAACATCTAGTGTTTAATGCAGTGCTTTTAGGATGATTGAACTGAGAGACTGGAAACCAAAACCTATCCTTTCCTCATTGAAAAGTTTTGGATCAGCTGCATACATTTCTGGTTCCTGACTAGCTGATGTACTTTGCTTACATTTTCCACAACAAATAAAAAAATAAAAATCAATTGCAACAATGAGAAATCAGGACAACCAACAGGGCAGGCACTTTGGTTTCTCTTCTGAGACCAACAGAGACAGATTTTTGGATGCACACTCTGGACCAGCCAGGGGCAGACAGAGAGCCAGTACTCGTAGGCTGTAAAAAGGGCAGACAGGTTTTGAAGGACATGGAACACTTCTCACACCCTGAGGCAGCACAAAGTGCTGAGCTGCTGAGGCCTTCTCAAATCTCTCAGGCACAGCCATCACCTGCTCACTCCTGGACTGGACTTCTGTCCAACCGTAACGAGAACAAGTGTCAGAATTCAGGACATCCCTCTGGCTGTCCGGGACTGCCAAGACCCCTGCCAGGGAGCTCAGAGACCCTGGCACAGAGCCCAAAACATCTGTGGTTTTGATTATGACCCATGGAGCAAGTTACCAACCTTATATGAAGATCAGCAAGCCACGACAGTTTAAGTAGAATGATAGTGAATTTATCAAGGGGTGAAAAAATAGATTTTTGGGGTTTTTAGAATGGGGGTTCAGGGAGAAAGATGGAGGGATCTGGGTGTGTTCAGCTTTTCTCCTTCTTTTTCTTGGCCTCCATCTTCTGCTGTGATGTTGGCACTTACAGATTGGTTTAGAGTAGAAGCTCACTGTCTAACATAGGTGATGGGTATTGGAAAGTGATTGTAAACATTGTACACGTAGTTTTTAGTATAAAAAGATAACACCATTCAGAGGCAGGCAGAGTGCCTCTGACTGTCGTGCTGAGTGGACCTTGGCTGGACAGGAGAAAGAATTTTATAGATAAGATACAATAAACAACCTTGAGACCAAGAAATGAAGAGCTCTGACTCCTTCTTCGACCGCCGGGCTGGGAAAAGAGACTTTCTAACTTATCTCGGGGTCACTCTGACCAGTGAGAGATCCCGAGAAACAAGGACACAAAGGACAAAAAAGCAAGGAAAGTGCCCCATCCTCCTGCTAGTCCCCTCAGCAGCTCCATCCCATAGAACCTGACACACGCTTAACCAATACTCTACACATACAAGACCAAGCTTGCTTTACATGGTTCCATGGACTAAAGATCCCCACTTCTCCAGAAAGCACCAGGAGACAAAATGCTGCTGGAGCCACAGCAGCTCTGCTGCCTGCTTGCTACAAAAATATAATACCCTAATAAATCAATTATTAAATCCAGCTTGTCCCATTAAACTTGCAATATGCACTTGTTCTAAGATGGCACAACAAACCACCACCAATCCTCTTTGCTGAAATATGCCATCCCTCATGTCTGGATCTTCTCAGGAGAAAAAAAAAGAGAAATAAGCATAAATCCCACACTTTACAACTGGAAAATAAAACAAAATATAGGTGTAATGCAGATCTGCCTTCTTTTATGCTGAAATTCATTTTCTAATGGCTCCATGAATCTCTTCACGTAGCTCAACTGCCAGAGAAAGGTGGAGGTGACCAGACAGGTCAGCTGAGTTAGCAAGAGGAGAAAGCCTCTCATGCAAGAAGCTTTAACACAGGTCATTCAGAAGAAAAACTTGCATGTTATGATCATCCCACATCCTACTCTCCCTCTTCAGTAGGAATAAACTGCATTTAATAAACATCTCAACAGACTGGGCTTCCACCAAATGTGTAAATCACAGGTGACTGCACAAAGTCAGTGCATTGTGCCAAGGCCATGTAAGAGATGCAGACCTGTGAGAGTTATAATAAGCAATAACTGAGAGTCACACGTTTAAAAAAAATTGCAATTTTATTTCTGGCTACAGTGTAACTACTCAGAATTGACATTAGCTAACTTCTTCTGGATGTACAAATATTTTATTTCACTGTGGTCCCTTCCAACCTTATGCATTCTGTGGTTCTGTCCTTCTGTGATTCCCTCTTTCAATGCACCTAATGAAAGTACTGATATCTGCTTTAGCAGCCATGTAGCTATCTAATTAACAATTATCATTACTACATTTAAAAATAATAGTTTAAAGATATAAGCAGCAGAGGGCTACATGGAGCTATTTTTATTTTGAAGAAGTGGCACTGAAAAACCCAGACCAGCTGTCCAAGGCAGGGCTCAGTAGCACTGAGGTTTTTGTAAGCACCATTATTCACATGATTGTTTTACTTCCAGTACTTGGGCTGATGGCAGCCCAGATCACCCCTTCCAGAAGATGCAGCTGAGCCAGCTGGAATTCTATAAACTGGAATTTTATAAAAAGCTTCCTAAGGGGAATGTGAAGAGAGACATTGACCTAATCAGTCAGACACAGTGTTCAAATGAGATGCTGGGGAAAAGCTGGCACCTAAACAGAGAGCCAGTGAATCCCACTGTGACCAGGGACATCCCGTGGCATGAAGAACACTCTGGGTAAAGAGTGGGATCTCACCTCAAATGTGTCACAAAACTTCACCTCTCCTGAGGCTGGTTTGCATCTCTGTTCACACAGCAACAATGCACCAAGCTCCCCTGGACCACAAATCCAGGGTCAGGCAGATCCCAGCCTGAGGCAGGAGATGGCTTTACCCACAGCCCATGTCACCCATCTGCCTGGCACCACAGTGTGAATCACACCTGTCTGCTGTCAAAGATTTGCTAAGCAGAGCTTGAAATACCAATGTGACACAAAACTTCTCAGTTTCAGCGTTAAATACCACATTGCAGGGGGTAGTAAGTCTTGAAAGTCAGGAAAGTGCCCATCCCACACAGGGAATGGGCATAGGGGTATGGCAAAGAGTGTGGGGTCCCACAGGAGCAGCTACACCAAAACCAGAACACAGAGGCTTTTTTGAACCTCTCACTCAGGTCAGATGTCCTTGGCAGCAATACTTACTCAGCTGGTGAGATGTGAAAGGTTTATTAACTCTTCACCCATTTTAGCAAAGCAGTTCTGAGGTCCAGGTGTGGAGAAGTCTCTGAACAGCAGCATGGGATGCTGGTGTCACCCCCTCACCTCTGACACCAGCTTGGCAGGTATTTACTTTTTACCATTTAGGCCAAAGTAATACAGGTTCTCATCACAACGAGAGAGGAGATTGTTATGTGTAGTACTAAAAAATTGCAATAGAACCCTTTTAAAACTAGGGGCACCAGGGACACCAAATATTCACACCTTCTGTAGCAACATGACATATTATTAAAATACATTGCTAGAGACAAGCACTACTTTGTATTTAATAACTGGTTTGCTTTTTCCACCATATTCTAATACATAAATACAAAGGCACCTGCTGAACAGCTTTTGTCAAAACTTGTTTGCTTTTGGAGGTGATCCCTTAAAAGAAAATTTTAAAATGGACTATCTTTTGCAATATTGGCATGAACAATTTGGTAGGAGTTTTTTATACATGTATCTATATCTATATCTATATCTATATCTATATCTATATCTATATCTATATCTATATCTATCTATCTATATATATATATGGATATATAATTCCAGATATATGCTGGGCTACACTGGAAGACAATAATTATGGTAAGATTTCTTCTCTGTATGATTGGGCTTACCAGCTCAATGTTACTTTTCCTCAATATCTGGTGAAGGCTCCCTTGCTACATCCCTCTCACAAATACTGGTGGCAGCAGCACATCTCCTCCCAGGATCAAATATATATAGCAAGGGTAGGAGACCAGGCTAGAGCAATTCAGTGGAAGAACTGAGCCATGGAATACCTTTAAGACAGTTGTTCTATTTTTAATCAATCATCTTAGCTGAGATGAAAAACTGTGAAAGCAGCCATGAATAACACCTCAAGGAAATTTGGGGGAACAGACTCACAATATTATGAAAAAGTGATACACTGACACTTTAAATAGAGATGTTATGAAGTAGCAGGGTCACAGCAGTCACTTAGTATCATCAGTCACAACCAAAACAGCCCTGACCGTGTTCATAAATCCTACAGTAACTCACATTTGGTGATATGGGAGCATTTTATCTCCTTCTCTAGCACATTTTCCTGGTGAGAGCTAATCTCTCACTGAAATACCATGAAGCCCATTTCATACCATCAGCACATCCCATTACTCTCTGGCTGAACATTATTTTCACATTTTAATAATTCTCCTCGATGGGATGTCCAACAACTGAAAATCAACTTCCTTCACAGAAATTTTCTTTCCTTACCAAAGTATTGCATGAAATAGCTTTTCCCTCATAATGCTTCCTCAGAAAATCCTCCTGCAGAAGAGGAGGCTGAACTGGGCACAGAGCAGGAGAGGGTTCCAATCCTGCAAAGCATCACCTGTACCTGGCCCTGAGCACTCAGGGCTCTCAGTTCATGCTGGAATGGGATGTCTGGAGAGGCTGTGGATGCCCCATCATGGGAAGAGTTCAAGTCAGGCTGAATGGTGCTTGACGAAACTGAGCTAGGGAAAGGTAACAGAGTCACAGAACCATTTAGGCTGGAAAAGACCCTGTTGTGGTCTCAGTTGGGATAATTTTCTTCCCAGTAGCTGGTGAAGTGCTGTGTTTTGGATTCAGTATGAGAGTAATGTGGATAACACAGATGTTTTGGCTGTTGCTGAGCGGTGCTCACCCTAAGTCAAGGACTTTCCAGCTCCCTGTGCTCTGCCAGTGAGGAGCTTCACAAGAAGCCAGGAGGGAGCACAGCCAGGCCAGCTGATCCAGACTGGCCAGAGGGATATTCCACAGCATAATGTGTTGTGATCAGTACATAAACTGCTGGAGTTGGACTGGGAGGGGCTGACTGCTACTGGGGGATGATTTCCCTAAGTCCCTTCATAGCCAAGCTGTGATTCTATGAATAAAATTAGTGTATGTTTGTATATTGTGTTGGTGTTCTGCAGATTTTTAGGAAGAAATACACCAACGTTTTCTGCACTCCTGGTGTGGGTGCTCACTTTGCAGAAGGCTGGTGTGCTGCTTCCAGCTGCAATCCAGGTAATTTTCTTCACAGCAGTTAGCATGGGGCTATATTGCAGATTTGTGCTGGAAATGGTGTTGATAATACAGGAATGTTTTAGTTGCTGCTGAGCAGTGCTCACACAAAGCCTCTCACCCCACCCCACCAGTGAGCAGGCTAGGGGTGACCAAGGAGCTGGGAGGGGACACAGCTGGCACAGCTGACCCAAGGGGTGTTCCACACCTCCTGGTGTCATGCCCACCAACAAAACCAGGGGGGAAGGTTGGCCAGGGGTTGCTGCTGGAGCACTGGCTGGGCATCACCCCACTGGTGAGCAATTGTTTTCATTTGTATCACTCTTTCTTTTGTTTTATTTCTCTCTCTGTTTCATCTTTCCCTTCATTACCTTTTTTTTTTTGAGAGATGGCTCTGATCATGACTGCAGTGATGAGGTGGCATGGGAAGCTGGATCCACACACACTCCTGAGACAGGGGACATGAAGCACCATTCCCTGAGGGCACCAGTAACATTAAAGGACAGGCAGCTCTGCTTTGTCTTACCAATAGTAAACTTTATTCCCCATGGAGTCAGAATGACCTTTAATTTCTTTGAAATAAAAATCTGTGCAAATATGGTGAGTAATTTGCATACACAATGTGATATCTATTTATATATCCATTCCAAATACGAAAGGATATTAATGCATTGGAGTGGGCACTTCCATCTGATAATATAAAATTTCACTGCAATTCAACATAGAAATCCATCAGAAAATCTCATAACTCTCAAAACTGCTATCTGTGTTTAATTCACACAGGGCATGGCATAAAGCCTTAATCTGCCATGCAAATGAACACAAATCCCTGCATAATACTCTCTCTACACAATCATCATTGTAAATGTGCCCTCATCTTTAGTACCCCAACATAAAGATCTATTCTGACAAGACAAAGCCCTGCTGATAACTTCTGGAAGTCAGTTAATAAAAGACTTTCATTAAAGTCAGGGTCATGACAAAGGGCTCCTTTCCCCCTGCAAGGCATTTCAAGCCCACAAGGTGCAGCTGTTACCTCTCTTCTAGAGACAGTTTCATGCCAAGGATTCCTGGCTATTAGACTGGCCACAGCCCTCTAATTTTGAGGATTTAATTCTTATTCCATGTCCTATATGCCCTGTACATGGAGCCCTATAAAAACATACCACCTGACTGGTTCCCAAAGCATCTCCTTTCAGAACTGTATCTCCTGTGAAAAGACACCATCCCAAAACAGCTGGTTTTGCAGGGGGGGACTTGGTTGTTGTTCTTGTTGTGGTTGATTTGATTTAATTTTTGGTTGGTTGGTTGGTTTGGTTGGGTTTTTTTTGTTTATTTGGTTTTTTTTTTTTGTTTTTTTTTTTTTTGTTTTGGGTTTTTTTTGTGCTGTGCACAAAGAAGCCAGCACAGACATTATGCTTCACCCTATCAGCAGGTCAAATTTTGGGTTTGCTCTTTTTTGAATTATAAGTCATTGATAACGTGACCAGATCACTTAAGTAAAAGCTCTGGAAGACCAACCACTACTGACAGGGAGAAAAAAAAGATTCATTTAAATTTGCTCCAGCCAATCTCCCCCATTGATAAACCCATTGCAGAGGACAAACCCTGAACAACTTGGGCCATGGAGGAAGGAACCCCAGAGACTACAGAGCTCATCCTTGAGTGCTCTCATATTAACAGGAACTCATAGGAGGGGAAAACATGCTTCAGCTGAAAAAATGAAAGAAACTAAGATTTAAGTGTAACTTCTGTAGGCACTGAGCTCAGTGAGAAGACTGAAACGTGGTGATGAAAGCCCAGTGAAAAACATTCCAAAATCTCCAAGCAATATTAAACTGGAAGAAACAAAACCACCTAATTTAAAGGCACATATGTGTAGAAGACATAATCACTTTCTGAGTGTTGTAGAACAATTAAAATGAAACCCAAAAATCAGCTGATTAGCACAACAGATACTTTCAGAATCATGTGATATGACAAAAACCCCAAATATCCTCCTGTAACTATTTCTCATGTAATATGAGAAAATACCAGTGTAATTTATGTAGTGTGAAAGCTGACAATATGTTCTGCAGTTTTGTTTAAATAGCTAATGTTCTCACATTAGCTGTAAATGAATTTTGACACTAAAAATAAATGTAATAAAAATAATGTGAAATCAAATAATTCAAGATGCTGCCGACCAGGATTCATTGCTGCCTTACTGTTCCTAATGCAGCCATGAAAAAATGAACTTTTGGTAGAATTTTAGGGTTTAATTTTAAAATTCAGTTTAAAAACAATGTTTGAATTTGCACAGAAATTTATGGAGGTTTGATTCTCATTAAAAATATTCCTTTTCTTTAAAAATATCACAATGTTTCCTCTCATCTTTAAAAATAAAATGTGTCTTTTTAGTTTTGTAATTTGCCACGAATTTGGGCTTCAAAATGGAAACACAAAAGAATGTTTAGCCTGAATATCTCTTTATTTTGGATCAGAAAGCTGGGGCTTTGTCATTGCCTTCACAATAACCAAATATGGTAATTTACCTGATGTGCATTTGAAAACCAAAAGTGAAGCAAAATGTAATTTCAGAACCAAAGATACATACTTCATCTTTTAAGGAAGGTCGAAAGTTCAATTTTGATTTTAGTAAAATAAAAACTACAACCAAATGTAACCCATTTCTGGGAAAAAAAATTTGGTTTCCATTAAAAGAACCTTGAAAACCTTTGGTGGGGACCTCTCAGTGAGCTCCCCAGGCTGGAGGCACTTTAGAGGAGTCCAGAAGAAAAGCCCAGTTTGTGTGTCTGGTCTGAAATTTAACTTGAGAAGCTGCAGAGGCACGACAGGGGATGCAAGCCACGGCAGTGAAATGTGTGAGCAGTCCTGCCTGCAGAGCAGAGCAGCTCCTGCACCCTCAGCCCCACTGATGCCCCCGTGCCGACCTCTGCAGCCCCACCAAGGACACAGCTCTGCACACTGAGGTTTTTCCAATGGTTTCTCACTGTAAAATAGTGTGTCACAGCCTGCTGACCAAAGCTCCTGCCCCCAGCTCAGCAGCTCACTTTGGGGGCTGTCTGCCTCTACAGTGTTCTGCGCCGTTTGCAGCGTCAGGGAAAACATTATTTAAAAATATCGCGGTGCTGAAAGACCTGACTGCAACATAATGTGATGCAAGACAAGAAGTATATTCAGCATGACCCTTGCTGGGCAATTTCTGGACACACCAGTAAACTCTGACAAGCAAAAAGAGGTGATTTGGGGGCGCACTCACAGACTGATGAGAAAATGTAAAGCCAGCCAGGAGCAATCTCGCCTGTAAGAAAATCATTGCAATAGCAGTAAAAAACCCACAGTTACTCTGTGCTCTCACAGGAATGTTACAGCACAGACCAAAAAAAAAAGAAACCAAATGCCAGCTCATCTGAAGAGCCAAATATCTATTTTCAAGCTTTAGCTCTGAAGCTGAAATATCATATTTAGAGTAATCAGAAAGGTCAGAGAGATGAGAAATAAAACAATCAGCAGGAAGCATGAGGCACATTTCCCTTTGGATCCTCACCTCTCTTACACTTTTCAAATTCCTCTTCCTTCCACAAACTAGGGATAAATTACTCATTTATCTGAGTCAGGAGTTTTCCTGCTGACTCTGCCAGAACCAAGCTTTCTCTTGGTGCCTTCTGCCTCCACTGCAGATCCAGAAACTTGTCCACACTCCTGGGCCATGCAGCTCCAGAGCCTCTGGCTCCCTGCATCCCTCCACCTCTCCATCCCTGATCCTGCGGTGCCCCTCCTGCTGCACTGTGCATGGTAACTCTTGCCAGCTTTTGCATTAGATGTGCCACCCTTGCTGGTCATCACCAGCACTTAGTGCTTTGGCAGGCTCCAGAGGACACTGAAAGGCTCTTTCTTTTTGTCCAAGTTCAGTTAGCCCTGCTGTTTTGCTGATTCAAAGTGTTTTCTTTTGCATTTAGCAAGGATCCTGTAAGATCTGCTGGCAAGGCATCTTGAGAAGCGAAACTGCAATGTGTGTGTTTGTAAATGATGCAGGGGAACCTGGGCACCCAGATTCAAATGTGCAGAGTCATTTCTCTTGTGGATGCCAATGGTAAGCCAAAAAAAGAAAAAGCAAATACTCCATAATCTAAAATGCCTTAGAAGGGATATCCATTAAATTTCAGGACAATCCATATTCAAATGGATTTCTGACAATGGATTTCTGATCCAACCTTCTGAACGTCCTCCTGCTCCTGTCTGTGAAGCACCAGAGCAGCACACAGGTGCCTGCAGCCGTGCTCCTCAGCCTGCCCCACTGCAGGAAATGCACCATTTCTTGACAAGAACGAGCAGTGCACACTTAGCAAGTTCAAGAAGTCAAAAGAGGTGATAACCTCAGTGACTTTGACCCCAGGTTTATTTTTAAAGGTGTGAAAAAAGCCAAAATTCTCTTCGGTTCACCTCTCCCAGGGTGCTGGATGGCACAGCTGGTGTTCACACAGCTTCCCAGGCGCTGCTCTAACCACCAGAGGGAGTCCCTGGAATCCAGCACTGGATGAAGCAGAGTTAAAATTCATGTTTTCTACCGAGATCTCCGGAATACTAATCAAGACCAACAGATAAAGCAATCCATGCAAATCTGATTGACGGTGATTGCTTGGCAGGGTTTGGCTTTTTTGTCAGCAGAGGTGGAGCAGAATTTCAAAGGCACCATCAGGACCTGAATCACGCTGTGTCCTCCTCAGCTGTGCAGCTGAGCACGTACAAGGGCAAAGGCTGGATGCTTGGAGGACTAAAATCACCTATTAGGAGATGAGTTCCTTCCCGAGCTGCAGTACAGCCCCACACTGCTCCATTCTATCACTCAGTTTGCTCCCTGCTGTGTGGCAGGGACTGTGCAGCTCGTTGGGCCACCAGCAGAGGACTGCAGCCACTCACCTCCAGGTGAGCCCTCCTCGCCCCAAAATGCACAATTGCTGTAAACTAGCTGCCTAGCATTTAAATGGCTGCAGTTCAGTTAAATGAATCCCATTTTCAGCTGTGTTGCTTCACTGGAACTAACAGGAGTCATTGCCACAGGGCTCTGAGATTCTGCTGGCAGAAGGCAACACCACCTAGAGCTTTTGAGTCCCTGCTTGGTGAAAAATAAGATGCTGGATGGTCACAGAGAGTCACCTAAGAAGGCCATGGCGGACTTTGTGTGAGCTGCCCAGGGATTACCAGCCAGCAGGAGAAGCTGCTGTACATGCTTTGCAGGCAGCAGCATATGGGGATTCACTGGAATTAAGCAGACTTTCCCCTCAGCTGAGCCTGCTGCCTGAGAGGGCTCCAGAGCTCTGCCCCACCTCCCCAGCTGCACCACTGGCTGTCCTGCACAGTCCCCTGCTCCTAAACACTGCTTTGACCAGCAACACCTTTCTAGTGAGTGCTGTTTGCACACTGAGCTGTGGCACATAATGGCAGCATGGTTTAAAAAAGAAATTCAAAATACAACCAATTTTATCAGTGAAAAATCCTCTTGGCCCAGCAACTTATTCCTGACTTCAGTCTATATATGTGTGAATATCTTCCTAAAAAAATATGAATATCTTCCTAAAAATGTGAATATCTTCTTAAAAATCCTCTTAGCCCAGCAACTTATTCCTGACTTCAATCTATATATGTGTGAATATCTTCCCAAATTCACTTCTGGTATAAAATAAAAAAAGATTGCATGCAAAAAGCCCATCTGTTTGCAGAGCTCAAGGAGTCAGAAAAGTGAAAATCTGATGTGCACTGCTCATGTGGACACATATATGGACATGCACAACACACATGTATTCCTGGGAGTTCTCATTGACTGTCCCAAGGAAATCCATGGAGCATCACTAAAAATAAACTTATGCACATTAGTTTTCAGGTCCCTAATTTATTATTGTTAAACCAGAGGTTTAATTATCATTATAGTTACTAATTAATTACACCATAATTAGAAATCATTAATTCATTAATTTGAAAGTTTGGAAGACAATGATAGTAAAATTGTCAGGGACCAAAAAGAGTTCTTAGCATCAATCCTGTGCAGTCAGTGATGAGAAAGAGAGGGAGAATGGGATGAATTTTGCCTTTAGGGACACCTAATACATAACTGACTGTACCAGGAGCCTCTGTTACTGTTTCTTGACCACACAGACATCCCAGCTCAGGTACAAAACACAGTGCTAAAGATGCTGATAGTTCTACCCCCATTGACAGGAAAATCATGGTCACACAATTACTAACTGCTAGGAGTGGGATCACAGCTAGGGGAGTTACTGTGCAGAGACAAACTATTACAGAGTCTGGCTCTTAGCTGAGAATACAGAAAGTCTATTAAATAAAAAGAAGCAACCAAAACCAGACTGGATGAGGCTTTGAGCAAATTGATCTAGAGGGAATTGTCCCTGCCTATGGCAGGGGGCTGGAACTAGGTGATCTTTAAGGTCCCTTCCAACCCAAACAATTTTATAAATGGTCTCCAAATGAACACTTGCCAAAATCTGGCCTATACTGCTTGCACATAAATTACTGGACTTGTATATTTTGAGAATTAATTTTTTTCCTAAGCTAATATATTCTTCTGCCACTGACTATACTCTAGTGAAAAAGCCACAGTGAATTTTCTATCACTGAGCCCTGGGAACTTCTCCAGTTTGCAGCACACTCAGAAAAACAGGGGTTTGAAGGCAACGGTGCAAGGGAATCTTGCTAGCACAAACTGACATGTGCAAGTCTCTCTTAAATCTCTCAACAATTTTGTTTCCCACACACAGTTTCCTTCCTGAAGTGGTTTTGATTTAGTGCAGAAGAGTTCAGCACAGCAAAAAGCACCAGCAAGAGACTTAAGAGCCTTTAGGTGTACAGTGCTCTCCAAAGAGCAGAGGCACCTTTCGTTGTTGCAGACGTTGGACAGCAGCTCTGGCTCCCAGCAGGGTTCAGTGGAGTCCTGCAGGAAAGGGGCTGAGTCTTTATTTGCATAACACTGTGAGAGCACTTCAGTGCCCTGGAAAACTTTCTGCTGTGCATCCCTACCATCTGGGGAGCTGAAAAACTGAGTTGAAAAAATGCCTACTTCTATAGAGTAGAATAATTAAGTAACGGTTTGATACTTCCAGACAGATGAATAATGGCAATGATATTTACAGTTCTAGCACCGAGAGGAGTCTGTAATCCCAGTTTATCTATTCACCAGCAAATCAATTCACCTCCTGGGCTCCAGACAGCTGAAGCCAAGCTAATACACAAGATTAACTAGTTTTACTCACTGCTTCTCCTGGCTGGGCCAACTTCTTCCAGTTCAGGTTTTAAACATGTTTCTCTTAATGTCAAGTGTACCCAGGCTCCTAGAAGTTGGTTAGAGCCTAATGCTAATAATGTAAGAGTTGTGGGTTCCATCCCTGTATGGGCCATTCACTTCAGAGCTGGACTTGATGATCCTTGTGAGTCCTTTCCAACTCAGTCCTTTCCACCTTTGATCCTGTGGAATGTCATATATCCAAATAGGAAGCCCAGGTTAATCTGAGAAGAGGGCACCTGAGCAGTTTGGCAGGCAGGGGAAGCCTGCAAGTAAGTGCCTATTATTTCAGGAGAAGTTTGGTTATCTTGGAAAGATGGGCAGAGAACTTGTACAAGGACTGCAATCCCCCTCAGCACAGGAAGAAGAAGTTTTGGGAATGAAACACAATTCATGGTCCTATGGCTGAGCTGATATTTTACAGCTGGGGTCACAAGGGACTCCTGCCCTCACAGCCTTTCACTGGCTGCTGCAGGAAAATAAATTCCCACCTGGTTTGCTAGGTAACAGCTCATCCCAGTCCAACTGGCAAAGGAAGGAATTTATTTCTAGAGTAAGCAATATACTAAAAGATTCTGTATGTCACGTGGACTTTTCTGGAACAGTTTCAGTGATAAAGCAATGCAGCAGATGAAAGGAAAAAGCTCATCATCTTATTTGAATTTTCCCTCCCTCTTCATTGACTTACAAAGCACAGCAATTTCGATCAGAAACCCCCCTATCTGCAGAACATTTCTGAGTGACTAAAGTTGATACTGAAACTGGTGTAGGCATGAGTCTGGAAACATTGTGAAATTTATTTCTCTAAGCCTTTTTCTGGTGTTTTTGAAAGATGTCAGTCAGAAAACAGTTATTCCCCTGGGAAAACTTTTGTGTTTTAAAGAAGCAGAATTTTTTTTTATTTTTCACATGCACCCAATTAACCATTGCCTGCAGGCTGCTAGTTTGGCTAGCCTGAGGTGTCTGACCACATGGATCATATTTACACCAGTGAGCCCAAAAGTTTGTGGTTTACAAGTTCTCTATGCCTAGATTATAAACAGGAACAATGTCTGGAATGACTTGATTCAAAGACCTGCAGCAGAATGCATGCTTATGGTTCTGCAATGCCTGTGCCAGCTGAAGTTACACACATCTTTAAGTTATTAGCACTCTGAAAAGTAAAATTTGCACAGAGTACACCATCTTAGGGCTTTGTAGTCTGCACCAACACACCAGATAGTGTGGGAAATGAGTCCACAGAGCAGCATGCAAAGCACCTTGCATGGAGCACAGATCTCTTTACCCCAGCACAGTTCCGGAACCAGCTGGCTGCAAGTGGGCATTGTGTTCTGTGGTGGGTCCTTTCCATTATTGATGAACTATTTTATGTATTATGCAGTGCTGTAATGAAGATGAAGTCTTTTGTCTTCCCACACTGTGTCCTCTGTGGTGCTGGGAAGTCTTGGGGTAATATTATCAAATAAAACAGACACTGCTTTGTAGAAGATGACTAAATTTCCCAGAAGTTACACTTTACTGCCACTGAAAAACTGAGGCACGCAGGACTAGCTGTCAAAATGTTAATGAAAAAATACTGAGCTGAATATAATATTAGAAAAAAAATATTAAAAAACCCTGTGTACACTTTTGTCTGAAATCCAGTGCACTGTAATCTTCACACACATCCTTCACTGACAGAAACCTTGCAAATACTTAGGGCATCTAACTAGGAGAGAGAAATTATGGTACATTCTGCCAGTTTATCTGCTATTTGATGAAACAAAGCTTTATTCTTTTATTTCTCCATAGTGTTTTTCAAGGAATTTCCTCCCAGCAATAGAGACATGTCATCACTTCTGAAAGGATAAGAGCAGAATGACTGAAGGAATGGGAAAAAATCTAGAGTACCAAGAACTTAATAAAATCAAGGAGAAATAATCCACAGTGGTGGAAAAGGCAGCAGATCTTCTAACCAGAGGAATGAGGAGAAATCCTTCTGACTACCAAAACATCCTCCCTGCAGAGGTAAGGCAGGGTCTGTGAAGCTGAAGGCACAGGGCTGAACTCTGCACCCTCCATGACCTATGTCTGTATTGTGTGGTCTGTAAGACACTTAGAACAAGAAAATGGCTTTCTTACAAGGAATAAATAAATAAATCACTATTAATCTTCTTCAAACCTCTCTCCTATTTCAAGCTTTCCTCCAAATTCTCTGTTCTTAGTCAGATAAGGCAGCTGACCTCTAACTATGATTAACTCTGCACAAGGCATTTCAGCACGTGGTGTTTACATTTAGAAATGGAATTTTCATACATTGTAAGACAACAATAACTAAGTCCCCAGGGCACAGACTCTAAAGAAAAGCAGAAGTTCACAATACATTATATTCACTATGTCACAGGCAGCATTTACCAGCAGCACAGATCAGAGTCTTAATTCTTCTCCAAGAGGCACCAAGTCTTTAAGCCATGGCAGCCCAAGATGCCCTCAGAGCTGGGCATGCCAAGCCACAAAGCTGAACCACTGTCCCCTGATACAACATGGGAACATGCAGGTGTTGCCAGCAACCAGTTGGGACTCAGTGTCTGAAGGGAGCAAATAAGGAAAGAAAAAGACGAAGAATCCCTTTGCCCATCCCCAGAAAATTGGGGAACAAGAAAGGAGATAAAATAGTCTCATTCCCTCTCTCCTGGAAGTGTAAGCACTCCCTGGGAGAAGCACAGAGAGTACAGGCTCCATTAAGCCCTGCAGAAAGTTACCTTCATTACAGGCACCACTGGCTTTCCTACACTATTATGGCTGGAAGAACTTGCCCATTTTAGCTCACTAAATGTTCTCACGTTATGTCCTGCTCCAATAACCATGCTGCCCTGCCACCAGTCACTGCATCTGACAAATCTAAGAGGATGTAAGCCCTGAAAAACAAGAAACATCAAACAGCCCGTGGGCAGAATCCATGCAAAATTCCTCCACAGTCTCCTGGGGCAGGAAGGGGTGATGCTCTGCCCCCAGTGAAACCTGGCTGCAGGTGACAAAGTAAGCTGGTGACACACTACCTTGTACCAGGTAACTTATGCCAGCAAAAGGTCTGACTTCTCAAAGTGGGCACCCAGAAAAGAAAAACAATTAAATGGCAAGTTGTTTGTCATATTAATGGTCTTACTAAATGACACCATTAAAGCACTGTAAGCAAGAGGCTGGTAATGAGCAAGTCAGTGCTATCGTTTGCTCTCATTTTGCAGGCTGGCTCAGAACCAACATTTCTCCTTTTGTTTGTAAGGGAGAACAGATTAAAGAGATGTATAAGGAAATCAAATTAATTAGGCACATAAATAAGCTGGCAGGTAAAAAACTGTTATTCAGTGAGACAGCTGTCAACTTCTAAAGGAAGGATGGTACATATTTGTGGTATTATTTCAGTTTTAGTCCCATTTTATCTGATTTTGGATTGCCCCTGACCTAACCATCACCATCCTTACAAAGCACAAGAATGAGCCAGGTTTGTGTTCACCTCTTTCAAGGATTGCTTTGCCCACCCTGGGGATGTGCACTGGGAGAGGCTCCCACCACAGCACTGAGAACAGTGACACCTGTAAGGTGGCCAGCCATCCCCATGGGTAAGAGTATGGGTACATGCACTGCAGAAACACAACCAGCCAGAGAGTTTGGGCTATGGCTTTTCTCCCAACTTTTGCAAACTCTGGGGTGTCACACTCCTGGGAAGACACCTGCCCCAACACTGATCTTGAAATGTAACCTGGGTACACACAGTCTGGCTGTAGGATCTGATTCAGCCCATTTAACCTTTGGCATTTAACAAAGCACTTGGTTTAGTTTTCACTCATGTCCCATGCAGTCAGGACAGAGAGAGATCAGTGCTTGTGGTTGTTCTTGGGGAATGCAGTCAGAACAGAAAGATCAGTGCTTGTGGTTGTTCTTTCTCACTTGAAGAAGAGAGACAGTACAGTAATTCCCACCACTAGCTCATAACTGTGTGTTCATTTGAAGTGACTCAGTCATTTGAAAGTAATCACTACCTAAAAATTATTTCCAACTCCCCTAAACATAGACTGCTACCATTTTTTCAAACTAATTCAGCTTAATGCACCATTCAAACTTCACACCATTACTTTGTGCCAAGACCAGTTATTTTCCCAAATGTAACAGTACTCCACAACTGCTGAAGCATGATGCAGTCTCACATCTACTGCTGTAGTCTACCATGATTAATTTTAGTTTATGGAAGTGGGTGGTAGAACGAAGGAAGAAGCAGCCATGGAAGGCAGAATCTATTCAACTATGGGAGGAACAGCAGCATCAAATGTAATAATGTCTCAGTGGAGAATATAGGGAAAAGCTAAACGTTAGAAATAGCATGTGCCAAGTAGTGCACACAGCATATTCCAACTTCAGAACAGCAGATAGGGTTTGCTGCCCTGTGAACGGGGCAGAGGGAGCCTCTGCTTCACCCTGTGGTTTTGGTTGAGCTTTTTATGAGTGTATGAGGAGTTCTGGGCATACAAATGCACTCCTTAAAGCTGTCATCCATCTGCATAGGCACATGGGCACCTTTAATACATGGATGCATAGATATAATAAATATGGTTTTTCTCTAATGATTTTTCCATATGAAAAAAGCAGACCCTAATGCTGCATGCAGGCAGCAGAAGGGATGGAGTATGCAGGCAGTGGCAGTGCGTGAAAAGATATATGGATATGTGTGTTTGTGTGAATTCCTATCACATTAATTCATGCCCACAAAAGCTCAAGGGCTATAGAAGCCTGGAAGAGCAGATATGAAAAAACATTTCATACCTTATATCTATTATGTACTTTTGCTGTCAATTTGCACGCTGAGGTCACTGCAGTAATGGGAAAACTTATGATGATGTGTAGCTAATATCAAAGAGAAATACCTCTGCAAATAAATTTCATAATTAAAAAAAAAAAAAGAAAAGAAAAATGAGGGTTTCTGGAATTTGTTTCATAGAATCAGAGGGTTTTTTAAAAAAAAGCTAAGGAAATGAATTAAAAAATTAAAAAAATCTAAATATGAATTATTGCTGGCTGTATATGCATAAACTTCTCAGAAATTTAATAGGCTTTTCAAGTGCTCAAAAATACTTTCTTAAAAATACCTGTTGTTCATTGCTAGGTGTTGCTAACACAATTTAAGGCAGTTTCTTGTGTTCTTACCCTGAGATTTGTGTTTCCACACGGCACATCCCTGAAGCAAACTCAAAATCCTGCAAAAACCTCACTCCCTTTGACAGGAAAAGACAGATGGGAAAAAAAACACAACCCAAATTTAAGGGCTTTTGGAAGAAAGGCAGACTCATCACAGACATTAAACCAATCACTACACACGACCATAGTCAAAGCACACACATTTGGAGGTCTAAAAGGGGTGGGCACATCTGAGCAGCCAAAGAGCTCTGTACTCTTCAGACTTTTGTGAGTTTAGGACTGGTGAATCTGGGCCAGATTTCCTCATGAAGTCTCCTGCTGTGGCACAACTACAGCTGAAAATGTTCAAGATGAAGAAAGCAGAATTAAGTCCTCAGTACTTCTAAATATACATAAGAATTAAAAATATGGCTTGATTTTTGATGAGTTTTGTATTTGCCAGCTTAATAGAACAGAAATAGCAAAATAAAAAAATCTGAACTCTTACATTACAAGTACACCTTATAGTAAGACATATTTGTGTACTGAAGGTTGTCAGGAGACAATCTCCCTCTGAAGAGCTGCTGTCCATCACCAGTGAACACTGCAGGGAAACCTGGATGGAAGCACCTGATGCAAACCTTGACTCATCATGTTTGCAAAAGGAAAATAAGGCTGTGGTGGGTGGTTTTGCAGGAACAAACAACAACAAAAAAAAAAGACACCACACAAGGACTGTTCTGTTCCCAGCCCAGGAGCTGCAGAGAGGTCCTAAACGTGTAACTGAGGGCAGTGCTTCATCCAGATACCACAAACCAGAAACTGGTTTCCACTGAGAAGCCAGGACTTTATTTTGGCCCCAGTTCAAGCTAATGCAATGACAAATTCACAGAACAGCAAACTTCACCACAAAGTTCTTTTACAGTCAATACAGTATTCAATAACCAAGGTGCCCCACACTCCTCTTTTGGAAAGCTGACCCACAAGAGCCAAAGCCTGAAGCTGGCCCAACACACTGGAAATACCAGCTCTGAGTCCTATGCTGTCAGATTTTGCTAATCTTACATCAGATTTAGCTTCTGATTTACTTGAAGTTTTTAGCTTCTATTTTTTTCTGTTTTTTTACTTCAGATTTAGCTTCTGTTTACTTAAAGTTTTATTCTGCCATCTCATATGTAAAACAACATATATGCAGATCCACATAAATCAGTGGGGCCACCTGCCTGATGAGGCATTCCCAAATAACTATTGATTTCCTATGGTGAGTTAAGGCACCATGAAAAATGAGCAGAAAGGGAAATAAAATCTGAAAATGTGCAATTCATACTACAGCACACACTGATCTAAAGGCTAAGGTTTTTTATTATCATGTGCGTTATAATGGCACAATATCCCATACAACTGCACTGGGTGATTGGTAACAAGCATGTTAAAATGTCACAGATTAAGAGAGATTAATTTACCTCCATCTTGTGAGTTCATGATGTTCAGAGCAAACAGCATTGCATTGGAGAACGTGGTAGCCTCTTCTTTGCTTGCAAAATTCAAGCCATAGACCTGCCGTGCGTCGCGCCATTGATGAAAGGTAGGAGTTGCTTGATTGTACTTCAGTCCTTTCACAATGGAGTAATTAATCACTACCTGGGATTTGAAACAGGAGTAAGGATTAACAATAGTTCCATTTTCAGTGGGAAACAAGCCCACCCAACCCTCGTGTGAAGGTTACCTAAATGGGTAGAGGCAGCTCCTACCTGGCTGCACGGTAAGGCAGTGTTTGTTTGTTTCAGTGACAGAAGACCCACGTCTGGGGGTGGGATTTACAACAGTTCAGTTCAGCCTCGGGGACTTGCAAGCCAGTTTTGCAAAATCTATTACCTGCTCCTGTGTTTTACAGCACCTCCACAGGATGCAGCTGTGCAGATGTGCAAACAGCTGTCAGGAGCCAGGGCCAGCAGCTGTTTCCATCTTTTGGAGGATGATCATGCACAATTGTTAGAAAAAGAGCCAGACAGAACTCTTGGCACTAACCTTGCCCTACAGCACACAAATGTTTGACTCATTGCACCAGTTTTGCTTTCCTCCTCCCATGTTTCTGATCACCACCAGCTTCTTGTGCTTAGTTTTTTTCTTTAGAACCAGACAATGACAAACCCAGACAACCATTTCTCTCCCACTTCTCCCCTGCTGTACATGGTGTTTTCCAGGTAAGGGGTGGCTGCAGCAGAAGGCTGCTTCTTTTGAAATTTAATCTGCTAAATACAAGGCTCTGTTTATCCTTGGGCAGGGCACTGGGACACCCAGCTACCCAGTACAGCTGGGATCCAGACAGAAACCTCCACTGCTAAAAGTGTAAGCTGTGCTAGCTAAGGGTGGGGAGACAGGAGTGTCCACTGCACCACTGTACCACTCTGTACACAGAATTTATGTTAGAGGTGGACCCCACATACCAGAAAACCTACTTTTTTTTTACAGTCTGACCAGCCTTTTGGAAGGCTTTCTGTTAACACTATGATTGCAGCTAAAAAGCTTCAGTGTATTTAATTAGTCCAACAATATTTTTGGTAGATGACTGACAATTCTTAATTATACGGGCAGACTTTAAAAACTAATTTCAAAGATTAACAACTCCTAGCTCTGAGTTTTGAATGTTCAGTGGATTGCCAGTTTAAAGTGGCGGAGAACATTAGATGAGCACCTAATAAGGAACAAATTGTTTCACTCACATTAGTATTTTTTGAAGGATAACAGTGTCTCATTGATACAGTTAACAGATGTGTTGTAACTTTACTATATTAATATACAAAAAATTATGGAAACCAACGAAGAAGCCATTAGACCCCAAGATGATTACAGATATACTCTTATTTCTAGGATTCAGTTATTTACAGAGTGAGCATTACAGAGTGGTGTAGAAGATAGTCTTTTAGTCTTTGGTCTAGCTTTAGGCACAAATATGATGGTCCAGCTGCTGCACCCAAACCAGTATCATTACTAAGGCTCCATGAAAATGCAGTGAGAAGCAATCAGACCTACACTGCTTTTTTTTGGACACATTTAATTGAGAACCTGTGAGCCAAAGGAAGATGCAGCCCTATATTGGGTATGCAGGCTCCCAAGAATTATCCCCTGGAAATGGGAACTGCATCACCAGCGTGCTGCATAGGGAGACACCCACACCAACCAGAATGAAGCAGAAACTGGTCACAGCAGAGGCACTGAACTTCTTGTATCTGACAGCTTGGAAAGCCATTTCTCCTTGAAAATTGAGAACATCACTCCATTCTTCTACCGAGCAATGGGAGAGCCTGTATCCACTGTTGCTCACACTCAAAGAGTCTCTTGAGCATCAGTAGACTCATGCCTGGATTTCTAAACCAACATTTTTAACATGGACCAATTTTTAAGTCTTCTAACCATTTTTGAGTAGACCAAGCAAGGGAAGGCTTAGGCAGTATCTTTGAGGAGAAGTTTAGAAAGATTGTGAGCTTCTACCAGGCTTTCAAAGTGAGCCTTTCTCACCTACTAACAGAAACCTCTGTTTCAAAGGACACCACTATCAAAGCCCAAAGAGCACCAGAGGGTGCAGTGCAGCTGTATAATGAAAGGCAGAAATTGTAAAAACCTATGCCAAAAGTTGTTTAATGGAAGTCAGGTAAAGTGTTCAAAACCTGCTTCCAATGAACTCCAAGGATCTTCATTGTTCTGAGGGTTAGATACTTTTAATTGAATAAAGACAGAATGTGAATGTTGACCTTCAGTAATCATCAGGATGTCCACACATGTAATACCTTGTCTTCAAACTCAAATCAGAGTTTATTGAGAAATGAATCACTGGAAAATGAAACTTAAAATAGCCAGACTTTCATTTTTATCTTCTTTGGCTCGTGTTTATAGAAAATGGAAAAAAAGAGGAGGGGATCTCCTGCTGTTGTTAAGAATGAGTGCACAAAGGTGTCTTGTACAGATGGTGTGAAGACTCTACAAGGCACATGATCATAATGAAGTGCTTCAGAGCAGTAATTAAAATAAAGAAGGTCTCCCTGTTTGAAGCATAGTGTTTTTTTACAGGTGCTTCTAAGGGATCTTTGCTCTAAAGCTTCATATGTCAGTAAGAGAGCACATCTGCCAGGCTGAGCAGACCAAGAGTTCATCTTTTAATCTTCAGTTGCTGTCTACAACAGCTGAACTGGAGGAGCTCTCACTGGAAATCCTGAAGAAATAAATTATGGATTTGTGCATGGCAAACAGTTCTTCCTATAACTCTTCCCTTAGAATTTGACTTAAAAGCTGAAACATGATATTTTATATGTCACTTTTTTTCCTTTTCAACCCTCTTTTAGTATTTTATATCCCGAAACAATGTAGTCTTACTCATATATCTTACTGGTACAAACATCTGTGTTGTTTCGAAGCCTGTTAAATTCTGTATTTCAATGATCTTATGTGGCAAGGAGTTTCACAGACCAGTCATGCATATCATTATGTTGGCATGTTTAAATGTTCCCATCACTGTAATTTTTGAAACAAAAAGATTTGCTTCACTTCTACCCAGTACTCTCCTTCACCCTTTCACCTCAGTTTCAGGTGTAGGCTCCCTGGGAGCAACAGGGAATTTTAGAATCTGTACAAAAGCTCAAAAGCAAGAAGCCCTTCCTTCTGACTGTGGAGCTGTGAGCTGTCAGCAGTGATGATGGCGGTGGCTGATGGGACTCACAGGAATGGGGCTAGAGGGGACAGAGAGGGCTTCAGGGCAACACCTCAGGGCAACACACAGCCAGGACCATGGGAAGGGTTCCCACACAAGCCTCACCACCAATACCCCAGCTTATGGAACCAGGACAAGACAATTGCTTGTTTCTGCAGAGCAGCTTGGGCCCTGCCATGCTGCCAGCACTCAGGCTCATCTGTCAGGGAGCAGCCTTGCCTAAAACAGCAAGGATATAAACACTGCTACAGCTGAGGCCAGATTCTTTACTTCTCTAGGCAGGCCCAAACTTGATGAAGTTCTAATAAGTTACAACAGTGATTAATTGGTCCTTTCTTTTCAAATGCTGTGGTTAGCTAATATCACAAGAATCCTGTCCCTCTTTCAGTTTTGGCTTGGGTTCACATGTACAATGTCTCACCTTCCCCAAGGCCCTGAATTAACTTCTCAGCCACGTGAACACACCAGCCCTTCAGGAGATGTGATTCGCTTTTGAGTTGCACCCTCCTCCCTGCCTGTTTGTTCAGCTCGTGCCTTTGGGTGATGAGATCATGCTGAACTGACATCACTTGATGTAAAGTCCTGATTTTAAACCTTCACTTGATCAGGACTCTGGAATGGGGAGCTACTGCTTGTTAGCTTTGTGAACTTGAAGTTCACACATGTCACCTTTGCAACAGGCCAGGTAACAACAACAACTGGCAAGTTGCAACATGGATGTAAAAGACATGATTGCCACTGTTGTCTTCAAGAATCACAGAATCATAGAATTGCTCAGGTTGGGAAAGACCTCACTGAACATCAAGTCCAAAATGAAGGCCTCAAGGAAACATCAAACTCATGACGTTAAGTGATTGTAACACTGATCTGGCCTTAGCTTCAAACCAGTTCTGGCCCCTGTGGCGACTTCAAAGCTTTAAGACAGCACCTGGGGGTTTCTGAAGGCTCCTGCTCAGGCCAGCATGAGCCTGTGCAAGGCTGCACCTTGTGCAGAGCAGGAAGGGAGCTCAGGTACCACTGGTCTGTAACCCAGCGCCGCCCGCCGCACGCGGTGAGCACCTCCCAGACACACACAGGAGCAGAGCTGTGGCCACTTCCTGGGGAGAGAATGATGCTCCAGTTCTGCTGCTCTACCAATTACATTCATCTGTGGTGAATTCTACAGACACTGTCAGTTACAGAGGGAGATAAGGTGATGAGGAGATAAGGTAAGCAGAACACGAATACAGTGACATAAGCTACAGCACAAGCACCAAAAAAGGGATAGAAAAAAGAAAGACAGCTAGACAGAGACAAGGAGTCTACACAAGAGGATATGTGGAAAATGACAAAGAGGATGAAAATTAAAGAGAGATATTATAAGAGGTGTAATATAAACCAACAAAATTAAAAGGGAAATAAAGTCAGGCAGGGATGAAGCCATGATTACTGTAGTCTGTGCCTTGACAAACAGTATGTAAGAAATGTATAAACTGTTCCTCCATGGTTTTATTGTATTACATATTTTAAACTAGTTTCTCAACTCTTCAAATATCTGTGTAGCTTCATTAGCTTCATCATATGCCAAATCACATTTTAGCTGAAGATTTGTCCTTTTCAGATAAATATGTCTTTTCTGGCAAATCAACAGCTTCACTAAAGCCTCAATTTCAGTGAGATTTAACAGAACCTGAGAGCAAGCATGAAATGGCTTGAACAGAGAATTATTTAAACTGAAATTCATTTCTATTCTCTTTAAATGCAAATACTTAGCAAGCCTGGCAAGCTTATGATTCCATGTGAGAGTCATATAAAATATATTAAATTCTGAATCTTGAGACTTTCAGAGTGTTCCTTTGAATACTACTATGCTGTCTTGATTTTATTGATAATACTGGATTTTTATAATCATATTTAAAGGGAACATTTTGTTTATGGGCAGTTTCAGACGACTAAAGTAAGTGACTATACTTTCTGTTTATATAAAAGAGGATTTTTAGTCTTTAAACTCTAGAGAAATATATTCTTCTACCTGTTTCCTTCTGAACTGAGATGATTTTTAGATAGCATGCAGCATCTTCATAAGTTGGAACATTTGCAAGCAAATAAAATATTACAGTTAATGCAAAGCATGTTCAAAGTGCAGCTTAAGATTTGACTTTTTAATATGTCCTAATCTTTAAATGGCATAGTCTGATTAAGACAGACCTGTGGTACTTAGTCTCCCTTACATATATACATATTGACTTTATGACTTCTGCTTCTTTTACACCAGCTATTCAGTTCCACCTTAGATTGCAGTCACATGAAAATCATTTACATTCACCTGCTGACTGTGTAAAATAAAGAACTAGCATGGCCTGGGACAGAGCAGTACTGGCTTTCATAACTGACTAAGAAAACACTGTATTTCATTTATTTTTGAAAATATTTTCTATTTCTGGATGGAACTGCTTTCATATATTGCCTTTGCTCTACAGAAAAGAATAAAAGCAGTTGCAAAACTTTTGGTGGATATTTCAAAAGTGCACTGCAAGGAGCTGAAAACCAGCTGAAAACCAAAACCCACCTATTTTTGTTCTGCTTTTCCTTTTCCAGAATGATGACTGTGTATGTGCATGGTGTAGCAAAGTCACTGTCACTTCCAGTAAGCGACCTGAGTAACTTTTCCAGTTGGCCCAAGCACCTTTACAGCCATCAGCTGAGGATCATCAGCATTTCCACAAGCAGATCAATCCATTCAACATTTGTGGCAGCTGAGAGGTGGTGGTGCCCTGGCTCCTGCTCTCTGGGTTGGCCTGCCCTGGCTCAGCTTGGCTGGATTTTCCCTGCCCCTGCCAATGTCACACCAGCAGCAGTGCTTGCCTCACCTTCCCACTGGCCCTCTTTTTCCTGATCCCTGTGCCATGCAGAGGGCCCAAGGTGAGCACAAAAGGTGGGCAGGCTGGGCTGCCACTGCCAACCAGCCTCATGCCAGCACATGGGGGGAGCCCTCAACTCTGAAATTCCTGCTCTAAATTGCAGGTGCTGCACCACTACTCCACCAAGTAAACTTTTGTTTGGGGTCTAATTGTGACACTCTGGTGGCACGTGCTGCCCAGCACAGCTCAAACCAGGCTGCTGGAGCCATGCTGTGGCAACCCTGGGCTGAGCATCGTGCTCTGGTGGCCAACGGGGGTCTGATCCCAGTTCCGATAATCTAAATCCCATATTATTCCTTTAATACCCAAGGAGGTCCTGCAAAATTAGTCTGCTGTAAATCAGATCACAGTGTGCACCTAGGATTTTAAAGTGCTTTACAAGGAACTAATTGCTTATCACAGCAATGTAACAGCCACTCTTTGTGGGACAGCAGAGCAGAACAATTGATTTTTATTTCTATTTTTAATATAGTACTAAGAACAAGTAAAAAGTAATTTAGGAGGAGCTGAGAGCAAAACCTGCAGAGTGAGTAAGACTCATTTCACCAGACAAAGTTGGAGGGGGAGGAAGAAATAACATTTAAATCTCTTTGGCATCTACCAAACATTCTTTTTTTCAAATTAGCAGTATTATTTATGATACATTGTGTGTGCAAAAAATTATACAAAACCTGAATTGCTGGAGTATAAACAGACTAGCAGGCACCTTGCAGGGAGCAGGAAATGTTGCATTAGGTATAGAATTGAGCTTACCAAATGAGATCAAAGGTTAATTTACAGGAAACTTGATGTAGTTACTCACTTGTTGATCCTGCAGTTTAACTCCAACTACCCTGAAGGTGTTTGTGGCCGTGTTGTGGTAGATGTTGATTCTGCTGAATCCCTGCTGTCCAGGTTTGATTGGCACCCATTTCTTACTGGTATCGTCATAGACCATAACTGAAGCTCGGGCTTGGCAAATACTCTGTTCACTGGGGAGAAAAACAAAAAAATCAGGAAAGATAAGAGTGAATTTGCTGCTTATTACTTAAAGCTTCTAAAGGAAGAAAAAAGAAAACCCAACAGAAACTATCAATACTACTTTCAACATATGTTTTATAAGAGATCTGCTAATCCTTTGAATGCGATCTGTTAAATTAAAGCTGACACGTTATGTGTTCACAGACTTTAAAAACCTCCTGTATGCTGCTGTTTTGAACCAATAACCTATTTTATATAAAACATTAAGCCGTGAGAAATAACCTGCACCACATAAACATTAGGAAAACTGTCCAACAGCATGAATGCTCTATTTATTTTATGTATCTATTGGCAAGCGAAGCCTTTTACATTTGCATGAAAACCTACCAATATTTTACAGCCCTGCTGACAAAACAAACGTGACACCCACAGCTGAGTTATACATTTCAAACTGGAAGCAAGCAGCCCTTGGAGCAAAAGCCATGTTAGGTAAACTGAAGAAATCACTTAAGTTAATCCAGCTGACACCTAATTCCCAGCCCCGCTGACGCACTTGGAAGTCCCAGAATACCGGAGCAAAACACACAGGAACTCTTTTCTCCTTCATCCTCATAGCAAAGAAAGTGGGGAAGGGGAATCCACAAACTTGGATGCATGCCAGCATTAAAGTATATAACCACTGTTTTGTATACTGTAAATAACTATTTTTCTCCTTTGTAGTCACAGAAATTCCTCACTACATTAGCTTTTGTTTGTCAGTCATATCCTGACTAATATATGTATAGAGAATCATAATAAAACACACCCTTCAAGGGCAGTAAATGCCACTGGCAAATGCTGTGACATGTCAATACAGGTCAGAATTTCAGTTCCACTCTCCTGATCTCCCAGCTAGTTTTCTTATGCCAGAGGAAATACAAGTTGAAGAAAAAATTAATCCTGCAAATTTTGGAGCTTTGAGGTCTTTAAATGTAACAGGGATTTTCCACAAGCAAACAGTGCACCTTATGATGCATTTATGATTCAGTTAGTGCTAAATGAAACTGTTGAGATCTATGTCCTGCAAAAACTTTAAGTTCATGACTGTCCTGTTAACTTTAGATCAATACATAGGTATACATACCTTCCTTCCTCAGCCCAAGCCATATTAAATAATTTTCGACAATTCGACAGCAAGTGGTTAATCCGCTTTGCACACAAATCCTTCTCGTCCCTCTTGGGTTGGGTTTGCCTCCCTAGCACACGCACACACACACACACACACACACACACACACACACACACACAGGAGAAGCTCCTGGGTGATGCCAAACCATGTTGCTGCACTGCCACTGTGCCAAATTACACCAATTCTAAATTTTACCAACTGCTGCACACTCAAACCTGCCTGACCCCATCACTGCCATCATTCTAATGAAAGGGAGCACGTTACTTAAAGTATTAAGAGGATCTGGGTTGATTACAGCAGCAATTTTCAATCTTTTCTGACCTGTGGGTCTCAAAAAGATTTCCAAGGCAGATGTATTCCCATGGTAGACTAAAGCCTACTGACTCTGGCTTGTTTTGTCAATCACTTTGCACAGCCTCCAGGTAGCCCACAGGCCTCCTCCAGGCTGTGAGTAAAAGCCTGGAAAGTCCTCACAGCATTTATAGAGGGGGCAATGATGCCAGCAGACATCTCTATAAAGAACAAGGTAGGAAAATTCAGAATAAATTGTATTTTTATTACGTATCATAGAAACAGCTAAATTCTGTTACCAGAGCAATATATTCAGATCAGAAGGACAAAACATGATTTTATTTATATTGTTCAGAATTCATAAAATTGTTCAGAATTCATAAAATCCAGCTCATCCACCAGTTGCTACTGCTTTGTGAGATACCTGGAGAACAGCTGCACCTTTGCTGACGTACTTACCCAGCAAACACCTCTCCCCCTGTTTTTTAAGGTAAGCTAATGTCTTGTGGCAGCTCCTCCATATCTGACATGAGCAGCTGAGGGATTTGAGCTCCTTCCAGCCTGCCTAATCCTCCAGCTGCTGCAGGAGCTGCAGCCTGGCAGCATTGCCTGCATCCTCCAGACCTGCTGGGGGACACTCAGTCCTCCTTGGATTCACAGAGGGGGAGAATGGGAGAGAAAGAGACCAGCAAACAGCAGGTACACGGGATTGCCTTTGTCATATGGAAGTGGAAAGGCTAAAAATAATCCCCAGGGCAGTCTCATAGACGGATGGCGGCCACCTGCCTTTGCTAGCAGGTGCCTTGTGCCACCTCCAGCTCCAGAGATGGGGGGAGCATCAGCTGCCAGGGCACAGCAATGCCCTGCCCAGGAGCCAGGGGCTCCAGGAAAACGCTGTTCCTGGGAGAGTCACCCTCAGCCAGTGTGACACCACATCCTTCTCCTCAAGCCTTGCCAAGCACTACAAGTCCTGCTGTACACTGAAGTAAGCAAGAGCACATCACTGGCTTCATCAGAACAATACTGTCTCCATTTCAGATGAGTTTTGGAATCCACAACTACCACGAGCTGCTAAATTAGTCAAAATTAATTAAATTATCCTTACTTACAATGAAGACACTACACTGAACCATCCAGACATGGGTGCCTTAACATGGCATTGCTCACTGTGCCATACCCAGATCCTAGGAGAGACAGCAACTTTGCCTTCAGGCTTTGCTGCCACCAAAATCAGCAGCAAAGGAGCTGCTGCTGCCCTGGGGCTGAAACACAGACCTCAGGAGCAGGGTTTGATGCACAACAGCCAATTGTTACTGTGACATAAGGCAACAGCACGTCAAGCTGCATCCCTGCTCTCCTGCAGTCAATGCAAGTTTTTCATCATTCATTTAAATGGAAACAGGATTGAGCCTGTTATCTGGCCTCCAGTGAAATAACAGAAAGGAACATAAAACAGCACACCAGGGGAATCCTTTCCTGCAAAGCACTTCATCAATCTTTCAACATCCAAAATGCCTCCAGGGACCCACTGCTAGCTTGCTGTCTCCCCCTAAATGGAGTGAGACAACTCCAAGAGTTTAGTAACTCTTTATCCTGAAGACTTTCTACTCTTCCTATGCATAAAAGGCACAACTGTCCCACTGCTGCTTTAAGAGGCTTCTCTGAAAACAGCCCAGAAAATGTTCCCTTTATAAAGCTCACTGAGAATCTCTGTATTGCTCTCTGTACATTATTTTAAACACAAATCAAGCATCAGTGATTTCACGAAGGTCCAGCAAAATTCTGGGTTATTTTTAGGACCATACATCACTGATACTTGTGTCAACTACATGTGACAGGTAATAAATGTGCTTAGTGACACAATTCTGAGCAGACACATTCCTTCTCCACGATAAGAGTTTGTTATATATTAGTATTTACATGCAAAATTATGTTTGCACACTTCTAGAACTTGCTTTATTTTCCTAATATACAAAAGTTACTGAAAATTTGGTATTTGATGGAGGTCCATCAAATTTCACAGGTGTCAAAAATTAGGAATTCTACTACTGATATTTTACTTTACATTGAAATGCAGTCAGACTCACCCACCTGAGTTCCCACCATAGGTAACTGTGTATAAAAATATATAAAAATTGAATCATAGGGAGGTCTTAATTACAAAATTGTTCAGGTTTGTGCACAACATCTACTCCAATTTGCTACACTTTACTATGGGACAGATGAAAGTCATCTTATTTAAATGTGGAGGGGAGGGGGTTCTTCCTAGGGACCCCAAATCCTAATATTCACCCCTGTTTATTCTGAAAGCATTACATCTGTGGTAAGGCAAACCTCTGCACTAGTACCATTTGTTTACCTGAAGTCACCTGAAGTTAAAGAAAGTCTGCAGAGTTTTGTTCACAGGTGATATCTAAAATCAAGTGTTCATTGTTGAGATTTATAGAATATTGTTTCAATATTACAAAACTGTAAATTAAGAAAAAAAGTTTACAGATAATACTGTTTGTTTCATTCTGTGTGATACATTTTGACCCACTCTCATCCATCTCTTCTGTGTAAGATTAATCTTCAAAAATCAGCAGATTGGTTAAATTGGATTGAACCCTTCTTGACAGGGTCAGCATTGACCTTTCTTGCCCAGCACTTTGAGACAGCGCTGCAGGGGAGGTGCCTTTGTCCTGGAATAACACTCCTCTCCTCTTCCATCTGTTCAGAACTTGAAAAACACAGTCCTTTCTTCCTGGCTTCTAGTAAGCATATGATTACCAAGATCTATAGCCAAAAAAAGAGCCACAAATGGAATAGATAACACCAGGATTCTTGGGAAAATATCTGTATTTTTTGTGAATTGTCACACGACAAGCGGTGGCTTGGCACTACCTAGCCCACTGGGTTATCCAAATACACAAGTGAATAGCTGAGGCTGGAACCACAAAAGACCTGTCCCAGAGAATAAACAGGAAAAAGAGAGCAAACCATAATGTTTGGAGGAGAGTCTGGCTCTGAAGGGTCTCTAAGGCTTTTCCCTCTCGTTCCAGACCGAGTGGCCAAGCTGCACTGTGCTCCTTCACTGACCTGTTTTCTCTACTTACACTGTTATCCTCTTATGAATAAAACTTTTGCAGAGCTTGGTACTGAGTGACTGAGCCCCCTCTGACCAGCAGCCCCGTGCAGAGCCTGCATGGCACAGGGTTATCCCAGCCCTACCCCAGACCCCCTGTCCAGCACCAAACCACCCAGAGCTCACACCTCTGGGGCAATGGGAGAGGTTTCAAATACTTTCCCCTAGAGCCAGGACAAGGTTGTACAGCTTTTGGGGGGTCACCAAATCATGCTCACAAAGGTGTAACAAATATCCACGACCAGCTAACACTGGGACCAAACACTTAATTCTGTGGGCTTTACTCCAGCATGCCAGGTGGACCTGGACACTTCCACTCTCCTTATTTACAGACACAACTGTGTCCTTGGGACAGACACCCCCTTAGCATAAGCTTTTTCCCTCTGAAAGCTCCCTGATAGAAATCAAGATCTCATGCTTTGAACCAATTACAGATCTACCTTTATCAAGCTGCTCATGATTCTTTGACCTTTAAAGATGCTCTTTTCTTGTATTCATAGAAAAGGCAAACAGCTATTTATACAAGCATTTACCTTATTTTCCATTTCCATCCCCCCTTAATATTTTTATTATTAATAATTAAAGTTATTTTAGACTGATCTAATCACTCTTATTGGTGTGAGAAACTGTTGACATTACTTAGCCCTAGGCTTGCCTTACTTGAGAATGAAACCTCAGCCCAGAAAATGTGGGGGATAATGCACAAGTCATTTAGCACATCTTACTCTACTTGTACACTGAGACTGCCACAGGAAGTCACATTTGTGGGGTTAAACGTGACATGCAAGAAATTGCTGATGCTGATTTTAGAAGCTGACAGAATACTCTCAATGCCAGCTTAAACAGCTAATGTACAGCCAGAACCCTGTATACAGAGATGTGCAATCTGTGCAGTACAGATCTGTGTTAACCTCAGAATTATCAAGCCACAAGTCATGTTCCTGCAGCATTTTAAAGTGTACTTCAAACACTAATATACTAATTTGCTAAACATTTTAATAGCTTTCACTTTAATAAATAGAATAATGACTGGGATGCAGGGAAAGTGTTTCAGTAGTAAGCTGAAACAATGGATATTTCTCTCCGACCACTGGATTTAGAGAACAAAAACCTGAGAAACCCTCTGGACACAAGACAATAGATCATTTGGGCTTACATAGAGACCATAGCTGAGATCAGAGCTTGTTATTGATAAAGGCTCTCCAGCCTTCCCACCAGAGATTCACCACCAGCTCTGCTCATGGCCCCACTTCATCTTGGGAGCCTCATTTCCCCAGCACAATGTCACTCCTGGGACCCCCTGTTTCAAAGCCTACTTCCCTCTGCAACCAAAGTTGCAGCACAGCCAGTGTCACCATCGTTCACCTTTGTCCCAGAGCCCTGAAGAAACTTCCTCAAGCAATGCAGCAAGACCTCATAGTGAAAATGCAGCATTTAGCCCTTGATCACACCAAAGGGCAGCCCCTTGGGGGCTTTATAGCCAGAAAGGTGCTTGTAGTCCTCAGTGACATGCAAATGCTTGACTATTTTATAGATATTGAAATAGTAGCAGTCACACTCTCATATATAATATGGAGGTGCCACAATGACTGCCTCCAGCTGTTTTCTGAGCTCCATTTCCTGGCATTCCCTGAAAAACCAACCCATGGACCCAGTGGTCAGAAGTTCTCAATTTGCACTCGTTCTTGGTTGCCTGCCCGTGCAGAGGGACCTACCCAAGAGTGCTGCCCTTGCTCCAGTCAGCCTCAGGTGAAGTTCCCAGAGAAGCTGCTGGTTTTTGTCTCCTGCTCAGGTTTGCACATTCACCTTGCAGATCTTTTGGTGCTGGAGTTCGTCTGCACTGCCAGCAGGAGATGAGCCTTTTGCACTGAGCATCTGCCGAAGGTGCCTGGCCATCACCTTTCTCCACTGTTAAACTCTAGCAACTAAAGTGCTTAATATTAAATAATTACAAGAAAACAGTAAAAATATGAAGCCTCCTTCATAAGCAGCTCTCGAAAGGACTGACACTGTTAAATAAAGTCATGACACACCTGCAAGACAAATACATATTTTACAGAGCAGGAAATGGAAATACTGGTACTTACAGGGCTATTAAGAGTAAGATGAACACTGGTTCACCACCATAAGGAAGAATATTCAAAAGTTACTTTCTGTTAGGAATAAGACATTAATTTTGAATTCTCCCTTACTACATTGGCATACTGGGAACTGCCTTGTCCAGTATCTGCTGCAGATACCCACAGCAGACATATCAGCTGGAAACCAGGGAAGAGACAGTTTATGAGGCACCCAGGTTGCACACTAAGCCAGGACTTTGGCAGATGAGTTGCTAAATTTGGGAACACGCACACAATCCTGGCATGACCAGAGAAACTTGCATAACCTTCTGTCACCCCTCAATGCTCTCGAGCATGGGAGAAGTGAGAAAAAATACAAAAAAATTACACAATATGCAAAACATGACTGCAGAGGAACAGATACTTCACCTGGGTCTGACTGTCAGCCCAGAACAGCTCAGTCCTCAGCACTGCCAGCCAAGGTCTGTGAGAGCCCTGACCTCTCAGTGTCTGCCACGGCACTTAAATAGCACATCTGCCAATCAGTGCAGATTTGGGGCCAGCAGAGAGGCCACAGATTGATGCCCTTGTAAGCCAGCACATCTGCTTAGTTTGTGTTGCTGAGATTTTTAAACTATGCTGTGCTGTTAATTTTAACCCATCCCTCTTCTGGTAGGTTTTGTGAACTGAAGCGTAAGAATTCAAATGACTCTCAGGGGAACTCCAGTTATCAGCATCTCAACTCAGCATGTTAAGAAATGCTTAAAGAGATCTGCTTTGCAAAAGGCACTTCACTGGGGAAGTGGTGTGATTAAGCTAAGTGCCATTGCTGCCAGGCCATGCTCCAGGAAACTTTTCCTTCCAAGTTCCAACAACTGACTGCTAATGGGGACTCCTAATGGAGGAACTTCACTGCTCCATTAATGCTTTGAATCATGTAAAATTTCTTTCTGTGAAGTGGGGCTCACTTCCAGATTTTATACACCCCCTTGAAGATACACTTTGGGAGTTGCTAAAAGTAAATACCAAGTAAGTGCTTAGAAATTCCTAAAAATGAGTCAAGTAAATGGCCTGGAGAAACACCAGGAACTCAATTAGACAAAAACAGTAAAAAGGCAACTCGACTGGATCAGGTTGCTATCAATATAAACTACTTCCCTTCCCTCTTAAATTACAGAAATAAAAGTGAGAAGTACCTATTCTTGTAAAATATAAATTATGCAAAACTGAACTGTCAAGTGAAAATACATGACTGAGGGCTCTCACGCATGGGCCAACCATATCTGTATTTCAGGAGAATGATACCTTAAAAAAAGGCTTTGAAAGATCATAATCACAACTAATGACCAGGAAAGGCAGACTCGAGAGTGAATAGAAGAAATCAACATAAAGATCTTTCATTAAAGCTGGCATCACTTTGCCTTGATTTCCCTTCAATCCCAGAAGAAATGTAAATAAACCTGTGACAATTCCCCTCGAGCTGATGGAGGCAGATCAGGAATGAAGAAACGCTCACTTCATCAAGTCAGCTTCTCCCTCACTACCAGGGGATGCATATTAATGTAGCATTGACATAAAAGCTTAATTACCATTTTATACAATTATAAATTATCCTACCGGGCTATAACCAAAACACAAACCTTCTGTGTTTATCACAATACGTGCTCTCCTTCACATCCAGTCACATTAATTCTGGTCACCACAGTCCCTGCCAACAGGCACAGTCCCCAGATACTTACGTGCCTGCCATAGAGGAGGACCTGGTCAGGCAGTCCCACACAGGTGTATGCTCAAAGCTGGCACGTGTGCTCAAATCCAAATATTCTATTTCACCTGAGCAGAAGACAAATTTGGCAGAGAGACAAGCCAAGAGTCTCTATGAAGGCTTATAACCAAAACAGGAAAGGGAAGCGCTATTGAGAGCAGGAGGGCAGGAAGTAACATACAGCAGGGGCGGGGAAGGCACTTTAAAGAAGAAATGTATTATTTCTTATAGCTGCTTTGCTGAGCAAAAGTACAAACAATATAGATTAAGATTAGATGCGCCGTTGTTGCCTCATTGGAGGCATGGATATTAAAAACTTTTTGCGCATTTTCTCAAGGCACAGGTTCACTGTCCAAGAAAAAGCAAAAGCAAATAAAGCTCAGACCCAGAGGAAAAAAAATTGCTGTTATTCATTTATGGCACGGGCGTTTACACAGCGCAGAACCAAACCCAGGGGCCCTGGTGGCACCGCGGGCCCTGCACTGCCTGGCAGCCAGCCTGGCATCCTGCCGGGGTCCAGCTCCAGCCCAGAACTTTACCTGGCACAGCACAGTGCAAATTTTATCTCTTCACCTACTTAGATGCCTTTTGCACATCTGCCCAAGTTGACCTGGAGCAGAGGACAGTACAGATACCAGGTAACTTCCCAAAGCACCCAAAAAACTGCAGATCTTCTCAGCTCTTGAAGAACTGCTGGAAACACAGTCAGAAGCCATGGTTTTACCATGGAGGCACACAGACTTTCTCTGGGAGTCAGCATCAGAGGCCCTGAAGTCTCTGCTAATGAGAGCAAAACCTGCAGAGCCCTGAGGAGACCAGTCCTCAGGAGATCACACGACATCCTTTCTGTGCTTTCAGAGTGCAACATACATTTGTAAAACCTTAGATCCCTGTTTAATACAGTAAAAAGAGAGATGTGCAAGAAATAAGCTGAATTTGGCAAGGCACACCAGCTACACAAACCCTTCAGTGCAGTTTCTGCTGGGCAGCAAGGGCTGCAAACACTGCTCCACCTAAGCAGGTGAGCAGAGCTCTTTTCACCTTCACTGTTTTTCCTGTTACAAGAGATTACTTTCGTGGTCCAACTGAAAGACCTACAGAAACTACTGCTGAAATGGCACCTAGTGAAAACATGGGTGTCAAAATCTGGCTGCTCTCACAGCTGGTGGTACATCGCCTGCTCAGTTGCTGCTTCCAGTTCCTCTGCAGAAAATCTCTGTATGACTGAAGAGTTTCAGTTTTCTGATGGGGGGAGTTTAAAAGCCAACAAGAATTAAAGTTCTCATTGACATTTAAGCACAGCTTTTCTGTAGTGCTTTTGTTTTTCTCTCTGTTTATTTCTTTCGGTTTAATGAAGCATTTTATTATTGCTTGGGATTTCAATTTGGCTGCATTTTCCTGATACTACATCCTTCTGCTTTGAGATCTGTGTGGATGTTGGGCACTACCTTGTTTCATTCAAAAAATCCTGCTTTTCATGAGTTTAAAACTTTTCATGTGGCAATTCCTCTGTATAGCTCACACATTGCCTAGACAATAATTGTTATTATTGAGAGTTATTGTTATTTTTAAGAGTTAGTCAGTGCAAATAGTACTTTATTGCATGTATCAGAAAAGGACATAACCTGAAAAATGCATCTCCAAGTAAGTATGGACACAAATCACTAATGGCCCAGATCAGCCATGCTGGCTCCACTGTTCTAGGCAGAAGGATGCAGGAAGATGAACTTAGATGAACTTAGGAAGATGAAGATAAGCAAAGATCTGAGGAGCCTTTTTTTTCCTCCGATGTGTCTGAGAGAGATATGGTCACTGATCTGGGGGAAAGGAGACAGCACTTATGAGGTATAATAGTTTCCCTGTTAAACTAAGCAGATATTACCCTCCTTACACACAAATATCAGCTGCAATAATATCAGCTAAAAAACTCTGTTTTTAAAGATTTGGTTCTCCTGAACAAACACCTTTGAGCACACCTGGAAACTCCCAACCTCCCCTGTCCTGCTAGTACCGTGCATGCTGAAGGCACAGCAAAGAGCAGGTCACTACTGACACATCCAATGTCACCCTAGGAAATAGTGACAGTGAGTAGGACAAAGCCCAGAGCTGCCTTTCTATGCCCCTGTCATAAGCCAAATTAATTTCACTAAGCACCATACATTCCAGCAGAAGTGCCTCTAATCACCTCTTTGCATTGCTAAAATGCCTCCATGGCCCTGGATTTGAAAGGGAGCACTTAGAAGGACACAGCACTCTGTGACAAATGACACATAAGACCGAGTAGCTGACTTCTATCCAGTCCTCACAAAGAACCATATGCTGGATAAACAGATTATTTCAGTCATGTGTTGAGATCTGTGTGAGCAGATCAGGATTCCTAAACACAGAAGCGAGGCTTTATTGCAATTAAGTGAATATTCCCATAGGTTTGCAAGCAGCACGTCTGCTGGCCATGCACTTGGCTTTCATGTTCCAAACACTCCCAAATCTTGGATTTGCTTTCTTTTGGAGAGTTTCATTACCAGATGAATCGTGATTTGTATAAGACAAAAATGTTATGCATTTTCAAGCCTTAGAGCTATAGGCTGAGCTAGAAAGGTGAGTGCCTCAGCCTCAAAATGACTCATCTCCAAGCATAAAACCCAGGCTATTCTTAAGAATGAGGTGAAGCACTGTAGAATGTGTTGCTTATACTATTTAAAAAATAAGAATCAAAATCATAGTATGAAACTGTACCCACCTACGAGTTAATTGAAGGTAGACATGATTAAAATATTTTTTTCTTAATAAGCATGTTTCAGACCTTCCAAATAACTATTTATACTTATATATCTGCTGGGTTTAGTTCTGTGTTATCCTCAAAAGGCAACATGTATATTGCACAAAGTTCAAAATTTGCATATGGCAAGTCTTTCCTTTAACGATTTCATGATTAAGAAATCTGGAAGTTCCCACTGAAATGTTACACTCAAATTTCATAAACTACAAGACAGTTTCATGAATATATGCACAAATTATATGCAACAGCATAAAAAATCCATTTATATATTCAGATTTGTAAATCTAATTTCACAGCTGTTAATAGTCTTTGAATGTAAGACATTTCCTCATACAGTGAGATTTGCAACTGTTAAACATGCTGATGAGGCAAAAAAAAATCCTTGTCCTCAGAAAGTTTAACCCTGTATGTTAATATATGCTCTTGCTCTCTCAAATAACTTTTTTCCACGCTCCCCACTCATTTGAAAAGAGCAAGAGAGAAACCAGACTGGAGTGTAAAATATACTTATTTACTATTAGAAGAGTTAAAAAAGTGCAGTGAGGCGAGGTGCCAGGTGCCAATTCAACAGCAAAACAATTGATCCTGCACTGAGCATATTTTACAAATCAGTCTTTTTGGGGATATTAATTTAGGATGCAACTCCATCACTGCTGAGGTGCAACAAAGTCTTTCCACGGACTTAAGAGGGACCCTTTGTATAGCTCCATTCAAGTAGTGATAAATAAACATATGGCAGGAAAAAAAGTCTTGTGAAGGCCAGGTGCTCTGCAGGATTTGGGAAGCCCTATTTTTTCCTTCTGGGAAGCCCCTGGCTCTCAAGTCATGCAGTCCCTTTGCTAGGATGATTATATCTCACCCTCTCTCCACAGAGAGAACAGCCAGGACTCACCTGCTTCCAGGGGGATGTTTTGGCTGATGCAAACAGCTTAGGTATTGCCTGAAGGAAATAACTGTATTGCAAAGAATTAACTCCGTGGCTGCCTTCAATTTTCCTCTCTATAAACTGTGATGAGCAGTGGGCAGTGAGCCCAGACCCCACGGTAAGCAGCATGGAACAAGTTACAGACCATATGGAGAGAAATAAACTGCCACTTCATACACAGGGTATCTATACTGCTTTTGTGCTTGAGTCAGCTAATTGCACATCCGCAAATCAGCACATTTATAACAAATGGAGCATTATGATATCATGGGAAATCTATTTAACATGATCAAAGTCTGCCAGGAAAAGTTCCCCTGAAATTATGAAAGTACTTAAGAGTCCTGAGTGCCGGGGACATTTTACAGTCCTTATTAAACAAACATTTTCCCATTGTTTCATGGCAGCTGGTGGTACCAAGGGCTGCATCTTCCAAGGCTCCATGTCAGCAGTTTCACTGCAGCCACCAGCATGGGCATCTCCCTGCTGCAGGCAGGAGGCACCTCTGTACCTAGAGTTTGAACCAGCCCCACCACCCAGACCTGCTCCAGAGCACACAAAGAACAGCTGTCACAGACATATTTTATGAAAAATCCTTTCCTTAGGATTTTTCCTCCTGAGAAGCTCAGGAACAAAATGTAAACAATGGTTATCTGCTGCTGTGGAATGCAACAGGTGGATCTTTGATTGGCCCATGTTGGTTGTTTCTAATTAATGGCCAATCACAGTCAGCTGGCTCAGACTTTCTGTTCGAGACACAAGCCTTCGTTATCATTCTTTTTCTATTCTTAGCTAGCCTTCTGATGAAATCCTTTCTTCTATTCTCTTAGTATAGTTTTAATATAATATATATAATGAAATAATAAATCAAGCCTTCTGAAACATGGAGTCAGATCCTCGTCTCTTCCCTCATCCTCGGACCCCTGTGAACTCGGTCACAAACAGCTACTGTTCCCAGCAGTACCTCAGCTCATGCATACCATCTCCTTTGTTTTCCAGAAGATGAGATTTACAGTATTGCAAACCTCCTTCTGTACTGCAGATTTTAAGAGGTGTGCTTAGCTTTTACACATAACTTTTTTTAATGTTGAAGTTTAGCAATGCCCTTGATCTAAAGAGCCATTGCACATGGTCTGAGTGTAAATATAAACTTACTTGGGGTATCAGCTGAAAAACATTCTCATATTTATGTCCCAAGCATATGCTATCCCCCAACATTGCTCCACAGCTGATGTATTTTCACCTTCAGCTTGCATTTTTCCTTAAACTTTAGTAAACATGATGAGTGGTTTCAGCAGCTGTTGGCAGAGGTCCTTTCAACTGCCCACATTACTTTTTTGTAGCTCTTGATTTATGGGGTGGTCATGTAAATTTCTGGGGTTTGTCTGTGAAACAAGAAATACCAACTTCACAGTAGCCCCAAAGACCAGGAGCTTCTCACTCAAAACTAGCACTGCCTCAATTCTGGTACTTACCTTGGCTATTTAATGCTATCCACCACTAAGAAATGCAATTCAAGCATCATGTTTTGCTGAACAGATCAGATATTTGTATCATGGGACAGCCCTATCACATGTGGTTGGCACCATAAGCCTGTGGAAGGGTTTCTATCACAAACCTTTCAGAGGCACATGGGTGGGTGAGGCGCAGCCCAGCAGGTGTGAACGTAAGGAGAGGTTTTCTGATATAAGGGATGCTGGAGTAACGAAAAACCATATAAATACAGCTCAAGAGACAGGAGGGGAAGCAGCTGACCGAAAACCGATCAGTAATCACACATAACTGTATTTTTATCAGTTCTCTAAGGGTACATGCCTGTCTGATGTTCAGGTCATATAATGTGATATTCATTGGGAAAGCACTTTTCAAGACAGCAACCCCATCCCTAAAAAGTGATGGCTCAAGGTGAAGCTTGTGCAGGCTCTAGAAGGCTGGGTTCACACCAAGATGAAGAATGCTTGCTCTTGTTTCTAGCCTTGTTTCTGATATTTATGTTTCTTAAAAAGGACAGGTTGGAAATAATTGCTGACTTATAGGCACAGGGAAACTTCAACTTGCAGAGGGATCCCTGAAGGTGGCATGAGTACAGTCAGCAGTTTTTCATGTCAACTTTCACTGCCATGGAACACAACGAGGTGCACACATGCAGGGAAACTCTCTCCTTTAAAAGCATCCATACTCCTTCCACATTTTTTCATGTCTTAGAATAATCCCTTGTAGCATTTAACAGGATACTGAGGTAGTTTTGCATGAATCAATACTTGCTTTATCCTTGAGGAAGTTGGTGGCAAAATTCCTATTAGCAATTAGCCATTCCAGCTGCAGCAGCAATTTATCTTTTATATCATCTGTGCCATCAGTTAGGCAGTAGAACAAGGTAAATTATACTGGTCTGTTGAAGCCCAATCTTAAATCCACTGTTTGCAGTGATGGACAATGAATGTGGCCTTGATATTTGCAGATATACTTTGGCTGGGAAAAATAACAAATCATTGTTGGGCCCAAACAAGCTGCACAATTGAGTCCCAGAGTCGATTTAGATTAAGTATCTTTAGTCTGTTAAAAAGTGGACATTGCAGATCTGACTGTTTGTAGTGTTCCATCAGGGAAAAGGTGACACTCTCTTCAAGGTGGGCATAAAACAGCACCAAATGTCAATAAACTCTACTCAAAAATCCATATTAATTGTGGCAATCAGGAAGGTGGGAGGATGTCTCCTAAATTTCACAAGAAAAATGATTTTTAGATTATTTTAGTAAAAATAAACACAAGGACAGCTAGCAAATAGAGATGTGTAGTATGCAAATCCTTCATCCAAAACTACTGATGATACTTATTAAAACAAAAATTATCCTGACAACCCCTTCTTTTCCCCCTTTCCCTCCTTCGATTATTTATTGGCAAAGATTTTTCCCATTGCCTGGCAGATAAAAAGATTTTCTGAGTGCCAAAACTGAAACAGGATCCCTGAGCACATTTGTGCACCAGACTTGTTTGTGCATGATGTTTGTCAAATAATAGCAGAAGTATTCTTGCTTTACCATAATTTTTATCCTTTTTGTCCTAGCAACCTTCCCCCCTTATCTTGTCCAAAATTATTTTCTTGACTGTGTTATGTCTTCTGTGACTTTCCCATCACCATGCAGGGACACCACAAAGCGCCATTTCTCAGGAGTTGGGCATTTACTAAACAGGTACAAGTTGGCAGTGAATTGCTGCTCAACCTGACTGTGTCCTGCCTTCACCTCACACAGGACACCAGACTGAATCCCTCTCCTCTCCAGCCACTTGGTGAGAGTCAGAAACCAGTGACTTTCACTCCTCTGTCAAATTAGGGTGACACTTCTGAATCTGCTGCTCAGCTGCTGGGAAGGTGATGGAGAGAAGGAAAAGGATGGGCAGATGTCAGGATCTCTAGCTTACCAGAGTGACCCCAAGAAAAGTTTGAAAGTCTCTTTTCCCAGCCCGGCACTTGAAGAAGGAGTCAGGGCTCTTCATTTCTCGGTCTCAAGGTTGTTTATTGTATCTAATCTATAAAAAGTGTTCTCCTGCCCTGCTGAGGTCTGTCCAGCAGGACCGTTCCAGGCACTCTGCCTGTCCCCGGGGAGGTGTTAGGTCTTTATACCGAAAACTACGTGTACAATGTTTACAGTTACTTTCCAATACCGATCACCTGTGTTAGACAGTGAGCTTCTCTCTAAACCAATCTGTAAGTGCCAACATCACAGCAGAAGATGGAGGCCAAGAAGAAGGAGAAAGGCTGGACACGCCCAGATCCCTCCATCTTGCCTCCTGAACCCCCATTCTAGAAACCCCAAAATCTATTTTTTCACCCTGTGGTAACTTCACTATCATTCTACTTAAACTGTTGTGGCTTGCTGATCTTCATATAAGGTTGGTAACTTGCTCCAAGGGTCATAATCAAAACCACAGGTGTTTTGGGCTTCGTGCCAGGGCTTCTGAGCCCCTTGGCAGGGGTGTTTGCCATCCTGGACAGCCAGAGGGATGCTCTGGGTTCCCACAGGCAGAGAGCTAAAGCAACTGCTTAAAGCTTATTTTCTCAGAAGAGCAAACCAAAGACAGGTTGGTAGGTCTCCAAAAGACAGGTAAGGAAGGTCTCCCAAAGAATTGCTGCTCACCTCCACTGGTACCCTCACCAGTTTGTCCATCTGATGACCACCAAACCCTCCACAATGGCATGCACAGTTCCTTGCAAAATCAGCATCAGAATTAGAGACTTTTCCCAAAAGAACAACTTTCTAGACGCCTGGCATTGTTTTCGCTGTCTAAAACATGTAGGGGTTTTGTCAGCATTTCAGACTTGTCAAAAATTAACCCTTCCATCCAAAGCTTAACATAAAAGTTTAGCCTTCGAGCCATTACACAGAGTGGGAGTACTCAACAGCCTCTGTCTGTGTCAAGACGTGCTTTTCATAACAATACCCTGGGTTTATTATAACAGGACTGAAATCTTTCACTGTCCTTTTGCATTACTGATACAATGTTTTGGGGAAAAAATTAAAAAGAGAAATTAAAATCACTCACAAGTCAACAAATTTACAGAAAGGTCAGGTAAGAGAAAGGATGCAGAGAATGGGGAAAGTTTCAGTAGTAACTCAGCTCCATGCTCCTTCTAATGCCTTTATGAACCTCCTACAGCTCCACCATCTCCCAAGATCACAAATTCAGGACTGAGGTAAGGTCAAGCAGGATTTCTAGGGAGCAAGATAACAGCTGCAGTGCATCTTCCATTGGGCCAGTGTTAAGGCAGCCCAGCCTCAACAGTAATGCTAACAACCACAGCCAAGTGGGATCAAAAGGCACATTCAAGTGCATCAGCCATTATTTCTCAGCCCCAACAAGATTATGGAAAGCAGCATTCAAAGCCACATTATGATCAAATTTTTAATTTAAAAAAACCCAAAACAACACAAGAGTTTTGAAAGGTTGAATAAATTGCCATAGCCTTGGAAGTCTTGCCCTACATCACACCCTGGTTTCTCTGTAGGCCCCAAAGGGCTCATCAAAATCAAGAGCAATACAGAACCCTTCAGTCAAGTCACAGCAAGATCTCTCACAGTGAACTTTATAACTGGTGTGTTATCAGCTCAGCAATGTTACAGTGTTATTTGGTCTGCTGAAACCAACTCCCCAAAGTGCAAATAGAATAGAAACCAGGCAAAGCCCTCAATTGTCTCTTGGGCTGCACACTCAGTTTAGGCAGCTGCAGCTTAGTGGATAAAGCACTGACCTCCAAGAGCCCCAGTCAAATCCAGCTCACACTCCCATGAAGAGCACTGGAACTGGGTTAGGGAGCACAAGCTTCAAAGAACCATTTTCCTTACAACTGACTGCATTTTTTGCCATGAACCTTCTTCAATATTTCTGCTTTTGTTGCCCATCTCTTTCTGCTTAGGCTAAGTGGCTTCTAATACCAAGACCAGGGTCTTTATTCACTTGATAATACAACCACAGCTGGAAAGCAGACCATGGATTTGGGGAACACTCCCCTGAAAGACATGATAAGGGAAAACAGGACTTCCCTCCCTGCCTCACTCTGATGGTATGGTGGCCTACAGGGAATGGTTACCAGCTCCCAGTTTGGTGTTATGTAGCTAGTGGACTCTTTATCTTTTGCCTGGTTTTGCATCCCTTCCCCTATCTCTTCTGGATAGAGTTGTTTTGCTCTTCAGTATTCATGCTACCTGCCCCAGAATAAGAGAAAAGGGAAAATGGAATAAAGCAAGAGCTATGAATTGGTGTGCCAGCACAGCCAGATACCTCGTTCTTCTTGGTTTTTCACTTCCACTGACACCTAGAGTTCGGTTCACACCATTTAAAAATGAGAATAAGAATAAAACATGCTGATAAAGAAGTTTTCTATATTTTGCTTTCTATTCAGGCTGTCTTGATCTGTGCCATGCCTGAGGCACTGTGCACACTGTTGCCATGCTCAATGCCCAGCTCTGCTTTTGGAGTCTCAAGGCACCGCAGTTTTTAACAGAACCCCTTCAGAAAACAGGCAGAATACTCCTCACTCAGCAGCATGCATGTCCACACTCACCAAACTGGCTCTGGGACCCAACACTCCCTGCTACATCAGTAGCACACTTGCTTTGTTGGCTGCTGCTGGGTCATCTAAATAGCCTCTGGATGAGCACAAGGTTCAGAAAAGATAGGGGCTTGTTGCAAATTCCATTTTACTGGTGTATTTCATTCTATTCGATTCGCACCCATTCAAGACAGTTTTGGGGGATTAGTCTTTTCAAACTCAGCATCATCACCAGGTGATCTCAGTCAGATGCCAAAAAGGAAACTCATGCTTTAAATGTGAGGGGAGGCAGACCATGGTTTTATCACAAGCAATTCATAGTGGCCTCTTGATTTAGCTGGTTGCATAAATCTACAAAGGAGAATGGAGTGTGATGCAGACCCTTGGAGGGCTCTTGGGAGCCTCTTCTGCTGGAATGGAAACTTTCTGGAACCAGAGGATGAGGGCAGAGTCCCTCTGTACAGCCATGACACCAAAGAGCAGGAAGCAGAGGGCTGGCTGAATGACTGGAGACAGGGCTGATTCTGGAATGAATGAGAAGGGGTTTGTAGACTTAGATTAGATTTTCCTTCACCTTTTCATCTGTACATTTTATAAACACTTGCAATTCTCTCATCCACTTCAGCTGTTACAAATAAGTACCTTCACTTACATTTTGACATAACCCAGCTTGAGACAAGGCCAGTTTCCAGGTGCCACACTGATATTACAGTGCTCCTCAAGCTAAATTACATCTCTGTTTATAACTGTGAAGCTTTAATGAGCACCCAGCTCATTATAATAAAGCATAACACAGCGTGCAATGAAGTGTGCCTTCAGAGACACGGTGTGGAGCTGTGTGAGAGCCAGCACTGCAGGGTGAGGACAGAGAGAGGAATGCTTCCTGCTGAGCAGGGCTACCACCAAATACCAGGGCACAGCCAGTGTGGCTAGCAGGGCATCTTCAGTGTGAAACCTGTGGAGATTCAGGTTTCCAAAACAGCAGAGCTCCCCAGCTCATTCCTAAAGCTGCTGGCCAACTTTGTAGCCATCTGTGACCCTCTCTGTGCCTCCTCTGTTCAGAGGAACAGGGAGCATCAATTTGACCAAGAGTCAGGATAGCCCTCAAGAAATACTTGTACTGAGTCAATAGGAGCCAAACTAGTATGCAAACTAAGAAACTTATATTTATGTATGATCTCCATATTAAACTTGTTTTATACACACACAACAGTCAAAATTATTTCATGCTTTTCATCTGCAAAGTTATGGTGCACATATAAGGACATTCTTATTCTGGAGAAGAAAAGAGGAATTAGTATTCTTTAGTCTTTCAGTTCATATTCAACATGAAGTGGAAAAATGAATTGAAAGTCATTAATTCATAGGTCTGCGATGCAGTAATGAAAACAAATTAAACCCAAGTCTGTTATTTCAGTTTCATTTGGTTTTTAGCAATAAGACTGGGATTTCTAAAAAAATGTTAGGTAACACTCTAAAATCCAACAGAGACTTGGCACCTGGTATCTTGTATCTGAGCTTCATTATAGGAACAGTGTTTATATTGGATGTGTGTTGGATGGTTTAATTCCAGCCTACTGAAGAGCAGCCTCCAGGTCATAGATCTGCTGCAGCTAATTTGGCAGAAGCAGCACTGTCTCTTCAGAGAAGGGCAACATAAATCTGCAAACACAGCTTCTGACTGGGGTAATGAACAGCTTTAATTTTCTGCAGAATGACAGTCACTGAGCAAATGTAAGAAACCCAAACCAAACAAACAACAACAACAACAAAAAAACCAACCCAAAGAGCCATGGTAGTAAAGATCCTCCAACACAAAATCTCCAGAGCTTCAACTCCCCTGAGATGTCAGTGCTGTGCTGGGGCACAGCAGAAAGAGAGAAGAGATTTTTTTCTCTGCAACACTGCAAGCACTTTCAGCCATTTCAGGTTTCCACCTACCACCTAAATGTGATGAACCTTCCCATCTCTAGTTGAAAGCATGTTTCAGCACCTTGCAGGGGTGTTCAGGAGGTGGTTTCCTTTCCCAGATAACCCTGGGAGAGGCAAAGCATTTGAGCAGTGCTTTTGGCAGGCAGCAGTGGGAAGGCAGCAGGCAGAGCCCCCCACACCATTCTCTTGTGGAGGAAGCAGAGTACCTCAGCCCATACCCCAGGGACCAATTACAGGCAATTCCTTGGACAAGGCAGCCCCAGACACACAAGAGATGCCCACCAGTGCCCACCAGTGCCACAAGGCTTTGGGCATGCTGTGTGCTCAGGGTGGGTTCAAGGAGGGAGGATGGAACACTGTCCTTTGTGCTCTCCATGTGCTTCAGGTTTGCCAGAGGGCAGAGGCAAATGAATATTTCATCTGTAAAGAGTCACTTGCACCACCCTGGTCTGTGTGGTGGCACATGGCATTGTAGGGAAATGGGCAGGAGAAAGGGAGCACAAGTGGCTATGCCAAATGGTAATGAGAACAAAAGACAGAGAAACAATGCCCAAAGCATTCCTGTCCATCTTTGCTTGGCACTGTTCTTCAACACGCCTGTCTCTGAGGAGGAAAGATTGCTGTGATCTCCTCTCTACTGCTGGCACTCTCCTTCCAGAGAAACAACTAGCTGAACTAAAGCATATACAGCAGCTCATGCCAGTGTTAGCTTATTTGACTATTAATTACTCTAAGGAAAAATCCTGCTGTTCTAAAATCTGAGAATTTCCACTGGAGACTCACCAACTACTTATCCACTAAAACCCAAGATCGGAGAGACAAAAAAATGTTATATAACAAATCAATTTATTAAAAGTACATTTAAATAAAATTTAAAATATTTTTTAAAAAATTAAAATAAAAATTTTAAGCCCATAGTCTATTTAAAAATATTTTTCTATGTATTTCCATAAGGCAATTTCAGTTTTGTGAGATGCATATTGCATTGGAAGAGACGCAATCAAAGACATCAGAAAAACAAATGGGATGATCTGTAAATACCAATCACGTTTTTTGGATAGTCAAGACAGACAACAGTGTTTTCTTGATCTAAAATGGAAGATTTATCATTATGCTAAAATTATGCTAAATCCTAATTAAAAACGAATCAGAAAAGGCAAAACCGAAGTGGTGCCTCCAGCAGAGAACCCTAACAAGGACGATGGCAATTTTTCTTTGCATCAGTTTTAAAGGATAACACTGTATTTCTCTACTTTTATAACCCTCTACAACTTACAGTACTATTATGATTTAAACTCCCTGGAAGCCTACACTTCTTGTGTTTGAATAAAACTAAAGCAATGCACTCTGTCACACAGGCCAGAGCTGCAGCCAGCTGGGATTGCTGGGGCAGGCTTGCTTTGCAGCTCAGGCAGAGGCTCAATCAGTGGAGGGACAATCCCTTCTGTGTATTTCCCTTTCTGCAGTCAGCAAAAATGCCCCACTCTGAAAACAGCATTTGTAGGTTGCCACAGGATAAAACAAACCTCAGGAACATAAATCAAGCTTAACAAAGGAACTTCTTCTTAACATGGCTAATGGCTCGGGTTCCTCCACAGACAAAGACACTGTTTGACCTACTGCTCTAATTAGAGGAGTAGTGATGTTGACATTTGTGTTGTGTAAAGCAGACATGTTAACAGCCAGAGGGAAAGCTGTCAGTGCCTCTAAAGATCACAGCATTCATGGCAATGCACGATTCAGCCTTTAAATATTCAAATAATCAATTCAATGCTTAAGTTCTTTTACTGACAGTAAGAAACAACTCCCAAATTAGAAAAAAATAAACCAAACCAAAACCCACCAAAAACCAACCCCAACTTCAATCAGTGTTAATCGTGAAAGATTAACAGGCAATACATGAATAAGTTTTATTCTGCCGAGTATAGTGTTTCCTTTCAGGTTTATATAATCCAGTTTTGTCATAAAGAAACACAAGCAATTTATACTCTCTGGGCTTTTCACTTACTATTAAAATAATACCAACCATCAGAGACTGAGGTTTGTACATTCATATGTGTCAAGTTCACCAAAGCAGAAAAACAGATACCACTGCTCATTTATAAATACATGAAATGTGTTTTAATTTAACTCTGATCTATTGCATCCCATTCCCTTGACATGAGATGTACCATTGCAACAGACAGGCAGTTCATGTCTTACAGATCAGAATCCCTGCAGTAAATCTCTCTGTGAGCACCCAAACACCCCAGAATGACAGAGTGCTGCAGCTCAATTAGCTCCAAACCCCTCCCAGATTTGTTTCCCCAAGGTGTTGTTGATGTTCCCAAGCCCACTTTTACTCAAGGTGAAGCTGAACACAAAGTATGACAGACTGACAGATGGTTGTGTACTGCAGCCCAAGACCAAAGGTGTCCACTCTCACCACCTCTCTCCCAGGGAAAGGAGTCTGCAGGCACAGAGATGGAGAGAGGCTCAGCATCATTCACCACATCCCACAACATGACACTGGCTTGACAGAACCCATCCTGGACACTTTTACAGCCTGTTTTGTAATTAATTTCTCTAAGTGGATAATTGACTCATTAAGCTGAATTAGAGCAATATGATAATGCACAAACCAAAAATGCAACTATTATTTATCTTGCTGTTCAGTCCAGCCTTCAAAGGCACTTCAATACAATTGCTACTGCCAATGGCTTCTGAAGGAAACAATTTAACATGGCAGGGGCATCATGCTGTCCAAGCTTTAAAAAAAATAAGAAAAAAGACATTTACAATGGTATACATTTTGTTTATATATAGACTGCACAAAATGCTTCCCATTCCTTTCTTAGTGCTTTTTAATTTTTTTCCCAGCTTTTTAAGACTGTTCCACTTTCCTTTGCATGAGATCTCAAGTGTCCAGTATTGCTCTAAGGGAAGGCACATGTGATCATCCCTCTTCCTCATACAGCTCCAAACACAAGGACATTTATATATCTCTGTGTGTGTGAAAGGTAACAAGACGAACTTAAAATGCATTATGGTGAAGGGATCTGTGAGCCTCCAAATGGGCTTGGAGGGTAAATTATGAGGAGACACACCTCTGAACAGCAGCAGTGTTTTGGGTTGCTGCAGTACATTAAAATCTGTAACTTCTCTTTTGATAATCAAGAAAATCTAGCTTGAAATGACTCTTGTATAAAGAAGATAGGAAACAAGGCCACAGTACACTATCCATCCCAGCAGGGGAGGGAAAGTTAACTTCATGTCATTCACTCTTCACTGCACAACTGCTGCTGCTCCCCATCGATCTCCACAGTAATTGTAAGTAGCCACAGAAAGCCATTTCCAGTGCCAGGACAGTGCTTACCAGAAGCAATTATTCTTTTTACAACACTTTAGGGAAAAAGATGAAGGCATGAAGAGGAAGGAAGGAGATTCTTCCCCCTCAAGTTTATGTTATACTGACAGAAATCCATTGATTTTGTAGGAGGTTTTTCCCTTATTTGCAAGGACAAATTTCACTCCATTACATGAAATTCCCTGCTTCAAAAATCAGACTACTTAAGTATAATTTTGGGGCTCTAGAGGGAGATTCAACAAACACCAGGGCATAGGATAAACATCAACATGACAGCAACAGGACATGAGGCCACAACAGAGGGTTTGCACCTGGCTGGGTGAGCAAACAGAGCCAGGGTGGGTGACACAGCAGGTACATCAGCACTAAAGTGACCCAAATGGGTGAGGTCAGAAATGCAAAACTCCGGCTGTTGATGGAGTGACTCCTCTGCTCTCAGAGGAAGGTGTCCTAAAAAGCAGAGATGAGACCATATCTTTGGAGAAGGAGACAAAAGTAACAATCACTTTGCAGCCAACAGAGAGAACATTCGAGTTGAAAGCTGTAGACGAATACTGCAGTAGAGAATTTAAGTACGATGTTAACACCTGCCCTGAACATTTTCAGGAATGAGCCTGTGAAAGGACAGAATGAGCCCATGTAATGCTCCCATGCACAGCTCACTCAGGACATTTAAACAACATTATGGTGGTGTCTGAGACCCACCTGGCACATGCCACCAGTCAGATCTCTTATAACCACAGCAGGCTCAGCACCAGCAAAGAAAGAAACAAGCCATAGTTATCCTGGAACATTTGCAGCTCCTGATGGATCTAGAACACGCTATGGTGAAAGGAAATAAACACTACTCCAGCACTGCAGTTAGCACTTGCACAACCAAGTGTTTAGTTACAACACGTGATGTGATAGTGCTCTACACATCCCTGAAGGGACAAACCACCACCTGGAAGAATATAGGGAGGAACCAGCCCCCTTTTCAATAGCAGCTCCAACAGAATGACACCTTAGTGACAAAGCTTTGGGGATTCATTGAACAAATCTGTACTCTCTGCTGTTTATCTGCTCACCATGTGACTGGCACACAATTTCCAGGCATTACTACAAAGCAATTCATTTCTCTAGACAATGGGAGGGAGCAGTAGGTTTCTCCAGAGCCAATACTGCTCCTGCTTTTAGGCTTGGCTAAATGCAGCCATGCAGACTGTGGCAGCTGGCAGTCTCAGCCAGAAACCCTGCTGTGAATTACTGCTAGCAAACACATTTGGGTTTATTAAGCCTTTCTTCCTCCTCCAAGTGTTACAGTCATGGTTCTTGAGTAATCACAGGCATTGTTTAGAAGCATCTGGGGAATGAGTATTTGAAAAGCCCTTGCAAGGTTCAGCTCAGAGCTGTTCAGCTTAGGGATCCACCAGAGATGTACCTGCAGCCTGTGGGGTCTGAAGCTTCAGGAGGGATCAGCCTCAACTCCATGGTCCCCAGCTGCTTCCTCCAGGGTGTCCCCTTTCCCTGTCAGGATCCACACCCATCCTCTCTACCCCAGCAAAGGTCTTCCCTGACAGAAATGGATGTTCAAATTCAGATTGAAGTGCAGCAGCTCCTGCTGTGTGTGCTTGCAGACCAGCTCAGCTATGAAATGGAGACCCCAAGCCTGCAGCCAAGTGGGAAGGGGGTGGGGGAATTCACAGGAAAAATCATAAGGGAGAAGGAGGGACCAGTGCTGCTGGATGGGGTGCAGGATAACAGCAACATGGCTGTGAGCCTACTGCCCTGCAAATGGATCTGTTTCTCCTATTGTCCTGAAATTCCAAGCATTGTTCAGGTGTTTAATTAAGGTTTGAAGCTTTCTCTTTTTTTCCCCAAAACCAGTGTTGAACAACAATGCTTCTGATTAGCCAGCAAAGAAATGACTGTGCTATTGGATTGAAAGCCATAATGCATCTGTAAAGGCTCAAAAGGTACCAATCTGATGTAGTAAAGGAAAATATGCAATTTCAGGCTCTATATATTATAGAGCCAAAGCAAATTACCTGCTGCTGCTGTCTTTTTATAGCATTGATGTTAGGGGTGGAGTAATGGTTGCCAAAAGAAAACCTACTTAGCCTTGGGAATCAACTGATGCTCCTAAAGCCAGGAATCATGTTGTTGATGCTCACAGAAAATGGAAATCGATGACTGTAATCTCCATGAGGAGCATGGTGGCTGCTCTAAGGCACCCCTGCTCCCCACCCCATGTGGCATGGCCATCAATCTGATGTGTGTTGTTAGCAATGCAAGGTTGCAGACCATTGCTGGAAATGGAAATAAAAAGTCCACAATGAGCCATTGCAGAGGGAATCAGAGAGAGGATGGCAATTTTTGTCAGTTGACTGGATGAAGATATGACCCTTGAGCAGCTCTGAAGGTAACACCTGGGTATGAGAGGGACACAAGGACATTTCTGTTCCTACAGCTACATGGTGTGGTTGTCTCTGTGCGGCCACAGCCCCAGTGCAGCTGCTCTCACAATTGCTCAGTGAAGGGGGAAGAGCCATGGTGGAGATGTCCTTTGGAGCCATGGTGGAGATGTCCTTTAGAGCCATGGTGGAGATGTCCTTTGGAGCCATGGTGGAGATGTCCTTTAGAGCCATGGTGGAGATGTCCTTTAGAGCCATGGTGGAGATGACCTTTAGTGTGGCACCAAACGTATACTTCAAAGCGCTGCATTTCCACCCAAACCCAGCTCAGCTGACTGCAGGATGGGCTCTGTGAGAGGCTGACACTCTGAGGGGGTGGCTGGGGCTGGCAGGGGGTGCTCTGTGCCCTGCCCAGCTGCAGAGCACCCGAGCACACCCACGTGCCCCACGGTCAGCACTGCATCAGGGCTGCCTCCATTCCCTGACTTTCTGGAAAAGACAGAATCAGGCCAGCTAACTTTTCTCCATGTGCTGTATTTGCTGCCAGCAGATTTTCTAGCATGTGCACAGGCACAGCAGCAGCCAGATTTTGCTCATCCCCCCTTACCCCTACATTTCCGTGGATAAATAACATAGCATACATCAAGATAAATTTATCTTGGGTGTAACCCCTGGAATGTCACTGTAGTAAAAACAGAATTATGTGGGCCATAGAACAGATGAATCCATGTCACTAGAGAAAATAATTTCTGATGCATTTTTCTCATAATTAATAGCCACTAACTTTTTCAGTAGGAAGAAGTGTTGAGAAGATTTTGCTAAATGCAAGCTTTAGAGAAAATAGCACATTGATTTTAGAGAATAATTTTCAAATGCTTGTAATGATATGATGTTCTTCTGATACGTAGTTCACAAAACAACCCCAGGCCAGAGTAGGTGGAGCCTAACATATTGATTTCATTGAAGCAGACAGAGTATGCATCCCTTTGAAAGCTGGCCTTACCCTTTCACTTTTTTCACTCAGTAGCAGAATGGCATAACAGGAAAGAATTTCTAAAAATATCCACTGTGGCTGATTCCAGCTGAAAATATGTTCTGAAACAGCTCAGATGACATAGAGAGTGATAGAAACACTCAGAAGCCCCCAATAAGACACACAGTTAGGTTGTGTTCTTTCACGTCGGTGTTGGTAGACACTGCTGCAGTGTTAATCCTTATCACAAAAGGATGGTTTGTCTCTCCCCCCAAGCCTAGCAGCAGTGGCACATTCTGCTTTCAACAAATGGTCCTGAAAGGCTGCTTTGCTCTTAAAAAAGAATATGAAATGACTGGAGAAGACCAAATCAGCTTATCCTGAGCACCGTTTTGTAGTGAAAATTTGCTCTCCAATTGCATTGGGATGCTGTGGTTGAACCTTTCCAGTGCACACAGTGGTCCCACTGCCAGGGCTGACTGATCTTGCTTTCCATGTCCAGAGCCAGGTACAGCATCAAACCCAATGCATTATTCAGCTGCCAGATCTCACTGCAGATCTGGCAGCTTGCTAAGGCACAAAGGTTATTCAGCACACATTATTGCCTAGGGATCATTTGCCTATTCATAGCATGTCATTTACATTTCCCGGAGTTTTTTAGCAAGGCTGTTCTGTGGATAGTAGACATTATAATAAAACATCAAATACATATAAAAAACTCATCAGCTCTTGTTTTATTTTTGCAGATTGGAGGGTACATTTCAGGACATCATGAAGCAGATGTGTAATTTTTTATCTTTTTTAGTGGTTTCAATCAAAGAGTGAGTGGCCATTCTTTAAATCTAATGGCAAACTCTATCCAGCAACAAAGACATCCCTCCTGCATCAGAGGCACTTCTGAGGATATTGCAAGATATCCCCATCTATGCCTTTTTATACCCAGCTCTTCCCCTCAGAGATCCTTTTGCCCATCTCATACATTCATTTTGCATCCACCTCACATATCCACACCAAGTTCAGTGTCTGAACTTGCATCTCAATCACTCTGCAGTCAATAGAAAGGCTCTCTCCCTCTCCCAAACTAAGGCTGATTGATATTTTCATCAAGCTAAATTTGTTTAAGTGGAAATTTTAGATATAAAGCCACAAATAAGAAGTCCAGAAAGAAAATCACAGCAGTATAGCATCATGGTGAGGTCTGCAGACTAGCCCTGAAGTGCAAAACCTGTTGTACAGGTCGTGAGTCCTTTTTACAAAGTAGATAGTAAAGAGTTTGCACAATCCTACAAAAAACCCAGTTCCTCCTGTGAAATCTTAAGTTTTTTAATGTATGCTAATGTGTGGACTCCTCTGCCTCTGTGTATGAGTTTATTGCTGCCTCCAATGCCACCAGAGCATCCCATGTCTCCAATGGAGCAGGACAAACAACTTTTCAAGGTGTGAAACCTGTCCAAGTGCCTAATGGCCTTCTGGAATTTTTCCTTTGGAGCCAGCTAGAGTGAAAAACCACTTCTGCCACGTGCAGCCTCCGTTTTTCAGTTTTGTTGAAATTAATCTGGGACCAGCCCACAGCACTCCAATAGATATTTCCAGAAACAGGGAAGGGAACAGAGAAGAGAATCCTTCCCCCTCTCCTGAATGCAGGACCATCCAGCAAACAGGACTCCTCACTGTTGACATCTCTCAGGGACCAGTTTGGAAATGTTTCCAATTATTTGCCTCTTGGCTGATGTGCCACAGCTCTTTGCTTGGGAAGAGCAGGTAAAGAAGCATGTGGTTTGTGGCAGTTCTTGGCACGGTGGTTTTACTGAGGGTTGTTTTGGTTTTTTGTTTTGTTTTGTTTTAATGAGACTCTTCTGCCTTGCTGTCAGCTCTGAAGGAAATCTTCCTGCACCAAAAGCCTAAATTTTCCATTGCACAAAGACATGAGACTACACCACCCAAGCCTAAATGCCATGTGTGGTTATTTCCAGCTGGTGATGCTGGGAAATTCACCCAAAGTCACTGCAGGGGTGAGTGGTGAAGCCAGAGTCAGACAGGAGCTGCAGACCAGATCACAGCACAGCTGTAACCCTCCCCTGCTCACCCTCTGCAGTCAAACCACTACACCTGTGTCTCAGCCCAAGCCCTAGACAGCTACACACGGCAGAAGGAGAAGAGAGAAATACAAGTTCTAACAGGTGACAACTACAACGTCTGAACTTTTACTGTCTGCATGCTGTAATTCCTAACAAGGCTCCTCCATAAAAAGAAAAGCCCTTTTAATGATTATGAGGATTAAACCCCAGTGAAACCTGACAAAGAAAAGCTTATTCAGAAACTCTGATTTACTTCTGGGGGATTAATGACACTTGAAAGCAGAACAAACCATCACACCACAATAAACTAGCATAAAGAGAAATCAGCACATCATGGTGATTTATTTCTCTGTACAGAAAACAGAAAAATTGAACTATTACAGATGAATCAAATGAAAACCATCATTTCTGGCTGTAAAAAACCTTTTATTTCAAATTAATGTAGCAACTAAGCATTGCATTCAAATTTGGGATACTTTAAAACCTTTCTAATAAAAGCAAAGGCCAGTTTCACAGGGGGACTGCAGAGTGTGATTTCACAACCACTGTGGAAGCTGCCTTGGGTCTGTGCTGCTTGGCTCTGTCCTGGCCAGCTCTCTCCTGTGGAAGTGAGAAAGTCATGCAGAGGTGCAGTGAGCTGGAGTGCTGCAGCCTGGGGTTCCACCTCCCTGCCCACTGCCCAGGCTCCTTCCCACCTTTATTTTCAAGTGGGCCCACAAGTTCTTGCAAAAGCAGTAAGTATTAATTATGGTGCAAATCAGTAAAATTAATTAAAACAGGGTGTCCTGCACTATTGCCGTTTTGGTTCCCATTTGTGCTTTTAGGTTGTTTTCCCAAAGGAAACTCTTAATGGTTGGAAGAAACTTGGTGCATCCTTAGGTGATCAGCAGAATACATGATTCAGTATTAAAACTCAATAAGCAATCACACAGGTTAACTATACTTGCATTCAGAATTTTTAATTTTTACATTAACTAAGGCAAAGAATGAATGACGCATGTTTTGCATTTCATAGGGGTTTTTTTCTGGTTTTGATTTGTCACACTGTGTAGCAATGGAAATTTGAATTTTAATTCATAGCACACAGGAATAAGTTACATAACTACCTGAGTTCCATCTAAAAATTAACTTTAAAATATTTCAAAATAAATAAAAATATCATCTGCCATAACACTGAGCTGACAGACTTTAAGCTTGGTCTCCTCCACAGCTTTAATGCTACCAGGTTGATTTTTTTATTCATAATTAGAACATGGAGGGGGAGAGAAAACAAACCCCAAAACTTTATGTTCATTCTATTCAGTCTGCAAATTTTGAATTCATATTATTCAGCCAATGGAGGAGAACGAGCAGGAGTCAATGCAGTCCTCTCAATACTTCTGCAGGAAGAGGCTTTGCTGGTTCAACACAAACACAAACTACTTTCTAATTTCCACCTCTTCTGTAAGTAGACATTCTTTTTAACTTCAAGAGCCAGCATGGAGAACTTACTACAATAATCTTAATTGAAGGCAGATTTTAACAATTCTTTTTTAAAGATATAAAACCAGCAGAGAAAAACCTTGATCCATAATTCACAATTAATGAAGATACTGATTTCTGATTTCATCCACGATTTTCCACCTGATGCTGCTTCTAATCAAGTAGAACTTTCTCCCAGTCTCTGAAGGCTGCTCAGCCATACATTAACATGTAGCTACAGAAGTATCTCAACATCTGTAGCAAGACTTCAAATCTCTCTCACATCTCCTACCTTTTCCAAGCAGTGCTCAGAATAATGATCAGGTATTCAGAGCCATTGAAGGCAAAAAATAGTCTATTAATGACTTTCTTGGTCTCCAATTTTTCCAACATCTGTTTTTCCTGCTGTGTTTCATAATTCAAACCCCTTTTTAAAAAAAAAAGTCCTCATTTTAACCACACCTTCTAAACACGTCATTAATAATGTCCCACTAACAAAGACACCAGGATAAATACAAATCATTAAATACACACTATTCAAGATCAGTTTTTAGTCTCGTTAACTCCATTACCTTTTCTGTTTCCCATTTGTCTTCTTTAACTGTCTGCTCTTTTTTTTTTTATCCAATCATAATAAACCCTGAAAATAAAGATTTTTCTTTTTATTTATTAACACAGTCAATGCTAGATAGGTGATACCCTCCCATGTAAGCAGACTCAAATACTCTTGCTGGACATGCAAGATTGTTCTGTCCCCTCTAGTAATAACCACCTGGAATAACTCTAAGGGGTCCTTCAGTAGGACTTGAAGATGGAGTTTCACCACCAAAAGGCAATGCCCAGCCAGCACATGCAGTCCAGGAATGAGACCTGACAATGTGCTGCACCAGGGTCTTGTGCTTTCCAAGCTCTTCCCAGTGTCACATGCTGGGGGATCCAGAATCACAGGATCACTCCCTCAGTGCCATCCCAACACTTCCCCAACACAACTCACTGGTGCCAGCACAGTGTCACTGTCACATTTTCTGGAAAAATCATTTCGTCAGGATTTCTTCTCCTGGGAAGCTGAGAAGCCTCAGAGAAAAATGAAAACAATAATTACCTGATTGCTTCTCCTGTGTTTTGCTGCTTTGGAATGCGGTTGGAGATTGTTTATCCAACATGTGAATTGCTTTAACTTAATGACCAATCACTGTCCAGCTGTGTCAGGACTCTGGAAGAGGTCACGAGTTTTTCATTCATATCTTGTTAAACCTTCTGTAAGTATCCTTTCTCTATTCTTTAGTGTAGTTTTAGTATAGCATTCTTTAATATAATATAGATCATAAAATAATAAATTAGCCTTCTAAGAACATGGAGTCAGAGTCTCAATTCCTCCTTCGTCCTGGGGACGCAGCAAATACCACAGCACAGTACTGCTGTCCCTGTGTGCCACAGGAGTTCACCTGCCTCTTGCAAGTTCCCCACCAGTCTTTTTCAAAAACAAAGGCAGCATTTGCTTCCTGGAATATCCAAGACATTTCAAAATCTAAGTCTGTGGCAAGAAGGCAAATTGTTCTGGGATTACTCCAGACTAGCAAATGGTGTATTTGTACTTCTGATCCTTGTGGCAGGAGGAAGGAGGGAAAAGATCAGAAAAAGAAAGTTGGGGAAAGATGAGGGGACAGATTGCTGAGAGGCAGAAGAGAAGGGGACATTGCTGGTTAGAAAGAAAACAAGTGGGTTTTTTTGGTGTTGTGTTAATCTAGTTGTCCTGGGTAAAATCCAGTGGAGGCTGGCCAGCTTCCATTAGCTAAGCAGCCAGCCCCACTGCATGTTCTGCTTGGGGATTGTTGTCTCATCTCTAGAGGCCTTCAAGACACCTGCTAGGGCTCTCTGCTACCATGGCCAAGCATTGCACACCACTGAAAATATGCTTTGTTTATTCAAAAGGAACTGCAGCAGGCTGAGGAGCTGGTGGACCGCTGTCAACAGCAGTGAATCTGTTTACCCAGAAAACAGGTGCAATGCAAGCAAGGGCTCTGCCCTCCCTCAGCACATAGCAGGACACTGGCAGCAGAAGGAGAGGGAGAAACTCACAGGCTAAGAGAAGTCTGAAGGATCAATAAGGCCAGGAGGGAGATATTTCAATCTCCCCTCCCTAGCCCCTATCTATCCCAGAGGATAAGATCCCACATTCACCCTTGACTGTGAGATAAGATGATGCTCTTTGGCATTAAGATCTTGCTAAAAATGATATATTTTTAGGACATTTTCCAGGGCAGTAGTCTCCTTCTGGACCACATCCCAGCATTTTTCCTGCTCCACAGCCCCACACTCCAGCCATGCTGGATGACTGGTCACACATCAGCTGCAACTGTGGGATCCCAAGCTGTGAGAAGCCTGTAACGTGCTGTCCAGAGCATGAGTCACTTGTTCCCCATGCAGGCTGCACACAAGGGGACAGGCCAGCCCTCGTTCTTCTCTTTAACCACTGCATTCACTCACTTGGTTTGGAGTTAGCCACCCCTTCCACAGGCAGGCAGCACACCTCGCTCTGAGATAAGCCCTGCTGGCAGACAGATGATGTGTTTGGGAGGAAAGGGAAGGAGCAAGAAATCTCCTCTTGCAAAGAAGATTTTGTGACTTAAGTTCATTCCTCCAACATAAGCAATTGGAGAGAAACACAAGTCCAGAGATTCCATGCCTGGTCCTCTTTAGACAAAAAGCCAAAGAGATCCCAGGAGCAAAGTGCCATGGCTGCCAAATCAGAACAAAAGTACCAGGAAGAAAGAAGAAAGGCTTCTTGTGTGTCCCCCCAATTCCAAATATAATACCCACAGGACTGCGAAACACGCTAGAACAAGAGTATAAATGGATGTTTAAATAGACTGTTGTCATCTAGTACATCTAACAAATCTAATCAGAAGTAACAAATGCTGCTAAAAGCCTGTTGCAGCGGCATCAGATGTAGCATTTAGGAGTCAATTTACAAACACTATCAGTTTCCTTCTTCCTTTTCGGATGTGTTCTGTTGATATTTCGTATCAGGTTCTGCTCCTGTCCCAATCCCTGTTGACTTCAGTTTGTGACCATAAAACCCCTCTGTCAGATCCCCTGCTTCCCAAGGGCAAAAGGGTGAGATTCACTGCTAAGAGGTGCTCAAATACAAATCCAATGGATGGAGTGTGAAATCACAAAAGTTAACAGTGAGCAGGACAATTTCCTGGCAAGTCAAGAAATCTTTATTTAAACTGCTGCTGTGCCTCATGAAGGCATTTGCAGGCAGAACACTCTAGTGGTAACAATCACTTTCAAGCACAAAGATGCACAGGAAATGTCAGGCACGCATTGGAATGTGTCATAGTTAAGGATGTGACACAAAGCCTGCTGAAGCTAGTGGGTCTGAGAGCAGTCTTAGAAACCAAAATTTAGGTACTTTGTAGGAAAAAAGAGGAAAAAAAAAGATAGATGTATTTGTGATCCATGACTGAATACGGCTAAATACAGCTAAAGAGAATGGCTTTTCCTAATTATATTTATCAGGAGAAACTTTTTGATTTAAACACTTGCATAGCTGTAACAATGTTATCTAATTTTGGCAGAGTGGAATGGAGTAGACTGACTAAAATTAGGTTTGAGGTTTGCAAACATGCACTAAGAGACACAAGGCTTCACATGACTCATCCACATCTCTACTAACGCCTTCCTGAGAGACTAATGGAGGGATCCTCAGCAAGGGATCCTCAGCAAGGATGATAATTGTCTCAATAAAGGCAGGAGATTTAAAGTAACCATGTTATGAGTAATAAGAAGATACTGCATTTGCCCAAGGCAGCACATTCATTTTCAGCAATAGAAAACCTCTTATGTGGAGAAGGCACTTCTAAATATTTTCCTGAAAAGGTAGTTAAATCTGAATGAATGTGTTAAAGCCTATCTATCCTCACCTCCTGCCACAGACTGGGAAGTCACATTATAAAACAGTGTGACATGGAAATACAAATATAACTTTGTCCAGGAGGGGTCATTCAAAAGAAAAACACCTGAGTAGAAGCTGTTTCCAAAAGAAGAGTGCTGCAATCTTGGTAGGTTTATATTCCAGGAGTCTTCCAATCCCCATTTTTTAGACAGGGAATCTTTTTGCCCAAGACACCCCAGTGCTAGCACAAGCCTGGGAAGAAACCCAGGTCTTCTCAGGCCCTGCTCCCAATCCATCCACCACATCCCACCATCTTTCTGAAGCCCATACTAACTCTGGGTCTCTGTAAGAGAGGTGGGAATGAGAATAAATCTGACAGTGCTCTGCACTGAAATGGTGAAGTTGCTGAGTTCAATACTTTCTACCTTCAGCCTTCCAGCTCAGAGAAGAGCTCCTGCATGCCACACATGCCTCATGACCTCTAAAGGCTGGGAAGACACAGCACTGCTAGAACAAGGCTCTTCTTATCAGTGCCTCCACGACCATGCAAGCAGGCAGCAGGGTTCCAGCACTTTGAGACACAGGAGGTCCCTGTGATGATGAAATCCAGAAAATGTAAGCAGTTAATCAACACAGCACTGGGTGACGCATGTTGGTACGGGAAAGGCAAATTGTTTCACTGACAAGGATGGCAGAAGGACAAACACCACGCCCTTCCTGCAAACAAAAAATGTGACTTCCAGTTCTGTGAGTACAACTCAGCTGTAATTATCATGGCACAAATGAACTGGCATCATGCCAACACAGACACAAGGTTCAGCTTGGTCAGGTGCCATCTGACCAGGTGAGCTTCACAGTCTCTGCAACACCCCCGGTGCCAGGAAGCATCAGACAGCAGCTACTGATACACAGGCAACCACTGCCAGCCCCTCTGACAGCTGTGGGTCTGACTAACGCTTCAAGTCAATGACAGAGAGCTGATGGGCAGGGAAAGGAGGCAGAAATTACAACCCTGGGGCTAAAACTGGTGAACTGGCAGTTGGAGCAGCTAAGGGAAGGATATAAAATGTACTTCCAGTCATAGACTAAACTTCTGATATCACTTACCTACCTACATTCTATTCCAGGCTAGACTTCTGCAGCTTTATTCCAGTAATGGCTTCAAATTGGGTAGACAGAAGAGGGAATGAGAAAATACCTGATCCTCTCTCTCCCCTCAGGCTCTTGGGTATCTTCTGTGATGAGCTCCCACCTCGGGAACCAGGGAATACAGATCTGCCCTGGTCTTTGCCTGGCCAGGGTGGGCTGTGAAGAGCTTCTGATGCTGAAGGCTTCACTAGAGAACAGGCCTGTGTAAAGCAGGGGACTTGTGATAATGAGGAAAGTTACTATGTAATTGATTTAATTGGTGTAATTGAAGGCACCATGCCTCATTTTATTGCAGGAAAATGAAATAGTCACATCTCATTCTGTCTCCCACCTTATACCCAGAAATATAATGGTACCAAGATTTGAGTGACTGGGAATAGCTCCATTTTCTCTGCAAGCAAAAAGTCAAGGAACTTCGTATTTTTTAAAATGAAAAACTGAGATTAGACCTGACATTTAGAAGCTTCCAAAACTGGCAGGCCCTAGGGCCAGGGACTTTACAGTCCCGGGAGGGCAGCTGTGCAAATTCAAAGAAATGAAGTGCAAGGAAATTGCATAAGTTGACCTCCTCCTCTGCAGCGGGGAGAGAAAGTCCAACACTTCCATGCTTCACTGGGCAGGCATTCACAAAGATGAGTAAAATATTATGATCAAAATGCCTCCACAAGGAAACTCACTGAGGCAGCTGCTCTCCATCCCAGCTTAAAAATTCAACTCTGCTGGTCCCTGTAGAGGAGCAGGACGCTGACACAAGCCTTACCTTCGGCTTTCTTTTCTTATATGACTTCACAACACTTGTGTCTGCAGATGAGTGAAGCCTCTTTGCACAGCCACTGTCATTTCACTAGCAGACTCGGGCAGCAAACTCACAGAGTGGAATTGAGTCCAGCAAATCAGTGAATGCATCTTTTCTGTCTTAAGGAACTGCAACACAGCATTTTCTGCCAGAAAGAAGGCTCGGGTGTTCAGCACCTTTTGAACACATGCTTCCAGATGAAAAATATCTGCCACTATAATTAAGGGTAGGGTGCTTAACTAAATATTTCTTTTGTCAGCCATTCATTTTAAAATGCGAGTTTGTTGCCACATTATGCCATTTCAATATTGGATTGCCCTCAACCAGAACATCTGTGTACTTCACCAGCTGCTTTAAACAACTGCCTTCTTTAAAACTAAGTGAAACAGATTATGTGTTTTATTATAGTCAGATTTCACTGTGAAGTTCATTGTCTCATGTGGCACAGTTGGCAAGAAGAGAATTATCAATTCACTTCCAAATTAAACGAAAAACCAAAACTCAAACCTCCCTTACTAAAGGAACAGCAACTGCCACCTTATAATTGCAATAAAGATGTTATCACTGGAAGATTTAACATTATTTATATATTCATCTGCTTAATATTTGCTAAGACATTTAGAAGCATACCCCAGGAAAACTACAGGTTCAGTCATTCTGCAGCTGGCAATGCCAGGGAAGAAGAGATCAGCTCCTGGGCCATGTAGATAATTGTAGCCTTTAGTTCCACATAGGCTTGGTTGGAATAACTATTAGCTCAGGATATTCATGTGCACTTCTCAGTGTACAGCAGTATCTCTCAGAGCAGTGAGATGCAAAAGCGTAGTCAGGTGTAAGAAGGGATATGAGATTTCTTGTCCCAGAGCTCAGCTTTTAAAACAAAAAGTCATCAGTTATCCTTGTGACAAAGGATTTATTATTGGAGCAAAAAGCATGAACCATGTTTAAGGTCCATCCTTATTTCTTGCTATTTCAATGGTTAATGAATTATAAGCCAGATCCAGTGCAGGAATAAAGTAGTACTGCATGGAGAACATCCCCAGCTACTCTACAAAAAGCACAACAGTTTGAGGCTTTGACAAAATCATGTAAAGAGGAGCACAGGGATTATTTCTTGAAGGGAATTTCCTTTTTAGTGTTAGCAAACTACTGCACCAGCGAAAACAGGCTGGTCTAGGATGACATTTAAAACAAAGCACTTCATAAAAACAAGTGGTTTCAAGCAAATGTCAGCTATCCCGGCTACATTAATTGATTAATTGATTAAAAGCATAAAGATTAATTGATTCAAAGCATAAAGATAGTAACACCCAAATGAGATGACAAAAGTTACACACTGTCAGTGTAAGTCACAGACCAGGAGAAGATCAGATACACTTTGACATATCTGCTTTTGTGTTTCAGGTGTTTAATACACCAGAAACCTTCTGAAATCCCCTACAATTCTCTCCACAACTTCTCCAGTATTCCAAAGGGCAGATAGGTAGAACATGAAGGAAGCTATTCTCAGTTTTCCTCATCTGGATGGGTTTTACTGTTCAGGAACAGAAGTCTTTGGACTTCTAAATACATCTTTCCCTTGGAAAGCTTCATGACAGCACAGAATTTCAGTGGTTTGGGTACTATTACATATACATAATCAAGCCAAAGCACAACAAAATCACAGGGCACATCATACAACTTAACACAGAGAGAGGGATTTTACAGACAGCCTGTATGGATACACAGGAGCACATTAACCTAAGGATACTGATGCAGTAGTGCTTTGGGTACCCCTGCAGAAGTGGTCTTCAGATGGCTGTGTAAGCATCACACGCACTGCATTCCAAATAGGAGAATTTAAACTGAAAGAAAAAGGACATCCCAGGGGATTTGGTAAGAATCAGGATAACAATGAACTGAACCCCTAAAATGCTCCCTATAACAGGGCAGTAGGTGATATTGTTGGAAGAGGTGCTTGTACCCCAATCAGGAGTCAAGTTCTGTCTTGACTAACATCATGTTTTACAAGGGAGTTTATTTGCTCCATTTCCTGGAATAAAGAGATGCATTCAAGCACTAAACTGAATTCAAAGCTGTGGTCTCACCCAAGTCAGTAAGACAGTACCTGGGTGATTCCCATGTTTGTACTCCAAAACTGCAGTTAAATCTAATGAACATTAAAACATGGGCCAGAAGGTGAAATAAAGAAGATAAACTGAAAAGTGACACATGCAAAATCCCAGTATAAAAAAGATAAACTCCTAAAGGTAAGCCACAGTTTGAGCCAGACAAAATATCAGAGCCTCTTACACTCAGTTCTGAGTTCTGCTTCACTTTGTCCAGTCCAGACAACCTCTAAGTGTCAGTTCTTCAGTTGGACTCCCTTAAAATCAGAAGAAATAAAAGTGCTTATAGAGCATGGTTCATCTACTCCTAAAGTAGGTGGCTAAAACAGGTCAGATGAATCACGTTAGCAGCAGTTCTTTCTCTCCATTGATTACACAAGGAGCCCACAGGGACCAGCCTGGATGGAGACATTCAGAGTTGGGAGAAATGAAGCTCATCCCAGACATCTGCACAACTGCATCCACAGCACTACTAATCCTCTCATGGCTGAAAGTGGGACTCATTTCCACTGCAGAAAAAAGACAAAAGTAGAAGACAACCAGCTTTCTGAAGAGTGATCTCAAATGTGAATTCCCAACATGGCAAGGTCTTCCCATTTCAAACATTTGGATTAAGCCCATGGGTTGAAAGAGTCTGAGCCTGTTCCCTATTCCCAGCACCACATCTAATCTGGAATCTGACCTTTGGCATTTTATTTAACCTTACTTTTCCTACTAACAGCAAAGTAGGGATCATTTTAACATCTCTGCCAGAACGCTGAGTTACTTGATGAACATCTTTAAAGTGTTCTGGGATTTCTGTGCTCCTCATAAAAACAGTGATACTATTAACTATTATATGAGCACTATTGTGATTACCATTACAAAGACAGCATTTTTCTGATATTTACCTTTAAAACAGCTGTTATTAACTTTCATGTGCTTTTCTTTGAACAGTCCTTCTCAGTCATATTCCCATGCCTATTTCTCTGGGATTTGTATCTTCTGATCTGACAGTTTGCAGGTTTATCACCAAATTCCCTTTTTGTATTGCCTGTTAAAATCATGTACTAATGAAAAAAATCATTCTTTGCTTTCTGCCTAAATATGTCTGTATATAAATAGCTCTCTCCATATATATAAAAGCCCACACATTCTGTCATTAAGTGTAGCAGACAAATAGATTTGAATTGCAGTAGTGTAAATAAACATGCAGCCTTTTCCCAAATCTAATGGACAGATATAAATAAGTCCTGTCTAGAAGCCACACTTGAATCACTGTTCACAGTAATTTGGGCTACAAATCAAAACAAAGTGTCATTGTCTCCATCCTCTATGCTCACAACCCCAGCAGGGAAATTTCAAGGAAATTGCTCACATAATACAAACTTTCATTTATAGAACAAATAGAAACACACATACAAAACTATCTCAGTGTGTTTATGTACATATATACACATACAGTTATGTTTCAGAGGGAAGGCATCCTTGGACAAGGGAGAGCCATAGAGCAGGGCTTGGATCTCATTCGTCAGTGCCACTCCCAGGATTTAGGACACTCTGTACCTCAATTTCTCTGCCTTTAATAACTGATCTGGAGACAGCCCCCCACATGCATGGGCACAGAGGTACCGTGCCTGGCAGCATCTGCATTAAATCCCAGTGTTAAAGAAAAATACTCAGCTCTAGAGCACAGATTTGATACCCTGTCAGATCTATCTCCCCTTGAATTTACAGTGATTTGGGACTTCAGACTAAAGTCAGCATGCTGGACATCAACTAAGGAAACCCAGCTGACTCCTCCAGCCCAAGTTCCTGGATGGATGGCTTCCTGTGATGTGTATTTCTGGGGATTGCAGTGAGAGGTGCAGTTCCAGCCAAGCCAGTGCACCTGCACTGCCCCACTTCCCCAGCAGCTCTGTCCCCGCTTGCCTTGAACATCGGAGTCAAACTCAAACTGACAAGCAACACCTGTCCCCACAGCTATTTTCCACACCCATCTACATCTAGTCCTTGCTTCATTGCCTTCTTTAAAGTTTTATAAAGGTTTCAGTGAGCAGTCTTAGTCAAGTTGCTGACTCTTTTTCTTAATGCTTCCTTGACTGAGCTCAGACATCTGAAGGAATCTGGGTTTAAGTAATCTGCTCACAAAGAAAGTCCTGGAAATATGCTTTCTGCTCATCATCACCTTAAACCACAAGTGCAAATCTGCAGTACAGTGCATTTTTCCTACGTAGTAACACAATGAAATGGTTTTGCTTCCCTTGCATTCGATTTTCTCAACAGCTCCTCTCCCAGACAGACTCTATAAATCAGGAGATATATCTCAAAATGCATTCTTAAAATTCAACTTCCTATTCATGGCACCCACCAAAAGTCTTGGTATCATCCTTTTGGAGTACAGAGAAACAACTAAAAGATGCAGCAGTTTGTAGATTAGTTGTTTTAATTTAAACGTGTAATTTAGAAGCATACAAATTGACTATAAAGATTTGAAAACCTCAGAAATTCTGAGAAAGTGCATTTTGGTGAAGGATGGCCAGCTGAGTGCTGTACTTGGATCACAACACATGCTGGGGAAGGTGATGGGCTGAAGCCCCAAGAAGTAAGATGGTATCAGGCTCTTGGGGTTTGGTGGGACCCCAAAGGTGTCAATCCCTGTGTGTGACAGTAAGGCAGAGCTCAGGCTCTCATCCTTGGCATCACCAGGCCAGACAGACCAACCTCAGATGCTTCAGACAGAATAAGCCAAAAAAGCAAAGGAAAACACATTCCAGACCTCAAGAGCCAAATTCTGCATCTACAGGGAAAACCAGTCCGTGTCTGACCCCTTGCCTTCCCCCCACCCACACACAAGAGCAGCCTGCTGAAATCCCCAGTATTTGGCAGCTGAGGTTATCCTGGTGCAGACCCAGAGCATACAAGTGTGCCTGGAGCTCAGGAGGAACGTGGGAAGCTGCAGGGACTGAGCTCACACCCACACCCAATGCTTGTGCACTTGCAGGCACAGATGTGACCCTTTCTGGGGAGAGAAAATTGTATCTGAAAGCAGCAGAACTGCAGTGGGAGCTGAGGTGATGGCAAGTGTACTGTGTCCCCTCTGAACAAACCCCTCCGCTTCCTAAGGCTTGATGCAAGGAAATCACATTGTATTTCAGGATTGATTTTTCTCTTACTTCGACCTTCTAAAGTAGGATATTGTTACATCTTGGTCAGCAATGTCAGGATTTTCTCTAGTAAATCAGGCACCATTTTCATGTCAAATTACAGAGATACCTTACATGGGCTGTACCCTCTGGGTAATTCATTTTCACCTTCTTCTTTAATAACACGTTTTCTTTCTTCTCCCTTACACACTGAACTTTATAAATAGTTTAAATAAATGCCTATCTCTGTTTAATGAGCTTGTTCTGTCTGAGTGAGCTTTGAAAATGCCATTGGTTATATGGAGTAGTTAAAAATTACCATAGGGGAGCTACTGACATGAGAGCATTACCTCTTATTAGTACTAATAATCTTGCCTAACAAGCCAGTAGAGTCTTTGAAGTCTCATCCTCAAGCTTTGAGATTGATCCTTTTCCAAAAGTCATGGTGGTGGGTTTTTCCCCATCCTTTATATTACTAGTACTTAGGATTCCTAAATCCTTTGCTGCTTCTCTTGCAACAAAATTGTCCCAGTACCATAACAGGACCAGTCCAGCTGCACCATACAGCAGCGCTAGGGCCAAAATGTCTGCTCCCCTCATTCTGCAATACACACAGGCAAACTTAGAATCACATTTTCCACACTCTTCATCACTGAAAAACAAACAGAAACTTTCAAATAATTCAAACACTCCACATCTATGTGAGCCCTTCAAGACAAAGGCCAATTTTCTACATAAATAGCATCCAGCTGGTCCTCCTCCCTGGAATAATCAGAGCCAATACATGCTCTTGTGAAAATCTGATCCATGTAAAATGCATTTTTCTTCATTTTTGAAATATGGTTCTTAGATTTCCATTCCCCAATTAAAACAAGAATGTGACTTTGATCTCAAATAATTTGCAATGCATGTCCAAAAGAGTCTTATCTTTACTCCCATTTTAACATCACTTTATAAGAAACAGCTCCTTGGCAAACAGCAGTTTAGCTGTGATGGCTGGGCAGAACAGTGTTAACTACATGAAATGGCATCAAAAAGTGCTGTCTCATGAAGCAAAGGCAGTCTGGATGCAAAGCTGGCAGGAATACTTCTTTTATTATAAAAATTTTTAGAGTCTGAAGAAAGAATGAGCCTTTTGATTTAAAACCCTCCTTCAGTCTGAAAAAAAAGTTTAAATCATCTCTTTCCCTAAATTTTTACCTGTCTTTCTCTCTTTTTATTTCTTTTCAGCCTGTTCTTTTCCCTGTCTCTTTCCCTCCCATGGACAAATTTAATGGGAAGTTAGTCTGAGGCTTCACACCACAAGGATTAAAATGGATCATAGGAAGAAGCCCCCATACCCTGTACCTACCTTATGAATAGCAGAAATAACAAGACCAGCAATTTTATCCATTTGGCCTTGTTGCACAAGAAAAGTCAAGAGGGGATTTGGACATCCACGCTGTTCTCTAGCTGAAAATATGGACAGGGACAGAGAAAATGAGCATCTCTGGGAGACACCAGGATATTGACACCAAGCATCCACCCCCATGAAGCAGGCACTGCAGGTAGGAAGCAGTGGGCAGCAGCTGTTTTCCATGAAAGTTCAGCTGAAATACTTCAAATCTTTATAGACTTCATACTTAGGCTTAGCAAACACAGGACTGAGAATGACTTGCTCTAAAGGATGCCCATAGGTGGATTTAAAAATTATCATAAATTCTGTTATTTGAAGAAGCCATCTGTACTCGTGTTTGTTTTAATTTTAAAGATTGACATCAATTTCCATGGGCCTTGATAACTACCTTCAGTTCTGAAAAGTGTGTCTGGATCCTCATTAAACAACAGCAGACACTTCTTGTTTGCAAATATTACCACAAGGTTGGTTAAAAAAAGGAGGGGGGGCTAAACATGTTTTGGAGATGAGAGAGCGTTAAAAAAGGGAGAAGGGGATAAACATGTTTTGGAGATGAGAGAGACAAGACAAAAATGCAAAAACAGGTTATCATGCCTAGAAGGCAAAGGGAACAGAGAGGAAATTCCTTGGGTTTGGAAATGAATTGCACTGCAGATCTCAGGTAGCTGAACCTAGCCTTTGGCACCAGTGAGACTCTGTAGGGCTTGCAGTTCAACAGGAGAAAAGAAGGGAACACTCTTCCACAGACAGCCCCCTGTTTAAGGCACTAAATACACACACCATAGACAATTTACACTGATTTAACTGTGACTGGAAATTACCTCCTACATAGACAGTGGAGCTCCTCCAGTCCAATGAATATCCTGGGATAAGTCTCCTTTCATATTTATATTTGGGATAAGATTATATGCCCAAGCATTAGATTTTTTTGCCCCTTAAAATCTGGCCAAACCTGACTCCACCACCTCTAACAAAGAGTCTCTATGTTCCTCTTCAGTAGAAATATTTCAACATAGCCACTATGAGAATAGTGTGTGCTTATCTTCATTTCCAGCAACAGCATTCTCACATTACTTTCTTAGAAGCATTTCTCTCCTCTTCAAATGCCTCTGTGCTAAACCACTGAAATATGTGGCAACTGCAGTGTCAGTTGTCACAGGGAAAAATATGTCAGCAAAAACATTTGATTCAATCTGCTGTTTAAGGAAGCAACATTTCCTCAGGGTATATGCCTTGTGTGGATAAATAACAACTGTCCAAAATCCAAGGATCTAAAATCAATTTCCAATACCAAAGAGCAGATTTGAGGCAATCACCTTCAGCAAAAGAATAATGCAAAACCAGTTCCTTTTCCTCCTTTTTTAATTTAGCGCAAATTTGTTTTTGAAAAAAAAATTTAGTCTCTCAGTCACAAAATGAAGGGTGAAGGATTATGTAAAGGGTGTTACAGATCTCATTGGGACCATAATTTGCCACCCAGGCTTCTGCATTTTCTCTGATGAGATGCATCATATGGAATACTCACATTTGAATATTGAACAACTTGCCAATTCCTATAGATAATCAAAAACTTCTGTCTCAACAATGTGTTTCCACCAAGTTTCATGTTCAGCTCTGAGGCTCCCAGCATAAGAAGGACATCAGCCTCTTGGGAGAGTCCAGAGGAGGCCGTGAAGATCATTCAAGAGCTGGAGCACCTCTCCTCCAAAGACAGGCTGAGAGAATTGGGGTTGCTCAGCCTGGAGAAGTCTCTGGGGAGACCTTGCAGCACCTTCCAGAACCTAAAGGGGCTTCAAGCAACAGGGAGAGGGTCTTTCTACAAGGGCATGGAGTGATAGGACAAGGGAGAAGGGCTTCAGGCTGAAAGAGGGGATGTTTAGATCAGGTATCAGGAAGAAATTCTTCACGGTGAGGGTGGTGAGGCACTGGCACAGGCTGTCCAGAGAAGCTGTGGCTGCCCCATCCCTGGAAGTGCTCAAGGCCAGGTTGGATGTTGTTTTGAGTAACCTGGTCTAGTGGGAGGTGTCCCTGCCCGTGGCTGGGGATTGGAACTAGTCGCTCTTTAAGGTCCCTTCAGCCCAAACCATTCCATGATTCTGTGAATTTGTGTGTATCCATGTGAGGACAGAAGGGAGGAACACGAGCAGCTAGTGGTTCACTGGTGGACACTTTGTGGCAGAGAAAGCACTGAGCAAGCAGAGATTTGGCCAGCCTGCAGCTTCCAGGCTCACATATTTGTGGTTATTTATTAAGCACCTACAGGATATTTTGAAGATGATATACAATTGGAGAGTTCAGCTATGCAGGTCAGAAGATCCTGCAACTAATTATGGTCTGCCAAGATACCATCCTTGAATTTTCTCCATTTTAAACCTGCTTTCTCCCTTTCATTTAACACCCTTTGAACTCAGAAACAATTGCTCCTCACATTTTTCCCCTCTCGTCAGAAAAGATTAACTCCACCATTTGGTGTGTTTTTCACTAGCTGCTCCATCTAACCTGGAAGGTCAGAGTCACCAACTTGGAACAACAATGTGTTCCACTTCTCTGTAGCGCTGCAATCCCATTACACCTCTACAACACCTGTAGCAACTTGAAATAGTCTTTTGGCAACTCTCCTGATGCTTCTTACTCATCAATAGTATCCTATTTCTTGCAGCAAGGAACAGAAATCCTTTTCTACAGTCACAGAGTCATAGAATAGTTTCAGTTGGGAGGGACCTTAAAGATCATCTAGTTCCAACCTCCCTGCCAGGGACACCTCCATATTCTTGGGATTGCCCTGACCTTCGTGAAGTCCACATGGATCCACTTCTCAAGTGTGTCAAGGTCCCTTCCCTCCAGTGGGCTGTCTGCACCACACAGCTTGGTGTCATTGGCAAACCCACTGAGGGTGTGCTCAATCCCACTGTCCACGCTGCCAACAAATGTGTGAACAGTGCCAATTCCAACACTGGCCCCCGAGAGCACCACACGTCACTCAGCACTGGTGTCCACTCTCACATCAAGCTGCTGACCACAGCTCTTTGAGTGTGACCACCCAGCCAATTTCTCAACCCTCGAGTTGTCCATCTGTCAGTTGTCTCTCCAGTTTAGAGTCAGGGGTGTTGTGCAGGACAGTGTCAAACATTTGGCACAAATCCAGGCAGATGATGACAGTCATTCCTCCCTTCTCCACCAACACTGTAACCTCACTGCAGAAGGTTTCTGTATTTGTCAGGGACAATTCACTCTTAGTGAAGCCATACTGGCTGGCACCTCACCTACAGCTTCCTAAAGCTGCTTGGCTATTCAAACTTCATTATTCAGTGTCACTTCTGAAAACAGGGATTATTTAAAAGGCCTTCTTCTTAGGAATTTCCAGCAGGAAAAGCTACTGGAGACAGGCCTGCATCCCCTCACAGAACCAGCCTTTTGTCCCTTCGACAAATCATCTTACTGCTTGTTGGGGAAGGGGGAAGGAAAAGTCACGTGCCTTTTACTCTAACATCCATCTTTACAAAATGATCATGCTTGTCCTTTATACAGGTCTTTAATAAACATGCCAGGTACCCTGGAGACACCTAAACTGTCAGCAGTGAAATTACAGAATCACAGACTATCTCATGTTAGAAGGGAACCATAAGTATCACTGAACCAAATTTCCTGCTCCTTGCAGGACTACCAAGAACTAAACCATAAGACTAAGAGCATTGTCCAGGCACTCCTTGAACTCTGACGGGTTTGGTACTGTGACCACTTCCCTGGGGAACTGTTCCAGTGACCCACCACCCTCTCAGTGAAGAATGTTTTCCTAAAGTCCAGTGTGAACTTCCCCTGATGCAGCTTCACACCATTTCCTTGTGTCCTTTTATTGGTCACCAGAGAGAGGAGAATGCTGCACTCAAAGTCAGACCAGGCAATTGGTGGGCACCTGCCATGAGAATTCACTTTTGCAGAATCATGTTAAAACCAAAATTCTTCACTAATTTGGCATATTCAGGGTTTTTTTTTTTCTTGGCAGCAGCAAATGCAGCTTAAACATCACAATTCCTGTGTGCTTATCCAACTGTGCAGCTAAACTCAGCCATGAAATGCTTGTGGGCACAATAAACTCAATGCCTTCATCTCCCCATCGGGGATCACCTGCTCCCAGAGGACATCTTCTACTGCTGCTGTTGCTTTGGGGATCAGCAGATGAGAGGCTCTCCGTGCACCAAAATGCTCCATGTTCATGCTGAGCTCTGCTTTCTATTCATCGGTGGGTTTCAGTTCCTCTATTCAGAGCCAGCTCTCTCTTTTGAGAGACTCATCTTCCTTCCTGTAGCATTCTCAGTTGTGCTCTTTGGATGGGGGAACAGGAGATGTAGTTAAAAATACTGCGATGCTGTGGTGGGCGGTGTAGCAGAAATAGACAGACACCAGCTCACTGCGAAGAATACTAAGTAACATCCCAGAAAGATAAAGGCATAGCAACAAAAGAAAAGAAAATGCATTTGTGTTCTGCCACTAGAGAGCTAAATCTGGGTGGAAGATACCAAATGAGGAGTGCTGCTCGTGGCCTAGTGCACCATCCTCCTGATGGCTTCACGTGCAAAGTCATCTTACAGCAGTGTGGTCATAAAAGCACAGCTTATGGACAATCCTGCCTCCAATTATAGCCCAAATGTATGTGAGCTCTGGGGTTTTATGAAGACAGTGCAGGAATCAGCAATAAAATGGGCCCAACCCATAGCTCACAGAAACCAGAAGCCCATATGGACTGAGAAGGGGCTTAGCTCCATTAACCCTGCTTTAAAAGCAAAGTTTTCAGGGGATATTAGGTTCTTTCCAAGACAGAGATAAACCAAGCTTGGCTGATACAAGAAGCTGTGAGATTATTCTATGGATTTACTCCCTATTTTTCAGAGGCTTAAATCTCTCTTTATCCAGCCAGTAACCACACAGGAAAGATTTCATCCCAAAGGGCTTTACAAATAAGTTTTTCACAAACAATACACCAGAGTCACTTACAGTCTTTAAGTGAGACATTTCTTCAGAGAGGTCCAGCAGCTGCTTAACACTTCATAAAAATAACCTGGCACCATTTCACCAGAGAAGTGAAGATGGCTGCATCGAAGTGAAATTGGGGGAAGCTGGGTGCCCTGATTGCAGGGATGCCTCTCGGCATAGGCTCAGAGTGCCACAGCCTGCACCACCCTGCTGGGGAGTCCTGCAGGTCTGGAAGGGCCAGTGTGGAGACAGAAAAAAAAGAGCAGAGTAACACAGAGAGATGTCTTGGTTGGGTGTGCAAGAGCAGGCACTGCTGGGATCTCCAGGATGGGTACGCAAGAGCAGGCATTGATGGGATCAGCAGGATGGGATCAGCAGGATGGGTGTGCATCAGCAGGCACTGCTGAGATCACCAGGATGGGTGTGCATGAGGAGGCACTGCTGGGATCACCAGGATGGGTGTGCATGAGCAGGCACTGCTGAGATCACCAGGATGGGTGTGCATGAGGAGGCACTGCTGGGATCACCAGGATGGGTGTGCATGAGCAGGCACTGCTGAGATCACCAGGATGGGATCACCAGGATGGGTGCGCATGAGGAGGCAGTGATGGGATCAGCAGGATGGGTGTGCATGAGCAGGCAGTGACGGGATCAGCAGGATGGGTGTGCATGAGCAGGCACTGATGGGATCACTGAGATGGGTGTGCATGAGGAGGCAGTGATGGGATCAGCAGGATGGGTGTGCATGAGCGGGCACTGATGGGATCACTGAGATGGGTGTGCATGAGGAGGCAGTGATGGGATCAGCAGGATGGGTGATCTGGGGACACTTGGGTGCTCAAGGCCTGTGGGTGCACTGGAGGATGGAAACAGCCCTGCTGCTGCAGCACACACACATGAGCATCCACTTCAGGTGAAAGCCAAGGTGGGAGATGAGTGCAAGCCTGTGTTTTGGCCACATGGAAGACAGGGACCCTTAAAAGAGAGTGGGGCAAGCCTGGAGCTGGGGCCCTTGGACCAGAGTGCCCTCTGCTGCTACAGCCACGTTGCTTCCAGGAGCCCATGGCAGGGAGGCTCCCACCTCACTGCTCAACTAGACCTCTTTTTAATCTTTACCTTGCAAGATTTGTTTTGATGCCATCACAATATAAAATAGCCACAGGCACAAGAATAATCATACCATTGAAAAAAACCCATCAACATGCAGATGCAACCTCAACAAAACTCCATGGAAATTCCCAATAAAATAAATGCCATTTAAATGCTGCTATACAGAAACACCAACCCTACCAGTGCAAAATTTAAAAGAAAATGTCTAGCAGTCTGCCCATCAAATGTTAATACTGTTTTCAAATCAAGTCTAAGAGAGGATGACACATAATTTAATAAGCCTAATGGGTGTGTAATCAGCATTTGGCCATTCTTGCCACAAAACTAGGTGTCCTTCTGGCCCAAGATGTCTAGGAAAGCCACTGAAAGACAACTAAGGCTTTAAAAGCAGAATTTTAAAAACATCCTTCTTTTTTTTCCTCATTGTAGATTGATTGAGTATTTCACTCAATTAAGAATAGGACCCAATGAACTGGCAGAAATACAAACAACTCTGTGGGCACAGTAAGTGGCACAGTAAGTTTGGGGCCCATTTGCACCTTAATTTACTGCCCACAATCAGCAATGTCAAGATTCCAAGCATCTCCTCACAGCCCTGACAACAGCAGTTACACAGCATTATCTAGTCTTCCAGTAAAATCTTTCCCCTCAGACAGCATTCATGCTGCATTTCACAACAGGAAGAATACACACAGTCAGCCTGGTTCCCCTTAGCCCTTGCAGCTGGAATCAGAATATTTTGGGGAGTGGGGGTGTCCTGTACCTGCTTTTGCTGCTTTTGCCACCACTCACACACAGAACTGAGCAGCAAGTCACAAAATAATGGAAATTGCCAATAAATCTGCCTAACAAAAGGCAGAATAATGTTAAAAATATCTAATCTGAGGGTGGAAAGTTTCATTTTAAGGTATTTGATAAAGAATGCACATTGTGCATAGAAAGAGAATCCATCATCTCCTCTAGTTACATACTTGGTCAAACAATCCATTTTTTTTACTCAAAAAGAAAGATATTTTTAAGATACATTATAATAACGATATACAGACAAACGTATCACAGGGTGATGCCTAGTGCTGTTTCAACATTGTCACCATTTTATCTGGTCAATTGTATAACACAAGTTACAACAACTGATCACATTAAGCAAAACATTTTTTCACAAAAAGTGAGATACTCCCTACCCCACAACTACTGACCAGAATTTTTTCTAGTCCCAAACTGCATAGGAAAATAATTTTCTGTTAGCAAGGGTAGAAATTCTATTTCATGTTTTCAATTATCTGTTGGGGTTTTAAAAGACCTCAATACTTGCATAAGGATGGAGTTATACTGGGGGTGGGGATGGAGGAGGACAGGGGCAGAGGCAATACTGAGCAGAACCAATATCAAATAAAAAGGGCTAATTTTATATTCTAACAATCACAGTTGTTCAAATGTTTGCAAACTACAAACCAACCCCTACAAACAAAAAAATATTCTTATTTTAAATATAATTCATAAGGAATTCTGCAGCTACAAGGTTATGAAAAAGACATGTATACTCTGCAGCAGCATAAAATATAATCCTATGTACAATCCAAGCATCAATTTTCCCTTCTTTATCACCATCAGTATTTTATCTTGAAGGAGCATCTGTCAGATTCTCCAGAACTAAAAATAGCAAAGACCCTTTTAAAGAGAACATTTTCTGGTTTATATTTATAACTACCCTGCACTCGCTGTCTCTGGCTGCATGGCCATGAAATTTGTGCAAGATATAATCAATTACCCAGCTTTGCACTTCATCATGCAGTTAAGCTCCCGTTACCTGCAACGAACCCTCCAAGCACTTCTCCCCATGCACAGGGCAGAGATTATAAAACACAATAAATATCGGCACATTGAAGAGCTAACTGTAGAGCTGACTGACATTACACAGCAAAAACCTTGTGAGAACAAAAACCGAGCACACTGATGGATAAAACAGAGAGCCTACCTGAATTCTTCAAATGCATACATGGCCTAGCAACTACACAAATGCTCTGAAATTGAAAATAATCTTCTTAACGTCCAGAGGACCATTTAGTTTGTCAAACTGCAGCAAAATGCATAATGACGAGACAGTATATTTGGAATATTCTGAGGAGAAAGGGTATGCAGATACTGGCCTGCAGCCTACAGCTCAGCCAGCTGCTGACAAGCAGCAGCTAACAGGAAAAGGCGATAGAGTACCATGTGATCATTCCTGCAAGTCTGATTAATGCAGTATACTCCAAGAATACAGGCTGATATCTTCATTATTCGAGCCAAATAAGTCAAATATGGTACACGACAGGCTTCACAGCTAAATTATCATTCACATGCTACATCAAAATCAGCAAGTGCAAGCAGAGGATAATAAAAAAAAGTAAATATATATTGTAACCAAAGAGATTAATTAGGCCCATTCAAGCTGGTTTTCTTACCTTGTAGTGATATTTTAGTCTGTTTTTATTCATCTAAACCATCAGTGATGGAACAAAAGACTGCATCCACAAACCTCCCCTTCCATGAATGCCAGAACATTTAAAGTAGTTTATCTGCTAGAAATCATTTCCTCTGTAGTCTATTCCCAACCACTTTAACTCCTTCAGCCCTGAACTCATTGCCATAAACCCCATTTGCAGGGCCATGCGGGCTTTTTAGGGTTTACAGGGTTAACACCAAGAAATCGCAGCAGTGCCACTGAATGAGGTGGGATAAGAGCCAAAGGAGTCATATCTGCGAGATCACAGAAGGGAGATAGGAATGAGGAAAGTTGAGCATTTCGTGGCACTGCAGTGTGCAGGCGAGGATGCTTCAGCTGCCTAGCAACAGCGCACGCAATCTCCATGGCAACAGCGCAGCCAGCGCATCCGCTGCGCACCCCAGGGGCGACACACGGGGACAGCTCGGCGGCACGGCCACACCACCCCGTGCCGGGTGAACCAGGAGCCGCAGGGCACGGCGGGCTCGGGGCTGCAGCCTCGCCTCCTCCGTGGGGAGCTCCCGGGGCTGCGGCTGCGGGGAGCGCACGGCTCCGGGAAGGGCTCGGCAAGGGACGGCACTGCTGCTGCTGCTGCTGCTGCTGCTGCTGCTGCTGCTGCTGCTGCTGCTGGAAATAACACGGCAGCGACCCGTGCTCAGGATGAGAGTGCTGGGGAACACACCCCAAAGAGCAGCAGCTGGAGCTCGCCATGCCCGTAGCAATCCCGTGGAAATTTTGGACATGCAGGAATCCCACCGCCATCACCACTTTGCTTAGGGGTTGTATGGGTGTTAGCTATGAGAGTGCAGAGACATTGCCCGGGCAGCCAAACTCAGCAGCGGGATGGGGAGGGCAGGGGGTTTTAACCCTGAAGCTGTGAACCCGCGGGGCAGGTGGAGTTTAACCCGGGATGTGACCCCACAGAAGGGGAGCCCAGGGAAGGTTTAACCCTGAGGCTGTGAACCCTGCATCTGCCTCAGCATCAGCCACCGCAGCATGGGGATACCCAGGGGTGCCAGCACTGGCCAGAGGGGGACAGGCTCTGCTGCCTAGAGAGCAGGTGAAAGGCGAGGACTGCTGGAAATGAGGGAGATTCAAATCCTGGGAAATCAGTCCCAGCCCTGGGAAGGAAAGAGAATGGGGCAGTGGGAGAACAGGCTGCCTGAGAAAGTCACAGGGAGACAGCAAATTCAAAGCTACCTCTGGGGCTGCTCCCCTCCTTGCCTCTTTCACTGATAGGACTGGTTTCTAGCACAAGGAAACACATGGAGGATTTTGGCTGGAGTCTCAAATATCCAAACCCAACTACAGCTCCTGAGGTTCATTGTGCTTTAGGGCAATGGCTGTCCCACTGAGCTGTGGGATTTGGAGGCTGGAAAAGCATCCAAAGGGTACAGACTGCCACATCTCCTAGACACAGTGATTGGGGACAGGCCATGGTGACTGTGGTATCTAATCTCATGGATCTGAGAAATACAGGCAAAAAGAGCTGGAATGAAAGGAAAATGCACTCATGGCAAAAAACCCCAGCATTGGAAAAAAAAAAATCCACATTTATTTGAGACATGGTGTTTTAAATGTAGTAGTGACCTTGGGTTTCATTTTATTTCCTTTAAACAAATGTGATAGTGTTAAGTGACAATAAAGGCACGCTGTAGGAACACTAAAACACATGCAGTCACACCATCTGACAGAAATTAATTCTTCCACAGGCATCCAGCAAGAGAAGGACTGCAAGGTAGGTGATTCTGGCTACAGTCTAATAAAAGATTAAAACTGGCAGGGAGGAGAACAACACAACCGTCCAAAGAAGCCTCCTGCCATATTTAGGCTGAGCTTCAGCACAAGTGTGCTCAGTGTACACAGGACCCCAGCAGCTGGGCACAGCAGAGGAACCCCTTGCACACAACTGTTTTGCTCCTGACCTTGCAGGAAATGGTTTTATACCTCCAGAGCTAGCCAAGATCCCTCATGGGGGAAGAATGGAATTCTGAACTTCTGTTCTCCTGCTCACCACAATCTTCCTCTAACTTGAATCAAGTGGAAGAGGGCTGGTGTTTCTTTTTCATGCTGTTCATCTAAAATAAAACCATTCTACAGAATTAAGGGCAAGCATACTGCTTCCCCTAAACATTCTTCTTGAAACAAAGTTGACATAATCACTGTCTGATCTTCCAAATTCTGCAGTTTCTCAACAGCCACAATGCAAATAAATAGTTAACTGTTCAAGTCAAGGCTTCTGTCATCAATGAGTTCACTGTGAAAGACTAGAAAAGCAAACATCCTCCACAAAGTTTTCATACACAGCAGAGGTCAGCTGTTGAAAGGTTTCATTAGGATAACATTTTAACTTTTTTTTTTCTTGGCCAGCACTTTCACAACAGCTGACAGCATTACACACAGAAACAGCAGGACTTCTATCATGTGAGACAACCAAGAGTTTCAATTCTGGTTAATTAATCACTAGGATTCCCATATTCGATAGTGAGATCTGAGACCATCATGTCCTACTGTACACATGAATGAGGCTCAGCAAGAAATTTTACCAAACAGAACCCACAGGAGCTTCAGAAAGTCACATGAACACATGCAATGGCCAAATTCATAAATAAATGCAAGGGTATAATACCTCCTTATAAAGTTTTAGCAAAAACTATAACTTCCTGTGCCCTGAGCCAGACTGAAGGTCTTGAGGAGAAGACAGAAATTATGTCAGAAACCACAATCAGCAATGAAATTTTTCACAAGAAGCTGTTTATTCCCTTCCTGGAAGTGTAACCAGTCCAGACATTTGATGACAAATGTCCCTCATTTTAACAAAAATTGAAATTATGTCACATGAAATAAAAATTTACTAAAGATTGGGTGGGACAATTTATGTAATGGGAACTGTGGGACCCAGACCCCACCTTCTGATCAGAGGCCAAAAAAGATGTGACACTGAGTGTCCCTCCCACTGAAGACAAGCAGCAGCTTTTTGGGAAACACTTTGCAGTTTTAATGCTGGGCTCTAACAAACAAGTGAGACTGTAACAGAAGTGGTTACCCTTGATGAAAGCTTGTCAAAAAAGCAAAGGATGCACAAAAAGCCTGGAAATATGACAAACTAGTACAAGGCAGAGGATACTGGTGAAATTTCTGGCTTTATCTAGAATTTCACTGCCATCCAAGGGCTTCATGCTGATACTCTGCTAAGAGCCCATTTCCTCAAGCGTAACATCTTGCATTATTGTTATTTAGTGTATCAGTGCATCAGCATTTGTCCTCGTGACCCGAAATTCCACCAAAGCCTTTGGTGACATTATCTGATCACAAACAGACTGAGACATTTTAATTAAGTTATTCCCTTATTCCCTTGCTCAAGAAAGGAAAGGAAGAAAGCCACTAACACAGTGGACTTCTGTCATTAAGCCTGCATTGTCATTATGCTGAAGTGATATTCAGACCACTCTAAAAAAACCCCTGCAACTGTGCTGAAAAATTCAGCATTCACTTCAATTCATGAGGAAGAAAACAAAAAGAAGGGAAATGAGCCAACGAGAGCATATCTAATGAGTGTTCATTCACTGCATCTCCAAAATTTCTGCACTGTGGAGAATGTGGCAATCACAGGCAGCATCTCAGAATATGCTGAAAAATCTCCTTTTGACAGGACTGTCTCTGAGTTCAAATGTCTTTTGTGGGCATATGAAAATAAGATTCAAAATGTTTATTGAAATAGAAAAGGAGTGTCTACCTTTGTTTGTTCAGGTAGTGGAGAAATTGTAAAAATAATTGCAGTGCCCTTAAGTTTACAGAACAAGGATGCTTTCAGTACTGGAGTATTGACTCAAAGTTTCAGCTGTTAAAGGGGAGCATGGGTGGGGCAAAAATGAACTTTTTTTTTTCCCTCCTTTTATTAATGGTATTTTTATTATGTGTTGCCTCAAAATACAATGTGTATCTTGATGCACAAGGATAATCCAACATATTTCAGGCTTCTCCTTTCACTCTCAGGTTTCCAGGTTGACCATGAAAGTTTGATTTTCTGATGTCAACTTTCACCAAAAAAATCCTACCTCATTTATATATCTTGGAATTATCACAGCCCATGAATATTTGCTCAGAAAAAAAAAATCAATTTTTTCCCCTCTCAACTTTGGCCCAAACATTCTTCATGCTTTGCAAATCTCAGGGCTTGAGATTCCTGACCACAGGATGGCTGATGCCTTCCCCACAGCTTTACTCTTATCATTCTGGGAGTATCACATACCATTATCAGGAACAGACACCCTGTACCAGGTGCAGACCAGCACACAGGGATGAAAGGGAATGTTTTTCCATATACAGCCTCATCTGCCTTATTCTAGCGCTTTAGGGAAGATGCACTGGAGTGAACCAGAGAGAATGGGGCTCTTACTGATTTTCTATCAGCCCTTGGGGACAGCACCAAGTCACAGATAGCAATCCAACAGAACTCAGCCAGTCAGGGTGAAAACTAAAAGCTCCATCCGGATTATTAAGTTATTGATCACTGCAACAGTGCCTGAAATATCCAGCCAAGTGTAGGACTGTGTGCTGCTGGCCACCACAGAAAGCTGAAAATGGAAAAGCAGTTTACATAAACAACAGACAAGGATATATGAGATAAATTCAAATTAGTAAAAGAAGAAATGTGGTCAAGCCACCAAACATCTAAAAACTAAGATTCAGTCTGTACAGGTTGCAAATGTTAGTTGATATGACCAGGATTTGGGTATTGCTTCCTGTTTAAGAGAAATTATTTAAAATCATACAAAATGTAGTGACAGAACAATCTGAAAGGCCAGTTAAGAATAGATATTAGGAAGAAATTCTTTCCTGTGAGGGTGGCAAGGCACTGCAACAGAAAAGCTGTGGATACCCCATCCCTGGAAGTGCTCAAGGGCAGGCTGGGTGAAGCTCTGAGCAACCTGGTCTGGTGGAAGCTGTCCCTGCCCATGGCAGGGGGATGCAACTAAATCCCACCCAGTTCAAGGTCCCTTCCTACCCAAACCATTCTATGACCCTACTGATAAAAAACCAAAAATCCCTTTCAAGGAAAGGGACAAGGCTGCACAAATTTGAAGCGCAAGGTAATAATGTATTATTTTTCCTAGATAAACAATTATCAACCTTTGTTTTTTTCAGTTCAGCACAGATAAATTTGAATCATGCTGCAGACAGAAGTCTGCTTTGTAATAATAAATTACACTGCCTCAATACTCACCTGACAGCCACAGTATCTTACAGCAGCTACATCTTTGCTGATTAGTATCTGTACAAACGCAGAGCAGAACACTGAAGACACCATCAGGGAAAATCAGAAGAAATACATGTTGCAAACTTCCTTAAAGCTAGCTGAAATTAGTCAATTTGACTTTTTCCAAGTTGTGAGGGATTAACTGGGGGGCAAAAGGGAAGCTAGAAGTTACAACTTGACCAGCATTATCACCACTATCAATGAAATGTCAGTGGAACTGGAAATAGAGTCTGAATAAACCATGGTCATCCACTAAAGGGCACTTCCCCATAAAACACTTGGACACTTCTGTGGGGTGTACACCTCATATCTCACCAAACACACACCTGTGTGCTTCAGACATGGATACAATACACATACCACCACAAACACCCTGGCTTCTTGTCATCTCCACCAAGCCACTGGCCTAGATCTTGTGTTTCACCTGTCCAGTGGCATGCTTGCAGTCAGAAGTAGCAGCCACCATAAACCAAGTAACCTCCCCCACACAAATGGGCACATTGTGCCTGAATTTGTGACTCATTATCAGGTATACTGGCAAGACAGAAGTTATTCTGCATGAAAAACACCAGTGTCTACTAGACATCTTCTCTGGTAAACATTAGAAGAGCATTCCTAGTTACAGCTGGGTCTTCTTATTGTGGGAGACTGAAACATTAATGGATTAAACATTTCTAAATCCATAGAAGCAAACTGCAGAGCAAACTGCAGAGAAGCAGGTGTCCACCTGCAACCATCCCTGAAGCCCACACCTCCCCAGATAGGCCTATCTGCTGGAATTTGGACATGAGATAAGATGATGGGGATAGTATTGTTTAGTGGTCCCAGGTCTGGGGGGAGGAATGTATCCCCAAGGGGTGCTGGAAGCGGGGCTGGAATGCTGCTGGCTCAGACACTGGGAGGAAGCTGCTGCAGCGCAGAGTGGGGGTGAGCCCAGCCCCAGGGACTCCAGCTGGTGTTGAGAGAGGTCAGGACAGAGGCAAACCCACTAGGCAGCTCCTGTCACCTCATCCTCACTCCAGGGAGCTCAGCTGTGACAACACCCCTGCCAGGCAGCACCAGGACAGTCACACGTGGCTGAAGGTTCTCATCTCTGCTGAAGGGCCATAGTGAGCCACAATGGACTCAACTGCACTGATATAACACTGATATAGCAGCTGGGACATGTTCAAAGGTGTCAAAGACTCCTGCAGCATCCCCTGATCCACAACATCATCCAATTTAAAGTCCCTGCCCAAGGGGAGGCACCTGGGTGTTCCCACCTGAACCTGACTGAATATAAACCCAACAGATGCTGTGGTCTGGGCATTTTCTGCACTGCCTCTTTAGGATTGTCACCACTAGCACCTCCTCATGGAATCAGTCTGCAACCATCACTTTGACCAACAAACATCAAAAAGAAAACCAGCCAAGTCTCACTGTGAGGCCCATGGGTGGTGAGATCATTCCACTCTTATCCTTTCTTTCTCTCTCTTACACATTTCCTTAAGTGATACTTTAATGCTTTCATATTGTCATGTTGCTGTAGATAACAACAACCAAAATGGGAACATATCTGTTTTCCTGTGCAACCAAATTGTTCTACAATGAACCCTCCATGTGTATATTTACAGACACTGAGCATTCAGTGTTGTTTCCCTACTCTGCCCCAAGGGATCTATTAACAAAACCTGGGTTACCTTTGGCTCCTGGGGTGGTTGTAACACTTACACCCCTCCACTCTCTAGTTAGATGGTAGGATGTAGACAAGAGAAAAATGAAGGCTAAGTTTTACTTAGTTCTGCTCCTTGGCCAAAAGCAGCCTCACTGCAGCTGATGAAAGTCCATGGCTAAACTATCTGTAGAGCAAGCTCTCTGCAGCACAAGATCACAGCACCCAGGCCTTAGGAGCTGCTGGCTAATGGGGATCTTATATACACATAATGTGAAAGCTCAGACCAGATCAAGGCCTGGAATTTCACCTGGAACAAAGAATTATAGAATGGTTTGGGTTGGAAGGGACCTTCAATATCATCTCATTCCAGCCTGTGAAATGGGTGGGGACATCTTCCACTAGACCAGGTTGTTCCAAGCCCCATCCAGCCTGGCCTCGAACACTTCCAGGGATGGGGCGGCCACACCTTCTCTGGGCAACCTGTGCCAGGGCCTCACCAGCCTCACAGTAAAGAATTTCTTCCTCATACCTAATTTAAACATCTCCTCTTTCAATTTGAAACCATTCCCCCTTGGCCTATCATTACAAGCCCTTATAAGAAGCCCCTCTCCACTCTCCTTTAGGTGCTGGAAAGCTGCTACATGTGGGGGTTATTCAGTATAAGGTGCTGTTGACAGAGAATCTGACAAAACTGAGCTGCATTGCTATCACATTAGCATGTGTTCTCCCCCTTCTTCCTACAAAAAAACTGGGGGAAAAAATCCCAGATTTTTCTTCCCTTGCATCTGATGCAAAAGACATTAGAATAAACATGTGCAGGAATTATTCACACACACTGTGGAATTCTTTGTTCAGAAGCAGCTTCTGACAGCAGCACCAGGCCTAAGCTGTGGCAATTTCAGAACAACATTTCCTCACTCCCATGAGAGCACACAAAGTTCTGATTCCTCCAAGGCTTCATTACATCCTAGCACTCATCAGCACTTTCACACACTATCCCAAATGGCCTTGCTGGCAGGAGAGACTTGGTGCCACTGGAGCTGTGCTTCTGGCCAGGGGAAGGTGACACCACTGTCACCCTGGCCAGGCTCTGGCCTACTCTGCATGAGCAAGTCTTGCCTCCAGTAAGGCTTTTCACATCACTTCACTATAGACACATTCACCACGGGGTAAAAATACACAATGGGGGAGTAAAGAAGGCAGTCAGACTCTTCTCACAGGTGACAGGACAAGAGGCAATAGGTACAAATTTTGAAATACAGGAAATCCAATTCAGAAATGAGAAGAAACTTCTCTACCATGAGTGCTCAAACATTGGCTCAAAGGTTGGCATCAGCATCCTGGGAGATGCTCAGAACTCCTTAGGACAAGGTTGTGAGCAAGGGTTGGACTCGATGATCTCCCGATGTCCTTGCCAACCTCCACAGCTCTCTGGCTCTGTGAGCAGGACCTCCCCATCCCCTGGGCACAGAACAGTCTGCTCCTGAAGTGTGTCTGGCTGCTACAGCAGATGTTCCACAGGCAGCACCAGGTCATTCCCACAGCCTCTCCCCTTGGTGACAGCTCCTGTGGAATTCGCTTACTGACCACGCCTGCTCCCCAAGGAAAGCACAGCCAGGGGAGGGGGACTGTACATCATCTTTAACCAGAACCACGGACACAGACAGGCCACAATGCTGAGACTTCACACTGCCTTCTTCCTTTAAGGCTGGAGCAAAGTTAAGGGTGGCCACAAGTATATCCTACAACCCAGGAGAACCTCAGGGGGGCCTTTCTCTGAACTGCATGTGGCCTGGCCACGCTGCAGAGGGCCAATGGAAATGTGCCAACTTTACCAATCTCTTGGCAGAGCATCACTAAGACCCAATATTTCTGAGGCAGACCTAGCAAGGAGAAATGTTTTATGATATTCTATGGCAAATCAAAACCAAAGCAGGAAGCTTATGTTGCAAAGTATTGTTATGAATATCGTGTTTCTATCCCTCATTTGTTCTTCACATTAAAAAAAGACTGAAGATTGAAAATTTGTGGTTTTTTGGCTTGTTTTTGTTTAAGAAGCTGAGAAATATCACAGCTCCTGGCTTTTTCTGCTTCTGCTGGACTCATTGAAGGGGGTCCACTGGCTTTTTCAATGAAACAGTATTAGGTCTGACACTTTAATTAAAGGTTGTGCCAAAATGAACACAAAAATATCTTTGTAACATAACCAGCATGTTTCCCTTTAGAGTGAAATGCATGGAAATTACAAAAACTGCATCACAGCAAAAATCTTTATACAATCCATGAGCCCAGGCAGCATTTAGGACCCCACATCATCTGAACATCATCAGCTCTCCAGTTTTCAGTGGTAGTGGGGATGAGATTCAATTTCCTAGCAAAAGGACAAGCACTAAAATTCATAAAAGCAAAACACTAACAGAGACCCCATGTTAGGGGGAGTTTGTTCTGCATTCTATAACCAGAATTTTCCGTGCATCTCTCAATCTTCCTGTATCTTCTCTAACATGAACAGGATTTCCAAGGTGGTGGCTGGAATAGTGAAGCCCACTGTTTCCTTCAGGACTGTGTAGCAAAGTTACTGATGAAGTCTGAATTCTTATTTTGGCTCTGCCAGCCCCCAGCCCTCTGCTCTATGCACAGTCTGAACCAGTCTTCAACAAATCAAACCATTCCTGTGACCTGTCCCAACAGCCCTAAGCCCTGGCCAGCCACCACTCCTGCTCAAGAGCCAGCCAGGAGAAACCAGGACAGCCTGGGAGGAGGAGCAGAGCAGGAGGTAACACACACACACAGACACACAGACACAGACACAGACACAGACACACAGACACACAGACACTACTTGCCCAGCTATAATTGCATGGTTTATCATTTCTCAACTGAATGATCCCATTTTCTCACTCTGTCTTTAAAAAAACTGCCTACTTAGCCTACACAACCATGATTAACTACCCATGGTGGAGCCAGTAGCATTTTTACAGCCAAGTAAGGAGCAGTAGCACAAACTGCCTTGCACTGCCATGAATCCAGCTTAGTACAACACCAATTGCCTCCCTACCTTGCTGAGGGGTCCCTTCTCATCACCAGACTAAGAGGCCAGACTAAGAGGCAAGCCATACAGGACACATCCAGTCTGTCCCACAATCAGGTCACAACTTTGGCAAAAGCAACGGGATACACTTTTGTCCATCCCAAAACTGCACAAAGGAGGGATCCAAGACCAGGAAAGAACAGAAGGGGAAATCAGGAGTGGGTTTTGCAATCTCAGTGGTCTGGCTCTAGTTCCACTGACTCATATTTGTACACCAAACCCCACAGCAAACTGCAGCAAACAAAAGCTTTTCTTTCCCAGCAGTGCCCACAGCTGAAACATTGTCTATTCCCACTGCCATCCTGCCTAGCAGTGCTTGGGGTTCAAATCCAGGGGTCCCAGCAGGTGTGCAGTGTCTGGGATCCAGCTGGGCTCTGGTCATGGCCATCAGCCCCACATCCAGCACTTGGACACTCCAGGTCATCTGAAATGGCACTGGGCACCAATTCAGTCCAGACAACTGGTTCATATCTTCAAGTATTGAGTATTTGTTCAAGAGTCACATCCTACTTCCCTGATCTTTGGAGGGAAAAAGAGGTGAGCATGACCTGTCCTTCAACATGAAATACATTTGTCTTCTCAAGTATGAATGACTTCCTGAAGCAAATGGTTCAGGTCATCCCAGATAAACATCCTAGTCAAATCCCAGCTTAGCTAATTTCTAATGAATGGAGCTAGAGAGCAACCAGTGCATCCCAACGACCTTGAAAGGGAGGACAGAAATAGCAAGGCTCTGGAAATCAATTCACAAGACTCATAAAATGAGAAATGATCACAAACCATCAAATACTATCCAAAAGTTATTCCCCTTTCTCCTGAAATTCCTCCTAAGTTTCCAGCCACAGACAAGAATCCCTATTCCTCAACATTTTAAACTCACATTTCTCTCTCAGAGCACTGCCCATCAGCCTGACACGTGCTCCTTCCAGCGTCACATTCCTAGATGCATTCCCCACGTTGGCTGCAAATAGCTCAAGCTCTCTCAAGTTTCACAAACCTTCCCTTCCCATACTGCCATGGGCACTGCCCCTTTTGCTACCTCAGGCTGGTATCAGATGCACAATATTAAGTGACATTAGTACTGTGCTGGACCCTAGGGTTGCTTCTGCCCCAGGTACTCTGCCCCTGCCCTTCTCCAAATATAACCTCTGTCACTGCAGTGCAGGGCTGGGAACAGAGCCCAGCCTGTGCCTCCCCAGCTCCTCAGGAACAGAAAGGCACTGGGCAGAGCAGAAAGGAGCTGAAATGTGGGCTGGGTCACTACAACACAGGAATGGCAAGAACAGGTCAAGGGAAACCTGACAAGGATGCTGGAGAAGAGGATTCAATGTCCTGGGCAGAAGGGTATTTTGTAGGAAGCAAAATCTGAAGGATAGGTACCAGTCCCACAGCCAGACTGCGCTGACTTCACCCTCTTCCCCCAGTTTCTCAACCTCACCCAAAACTATAATGATTTTTGAGTATTGTTCATGCCTGAGGGTGTCCCTTCTGGTATCCATGATGTGACAGATCCACATGGCATTGCCCCTCATTGTGCCCCAGGTCTCCAACATCAGTGTGGCCTGAGGGCCCTTCTCCCCTCAGAACTCACTAAATTGTACAGCTTAAGTCTCTGATGTAATTGTATATTCCACCTCTATATCATATAGACAGGGGATTCAGAAACAGCCACAGAGATTTTCAGGTTATAATCACACCTTTCTTCTCTAATTCCCCTTTCTCTTTCAACTGCCTCCTCCGAAACCCTTTCAAAATGCTGCTCAGATAATCTCTCTCCTCTCTCTTTCTCCCCAAACAACTCCAAGTCTAAAATGCTTCTGACACTCTCCCTTCAGTTTATTATTTATCTTTACCGTGCAGGCTCTTTTATCCTACCACAGCTCACAGGGTGTTAGGGACATAAAGGAAATGTTCCCAAGGAGTGTAAGGATCACAAGTGTGATGTCAGACCAGATTATTCCTAAGCAATCCCACACTTACATAAACAGAAGGCAGCACTCAACAAATGAGAAGTAATGAGAAGTAAAAAGGGTATAGAGAAGTAATTATGATAAAAACATGTGCGTTTGCTCAGGAATACTGAAATACCAGGAATTTTTCATTTTATCTTTGAAAACCTGCCTTTTCTCTACATACTTTGGACAAGAGAGGTCAAAAGGGGTCTTTGGCCTCTTTTGACCAACATATTGGCTTCTCCTCCAGCAAATATTCCTGGGAAGCAGTAAAAAAGGCACACAACACTTGCAATCTATCACTGAACGAACCCAGGAGATTCCTCACTGAAGAACCATATAAAAGAAAACTGTCACAGAGCCAAAATATTCTCCTGTGACAGCCAAGCTTCTTGCAAGTTCCCAAATAAGGCCATGACTTTAAAGAGAGTGTCTTTTCAAAGCCTCATTGATTTTCATTGCCTGGTGAAGAGGCACACTGTTTACGTGCCTGGGTGTGCTGATATTCCAGCAGGATGAGATGGGCACAGCTCAGGCTTTCAAAGCCTGGTTTGCAGAGAGAATGAACCAGATAATCACAGGAAGCTCCTAAAGGCTGACAGCCCTGCTCTGGCCACTATTTGGGAGTGATTCCTGGGGCTAACTCAAACTAGAAGGTGTGAAGATGCCAGCAGGAGCAGCCAGCATTTCCTAGCACTCTGGGGATAGACCTCAAGTGAATTTTGAAGCACAATATTATGTTCCACCTCACTTTCCAAAGTTCAGAGGCTTTTGCATCAAAGTTAGGGGTCTTGTTAAAGTTCAAGACATGGATTGGAGAATATCTCTGTTCTTCAAATACCAGATTATTCCTATTCAGAGAAAGAAATAAAGGAAAAAAACCCTCAAGCTATGGAATTGCATAATCTTTGCTGCATCTAGTTCATATTTACCATCCACTCCTCTCCTCGAGGCTCTCCAGTATTTTCAACGTGGCAAACTCTTGAAAATGATCAGGTGCTTCAGTTCAAGTTTTACAGCAGTGTTTCACACAATTCTTTGAAAGCAAAGTCCACCCTTATAAAAAACCCTTCACAAAGGCCTGGGGGGCTCAGCCACTCCAGCTCCCCCATCTTCACAGTTATGGTGCGTCCATTCCCTTAATAGTCATACAGCACAAAATACACTCACAGAACTTCAAGGCCACCAAGAGAAAAGGAAGCAAAGCAGTCAGAAAGTGTGTCAGTAGAGCCTGTGTGTATTGAGGGCATGAGCTACTCAGGTGATGCTGCTCTGTAGTACTACTGAGGCACAGAGGAGACAAAAAGCCAGAGGGAAAGAGTACAAGCCAAAGCCAAGCAATACATCCCAGCTGTACCTAAACACCAAGAAAATCAAAATTGGTGGTATGTGACTTTAAGCAACTCCCACAAAGCTCATTTCTTCTGTCCATGTGCTGTGCAGCCCAACAGTGTGGGTGGAAGCAGGGTGTCACTTGCACAAAGGGTTGACCTGAAGTGAGGTCCCACCCTCTCCACCTTGATCACACATTCACACTCCTGTCTTCACCTGTGGAGCACCATGCAGCCACAAATCAGGTGAAAAGGTGACTAAGCCAACAGAAAACTGATGAATTTCCTTTGCCTGGATTAACGAATTAACAAAACATCCCACAACAAAATGAACTCATGAACTACCACAAGAGGAGAGCAGTGAGAAAGTCCTTCTAGAGCCAAGAGGCAATAAATACATAATAACACTCATTTAGGCCTAACTAATAAACTGTCCTGTAAGGTTTATATGCATGAGAAAACTCTAGAAAGGTAATCTGAATTAACATTTCTGTAATGAATGAAACCACATTAGATCCCTGCAGACACACTCATTATTAATTAAATCAACCCTATTTCATATTTGGTATCATTTACTGTGATGTGAATTAAGCTTAATCAAATTAAGGTCACTTGAATGCTGAATCAGATAATATATACAATGCTTTAATTTAGTTTACCTAATTTATTTTACATTCACATTTTTGGTGGCTTGGATTAGTTTTCCTTCAAATCCTTGCTCAGACAGCTTTAGAATAGAGAGAGACAGCAAAAACCTGAGGAGATGCTGCAAAAATTCTCCCCATAATCAGCAGTTTTGAGCTGTCAGTGAATTCACCCCCCAGGAGTGGGGTACTCAAAGCTGTGCATCCCACTGAGGACACACTGCCAGGGCTGCTGCATGCTCAATATCCATAAAGCTTCTCCCTGTCTCTGTCTTCACTAAAGTTCCTCTGGTGCCCGGAGGCTGCAGAGAAAATCAGACCCTGGAAATCCTCACTTCATCCTCCTGCACTGCAAGGGCTGAACAGATGTTGATGGGCCATGAGAAATGCATGTCCTGAAGGAAAATGCAACAATCCTCAAGGAAGCTGAAGCATTTGATGTGGTTATTTTTTAAATAGTGGGTCACGAAAATATTTGACATGTTTTTTACTGTGTTGGGAAAACACAGCAGTTATCAAAGTTCTTGTTTGTAACGAAATAACAAAAAATCATAAAAGCCTGCTTCTTTAGGCGGACATGTTAAATTGAGATGCCATGTTTATTCATAGTTTTAAGGTCTTCTCATTTTGCTTACGCTGCTCCAACACTTAAAAAGTCACCACTGAGTCTTCCATCAAACTCCTTTCACATTCCTCTTACGTGACTATGCTTTTTACCATTAAAAAGATTTTTCTGTCTACACAGATGTGTAGACAAATGCACTCTGTCGTATTTAGGGCACCAGTCATCTAATATTTTCTGTGATGCAGGTACCATCTGTGAAACTGAGCTGCAGTTCAGGCCTATCATACTGAGATGGGTGCTGGGAAATCAGAGATGGAAATTGATATTAGATTATAATCCTACTGCATTCAAATAGAAGTCAAGGGCTCTAGCAAGGTCAGGCTTAACCTTTAATACCCAGGCACACCTTTAAATATTTTTTCAGGGAACCTTCAACTGTGCTGTTTGTTTTTCAGTGTCCTCTCAGGATTATCATCTTTTAAGGGTCACAAAAGGTGTCCAAACCTCTGAAGCAAAAGGATCATGAGGAGGCCCTGATAGCAACAACAGATGACAGCTGGCATCAGGGTGCAACTAAGGTTGCAGTGACAGACTTTGACCAAAGTGACAAAGAGATCAGAGACTGGAGACCATAGAAAGCATTCCTGGGTGAGGGAAAAGGACTATTCTTTTAGCAATTTAGCATGGAATCCTTAGCAAACCACTGTGTTAATCAGACCATGCAGTGATCTGAATGTGAGCTCTTGCAAGGATGGAATCAGCACTGTGAGGAGGGTCAGACATGGAGCATCATTTCCACTTGGGCTGTCCTGCTGCCTTATGGGGCATCAGAGCCTTCTCTGCCACTCCCTCTGGTGCTGACAGACATTCACACAGCTCCTTGGGGAACTGGTTCAGGAGACTGAGCCAGCTGGAAAGTGGTAGAACTGACTAAACCAGACCTGCACCACTACTCAGGGCAGCAGTAACATCTAAATGCTCACGCAAGGCATTCACCCTGCACACCTCTGAACACACTTCATGGCTTCAGAAATGTCCTTGTGTGCCTTTATTGCTCTTACAAACTTGTTTCCACATTCCCTAGCTTGCTGGCTCAGTGTCCCCTCTGCTATTTCTGTAACACTCTCATATTTAATACCATGAAATCTTAAAATAGTATGCTGGCTCAGGCTTTTTGAGCTCCTGCAAAGAGTTGCAGTCATGCAGTTCCAGCACTATTTTTATTCAGCAACCCAGGACAGAAGAGACAAGCAGACCCTTGCAGCTCACCCTTGGGTCACATCTTGAGGAATATAAAATGAGGAGGCATTCCCTGGGGTCAATACAACAAGCCCTGGGGGATCCCCCCACTAAGAGACACACACTGCTCAGCTACACTAAACACACTGACCACCTTTCTGCTCCCTTCTTATTTCCACTTTTGCTTGTGAACCCCTGAAAGGGAAGGACCCACCTCACCTGCCTCACTAGGATGGCTCTGGCAGCCCCAGCCCTCCACACTGCTTCCCTACAAACCTGCTCCTTGTATCACCTCCCATCTCCTCTGCTCCCTCAAGAGCTGGGGTTGTTCTTGACTCACTGACAGGTTTTCAGGTAATAATTATTCATCGAGGTGGGGGGGGACATTTTAAACAAGATGCTTATATTCCTATTTGTCTATGTTAAAGGTGAGGACTTCCATACAGAGGACAGGAATAATTTTTGTCTCCCCTCCCAAAAGCTCCAAATTTCCCCTGCTGAGTTCTGCCCTAAATGAAGAAGAGAGCCTTCACAGCTCCATCAGAGCCCAAGCCCTTCAACACTTGCATGAACACTTAAATTGATCACGGTCAGTGGTCCCAGCACAATGGCCATTAGGGTCCCAAAGGCCCAGGATGCTGTGCCCAGTAATCAGGTCAGGAATGTGTACAAGTCCTTTCAAGATTAAGGCCTTAATGCTGTAGCATCAGCCAGTTTTCTCCCTGCCTCCAGCATTACATGTGGGCAGCTGAAATCCCCAAGGATGGAGGCTGATGGCTCCAGGCTGACCTGCAGGTACAGGCAGGTGCCTCTGGCCTGCTCCTGGGTGTGTGATGAACCAGACACCCCTGGGCATCACCCTGTTATGAGCAGAAAAGTTGTCCATTTTTTTAAAAGGTTACAGAGTTCACAAGTTAAACCAATTGCTGCTAAGTTGGAGTTCTAACTATTTGTTGTTAATAATTTCATGTTGTGATGCCCTGTTGTTAATAGTTTTCCTTTAATTACCTGTTCTTGATGGTTAGAAATGCCCCTTTGTCGAGTATCACCCTGCTGCGTCCTGGAAGGTGGCACCCGGGACTGTGAGGAGGAGGTGACATCGCGGTTGGCATGCAAATGAGGAAACCCCTCACCAAACCTAGCAGGAAAAAACCCTAAAAACAACGAGCCACCATGGAATTAAGAGATAGAAGTGATGTCTAGATGTGAGGAACAGAATCCAGTATCCACTAAGACCCTTTTTACCCCTCACCCTAACCTAAAAGATGTCAGCCAGACAGAGGACCTCGAATGTCAAACTGAAAAGCCGGCAATCTCCTGATGTTCTGGCAAGGATGGAAACCCCAGCTCTGCCCCCAGACCAGTGCACACAGCTGCACTCTTCCTCCCGCTCCGTGTCATTCCTGGAAGCAGCGGCAGCGTGAGCACGGACCCGTCGGTTCTCCCCACCCCAGCTGATTTTTAATAAGGGCATTAAAAAGGAGAAAGATCTCCTGCCCTATTTATTTCAACCCCTCACCAGGGCAGCCCTGGAGACAGCTGTGTGTGGTTCTGGATGCTGTGAGCTATCATCTGACAGTTCAGCACCAATTAAAACAAATAAACACAAAGCCAAGAGGCAGCAGGTCGGGCTCTGGGAGGATCCATCACAACACTGGGCCACCAGTGGACTCTGAGCTGCTGTTGGGAGCTGTGGATGACTTTGGTGACAGCTGACAAAGCAGCACCTCCAATGGACAATACTGCACGTGCCAAAGCGTGATAAAGCGATGTAACTCCTTGTTCCACCTACTCAAAGGTGGTTCTTACTACCAGACAAGCAAGACAATGAACAGGGACAGATAAAGGACATTGTATTAAGCACACAGGTAAAATGAACATGTAAGTCCATGTTTTTGCTCTTCTACTTACTAAATAGTCAAAGAAACTAATTGCCTGAGAAGGCTGCTTTATTTGGATGATACAACCCTCACTTCTCAACATAACAGCTGTGGCATCAAAAACAGACTTACATTCACCTAGGTAATGTATTTCATTAATGAAAAGAAAGATTAGCATGCAAATGTGTTGCAGCACTCAACACTAATTCATGATGGAGTCATAATATTAAAGCTACCTCATTCTGTCAAAATATACTCGTCCAGCATTTCTCTCATTTTGAATCAAAAATCCTTTTCAAAAAGAAATTCACAGATTATCTCAAATCCCACTACTGTTTGGCAGGTGGGAGCTAGAATGACAGACAACAGCCATGTAATAAAATAATTTTAGTATCAAAAGTGTTTTAATCGGTTAATAAGAACAGTAAGGAGCTAACAGGAATAGGTACACACACAAACTGCATGAAACACGTGCATATGGGGATGATTTTAACCTGCCTTGTTTCTGATTTTTAAAATTTTTGTACGCATTTTTTGATCTCTCTTTTGACGTCCTCTGGACCGCAAACCATGAATTGAGCAGTGCTAGTCTGTTCAGTGCTGAAGACATTCCTACTCACATGTAACAGACATTTCCAACCGCAGCTTTTACACTTGAATTTACTAATTGAAGCTATCCTTTCATCCTGAGCACTCAGCAGGCCTGGGTGTGTTTAGCTGTTCCTGCTGCATGCAGGCACACACCCTCGGAGCATCGCTGCAGCCGAGCTCCTGGACCATGTGCAGCTGGGGAAAGAAAAGCAGTCAGCACGCAATTAAAGGGATTATGGTGGCCATGGCCCTGCTTCTTGTTAATGCCATTTCACTGCATTTTCTAGATCGCCTCATTACTGAGGGAGTGGCTTACTGACAAGGGATAAAGGCAGGAAGCTACACATATGCTGACTAAGAAGCAGCGAATGATGGGAATGGGAAAAGAAGGAAGGGGAGGAAGGAACGAATGGATGGCAATACATAATGAACTTTGCTGTAATGCTTAGCATTTACTACAGAGATGGTTGTCATCCTCAGAAATGCTTTTTGAACAGGAGACTCCAATCCAGCAGAGTAAGGTCTTCAACAGGACCAAACTTAAGCCTTAAATCCAGTGCTAGACTGAGACCCAGCTACTTAATCATCTTAATTCCCTCTCAGGTAATAATTGCCATCCTCCAGCAGATAAAGCAATGATGCCAAAAAGGCTAAGAGATTTAGCAGCTGCAGACCAGCCCAGGAAGGACAGCATGCCTGCACCATGGAGCTCACCCCAACAACAAGGACTGGGCCTGGCCAGCCTTGCTGCAGAAACACAAACTGCTGGAGCGTCTCCCTGTGCCTGCACCCGTGGCACACTATGAGTCACTGTACTACACAGCTTGCTTTGCTTTTTTTTTTTTTTCTCTTTTACTCTCTTTTCACAGAAAAAGATGTCTATCCATCCTGACACCTATGTGAAGCTGAAGAAAGACAGAAATACAACTGTGAGATCTCAAGTTGCAGGAATGACACCTACTGCCTGGGAAATGAACTGCTCACCTAAATGAGATCGAACTCAGTGATGAGGAGCTTCCACAGAACAAACCAGCACGCGGACATGAGCCAGCAATGTGTGCTCACAGCCCAGAAAGCCAATTGAATCCTGGGCTGCATCAAGAAAGGGTTGGCCAGCAGGTAGAGGGAGGTGATTTTGCCTCTCTTTTTCATTCTGTGAGACCCCACCTGCAGTGCTGCACCCAGCTCTGGGGTCCCCAGCACAGGAAACTGGGACCTGTGGGAGTGACTTTTAAAGTCCCTTCCAACCCAAACTGTCCTGTGATTCTACAAAACAGGTCCAGCCCCAGTGCTGACTGTGAGGGTGATCACATGAAAGCCCACAGAAAATTCAGTCAGGGAGGGACGTTCAGTGATTTTAAAATGGTGTTTAATTCTTGATAAACAGTGTAAAGAACTCAGGGCAGGTAAAAACACATCATGAATTCAGGTGAAAAATACATTTTTTTGGACAGGGAACATGGTTAGCAGTTAGAAAATGCTCATCCATACCAACAGCTAGGCTACACAGTTTGTACCTCAAAGAACTAGGGAGCCTGCAGTGGAAGGGTCTGCAGAGCACAAGAGGAAGAACAGGAGTAGCACCTCAGTAAAACAAATATTTTAATTGGTAGTAGTAGCATTCCCTGAAGAAATGGTTTCTTGAGCGTTTCTGGTGTCAGGGAACACTGCCACAACCTAACTTCTATATCCACCCTTTGCATATGGAAAGTGAATTTTCTTTTCTTCTGTTTTTCTATGTAAAGACTTCATGACCCAGCTCATCCTACCAAACCACAAGTGGCTAAATCAGCACAGCTGAGGGGAAAAAGAATGGGAACTCAGGAGAAATACATAAACTAACACTGAACTTGAAACAAATGTAATGCTTGAATGCCTGCATCAAGAAGGAAAGTCAAAAGTTTCTGGCGGCCACATGTCTCTGTTAGGACTATGGAATATCCAGTGAAATGAATTGTTGTTGTATTACAGAAGGGCACTCTGGATAGTCAGAAATGTGAAAGTTTCCAGGCTCAAATGTTTGGTAAGGACTTGCCCACTCTCTCCTCTCACTAATAAAGATAGCTATCCTTAATGCCCCTACAGCTCTCAAATGACGAATAGTTTTGGAAAGACTGTCAATAATATTCCAAGCATTTGCCCAAAGCAAAAGTGCAAAGTCTCACAGAAAGAAGCATTCTGCAGTGCTAAATACACCAAAAATGTGGGGAGAAAATAATTAAACTGTTTTCAGTTCCACAGGGTCACAACCTGGACTGAAACACACTTGGAGTGTTACTGGGTGATGTGCACACGCACCCATGAACCCAGAGCTGTCACGGGAAAAACGTGCCAGGTGAACCATGAGGTTCCTACAGCACAGGGCAGAGCTGTCCCAGCAGCCCAGATCCTGGGAGCAGCCTGCCCTTACCCTGCAAAGCTAACAGGAACAAGGTGGATTAACCCAGGCAAGGCTGGGTGCTGCCATGGCTTGCACCCTGGCTGGAGGTCTGGTGTCTTCTCCCTGGGCTGCACTGTGACAGGGACAAGGGCTTTAGGGGTGTGCTGATCGAGTGTGCCAGGCTGGTTTTCGGTCCTTTCCCCTCATTAGGGCACATCAGATCAAAAAGCAGATGAAATGGAAGTCTTGGGTAGGTGACTGCAGACAAAATGTGCCTGAGGGCAAACAACAGGCCCAGACAAGGAACAGTGGCACAGTTCCTCCACCTCTCCTCCCTGCCCCTGAGAAACTGAGTCCAGGCCACAAGCTGAGAAAAAGGAAAAGGAGGAGAAGCACTGTGGGTCCCTTGAGTTCTGCCAAATGATGACTATGAACAAAACAAAAAATATATGGGGGCAGTAACAATGTACAGCTGGGGCAGTTTTTTGCTGCTTACCTACTGCAGTTAAAGTCAATACCAAAACATCAGTGAGATTTTCTTAAATGTAAATAAGGAGTGTATGAGATAATTCTATGGTTCTGATTCCACAAAAAACCCTGAAATACTTATAATGACCTTCTCAAAATAGAAAACCTGCAGTTCATTCAACTTATTTTACTTCAACTTATTCTATTTCAATTCTGTTATTATTAGGATTAAAAATTAGCTATAATTAATTTCACTTTGGCAGCAGTTTTAGAAATATTTTCTAAAGAGGTTCCATACTGCTCCTTACAGAGTGCTCAGAACTGAGCAAAGCTATGACATAACAAGAAAAAGGAAAGAAATCATGAAACTTGCAAGATACAGGAAATTATTTGAAACTGAATTGTGTTTGCACTTCGAAAAATTTGTATGATTTCTTACAAGAAATACAAATATTTAAAGTAAAATACTTCAAAAGAGAGAAGCACTGCCCAAAGAAGGAGCCAGCCGTGTGCAGACAGACTATGCAGACACCTTTAATTGTGACACACTTTAATGGAGCTGTTCTGTATCAGTGTATCTGCTGTTTAACACGGTCTGAGTGACCCAGGAACAGGCAGAAGGGACACACCACACAAACCCACTGAGTTAAACAGACCTGCGCACATTTGAAACATTATCTTCAGCCTCTGTCACACCACTACAAAATACAAGACAAAATACCCAAAAAATGAGGAAATGCACAAAAAGATGCCCAGGATCTATGCTTTATTTTAGAGAGGGGGAAGAAAAGTTGAAAGTATACAGAACAACAGCATGAAAGAGGCACAGCTGGCCTGCCTGTTCCACGGCCTGACAGTCAGGGTACACGGATGGGAACCCAGCATTGCCCATGGAACAACTGCTGCCTTTACATGGCCACAGCCAGCGTGGCACAACCTTCAGTGGAGCTCCAAAATCTCCCAACAACGAGTCTGTCTGCAGCTAGAGCTTACCTAGCCCTCTGAAGATCAAGGATGAGCTAACAAAAGCAATTTTCTCTCAGCAGCACAGTACCCACACTTGGGATTCTGCTGACCAAAGCATGACAGGCAAAGGGCTGGGAGCTTTCCTACTGAGAAAACACTGACAGATCTGCGTGGCACAGACAGCCTCAAAGGCTGCAAACCTAAACATATCCAAGGCAGGGCTGTGGAGGGTGGTCTGACAGCTCCCAGCTGACCCCAGGAACACACAGCCACACACAGCAGCATGCAGCAGGAGTCAGAACGTGGCAGGACAGAGCCTTCGAATGAAACAAAAATTAGCTAAGTTACAGGCATATTGCCCCAGCTCAGAAATCAATTGCTAAGTGATAAGGTTAAATTATATTTTATAGCCAACTTGATTTTATTATCCATCTCAGGGTGTGCTCCGGCTTTTCTACTGGAAACACTGAGCTACCAAGTCCACCGGTCCAGTGAGGTTGGTAATCCCAATTTTGATGACATTATAAATAAAAACATCATGTTCTCTCTTGTTTTTTACAGATGCAAACAGAAAGAAATGGTAAAGGGAGAAAAGTTAGAAAATAACACTGTACACATGCAACTCCAGCTACCTTCCATGCAAATTGAAAGAATTAGAAAGACTCTTGAGTTATCTCATGAACTGCATAATAAACAGATAATGGGGAGGACACTGAAATGCTCAATACATTGTGTATTGAGCATTATACATTATTGGTATAAATGTAAAGACTTTCCTTGCTTATGTCTGAAAACAAAAGGGTTAAGAAGTATAATGTATATACCTTTCTGTTATTAAAACAGGTTTGTACTATGAATATTCAGTTCTCTTTTTCTCAACATGTTGCTCCATCCATTTAAACTAAATACAACATCTTTTTCAGATTTCCACTTGATAGCTATATAAAAAGCTCAGAACAAAAAGTCTGACTTTAGCTGAACTTTAGGGTGCTCAGTGACACTGTTTTCCCCCAGAACTTCTGTGCTGAACTCATTACTTTGGCTTGGATTAAAGCATGTTATACCACCAAAAAGTAAGGAGGTATAGTTTTAATCTGAATAATCCTGTTTAGAGGCTGGTTCCTTCTCCAGATATTAACTGTATGTTCTGTTTAGAAAAATACTAAGTGCTTGAAGTGGGAGGCTTCTCCCCCCACCATTGCCTCAGGAGCACAGCACAGAGAGCAAACGTACACTCACTACAGCCACGGCAAAAAGAGAGATGGATTTTTTCAGGGATACACACAAAATGCTGAGTCTGGTTTTTATTTTTAAGAATAGGGACCACTGAATCGCAGATGCCTTATAAACTACAGGTATGACTAAGAAATTACAGGTTATGCCTCTGTTGACAGAATGTAAAAATTTTATTTTCAGCCACAGCGATATTCATAGACATTTTCCCAAACATGAGCTAATTTTGTTACTTCTAAGAATAAATGAATATCCACTGTAAAATAACCACTACATTTCTTTTACTAAAGCAGTATTTTTCTGTACTAAAAAATAATAACACCTCTGCACTTTAGCATTTTCCACACAGGGATCCTAATCCATTTTTGAGGAAGAACATCTGTTATAACCTGTTTTATTCCTAAGGTGGCTGGTACACCCACTATTCACACACTTCATACCTTTGAGGTGAAGACATAAAGAATTATCAAAAAATGGAAACCATCACATAAATGCAATAGTGCAAAGAATAGCACTGTAATCTATTCACTACAAAAAGCAGTATAAATAAAACACACATGCTTAAGCAAATGTTTCAAGGAGGTTTTTATTAAATGATTATGTAGCCTGCCAGGGTATTTTGGAATTATACAGCCTGTATTTATTAAACAAGAATTGTTATTGGAAAAGGTTTTAGGTGATTTACAGACATATATTTACTGACAAGCACAATCTATTCAGTAATGTCTGTATATGCAAGGGGAAAAATCTGTAATGGAAACATTTAAAAACAGGAATCCATTAAAAAATCCAACAAAATAATAACGTGCATTAAGTATGAAAGTGGTATTTATGACAAAAGCCTACTTTAAGTGTGATGCACCTGCAGATGCCAAGTGTCACGTGGGGAAAGCAGGAAAGGGCAGCTGCCCAAGGACACACCCAGCAGCACTCACAGGCCAGCCCTGGCTGCCTCACGTACAGCAGAGGCAGCCTGGGGGGTGCAACTAGAGAAGCATCCCCCCATCATGTCAAAAGTGAGGATATGGGGAAGTTCTGGAGCCTCTCCTGGAGTTCAGCTGCTTTTTCCTCCCAAAACACCCTGTGGCTGACCTCCCCTGAGAGTGCCCTAGCTCTCCTCGTGGAGATCACTTTGGGTACATTATGATACCCCAATTCACAGTCTGTCTTGGTAGGCCTCTCCCCCTATTCCCTCTTCCAACAAAAAGTGCAACCACCAATTGTGGAAGTTCATGTGGAGCAGAACATCTTCAATGGGAGAAACCCAACACGGTTGCAGCCTTCCAATCTGCCCATGGTGCCTCCCTGGGGTGAAAGGTGGGCTTATGGGTCAGTAAATCAACTTTCCTTCCTCCTGGGGAAAGAGTTCTCCCGACACTTCTGCATGGGGCAAGAGTCTCCCAGCTGGGCTCCTAAGTGAGCAGGAGGGAGCAAGGGGAAACTTCCCCACCATCTGTTGTGTTTGATCACTTCTCCCCAGAGGTCTCTGACTCGACTTCTGATCAGAGCAGGTGAGACTGATGCAGACACACCTTTTGTGTGGAGACCAGAGGCACACGGCCACCAGACACATGACACAGCAGCTCTGTGTGCTTCTGGCCCTCCCCAAGAATGCAATTTTAAGCAAGTGAGAAAAATTAATGGTAATGTAAATGGCTAAAAAAATTGATGCTTCTCCAAGCCTTCAACACACACGGTAGTGCCAGGAGTAAATGTAACTGTAAATGCAGGCAAAGCCTTTTCTGGACTCCCACTGCACTTGCTAGGAGCAATGCCAACCCTGCAATTCAGGAATCAGGCACCACAGAAAGATATCTGGCTTCAAACTGTTATTTCCATTTTTAAAGGTTCCCAAAGCAATTTTACTTTGCTAAAGATAATTGTTAAGTGGGAAAATTCACTAGTATTACAGATGAATCAGGGACTGGGTTGCTCCGAGATACTGACAGCTCAAGCGAACTCGAATAAATGAGGAAAGAGAGAGGTTTGGACGAGCATAAACCAAAGCAAATAACGTTTCCCCTCCATCCTTCCACCAGGGTTGGTTGGCGGGGCTTTTTTGCCCTTCCTTTCACAACTGACAAATTGACCTCGGGAAAATTACGAGCTGTAACATCCCCGCTGCCTGAGGAGAGGGAGACTGGGAGATCCGGCACGGCCCATGCTGGCTGCTTCTGAGAAATATCCCATCTCCGCTCCTCCGCTGCACTCCTCGTTCCCCTCCTCGCACCCCGCTCTCCCCGCCCGGGCTCCTTCGCCCGACGAAGCTCTCGCCGTCCCCCCGGGCTGCACGGCCCGGCCCCACCGGGCGGATCCCGGCTGCGGAGCCCGCATCACCGGGCAGACACCGCGGCACGGCAGCACCGGGCAGATACCAACAGCAGGGCACGGCAGCAGCGGGCACATCCCGGCTGCACGGCCCGGCAGAACCGGGCACATCCCGGCTGCGGGGCACCGCCGCACCGGGCACATCCCAGCATTAGGGCACGGCAGCGGCGGGCAGATCGCGGCAGTTTCATAGGCGCTTACAGCCTTTTGTAAGCGCCAGATAATCTGTCAGATGGACTTAGGCACTGACAGTCAAACATGCCAAAAACGTCACCACCCACTCCTGCTATCCATCCGGTGAAGGACTAGGAAGCGCCGCATTGCTTAACCTCTCCTCCGCCTTCCACTCGCACAGGAAATCCCCACCCCCACGGCGTGACACCACCGCGGGGACAGCGATCCCCCCGCCCGCCGCCCGGAGCCCCGCGGCCGCCCTGCCCGGTACATCCCCGCCCGCACTCACCTCATCTTCCCGGCGGGGCGCGGCGGCGGCCGGGGCCGGAGCGGGGCCGGGACCGGGCGGTGGCGGCGGCGGGACGGGGGGCTCCGGCGGCGGCGCCGCCCCAGCGGCAGCGCCGGGCCCCGGGGCGCTAGCCGGGCAGCGCGGCGCCGGGCAGCCCCTCCGCCGGCCCGGCCATGTTGCCGGCTCCCGCCCGGCTGCGCTGTGTCTGTGTCTGTGTGTGTGTGTGGGCAGGACAAAGCAGCGCCGCCGCCGCTGCCGCCCGCCCCGCTCCGCTCCGCTCCCACGCGCGGCGGGGCCGCGCCCCCCCGCCCCGCCCCGCGCCGCCGCCGCCCCCGCCGCGGGTGTCGGGGGAGCCCCGGCCCCTGCCCGGCCCCGCCGCGGGTGTCGGGGGCAGCCCCGGCCCTGCCCGGTTCCCTGCCCGGCGCAGGTGGGGCGGGAGCGGCCCCGCACCGTGCGCGGCTCCGAGCGGCGGCTCCGGGCTCCGCCGAGCCCCTCGGCCCGTGCCGGTGCCGGTGCCGGTGCCGGTGTGAGGTGCCGGGGCTTGGCCGTGCCGGGTCCACGAACCGTTCCCGGCTGGAGCGGGGCAGTGCCGGGGTGGAGACCTCCCCTCTGCACAGTGCTGTCCTGTGCAGGCACAGAACCGGTGCTTTTGTGGGTAGAAGCAGGAGCAGAAATGGCATTTCCAGCTAACACGGGAGGGCAGCTGTGGTTGCTGCTCCCTCGCCCTTCCCACTTGTCTCAACGAGTGTGCCTGCGAGCTCTCTTGCCCTGCTTCCAGCCCTGTCCTTTCTCCACACACACCTTCCCACCACCCACCCTGGGAACCCTGGGCTACCTCTAAGTCCTGTGTTTCTCCCACCCAACTCTCCTCCCCACTCCACATCCCAGTCCCGTCCCTAACCCGCTGCCCTTCTCTTTCCAGTCACCTCCTGCCAACTCCCCTGTGCAGCCCAAACCACAGGGTGATGATATTGACGAGGTCCAGAGCCTGGAACTTCCCTTGTTCTTCCCCATGTCTCTTTCCCTCCTGCCATGTACCACCCAGTAGAAAAAAGATTATGTTAAAATTGGTATCACTTGAATATCCTCAAGGATCTGCCATGATACAGGACAAAATTATGCAGTTGTTTCTCAGGTCTTCCATGCATGGGTCACCATAACTTGTTTGCCATTTCTCAAGAGTAAAGGCTCTTCACTCTGACTCTCTGTGGATGTGCCACTGATCTCTCCCAATTCTGCATCACCCAGTTTAGACACCAAAACCCCCAAACAACCATGTAATCCAACAGCAAGCAGTGGGTGTGCACATGGTCTGTCTGGAACAGAAAAGGCTTCTGGCCTTCTCCCTCTGTGTGTCTGTGTCCCAAATCATAGCACCCCCGTCGCTCCCTGAGACCCACCTCCATCCCAATGTGCCATGAAGGGCAAGGGAGCTGTAGCCCCTGTCTCTCCTGTCAGAGAGCTCTCTGCTCTCTGTGTGCAGGGGTGGTTTTAGGAAGGTGCAGCCAGTGTGGCTGGGAAAGGTGGGCTCTGGGAAGGTGGGCTCCGGGCAGTGCCTATGGTGCCAAGCTGTGTGAGGGCTCAGGGGAATGTGCCCATGGTGCAGAGCAGACTGTGGGGCTGCACAAGAGGTCACCAGGTCTGGCACAGAACGTGCAGGAGATGAAGAGCAAAGCAATAGAGGGGCCATTTTCCACAAAAATACTTCACATTTTTATTTCAATTTCTCTGAAAAGTTTATATACTCATGCCAATACAACAATTTTACTGTAGTGGTAACCTATGCCACCAGAATAAATGTTGCAAAAATCAAGCCCATAGATTCGATGCCCTACAGAGCTCTTTCACCACTGGCTTGTCAAGCTTTGCTCTGTGCACTGCAGCTCCATACCAAATAAAATATACTACAATAACAACAACAAAAATATGACAGCAACAAACCCCATGGTAGCAATCACGTATATGCCTTTTATTCAAGTCCATGCTTGTTTCTTGGTAGTTAATACATATCTGATATCTGCTGTTTTCAATGATCATTAATATGTTAAAAAAATAATTAGAGACAGAGGGCTGAAGGGCTGGGGGGAGGGAACCCCCAGCACTCCTGTGCCTCACAAGCACAACTCTCAGGTCATGTTTTCCCTGTCCCACAGCAGGTCTGCTCCATCCTCTTCCCAAGCAGCCCCACCAATGATCTAAACTCACTTCAGACACAGAGGGGCTCCTAAAGAAGCTGCTTCCCTTATATCTAAGGGGCCTCCTTGTTTGGTTGAAATCAAAACTTACAGTCCTTTCTTATTAGCAATTATCCTAAATCTCCTAGGAGGCACGATATGTTGTTTGTATGAAGGAACAATTGTGTCAGACCACAGATCTGATATGCAGTCTCCCCCAAGTGACAGTGCCTTGGAGAAACTCATTCACGTAATTTGTGATGAGGTTGCCGAAGGTAGTAAGCATATGAAGAAATAATGAGCAAAAATAAAGCCTGTTTTCTTATTACTATCATCTGACTAATCCTATAGAGTGTGGGTCACTGACTAGCTCATGGGACATATGGGAGACAGCATAAGGCAGCGAGGACACTTATTAAACTAGAGTTTCACAGTAATACTATAATTTAAGACTTGATTAAAATAAAAAATTCATATGTAATTTCACTGATAATCTGTTTTTAAGAATATAATTTCCTTAAGATAGGCTTATACAGGCACAAATCAAACAGGCAAATAAATTTATGTAAATCATACTATATTTGAGATATAAAACTAGAATGTTTTGTTTTACAGAAGCAGAACTGTCTTCTGCAAAGACTTTTATCTGTGCACCTTGGTTGCACAGCACAAAGGGGCACAAAGAGCTGAAACCACAGCCACTATGTGCCCCAGTACTGACAGATCCAGCCCTGGAAGCTGCCCACAAGGGACTGCAAACCACTGGGTAAGGACAGGGGTGGCTTCTGCCACTCATTACTCTGTACCTGCACTGCCTCCTGAGCACAGCTACTCTGTGTCCCTGGGCAAGCTGCAACACCTCACTGCATATAAACCTGTGCAGCATCGACCCTTGAAAAGGGTTGGGAGGCTTAATTGCCCATGAGGTGGTTGAGAAGTGATGCAGAAATGCAGTGAGGTTACTAGACTAGACAATTGTATTTGCTGTTTTATTTATTCTTACAGAAAGAAGCAAGAGAGGAAAGACAGAAACCAATCTTGCTGGCCACTAACAGCACAAAAATACAGCAGCATTAAAAATCTTTCTTGTATCAGAATCCACAAGACTTCCTTATCAACATTCATTGGTTGGCCCGCAGCTCACTGTGTTGACAGAAAGACATCACTGGACCATGTAATAATTGCTTGGCTGGGACAAATCTGACATTACATTGCAATCAGAACTGTATGTCTTCTAAGAGACTTAAAGCTGGTCATTTGTATTGACAGATGTATAATCTTTGACACTTGGTACTCTTGGTAATTCACCTGCTCTTTGCTCAAGGGGAAATCTTGACCCTCCAGGGTGGTCTCCATCCTGCTGGACTCATTGGTCTTCCCTCTTCCCACTGCACCTCTCCCTTTCTGCAAATTCTCCTGCAGAGCCCAGCACAGACCTGCACAAGAGAAATGCTGTCCCTAGGACTGCACCTTTCCTGGCTGAGACCTCCTGCATGGCAAACCCTGATGGATCTGCTGCCAGACCTCTGGGTCCTGTTGCAATAACTGCCCTGGGGCCTGCTCTGTGTGTTGTTTCAGAGATTTCATGTTAGGAGGGGAGGAGGAGGAAGAGGATGCCCTCCTTATGCAGTCACACAGCCTGGGGCAACATCCTCTGTAAACATCCTCCTATCAGGAGCTCAAGGTCATCCAGCTGTTTTTCTCAGACACTCCATGCCATGTCCAGGCTGGTGCAGCAAGAGCCTTGTGGTCATTTTTTCCCCACTGAATTTGTCCAGCTCAGAGCTTTCTCTTGACACTCTGGCACTTTCCTGTGGACTTGTCCACAAAACGACCTCTTTTCCCTTGAAAAGGGAAAACAAATGTCCACAATAACTTGTTTTACACATTTATTATTGGAAGGCTCTTCCTAAGCAAGGAGGATTTAGCCTTGTGAAAGTCACCCTTGAGAGGAATTAATTATATCAATTCATTATATCACATCCAGTAATATATATATGCTTTTATTCCTAGAAGGGATTGTTCCTCAGACAGTAACGACTCAGAACTTTTGCCAAAGATGAAGTTGTACAATTTCACAGACACTTCACTGAGAAAGAAAGAACATGATTTCCAATTTCAGGCACAAAGCAAGATTCAAGGATTCCCAAAATTCAGAGAGAGGTTCATTCCTGGATGTTGGGTTTTCACCATCACCACATCCCTATGATCTTTGGCACCATTTGGCAAAGGCTCCACCTTTGTTTGTTGTGGTTTGTTGTGGCAGCCCAAAGGAGCCATGGTGAGGTCACTCACTGCCTGCACCTGGATTCCCTTAGCAATACTTCATCCAGTTCTGGGATGAAGAAAGGATGAGAAGAGAGTGGAACAAAGAATCAAGTAGCAGAAGAGTACAGCAGGTGCTAAAGGGAATAGGAAAACGGACACTACAGAAAAATGAAGGAATTAATAAGTTTGGAATTTTTATTTTTACCAGAAAAGAAAAGGAAATTACATGAAAATGGAAAAAAATGAGGAAATCATGAAGAAGGGAAAGAAGTAATATAGGAAAGGGCAGAGAATAAGTAGGAAACATAGACTGTTGATATACTTGAATTCTATTTCATTACACTTCCTCCAGTGAAGATGGGAGTCCAACTTTGCTTTCAGGGAGATAATCAGTGCCTCCTCTTGGAAAGGGAGGAGCTCACTGGCACTTTTATTTTTCCTGTTATGCCTTCAGAGAGCAGGGTTTACAGTCACTGGGGAGGCTGAAGCAGGAAGCTGCAGACTTCCAGGCAGCAGGGAGGGGCTCTGCCTTGCAGGCAGACCCTGGGGACCTGTTCAAGGCCAAAGGTGACTTTCCCTCTCACCCACAGCCAGTGGGAAGGGAGTTGGCACAGAGGTGGTGCTGTGCTCCCCAAGCCAGAGGCACTGGGGCTCTCCAGGCTGCTGAGGCTGCGTGTGGCCACATTTTCTGCTGAGCAGGAGCTGCACATATGGGAAATGCCACAGGGCTTTGCACTTGGGCTGAGCCTCCTGTCAGCTCACTCTGCAACTGTTCAAGTAGACAGAGACTCTCAGACAGAGCTCAGCTTCTGCTCTTTTTAGGTGCTGTAAAGAGGCCAAAACACTTGAACCTCTGGTGCAATAACTTTCCCTGTGGTTATACACTGATGTCATAAATTTGATGTTATAATGCCAATGAAAGCTGATGAAAAGGAGAAACAGGGCAGGGAGGAAGGAACCCTAAAATGATGACATTTATCTCAATGAGAAACTGAATCGAGAAAGAACAGCCAGGCAATTGATTTTGTAGAGAGGAGCTCTCTTCAGGCTCGTGCAGACTGTTCCTCCTTCAGCACATCTCTGCAGTGCAAGGGCAATTCAAGGCAACAGCAAATTACAATAATCTAACGTGGCTGCAGAACTCACCCAGGCTTTTTAATTTTTTTCTTTCTAACCATAATGACTGAACAGCCTGAAGGAGATTTCTTTATCCTACAACCTGGAATTTGGAGCAACTGTAGCTCGTGTAGCACTGACAGAATTCACAGAGCAGATGAATTTGCTTCCCTCTGGCTACATGCTTATTCTAGGTAATTCCAAAGGGCAGATTTTAAAAATGTTCATCTCTTACAAGTTCATGATAAAAACCCATTCAGTTGCAGAGACCCAGAAAACAGGTCACCATTCCTCTGGTTCTGAGCTCAGCACCTCAGACTAGACCCAAAAAGGCAGCCTTTAAGGACAGATATGTCCACTACAAACTAACAGAAATGTCTAAATTCCTTTAGTGTAGTCAGGCAAAAGATAGTAGAATCAAACCTCTGTGAAGCTGGTGGGGAAGAACCCCTTGAGTCCAAAACATGAAGCTTTCCTAACGAGACAGACAGAATGTGAGGTCTAAAGGAGTGCCTACAGCATCAGGTGACACTGACAGGCTCTTTTGAAAGGAGGCCCCTTCTTCTACATTTGGCAGGAAATGGGGGGGATCCACAGTGCTGTGACCCATCCTGACTGACACAGCTCTCTGAAGTGGCTTTTGAACATTAGTCCATCGCTATTGCTGCTGCCTCAAAAAAGTCCTGTTGGACTCAGAGCTAGATGGCAGCTTTGGCTGCACTGCATTGATACCTCCATGCAAATTATCACTTGGTCTTCTGCCATTATTTGATGAATTCAGGGGGCAAAGTAGTTCCACTAAGAAAAATGAAATTGCTGCAGAAGTTCATGACTAAGGAGAACCATGAATCTCTCCCAGCAAGAGCATGAATCACTAATGTCCTCACTCAGCCAGCAGCCTCCATCCACACGCAGACACCTGGGAGTGGTTCTGTCCTTCCTTTCCCCGGGAGCTGGCTCCTCATCTCCCATCCTCTGGATGAGGAGGTGCCCTGCCTTGGGGCAGCCCTTGTGCAGGGCAGGCTGCTGCAGCTGGGGCTGCATGGCAGAGACCAGACTGCCCTGGCACAGCTGTGAATCCCAGCCAGCAATGGGAGAAGAGGATTTCAGTTCAGGCTTCCCATAAGTCTGTTCTTTCCACAAGTAATTAAAGTGACATTTTCCTTGCCATCTGTAGGATTTTTTGAGGATGCAATTGAGTGATCTGTCAACAGCCCTGTTTCCAGTAGAAAACAGAGCAAAAAGACTGCCTGCTTCCCTGAGCAGAACCAGAAGAAATTAAAAATGCCAACCCTTGCAAAAATGGGGCTGTTTTGCCCTTGCAAGCTCTTGCACATGAATAATTCTGAAGGAAAATGTTATCCTCTAATATTAAATCTTCTGAAGAATAAAAACCATCCAAACATTTCACATAGGAAATATGACCTTGAATTAACTAACCCCATATTAATTACAATAGTAAAAAATCCATTTTAACAAAATTTATTTGCTCTACAAGGAATTTTTAAAAAGAATTTGAAATGGTAGGATTTTTTAATTCACCGGCATTACAAAAACCATTTTATTTTACATTTATCACCTTCTTTGCTCTTTTTTTTTCTTAAACTGATTTTTAATATAGTCACTGGTTTTTGTAGAGCTTATCTGGAAATTGTTAATACCTGTCAGGTATTAACAATTGTTGGAAATTGTTAATACCTCTCAGCTTTCACCAACCTGTCAAAACTGAGCACTATCAGAAACATTTATGTAATAATCATCTTCAAGGAAATAATTAAAATAGTACATATTGGATTAAGTTGAAAAAGGCCATAGTTTTGATATCATACCAATATGCATCCTTTCTGAGTAAAATAAATATATGAAGACAGACAGAAGAGGCAAACAAAATAACGAAAATCTCTACTTGGAATTGGGCAATGATCCTAAAAACCAGATTGAGTCTATGTTTATTTTATAAGAGGAAGAAGGAAGTATTTTGAAAGCATTTGTATTGTTTTCTGAATAACTTAAGAGAATAGATAGTATCAACTTTAGTAGCTAACCACTTTGAATACTCTAACAGAGAAGCATTACCCAAATACATGCTCATCATTTTGGACACATATGACAGTCACAGTGTTGGAGTGAGTATAGGATCCCAAAATCCCTTTGCTAAATGCCACAGAACAGAGAAAAAAAATCCCTACCATAAAAATATTTCAAAATCGAAGTACATGATGCAAATTAGAAGCTGTCCACAGAGATGCAATTGAGAAACAACAGAACAGTGCTGGTCCCCTCAGTGTCCCCACTCAGGGAGGTGGCAGGGCAGGGAGAAAGGGCTGAAAGCAGATGCACTCACTGATATCCTGAAGTGCAAGTCACAGAAGTGTGAACAGATATACAATAAGGAACCAGGAACACAGCCCCAAAACTATCAGAGAGGGAGTCAGGGCCTCTGGCTTTATGAGCAGGTAAGGGCAGCAACATGTGCCAGTCATGGATGCAGTCCTGGGAGCTGAACAGTAATGCTAGAATGAAGGGAAGAAAAGCAAGAAATGGGAACTGAAACCAAAGGAAGCTGAAGGGGAGTATATGAATGCTTGGTAGACAATAGCAATACACAAAATACATGAAAAGATGAGGTTCTTCTTCAAGAAACACTGCACCTGCTGCAGCCAGGATGAGGGGAGGGAACAGACAGAAGCAGAACTCAGGTGTGTGTTCAGCCACGGACTTCAGACCACCCTTATGCTCTGTGGCAGGGCAGGAAAGAGAGCTGCTGCAGACAGAGGGTCAGGTAAAGAATTCAGGTGTTTTTGAGAGAATAAAATACACAAAGCTTATTCTTTATTTTATTTTATATTGTTCCCTTTTTCTTGTAAAGTGAAAAAGGAGACATTCCTGAGAAAACAAATAAATGCAAGAACAAAGGAACAAGGAGGGAAGACAGGAGAGCTGAAGATTAGCTGTAACAATGGCAAAATTGTGTAGAGTTTCCTGGATAAAGAAAGGAGAATAACAGTCATCAAACGGATATTTGGCTTAAGACATTGCCCACCATTTGCCAATTCAGCTAATACATTTATCGGGTTTTCATAGAGGAACAAAGACACATTTAACAGCAAAAGTTAGAAACAGAGGAGCAGCAGAGGCACAGATGGGATGGGATTGTTGAAAAGCCCTTTGATCAGTAACCCTAGGGATGAACTTGCAGTATTCCTCATCTATTTCTTCTAAAGGATAACAGTTTAAAATGAAAAAGGGATCACAAATGCTTTACTATATCCCAAGAGTAGCACCATGTGAGAAGGATAAAAGGGAATGAGCCAAGCCAATTTGCAGCTCCTGTTTTCTCTGCTGCAAGTAGTGACAAGTCATCTACAGTTCCAAAAGCAGAAAACCTGAAAGTACCCCATTTGCAAAAGCAAATTTAAAAAAAATTAAAAATCAACAGAAGGCATTGTAGATAACCAAGCATCCAGACACAATGAAAACCTGTCACTTGTGTGTTATGGACTCTTGTGACTGGGTTAACCTTAGAAAGGGTAAGGGTATTGTGCCTTACCTTCACACACTTCGAGAAGAGGGAGATTAACATCACTATTAAAAAAAGTTGTTCCAGTGCTCCTTTGGCCATTTATTTTTCACATTGCACAGCTAGATCAGAAACTGAGGAAACAGGATTTTTGTCTGCCTTAGTTGTTGTGTCCCAGCTGGGTTCTGCTTATGGCCACAATAACTCTTGTGCTGCTGCACGGGATCAGAGTAACCAGCCGGGATCAAGACCTTCAGTGACAGCACCAGGTAACATCAGGGTAAAGTGACCCTGACACCATGGCCTTCAAAGGTCTTGCCTGAGGACAAGTTCCTAACACCAAAATTGTCAAGAGCTCTTGCCACGAGCATAAATCTGAGCAGTGGAACAACATTCCACCAGCTGAGCACCCGGAAACAATAAATGTGTACTGGGAGGCAGGACCAAGGCAGTTTGTAGGTGAGAGCATATGGTGTGTCCTTCCTGCTGCAAAGCTGGAGTTTCACTCTCCAGGGATGTATTGTCATCATGCTCCCAGGGTCATGGGCACATATAAAATTATGTACCCCAAAATCTAGATTTTACTGCCAAATATTTTCAAATGCATCTCTAATTGAGAAATCACAAATGTGTGTTGTTAACTAAAAGCCTGTCTCTTTATCATGCTTAAACAAAGACACCTTACTAAACAAGAAGAATGCATTGAGATGTCACTTTAATACATGTTTATTGGTGTCCTGCACTTTCAGTGTAGGAGGTTGGAGATGTAATAAAAAAGTTTCAAAATTTATTCGTTCAATTTCATTTAAATCACTCTAAACAACCAGTGCTTTAGAGTTCAGAGAATTAACATTTACTGTCCATTACAAGCAAAATTTTAATATTACCTTTTTCGAGTCCACTTAGAACTCTTCTTTTAAAATTCTTCAGATACATTCCTCATAGTAAACAATACATTTCAATCTGTGTCACAATCAACATTGATAAGGCCTTCTTAACCATTTTATACCACCTCCACTGTTACTTCATTGCAAAACACAATCTTATTTCATACTATAAATACCCATCCATGCACAAAACACAGGGGCCAGAAGTTACACATTAATATTTCATGTAGGCTTCCAAGTCTTCCTTTTCCCTCTGCAGGTTTATGGTACACTTAAAAAGATATCTTTAGACTTGGTCTACTTGGTCTTAAAATACAAATATACAGTATCCATAAGCATAAAAAAGTAAAGCTAGATGGCCTTACCATTTGTTATGAACTGCTAAAATCTTATACATGTACAATATAGCATCATGCTGATTAATATACATATTAGTTAAATATATGAGCCAATAATGGGGATGTGGCCAAGCTTTATTGGTTTGTTTTCAAAAAGAAATTTTTCATATACAAGTAAAAAGATTTTTAATTTAAACTCATATGGACTACCTGAACCACACAGACATCTGTAAGCCCTGCTGAAAAATTCAGGTCAAACTGGGACAAAGCCTGCTGATTCATTGGAAAAGGAACACAACTCCTCATGGGTGACACCCACATTGTGCTGTTACCAAGAGAATGCAAATTTACCAGCATTCACATTTTCAGGTCTAGAACACTAATTTTTGCATCTTAAATTGCAGTTTATACTTTATATATCTATTCATCAGCCTCCAGCAGAAACAGTTCAGTACCTTGACATTGTCATAGATTTTTCTATATAAGTAGATATATAGTACAAAGTGTAGATAGTGAAACGAATAAGCACATATATACAGTCTTTGAAAGGCATTTTTGTGACCAGTTTAGCAGTGTTTATAGAAAACATTTAAGATAGTCACATTCTGCTGATACCACTGTATTGCAAACTGTCAAGCCACATTTCTTATATTAAACTTGTACTGCATTGTATATTGTACAACAGAGAACGATCAATCTTAAGGTGTGACACAATGAAAAAAAAATACTAGACTGAGTAAGGTAACCAGCACAGGGCTTAATTTTCCTGAGGTTTGTAAGAATTTTTTAAACAAAAATCACAGTGACCAGGCTAAACTGCAAACATACTGTTAAGTTTTAAATATACAGTTTATACATAAGTTCTGTGCATGGTCGACTCAACTGTGTATGTTCATGCTGATGTTTCCTTTAAATGACTCGCCACTGCATAATACTTGTGTCCTTTCCTCCTGTGGAGATGAGGTGGGTGTCTTCACAGAGAAAATCTACATTAGTTACATGACTACTATGTCCACCGTACACATGGCTTGGAGCCTAGAAAACACCATATTAGTGAGAATAAAAGCATCTCATTAGAACATTCATGCAACAATTAAACTAAGGCATCATGTCATTCTCTTGAAGTATTTTAATATTAAATTAACTTTTAAATGTAATTGTTCTCTCAATCAACTTTAAATAAATCCCTTAGATATATAAATACTCCCATTCTTGCTGTTCTGATGTGTTTTGGGGTTTGGGTTTTTTTTTTTTGTTCAAAGGAAAACAACATTTAATGCATTTGTGCAAACTACAAGAGTAAATTTTTGGGAAATACCTTACCCTGAACTGTGAGCATGGGTATGAGAAGAGATGTACTTTGCCAAAGTCATCTCCTGTTGATAGCAGTTTCCTCCCATGCGACCGACAGACAGCGTTGATATCTGTGCCATCTGAACCTTCAGGCCACACACCTGAAATACAGAGGGACTCATTAAAGGCTTTTATACAGGAAATAAAAGTGACAGCCTAAGTTCCTGTTAAAATATTAATAAAGGATTACTTGTTTAAGGAAAAGAAAAACCTATAAAAATAACTGCATCTGAGTCAGAATGTGTACTTCCATACCAGCTAAAGTCCAGATCCTATTAGGTAATCAAGCACATAAAAAACCACTTTATTCCCTCTAGTCAGCAAAGTGCTTTGTACTCTGAGAAGATGCATTCTGCTGATTACAGTCATGTGTCTGAGCCTGAAAGAATTTTCATATGGTTATGTGGAAAAGTAACAGTTACTGCTTTTATTTTCCCTTCTCCTTATGTATGAGTTAACAGACTTTTTTCATATTACATGGGTATGTTTTTTAGACTAGAATATGATCCAAAAGTAATTTCTTCATATTACTAAAGTCTAAAGTCTATGAAAAAGACATTCTATCGTTTAAATTATTATTTATTAATTAATAGATCCCTTGAAAAGGAACTGAACCTACTATAAGGTTTATAAATGCTTTTGTTCTACTCTGAGAACTTCTCTTCCTTCCCCACATACTGTACTCTTTGCTGTTCCTGCATGAAGTAGTGTCCTAAAATCAAACTGTAAGGTCAACAGTGCAGAGACCAAATCTGTGCACCACATCTTCAAAGCCTTTGAACACTCGCCTGTAATAAATTGCAATTTTACTAAAATCCACCCAGTTATTGAAATTTCAGGATTTTGTATGCAATTCTGCAGCCTTTTTTTTCGGTTATGATTTTCTAATTTAGATTTTATCTAATCCCTACTCAACATAAAGGGCACCAAGCTTTCAGAGACCACTGTCATCTTCAGTTTTACTGTGTGTTCTGCCGTCATGACTTGGCAAAACTCCTGCTGTGTCTTGGCTCTGTGACTTTCAATGCGTGTCCCTGTGTCACCTGTCCTCTGCAGTGCGTCCCTGTATCACCTGTCCTCTGCAGTGTGCCCCTGTGTCACCTGTCCCCTGCAGTGTGCCCCTGTGTCACCTGTCCCCTGCAGTGTGTCCCTGCAGCTGTGCCCACTCACGGGCATGCTCCTCCTCTGCTGCTGCTGCTGCAGCTCAGGGTGGGAGAGTTCCTATTCCCCTAAGAACTCCCAAGGCACACTCCAGTTCCTCCTCCTTTGGGATACTTCAAAACCCCACAGTGGGCATTTGCCATGCACTGTGGGATCAGCTATCCTTCAGTCACTGGGATTCTTCCCAAATACAGCCTTTGTATCACTGCACAGCAATTCACTACGAGGAGGTCATTCCATGTCTTCATAAGGAATTACAAGTTGCTGTAAATCAAATGCAAAGTCTGATTTGTAGACTGCTTTTGACTTTCCTGTTGTGTGTGGAAACACCACATTGCTAGATCAGGGATAGTAAAAGAGGCCCAAATAAATGGAAGCTGTAAAGAAACATAATAATTGCTACTAACATTAATAATTGCTGGAATTAGGAATATGCAGAACAAAGAGAAACAGAAAATTTTTCAATATCTGCTTTGACAAGAAGGAGGCTATATGAATATCAAATGCTAGCTGAAAAGAGGTAGGAGTTTTCTGAAGAGGTCACTATGACAAGCTGAATATATAACCCCTGAAGGATAAATAACCCCTGAAGGAAATGGTTAAAGAAACAAGATTGCCATTTTGAAATGGGCAACGGATAATGGCAGGATTTTTCTGTGAATCTCTTGGTTCTTTCAAAATTTATTCCAGTGCCTCAGTTTTTATGAATATGAAAATTGAATCCCCCTTGCTGAAAAAGTAGTCCTTATTTTTTCCCATCCTCTGTAGACCTGTAAAAAAGACCATTTCCTTTCTCTCATTTGAAGACTGATGCCATGCTATTTTTTCCTCCTCTTCTCTAAAATCCATTCATTACATCTCTTCTCCCAGAACAATATTTAGATGGATAATTAATTATTCTTGCTAGTCAGCACATTATCTGTTGGTCCAATGTGCAAAAAGCAGAAGCAGCCATTCAAGCTGTGACTGAAGCCAATACTGATAAATGGATAATTGGTTCACATTTTGCATGGCATCCTTTTCATTACACATCTCACTAATGTATCTGCCTTTCCTACAATAGCATAATGCTGTTAACTCATGTTCAGTTTGTATGCAAAAGTAATCTGATCTTTCTGTGCAGATCTGTTCTCAGCTGTTCTGCATTTGTACAACTGGGTTCTGCCATTCTAGTGGGGTGCCTCCTCTTTGACTCTATTGAATTCCTTCCTTCTTTCATACCACTCCTCTGTTTCTCAAGATAACTTGCTAATCCTGAAGCTTTACACCACCTACAAACTTGACATATTGATTTATCATGCATGCTATTAATAAAGATATTCAAACATAATAATCCATTTACAGTGTTCTAGTCGGTTTTGAGTCTGAGTTCCAACCAGTCTGAGTTCTGCTTTGCTTGCAATGTTGTCAGGCTTTGTACAGTGTCTTGTATTTCTTCTGTTTCTGTTCTTCACCTCAAACACTACTTTTTTAAAAATGGGCACGTGCTATGAACTGATATCTTGTGTATCCAGCAGCACACAGCTCTTGAAAGAGCTTGTAGATCAGTAAGTGTTTTAAAGTCTTTGCTCCTTCACATTTATGTGTTTGTATCACTAAAACATTCCCCCCTCAAGTACACTTTTTACATGCTATTGACTTTCAGTTGAATCATCTCTAAACACTTGCAGGCTGACTAATCTGTTCCCATGCTCAAAGACAGGTGTTCAAGGGACCAGAGTTCCCTTTTCCCCCTGCATTGGTTATGCTGAGCTGTGGGTGCTGTGCATAGTTTGGCATTTTTATGTGGTTCTACCAGAGAGAGAAAATCCCTGGCTTCAGTCAGCCATAGCTACTGAAAAATTAATATACTAGAAGACCCACATCCTGGATGCTGTGATTGCTGCTTCTGTGTCCATTGCTGCTTTTGTGTCCAGTGAGGCCATCCCAGCAAGCACTGATTGACTTAGAATAAAAATAGACTGGTTTCCAGCTCATAATCTATGTGCTTCTTCAATTTGTTATTCTAGCCACTCACTTTGCACTTTAGCATCTCTACATGGGCTTTGAAGGCATATATATGACCCTGCAGATATTGCTTTCATTCTCCAGTTTTTCAGTACTTTGCCTGTTCTCTGTGAGGTGCTGAAAATAAGTACTAATGGTCTCAAGCTGACACTAACCAGTTTTTTTTACAGATACAACAAGGTTAATCACACTCAAATACTTTGGAAATACCTGACTTATTTCAACTTTCCAAATTACTCCTTCCCTACTGAAAGCAGTAGGCACTAACTGGTTTTGTTTTTAAATTGTAGTAAGTGTTTTATTTAAGAAATATTTTTAAAAGCATTGGGTTTTGTAACACTTCAGTGTCATGTCTCCTTCCCTCTCAGCAGATTATTTTGTCCCATGCTCTGGCTCACAAAGCTGATCTGTTGCAAGAGGGAGATTCCCCCTCAAGTGTGACATGCCTCTCTCTTCTGACTTTCTAGGCATCAAAAGCAGCCCCAGATTCTAATAGCACTGTATTTTGCAGGAATCTGAACTAAAAAGTAAGAAACCCTCACATAAAGTATTTAGTATCTCCGAGTATCTGAACCTGTGATGCTAAATGCAAGGACTTTGTAGCTTTGCAACTATATGTAGGGTGTACTCAAAGCCCAGAAATATTTTAATAGTTCCATAAGAGCCTCTATCCCTTAAATGAAAAATGCATCATGTCAACATGCAGCCAGTCTTGCAGCATTTACTAAATCTGTGTGCGGTGATGTCCAAGTGCTATCCAAGCACTGCTTGTCAGCTAAATGACAGAAAACTTGAAGGTGTTTTCCCAGCACACTGCTACTACCACAGCATCTTCAGGCCCTTGAAAATTGAAACCATGCCCTTTCTGTCTACCTTCAAACTCATCACTGCAATCTATTCTACTTGAAACATGGGTGCAAATATTCCTTGTTTACCACTTATACTAAACCAGACTCTGAACTTCTACCATGGCTTTCTACTTCCTCTTGAGGACTCAAGAATTTGAAGCTTCTTGTACTCAGTGTTTGTAACCATCTGTCCAGCCCTGCACATATTGTGAAATGACTACAAAGCTACAGAGTACATTGGGGAAAGTGGATCCTTCAAAACTGGCAAAAGAGAAGTCCCATGGAAACAAACCACTGGATTTTGTTATGTTTTTCTTTTTGAATTTTTTTCACTCAATTTAATTGCTACAGACTCTATCACAATACATGATAAGTTTTTAATGAATGAAACTATCATTCATTTTGTGCTTGCACAGTAACCAGAGCAAAGGAAACCAGTTCTGGTAAGGGAATTTGACCCAGTAACTGCCTAAATACATGACAATTTCACAGAACTGGTACTTTAAATTAAAAATGATGAGAAGCTGCTGTACTGTGACAGAAAGGGCCGTATGTGATTTTTTCTTTATCTCCCACTTATGTTGTAATATGATATTTGTACTTGAAGCTAGCAAGAATATTAAATCAGAGTCTTTCTGGATTGAAATAAGAAGACAGATTGTAATAAAAATGGCATAACAGAAGTTCTGTATTTTTCCCTGAATTATGAATAGTCATGTTTCATAAGCAAAAGTTGGCATTCCAAGTGTTTGTTAATAAGAAGAATGGTAAGAGCTTTTAAGAGGAAATATACTTACCAAAAACATGGAATCCTAAAGTACAGGTGTAAGTGGCCCATTCTATATCCCTAGTTGTTTCAACACTCACAACTTGTTTACAAGCAGAGGGGATCCCTAGAAAAGAAAAAACCCCACATAACAACATATTTAATTCTCAAATTGTATAGATTTCTGATTACACCAGATGAATTAAAACATATGGTTGATCTTGGCAGTTATATGGTCTCATTTAAATTTTAAATCTGTGTTAGACTGCATGAACTTTGCACAAAAGGACTAAATATAATTCTTACTCACAGTATAAGATTTCATAGTCTCCTGAATTAGACACGAGATATTGTGAATTAACAGACCAATCCAGATGAGTAATGAAGCTGGAATGACCCTACAAAGAGAAAATGTATTGTATCAACTGCACTAACAGTGTGCCACAATGTGACAGTATTAATACAGTGCTGCAAAATACACTTTGCGTGTTGATACTGAACCAGGAGAAAAAAGGTTACTTACTGAACATTTGCCAATTCTAGTGTACTTTCTTCCATTTTCACTTACACCATATATATAAATACAGTTGTCATGGGAACCTATTGCCAAGAAGTTTCCATCTATAAACAGAAAAGTGAAACTGCGATTATTGCTGTAAGAAAGAACTTAACCTAATTTTGTGAAGTTTGTTTGAAAAGTCACAGACAAGAGGAACTGTTCTTAAAGGCCTTGATACTAAAAAATGAATAAATTAAATTTTACTTTTAATTTTCCAGTTGCATATTGATGTATCTATCACGACTAAAACCCAGCAATTTAATACTAATAAATATTACTGTTAAAAACACATGACATTTTTGGAAGCAGCTATAGTCCATTTAGGGCTAACCTGATTGCAACAACCAGCAGAGTTAAGTCTTTTTCTTCCCCCTTCTTCACAGTGAAACCATATTGAACACGTTGGGGAGGGAGGGAAAACAAAACCAGAGCTTAAGATACCACCCATAAAGTCCTGCCAATGTTTCTTGGCACACTTATTTTCAACTTCAGTGTGGCAAGAAGGGACTTATTATAAAACAAGCCAACCCTTAATTTAATAAAAAAATTCAATGCCTTTTTTTTCCCAGTAAATAAATGCTCTCAAACCTGGTGAGTAACGCATTACAGACAGCTGTTCGTTTCCATCTGTGTGTACAGTGACCAAGTCTTTTGTTTCTGTGTCAAACACAAACCACCTGTTGTAAACACAGAAAGAGGCCAATAAATCATTCCAAAAGGAATTTAAATCTACTGTAATCTTGACCAACTTTTCTTCTGTCAAAATAGCATAAGTTTTATACCAAGAAGAGAAAAATAGCAAATGCTACTCAGTTTGATCTATTTTTACTTTAACACAAGGATAGTTTCTTTCACATCTTTTTAAACTGTAAAAATGCATGGGCATTGACCCCAATATCAGCCTTCAGATTTTAGTGTGTTTTAGTATGCTATGCATAAGAATAAAATAAGCATTGCTTGTGATGTCCCTTCTCCTTTAAAGACCTTCCTCTATGCTATGCTCATGTTTAAACTGATGGTTGCATTAAATCCTAGAGCAAGGGAAAACACAAGTAAGCATCAGGACCATTCTCTTCTGATAGAAGAAAGAAATTAATTAATTTATTTTAAAGTGAATTAATTCATTATTTTTTCAGTAGTTTAATTTAATTGGTTAATTTTAATGAACCAAAAATTAGTTTGTGAAAACCTGTAGAAAGGACAAAGATAAAATTTGCATTTCAATACTTGCAACAGATTACTAAAGACAAAGAGAATATTCCTCTCAAAGTTTCTCCTTCTGTTTTACTTTATTTAGTAGATAAAGTACATTCAGTAACAAAAGTAAGTCCTTTATTTAGGATTGATATAGAATCTGAAATAAGCTTGCCTCATAACCTACAAGCTTCCTGTATGTTCTCAGTGAACTGGAACTGTTTTCAGTACTAAGAGCCAAGCCTGCCCTCAAGTGACACTAAAGGAGAGAGAGAAGTTAGACAAAGGCAGTCCCTCCTGTGAGAGACAACCACAGATAAACCCAGCAGCTGCCACTGATGTCACCAAGGGCTCAACCTGCTGCCTAAAATACTCTCCTGCACCTCAGTTTCCTCTGCCTCGTTTATCCCTCACACGCTGCAAGTCTCTTAATGTGCATTTTTACACTATGTCTAGCACAGTGGAACATTTGCCAATATTTTTAAAGCCTCTCTGGTTGTCACTGCATTAGGGACCATGAACCACTCACTACATTTTCCAACACACGGAATTTTTTCTATGTGAATTCCTCCATGCAGCCCTAGAGGCCCTGGAGGAAATCTCCCTCCACTACATCAGACTCGTCCTTTGGCCTCTCCTTTTTCCCAGTGGACACAAAGATTTAACATTTAGGTCACTGGTATGGTGACAGTACTTCCCATGCCAGGTCTCACAGCTAACCCAGACTTCCTGCCCTCTCTAAATGTCCTCCTCCCACTGATCTACACTGTCTCTCTCCCAGGGCAGAAACCACCTCTTTGCTCATGCAACACTCAGCAAACACAGGGTGCTGGCCCAAGCCTAGGGTTTCTAGGCACTAAGGCAATACAAATAAATTTCACTGTGACATTCAATAGAAATCAATAGTGAATGAAGACGTGTGATTGCATACATTTACACGAGCTTGGATGTGAGCTGGAAAAATCAGTGTTTTTTGGTGCCCAAGGTGTAGCTCTGCACCTCTTACCTTCCAGTTAGTGTCCCTACTGCAACAACAGATGCTGAAGGATGAAAACCTGAAGACTGTGCTGGATCCTGAAATGTTTCAGAAAGACACATGCTTTTTTATCAGTACATGCTATCAAGTTATAACAAAAACACAATTCAATTATTTGCCCCTGGAACAGAGTAAAATTATCTTGCTGATTTTTAGGGGTCGTTTTTTCTCTTTCAATATAAACTTGAGGCGTAAAAAAGCACTTTTAACTAATTGAAATATTATCAAATTAACTTATTTTCCCTCTATACAAGGCCACTCTTTTCTTTACTCTCTAAAAATAATTTGGTGAGTGATTTCATAACAATAATATTGGCAATGGCAGCTTCTCAATAAATCCCAAAGAAATAAGAGATAAAAATAACTTCTTAAACTAGAGCTGACCTTAGAATTAAGCTTCAAAGCTGCAGTTTACCTACAGTCTGAAGGACAAGAAAGTCCCTTATTCAACAAAGGTATGTGGCACTTTGCAGGAGGGGTAAAACCTAACTCCTACACACACCAACACCTTTTTCCAGCACCTGCTAAGCTGCAGCTCAGTGGGAGATTAAGGGCATAAACTGGGTTTCTTATTTGGATGTGCAATTTTAAAACATTTTACTTTGTAAAACTTTAGAGTTATTCTTGCAATTTAAACATATGTCCTAAAAACAAGGTAAGCATTTTCTTTCTAATACTTGTCCAGTTACAAAGAATGAGGTCCAGAACTTTTCAGGTTATAGCAGAAAATACCAATATAACTTTTTTCCCCCTTATACCATTAAAACATAATTTTAAAATGCAAGCAAAAAACCCATCCAGTGATCCATCTCATGGAAATGCTCGTGTCCTTAATTTTCTGTATTTCAAAACACTATCACATTGTAGCTCTTTCAGTAAAGCTGCTGACATTTTTAGTAATTGGTCATTACTAGCCCTAGTGCTAGGTGGAAAGGATATTCTCATTAATTATAAGCAAGCGACTAATTTGAAAGAATTACTAACTCTAAAGAAAATTTCAGAGAATTGTTGAGATCCAGGATTTCTATGCACAGCTTCTAATACACTACAGCATTCCAGAGAGGAAAATTTCCTAATGTTTTTAAAGTATAATTTCATAGCAAAGGCAAAGATATTTTATTGAATAAACCAGAGGTTCAAACAGTGCATTTAATCTAACTTGTACCCAGAATAGTTACATTAAAAAGCTTTTACATTGATCTCTATGACAAAAATAGGTTAACATGAAATGATTTTTTCCCCTCAAGTTAATGTTTTAAGGTAATTTTGAACAATAATCTTAAGGAAAAACAAAATGACTAGAGAATTTCTGTAACAGGAGAGCTGCCTTTAATAAATGTATACCTCTATAATCTTGTTCCAGATAGGATGGTGAGTGGTTGCATCCCAGAGTGTAATGTGTTTGTCATGTCCACATGTGAAGAACTGAGGCTTAGAGGAATGGACTGCAAGTCCCCAAAGCTCATCGGTGTGGCCCTATGCAAGCAGAGATGTTTTTAGACAAGAAGGTCAGGCCATCAAATCTAAACATGTTTAAACAGTGTTAAAATGACCAAACTATATATTGAAATATTCCAAAAATATGTTAGCTCTAGATAGATACATATTTATAATTATTCTTATTGCTGAATGTACTGTAATAATAAATCAGATGCATATTTATGAAAATTAATTTTAAACTGGATATTTACTGCTCTTACAGACTTAGAAGTGCTCCTGTAAGGAAACCCAGCTTACCTGGGTAATTGGGAAAAAGTCTCCTGACAGGGTGCCCTGTAGGACGAAGTTTCTGGTGGTTCCTATTAATACAACATCCCCTTTTCCCTCTGTTACTGTTCTTATTGGACCAAACTGCTCTGGAATCTGTGGTCAGAACACACAAAAGGACAGATAAGTCAGACAATTTGTCAGGTATTGCCATTTTTAAATGGCAAATGTGTTTTAATAAATATTGCACAGCAAAGAAATGAAACAAATTAATACACGTGGCTGTCTTGCAAAATTTTATAACAACTTGCATCAGCTCAGTAACTTCTATAATATTGCAAGACAAGACATTCTTATCTATAGAATACTCAGCTAAATCAAGTATTTCAAGAAACACAAAAGGCTCCTTCATGCTGTGTTAATTCAATAGTATTTAATTGCCGCTGTGATATCAGAATAAGGATTCCTACTCTGAGCATTTTCTGGCAATGAATGTTTCTTTAATTGCAGCCTTGGTTCTGAAAGAGCCAGTGCAAATCTCTAAAATAAAGTTCAAGGGAAGATGTAAAATAACAAGGAATACCAGAACATGAACAAATAAGAGAAAAAAGAAGGACATCACAGTTAGAAACAGCAAAAAAAAGCATGTCCCTTGTACTGTGTTAAAAACTGAATTACAAAAAGAGACATGCCAGTTGCATATATATTTGCAACATTAAATATTATTAATATTATAAAGGTAATTATATAGTATTATTATTTCATTATGATTTAATATTATATAGTAGAGTTGAAGCCCTTCCTCAGACTTTTCTGTTGATTCTTCTCTTACATTCAGTATGTAAACAGCCAAAGTAGTTGTGTCCAAAAAAATTCTGCTTTAGTCTTCTAAGTTCCTACATAGCAGCTGAAGTAATTTTCAAATTTTGTTTCAATTACATTTTAAAAACAACAACATCAACCAAGAAATGAATGAAAAACTTTAAGTATTAAAACCCTAAAAAAATCCTGACATCATTCTGGGAAAGAGGAATGTATAAAACCATTTCAATACTGTAATACTCTGAAGTTAAACATTACCTCACATTAGTAAATGCAAAGAAAGGAAGAAATAATATGGAAAGATACACAAGATTTTTTTTCCAACTACCACAGTCCTTAGAAAGGAAATACTATGTTAATGAATAGGCAATCACAGGAATGACCTGAGGACTGAAAATTTGAGGTGTCCTGTGCAGGGCCAGGAGTTGGACTCCATGATCCTGATTGGTCCCTTCCAACTCAGCATATGAAAATACTGTATTTTACCAGTGATTTGCTTTCCCATAGAACACAGATCCATAAAAAAAAAAAAAAGATCAAAAAACCTTCTCAGAGGACAATAGAATTTTATTTTAAGTAGCAAAGTAATTTCAAATTAGGCAATATCACCTCAGTTTTGTGAATTTTTTGGTAGTTTCCATTCCAAGAGATCAGCTTTCGGTCTTTCCCTCCCCCTGATACCAAAGTGCCATCTCGCAGCATACACAGGGCAAAGATTCCACCCTCGTGTGCTCCTTGAACTGCGTGGCTTATTCTGTTGGTACCTGAATAGAAGGGAAAAAGGCATTACTACTGAAATACTTAGCTTAATAGCTCCTTTCCCCCCATTTTTTTTCTCCATTTCTCTACTATCTCTCAAGGATTGCATTTAAACAATGATAACAGTGGGCATGGGGTGCTGGACCAAAACAGACCCACAGAAGAGGTTGAATTAGTACATTTTACGATATATTCTCCCCACCTCAAAAATGAAAATATACATACTTAGTCTAGCTCAAGAACAACATAAAATAGGTTCATTTAAACCTTTCAAGGAGGTTTAAGTGAAATAATTTGACATCACATTTGTAGCACTACACACCTTATCAGCAAAAACCCATAACCCAGTCACTTTTATCCTCCAGATATAAGATATTCTACAGCCTCCAGATCCTGAACTTGTATCAAAATCTGACTAAGCTAGAGGTTCTTGTATATCTGGCAGAATGTGCTGATCAGTCTCCACTCTCTGTACTTATTTACTGATGAACTTGGCTTGTTTAAGTAGCTTCTTAGACTCAACACTGTCAAAACCAACTACATTAGATTAAGTATCTCTAATTTGGTGAATAATTACTATTATGAAGTACAAATAAATGATTAGTGGTGATTCTATTACTGAAATGTGCATCTTGCATCAAAGCTTGGTTAGCTTGATGTTTAGCACAAGTGAGGGGCTGATGGAAGTTAGGAAAAACCAATTGCCTTTTCCTCCATCCACCTCTATGGATATAATTTGTCAGGCACAACTGAGTTCTATTAAGAAAAGTTTTTGCTAAGGGTACTCTGACCTGGTGGAAGCAGCCCTCTCTTGCACATAGAGCTCTGAGCCAAAAGTAGTGAAGGCAGAGCAAGTACACTGTACTGAGACAGAAAAACAAGAAAAACATTTTTGCCCAACCCTAAAGAGCTAGCAGAAGTTGAGATCATGAACACACAGAGAATTCCCTTTTATTTCTGGGAGAAAGGGTAGAAGAGGCTACTTGCAGTCAAGGCAGAAATTGGTCTACCAGCACAATGGCAAACTGGCCCCTGAGCAGTGCACTGTCTCTGCCTCCCTTGTCTGCTGGCAGTCCAAAATAAGAATAAAGAACAGGGACATGGGACAGTGCAATTTCTAAAGTCAGTTTAGAAGGAAAAGTGTTGAAGTGCCTTGCTTTAAGTTACCATAGAAAAAAGGAAAGGGAAATAAATGAGAAGCCAAGTTACAAACACCATATCCACCCCTGTCCCCAGCAGTGTACTGGTCAAGGAGATAATTAGCTGACAGTCCTTGGTTGAAAAAGAAATCTGCAAAAACAGCTCAGTAAGGCTCAACTGTATAATTGATTCATTGTATTGTTTTCAGGGCCTTATCCCTTTGAGTAGTATCTTGGGAGAAAGCAATGAGTAAATAGGAAAAAGCTGTCATCCATATCCCTTCTTCCTTTGCTAATAAGGCCTCCTTTAAGGGATTCTCCTTATCCCAATGCATGGCATCTCAGGCACTAAGTACACATTTAGGATGTTGCTGCTGTTTGCCCTCTGGCAGGCATTGCCTTCTGCTGCCTAAAAAAAGATCTCTTCTTACTTGAAAATGCTTTTTAAGAAGTTCTTCCTATCCATCTGTTCTTCTAAATAAGGAATCAATTAGATCTGAATGCATTTTAGCTTGACTTCCTAGGAAAACAAATACTGCTATTTGTCGTCTTTTTAAAAGTGTGTGTCAATAGGCATAATTGCTGCAAACAGTAGAGAGGGACAGGATAGGAGACTGGAGATCATCAATTACATTAACAATATCTCTGCCTCTACAGTGATTAAAGAAAGAATTTTTCTTGGCATCTCTTACATCAGTAAAAGTCCCACATGCTGGCATAGCTCTGTGATTCAGTATTTGACCATAGGAAACACATTTGATAGAATTTTGTGCTCTAGCAGTTAGGTACAGATATTCTTTAGCTTCTTGTAGAAAAGAATCCAGGCACAATCTGCTGGATTGGTCTTGGGAAAGAGTTCAAGATAAAACAACATTTATTCTTCTTGAAATGAAGCTCTACACTCAAGTCTACACTCACAGTCTAATATTAAGATGGAAGTGAATAGTGAAATTTTATCTTACCTTTCCCCCAAACCAAAATGTTTCCACTTGAGTCTCCTGTAATAGTATCACCATTTTCAGAAAAGGTCACACACAGGACAAACTTTGGCTTCTCTTGTTTCTGCATGGTTATGAAAAATATACACTCACAGCAACACACAACCCATGGATTTTAACTTTATGCATTTGGTTAATTTAGTTTAGTCTTATACAGCTCTATTATCACTTAAATATCTACAAGAGTTAAACACATTCCTACAGTCTAAACAGAATAATCTATGCAAGGGCAGAGGATGCATCCCCTAAGGTTTGTGGCCCAATCCTGCACCCTTTAATTGCAAGCTGGGGACAGAGTGAGTGAGAACACCTGCCAACATGTAAGACATGACCAGGACTGCTCTGAGATAAACCCAATTCCCCAGCTACTGCAGAATGCCAAAGACTTGGAGTATTTAGAAGTAACCAAAGCTTCAAACAAGCTTTATTATTATAATTCTTAACTCCGAAGTTTTTAGGAGAAAAAATAAAATATTACTAGAGGGTTTGGCCATAGTGTAAGAATTAAGGAATCATCTCTTGAAAGAAGCCCATGTTTCAGTAATGAAACTCCTGCATTTAAGACATTGATATCAACAAAACAATTAAATGTGTAAGGGAACAAAAACATCACTGGTAGCTTCTAAGGACATTATATATTCCTTGTTGACAATCTATGTGTATGATCTCTTTCTCCCCCAAACTAAGAGCTGTTCTATGCAAGGACCACAACTCTTTTCCATCTCTAACCATCATCAAGACCAACAGAGCCAGAAGAGGGAGAAAAATCCATTTAAAATGCATGAAAAACAAAATGTGACAAAATTTAAATGCATTCTCTCAGCAGTTCCTCCTGATTTCACACAAAGTATACTAATTGACATTGTAAATATTTGTCCTGACTATCCTTGGGAGCCATGACTCTCCACAAGCAGTTAACCAGCACTCACTGGAGTTATCTGCAGTCATTGCAAACATCCCTCAGTTGTGCATGCAAGGGCTGTACAGCTTAGTCTATATTCAAGAACACAACCAAATCAAACCTTGAAATGAAAATTATATTTACCAAATAGTGGCCAGCTCAGTCTGTATTTGCACGTGTCTGAGCAGAACAGAGGAAAAGGGAAGAAAATTCATAGAAATGTATTTTTATGGGGACTTTCCTCTCATAAAATAAAAATCTCCTCCATCACACTATGATTTTTTTTTTAATCATAGAGAGTTTTAAGGTAACTTTATTTCTCACAGGTTGTGAGTGGGAGGGTGGCGATATGCAGCAAAAAAAAAAAAAAAAAAAAAAAAAAAGAATATAAGGAACAATGGGTAATTGCATTTCAAAATTTCAGTGTGGAATTTCTACCCATGGAAAAGTTCTCTGTGCCATACCATGAATGCCACCTGAACTTCTGCAATATTTTGAGTTTAATAATAATCACTTCTTTTGATTTACTCAAACCTTATTAAACCTTATTTCTGTATGACTGTATCATTACAATAAACATAAAATTAGAGAAACATTTTATTTTACCTCAAATAATCCTTGCTTTTTAATAAGGGAATTTCCTTCTAGCGTCCAAAAATAAAGGTGTGATTTTCCACAGGTAACTATTATATTTGTATCAGTAGGGTGAAAATCTGCAGCAAATACAGCCTCATTAGAGCACTTGGAAGGAAAAAGAAAAACATTGTATCAAAATCTAAAATGCAAAGGAAGGCAAACAATATTACATGGTTCTCTAGTTAGGTAAACTGATACTTCTGATATAAGAATAATTCTGAGCCAATAATCTACTAACATAGACTGGAATACTTTGTAGTCAAAAAAATGTTGTCTTTATAACTTAGTATCAAAATGTATCCCTAAAAATCATGTCATATAATGAGCACTTCTACACAAAAGATTCGTTTAGGATCTTTTTCCTGCACATGTTCCTATCATTGCTGCCTAAAATTTTCTAATCAATTATAGAATGACAAGAAGAGCAAAATTTTATAAAAAACTGAAATTATTAGGATAATCTTAACAGAGAGAAAATTTTCCCTTTTTTCATGTTCCTTGCCTTTTATACAGTGAAAGTGTTAAAAAGGCACAAAAAGTTAAATACAGAAAGATATTTTATTACAAGAAACCAGATCTACATACAAGCAAGTAGTACAAAATATCTTATTGCAACACCTTGACATCTGCCAGCTTTTCTTCTTTCTGCCAGTCCCACACTGAAAGCACATGGTCATTGGAGTCATCCACAGAGCACAGGCTACTTCCTCCATTCTGAGGCAAAACATGGGAAATATTAATGCATCATCCAAACAGCAAGAGGAACATACAAATACACATTCAAAATAATGAAATACTTATGTGTAAGTGGAGATATTTTCACATATTTACTCTTTAACTGTTATACTTTTAGTTAGATCTCCATAAAATATAATAATTTATAGGGTCATCCTAAAAAGGGACCTAGAAGAGGAACTCTTGCAAACTGCAGACAAGTGTCAGGAATGTGGTAGGCATCTCTTTACAAATATTCAGTAGTGGAAATTCCACAGGCAAACTACACCTCATTTTCTATTTTATTAAGAAAGATTTTCCTGATAACTATACAGGATTTCTTTCTTTGCAATTTAAACCAATTATTTCTTCTCAGATGTCTGTTAATATAGGAAACAATTTTACTCTTCATATTGGTATAATGGACCAAAATCAGAAAACATAGTAAGGAATTAGAAAACAACTTATTCTTGACAGGTGTCTTTTTAATGACATTTATCACTCTTTCTAATCCCAATTATCCTAATTCCTTCATTCTTTCTTCATTCTTCAGGCCCACAACACACATCAGACACAGCTACAAAAATTGTGCCTTAGCAGCCCATGAGGTGGGACTAAGGAACCTGAAGAGAGGGCATCTAATGTGAGAGAGGTGCTGCTACTGAATGGGAAGTGATGCTCAGAACAGGCCAAGTTGGGACCAAAATCACAAAGCAAACATATTAAATACTGGCTCTCTTCTGGCAAATGCCAATAGTGCTCCTGTGTTATTATGCATCTGTTTCCCTCCAGAGGGGTATTTACAGAGTGTTTGCTTACTAACCCTTTTTATTTATCCTTCAAAATTGATGTCAAACTGTGCTAGCTTTCACCTTTGTATTCTTAACTAGTTCTCCCAATACAGCCCTCTCTTTTCTACTTTCTATAAACATAATTATCAATGGATTTCAAGTGTTTGTAGAAACTTTCACTGAAGTAAATTTTGCCTAGGGAATACACAGGTAGTCCTCTCCTATCTAAAAATGCTTCCAGGACAAACAGACACCCATCACATACACAGCTTACAGATTCTGTAGTGCATAGGAGGATTTACAGCTTGCACATGCCAGGTCACAGACTCAAGTTTTTATATGGGACTCAAACGCTGTCTATATCAGCATGTAAATATTTCCTTTATCCCTCTGACAGATTAGAGTTCAAAAGATGGTGCCAAGAGGCAAACAACAGGATTTTACTTTTTTACAATCCTTTAATTTTAAAAATTCTTTATGCCTTTGCTGCTTTTCAGCAAAAGATTTTTATTCTCCTATGGGAGCCTCAATTTTTAAAAGTCCTTCATCAATCATTTTGGACACAGTGAGAGGGTTAAAAGGTGCAGAGAGAGTAAATTTCTTATGCAGGGAGAAACAGAATACAATGATTCAAGAAAAGTAGGGATGCTGAAATCTCAAGTACACAAGTATTTTTGCAACTGCCGAAGGAATTAATTGCAGTTTATTTTAAGTACATGGTAAATCTCTGAGAATGCTGAGATACTGTCAGCTTTAATAGCAACCTAAGCTGTTGGAAACAACTGGGCTGCAAGCTTTCCTCCTCTAAAGAGGAACCTGAGAGAAAAGACAGCTTGAAAGTTTGTTTTGATCACCTAAATTTGAAAGATTTCAAAGATCTTTCCAGCAAACAGTCTTAATATGACTATTCATTTACTTTACTTACAGATTTAGAAAAAGCAATGCAAGTGACAGCTCGGTCAAAAAACCCCATTCCGATGACATGAAGTGTGTTCAGAGTTACAGAATCCCAGACACGCACATGTGGTGGCAATTGCTATAAAACAGAAACAGAAAACATCAGCTCAAACAATGATGGAGAAAACCCATCAGGATTTGAAAAAATGAGAATGCATCTGAAAAAATAAAATCACAATTGAAGGTATAAAAATTATCAGAACTTCTCTAGAGTCACCCATGTAAGCACAGATACATTACAAATGGTTTGCTGATTACTGTGCCTGGGACCAGTATCTGGGACTGACAATGCAGAGTGTACAGAACATCAGATCTCAGTTTGTTCACTGAAGTTCAGGGCCACTGAGATACTTGGCATGAACTGAAAATTGTTGATGACTTTGTGACATGGGATGTACTGGTAGGCCCAGGTAGAATTTAAACTGTACCAACTGAGATAAATAACTCTGGTAAACGTAAAAGGTAAAAGTGTGAAAAGAGCTCAGGAATTTTTAAAATGTAATTCATTTCAACATTATAAAAATGGCTGAGGAAAATAACTTTATGTTCAAACTCTTTTTTAGAACTGTAATCAGAATGAGATTGCATTTTGTAAATAAAATTCCAGATGTACATCCTGGCCCCGGATCAGCTGCTCCCCTCTGCCTTTGGCTCCGGCGCCCCGCGATGCCCGCCTCGGCCACCAGGGGGCAGCCCCGGGCAGCTGGTGGAGTCCCGCGCTCACAAGCAGTGAAATCGTCCTTTAACATAAATAAATATATCTAAAAAAACCCCAAAGGCACAACAATACCTCAGTTACTGGCTGTTATATATCTATATACCATATTCCACTCAAGCACAGACCTCATACTTTTAGGTTTTATTTCATAAATACAATGGTAAGTTAAAAAAAGCTCCAACACATAATAAAAACTAATAGTTTACGTTACTCAGCTAAGTTATCTTTATATAACACTTATATTGCATAGCTGGTATTTCCTTTTTTTCCCACTATCCTAGTTTGGACTGGGATAGAGTTCATTTTCTTTTGAGTAGTTGGTGTAGTACTGTGTTTTGGACAAGAATAATGTGGATAACACAGGTGTTTTGGCTGTTGCTGAGCAGTGCTTACCCTAAGTCAAGGACTTTTCAGTTTCCCATGCTCTGACAGTGAGGAGCATATGTGAAGCCAGGAGGCAGCATGGTCCAGGCAGCTGATCTGAACTGCCCAAAGGGATATTCCATACCATAGAATAGCATGCCCAGTACATAAACTGGGGAGTTGGCCAGGAGAGGCCAATTGCTGCTGGGGAACGAGCTGGCCATCAGTCAGTGAGCCATTGCATTGTGCACCACTTTTCTTTCTTGGGTCTTATTTATCTCTTCTTGTTGTCTTTATTTTTTGTTGTTATTATTATTTAATTAAATTTTAATTTAATTAAATTTCTTTCTTATTTCAAACCCCAGCGTTTGTCCTTTTTCCAATCCTCCTCCCCACCCCACTGAGGGGAGGGAGGGAGGGTGGATGAGTCGCTGTGTGGTACTTAATTGCTGGGCTTAAATCATGACACTCAAAGTAGTCAGCATATTGATAATCCAGATTTTATCACAAAATTCTTCTTTGGCATCTGCCTAGAAATTTGCAAGAGTTTGGTTGTGACAACAGCTGCATACTCTTCTGAGTAACTTTTTCCTCATGGTTTTTATTGGCTCTGCTTGTTCCCATTTTTTTTCCCTTCTGTTAGCTCTTTGGAGCAATGTTCATCTTACTCTGTTGAAATAGTCCCAGCTTACAGCTAAGCTTAAAATAATACAGGTGGCAATAGAGAGAAAAATATTCTTGCCTAGATGATGGCAAGAGTAAAATTTTTTTTTTTTCAGCAAACAACCCAAACCCATTCTTCATAGTTTAGTTTTGGAATTTGTGATCAAAAAAGACGTTGCATACTGTACAATTTAATTTCCTCCTTTCCTCCACATCCATCTGCCCTCTCAGGTCTCCTTTGCAGCCTTACCCCTCCATGCCTCCCAGAGACCAGCTCCAAATTTACCCTTCAGCCTAAGTCATGGAACCAGAAACCATTGACCACTCTTGATAATGGAACCGGGTAACTGTGAGAGCATGCAAGAGGTACACCCAAATTAAGTTTTGCTTCTGTTCAGTCCAAAAATGCAAGACCAATTACCATAGGAAAAGAATACAGCACGTATCTTCTTAATAACATATTCTTATGAAATATAAACAATTATACATCAGTAAAGAAGCCACTTACTTTCCCATCCTTGGATGTCCCCGCAACTTGCCCTGTCGCTATAGTGATCCTATCAGGATGAACAGCCAGGCTACAAAAGAAAAGGCCAAACTTTAATCTATTGACTATCTATTTCAACAACCTATTACTTGGGCTTGTAATAAATAGCCCTGTTTTAGTCATATAAAGCACATGGCATATGTGTAAACTTTTAAAGAATATAAAACCAAAACTGACAAAACAATTGTCATGCTCTTGTATTTTAAAATCCTCTGAATTCTTTTTTCACTGCATCTGCTTTGCATGCCATTCTAGAGGCCAAGTACCCTAAAAAATGAATTCTGGCAAGAATTCATTTAGCTTTACAAACCAGAAATGCATTCTCTTTCCATAAACCTGATAGCTTTGAAATATCTAGAGACAGAAAATTTGAAAGAAGGAAATGAGATGGAACAGGTCCAAGGTAAAAATCTCCTTGTAAAACAACCAGATTATGCAAATAATTCAATTTATGAAACATCCTTACAATTCAAGCTGATTTGGTTATCAGGCCTATTTTTGGCTTTGAGGGACAATGGGTGTTTCATAATGCCTAATCTAAAGAAAGGATGTCAAACTCATTTCACCCATCAGATAATCCAGGTGTTCTTTTTCAGCTACACTGTGCAAGCAGACTGATACCATCAAGATAAACCATATGTTTATTTCGATTTCAGTTTAATGATTCTGATATTTGCTGGTATCTAGTATCCTCTGATCTTCAAAACACTTAAATCACTGTGTGATAAATCTGGCCTCTGTGCATGGCAGCAAACAAACCAGGTCTAGTTTACAGGCTATCTGCCACGGGGTCAGCATGCCTGAAGACTACCAGGAAGGCCACAGGTGGAATTACTACTATTTTGCTGGTTAGCTTGAACCTAAAGGAACTGTACACCTGGCCTTGGTGAAGAGCAATAATTCAACCCTACTTAAAAAAAGGTAAGGAGAAGATTCTAAAGAAGGAGATAATGTTCAATCATCCTAAAAGAAGAGTAAGGGAAATTAGTAGATCTCTCTCAAATAGATGTTTTATGAAGAAAAAAAAGAACTGCTATTAGATGACTTACCACTTCACATCATCATTGTGACCAGTGTAATGTCTCTGAAGCTGCTCTTCGACGTTGAACAGCACGACCACAGAGGCGATGAAGTACACGGTCTCGCCCGTCGGCAGCAGGTACAGATTGCTGCGGCAGTCCCGACCCCTGTAGCCATAGCTAGAGTGCTGGTCAAGCTGCAATAACATCATCTACCCATGGAGAATGTTAAAAATAAGAAAAAAAAAGGATTCTGTGTCTTTGTAGTCTGTAGTCTCTGTCTTAAAGTCTCCATCTCTTGGCTTGAGCACAGTTTTATTATTTGATAACCTTCAGAACTCTTTTCCTTACTACAGTAGGGAGTTGAAGCACTTTGCAGACTTTAAAACCTACATATCCTACAGAAAACACATAGCAAGGAATAGGGGAAATTGCAGATGTACTTTTCCTTTAGCATCCTCTAGAATTTGCTAAATACCAGACAAAAGCAATATTAGCTTTGTCCCAGTTGTATTTACTATTTACACTGCTTGATTAATTAAAAGAAAAAATTAGACTTGATAGAAATACTGATAAGTCATTCAGCATGCCTCCCTGCATTACACAAGGATTGATTGCATTATCCCATGTGCAGGTTGATTCATTTCATTAAAGTGGACATGACCAGCCAGCTGGACAAAAACCATAAAAGGGTTACATCATCCATTCCAATTTATTTTTGTAGTATTTAAAAGGCAGTGGCCCAGATTCTAATGGTAGTCATATCAATACGAATATACAATTAATTCAATGAAATGACTGGAATAATAATCTCATTTAGACTGAATGTTAAATCAGCCAAATTTTGTAGTTTTATTCTTCTGAAGAGTCATTAGGGACTACAACTATTTTTGCTTTCTTTTTTTTTTTATGGGAACAGAAAGAAACAGCATTAGCAGAATCTCGGCAAAACAGAAGTGCATTCGAATGCAGTCAGTATGGAGGAACTGGCTGTGAAAAACACATGGGCAGATAATGAAGCCCCATTTACATGATCTAAACAAAATACTTGTGCACTATTCTGGATGGTCAATGACAAGCCACTCAAACTAAAACAGTCATGTTAACGTTGTTGAAGTGATAAGGTCAATAGTTATCCTATAAAAATACCTATTTTAGAAGAAACAGCTTGCTAATTTTTTCTTATAAATGCAATAGAACTAGTGCAGCATACCCAATTATTAAAGTGTGAATTCAGAAATAGAGCCTTTAGTCTCATAAACTGAAACACCTCAGCCAAAGTTTCTTGAGATATTAAAGTGCGATGACATTGAAACAATCAATATCTTAAATTACAAAGAATGTACTATCAATTTGAATCTGTCTGTGATGGCTGGTGTTACTACTCTAGACAGCTGGACAATTATTTATTTTTTACATTTATTTTTCTCTCTAAGGCCAGATAGCATTATGAATTGAAGCCAACATAATGCTTCCCTAGTTCAACAACATATAATCAAATTTATAGTGAACCAGCAGCTGTAGTTAGTGTAAGGAACTGAACTTCTAAAAAAAGTGGAGAACATTACACAAACATGCATAAGTAACAAATCTCAGTGCACAAAAATAGCCATTAAATGGGAAAGATTACATTCTTTAGGGAAAATCTCCTTTCTTTACTATTATTCTTGTGGGGAACAATGCTGCATTCAACCCTTCACATGTCTGCTGTTGTCAAACACTCAATTTCTTTTTATCAGCCTTTTTTCTCAAATGCAAACTCCTGGGGTTGATCCCTCCTTCTCCTCACTGTTTCCCACACTTGGATTTGGTGGCTTCAACTTGGATTTGGTGAGCTGGCATTTCAGGGAGTGTTACCTTGACCTTTTCTTTTCATTTGGCCTGCAGTTTTTGTTTCAAACCTCCTGCTTGCCAAGTGAGTTGCTCTTAAATGGATCTGGGCAGGCCACTGCTCCCACCCTGATGTCCCTAGTGCTGATTTCTCACTTGGATTTTGCACCTCTGCTCCAGCCCCCCTCACACTTCATCACTTACTGTTTTTGTTTCTTCATGTCCTAATATATATGATAATATATCAAAAGTGTGAACCTTTTTCAGCTTACCCAGACAGCTGCTAATGTGACTGTAATAACCCTTTATGGTTCTGGAATGCCCTGAAATCTGTACACATTAGATTTTCTTCCTGCTGTTTCTCATCACACTCTGCTTCCCTTTCCATTTGTCCACACCACGTCCAATATCTTGTTTCCCTATCCCCATTCTTACATTATAGAGCATTTCTGGCTGTACTCCCACAGCTGGACTCATTTATCTGTTACAAAGATGTTTTTTCCTATTCCAGTTCTGTTACCCTCCAATCAAGCAGTGCAGCTTCTCCAACTCAACTGGAATGAATGCCTGCAATATTGCTTGGTTTTCTTCTGTATCTGTCTTTCTTCTTAAATGATCTTATGCTCCTGCTCACACTTTCTCTTCCCCTTGTTATAGTCTGTAAAGTAGACATTACCTTCTCCCCCTTTTTATAAAATTATTTAAACTGTCTTTCTAAATCTCCCATAAACTTTTAATTGTCTTTCTATACCTTCCACTGTTATAAATATTAAGTATGGATATCATGATTGGATTTAATTGCAAATAAATTAGAAACAGAAGAAGCTAGCACAGTATTTTTGGAAAAAAACTACCTCCTCCTCAATAACATTTAGAATAACCATCTAGGGTTAGTTAGATTGTTTTATTAATTCACACCTCTTCTATTCTGAGACAACCTTAGACAGGATTCTGCTGGGTATATGGACACACATCTGGAAGGACATATGAATATTCAAACTAAAAATAATAATCCATCTGGCAAATATTCAGTCATTTAAATAAGCTTAACTGAGAAACTAATGAGACTGAAATCATGACCTACTCTAATTATAATTTCTTATAATAGTCTGAAATATTGATGTCAGGTTCCACCTACATGCTGCTAATGACATTCTGCTTTGTGTCACGCTTGGGTGTTCTGTTGTTTCAGTGAGCTTTCTAACACTTCCTCCTTACCATCCTTAGGCCCCTTGAGTGAAGAGCTCCTTACAACTGCAAAAGAGATCATTCAGTTCTGTGGTGATAAATGGTGAGAACCTGTACAATTAAGATGGTAAAGTGCTGCAAGCAGCATTTATCACTGTAATCTCACCTGTTTTATTAATTTTATGGATTTTTTGTCTTTTTAACTCATCTTCACTTAGTTGTGCATGCATTATCTATGCAGTTCCAGCAGAATGGGATAGAACATACAGCCTCAGCTGCAATAGGAATAATAAGAATGGTTACTAAATCTGTCATTAATCTCTTGTGAATACAAAGGGACTTTTGGAAACTCTCTGAACATTCTGAAACCACATGCAGTTCTATTTATACAACTCTGAAAAAGACTATATGCAGTCTGTCTTCTTTTATGAAGTCAAAGTAATTTCCTATTTTCACTGCAACCAGAAAAGAGATTTTTCTTTCAAGAGAAAACCTTATGAAGATGTCATCTCTCTAAAGATAATAGGTATTACAAATAAACTCAGATCTTCTTGTGTTTATATTTTATCTTGAATCATCTATTATATATAATAAGATTATATAAAAGTGAAATGTCTTTTTTAAAATAAAGAATATATTTTATCATTAAACTTAAATGTGAAATAGGAAAATTTTTTTATGTCATGAAACACTGATTGCTTTCAAGTTAGATTTCTGCAATTGTGTCCATTCATAGAAGTCAGTGGAAAAACCTGGTTGTTCAGTATTTGTGGTGTTTAAGCCCCCTTAAGATACAAATCCAAATATTATTTTATATATTATATTGTATAAATTTCATGGCTAAGCATGTATCAGTTGCACAGCACTACTCAATTCAGGGCTTATTCCAGCTGAATGTAACATCCTCTTAAGGACAATGGTGTACATTTTATAAAACAGTTTAAAATGATAAATTACTGCTAAGAACTAAACTAATGATTTTACTGCTAAGAAAAAAACCTGAGCTTGTCTTATGTATATTATAATTAATAATTCCCTCTCACTACATTCTTATGATATGCCTAGTTTAATCCTTGGCTAATTAGAATGCTTCAGACTTAACCTTCAGGCAACATTTAAGCAAAATCTTTCTTAAGCTGCCACCCTGTACTTTACAAGGTGAAGAACAGCAGCCTCAAGAAATTAACACCTATTTTCAATGGAATGTCACTTCAGCAATTAAATGAACCCCATGACCTTAATCCTGCTATACTTTAGCTCGAGAAGTTATTTAACCCAAATCATTATGGAATGATTGATTTCCAGTAGTCCTCCAGCACAGAAAGGATACACCCATTCCAGTTTAAGCCTCTTGGCTGGTAGTTCTACTTTTGCTTCCAAATTGTAAGATTCCACTTGCTCTTTGGGCATGTACATGGTAACAGGACGTCCACGAAGAAACATTTTTACGTATCCTTCCTCTACAAAAGGTCAGAAATGTTTAATGTTACACAAAAAAGCCATTGGGGAGAATTCCAGTGCTCCTCCATCCCTTCCCACATAACAGTTCGGTGCATTACAATTATAAAATGACATGCAATCTCAAACTTAGAAATTTAGCGGGTTTTTTTTCCTAAATCATAGTCACTAAGCAGACTTTTTAAAAAACATATGAAGTCCCTTCTTCCTCTAAATATTCTGAGTAGCAGAATTAGAACTAAACAATGTCATGAAGAACTACAAAACAGAAAGGTCTGAAATTGAATTTTTAAAAAATGTTACAATATTATGTTTTTTAAATATTCAAAATGAAGGGGAATACATCAAAGATTACAATTAACGCAGAAATGCCACTTAAAATTAATTTTATTTTTAATCAATGTTTACAGTTGAGCATCAGCATCTAAATTATTTTCCAACACTCAGTCGCATTCTTTGCATCCCAGTGTAAAGATATGCTTTACACTTGATACAGTGTTAGAGATACATTCAAAATAAGGAACACAAACAATTAGTAAGAGGAATCATGCTGATGTACATGCAGAAAAGATATGTGCTTTAAGAATTACTAAACATTGAGAAAAGAATGACAACATTGACAGCACATTAAAAGAAAGGAAAATGACATACAGGAGAGAAGCTACAAAAACTCAATTGGCTGACAGAAGTAAACATTTCTAGAAGAAAATACTAAAAGTAATCTGTTGAACTGGTAAGAAATATTTTTGGGGCAGAGAAGCAGAGATTAATAACAGATCTGGAAGTACTGACTTGGGGACTTCATGGGGCTTATAAAACTAGGAGATCTGGGAAATGCCATGAAGGTCTGACTAGGACTTTTGGGAAGTGGCAAGGCCAAAGTGGGTGTCCTGTGAACTTCTGATGAAGTTTGTCCAGATTCAGAACGTGCTGGCTCTTGCTGCTCCATCGGCAGATCAAGGGGTTCAGCCTTGTTCGCATGCGAATCAAGCAGTTTTGGAGTCAGTGACATCTGTAGAGTTACTAGACAGAATAATCGTGGGCACAGAGGAAATGGAAGGGCAAAAGTAACAAAAATCATGTAAATGAAAAAAAATAATATAATTTAGGACTGTTAAATTATGCTATGAATTTTTAAGTATCATTACAAATATACCACTATTTTTTAAATTTGAAAGCTAAGGCTTTATTTTAATTTGAAATAAGCATATGCTACAAATCCTGACTAAATTAATAAGAATTATTGATTGAACAAATAAACATCATAGCAATGCTGTATTACCTAACTAGATGTGTATTTTGTCTTTACACTAAGTCACATGGGAAAGAGATCTACCTGACCTGTCACAGTAAAGTTACAGTTAGGTCTCTCTAGCTTCATTTACAGAACACACACATAAAGTGAAAGCAACAGAAAACTTAATGTTAAAAAGAAGAAATAATAATGATGAAATAATGGTGACAGAAGGTTGGAACTTCAAGATGTCTGTTAAAATGATAGAATATTGGAATTGTTTTTAAAATATACTCCAATATATCTGTATTGGAAAATAAAATAGAAGGTAGAGCATTAAATAGCAAAGCACTACAGCACTATTTGTATGCGCATGCAGCATCTATTTAATGAGCTTCAAACACGTGCCAACACTGCTGATGCTGGTGCACTGGAAGTCAACAGATTTTCAGCAATGACAACTACTGGCTGTACTTAACAAAGGCTGTGAATGAACCAAAGTTTAATTCACCAAGCTGCTTTTCTCACCTGAAGCTTACAGGACTCATAAAACTTGCATTTAGCCATCTACAGTGGGAGCATTTGACCTAGTCACACCAGACTAGGAAAATAAACTATATCAAGTATATTACAACAAGTATATGAATTATGCCTTCAGAATGTGTGTATGTCTCTCTCCTAACTATAAAGAGGAACTTAGCCTGATTAGGTCAGGCATAGAGGTCATATTGTGTACTTATTTCTAACTTCTGGTAATATTCCATCTCTACTAGTTTTTGTTCCTAACCCAAATACATCATTTACACAATCAATCTCCTCTTTTTCATACTTTTCTTAAGTAAGTTGATAAGACAGTAGAGTTCTAAATGTAAAGATATAGATGTAAAGACAAACAATCATCAAACTACAAAGACAGACCAAGAGTGAAACTTTTAGACAAATGTATCTTTCACATCTGCAGTTTTGTAAATTTGATATTGTTGTTCCATAAATGAATAGTTAATGAACTGAAATAAGAAGGACATCAATGCCAGTGGGATCTGCAAAAGAGACCACCACTGACTGCAGGTATAAATTTGTACAAAGAATACACAGAGGCAGAGACTCTCTAATAGACTTTGCTTTGAGAACAAACATTTTTTGCTTTATGAAATTCACATTTATTGCAAAGCTGAAAGACGCTGATTAGTGGAAAAACTGTTAGGATACAGCTATTTCTAAAAAGCAGATAAATCTGTGATTAGATCACAGATATAAACATGCATCAAAAATGTGCATATTTACACTACAACTTAACTAAAGCTTTGGACACCAACATGGAATGTTTACCAAATGTAACTCTGCTTTATGACACTAAGCAAAAAGCAACAAGAAATTAGTTGTAGGCCTAGGTCTGTTTATTTAAGATTCAGAAAAATCTACAATCTACTCAATAAGAAAAAGCAAGAAAAAACAAAGGCTCCTATGATCATGTTAGGCTAACAGCAAAACAGCCAACAAAGGGGCAAATTCTATACAAATTTCAGCAGAAGTGCAGAATGCCATTTCAAACACAGTGAACATCCACATGTTGCCATATAGCTCTCTCAACATTCTTTTTCTAATTCAAATTCTTAGGACTAAGTCCACAGGAATGTAAATTATAACCCATTATTACAATTAAAGTGCACCTGAGGGTTATAATTCAGTAGATTATATAATAAATGGTATAACATTTTCGTTTCACTCAAAAGAACTAGAAAAGTTTTCACATTGCAAAATGCACACACGTTAGAAAACAGCTGTATATATATTGAGCTTTTATTCCACCAGAGCCATTTTGCTTCGAGAGCTATGAGGTTTTGGAAGTGAAGCCTACCTTTGCAGTGTGTCACACGGCGCTTCCCTTGTGATTACAGAGACAGAGACAGAAGGGCTAGATAAAGATGTGTTTGAATACAATAACTCTCTAAATACCTGCTCTAGAGACTGTCCAGTCTTAGTCTGCTGCAGGCTAACCTGGGGCTTGACAAAACACTGAGCCATACACTGGTTAATTACCTTCTAAACCTCTTTCCTCAGTTAGAGGCCTCTGTTTGGTTCTACCATTAAAACACTGGCTTAAACTCCATTATGCAACCATATACTTAAGTAAAATACCAAGTATAACCTTCTTAGAAAAAAACATTCATTTCAGTAGGAATTTTGTCTAGGTGAGAAGGACATCAATGTAGTGTCACATCTGTTCAATTACTGACTTTTATCTATGGGAAAAGTGGCAAAGAAAAAATATTACAAACACCTTTTTTACATGGTATAAGGGAAGGAGAAATATTAGGCCAGGAAAGCGTATTCTGTGCAAATCAAAAGTTTTCTTTTTCTAAACCATCAGTTTTTATGGAAGGGACACAAAGCATGAATATATTGTCACAAGAGACTTAAGAGCTTATTTAATTTCATGTATTATTGACTTCAAAATCAGTTACATTAAACCCTGAAATATGGCTTAAAAGCTTTGTTGGATGCTGATCAATCCATGCAGTAAACAAAAGATCTCCAACTTTTTCAGCTTAATGTATGATTACTGTCACAGAACTATGCATAAAAATAATACAATATATCTGATAAATCAACACGTTTTTTTCTCTTCCCTATTTTGCTAAAAGAAATCTTTATTTTAGTTGTTGTTGACTTTTCAGAATGAAAATAACTGTTATATACACTACTCAGCTTCATATTTTTATCGAGACTGTTCAAAACTTTTAACTGTCTAATGACAAGAACAAACACTGCTTTCACTTACACCTACTATTTCACTTTCAAAATCTTTCAGCAGGGATAATACCTAAGTTGGAAAAAATTGAAGTGCTTTTCAAATTAAAGAGAGATTACCAAAACTGTAGTTTTGGTAATCAACAAACCACCTTTTTATTTGTAATTTGACAAATTGCCTTACAAGGCTTTGGGACAGATGTAGCAATCTTTAGAGGGCACCATTTTATGATTAACATGAACTTGGCACTGATTTAATTACCAAAACCTTAATACTGCTTTGAAAGAGAAGACATACGTGGAGTAAGAAGACATGGTCTTTTCTGTCCTTGTCTTCTTACAAAGAATCTCAACTGTAAAATAAATCTATTGCATCAATAAGATATAGTGAACTGATAAACTTTTTAATACTATATCAGCAGCAGCCTGTAAGTATCATGTTTAGATTCCCAATCCAAATTTCTAGGCAGCCACAGAAGAAAGGGGGCTAGTGGGGGAACCCAATCACAGTTACTATCTGCTTAAAAATTTGAAAAGTTCCTACCTGCACTGAACATTGGTTCCTTGGGTTTGCTGTGAAAATAATGAAGAAATTACTATTTTAAAAGCATGCACATACAGTCTGCACATGTATAGGTATCAATATGACATAAAAGTAAAAATAAAATAAATTTTTGTTGGGTGCATGTATGAATAAAAATACTTTTTCAATTAAATTATTTACAAAGTAAATCCCCAGGCAAAACCAACTGAAAACAGTAAACATCCTTGATTGCACTTTACATTCAATTCTCATTACATTCTCAAAATTATAGATCTTCCTCTACTAACTACCAAATTCTCTTCTTCTGCAAAGTTAGTCCAATTACAGGAGAGCACAGAAACTGGCCACGAGCAGCTGTATCACTTTTTGTTTCCAGCCTGGATTTAAGGAGCAAATCAAAGTTTGAATCCTGCTTTTTCCAAAGACTTCACATAAAGCATGGAACTGCCCAGTTGTTCCTGGGTGAATGACAGTACTTGATAAAACACAGAATGCACATAACCACAATTAAAATATCTTCTATTTGTCACTGCACAGCTGCCTGCAAGACAACTAGAAACGGGTGTTTTCTTTTTGTCATGAGAAAATATTTGGGAAAACTTGAGGGGAAAATACATACAGCATGTTGAGAAGCTCTCTGGATAGCACTACCCTGGCCAAAAGGAAAGAATCTTTGTTAAGAAATTTGTTTCTAGTCATTTGTTGTTTTTGTCCTTTGCGTCTGTAAATCAAGTTTGAGAGTGTTGTTTCTGATGAAGAATGGAAGGGACACAAAGTTGTATTATCCAGTTATTTCTCTTCCCAGTTCCCTCTTTTTTAATGCAATAAAATTTTTGAAGCATAAGATAACTGCTATAAGTTTCTTAGGGTGATCCCAAAATGGGCGAACCCCCCATTATTCTGATGGAGAAATGTTCAAGTATGAAGTATTCCTACAGCTTGATGCCATCTCAACACCCTCTTCTAGACTGCAGTGGGCAGTAAGGAGAAATCAAAAAAAGAAACAAGACTGTGTTGGATTTTTGCACACAGGTTTTTTTAAGCATAAAAGATTCTTTCTCACTAAAATGAAAGATGTAGCAAATAATTCTATTGTATTTTTCCCTTTGCTTTGGTTTGACACTTATATTGAGACTAATACTTTACTTGATGATAAACCCAAACCAAACCAAATTAATTCTGATTCTACTCCTGATTTAGCAACTTTCCATAATATCAGCCTTTGTGTTAATCATGCATCAAAATACATGCTTCAAGCTGGCATACACAGCCAATGTCATTTATATAAATAGCATGATGTGCTGCCATTGTTAACACCAAGATGAACATTTTCTCTTACAAATGAAGATATTTTTAGAAAACAAAAAAACTTTATGGGATGAAGCACTAGTCAGAAATGCTGCCATATTAGAAACAAAACATCCCTAGCTCTGAACAGACCATGCTGACCTATTCAAGCTAATCAAGCAAATGTGAAAGGCTGATTCATGACAGTAATAAAGCAAATCATCTGTACTTCCTAACTATACAAACCCTAACCACACACAGCTCAGAGCTCTGACTACCCTTTTCCCTGAACTTGAGTCACATCCTACTTAACTAACCCTCAGGAAGGCTTACTCCTGGCTGATAGCTACAGGAGTAGGGACACTTCACAGTAGCATGGGAGATTATGGTCATCTTATCCTTAAAGCTTCTTGAAAGAGCTTTCTATAGCATTCTGGCTTTGCATAACAGCCTACAAACCTACAGGCTTTCAAAAGCAGAGTCATGGAATATCTCAAGCTGGAAGGGATGCAAAGAGGTCAAGGATACAAACAGACTGTGAGTAGATGGTTAGGTTAACACACTCTTCCTCACTCTTTCACTCATACAGTCAGCTTTCAGGGGACAGTCTTAGTCCCAGTGTACAGAATCATCATTTTCCTTCCCATAATTCTTGCTTTTATTTTGCATGGTTGCTCAGTTTTGAGAGGAAGCATGAGGCAAGTCTTTAGCCAGCCTCTTCCACAGGATAAGGACACTCATTCTTCAAGGAGGTGAAAGCTGGGGTGCTGAACAGGCTGCATGGGACAGAAAGGAGGGGAAAAGTCCCTAACCACACAATGACTGTTTTCACAGTGGTACCAACATCACGAGCACCAGTTGAGGCAATGTAACACGTGTTCTTGATTAGTTCCTTGGAATACTTGCCCTTTAGTTAACCATTGCATGCCTCTTGTGCTGGACCTTCTCCCCAAATCCTAAGTGATTTCAACCCTTTGTGGCCTAACAATTGCAAAATGACACATCCATTGAGTTTCTGTTGAAACAGTATGTAAAAATTAAAAATGCATCTCAAGTACAGTGGTCAAGCATAGAGGAAAACCAAAACATTTTGCAGATAACCATTATTTTGTTGCAATGTTTTTATTTCTCAGCTATTTTGGAATCAATTTTCAAGCACACAGTACATCTATATAGCTAATAGAAGTCATAGCTTTCTTTAATTTAAGTGAATAAATGAATAGTTTCACTTCATGTGTTTAGTAGCTTTAACATATAACTAATTTCAGATAACTGTCACCTTAAACAGGTAGCAGGATCAGAGATATATCCATAAACCTGACTTTGCAAAGCACTGTATTATTTTAGATTTTGACCTGTAGATCTTCCACTGTACAACGCACACTGAATTCATCTTTTGGGCACTTGATCTAATGCAATTTTTAATATAAAATACACAGAGTAAGGGCACTGTAGGATCATGTTTTTTAAAACTTTTACAAAAACTATAGTAAATTACTACAGCAAATTGGAAAAGCAATGAGATTCCCCATTGGTAGGTGAAATAATTGCTGTTCATATTCTAGAAAAAAAGTCTACCCATCTAAGTATAGAAACTTGTTTTTTAACAAAAACTATCCATAAGATGTTTGGTTTGTTTATAGAAGATAAAGTTATTTTAATCAATGAGGTCACCACATAATGGCCATTGATACAATTTGATATGTATGATAGAGTAGGAAGTTATACATAGATTTAAAATAAAAAGCAAAGCCTTAGGAAAAAAATCCAACCATTTCAGGAGGTCAATACAGAAAACAGCAGCTCCATGCTAATGACTTCATCAAGGCAAAGTAGCTGCATGAAGTTACACACTCTTGCAACACTTTACAGAATTTGCAGCTTAAATTAGAGTGAGCTGGTTTTTTAGCTGTCCCTTCACTGGTCATTATGGATTTTGCTTGGTTTTGCCTTTCAAACCTTTCAGGCTCACTTGTCCCTAAGATTGTTGATGCTTGGTTTGCTGATTCAGATGTGTGCAGATATACATTCTCTACAAGGATAGAGAGCTTTTGTTCAAATCTGCACATGTAGAGAGACATTTTGTTCCTAAGTAAACTAATAATAGATTGCTTTTCCTCTCAAAATTAATATTTATTTATGGATATTATGTATTGCTACAGTAAGTTTTTTTCAGTTATATTTGTCTTTTAGAAATCTTGAAGTACAAAAATCTTAGAAACAAAATAAAACCAACATCTATTAGTGATTTTTCCTTATAATTATCTTACAAAAATGTTAAGGGAAAAAAAATTCAGATGCTAAGATAGAGTCAAATTTCCATAAGTACCAGAAGGCCCAGTCCTTTGGAATTCTTTTGGCTTATCAAAACTTCATTCACATGTATAGATGCAGAATGCAAACAAGATATTAATTTGTGTAAATATTACATCTTCCTTAGTAACAATTTTATTACATTTTCTCTGAGAGTATTTAATTTTTTTCATTATTCCTTTAATTTTCTAAGCCTTTCACTGAGTCACAGGTCAGGTTGGAAGGGATCACAGTTGTTCACCTGGTCCAGCCTCCCTGAGCAAGCAAGGTTGTACCAGAGCACATGGCCCAGAATTGTGTCCAGACGGTTTTCAGATATCTCTACTAAGGGAGACTCCACAACCTCTCTGGACAATCTTTTCTAGTGCTCAGTCACCCACATGGTAAAAACATTTTTCCTCTTATTTCTGTGCATCAGTTTCTGCCCATTGCCTCTACTTATTGCTTAGCATTACCAAGAAGAGCCTGGCTTCATCTTGACACCCTTTGCTCAGATACTTGTAGACATCATTGAGGCTCCCTCTCACTTGTCTTCTTGAGGCTGAACAGGCCCAGCTACCTCAGCTTTTCCTTGTAAGAGACCTGCTCCAGTTCCTTGATGAACTTTGTAGCCCTCTGCTGGACTCACTCCAGGAGCTCCATGTCCCTCTTGTACTGAGGAGCCCAGAACTGGACACAGCACTCCAGATGTGCCTCACCAGGGCTGAGCAGAAGGGCAGAATTGGATGGTTGGACTTGATGCTCTAAAAGGTCTCTTCCAACCTTGACAATTCTATGATTTTTTTATTGGATCACCTCCCTCAAGCTGCTGGCAATGCTCTTCCTATTGTATCCTAGAATTCCACTGGCCTTCCTGGCCACAAGGGTGCACTTGGACATGACTCATGGACACCTTGTTGTCTACCAGAACACCTTGTCCTTTATCCATGCATGCAGGTCTCTTGCCCACTTTTTCGGATTTCTTGCTCATCTGGATGTATGGCTCTTGAGCCTGGAGGAAGTGATCTCTGAATATCAAACAACTCTCTTGGATCCCTCTTCCCTGCAGGTCCTATTCCCATCTTCTTCTAAGATTCCTGAGCAGGCTAAAGTTAACTCTTTTGAAATCCATGGTTAAAATCTTGCTGCCCTGCTTCATCCCCTCCTGGTACTGAACTCTAGCTCATGGTCATGACAACCAAAGCTGCTTCCAACCTTCACATTTCCAACAGGGCCTTCCCTGTTTGTTATCACAAGGTCAGGCAGCACACTATTCCTTGTGGGATCTTCCACTACCTGTGACAGAAAGCTGTCATCAATGCCTTCCAGGAACCTCCTGGACTGTTTGTGCTTTGCTGTGTTGCTTCTCCAGTAGATGTCCAGGTAGATAAGGTCTCCCACAAGAACCAGGGCCTGTGACTTTGAGGCTGCTTCAAGCTGCCTGTAAAAGACCCCTTGCACTTCCTCCTGTTCAGGCAGCTTGTAGTAAACAGCCACAAAGTACCACCCTAACTAGTCTGCCCTTTTATCCCAATCCATAACTTATTCTAAGTTCCATAGTTTGCACACTTGCTGTCTTGCTTCATAGCTGAAAACATAGGCCAGAAACCAAGCTATTAATAATGTAATCACCCATATTTGGGTTGTAATATAGTACACAACCAGCTCAGTCATTCCTTACTCAAGCAAATATGCTAAAGAGATAAAAAGGAAGGAACATTTTGTGCCACAACATCGATAATGACTCGTGTAATAGCACTGATGCCCAATGAGAGCAGGTAAATTAAGTTATTAGTCGAGCTTCATTAACAATGTGTTTTTATGGCCACATCATCAGTGAGACAGTGAAACAGTACCATCAACACCATTTCTTGCAAAGGAAACTGCAATAGAAGAGGTCAAGTGAAACGGCCGAAACTAAATTCTGACTAGGAAATACAGGAAAGAACTGCTTGACCTATACTGACAATACTGATGAGCCTCAATGAAGCAGCTATTTGTTCAAGGCTATCCTAAGTCTGAAACCCTTGGACAAGATATCCTCTTTTCTCTGTGCTGTCAGCAATACAGAGAAGCATGATCAAAGATACACAGAGATAGGCATCACTTCGTTCTGCTTCATTGAACAGTACTTGCATGTAAACCTCTCTCTTCATTTATTTAATCTGGCTGTCAGGTCAAGGCATTCATAGTTCAGAGACTGGCTGGACATCAATCTACATGTGGGATGTGGTGGCTGAATGCTTCTCAGCAATTGTTCTGGTTTTTCTTCCCCTTTCCTTCACTTCTTAAACTACCTTTATCTTGAATTATAAGTTTTCTCACTTTTGCTCTTCCTATTTTCTTCTCCTCATCCCACTGGAGGACAGGAAGTGAATGGCTGTGTGATACCTAGATGCCAGCTGGGGTCAATGCACCTCAACCAGAAACTCAAAGAAGTACTTGTCAGGAACATAAAGATCAAGGGAAACCACTAAGATATTAGAAAAGGCATGTTTAATAATTATGAACTTTCCTGGGATACTCTAAGTTCTCACACTGTTTATAGTTTAGAAATAAGGCAAATAAATTTAATCTAAATATGAAAACCTGTTTTATTTCAAATGTTTTAATATATACTTTGGTCCAAGAATTGGAGCTTTGTAAAAAAAAAAAGCTTCCAATATTTTAAACAAGAAAAACTAAGTTCACTAAAGAAACTAATTTCATTATTAGAGCAGGAGGCAGAGAAAGGGGATAGGTACTTAGATGACATTACCTTTCACTGTTCTTTTTACCACTAGATGAACTGCTGGTGGAACCAGTGCGGTTGCGACTCCCTTTGGAATCTCCATAGCTTTCCCTCCGACCTCCTGGGGACACACGCTCAGCTGAACTGGTTCTCTTAATGGTGCTAATAAAACAAGGAGCAAGTTTCACAGTGGCACGTGTAAAAGTATATATTCTACAATTAATATTTATGAGAAATGTATCAAGTAGAACACTAACCCTAAAAAAGTAACTGTGATATTAAAAAAAAATCTTAACTTGATTTGTTAAAGAGCCTATGTAAGAGTTTTGGTGAGTATCTGGTGCAACAGAGACAAACACACTGCTTTTTCCTTAATCATAAAACAGAAGATGGGCTAAACCAATTTCATAGAGTAGTTGCAATCTTTTCTGGGTCACGTTTCAAATCTCTGACTACCACTCCATACTTCTGAACTTTTGGATTCTCTTACGAAGAAGTGAAAGATTTAAAGAGAAAGCATATTGCCTGACATTTCCAGCCAGACTACAGAGAATGCCAAAAGTATGTCAAAATTTGAACACAAGCAAGCTAACTTTGGGTCTTCATCCAATATCAATTACTCGGTGGTTCAAAGCTAGTTTTAACATACTCCAAACTGAAATTAATGGTGAGGTAGCCTGCATTTTTTTATTGTTGACAAAAATGTATGCTTCCTAGTTACATGTATGAATAGGTTATATTCCCCACATGTCCTGACAGGAGGTTTCTCAAAGGCTTAAATCTCATCCTACCCTCTCACTCTTCAACCATCCTTCCTGCCAAGATAGCTATCAAGGGAGCTCCTGTGTGGTTTTATGGCAACCCTTAGACATCCAGCTCTCCATGATGGAAAAATGGGAGCCAAAACACAAGCAGTGCTACTTAGTAAATTAAGAGAAGCTCATTCAGAACTTACACCTTATAGGAGACAAATTATTGACCAAAGCACTTCTCCCTAAAGCAGTGCTTCCTAGCAAGAGAGGGAGCAGCTAAGGGTGAGGCCCCAAAGCAGGTAATGCTTTACAGGTTGCTGCAGGCCCTTTGCAGCACGGAGGCTCAGGCAGCAGTACCCAGACCGAGGCAGGAATCAGCCCCATGGCAGCAGCCAAACAACAGGACTCAGTGTCAGGGTCTCATTTCCCCTCATTTCAGTCCTGTACTATTTTCTCTCCTGCAGAAAGCACAATGAAAATATCCCCTTTAAGTTACAAAATCCCCATACTAAACAACCACCTTCAGCAGCTCTCTCACCCCAGAAACCAGGGATACCAATCATTGCTTTCCAGTTCACATCTCTCAACCCAAATCCCAACCACAACCTCCATCCCACTGTGAAAACTTTGGTACTTGCTCTTTTAAGGCCAGTCTTATCCTAGTCACACCTTTTATCATCCCCATCCACCTCCCCCTTAGCCTCCATACACCCTCAGGGATGTTCTGCTTACCAGAATACTCATCTCATTCTTGAGGACTACTCCAAACCTCCCCAGCAGTCCCTAACAGCTATCCCTACCCTGTCATCTCAGTCAGCTCCTATGGCTCTGTCCCACTTCATGTATGGTGTAAGTTGGCTCTCCATAACTAGAGAAACCATGACAGACTTTTCTGTCTGGTCAAAAAATGCCTAGTTTAGCAACTGTACACTATCTGCTTTAAAGAAAAACCCCAAACTTATTTCTGCTCCCCATGTATTTTTACCAGCAAGGAGGGGAATGTTTCAACACCTCAACTCAGACTCAGCTACAGAAACAATGGGAACATCTGAACCAGAGTCTTTCTGGAAAGAAATTGCCCTTCTGAAAAGAAGGCAGTGCCCATCCAGGGTGGATCTGCATGTTAAGGTGCATCTCAGGCAGCTTGACAAAAAAACCTTCTGGTACATGCGATGGTAGGACAGATGTTCAGTGCTGCATTCTTGTAATAAAAACAAGCTTCAAATGATTAAGCTGAAATTAAAAAAAAGTGTTTCTGTGGAGAAAGCAATGTAAGAGAGCAAGCAGAATGCAAAATTACACAAAGACAGAACAAAATACATTCATAGGGGAAGAGAAAATGCAGCAACAAGAATTTAGTTCTGTCTTAATTTCAGAAGTGTACTTCCTACACTAAACTAACATTATCCAAGCCATCTCAATGTCAAATGCATGAAAAAACCTTCTCTAGTAAATTAAAGAATTTACTGTTAATATTTAACTATTCTTCCCACATCTCGTAACATCATCCAATTTAATACTACTCCAGTTAAAAAATAAAACTTTGATACTGAAAATGTTTACTCCAAATTAAATAGCTTTATTGGCATGTGCCTTCCACTATTAAATACATTAATTACAGAAACATCCTCTGTGATTTGTCAGGATCAAGTCTTCATTTTGACATCCTTTCCTGGTTAGGAAAATTTCAGTGTAGGCTTATGTTGATGCATATTTTCTTCTTTAAGGATAAGAGGCGTCAACATCAGCCTACACCAAAATTAAATTAAGGACATTATCAAAGTATACTAATCTTAGAAAAAAAATAAGTTACAGAAACAATTTGAAACTAATGTTGCTTGGGGTTTTATTTTTATAGCTGTCAACATTCAAAAGATGAGATGGAAGATAAGAAATGAAAGGGTGTGACTAAAATTTAGAAGCTTAATTCTATCTTCTTTCTGAATAATGAAGTCTCATATCAGTATAAAAACTACTTTAACCACAGGTGTAAAATTCTTTTAAACTGTAATGATTTATGTCCATCACTGCTTAAGCTAATTAGCAATGCTATCTTCTGACAAATTTTATTTTAGACTTTCAACAACAACAAAAGCCCAATGAAAAGTATTAGTTGGTGGTTGAAAACAAGGATTATAACTCCATTATATTAACTCAGTTTTGGCATTATACACATTTTTTTAGGTAGACTGTTAAACACCAGTGATTATATCCACAGCTACAGTAGAGATACATTGTCACCTGAGGAGGAATTTAAAATGACAGAAAATAATTTAACTTACAGGTTTGTAAGAGTATAACTGGATCCCAGAATTTGACTTCCACATTAGTGATATGAAATGAGAGCATTTGCAATTATTTAAGAAGATAACATTTAGTTGCACAATTTTTAACTTATTTGAGACAGTAATGTGGTCTAATACTCCCATAATAAAAATTATGTTAGTATGAAATAATGCAGTTAGTGTCATTGACGTTATTATTATCTAAGTTGTGTGATGCATTTATCAATGACGAGAAAGTTTCAGACATGTACTTCTGGAAATGTTAAAAATGGCAATAATAATTACAGTTCTATCATGTTAATGCTTTTACTAAAACGGCCACTTTCTATGTGTTGAATCAAAATGGAAAGGAAAAACAACTGAACTTCAACACTACAAAGCTATTAAGGATCCCTCACCTTACAGCAGGCTTTTTCAGTTTGCATGCATTGAGAAGATTCACAGACCTGCTTAATCCAGATTGAGAGGTGCATAAACAAAGCAGAATAAAAAGTGAATGCAACGATAAAATGTGGAAACGAGACATTTACAAGACTTACATTAAAAGACAAAATTGCATGCTTTCAAGATACGAAGTCACGTGCAAGAGTAAACAACAAAGTGCTTATTGACTCAGTTAGATGTTTGATCATTTCAAACCATACATTTAAGAACACCAATGTATCTTTGAATGACAAAATCTCAGCAGTGCCCCAATAGACTGATCATTTGTAAAGCGACTCAAAAATAAAATTAAAAATAAAAAAATAAAAATCAAAGAGGCTATCTGAAGGAACACGACAGATGATCCAGCTAAAAGACAAAGACTATTAAAAAAGCAACAACAAAGACAAGAAAATAAATCCTCATATATACATACATATACCACTGCATAGCATGACTGTTTCAGGCAGTTGCATTACTGAATTGTGGTGAACAAATCTGGCCAAAATTAAAAAGATATATACCTTATTACTAAAATTACTTGGGAAAATATAAAAGCTTTTTAATAAAAGAAATTAAAAACCAGTGCACAATGCTCTTAAGACAGAAACTGATGGCATTAATATTTTGTCTAGCACTCATTCTGACCCTCATTTAAATCAATTAGAATGAACTCAGGAATAACATATGACTTTAATTTCATTACGCCTCTGAGCAAAATGCACTAATAACTTTAATTGTTAGAGATATTGTGAAGTGGTGTAATAGTTTTGCCACAGAAGTTCAATGGAGAGGGATTTCTTTTTTAATTTCTATTCTAAATATTTTAAACCATTTTCTTTGAGACACGAGTGTTACACAGAGCATTTAATTGAAGGTTTGATTCAGAGTTTGTGTGTGTGCCAGTTACAAACCCTCGCTGCCCCCAACATTAATTCCAGGCGACTGAACAATTTCCTAGGGGCCATGTGTTTAGAGTTTAGAAGAACAGGAATTTATCATATTAAAGTATTTTATTCTCCCTGCAAACAAAGCTCTTTATGTTTTCTTTGTTCCTGCTTCTTCTTTTTGATCTCCATTGTCCGAGTTTTGTGCCATTGTAATACTTCGCAATCTGCTGGAGGAGAAAGAATGACTGATTGTCTCCTTTTGAAAGGCAAAGTATGTGCAAGCCTGCAGCCTGCACCAGCATCCCTACTGGGAAAGGTACTGTCTGCATTCTCCTCTCTTACTTTTTTTTTCCCCCTCAACTCTTGGAAACAAAGCTATCCTAGATGAGTCACAAAACCTTAGATTTTAATAAAGAACACAAAACACCACTACTACGCACTGGCCAAATTCCAAAGACAAATTTAGTGTTAAGCAGCAAACTTCAAGCCACATTAAATGCCAAAAAAAAAGTGCAGGGGGAAGGGAAAGTTCTGCTCACAATACACTAATCTTATTTGGAATGAAAATTTCAAATAATTATTCTAAGCACAAAGTTTAGAATAAAACTATGGCAGCATTCAAAAAGCTGTTACTCAAAATAGCTCATACACTTCTAAATCACAGAATTAGTAAGTATTTTAAAATTCAGATCAAATCCTCTGATGGAAGGTTTCTTGTGAAGATGACATGGAAACACTTTTCAAAGCCAGGCAATTCTTGATTGTCAACCTGTGTCAGGTGATTGTCCAGCCCATCTCAGAATCACTCCAGCTCTCTGTTAGCTGGCTGGCACCCAGAGCTGTGTTCACATGGTCCCCAGAGCCTGAGTGCAGCAGCTCCTCTTGGTGCTTGACCACAATTTTTGGTCCCAGTACCACCAGCATCACCAGGCTTTCTATCTTGCACTCTATTACCACCATATACTTTTATAATCCAGTTGATCCATGTTTTGGATTTGTGCTTTTGTTTTACTCAAGGTATTTCAGTCCTTCCTTAACCTGGACAATGGGTATTGACTGTGAGATCTGAATGCTGAAGCAGGGTTTGGTGCCCTCAATTCTAATTGAAGCCAGAGTCAGTTGAGGTGCCTCAATGCTTTGCAAGATCTGGATCTAATTATCACATAAGAACCTACTGATATCCAGAGATACATGTTTTACATAAGGAAAAGCAATATGCACAGAGGTTAAATGATTTGCATAAGGTCACTGAGAGAATATATGACAGAATTCAAATAAAAGCCTGCTAGTTCCACCCTTTCAGCCTCAAGCATTTTTTATTACCTCCAATTTTATATTCCTGCCAGAAGAAGTCATTTCCATTTCAAATATTAAATGGGAAATCAGAAAATGCAATGAACTCTGAACCACATCTCCTTGGTAATCCAGCAAGGCAGATAAGCCATATACCAACCTGTGGGTTCAAATGAGTTAACCAACACATTTAATACAGCTATTGTATGAAATGAGATTGTGTCTGCAGACATACCAGTAAATACTTTTATCTCTAAGAAGGAGAATGTATGGATGTACACTTAGTCCCCATGCAGACTATTTGCATATATTTACATAAATAATGCACAACAAACTGTTTCAAGGGACAGACTGATGTCATTTCAATTGGACATCACACAGTCTCAACCCAAACAGTGCCAAGTATAGGAGAAGAGAGGAATCAGAAAATATTTGATTGTAAGCCCTCTTTTCATAAGGCAGTAAAACATTTGGCAAGGACTTAATTCACCTGCACTTTCTCTTGGATAAATGGTCACAGGTAATAAAAAAATGGAAGATACTGGTTTTTACTATTTATTTACTAGCAGATATTTGTCAGTCTCAATAGTAGATCAAAAGTTTAGAAGATGACTCTGCAAAAAATATTTTCCCCTTTCTACTGTTGCTTTTAACTTTCATTTTTCAAACTCCACCTTTTCAATTGTGCATCTGTGTTGTATGGGAAAACTATTAAAAGCATTCACATAAAAATTAAGTTTAAAAACATCTACAAACACTTAATACTATTTACAGCTGCTGCATCACATGACCATATTTTGGACTAGACAATACCAACACTACATATTAGCCACAGTTCTGGAAGCAGTTCATAAGAAAAGAGCACTGCCTAGCAGAAATCAGAACTAAAAAAAATCTTGAAATTTCCCACCATCTGTAAACTGTGCAACACTGAGAGAAGCTTCCAACACAAATAAACAAGTCCTACCCCTTGAAAAAGGAAGCTCTTTGATTTTGCTGATGTATTTCCATTACTGTTTTATGCATAAACACATGCATTTCCCGAAGGTAAAAGGGTTCAGTATAAATACAAAGTGTGATTGAATTCATCTTAAGGATGCATAATGAATTATTCTACTTGACTGTATAAAGAAAGATATTTGGAGCACTTACTGTATCATCTTTGAATACCGAATATGTGGAACACCATTTACTATAAAATCCTGAAATCCAACCAGTTATTTCAAGGTTCTCTATTAAATGATTACAGAATAATTTACCAAAAAAATGTTTTGTACAGTAATTGATCAATGAGGTTCTTACCACTCCATTTTATTCCTCTTGAAGCACATTTATAGGCAAGGCATAGAAATATGCTTTAATATAGTTTAATAAAGGTAACAATAAAGAACATTTTCACGTTAAAGGCACCAATACAGAATTTTAGAGCATTTGAAAGGAGCAGCACCTGTAATTGTACAGCACCTGAATTTACAACTGTATTTTTCAGGACATTAAACAATCCCACCCTCCTAAGCACTCTTAATAAGTGCTCACCCATTTCAGCAAAACTGTCCATATATCTTTTTCTTTTCCAAAACTGAATACACATTTTCATGCTGCATATTTAAAGCACCTTCAGCCTAGCTTCTTCAGCAATGTGAAGAGACAAAGGATAATAAAAGGACACTAAATACTTGGCCTGTGGAAGAATTTCTCACACAGGAATCAAGACAGTCTAAAAATACTCCCTAATGATGCTCTCTAAGAACTTTCTCACTGGCATTCTGGGTATCCAGGGTGCACATGGGTCAGGTGGAAGGGATACAGGTTGCCACTTATCTACAGGGATCCTAAGCTAGGATAAAGCCTGCAGGCAATACCAGATGAAACACCTGAACTACATAAAGACCTCCATGAATAGAGAAAGCAAGAGTATGATTCTGAGCTGCGCTTCATCCACCCTACTCTGGGGTAGAAAGTCTATGCTGAGACCTAGAGACAGAGCATAGACTCAGTAATCACACCCTCTGTACACCGGTGAAGTCTCCCAATTCTCGTATGTTTTATAACTGTTAGTTGAAACTTAATTAGGAAGAATGAAATTATGATAATTATTAAGAAAAAATAATTTGTGAAGAACAAATTTGGTTTGAAATTCAGCATGTACTAAATAGTATTCCTTTAAACACTAATACATCTTCTTTTCTAAAAGGAAAGTCTTTCACCCATTTTTAAACTTCTACAAATCTAATAATGAAACAGTTTGGGCAGTATTTGATTTTCTTCTCTTCTGTTAAGGGCTGATTCAGACCAGCCTGCCAAAACCCACAGCTGCAGCAAGCTCCAGCTCATAAGAGCTCACAGGAGTTCATTTTTGTGACATAAACAAATATGGTATTTTCCAATTTTAATTGTGCACAATGTAACTTCTCTCTACTCTACAATAACAGAATCTGGAATTTCTTGAAAATCAGTCCCCTTCAACAAAAACTGGCATATCCTTAGCCACCATGTCCCCTTTGAGGAAAAATTCTTTTTAAGAGAGAGACCTCAGATCTTAGCAGGTTAATGCTCCCATCTCTACAACTTACCCTCCCTCAGAGCTGACAGCATCACCACTACAAAAAGATGAGGAAACACACAAAAGAAATGTACAAAAAAATCCCCCAACCTAAACCCGAAACTCCACACTATTATCTTTTACACATATACCACGCAGTAGATTAGCACCACAATTACTGCCACATATAACTTGAACTTGCTTCACCCAATCCATTCCATTCCTTATAACCCAGATGTATAAAACATTTAATATATTTAAAAACAGCTACACACAAAGCAAATTGGGTCAGAGCAGTAATTTTTAAAAGGGTTTAATACATGCTAATGATAAGATATCTAAAGATGGATGTTTTCATTTGCATAAATATGTGCTAGGCATAGAATTTTCCTCCTCCCTCGGATGCTGTAACCCTGTGCATGCAGTTTATATGATAATTTTGTTAGTGAGAGAAAACCACCAAAGATAACATACTGATTTGCAATGATAACACTGTTTCTCTGCACACTATATATTTTCTAATAGCTACTCAAAGAATTCTTGCACCACTTTTCACATCATGTTGGGCAACAGCACAGTAGAAATGCTTTATTCTCTCTATGCTAAATTCTTAAAAGCAAGAAATGTACACAAGCCAGTAAGACCAAGCATTGTGCATTCTTTCAATACTCATGGCAATAACCTTAATTGTAATTAGAATGAATAAATTAAAAGCCTCTTAGAATGAAATCCATCTCCTTTTCTTTCCGAACTAAATATTTAGTCTCCTGCTTTGCAAGTAAGAAAAACTACATATCTAGCAGGTTAAAACAGGAGCTATACCATGTTTTCAATTCCAGCGTTCTAAGGTTTCTTATCAATGCCTACCTTTTTGCTGCTGGTGTCACAGTCTCCTTTCTGCTTCCTGATGGAGAAGGTAAAGAGCCACTTGGTTTCTTTGGTAATACAGTTCCATTGTTAACTGTAGTCCTTAAAGGCAGGGTTTGTACCAGTGGTCTTGCTGTAAAACAAGCGTAAGATGAATTCATTGCCTTCATTTACTTTTTTGTGTTTTTTTCTTCAGCAAACAACACTAAAATATTTTACATTTTCCATGTAGTGTGCCATTTTTGTGTCACTATGGCCAAATTCAGCATAGATGAGGGTTTCAACATTGAGGAATTTAAAAACAATATTATTATTATTATTCATAATAATAATAGTCCTATCAAGTAAAACCTCTGTCCTAGATTAAGGAGCTTAGTGGTAAGCACAAAAGTGGTGGTTGTACTCAAAACCAATCCTGCTCTGTCAAAAGAGCATCACTCTCTTGCCCACCTGGATAGCATCCAGAGGAGTGCTAGAAATGAAGGCAAGTTGTCATCCCAGAAAGTCCTGCTCTTTGTTCCTCAGTCTTCTTGGAGGTTTTCCACAAGCAAATTATCTATTAAGAAATTTCTACTTCCCCTAAAAAGTCTTTTTTCAAAGAATGTGGGCTTATGTTTGACAGAAAGGATTTGTACCCTTTATTCAGAAAAAGCTACTGAAATCAGCAGAAGAGTGAAGGTAATAAGCTGGCATTATCTACCTACATTCTTGTGATCAAATATTGGCTCAAAAAAAGGATCTGTGTGTCATAGCTGTAATTAACATTAGAATGACAGAAAAGTCCAATTCAAGTAGTTAGAAGTTAGTTGCAAAAACAGTGTTTAAAACTGCAAGCAATGAGTACCAACACAAATGCTACTGTGGATCATAGCCTTGAAACACAGACACAAACAGACTAGTGCTTTCTCTACAGCAGAGAAAAAAGCTTGAATCACTTGAAATTTGACAGGACTTTGTATTACAAGCCATTGTAAAGATGCCAAAAGCCCCTGGGTTCAGAGAAACACCACCTGAGAAAAGGCAGCAGTAACAAGTCACTCTAGGAACATAAAATTTCATTGAACTTGGAGAGGATGGCAGGGAGAATACCTATGAAATGTTCTTCAAAAAAGATTGCCAAGGATAAAAGAAATAAAAGGCTAAACTGAAACAGTACCAATTGTATACAATTATAGGTCATATTGTAACATCTTATTGTAGCACTGACAGCAAGCATTTATTGAATTGTTCACTTAAGTTTTCATATACTGAACAAAAAGACAGATGTGAAAAACTGTGCCTTCAGAAGATTGTCAGTACATATGGTCTACTAGAGAATGCAACTTGCAAGACAAACTTTGTCTTGAAACTTTGTTAGAATACACACTTGTTATGTATTTGTTGTTTATTTGTTCAGAGGAGAGAAATTTAGAAAACAACCTATAAGGGAAATACTGAAGGAATGAGGCTTATTTGGCTTAGAAGAGTGAAGTATGACAGGAAACAAAGTCAACAGAAGAGATAAAAAGAAAATTTTTTCTATGCTCACGGAGGGTGCCTTCCAGCCCTGCCTTCCATGATCTGTTTTAACTGACTAATGCTGTCTTTAGAGCTTATACAAAACATCTAAAGCTTACTTGGCTTCCCAAGTAAACTCTATTTATTTTTTATTAATGAATTCAGATATAATTCTATTTACTTCTCCTTTATTAATTTTTTTAGTATATTAAATTCTTTTTACAGTTTTGTGCTAGAAGCTCTGCTGCTTGTTTCCTAATTGCTGCCATGCTGCAATTAATCCATATGTATAAAACTGATTCTGTTACATTCTACAGAATCACAGGTAGCTACAGTTGAGAAGTTGTGGACCTGTCTCCTTGCAAGCTTTCTGTAGCTCACAAAACTTTAATGAATTTTGAAAAGACAAATTAGAACAGCAATAGAAGTTAAAAAAATAAATTATTAAAATATTTTCCTTATTTGTAGTTATTTTTAAAAATGCCTACTAAAGAGTAGCTGGAGTGAACTAGCTGGAGTCTGTTTACTCTCCTAACCTTATGAAATCAAAACTAGCAGCAGCCAGGAATAAACCCTGCAACATTTAACAGAAGTTTTGCTCCAGATCCAGCACCAATCCACAACCCACACTTTTGGAAATAGAGATTTAAATGGTCAGCTATTGAAGAAAGTAGCAACATGAAACTCTTGCACAACATAGAGAAAAACTGTGCATTATTCAATAAATCCACTGTTTACTCAGGAGCTGTTTAGTTTTACTTACAACAGCTAGTTCACACCAGTGGTAACTGGCATCACAGTCACACAATCCCAAACATGTCATTGCTGTTAGAAGTCAGTAACACACCATTACTGTTTTGTCAGTAATGTTTATTTTGGAAGTTCTGGTGCTTCAAGGTCTTACCTGTGGTAGCAGGACTGACAAGTTTATCAGCCTCAGCAGCAGCTTTTTTAATCATACTCTGATCTATGGATTAATAGGGCTGTTAAGTTTACAAACAAACCAATAATTGCAAAAGGAAAGAACAACAAACACAAGTAAAACAAAGGCAGGAAGCCATACTGAAACTCCACCAAGTAGTAGAATTAAATAAGGAAAGGGGAAAAAAACCCCAAACAACTAAACAAAAACTCAAAAGACCATTAGGGAAGGAGCTCCACAAATGGACAAGATAAGCCGCTCCCTTTCCATGATGTATGCTGCTTTTAAGCTGCTTAGCTCAAGTTTAGAACAAGAACACAAAGACTGAAAACAAGCTCAAGATTTTTCCATTATAGATTTGAAAGTGTGAAACTTGAAATCTTTAAATTAATTTTAAATCTGAGGTACTCAGACAAAATGAAGGTATTTGTCCCATGAAGATTATTATTGCAAACTTTATGCAGTACTGGGGTGATCCTGCTTTTCCAAAGGCACAGACCTCCCCCAACACACACACACACTTAATCCTGATCTACTTCATCTATAGATGAAATGATAACAGCACCATACAGTATGCTTCAAGCCCCGGTTTGCATGGACACAATTTCTGTGACATTCTGTGGGATCAAATTCCACTTTTTAAAATTTCAAATGTGGAATTAGTCATTAAAAAATATAGGGAGAAAAACACAGGTTCAGTCCATGCAGCCCAAGGGGTATGAGAAGCCACCACTTCAGCTCCTCTGATGTTTAACAAAGCCCCTCTCCCAAGACTATCCATCAGAAGCCTTCATAATGCTACTCCAAACTAAAATTTGTCTTATGCTAAGTAATTGCATACAGTTTTTTATAAAGTAGTTGTGCCTACGAAGGAATAATAGGTGATTATGTGAAATAGATCGTATTTGACAAAACAGCTGGAAAAAAAGAAGTGTTCTGAATACTTCAGATTCTCTTTCATGTTTATAATTCATTCTTAATAAGGTTGACTATACACTAAACGATGCAGCTGATGTACAGCAAAGTGAAAGTTCTTTACATAAACAGTCACAGTACTGATCTTCTCCAGAAATTAGGTGGGTTTTGTTGACAAATACCAGGACTCATTCTGGTAATTTGCAATGGAGGAGCAATTGACATCTGTAGTCCTCTATTTGCATTATTACAGTAAAAGTCCTAACACTGTAATTTCACACACATTAAGAACCAGGCATGCCATACATACATTAAAAAACCTCCAAACCATACACACACAGAAAAATGCCACAAACAAACAAACAAACCCCTACAAAACCAGCCATAAAAGACAAGGGATAGGCTTACAGCAGCTTTTCTTCAATGAACATTGAACTATGGCTCTAATGGTCTGCCATGACCAAGAAAACTTCTCCTGATTTAAAGTTCAACTCTGCTCACAGAATCCATGAAAATCTGGTTTGTATTTTGCTAAGTAAAGCCAGCAGGCATGAAGAACGGATTTGGTTACAACTCAGTAATAATTACTAGACTTTATTTCCTCCATGCATCAGATAATATCTATTTTACAGACAACATGAAGCCTCTTAATCCCTTGTAAAACCAGATTTGATGGAACATTTTATCACAGTAGAGGCTATCTTTAGTAACATTTAACTTATCTGATATTTTAATTTTTTCTCAAGAAAACAAAGACAAAATAAGAAGATTACAACAGAAAGAGAACGTGAAGACAAGATCTCAGATATTTAGTGCCTATTCCATCTGACAGCTAACATGAGACACAACCAACTCATTATTTGGCTCTGTAATTCTGTCCCTTTCAGCTTTCCTCATCTCCTGACACAAAACTTTGTAATGAACATGACATCTCAGTTCAGAAAATTAAGTAGTTCCTACCAAGTCTGTTAAATCAGTGACTAGAACTAAATATTTGTGGCAGGGTCACAAATATATAACAGAGATTAAAGGAAGTCCTAACTTCAAAGTGAGAAAATTATGAATCCATAAATACGTAACATAATTCTCACGCAAAGTAAGGTTTTAATTAATATTAATACATATCAGGACCCCCAAAAAAACAACTTTCTAAGTTAGACAACAGAGAGCCTGTGAAGTCAGTACTTTGTCTCCACATCTAGGCTGCCACCACTCTTACACCTAAGACCTAAAATACCTTGTGTGTTTCTCTAAGCTGCACACAGGCAGCCTCCCAGGCCTCTGCAGCCTCACTCACTGCAGTAAATCACATTGCTTGGGTTCTAATAAACCTTTACTCCTGTGAAGTGCTCAGGTTCATATTTTCTGAATTGTACACAGACAAACCCATTCCTGCAGAGCAGGAGCCACAGGAGAGCACCCTGTGGCCCGTGGGCACAGCACAGAATTCTGCCAAGCAGTGACATCTGTCACACCTTGTACTGGCTGGCTCTGGCTCTGCTGCTCTGGAACAAGGTAACAAGCACAGCTCTACCTTTCTTTTGTAGCTGAGCAGCTGGTGTTGCACCATCTCCTCAGTCATGTCAACTCTGTGCTAGCTTAGAGCTCTGTCTTATGTCTGTATGATCCACAGACACTTAAGACATTTTAAATTAAATTTTAATTACATTTTACTTAAGTTTAATTCATTTTTAGGATAATAAACCCCCAACCTACTAGGAGTTTCACCCACAGAAGACAATGCCTTCCATAAAGAGTTTATAAAATATCTTGATCAGAAGTAAGAAGTGGTAGCAATGGTTAAATGTAGATTGTGGATTAAGCATTAAGAAAATGCAAATGCTTTGCTGGTTCATGTAAACTGTAGAAGGCTCACAGATTTAACCATCTGGATTTCTATGTGTTCTTTTTACCAGGTTGAATTTCAAATGTATTTTATTTAGAGCTTGATTTTTTGAATTTGAATATTTCAAGACCTAATGAACAACCTATTTGAATACATATGAAACACTCATTGAACAGCACTATCTATTTTACATCTGTCTGAAATGCAAACCTTTGGTAGGTCCTTTCTTGTTCTGCATGGCCTGCTGCTCCTCTGTGATATTCAAGCGTCGGACCACATCAGCAAGGGCAGATTTGAGCAGCTGGATGTCATCTTCCTGCATCTGGACACGCTGCTCCAGAGAGGCAATGCGATCTGTGACCTCCATACTGCTTGCAGCAGAGGCACTGTCATCTAAACAAGCAGCAAAAAAAAAAAAGGCATTATCAATAATGGATAGCCATCCAGAAGTACCTTATGCAATTGGCTGCAGGTAAAAACAAGGCTTTTCTCAGACCTGATGACTTCTTGAGGAAGAAAGTTTTTGAGTGACCAAAAGGAAGAGATGGAAATAAAAATAAATAAATAAAAGATATGTACTTAAGTAAGATCTTATGATGAGGTTGGCTTCAGGGCCAGTTGTTAATTGGGTTCCGCTACCAATTACGTGCATGTCAGAACTGCAGTGATCAATCATTACCCTTCACTGTTCTGCTCAACACAACATTCTGCCACTGCTGGGCATTCACATAGAGAGCTACATTTTCTGATATGCTACAGACCCTTCCAGAGTTTTCTGTATCATATAGGTCATACAGATACTTTACAAATACATAAGTAACAGATAGGCTTACACTTTTCCAAGCTACCATACGCAGGTTGAAGAACAGATATTGACCCAATCTGCTAACCCCTAGTTTATACTAGCAGCTTTGAGAGAACATTCCATCTAACTGAAATAAAAGCCCAAATAATTTCAGAATTACTCAGTAACTATACTGTAAGCCTGCAAATTATTCAAAGGGTCATTACTTTGATACAATTCACCCATTATTTGGAAGTAACCCATAGAAGCTTCAAGACTGCAGATCCATCATGAGGACTACACATTCTTTCCACTCAAAACTAGTAATAAGAATATTTTTCCTAAATGAGCACTTTGGTTCCTATCACATAGAAACACTGTCTCTTTTTACAATATTAAGTTAGGAGAAATAAGAAGAAAGCAACACCAAAGACATCAAAGTCTGTATCAAATAGGGAAATAATATGCAGTTTTTAAAGAGAATTGCGAAGTTTTATTTAACTAGGTTTTGAAACCTAAAAAACAGTTAGGTACTAACTTACTGGATGATCTTAAGCAATCTTAGTCAAGGATCATAGCTTTCAACTCATGACTTAATAAGTCATACTGTAGCAAAAATGGATATTTATGCTACTCTCTGCAAGCATAATTGACTTCTCCCCCATTCCCAATGCAAGTCTGTAGCCTTTATTTCTTCTGTTAAAGCTGAGCTCTCTTTGTGAAGAAGGTGGTATTTGTTTTCATTTCCTGTGTTCTTAATTCTCCTCCATTCCAAACCAGAGTTTTCCAATTCTTTTGTAAAAGGGTGCAATGTGAAAGTTAAATGGTTTGTGTATAATAATAACAACTCCTCTTGAAATTTAAAACAAAGTTAAGTGTTTAAAAAAGGAAAACAACTGCTTCTGAGTACATCTAAAAGCATACCCAAAACCACTAATGCATACAAGCTTTTAATTATAAGCATCTAGGAAAAAATGGCATTAATTTTTTTTAAAAAATCTATTCATCTCCAAACCACTCCAATACAGATTGATTTTGAAATCTGTTCATCAGATCAGTTTTGGCTTCCTCATGTCTCACACCCCCAATAGCTATCTGTGGTTATCAAAAGCTGAATTAGAAACAACTCAGAAACAATGTAACAATATTGACAGTCCATAAATAGCTGCAGACTATTATCGTTCATAATGCTTGTTAATTCTGTTAAAGGAGATTCAGACCTTATTTAAAATATCACCATTAGGATATTATCAGGCTGAATATAGTAGCAATGTAAGTATCTTGTTCTGAATGAACTAAATCAGAACTCAAGCTCCTGAAAAATGTTTAAAAACTTTCCCCATGACAAAGCTTCCCAAACTTTGGCCTAATCAGACTTCTGCTCAACACAGGACTCTGTCCTGTAGCTATTACAGGTAATTAGTCCCCAAACTCAGATTAGCAGCTATGCTGGCAGCAGTAAGAGCTGCCTGCAGAATTTAACCTTTCCTCTACAAACAAAAGCCCCATGCTGCTCTAATGACTTTACACTTTAACTCAGCTGGAAATAACATGGATTAGCATACTGGACAATAGGCAACCAAATCAAAAGCTTGATTTAACCAATACAAGCCAAACTCAAACTTCAGCCATTCTGACAAATTCAGTATCATCAGGAATGGTTTTCCTCTGAATTCAGTCAACAAGAAATAGCGAAATCCCAAAAACAGGGCAGTAAAGGAAACCCAGGGGAAAATCAGTTGGTGTTGAAATGATCTACCCTTGCTACAAAAGAAAACATCTTCATTGAAGCACCCATTTCACTAATTTTTAAGTGTGTAGAAACAGTAATTTTGCCCAGACATTAATCTTCAAGTGGTAGATCAGTGGCACTGGTTTATTTACAATCCTGTAAGAAATCACTCCCACTAATAACTATTAAGATGTACAGTTCTCTCCCTTCTTCCCCCTTCCCCCATCTGTCACTGTGACTCTTCCCCTCACACCCTCACTGACCAACAGGCCCCAGAAAACCCTTTCTTGGACACGTCATTTGTATCGTCCACTATCATCATTCTTGCAGGGTCCTGGCAACACAACCCTCATCCTTGCTCTAACCTACAGCTTGTTTGGTTTTTATGGTGGTTACTTCGCTGGGTGCAGTTCCCTTCCAAGGATGCAGAAAAAAATAAAATTTTAACAGCTTTCTGTAAGATTGCAGCTGGACACAAGATTGCTTACAGTCCAGTACCATTTCACTTTACCTCTCCTTTGCATGCATGTACAAGTAAGCTAGAAAAGAGACACAGAATACAACAAAACTACATTTTATGAAGAATGCAAAGTTCAATTATAAAATAAGCATAACCTATTTGTTATGCAAGTAGAGGGTGAAATGTTTTTGCCATTGAGATCATTACATCCCAGTATGTTGAGCAATAAAGTTGCACCTTCAACACAGCCAAATAAGTGAAATGGTACAGTATTAGAAGAGAAAAAAAAAAATTAATGCTATAAACTAACAATACAACAACTAAAATGTCACTGCAGATGTCACCTATTCTGTCCACACAAGAAAGAGTGGTATTGTTAGCCTAATTTGTGACCTGCCTCTGCAGTGTACCTTCATCCTCACAGCAAAGGACATCTGCAAGGAATATTTTAGCACACATTTGTAATGAAATTTGGAAAGGCATATGAAGGAGACTGCAAATCCAGACAAATTGCCTTCAAGTATTAGATCTCCTTATCAGTCACTACCACCCCTTGCCCATGGATGGGCAGAACAGACATCACACCACCTGCAGGGGTAGCATCAATAGCACAACAGAATTAATCATTCCTTTTTTCATCAATGGGAAGAAAAAGGACTTTACAGTGGAATTTCTGCAACATGTTTTTAGAAACCTGAAACCTGAGTAACTTTCTACAATTTTCATTTCTTTTCACCAATTTTAATGCATTGCCTCGAACATGTAAATCATAGAATGGTTTTGGTGGGGAGGGACCTAAAAGATTCCTGCCCACCTGCAATGGACAGGGAGTTAATCTACATCTCATGAGATAAATGCCACCTACAATGTTCAAAATTAGATAAAACAGGGAGGTATCAATTCAGATGCCTCATTTTTCATTGTAATAGGCATTTGTGGTCAAACTTGGAAAAAAGAGTCATTTATCATTTTTGCTTTGCTGAGATTCTGCAAGTTTCAAAGGGAAGGCAGCAAAAAAGGGGAACGTACTACATACCTCTCTAAATTGTCCAACCAGCTAATCCATGACCTCATAGATTGGAAAGATTTCTTATGGCAAACTAAAAGACAATACTGAGTCAAATGATTAATCTGCTTCCAGAGTGTATTCCAGTTTTACAGCAATTTAGTACTTGAGCTTAGCCAAATGTGAAGAAATAGCTGAAGCAAAGCCAACAACAGGATGTGTATGCTGTTTACAAGAGTGATTTCAACACTATTTCATTTTATGTAGGCTAAAGCTAAATTACATACTTACACTATACTTAGAAGGAAGCCTTTTAGATGCATACTATTTTCTATAGATTTCTTCTATAGAAAAACCTAAGCCTTCTGAAAAGCCTAAATCTTACCTGTATGTTAATGTGTATGAAATAATTAAAATAGGACTTGGTATTCACCCCCCTAGAAGAACTACTTTATTAAACATATTCCACCTCTGAATTATGCAGACATTAATTTTGAGGTGATCTTGTCCAGCTCAGACCACAGCAGTTGACCATGCAGTGGAAATATTAGGTACTGATTCTCAAAGGACTGGCAAACAAATTTGAGTTTATTCAATCTACATGGCATATCTGGAGCACCAATTAACAAGATAAAACTGTACATGAAGTACTTCCAAAACTGTTTGCAACTGTGGTTGCTAGACACTTTCTTTATAATACATTTTAAAGGTGGCATCTCAAAGTCTTTGCAGACTTGTCCTTGTATTTAGACACTCTGCAGGACATCAGGAAACAAAATGCAAGCCTTCTGAGGACAGCAAATGCCAGCAGTGGTCTTTGGCAAAAGCTAAAGATAATCCACATGATGGAAAACATGGCAAGGGATGGCAGGGGAAAGGCAGCATCACCCGCACACAGAGCAGCTCTTCTTCTAGCATAAAGACACAGATTGTGCCAGCAAGCCTGAATTGAGCTCAACTGGCAGGAATACTTTCTGTCACTGAGAGATATCATTAAGTGTATCACGTTCTGTACTTGTGCTGAAATCAGTTGGTACAAGTATTTACATTCCTTGGAAATAACTATGAACTTCAGGGCCACTACTACAGCCGTATGAAAATGTACATGGACAGAAAGGAATTCTCCACCCTCAGCATGCAGCTAACTCTATAGCAGAACATAGCAGCTGCTGAGAAAGACATGCCATCAAAGGAGAAAGTTAAAAACAGTAGTTATGAAAAAATAAGCAAACAAAAAAAGCACAATCCTGCAGATTAGGAGATCCATAGCCTGAATTTGACCCAGTATACTAGCAAGGAATTAAGAACACTGAAGAGCCTACACTTCCAGAAACATCCTTCCACCCATAAAGGCCCATGGCTTTTGCACTCCACTAACTGCAAAGCTGTCAGATGTGGCACATGACACTCAGCATGTCACAGGTTTGGCAAGTTCCCCTTCTCCAGCCCACATCATCACTGAGATCTCATGCAAGTAACTAAGATACTTCACCAACTTCCTTCAAGCATCCTGGGAGTAACACTACCACTAACTTTCAAATGACCTCTCTGCTTCACCTCTCTTGATACCATATGTTTAGCTTGACAATCTAAGAGAGCAGAAAAACATCTCTCTGTGGCAGGCCTCTCCTCCACCTTCCAAATCCTGCCCTCCCTATTTGGTTAATTTCATGCATCTTTGAGTCTGGGTCACAGAAGTCAGGCAGACAAGCTATTGGATAGAAACAGTTTTTCTGAGTTGACAGCAACAGAGAGAAAAAAAAAACCTGGGAAGAGAGACAATCATCCAACTTCTCTCAAAATGAACACAAGCAATTCACTGTAGCACAGAAACAGGGGAATGCAGCCACAACATTGTTGCCAGGCTTTGAAGCAAGATTGGAAAATACCAAGTATTCTCCTTGTATCAGTTTCTGTGGCATAATGTCAGTGGTCATTCGCAGACCAGAGCCTCTGTGCAAGGGAACAATGGGAAAATAAGACAGCAGGTTTAGTTTCCTTTGACAACACCACACCAGGCTCCTTTGTTTAAAAGATTAATGTCAACAGTATTTCACAGACTAAATATCTTTCCTCTGCTCACTTTTCTAATGCAAAACACTGTACCATACCTGAAACACAGCAGCAGCCCTCCAGGCTTGTCCCCTGGGGACAATGACAACACATATGGGCAACAGCTTATCATAAAGTCTTTTACATACTAGACTGGTCTGCCAGATTAGAGCTTTCCACTGTGAGAAGCAAGTGGATTTAAAGCCCAAAATAATGTTATCCTATTTAATCTTGTTACTTTGTGTGGTTAGGGGAAAAAACCAGGCAGAATCTTTTAACTACAGGTAAAACTGTAAACATTGTTGCTTTATGTGAAGTTTTGGAAATCAAAACTTGTTGGCAGCTGAATGTCTAATCCTCTAACTGTATTTTGCTATAAATGTATATATAATAGGATAAAAGTGCAAGCATCATATATACTTTTTGAGATTGAAAACTTGATTATGAGGAACAAGAAATCATATCTAATATTTAAACCCAATAGCTACAGGAACAACGCCATGCCTATCTATAAGCTTATGTATGTATACACACATACCATTTTTGAACAAGTAGGACAACTTTTCAGTTCATTCTGTATTCTAATGCATGTACTTAAGATAAGAGTGATTAGCAATGTAAGGAGATGCCCTAGTTGGGTACAATCAGGTACATCTCACATTAAGTAATCTAAACAGCCCAGATTAGTTTTTCCATGTCCTCACACGATATGTATGTGTAGGAGGAAATGGGAAGAAAACTCTGTCCCACACATCTGCCTAATACCCTACTCTGGATATGCTGGGAACCACAGTAGCAGTAAAGTAAAGCATCATCTTGTGAGAACAGATCGCTTCTAAACCATTTTAATTAACAAAAAAAAAATTGTCAACTAATATGGACTACAGATGGTTATATTTGTGAACAGTATTTTCCTCCTCTAATACATCTAGCTATTGCAACCCAGTACTTATAAAATCTTATTACTGTATTTCCCAACACTCACTCAGGAATAACTTGTCCTTTTACAGTTTTACCACTGGAAACTTAAAGACAGGGAATATAATTTCCTAAAATTAGAGGCAGAATTTGAAAGGATAAATCCATAATAGCAATCATCACTCAGGGCCTCACAGCTGGGAGCACTGCATTCATTAACAAAATGGGAGAGAAGAAAATGATCTAACAGAACATTTTCAGAAAGCTCCTCGTGGCTAATTAGTTAGGAATCACTGCAGCAAAATTATAACCATGTGCCCTTGACCTGCCTGTAGCTGCCAAGCTATAGCCAGCAGCTTACTATTTTTCCCAAGCAGATGGTAAATGAACTTCTACTTGGAAATCAACCAGTTAAAAATTATCTTCCCCAATAGCACTTAAGAAGAAGATGGAAGAAATTTTTGACACATCAATAAATTAGAGGAATTTTATCCAGAAGAGGTCTATCAACATAAATGCTTTAACTGTTCAGAGCTACTGTGTTGGCTCTGTTGAACACAGAAGTCAATAGAAAATGTTTTAGCTAGTTATGATTCCTCCACATTATGCTGGGATCAGCCCATACCATTGAAAAAAACCCTTAAACCCCAGCATTGCAAACAGAAACCAGGAGGGTAAAGATAATATTCCATAGCATAATATGAATGCAAGGATAGTAGCTTGAAAAGGAAGGGACTCCATGGTACCTGCCTGGAGTTAAGAAACTGAAGATGCAGCCTAACAAGAACTTGCTAATGAAGGAACCAGTAGGGTAATTAAGGTATTAGGGCAGAATTGCTGGGCTGTGTTTTACCATCTTATATTCTCAGTGATGTGCTGAGACCTGTATCATACCCTTAAAACAAGAGAAGAAAAACAGATTGTGGAACATGGGAGAACATCTCCAATGACTCTCCATGTCACAGCTATGGCTCAATGTCCAAATCATCCAAAAACAGCTAGGAAGAAATGAATGCAAATTCATCACATGATGTAAGGGAAAAAACTTTGGCTTTTGTTTAGCACTACTAGACAAAAAGAACCAATTCAGAAGAGATTTGCTTCTCCTAAATATACTTTAAACCACATGCAAATAGACACCACACATCACAAAAAAGCTTTCTCCTTGAAACTTTATAGTGTTTAATTCAATACTTTTTCACTGCTGTAAAAAACTGGATGTTTCCGTTTCATTCTTCAACTATGCCATACGCATAAAAGCAGAAAGATTTACTTTTACTTGCAGTGACGAGAGATTCCAAAGGCAAGAAAACTGACTTAAAACACCTTTTAAAAGTTACTGATGTTAGCCTGTGGTAATGCATTACAAGTCAATTTTTTTTTCTTCTTTGTTGTGTATTTAAGTTATTCTACAAAAGAAAAGTTGATTCACAGTCTCAATAAACCCTAAGATATATCAGCCAGTAGCTGATCTGCAGTTAAATGCAGCCTTTATGTTACATTAGAGACAGGGCCATTTAAACACTCCAGAAACTACTTAGGTCAGCATACATTTTGTCATTTTCCTAATTTCCATATTCAATATTAAAATGAAAACTGATCCTCAAATTTATTTGGACCACTAGCTTTTTACCTATATTTTTTAATAATCTACAGTTTAATGAAAATTATAATCTTACATATCTATGTTTATTTAAAAATAAATTGAAAACACTATTAAACTTTAGAAATACATAAGCAATTAAGCACTTTTCCACTTAAGAAATTACAAATTTACTAAACTGAGACTGCATCAACAGCAAGTAATCCATAATTACAAATTTGAAATAGTTTATGTTTCATCTTATTTCATAAGTCTATCCTCTGAGAAATAAGAATTGGAAAATCTCAGCCCCTAATCAATAGCATTTATTTGTAAAATAAATACCACTCCCATTCTACATTTACATTTCTTAAAGGCTAATCAGCTTTATTAATTATTTTCTGTAGACTCAAACTAAGGGACACAATACAAAGAGAATAAAACATTCCTCCTGCACCTGCAGAAGGGGCCATTGATGTCTAAAGCAGATTTATCACTTTCACAGACTGGCTACTTGCTCTCAGCTAATGGCTTTACTTTCAGCAGTGGTCTGACTTTTCTTTAGATCTCTGTACCTTGTGAATATTTTAGTTTCTGAAATTAATGCAGTGTTAGGCTTCATTACAGGTTGTCACAAAGACAAATCACAGTCTAAATATTTAAAGGAAAAATTATTTCAAATTTGGAAAACTCTTAAAAGTCGTCTTTAAAACCTATCTTGTTCAGTACTGTCTCTAACAGGAGTATCGAATTCTTTTTCTAGAATGGGCAGTTAATCTAGTGCACGTGAGAAGTACTTGAATTAACTAGTGATAGCCTTGCTTGGATGGCAGAGGTAAAAAACCATCCAGAATGCTCATAACAGAATGGAATTTTACCCACACTGTCCATCATCATCTTCAGTTAGGATTAAGTCTTACCTTCATTTAAGTCTGACAAATATAATACAATATAATAATATAGTTATTAGTAATATACTTTCTTACTGTAAACTTTTCCCATTACATATTCCCACTCTCCAGCAAAAAAATCTTTGCTGACATAAATGCAGAAAGAACAAACTGCCCTTGCCAAGGACTCAAACACAGCCAGAGATACCACATTTGATACAATATTTGATGTCCTGGCATTAACCAGGAAGATGACGGCATTAAGGCTATTTAAGAGAAGGAAGAAAAAACCCCTTTATTTGCTATCCTTAAATAAAAAATGAATTCAGGTTTATTTCAGGAAACAGAGAAACACACATCATCTGAAAAATTATTTGGTTAAAAATGCGACCCCTCTAATTTCCATTAGAGACAATTCCATTAGAAGACAATTTCCATTCTTTTTATTTTTAATTGGGTTCCCTAGCATGAGATCATATTCTTATTTCACCACAATAGGGTGCACAGCATCGTCACAAATGTCACCCAGCTGTGATGCCATTCCCAGCACACTGTGAAGTGTGGTCCTGCCACCCTGTGAGAATGAGCGAGTTGTATTCTAAGGCTTGCCCCATCCTCTGCAGTACTTGGCAATGCCACAGCATGCATGTTGCCTATTTTTGAAAGAAATTCAAGCTTTCATGGAGGAGGAGACAGAGATAAACTATTTTATATCTTTCATATTGAGTGAAAAAAGTTTAGAAATATGCTTTGATCAATGAATGCAATATTGTCTCTCCCCAGAGCTACGGAGAGCCCTCAGTAAAAGTGACAGAGTCAGCAGATGCCTGGTCTGCCCTTGGCTGGGAACAAGCCCCAGGCCAAGGTCCAAGCTGAGCCTGGCTCATGGCTGTTCCTCTCCTTCAAGGACTTTGTGGGACTGATTTCCTTCTGGCGGCAGTCAGTACTTCTCCCGCAGGTTTTCACTCGAGAGATTAGATGGATGACGGCTGTGCAGAGTAAATCCTTTCCCAAAAGCCATCTCCTAATAGCACTGTGCTGAAGGACTAGTGTGAACAAACCCTGCAGAAAGCCTGGCTGATAAGGCTCTTGTAGCCCTGTGATTACTGGGAATCTGAGCTTCAGCCTTCATGATAAGGTGGAGCCTATCAGCAAAGACAAACCTTTAAGGCTAATACAGCCATTCAGTTTTAGGGCAAGAGCTCTCTTATGCTTTCTTAGCTCTGGATGTGGGTGGAACTCACATAAGTCAGACTTCTGTATGCAAGAGTACAGACACAAGTTAGGTCAAGTGCAGCCACTTGAATTAAATGAATTTAGTATTTTAAAGGCACTGTTTAACAATACAAACTTTACTTACAATTCAAGAAGGAACATTTTTTAAAGTGGTCCTGCACATAGATTAGTGGTCTACAAGTACGTAAAGATTATTGCAGTGATAAGATTTGCCCAAAACAACACTGAGGTACAGTAAACTTCCTTAACACAGCACAGAGCAGTGATTTCCATGGGCAGTAAACCGAGCACCACATTGAACTTGAAAATCACTAGATTTACAAGAGACGGAAAAACGTTGAAACTGGTTGGAAAACATTTCTCCCAACTCCACTGAAGAGATAGTTCAGAAAACAATATCTGCTCACAGTACATTAATTTTTTATATCAGTCGTGGCAAGCAGGAGATGCCTTTTTCGAAATATCCTTCATTTTAGCACAAGACAGTCAAGATTAAAGCCAGTACAGTACAGCTTCTTCACAAAAATACTTAGTTACATAAAAGCAACAAACTTAATACATAGGCTCATGCTAAGATAACACAGATCTCTATGCCAGAGAAGTCCAACCCCCCGAAGTTACAGCTTCCCTGAGCCAGTGACTCAACTCCTCCCTCTCAATGGCCTTATTTGTAACAGTTTCCAAGTGTTGATTCTTCACCAAAAGCAAAAGTGTTCAGTATTTGCAAAGCCAAAAGGTGAAAAGAAAGGAAAAATGATCCAGTTGATCAGGAATCCTGTTACACTTAAGCCAAGAAGCAACAGCTCTAGCAGTGAGTGCCACTAAGACAAAGGGGTCATACAGTCAAGTAAATCTATCCACAACTCTCTTTTTCTTCCTTTTAAATGGGAACAAGACAGCTTTGTAGGGCCACTATCAAGTAAAAAATAACCAACAAAACAAAACCCAAAGCAAAGAAACAAACAAGTTGCTTCTCAAAAGATCCACACAAGAATAAACCCAAACCCAAATAGTTAACTGAAAACTACATTTTGAGAAGTCATTCACAGAGTGCGATAGTTCCTGCTTCCCTAATCATTAAAAAAGAAAAATATTTTTCCTACTGTATTGCAAAGTTCAATACCCTACTAGCTCCCCTTGCATGAAAAAGAGGCTTTTGAAGCGGACATCAAATTTACTGGTTTCATATTTACTGCATTTCAAAATCACATTAAATACACTTATCAGATTTATCTGAGTCCAGGAAAGTCTGTTTTCTGAAAATAATGAGGCCTAATTCCTACAAAAATTATAAGGAATGATTAAGTAATTAAAAAATCTTATAAAACATGAATAAAACAGTTTTGTTTTAAGCTTCATTATTGAGCCTTAGTTCATACATTTTCTTACTCCCCAGAGCTTAAAAAGGAAAGCTTAATAATTTTTCCAGAGGTGCTAGAACTTTCTATCAGTTTGCCACTTCATCCACAAAACAACCAACAACAAGGAGAGTGCATTAGCATCCATGGATCTGTACCAAATGATTTAAAAAAAAACATTCTGTTTCATGGACAACTGCTTACAGCAGAAAAAAGGCAAGTCCCAAGAATTTTCAAAGCACTTCCTCACAAACTCTGCAGGAGGCTACCCTCTCATGGTGCGGGTTCTGGAGTCTTCTTCTCTTCAACCTACTCAGCGGCTGGTGGGGCACCAGAACAGAGCGCCCAGAGAAGCCCCAGATGCCCCATTATTAGAAATGTTCAAGGTCAGGCTGGATTGGACTTTGAGAAACCTGATCTAATGGAAGGTGCCCCTAGCTCTATCACCAGTAAAATCCACCCAGCCCTAGCCCTGCAGCCCTCAGTCAGGGCTGTCCTGTGGGGATAAAGACTACCCAGTCAGGCATGGCAAAGGCTGGAGGACATTCAGCTGTGCTGCTGAGACCTGTACACAAAGCCTGATCAGCATCAGTACTGTGAGAGATTACAGCACACTCAGCAGAAACATCTGCTATTTTGGCAGCTCCCATCTGATTTCTGAAGGACTTGGAGGCTGGCAAACAGGACAGAGCAGCAGTGGGGTAGGAAAAGGGTCCCCACAACGGTGCCAAATCCTCCAGAACTCAGCCTGACCTTCCCTCAGGAAATCAAAGTGGTACTGAAAATTTGCAAAGAAAATAATATCTAAAAACTGCCAGCACAGACCAGGCCCTCACAACTGCCTCTTGACTGCCCACAGACAAGTCCCTGCACACAGGCAACTGTTGCTGCTCCCATCTTCATGGAAGAGATTGCCCCATATCTCAAGTCAGTACATGCAGGGATACCTTCCCATCTGAGCTGCACTCAGGAGTCGTGGTCCCAGGGCACAGGGTGAGTGAGTACCACCACCAGGTACTGGAGAGAGCTGGCAGCACTGCCAGGCTGGGAGCTCAGGGGCCTTCAGCAGGTGGGAGTGGGTCTCTGTTTGTGTGGGAAAGAGCTGGGATCCACTGTGCAGGTGGAAAGTACAGAATCAGGCTCCCAGATGGCACAGGACACAGAACATGGACAAAGTCCAATGCAAGCAGCCAGAAACATGGCAGCAGGAGAAGGGCAGTTGCCTGAACCCAATTCTGCTGCCACCAGTACATTTGGCCTGCTGATGATACTCTGCCAAATTAAGCTGAAGGTCCCCAAATCCCACAGGAATACTAAATGCCATGTATTACCTTCTGCCTTATGTGTGTCTCCCCATAATTAACTTTTCTGTGGACTAATCACAAAATTCATACACTATACGTAGGTTAAGGCCCTGCTTTATCTTCACTCCCTCTTCCCATTCTTCCTTCTCAATGCAAATTACAAAAATCACCCTCTCCTTTAGCTTTTTTTCCTGCATCCTTGACAGGTTGTAAAGGCAGTAAGGGTAATGTTCAGAACACACAGTGCAAGAAAGAAAGCTTATTATTTCTGGAAGTTAATTTGAAAGTGAATAAATAAGACACTTGGTAAGCCAATGCACACAGTTCTAAGATTATACCCATAACATGCTGTAGTAAGAACTTCTTAATGAGGCGAAGAGTTATTCAGAAGAAGAGTGCCAGTAGCTTTCCCCAGCTTCCCTTGAATTATTTCAAATGGATACAATCCATTTTCACTTTAAAACCTCTGCTTTACACAACTGTTCAGAGGGCTTTATCTTCAGCACAACATTGCTTAAAGAGAAATGGATACAAACCTGCATATCATTCATATCTAATGCCTTGCCAACCCACACCTTCTTTTTACTATCTAATTATCATGTGCAAGCCTGTCAAAAGTGTCAAAAGCTTTTTTTTAAGCTGCTACTTTTATCATGTGAAAGATGTCATCACTTTAACAACACTCATTTGTTTCCCAAGGTTTGTGTCTCCAAAAGGTCAGAAGAATTCCCTGGACCTCACTGCACTCTGCACCAGTCACCTTGGGAGGAGCCTTGAGGGACTGAGTTTATTTCACTGCTTCCCATTTCTACTCCCACAGCTGTGGAAGTGGGAATTCTGCTCATACAGATTGCACAATATGATAGCTGACATTTAGTATTCAGTGCTCAACCACAGCTTGCTAAAGGACAGGTAACATGGACTTGTAAGAACAACATGTCAATTTTTCCCAGTCATAACTGGAAAAGGGAAGATTTCATAACTGTGCAAGTTGCTGACTTGTCAGCAGAGTTACAGAATTGCTGTTTGCAGCACAAAGTGACTTTAAATTTTTATATAGGTCTACCTATTTATGCAGCAGAAGAAAAGGTACTCCAATAAACTGCATGTAAAACCAGATAATTTACACTTCTTAAAATAAATTAAATTTCTACGAAAAAATCTTACTACTACATTTACAGTAAAGATAAAGCTTCCACAGTGCACAGAGGAACACAGACAGCTTGGTAAGCTGAGCAATGGCTGCATGACACCAATTGTTTTAAAATCACTGTATGTATTTTAGCCACTACTAAATCTAGTAAACCTAGTTAATACAAACCAGTGCAGTGTCAGAAGTGCTCTGTGCCAGGAACAGCTGGAAACACCCAAACAGAAAGAGTTTCACCATGCCATAATCAAGATGTTTGAAATAGCTTTTTCCCCTCCCTGATGTATTGTCCTACTTCTTATTCTGTACAAGAAGACACTTATTTTAAGGGAGCCAGACTGGAAGAAGGTAGGAGTAGCCAGGAGAAGGTGGCCTGTATCTATTTCTTTCTTGGGGAAGTACAGGAGCAGCGCTGAATCAGAGCCTTGCTCAGAAGGTGAAGGTGCTCACTCTTTGGGACACAGACTGCCATGGACTTGGCAATTGTTTGCTCACTGAGCATGGGACTGGCAGACACTACATAGAACCAGAATTACAAAGAATGAGAAATTTCTGCTGGGGTTTTTGCCCCCACCCAAATATCTCTCTTTGCCTTTTCTGGTATTTGTCAATGGTCCATTGGGCAACATCTAAGATGTTGGGCTGGGCTGCAACATCTCCCTCTTGAATCTCTTGTTCCACTTCTTAAATGGATTAACCAGTTTCTAATGCCAGATATTAAAACACTGACAAAATGCATGTGGCTTTCCACACCACTGATTTTAGCAATTGTTCTAAATTAAAACCAAACCACAAAAGAGACAATCTTAGCAATTCTGTAATTTTAGAGTCTTTACTAAAAATCAGCTGTTTCACTTCTGTTAAAATATCTGCATGATGGAAAGAAAGAAAATGTCAAAACTTTATTATCCTTTTCCTTGCCTCCAGAGAGGCTTCAGCCAGGCAACAGCTACTTCAAAGCTTCACATCACACATGCCTAGAGATTTGAACCAAGAGAAGCAACTGCCAAATTCAGGAGGCAGTAAAAGGCTTAGATTTTGAGGGCTCCCTGAGGCTAAATATTTTTTAAAATTAAAAACTCAAATATAAAAACGAGAAAGGAGGAAAACCCCTGAAGTTACCCCCTCCTAGAACAATATGCACACAAATCTCATAACCTTCTGAGTCACAACTACCAAGGTTAATAACCCAGCATCAACAAAATGGTTTCTGGGCTTCACAAAATCCTACAGAGCCTTGCAGGAATCACTGGAGCGGCTTTAGACCTTTTTAATCTTCTTGGAAACAATGAAGAGTAAACAAACAAAAGAGTAAACTCTCTCTCAAGCACAAAATTTTTAATACAGGCCTTCCTATATGGGACTGCCGAAGATGATTACTACTAGCTCCTGCAAGAGTATTTGTGTTTAAATTCCTCAATGCACAGAGATCTTGTGGATCTTCCTCTTCTCTTTGCAATGATTCTCCTATAATCAAAACAATGCCCAGATTTGGTTCTGAGAACAGAGCAGCAGCATCACACTGATGATGTTTGTTACTGATTAATTCTAGTTTTAGCTATGTCTTTTCCTGAAAAGTTATGGAATAATCTGATGAGCACGCCCCTGAAACAAGTATGTTCCCAAGTAAAGTAATGTAAGAAGGGAGATTATTGTTCTTTTGATAGAAATTTTACTTCTATCTCAAAACTATAAAGGCAAATTATAAGAAATACAAAGCTACAAATTTCCAAAGTGCAAGAAAAAAGGTAGGTGATATTCAATTACTAATTAAAATTTCAGTTTAAAAAGTATTGAGTACACTTGTCTGCCTGGGGCTAACTATGATTCTTTTTTTAATTGAATGTGATGTCATATTCTGAAGAGCACATTAAAAGGATTACAACAAAGATTGAGGTCCATCGTTTCCAGGGAGAGAAAAAACCAACAAAACACACACAGACACACATGAAAAGCAATGACAAAACCAAAACATTCACCAAAGAAAGAGAGGAATCTCAATGGTAAAAAATTTATGTTCATTCACTCTGCTTAGAATGGGTAGGTGGACTGGAAATTAAATTTATGATGCAGAGGTAATTTTCTACCTCTATGAACCTTAATTCGATTTTCAATAATATTTCTAGCAGTCAAAAAGTAGTTTCCCCCTTTATTAGTCCTCAGCAGCTGCATGTCTCTCCCTTGTACTGCCTTATGCACTGTTTTAAAAGTTTGCCTAGCACCACTATGCCTGGCACAAGACAGGAAAAAGGGGATCACTTCTACCTGCTACAATACATAACAGATGGGCAACACTTCTAACTTGGATTAATTTATTGATGCTGTGCAACACATGGTACCACAAGCAGCTGCAATGACAAAAGCAAGGGTCCAGTTCCACAAGACACAATGGCCATTCTAGAAGCCCCCAGTCTGCCTGCAGCACCCACTTCTCCTACAATTTATCTTTTGCTGCCTCTGGAAACTGATTTAATTCTCCAGCTTGGTGGAAAACTAACCCAGCGAAAGCAAAATCAAAATACCACACACAGATACTGCCTGGTTTTAATTTTTTTTTCTGTTAGGTTAGCATGTTAAACTAACTCCTGACAATTGAGTCCATCAAGTAGGTAAAACCACAGACAGCAAGTGAGGGAAGGGGAAATGAGACCTTCCTTCAGCAGCTGCACAGTGTGGTGTGGTTTATCAGCCCCAGGTGAAAATGGAAATGGGCAGTGGGGCAGGGACAACAGGTTTGCCCTCAAGATCAAAATCCACTTAACCTCTGTCTTCTGAATTTTACAGTGCTATCTTCCAGCTCCCACAGCTCTCTGGTTTATTAACCTTTACTCCCAAGGAACACTATACACCCTCTTATCACATAACATCTGAAGGACTGAGCCTGTCATCTTTAACATCCCTTTGTCTCCCCATCTATGTTACTTTGTATCCTTTCATTTCATTGAAACAGTTGAAACACTATCACATAGTGTTACTCATCTTCAAAGTTAGGAAAATGATTGTATTACATCCCTATGCATCAGAAACAAGGTACATTTTATTTTTAAAGGGCAGATGAAAGGAGAAAGAATTCTTTTGATACATCTTGGCCCTGTGGGAGGGTGGGAAGTGGTAGGCTGCCCTGCCATAGACTCCCCCTATTTAAACAAAATTTAGAAATAAACAGATCAATCACCCAGAGGTATGTGTTCACAGGAAAAACTAAAATACAAGCAACAGTATCTTACCAAGAACTGACAGCTACAGAACAGAATCTCTCAAATAATTTACACATGAGGCAATGCTGGAATAAACCACACTACTCTGTTCAGTGCTGTAAAGTTTCACCCTAATGCCTAAAACCCTGTGCTCCATAAAAAATGAGTGAGTAGATACAAATATATTGCTCTCGGGAGACCACACCAACAAATGTGTTTTCCAACTTCCATGAATTTTAGTTATAAAGCATTCACTTAACACAACAGCAACCATTTTTCAATTCCATAGCTGAACATTTAATCCCACAACTCAGTTATTTAACTCTTTCCTAAAACCAAAACAAAGCCTCCAGATCATAAAAGAAAGCTGAAATACCATTCAAATAACTAACGATGTAATTCAGCTATAAATTTGTTCTGAAATACTACTGGTGTGATAGTCAGAACCATATTTTTTCAGGCTTGCACAGATAACATGCTTATCCTAATTCTTTCAAACAACAGGTCATCCAATACAGCAAAAACAATCTAAGCAAAACCCACTACACAATAATCAATAGCAATCTGGGGAGGGAACCCCATAACCAAAGCCCTTACTATTTGTATCCTGTTCATTCAACTTTAAAACCAGAGATGGAAACACCAAGCTACTAAATAATAAAAAGGACAGGTAGACTGATACACCCATACTCCTTCCCCTCTTTCTGCCTTAAAAATGACTGGGCTTAGATTTTTCAGTAAAGCAGAACTGTTCTAAATGTAAAGCCTTGATTTTAGTTCTGTCTGATCCATTAAAACTTGCTCAAAATAAAGAAGTCCAGACTTTTCAATTTTTTGTTCTGAACATGATCAACACTTATAACGATCTTTCTGACAGAGAAACTGTTAAAAAAAAATCTTCAGACCTAAAGAAGTGCTCAAGCCCAACACAGATCCTGTTGTCCCCTGTTCACGATATTAAAAGTCTCTTCTCAAGAAAACCAGGACAGAACATCAAGGAAGCAACTTCTCTGTTGGTGTACTGACCATGTTACTTCCCAAATCAGAATGAGCAATGGTTAAAGACTAGAGAGTGGGAGAAAACATCTCTCAAAGGCTATGACCATTCAACTGCCCCAGCTCTTGCTGCCCCAGCTCCCTATATATATTTCAGTTTGTTCCCAAAGGATGCTTATGCAGTGTTTGTCACCCATCACCCCTCTTTGGCTCATAGAGAGGCCAAGTCTTGGGAGAGCACTCCAGCAGCACAGCTGCTCCAGTGCTGAAGTGCGTTTGGTACGTGGCATTAAGTTAGAGCTAGCCCACAGTAAATGCACAGACACTGGATACCCCAGCCCTCACCACAAACTGTTTTGCTTTACAGATTTCTTTCTCTTTTCCCACAGTTCCTGCTAAGGTGGACATAGCAGGTGCTGAAGTGCAGCATCACAGAGCTAGTGCACTTTATTGCTCTTTTAAGAATGCAGCCCTTCAGCTGCAAGACCCTGCAGTACACCAGTCAAGAAAAGGCTTGTCTGTATGCCATCACTAACCAATCTCAGCCTCCACTAGGGGTCTGCTGGACCACACACCATCCCCCCAAATTTGTAAATGGATCTTTTCTAACTTCTCAGTAGAGAAAGGCCTCAAGCCTTGCAAAACATATAAATGCTTAACTTAAAAATTGTGTAAAATATTTAGTCCCAAAGGACCCCTCGTTAGTTCATTAAAACCTCTGAACACAAGGGAAATCACTTATTTCCAAACTGAAATACAGCTACCACAAGGACTTCTCATACTATCTAGCATAAAAGGGAGAAAAAGCAAGAACCCACCATCACACCTCCTTCCCTGCATGGCATTATACAGAGTTCACTAAATTACAATAGATACCTATTTTACTATGAGAGCCAAAATTTCTAAGAATATTCTCTTTTTTTTTAGATTCAACTGGACTTTGCCATCATCATTTCCAGAGTTTCAAAGTTCAGTCCTACTGAAGTCCACAATTAAATTTCTATCACCTGCACACTGTCTGGATTTTGCTTCTTACTCCCAGTCACATCAGTAATTATTTACTGTGCTACAGTGAGGTATTGTACAAATGCTTTATAACACTGCCTCATATAATACACGGACAGAAACTCATTAAATTCAATTTTAAAATTTAATTAATTAAAAACTCAATGTTTAGGTTCACAGTTAGCAACCTAAAAACAATGGCCTGATTTTTCAGATCATTTAAGCATAGTCCTGTCTGCCACTGCCCCATAATTTTGGCCTGTATTTGGAAGCTGTAAAGCAAAAAGGCAGGAATGCAGACACTGGTTTGAATAAAGACTGGCCTGAGCCTCAGAATATGCTAATGCCTGTAAGGTTTTTATCAGTTTAGATAAAGACCTCGTTGCCCCCTGCGGTCCGGCCAGCCTTGCTGGACCACCCATGTAGCCACAGAGCTCGGTCACCTCCAAGAAGCCACCCTGGGGCACCGCGCTGTTCACAGGGCACTGAGCACTGGGACAACGTGGGTAACAAAGTGGGTAACACACTGTACCTGCTCCAGGGGCAGCGCAGGGACACACCTGCCACATCCTGCAAGCTCTTGAAAGCAGCATCTCCACGTGGGAGATGGAAGGATGCTTTCCAGGCAGCAACAGGTCTGGGTAAAACAGCTTGTGAAATGCTGCATAGGGAAGGGGAAAAGGAAGTAACAAAATAGTAATTGGTTTTAGTAAGGATAAAATAAATATGAAACTCTCTGTCAGGATCTTTCTCAGGGGAATTTTTTTTTCACCAAAGGAAAAAAATAAAGTAAGAGCTGCTCCTAATGCTTCTGACTTCAGGGTACAGAAACCTTTAACAACCTCAAGGAAATTCTAGACACCAGTGCCCAGTTAGCCTCACTTGAGTGTACAGGAGGTGCACTGGGAAATGTCAAAGGCTGTTTCAGTCTGCTGTTTTTCAACACAGTTGTAAGAAACAGAAAGATGTAATTTTCATAAAACACAAGGTTCATTACAAAGTTTTAATTTGAAAATATTTGCCTTTACTAGCTTGAAACAAAGATTGTTTCTCTATTTACATATCGACATGTGTTCATCTATTCTGCATCTTAGGAACCTCACTTTTCAAAGCTTAGCTTAGCCTCCTGTTCACACTCAATTCTCAGATGACTAAAAGCCAATGCTTCCCATATTGGCCTGCAACAGATTACAGAAGTCATACTTAAATCCAGAAAACATTTCTTCATTCCTGTTTGCAGGAATCTTGACGTAAGTTTCCAACCAAATACAGGGTCTATGCTGTTAAGAAATGCAAACTGCTTTTATCACAAGTGTTTGTTTCAGATTTTAAATCCAAAAAGGCGATTAGTTTCCACATTCCACAATACCTAAAAGAAGTGCTAGAGATCTCCAATGCTACTTTTCAAATGAATATAATATATTTATTCAATAATCAGTTATTTCAAAGCAAGATGAGAATATGATGGACCATGTCAGATTTTACCCTTTGGAAGTAATGGAGTGTGGACAATCTCACTTAATTGCTTTCCAAAGAATTAATTTAGTGAAATCATGTTAACATATCATTATCCCCACCCCATCCCCCTAAAAAACCTCAGGGAGCTACTTCCACATTTTAATTATGTAATGGACGAACATTTTAAATTGTGATTCATGGAAGAAGAGCATCATCCACAGCTCCTTTAAGCTTTCACAATTCCTTATGGTTGCCCAATTAGTGTCATTTGCAAAGAGCAAGCACCCAACATAAAATGCACTCATTACACTGTTTCATACAAACTTCCTACTTATTCTCTCTCATCATCCCCAAGATTTTAGAGATCAAAAGACAGGTTCTTTATTACAGCTTCACAAAACTTCTCTTGACAAAAGAACTGCACATCAACTTTAAAATTTTCATCTTAAATTCCTAAGGAAAGGAGAAAGAAGAAGGAAGTCAGAATAAAACCTATTAAAATGTATGTCACTGACTGGTGTACTCCCTCACTGTCTCCTCACGTATATTCACTTTTTAATAATGTACTTTTAATATCATTTTAATCTTATTTGAATTATTTGCATGTGGTTTAAGGTTCAATAAAGGAATTTCAGATTTGCTATTTTTAATTAGAACTTAAAACATGTATTTTACCAGCTCCGTAAAGTATTATTAAATTTTTTAAAAACTCCTTGAAGATCAGATAAAGCATGTTTTTCTGCTGAGAGCCCAATGCTTTAATTTGCAATTCTGTATGTTGTTTTATTCATGATAAAATACTTGATACTTGTAGTTTCTCTCCATATTGCTAACACTGACACAGATTCTCTGTTGAGGTTTAACTATCACTAGAGGATTCTCTCATGACTGGTCCACATTTTCATTTGTTTTTAGAAGCTTAGTTAAAAAAAGAAAAAAAGGAAAAAAAATTCCAGTAACTATAATTAACACCACTCATGACTAGCACAAGTGTTAATAATTCATGTTTTGGAAATAAATAGCTAATTAAAGGGCAACAAATTCAGTTTACTTATATAGTGTCTTATTAGCAATAATATTTGGAGCTCTAATAGGCTAACAATATATATTGTGCAAGCGTCCATTGCAGCAAGTTATTTTTAATTCATAGCATACTGATTTATTCTGTATTCAATTACTGCACATACCAACAGAAAAAGTGTCTGTATGCCACCTCTCCCTCCCCTTTACTCCAGTAGTGAAGAAAAATATTCTAGAATCTACTTATATTCTGTATAACTCCAAAATGCATAAAACTGACACTTAATGTAGAGTCCAATTCAGCATTTCCTTTAAGAGTTTGACTGCAAGAGCCAGAACAAATCTCACTAAAAGAAAAATTAAGAAAATGCTGTCTAAGCAATGCTGTCTAAGGTAATAAAATCTTCTGTCCTACAAAACTGGTAGAAGCTTCAAGTGGAGCATGGCCTCCATTCCTGAGTTCAAAACATGCTGCTGTTCTGGAGAGAAGAGGTCTAGAGATGAAACATGGGAAAGCCTGATTTGTCTCTCTGACTGTGTTGTTTTGGACTTCTGAGAAGAACAACATGAGTAATGCTATTAGCATGTTTGCAACATCTTTTTGAACATGCTTGCAACACCTTTTCCTACACACAGTGCATGAATCTGCCCAGTGAACACTGAATTAAATCCAATTTTGTTTTGCATTATTGCTAGGAAGTGATCACAGTACAACAAATTACAGTCTCTTCCAGCCCTTGACAGATTTGAACTGGTGCCCTGAAAGCTACAAGGCTCAACTTACCATTGTTCCTTCCCTAACCCATTCCATATTGTGTGACTTTGGTCCAGCTGTAGGAAGATGTGGCTGCATTTAGGAAGCTTAAGGACAGGAAATGTGAGAGTCAAATGGGAAAGAAGAGACAACCACCAGAATAATACTGTCCATACAGATTTCCTGTTTGCTGTGCTCACTTCCTCACTGACAGGCACTGCTCCACTTGCAGATACAGGAGTCAGAAAGAAGAGACACACATATTCCATTTGTTTTCAGGAATGGAGGAGAATTACAGAAACAGAAGATTCAAGCCACAAATAGACTGACAAAAAATGAGTCACACAATTTCATTTTCGTGACTTAAGTGTGACTGATAGTTATCAAAGCTACTACCTGTCAAAAAAGCTTAATGTGATTTTGGGGGGAAAGAGCCAAAAGGAACCATTGATTCCAAGGAACCATAAATTTTTAAGAAGTGTTTATTGGTATGTTCAGCCTGGAGAACAGGAGACTGAGACCTCATCACAGACTACAACTTCCTCATGAGGGCAAGAGGACAGGCAGCCACTGCAGTAACCAGTGTCAGAACCACAGGGCAGAGCCTGAAGTTGTGTCAAGGGAAGTTTAGGTTGGATATCAGGGAAAGACTCTTCACCCAGAGGGTGGCTGGGCACTGGAACAGGCTCCCCAGGAGCCTGACAGAGTTCAAGAAGTGTCTGGACAATGCTCTTGGCACATAGTGTGAATCTTGGGGATGGTCTTGTGCAGGGCTAAGAGTTGGATGATCAGTGATCCTTGTGAGTCCTTTCCAACTCTACATAGTCTGTGATTCTGTGATTATTTTTCTCTTTTAAAAAAAATAAATTATAGCACAGTTTGTTTCAACTTAAACTTTTCTCTAACTCTAAATTTTTTACTAAAAATTACACTTCACGTAATCTGTTAAACAGAACTGTAATTAATATTATGGAGTCCCTTGCCAAATATATCAATTTCATTAAGAAATAATGCTTCACACTTTTTTTACTGCTTTACCCAGATACTCTGAAGTTGAAGCTTCTGTCAAACAAGGCATTTGTAGTTGCAGGAATGGCCATTTGACAGCTATGATTTTCCCAGTAGCCACATAAAGGACATTTAAAAGATGCTACAAGTTCCAAAGAAATCATAGCTAAATTTTCACTTCCATCTTTAAGTGTACAGAGGCATTTTGCAGGAATCCCAGATTTCACCCTTTACATTTCACATACCTAATAGTCATGCCCACAGCAATTACTGTGCTGAAGGCTGTGTAAATAGATAGAGAATAGATAGATAGGGGTTTGTGGTCAGAGCGCCCACAAAACTCTGCCCACACCCTACATGTCTTCCCAACCTGTCTGTAATCAGTAGGGATCACAGCTGCAGTTTAGTAAATCAGCTGGGGGCGAGATGAGCACTGTCTCTAATTCCAGGATATGTCTTGTTTGGCAGTGTTTCATGTCCAGCATGGTTCTCTCCACCAGTTTTTAAGCAGATGCTAAAAACCTCAACACTATCTTGCCTTATCAGGATCCTTCCACTTTTACCTTCAGCTTAAATAACACATGACTAACAACCTGATTGACTGTAGATAAACATACTGCCTTTCTACCTAAAAGTAACTTCTGTACCAAGAAAGGTATCTATAACCAGGCACAGTTAATATTATCTAAGCTTTATTTTCCAACATGCAAAATAAACCAACAGAGTCCTTCATTATCTAGAAAGTGACACGTAAGTTGAGAACTGTCCTTGGGCTTTAAGAGGAGTTATTTTAGTGTCTTTCTTAAAAAATAAACAAACAGAACAGGCAGAGCAACTAACAAAACATTCTGTGCATCTGAAGACTGTCCTCTGAAACTGGAGAGGGAGATACCAAACAAATCAATAAATATGATAAACTCCTCCAGAGCAGGCATGTACTTTCTGCTCAGTTTACAACTAGGGAAACTAAGGCATCAAGAATGAAATAAATTGCCTAAAATCACATTGGAAGTTTGTATTTCTTTCTTTGATGTTATCTCAGATTGACACTTGTGTTCATTAACACAATGTTTCTCAAATGCCAACTGTAGCTTTACTATTCTGTAAAAAGGAGTTTGAAGAAAGTAGGTGTCTTTGAACTAGCTGTGCTAAATATTTGCCCTAGATTTTAGACATGCAGCTCAAAACTAACATATTTGCCTCACCCTCTTTCTTCTCTCCCTTCCTTCTCCATTTACCTTCTTTTTTACACATCACAAGCTGTAAAAACACATTACTAAATAATCATGCAAACTAAATCTGCATATGAGCGAAGACCCAAATTCTTCTCCTGAACCCAGGGCCCTTTCTAGAAAAAAAGGAGCAACTCTGGGGCAAATCTGCTCTTGAATTAACTTTTTTCTCCCTGACCAGGCCTTCCACCAGTCAAGGTCCTGCTCCCTCATCCCCATCACAGCCTCCTGCCCATTACTGCTCCCTCCCTCCCTGTCCCCTCTTGGGCTCCTACCCACTCCAACAAGGAGAATGTATTGACAAGTGGGAGAAGCTGCAGCCATCCTTGGACCAGGATAGACCTTGCTTACTACCCTAGAGGTGACCCACAGATATTTTTTCAGGAGCACAGCCTTTACATACTGATCTTTTGAAACAATACACATGGACAGTCTCTTTATCCTTTATTCTGTTTGAGAGCACCAGAAAATTCCATCACGTCTTTTCTTGTACAACTAAAATTAATCCTATTCAGAACAGGAACCTTTACAGCATACAACAATGATCATTTTGAGTGCTTACCAGCCATTCTGTATTTCACTTTACCATATACTAAAATCATATCGTCTTTCTATCTCTACCACTTGCTTTGTTTGGTTTCTTCTATATGTCTGCCCCATTTCCAACTTCACATCATTTTTCATACTGCCCATTATGCATGCAAGACCTTTCCACTTTCCAAATAGAAGTGGCACTTCTATTTACCACTTTTCAAACTCAAAACCCTCACTGGATCTTCTATTTGTATTTTCTTCCTCATGGGTCGTGTGTGAAATACCCGATTACCTCAAGGCTGTACTCAAAGGCTTGATTATCTTTTATTCCTCATCTCATTTAATATAGTCTCAGTAAAGGCTAACTTGTAAAATGAAGGGCTTCTGAACTCGACTACTTTCTTTTATAAGCAGAGTATAATACAAACTTACAACAGCCCTTGAGGTCACTATCTACAATGAGACAAACCTAAACAAGTGATTTGTTCTAGACACACATTCCAGAATATAATACTTAAGGATTAACTAAGATTTTAAAGCCTATGTACAGTATAAATACATATGGCTTATTTCCATTGAGTGTAATAGGTGCTCAGAGCTACAAAATCAACATGAGGGACAGTCCACAGGAATAACCTACTCTGCTTTTTCAAACAATTCAGAAAGTGATGCAACTCTCCTTCTGCTCCCACATGCAGGCTACTATCATGACCACTGCAAAAGCAAAGCCCAGGGATTTTGGTAGGAAGACAGCTTGCTTATAAATGGATTAGAGTTTAAACTTTGAAATACATTGCTGTATGCTTCCTTATTAAAAACACTTACAATGAAATATTTATTTAGTTTAGGCAAAACAGGCATCTGTTATTAGTGTACAACCCCCATACATAGTCATAGTTTTCCCTCCTGAGGAGCTCCAAAAATATGGTGTCACTGCACAATGCCCACACACACAACTCCTGCTGCCCTGAAAAAGCTGCTCCCACAATCTCCAGGTCCACACATATCAGAGTGAGTTTTCTGCAAATCTGTCCCTTTCTTGCACCACACCACACAGAAAATAACGTGAAATTTGTCATCTTCACAGCTTCCAAGGAAAGAGGCTGCTATGTCTGATGCAGTTGCTGTCATGAAGCAATTTTGTAGGAACCTGACTCCAGCTGTTCAGACAGCAGTAGAAAGCAGAGACCACTACTGAAATGTAGAGCAATAAGAAATCCAAGAATATGAAATAAGAGATTATGAATGCTCACAATTTTGCCACTAGAAAGCAATAACTTGTACCAAAGTAAGGTATTTTGAGATTACAGTTTACCGTGAAGAACTTTCTGTAATACTTAGAATAGCTGATTTATTTCCCTCAAGGAAAATATCAGCTACTTGAATAATCCCAAGTACTATGCAGGCCAATCTCCAATACTGCCTGTGAGGACACTTGCAGTTCCTCATCTCCTTCCTTTTTTAGGACCCATCACTGCATCCTGGCAGCTCCCCTGTCATGCTGCCACCCAGGTGACGCCACCACTCCAATAACCCCTACCTTAAAAAAACAGCAGAAAGAAAAATCAATAACTGCAGGCCAACTCCGGTAACTCCAGACAGGCACCTCGCACCTCCACACCGCCCTTCCCTTCGCCGGTGAGAGCGGCGCCGGTGGGCTCCGGGAGCGGGGGCGGGCAGGGGGCTGAAGGACACCTGCGTCCCACTGCGCCCCCGGGCTCACGGGCAGCTCGGCCCTATACGTGTATATAAATACAAGCCTTATACATATGTTTATTTATATGTATACATATATATTTATTTATATGTATATGTGGGTATGTTGGCATACGCGCAACGGAGACACGCAGCGGCGGGCGATCGCTTGAGCTGCCGGATCTGCCTTTGGGGAAGATGCACACAGACATCTCTACCGTCCACACACGCACACGTAGCTCCGCATATTCCCATGAAGGAGGTGCAGAAGTTGCTCGCAGAGGCGCCCCGAGGGCTGGCAGGTTTCCCGCCGAATAACGGGGGAGGCTGAAGGGGGTGAAGTTTCCTCCCTCCTCCTCCTTCTCTCCCCGAGTTGCGCCGCGGAGCCGGGCGGCCCTGGGCGGCGGAGACGCCGCCGGCAGCCCCGGAGCAGGCCCGCTCCCGCCGCTGCCTTCCCCGCGCCGGCCTCCGCCTCCCCGCCGGCGCCCCGCCGGAGCGCCGGGACCCCGCCGCTCGCCGGGGCCGGCCCCCGCCCTTACCGTTGCAGAACTGGAGCAGCGAGGAGGTGTCGTAGAGGCTGCTGTAGCTGGAGAAGCCGTCCTCCATCCTGCCGCTGCGCTCCCCGGCGTCCCCTCGGCTGTCCCGGCGGCCGCCCGCTGCCTGCTCGCCCACACGCTGCGGAGCGGAGGCGGCTGGGGCCGCGGCGGCCTCGCTGCCTGCCTCACTCAGTTGCCATGGCAACCCATTCACTCCGCCGCGGCTGGGGCGGCGGCCGCTCCGCTCCGCTCCGCCGCCGAGCGCGGGGGGAGAGCCACGGGGCGGGCCGGGGCGGGCCGGGGCGGGGCGGCCGCCGGCACGGCAAGGCCCGGGAGGCGGGGGGGACCCCGGGGCGGCGGGGCGAGCGCGGAGCCGCGTCTCTCCGCCGGCTCGGCCGTCTGTCCTCGGCGGAGCCGCCGGCTGCGGGCGGCGGCTGAGAGAAGGACGAGCCGCGCGGTTCCCCTGCCTTGCCCGGGCCTCTGACCGCGAGGCCCGGCGACACCGGGTGTCCCGATCGGGCCGAGGCGGAGCAGAGACGCTGCCCGGCCCTGCGGCGGGAGATGCTCGCCGATAACCCCGGGTTAACTCGAAGAACCGCCATGGGCTCAGTCAGGGCTGGATGCGGAGCAGGGGCTTTGCGATGCAGCTGTGCAGCCGGGGAGCCCCGCGGACACAGCCTCAGCATCCCTCCCTGCTGCCTCTGCACTCGGCTGCCTTTGCCGAGCCTCCTCTCGTTTCTTCCGCTGAAGCAACAGCCTGCCTGTAATTGCGCCTTGTGCCCTCCGCTGCTTTCAGTGGCGATTCTCATGGTTACACGATGGAGCTGTCAAGATAACATTGTAATATGTACTCTCTTACAAAACCAAAAAGAATTATACACACTGTAATTCCTTATGCTATTTTATACAGTTTAAACTATGTAGTTCGAAGAGTGATACACTTTCCCAATACAGTATACTAAAATAGCATTAGCTGCTTAACACGTTTTTGTCTAAGTATATTCATAATGTCCGTTCGTGGTGAGGTGAAGGTGGTAGTCCAAAACTGGTGGCCAGTAATATTGTAAAATTATTTGATACATTTCGGGCTTGATTTCTGCGCAAAGAATGTTGAAGTGTCCAGTGACTGAAAGACATTTTTAGTTCAAGCTCCTCAAGGGACACAAGGGAAATAGTTCATTGCACATCTATAGCACCTTTCAGCTTGAAAAATGCCAAAGCACTTAACACATCATGCCTTCAGTCCCCAGTCCTTCCAGGAGCTTTTTGCAGGGCAGTTCCATCGTGTGGATCCACTTACAGGCGTGGGTTTGGTATATGTGAGTCTTTTCACCAACCACTAAACCATGGCAGCTAACACAAAAGTATGCTATAAAATTAGGCAGAGATATCAGTTCCATGTTAAAGCAGAGTGAAAAGTGCTCCCTCCTGAATTGCCAGTGCCAATACTGGTAGAGTTGAAGTCATCTCCAGCACAAGCACTTACCCAGACTGATGTGCTTAAATTGTATCAGACAAAACCAACTGCATTTTATAGGTGTGGGTTATAAATAACAGAAATTTGTGGTAGTTTGGTGTTGTATTCAAAAAAAACCCAAAACCAGACATTTAAAAAAATAGAAAATTACTTCAAAAATACAAAAGCATAGAGGTAATCTTAGTGTTTTAGATGAGTCATGATTCATTCTAATCTTTAAAATTAATACAGAGTCCTTAGGTTTTCTCATGACCTTTTCATTCATAAGCCATCAAACGTTTCAGCAATGCTATATTATTCTAAAACATTGTACACACACAGAAAGACATATGGGATTTTTGGCAGACAAGTTGCAACCACAGAAAAGTGAAGTTCATTTTCAGTAAAAATTCTGATTAAGAATTTCCTTCATTTTAAAACATTATTGCCATCATTTGGTTATTATTTTTGAGGTTGAAAAGTGCTTTAATGTGCTTATTTTCCACCATCTTGAGACAAGATGTGTACTCACCATAAGATGTCAATGTTACTTTCACCTCTATCTCCTTCTGATGTATAAGTTTTGGAAAACAAAAATATTAAAGCTATGCTATCTAGAAGTATTATGTTTGTAGTAAAAACTGTGTTGTCAGAGAGATTGCTACAAAGATAAGAGAAGGTAATGCCCAATAACTTTTATGAGATTTATTAATATAGGAGAAAGGCCGGAAAGAGGCAATGCAGCTCCATTGCAGACAGTAGAAATTAAAAGTCACTTAGAAACTCAAATCTAATCTCTTCTTAGAGAGAGATGCAACATGTAAAACTTGCAATAGATTTCCCACTGAAATTAACAGTGAAGCCTTTCAGCTCAGCGTGCTGCAAATCAGCTCAGAGATGTGACAGAAAATGGTCTCAGCTCCAGTCTCCAGATGCTGTTATGATTCCATTATACTCTAAGAGCAAGGGTTAGAAGAGGGAAACACTTTCATAATTTAATGATTTTGAGACCTGTAACAATCTCATTATACTAAACTGCACCACAACGCACGAAATGAAAAAGAAATTCTGTCTGGCTGTGGGAACAATGGGACAATGGATTGGAAGAATGCACTGATGTGTCTCTGGGAATTCTTCTGGTATGGGAAAACAACAAAAAAACTCATGGTTGTCCATTTTTCTGTATACTGTAGCCTTCACCATTTGTACATTTCAAAGCCAGTTCTGTGGTAAGTGTGAAACCATAAAGGTGGGAATGTGGCATCCTGAGCAGTACAGTGGGGCTGGTGTATCAGGAAAGGATTTGTTGCTGTACATTTGTGCACACTGACTGCTGGCAGTCAGAAACTGTATGATGTTACATTTTTGAAAGCTGTATTTTATACCTAATGATTTAATTTTTGTTCATCTTGAGTAGTGCAATGCAAATAACTATTAGCTAAGTGAGAATAAAACAGCTTTCACCCATCCCTGGATGAATTTTCAGGAGTTAATATACTCCAATATTAAGACAAAGAAGACTTGCTTTCATTCCCTGTTAACACACTGTAGCCAAATGTCACCAAATCATGGAATATTCTGAGTTGGGAAGGGTTCACTAGGATCACCAAAATTTTGGTGTTGCCTTTATCCCTTCCTGAAAACACAATCAGGCTGCTTTCACCATGTGGCGGTAGCTTGGACAGCCTGCCCTCCATAGCTGCCCCCTGGGTGTGTGCTGAATGCCACTGCTTCCAGCAGGCTTGTGGGGGAGAGGTGATGGCACTGGCTGTGGGAAGGACACTGGGATTGGCTGTCAGTGGCAAAGCCTGCTGTGCAGAATTTACAGGAGGTGAAGGTTCAGTTCACCACAGACACTGGGGGGCTCTTCTTTCAGGTCAGTGCAAAGCCTGTCTGCTGAACAGATCAGGGAAGCTTGGGTGGCTGCTGTGCACACGAGTGTACATTGTAACTAGAGAAATCGTCATCAGGCAAAGCATCTAGCACCATCAGCAATTGTGCTGCTTTTGCTAAAATTTATCAGTGGATATAATTATAGCATCTATTTTACCATGACTAACTTTTGAGGATCCCCGCAAGCTCTTTAGCAATCATTTGATAGGTCGCGTTTACTGCAGCATGATCAAAGGGAGCTAAGCTCATTTCTGTAACTCATTGTGTTTCCATTTACCATGTAAGAGTCCATTTCACCATTCACAGTCTTACTTAATGCAGCAATTGGTCTCTGCTTGAGCCTGGAAGCTTTTAAATTGTATGCTTATTCAAGGTTTGCTATTCCTCTGTGAGTCAGAAGTTTCATCTATTAAAAAGCTGAAGCACTGCAACACTTGGTGCCTGGGCCCAGACTGCAATCCAAAACACAAGGTACCATGTGTGTGCTTCTCCCTGAATCATCTCATTCAAAACAGAAGAAATGGGCATCTTTTCCAGCTGTTCATCCCCAGCACTGAGAGTTAGATGGTCTGAAAGCTGGCATCACAGCACAGGCACAGTGCCCTGCCTCAGCATTGGAGACACAGTGTTTTGACAGAAGCTGGGGGCCAGGGCTGAGCAGCACAATGCCCAGCAGCAGCAGCAGGAGCAGCAGGAGCAAGCTGCACACAGCAGGAGCCCTGGGGAAGGAAGAGCCAATGCCTGGTTTAGGAACTAGCAGGATGAGACCAGCACTTAGCAGAGAGAAGCTCTGGGGTTAAGTTTTAGATTTAGCTTCCTGAAATCTGATGAAATTCTGATTTATACTGATTTTTTTTAACCTGTTTATTTGTTTTCCTTTTCTATTCAGAAAGCAGCAGGAATGTTTGGGTTTTTAAAGAGAATTTCATGCAGTGAATATATTGTCTTCATTTTGCAGAAGTGGCTTTTTCTCACTTCTAAGAGTATCTCCAGGTACTGGCTGTCAGGATCCCATCATAGGCTCAAATAAGGATTTCCTCTCCCAGTGTGGTAGGAAAGGAAGAAGTGCCTTGCTGCCCAGTCTCCTTTGTGAGAACACTTCAACCACTGGAATAATCATTCATTCTAAATAGCAGGACTCCAGTGTTTCAGCCACAGCAGGGAGCTTCATGAATGTCACTACAAAGCAGACTTCATGCATGTGGGAAAGATGGGGTATAAGAGGAGGATCACCATTATACCAGCACAGTCTGAGTGCATTAAAAATACAATATAGCAAATGTGGGATGAAACCATCAAAGCTATGCAGGTTTAACAATCCAAATGAAAATATGTCGCAACATTTCTGTATATATCATGTTGTTTTGAACCACATATATTGGAATTATGGAAGTTTCCCTATAATTAATAAGAATAGTCTTAATCATATTGCCCTGGAAAAAAAATACTCTTTTGCAGATTGGTTAATTTGTAAATACAAAGAGAATACTTTGAAGATGAAAAGAATAATGCTTTCCACTATGACTCTTCCTATTCAAAGAGGGGAGGCTGCTCAGCAAACACTGATGCTTTCAGATTTGCACCACCTTTTTGAAATAAATGTTGGCTTTATTTGCTTGTTTGGAAAATGGGAAGAAAAACATGACACAGCCCAGGTCATGCTGGGAAGTCTGTGACAGAATCAAGCCAAAATAACTACCAGTTATTGCACCAACTGCAATATGAGTCTACTGAGAATATCCTGCCTGTAAACACTGAAGATACTACATGTATAGTTTGTTATGAAATGTCTTCAAGCACAGTGCCTGTGGTAGAAATACTCTTATTTTTGCAAGATCCCTCACACGCTGGGTTCAATGCACATCAATGTATGTAATGGCCAAGTGCAGCCTTACTACATCCACAGCTGTGACATTGAGATTTGAAACTGATGAGAAGCAAAATGTACTACAGGTAGACAGGAATGCAGCTCCTGTTCCATATTCCATTGCAATCTGCAGATGGGAACAGCACTTCTGAGATATTAATACTCTGTGAGATTGATGTGAAGAGGCACAGTGATGGATGGCATCACACAAAATGATCCATCCACCCTTCAAAATTACTCCTTAGAAGTTTTCAGTTATAACTCAGTTCTGCAACCCTATTTTTGGTGGCTGCAGCCCCCAACAGAGCCTGAAAGCTTCTGCTAGCAGAGCTCTATGAGATCTGTGTACCCAGGGGCACAAATCCTACCTCTTGTGAGAGGGGCATCTCTGGTTCCAGCTACAATAACTTTGGCACAGGTTCACTGGTTTACCATTCAGGGCACAGGAGGATTGTCCCTACAGGTCTGTGTCACTTCCCAGGGGGAATTCCCTCCCAGAAGAAGGATCTTTCCTGCACCCACTGGAACCCCAGAGAGCCTCCAGAATGTAGGTAAGGGGAAATGCTTTCAGCAAGTATGAAAAAGTGATGCTTCTGTGTGGCTTGCAGCACACTGACACTCTTCTGCACATGGCTGAGATGAGTAGTTTTGTTTAATTTCTATGCTGTGATTATAAAGATGTTACTGCAACAGTATATATTCCAGAGATCTATTTTATGCATATATTTAAATAATATTTTGTTAAAATTTAATGTCTGAGTTGTTACACAAAGCCACAGCTACATAAATCTGTGCCTTCTGAATTATATTAGAGAAGAATGAGACTAGAGTAAGCTATAATAAAGACATATTTCTTTAAAATTATATTTAAATAACAGCATAGTAAGTTGATAATTTAAGATGTACACAAAAATTGCCATTTTTTAACAAAGTGCTTCTACAGTTCCCATTCTGTTCACCCTATAGAAGGAGCATTTTAACTGGAGTGTAACAATTCACATGAACATGTAAAACCCAGACTTACAAAACAGGATATTTGTCCAAAGGACACATCAGCTACACTGTGAGAAAGAAATCTCTCTTCTGCAAACAGATACCCACAGTGCCAGATGAGAGGGAAGGATGTCAGCACTCTATTTTATATTCCTTGGTGGGAATGGTGGTTTAAACCTGTGCTTTACCAGAACTGATATTCCAAATTTCCCAATTTCCCATGTCACTGTTTCACTGGTGTTGGGATCCAGCACAATCAAGGGCATCTTGTGGGAACTGATGTGTACCAGGAGAATTTACTGTCAGCCATGTAGATAACAAAGCACACATAAAAATGTATGGGTAAGACAAAGCACCATGTTGGTTCAATATATTAATATTAGAAGGGGCTAGACAATCTCATTTACTACACTTTCTACATTTGCAGCTATATTACTGGAAATTTGCCCAGATATGGAAAATAAATGATGGTAAATGTCTTCTGAGAGATAGCTGGAAAAAATAATGTATTTCTTCTAGTGATTTCATATGTTATGCTTGCTTTTAGTGAGTGATTTATTGGAAAAACTGATTTGTGCTATTAAACAAGTAACAGGAAATGACTGCAGAGAGTTTACCTGTAATTTTAACTCCTGTCATCACATAAGCCCATTTACCACTTCAACTAACTTAACTTCAAGTTTTACTTATCCATCCCCGTGTATCTTTCACCAAATATAATATTAATTATGCCAAAAGAGGTTGGGAAGAAAGAAGACAGTATTTCATTTGTATGGTGTGGGTTATTTCTGCAGGGGACCATACCAGCTCCACTGGTTCAAACTCACTGAATTTCCATGAGCTTTCCTTGAGTGGGTGGAGGAACAGGAGAGTGGATTGCAGTGTGACCTACAAGGGCTAGGCAGGAATTCCAATCCACTACACTTGCAGATTCCTTTGATATCTTACAGAGCCCAAGACCACCTGCATTGAGACCTTCATCCTCCACTGCTTTTGCTGCCACAGCTTATTTCTGCTTTCCCAGCTCGAGATCCCAAGACACAACTTGGGGATGGAAAGAAACAGTTAAATCATCAGCTAATCTAAGCTTGGCTGGCTGGAGAAACAAGCAATAGGAAATAATCCTTTCCTACAGTTTTCAAGATTACTTTACACTGATTTCCAGCATAGGCTGTAGCTTTTATTTTTGTGGGTAACTACAGTTCTGAATTAAACTTTTTTTATTTACTTTGGAACAGAATTTGCCTTGGAAGAAACTTTTTTTGTTCTGGTCTACGCAATCACTCAAGGCCCACAATGCGATCAAAGCAATTCTGTGTTAAATATATTTATTCAAAGTAATTTCTTTCTGCAGGTTCACAGCAAGTGCATCCAGAAATTTAGATAAATTTCACTTTTGAACTCCTTTGAACATATAAAATGTAAGCAATAAAATGCAAGAAAGGAAGTGGTTGAACCAAAGTAACCTTCACTGAATTGCCCAGAAACATAAATAGGCATTAGGGTTTATATGGCAGGATCAGGTCCATACATTAATAAAATATTTGGCTTTGGTGAAAGAATTCTGGTTGTTCTTAAAACACCTCTGCCAGCCAATGCAAGGTGTAGGATTACTAATCCTCCTCAGGGTAAGCCATGCGTGGCATTCTTCTCTTTGGTGGTGGCATTCAAGAGAGTCCTGGAGGAGGAAAAAGTAATAGGGGCAATAATGGCAGTGTCTGAATGAAGCCCTGAGAGCCAGCCCAGCCCTGCTGCCTGGCTGCCAGCCATCCAAGATGAAGAACAATCGTACATTTGTCTCAGATACCAAGTTACCTAATTTTCAAAACGTTTCCTGATGCAGCTCTTTAATTCTTAAGTATTTCACCACCTGACGTTTCTCTCTCAAGCTTTCAAAGAAGCAAGAGAAAACCAGAGCTACAGATAATTGAAAGAAGAAAAACTAAAATGATTTTTTCATTAGCAGCCATAATTTAAGGAAAAAAGGACAGGAAGACAAGTTCTTTTCAGCTTTTCAATGCCAGATAGCCCCTCATTGTCCCACTCACTTTCTGACAGAATAAATGCTAGGATAAATAATAGAGCGAATCTCAAAAGAAAAATATGTATTGTGTGCCATAAATTATAGAAGCAGATGCAGCCATGAACAAGAGATTTAGGAACATAAAACCCCTGCAGTGTACACGGGCTGGTGAAGGGCTAGGAGTTGCCAAGGGACGCTCTGTGACCATCGTGCAGACCAAGCTAAGATCTTACCCTAAACATCAGCCTGTAGCCCTGTTATGCAGGGGTTTGCCACCTTTTCCTTTGCATTCTTCCTCTTAACCAGCTTTTTTTTTTTTTTTCACTAGCTGTTTAATGAATGTTTTGGCCATAACCAGGTTATAGTATATTTTACAGATGTCTGAGAAATCTTGCCCTGAAGAATTTTGCATCTTCTGCTCAAACTAACCCTTCAAAGATTCCCATATTAAGGTGAGTTTCCCTAAACTAAGGGATGGGTAAAATAGGTGAAGGGCCAGCTCTTCATGTGTAACCTCGCAGAGCACCATCAGCTTCAGCTGAACTCTTGGTTTCATTCCTTTTTATTTATTAGAAAAAGTGTTATATAGTTTTGTGGCACTCTACACAGAAATAATTACAAATAACCTAGCTGCTTAATGCTCATCAGAGACTCCATTCAACTAAACAGTCTTTTGGCAAAGTCAAAACTCTGGGTCCAGATTTTTCAGATTTAAACATCCTTAATATCTTGCTCTTTCATGACGTCTTTTATTTCAAGACATCAGCAGATATTTTTTATTCAGCACTCATTTCAGAAGGGGAAAAAGAGTTTTGCAATATTGATGCAATTTATTGTTGTGTGACCAATTAAGAAAATAAAGACATTTCAAAGTTATGTCATTCATTTCAGATAAGTAAGATGTATCACAGAAAACCCACATAAGACTGTGGTAAAGGACTTTTTTCTAACTTCACAAATGACATTAAATGCCATTTTATGACCATCCAAGAGTAAGGAGTAAATAATACTTTATGCTGGAAAAGAATACATGTGACTCATGATTTACAGCTGTTGTAGATGTGAACTTGTGGAAAATGATGCAATTAGAGGCCAGAGGCAGAGCAAAATATCTATTCAGCTCTGCTGAGCAGATCAGAACTGCTGAAGGGCTGGAGAAAAAAAAATGTTATTTTCTCTTTTGCTCATGTCATCCATGGGCTACATTCTGCTTGGAGTTACTTCATATTCAAGCAGTACAGTTAAGAGAGAGTCTTTATATGATTTAGCATTTTTTATGTTTTCCATTTGTCTGATGAAGAGTGCTTGCTCTGTCATTCATTTACCATTTCCTTCCATGTGAAATTAGGAAATATGGCATATGAAATCTGAAACCCAGGTTTTTTCCATCTCTGCATGTTTTCCCTTGGAGCTCAAAAACTCAAGTTCTGCCAGTGTAGAGGAAGGAGAGGAAATGTAGCAATAAAGTTCCTGGCTTCGTCACAAGCCCCTTTCTGACCTGACCAGGCGAAAGTGTGTGGAAAGGGATTGAACTATTCAGGATACAGATGAATGGCAGAAGTATGTTCATGTGAAATCAGACAGAAAAACCCACAAAATAAGATCTAAGCAGGGACATGGGCGCTACAAGATGTCATGCTACAAATGCAGAGGAGGAAGGCCAGGAGAGTGCTGGTTCAGTACTCAGGGGTGAAAGGCAGCTAATGACAGATGACGTGAGCAGTGTACAAGTGATTGATGACTTTTTGCATCTATCTTCAGTAAAGCTGTATTTCAACAAACATAGACAATCCTATTGCTGATAAATGTAACTACACCTTCCTTGCCTCATTCCACTCCCTCTTCCTGACTGCTTTCCTTCATCCCTCAGTCACAGTGATCTGTAAGGGTGTGCAGAGATCTGGGTGGGGAACTGCTCCAGCTGAAAATTAACCCAACAAATAGGGTTTAGTTATTTAGATCAATTAGTTACTAAGATCAATTAGTTCTGCAGTTTGATCCATCTCTTAGCTCTATCACAATCAATGTTTTATTTTAAATTACGTAGATGTATCAACTTCATCCTCTGATGCTTAAAGTTTCTGAGTGACTGGGTGTTTCTGAGTGACTGGATGTTTAATGTGTCAGAGGATCAGAAGTAGGAAAGCATGGGACATGCATTTTAAATTGGGGAAAAAAAGAGTAGTAGATTATTGATCAGTTGATTAAATTAAATTTCTGCTCCAAAGTTCAGGATATTTTAGACATACATGTTTTGAGTGCTTATGTAATAAAAGGGAAGTGGGTAGCATTCAGTTTTCATTGTAAAGTCTGTCAAACCAGCTTAGTTCTTGCCATGCCTGTATTGTGCTGTGGAGAGGGAAAAGGGAGTTGGTGTCATGTAACTCAGTTTCCATAAGGCTTTCTGCACACTCATAACAAATCCTCTGATCTCAGAGGATCAAGATCAGAAGCTTGATCCTCTAGAAGCAAATGAGGAAACGCAGCCTTGCTGACCCTGCTACACCTGTTCAAACAGGTCTAAGACTGTTGAGGTAACCATAAATAAATAGTGGCACAAAAGGGAAGTAGGTATGAAATGTGATTCTGCACATCTTCCACCTTATTCCCACTACAATCCACTTTTTCATTAGTGACTGAAAAAGGAAGCAGAAGACATACTCAGTAAATGTGCTGGTTGCAGCTTGGGAGCTCTGCTGTTTTTTTCACATGAGGTTCACAAGCAATTGACTGGTGCACCTCAAATAATACCAATTTACTTTAAAAAAAGAAATCTCAATTGCTATGGAGCTGGAATATAAATTACAGTATTGTTCCATTGGTTTTTCTGTGTCCTAAGGAGATCAATTTTTCCCCAGTGAAGTCATTGGTAATATATTCCTACCACCTCCAAGAGCAGGTGGTGGAGAAAACAGCTTAGTTTACATAGACCAGAAAACAAAGTTTATATATCAAAAGACAAGTCACTTTACTGAGTACTCGTATGCAGTGCTACTATTCTGGGGGCTAGTGATGGAGAATCAGCCTCTCAGTCACTGGTGTGTGTCAGGTCAGGTCAACAAGAAGCAACCACAGTCCACTAGCTCTTGTTATAAAATGAGATAATGCCTCTTTCATTCTTGTGTGGGTACAAAGCAGAGTCAAAACTTGGCCAAAAAATCACTATCACAGTTGCAACAGTGAAATACTAAAAGCCTGAGCAGGTATTAGGACTGAAGCGTCCTCATGATCTGCTTTCCTAACAGTACATGGGATGCCTGGGATTTCATTTTTCTACTCTGTTCCCTTTTTTGGATCCACTCCTTTAATACTCCTATGGACAAGCTGATGAAGTGGAAAGGCAATTCACACTGACTGAAGTATTTGTTTTCAGTTAAAAGCCACTATTTGCTGCTTAGCAGACAAACACAAACACCTATGGAAAGAAGAGCTGTCATGGCATTTGAAGTTCCTGAGCATCTGTAATCAGCACATCTGAAAATATTTTAAAGTGAGTTTAGCCTATATATGTCTTCATATCACAAAGTACTGCTAGGGACAGAATTGGATGTTGGATGTGTTTGTATTACTCTGTTGTATGAAATGAAAGGCATTTATGCATCTCTTTTGTCTGCATTCACATACACCTACACATAAAGGCATTCTGTCCTCCCTTTCCCTTATAAAGAGTGGTGATCTAATATGATTTATATCTTAGTGGCACAATCTCCTAAACAGTCACTGAAAATGATCATTTACCTCGAAGGCTAGACTGTCTAATTCCTGTACTTGCCCTTTGCAGTACTAACAGAAGTTGTTTATATAAGATAAATTTAGTTTTTACATTATCTAAGACACACCTTTAAAACAATTAAATATATTCATCTTTTATATATTTCTGAACCTAAACCACAATGTTTAAAATCATATCTTCACACTTTAAAAAACTCAGGTTCTGCTTGGGTATAGTAGTGACATTTGAGAAAGCTGTGGCATTTGGATCTGTGTCCAACAGAGGGAGGTGTTCAGAAACACGGCTCTGGTCCAAACTCTTTCTAAGACTAAGGAATTCAGCAGAAGGGGAGAGAAGGACACGGGCAGATGCATGTGAGCAATACATGCTTTACTACTGCAACTCAATTCCTTTAGCTGCTCTCTGAGAACTCAGGTGTGGGGTCACTGCTGCTTACAGATTCAGACCTGATCAGAAGATTTAAGATCAGAGGATTTTTAGATCAGACAGGTGACAATATCACCTCTGTTTTGAAAAGGAACTATGAAGCTCTTAAAAAGAAAAAACACTACTCATTTCATATCAGCCTCTTGATGTGAGATAAACTCAAGCAGAGTTCCAGTCTGGCAGGCACTTTGGGCTCAGTAAAAACCTGAGGTTACTCGGCTGTGCCTTCCTTGCAGGCTGTCTCTATGGCAATGGGAAAATATTGTGAGGTATAGGAATGAAGGGAATATGACTCAGAGAGTACAGAAAAAGGAACATTCAGAAACATAATTCCCAACAGAGTACACTTTTCAAAATACACACAAATCAAAGAGAATCTGCCTCTGCTTTGTCCACGTGTTTTTACTGGAGAATGCAATTAATAAATAAGGAGCTGTAGTGCTGCTTGTTTTCATTCCCCCTATTATCAGAGGGAAACAGAAGCTGGTGGTGAAGGAAACAGCAGGACTCTGCTCTGCTCCTTTGAGTTGTGCAGCATTCTCCACAGGGCTGCCGTGTGGCTGGAAGTGTGTTTATCAGTAAGGGACAGGTTTGGACAGAGTCCCTCAAGTCAGTGTGGTACTTCCATGGCCTTTCCAAGTGGAAAGGCTCCTCCTTTCACTTGTGAAACCACAGAGGCCACAGGAAGCTCCTGTGTGAAGTCTCCTGTCTCATTGACCTGGGCCCCACCAAAATGGGATTTGGCCCAAATAAAAAGGCAGTAGCCCAAGGCAAGAGCCATCCTGCAGGGAGACATTCCTACAGAGCACTGCATGAGCAAGAACTCCCAGGCTAACCCAGACCTGTGCTCGACTGGCCCAGTACCAGATGGGCTTCAGCTTGCCACACAACAGGCATTTATAAATAGCTTTCCTCCTCAGTTTTCCTCTTTAGATGTTTAGTCCCAGGAAACATATATATATATATATATGAGGCAAACTCAAGTGGATATATATTTATATACATAATTTTTTTTCCTTGCTTAAAAATATCTTCTACCTCTTGCAGCTAATGATGATTTCATGGCCTGTATTAGCACTAGTCATTCTCTGAATCATTTATGATTTTGGCCTCAGTAGCACTCTGACACAGTTAGTCCCACAGGTCAGTTATGCATTGTGCAAAAGCCTGTCTTTTAATCAATTTTATGTACTTAGTTCAATGACACTTTATCCTTGAACTCCAAGAAGACCAGATTAAATGCTCTCTATAGCATTCAATTTTTTCCTACATCTGTCTTAAGCTTCCCTTCCAATTTGACTCAACTCCTTCAATCATTTCTGTCCTGAAGGAGGTGAGAGCTTCCTTCCTTCTGGGGCCTGTGGAATTTTGGGACTGTCCCTAAGCTTCCCCTCCTGACCTGCAAGCTGCTGCTTCTCCATGAGAAGTGCAGTGAGCTGATGCAGTCCTGGGCACCCTCTGATCCTGCTCCCCTGAGTTTCACTGGGGAAGTACAAGGGAGTCCTGAGGTACCAACATGATTATCCTGTATTCTCTCACTTTAAAAGTGCTGGCCACCAGTATTGTTGCCCAGCAACATGAAACTGTGTGTCACTGCTGGCTTCATTAAACTTTAAAAATATTTTTCCTTGCCAAGTCAAATGAATAATTGACGATGATTTCACTGTATATTTAGCATGTCCATTCAAATTCCAGTATGGAGGTAAAACCATTTCATATACCTAGAATTAAGAAGAAATGACTAATACTGGCTGTAAAATAAGATGCATGGCTGAAAAATACTTGCACTTACAAAGCAATCTGTATATTGCTCAAAGCTGCTGTATCAAATAAATGTCCAAACCCTGTAATTATTTCTTTACTGAACACACTGCGCCTTCCTTTTTTGCAAAGATTATTAAATCTTACTTTATGCTTTCTCTCTAGAAAAGACTTCAACAACTAACCTTTTAACTGCTTTATTATACTATTTATTTGCTATACTATGCCTATATTTGCTACTATAGGCAATTGAACACATTAAAAAAGCATAAATAGAGAAGAACAGATTTCAACACTGATATTTTCTGGTTGAGTAATAGTGCCTGGGGTTATTCAAAGAGAATGGGTTGTAAAACTCAAGTGTACTTTCTGTCATCTGACTGATGGATTGCTTGTTACTTACCTCTAGCAGTCCAGCTAAAATAAATTGCTGCAACCCTTATCAGTAGTTTCTTTTCTATTATATGTGAGAAGTCCCAATTTTATCTAATTGGTGGCATTACCAGAACATTTTTTTGCAAATGTAGAGGCTTCCTGGTAAATGCAATTGCTACTTTAACCCATGAGAGGTGCAGTTAGATGTGTATCTGTGAGCAGAACGGAGAGGACCTAAGCTGGGAGCTTTGGAGATCTCCAAGCTAAATGACTGCCAAAATAAACATGACTGAAGATAGAGGGATTAATCCTGTAATCCTCACTTAAGCAAAATTCCTGCTATCTTCAGTGAGATTCTCACTGGGGAACAGCTGTAAAAATTGGCCTAAATGAAGCAGAAATGAGAAAGGCCAAATTCTGCCTCTGGGTGTGAGGGTGTGACTTCAGCAAAACCTGAAGTGTGACACCCTGGGTCTGGGATAATCAGCACATAAATTCTCACCAAGCTCTATAGTACCAAGACTTTCCTTGGCATGAGGTACATCCATAACCCCACAGGGAAATGTTTTTATCCAAGTTTCACTAAAAAGTGAGAAGACAAGTGAGAATACAAGTACAAACTAACATTCAGAAAGAAAATGTTAATTTTATTAAAAACTATCTTACATTTTAACCAATCCTAGGAGTGTTTAGAGCATTTCTCTTCACTGAACTCAGAATTATTGCCCCCATTTTCTATCTGGGGTGGAAAAACAACAGGCAAAGTTAAGTGATTTTCCACAGACCACACAGCAAGTGATTAGTATCATGGGGATGAATTAATCTTGGGTGTAAATCCATAAAGATTAATGGAGCTCTAACAGGGATTAATTTGGCCCATCATCTCCAAGGATAGCAAAACCAATTAGATGATGTCATTAATCTTCTGGTTTGTAAAGGACTGTTTCTTAAGCAATACTGAAAGAAAGGCAATAAAACAGGAATGGCCGAAGGATCCACTGTAACAGATGAATTGGTTGTTCCTTGGCAGAGGATTCCCAGCAGGAGCCTTAAACAGTGACAGCAGCCTCGAGGTGCCCTCAGGCTCCCATCCCAGCTGAGATGCTCTGGGGCAATCATTTATTTGAGGATTGGAGAGTCAGCCCAGACTGCAATCACTGATTAGGTTCATGTCTTTTCTTAGGGCATGACTTCCACACAACTGATTTGGAATAAAATATATTTATTATGGCCCTGGGAGCCCCAAATCTTTGGAAAATACCAAGTGCTTAATGTCCTATGGAAAGTAGCACTTGAAAGATTCATAAGTTTTAAAGCTTCCACTCTGAGCTGACAAAATGTGAACTATCCCATTGGAAAGAAGCCAGTAAGAAGAAATCAATCCAAAATCTGTATAACTGACTTGTTCTGAGATTTTGGGGAAAAAATTATTCTCATTCACTGGTCGTGACAATACACATTTTCTCATCTTAAATTCTGAAGATGTTCCTGATGCTTGCAAAACTGGTCCACAGCAGAGTAGGACCTTTCTACAATTGGCCTCAGAAATTTTATTTTAAAAAGAAGAGAAACAGAAATGTTTTTGTTAAGGGGTAATGACCAACTATAAAAAATGCACACAAAGCAGTGATGACCAACAAAACCCAACAAAAACCACAGCTTCTAGACCATGGCTGATGGAATTTATGGAAAAAGAACATCTGTGACATTGGCAAGGTCTAGCATGAGGACATTGAATAGGAGATAGTGAATTTGTGCCTGAAAGTTGTGTGCATTACACAATAAGCCTGGTAAAAATGTTCCACTGGAATGCTGAAAGCAAAACTTGGCAACAGTGAGACCATTAAAACCCTACTGCATAGAAGCCTTCATTCAAAATGTAATAATATGTATCAGGTTTTTCATTTTTATTATGAGAAAGAATATTCGAGCTGTAATAGGGATCTTCCCATCAATAGTTCTGCCTAAGTGTTTAATGGCAGAGATTTCATAATTGGTGAAATGACTTAAAACTCCGTTCATGGGGATGTTCTTAGATAGAATAAAACCTCTTTCCTCATTTTCTATACTGTAGGAGTTCAAATGAGGTGATGTGCTCAGGCTGATAGTGCAGCTCCACTCCAGAGGGACGATGTTGTGACATTCCCTGGGCACTGTGGTACAGGAGCAGGGCTGGGAGGGACAGGGATTCTCAGCTTCCCCTTGTACCATGGTACAGGAGCAGGGCTGGGAGGGACAGGGATTCTCAGCTTTCTCCCCATCCTGCTCACCCCCAGCACTTTTCAGGAATGAAATGACACACTGCTGCATATATGTATGAACAAAGAACATGGCACAAGCACCTAATGAGAATATGAAAGAAACCTGGATTTTGGCAGGGAGACTTGAGTAGGGAAGATGGAGGGGGGATGATAATGTTTGATAGTCTTTCTGAGTTAGTGCTGATGATATGATTATACTTAGGAGTTGGTACTGCTAAGTACTGGTGCATATAAGCCTAGAAAGTGTGATGTAGAGAATTCAATCAGCCAAAAATAAATAAAATGTAAATAAATGTAGATAAAAAGTAAATAAACCTACCAGGGAATGTTCCTACATGGTATCATCTATGTTTGAGAAGAGTAATGAAAACACAGGAAATGTGCTTCAGAAAAAGGTGTCAACTTAGGCCTATAAGATAGATAGATAGATAGATAGATAGATAGATAGATAGATAGATAGATAGATATATAATGCTCATTTTAACATCTTCCTTTGACAGATGGATGTAAAGAACTATTCTGAGAAATGCTTCAACACAAGCCTGTGCTTCCAGAAGATTTTTCAGACTATAAAATGAAAATATTTCTGTTTCATTTTTTCCTGACAATTATATTCAGTGACAATTTTAGAGGAAGAAATAATAAAAAATATATTCTTTTCATAAGTAGCCATTATATTTAACATTTTAATTTCTAGGCAGAAAGAAAATTGTGTATGTAGACAGTTGTATTTTGGTAGACTAGCTAGCTTGATCCTGATTTCCTTTTATTTTAGGCCACCTTTTTCATTTGTGATTAGGGAAAAGGGGTAATGATCACATCACCACTTATCCACGTGCTCTCTAAAGTGCAAATTTGCCTGCAGCACAAATACACCTGCAGTGCTATAAGCACAAGACCATGTAAAGTCAGACAGTAAATGTAAAACTGTGCAAAAGCTCTGCAAAGTCAGTAGATATAAACCTGGTCATGCTCTCAGCTCTGGTATGGCCAAGTAGGAGTTGGATACAGATACCCTATCTCATCTTCTGCAGCTAATGTTTGTGGTAGAAACAATATAGCAACAAACACTACATCACAGATATTAGCTTTATGCAAATAAACTTATATTAAAAACCCTATTTATTGACCAGGGGAACAAAATCAGTACTTTAATGATGCAGTAAGCACCACAGTAAAAATACCTGTGATTCAAACCCAACAATCACAGCTCATCTAGTTCATACATGTTTTTTGCCTTTAAATATGTTCCAGCAGTAATTTATGAGGGAAGATATATGCATAGTCACAGTAACTACTGCTTCACAGGTCCAGTTGTATATCTTAAATAATTTGGAGAATATCAGAAAAAAAAGTAGTGATGGCAACTGTTTCTAAGCAGTTGTGAAGCTGAGTGGAGCCCAGACTTTGTCCTGTACACAGTGTTAGCTCTTTGCTGATCATCTGATTGGCATGGCCACTGCTGATTTCACTGGCAAATTAACTCTGGGTGTGTTTTAAAACCAGAGTTTCAGGCACTTTGAAATGAATATATTTATGGAAAAGTCTTTTATGTTGTAGTTTGAATATATTTGATACTATTCAGAGGATTACTGGGGTCTTTGTTTCAGACTGTAAGCACAATAATGGAAACATTTATTCCTTGCCTTGCATAGACATTTACTGCTGTGTATATGGACTGTGGAGATACAAGTGAAAAATTTGGCTTATATCACCAGAGACATGTCGTTTTCACACAACCCTCTTACTTCCTTTTTACAACAAATTAACAATAACATCCTTGCAAAGAAGCAAGGAACTTCAGCTGCAGTGGCAGCTTGTTCCCTTCAGAGGTACCATCTCAATCACTTGCTGCCATCCCACAGTGCCCTGAGGGAGGTAAAAACCTCATCCCTTAAAATACCCTGGAAGATAATACCAGCTGAAGCAGATAGCACAGGTCTGTCCCTGCCAGGCCTCCAGGGAAGGTATCACCTTGAGCCCTGTTTTGGAGGGAGCACAGTGCTCAGAAAACAGAAAAGGGAATTTTGGTGCCCCAGCAATTCAAGCCAGATGCAGTCCCCTTGCTTCAGGCACACGGCTGTCAAGGGAGTAAATAGGAAGATGAGAAAGACCATGGTCTGAAGTACATCCCACAGAGTTGGTGTCCTTAAAGCATGAGCAGCTGGTTAATCTGATTAGAGGAGATGGAAAAACATCTTGAGGATGACATGGCCAGGAGGAGAACATCAGGATGCAATAAAAGCCAGAGAAGTGCCTGGGCGCACGCACGGCTCAGTGTGGACACCAGAAGATGTGCAGGAGGCAATCCAGCCTGACCATTCCCTGCACAGCTTTGTGGTACCTCCAAAAGCCACTGTCCTCACATCCCATGAGTCCCCTGCATGCTGGGGATTCCCATCCCTCACATGCTGGGCAATGTGATCTCTGGCAGTATGATAAAAGTTGCATTATTTATGCACATCTTATCTCTTTCTTTTGAGCACAGAAGAACCTATGAGGATGGATTCATCACACCATCTATTATAAACTACTTTTGTTAAAAATGTAAATTATCTGATCTTCTACAAACCCTGGCATTCAAGTTCCCATCTGGATAGCTTCAGATAGCTGTAGGGATCTCAGTGTACTTCTGCCTTTCAATAGCTCCTGGATGTCTGACCGAGCACCACACTTGGCGTGTGCCAGGATAAAATGTCTTGGCTCTCCAAAGGATCTCCTCCGTCCTCAGTGTGCCTATTCCACATGATCAAACATAACATTTTTGTGAAGCTCTCTCTGAGCAGAGCAGCCAGCTCCAAAAGCACCTTTCTACCTGGGCTGTCTCAGCTGCTCACAGTTAATGTGTCTCATGCCATGAAATGCAGCAGTGGGGCTGTCAGAAGGACAGGTCTGAGCCAGTTCTCGCTGTGCAGGGCCCAGGTTTGGTCTGTGACACAGATAAAGCCCCTTGCTGCTGGGGTGCCCGTTGCCAGGCTCAGGCAGCTCTGTGGGTTCCAGTGCTGTGAAGGGCACCAGCAGCACCCAGCAGTCACTGGCAGCACCTCCAGGATCACCCCTGCAGAACACCAAGCCACTGCCATGTCCTGACAGTCACTGCACCCTGCCACAGGAGAGCTGGTGTTTCCAGTCTGGGGCAGAAATGCAACACATCCTTCTGTTTAAATCTGGTTTGGGGGCGTGCTGTAATCTACACAGATTAGTCTCTGCAGGAACTCTAGTCTTGGATTTTCTTGTCTAGATCTCAGATGTGGGTTACTTTTGTTAATGGGTAAAATAAAAAAGATCTATAAGTCTACTACTTAGGAAAATGAAATATATTTAAAATTAATTATATTGATTTAAAATTAGTTATACTGATAATTATATTATTGTTATTTTTCCCCTTACTTATTGAAAGCAGTTATATATAATATCAAGCTAGTAAGCAACAAATCCTTTCTTATTAAAGTAACTTAAACCATTAATTGCATTATCGCTTGCTTTAGATTTGTAGGTTTGGTTTTTTTTTTTACTGCCACCTGTCTTCTCTCCAGCCTGTACTGGAGGAAAAGGAAGGCTGTTTTCTGTTCTACACTCAGACTAAACTAGCCACCATGAACAGGTAATACTTATAAAGGACATATGATCAGGACAATTCTTCTTGCTGCAGTACAGTATTTAAAATCAGACTATACAGTAATGATACAACCTTACAGCTGTGCATCCAGACCCCAGAAATCATCATTGTACCATCCCTGTCTACTTACTACTTAACAGCAAGCCCCCATCACAATTAAAGAAAATTAATTACTTTGTAAATTAAGTTAAAACCCCAGCTGTTATAAAACATGAGGCAATCATCATTTCAACAACAACCTGGGTTTAAGTAAAGGAGGAAACAAATGACCTGCGCAGAACTCTGGTGCTCCACTGTGGTCTGCCTGGGCTGGCTCCTCAGGGATGGATTTCATGTTCCTCAGCGATGCCCCAGGAGCAGCTGGGGGGTTATGGCCAGGACTCAAAGGGCTCTGCATGAGAGGCAGCTGAGTGCCTGCTCTTCTTTTTATTTATGTGGATGTTACAATGGCAGCAGACAGCAATGTACAGACACTAAATTAATTAAGCTGTTTCTAAGCCACGGCATTAAGGTGATGTCATAAGAACATGCCTAGGATAGCAAGGTCACTGGAAAGGGAGAGTACATGTCCTGCAGTAAAAGACTGTAGTTTGGAGGGTTTGTGTTGGATGCCTACTATGAATTTGTCAATTTTTTTCTCAAACCTGGCACCATCTGGAGAAATACCTTTTCTATCCACTGAAATATGCAACAGCATCTCTGATTTAAATAGGGGAAGAGCTGCTACACCTGCTTCAACTCTGAGCAATGCGCACTATATGCTCAGTAATGTATAAATTAGATATATTTGGAAACACAGAGAGCTGGGAAAATATTTTGATGCAAGATAACATAGTTCATCTAATTTATGTCAGACTTTGTGTTTGCATACAAGCATGCTCAGAGAGGCTCATGTTGGGCAAGCAGAAATCTGCTCATCTTACTGCTTCCATTGAGATGGCATTGCATGGCCATTTTGCATTGGTAGTCTGATTACATTGGACAACTGAGCCAGAGATTTTTTGTCTGTTTCTTAAGTAAGTAGTTTTGTAAAAATCAAGAACAGCAATAGTTCATTTTTGTTTCATTGCAGCTTTACAAAACCCCAAAAACTTTAGCAAGACTTTAACAGGAGAAATAAAACAGATGCTGATACACTGCAAGCTTAACAGTGCTGTTGCTTCACTGTGAAATATTTTAACTAGGAAATGTTGAGCATCTGAGCAGTAGCCATAATCCTCTCATAGAGAAGCCTTTTCTGCAGCTCGTCCAGGGTAAGTGCAAGCCTGTGTCTTCAGCGTTAATGGGATCAGCTGCAATGAGTAATGCTTTGTGTGTGCTGAGGCTGTGATCCTGGCCACGTGGTACAAAGATGGCAGTGCTGGTTTTTCTAGGCAGCCAGTCCCACACGAGGTGAAGTGAGTCAGAGCATTCGAGATGGATGAGCAGCTCTCAGAAAGGAGCTTTTGTTCCTCATCTCCAGTCTCTAGCAGTCACTGTGAAATTGTCTCTACCATCTACCTATTAGCATCAGCATCACTGGGGCTCTTTGCATGAGAAACTCTTGTGTATGTAAGCAAAGGTCACTCAAGGAGACTCTTGAATCAGGATTTATTTTATAGCAAGCTTAAAATGACCACACTGATGACCCATCACTGCCTCCCTTAAGGAAAGCTGGAGGCAGCTAGAGACACAAATGGGGATCAATTTTTCACTGAGAGCTTTATGGTTGCAACTATTTATCCTTGTCTGCAGTGCTCATACAAGCAAATGAAGAGAAACATTTCTATTCACTACGTGAGAGTCTCCTACCCTTTCTTTAGCTGTTAGTTGTAATTGCAGCAAGAATAATATCCTGAGGGCTTTATGCTGATCTGCTGGATTTGAACACCATCCTCTCAACTTAGTCTCTATATCCCCCTCCACCAGACAAGTACACATTGTTGTGCTATCCAATAAAAGCATGGGGAGCAAGCTTAGACCTGCATAGATTTTACCACCAATTGCATACAAGGAATTGAATGCAAAATCCACTTGGTAATCATGCCAAAGGGGAAGGCAGATGAACTCCATTCCCCCCTCAATGTCACAGGGCACATTCTGTCCTGCTTCGTGGGTGACACAGCCGTGCTGCAGGCAGGGAGCTGCGCAGGGCCTGGCAGTGAGTGCCAAAGAGGGGATGTGCTCTCCTAAGTGTGACTTCTTGTAGCATCTCAGCACTTCCCAGTGCTCCAAGGTTATGTACTGGCTGTGCTTCAATGGTGCAGAAAAGCACTTTCCATCCAAAGTGAACACTCATCAAAGAATAGAGAAAATTGTTAAGTGCTGTCAATGGAAACATCTTGGCTGTTTTTATGGATGTGTTAATGGAATGCCCTGCCACAAATCAAAGGGGCTTTGCAGCCTGTGACTTCCAAGTGGTGAACATAATGACAAAACCAAATACTCTGTTACCAGCTGGTTTCTATTATTGGGCTAAATTGTTGGATTAAATCATGATCCTTACAGCTGAAGTCAAAGGATTTTGCCCAGAGCAGTGACTGGGATATCAGAATGTGCAATCTCCCTGATCCCCACAGAGGAGCTGAGGGGAAGCATGGAAGTGGAGGCTGTCAGCACAAAGGGAGGAGTCCCACTCCAGCCACCTGGTGATGATGTGTGTTGGGAGAGTGAACTGCTACTCCATGGAGACACCTCCCCTCACATCCATCCATCCATCTACCTATCTATCTATCTATCTATCTATCTATCATCATCTCTGTAGGTCCACTGCACAGCCAGGCCAAAGGCACTCTGAGTCCTGCCCATCTGCACAAGGAAGGCCAGCGTTGCTCTGTATGGATTTTTAGCATCTCCCACCTAGTGCTTCACAGTTTTCTCAATGTAAAAGGCAAAAGTAACATAGACACTGCTGCTAAAAATAGCCACTTATGCCCTGGATGATTCATTTGTTGGTGGGGAATACCCATAAGCGCCTCTATCTAAACATTCTGTTCCCTGTCTCAGTATCTGCTCTGCCAGCTTGTATATGTCTCTCCAGTCTTGTTCAGTCTGCTTTCCTATGGGTTACATATTCTTCAGCTAAATATGTTAGTTTGTTTATCTCCCTCCATGGCAGCAAGACCCAAGTGTGGCTTCCTCCTGCTGTAGGAATTTCATAAATAAATCACTGTCTATTATTTCCCTGAGAGCATACAACATTGTAAAAAAAAAAAAAAACCAACCAAACCAGCCCTCCCCCAAAATTAAAAATAATAATAAAATAAGCCCCGACAAACAAAGCCAAGGAATTTCCCCTTTCTTAGGTTATATGTTAGAATAATAACAGAAACAGGAGTATGCTGCTAAGCTTCAGTAGCAAACCTCTTTGTATTGTTCTGGTTTATGCAAGAAATAAAGAATTGCACTGGATGACTTCTAGAACTTACAGCTAAGGAAGGCTTCATGTGAGAAGGAAAGCTTCATGTGACTTAAATTTCCAGCCTCCAGACATACCCACTTAAGGTGATGACCAGGTTTTAAATCAGCCCTGGAAATTGTCATGGACTGGGAGGAAATTAAGTTGGGCTCTTTGGTGACATCCTTGTACTTCAAGTGGTGATTTATGAATGTGTAACCGAGCTTATTGATAGGCATTTTGAACCTGAAATGGGCTGTATTTGGAGCTGTTGAATTTTTTGTTATCTATTAAAATATCACCATACTCCTGGAAGTATCCTTTATTTTTTGTATGCAAACTCTCCCCACCAGTAGAACTAGAGAGAATGATGGAACATGATGCTTCTTTAGCTGCCCAATGGTCTTCCTTATGTCTGCTCCAGTGTGAAGGGCAGGTAAATCAGAGGTGTTTAGCTGGGAGGGCAGGACAATGAGTGTATGTTGATGTTACTGGTGTGAACCCCAAGCACAGAAGAGCCAAAACCTGCTTTTCCTCCAGAGCATCCCTGCAGCTGCACATGGCTGAGTCAGGCCTTTCCTGGGGCTGAAACCACCAGTCAGTAATCAGTGTGCCCATGAACACCACCTTCAGAGGGGATGAATCTGGGATGCTGGGGTTAATGGCCTCTCCTGGCCTCTCCTCTCCTCTCCCGCCTCGCCTCGCCTCGCCTCTCCTCTCCTCTCCTTTCCTTCCCATCTTTTGATGAGCAGATTCACTGGTAACTAATAAAACACAGCTGGTTTTAATTTTTGCTGCTAAGGACTGTTTTGTGAGGTATTTAAGTTGCAGTAGGATAACTGGGGAATAATGAATGAGTCCTTTGGGCAGTTATACTTAGTTCATAGAACCATAGAATTGTTTGGGTTGGAAGGAATCTTATTTACCAACAATTTAGTCCCTTCAGTTTAGACAAGCCATGTAACCAGATTTTTATGGTTTTTTTGTAACAAAATAGTATTTTCTCGATAGATTCACTGATATTATTTGGCAGCCACCTCTTTTATTTTTCCCTGTAGGCACAATCTGTCTTTGTTAGGAAACACTGTTATCCCTGGCAAAGGCAGTGATGTCTTCAGGCAATTCTGCACGTAATACTGCATGTCCTTACTGGAGCACGACTAGAGATACCAGCATATTCATCTTCCAATTTGTAAAAGTTTCCCCAAACATTTTCCCTTCCAACAGCATGTTTATGATTGCACATGCTTATGCCATACATATTATTTTAACAAGGTAACTTCGGAAAACTTGTGATTTATCCCTGTTTTCCTTCAAGAGCTGGGCGTGCACAGGTCCACACTCACAGAGGAAAACTGTTGGCTCCCAGCAGCCAAAAAGCAAAGCAAGACTCAAGTGCTGCAGTTCCCTCTTAATGAGTAAGCAGCTGGAAATAATACCTCCTGCATTTTCTTTGGCAACAGGGTTTATAGGCGATATTTATCCTTCTTTTTAAATTTTCTGTAAACCAACTAGTGCAAGATCACAGGAAACAACTGGAATGCAGACTCCAGTTTGTAGTGCTGTAGCTGGCTCCATCTCCAGCAGAGCAGCTTTGAAATGCTGGTGAATAAATCCATGAGCTATTCTGCTCTCTTCTGCATAGTAGTGGATTTTGCAGCTAGTGTTTCTCCTTTCATGTAATCTGACCCTATCTTGGTCCCACTCTAAATGCTCCTCACCATCAGCCAAGGCATTAATCTTGAGAATGTGTCCTAAGTCAGTTCCTGGAAAGGCAGTGGAAGTAGGCATCAGTGATATTTTTCAGTTCAGCCAGTACATGCCATAAAGATTACATTCGTACAAGGCACAACAAGACAAAGATACACTTGTTCAGCTGATGCATTTTTGGATCCAAAAACCTCCAAGAAAAATAAAATAGATGAGACCTTGAGGTTTTAGGAGCACGAGTTCAGCCCAAAGCAGGTCCAAGCAGAGCTCCCTGAAATCAGTGAAAATATGGGGAATGAGAAAGACCAGCATGAATATTTCTAGATGGGAATGCAAACCAGCTCCAGACATCTTGCGACTGATTATTTCTGGTGGTAGCAATGACACATAGCACAGTTCAATGGCCTTTAGGGGTCGTGCTTATCCAGTGATGAGCACTTGGAGTGCAAGAGACTCACTGGGATTGATTCCCAACTGGTGAAGTAGTAGGCTGTCCCACTGGAGGGCATTAGGAGGAAAGGGCAGCAACAGCTGGGATGAGAAGCAGAGACCCAAGCAACTCCAACAGAAAATAACAGAATTAGAAAATACCTGTGAGTTGGGTCCTTAAATCAAGGTAATTAATAGCTGAAGAATGGCATTTTAAACCAGGGCCTTCATTGCCCAAGCCCATAAAATGAACTCTCTGAACTGATTTCTGAACCTTGTGTGATAGTTTTGATGTTCCACATACCTGGCACATTTACAGTGAGATCTATTCAAATGAAGAACATAATCATTGGATGCCTTTTTGTCTGTTAAGTGAGTGAGTGAACTTCATGGACACCTTCATCTTCCCCCTTTCCAGAAAAAGTAAAAAAACCTTTAACAGCCTCAAAAAAAGTTGGTCTTTTTTCCCAGGTATCATCACTCATGGAGAGTGCAGGCCAGCGCACAGGGCAGAGGAGCATTAGCATCTCATGCTGCACCCCAGCCAAGCAGGGCTGCCAGGGGCCCAGCAGCCCTTCCCAGCACAGCCTCGTAGCATTGCCAGGGAAAAGGTCAAGGTTGGTGGTGGAGGGTCAAGCAGAGGTTCTGCCCTGCTCCCTAAGTGCTGCTGCACCCCTCCTGTGCACAGCAGCCAGCCCAGGCAGCCAGGATGCCTCTGCCACAGCACTGGATCCTCTCAGGAGGCTGCAGGATAAGCACCAGAACTTATCTGCTCATCAGTGTCAAGGCTCAGGCATTTGTGTGTACACACAGGAGTGTCAAGTTCTCCTGAAAGGCCTGAACCAGCCCTTTTAGCAGAGTTCTGGCACGTGTTCTGGCTCTGAGACTCAGGTACCCAAACCTTTGCTCCTCCCTGGGATTCTGAACAGTCTGTGGGTTTAAAGTGGCTCAGCAGCCTCGGATTTGCTCACAAACCATGAAAGACCCCAGAGGCTCAATTCCAGCCATCCTGTGAGACCCATCCTGGCTGGAACAGGCCAGCTGGGCCACCCTTTGCCACTGACTGCAGCGAGGTCTAAGTATCTCTTAAAATTGGCCTCTGTCCTTATTCAGGGAAACCTTCATTTCATTTCAATATTTCATATCAGTGTAAGGGCACAAAACCCCCAAAACAAAGCCCAAATAAGGATTGAGTTCATTAACCACTAATACTGTTCATTACTGGTATTTGTACAGTAGCATTTGCACGCATGAAACTTCAATACAAATGAAAATATATTCCTCCTTCACATGTTTCATCACCTCATTTATATGCAATGTAGCTTGTCAAGAGATGGCAAACAAAAGACCTGGGAGGATGAGGATTTACTCTGGATAAGCTCACAGCTACAAATGATTTTGAATCATACTAGAATTAAGTAACTTAGTGCCACTAATGCCACTGGCACTGCTACTAGCCTTGACACTACTGAGAGACTTAATCTAAAAGGATCTTTTGATTTCTCAGAGGCTCTTAATGGTTAATTTTCTATTCATTTTCCTTTTTTAATTTCTCCTTCTTTAAGGCTTGTCAGGAAGAAAGGCTGATATGTGAAAGAATCTAAGCTAAGCTAGGCTTAGGTTATGGCAGGCAAGGAGATGAGGAACAAAATAGGAACAGGGCAGAAAAAATACCTTGAAGTTTGTCTGAGCAACTAATATTTGCTAATTGCAATAAATATAGTACTGCACAGAAGCTCCTAATAAGCTTATATAAAGCATTTTAATGGGATGCTGTCAGGTTAAACATTGTGTTTAAAAATATAAATATTCTTAATAACTCCAAATTAAAGAAAATGAAGTTTGACCACCCAAATAATTTTCTCCTTTCATGCCAGAGTCTAAACTGCATTTCACACAACTCAGCCACTGAAAATAAGCAGGGCTTTGTTCTGCTGCTGTTGGGCTGGAGCGCACCTAGATCACACAGGAGAGGACGGTGCAGGGGTGTGCCAGGCAGAGCTGGAGATGCAGGGATTGAGGGGCCATGTTATGTCCTGGCTCACCAGGCTGACTGGGCAGCTCTTGTTACCTTGGACTTCCAAGACAGCAACTCTGGGGTTTGCATGAAGGTTGTCCCCATGAGACAGCAGCTCTGGGGCTCGCAGAAGGATTTCCACCCCAGGATGGCAACTCTGGGGCTCGCAGGGGGGTTTCTACCTAGGGACAACAGCTTTGGGGCCTGCAGGAGAGTTTCCCCACTGAGCAATGGCATGGCTGGGTTTTCCTCTCAACATGGCAGCTCTGGGGCTTGCAAGAGGTGTTTACCTGGCTGTTAATGGGGCCATTGCAGCTCCACCAGGGTCAGCCCAGGGTCCTCACTCAGCACTGGATGCAGCTTCCATTTCTTCTTTTAGCACATGACTTAAATGTTTCCATGTTTAGATTTTAGGCCTTTCAGGGCACAGTTTAAATCCAGAGCAGTGACTATGTTGAGTTTAACTGAAATTGAAAGAAAGAGCATGTGGAAACTTCTTAACAAAGAAGTTTTGTAAACAATGTCTTGATGCTATGGTGATGGGCCCTTAGAACGGCCGACTCCACTTTTCTTTCTATTCAATCCCTTATTTTTCTTCCAAACATTCCAATTTTAGTCCTGTCTACATGGCAGTGTTGATTGTACATTTCTGTGCATCTAACAAGTGCCAAGGAAATCAAACTTAGGGAACAGCAATGCTGGATTTACTTCTCAGCTGGCTCTCTCACAGAAAGTGCTGGAGAGGGCCAAATGCCTTTCCCTGTCTTAGTACTCTCCAGGGCTCTCTGGATGTACTCATCTACTCTGGATTTGGGTAAACCACAAAGGATGGTCCAAATCTGAGAAGGGTGAGAGTGCAATGTGTGAACAAGAAAATCCACCGCAGACCAAAGGGCTCGATTAGGCTGCATGTGGAACAACACCAAGGACATGCCTGGGGCCATGTCCTCTGCTGTTTGCATCACCTGCCTGCTGAAGGCTCCCCTTGGTGCTGGCCCTGCAGTCTGCAGCCCACCCTCCCACCAGGATGCGCCTGAAGATGCTGCTTGCAGTAGGAAGAGCTGGACTGTGCTGGCAATTTGGGCTTTGCCTGTGGCTTACAGGATGTCTGATCCTAAAAGCCCCTGGGTTTCAGGGCAGCATCACCAGAAGTCTGAGCAGGAGCAGCCAGCCTCGAGCATTTGATGCTTCTGGGTGCTTCTATTCACTCTCACCAAAAGGACAATGATGCAAATACAGGGGGCTGCTGCATTTGCTATCTAGCAAATTCTCCTCTCCCAGGTGAGATCTCCTCTGCTTCTTTTACACTGAAAAAAAAAAGAGAAAAATGCTGCCAAATAACTCACAGTCTGGATGGCTTCAACAGAAGCAAGAAGAAGCACTTGGAGTGTGATAGAAGGATTACTGTCATCAATACTGTGGTCTGCAGGAGGACAAGCCTGATGTGCTGGGAGCTTTGTAAACATCTCAGACTGCTTAGGGAATCTGCAACACAAGCTGAAATGTTTGAAAATGTATTTTTCCTAACCAATACATTTCCCTAATGGGTACAGACAAATTCAGGTCTGGAAGAAATCCAGTGAACATGGTGGACTACCATTAAAGAAGAGCAGATGCAATTGTTTTGTGCCTCCCTCTCCCTAATGGAATGATGCAATATCTCCTAAATTCCATGGCAGGGGAAATAGAAGGAAAAAGCCTATGCAATGTAATAAGGATGAAAAGTTTGTTCCAATTTTCTCAGCCTCCAAGCCTGGCACAAGCCTGTGTCTGCTCTATACTGCAGTCTCATGGCGTGGCTGAGTGAGTGTTTTCTGTTTACCTCTTTTTCCAATCTCTTCTGTAAGCCAAAGATAAAGCCAGTACAGCTCCAGCTGTACTTTTGAACCCGTGCTTAAATGGGGTGGAAATAAATCTTAATGAGATTGTCCAGCCCTATTACCTTAAGTAGTATACCTCAAATGAACCCTGCTGAAGCTGTAATTCCCCTCTGAGGTTTCAGTGACAGGAGCAAGTGGATCATATTTCACTATTGTAGTTTGTGTCAGCATTGGATACTTGGTAGAATTCCATGTTTATCACATAAGAATTGGAGAAACACACCTTTATTAAAGATGCAAAAATAGTAGAAGATGCTTTCTGTTAATAAGCACAAAGAATTTTCTCATACTCTTCATTGAGGACAGAAAATTACTTTTCATTTCTACTTCATGACTATTCAGATGTAAAAACATTATTCCCCTGAATTCTTACAACTGGTGTTTTGATGCTCCCCTCTTTCCTCTCTGGATAAAATCAAGATATTCTCCCAAGGCTTGCTGGTGGGCAGAACAGGTAAGGCAGCAGCAGATGGGCAGGACTCGAAGAAGTGAAGAAAGGGCAGAGAGGTCTCAGAGGAAATGTCTCCAGGGAGCACCACACTGTGGCACAGATATAATTTATTTAGGCTCTCCTGAGGTCCCCATACACAGCTGAAGAAAGAATTTTTAAGTGCCTGTCTTAGGTAACATGTAAAAAAGAAAGAAGTGATCCTGAGTATTTGGAAACCCACAGCAGCATCCCTTAGGGCACAAGGCACGTGCCCTTCACATGAAGGGCGTGTGCAGCTCTAGTAGGTAGCAAGAAGAAATCAATTTTCCAGCCCTAACCCACTTGGCTGTGCAGCAAATGGGATTTTAACTCACATTGTGCCTGCAGCATTCAGTGAGTAACCCACAAATGAAGGTCCAGAGGAGAAGAATCTCCTCCTTGTCTAAATTTAGCATAAGGCCTTGAAAGTACAGACAAGGCAGCCAAACATCATCAGTAGCCAGAGAATTTAGACAAGGAAGAAAACTCAGTTCTGGTTAGTGGTTTTGGGAAATAATGGAAGGAGAAACAGGGATCTAATAACCTCTTACTGAACTAAAGTTAACCTCCCTCTCTGGGCAGGAGCCTGGGACTGTCTCTGACCATAGTCTGAGCTCAGTAATTAGCACTCCTGCTGATTTTTTGCACCTTTTATAGATATTGGATCAACACAGAAATTGGAGTACATGGGCTCATCAGATGCTATGAACTGTTGAGAGGACAGGTCTGGGATCTTGCAGGTAACAAGTGATTTTGCACAGGAGAGCAAGGCCAAGCCTGCTGAAGCTGTACTGGAGGGTGCCTGCCCAGCTGCCTTCACTCCCTGGCATTCTCCAGGACTGACTGGTGAGCTGGGTGGCCCGTGGCAAGGCACTCTGTCAAGTAGTGGAAAATAAATTTGATGTCTCACTCTCCGTGGGACTCATTGAAACATCCACTTGCCTCCAGTTCTCCACTGTCCCTCGAGGCAGCTCGATTAACAAGGCAGATTGTCAACTGAGCAATCGTCTCAGAACAAGGAAATCTTTAAAAATTTGGCACCATTATCTAGGACATCCCAGCTGCTGAACTTCACTAGGAAAAGGAAGCAAATGCACATGCTCAACTCTGAGGCATATTTCTGTGAGAGAAAGTAAAATCAGTTTCGTACAAACAAGTATTTTCTAATCCTGTATTATCCCCTTGGACAAAACTGAGATGTTCAGCTGGCTGGCTGTGTCTCATAGCCAGAGTGAGTTTTCTCCTGCTTTTTTGGGTGCTCCTCTGCCTCCCTTCCTCTGCAGGGACCCCTGACCTTGGGAATGAGAGACATGGCACAGGAGCACGTGTGGTACTTCAGAAACTGGCTTTGTCCTGCTGAAATCCCAATGGCAGAATGAAGCAGGGAGATGCTCTTGCTCAGGGTCTGATGATCCCCAAAGCAAAAAGTGGTGCTGCATCCTTGCTGGTGTTGGTTATGTTTTGATTGGCCTGAGCACAAAAATTCCTGCAGTAGGGACTGAGACTCACCATGCCTCAACAAAAATGTGCCATCTGGTCAATTTTCAGTGGTTTTCTCCTTCCAGTGTAGTGGGAGAATAGTGAAGATGTCTTCTTACTCCTCCCACTTTATTGGACATCAGAGTAGGCAGGGAATAGTAAAGGACAGCAAAAAGACTCTCCAGCTCCTCTGTGTGCCAGGAGAAATGAAATAATTGTAGGAGAGGAGTTTGCTGAGAAAACAAACACTCCTCCTGTGAAAAACTGTGAGCAGATTGAATGATTTCCCTGGAGTTTTCCAATCTTTTTCATTAAATGATTCAAAATGAAAACATGCAGAAATGTGGTTGGTGTTTAGAAAGACAGCTTTTGTTAGAGAAGTATTATTCTCCATCCTACATATGTGAGCACTGCATGCCTCAGTCTACCATATCTGTTCCAGACATTGCAGATCCTCTCACACTTTCCCACATGATGCTTCTTCTTAAGCCTTGGATGTTTAAATACCTGACCAAAACATCTTTCCAAATAAACCCCCAGTCTCCAGTGGCATAACAAGCCCCATGTGTTGCTGACTGTGTGAAAACAGACGGTGCATAGACATTTTGACAGCCACCGAAAAATCATGACCCAAGAAACCTGGCTTTAGGAAAAAAAAAATTAAAACAAGTCTTAAGAGGCTCATGATAAACATCAGAGTTGGCAGCACTAAGAATAATCAAAGAGTTTAGATGAGGTTTCCCAGATAAATTGTCTCCACTTCATCAATGCACTGTCTGGTTTTAAACACTTATGCCTGAATATACCATTTGGAATTTATGGTAGATGCAGGAAATAACAGTTTCCTTCTCAAAATCCTTTCCACGTGTGGTCCATATGCCTCCAGCACAAAGGGATTGCAGTATCATGCCTAAGTCATATGGGTGTCAGAAGGCCAGCTGACTATCACAGCAACAAGATGAACCTGGGAACCTCTGATTTGAGATAAAGAGCTTCAGAAAATGACAGCTTTAGTGTCCCAAAGACAGGTTTCCTGTATCAGAAATGTTTGTGTGTGAAGCTATTGACATTGCAGAGCATCTCCAAGCAATTGCTGAAATATCAAGTTATTATAACAAGTGTACCCAGTGCTAGAGATCTAGTTCAAGTATCTTGTATTTCATGACATATGTGTTTCCAATATGCTGTTTATCATAACATCCCAGCTTCACCTCTAGAAGATATTGAACATGGTAAAGAATAGCATTCCAGGAAGATCAAGGACAATTTCAGGTTAAGTTAGCTTGAAAATTCTGCTGGGAACTGCATTGCATCTGTGCTGCAGCCACAGAGCAGCCCTTGAAGGGACAAGAGTTGGTCCATGGAGCAGCTGTGGAAAGCCAGGTTTTCCCAAATGGTCACCAATGGCAGATTCTTCATCTCCTCATGCTGGACCAGAGACCACAGGTCTGATTTATGGACATGCCCAGGGCTCACAGCTGCCAATGGAGCTTGAATATGTGAAATACAGTGGTGTGCTGGGTGCTCTGAAAGAGGAGCTCCTTGGCATCTCCAATTACACACCCACAGCACTGGGAACTGGTTTTGGCTTAATCTTGATGTGCCTCAGCCTCTCACATATAAACTCTGAATAATTCTGCAGCCATGGCTCTTTGTGTGACATTGCTGAGTCACAGCTAGCAATGTTTCAGTAGGGGCAATATGAAACATTCATTAAGTTTTGATTAGTGCAAATATAAATACATTTCTCTGAGCAGTTGTGCTGGGACAAGGTATGACCAATGCCTGGTGCTTCTCACGCACCACGAGTGCCTGCTGGTGGGGCCTCACCCAGCAAATCTCACCAACCACACAGCACAGGGCTCAGGCTGCTGCTCTGAGGAGTACAATGAACTGACCCAGCCACAATTTGTACTGATGGCCCAGGGGGATAAAGATGTTGCTGAGATTTCTGAGAGTGGTGACCCTTATTCATTGGACTGAATGGAAAGGCTTGATTTCAAGAAATCTGGGTCATTGTCCCAAAGCATGAGTGGGAGAAGTGCAAATTATAAGTTTAACCTGAAGTCAGGTCCTTCATAATCACATGATCAAATGCAACCTGAGATGCTCAGCTTGCTGTCACTGCTTTAGATTTTTGAGTCTCTGTGAAAAATTACTCAGGTGTTCAGATGTTTTGCGCACAGCTCTTTTTGTGTGCTTTTCTTTCTTTCTTTCTTTCTTTCTTTCTTTCTTTCTTTCTTTCTTTCTTTCTTTCTTTCTTTCTCTCTCTCTCTCTCTCTCTCTCTCTCTCTTTCTCTCTTTCTCTCTTTCTCTCTTTCCCTCTTTCCCTCTTTCTCTCTTTCTCTCTTTCTCTCTTTCTCTCTTTCTCTCTTTCCTCACCAGACCTCTTCAGGCAAGTTGTCTGACTGCAAGAGTTTTCACCTTGTGGTTCAGCAGCAAGGATTTTACCATTTTCACAGTAACAATGTTAGTCACTGGGAAGTGTTCTGGGTGCACTCTGTGATTGCAAAGGCAGAGCACATCCTGCAGCTCCACAAAGAACACATCACAAAGGATAAGTGTGTACATGTGTATTTATCTGCAAAATAAGTAAGAATCACCACATAGGAAATGCCAATTTTTCAGGTAGTGTCAATGGATTTTGAGGGGATTTTGGACCTTTCAAACATCTCTCCAAACTTAATTTCATGCCTTCATAACACTTGATGTGGATGAGCCTGTGTTCTCCCAAGGAGCACTGAAGTGGTGGAACCTTGAGCCATACAAACAGCGCTGAGAGCAGCGATGTGGGGCTGGGGGGTTCCCACCCGGGCAGTGTGGAAAAACTGCCTGAGATAAATCAGCCATTGGCACCTCTCTGAAATGCTCTGGTTTTTGTGATGGAGACAGCATTGTATTTCCCAAAGTCTTCTCAGAGTTTGTTGTGATTCCTCCAGGGTCACAACCATCTCACTGAGCCCACCTTGGAGTCCTCTGAGCAAGGGCTTGCTTTTCTTCCCAAAGCAGTTTGTGTGAGTGACAGACCGTGTGCAGAAGCAGAGAGCAGCTCTGGCAGTCCCCGTGTGCCCTGCTGACTCAAGGGTGACTTCAGCTGCTCCATGAAACCCAGGACTCCTGCAGGGAACTGATCCTGGGCACTATGAATGTGTCCATGCCAGCACCTGGCATCTGACAGGAGCCCATTCCTCTGCCCCAGAGCTTCTTTCCCACAAGGAAGAAAGCATTTGGGGGATCTTGACAATCTTTTATGTGAGTTTTAGAGGAGGTCTGAGATGTGAGGTAACCCCTAACATTACAAATTTAATTGGGAAGCCACAAATGTGTGGAGAGGGAGCTGATCACAGTCTGTAAGGAAAGAAATAACAGGGACAGAGAAGCAACTGAATATGATGATGAGAGACTGGGCACTGGCCAGGTTTTTGGGAGGGCACACTGAGCATTCAGTTTGCAGTCTGAATGGCAAAGGAAAGGAAGGGGGCCCACCCTCTAAATTACTGCCTGTACAACAGGTCTGCAGCAAGAGAAGGCTCCAGACATTGTTAAATGCAATTATGGCTTCCAAATGCTGATGGCTTAACACAGAATATGTTGGAAATACTGCAGATGTTATGAGGGATGGAGGAGAGGAGGAGGAAAAACAGTCTGGTTGTTTTTTGCATGCCTTAAGTTCCTGCAAACATCATGGAATAAGACTGTTCAGAAATGTGCAGTACAGAGCAAGTGCTCTTGCTCACAGACCCTGGGACAAACTACAGCTTCCAAGTATTTCTGCAGATAAGGAAAATCCTCCCACTGGGATGGGGGAGGAGGGGAGGAGCACTTGGGAAAGATGTAGCATCTTCTGTATTTCCTAACTAGATCCTTAACCACCAGCAGAAAATGTTCGTGCAAACTTCTACTGCCTCTACTGACTGCCTGAAAGAGCTCTCCTCATTCTGCACCCCTCCTCAAAGAAACAAACAAACATTTTCTTGTGCAAATGAGTGTTAATGTGTCTGCTAAATCAAATACCCCACTTGGAGCCTCTGCAGCACATAGCACACACACTCACATTCTGCTTCAGAGGAGCAGTGAACTGGCACAGGCTCTGCTTGCCAGCTGCATAGTTGGACTAGTCCAGTAGTCTAGTTAGAACAAGTAGACTAGTTAGACTAGTCCAGTAGTCTAGTTCTAGTCCAGTTAGTCTGGAAGGAAACCTCAGCTGCTACTTTAAAGGCAGAGGTGGGAGATGGAAGACTAACCCAGTGCCCGTGCTCAGGACACTCCTAGAACATAATCAGCTCCCACAGAACCACCACCAGGCCTGAGGGGCAGGACATCCATGCTGGAGGAGAAAAACAAAGCTAACAACAGAGTTTGCCATTTTTTTAATTCCAGAGGTTGCAAACTTTTGAGCTAGTTGTCAGAAATAACTTTATCAGTGGCACAGGGGTGTTGTACTACCCAGCTATGTACAGGTACATTAAGTTTGCTTAAGCTAGGCTGAATCCCTGTTGAGAACCCCCTAAGACTGGGCTGCAACAGAGATCATCTTCTTTCATCTTTGCTTTTGGTGACTAAGAGCTGTCTTTGCCATGTGTGGCATTTTGCCCAAGTGCAAATGTGGAGCTGCTCCTTGATCTCTCTCTCCCAGCTCTCTCCCTTTCTCAGTACAGAAATGCTTTGTGGTCTGGGAGGCCTCAGATTTCTCCCAAGTGGAAAAGCCCCTTCTTCCTCAACAAAACGTCTAAGGAGGTGCATGGGAAGAGAGCACAGCTGAGCCACGCAGCCCCAAGGCTTTGAAAGCCCTTCAGAGGTGGGAACCCCTCCTCAGCAGGCTCTTTAACCCAGGCTCAGCGCTCACCAGGTGAAGGCTGCACCCAGGTGATTTTAACCCTTCATGGACAGTAGCCTGAATTATTTTGACTCATGGGGCTGTCTTAAAACACTGTATGAACAGAGAGGGCTTTCCAGGCACACCTCTGGCAGGCTCCCAGTCTGGTGTCTCCATGGGGCTTGCTCGTCACCAAAAATCTACTCCTGGGGTTTTTCTTGCAAAACATGGATTTCTGGGGCACCAGAGTCACTCATTTTTCCTTTTGTGTTTGTCTGACCTTTGTGTTCCAAACATTCTCTAAAGCTTTAAACCATGATTGCTTCATCATCATCATCCTCAGTGAATGCATGGCCCCTGCTGCTCAAGGCAGTTCTTGCACAGACTGAGGACACATGGAATTTCTGGAGGAGCAGCAGAGCTGGTCAGAAGGAGGACTCCCATCTGCCAAGATAATTCTGGTATTTCTATTCCATTTTCATCAAACTCCCAGATTTTATATTTGATTTTATTTTACCTGAGCATCCAAAGGCCTTCTGTCTTGCCCCCACTCAATTTCAATTTTCAAAAATATGGTCTTTAGAAATGTGTTAATATATTGTCATTGTCAACAAAAGGTTGCATTTTGAATTAGTAACATCTGTATTTTGTGATGAAAGAACACTCTATTGGAAAATGTGTGACTGCTTCTAATAGCTAGCATTCATCTCCTAAGCTGACTTCCCAAATGCAGAAGGAAATGAGTTTGCCAAGGGGTCCATTAATGAAGATTAGAGTTTCTGTGAAGTGTTTATCCATCCCAAACCCTGAAAAATGGTACAGATACCTGCTAGGTGTTCATCACCCCAGCACCCTGGGCTCACCTTCCCCTGGCAGAGGGTGCTCCTGGGGAGCTCTGAGCATGTAAGGCAGTGCTGGTGGTGTTAGTGCAGTCAGGAGCTATGGCTCATCCTGCAGACCCCTCTCTTGAGATGCTGGAGTCATTCCATTTCATTCCTAAACTACAGCACTGGCTCGATATGTGGAAAAACCTTCCCACTTCTCTGCTTATCCCTGAGCACTAGCTGCAGTCTGCACAGCCACTCTGCAAGGTGATTCCAGCCTTTGCCTCTCACTGAGGGCTCACCCTGCAAACTGTGATGCAGAAGTGGTGCTCCACCACTTTATCTGCAAAAAGGTAGACACTCTTTACCAAATCTAACGAAATGTGAATTTCAAGCATAGTCTTATGCTAATATGAGTATGTGAAAGTGGGACAATTTTATTTGACAGGAGTAGTGCTCATGCGTGTGCTGCGTGATGATCTTTTTTTACAGAAATGCACATGGGCCATATTTTATTCCCAGTGGCTGTTAGAGACAGTCAGGCGTGGGAGCTGGAGGCCTTGCTCACTAACAGCCTCTCTGGCTGAGATAAATGGACTCTCCATGACAGTGCAGAATGCGTTGAATTTCAGGAAATCTAAATTCCCATATTTTTCTGGGATATCCTAATTCGGAAAACACCAATTTTATCAACTGGCTCCAGTCTGTCTTAAAGACATGTTTGAAACATGTAATTTTAGCTCTGAAAGGAAGTATTTAGCTAAAGAGTCAGGAACATATTTCAGATGAAAAGTCTTGCTTCCTCCTCTACTGAAACAAGGCAAATAAAAGGTTGCGAGGAATTTTAAGGAAATTTGGTTAGATTCGCATGCCACCTGCTGCAGAACAAGCTACATCAATTCTGTTTCTTCCCTTCTCAGCCCTGTTGCAGTAAATAACAGAGAAAGTATGCATATATGAGACTCCTGGTGTTCTTCTTCAGCACTATAATCTTCATCTGTTATGGCTCAATACCCTGTGTTATTTCAACAGTGGTGTTATCCACAAGAAGTTACCCATGCTATTCAAAGTCAGTCTGTGGCTGAAAGGGGAAAGAAAGAAAAGAGGCACTTGAGGAACCCTTGCATGACTTCAGAGATTTTTCTGAAGTCAAAAGGTTTGTGTTAAGAAGCAGAACCATCATGACTCATATATTCCTAATCAAAATGCTGGGTGCGTGAAAAGCCGTTCAGTCGTTCAGAGACTGAGCCATGACTCCTTACAAGAGGAAAATAATACACACAAGGGGAAGCACTTAAATAATTGATGTGCTTTTCTTTTATCTGCTTGTAGGAGTGACAAGAAATCTATGTAGCTGGCACTAATGGATAGCATCTGTGTGTCAATAATTGCTAATGAGGAAGAAATAGGAGCGCGTTTGTCTTGAAGTGACTGATCTTTCTTTCTTTATCTCCCTGTGTTACAATGGGAAATTATTAGTGTAAATTTTAGAATTCTGTTCACTTTCAAATCTCAGAAGGTTTTCAAATGTCTTTTTTTTTAATAGGAATTCAATCCAGAATTGAACTGTACACTTGCTTACATGTAATCTGCATTCTCGCATTTAAGATCCTATTTTAATATCTTCTGTACTACATCCAAACAACAAAATAAAACTTTGTTTGCATCACATGTTTAAGTTTCCATTCCACAACAGTGAAAGGGCGCAGCCAAGCTGAAATTGAACAGAAACCAGTAATTTAAAAACACCCAATGCTTTCATCATGAAAAATTGCATAACCATTTCCAGCACTGAAGTAGGATACTCTTACTGAATAAAGTCCCTTAAAAAATTATTGGCGTATCAAGCCGTTCATATCCAGCTATTTAAGTCAAAGATTGTATTCAGCCATTGCCCCCAAGTTGCTTTTCTGAGGGAACAATTACACAGCTGTTCCTGCTACATTCTTGTGTAGGCTGCAAGCAGCCTAAAAACTCTGGCATTAATTTCCTGTAACTACGAAGTGCAACTCTCCAGGTTGTTCGTGAGGCATGCCCTTTGCAAAGAGGTTACTGAAGCACTACATACCCTTGACACTAATATTGAGCTTTGGCCACACTTATTTATAGCCCTGTGCATGTGTATACACCGGCACATGCACAGGGCTGTAGGGTTTATGTTCGAAACAGGGCTCTGGACTGCAGCCACATTGCAGTGCTAATGATATCTGTCACTGCACCAACTTTTTGTAGCTGTATTATCTGGCTGCATTCAAAACCAAGGATTTTGGAAGTACAGTTCCAGCCTTGCTGTGCTCATTGGATTCAGCAAAGGGGCATTTCTGCACTAGTGAACACTAAGCAGTGCATTAGAAGGTTTGATGATGATTTTTTGCAACTCCTTTTATGGAGTGTTAAGGTTTAAATGGCTAAAGTTTTAAACTTTGACCTAGCTAGTCAAAGAGCAATAGCCACAAAGAGAATTATTTCAAAATTCCTTGACATGAAAAGCAAGCTGTCAGCAACTGGTTCACTAAGATTGCTTAATAAATCTGATGGAGTACCACCATTTCTCTGTCCACTGCTGGTTTGGTGCATATTTTTATATTAATATACATGCATCCACACGTCTGTAAGTACAGGATATTGTGCCAGGTCCATGAAGCAGCTGTCCCTTGGGACAGGTTCCCCTGGCATGGGGCAAGGTGAGCCCTGCTTCCTGGGAGCAGCATGGGAGAATTATTGGGGGAACAGAGAGAAATAAACCTGTTTCTGGCACATTTCTAATCCACGTGTAAACATCACTTTATTTTTCATTCCTGACCATAGGAAATTGCTTCCTTCCCTCAATGCATCCATGAATGTTTTTCTGGAAGAAAACTCGAAAGTCCTTTCAGCAGTATAGGTAATTGAGATATCAGTAATTTCTGCACACAAGATGCCATGCACTCTCAATATCAGTTTCATCATTAATATCAGATGCCAGCTGATACTGATACTGTCACCCTGAAATATCCCACCCCCAACTCAGAGTGCTTAATAAGCAAACTGGGGCCAGGCCCTTAAAATCAAAGCCTGTAGAAGCGAAACTTTGCTGGTTAACAGTTCACCCATTTGAGCAGATAGGCAGGAGATATTAATTTTCATCTCTCCTGTCTTTAGCTGATAGCAACAGCCCATGGAATTGTGCATGGTGCAGCTCACTCTGCACCATATACATAATTTATATTTTTCCACTCCAGTTATGACTGAGCCGTTTTGGACCTGGGATTTGCTCTGTAAAATGGAAGCATAGAGAAGAGGAAAAAAGAAAAACACTGCAGCAGCCTTCTCCTTCTCCAGCCACACTTTTTAGCCCAGAACCTCATCTTTGATGCACAGCCTCCACAGACCAATGGAACAGGAGTGCCACACAGTACATGTTGCATATACATATTCACGTGAAAAGATGCTTGCCATGGTAAAATAAAAAATAAAGGGCATTTCCAGTAGTCCATCTCTTTATTAGTAAAATGCCTTGGCAGAGAATCAGGCTATCACTTCAACAAGTTTCCCTTTCTACAGGCAGCCTAGATAATATTTACAGTTCCTACAGAAGTTTTTAAAAAACAGCTGAGAAACATGCTTCTTGCTGACATGCTCTTCTGCTCAGTGAAGTTTGACAGATACAGCCCTAAGCCCTAGTACAGGATTCCTTCACAGACACAGGCAAAGGGTGCAATGCCCATATTTTAACAATAATGTACATTTCTGTTTCCTTTCAGCAAACAAACCCTTTGCATTACATTTATCTGCCCTGGCTGTGTCCGTTACCATCCGGGAAGGTTTATCAAGGAGCAAACAGGACACACACACAGCGCCTGGTCCCACGGCACCCATGCCATCCCCACAAACTCTCCTCGGTGAGCTCAAGACATCGATACCATCATCCCTGCGGACACCGACCCACCAGTCCCTCATCAGCCTGAATTCCAGAACCCTTCCTCCTGCCCAGCCCTTGTTCCTGCGGAGGAAATCCCGGCAGTGCCACCCTGCCACCCTCCGCACGGACTCCGAGCCCCGCACCAGGACCCGCGGTGGTTTCGGGGACTTTCTGCTCTCCCTGCCGCGGCTCCGCGTGTGCCTTTGCAATCCGAGAATGTGAGCCAGCCGGCAGGACTCGGGGTAAATATAAATCTGGAGCTTACCCACAGGCAGTCCCTCGCAGTCTGACATGGTGTGGGAAGTCCTCCTCACCGGGGGCTTAGGGAAAAAACCACTGCGGGGCCGCAAGCGCGGGTCCTTCTCTTTGCAAAGGCAAGGGGGGAAAAATATCAAACAGTTTACAGCCACCCTTGCCTTGCGCTCCACATCTACCCACCCAGAGAGCTGTAGCAACAGTCCCGTCCCTGCCTTCTCATTATGGGATGTAAAGATAAGAATGTGCTTTTGTGCCAAAAGAGTGTGCTATTGGTGGATAAATTTGTTGTCATCCCTCCCCTTCGCAGAGTTTCCTCTTTAATGTCACAGAGGCACATTACCCTGTCGGAAAGGCCATCGAATATTTATGAAACGGCTTTTAAGGGCTAAGCCGCAAATGCTGGCGGGAGAACAGAGCTAATTGCTGGGTGCCGGGGCTGGGAGCCGCCCGCAGGGCGCTCCTGCTTCCCGGGGGCTCGGCGGAGCCGCGGGCTGGGGGGAGGCTCTGACAGCTTCCTCTGCACCTTCTCCTTCTGCAGGGTCCCGGTACAAACACGGCTGGAAAAGGGGGCAGAAGCCAGGGTGTATCTCTTTAAGGAGGAAGGGAAAAAACAGTCTTTGTTTATATTGTAATATCTGAGAAATTGTTTTGTGACACTGTTACTAAAGGCCGTTTCGTAGTTTATAATAATATCGTGAGTGCAGATTTCTCTGTAACTTCATGGCTTTTCTTGCTTAAAGCATGCCACTTTAATGCCAGTTTAGTGGCTGCTCCTACAACTTATTTTTTTAATCTTTGGAAATGTTTATGTGGGATTTGTTGGGTATGAGGTTCCCAGACTCGCAGTCGGTGCAGAGTACCCCTGCACGCTGCTGTGCTCATTAGGCACCTTAATGAAGTGCAAGCAAAGGCGCTGGCAGCGTTAGCGCCAGGCTGGGCTTGGCAGAGACATGTGCGGGACCTGGTGGCAGCTCGGCACCCGGGGGGCGCTGATTTGCTGCCGCTTTTTGTCCTGGCAACAGTCAGGAGCAGCCTGGGCTTGCCCTGACTCGGACCTTCAGTGTCTGAGCTCCTCACAAATGTCGGGATTTCAGACCCAGAGCCGGAGGAGGCGAGGGGGGGATCCATGGAGGGCGGTCTCTGGGAAGCACTTCCAGACCTTGTGGGCAGAGACAGCCCCTGGGAAAATGAGCCATCGGGAACAGCTTTCTTCAAAATGCCTTGAAGGAAAAAAAAAGCATAAATTACATGAAGTATACTAGGAGCTCAGGGTGCCCAGCACCTCAGAAAAGTGTGGGCTGTTTTTATCAGATGCTTCAGCCTAAGCACCCAAAGGTTGGCACTGCCTGAGCTCTCTCTGGAGAGAAGCCTTTTTATACTCTGCTGGTTACTCAGCAGCACAGCTAGCCATGGAGTCAGTTCAGGATGTCAGGCTTCTGACTAAGAAGCAAAAATAGCTGCAAAAGTAGATTGTGACATGTTCCCAAAACCATTCCTCGGGTTGCCTACACAGGGCTGGGCAAGCAGAGCCAGAAGTGTCTGGCCAGCCTGAGGATCTGTTGGCACAGCTCTGTCAGGACAGTCCTTGTCAGTGCCTGCTCCTCTATCTGCTCACGCAGCACACGTGGAGATATTCACTGGGGTGAGGCTCACCTGGAGGGCAGCTCTGAGAGAAGCTGAGCCTCAGGCTGAGCTCTCTGCCAAAGGGGCTGTGCAAGGAGGAGAAGTGCAGGGCACCATGCCTACCCTCTCCATCCTGCTGCCACCCACAGACCCAGCGAGGGGCCGCTAGCTGCTCTGGCAGTCAGGGAGGTGTCTGCTCTTGATCTCAGGATGCATCTGGGAAAGGAAGAGGGCCTAAACCAGCCTGGGGGACTTTTCTTGCAGTGTCATCTGCCTGCAGAGACATATTGCTCCAATGTGTGAGAATCAAAGCTTTCTTAGCTTGGCCCTGTGCAAACGCAGGCTCCCAGCTCTGCAAGCATTTACGTGCCAATTCCACTTCAAGCCCCACTGAAGTTCCTGGAACTGCTCACAGTTATAAACACATGCATGAGTATTTGCAGGATTAAGGGCCCACCAGTCCTCCTTGTATTCACAGCAAACAGCTGCAGCTGGTTTTGAAGTCACCTCTCCCAGCTGTGTGCTGGTGCTCCTGCACTGAAGCTTAGAGCCCTCTAGCAGAGCTGGACAAGTGCCTGCAGGGAAGGCATGCCAAACCCAGACTGGTGTCTCAGCTCTGTCTCATCCTCCAGAGGAATTTAAGAAGCCTCTGCCTCAGTAACCCCCACCATTGTCCATGGCCATGTCTGCTGCAGGTGGTCAGCATCTTCTGGGAGAGGGGCAGAGAACACTGAGGGGGAAGGACAAAAGGACAAATAAATCTTAAACAATTACAGCAAAGTTGGCAGGAGCTCATCTGCCAGAGCCCTTACTAGGATTTGGCCTTGGGAGAGCTCTTCAGTGAAACACTAAAGCAGGTCAAAAGTTGAACAGATCAGACCCAATTCTTACAACAATACTCACAAACAAACACCTTCTTTTGATGTGGATACTTCAATCAAAAAATTACCTTTGATCTCTGGATACTTTAGTTGTAATGCTGGATTTTGATAAATTATAAGACTTTTTTTTTTCTTTGATTAAAACAGAGTATTTCTTTTAGCTTCTTTTAACAGAGTATTTCTTTATCTTCCCCATTTCTCAGCCTGAAAAGAGTCATGTTTGCTCCTGGAAAAAGGCCAAAAAAAGGCCTGGAAGATTTAAGGCTGACAGAAAGTTTTGGACATTTATGAATAAGCCTGGTGTCCATCGGGGCAAAAAAGCCAAAAGTCAAAAACTGAAATAAAGGACGAGAGGTAGAGCACATATTATTTCAGCAGGTACTACACTAACAGGTGAAATGGGCTAAAAATTTGCCAATAACTGCTCTCACTTAGGCTTTCCAAGGAACCTGAAGGATGCTTATCCCTCAACATGCAGAGAGAACCATTTATAAATCTCTCTGCTTCATTCTACTCTCTGACAGACAGCTGTCTGCATAAATCCATGACAAGTGCCATGAGTGGGGCAGAAAATGCAACATGTGGAAGGAAGTCAGTGGAGTATTTCCTAAAAAAGATTTTCCTGGACCATTTAGTCTGCTGTGGAAAAGAGTTGCATTTTCCTGCTGCATCTCAGAATACTTAAGCAGGTGCTATGATGTCCTCCCCTCTCTGGAGATTTCCAGGAAGAATTATCTGCCCAGGAATGTTGTGGATGTCCCATCCCTGGGCATGTTCAAGGCCAGTCCTGACAGTGCCAAGGGCTTTTGAGATACAGAAGCCCTGGAGCTGAGCTGATTTGCCTGAGGAATGAGGGAGTATTTGGGGAAACCTGGGTGCAGGGCACCTACCATGGCACAAATACACAGTTGCCTTAGAGCCCAAATACTGTCACCTATATGAGTAGTGGGACTTTGTTTCTCATCTGATCTGTGCCTGATCTAAGTGCTTAAATATCATGGAAAATCTGGGCTTTAGGATTTTAAATCCCATGGGGAGGTCATAATTTTCCCCACGACCTGACTGACCCAGCAATCTGGCTGTGAAAAGAGCCTGATGCACCTGAAAGCTCCCAGCTGAAGCAGAGCTTTTCCTGCTGCTGACTTGCCTCTTGCTCAGCCATGGATGGAGCCAGCCTCGCCCAAACCTCTCGGGAAGAGCAGGGAGCTGTGCTACCCGGGCTGGGATCTCAGCCCTGCCTGCTGACTTCACTGCTTTGCCAAGCTCAGCGCTGCTGCAGGGGCACGGCTGAGCTGCTCTGCTTCCCTCTGCCTTTCTCCTGACAGAGGGAAGTCGTGAGAAGTGAGAATTATTTCTTTAGCTAACCAAGCCAGATCTGATTATTCAATCTGCAATTTTCCATGAGATTGCAGCAAGCTCCTTGCTGCCCGCTTGGGCAGGCGGTTCTATCTGCCATCAGCGTGATTTGCACGCCGTTTAAAGAGAGAATGCCTGAAACGCGCTTCTCCCCTCTAATTTATGCAAATTCCCTCGGGTTTCTCCTGCCGTGTGCAGAGATTCCTGACTGTTGTGCACGGAGGATTCACAGCCCGCGGAGGGGGAAGGGAAGGACGAGGCGAGAAGAGAAACTGCAGGCTGCTATAAGCGGGTTGGCATCAGGATGGGGATGGCCTTCTCTCAGAGCCCTGAAGAGCCCAACATGTTAGGAATTTGGTAGCTAAGACACATTTTTCCCCCTTGAAAAGCCCTGCAGTTGTGGGGATAGAATGTGCCTTTCTGCCCTCTAATATAAGGGGTAAAATCAACCCCAGCTTCTGGATTGCACCCAGTTACAGGGCAGAGCAGCAAGAGGGGAGCCCCCACTGTCACCCCCACCTCCTCTGAGTCACTTCCAGCGCCTTGGGGAGGTCCCAGAGGTACCTGTGGGACCAGTGGGCCCAAGCCAGGGCCAGTGGGATGCTGTGCCATGAGGACATGAGGAAGAGGAGGGAGCTGCTGCTCAGATGTGCTGGAACCTCTGTACAGCAGAAGGAAAAGCAACCAGGCTCAGTGAGCAGCAGAGCACCCAGGAAGTCCCAGTTGTTGGAATTTTATTTCATCATTGTTTTCTGACATATTCTCCTTGCATTTCAACTTGATGGATGGGGAGTGTAATAATGCAACTTCAAGAGGAGCTGGTGCCCTGACAAGATCTCATGTGGGTTCATCCAGAGAAGGAAGAGTGAGTAAAAATAGGTAAGCTGACAGCTAAAACAGCCCTCTAGGAAGCAACAAATACAAGAGTAATAGCAGCCCCCCAAAATAACTAGGCATGTCATAATTTTGCATTTATCTCTATTTTTTTTATGTTATTAGCAAGATTTTCACTCGTAAAAATTGAATCTGAGCTTTGTATTCAAGAAAGGAAATGTCTCCATCATCTCCTCTGATGTCACCCCAGAGAGAAGATTAGAAGATTAACTGTGTCAGGTGACACAAATCCAGCAGCCAGGAAAAATAATTTTGCACATTCAAAAAGAAAATGGGGAAGAAATTCCTGCTGTCTCCAAGAAATGTGAACCTTACCAGTGATAATTGCTGGCTCACAGAGAAAATACTTCATGCAAATGTGCAAATATACAATAAATAAGATCAAAGATTCAGAAGAGGATTTATCTTAAAGAATAAATTAATTGATAGTCTGAATCTTGGTGGCATTTTTATCCCATCTAATTTATAAAAGGTTACATTCTCTGGGGGGGAGTTATGAAAGGCCACTGCAATGATGTGAAGAAACAAAAAAACTACATTTGAAAGAAAAAGCTGGCTTCTGAGCTGCCACAGCTCTTGCTAACAAAGTCCTCTGACACACTGAGCCAAAATTAATCTGCTATGGCACTCAAGTGAGATGCATTTGCACAAGGTTGGAGAAAAGGTGAGCATGACAGCATGAGGCCAGATTTTGGCATCTGCTGACAAACATGAGTGGCTCTCTGCTGGGCAGCTCTGCAGGAGTCACCCAGAACAGGGGACATAACCCAAAGCTCTTTTCCCATCAATACATGGTAGTTTTTCATACTGTAATTACAGTCATTGGCAGTTCCCTCTGCAGAGGTTTCAGGTGCTACTGAACTGTCTCCCAGTGAACACGGAAAGCCAAGAGAAATTATATGATTCAGTCTGATCTTGCTCCTTTTGGTTTTAGGGGCATTATTGCTGTTTATTTTACTGGGTTTGAGTCTTGCACAGATGGGTGAAGCTGCATTTGCTCTGCACAGATCTGGTAGGAAAAAGTGTCGAGCCCTGAATGTAAATATTACAGTATCGTGTGGTGGGTTTGAGGAGAAGGTGAGAGTCTTGCAAACCTGATTTGGCAGCTGCAGAAATAGCACTCAGGCAAACAGATGGTCTCTGCAAGGAGGGAAGTCTTTAAAAGAGTCACACATTAATGAGCTCTGCCAGGATTTTAGTGGTTCCTACCAAAATTCCTATAAATCTGTCTGACTGGGCAGGGAGGAGGTGGGGACAAGAGGAATCAATAACTTCCCCAGACAGCTTGTGCATCCAAGGTTAGCTGACAAAGGCTTCAGAGCTGGGAAACCTCGAGAGCAATTACAGAGGCAGAATGTCATCCTTTAGGGAAGCAAGAGCCACAGTGCTTATCATGTACCATCCGTGCTCTGGGGACTAATTGCAGCTGTCTGTGATCAAGGATATCAGTTTGGTAACAAAGGAAGGTGAGGTGTCAGCCACACTGAGTTATTGGCTCATCCTAGGAACTCTGAAATTTGTTTTGAGGCAGTGAACGCATCCTCTGTCCACTGCAGGTCAGAGAGAGGTCACACCTTCACCTACCTGTGCTAGAAGCAGCCCCAGAGAGCACCTAACCAGGGCAGAATATTTACAACAGCCAAACACAGCCCTGCCTTCAGACAAATGACATCTCATTTCCACTCTCATCCCCAAGACTTTATCCCTGATCTGTGCTATGTCAAGCATAGAAAGATGTTTTCACCAAGCTGAAGATAAGATGTTAAAATTGTCACTGGCCAAGGTTGGCCACAACCGGTAACCAAGAGATCAGGCTTCCATCCCAAATTTGGAACAGGAGCAAACTGTGCTTTTGGGAATGACCAGCAACAGAAAGAGAGCACCAGAGAGATCTGATCTGATCATTGTCCAGCTGATCATCTGTCCAGCTGATTTTCTCTAGCAAAGCAACTGCTGTGAACAGAACACTGAGTGAAGGTCTGCCATGCCAGGAGACAGAATTGATTAAGAAACTGATAATGGAATCAGAGGTGAACAGCAGGGAAAATGACTCATTAAAGTATCTCTGAGGTTTGTAACATGGTGCCTTTTACAACCCACGTTCACTTGCTTTTCTGCAAACATTTGTCCCCAGTGTTTGACAGCAGGACTGATCTGGGAGGAGTTTCCATCCTCACTCCCTTGGAGCCGCCTGGTCTATAATAAACACAGGCACAATGAACGGAAGTGGTGACCTTATTGGCAATTTCTGCAAAGAGGACAAGACTCCTTGGGAATAGTGAATTAAGCAGATTATTACCACTTAAGTAACCTCTCTCAGTCACGTTGTGGGCGAGGCATGTTGCTGGGGTTAAAAGGAAAGCTTGCTTGGGACTGCTCAAGTAACACACAAGTAGTTTTTTCCAACAGTTTTCATTGAAAACAGGACAGATTTGGTTTAGGTTTTCTGATATTGATGTTTTTCACTACAGGCACCTCTAGCTGTCTCATGAAGAAATTCAAGACTGCCTTGGTGTGGTCAGACTCTTGGGTTTGGGGGTGGCAAGCCTGGGCTAAGATGCAGAGCAGGGACTGCCTTGGAGCTGCGCTCAGGCTCCTGACAGGAATCAGAATCCCCCCTGCCAGCAGGGAGATGAGGAAATCCTGGAAGGGGTTAAGTGACTTCCTTGGGGTCATCCTGTGAGTCTGTGGCATGGTGATCAGTGAGCCTGGCCCCTGTTCCACAGGAGGCAAAGGAAAGAATTCACTAGATCAGTCAGTTTGGAGTGCTGCCTGCAAACATGGAAGTCTCATTTGCTTATTGTTTTACAAAATAAAATAGAAAAAAGAAATCTGTTTCCACTCAATGCTCACGAAAGGTGTAACAACCTCTATTCTTCTTTTTTATTAAAAGTGTGAATGTATGGAAAAATATTGTTTTGGGCTGGGCTGATCTGGCACTGATCTCTTGGGATTTTGGACAGGTACAGCTGCTGCAGGACTGCTGGAAATGAGCTTTAGGTGTGACATCCTCTCACTTAGCCCAAACCTCTGCCTCAGTGTGCTGAAGTGCTGCAGCTGGTCCAGGAGTGCCCTTTGGGCACTTGCCAGCCTGGCTGCAGCTGCTGCATCCCCACAGAGCTGTGGCAGCTTTGTGATTTGCTTGGTTTCCACCTGGCTGCAATCACTTCTGTGACTGAAACATCTTACAACCATTCCTGAGACACTCAGCAGCCCAGCAGCAAGGGCTTCTTTCAATAGATGAGCAAATGTCCCAGCCTGCCCTGGGAGCTGGAGGCATTCAGGAAGTCCAGATCAAACATTTTATGCTTTAAAATTGGAGGGACAAGCTTCCTTGCAATTTCTTAATTTCATGCATGGAGCTGCTTTTTCTTTCTTCCTCTCCAATTGTGATCCAGGGAGAATGTGGGGATGGAATTTCCCCCTCTGCCTTTCCTGCACACAGGCAGTGTGCCCTCCCTGGTGCAATGAGGCCAATGCCAGCATTCTCACATGCAGTTAAACAAGCCCAAGGGCTCTCATCTCAGGCAGAGCCAGGGCTGTTTCTGCCTCTCCACATTCCCCAGGGCTGCCTCTTGCAGTTCTCAGTGATGCCTTGTCCATCCTGTGCCTTTACTCGCCTCCAGCACAAACCCAAGCCAACAGTTCTGCTTTATCCCAGATCCATTCCTCATCCATCTTTTTACTAATCCACAGAAATGACAGGAATTAGAAGTAGCAGGTGAATGCTTGCCTCTGAAAACCTGGTTTACAGCTAATCAACAGGGCTGGCACATGAAATCATCCTTATGTGTGCAGAGCAGATCCAGATGTGCTGAAGGGCCACCCCCAGGCCATCATTGCAGCAGCTCATGTGCTCTGATCAGGGATCCTGGCCTTCTTCATCAGTCTGTAGTTAGTTACATTTTATTGCAATATTCTACTTAAAAGTTACTAAACCTTATTAATGGCAAGATGTTAAACTTGGTGTGGAATAGACCAGAGAACCCCAAAGGCTGCAGAGCTGAGAATTAAGCCACCACTGATATACTTTTTCTTTAATTTAGAAAGCAGAAGAAGCCCAAGAGAAATTTGTCTTGCAGCAGAGCCCACATCTAAGGAAATTCCACGTGTGGTCAAATGTCAAATTGTTTCTCTTGCAAAGGTCAATGTGGCAATTGTATTTCCATTTGCAGAGAAGTTTTTTCCTTTGAGCTGAGTTTTTCAGAGGGGGGAGGGAAGGGAGAGAAAGCAAAGTGAGTTTTCCTTTCAGCACACATGCATTCAGAAATCTGGCTGCTCATTTTTAAAAGGTCATGGCTCCCTTCCTCACTCCTCCCTGTGGCCCAGCCAGGCCAGCCACACCTTTGCCAGATAAAAGTTAAGCCCTTGGAAAGGCTCACAGTGCTTGGCACTGAAATAACCAAGACTCCCATCCATGTGTCTAGAGAGAGAAGTTGTCCCAGTGCTTTCTTGACATTTAAATATTCTTTTCCATTGCTGTTTCCTCAAGAAACAAGATTTGCACAGTGCCTTGGGTAATAAATCCTCACCCCATGTCCCTAGTTCCAAGTAAAAATGAGGTTCACAGGACATGAAAGTTCCTACAGCTTCCAGAAAGCTTCTGGGACTCTTTAAAGAGGGCAAATTCACGCTTGTGAAGGGGCAGGTGGCAGTGTGACCCACAGTCGCTGATGTGGCCAGGGAGGCAGTGCAGCACACGCAGAGCCCAGAGCTGCCCTGCAGTGCCACCTCTGTCCCTGCCAGCAGCACACACAGCATTACACTGACACAGGGGGCAGGGGGGGATCCAAAATGGGAGGCTGCAGCATCAGGCAGCACTGCAGTGGAGGCTGCTGGAGGGGCCATGGGCACTGCTGTGATGTGCTGGGGATGCTACAGAGCCTGGGGTGGAAAAAAGGAGTCATTGCACCTGAAAAACACAGGGAGAAGCAAGCCAGTGTCCCCCAGCACTGCAGCGTTCAGGGGCTGCTCCTGGCAGCCTGCCCAGGGCCCACAGGTGCCCTGACCCCCGGGCAGTGCTTCACCCCAGCCCTGCAGGGCTCTGCCCTCTCAGGAGGAAGCTGCAAACACATCTCTCTGTTTCTCAAAGCCACCTTTATCATCCTCACCTTCCTGCCTCCTCTGTCCCCCTCCTGCCCTGCCCTGCTCAGAGGAGGGAGGCACAGCTTCCCCAGCTGTGGATCCTCCTCCCTGGCATCTCACTGCTCTGCCAGGTCATCGCCAATCCCAGAGGAGATCCCAGCTCTCCCTGCTCTCCTTTCCCTTTTTCCTGCTGGCTGCTATTTATTGCTCAGGGTGCTGGGGGAGGAATGCAGCCTGTCCCAGGGAAGGGCTGCTGCTGCTGCCAGGCTAAGTTTAGTTCCTGCCTCTGCCAGGGATCACCTCTCCAGCACTAATCAAAGATTAGATTTCTCCCTGCCTCAGTTTCCCTCCGCAGACAGCAAAGTTCCCAATTGTAACCTGCCTGGGGTGGGAGCTTGTACAATTCTGCAGCTTGTTCACACTGCTCCTGTCTCTGGGCCTCCTGCCCTGGCTGAGATCTTGGGGTGCTTCCATAGCCAGTACAGTCATGGCCTGTTCTCATCCAAGGTCTTGTTACACTTGTGATACGAAACACAAAAATAATAACCAGAGCATAATTATAGCTCTTCACAATATGCTTCTTTAATTTTGTATGCAGTTCCATTTAATTAGTTGTAATTCTCTAACAAATACAATTACTTTGGGACTACTCTCATGCTTCTGAATATTGATGTGAGAGCTGATGTGGCCACAGACAGTCTGTCAGTGTTAGTTAGAGCCCTTCCCATAGGCTTCCCAGGAAGAAGTCAGTCTTTGGAGGTGTAACCAGAACTACTCTTTCACTGCAGGAATGAAATGAGAAGAGTCTGTGAGCAACAAGAAATGAAAACCCTCAGTGTGTGATGAGAAGGTTTGGCTCGATGTTGTCTCTTTAAAAATTTGCTCAAATCACACATTAAAAGGCAAAGCTCTTCTATCACATACATATTTCATCTGCACCTTGGAACTGTAATTAATGGCACAGGAGGCTTCATTTGACAAGCTGTCCTCAGGGCAGACTTTTTACTTCTATCTACATCAACAGTGCTCTCTGCTACTGCTTCCTGTGGCAAAACTGCTCAGCCTCACCCTGCTCCATAGCAGGGAGGAGAGCAGATGTGAGGCTAATCCACATTTCTCTCTCCATTGATGAATACTTCCCTCAGATACAATAGGACTAAAGAGAATAATTTTTCAAAGATGGAAGAAGACATGTGGGGAGGCACACAGCAGGAGGTGAAGAGAAAACTCCTGTTTGTAAAGCCTGCCTGCTGTGTGAAGTGATCAATGCTAATTCCGACTGAATACGATCGAAACGAAACACCAAGGGCCAAATTAGTCCCTGGTGTAGCACCAGTAACCCAAAGGCAGATGATTTGATTTCACTGAGCTTATGCCAGGAGTGAACTTGACCCCCAGCCTTACGTGGCATCCAACAGTACAGCCAAGAAACCTGAAATACATCACAGGCATCCAAGAAGAGGTGCTCTGGCTGTGACTGCTGCTCCAGCATGTGTAGAGTTTTCTGCTCTTGAGCGCTGTCATCCCTGACAGCTATTTCTGGTGGTCATTTACCCCATGCTTTTCATAACAGTGATGGTCATTTATCAAAAAGTTGCAGAGGTTCTCCAAAAATACAAATTAGCAGTTAGGTTTATGTACTTACCAGACATTGGACAAGCTGTATTTTTTTCTAACCAAATCAATTGGGAAAAACAAAAAGGGAACAAAAAGTGGTAACCTTTCTGGAAGATCTGCCTGGTGTAACACATGCTCAAACGATGTGTGCTGAATCCATCACACAGCAAGTCAGCCTGCAGCAGGATGGAGATGCACTGACATTAACTCCAGGAAGAGCTGAGTGGTCTGAACCACAGGATCCCAAGGGCTTTCCAACACTGCTTTATGGATCTTGGGCTTTGAGCAGGAAAGAATAGAGGTTTCACATTTCCCACCATTTTTGCAGCATGTGGAAGCTGAGGCTGCTGAGCCTGGTTTCTCTGTCCAAGGGCCATGGGGTGCTGCAGTTGCCCAGCTCTCTGCAGGGACACGTGCCATCGAGGCAGGGACCATTTCCAGGCCCAGCCCAGCCTGTTTGCACAGACTCTGCCTGTCCAGGACCTGGGCAGCCACCCAGCAGCTGGGCAAGGAAGAGCTGAGCTCAGTGGGAGATTTGCCACCAGCTCCCAGGGTACTGGGCCAATACCCAGCAGTGGGTAATACAGCCTGGTTAGATACCAGGTACACTCCCCTGAAGATTTTTAATGCTCAAAAATAGAATTTCACGTTTAGTGTTCTGTCTCTAGAATTTATCCTGCTGATCATCTGCATTTGCATTGTATTGAGCTTTCTCATCTGGAATTTGGCAGTAGCTAGCACTGCTATCTCTTCTTACCAGTCATTCAGACACATACATACATTGCCAGGTTGGATGGGGCCCTGAGCAATCTGGCCTACTGAAAAGTGTCCTTGCCCATGGCAGGGCAGTTGGAACTAGATGATTTTTAAGGTCTCTTCCAACTCTAATCATTCTATGATTCTGTAAAATCTCAGACTTGGGATGGCTCAGCAAGCTCAAACTATTGGATGAGATTTTATGTAACCATAGCAAAAACTTGGTTTTTTATTTGGCTCTCTTTCTAGATTGCATCTGGGTTTAATTTGTTATTTGGATCTTCCAAAGAACGATTTTATTCTTTTGGTTGACTTATCCACACCTTGTTATCCACTACCTACAGGTCTCTCACTATATACTTTAATACAGCAAAACACTGCTTCAAGCCCATATCTATAGCCCTAGAAACAGTTCTTTTGAGTAGCATCATTGATCTTTTCAGTACTAAATGCTGCAAGATATAAAACACACAAGAATAAGGGAAACAATCAAACTTTGAAATTTTGGGACTCATATAGATGCCTGATGTTTCCAAAACGACTCTGAAAGCACAGGCACTAATACAACTCCATGGTGAGGTGACACAGGCTATTGAGCCAGTGACAAAGGACACATAACAGAGACAGAAACATCAATATTGGACGTGGGGAGCTCAGAGGACAGAGCAGTAAGTCAACAGAAACACATGATTTCAGGATAGAAAAGGCCATTTGGATCTGGCACCCAAAAGCCACAGGAACTAACAAGGTGTCATTCTGTTAACCTGTAACCACCTTGTGCTGAGGAGAAATAAAGACGTAGGGGAATAATGAAAGTGGTGACAAGCTAGGAGAACTTCAGTAAGAGTTCAAAGTCTCACAATTTTACATCCCCTGGTCACTCTGGGGATGCTGGACTCACAGCTGGAGGGTCAAGGAGATCCCTTGCATGGTGCACAGAGGGAGAGGCCCTAGGACAGGAGCAGAGCCTTGAGAGAGCCCTGCCACTGCCATCGCCCTCCAGGCTTGACACTGTTGAGTGATTTAGGCACCGTGCCTGCTTCTGAGGGGAGCAGAGGTGCTCATACCCTGAAGCAAGCTGCACGCTGCAGGCCTGGAGGGAGCTGGGAAGGACATCCTGCCTGTGCAGCTCCTTTGCCTCGAGTGGCCCTTAGAGGGGGAGCTTTGCAACCACGCGTGAGGATTTGAGCATCCCTGTGAGTGCAGCGCCACCTGTAGAGCCATCAGTGCTTGTGAGGATGATGGGGGAGAGGGAAGGCTGGGACCCACCTGCCCGGTGGTAGCATGGTCTGTGTGACCTCCTGGAGAATGTTCACCACGCAGCCCAGCAGTGCTGCAGCTGAAATGGCAGGACAACAGCTGGGTCTGCTCCTCTGGTGGGTGCCAATGATGGTGGCCGTGGATCTGGTGGCAGGGCTCATCTCTCTCCACGTGGGCAGGGGGTTTCTGTCCTCACTGATCCTCTCCTTGCTGCACTCACCTCACCCATGTCACACACCACCACACTCCTGCACAGTCCCTCTGTCACCTGCTGGAAAAGAGCAGCAACGCCAGTGTGATTAAAGATAACGAGCTGCTGATTAGTACTGGGAAACACAACTGAAAACATTTCATTTCAATTGCCTTTCTTGTTGAGTTAATTAATATAAAACACAAAGCCTCTCAGCTGTATTACCATGCCTGCTTGGCACTAAGCACTTTGACTGAACAGGTTTGCAATTAATATTTTTTGTTGACTTGCATCTTCCATTAGCACAACAAAAGAGATTAATAGCACCTCTCAGATGATTCCCAGGGATGTAGCTACTCCTGGGCTATAACCCACTTGCTGTGGGGATTCTTGAGCTGCAGGGAAGGTGCAGCACTGTCCTTCTTCCTGAAGAAGCCATGCTAAAGAGAAATGTCTATGGATCACTGCCCCACAGTATTAAATTTAAATTTGCCTTTGTGCAATGCTTAAATATCTGTCAGCTTCTTGAAGAAGCATCCTTCAGGAGGTGAGTTAAAACTTTGGCTGTAACATCAGGGAGAGTATTTTTGATCCCAGACTGATGGTTGGGAAAGTTCAGGTCTGTGTTTTAGTCTGAACTGCAATCAGTAAGGCCATGAAAGCAGAAATAAATGCTCATATTTGTTAGGTAACCCTACATATGTTGTGGGTTTACAAATGGCTTGTAAACCCTGTGGACATATCTGAGTGCCCTCTCCTGGGACATGATGGAGTTGCTGCTGCATTCTTCCAACCAGCTGAACATTAGACCTGGGGAAATTACTTTTTTTGAAATTTAGAGTTATATGTATAGGACCTGTGTGCAACACATATATCTATAAAGTATGTAAATAAAAGCTGTGTGCTATATGTGTAACATGCACTGCATACAGATCTATGAACTAAAGGCATAAATATATGAATTTTCTGCTATTCTAAGAGCATGGTTATAACTGATCTACTTCTTCATGCAACAGTTCATAAGTATACCTGCTCTTTTTACAGCTACTAATATTATTATATTACCAGATTTACTAAAAACCATTTTATTAACTCATGCAGGAATACCCATCTCTAAGCCACATTCCATCTCTTATGTATACATTACATTAATCATAGCAATGACTGAGAATAAATCAAGGATATGCATTGATTTATTGGGCTTTTTCACATTGCCATTGCCACCTATTTTTTAACAGTTTCAGCAAAAAGCATGCATAGGATTGGACTCTGTAAAGAATTAAGTAGTTAATCCAAGGGGTTTTAACAAAACGTGAATTTTGTATTTTTATGAATGTTAATTGTTTGGAGAAGATTGCACTAGTTTCTGTCTAAATTCACTTTTAAGGAGTTCCTTATAACCAGGTGATAAGAGATCACCAAGAGCAGTAAAGGTTCATATTGTTGCTACCAAGCATCATTGTTCTGTGCAGATAATGAGCTTTTCTTCTGGGCAACTCAGAATCTCAGAATGGCCTGGGTTCAAAGAGACCTTAAAAATCATCTTGGTTCCACCCTTCCTACAAAGGACAGGGACACCTTCCACCTGACCAGGCTGCTCAAATCCCCATCCAAACACCTGGAGAGCAGAAAAGTCGGGTTTCATCACATCACATCAAAATATCTGGCCTAGTTTTGATTACTGTATTAAAATGCTTAATTTGTCTCCATTGTGGGAAAGAGGATGTGTAATTAATCATTTAGGAGGCTCATTAGGCTTGCCCCATATTCAGTATTACATTGGCTGGGTACTTTAGGCACCTGGAAGTGTCTTGCAACATCTTCTGCAACAGATTAGCGCCTCTCAGTAGCACTGGGTGAAGCAATAAAACCAATCAAATTCATTATCCCTCCTTTATGTTGGTACTACTCCATTAATTTTAACAGCCTCCCTTGACACACAGAAGTATAAAGGAATTCCAGACACCTGCTTTGCTATTTTTGAAAGCTGACTTCAATACAGGAAGGTCAGAAAAGCATGTGTGGGTTTATTTAAACATTCTTCTTTTTTTAACCTTCCAAATTCTTTTATTTACAGTAATTAATTTTAAAGCATTTTACTGATGAAAAAACCTAAAGCAGATATATTTGCTTTAATAGAGAAGATCATAATATTTTAAAATTAATGCTTGGAAACAATGAGAATTATGGGCCTGGCTGTATCTTAGGTTTATGCATGTTTTTAAAAGTTGACATTGATACTACAGGGACTACCACAAGAACAAATTCACTAAAAGAGGAAGGGGTGAGCTGCAATCATTCCTTCCTATTAATAGAGGTAGGGATGTTGAAACCCATAGGGTGGGAGAGCAGATGTAGCCCTTTCCCTGCCACCACTAAACCACAGCTGTGCTGGGAAAGCTCCTTGGTGTTCACTGAAGGTGTGAGCACTGGTGGCTGGGAAGGGACAGGACACCATGGTCATGCCCTGAGAGCCTAAATGGATGTGTTACACAGGACTTCTCTGTGGTTTAGTCATCCTTACAGGAAAAAAAATAAACCAATGAAACAAAAAGGCAAACACAATAAAACAAAAAAAATCAACTCTACCCTATGTGGAACAGTTGTAAGTAGAATATTTTAAACAAATAACACTGTGTAACATAACAGTGCCAGCTTGTGGCATCATATCAAGAATGGCTGGTCAAGGTAACACAGGAGAAACTGCCATAGTCACCAATGCTATGTCCAGCTTTTCTCTCTGCAGGCCCAGAAAGACTTGAAGAACATCTCATGCTCTACAAAACAGCTGAATAGAGCTGTGCTGAGTGATGAACATGCCAGCGCTTTCAAATCTCTTGCCTAATCAAACTAATCTCTCAAGCAAATAGTCATCAAAACCCCAGCATTCTTTTGTAGCTCCTGTGCAAAGAGGGCTTGGAGTGAGATGAAAATCACCTCTCCTGGGCAGTATCACTGGAATTAGCAGGGGGAAAAGTGAACACCAAAATGTGCAGCCAAAGCAAAACATGAGAGTGGGCAGATGTAAGATCCATTAGCTCATTAAGGGTGGAGCTGTTGGCCTGCTGGGAAATTATTGTCCACTTTATGTCTTGATATTGGAAAGAGATTAACTAAAAGAGCCAAGGCAGTTTTAGCACTTGAGCTGCTTAATTATGCCTTTTAAAGTAGTCTTTGAAGCCATGGAGCAAAGGATGAGGGAAATGCTCTCTGAATGCCCTCATTCCCTTCTCTGATGGCAATAATAATTACATTGTCCTACACTGGAAGGAGTGTTCCCAGCAAATCCCCATACTCCATGATAACATTTCCAGCAGGGCAGGCTGAGATAAAGACTTTGGTAATTAGAGCTCTGGCTGCAGGGTAGGGGAGCTAGGATGGTGACCTGTGATTGTCCCTCCTGGGCAGAGCATCCCAGCCTCACCTCCCAAGGCTTGGGCCAGAGGAGAAAATCCTGCAGCTGAGGGGAAGTCCTGCTCAAATTATTTGACTCCTCCTATGTGTGTGGACTCCAAAGGAATTTCCTCCCTTATTGTTGTGGCTGCAAACAAAATGGTAGGTGAGATTTTTGTTAGATTTGATTTTTGTTAGTTTTTAACCATAGAAACCCCATTATTGCCCTTCAGTTTGTGTGCTGCATGATGTACCACAGAAGCTGCTAATGAATATCCTGACTCCATTGAACATTGAAACCTATTCACTAATGGCAAAAGAGACCATAAGAAGGCAGTGGTATCCGAGCAGCACTTTTGTGCCATTGATGCTTCATCTGGTATTTGCACAGTGAAACTGCCCAGAAATTGCATCCCTGGAGCACCTGCACCTGTGGCAGCAGCAGCCAGGCAGTGGCAGATTGCAGTGGGACTTTCCCTGGCAGCACCTGACACGGGCATGAATAATGGAGGGACTCATTAATCATTTACAGAATAGCTGTTCCTGTGGATTCATCAGTATTAGAGACTCGTGTCGAAATCTTTCTCTTTTGATCCCACTGAGCATTCTGTGCTTGGCAAGGTCATGCTGTCCCTGGGACGGGAAAAGTCACGCCAGGAGAAGGTTTTACAAGCCCACAAATCACAACACTTCCAAGTGCACTGTGAACCTAAAGGGATGTGGCCATGAACCTAAAGGGATGTGCACTCTTAAATAACAAGAAAAAGCGAAAGGAAGTGAGGAAAAAAAATTAAAATGAAAAGTTTAAAACTGTTTAAAAATGTAACTGTTCCCCCCATGCCTCCCTGCTCGGTAGCTGTCCCCAGCTCCCCTGCCCTGCCGCTGTCCGGGCAGCCCCAGCCGCGCTCGGCTGCCCCGGCCGCTCCCGGCCGCAGGAGGGGAGCGCTGCCCACGTACCGGGCGGCTCCGGGCGCTCCCGAGGAACGGGGCTGTGCCCGGCCCCGCGGGATGGAGGGGCTCCTGATGGGAACAGGGCTGTGCCCGGCCCCGCGGGATGGAGGGGCTCCTGATGGGAACAGAGCTGTGCCCAGCCCCGCACCGCGGGATGGGGGCACCGGCAGACCCCCGTGCAGCGGCTGCAGGAAGGAGGGAACGGCCGGGACTCCCCGGTTCCCCTCAGCACAGCGAGACCATCCTCACATGGCGTGTGACAAAATGCGGGCAGCCCGACCTGACACCGTGACCCGAGCGAGAACCGAGGGCTGTCCCACCCACAGGCTGTGCCACAAGTGGGATGTCCCACCCGCAGGATGTGCCACACGCGGGATGTCCCACCCGCAGGATGTGCCACCCGCAGGCTGTGTCACACGCGGGATGTCCCACCCGCGGGCTGTGCCACAAGTGGGATGTCCCACCCGCGGGCTGTGCCACACGTGGCATGGAGCTCCCAGCCGGTCACCCCTGCCAGGAGCCCGAACAGGCATCCGGATCTCGCTGTGCCCGTGGCAGTGCACACCGCACTGGGGAAGGGATGATGCGCTGCCATTTCACCCTTCTGGAGCTTTTACCCACCAGCTAAGATTCCTATTCAGAGAACTGTCGCCCTGATTTTTTAAGATTTTCTAAGCCTTCTGATGTTTACATTCTTGTAATGAACTTTCTCACACGCTTTCTGTAAATAACTCATTGTTTTGCATTCCTTTATGAAGGAGGAGAAATTTGATGGACTGTTGGTTTGTCCAGTGTCATTGGAGAGGTGGCACTGTCACCCTCCAATCCTCTGTCACTTTTGGAAAACTATAAATGTTAGGGTCAGAAAAAAAACTTCCCTTTTTTCTTCACCTTGAGAGCAGCAGTGTGCGCTTGTGTTCTTTCATGTCCTATAGTGACAGAGAACATTTAAAAAAAAAAAAAAGGTATTTTTTTTCTTTTTTTGAATCCCTCCTTAATGTACATACAGTCGTTTTCTGGTTTGGCTGGACATTTCTAGATGCTTCTTAGCTCGAGCAGGGCATGGTGTGCCTACTCTGATCACTGCCTGGCTGTAGCAATACGGCGTCCAGCAGCTTAATCAGAGGTGGGGAACTGTGGCTTCAAGGCAAATATTGGGCTGGATCTGAAGCTTGTTGAAGTCAACAGGGCTCCCACAGGGATTTTTAATCAGGCTTATCATTAATTCCCTAATGAAGTTAGCCGCTTATCTTTATTAGATGGACTCTTCAATGAATTGATTTAATCTAGAAGACTTCTCCTCCCTGACAGCTTTTCAGAGCCCCATGCACTCCTGCTTCTGCGCAGAGCCCAGCCTGCCCTCACCGCCGTGCTCTGCTTCCCAAGGAGCTAATCAGCTGGCCCATCTCCTCTCAATCAATAAGCATTTATTCTAATTGAAACCAACATCGGCTGGATACCAACCAGGAATGCGAAATGCCCTATAAATAATGTGCATGAGCTGGAGCCTGGGAGTTGGCAGTGGCAGGGCTGTCAGTGGGAGTGCTAATGGGGGGGACACATGCCACCCAGCGATCTGTCACTCTCCCAATGCCCTATTTACAGCTCTCACCAGGGAGCTCCCTGACTCACTTTGATGATGAATTAGCTTCCTCTGATGGATCAACCTCCCAGTCCCCCATTGCAACACCTTGCAGAATGCATTGCCTAGAGAGAATTCCTCATTAACATATAAATAATTATGTATTTCTTTTTGGCACCCCAGGCAAAACAATGGGCCAAGAGCTTCCCCCCATCAAGCTTTTCCCTGGAGGGAGAACTTTCATTGATTGCTAAATGGAAGGTGGAAAGAGTGAAATCATTTAATTGTATGACTCCTCTGATGTGCTGAAGTGTAGACTTTAAGTAAGTATATGACTTCCCCAGCAAGGAAGCTTTCTCCACATTTTATTGCAGGTATGATTCCTCTCTATCATAACCACTTACTGTAGTAGGTGTTCAAGTGTTAGTTTACCAGCAACATCAGGTTTTTTTAGATACCCCACCTGCAATGGGGATAAAACCTAAATTCACAAATAAGGCTTAAGACCAGAAATCAGTGATAGCTGTACAATCTTTTGTAGACAGATCTGTTTCCTCCATGCCACATGGTGCAAGGACACAAGGTGTCTGTGAGTCAGGAGATGAGCAGCCCCTGCTAGCACTGCTCTGTGCTGAAGTTAATAAACACTCCTCATAGGCAGTCTGGGAAACACCAGCAAAAACACCTTGAGGCATTTGGTGTTTTATATCTAAACTCGTAGGGTGATGGTAGGTGACTGCCTGTATGGACAAGTTAGGATCATCTGAATTAGTGACTTTTCAGTTCACTCACTAGAGTGAATAAAGAAATTGCCCCAAACTACCCCTGTTTCTCATTGGTTGTTCTGTGCAGAAACTCATTTCTGATTCTGTAATTTCATGTGGGTATGCCATGGGCTGATAGCAATGTGGCAGCTCTATCTGTCAAATCTGGCTTGAAAATGAGGACAGGGAGCACCACATTGTCCACTGAATCAGACGAAGCCTGGTGAGGGATAGCACATTGTGGTTCCACCTCAGGCCTTATTGGTGTGCCCAGGAAATGCACCAGGTTGGCACAGCAAGCAGCAGCAGCAGGAAGGAGATGTTGAGTTCTGGAGCTGCAGCGCAGCCCCCTTGGAGCATCCTCTCCTTCCTCTGGAGCTGCACCAGAGATGGCACACAGGACCTACCAAACCCATCACCAGCATTGTGCCAGTACCTGGAGAAGTCATGAGCGCTATGATACAGCTAATTTTGGGTCAATGGCAGGGAAACATTCTCATCCTGTGTGCTCTTCTGCCTTCCACACCAGTGGCACAGCCCATGTAATCTATCCTTCCCTCAGTCTCAGGGAAGCCTCTCCTGGGGCTTCCCCCATTCCCTGGCACGTCTTCCATAATCAAACTTCCATATGGTGCTTTTGGCAAGAGGTGCCTGTCTGGAGAGCACAGCAGATGGTCTTTAAGGAACAAGACCACGATACCTCATCCCAGTCAGTGCAGCAGAAATTCTGTGAGTGTCTACTCTCCAGTTCATGTGTTTGTACCTTTTACTGGGGTCTCCATGGTCTTAGGGCAGCTGCAGAGAGGGAAAAGCTGAAATACCCAGCACCTGAGACCAAGGTGAGAAGCATTTCCCAGAGTGTGATCATTGCTAGGGCAGGATCTACAACAATATTTCCCACCACATCCTTCCAGGCAGCAATCTGCCCGCCCTGAGCTCAGGCAGCCCAGCCTCTGCCCCTTCCTCTCACCAGTGCTGCCCTGCCCCTTCCTCTCCTGCCTCCTTCCAACCCCATCTCTTCCCCATCTGCACTCCTCAGGTTGGGATAAATGCAGTTAACCATCACAGGCGCCATCTTCTTTTCTCCTCTCACCTCTTCTGGGAAACTTCCTAGCTTCACACTAAAATCCAAAGATAATTGAAATTTTGGCAGTTTCAACAGGAATAATAAGAATGATTTCACTGCCACAAATCTGCCTTTTTGCTGTCCTACCTTCTGCCAACGCTAGGCAGCAGCTTTCCTGCCTTTGCATCAAACACTGAGCGCAGCCTCCAAATTTAAGCACGCGCAAGCCAGCTCACCCTCCCTTTGCCTTCGTGTGTACCATCCATTTGCTACATCGCACGGGATTTAAAGCAAGGATACGTTTTTTTCTTGTTTTGTGTTTACAGTAGAGATTGGTATCAGTTTAATTAACTCGCCTCACAATGATTTTGTAGCAGGCACTGCTTTGCTTCGTGCAGCCAGCAGCGGAGCAGGGAGCCATGCAGCTCCGTGCAGCTCTGCTGGGGGGGCTGAGCCAGCTGGGCAAGGAGGGGAGCAGCAATGCAGCTCGGGGCCATTGCCTCCACAGCACTGCCAGAGCGAGAGCTTGGAAATTCCAGCAAGTCTTGGAAGGGCCTCCTTTGTTGACATGCAGGAACACCAAAAGGAGGTCTGATGCCATTGCTGCAAGGCGGGCTAAAAAAATATGGCGCAGAAGGCAGGTTTCTCCTAAATCCTGGTGCTTTTTTGCTGTTTATGCATCACTACATCCATTAGTTTCATTTGTGCAGAGTGCTATTTTCAATTTTCCAACTTTTTTGAGGTGTTTTTCCCATACTGGCCAGGCCTTATCTGGTACACCAGTGTTAATCCACAGCTGTCCTGGCACCACTGGCTGATCCGGTCCTCCCTTTTTTTTTTTCCTTTATGTTTTTCAGAAATTAGTAGAGAGGCCTGGAGCTCTGATTGTTTTAACTCCTGAACACTTCCTTCATGATTTTTAGCTGTGGGCTTGAGTCGTGGCTGTGGATTCTCCTCTACTGACTCACATGAGGGGAAGGATTCATCTCCATTGGAAGGCTGAGTGATCAAAATTATTCGTATCCATCATGCTTTCAAATTTACTCTGTGACACACAGACCCAAATTGTAAATGTCCTGTGAGGAAACGAAACCCACTAAGAGTGATTTTGAGCATGCCTCAAAAATCTGAGTTCCCAGGGAGCCTCAGCTGCCCCCAGTCCTGGGAGAGCTGTTGGCAGATGCAGCACAGTGACAGAGCTGCCCACTGGCTGCCACCAGCCAGGGTGACAGAGGGGTGGCACAAGCCAAAAGGAGACTTATGGTCATGTATGCTGGCTTTAGCTGGGGTAGAGTTAACTTCCTTCCCAGTGGCTGGTATGGGGCTTTATTTTGGATTTGTGCTGGATACAGGGTTGGTAATAGAGATGTTTTGGTATTGCTGAGTAGGGCTGACACAGAGACGAGGCCTTTTCTCCTTTCTGTGCTGCCATACAGGGTGGCTGGAGGTGCCTGGAAGGCAGGGAGGGGACACAGCCAGGACAGGTGACCCCAAATGACCAAAGGGATATTCCAGATCATGTGCAGGATGTAAAGCAGAGGGAAGAAGGAGGAAGGGGGGACATTTGGAGTGGTGTTTTTGTTCCCAAGTCACCATCATGTGTGATGGGGCTCTGCTCTCCTGGAGGTGGCTGAACACCCATGGGAAGCAGTGAATTCATTCCTTGCTGTGCTTTGCTTGTTTGTGCAGCTTTGGCTTCCCCAGCTGAACTGTCTTTATTTCAACTCAGGAGTTTTCTACTGTTTACCTTTCTGATTCTCTCCCCAGTCCCACTGTGGGGGAGTGAGCAAGTGGCTGCTGGCTGGGGTGGGACACAACCCCATGGGAGCCTGGCTCCCACAGTGAGCACAAGGGCTTGTGCAGAACTCTGCCTTTTCTTAGAAGAAAGCTCCCAGCAACGTGGAGCAGTGCAATAACCAGGGTATGAAGCACTCAGGGGCACATGGGACCCTCTCTGGAGCTTCACCAAGGGCAGTGCATGACAGCCCCTTCCCCAACAGCCATCACCTCAGCCTGGCAGAGCCCCCACGGCTGGGGAAGCTGAGGAAGGGGATGCTGCTGTTGTGAGAGAGCAGATTCCTGCCACCAGTAATCAGGCCAAGAGTCAACACAAAGGAGATGCAACTCTCATACCTGGAGTCATGCAAAGTGCTTAGCACTGCTGCCATCCTGGCCTTACTCACTGTGCTTTCATAATCCAAGTTAATGGGTCTGCAGAATCCCTTTGTGCAGTCTTGTATTTAGAGATTTGGGGTTTCTGAGGCCAAGAGCTTTGCTACTACTTACTTGAGCTGTGCAAGCTCTAGTTGCACAATAGTTAAACATCAGTAACCAAGTGTTTCATCTGCTGTGCTGTCCCAGTCCCTCCTGTATACCCAGTTGCTGGCATGATGCTTATCTGACCACGGGGTAAGCCAGCTCAGGAAATTAAACCAGCAGAAAACTGACCTGGCAAAAAAAAAAAAAATTACTTTCTGCTGGGTAAGTTCCTGCAGTGTCTGGGGGATGGGAGTGCTCTCAGGGTGTATCTCCATTTGGGGAGGTATTTCCATTAGGCAAGAGGGGGACCATGCCAGTGCTGACCAAAGCAATTTTAAAGCAATGTGACAGAGCAATTCAGTTGCCCTATCACACAATGGGACAACTAGACCCAGGAGTCCAGGCAGGGTGATGAAATTATCTCACAAGTTCAAATTTGAGATCTTCCCTGAAATCCCTTGTAGAAGCGAGCTGATGAGCACTTGTGCTGTTCATGTTTGTTTGCAAGTAGGCTGTCTGGGGAGGCTGTGGAATCTCTCTCTTCAGAGATAATAAAAAACACCTAGGTTCAATCCTGTGCAATTGGCTGTAGGTGGCCCTGCTTCAGCAGGGAGGTTGGACAGGATGACCTCCAGAGTTCCCTTCCAAACTCAACCATTCTGTGATCATTCTGTGTCCCATTAAAACAGTTCAGAGGCAGCTGTAAGCACACCAGCCTCAGAGTGGAAGGCCCAGCCCCAGGGAGGAGAGCCAGAGGGCAACTTCTTAATTAAGGTGAGTCAGTCTCAGTCCGCACTGATGATGGATGGAAAAATGAGGTTTGTGCTTCTCCTTGGTTCTGGCACCCACATTCTCCTGCCTCCCTGGCCTCCAGACCACACTCATGAACCACATGTTCACAGCAGGGTTAACTCTATGCCTGCTTCAGGTTCAATTCTGTCTCCAATGCCTGTTGGTCTGGCTGGCTGTGAAGCAGCCTCGCTGCAGGGGATGGTGCAAGGGAAGTGGTGGTAAAGCCTTCCCAGAAACACAGATTCATATTTGCTTTAGTGGAGCACAAAACCACAAGGGCAATGCTCCTGTACCACGGTGCTTCCACCTGCCACAGCTCTGCCCTTTCTCCTTTTATGCCCCCCTGCCCATTCTCCAGCCTCTCTTTCCCAATATATTCTAACCCATCAGCAACCTCCCTGTGGCACTTATCCAGCCAGCTTTTTTCTCACTAACCTCACACACTAATTTTAATTTCTTTTCTCAGAAAATTTTCTGCCATTTTAATGGGTGAAATTGGTTTTCAGGGAGCAGGAGCTCAAGGTACCAGGCAGAAGCACAGAGTCAAGGGCAGACAAGGAGTTTGTGAGACCCTTTTAGCAATAATGAGGTGTTGCTTTGGCTTGACACACTGAAGTCAGATGCTCCTGTTTGTTCTCTCTCTCCAATTTAATTTTTTGTGTTCTATCCTCCCTGTACTGATAAAAAATGAGGTTTTTTTAAATGTCAATTGGGCTTGTAAATGTAGTCACTTTTTTTTCCCCCAGCCTCTGAACCAATCCATTTAACAGCTCCCTAACTCAAAATGTATGCTGTTGTATGACTGCAGTGTGGATAAACAGTAAGTTGATAGCAGGGTTGAGATGCAAATCTACAGATTTTACTTCAAGGGCAGAGGATCTCAGAAGCCCTGGCTGTACTGTACCTCAGGGGCAGCCCTGAAGAAGCAGAGGAGCTGACAAGAAATCCCTTCCCATCCTGTCCTCATGTTTAAATGCAAACAAATACTGAGAACAGAAAATTATATATATATATATATTCCTGCCATTCTCTGCATGTTGTTAATCCTCTTTTCCTCTACCAGAGAATATATTAGTGAGAGTAGGCTAATAATGCAGAGACATCTGGCTGAGACCAGAAAGAGTAGCATGTTTATGCATTATTAATGTGTCAGAAAAAACAGACTTCTGTGGCATGACTGTGTGCATTG